>NC_084481.1:161243249-163743249 GCF_030035675.1 Rhineura floridana | reverse complement strand
AATGAACTGCACCCATCTTTGTGGATGGCAGGATCTACAATCAATCTCGATTGAAAACAGCATGTTGAGGATGAGCATAAACAATTCCAGATTAAGAAAAACTACATTTTTGTGCTACAAACAGATTAGTCTGTATGCACCCTATGTTAAAGAGGCTCCCTTGCTTGAGGACTCCCTAGCTGATTTCCTGATACTGCCCTGATTTTGAAAGGTGGTGATGAATTCCACATCTAGCCTGACCTCCCCCAGTTTCAGGAATCAGGATCCATTGTGGGCTAGAGACTTACAACAGCTGCTACATGGGAAGAAAACTCACAGCAGCCCTGCCCCTTGGGAAATGTGACAGTGAAATTAGTTTACACCGTTCAAGTGCAGCTGACGATTTGTTATGCTAGTTAATGAAGCACTGAACCATCTGCAGGTATGTTTTATTCAGAGCTTGGAAAAGTTACTTTTTTCGAACTACAACTCCCATCAGTCCCAGCCACCATGGCCACTGGATTGGGCTGATGGGAGTTGTAGTTCAAAAAAGTAACTTTTCCAAGCTCTGGTTTTATTCATGAGAGACACTTTAAGGTAGGTATGGGGAGCCTGTGGCCCTCCAGATGTTGTTGAACTTCACTTCCCACCAGCCCCAGCCAGCATGCTCAGGGATGATGGGAGTTGTAGTCCAGCAAAATCAGTAAGGCCACAGATTCCCCATTCCTGCTGTAAGGCAAGAAAGTGACCCACGTTTCTTAGGGTGAAACTGCATGTTGGCAGGCAAGCACAGGTTTCAAATGCACCATGCATTTGCAACTCCATAGAGCAAGTCAATTCTGTGGGCAAGGTATCAGACAGCGATACTGTGAAGCACTTCACCACCACTTTTCCACTGCAAATCACCTCCTTCCAAAAGGCCTTCCCTGAAAAAGGGGGCCATCGGCATTCATTTATACATATTTGACTGTAACGTGCAGGCTTTTAGGCTACAATCCCAATCCCAAGCAGGTTTAACTTTGAAGTGAGTGCTCTTTAAATCAATGGGACGCTTCTGAGTAAACACGATTAAGTCTGGGCTGCTAGCCATCAGACTGAAGAGGTTTGTGTATGGCAGATGAAGGGTTCTTGAATCCCTTTGTCCTCTGTAAAACAGTCCCCATCTCTTATTCTGGGAGGCCATCCAAATGCCTGGTTGTGAAGAATGCAGCCAACCACATTGGGTTCAGTTCCCAGGTGCACTGCTCCTGATTGTCTTTTGGATTGCTTAAGTTAATAAACGGACAGCTGGGCTTTTAAAAAGTTGCCTTGCTGGCTTCCATTTCTCTTTGCTCATTGGTTTTCTAGTATATTGCTTTCACTGGCTGTCATGGCCCCGTCAGAGGACTCCTCAGATGAGGACAACTCGAGAGTAACAGCAGCAGACCCAGGAGCAGCAGACTCAGAAGGAGACATGGAGGAGCCTCCTGAGAATCCAGCTCCTTCTCCCCCTCAGCTGCAGAGCACCCCAGAGACAGCAGAGGCCCTGCAGCCAGACACAGACAGTGAACAGGATACTCCCCCCTCACCTGCAGAACGTAGACAGCAGAAGGTCAGGCAGAAGAGAGGCAGGCCTGTCTCCTTAAGGCCCAAACGCTGAGGGCTCACACCTGCTGTCCATCCTGCTCTTTATAAGGCACACCTTGGCTGCAGCTTGTTGCTGACTGCAACGTCAGGCGTGGCTTTGTGTAGACCTAGTTTCCCTGCAGCATCTCTTTGACTGACCTCCTTGGCAATTGATCCCGGACCTCCACTGACCTCACTTCTGGACTTCTGACTCGGCAAGTACACTTCGGATAGGCCTGGCAGATTTACAACCCGACTGCTGGCTATGGACTTCCCTTCCCTGCCAAAGACCCAGGAATTTCCAGGCCCCCCCCGGACACTGCTGATGCAGTGTAGAGCTGACAGTTTGCAGTCAGCCCAAACAAAGCAGGCAACAAAGGAGTGGGGGAAGTGCTGACCATGGAGCAACTCCAGCAGGAAAACTTGCTCCTGCGCTCACAAGTAGACCAGCTGCTGTTGGCCGTCCAAGGCTTGCAAACCCAGCTAGCAGCAGCCCCACCCCCTCTCCCTACAGGGAGAGCCAAGTGCCCTGTGACTCTCCCAGAGAAATTTACTGGGGCTTCCGACCAGCTCTCAGCCTTCTTGGCCCAGGCCCAGCTCTTCATGGAGTTACGCCCAGAGGCCTTCCCAGATGATAAGACCCGGGTGGGATTCTTGATTAACCTCTGCACCGGGGCGGCAGCTAGATGGGCCACGCCCCTGCTCCTCGAGCAGAGCCCCGTGCTCAACGACCTAGCCGCCTTCACCAGAGAACTGAAGGCTATGTTTGAGGACCCAGTCCAATCTGCCACAGCCAACCGCCGGATACGCAGGCTGCGGCAAGGCCGACACCCCTTGGGGGAATATGTAACAGACTTTCGTCTATTGCAACAAACCCTGGGCTGGAACGAAGCCGCTCTCATGGACCAGTTTCAGGAGGGGCTGTCGGATGAGCTCCTGGATGAGCTAGCTAGGGTGGAGCGCCCTGGAACCCTGCAAGCCCTCATACGCCTGTGTCTCCAGATTGACGGGAGGCTGGAAAGCAGGCGTGCTGCCAACCGACCCTGGCCAGTCTACAGAGCATCAGCCCCAGTGGCTGGGCCTTTGGAGCCTGTCGGCAAGGACCCTACACCCCCGGCAGAACCGATGCAGCTGGGAGGGGCTCGGCCACGTCTCTCTGCGGCCGAAAAGCTGCGACGCCGGCAACAGGGCCTCTGCCTGTATTGCGGGGCCCCGGGACATTTTGCAGCCCAGTGTTCCGCGAAACGCCCCACAGCCCCTGCCTCGGGAAACGCCCATGCCCCGGCCTTCACAGGCCCCTGAGCCGGGGCAACCTCATGGTTCAAGGGGCCTGCCACCTCAGTTCCTCACCACCCAAGCATCTGACCGTGTTGCTCGCACTGACAGTCCCCGGAAGGGGGACCCTACAAGTACCCGCCATGCTGGACTCAGGATCCACCAGCAATTTTATGGATGTGTCCTTTGCCAAGCTCCACCGGGTTCCTAGTCAACCCATTCACCGCCCCCTTCTGGTGGAGACTATTGATGGCCGGCTTCTCGCCTTGGGCCCTGTAGTACAGGAGACAGTGCCGCTCGACATGGCCCTGGGGGAGCACAAGGAAAGCCTCCAGTTCTACCTGGCTGCCGCACCCCACTTCCCGGTCGTGCTGGGCCTGGCATGGCTCCAGCGGCATGACCCCATCATCCAGTGGTCCACGGGCCGACTGACCCTCGGATCCCCCTATTGCCAAGCCCACTGCTGGAGGCCGAAGGAGCGCATCCTGGTGACCCAGGAGGCAAGCTCCGTGCCTGAGGCCTTACCGGAACAGTACCGGGAGTTCGCGGATGTGTTTGGGAAGCAAGAGGCAGACCAGTTGCCGCCCCATCGTCCTTACGACTGTCCCATTGATCTGCTCCCCGGAGCCAAGATTCCCATGGGCCGGCTTTATTCCCTGTCAGAACCCGAACTGGCAGCCCTCAGAGAGTTCCTCGACAAGAACCTGCGCCGAGGGTTCATTCGCCCTTCCACGTCGCCTGTAGCCACCCCTGTCCTCTTTGTCAAAAAGAAATGTGGGGAACTCCGGCTGTGCAATGACTACCGCGCCCTCAACCAGATTACAGTTTGGAATCGCTACCCTCTGCCCCTGATCCCAGAACTGTTAGAGCGGCTGCGGGGCGCTCACATTTTCACCAAACTAGACCTGAGAGGGGCCTACAACCTGGTGCGTATGCGGGAGGGCAATGAGTGGAAGACGGCCTTCCGCACCCATTATGGGCACTTTGAGTACACCGTGATGCCGTTTGGCTTGTGCAACGCCCCTGCCGTCTTCCAGCACTTCATGAACGACATCTTCCGGGACCTCCTAGACCGCTTCCTGGTGATCTACTTGGATGACATCCTGATCTACTCGTGGAACCCCTCGGAACATAAGGAGCACGTTCGAGTGGTGCTGCAGCGCCTGCGGGAGCACCGCCTCTTCGCCAAGCTCGAAAAATGCATCTTTGACCTCACGACCGTGGATTTCCTAGGCCATCGGATCTTGCCCTCGGGTATCCAGATGGATCCCGCCAAAATTGAGACCATCCTCCACTGGGCAGCTCCGCGAAGCATCTCTTTGACTGACCTCCTTGGCAATTGATCCCGGACCTCCACTGACCTCGCTTCTGGACTTCTGACTCGGCAAGTACACTTCGGATAGGCCTGGCAGATTTACAACCCGACTGCTGGCTAAGAACTTCCCTTCCCTGCCGAAGACCCAGGAATTTCCAGCCCCCCCCGGACACTGCTGATGCAGTGTAGAGCTGACACTGGCCATGAAAAATATCTCCACACAGATTGCATAGTTTGAGCACCTGGTAGCCTGTACAATATTCCCTAACAGAATGAGAACAAAAAAGTCACATTCCTTATGGGTAGGTGCACTAAAGAGGATGGGGAGCAACTCTGGGTGGCTCTGATTTCAGGAAACAAGTCTAGTGTCTGTGGGAGTGGAGGGGCTTTGCATTTCCACAGTTCCAGCAGGGTGAGAAGGATATGGGTGTCTCAGGGAATAGGTATGTTTCTTTACCAGGATGATAGAGTCTAACTTGGCAGTAAGGAACCTGCCATCTTGATGCATCTTAGCGGTGCTTACTGGCTGGTTGTTCATATATCTGGGGCTTTTTAAAAAAGAAGTATTACATATTGTACAACAAATGGAAAGAATCATGAAAAGAGGAAGTATACTATACCCATACAATATATCCCTTAATGGGAACAGCAAGGAACAATTGTATTAGGGAACAAAATGCTTAGGATTACATTCAAGTTGTGCAGTTGTTGCCACAGTCTGTGATTAGCTGAACTCAGTGCAGGGGAGCATGCACTTTGCATTGTTTCCCCACATCTGCTCCTTTCGCACACGGTGATGATGAGCATCATAATGAACTCTGCATGATTTCATTAGTACTTCACTGTTTTTACTATCAACATTTTGCAGACAGGTGTTGGAATCTCGCTTTTTGCCCCTAGTTGTTTGCCCTCTGTCCAATATCATATTTCTTAAGCCAGGGATGGGGAACCTGTGACCCTCCAGGTGTTGCTGGACTACAGCTCCCATCATCCCTGACCACTGGCTATGCTGACTGGGGCTGATGGGAGCTGAAGGCAATAACATCTGGAGGGCCACAGGTTTCCCATCCCTGGCTGAAGCCATCTATCTCTGGCATTTCCTCCTCCAGTCCTCAATTCCTTCCCAAGCTTAGGCTGGAGACACACTTGCGGTTATACTGGTTTCAGCACATCTCCACCTCTGTTTTCTGTAACGGGGGGCACATAACATTAGTCAAACTCCAGCCCTTTTTACTCCAAAACCTCGCAAATTGCAGATCGAGTGTGTTTTACCTTGAGGTCAGGTTCACACCGCCTTCAAAACTGATTGGCCATCAACCCCGTTGCCACTCTGAGATGTGCCTAAGGGAAACGCTTTGCTGTGTGGGGTCCTAAAAGGTCTGACATCAGCAGTGGGGAAGGCAGATGTGTCTAGCCATGGGCAAATACGTTTCAAGCCACAGTCAGACAAAATGGTCATGCTGCTTTTGAAACAACTAGTCTCCACATAGCCTTATTGTGACAATGACCAGCCCCCTAATCTTTCCATCAACGGTTCAAAAGCCATTTGTGACACAGCTTACAACTCTGCTGGAACTCCTTGGATTGGGGCCATTATCATTATGTGAGAGAAGGAGAAGGCCACCCTTAAGGGCATGCACAACATCTGACAGGAAGGATTCCCCCCCTGCTGCTCTGCACGCTAACAGGAGTAAGTGTGAGGACTAGCACGTATGCTATGTAGTAACAATGGTCTGTCCTTCATGTTCCTATTTTATTGTCCAGTGCAGCAGAGGTTGACTCCTGGGTAGCATAAAAGCCTGTCGCTGGAAACTTCTAATATTGGCTTCTTTATATAGGTAGCACATATATGTCTCCTGGGATAAAGATGGGAGGACTTCTTATATAAGTTATGATGAAGCCCGTCCCAACAGCCTAAGCATGGCATTGACAAGCTGGAATTGTTATTATGGGGTCAGGATTCTTCGCCATGCCCAGGGGGAAAAGTACAATAGCTGCACAACATCCAAAAGGTTAAAGTGTTGCAGCATATTACTGGAAGGAAGAGGCTTGCTGAAACCCAGCAAAGTGAAAGCCCATCACCCTGGAGAAACTGGCCTGTCCAGAGGCATGTGCCTATGTCAGTACTGATGCTCTTCTTTTTCTGGAAGAACAGAGATGAGAGGAAAATCTATATGGGAAAAAGGCAGAAACACTTAAAAATATAAATCAGAGTGTGGGCATTGGCAGCACAGTTACCCGAGGCATTTTTTCCAAAGGTGCTTGTCCCAGTAGAAATGTCCTCCTGGTGACCCACGTGAAAGATTTGTAGCACAGATAATGTACCTGAAAAGGGAAGGGGGGATGTATTACACACAGTCCACAACTTCCTCAGTAAGCATCCTGTATTGTGGCTGCACAAAGGAACTTAGTTTTACATTCTTCTTCGGCTCACCTCCATGGAAACATTTAACAGCAAATCTAATCAGCAAGTGTATTGCCTAATTCTCTCACAGGGCCATGCTATTTAATTGATTAATCTCATTGATTAATCCATTTTAAAAAAATCATCCAATTGAGGGGGGGATTAATCAGGCAGCAGATTTGTTGGTTTGTTTTTTAAAATAGGTTAATATTAATACAAATACTTACAACAACTACAGATGGTAAGAAAGACTCCCTCCCTTTTAGCTTGTATAGTACATTATCTACAAATGAAGAACACTCCTCGCTTCAGAACTGTTGTTTTTCCCCATATGCACATTTGAGCGATAGATTACACTAAGTGGAGGAAGCAACCAGAGGATCAGCTATCCTGGACTTTTCTAACCAATAGAGATGATTTGGTGGATGAAGTGGCAGTTACGGGAACTCTGGGGGAAAGTGACCACACCATACTTGAATTCTGGATTTTAACCAGAGCTTGGAAAAGTTACTTGTCTGAACTACAACTCCCATCAGACCAATCTAGTGGCCATGCTGGCTGGGGCTGATGGGAGTTGTAGTTCAAACAAGTAACTTTTCCAAGCTCTGATTTTAATAGAAGTAAAAGCTGAAGTAGCCATACGCACACCCTGGATTTCAGGAAAGCTGATTTTAATAAACTCAGAACAATTGTAAGTATGGTTCCATGGCAAGCCACCCTAATGAGAAAAGGAGTCCAAGACTTTCTAAAAAAGGAAATTCTAAAAGTGCAATGGTAAGCAATTCCAACAAGGAAAAAAGGGGGGAAACAGCAGAAGAAGCCAATGTGGCTTCACAAAAAGCTTAGAGATGACCTGAAAACAAAAAAGGACACATACAGGAAGTGGAAAGAAGGCCAGGCCACAAAGGAAGAGTACAGACAGGTATCACGGAATTGCAGGGATGGTGACAGGAAGGCTAAAGCTGAGAATGAGCTGAGGTTAGCGAGGGATGCTAAAAGCAACAAAAAAGCTTTCTTCAGGTGCGTCCATAGTAAAAGACAGAGAAAGGAAATGGTGGCACAGCTACTCAATGAGGATGGCAAAATGATAACAGATGACAAAGAAAAGGCAGAAGTGCTCAATTCCTACTTTGGCTCAGTCTTCTCCCAAAAAAGGGTCTATGACCCTCCCAGAAAACATGAAATAGGAGGGACAGGATTGGAACTTGAGATTGATAGACAAATGGTTAAGGAATACCTAATCACTTTGAATGAGTTCAAATTGGCAGGGCCTGATAAACTGCATCCCAGAGTATTGAAGGAACTGGCTGAAGAACTCTCAGAACCGCTATCTATGAAATCATGGAAGACTGGTGAAGTGCCGGATGACTGGAGGAGAGCTAATGTTGTCCCTATCTCCAAAAAAGGCAAAAAGGAGGAACTGGGGAACTACAGAACTGACATCAATCCCTGGAAAAACTCTGTAGCAGATTATAAAGCAGTCAATCCGTAAGCACCTTGAAAACAATGCAGTGATTACTAGAAGCTAACATGGATTTATGAAGAACATATCCTGCCAAACTAATCTTATCTTATTTTTTGATCGGGTAACCCCCTTGTAGATAGTGGGAATGCTGTGGATGTAATATATCTCAACTTCAGCAAAGCGTTTGACAAAGTGCCCCATGATATTCTGATTAGCAAGCTAGCTAAATGTGGGCTGGATGGAACAACTATCAGGTGGATCCACAGTTGGCTCCAGAATCATACTCAAAGAGTGCTTATCAATGGTTCCTTCTCAAACTGGGCGGAAGTAACGATTGGGGTACCACAGAGCTCAGTCCTGGGCCCAGTGCTCTTCAACATTTTTATTGACTTGGATGAGGAGCTACAAAGCATGCTTATTAAATTTGCAGATGATACAAAATTGGGGGGCACAGCTAATACCATGAAAGACAAAAACAAAATTCAAAGGGACCTTGATAGGCTGGAGCATTGGGCTGAAAACAACAGAATGAAATTCAACAGGGATAAATGCAAAGTTCTACACTTAGGAAAAAGAAACCAAATGCAAAGTTAGAAGATGGGGGATACTTGGCTCAGCAATACGACATGTGAGAAGGATCTTGGAATTGTCGCTGATATGAGCCAACAGTGCAACGTGGCTGGCAAAAAAGGTAAATGCTATATTAGGCTGCATTAACAGAAGAAAAGTTTCCAAATCGTGTGAAGTATTAGTTCCCCCTCTTCAGCACTGGTTAGGCCTCATCTTGAATACTGCATCCAGTTCTGGTCTCCACACTTCAAGAAGGATGTAGACAAACTGGAACAGGTTCAGAGGAGGGCAACAAGGATGATCAGAGGAATGGAAACCAAGCCCTATGAGGAGAGACTGAAAGAACTGGGCATGTTTAGCCTGGAGAAGAGAAGATTGAAGGGAGATATGATAGCATCCTTCAAGTACATGAAAGGTTGTCACACAGAGGAGGGCTGGGATCTCGATTGTTCCAGAGTGCAGGACACAGAATAATGGGCTCGAGTTGCAGAAAGCCAGATTTCAACTGGACATCAGGAAAAACTTCCTAACAGAGCCATTCAACAATGGAACCAATTACCCAGAGAGGTAGTGGGCTCTCCTACACTAGAGGCTTTCAAGAGGCAGCTGGACAGCCATCTGCCGGGAATGCTTTGATTTGGATTCCTGTATTGAGCAGGGGGATGGACTCAATGGCCTTATAGGCCCCTTCCTTTTTTTTTTAATTCATTTTTATTCAAATTTTTCAAAGACAAAACAAAACAAACAAAACAAATTAATAACTAAATAAAATAAATAAATAAAAACTATTGACTTCCGATTTGTCGTAGATTAGCTATAGGTCTATGATATATAACAAACCTGTCTCTTAATAAAAATATACACTCACTTCCTCCAGTGTTTATCTTGATTGGTATCAAATCTCATTAACATCATTTTATTCTTTCCCCAAAAAGTCAAAGAGAAGTTACTAATCCTTGAGATATATATCCATCAATTTTTCTCCAAATAAACATGTCAATTAATCTATCTCATCAGGTCTACTAAGTCCAATAATTTCAATAGCTCTTCTCCCATTATCAATATTGATTCCATCTTCCATCTTCCATTTTTGCACACCAAATAATCTTGCTGTCATAATGATTCCATCTTCCATCTTCCGTCTTTGCACACCCAATAATCTTGCTGCCATAGTCATATAATAAGAGTCTGATAGGAATTTCTTTCATCACAAATATTTTGTTGCCATCAATTCTGAATGTGTTACTGAAATGTTGTTGTAAAGTTGTGTCTCTGTTCCTCTTTTTTACAGAATGCACCAGCACATCTCTTATGAGTTTTTCCATTGTCACATATCTGGAATTAATTCTATACGCTTTCTCTATTTCAAGTTCCATCAAATCCTTCCAATCCAGGAATTTTTTCGAGCCATTAATATCTTTATCTCTAATCTCTTCACCAATTCCTTCAGGGACAGCACTAGATTCCAAATAGCAATATTTGTTTATAGGATCCATCATAGCCAAAAAATCCAAATCTTTTTCCAGGTCCATATTTAATAAATCTATTCCAATCTCCAAGTCTTGAGCCTTCTCTATGATCTTTCTTTCATCTTCTTTTTCTTGTCCAATTATAGAATCCTGAATTTCATTCATTTCCTGTCTTATTTTGCCAATTTCAATTTTCATCTCTTGCCTAGTCTGTCCCAGCACCTGTTTCGTTAGCTTGATCTCATTCATTATTTTCTGAAACATATTTAGGGAGAGAAACCCTTCCTGAACATCCAGGGTCTCAGTGACCTTCTTGATTGTCATTCTTGAAACCAAACAAACAAAACCCCTTCCAATATAGTCACTGTACTCAAGCAAAGAACAGTTTGTTTCTTTTTCCAGTCACCAATGAGTTAATTTTGCAAGCCAGATGACATCACCCTCTAGACAGCACGAATGGCCTTATCTCTTATATGTCCAAAACAAATTTAGTTCACAGCGTCCAAATGGCTAGTAGCATAAAGAATAAGCAGATTCGCCAAGAAAAAAAAAAAGAAGTAGACCAGAAAAATAGTCCCAGACATATAATACACAAATGTCAAATAAATCAGATGTTCTCTTCTAATTAGCAGCCTCTCATCCGTTTATATCTTTAAAATGCTCAATTCCATGCCAGCGTTTTGCAATAAAAACAAAGATAGGCTATTTCGATTTTCTTCCTCCTTAAATCCGTATGTAAAAAAGAAAGTTATAACTCACCCAGGGCTTCTTTGTTGCTAACTCTTTGACAAATCTCTTTTGCAATAACGATAACAAAATGATTATAATTGACAGGAGGATGCTTGCCTGTTAATTTCCATTTTTCTTCAAAGAAAAAAAAACGGCTCGCTTAATCAGTTAGAGCCTGTTAGTAATCCCTGGCTCCGTTCCACGTTGCTGGCTGCCTTCCTTCATAGGCAGTTCCAATGAATTCCAGTCCAGCAAACAAAAACGAAGCTTTCTGTGGATAATCTCTTCGTTTCTCCCTTACCTGGGAGAAAGTTTTTTCCAGTCAAAAAAAAAATCTGACTAGTTTTATAACTGAAAAAGCTTCCTCTGAGACGGGAGCTCATCTCAAAGGCTGCATAGGCGGAGCGATTCCTCCTGGGAAGTCCCTCTTATAGGCCCCTTCCAACTCTACTATTCTATGATTCTATGATTATCTCAATTCACTAACAGGCAAAAAAAATGTTGTAGTTTAGGAACATACCTGTAGCCAACAGATATTTCTATCGAACTTTAAAAAGCAGGGAAATTGGGCAGCTATAGTGAATGAACCAGGGGAGCAGGAGACTCGACCTCCTCTCTGAGATATTGTACTGCCCTACACATTTGTAAAAATGCAAACTCAATTTGGGTTGGTCTTTCACAGTCCTATCCACTTCCTGTGTAGCTTTGAAGAATTTGGTAACATGTGCCTCTGAGCATTTGTAGGGCATACAATATCTCAGGGAGGAGGTCAGGTCTTCTGCTCCCCTGGTGCATTCACTGTAGCTGCCAAATTTCCCTGCTTTTTAATGTTTGATTGAAATATCCTTTGGCTACAGGTATGTTCATAAACTCCAAGGGGTTTTTTTGCCTGTTAGTGAATTTCTCCGCTTTTTAATCTGGGAGGTAAGAAATGGGATCCTGTGCAAGTTTGCTGGGAATGGATCAAACATTTGCATGCTTATTGAGTTCAATTGGATTTCCTCCCCTGCAAGCATGTTTAGGATAGGTGAAACTGACCACAGGGAATGGGGAGAGGAGGAGGAGGGGGAAGAGGAAGGGCAGAGGGGAGGAGGGGGATGGGGGCCAGCAGGAGAGGAAGGGGAGGAGGGGGAGGGGAGCAAGTGGAAGGGGGAGGGGGAGGGCAGGTTTGATCATTTTCATGCTTATTGAGTTCAGTGGGATTTACTCCCATGCAATCATGCTTAAGATAGGTAAAACTGACTATGGGGGAGGAAGGGGGAAGGAGGGGATTGGAATAGGAGGGGGAGGGAAGGGCAAAGGAAGGGGGAGGGAAGGGGCAAGAGGTAGGGAATAAGAGACGGGATAAGAGGGAGGAAGAGGGGATGGCAGGTTTGATCATTTCCATTCTTTTTTAGTTCAATGGCATTTACTCCTGTGCAAGTGTGCTTAGGATAGGTGAAAATGACCTGGGGGGGGAGGGAGGGGGGAGGAGGACAGGGAGGGGGAGGGGAAGAGATTGGGTGGGCAGGCACTGTGCAGAGGGGAAACCTCTTTCCTTTCCAAAAGGAAAACATTGTGAACAGTATCATTCTTTTTCAGCATTTCCCCCCACCTTTTTCTTCTACAGCAGGCACATATAGTCTCCCACCCAAATTTAAACCAAAGTTGTCACTGGCCACGTTCACACCAGATCTATATTTCATTTTAGGCACTCATGGCTTCTCCTAAAGAATCCTGGGAAGTGTAGTTAGTGAAGGGTGCTGAGAGTTGCTAGGAGACACCCTGTTCCCCTCACAGAGCTTCAGTCAGAGTGGCTGACTGTTAAACCACTCTGGCCACTGGAGCTCTGTCAGGGGAATAAGAGTCTCTTCTCAGCATCCTTCACAAACTACACTTCCCAGGATTCTTTGTGGGAAGCCATGACTGTCTAAAGTGAAATAAAGGTCTGGTGTGGGTGTGGCCCCCTGATTAGGCAAGCCCAGCAGCTGTGACTCTGGCTTTTAGAACACTGACAGTTGGTTCTTATTGAGCATGCCCAGGTTTATCATTGACTCCCATGCTAATTTTCTTAATTTTTTTTAACTTTTAAACTGCGGAAGGTGAAGGTCAGCGTTTGGGGCAAGGTCAGTAATAGGATTACAAGTACTCTGTAAACATGGCTGATTTTTAATTAATTTCAACAAATTATGAGAACACTGACAGAAAAAAGTCCAACAGGGGTCTGGGTTCCCCCCCTTTTTACACTTTGAACTCTTGATTCTCTCTGATTATTTGTGTATCACCATGAAAATTGAGAGGGTTGTTAAACAAGCGTTTCTGAGTTCAGGACTACAAGTTTTGTAAGGTTTTGTTTTGAAATGAGCTCATGGGAAGCATCAGAATGGCATGGGAGTATTTTCAATTTAACATGCGAAAAATCCATGCTGGCTATAGTATACAGCCACTCTCATGGCTGTATAATTAAAATTAAGCTGAAATCCTATATCCATTTACCTTGGAGTAAGCACCACTGAACTCAATAGGACTTACGTCTGCATAGACATTTATAGATTCCACTGTTGATATTTATTCATTTAGGGTGATATTCAATGAAATATTTGTACTAGTGCAAGGATTAGCACTGGCAACAGGATTTCCCCCCTCCCTCAAGTGTGCCCTGCACCATCCCCAAATCTGCTCCAGAGGGTGAGAGGAAACCCAGAACAGATTTAGGGGGCATGCAAGTAGAAGAGAGGAAGAGAACAGTCC
Organism: Rhineura floridana; assembly: GCF_030035675.1. Lineage (NCBI taxonomy): Eukaryota > Metazoa > Chordata > Lepidosauria > Squamata > Rhineuridae > Rhineura > Rhineura floridana. The sequence continues at coordinate 163,729,708 of NC_084481.1, read as the reverse complement.
ATTGTGCAAGGAGAAGTCCGTGTGCTGATGGAATGTTCAGCTTAGTGTGACATTGACTGCAACATTGGTTTGTTGGCTTGCTTAAATAGACAAAGATTTATTTAATTGGTTGATATCCCTATTTTTAAAATAATGCTGTTTAGTATTACTTCATTCCCTTGTCTCTGACCAAAAGAAAGTTCAGCCTATCTGTTGTCATTTCCTATAGACAAAAGAGTCTGGAAAACTTCCGGTCAAGCAAGAAGTGATATTAATTGATTGCATGAATGCAGTTAATGGCATGCACATTTTTTTGTTATACACAGCAGTAGAGGGACAAAACATAGAGCGGGTAAGTTTCCAGGAACATGTAGGTAAGCCCGAAGAACCTCCTCAAGCTAAGGAGAAAAGGGGGATGAGTTTGACTTCTGTGTAACAATGACATAGCCTAAACAGTTTCATTTGGCTTTCTGAAATTGTCTAGGAACCAGAAGCTTTCAAATGGCTCCTTGGCACACCCACAGCCTCCTCACATTCTCTCCAACACCACCTGCCCTGCTGATCCAAGAGCAGGAACTGCATGAGGTTCTCTCTGTAGATAACAACTTTAGAAAGGTTGGATCAACTGGTGGGCTATCTCAATGAAAGGTGAGGGGTCCAAGCAGGTCATCTGAGGAACAGCCACTCGGGTGCAGAGCTTTTCCTCTCCCTTTCCACGCTGTAGTATCAGTGCTACTCAGGGAACAAGATTTTTGCAGTATCCGCACAACACTGTTATCAAAATGCCAGCTCATACTTAAAAAAAATAATAATCCAGATTTCCCCTTAACATGGACAAATCAGATCAATAAAAACATCCTGTTATACATCTGTAGTCACGTCTGATGTGGAAGCCTCATTAGTGCATTTGGGGGGAGGCAGTTTGCAATGTGTGCTGTTGTTTCAGTGGGTGGTCTCTATCACTGCACCCCTACTTCAATTTGCTCTTCCCAAGCACAACCTTGTCATTTTCTTTCGAGTGGCCCCAAAGGAAAGAAACAATTCCCATTGATTGCCACATGCCCAGTTCACATCATGGAAGATATGGGGGGAGGATGGGAGGAAATTACCTGGGAGACTGTAACTGCAGTACATACACAGGGCTTTTAAAAGTTGCTTTTCATATGGAGGTCTCGGGCAAGACTTCTTTATCACTCTTGCACAAGACGTCATTACTAAAAATTAGAGAGAGAGAGAGAGATTCCTCATCCCCAATTGCATACCTCCATTTTGCACATTGTGAAATTGCTCAATAAGGATGGGAATGTCTGCTTTTGTGCACTTCCTGGTAATTTTTCTTTTTTAAAAGGTGTACATGCACAGGTATAAAAATACCTGTGTGCATGCTCAGAATGGGAAAAGGTAGTGGAGGTCAGGAGAGGAGTGATGGGGGGACCCCAATCCTGGTACATTATGTCAATTTTCACAGCTCAGTGGTAAAACATCTGCTTTGCATGCAGAAGATCCCAAATGCAATCCCCAGCATTTCCAGGTAGGGCTAGAAAGTCTGTCTGAACCCTGGAAAGCCATTGCAGCCAATACTGAACTGACTTGGTATAAGGCAGCTTCTATGTTCCACCCATCGCTGTGGATGGGAAGTGATGGAACAGCACTGAATATCCATGACTGAGAAAAAAGGGGGGGATGTGTGGAAGTTAACAGACTCAATTGGATCTTGGTGACCAATTTGTGATACAAAGCCCCAGTCCAGAAGCATCTGTTAATTTCAGTTATCTCAGTTTCTCATTGTTCCAATCTAAAATCCAGGTCTCCACATTTTTGTAGAAATTCGCAATTTTTTTAAAAAAAATCATGAAAATTCTTCAGCATTCTAGTGCAAATTTCTCCTAAGCCTATACTTTTGATCAATGTACACATTTTTGTAAGCAATTTCTTCTAATATAGGACATTTTTGTACATCATATTCACACACACACACACGGGAATTTTGAAGGATAGCTGAGTTTTGGAAAGTGCAAATTTGATAGATTCAGCTTTAAATGCAAGCTAAACTGAATTTCCCCTCCATCTCTAATCCTAAGCAATTCTACCAAGATTCTGTTGTGCAAAACTATTGCTAACCATTCACTCTTAGTTAACAAATTTCTTTCTGTTTCACAAAAGCTGATCAGTTGGCTATGCCCCTGGCCATGCTATCTTGTTGTGTCCAGGGCACAGGTAATAAACCTATACTGGTCTGACATCACTGGGTGCCTCCCTGCTTCATGTACCTGGGATCCTGATCCCCAGTGGTGCCTCCTCTGTTCCAGGAGGTGCACTCTGACCCCTGCGGTGATTGCATCTCTCAACTAGGACTTCACCAACATGTGACTGTTTTTATACAACTCTGCCTCTCTCGTCTACCAATCATCTTTTCTATTAAACTACACAAAACCATGGGCAAAGGCTTGAAGAGAATTCTCTTCACTTCTCTGCGAAAACTCCTTACAACCTGAACTCCTCTTTATCCCATTCCTAGACACAAAAGAGCAAGAGAAGTCTTTGCTTTTTCTAGGCTTTCTGCTTTTGATATGCACTTCCACTTGGCATATAATTGAGCCCAACGTCAGCCTCCTACAAATCTCCCCAAGAGACCAGCCATCACCTTCATTCATGGCAGAGCAGAGGTAATTGAAGGAAAGAAACTCACCGCTTTCAGTTTCACTCCATTAATCCAGGCTGTTGCTGGGATTTGCTGCTCTGTCATGACCTTGAGCTTATGGATACTCCTGGCAGAGGCAAAAAGGTGGGCTCTGTAGAATTATCACATCTTATTATCTGAGCCTCGATGTGGTGTCAGCTTCTGCCTTCGATCTTCCACATCTCCTTAGCAATTACTGTGGAAGTTGTTTCTCACTTCAGTGGGTATTTTTATGCATTTAACAAATGGCTAGCAGTGTGTGTATTTTCACTGGAACATTAAAATGGGGGGGATTGAATCTGGAAAAAATAACCTTTGTTACATTCAGAAACATTTTAAGTTGCTGAAAGCATCATTTTATCCCCATCCTGTTTCTGCTTTGACAGGTGATGTGGCAACCCACCTGTCAGTCACATGATGTCATCACATGATTGACAGGTGGGTTGTTCTGCCCACCTGTCAAAATTCCTTGCCTGTGGAAGAATTCCACAGTGGAAGCAAGTTCCTACTGTGATGGCTGACTTGCTCCAGTGTAGCCCTTTCTGCTGACATGAAAGTGCCTTGGCCATAATGGGCGGGTAATGAGCTCATTTCTGGCAAGCGCCTGGTTCATGCAATTGCTCTGTTAAATGGTGACTAAGCACCCCCATGTTGAGCATGACAAACTTCCGTCTTTGGGGTCTTCTGGCTCTTCTTGATCCTCCAATGAACCACACTGTCCACTTGCAAAGGAGGTGAAATGGTCTTCATAAAATACAGATTGCATGTCTTTTCTTTTTTTTAAAAAAACTAGTTTTTCCATAACTAAAATAAATTGTTTTTATAGCATCATAGTGATTATTGTGTTCACCTTGAATTTTTAAATTTGTATATTTGTTTTTAATGTTTTTAATTGTTGTAAAATGCCCGGAGCTTCGGCTATGGGGTGGTATATAAATGCAATAAATTATTATTATTATTATTATTATTATTAACAACAACAACAACAACAACAACAACAACAACAACAATAATTTTGTGAGCCCCCCCACACTTCTCCTGCCCATCCCCAGTGGAAAGAGCAGTGCTGGGAGGGAGGTCCTTGAGTAAGATGTGCTTCTACCGCCCATCAGCTGATGGGAGTGTGCTGTCATGCCTCCATTGGATGAGTCCTCAGAGGAGGATGAGGAGTAGTGAATTGACACAGCAGATGCAGGAGAGGGAACAAGCAGAATCACCCAAGATACAGCTCTGGCCTCCCACCACTGGAAGATGTTCAAAACACAGCTGGAGCCCCTCAGTCAGACTCAGTGAACTTGAGGCCGCTCTGTCTACTACAGAGCGAAGACGCCTGCAAGTAACAGAGCAACTACAAGCTGATTGCTTTCACCTGAACCAGGGAGGGAAGGTTAAAAGACAGTGAGAGGCCTTTTGCCTTCCACTGGAAGCAACGTTGGATGCCAGCGTCAGACCCTCGCCAGCTGTGCCAGACCCTGTCGAGTATTGAAACCCAGATTGTTTTATTGGAATATTGAACCCTCGACTTGCTAGTGTCCTTGATTTTGGAAGACAAACTGGTACATGGAAACTCAAACCCCTAGACCCCCCCTTGCTTATCCTCATTCTCCTCAAGCCTTGTCTGATTTGCAACCCAGCCCCTGTCTGGGCAGCTGCTCACTAATTGTTTCACAATGCCATTAATCACCTCACTGCAGCCGGCAGACTGACATGTACCTTGCTGCAGCAAAGGAACAAACGGTATCCTACTTTAAGTTCCTGATCAATCTTTTGAAGCCCCGCCCATAATTGCCCCATACCTGATGTCATGTATGACATTAGACATAGGGCAGGTGGATGTAGCTTCCTCAAATGGCCTTGCAGGCCAAATGGGGAGGCCTAGCAGGTCATGTTTGGCTCACAAGCCAGGGGGTTCCCTACCTCTCGAACAGAGCAATGAATCTTCACTCAACAGCTTAACCTGAAGATTGCAGAACTTAATGCCGCTTTCCCCAACCTGGTGCCCTCCAGATGTTTTGGACTACAACTCCCATTAGCCAGCATGGTAGTATTTCAGTCTGTGCATGAAGGGGACTCTGTAGGTTTGAATGTTCCTCCATATCAAAATCTTTCTCCTCATTGAAAACCGACAAAAATTTCCATATGCAAGAGAGTTTTTGAAGTGGGGGAATCATTCAAATTTTCAGCCCATTTCTGTATTAGGTAGGCTTCCCGGTGGGTCTGAAATCGAGGACCAATCCAATGGAGCTCGGTCTCATTCTCAGGAGTGGGGAACCTCAGGCCTGGGAGCTGAATACAGCCCTCCAGGCCTTTACTGGCCCTGCATTTTGCCTACCTGGAATACATCCTTAAACTCTGATAATGGCTCTTGCTTGCCTGGATGGAGCATACGGAAGGGTCTGTGTGTGTATGTAGAAACTAGCCGACTCTACAGAGGTAACATTCATATTCATTGCGCTGTCTACTTTTGCCTCTGGCCCTGACCACCACTGGCATGTGGCCCCTAGAAAGTTACCCAGAAAGGAACGCAACCCTCCAGCAGGAAAAGCCGGTTCCCCACCCTGACTCTAAGTCAAAACATTTATTCAAGCAAAGGATTCTGCTCTGCTGGAGACAGCAGAAATTATGTCATATGTGGACTCAAAGTCCCAGTGTGCTTTATGACTGGAGACATGCTAAGCTGGCTATGTAAGAAGGGAAGTAAAGAACATAAGAGGAACCCTGCTGGATCAGGCCAATGTCCCATCTAGTCCAGCATCCTGTTTTACAGTGGCCAACCAGATGTCCAAGGTAGCCAGCTAGCACAACCTGAGTGCAAAGAGCACTCTCTCCTCCTGCGGTTTCCAGCAATTGGTATTTGGAAGCGTACTGCAGCTGACTAGGGAGGCACAGCATAGCCAATGGCTCGTAGCCATTGATAGCCTTATCCTCCATGAATTTGACTAATCCTCTTTTAAAGCCATCCAACCTGGTGGCCATCACTGTCTCTTGTGGGAGCAAATTCCATAGTTTAACTGGGCGCAGTGTGAGGAAGTACTTTCTTTTGTATGCCCTGAGTGCCCCAACATTCAGCTTCATTGGATGTCCACGAGTTCTAGTGTTATTAGAGAGGGAGAAAAACTTTTCTCTATCCATTTTATCCATACCATGAATAATCTTATACCCCTCTCTTATATCACCCATTATTCGCCTTTTTTTCAAAACTAAAAAGCCCCAGATGTTATAGGCTTTCTCCGTCTCTCGTTCAAGTTCAAGTGGTATGAGAGACAGAGAAAAACTTTTCTGCATTCACTTTCTTCATGCCATGCATACTTTTATATACTTCTATCATGTCCTGCATCACTCTTGTTGGGCTTATTAGAGACATCTGCCTGGTCAATGCTGGAAACAGAGTGCTGGACTAGATAGACCCACAATCTGAATTGCATCCAGCAAGGGCAGGTGTATCCAATGTGGGACACTCTAGATATTGTTGGACTACCCATATTTGAAGCCAAAACATGCACTACTTTGAAATTTTTTTTGGGGGGGCAGGGGAAGCATAAGGAAAGTTTATAGGATAATTGATAAAGGGCATTTTTGTAGAAAACTCCCCCTTCATCTGGTAGCCAAAAACTCTTTTCCCTCAAGCAGCATGGGACCCAGGGTGGCAGGGTGCTACGACAGAGTCCAACAACGAGAGGGCATCAGGTTGGGGAAGACTGTATTAGACTCTATGGACAGGTTTGTGTGAGACTGCATACACACCATATCTTCAAAGCACATCCCAAACACCTCCTCCCTCCCAAAAAGAATCCTAGGAACTGTAGTTTGTTAAAGGGTGCTAGGAATTGTAGCTCTGTGAGGGGTAAACTACAGCTCCCAGGATTCTTGGGGGGTTAATGTATTTTGAATGTGCTTTAAAGTGGTGGTGTGTACACACTGCAAGTGTGGGAGCATGAGGAATGTGACACAGGGATGCCAATTGCCATGGCAAATGCAATGTCTAGACTAGCTCTAAGCTTGTATGGTTTGTAATAGCAGTTATGGGAGTGGCTCAGCATGCCAAATAGAGGGCTGGAAACAGATCACAGGCCAGGGGAACTTGTAACTGCATCCTTAACTAATTCAATGAATTGGGGAAGGCCAACGGTAGAAATGAGTATGAAGGCACCTTGTTAAAAATGCCTTTTAAATCAAGCTAATGAGGCATGCCTGGTATGCTGACAAGGAGCCAAAGAACTTCATTTTACCACCAACTTGATCCTTATCATTGTTCTTTCCCTTTTTAATATAAAGTCTGTTTTAACCTGGGAGAAAATTCATCACAGTCCACTGAGCGTATCATAATGTGGTGCGGGTTAGACCTAATGCACAGCAAATTGGGAATATAATCTTTCAAAGTACCGCAAAGGAAATAATCCAGTATGAAATGTTTCCAGGAATAGGAACTTCCCTCCAAACAATTCCCTTCTATCTGCCCCAACTGCTCAGCTACATACAAAAATAGATCCGTTAAACTATTAACTTTCAACTTTGCATACACTTTCTATGGACACACCTAATTTTTTTATGTTACTCCCATAAGGAGGAAACTTATTTAGTGATTAAAATTCTTGAGTGGGCCCTGGAATCGCCTCCTGGTTGTGATTAGAGTTGCTGGCCTGTGCCTTTAACATCCACTTGATGTGCAGACAAAAGTAGATTATGAGGTTTATCTCCATGCTTTGAAAGCTGCTATTAAGGGCAGCTGTGCTGTTAAGGGCACAGGAGCAGGCTAGGACACTTTTTTTCTGATCAATTGGCACCCCTAGTTGCAATGCTGACTTGTTGGGTGGGCCTTGTGTATATGTTATTCAAATCAGGCAAGATGAAATTAGACTTTCTAATTTACAAGGGGTTAATAACTCAGCCTACATGCTTGAATGTGTCCCAGAATCCTCTGCAACATAATGAGATGCCATTGATGGTGTGTAGGGGTTATTCAGCGGGTAAGCTGATGTGGAAAGTATCCCCTGAAATTAGCAAGTTTGAGGATTACTTTTATATCCTGATAGCTACAGTAAAGTCTTGTGTTTGTGTTTAGAGGTGTGTCCCTGTAGTCTGCCCCACCATGATAAAATTTCCCAGAATGCTCTGGGGGAAAGGAGAAGGGGGAAAAAACCAAGGCCACACCTACACCATACATTTAATTTCCTCTTGGGTCACTTTTAACAGTCATGGCTTCCCCCAAAGAATATAGGCAACTGTAGTTTGTTAAGGGTGCTGGGAACTGAAGCATAGTGTAGGGTAAACTACAGTTCCCAGAATTCTTTGGGGGAAGCCATATGTTTCAAATGTGCTTTAAATGTATGTTGTGTGCACAGCAGTGGAGTGGGTGTGTCTCAAAGAGAGCTGTGTATATAAGAGACCTAATGTCATTAAAGCGCAAAAGCAAACTGTAGCTTTATGTAGTACTAAACCTTGTACCAAATGAAATTAAAATATTTGCCAAGATAGACAATGCTTTTCTCTACCTACTTTAAGGCATGGTATGCTACTATTATACTGAAGTTGCAAGCTCACATTATTATTCATAGAACTCTGGATGACTCTTAGCAATTCCTGGAGCTTTTTACAGCTTCTTTTCTGGGAAGTCCAGCACAACTTACTCTGAAACTCTTCCAAATTCTCTCATAAAAGCTTCCAGCCACCGTAAAAAATTGGAGAAAGAAAAGAAAGGTAATACTTCATCATTCCAACAGTATTTATATTAGTCACTTTCCATTCAGCTTTTCATTTTCTAACCTGAGTAATAACGTGGCACAACTGAGCCAAAAGTACCTTTAATACAATACGCTAAAAAAGCCTGACGATTGCCTGTCTGTACTCCTTTCTTCCCCAGATTTTGATCAAGCTACTGTGGTAGAATATTCACAAACATTATGACTGCTGAGGGAGAAGGATAAGTCATGCAGTTACTGCAGCTGCTGAAGAAAGCAGAAAGTTATGGAAAGTGAATAAACTTTGAATTATAGGATTAGATGGTTGGCAAGGGAAGGAACTGAAGAAGTGGAAATAGAAGGGCAGGGGGCAAGGGGAGACATGGAGAAAGCCATCACATAGGATCTAGAGAAAGTAAGAGGTATATGCTTCAGAGGAATTTGCAGCTTAGTTAGGAGACAGAGGGCTCATCTACATGGTGGTTTACTGTGTGTTTGATGCTACTCATATCTCCTTTAAATTTGTATGGTTCACATGATGTTACTGGCAAACAGAAGCTATCACACCGTTTCCCCCCTATGCTAACCCAATCCGCTGATAATACGAAAAGTGGAGGAAAAAAGTCTCCACTCCATTTCTCTAGTGCTCCAATGCTTTTAGGTAGGTGTGTCAATCATTCCCCTTTCCACGCCCACTATCTCCTCCTCCTTTCATTTTGTTTCCTGTGGGCTAACAAGCAACTTCTGCTGGCCTTTTTTTTATGTTGCTTTAAACAGTGCCTTTATTTTCTTTTCCCCCTAACTTGTGCACAAAAGCATAACACTGCTCAAACAAAGATTTGTATTTCTGTATCCTACCAGCAATAGGCAGGGGAAACACAGATATTCACACTTGTGTTTTTTTTAAAGGAACCTAACGCAGCCTGTAAAACAGTGAGCATGCTCAGTCACCCAGTAGAAATCAGAAGATGGGGCCATAAGGAAACAGTGAGACTAATCCTTCCCAGAGGAATGCCTACTTGTGTGAATGGGAAAAAGCAATTGGCAGCTACTATTGAGCAGGAACTGCATAAGGTGCAAATGAATAGCAAAGGTAAAAGCAATGTATTTGCTACAAAGAAATGCTTCTATGCAGATGAGATCACAGTAGTTCAAGGCAGAGAAGGTAAAGGACAAGGGGGTACTAAGGAGGCAGGAATTAAATGGAATCAAATCTCACTTGGGGCCAACTGACAGGAAGGGCTGTGATTGCTTGGTTGGAAATAGGGCAAAGTAATGAGAACTGAATGGATTCAAAATAACTACCACCATCCCTCCAGGCTTTCAGAATCATTGCTGTTTCTCACGAGCAGTAACAGGGATTGGGTTGGGGGTGAAGAGTCTCTCTATCCCCAGCAGCAATGAGATGTGAGCAGGTTTGGGCAATCGCTTCAGACCCCCATCCTGGTTCCTGATGCTCCTGCTGCCATGTCTGTGAAATGGGAGAGGTGTGCCAAGTCTGAAGTTGCTGCTTTGTATGAACTATATTTAGTCTGAGTTCATTGGTCCATCTAACTCAGTACTGGCTACTCCAACTGGCATTGGTTCTCCAAGGTCTCTATGGGGACTTTCATTCCAAAGTTTCTCCTCCTTGCCTGCAAGTGTTGAGCATCTGACTAATTAATGTAACCCTGAAGACCTAGTTAAGATCCTTATAATATTTGAAAAAAGGATTTAGCCAACCACATTTTTCTTATTTGCTATTGCTGCTGAACATAAATCTCTCCCGAATTATCTGACAGTTCTTAGCCAAGTGTGAATCCTTGGGAAGAATCAACATCTTTTGAGATTTTGTAAGTTTTAGTCCTTCAGTGTCCTGGCTGCTGGGCAAGATAATTTCTCCTCTGTCTTAACTCTAATTCCAACCATGGACTGAAATACAAGCATTTTGGTATTTACAGATTAATTGTTGTTGTTGGGCTTCTGCCTTGGAAGGAAGTGCCTGGGTTCCTAATGTGTGCAATCTCTTCATTTCTCATTCATCTACACAAACAAGTTACAATATAATCCAGGCTTTGTTTTGATCATTTGCAGGTGTGGACTTACATAACTCGCTCCTTACAGCATTGCAAAGGTCTTTATGAAAATCAATCCTAAAAACATGTATACACATTATGAGACCAGAGGGCCATGTTAATTTTACAGACGTGTAGTTACTCATGTTGAACGGGGATTTTCAATCAGATAATGTATTATAACTAGGGTTGCCAGGTCAGAAGCATCCCAAACCCTGAGATTTTGGTGGTGGGCCTGAGTGATGTCATGGGGTGGGTCCAAGTGACGTCATGGGGCAGGTCCAAGTGGCATCATGGGGCGGGTCCAAATGATGTCACAGGGTGGGTCCAAGTGATGTCATCAAGCATAATACATTAAGCATCAACCACAGGTGCTTGGCGCATACAATTCATACAAAAACATTTATCTGATTGGAAATTTAGTTAGAAATTGTAGCTAAAAGATGGAGCCTGGGTAGGAAACATTTAATCTAGCCAATTCACTTCTGGCAAAAAGAGCTCAAGTGCCCTCAGGCCAGGCCAGGCCAGGCCGGCCACCAGAAGGCCATTGTAGGAAGAAAGCAGCCTAGTGTTGTAGAGATATTAGATGGGAGCACTCAGGAGTAAAGATGGATGCCCCCAAAGAGCTGCAACTTACTAAGGAACTAAGCCCCATAGAGCTCAATAGGACTTACTTCTCAGTAGATTAGGATTGTGTTGTTGGTAAAGCTTGACTAGGGATCCTCTGCAAAGATATCCATATCCAAGTATGGTTGGCAACCCCATGCCTGTAATGCCCTGCTCCTACCTTTTAACATCCAGATTTCTTTACAGATTTGACACTTCACTTCAGAAAGTAGTCTGAGTAATGAGTAAGAAGATTCTCTACCCCTTTCTGTCTCCCCTGTGGGCTGCTATAAACTCACTTTATCAGCCAACCCAATTCCAGTGAATATAATTGACAGAGAGAAAGCACACATGATTTGGTCTACCTTCATAGGCAGTAGCTTTGGAACAACAACAATTGCAGTTATGCTGCCCAGTATGTGAATTCTCTTTTACCACTATTGGACAAGAAACAAACAACAAGGTGCATCATCAGTGGGCTTAAGAAGGTTAAGTGGAGTGCATGGAACCACTGTTGTTGCTTCTATGGATGAAAGGGAGTGAGGATAAAGGTAAATGAAATGCAAATAGAAAAAGAACAAAAGACAGTGATGATTTCTTAAATGCAATACCATACAAACCTCAGTAAGATTCCTACAAGTAAGGCAGAAAACTAAGCATCTCAAAACCAATCAGGATTCCAAATCAAAAACCAAAAACATGAAAAATGAAGAAATATTTGTATAAGCATAATTATCAGATATATTTATTATTTACACAACCTGTAAAGATATTTATAGTGCAATCCTATGTTTATTTATTCAGAAGCAAGTCCCAATGTATTCAGTGGGGCTTACTTAAACAGGGACAGAACTGCAACCTCAAGTGATAATCAACTTCATTCACGCAACCCAAAATTCAGAATCATGCCACTTTAAGCTGTTTTGTAACTGTTTATACTTGTTTTTATGGTTATTAGATTTTAAAGGGATTTATTTCTTATTGTGAGCTGCCTTGGTTTCCAGACTGCAACCCTACCTTGCAGGGTTGTTGGAAAGATTCCCATACACACACACACACACTGGAGATGTAAAAATACTCTGGGTATGTTTATTCTGGAAAAGCAAGTACTGGATTAAAGCTTCAATTTGGGAAGTTTGCAAAACACTGCCCTTTTTAAAATTTAAACCTGTCTGACTCCTACACACAAGAGAGAAAAAGACTGAGAGCTTACTTATTCAATGTGTGAGATGTTCAGAAAAGCAGGAAAAAGCACATTTCTGAGCCTTCGGCCAGTCACTGCCTCTCAGCCTCAGAGGGAGGCAATGGTAAACCCCCTCTGAATACCACTTACCATGAAAACCCTGTTCATAGGGTCGCCATAAGTCGGAATCGACTTGAAGGCAGACAATTCAATTTGACTCTACCTTTTTGGCTCTATAATTCCTTGTCAATCACAGCCCTCATTTCTTATTGGCTAAAAGCCTGAAAAGGCAGGGATTAGAGCAGAACTTAGAACAACTAAGAAGTTGTGGGGGGTGGCTGATGTTTTGGTGTATATCTCTGAAACCAGACCACCTAGAAACTTTTTTTTTAATGTAAATTGAAAGTCCAGAGATTAAGGTGAGTCACTCGGAGACCCAGAGGGGACCCCCAAAAACTGGAGTCTCCAGCTGAAAAACAGGTCTGGTAACCCTAATTATAACCCATACTGTCTGTGTGGGTTAATTCAGAATGTGGGGATCTTCCTCTGTTGAAGTGCATGCGCAAAGGAATGCATTTCAACCATTTTCACTTTCTTTTTTGTTGTTCATAGTTTGCCTTCAGGCTGTCAGCATTTTGTGGGAGGGATTCAAGTATATCCTGGCAATTTAGATTTGCATAATTAAAGAGGATTAAAGTGCTCTGTCACCCTAGCTCAACAAATCCTAAACAACCAAACTTTGGGTCCTTCCAGAGACAATGTTTCCGTTGTGCATTTGTGATTATTTGTGCTCATGATGGTTCAGGACCACTATACACGATCCAATTTTCAGGGTAGAGCAAAGGCTGCTCCAGCCTGGTGAGTTGTGGTTTTTTTTAGGGTGTATTCTGCAACATGTTACTGATGCAATAATAGTGCATTGGTGGAGGATTTATATTGGACCGTCCACAAATCATTCTGCATTATTAGTCATTCTGCAGTAATTCCCCAGTGTTTCCATATTATTGCCAACTTGGGGGGGGCACTCTTGTGCTACAGCACAACAAAAATGGGACAAGCCCTCCCTCCCCCACCCTGAATATTTGTGGTATAAAAAGTTAGAGAATTTCAGCTGGAAGCTATTGCTCTGATTGGAAACTAAGCAGTTTTGTCCACCCTGAAACTTTTGCAGGCGCAAACATGTTGAAAGTGGGACCATCTATTAGCCTGATATCATCATGAACACACAATAAAAAAGGACATCTGGAGAGGCCTCTGTTCTAGAATAATTAATCCAGGGTAGCTACTAAGCTATTGGCTGCCCACACACCACACATTTAAAGAACATTATTTTCCCCAAAGAATCCTGGAATCTGTAGTTTACCCCTTAAAAAGGTAAAGGTGTCCCCGCACATATAGTGCGAGTCGTTTCCGACTCTTAGGGTGACGTCTTGCGACGTTTACTAGGGAGACCGTATATATGGGGTGGGATTGCCAGTTCCTTCCCCGGCCTTTCTTTACCCCCCAGCGTATGCCAGGTACTCATTTTACCAACCATGGATAAATGGAAGACTGAATGGACCTCAACCCCTTTTACCGGAGCTTTGACTTCCTCCTTCCGTTGGAATCGAACTCCGGCCGTGAGCAGAGCTTCGGCTACATTACCGCCGCTTACCACTCTGCGCCACCGAGGATCATTAGTTTACCCCTTACAGAGCTACAATTTCCAGCATCCTTAACAAATTATAGTTCCCAGGATTCTTTGGGGAAAATAATGTGATTTAAATGTTTGGTATGTATGCAGCCTGGTTTCATGGTCATAATTCAGGCTGCAACCTTATTTTTCCTAATGGAGGCTCCATGACTATGCCTAGCGCAGCTGTGTGACAAGCAGAAATACAGCAAGTGTCACCTTCCCCTCTCACACACCTCCATTCTAGGGAACATACTGCACGTACTGGCAGGGCCAGCCCAAGACATTTTGCTGCTTGAGGCAAAGAACAAGAAGGCAGAATGCCCTCCCCCCCTCTATTCTGGGCCGGTTGTTAAATCTTACTTCCATACTGGCAATGGGATAGCATCCAGCACTGTACCTGAGAGAACAACAGGCCAGTTTGGAGCAGCCCTGTAGCCAGGAGTGGGGGCAAATGTCTTTGTCCCCCTAGGATTTGGGAGGAAATTGTCTTTTTAATTTGCGTAATGACAGACAATGACAGCCTCCATTTAAAGAACGAGAGCTTGTTTTAAGAACAGGAACAATTTAAGACCCTCTGAAAAATTCAGTGAATAAGACAGGGCAAGCACACAACAAAAGCCTCATCTGGAAGGCCCCCCAGAAGTCGGCTCACTCAAGACTTTCCCTGACTGAGGATGAATTTTTCATGCTCACAATCGCCCTATAATTACTTAAGTGATCCCCCCCAAAACAGCTAGTATAATGACATGACCCTTTAAGAGTTAAATATGAGAACTTTGTATTATGGGCTAGAGTACAAAGGGCTATTATTATGGGCTATTATTTGTATTATGGTCTAGACTCCACCACTTAGACTTTCCTTTGCTCCGCTTATCAATTTCACTTTCAGTTCTTTACCCAGGCTGCTTGCCTAAAGTAAGAAGTAAGAGTTTATTGATTCTGCAGTTATTATGTTGAGTAGAGCAGGACTGGGTGCTTATTGCTAAAGGGTGAAATAAAGGGATAACGTAAAGTGATCTGAAAAAAATGCCTAGGTTACCTTTTATTCTTTTAAATCACTCACTGTACTCACAATCTTACTGGGTATTTTTTCTTCTTTTTCTGGAGTATTTGGCACAGAATGAAGACAGCCCTAGAGGAAGAGAAACACTGCAGTGCATGCTACAGTTAGCTGGCTGGCCGGTCATCTAGGCTGTAATTCAGGCCTAATTTCTGATTTTCCCACTGTGTGCACTTCAACATGAAGCCTTTTCAGGGTTCAGTGACTCACAAGTATTTAGCAAATCTGGTTCTTCTTTTTCTTGCATTTGAAAACAGAAAGGACAACTAACCTTGATTTTGAGATAAATTTTACATTACTTTAATTCTAGGAAAAAACGAAAGCTACAACTGTTCTAAAGTATTCTTTTTAGGTGCTATGCATTTTCTCTCTCTCTGGAAGGTGTATTGTGAACCTACCATTTAGAAAGCTTTCTTGCATGTTTATCAAGCATTTTTATAAGCTTACGAAATGAATTCTGTTGTGCAGTAAATATTTTATAAAGTTAAGGACTCAAGCTCATTGACTTCAACCAGAAAGTTATGCATATTGTTTTCAGCACCACTTCCCCTAAATGTTTGGCTTTGGTTGCATTGTAATGCAACGCATTACAAGGAGGGACTTTGGGATCTATGTGTTGTTTGCTAGCTGGCTGAATTGTCTTCATCTACAGCTTTCAGAGGTGTTGTCCAGCAAGATCTTTAGCTGTAAAAGTCCAAGGCAGTGGCCTTGGACATTGCCATTTAGTGTCAGTAAGGACTTAAGCTTATAAGTAGGTTTCTTGGGGTGGCCACTATGAAGCAAGATAGCTGCTGTTGTGTGCTTATTAGAATGCCTGAAATGACTCCTCCAACACCAGATGGGTGGCTACATCGATGTCTACATCACTCTCTCCAGAGAAGGGTCTTCTCTATAATAGTGCCCCAGTGGTGTAACTTTCTCCTCTTGGAGACATGGATGGTCATACAATGATGGGGCTCTACTGTATGTTTGTTTTCTCTCTCTCTATATATATAGAGAGAGAGAGATGTTTTCTCTAGCTTTTGCAGACTAGATTGATTTGAGATTTGAACTTGTTTTGTGATATTTTGTGGTGTCATTTATTGATACTGTTGAAATTTTTTATTATTATGTTCTGAATTGTTTTTATTATATTGTTTTATTCTTGCTATGGAAGCTGCTTTGAGGTCACCTGCTGATGAAAAGTGGCATACAAATATGCTAAATAAATAATAAATAATAATGTGCTCTGTGATGTTCCTATATTAATGTATATATGGTAAGTGTTGTTGTTTAGAAGATACATGGTAAGTGGAGTGAAAGAGGAGGGGGAGTGAATGGGCAGTAGAATGCTAGATGATTGGCTGAGTGTTTAAAATGGCTGAACGTATAAAAGGAAGAGTGAGAGTGGAATCTGGGGGGAGAAGAGAAAGAGTGGGTTGTTTGGTGGGTTTGAGAGAGTGGTTTGCCAGGAGAGAGTGGAGAAGGAGGGGGGTGGAGTTCGGATTAGTATTGAGTAAAATCATATGCTTATGTGCCTTAAGAAGAAATCTTGTTAATCTTGTTAGCTTTGTTATCTTTAATAAATACTTAATTTGGTTAACCAAAGGCCTGATCCTTGGCTGGGGTTTCACAGACCAGAAGGGAGGGTAAGGTAATGACCAAGGCTGAAGGAGAACTGTAACAAATGGTGGCAGCGGTGAAGAGAATAACAATACCAGTATTCAGAGTCTCTGGGAATACTAGTATTAGGATGTGACTGGTGGTTGCCTAGCAGGGGGATCTGTTGAGATCTGTGCTAGAGCGGGGAGAGAAACCATATAAAATGACAGTCCGGACTGGTGGAGTCCCTGGTGGTGCCTAGTGACAGGCAGTAGCCACGCGCAGGTAGGAACCTGACAGGGAGAGCCAGGGAAGGGCGTCACATGCTCTTACTCTGTTTCTAAACTTTTTTTGTAGTAGTGCTGTCCAGCGGCGTCACTAGGGGGGTGCAGACCACACCGGGGTGACACCATCAGAGGGGGTGACACCCAGAGCCACCCCTAGGCACCAGGAAGAGAAGCTGGGCTGCAGTGGGCTTTTTCCTCTATCTTCAGCCCTGCAGCGGCCATCTCGCCAGCCACTTCCCTCTTGGGGAATCTCCCGCTCTTCAGCTGCAGAGCGGTTTTTTCTCCCACCCTGCCTGGCCTGCCCGCTCATCAGCTGTGAATTTTAGGCTGGAGGTTTGAATCCCCTGCCTGCTCTTGGGCTGCGTGCCTGAGTGGCTTCCCAGGCAGGATGGGGGAAAAACCGCTCTGCAGCAGCCAAAGAGCAGGAGATTCAAACCTCCAGCCCAGGCAAGCGCTGCCTCTGTAACCCGCTGCATGCAGTGGGTTTACAAAGGCAGCGCCAATGGCGTACCAAGGGGGGTCGGGGTGCAGTCACTCAGGGGGTGCAAGATGGAGTGGGGTTACCCAGTGTCCCATTTTCAGCTGGAGTTTCTGGTTTTGGGGGGGTCCCCTCTGGGTCTCCTGCTAAGTTAACTTAATCTCCGGACTCTCAGCTTCAATTAAAAAAAAACACTAAGTTTCTAGGTCGTCTGGTTCCCGAGATATACACCAAAACGTCAGGCTCCCCCGCGACTGTTTAATCTGTTTTTGAACCGATCTGTATAGCAGCTTCTAATCCCGCCCTTTCAGGATTGTAGCCAATAAGGGGAGCCAGGCTTGTGATTTGTTGACCCAGGCAGTGCTTAGGCTTCATTACAACGTCAAAATGGTGGTTTTGAGGTCTTCAGTTTAAGTAAGAGTATGGGTTAAAGTTTTTTTTTCTCTTGTGTGTAGCACGCAGTCAGACCCTGGGCTGTTGGAGAGGGCAATGCTTTGAAAACCTTTCCAATATGAAAGCTTTAATCCAGTACTTGCTTTTCTGGGAGTAAAGGAATGCTGATCCCATATACCTGGAGTAAACCCCATTGAATTCATTAGGATTTACTTTTGAGTAGACATGGTTAGGATTGTGCTGTAAATTAATGGGACTTCTGAGTAAACATAACAAAGAATTGTATTTGTGTTGTAAATCTTTCCCTCCCTCTCCAATCCTATTTTTAAAACAATTAGGCAGTTCTGCAATGACCAACTGGTTTGACAATAAACTATTATGTGGGGTGTATTTTTACAAGTTTGTGTGTGTGTGGAGACTTTCCAACAACCCTGTGAGTCTTTCCAACAACCCTGTGAGTCTTTCCAACAACCCTTTCTATTGTGCAGGGATATTGTATCATGCCACATGGAGTGCATAAAAATTAATCCCATGTATGCTGTCTTGAGTGGGATGCCACTCTGCTTGATAAATACAGGGTCCTCAGTATAAGGGACTATGAAATGTTGAGCTGCTTTCCAGCTATTCTTTGGGTAGGCTTCAAAGCACATCTGTTAGGTTTCAAAATATGGAATGTTCCAGACTGTTCCCTTTTATTTATTTAATTAATTAATTGAAATGTTTCTATTCTGCTGTATAGCCAAGAGGCTTACAAAGAGGCTTACAAAAGAGTTTCAG
Organism: Rhineura floridana; assembly: GCF_030035675.1. Lineage (NCBI taxonomy): Eukaryota > Metazoa > Chordata > Lepidosauria > Squamata > Rhineuridae > Rhineura > Rhineura floridana. Next base: position 163,711,277 of record NC_084481.1, on the reverse strand, counting down.
AATAAATATATTCAAATCCGGTACTGGGAACAGAAACAACATGGTGCCCCTATGGTGGAAGGATCGTTTGGGTGCATTTCCTGCCCTTATCCTCATCTACTTAGGCAGCAGAGCCCACGGATGACCTCTGAACATGGGGCTAAACAGCTGGAACTTGCTCAGCCCATGATAGAGGGAAGCCCTCACAGAGTGATTTCTTGTAGTGTGTAGGGACATGTTTTTCAGCTTTTCTTTTAATCCTAATTTTCAACCCATGTTATATGTAGAAACTGATTTGGCTGTTGTGACAAAAAAAGCTTGATCTGACAGTGAAGAGGGCCAGTGTCAAGACGCCTTGGTTACTTCAATGCAGGAATAGCATAGTCCTGGATGACTGGACACCGTGAGGGCTATCCTTCCAGTGTGTACTACCAATCAACCCCAGACCCCTGGTATATCATACCATGTGTGTGTGTGGAATAGAGGACCTGATCTAATCACAAGGGGCACAGGGTGCAAGGAAGTTACTAGTCCCTTTCAAGTGGTTCATTGGGTGTACAAAAGAGATCGGAGGTTTTTGGGAGATATAAGTTGTTTTGGCCTTTTTCTATTTATTATTTTATTTATTCAATTTATTTATATACCGCATTTTCCACAACATACGTGCTCAAAGCGGTTCACACAAACAAACAAATCCTGCAGCACGACAATAGACAATAAAAAGTACAATCATTACAACATTATATACACACACACACATATCAAAGTATAAATGAGCATAAAGCTCAACAATAAAGCCAAAGCAAAAATATTTAAAAACCAACCTCCAAGCTGATACAAAAATCTCTGCTATCCCCCTGACCCTTATGGCTCAACCCAGAAAGTCTTCTGAAAGAAGCTGTGTTTGAAGGCCTCCAGGGCTGGAGGGTTGCGCCGGTGCTAAAGGTGGCCAGGTAGGGCCCTGGCTGAGGGCCCCTGGAGCCACAGGGGCCCCTTGATAGGGCAGGGGAGGAGTAGCGCTCCCCTTCCGCAATCCATTCTTTCTTTGCTGCTTCCACCCATCGATGGGATGTGTTAATTGACCATACTGGAGTGTCAGTGAAAAGGCTATCAACAACACGCTGGAATGCTCATCATGCTGCAGTTAAGCCAGTTAAAGAAAAGTTCGATACGTTTGTGGCGGCGATTGAAGCTCTTTGTGATCCACATGAAAATTTGGACACAAGAGGTGCAGCACAAGGTCTTTTGCCTGCTGTCTGTGATTTCACTTTTCTGTGCTACCTGTACTTCTGGTGTGATGTACTTCAGGAAGTTAATCTTACACAGCAGTACCTGCAGACTAAGGGCTTAACTCTCGACAAGGTGGTGACAAAGCTAGAGGCGCTAAGACTTTTTCTGCACGAGGAGCGCAGTCACCTAGTGGAGCATGCAATTGAACAGGCGCTTTTAAAATCAGATGAATATGGAATTGCAGTAGAGAGAAGAGCCAGGTTCAAGAAGAGGATGGCAGGGGAGCAAGCAAGCGATGCTGGACTCACTCTGCAAGAAGAAAATAAGAGGGTGATGCTTGAGTGCATTGATCACTTTCATTCTGAACTCCAGATCAGCTCAAGAGCCATCAAGGAAGTAGCAGCCATGTTTGAGGCTGTTCAAGCGAAGAGTCTCATATCTGCCACTGAAGAAGAGTTAAAGGTGTCCATTCCAAAATTGACCACTTTCTATGATGAGGTATCTGAGAGTGCACTTTTAATAGAAGTACCAAGGCTGAGAAGGCACCTGAAAGCAGCAGAGATTGATCTGGAAGAAGCCGATAGGGCAATATTAGACATTTTGACATTCATAGCTGAATGGAACTTCATAGAATCTCTCCCAACCCTTTCACTAAGCCTAAAATTATTTCTGACGATGTGTGTCTGTGGCTTCATGTGAGAGGAGCTTTTCAAAGCTGAAACTTATAAAGAACTATTTGCGATCTACCATGGGACAGTCAAGGCTTTCCGATCTTGCAATATTATCAATTGAAAGTGAGTTGGCGAAAGGCATTGATTTCGATGAAGTGATTCACAAGTTCGCAGCTTTGAAGGCCAGGAAAGGAAAGTTCTGATTTAGTCGAGATGTTCACTAAGTTCTGAAATGCTTGTGTATTTGTTCCTGTTTATTTTTTTGGTATTATTTCATTTATGAGTATATTTCCATATGCATTTATCTACAACTTCTACATTATTTGGGCCGTTATTGATTATGCAAACCTAATCCATTAATGTATCTCATGTAACGGTAAAGTTTAATGTTAAAATGAAAATAATTTTGATGTAGTTCTTAAACGTTTTTACTTCGAATTCTATTGTTTTCTTGCCGAATTTTCACTTTAACCACATGAAACTATGTATAAATGTAAATACATTTAGGCTGTGCGTATGATATTGTAATTTAAAGGTGTAATTTTAATTTTGCTAGTTGTTTATGTCACTACTGTTGCCATTACATTCAGTGATATACGGGAATTACGATTTACGAGTAACATTAGTACAAAAAACATTACTAAGGATTCTGTATGGTCTAGTACGGGAGGAGGTCCATGGGGGTGACACCATGAGTTACCGCACCGGGTGACACCAACCCTAGTGATGCCACTGGTGCTGTCATGATACAAGATTAAAACTGAACTTTTGAGAAAGCAAGCTGTGCACTAGTTTTTAACTTCTTAGTTATAGCGTAAATTATTTTGTTTGTTTTACACTTTTTGGTATCCCCTTGTTCACTGTATGCTTAATATTTTTTTCTTACGGAACAAAAAATACGGCAGTCATTTAATTCCTGGTGTTCACACCATATTTTCTGTTCTGTTTAACTTGACCTTTACATAGCCCATTATGTGAGTTAACACACTCTCTGGATGGAGGAATGAGGGGCAGGGCACTGCCTTTCCCTTCCCCTGGCCATCATGCCCTCTCCACTAGTGAGGGGGGGATTGGCTGGAGCTATGTGCCTCTCCCTCTCACAATGCCGACCTAGAAATGTGGCTGTCCCACCTAACAAAGAAGGCTGTTTCTGAGGCTGGTTTATAGGGCACCACATAACTCTGAGCTTTTATTTATTTATTTTATTTATTTTATTTCATTTATATACCGCCCTAAGCCTGACGGCTCTCTGGGCGGTGTACACAAGAGGTAAAAACAGCACAATATATAACTACAATAACACAATAAAGTCAAAAACCAAAAACAAACAAATAGCAACAAAAGCAAACAGCATCATAATACAACATAAAAAGTACAGTTAAAATACACTTTAAAAACAGATTAAAATACACTTTAAAATGCCTGGGAGAATAAAAAGGTTTTCACGTGACGCCGAAAAGATAGCAGCGTCGGCGCCAGGCGCACCTCTTACAGAGGGGAATGGCCAAAGGCTCAGGGAAATGACCAAGGTCCCCCCCCCCCAGTATCTGCCACCGAGGACTGGCCCTACCTGATGAATTTCCAGGTGCCAGTTGTTAAAGTCTCAGGGCCAAACAAGATGTACACTTCATTATACACAGTAGACAGGTAAATGTTTTTAGATATTCTTAATGTGGTTAAATGTTTTACATGTTATAATTTTAATTGCATTGTTTTACTATTTTGTTGTTGGCTATTCTGGACTACTTTGAGAGGAAGGGTGAGACAGAAATTTAACAAACAAAGACACAAACTCACTCTTGTTTTCCTCTAACTAATTACAGGTGCAGGGAACTCAGATCCTCACTGCAAAGGCAGCGCATGAGGAATGGAGGCATATCTCTTCACTCCCCCACTAATCAGAATGGAGATCACCCCGCCCACCTGCCCCAATGTTGCTGGGAGCCTTAGGGCACCCTTTCCCAACTTTTGGGTCCCCAAATATTTGTAGGCTACAGTTCCCATAATTCTTGACCATTGGCCATGAGGGCTGGGGCTGAAGGGATTTGGAATCCAGCAACATCTGGGGACCCAAAGGTTGGGAAAGGCTGCGTTAGGGGAACTGGCAACAATGAGGATCCCCCCAAGGCTCCTAACTGCATGTGGGGCCTGATCTCCATCCCAGGGGGGAGTGAAGACATAAGCCTCACTTGCCCCCACACACTGCCTTCACAGTGGGAATCAGGCTCCTGTAATTAGTTAAGGACAAAGAAGATACATTAAATAAGAACATAAGATAAGCCTTGCTGGATCAGGCCAAATGCCCATCTGTTTCCACAGTGGCCAGAAAGTTGCCTCTGGGAAGCCCACAGGCAAGAGTTGAGTGCAACAGCACTCTCCCTGTCATGAACCTGTATATGTTCATGAGTTATTAAAAATCTCATAAGTAATATCTTGGCTCAAGCAAGGGGCTCTGGGAGATTCTACAGTTAGGAAAAGTCAGGCCTCTGACAAAGCAAAATCCTGAGTTTCACTTTCCAGCTGAGGATGGTTAAGAAGAAGCCTAAACACGAACACCTGGCTATCTGTGCTGATTAGCAAGTGCCTAGCACTCAAGGTCATTCTTGGCCTGTGAAGTTTGAAACCCAGTTGGGAGGGGGGCCTGAAGGCACGCAAAAGGGAGAAACATCTAGAAAGGGGTTACATCAGCCCATTCCTGATTGGATAATTAATCTGGGACCGTTAGGATCCTTTCCCTTAAGTACAGGGCTGGAATCCCAAAGCTTTTGTTCCCTGAAGTTGACCTAAAGGGTTCCTGGTTCCCTAAGAGTTGCCTATGGGAGGCAACTACGCAGGGTTCCATTCTTCTTGTTCTGATGCCAACCTCTCTTAGGAGAGTAGTCATTGCAACTATCTACCTCATGTGTAAGTATTAGGCTAGAAAAGGTTGTTATTTTCTTGTTGTGTCTGTGGATCCTCTTGTCTGTACCAAAACCCCTGTTTGGGTGTATGGTCTTAAAGGATTACTTGGTGCTATATATTTGATGTGCACTTATATATTTTAATAAAGCTACTTCTATTTAACCTGGTGTGTTCATTGAGAGAAAGGGTGGTTCTGAATTCAGCACCTTGACCATCTCAGTCACGTAACTACCAAAGAGGGAGAAAGAAGTTAAAAGCTTAACTCTAAATTGAGGTATTAAACCAGAGGTTCCTGGCAAGGGGTGTAACTGTGGCTCTTGCCTCATAGGATCTTGGTTTTACCTATTGCCTGGGCTCAGAGATCCCCTGGCTCTGAGTGGACCAGTAACAGGAGTGGTGGCAGCCTACCTTCTACCTTGCAGGGTTGATGTTGGATTGCACAGCCTTGGCAGGGGTGAATTGGTATTTTTCAGTTCCAGTCCCATTTCCTTAAGGGTGGGGGTTTGGATCTGACGCATGGTCCCTGTGCCTTGAAGGTAGGGATTCATGACACTCCCCACTTGGGATTTCCAGAAACTGGTATTCAGAGGTTCACTGCGTCCAGAAGTGGAGGTAGAACATAGCCATCATGGACAGGAGCCACTGACAGCCTTGTCCTCCATGCATCTGCTTAATCCCCTTTTAAAGCCATCCAAGTTGGTGGCCATCACCACCTGTTGTATTAAACATATGTCTGATTTGGCCCTCAGGCTCTCTGTTGAGATGAAGATGCCAACCCTGTTCAAAAGGATCTCCACAGATGGCAATGTAGAGTGTGACTGTCTGAGGCAGGGCTGACTTTCACGCAGAGCTTGGAAGATGACTTTTTAAAAGGAATAAATTACAATTACTGTTACATGGCCCTGAAAAGGAATAAATTACCATTACCATTACAATTACAATTGTGAAAGGAATCGATTAGTTTACTATTACTCAAAAGTAATCACTACAATTACACTTGTTACTTTTTTAAAAAACTAGAGTGCCTACAAGGTGCTGGCTTTGGCTGCTGCACACTACGTAGCCTAAAACAACATAAAAAGAAAACCAGGGAGAGAGAGAGAGGTAGTAGAATAATTTTTTTTAATCCATTCGATAGCAGTGGTGGTCTCTCCACTGGTAAGGGAGGCAGAGGCCACTACTCAGATATTTGTAGAGTGCAACCCCCACACACACTCTCAGCCAGCAAGCATAATCTCTCTCACTCAACCACCTCCCGGACCCTGCCCTGCCACTAACTAAAGCACACCCACGCAAACAACCATTTTCCCCTAAGATGCAAAAAAAGTTAAAACACTGCAAGTGCAGCAAAGCAGCCAGGAAGGGTGGTGGAGGCTGCTTTGCGTGCGTCTTTCACCTCCACAGTTCTTTATCTCCATTCTGCTGCTGCCTCCTTCTCCTACTTTATCCATGTTCTTGCCCTCCGGCTCTTTTCTCCCTCCACTCCATTCTTCTTCACCACTGTCCTTTTTTAAAACAATTATTTTCTCCACTCCACTCCTGTCTCATTCTCCACCTCCTCCCTTGTCACCTCCTACCCACCCACAGGGCATGAGTGAAGAGCGATGCTGCACAGAAGCCCAGTTTGAGACACATGATTTTCATCCACAAATCAGAGGAGCACAAGACTTCCCCTGCTTCCCCCCAAAGGTAATGCTGGAAACATTACAATTACTCCTCAAAAGTAATAAAATTACTCCTAGTTCTATTACAATCAAAATGTAAAGGAATTACCCACTCGTTCCTCAAAAAAGTAATAAATTACAACTAAATCATTTTTTGTAACTAATTACTTCCAAGCTCTGCTTTCACTGCGCTTTCTAAAGAGGCTAGCAAAAGACAAGCTTCCATCTTAAAATGCAGTTATGGTTGCTTCCTTGCTGAACGTTTGTCAAGATATTGCTGCCCTAGGCTCCTACTGGGAGGAAGGGCAGGATGTAAATCAAATAATAAATAAATTATATATATCTGGCGCTTGCGTCCTTTGCTCCTAAGCCTAGCATCTTTCCCGAGGAGCAATTTTCAGTCTTTTGAGGAAAAACAGCATCCAGATTACTAAATGTGGATGACTTAGTCCCTTAATACACAGTTTAGCCACTCTTTCATATACATACCGGTTCTACAATCATGGTGGTACTACAGGTTTGTGTTTTGCACTCTTTCAGTATATGTGCAAATGAGAAATGCCGATTCCCCATTTTTAAAAGTAGTTTCATTTTTCTCTCCCATTAGTCTTCCAAAATGTTGGGTTATTTCCCCTCCCTCTTTACACCAGCTATGGCCCTCTGTGCCTGTGTCACTCTTGACATTTTCTCCTCCTGCTGCAGCACATCTTTCCCATTCATTATGGGGGCTGAATAACTGCCCTGAGGGGAATGCCATGGAAATGGAGAGGTCCAGAGTATGGGCTCTCTTTGAGCTGCTCGCTGCTCTATCCATAGCACCAAATGCTACCGGGGGCCGGGGGAGGCACAAGAGATGTTAAGCTGTTCCCTGCTTTCACCTTATCCCGGGGTTGCTACCTCTGCATCCGTACAGGATCCATGTTTCTTTGAAAACAAAAACCTGGAGAGGTTGAGGCAGGGATGTGGAACCTCAGGCTCAGGGGCCAAATGTGGCCCTCCAGACCTCTCTGTCTGGCCCTTGGGATCCCCCTCCCAGCCATTTCCTTCACTAGCCCTGCTTCACCTGGCTGGAATGTGTCCTTGACCTCTGATAATGCCTCTTGCTTGCCTGGATGGAGGACAGAGGAGGGGTGTGCGTGTGCATAGAAACTCACATACTGCACAAAGGTAACATTTACATTCCTTGCTCCACCCACTTTTGCCTCTGGCTCCTGCCCGCCATTGGCATGTGGCCCTCAGAAAATTGCCCAGAAGGGAATGTTGTATACTGTCCTGATGTTTGTGACCCTCAGGCTGAAAAAGGTTCCATGCCCCAGGGTTAGGGATGGGAAGATCTGTCAATTTTTGCTCTCTCAGTTTCTCATTTTTCCAATCTTAAATTCAGTTCTCCACCTTTCTGCAGCAATTTGCAAATATATGTATATAAATCCTCATGAAAATTCTCAGGCATTTTAGTGTGAGTTTCATCCACTACATTTTTGTAGGCAGTTTTGACTAGTGTACACATTTTTGCAAGCCATTTCTCACCATATAATGCATTTTTGTATGTTATTTTCACTGATATACTCATTGTTATGCATACTTTCCCCTAACATATGCATTTTTTTAAACACTGGTTGGTGAACTGCTTTGCAAAATTTGAATAAGTGCAAATTTTGAAGGACGGATGTGTTTCGGTTAGGATTTTTGTTGGGATTTTTATATGACTTAGAGATTTCTGTTGAAATATGAAGTGGTATATAAATGAACTAACTAAAATAAAATAAAGTGATGGACGGGCACTTGTTGGGTGTGCTTTAAGTTGGATTTCTGCACTGAGCAAGGGATTGGACTCGATTGCCTTATAGGCCCCTTCCAGTTCTACGTTTCTATGATTCCATCAGAATCTGCAGAAAGCTTGATTAAGTGTTTATTGATTACATTTACATGGCCATCCATCATTAAGTATTATCCAGGCAGTTTCAGTCTCTGGGTGAGCACTGCAGCTGGAGAAAGCAGATCCTTCCCTGCCAGCTCCTTCTCAATCCAAATGAAAGTGTTCTCTTCCTGCTGTTAACACTCTAGAACCACAAGTTTTTGATCAGGAGTTCCCAAACTGTGGTGTGTGGCCCAGCGGTGGTCCACGAGCTTCATTCAGGTGGTCCATGAGCTTCATTCAGGTGGTCCATGAGCTTCATTCAGGTGGTCCACGAGCTTCATTCAGGTGGTCCACGAGCTTCATTCAGGTGGTCCACGAGCTTCATTCAGGTGGTCCATGAGCTTCATTCAGGTGGTCCACGAGCTTCATTCAGGTGGTCCACGAGCTTCATTCAGGTGGTCCACGAGCTTCATTCAGGCGGTCCACGAGCTTCATTCAGGCGGTCCACGAGCTTCATTCAGGTGGTCCACGAGCTTCATTCAGGTGGTCCACGAGCTTCATTCAGGTGGTCCATGAGCTTCATTCAGGTGGTCCATGAGCTTCATTCAGGTGGTCCACGAGCTTCATTCAGGTGGTCCACGAGCTTCATTCAGGTGGTCCGCAGCAAGACCCGGTTTCGGCACTGAGACGGCCTTGGTCGCCCTGTGTGATGACCTATGTCGGGAGGGAGACAGAGGGAGTGTAACTCTGTTGATTCTCCTTGATCTCTCAGCGGCTTTTGATACCATCGACCATGGTATCCTTCTGGAGAGGCTTGCGGAGTTGGGAGTTGGAGGTACTGCGTGGCAGTGGTTCCGCTCCTACTTGGCAGGCCGTCTCCAGAAGATAGTGCTTGGGGAACATTGCTCGACACCGTGGGTTCTCCAATATGGGGTCCCGCAGGGTTCAGTCTTGTCTCCCATGCTTTTTAACATCTATATGAAGCCGTTAGGTGCGGTCATCCGGAGTTTTGGAGTGCGTTGTCATCAGTACGCTGATGACACGCAGTTCTATTTCTCCTTTTCATCTTCTTCAGGTGAGGCGGTCGTTGTGCTGAACCGTTGTCTGGACACGACAATGGACTGGATGAGAACTAACAAACTGAAACTCAATCCTGATAAGACTGAGATGCTGCTGGTGGATGGTTTCTCTGGTCAGATGGTGGATACATACCCTGTCCTGGACGGGGTTACACTCCCCCTAAAGGATCAGGTTCATAGTTTGGGAGTCGTTTTAGACTCTTCCCTGTCACTTGAGGCCCATGTAGCCTCGGTGGCACGGAATGCGTTCTACCAACTTCGGTTGGTAGCCCAGCTACGTCCCTATCTGAGTAAGGAGGACCTTACATCAGTGGTTCATGCTCTGGTAACCTCACGTTTGGACTACTGCAACGCGCTCTATGTAGGGCTACCTTTGAAGACAGTTCAGAAGCTACAGCTAGTGCAAAATACGGCGGCCAGACTGCTAACAAGAACTAAGCGGTCTGAGCATATAACACCTGTTCTGGCTCGCTTGCACTGGCTTCCAATATGCTACCGGGCCAGATTCAAAGTGTTGGTTTTAACCTATAAAGCCTTATACGGCGCGGGACCACGATACCTGCAGGAACGCCTCTCCCGTTACGAACCGGCTCGTACACTACGGTCTACTACGAAGGCCCTCCTCCGGGTCCTGACCCATAGGGAGGCCCGGAGGGTAGTAACAAGATCTAGGGCCTTCTCAGTGGTGGCCCCCGAATTGTGGAATAGTCTCCCCGAGGAGGTACGCCTGGCGCCGACACTATTATCCTTTCGGCGCCAGGTTAAAACCTTTCTCTTCTCTGAGGCATTTTAATTTAAGTTATTTATGTAAATGCTGTAATTTCTATTTTAGATGGTGTATTTTTATGTTTGTTATACTGACTTTGTAATTTTATTATTGTATATGTTGCTATGTTTGCCGCCCAGAGAGCTGTTTGCTAGTCGGGCGGGATATAAGCTGAATAAATAAGTAAATAAATAATAAATAAATAAGTTTGTGGATTTGTGGTTGAAGGCAGGAGATGGCATATCCATCCCATTGAATATTCACATAGATTTGTAATTGTATTTTTATTGCTTCTTTTATTTCCTACATATTGTATTTTATTGTATTACAGTTTGAATTCGGTAGACAATGAAATACAATAAAACATGTAAGAAATAAAAGAAGCAATAAAAATACAATTACAAATCAAGCATCATTTAGCACAGCACATTACAATTGCAACAACAGGCAGAAAAATCATTAAGTGATCTATCAAGACCCTCAGCAATTTTCAAGTTTGGGAACCACTGCTCTAGATTATTTTCTCTGGAACAGACATGAGCCTAGGCTGTTTGTCTTGCCCGAAGTCAAGAAAACCAGGCTCAGACTCAGCTGTGGCTTTTTCTTTCTTTTATTAAAGTAATAGATAAATGATCCAAAGCACTTTGCCTCATTAATCTGACTATTCTTTCTAGGAACTTTGCACTGACTAAGCATGACTTTGCGACTCTTAAGGCATTGACTCAGCAATTGGGTTCCACCCCCCAAGTCCCCTTAAGTAGGCTTGGATCTCACACACACATGCAGGCTCCTCCTCAGCTCAGTCTGTTGAACTTCCCACCTGAAATGCCTCTGAGCGTGGGGCAAAGGTGGTTTGATCTCAGCTTCCATCTTCCACAGAGGGGGCTGCTAGTTGACCATTCGGGCGGGGGAAGCTGGGCAGTACTCGGCAGGGAAACATCTGATGTGCAAGGTTGAATCTCTGGCAGTGGTGGCAGTCAGGGCCGGATTATCCATTAGGCTTAGTAGGCTGAAGCCTAGGGGCCCAGAGCTCTTGGGGGCCCGCGATCCGTGGAAGTAGGACAGGAGCCGTGGATCGCGGGACAAGAGCTTCCGAACCGCCCGCTATCCCCCCGCTTCACTTACCTTTTTCTCCGCTGTTTTTTGTGGTTTGCCATCAATCAAGATGGCGGCCGAGGTTTCCCTAAGGGGCTGAAGCCTCTGCCGCCATCTTAGTTGATGGCATGCGTGCTACACGCGCGCATTGCTGCCACAACCAAGATGGCAGCAGAGGCTTCAGCTCCTTAGGGAAACCTCGACCTCCATCTTGATTGATGGCAAAGCTGCACGCGCAGTGCATGCAGCCGCAAAAAAAGGCAGAAAGGTAGGTGAAGCGGGGGGGGGATTGGGATGGGATGGGACAGCAGGTGGCTCAGAATCAGCCTAGGGGCCCTCCTCAGCTTAATCCGGCCCTGGTGGCAGTGGTGACGTTTCCACAAGGGGGTCAGGACCTGAGGGAGCTGAGCTGTCCCAGATGGGACCTGAGGTGCCCTGTGAGTCCATCCCACTATCTGCCCCCTCCCCAGGTTCCTAGTCCAAGTCCTCATCCTCTGTGTCACCCTTGTCTATCTGCCACGTCCCTGTTTGGCTCACAACACTCTTCTTGTATGTGCCCACTTGGTCTTCTAGTAGCTCTACTAGATCAAAAGACAGGAGCACTGGTGCCTCGATAGTGGTTTGTTTCAGCCAATCTAGGGTTGACTGATAGACCTCCCAGTAAGCAGCAGCAATGCAGCCATCTGGAGGTCAGGTGAGCAGCAGCACTATGAGCTACTGGTTTCACTTGTTAGTATCAGTCCTTCTCATATAAGATTGGGAACAGTTTCTTTCTTAGCTAGTTTCTTTGCATATCCTCACTTGGGATTAAGAAGTTCTATCACTTGATGGCTTCATTGAGATCACTCAGCATTAGAAAATTTCTAAGACAGCCATCATTTTTTTTTGTTAATTACCTTGCTGTTAATCCAAGGAATTTTTTGGGTCACTTTGTAATGATTTCCATAGCTTCCATCCTTTTGGAGGCAAATTTCAATATTCCTATGACTGCACATGCATATGAATTTCTCTACAGAGCCGTGAACTGCTGAGAGTACAGGCGAATCTATATAGATACAATGTGTGCTAGAAAAATCCCACAGACCATAGAGTTAGAGAGGACCATGAAGTCCAACCTCTTGTCAGAAAAGATAGTTGAATATTGCTTGAGAAATGTTTTCTTCACTTGAAGGTGCATGCAACACAGCTTCATGAACTTGCCTAATGAGATCCAGGGTGGTACATTTGTTAAATTATTTAAAACATTTATATACCACTTTAGAATATTTCAGAGTGGCACACGGAATACTAAAGCATGCATGAAAACAATAAGATATGCAATCCATAATATAAAATTCACAATAATACACAATATTATCACAGGAACTAGTGGTATATACAAACCAATATTTAGTAGCCAGGAAACATCAGGGTAAGCAGGTAAGTTTCCAGCATGTACCAGAAACATAGCATCATTGGTGCATGCTGCCTCGCCGGTTTGAGGTGGGTCTCCATTCATAGGTAGGAATGTATAACCACCTTTATGGCACAGCAGCCACTAGGCCAAATTGTTCAGCACAGTAGCCATGTTGCAAGCGCAGACACCTTTCTTAGTGTTATCACTAAGTGTGAGATATGCTTCATTAAGCCCAGTTTTACAGAAAGCCAACATTCCACCCTTCGGTTTATTTCTGGTACTGTTGGTGCCTGCTTTCTACACCTTGTATTGCTGCAGTGTTTTCTGGTACTGTATGTGCCCCAGGTCCACTGCCTAGCTTGAAGTTGCAGGTTTCTGAAGTTCTTCAACAAATGGCTACCATTCATCTTGGTCCCTTTTGTTCTTTGCTGCTGCCTATACCAAGGAACCATGAATGCTTGCCCTTCTCTGGTTGGGATGGGGGTTGCTCCCATTTGCTTCAACCAGCACATCCTGATGAGGTCCCAGGGCCCTTGAGAGCAGGGATGGGGGAGAAACTGGATTCAGTTCGCATTTAAAGCCAAGTTTATCAAATTTGCACTTTCCGAAACAAGATGAGAACTGAAATACAGCCATCCTTCAAAATTTGCACTTATCCAAATTTTGTAACACAGTTCTCCAACCAAAGAATGCTTACAAAAATGTATTACAGGCATACCCTGCTTTAACGTTCGCAATGGGACCGGAGAGTATAAGTGAAAATCTACTTTAAGTGAAGCAATTGTCTTCACTTGTACTGCACACAATCCCCACTAGATGGCAGCGGTGTCATGCCAATAAAGTGTACGTTATTGTGAAGCGTGCAAACGTTAAGCAGGGTATGGGGATGTATAGAGCATGTACGTTATAGTAAGGCAACATTACGTGAAGCAACGTTAAGTGGGGTATGCCTGTATATTAGGATAAATGAAGAAATTTGCTCTAAAATGCTGAAGAATTTTCATTAGAATTTTTTTCAAAAAAATAAATTGCTGCAAAATGTGGAGAACTGAATTTAAGATTAGAAAAATGAGAAAGTGAGAAAACTGAAATTGACAGAGCCTTCCATCTCTACTTTTTTTTTTTTTTACAATAATTTTTATTCAAATTTTCATAAAACATAGAAAACAAAATCATAAAACATTCAAAGACAAAAAACAAAACAAAACAAAAATGATTAAACAAAAAAAAATAAAATGTTGACTTCCCATTTGTCACATATCAAATCAGTTATAGGTCTACAATATATAACAATCCTGTCTCTTAAATCATATTATAAAATCACTTTCCTCCAGTAGTTATCTTAATTAATCATCAAATCTCATAAACATTACTTTATTCTTTCCACAAAAAGTCAAAGAGAGGTTTCAATTCTTTAAGAAATATATCTATCAATTTTTCTCCAAATAAACATGTCAATTAATCCATCTCGTTAATAATTATAATAATCTTATTGTCATAATCATAGTCCAAATAAACATTTCGATTAATCCATCTCATCAGAATCTGTTAGGTCCAATAATTTCAATAGCCATTATTCCATTATCCCTATTAGTTCCATCTTCCATCTTCAATAGTCCTGTTAAGTCCAGTAATTTCAGTGTCCAATCTTCCATTATCAGTATTCCATAATAATCTTGCTGTTGTAGCCATAGTCATATAATAAGAGTCTGATGGGAATTTCCTCTATCCCAAATATTTTCTTGCCATCCATTCTGAATAAGTTGCTGAAACATTGTTGTAAATTCATATCTGTGTTCTTCTTTTTTAGAAAATGCACTGGCTCATCTCTTAAGAGTTTTTCCATTGTCACATGACTGCAGTTAATTCCATAGATTTTCTCTATATCAAGCTCCATCACATCATTCCAGTCCAGAAGATTATCCAAGCCATTGATAACTTTATCTCTAATATCTTCATTAATTTCTTCAGAGATAACGTTAAATTCCAAACAGTAGATTTTATTTCTAAAATCCATAAACTCCAGATCTTTTTCCAATTCCACATTTGTTCCAATCTCCAGGGCTTGTATCTTCCCTTTATTTTTTCTTTTCTCATCTCTGATCTCATTCTCCTCTCTCACAGGGTCCCCTATTTCTTTAAACTCCTGCGTCATTTTGCTCAGTTCAATTTTCAGCTCCTTACTACCCTGTCGCAGGGTTTGTTTCGTTATCTCAATCTCATCCATTATTTTCTGAAACATAATTACTTCCAGATTCTCAGCCACTTTCTTGATTGCCATTTTTAAAACCACGAAAACAAAGCAAAACAAAAATAAAGAAGAACCACTTCTTATTTCAGCAACAATTGGGTTAATATTCCAGGCTTGATGACATCACAGTATAAACAGAGCAACCTGCCTTATCTCTCTATGTTCAAGAATGCAAAATAAATTTAGTTCCCAGCATCAAAACAGTTAGTGGCGTCGTGAAGAAGCAGATTCGTCAAAATAAAATAGACCAAAAAGAGAATAGTCCCAGACAATATAATATTCCTCGGAATAGAAATCAGGAATAGAAATCCCTCTTCTGTTTATTATCTTTAGAATGCACTTCCAGGACAGCTTTTTGCGACAGAAACTGAGATAAGCTGTTAATTTCGTGAATAACAGAGAAGAGCTATATCTCACCCAGAAGTTGTCCAAAGCCGATCAATCTGACAAATCTCCTTTTGCTGCAACAATTTAAACCAAGTAAAAAAAAAATAATAGAAAGAAGGGTGCTTGCCTGTTAGTCCGTTCTCTCTTTCAAGAAAAGATAAACGTATCGCTTAAGCAGATAGAGCTTGTTAGGAAGTCCGTCCGGCATTGTTGGCTGGACCTTATCTCATAAATTAATGAAATCCAGTCCTCCCAACAAAAACAGGCTTTGAGGTTGATCTCTACGTTTCTCCCTGCCCGGGAGAAATTTCATCAGTCAAAAAAAAAAATGTTCTGACTGATTTATATCTGAATAAGCTTCTTTTGAGGCGGGAGCCCGTCCCAAAAGCAGGCACAAGCGAAGTCACCCTTCCCGGAAGTCCCCTTCCACCTCTACTTTTGACATGCAGTACCAAATGCTGGGCATCCCCACATTCACATACAGGATTTAACTTCTTAGTAATATCCCACCCTTCAATACTACTCAAAGGCTGTTCACAATTTAAAATAATCTAATGGGCATGCTAAAGGAAATAAGGATGGGAAGGGAAGAGGAAAATAAACACAGGGACCACCTATTACAAAAATAGTTTGGGGAGAGTCATCCAATGAAGCTGAATATTGGGAGATTCAAGACAGACATAAGGAAGCACTACACACAGAGCTTAATTAAACTAAAACTGCAGTAACAGCCATCTACTTGGCCAGCTTTAAAAGTGGATTAGACAAATTTATTGAAGATAAGGCTATCAATGTCTCCTTCGGAAAGAAGGCAGGATATAAACTAAATAAATTAATATATAAGCAGTAGTCATGATAGTTGTATATTGCTTCATTATCAGAGGCAGTATGGCTTTGAATACCAGTTGCTGGGGATCATGAGCAGAGAAATGATATTGCACTTATGTCCTGTTCAGAGCTTGGAAAAGTTACTTTTTTGAATTACAACTCCCATCAGCCCCAGCCAGCATGGCCACTGAATTGGGCTGATGGGAGTTGTAGGTCAAAAAAGTAACTTTTCCAAGCTCTGGTCCTGTTTATGAGAACAGCATGCTGGACTTGATGGACCTTTGGTCTAAACCAGCACATTTCTTCTTAGTTTTATTATTGCATTTATATCCCACTTTTTCTCCAAGGAGCTCAAAGTGGCGTACATGGCTCTCTCCCTCCTAATTTAATCCCCACAGGATCCCTGTGAGGTAGGTTAGGCTGAGAGGCAGTGACTGGCCCAAGGTCAGCCAGTGTGCTTCATGGCTGAATGGGAATTTGAACCCTGGTCTCCCGGGTCCTAGTCCAACACTCTAACCACTATACTACACTGGCTCTCTGTGCTGCATTGCTGTCGTTTACTGAAGCTGATCTGAGTGAGGGTTTCCTTACTGGGTGCTTTTCCTGTTGAGCAGCTCTACCCATTTTTTAAATTTTATTTTTGCTTTATGCAGATCTGCACCCATTGTTTGTGGCCAAGCTCTTGCCCATGCTTTTGCCTTGCAAATATCAACAGTTTGGGATCTTCTCTCTTTTGAGAGTAGTTACCGGGATTTCTAAGTGTGATCTTTTTGACGAAACATGGTTTCCTTGTTTTACTTATATTAAAGGTCAGGGGTCTTCCAGCTACTCATACCTCTCTCCAGCTGAGTTACATACACAAGTATTGAGCGATCTGATCTGTATGTGTTCCTTTTATTCTCAGTTGTACCTTGGCTTTGTTTAAACCAGACAAGTTGATTATTAATGTTTGTTATACTTATCTAAAAATAAAAATGTTGCAAACTGCCATGCTCCCTGGGAGAGACAGGTGTGGGCTGGACACTCCCCCATCCCCATAACTAGTATTAAGCACTTGTAGAATTGAGAATCATCCCCACCACAAGATAAGGAGAAGAGGAGGACCGGTGGCAGCCTTTCATAGTTTTGGATCAGTCTTTGGGCTCTCTGCTACACCACATACAATCTAGCTCCTCAGTATGAGCATGCCCCCAAACAACTTGCCTTTTCTCAGCTTTGCTACAAAGTTATCTATTTCAGTTGCCTCATCAAATATTTGTTTCCAAACTGGTTCCTTTAATTTTTTAAAAACACTGGGCTCTTTCTTAGTTCACAAGTAGCTTTAAAAACATTTAGGGCCTCTGCTAGAGTTTTGTTTTCAGGCTGGATCTACATAAACGTTCTGCACATTATTATACATTTCTAATCCCCTGTCTCCAGTCTAATAAAGCATGACAGCAATTTAAAAAGATCAGGCTCAGAAAAGGTCCTCATGACTGTCAGGTAAAACTGTAAGCTTCTGTTCCCACCCGCTCCACTTTTTGGCAAAGTTGCCCATTATGCTGATAGCTTAAATGGCTCTGTCAAGAATGCCTGGTTTGAAGGGTTAAAAGCTAAAATGGTTCTGAGATAAGGAATTGCAGTGTGTGGGGGAGACATCTTCCCTGAAATGGGGCCTCTGAGAGGCCATGAGATTGCAGTGCTCACAGATGAAGCTAGTTAATTGAGCTAGAAGCAAGAACACCTGCTTATCAGTTGAGACTGGTACTTCAAGACCAATCAGCCTGGGAAGGTTAGTGAGTGCATGACCGTCAGGCACAAAAGCTCTAGAACAGCCTTTCCCAACCAGTGTGCCTCCAGATGTTGTTGGACCACAACTCCCATCTTTCCTGACCATTGGCAATGCTGGCTGAGGCTGATGGGAGTTGTGGTCCAACAACATCTGGAGGCACACTGGTTGGGAAAGGCTGCTCTAGAAGGTTTTATCATCAGAAAGCCCCCTGACTAGCTAATTAATTCCTGGCGACTTTGGGTCTTTGTCCTCCTATGTTGCTGGTACTACTGATATGGGGCTTCCCTAGTCCATCTACTATCCAGGCTATACATATTCAAGAAGATGTGGAACCATGAAGTTATTTTGCTGTTTACTTCTCTTGTAAGTATAGACTAGGCTAGTCATTTTTGTTTGTGACTGTAACTCTCTTTGTATTTTACCTGGCCCTCAGGGGTGTGGGTTTTAAGGAATTATTTTACTGCCATATCTTTGTGCACTTATATTTTTATTCTAATAAAGCTACTTCTTATTTACCAGTGTGTGTTCATTGCAGGGAAGATTTGGCTCTGAGTCCAGTACCTTGGCTATTTAGCCACAGACTACCGGATATTTGGGCATTTTGTCTAAAGGCTCCAGGATAAGGAGTATACCTTTGGCTTTTCTCTTTGGAATTCCTTGGCAGGTCTTTTTCTGGCACTTTGGGTTTCCCCTTGGCTCAGAGTGGGTGACCAGGATTAAGGGGTGTTGGCAGTCTACCTACCTTGCAGGGTTGTTGTTGGTTTACTCAGTCCTGGAAAGTGGGGCACGAGTTGTGCCTGGTCATGATCAACTGCCAATCAGTTGGGTTTGGGAATTATGACCTCCTGCCAGTCCAGTCTCAGGACTCAACAGGCTCCATTTGTTACTGCAATAGATAGGGCAGCCTTCCCCAACTGTGTGAGTGAGTGAGTGAGTGAGTGAGTGGGAGAGGGAGAGGGAGAGGGGAGTGCTTGCTTGGTAATTTAAAAGTTAAAGGCTCATATCCCAGGAAACCATAAATTGCCTTGGATTGCTATGGGTTCCACAATATCTCAGCCCAGAAGGCAGAGTGCTACAGTAGTAGTAAACAGAAGTGAGAGGAGGGAATCTTGAGGTGGTTCCTGGAATCTGACAGTTTGGGATATTATTTCTTTAACAGCTACTAAGAGGTTTACCTCTATCTCTCTGCTCTGTGGCTTCTCATTTGTCTTTGATCTTTTCCTCCCTCCTTAGACAGAATGTAGCAGGAGATTGGTGAGAAAGTGTTTGGCCTTTTTGCTGATCACACCACTTGTGTCTGGATTCTGGCAGTGCCTTGAGGGTCCCATCTTGTCTAGCTGCTGGAACACAGTTAAAAAGGATAAAATCGTTTACCCTCAAAGTGTTGCACAATATCCTTTATGGCAGTAGATTCATTGCAAGATGGTTGAGGTTCTGCATTCTCATCCCCAAACCATGGCAGGAGCAATAGCATAGGGGCAAATTCAGAAATGCAATTCAGAAATGTCCCTTCATGTTAGTCACAGCCATGCCCCCTCCCCTTTTTTATTGTGGGATTGAAAATGAGATCCTTAAGAACCAATAAGCCTGAAAGGGGAGAGTGTTAGTGGCTGACCCACCCTTCTTTCACTCCGATTAGCTCCAGTCAGCTGAAAAGATCAAGGAATCATGTTAGATTTTTCTCCGTGGCTAAGACTCTCTCCTTTAATGCTGATTGGCTCACAGCATGCTGGAGACACAGGGACCCTGCTCCCCAAAAAGTAAAGGGTCTAAGACCCCTCAAGACCCTGGACAACTACACCCCTGGGCAGAAGGCTGGAGGGAAGACTAGACTGAATGTTGTGCATTTATATGGGAGTTGTGTGTGTAGTTCCCAACCCACCAAAGGGATCTGTGCAGGGGCACATGCTTCTCTGTGTGCGGGCCTCCCAAGCTGGATTCCGGGGTTCTGAGCTTAATGATAATTGAGCCCTCCCCCTTCAATAACTGTGATGTGTCCAGTTACACAGGATGTGGCTACCTGAGCTCCACCTTTTTGCCAGAATCTTCACTTTAAAATGAAATGAAATAGTAAAAAATAGCAAAAAGTAGCTATCCCATGCAGTCAGAATGCCTGTTTATCAGTCACAATTACCTTTACTTTTTCTTTTCTTTTTACCTCCTTAGGCTTTCCCTGTCAAAACAAAGAACGAAACTAGACATTAGGGCTTATCCACATGGGAGCATAACTTCATGCTAAAGATGCTGTTTTTATCTCCGTTTTCTGTTTGCACCGTCTACAGTAAGGGATCAATGCCAGTTGCAAACATGGTGTTTTTGAGTCACACTTGAGGGGGAGCATCAATCATGTAGTTTCCTAAAGACCACATCCTCTTATTTAACATTTCCACTCCCTCTGTTCACCTGGCAACCAAGCATGCTTAGTTTGTTCTACCAGTAAGTTTCATTAAAAAACACCAATCTGGAAGTGCAATTATTTGTATTTTCACTGGTACAATACAGGTGAAAAACAGATCTTTGTTAGAGCAGTGTTATGCTTTTGTGCACAAGTTGGGGGGGAGAAAATAAAGGCACCATTTGCAGCAACATAAAAGAAGCTTGCAGAACGGGAAGTCACCTGTTACATCAGCACTTCCTCCTTTGGATCCTTCCTTGATCCTTCTTCATCTCAAGATCACCCTTGTGCACAGTAACATGTGTCCAGTTTTGAAATTTCTCTTGAGGCTTGGTTTAGCTACCCACAATAGTTCTGTGGAGGAGTCTGCCTTTATTGGGATTTCTAGCTTGTTGCACTCTTTGTTCTCTTTGATATACAGAGGTCCTAATGTGTGACTTATTCCACAGCAGTATAACATTTTTTCCCCAAGTAAAAGGTGGATATGTACCAAACTTTGAAACAGTGCTGCTCAGAAACCTTTTTTTCTTTATAGCTGAGAGCCAAGCATCTTTATGGGATCCTGTTGGCATCCCATAGCTAAGAGTAAGCCATGACATCCAGAATTTGTTTTTTCCCCTCTGCACTATTTTCTTCAGCCCACAGGAAATGAAATGAATGAAGGGAGGAGGAGGAGGAGGAGGAGGAGGAGGACCTCCTGTTGTCTGTTGCATGTGGCCACCCTATTTCTGAAACCAGTGTTCACTTTGAAAGAAATCCTCCATTGGCACCAGTTGACTGGAACAGGGGCAGAAAGGGTTAAAAAACCCTCCACACCTGCTCTGATCCAATTAATTAACATTCCACCACCCTCAGCTAATGCATTTTGCATTTTCAAAAAAACTGTGCTTAGAGGCAAAGACAAATGTAACCTCACGTGAGGTAGGGGTGCATCAGTTCTCTATGTACCCTGAAGTACATGCTGAATTGGGGGTCGTTCTTATGTTTCTAAGTCACTTTCTGCTGTTTACAAGGCATCTCGAGGAGGACTCCCTTGTGGCTTGGCTCTTCAAAAACTGCATGGCTCGAAACAAAAGCAATCTGACTAGAGATAGGCCCAGAGCATGAGGGGGGTGGGATGGAGAGGTGGGAAGATCTTTCATTTTGATAGGTCTAACTTTTAATCGCAGTGAATTATTTTCCCAGGGTACTCCCATCATAGTGATTTGGGGCAGGCATTAAAAATACTTTTAGGTTTTTTGCATAGATTTATGCCTTCTACCATGCAAATTGATGGTGAGATCACCATCGTATCCCCCAAAATGGGAGGGGCAGAGGCCCTCTCCCACCAACAACCCTTGGAGTAACTGGGTCCTTGCTGGTGTGTGATATTCTCCCCACCCTGACATTTTCCCCACCCCTCTTTCCTGGAGATCCTTACACTCCCCCCTTTCCCTATGCAAGTAAATGGAGAGATCAGTCTCAGGGAAAATAGACTGTATCCCCAAGAATCTCTATGTGTGGGGAGGAGAAGCCCCCACCCACTACCCTTAAGGTAACAGGGTTTTTGCTGGGTTGTGTGACATCTTCCCCATTCCAGTCTTTTCTGGGGATCCATGCTCTTTAGCATTCTGCACCCCATGATTCCTGTTGTACCCATCCCCAAAGGGGAAAAGTCTTCCCTTTTAGGAGAACCACTGCAGCTACCATTCTAAAATTGGGCAGGGACTTAGGGTGACCTCATCAGCAAATTGCATCCAGTACTAGCATCACCATCATCATAGTTAAAGACTTTTGTTTTTGCGTTAAAATCAAAATCTGAAGGTACCTGCACAAAAACGCCCTGGCTGTATCTCCTGTGCCTGTAAATTTCATCCACTTCAACCAAAAGGGGGGAAAGTTATAGTTTTTAGATTCACCATTATAGTGAATGGAAACACAAAGTTTCATTTTATACAGCATGCCCTGGAACTCAGAGCACAGAGCAGACCAGAGAGAGTACAGAGTGATTCAGAAACAGATTTTTTTTTTTTTAAATGCAGAGCTATCTGGAGATGCTGCCTGAAATCAATTCAGCTAGTCCTATTTAGAAGAAAATCAGGATAGGACTGAGTTTCAAGCTGCCAATTCATTGACCACTAGGATTCTCATATTAGGAGATTTTACTTATCACCTTAAAAATTCCAAGGCAAAGGTGGTCTGCCTTGTTCCACCAAGAGTCCCTTTGCCCACCCTCCATGCATGACTCAGGCTGCTCTGGTGGGCTCCCTCATCCATTGGTGCATCCTGGTGGACTTATCTGTGAATGACAGCAGCAGCACTCTGAGCAGTGCCAGGCAGCTGGGTCTAAGCACCATTTTAATTTCCCACAATGTAGCCTTGCTGGTGCACTGTGGGATATGCAAGTGGTGGCTTAACTCTGTCAGAACACTGGGCCAGATTTTTTTTAAGAAGGGAGTCCAAGACAGGTGTTAGTGGTAGGCTGGCGCTGGACCCTTCAGCAGCTGCCCAAGGATGCCAGCACTACTACTGTCCTCTCATGGCTTGCTATAGAAAACAGAACTCCATTGGGTTTTTGTAGGTAATGGGCAAATGAAAAGACTAGTGGAAGAATGAAGCAGAAGGCACTGTTGCTGTATCTTCCACAGGTGTCTTGGAGATTTTAAAGCAAGGCTGGGGAACCTTTTTCAGTCCAAGGGCCACATTCCCTCATAAAGACCCTTCCGAGGGCCACATATGAGAGATGTTTGGGTTGCGACAAAAGTGAATGGCACAATGGATGTTGTACAGTAGGCTACATGTCAGTTACACATAAATCACACATTTCTATTCTCCATCCAGGCAAGAAAGAGGCATAATCACACTTCAAGGATGCATCCCAGCCAGGCAGAAGTACTCAAGATGGGGGTGGAGCAAAGGCAATGAAGGGTATGGCCTGGGGAGGAGGCCAGATAAATGCTACGTGCACACCAGTTGCTTCAAAAACAGCAACACTGATTTGGCTGTGGTTTGAAATGTATTTGCCCATGACTTGACACATCTCCCTTCCCCACTGTGGATGTCAAGACCTTCTAGAACTGCCCACAGCAAAGTGACAGGCCAATCATTGTCTATGCCTGAGCCTACAGCGAAGCATTTCCAATGGATTCACCTGGAGTGGCAATAGGGCTGCTGGCCAATCAATTTCAGAAAACAGAGGTGGAGTTGTGCTGAAACCAGTACAAATCTGTATAGGGTTTCACAAAGTCATGATAGCTTGGTTGCACTGCCTCATCTATGTAACTCAATAAGAATGCCCAGGGTATTCTGGAAGAATAATTCATATCAGACTAAATCTGTCTCTAATACATTTTAATCTTGCAGTTCCACCTTAAAAGTATAAAACCTGCATGTGCCTGATAACCATGCCAACACTGATATTTTCCTGGTGGTGTGACTGGAAATAAATACTGTCAAAAAAGCATGTTATAAGTTTTCTTTGAGGCTAATTTTGGTCTTAAAACATGTGCGTTTCCAAATACTGTATTTAGGTATCTTCACTTGTAGTCTGTGGATCCCCTTGCAATATTTTGTTTCTTTTTACAGTGGCTATGAAATACCTCACTTGTGAATCCTGCAAAATAAGAGCTTGATTCTATGCATGTTTACTCAAAAGCAAGTTCCATAGTGTTCAGTGGGGCTTTCTCAAAGGTACTCAGGGCCGGTTCTAAATGGCAGCCAGGTGGGGCACTGGCCTGATGGCCCCTGGAGCTACAGGGGCCCCCTCAGCCACCCCTCCGCTCCTCTTCCATGATCCGTGCCCCCCACGCCCCCCCCACACCCAACACCTACATGTCTGCTGTCTTTTACCATTGCCCTTAACAAAGATGGAGGCCGCGGTTTCCCTAAGGTACTTAAGCTCCTGCTGCCATCTTAGTCGATGGCAGAGATGTGTGTGTGTAGCACGCATGCATGCCATCGACAAAGATGGTGGCGGAGGCATCATCCCCTTAGGGAAACTGTGGCCGCCATCTTCGTTAAGGGCAATGGTAAAAGACAGCAGACAGGTAGGTGGGGGTGGGGGGCACGGACGCACACACACACACTGGGGCCCAGGGCAAGCTGATGCCCAAGAGCCCTGGCATTCCTGGAGCCAGCCCTGCAGGTACATGTGCATAGAGTTGCAGCCTGAAAGTTAATAAGAACATAAGAAGAGCTTGCTGGATCAGGCCAATGGCCCATCCAGGCCAGCATCCTGTTTTCACAATGGCCAACCATAATGGCCATAAGGGAAGCCTGCAATCACAGGACCTGAGTGCAACTGATAAAAAGAAACAGAGAAAAAGATATGACCCTTTGTAATATCTGTTACTTAGGCTATAATCCCGATCATCCTTACTGAGGATGTAAGGCTCAGTGGACACAGTGAGATTTCCTTCCAAATAAACATACATAGGATTGTGTTGTAAGAGCAGCCAAATAATCCATCTTAACCTCCTCCCACCCTTGAAGCCAATCAAATTAAGTTTCTCCCATAGTAAACTTTTCATATACTACAATATGTCCTCTTTCATCAGCTTCTTCTCAAAGTGAAATCTCACCAGGCCCTTTGGCCCTTTTGAAAAATAGGAGCCTTGGCTGCCTAAGAAAAGAATGATCCTGGGCCCTCTCATTCACCTAAGAGCACCTAAAAGAACGTTTGTGCTGCTGCTACTGGGAGCCTTGCTCTTTCTTTGGCCGCATTCCTGCTTTTGTGCCACATTGCTATGGAGAGATGTGTCTGCGGTGGGAGCGGGCCAGCTTCAATAAGCACAAGCAAAAGAAACACATGATTTTCTTTCAATAGTGCTTACTATTCACGCCTCAGCAGGGCAGCCTCTGTCAGATCTGGTGCTTTATCATGCACTGCATTTGCACTGCAGTGGGGGGGGGAAGAAAAAAATCTAGCCCTATAATTTTGCTTGAAAAGAAACAAAAGCTGGAGCCAAGACTTCCCCTGCTTTATTCCTTCACCCCATACTCCGCTTTTAACACAACCGAAAGTTTACAGGGAGGAGTGGCCCATTGCAACTGCAAGCCTTTGCTGTCACTTAAGTCGCTGTTTTGTTCTGTTAAATTGCACAAGTCCTGTGTGGGGCATCCGGCTCATCACTTCTCTCCACTGTGAGAAATGCGAAATGACCATTTGTTTCTAGTTCCAGCTGTCTTTCTTTTAACTAGCTGAGTGTCCCTGGAAGAACCTTGTGGGAATGCTTTCTTCTTTTTAGGCTGCAATCCTGTTGTCTACTGCTCAGAAGTAATTTCCACTTGCTTGATTATGCTCTAGGCCAGTGGCTCCCAATCTTTATGAATACGGGACTCCCTTTGTAAACTCAAAATTTTTTGCCCCCTCAGTTGTAATTTCAGTCTCTGTTAATTGCAAAAAATGGTGTGTGGCAAAATCACATCTCAAATATCCCTTTCCATAAAAAACTCCCTGCAGGCAGAGAGGTGTTGCTTTCTTTTCTTAATGCAAAGGTCTAATCAAAATGGGATCCCACTCCCCCCCAAGAAGATGTAGAGTCCTGTCTCCAAACACCAGCTAGTACAGTGTTGGACTAAGATCCAGGTTCAAATCCCCACCCAGCCATGAAGCCCACTGGGTGACCTTAGGCCAGACACAGTCTCTCAGTCTGACCTATCTCACAGGGTTGGTGTAAGGATAAAACGGAAAGGGGGGGAACCATGTGCATCACCTTGAGCAACTTGAAGGAAAGGTGGGATATAAAGGCAATAATAATTAAATAAATAAATACATTGCAGCTGCAGTATGTGGACCCCAACCTGCTGAACTTTTAAAAAATCGTCATCATCATCAATAAGCGGCAATGTGGTAGTGGTGGGGATGCTAGATTGTGAAGACAAATGGGTGGATAGATTGAAGAGGGGGTTAGTGCTTTTAGGCCTTGGGGTGATCATCAGAACTGATAACTTGGTTAGCATGCACTTGGGGAATGAGAGTGGAGCAGAACACAGATCAGAGCATGCACAAACACACCTGCTCCTCCTGCAAGCATCTGCAGTCATGCATGCATTTGGGCATGTGGGAGGGGGCCCCCTCAACTGCTGCAGCATCTTGGAGAGAGAGGTGGGGGGCAGAATGTAGGTGGAAGAAAGGGGGGACACTGGCATGCACACTTAGCCTCAGAGATGAGGGGCAAGCAAGTCCTGAGTTTCCTCATTGCTCCTTGGCTCTGTCTCTGAAAGCAAGATCTGGGCCTTGCAAATAAGAATATTTTTTTTAAGGAAGTGGCAGCAACGTAGGAATCAAGAAAGGCAAGCAGGCTGGCTGGCTGCCAGGAAGGAAGGGGGAAAGCAGTCTTTCTTTGCAGCATTGCTTCTTTTTGCTTCACGAAAAGACCTTTCCTCTCATTCTGAGTACGGGCATCAGCAGCATCAGCAGTGCTAGGAGACAGGAGTTGGGATAGTAATCCCCTCTTCTTCCTGGTAGCTCCACCCTCAGTCTCCTTTGGCATCTGCCATATGTGGTACAGGCAGACGCCTGCCCTCAGCACGCCTGAAAGATGCTCTGTATTTCAGCAAAGTCCTCCCCTCTCATTTGGAGCAAGGGGGAGGTGTCATCTGTAGCAGCAATGGGGAGCAGCCAGCAGCCAGGCAGTAAAGACTTTTTAAAAATCATTTCTTTATGTGCACGGCCCCCTCTGGATTACTTCGCGGGCCTCCTGGGGGTCATGGCCCCTAGGTTAGGGTTGCCATATTCCAGTTCCACAAATCTGGGCTGGGTAATTTGCATATTGTGCAAATTATTTGCATATTAATATTTGGATTGTCCAGTTGTTTTGTTTTTGTGCCTAGGAATTACCACCAAAAACTGGGGAAAGATGTGAGAAATCTTTTTTTTAAAAAAGCAATATTTTTAGCCTTAAATGCCTAGACTCTAGTTTCCAACACTATGGAATATTTATTGATTGATTAAGAGGATTTATATCCTGCCCTTTTGCTGTTAAAAACAGAGCTCAGCACAGCTTACAAATATAATAAAAACAATAAAAATACACAATCAATATAAAAACATAAAAAAACACAAAATAGCAACAAACATAAAATAAGTCAGGGCAGCAGTACGGTTAAACATTACATATAAGATATATTTCAGAAATGTGGTAGGCAGAGAAAAACAAGAAGCCAAAATGTTAGGAAAAGGAGTCTTTCACACCACATGCTCAGTTCTAAATACTGTTGCAGCAAGTTTTACAAGTTCCTCCAGTATTCCACTGGTGCAGGCACTCAGACATTCAAAGTATCTGTAAGTTCCTTAGGTTTTATAAAAGCAGAGCTTTGCTTAACTCAAAATTTCTTCTCCCTTTGATCAACCACATCTACACAGGTTCCACCTCCCTACTCAAAATGAAACTGGGCCTGGAAGTGTGCAACAACCCCACACATACCTTGCTAATTAGATTACCAATGCCAGGATGTCTCTCTTATCGACTACTCTCCTGCCCTCCCCCCCCCCCCGGGCATCATAAAAGACCCAGTCCTGGGCTCAGAAAGAAAATAAATATCTGGTCCTCTTCAAAGTACTCATAAGCCTCTTGTTTTAATTAAAATAATAATTATAAATTCTTGCTCTTATCACTAATGGGAGTTAATTATCTTGCATATGCTGCTGTTGCTTCTATGGCTGTAACGGAGTGAGGTTAAAGATAAGTGAAATGCAAATAGGGAAAAAACAACACAAAAGGCAGTAACACTTTCCTAAATGTAATACCATACCAACCACAACAAGATTCCTATGAGTAAGGCAAAAAACTGAGCATTCCACAACCAGTCAGGATTCATAACCAAAAACCCAAACTAAAAAAATCCTAGCAGCCAGTCAGCCAAGGTCACAGAAATCCCCATGCAGCACAACCTGAACCTGGGAACTGCAGTTAATGCAGAATGCTGCAGCACAATTGCTGACATGAGTGAGCTCCTATCAGCACATAATACCTCTGCTCTGAAATCTGCATTGGTTGCTGATTTACTACCAGGCCAAGTTCAAGCTGTGCTTTCCATGTTATGGGTGCCACATAGTACTTGTTCTGCTCTTGTAAGAAATCAGTCCTGTAAAGTGGCAGCACCTCCGCTTTGGAACTCCTTGCCTATTGACATTAGGCAGACGCCTCTTTTCAGCACCTGCTAAAATCAGTTTTCTTGAGGCAAGCCTGTCCAGGCATGTGGAAGCTATTGTGTTTTTAAATCTGTTTTTAACTCATTGTTGGTTTTATTATTTTGGATGTTTTTAAGTATCTGTCCTTAACGCTTTTGCCAATAATTTTATTGTTTTAATTCTTTCTGTAAACCACTTTGAGATTTTTTACAATAAAGCGGTATATAAATGTTGTAAATAAAAATACATAAATAAATGTTGGAGTCACTGTGGCCCTTGAGTCTCTTCCCACTTTTAGGAACCAAGGAATCTGCCTTATACTGATTCAGGCCATTTCGTACCATGATTTCTTAAATGCAATACCATACCAACCACAACAAGATTCCTATGAGTAAGGCAGAAAACTAAGCATCTCACAACCAGTCAGGATTCCTAACCAAAAACCAAAAATATGATAAATGAAGAAATATTTATATAAGCATGACTATCAAATATATTTATTATTTACACAAACTGTAAAGATATTTTTAGTGCAATCCTAGGTTTATTTATTCAGAAGCAAGTCCCAGTGTATTCAGTGGGGCTTACTCAAACAGGGACAGAAATGCAACCTCAAGTGATAAGCAACTTCATTCACACAACCCAAAATTCCGAATCATGCCACTTTACGCTGTTTTGCAACTGTTTATACTTGTTTTTATGGTTATTGGATTTTAAATGGCTTTATTTCTTGTTGTGAGCTGCCTTGGTTTCCAACCCTACCTCACAGGGTTGTTGGAAAGACTCCATACATGCACACGCACACACTGCAGATGTATAAATACATACAGCCCATATAATAGTTTATTGTCAAACCAGTTGGTCATAGCAGAAAAATCAGTATTAGTTTTTTAAAAAAAATCAGTATTAGTTTCCTACAGAATAAAAACTGTAATACCTAAGTAAGCCCTGCCTACTTGCTTTAAAATAGGACTGGAGGAAAGAGACAGAAAGAGTTAGAACACAAACATAATTCTTTTTTACATTCACTCCAAAGTCCCATTGATTTTCAGCACATTCATAACCATGTCTACTCAAAAGTAAGTCCTATTGAATTCAATGGGATTTACTCTGGGCATATGGGATTAGCATTGCTTGTACAAAAGCAAGTATTGGGAAGGTTTTCAAAACACTGCCCAGGATCTGATTCCTGCACACAAGAGGGGAAAAAACTGAAATGTGTATACTTACCCAATTTATGAGATTTTCAGATAAACAGAGGGGGAAACCACCATTTTCTGGCATTGCAATGAGGTTTTCTAGACACTGCCTCAGGTCAACCAACACAACCTTGGCTTCACTGATTGGCTGCAATCCTGAACGGGCAGGGTTAAAGCTATGAAGTGCTATACAGTACTGTTTAAAGAAAGATTTAACAGTAGGGGGGCGGCTGACGTTTTTATGTATATCTCGAGAACCGGACCACCTAGAATCTTAATTTTTTTTTTAATTAAAGCTGAGAATCTGGGCCACCTAAAGGGCTAAATGGGCGCTGGGTGGCATGCAAAGAATCTGGGTGAAACCCGGCTAACCAGGCAATATGGCAACCCAACCCTAGGTTGGGAACCATTGCTCTAGGCAGAACACCAGAAACACCCATTTTCAATGGGGAGGGCCACCTTGTGCAACCCTTCAAGGGTTCTTGAGGGTTCTCCTCACTCACAGGCATCTCAAAACCATGTTGCACTCCAAAAGGGCCCTGCCTTGCACACCAGTTTCTCTTCAAGGAATAGCCTTTGCTTTACCCTTCAGCTGTCAGCCATACTTTATGAAATTACATCAGTGAAAATTACTATAATTATTTAATGATGAAAAAATTATTACAGGAAAAGAAACTATGAACATTTATTATTTATTTCACTTATCAATTGCCTTATACAATAAAAAGTCTAAAATAGAACACATAAAAACAATTTAGACAGAGCAATTTTAAACAATGACAATGCAAAATACATTAAATGCCGATCCAGCATATTACCAAGGACCAAGTCCTACCCATCCCACTAAAATATGAACACCACCATAGGAAGCAACATTAATTAACCAACGGCCTGGGTAAACGGAAAGATCATAGCTTGGCCCTTAAAAACTGACAGAGATGGCACCAGGCACATCTCCCTAGGGAGGGCATTTCACAGATGGGGGGCACCACTGGAAAGGCCTGTTCTCATGTGGCCACCCTCTGTTCTTCCCTCAAGTGGGGCACACAGAGAAAGCCCTCTGATAAAGACTGCAGGGTCCATGGTGGTTCAAATAAACCAAATACTATAGCAAAATAACAACAAAAAACAAAAAAGTACATTCATAATAATGGACTAGTTCCTCCTTGTTTGCCCCCTTGCTTGTCCCTGATCCCCCTAGTTTGTTGGGCCTGGGCTGGTGGCACTTAAGGGGCAACAGTTCTTCTAAGGTGAATGCAATGTCACCTCTGAGAGGACCTACTTTCACCAGCTGATGCGTCCTCCACTGGAAGGGTAGCAGGTGAGTCAACAGGCACAGTTTTTAACTGATGAACCTCATTATGTAATAATCCAGTTTCAGTTCTGTCACCTGCAAAGCCTCTTTCTTTGGCCTTCCATTGTCAGGCCTCCCTGCGTCTTGTCCAGAGCTTGGAAAAGTTACTTTTTTGAACTACAACTCCCATCAGCCCAATCCAGTGGCCATGCTGGCTGGGGCTGATGGGAGTTGTAGTTCAAAAAAGTAACTTTTCCAAGCTCTGGTCTTGTCTATGCATTCAATTAATTCTTCGTCACACCTTGCATGCTCTTCATCCTGTGCTTGTCTCAATAAATCCATAGTGCCACCCACAAGCCCCACACCCATGGCCTTTGGGCTACGGCCTTGGTGCCTGGGGGCTTTGGGAAACAGCAGATGTCACAGTGCCCTAGCACTCTGTTTTGGCAAACAATAAAACAAAAATGTTTAATAGAGGAAATGGAAGAACTTATGTGGATTTTGGAGCCACAGATATGGGTCTGAACTGGCGGTGACCGACCAGGAGAGAGACCTCGGGGTTGTAGTGGACAGCACGATGAAAATGTCGACCCAGTGTGTGGCAGCTGTGAAAAAGGCAAATTCCATGCTAGGGATAATTAGGAAAGGTATTGAAAATAAAACAGCCGATATCATAATGCCGTTGTATAAATCTATGGTGCGGCCGCATTTGGAATACTGTGTACAGTTCTGGTCGCCTCATCTCAAAAAGGATATTATAGAGTTGGAAAAGGTTCAGAAGAGGGCAACCAGAATGATCAAGGGGATGGAGTGACTCCCTTACGAGGAAAGGTTGCAGCATTTGGGGCTTTTTAGTTTAGAGAAAAGGCGGGTCAGAGGAGACATGATAGAAGTGTATAAAATTATGCATGGCATTGAGAAAGTGGATAGAGAAAAGTTCTTCTCCCTCTCTCATAATACTAGAACTCGTGGACATTCAAAGAAGCTGAATGTTGGAAGATTCAGGACAGACAAAAGGAAGTACTTCTTTACTCAGCGCATAGTTAAACTATGGAATTTGCTCCCACAAGATGCAGTAATGGCCACCAGCTTGGATGGCTTTAAAAGAAGATTAGACAAATTCATGGAGGACAGGGCTATCAATGGCTACTAGCCGTGATGGCTGTGCTGTGCCACCCTAGTCAGAGGCAGCATGCTTCTGAAAACCAGTTGCCGGAAGCCTCAGGAGGGGAGAGTGTTCTTGCACTCGGGTCCTGCTTGCGGACTTCCCCCAGGCACCTGGTTGGCCACTGTGAGAACAGGATGCTGGACTAGATGGGCCACTGGCCTGATCCAGCAGCCTCTTCTTATGTTCTTATGTTCTTATGAATCCTGCCTCTGACCTAGGAGCAATGAAATGCATGTTAACAAAGCCATGCCCCCCTATACTTCAAACAACTGATGATCTGCTATATTTAGCTGCATATCCGTGTGCTTACTGGATGTTTCTGGGAATCTTCCTAAAAGATAACTAAGAGGCAAAAGGGGACCTACCTCACAAGGAAAGGATGATTAATGTTGGGGATAAAGCAGGGCGGCCAGACTCTAGATGTGCTTGAGATTGTTCTCCTAGTATATGACTACTTGCAGTGCAGTCCTATGCATGTTTACTCAGATGCAAGTCCTATTAGGAATGGTGGCAAAGAGGCAGGGTACTATTGGGGGTTAGAGTGGTGGACTAGGACTTGGGAGGCCCAGGTTCAAATAGGAATGAGCAAGTTGGTCAATTTTGGTTTCTCTCAGTGTCTCCTTTTTCCACTCTAAAGTTCAGTTCTCCACATTTCCATATCAGTTTGCAAATTGAAAAACAAAAGACATCATGAAAATTCAGCAGGATTTTAGGTTGAATTTCTCCTAATGTACAATTTGGCTGATATGCACATTTTAACACATTTTCCCCTTACATAATGCATTTTGTATGCTATTTGCATTAATATATGCATTTTTATAGACTTCAGTATATGCATTTTTGTACACTATTTGGCTGGAGAACTGCATTGCAAAATTTGGAGAACTGCAAATTTTGAAGGATGACTGTGTTCCAGTTGGGAAGTGCAAACTAGTTAGGTTTGCCTCTAAATGCAAACTTAACTGAATCTCCCTCGCTCCCATCCCTAGGTTCAAACCCTACACAGCCATAAAGCTCACTGCGTAACCTTTGACCACACATTTGCTTTCAGACCAACATGCTATGAGAATAAAATAGGAAAACCACACATCCTGCCTTGCACTCTTGGAGGAAAGGCCAGCTGCAAATGAAATTAATAGTTTATTTAAATTTAGGGGTCTTACTCTTAGGTAAGTGTCTGCAGGTTCGCAGGTCTAAATCTTGCACCTGAAGTCTGAGGGCACGTGATACAGCACCTTGTTGAAGCTAAGCAGGTTCAGCTCTGGTCAGTGCTTGGATGGGAGACCACCAAGGAATCCTATGTATGGCACCTTGAGATCCATGATGGAGTAAGGAAAGATACAAATGATGTATTTCTCTGATGGACAAAGGAGATATACAAATGTGCATAATTGCAAGGAGGACAAGAGAGCATATGAAGAGCCTGCTAGTTCAGGCCAGTGGCCCATCTAGTCCAGCATCCTGTTCTCACATTGTTCTCAGAGTGGACGAGGACTCCTGGCCTCCTTGAAAGGTTGGTCAGATTAAAACACAATGACTATATTCTTAACTTAGAGTGCTGTGTTTGGGATTTAGAAATGGTATTTATATTTTATTTAGCTGATGACATTTGCTGTATATTCCTCTACTCAACTGTTTCACCTTCTTTACAGTCCTAACCATGTCTACTCAGAAATAAATCCTGTTGAATCCAATGGGGCTTACTCCCAGGTAAATTGGTTTAGGATTGCAGCCTAAGTGAGTGTCTTTCTTTGTTTACTGTAATAGGACAAGAAATGTATTGCTTTTCTGTGGGGCACTGAGTCCATTAGTAAACTCTAGTTTCTTTCTTACAGTTGTCACACCTTTGTTTTCACTGTTTCACATAGGGTTGCCAGGTCTCTGTTTTTTGCCCAGAGACTCCAGATTTTTGGGTTCCTCTCTGTGTGAGTCACCCCAATCTCCGGACTCTAAGCTTTAATTTTAAAAAAAGTTTCTAGGTGGTCTGGTTCAAGACATATACACCAAAATGTCAGCCCCCCCCAGCAACTTCTGTTAAATAAGCTCATAGCTGGCTGCTCTAATGCCACCCTTTCATGTTTGTAGTAAATAAGTGAAAGGGTTGTGATTGACAAGGGATTTGTTGACCTCCAGGCAGTCGCTAGAACCCATTGCAAGGGCAGAAAATGATTGTCTTTTCTTGATTCTCAGAAAATCTCATAAATTGTTTGCAGGTCAGGAGATGTAAAACAAAAAATCACAGCAGGATCTTGGTAGGCAATTGTTTACTGTAAACAATTTCAGTTATGGTTATAAAGGTGTACATGCAGTTTTTAAAATTACTTGCAAAATAGCATATTATACATTTTATCTTTCAAATAATTTTTGAACAGAAAGTTAAAAGAATTGAACACACAACGTTTGATTACAATGTGTTATACTTTTCTAATTATGAGGAGTCAAACAAGTTTAAATTCTTCTGGCTGTTGAAGAGGGTAGTTTATTTGTCTAATTCATAGCCTGTTTTGAAAACCTTCCCAATATGAACCTTTAATCCAATACTCACTTTTCTGGGAGTAAAGCTGCAATGCTAATCCCACATACCCAGAGTAAACCCCATTGAATTCAATAGGACTTACTTTTGAGCAGACATGGTTAGGCTTGTGCTGTAAATCAATGGGACATTTGAGTGAACATAGCAAAGGATTGTGTTTGTGTTGTAAATCTTCCTCCCTCCAATCCTATTTTTAAAGCAATTAGGCAGGGCTTATCTAGGTATAATGATTTGAAAAGAATGCTGATGAAAGTTAAAGAGGAAAGCACAAAAGCAGGACTACAGCTGAACGTCAAAAAGACTAAAGTAATGACAACAGAAGATTTATGTAAGTTTAAAGTTGACAATGAGGACATTGAACTTGTCAAGGATTATCAATACCTCAGCACAGTCATTAACCAAAATGGAGACAATAGTCAAGAAATCAGAAGAAGGCTAGGACTGGGGACGGCAGCTATGAGGGAACTAGAAAAGGTCCTAAAATGCAAAGATGTATCACTGAACAGCAAAATCAGGATCATTCAGACCATGGTATTCCTGATCTCTATGTATGGATGCGAAAGTTGGACAGTGAAAAAAGCGGATAAGAGAAAAATCAACTCGTTTGAAATGTGGTGTTGGAGGAGAGCTTTGCGCATACCATGGACTGCGAAAAAGACCAATAATTGGGTGTTAGAACAAATTAAACCAGAACTGTCACTAGAAGCTAAAATGATGAAACTGAGATTATCATACTTTGGAGACATCATGAGAAGACCTAATTCACTTGAAAAGACAATAATGCTGGAAAAAACAGAAGGGAGTAGAAAAAGAGGAAGGCCAAAGAAGAGATGGATTGATTCCATAAAGGAAACCACAGATCTGAACTTACAAAAACAGGATGGTTCACAACAGATGCTCTTGAGGTCACTGATTCATAGGGTCACCATAAGCCATAATTGACTTAAAGGCATGTAACAACAACAAAGCTCCTTAACTGTTTTAGAAGGCTCTTTTTTTGTGTGTACTTAGCAAAACAAACTATGATATCTCATGGTCCCAATGCTCTGTGAGCTCTTTCAAAATCTTCCTCAACAAGCGGGAATTCTGGTAACAGTGAGTTCACGAGGAAGTTGAACTCTTCAAGAGTTGACAAGGATTGATTTAATATTGTCTTTTTCAATATCTTCATCCAGTCCACAAAATATCAGATTTGTTCTTCTATTACAATTTTCCAAGTCCTCCAGCTTAATTTTAGTCTCTTTTCTTAGCCTTTTTGAGCATTTTAATATCTTTTCCCTGTTCTCCTATCTTTCCCCCCATCTTTGCTACATTGGATTCTGTTTTTTTCCATTCTGACTGTTATGTCTCCCAGCTTTTCATCCAAAGTTAGTAGCCCAACTTTCCATAAGGTTGTTTTTAAATGCTTGGAGTAGCGTTTGTATTTCTGCTCTAGCTGCTACCACTGCAGCTTCTTATATCGCTGCCATACCTTCAGGCTGCATATTACTTCCAAGCATGTGGAGAGGTGGCACCATATTTAACAGTTATTTCTTTATTTCCTCAGATACAGGCCTTGAGCTAATGCTTCTCTCCGCAGGTCAAAAGTAGTAAGTTAAATCCAAATGTTTACTTCTGGCTGCTCGAACTATCATCCCCTATCGGGGTTGCACAGAATGTTGGTAAAATTTAGCATCTTTCACTCAGACATCAGGCATAAATGCATACCAGGCAGAGGAGCTCCCGGACTATACCGCCATTTTACAGGTGTCTGCCCCCGCTGAAGTTTTATTTTACTATTATAGGTTTGTTTCACTTGATATTTTACTTGCCATTGGTCTTGAAAAATATATTTTGATAGGGCAGGCAAAATCAATATTTAAAATAAATAAATTCAAGCACTGCTATAAAAAAATCCTTTTGTTGCAAATGAGTCTTTTTCAATGAATACAAATTACAGTCTGCCTCAGTTTTCCATACAAGAGCAAACAAAAATAAAATAAATAGGTCACCACCTAACTACCTCAGAAGGTGTTGTGTGAGGGAGAATGCACTAAAGACTATAAATGGACCTGGAAAATATAGGACTACTAGATCAACAATAAGCAGTATCTTTCCCCTCTGATGCCACCTTGAATCAGTGACCTATCACTGCAGGCAAAAAGATAACAGTTGTAAAGCACTTTGCACACTAAGAGAGCACCAGCCTGCCCTGAACCCACAGCACTGCATGTCCCAACACCCCCTTCCAATATAGGTGATGCAGGGCTTAAATAGGCCCACCTGCCCCACCTACCTCCCATATCAGTGTGTATCACCCAAGATGGCGGCAGGGGTGTGAACCCCTTAGGGACACCAGTGCACAGGGCATGCACCCTGATGAGCTCAAAGGACAGGTAAGTGAGACTTATTTAAGCCCACACCACCTGTATTGGGGGTGTATATGCCTGGGAGCTTCCACTTTGCAATCTGTGGCAGTGACCCAACAGTGCCGTGGATCACTGAGCGGGAGCTCCACCCTCCCACCCAAAGGAGGAACCCCTCAGGTGCCCCTCTGGGCCATAGGAATCCTCAGCCAGGGCCCAACCTAGCCGCTCACTGATGCCGGGCCTAAGAGCAGCATTGGTGATATTGTCTGTGATGTCTTGGCTTGTTGAATTAGATGGCCTTGTAGGGAGGATTCAGTTGGAAACACTAGCTGTTGCTATGGAAACACACTCTTGTACTACAGTGAGCTGGTTTATGACTCACCATTACCATAGGTAATAACCATCCTAAGGAATAATTTGAGTTGGGGGAGGGAGCTGATCACATATATGTGGTTTTATAGGGGCTGCTGTGGTGAATTTGGAGGCAGCATACCCCTGTTTACCAAATACTGGGGACAGTCACAACCACTATGTTTTCCCTGTGAAGTTCGCAGAGGCATTTGGCTACCTACCTTCGGGGAGTGTCAGATCTAGCCCTGACCTGTTGCCAGGCACTGAGTCCTCAGAGAACAAACCAGACCCTCCACACGTCAAGGATCTTGAGAAGCAGGCAAGCGTGTCCTGGAACCAATGCTGAGGATCCCTTTCAGGGGCCTTCCAGTGGGAGACCTGTTGAAGAAGTCTCGGACTTCTCAGAGGAAGAGGTGAAGCCACCCCTCAGTCCTCGAGAACACCAGCACCAGAAGGTCCAAGTCCAGGCCCAGACCAAAGAGTGATGAGATAGCATGCAGCTATGGACCCAGAGTCATTGCATGGCTCACAAGGGATCTACTATGAACAAGCAACCCCTGAAACTCATTTGCTAGTAGCAGTTGTGGTTAGGGTGTTGGCTAAAAAGCCAGAGCATGTAAGATGTTCTCCCGAAGCTTCCTAGTTGCTGGAAACAACACAGGTTTCTGAAATCTTCTTCCTGACTCTAATTCCCCCGCTTTGCTATGTTGTACCTTGCATAATCGTCCTCTGAGATTGATCTTGAACTGTTGCCTGACCTTGCTTCTGGATCACGTTTGGACCTGGGCTGACTCTCTGTGCTTGCTTGACTTTGATTTGTTTGGACTGTGCTGCCCATGTTGGCAAATATTTTGGTGAGAACTTTATATCTCCAGGGGCTGAGACCTGGAGCATGACATAGAGTGAAGGGCAAGATGGAATTTTGAAGATTTTGAAATTAATAAATACTCTGAAGTAAGACCTATTGAGTTCCATGGAACTTACTCATAGGTAAGTGTGTATAGGATTGCAGCCTTAATGTGTCACACTAGCTCCATACAAGTGACTCCATATATACCTCATGTTAGAAGACCATTTTGCACTAGTGTCTCTAGGGAAGGGATAGGAAACCATTTTTAGTAAGGGTCACATTCCCTTCTGAACAGCTTTCCAGGGATCACATGCCAATGGTGAGTTGGGGGCAGAATTTTGTATAGTATAGTAGACTAGTTTCTACAGCACACATGCCCCTCTCTTTCCTGCCTCCAGGAAACTAATATGCATTATTAGAATTCAGGGATATATTCCAGATTTTGCATGATGGTTCCTTAGATCAAGGAAGAGGTTTCTGTCTATGTTTTGATTCAGTTGGATGCCATTTTGAATCAAGAGCTG
The DNA here is from genome assembly GCF_030035675.1 of Rhineura floridana. NCBI lineage: Eukaryota > Metazoa > Chordata > Lepidosauria > Squamata > Rhineuridae > Rhineura > Rhineura floridana. The sequence continues at coordinate 163,672,626 of NC_084481.1, read as the reverse complement.
CACTTATTTTAAACAAATTCAGCAGGACTGTATATTATAGTTTATCTAACAGTATTAGAATGAAAATACACTATTTTTTAAATTAAAAAACTAAAAATAAACAAATTATAAATCACAGTATTTTTTGGTTTCTTAGAATTCCCAAGCAAACCCAGGTACTGTCTGCTAGTTTGCTATATATTTTGGAAATTTGTCAGCTATGTATTTGGACATCTCTTAACATATAGTAACCAAGTTTTGCCTGGTAATTCCGGAGATCCAGGTGCAGGTTTTCTCCTATGTTTGGGCACAATTGGATGCCATCTTGAATCAAGGTGCCAGACTAAAACTGCAGTGATTTTATGCTTTATGCTGAACAAACCATTGGTAACGGCACAGAACCAATTCAGATAGTATTTTGACAACCCTAAATCAAGTGGAAACTGGTCCATTAGAACAAATGGGGCACTGCTATCAGCCAGCCCCCACTTGCCTGTCTTCTACTTACAACCAGTCCAGGGAGTGGCACTGACTATCAGCTTCCTCTCTGGTAGGGAGGAGCCTAGGAATAAAACCAGAATTAGTTGGCTCTGGCTCTGGCTCTGGCTTTTATTGGCTCTGGCTCCATGTACTGCTGAGCTCCCTGCCTTCTGCCTCATCAGTCCCAATGGGCATCAGCTATCACTGCCTACCTCCAATTACTTCTTATGCAACTGGTGCTGCCATTAGAGCTGGATTGGAACCATGTCCCTTTGACTGATAAAGCATTCATGGATGTGCTGTTATGAAAAGTTTTCTTCTAAAAAAAATGTCATTGGAGTCAAAGTCATTCTCTCTATTCACTGTCACTGTATCTGATGTTCAGGCTGTCAGTGACATTACTGATGTTACCAGAATGTTACCACCCATGCACAAGAGGGGTTTTTTGGGAAGCTTGAGATAATCATTGTTGGGAGTAAAGCACCAATGCCTGTAAAAGGTAACCTAAAATAGTTTGGGGCAATAGAAAGGCAGCCTATTCTTTCCTCTCTGATTCCTTCTGTAGTAACTATTTGTTTGCTTTTCCTCGGTCTTTACTTCCTTCCTCTTCCTTTCTAGTCAGTCAGAGATAATGCCTGTGAATGTCAGCCACATGGCTCCAGAAGGGTCACATGTATGTCTGTAGTCAGAATGTTATTTCCCAGTAATAATAAACCTTAAGTTTCTTTCTTCTTACTAGAATATTTATTTCAGCACTCGTCTGCAATATATACCAAACTCCAAAAATAGTTTGCAGAAGTATAAAAAATACTTAGGGGGGAAAAGCAGAGGGAGAACTGTCCAAAACAGTCTGAGGATGGAATTTTGGCCATGGAATGCTAACTAACTTTTGGGGGGTGGGAGAGACAGGAAACGAGAAGGTGTAATCCTGAACAGCAGAACTCCACACTGCAACATTTTATTGCAGAGCCCAGTTGCATTGTAGTATCCCCCCCCCAAAATACATTACATTGTGCTAGACTAGACCCTTAATATGAAAATCTCAGGCCCTTCTCAAAGTCCTTGGGAATCTGCTTCAAATACCACACATGGATAACCATGTAGAAACATTACCATGTGCCTCATCTTCAAGGGAAGAGGAGAGAAATGTGTTAGCATGAGGTAGTGTTGCTTATAACATAATGTGCATTTCAGGGATGTCATGTCCATTTCCCCTCAGTAGTTGTTTACTTGTAGTGCCCTATTTTCCAACGCATTCCAACTCCAGCGAGTATCAAGTCATAGCAGAAAGTGCTACATGTTTCAGTGGACACCAGTTTATAGTTCAAGCCACGCATCATTTATCTCTATTGTGATATTTATTTCATGGTTCTTTACCCTTGAAGAGTTTTTGTGCTGGGCTGCTTTTCTAGAATAACAAAACGATCTTTAGCAGTGCTGAATAATTCATGGCTTTGCTTGAATTTATGGCAAGGCCAAAGAATGTTCCACAGGTCTGGAGTGTTGCAGTGATGCAAGAGCCCTCTGGGGTTAGAGCTATACTAGTAAATCATTCCTGTTAATATCCCCATGATATCCTATTATAGATCTTCCCACAGAAGATCCTGTCTTTATTGTTAATTTGCTTGATGATTGCCACCTGGAGTTTTATTTCAATGACAACCAATAAGAGACAAGTCTCTCTCATGCTGGGATGAAAAGGAGGTCTTTTTAGAAACCATTTGCTGTAAGCTGACAGTTTTGTCAGATAAGTATAAAGGGGTCCCTAATAGTACTCTTCAGACTTAAGAGAGATTTTTTTGAAGTTGAAAAAAGAGTTGCCTGCAGAAAAGAAAAATCTTCTTTTACGACAGGGCCACTTTAGGTTTTCAGATTATCCCTGTGTTGTGTTTGATTCCTTTGAACTCCTGGTTTTAGTCTTTAGACATTCCCTAGACCACCAAAAAATAAAAAAGTTGGCCTAAACGAATCCTGCACAACTTGCCTCACCACCAAGCTGAATGCAGCCTGCCACCAGCCATGCATGCTGTCTCTCACCAGGGGTGTTTAGGACAACACCACCTTCCTGTTTTCACTACTTGTCTTAGACTGCGAACATAACATATGTGTTGAGATAAGAACATAAGAAGAGCCTGCTGGAGCAAGCCAATGGCCCATCTAGTCCAGCATCCTGTACTCAAAGTGGCCAACCAGATGCCCATGGGAACCCTGCAAGCAGGACTCGAGTGCAAGAGCATTCTCCCCTCGTGCGGCTTCTGGCAACTGGTTTTTGGAAGCATAGTGCCGGTGGCAGAGCACAGCCACCATGGCTAGTAGCCACATCCCCCATGAATTTGTCTAATCATCTGTTAAAGCCATTCAATTTGGTGTCCGTCACTGCCTCTTGTGGAAACAAATTCCATAGTTTAACTATGCATATGGTGCTTAACTATGTCAAGTACTATACAGGGCCTGAGCCAGCTCTACCATTAGGCAATGCAAGACGGGAGTCTTGCAGTATTGTTAAATGCTAGCAAATGGTCAATCCATAGAATCATAGAACAGTAGAGTTGGATGGAGCCTATAAGGCCATCGAGTCCAACCCCCTGCTCAATGCAGGAATCCAAGTTAAAGCATACCCCACAAGTGGCTGTCCAGCTACCTCTTGAATGTCTCCGATGTTGGAGAGCCCACCACCTCCCTAGGTAATTGGTTCCATTGTTATACTGCTCTACTAGTTACGAGGTTTTTCTCGATGTTCAGCCGAAATCTGACTTCCTATAACGAGCCTATTATTCCATGTCCTGCACTCTGGCATGATTAAGAAAAGATCCTGGCCCTCCTCTGTGTGTGACAACCTTTCAAGTACTTGAAGACTGCTATCACATCCTCCCTCAATCTTCTTGTCTTAAGGCTAACCATGCCTGCAGTTTGAGAAGGAACCACTGATAAACTCTCTTTGAGTACGATTCTGTAGCCAACTGTAGATCCACCTGATAGTTGTTCCATCCAGCCGATATTTAGCTCGCTTGCTAACCAGAATATCATGAGGCACTTTGCTGAAGTCAAGATATATGACATACACAGCATTCCCATGGTCTACCAGAGAGGTTACCCTATCAAAAAATGAAACAAAATATATAATATAATTACTTCATTATATTTATTTCACAGTGGAAGGTACCACTTGGCTTTTGGGCGTTGTCTTCATGTGCAGCCCTGGTTCATGACATTTGTTTGTTTTCATTTATATACTTATATATTTGTCAGACCGTATCACCCTATATGAGCCTGCCCAGGCCCTGAGATCTTCAGGAGAGGCCCTTCTCTCAGTCCCAACACCCTCGCAAGTGTGACTGGTGGGGACACGAGATAGGGCCTTCTCGGTGGCTGCTCCTAGGTTCTGGAACTCCCTTCCTAGGGAGGCATGAATGGCCCCCTCGCCAGCCTTCTGTCGGCAAGTAAATACTTTTTTATTCCAACAGGCTTTTGGGATAGAAGGTGTTTAGGATTGGGCTTTACAAGGCTTGTTTTATTGTTTTATATTATTATTTGTATTATTTTAAATTGTTTTTAGATTTTTAAGTGCCTTTCACGGTTTTAAGGTTGTGCATAGTTTAATTGTATGCTTTTCTATGTTTTTAACTACATGTAGTTCTATTTGTAAGGCGCCCTGAGTTCCAGTTTGGAAAAAGGGCGGGGTAAAAATAAAGTTTCAATTCAATTCAGTTTATATACTGCTTCATATTTCAACAGAACTCTAAGCTGTTTACGTACCCCAACAAAAGGAATCAATATAAGAATTATTTATTATTATTTATTTATTGAATTTTTATACCGCCCCACTAGCATAGCTCTCTGGGCGGTGTACAACAATAAGAAAAGCAATACAAAATCCATATTCAAAATGAAACACTAATAACAGTAATCATTCCACATTTTAAGTAGCGTGCTTACATAGATCATCACCAAAGAAAAGAAATGTGCTTTCATATAAAACTTGCATATGGCAATGTAAGGGTACGCCAGTGCCAGTATACGGATATGATTTATGCTAATATACAAACAGAAGTTAGCTAATTTTGTCGGCACCTAAACCCATGTCCTTCCCTGAGTAGAGCACCACTTGCAGATGTTTCTAGCATGCTGGTTTTTATAAAATCCTATACATGTATCTTATGTATGTATTGTTGCCCTGGGCTCCTTTGGGAGGAAGTGTGGGATACAAATAAAGGAAAAAACGTATACCAACTTTGTTACTGAAGTAGCAATGGAAGCAATATCTGACAACCTGCTTAACTCCAACTGCCCCACAAAGGCCCATAGCTCAGTGGTAGAGCATCTGCTTTGCATAGAAGTTCCCAAGCTTTTGTGCTTTCCTCTTTAATGTTCAACAACATACATTTCAAATCATTACTGGTTTCTGTTAGTAGTATGGTATTGTCTGCATATCTTAAATTATTGATATTTCTCCCACCAGTTTTCACACCTCCTTCATCTTGGTCCAATCCTGCTTTCCGTATGATATGTTCTGCATATAGATTAAACAAGTAGGGTGATAAAATACACCCATCTCACACCCTTTCCAATGGGAAACCAATTGGTTTCTCCATATTCTGTCCTTACAGTAGCCTCTTGTCCAGAGTACAGGTTGCACATCAGGACAATCAGATGTTATGGCACCCCCATTTCTTTTAAAGCATTCCATATTTTTTCATAGTTTTCTACACAGTCAAAGGCTTTGCTGTAATCTATAAAGCACAGGGTGATTTTCTTCTGAAATTCCTTGCTCCGTTCCATTATTCAATGTATGTTTGCAATATGATCTCTGGTGCCTCTTCCCTTTCTAAATCTAGCTTGGACATCTGGCATTTCTCGCTCCATATATGGTAAGAGCCTTTGTTATAGAATCTTGAGCATTACTTTACTTGCATGGGATATTAAGGCAATAGTTCAATAATTACTGCATCCCCTGGGATCCCCTTTCTTTGGAATTGGTACATACCCTTTTAAATGAACAGTAACAATCCTAGGGGTAGCAATAAATACAGGAGATTGAAATAAAGAATAATTATGGACCCACGCAAATGTTTTAGGGGGAATGAATTCCATAAATGCAGGGCCGCCACCCGAAAAACCCTGTTCCCTGTACCCATCAATCTGACACCTTTAGTGACAGGACAAAGATCAAGGCTTTGGACACTGATCCGAAGCAAAGATAGGCTGATATGGGTGTTGGTGGTCCCTCAGATAGCCAGGTCTCAAATCATGGGGTCTTTAAAGGCTAAAACTAATATTTTAAATGTGAGCTTGGAAACAAAACAGGAAGCCAGGGGAACCAGTGGAAAATCAGTGTGATATACAGCAGCAGTGGCACACTCTGGTAAATGTGCAGGAGTCAGCATGTATTTGGAGACATCTAAACTTTACTGATCAGTTTTGAAAAGCCCTCTAGGCACTCATGAAGATCTCAAAATGGGTCAATCCATTGTCTCCTGACCTTTGCTAAAACTAATTAGCTTCAGAGGGCCAAAAGGCAGGTAGAAGAGCTACTACTGCAGGAGATTATTTTGCTTACAAAAATAAGAGAGATTGAGGGCTTTTATATAAAAAACTCAGATGCCCATCTATTACATGAATGCCGCTGATGCATTAACATTCCTCTGGTGATATTTGGCATCCATTCACAAATATCCTGGGAGCTTGCCCAGGTGGAATTGCTAACAGAGGCACTGGGTGCTCTACTGTCCTCCTAAGCTATTTTGCTTGTTTAATTGACAGCTCTGAATTCATATGGCTTTTGCCCGCCCAATTGCTGCCCCTATGTACAGTACATTTTGTTATGTATAATACATTCTGTTCCTGAAGCTTCCAGCAACTTTATTGTGTCCAGTAACACATCAGAAATTATAACGAACAGCGGGCTCAGCCTGACTCATGTTAAGCTACCAGAACTCTCATTCACTTCAACAGAACAGAATTCAGCTCAGTTTACCCTCCTTTAGAAATAGAAATCAATGGCAGTTAAGCATGCTTACCTTAGGCTGGTGTCCACAGTGTCCACACTGGTGCTGCTGACTCATTTTGCCCAATATATGTAGAGGGTAGCGCAAGCATCTGCCTTAGTCACTGGCTGCCATCTAGTTATTATTTTTTATCCAAGATAAGAGGTTGCTCATGGTGATAATTTAAATGCTGTGTATACTGCATTTCAGTTCAGTTTCTGTGTTGGATTCAGTGCTTTTTTGTTTGTTTATAAGGGTGTTTATAAACCACCAACACATAAGAGAAATATTGTGGTGATGTAGATCAAATCACATGTCTTTGTGATTTGGTGCTAGAGTTTCTGCTTTGTGAGCATTGACACATTTCAGAGATGGGGCTGTAAGGTATTCAGATTCCAGGACTGAAGGCTGTACATTTGCTAAGGAGCATAGGCTTAGACGGTAGATTTGTATACCACTTTCCCACAAAATTGTATCCAAAGTGGCTCGCAACATATCAGATGAGCAATAAGTATAACATTTCAAAAAGTATATTAGAAAAAAATTGAAATAATCATAATATGTATAAGTAAATACAAAAAAAAACAGTCTATACAACTTTGTATAACAAATAAACTAACATAATTTAATAGCTTAAAATTATTCACATGATATTCCAAGGATTACTTAATAGTCTTGGACTGTTATTTTCTCTAACCAGAAATATGCATGCTCCAAAGTACCAGTAGTAAATCAGTGATGGTCAGCCTGAAAGGAATCTTTGTCAAGGATGGCATTCCAAATGAAGTCTTCAGTGGCAATGTCCCTCAGTTCTCATTTGCAGAATTCAGACAGTTTGACAAAAATTGAGCTTTCAGCACATTGCATTTAGCCCTAACTTTCTTCAATCAAATAGAAAGGACTATCCAGACTGAAAAGTTAGCTTGCAGATTAAAGGTGGCAAGAGGTAAAGGAACTGTATTAGGCTTCTACTCAAAATAGCATTGTTTTATTCAATATACTAGACAGCATTGAATGGACTTGGCATTAGGACTCGTTTTCAAATACTTTGTGGGAGAGATTACGGGAACAAAACTCTGTATGGCTAGCTATAGGACTAAAATGGAATAAGGTCCTAAGGAATGAACATTGGTGGAATAGTCAATTTGTTGATGAACTGGATGGATAATATGAAATGGGTAGCACTGTGTGTGTACAGTATACACAAGGTGGTCATTTTTTATGAGCTTGAACATGTATTCATCACTGACTGTAGTTGTGATTATAGCTGATGGTTTGTTGTATGTGTGTGTAAAATCTGATGTGAAAGCCTTTGGTAGTGGTAGTGAATGATTTGCACAAGTCACTGCTGATTTACAGGAGCGTTTCTTTGGATATTGGTCCCCTGTTCAACTATTATTGGGAAGGTGTACTTCCGTTAATTTGTCCATAATTAATTTGCCCATAATTAATGGTCAACGTGTCTTTGCAAGAGGGAATGGTCCCAACCTTCCTGAAAGAGGCAGGGATCCGACCGCTCCTGAGAAAAACCCACCCTGGACCCATTGGTTTGTGACAACTATAGTCTAGTTGCAAATACTCCCTTTTAAGGGAAGGTGATCGAGAGGGTTGTGGTGCAGCAATTGCAAGTACTCTTGGATGAAATAGATTATCTTGACACATTCCAATCTGGGTTCAGGTCTGGTTATGGGACCTTTATTGGCAGAATGATGGGGAGTGCAACCCTGTTATTCTTACTTGATCTCTTAGCAGCTTTTGATACCATTGATTATGGTATCCTTCTGAACCAACTTGGTGAGATGGGTATCGGGGGCACTGTTTTACATTTATTCTGATCCTATCTCCAGGGTCACTTTCAGAGAACAGCACTGGGTGATCGTCCTTTTGGCCCCCTGGCAATTGTGCTGTGGGTGCCCAACTGTAGCATCTTATCCCCAGTGTTGTTCTTGGGAGCGGTCATCAGGAGATTTTGGGCAAAGTGTCAGCAGTACGCTGATAATACCCAGCTCTATTTCTCTGTAAACATCTGAATTGGGAGAAGCCGTGCAAGCCCTGGACCGATTCCTGAACTCGCTGATAGGCTGGATGAGGGCCATTAAACTGAGTCTGAATCCTAGAAAGATGGAAGTGCTGTGGGTTGGGGGTTCCCAAGTTCAGATAATTGGTCAGTTGCCTGCTCTAGATGGGGTTGTACTCCCTTTGAAAGAGCAGGTCCATAGTCTGGGGGTGCTCCTGGATCCATCTTTGTCACTAGAGGCCCAGATGACCTCAATGGCTAGGAGTGTCTTTTACCAGCTTCAGCTGGTAAGACAGCTGCGGACGTTTCTGAACTGAGATAGCCTGATCACTATTGTCCATGCGTTGGTAACTTCCAGGCTAGATTACTGTAATGCACTCTATGTAGTGCTGCCCTTGAGGTTGGTCAGGAACCTGCAGCTGGTGCAAAATGCAGTGACGTGACTGCTCACTGGGGCAGGGTATTACCAATATGTTACCCCACTGCTGAAATAATTGCACTGGCTCCCCATTAGCTACTGGGCCAAGTTCAAGGTTCTGGTTTTGGTGTACAAAGCACTACATAGCTTGGGACCAGGATACCTGAAAGATTGGGACCAAGATACCCCTTATATACCCAGTCGATCACTATGCTCTGCAGTTGAGGGCCTCCTGCAGATACCATCTTATCAGGAGGTCCGTTCCACACAACATAGGAAGCGGACCTTTAATGTAGTGGCTTCTACGCTTTGGATTTCCATCCCCTTAAATATTAGACAGGTGCCATCTCTGTTATCTTTTCAGCATCTGTTGAAGACCTTCCTCTTTCAACAAGCCTTTTAAGTAGAGACCTTATCCCAGTCTCCATCTGTGCTGGAATTGCTTTTTAATATGCTTTTAAAGTTGTTTTTTAAATATGTTTTTAAGATGTTTTAAGATGTTTTTAAATATGTTTTGTTTTAATATGTTTTAAACTATTTTGTTTTTAAGATGTTTTAAAATGCTTTTAGTGAGTTCCTTCTGGGATGAAGGCTAGGATATAAATTTCATCTATCAATAAATAAAGATTTACTACAGTCTAACAACAATGACCATATGAGGAGGATGAAAGGAATGCAGAAGCTGAAACAAAAATATTACTTTGATAAGACAGTCCGTGACCTTCCAGAACTCAAACCAGAAGACAGGTTCTACTTATATACTACTTGTACTTGGGATCAAAACAGGATAGTTTTAGAACAGCCCTATCCAAGGTCTTACATGATTAAGATGTAATGGCAACTTATTGTGCAGTAACTGTTGTGATATAAGAACCATCCCAGGATGTTCCTCAGATTAGTTTGACAGTACTGATCTCAGTTTTAGTCAGCTGACAGATAATCTATCCCATCAAAAGAAATCTGTTAACAGCAGGGCCCACTAGATACCTATGATGATGAACATGGTGTTCTAACAGGAAGCTAAAAGCCTAGAATGACTGATGGAGACATGCTTATAAGTACAGTGTAATTCATCTGGGACAGAACTTATTTTCTATGGATAACACATTTTAATCAGTAATTCCAACCTGTATGTTCCATGTTTTTGTTATTGTTTAATAATTCAGGAGGAAGATGTAATGATAGAGTTTACAATTTAGAGATATTCCCTGAGTATTAAGATTTATAATAATCATAATCATAACCCATGCTTCACCTTGAGGTCCCAGGGCAGGTTATAAAATACATCATCAAAAACAATTGAAAACAACATCACAAAAAATACTTGCACATGTTCCAGGCAATTTCAAGGGCCTAGAGATTGTTGCACATGTTTGTCTTAGGGGCTCTGGAGAATAAAGTTTTTCAACCTGTCCCTCAGTCCTCTAGTCTGTCTGTGGACCCAGAAGCATAATACATACAATTTTATTATCAGCCCACATTCCCCCCTCCCTCCTATTTAATTTTTCGGGGGAAATCCTATATGTTTAAAAAACCCGTTGCAAAAGATTACGACACTGGAGTGACCCATTTGCAATATTAAGCCGTTGCTTCGAAGCACCCTTAATGCTCTGCAGAAGGTTTTTTTAAAAAAGCTTTTTATTTTCATTTTCAGATAATACAGAGAACAACTATAACATATCCCCCCTCCCCGGAGACCCCATTTCATTCTATAAGAGAGCTCTCATACTGTTTAAGTCTAATATAAGAGTGCATCAAGCCAACCATAGTCTGGTAAAGGGTTTGAGTACTTGGCAACAATGTTCTTCTTTAGATGTAAATTCAATAAAAGGCATCCATTGGTCTGTGAAGGTGTCTTTCTTCTTAGTGCCTGTTGCTAATTTCAGGTTTTGTGTCAGTTTCTCCAGCAGGGCAAATTCCTAGTTTTCTATACCATCGGTCCAATGACAATCCATCTAGATTTTTCCAGCATCAAGCAATCGAATGATGGGCAGCTATCAACATAAATCCTAATAACTTTTTGTACTGTAAGTCTGAGTTTTTATTAATAAAAAGATTTAACAAAGCAAGTTCTGGTGTGAGATGTATTGTTTGTCTAGTTATTTTACTTATTTCTCTTTGCACCACCTCCCAAAATTTCTGAACACTCCCACAATTCCACCACATGTAGGGACCGTGAGCCCCATAGCCTCTCCAACACAATCTAGATGATGGTCCTGAGATTTGCGCTATTTTAATTGGGGTCATGTACCATCTATGTATAATTTTAAGTGCCATTGCCCTTATTGAGCTGGACACTGTTGAATATGGAAATTTGTCCCAGATGGTTTCCCAGGATTCCTCATCTATTTATACTTTCAAATCATCCTCCCAATATTTTTTCAAGGCTAAATTGCCTCCCATATCCTTGCTTAATAAAAAATAGTAAATTCTGGAGACTAAGCCTCTGCCATTGCTTTCCATGTTCATAATGAATCTTTTTCTCGTTGTTCGCTCCTGGGTTCCCTGAATTTTTATATGAGGCTTACGTATAAAGGAACTCAATTGATACCAGACTAACCAGGGGACTCCTTTTTCCCGTAGTTTGTTTCTCCAGCTATCTCTAGGGAGTGGGTTGGGGTCATGATAAAAATCCCATAGTCAACACGTATCCAGTTTTATAAATGCTAAATCGTCTACTGACCTATCTGGTCTGTAGAAGTCAGGGTATTTGCTTATTGGAATCAGTGGGGATAGTCCGGGTAAAAAAATTTCTTTTCTATATTTCCAGACTTCAAAAACTGATAACCAAGGCCAACGCCAGGCATGCCAGGGCCCTTGGGCACCAGCTTGCTACAGGCCCTGGCGTGCATGTGCCTCACCTACCTGTCTCTCCTGTCATTAACCAAGATGGCGGCCAAGGTCTTCCTAAGGGGCTGAAGCCTCCGCCGCATCTTGATTGATGGTATGTGTGTGTGCTATGCTCGTGCGTCCCTGCCATCAACCAAGATGGTGGCAGGAGCATCAGCAACTTAGCAAAACCTCAGCCACCATCTTGGTTAATGGCAGCCCTGCACGCGCAGCCCGCATAGCCGCAAAAGACAGGAGAGACAGGTAGATGGAGCCAGCCAACGGGCAGGGGGCTGGGAAGCTCTCTCCCTGTGATCCACGGCAGTACTCTGCCACAGATTGCGGAAAAGGAGCGCTACTCCTTCCCCACCCTATCAAGGGGCCCCAGGGACCCTTTAGTGCTGGCCTTGCCGATAACATTGTGGACCTGTGGTTTTTACTAGCTTTTTTGGTTTCTTTTTTTTTGTATGGGATGCCCTTACTATTTTTTGGAACAAGTAGATGTGCCTCAATTTGTACCCAGTGTTTTTCAATTTTAACATCCATGGAAATGGACTGCCTTCGATTCCGACTTATGGTGACCCTATGTATAGGGTTCTCATGGTAAGCAGTATTCAGAGGGGGTTTACCATTGCCTCCCTCTGAGGCTGAGAGGCAGTGACTGGCCCAAGGTTACCCAGTGAGCTTCATTGCTGTGTGGGGATTCAAACCCATAAATGAAATAATATGTCTGATTTGAAAAGCTTCATAATATAATTGTAAGTTGGGCACTCCGCATCCCTCTTCTTTAACCCCCCTATATTTAATATTTTTAACCAGTTGGGGTCATTTTGAATTATATATAAATGTCTCCAGCTGGTTTTGCCACATTTTTATGTGTCGCCAAGCAACCATTGTTGGCAACACATAAAAAAGCAGGTAAATCTAGGGAGGACCAACATTTTTATTAGAGCAATTCTACTAGAAAGACCCATATTCAGTTTAGACCAGTTTTTAAGGTCTGCTACTGTTTTTCCCCCATATTGGTGTATAATTAAAGTGAAATAATTTCTTCTGATTTTTGGAAACTTGGACTCCCAGATATCTAAATTTAGAATTAACTAATGTGATTACCAGAGATTGTGAGATATTTAATTGTATATTAAGGGGGACATTAAGGCAGAGAAGATCTGATTTCATAAAATTAACAGTGAGGCGGAGACCATTCTAAATTGTCTAAGTTCCTCTTTCAGCTGTAATAATGCTTTTTCTGGATCTGATAGCATCAATAGTAAATCATGAGCATATAAATTGAGCAAACCTTCTGTGTGGTACACCTTCACTCCTTGTATGGCTACATTGGCTCTCAATCTATCTGCTAAGAATTCCATAACTAAAGTAAATAGGAGGGGGGATAATGGGCAACCCTGCTTAGTTCCTCATTGCTGTACCATTAAATAATTTTTTTGTTGTAGATTGTGCATATATTGATCTGAATACACATATAAGTTTAGGGCCAAAATTATGCTTTTGCAATGCTTGTATTAAAAATTGCCAATTAACCTTGTCAAAAGCTTTATAAATGTCCACTGAAAGAATGGCTAGAGGGGAGTGATTCAATTGACTAAACTTAATTATACTAAACAGCTTCCTTACTGGGCCCGCTATGAACCTACCTGGAATGAATCCATATTGATCAGGGTGAACTAATTTGGTTATTACTAATTTTAACCTGTTAACCAGAAGTGTTGTAAAAATGTTATAATCTGTTTAGCAATGTGATTGGCCAATATGAATCTGGAAATGTAGGATTTTTGCCCCGTTTCCATAGCAAAACAATGTGTGAAGTCTTCCAGGTAGGGAGCAGTTGAGCCCCTGTAAAGATAGAATTAAATAAAGGCAATAAATAGGGCACTAATAAATCTTTATGTATCTTACGAAAAATTTCCTGTGAACCCATCAGGCCCTGGAGGTTTATTAGGTTTTAGTCATTTAATTGCATCTAGGTTTTCTTTAACCATGATAGGATCTTCTAATATTTCTTGTTCTTCCATGGATAGCCTGGAGATAGTTGAAATGTTGCTAATTTTGGATGAGTATGGGGTCTTTTTATTCATGTCTATATAATTGTTCATAAAAATTAGCAAGAACCTCTCCTATCATGTACTAGGGGAGAGGTGGTATTCCCTGCATGCAAAGTCCGGATCAGATTTTGCCTTCTCCTTTTTTTTACCCTATTTGCTAATAGTTTAGAACCTTTTCCATCAAATTCATAATACTGTTGTTTTAAATATAACATATTAACCATGATATCATCTATATCTGCCAAGTTTAATTCTGTTCTTTTTTGTTCCATTTTCTCCTTATTTTTGGCAGACCCTGTTCTTTTATATACCTGCATTAATTTTGCCAATTCTTTTTCTAGAACTTCTAAATACTGCTTTTTGATCTTTTCTTTTTGTGAGACCATTCGCTGATACATATTCTGCTTCCCACCGATTTCATTGCCTCCCATCTAATTTTTAAAGTAGTTAGTGAGACCCTCTCTTATTTTCTCCCTACTATGCTTAGAAGTAACCAGATTTGGGTTAAGCCTCCAATTATAGCTCCTCTTGGCAGAAATTTGCTGTTTCAATATTAGACTAACAGGAGCATGGTTTGTGACTTTTATTTCACCTACAGGAATACCCCGATTTACGTACCTTTGTTTTACGGACGCTCGTGATTACGGACGTGCTCCATACTCCACCATACCCCACTTAACATACACGCACTTTGCAATTACGGACACTGGCGGAATGCCCGAACTTGCATTCCACGTGCCACGTGCGTTGCGAAGCGTCGTCTCCCGTAGCGTTCAGAGCGACTCTGAGCGACTGCTGACCTGAAGGTTCTAGTTTACAGTACAGTACAGTAAAGATCTTCTTTAAATTGTTTAAATTCTTACTACAGTACAGTACTGTACTTTACTCTGTACAGTACAGAGCGCTCGGAGCTCTGCCTGCTCCGGCCTAGGTCGGTGGCGGCTCTGTGTGTGTGTGTGCATGCGTGTGTGCACATGTGTGTGTGTGCGTGTGAGCACCTTGTGCTCTTTACAGTACTGTAGATCCCCTGATTTCATTTTATTTCATTTTATACCTCTCCATTGTCCCATTTTATACTCCATTGTCCCCAATTGTCCCATCTTCCTTTCCTGCTTTAATTGATTGTTATAAAAAAATAAAAAATTCTTTAGATCCCCCTGATTTCATTTTATACCTCTCCATTGTCCCATTTTATACCTCTCCATTGTCCCCCATTGTACCATTGTCCCATCTTCCTTTCCTGCTTTAATTGATTGTTATAAAAAAATAAATAATTCTTTAGATCCCCGATTTCATTTTATACCTCTCCATCGTCCCATTTTATACCTCTCCATTGTCCCATCTTCCTTTCCTGCTTTAATTTAATACTTTTCTCTCTGTCTTTGCCCATCATTAGTTCTGGCTTTTGCCACTGCTGGCAATAGCATGTGTGTGGGGTGTGTGTGTGTGGGGTGTGTGTGTGTGTGTGTGTATTGGTATTGCTTTCCCTTGCTTTCAGTACAGTACAGTAGTACAGTACTGTACAGTATTACAGTACATAATGGCAGATACAAAGAAAAGTCGTAAATCTATTACCTTAGATATGAAGCTTAAAATGATTAAACTGTCTGATGAAGGTGTTTCTCAAGATGAGATAGGCCGAAGGCTAGGCTTCACTCGAACTACAGTTAATACGGTCATGAACAGCAAAGAAAAAATTATTGCGGAAGTTAAGAGTGCTATGCCAGTGAACACAACAAAACTTAGAAAAAGGGATAGTGTTGTTGCAGACATGGAGAGACTCTTAATACTTTGGATAGAAAATCAGACTGCACGCCAGGTTCCTATAAGCCAGGCGATGATTCAAAGTAAGGCCTTAAGCCTATTCAATGACCTGAAGGCAGCGAAGGATGCCGAATTTGTTGCAAGCCGTGGATGGTTTGATAGGTTCAAGAAGAGGTCTAACCTACATAACATCAAAGTGCAAGGAGAGGTAGCTGCTGCAGATACTGAGGCTGCAGAAAGCTGTCCACGCGACCTTGCCAAAATTATTGAATAGGGAGGCTACTCCAAGGAACAAATTTTTAATGTGGATGAGACTGGGCTGTTCTGGAAAAAGATGCCTGCAAGAACCTTCATCGCAAGGGAGGAGAAAACAATGCCAGGCTACAAGGCAGCTAAAGATAGAATAACCCTTCTGTTAGGTGGCAATGCCTCTGTACCTTAAAGCTAAAGCCTATGCTAATTTATCATTGGCAAAACCCTAGAGCTTTGAAGAACTATGTTAAAACTAGACTTCCAGTGCATTGGAGGTCTAACAGAAAAGCATGGGTGACTGCAGCCATTTTCGAAGATTGGTTTGACACCTGCTTTGTACCAGAGGTGAAAGCCTATTGCAAGGACAACAATATCCCTTTTAACATTTTGCTCCTTGTAGACAATGCTCCTGGCCACCATTGAACGTTAGATGAACTGAACCCTAACATTCGAGTGGAATTCCTACCACCGAATACCACCTCACTCCTGCAGCCCATGGATCAATGTGTCATAGCCACCTTCAAGTTGAACTACTTGAAAAGAACCTTCAGTAAGTGTATTGCAGCAGTAGACAATGAAGAGGGGACAGGGTAAGAAGTCCTAAAGAAGTTCTGGAAAAGCTACGACATCTTGGATTGCATCAAAATTATAAGAGATGCTTGGAATGACATCAAGGAAACAGCAATGAAAGGGGCCTGGAAAAAATTATGCCCACAGTTTGTTCATGATGTTGAAGCCTTTGGAGATCCTGTAAGCTAATGTTACTGAAAATATTGTAGAGATGGCAAGGCAGTTAGAGCTGGAAGTGGAGCCAGAAGATGTTGCTGAACTTATGGCGTCCCATACTGAACTCTTCAGCAATGAAGATCTTCTGGAACTTGAAGATGAGAGAGAAGAAGAAAATGTGCTGGATGAGGATGAGCCCATGGAACAGCCTGAAGGCCTAACTTCAAACATTCTCTTGGAAGCTTTCCATCATCTTGATAGCGCCATGGCTTGTTTTGAAAAGCATGATAGGGACTTTGAAAGAAGTTCCAAAGTCAATGCTAACATTTGGGGGGCTTATGCCTGTTACAAAGAAATCTACAGGGAAAAGAAAAGAGCTACAGTTCAAACCTCCTTATACACCAACTTTTGTAAAAGGCCAGCAGCACCCAGTCAATCTCCCAGACCATCAACATTCACTGAAAGTCCATCTCTAGCATCGACATCAGTCCCAAGCCCTACTCCTACTTCAGGTAGTCCATCCAAATCGCCAGCAAGAAAGCGTCTAGCCCTTGATGACTCGACTTATGAAGTAGAAGATATGCCCTCTCCTTCATCCTTCCTACAATACATGTAAATTTTCGTTCATCCATTTCGCATCTGCCAGCTGACATTAAAGATAAGCTTACCCTTTTTCATAAAGGGTTTATTTTATTTTATTTTATGTTTATTTTAGTTATAAACGCATTATTTACATCAGTTATGCCCGTATATGACGATTGCAGTGCAGTACATGCATCAATAAGTGGGAAAAAAGTAGTGCTTCACTAAGTACATTTTCACTTTACATACACGCTCCGGTCCCATTGCGTATGTTAATGCGGGGTATTCCTGTATTTGTGCATCTATAACTTGGGGCCATACAGGTTCAGATAAAAATACAGTATCTAACGGTGAAAAAGAGCCATGTACTCTAGAAAGGAATGAGTGACTGAAATCCTCTGGATGTAATTCTGACCACACCTTTCTCAATCTTCTTTTATGTATACTGTTTAATAGTTTTTTTGCTTGCAAGCTTTTTTTTATATAATAATCCCTCATCCAGGCAATCCTTGTAAATTAATATTGGTATCTCCTCCCATAATTAAATTCGTTTTTGTAAATAATTTTTTCAATAACATGTGAAAGAAATTTAATTGTCCACTATTAGGGGCATAAAAAGTAGCAAATGTAACTAATCCTAGTCCAGGCAGTTTTCCCTCTACAAAAAGGAATCTTCCATGTGTATCTATAAAGCTTCTTGTAGGTTCAAACTCTAGATCATCCCTAATTAACAGTTAATTAACGCCTTATTTGACCGTTTTATTAAAAATGTATGCCTCCATATTTTATTGTTTAAGAGACCATCAGTTAGTTTAGCACCATGAATTTCTTGTAACATTAAGATCACAGGTTGCAGATTTTTAACCAATTTGTGCAGCCTATTTCTCTTTATTGCAGAGCCCATCCCCTTTACGTTTAGTGTAACGATCCTCAATTCATCTAAGTACATTATTGACTCAAACTGTTTATAAGCTCCCTTTTTAACTGAACCAGGTGGTTGTCTTTTCCCCTTCTCTTCCTCCTTTCCCCTTCTTTTCATCTTATCCCAAAACTTCCCTCCCCTCCCTTTCCCTCAGTTAACCCTGCCAAGTGCGAATAATGGGGGGGGAAGCAATGAGACTAACAGCAAACCAATTATCATTAATAAAACTCCTCCCCTGAACATATTTTGCATTCCGCTTGTTCCATTTTTAAAATTAAATAAACCCTATATATTGTATATTAAATTAAAGTAAATCCCCCCTTTCCTTACACTATAGAACTATACAAACAAAAATAAACTGCAGAAGTATCATTCTATTCCTTCATAGAACAGCCACCGCAGCACAAGACCTCTCTCTGCCTTTTCTATTTTTATCATATTTACTACAATGCCTAAAGAAAATTGATTACCCTTGATTAACATGTTAGAGTGACTACCAAGTTCTGTTCTATTGTATATAACTATGTAACTAGGCTCAGCAATCCTTCCTAGAATGTGCATCATGTAATTTTTATCTCCTATGATTTGGCAGATTGCACAGAGAATGTTGCTGTGGATAATTGCCATCATAGTTGTTTCTTTCTATTTTATCCTGACATGTTTTCTGAGGTCTTTTCCTTCTCACTGTCTCCCATTCCTCTTCATCACCATCAGATGCCAGAATATATTCTTCATTGGCTTCAGTGCCATTCACCCCAGCACTGTTCTCCTCAGGAGGACCAGATGTAAAATGTTCAGGATATTTCTCATCTCTTTTACTGTTGTAGCCAAGTGTGTCCCTTATATGGGACAATGAGACAAAATGGAAACCCCCAAAAGTATTTAAAGCCTGATTCCTGAAGCTTTAGGTTATATGGTCTCAAACGTCACCATAATTGTAAAGTTTCAGGGGAATGATCTTGAAGAACTAAGATCAAGGTGTCCTTAAATTTAACATTAAATGGAGACAATAGTCAAGAAATTAGAAGAAGGCTAGGGCAGATATGAGAGAACTAGAAAAGATCCTCAAATGCAAATATGTATCACTAGACACTAAAGTCAGGATCATTCAGACCATGGTACTCCCGATCTCTATGAATGGATGTGAAAGTTGGACAGTGAAAAAAGCGGGTAAGAGAAAAATCAACTCATTTGAAATGTGGTGCTGGAGGAGAGCTTTGCGCATACCATGGACTGCGAAAAAGACAAATAAATGGGTATTAGAACAAATTAAACCAGAACTACCACTAGAAGCTAAAATGATGAAACTGAGGTTATAATACTTTGGACACATGAGGAGAAGACATGATTCACTAGAAAGACAATAATGCTGGGAAAAACAGAAGGGAGTAGAAAAAGAGGAAGTTCAAACAAGAGATGGACTGATTCCATAAAGGAAGCCACAGACCTGAACTTACAAGATCTGAACAGGGTGGTTTATAACAGATGCTATTGGAGGTCGCTGATTCAGAGGGTTGCCATAAGTTGTAATCAACTTGAAGGCACATAACAACAACAACAACAAAGCTGACAAACAGGACATTGAACTTGATGGCTTGATATGCAGTGTTTTATTGAGGACTTTTATATCCTAGAAAGTGGTTCAGAAATCTTTTAACAGAAATGTATTATTTATATTTAAGTGTGCGGTCCACATTTTGCTGAAATAAAAGCTCCCTTTGATTTAATACAGTAAGGCCCCGCTTATACGGCGGGTTAGGGACCAGGCCCCCGCCGTAAAGCGGAAATCGCCGTAAAGCGGGACTCATAGACTATAATGGGGCCATTGCGTGAAAATGACGCAAAAATGTCGTAAAATGTCATGAAATCGCTAAATCGGCTTTAAAAAGGGGAATTTCCCACCGCCACATTAGCGGAATGCCAGAACGCGAAGTGCCGGTAAGCAGGGCCCTACTGTAGTGATTTAGATCAGAATTGCACAGCATTTTGTGCACAGAAATAATAAATAATAATAATAAATTTAATTTTTGAGTCGCCTATCTGGCCGAAACCACTCTAGGCAACGTACAACATTAAATTCAACAATACATAATAATACAATACATAATAACATACAGCGCAGTCAACAATAACCATTTTAAAAAGCGGCAGTACAGGGCCATCAATAGACAATTTTAAAACAATATAAAGAAATTAGCCCACCCCGGGGACCCCAAAGGCCTGTCCAAAGAGCCATGTTTTTAAGGCTCGGCGAAATGTATCTAGGGAAGGGGCATGGCGAAGATCGAACGGGAGGGAGTTCCAGAGAGTGGGGGCCGCCACTGAGAATGCCCTCTCTCTAGTCCCCACCAACCTAGCTGTTTTCGTTCTGTAGCCATATCAACAATACAACATCATTAGTAAATGAATAAGCAAAATTATTTAGAAGTGTGGTTTATTTGTACTTGCTAGATTATTTACTTACAAAGTCATTTAGAAGCCCATCTACAGACTCTGTTGTAGGTGTGATGAGATAAATGAGAGACTGGTTCACAGTTTTTGTAAACATTCTTCACAACAGTGATCCCCTCTGGTAGTAAGTCTGTCATTTTACCACATGATGACAGAAGCTTTGGGGTGAAGTCATCTAAAAGAATTATCTTCCACTCTTCTTCTTTCCTACAGTCATCAAATACAGCTGTTTTTAGCTTTTGCCACACCAGGCTCTTCAGTCCCTGGTCCCTGCTCGCAGTGGCTGCCATCTTGCTTTCACTGCCCCCGCAATGTGACAAAAAAATTCCACACTCTCGGAGCAGGCCATTCACCCCTGTCCTTTGGCATGACACCCCACCCTTTTCTCAGCAGCCCACGTCCATTGCCTTGTCGGGTAACCACCGCCTTTCTGCCAAACTTTCTGGTGATATATGTGCTCTGGGCAGAAGGGAGCAATGAGGCGGAAGGACTGGATGGTCATCATGTCTCAGTGTTTTGAGTACGGGCAGCCCAGAATCTCGAAGATGGCGCTGTGAGTAGCTGTGTTTGAAAGAAGCAGCTTGTCTCTGTTTTATCACTTATTTTAATTATTTTTTATTTTTTAAATTAGGAATCTTCCTTTATTTAGTTTCTTTTAGCCTGCTTTAGGGAATTAGTAGGAGCTTCTGGGTATCTCTTATATCTGAGCATTTTATCTCTCTACTCCCTGGCTACGATCTTGAGCCTCTCATTTGTCTTTGTTTTTGTTTAAACTATACTCCCGAAGAAGCTGGGAACAGGAAAGCATTTTAATAAGGACACTAGTAGTTGCTCCATTACTTATAGGAAGGAGCTGAAAGGGACCCAATTTAATCCTGATATCTTAGATGTCCTCTCGACTTTATATGGGGGGCTGAGTTTACTTAGACCAGCAGCGACTGACTGAGGTACTGCTTGTGGGAGATAAGAGAAGGATAGGAGATATTGACCTGACGCTGAATGGGGTTAGATTGCCCCTGAAGGACCAGGTTCGCAGCCTCAGGGTCATTCTTGACTCCCAGCTGTCCATGGAGGCTCAGGTGTCAGCGGTGAGCCGGGCAGCTTGGTATCAATTACGTCTGATACAGAGGCTGCGACCCTACCTTCCGGTCCATCTGCTCCCATGGGTGGTGCATGCCCTGGTCTCCTCTCGCTTAGACTACTGTAATGCGCTCTACGTGGGGCTACCCTTGAAGACAGTCCGGAAATTACAACTGGTACAGAATGCAGCGGCACGGTTGATTAAAAACAGCCGCCACCGGGATCATATCACCCCAGTGCTGGAAGATCTGCACTGGCTACCAGTTGTGTACCGAGCCCAATTCAAGGTGTTGGTGTTAACCTTTAAAGCCCTATACGGTGTCGGTCCAGTTTATCTAAAGGAGCGCCTCCAGCATCACCAAATATGCCACCTGACGAGATCTGCCTCACAAGACCTTCTCTCGGTCCCACCAGTTAAGACAGCTAGGCTGGTGCGGACCAGAGAGAGGGCATTCTCAGTTGTGGCCCCCACCCTCTGGAACTCTCTGCCATACGACCTTTGCCATGCCCCCTCCCTGGTAGGTTTCCACCAAGGATTGAAAACTTGGTTGTTTCAGCAGGCATACAAGTCTCCTAGATAATTTTAGTTTACAGTGTATAGATGTAGGTTGGTGGATTATAATTGTTTTATATGTTAAAACTGTATTATATGTTGTATTTTTAATTATGTACGCTGCCTAGAGTGGCCGTTCATTCGGCCAGATAGGCGGCCTAAAAATAAAAATTTATTTATTTATTTATTTTAATTACTGAGAAGATGAATCTTTGAGAATGACAGGTGAGGAAGCTTTATTCTATCCTATTTTGACTTTTAATCCCAGAAGGCTTCAATTATTTAACCAAGGACCCAGTCCTAGTGGGAGTTACTGCTGTTATTGCCTCGATGAAACTAATGGTTTACACCAGAAAAAATTACAAGCAACTGGGGCTGGCCCCAGTGACTGAAGATGTCTTCGCCATTGTCAAGGCTCATCGCCAGTTAAAAACCACTGACTTTCTTAGCCCCACTCTGGAAGAAAGAACTAACCTCGACCCCATTGCCAGACCAAATGAGGATGAGATTTTAGGTTGGTCCTTGAGTCTGCTGTGCATGTCAAAGAACCTTGACTGGGTATCCCAGGAGAATGGTAGGCATAGCTATGATAGGCATAGCTTAACTGAGGAGCTGGCAATGGTGAAAGAAGTGCCATCTGAACCCAAGTCCCATGGAAGCCCTAAAACACCGAAATTATTACATCCCCTTAGTGGCATCAAGAAGGATAAATCCAACTCACCTTCTCCACACTCGCCTACTCATTCTGCTCATCTAATCAATGATAAGGACTCCGATTTCCACCTTGCTGTTAACTTGCTTTGCAATCAATATGAGTTGATCCAGAATCTGTTCACTAGATGGGCCAATGATATTACCCAGATCAAAAAGTTCCTTTCAGAGTGCAAGGAGCTCCTAACAACCTTGATAGATCTGATGCTATGCCACTCAAAAGTGGGCTGTAACTCTAAAAGCAATGAACTCAGTTCACTAGCTGCTGAACAAAAGATCTTATCAACCCATGCTGACGTTTCAGCGAATGAGTTCCCTACTCTGGTGTTACGCCCCAGACCATTAAGTAAAATCCCTGACAGCAGGGAAAGTAAGGAAAAATCTTTAGGGCCGGCTAACAAGAAATCCAGGCCGAAAATAAGTAATCCTGTTATTTGTAGTATAAAAAAACCCCAAAATATCAAAAATAAGACCAAGCCTAAAAATTCAGCTAATGAATTTCAACAGGGTATTTAAGCTACTGGAAGGAAAAGACAGGAATCAAAACATACCATCCAAGAAGCACAACAATAAGGGGACTATGGATTCACTCCTGAGGACATGTTCACCCCTGAAGCCAGACCAGCTTAGTCATCAGCCTACTACTGACATCCCAGGTGTCATCCAGGACTCGTGGTCAATCTCATAGCTCCCTAACGTGACAACTCCTCGTCCCTTGGAGAAATTGCAACAAACCTCTTCTTCGGATATGTCCCTGGAAAATTCATCCTGGCATCTCCAGCTCCAGAATCCAAACTTGGTCTTCACCAACTACCCTAAGCCAAAGGGCTTGCTTACACAATCCAAGTGTATAGCTCACTTTGTACAGCTCACCAAAGATCTCGGTGCAATCACCTTAGATTCAGATGCTATACAGAAGGTAGAGTATCTTTTCTATAATTATCATTCTGCCCGGGCAATTATAACTTTTGCCTCACAGCATTTAGTAGCTAAAGTTTACAGCACCAAACAATCATTTCTCAGTAGGGGCATGAGAGTCTGGAGGCATTTTAAGGATATGTCCCCAGCTCTCCCCCTTGGGTCCTCACAGAGCCAGAAGTTTCCCCCTCCTGGCCCTCTTAACAAGGAACCCCCCCCAAGGGAAATTGATAGAAATTACTGCAACTTATAACCTGCCCCTAGTATCTAAACATCAATCAAGTAAACTCAGCTCTAACATAGAGCCTTCTGGGTCCATTCATACACTGAGATAGCTGGGACTGTTAACATTACTGCTGCCCCAGAGGATTTTAGCAAAGAAGAACTTCTGCTTATTGACAGCTTTAGCATCCTGCCTTCACAAGAACAAAATGAGATTTTGCTGAGACTCTCCACTCTACAAAAACTATTAAAAAACAAACTCCAACAGGACTCTTGAGATTTCCCATGGTTTAAACCAGTGATTCTTAACCTGGGGTGCACGTACCCCCGGGGGTGCAAGACACTTTTTCTAGGGGTACAAGGTCCAACCAAAGATTTTAGAAAACTGTCATTTATCTTAGCTACGTTAGGCTAAAACACACATTAAAATAAAATAAAAATAAAAATGAACTGTATTTTTTCAGGGGGTACGAGAGCATATTTTGGAAATCCAAGGCAGTGGAAAAAGTTAAGGACAGTCAAAAAGGTCATGTCCTCAAGATGGATCTTGGAACCACCTCCCAAGATAAAATAAGTCCTTCAGGAAGGGGCGAGTTTCTAGTTCTCAACCCTTACCCCTCCCCCAGTGTAAAGGGAAATCTGGCCCTAACTCCTGAGATCTTGGTATTAAAACCTCCCAAGCAACCTCATTCTTTTGTCTCCCCTAAGAAAAGGGAGTGGAGCCCTACGCCTGCTTCATATGGTGCTAATTGCTGTGAACCTGAAGCAACAAAAACTCCTATTGCCAATCTTAAAGTCTGTAGCCCTAAGAAATGTGACTGGGTTGCCTTCCAACAGCTGGGACCACATGAAATCAGATCTCAAAACACAAGCAATCAGCATAGGCCATCTTCTGAAATTTCCAGCCCTCAAGTTCCAATACCCAATTGTTGTGTGCTGAGTACTAAGGAGGGCGGCCTGTTCACAACAGAGACTGACTAAGACCAGAGGAAGTTAATATTTCGTCAAAATCTGTGGCGCTAAAGAGGAAAACATAACATGAAATTGAAGATATTTTAAATAATATCAACAAACTCACCTGATATAGCTATTTGATCGTATCAAAAATTTAGCCCTTGAGCTGCAACAGGTCCTAACAAAAAACTCTTATCCCGTTAGTTCCCACTTTATAAAACACAATTCAAAGCCCTGGTATGACTCAGAGTGTGTGGCAGCAAAGAAACAGCTGGTAGCTCATTATCAACACTATAGACTAAGTAAAGCTACCTCAATTCCCCCAGCATTACACCTTAAAAAAAAAGTGCAAGGAGCTAATCAAAAAGAAGAAGAGGGAGGCATTAAGCAAAGCCTGGACACAGTTGATCCAGGCAGCTAGAAGCAATGATTCCTCTCTCTTTTGGCGTATTGCAGGGAGTAGGCTTCAATTAGAACCTCCTAGGTGTAGAGTGCAGCACCAATTTACCAGTATAACCAGTAGAGTCCAGTAGCGTTTTAGCTTGCTTATCAGTGCCAGTCGCCGACCGAAATAATAGACCATCAGCCACGTCTTTAAGAAAACAAAACTTTACTGGTTTCACACCGTGCTCCGTCTCTTGCTCACCAACCAACTCTATAATGCTTTCCTATTACCCCCACACCTCTGTGTGCTCATTGAAGCCTTTTTATTGCTGCTTCACTTATCCGTTACAGCTGCAGCCTGACCTTGGGCGTTTCTGCCAAGTGCTGTCAATTAACGGCTTCACTCTTCCCTTAACTCCTACCGTCCTGTCTGGAAATGGCTGTGTTGCCCACCTAAGCCTGACAGCCCCCACCTTCCAGACAGACATCGTGAGTTACAATCCATTGCGTGTACAAGTATACAGTTTTCAAAGTTACATTGCTTTACATTTTTACATTTGTACAGTCTTCAGGCATGTTAAGCAATTCCAACATTCGTTTATACTTTTCTTCAGTCACAGGCTTTGTCATAATATCTGCTAGCATTTGGTCTGTATTGCAGTATTGCAGCTCAATGAATCCCTGTTGCACGCACTCACGAACATGGTGATAGCGTACGCTTATGTGTTTAGTTCTCTTTGTGTGTGATTCTGACATAGCCATTCTGATGCATGTCTGATTATCCTCAAACACTCTAATCGGGATCTTTATTTCCATGTGTATTTCCTGTAACAGATGCGCAAACCACGTAAGTTCGTTACAAGCAGTGGATAAGCTCACGTATTCTGCTTCAGAGCTTGAAATAGCTACGACTGCTTGTCTTCTGCTATGCCAGTCAATAACAGATCCATGCAGGAGCACAACCATACCAGATGTGGATTTTCGGCTAGACGGGCCTCCTGCATGGTCTGCATCAACGTAACATTCTATGCCATCTGTTTTCTGTGTGGTCAGCCTTATACCCCTGTTATTGGTGCCTTTCAGGTATCTCATCACCCGTTTTAGTCCTTGCCAATCACGTTCAGAGGGACTTTCTACCCTTCTGCTGAGTATCCCAACAGCATTACATATGTCAGGTCTTGTGACCTTCACTAAATATTGCAATTTTCCAATGAGTTGTCTATATAGTTCAGGCTTCTCGTATAGTGTGTCAGTTGCTTCCTGTTGGAAACCTACAGTCATTGGTGTTTTCACTGGCTTACATTCTAACATATCAGAGGCTTCCAACAGCTGCGCTATTTTACTTCCTTGGCTTAGAGTAAAACTACCGTCCTCATGCCGTTTAATGTCAGTGCCTAAATAATGCTGAACTGCACCCAATCTTTTAGTGTCCACGTGTTTTGTCAAGGTGTCATAAAATAATTCCTCATCCTTATTGTTATTGAACAGGTACAGGATGTCATCAACATAGACAGTACAAAACGTTTGGTTATTTTCCTGGTTTTTAACGTATACACATGCATCTGCAATACATTTTTTGAATCCCATGGATTGTAACACTTCATCTATTTTAATGTTCCAGCATCTGGCACTTTGTTTCAGTCCATACAACGACTTATGAAGCTTACACACCTTGCCTGGCTCTATAACAAATCCTGGGGGTTGTTCCATATAAATATCTTCGTGTAACGTGCCATGTAAAAATGCAGTACTGATGTCATAGTGGAACACTTGCATACCTCTCACTGCAGCCAGTTTCAACATCAGTCTCATTGATTCATGCTTAATTACTGGCGCAAATACCTCATCGTAATCAGTGCCATATCTCTGCGTGTAACCCTTTGCTACCAGGCGTGCCCTGTATCGCTGCACCTTTCCTGTGCTAGCTCTTTTCTTTTTAAAGACCCACTTGCACCCGATGGCTTTCCTGTCAGGAGGCAAATCACCTAATGTCCACGTGTTATTCTTGTTTATAGCCTCAAGCTCCTCTTGCATAGCAGAGAACCAATTGCTCTGTTCATGCTCTGGCAAATCTCTTATGTCATTAAAGCAAGAGGGCTCCTTCAGATGCTCATCCATTGCAGTTATGTTTGCAGTAAAAGCCCTTGGGGCCGCTAACGGGAGTGTCTGTGTGGACGTGGTTATACTGTTTCTTATTTCTGTTTTATGTATAGTACCACCACGCCTCATGGCGCCTGGTCTAAGGTAAAACAATGATTTCACCAGACTTCCTTGTAAACACACCTTTCCCTTTTTCATTATTTCACATTTCTTGTTACTAAATAACACGCTATAACCCATTTGCAATAGTTTTGAAACTGACAGAATGTTGTTAGTTAAATTAGGCACAAATAAAACATTTGTCATTATTGTTTGTAAAGCACATAACTGTACAGTACCCTTACCCATCACCTGTTGTTTAGTGCCATCAGCTAAACTCACGTCTTCATTAGCTGGCACCATTGTTTTAAATAGACTTTTATCTTTTATCAGTGTATGGGTGGAACCTGAGTCCAGGACCCACAAACTATTGTCTCTGTTAACAAAGTCTTTTTCATTCTTTGTCTTTGCACTCACCAACTGCACGTGTGAGGGTTTTCTTCCGTCCTTCCTCCTTCTCAGTAATTCACAGTCCCACCTTAAATGATGCAAGGAGCCGCAGTTGTAACAAGCTTTAGTCCCAAAAGCCTTTATCTCAGTCTTTTCTTTTCTTTTCTTTCACTCCTTTCGTTCCGTCCCTCTTGCCTTTGTTTTGTTTCTTTTCTTCTCTCCCACTCTTGCTTTAGTCTGCAACATATCGAAACGAAAGTCCAGAATCGGGCATCGCTTCAAGTGCGCTGATAACAGGATTCCAAGAGTCATTAAGTGTTGAAAGAGTGATATAGATCTGCTGCGTTTCAGAGTGTTCCACTCCCCTTTCTTGTAATTCTACAAACAGGCTTGTAATGTTCATTAAGTGTTCTGACATAGTTACTTCGTCAGTTAGCTGCATTCTGTATAGTTTTCTCACAAGACTTATTCTACTGCTAGCTGTTTCTTGAACATAATATGCTCTTAAAGCAGTCCACATTTCTTTAGCAGTCTCTTTACCTCTTAGAAGTAGTAGTTGCGAGTCTCCAACAGCCAAGATAATTAATGACTTCGCTCTTTCATCCAAGCGTAGCCATTCAGCAGGTGGTGGAACGGAGGGGGGTTGTTGGTCAATTACCTGCCATAAATCTTCTCTGTTTAGATAGGCTTGCATCCGCAGCCGCCAGCATGAGTAATTTCGTTCAGAGAGACGTTCCAGTGGAATGCCAGCCAAACTTACTCCAGTCATTCTTGCAGACCTCTTATCACTTTGGTTTCCAGGCAACACGGTTCTCTATCTCTGCTTTGCCGCTCTCCCACAGCTCACCAGCTCTCCGGCTCAGCTTCCTTCGGTTGTCCGGCGTAGCTCAAGCTTGCTCACTGGTTTTAACTGGGTGTTACTGGTTTGGAACTGGGCCCATAACCCTTGTAGAGTGCAGCACCAATTTACCAGTATAACCAGTAGAGTCCAGTAGCGTTTTAGCTTGCTTATCAGTGCCAGTCGCCGACCGAAATAATAGACCATCAGCCACGTCTTTAAGAAAACAAAACTTTACTGGTTTCACACCGTGCTCCGTCTCTTGCTCACCAACCAACTCTATAATGCTTTCCTATTACCCCCACACCTCTGTGTGCTCATTGAAGCCTTTTTATTGCTGCTTCACTTATCAGTTACAGCTGCAGCCTGACCTTGGGCGTTTCTGCCAAGTGCTGTCAATTACCGGCTTCACTCTTCCCTTAACTCCTACCGTCCTGTCTGGAAATGGCTGTGTTGCCCACCTAAGCCTGGCACTAGGATGACCTACCTCATGTCTGCCAAGACATGGGAAACCCATTTTAGTGCACTCTACTCAGCAGGGCTAGACTCTGCAGTAGCCCCGATTATTAATTTGGCAGACACCCCTTCATGGCAGTCAGTCTCGATATTAGAAATTAAAAAATAGACGTTCTACTAAAACCTGGAAGGCTCCTGGGATTGATTGTATTCCATCAGAGCTAATAAAAAACAATATAGACTGGTGAGCCCCAGTCCTGGCCTCACATTTTACATTTATCGATCAGTCAGCTCAAATACCGACAGACTGGTCATTATCATCCCAATATATAAAAAGGGATAAGGATGACCCCTCCAATTACTGCCCAATTAGTCTGCTTAGTACAGTAAGCAAGCTCTGTGCCAGGCATCTGTGTGAAAACTTTGGGACTGGCTTAATTGGGTGAATATATTAGTTGAGGAGCAAGCCAGCTTTAGGCCCGGTTGCTCCACCACCGATCAATGCCTGATCTTACATAATTTGATTAGGAAATATAGCTGTAGGCCCACCGGAGCTCTTTTTTCAGCTTTCACCAACTTTAAATCTGCGTTTGACAGTATCTCCTGGAACAGGCTATGGGGAAAACTGGAGGCCTCCTCTCTTGATCGCAGATTATTAATATCAATTCGCACCTTGCATGAAAATAATTCTCTTAGAGTAAGGTGCAACCCGCAGCGTCATCTGTCCCCCTCGGTCCCACTAAACAGAGGAGTGAGACAGGGCTGTATTCTGCCCCCCCCATTTTTTATATCAGCTCATTAGTTCCAACTTTAACAAAACCAGACTTTCACCCACCTAAATTAGCGAACCGACCCATTCTTACCTTATTGTTGTTGTGAGAAGTGTAGTTCAGAATTTGGATATTCAAATCTATCTCATCTGAGTATTGCTCACAAAATCAGGACTGGAATCAGGGGTCAGCATCATAGGGCACCTGCCAAGGTCCACACTACAGCAAGGCCAATTGCTGAGACCCCAGGACCGGTTCCTCATCCAGTTTATGGTTGCTGCGTGTTCACTGACCTTCTCCAATGTACAAGCAGTGGCAAAAATCAAGAGAAGCAGCAGCAGGAGCCTCTCTTTGTCTTGCCCTCTACTTCTGGGCAGAGATATAGATAGGTCAAACAGGGAGAGAGAACAGGCAGCAACAAGGACATGGTTCCACTCAGAGTGGCAGGCCCACAGAAGGCATCACACCAATGGGCCTCTCAAAATCTGGAGTTGATGTTGCATACACCACTTCCTTTATAAGGGAAGGAATAGATCCCACCATTATATTATATTATATTATATTATGATGATTAGCATATTTTTTTCAGGCCCTATCACCAAAAGGTACAATGTCCACCAGTCAGTTGGGTGCCAGCCTCATTCAAATAAGTGGGAACTGCAAAAGGACAGGCTTTACTTTCTTCTGGATTATTTATGGATGTTAGTCATGATCCAAAGAACAGGGAAACAAGTTGTGACAGTACAGTGGGAATTTTTTGATGGCATCATAGCAGAACCAAGCAGGCCCAAGGCATTTTGCTGTCTGAGATGGACAAGAATCTCTTCCCCCACCCCATGCCATGCCCAGAATCTCACTTCAACTCTAGGGGGCATTAAAGATGGAGGAAACATTTGGTTCAGTTCACATTTCAAGATGGACCTATTTAATTTACACTTTTCAAAATAATATGTGCACTGAAATGTAGCCGTTCTTCAAAATTTGCACTTCTCTGAATTTTGCAATACAGTTCCCCAGTCAAATAATGTGCACAAACATGCATATACTAGGGTAGAGTGTGCATATAGTGATGAAAATAACAGACAAAAATGCATTTTATTAGGGAAATTGCCTTGCAAAAAAATACATATAAAATGTGTTTGTTGGGGGAAATTCACACCAAAATGCTGCTGAATTTTCATGAGGACTTTTTTGGGGGGGGGGGATTCAACCTGATGTGAACAAGTGGAGAACTGAATTTAAAACTGGAAAGATAAGAATTGAAAGAACCTGAAATTACCAGATTTGCCCATGACTACCTGTGCCATGGCTCTGTCCTCCAACAGAGAAAAATAGCTGGGGGCTCAGGAGGAACAGTTTGGAGGTTGCTGCTGCTATTGCTGCTGTCTCACCCTTGCCCCACCTCCCATATCCAACATTTGCTGCCTAGGCAGCTGCCTCCCTCTGTGCTTAATGGAAAGGCCATCCATGCATTGGGGGGGTGTATGGGGGGAAGGGATCAGTTGAAAGTCGATTGTTAACAAATAACTAAACCCTGTTATAATATTGTTCAAGTTTTTAATGTGCTAAGAATTTCTAATAAAAGATCAAAACTTCCACTGAGCTAGCATAAGTCCCTTGCATGAACAAACAGTGCTTTGGATCCCAGCCATTATATTTAAGACTGGCAGCACTTAAAGCTTGATAAGAGCCATTCCCCCTCCCTGTGCAGAAAAGGCCGCTCGTGGCCCAGACAGAAATCCAGTTGATACATCCTTTATTACATCTTCCTTTCATAGTTGTCATTCATTCACCCAGTATCTGACCTATACTTGGCACTGGGAGTGGAGTGGGGAGCCCACATTTCAGTTGCAGCTAATATTAATCTCACAGATGCCAATACATCATCATCATCATCGTTCTGGCTAAGTTTTAAGTGCCCAAGAGAGACTGCTAGGACAGCTGTGAAATTCTGTCTTTGCCTTGTCTCCTTTGAGCACATCAGCTTATCTCCCTAGTTGACCATCCCCACCCCCCAAAAAAGACAGCAAATACTCTCACTATGATATCACAGTCCATAACTGATGGGAAGGTTCAAAGCTAATTATCCTGCTCCTCCCAAAGATAGCCAGCTTAGCAGTGACAAGTCAACAAAGCTCATGCTACTTTAGAATTGCTTTTAAATGGTAAGAGGTTGCACTGTTTATACAGTTTGTATTTCACCCTTCCTCTAAGGAGCTCAGTGTGGCCGACATAGGTTTATTCCATGTTGTCTTCACAACAACCCTGTGAGTTAGGTTAATATAACGCTTGGCAGGAATTTGAACCTAAGCTTCCTCATTCTAAGTGGAACATTATCTTTTATATCCGCTATCCCAATGTAGTACCTGGCTCTATTGGCTGGGGCTGATGGTAGTTAAGAGCATCTGGAGCCTCAGGCTGGAGGTTAGTCTACCCCGTGTGGCATGTTGGTGGCAGGGCAAATGAGAGGATAAGTGGAAAGAGCAACATCTATTTGCTTTCCTCGGAAAATGATGGAGGTACTATTGGATACTGTAGGACTTTAGGAAATAGCAACAAAGCTGAGTGTTGCCTTGAGATTGCTGCTGGTATTCAGGACTGTGATTTTGAGGGATTTGGTTGAGAAATGGCAAAGTTTACTGCCTTTGGGAAGACAGTCTGCAGTGGGCGTCCCAGGACCCCAAAACGGGAGAGAGAGAAAACTCGTACCGTAAGGGAAAGGTCTATCCAGAGATCCCGATCTTAACCATCCAACCATCCTAATTTTAATCAACCAAACAAGTACCGTCCCGGAATCCTGATTTCAAACTTAAATCCTGGACTTAAACAGTTCTTGTTCCTTCTTTTCGCAACAGGAGCAACAGGAGCTGCAATAGCAGTAAATATAAGGCAACTGAGGGTAGGAAAAGTGTTGCTGTTCTGAACCAACCTTGTGGCCTTCAAAATGCAGTTGTATATCTGGATTTTCCTCTGAATCTTGTGGGTGTACCAGCGCTGTCTGTAGGCCAACCCACATACACATGCAACCCAGTGGTGCTAGATCTGGTCAGATGCCAAACAGATGGCCCCTTTTCCAATTTAAGCCATGCCTTTAATGAGGTGGGAGGAATGAATTCAGGATCCTGCCCCCACCCCTGCCACTTGGCTGGTGCTATCAATACTGACTTCACCAATCATCTGTTTGGTGGCTGTTGAGTGAGTATTAGCACATGCAAACCTGCTGGTGTACACAGGAATTTGTGTATCAGGAGCACAATCAGTACATTGTACAATGTCATTGTACTGACATTGCACTGCCACCCTGGGCTCCTACTGGGAGAAAGGGTGGGATATAAGCTAATAAATAAATAAATACATGCAGACACCAAGTATTTTCCTGTGTTCAGTTTTTCCACTCTTGTGGCACACGTTTCACATGCTTGGCAGCCAGATCCTGATAAGAAAAAAATCACTGTATTCTTCTAGAGCAAATTCCATGTAACTAGACAGTAAAGTAAATTTCAGTTTCATTATCTCAAGGTTCCAAGGGAGTGTCCTCACCAATTATCAAGTTGTGAATGCATGTTACAATCCACTAACAGGCAGCTGTACTAAGAATTCAGTTTCACAGAGCTGTTCACATGCCAGAGCCCACTTTTGTAAGTGCAGTCTTCCAAGGATGTAAAAGGACAGCTTTTCACAGTTCAGCTTGTGCAACTGCACCTATAATATGCATGCAACTGCTTCATAGATGCATTGAGGGCTGGCATTTGCACACTTTGTTAGGGAATGGAAAAAAATTCCATTCGGTTTGCATTTAAAGATTAATCTATCAAATTCACGATTTCATAAACAATATGAGAACTGAAACATAGCCATTTATACTTAATTCAAATTTTGCAATGCATTTCTCGCAACAGTGTTTACCAAAATGCATTATATTAAGAGAAATTGCTTGCAAAAAGGTATACATTAGTCAAAACTCCATACAAAAATGTGTTTATTAGGAGAAATTACTGTAACACGCTTTATGTGGGACTGCCCTTATATCTGATCCAGGGGCTTCATCTAGTGCAGAATGCAGTGGTCAGACAGCTCACAGAAGCAGATTACTGGCAACATGTTACTCTACTGCTTAGCAAGCTGCACTGGTTGCTGATTTGCTATCGGGTCTGGTTCAAGGTACTTCTGTTAATTCACAAAGCCCTGAGCAACTTGGGCACAAAGTACCAGGGACTGTCTGGTTCCTTATGCTGTACCTTGATCACCGAGATCTTCTGATGGGGCACTTTTGGTGGTTCCTCACAACCCTGAGGTTCAGTTTACCTTCATCAGGGTCCGAGCTTTTAAGGTAGCAGGCCTTGACCTGTGGAATTCCCTACCAGTAGACGTTAGTTAGAAACCATCTCTCCTCTTTCAGACATCTGTCAAAAATTATATTGTTTAGACAGACCTTAGCAGTTTGAATATTCTATTTTTAACCAATCTATTGACATTTGATTGATGTTTTATGGTTGGTTTTACTTATTTTATTTTTATATGTTGCATTCTGCCTTGACATATTTTTATGAAAATGCAGATTATAAATATGTAAATAAAATTTGCACTAAAATGCTGAAAAGTTTTCATGAGGATTTGCAAATTGCTGCAGAAATCTGGAGAACTGAATTTAACATTGGAAAAATGAGAAATCGAGAAAACCGAAATGAACAGATCCATCCCCAGGGCCAGCACCAGGTTGGAGTGGGCCCTCAGGCACCAACACACAACCCAAAGGCAGTCCGGCATCCTGCACTGTGATGTCAGTATGTGTCAGGATGCAGGATTGGGACCCTAGCACTTCAGAGGATGAGCAGGAGATCACTTTCTCAGAGCTGGGTGAAGAGGGGGAGGGAGAACTCTCAGAGATAGTGTTGCCCAGCGACCGCAGAGGCCTTGAAACTCCAGCAGACAAAGTTACAGACACTACTCAGGAATTTCCCACGCTTACCCCCCCTCACTGAGCCAGAGCCGTTAGACCAAGAAGGAGGGAGGATTCCACTCCCTCCTCAGCCAGGGAAAAGTCAGCCTGATGGGCATGACGCTCACCCCCCCTTTCTCCAATCCCAGAAACAGAATCTTCAGAAGAGGAGGGGGAGGCAGAACTTCCACCCTCACCACAAACCCGGAGAAGGGAAAAACGAGCCAGGGGGAGAGAGAGAAGGGGCGGGGAAGAAATTGTCCTAAGGCGGAGTGAGAGAATTCGCGCCAGAAAGCCCCCTTAAAAAGGATAAGGGTGGGTGGGAATTCCTTGTTCTGTCAACTCTCTTGCATGTCGCAGGACACGTGTATTGTGTTGCTTCATGAGGAGACGTAGTCTCTGTCTGGATATTACATTAATAAAAACTGAATTGCTTTCATCGACTGGTGTGATTCCTGAGTCCAGCCCTGGCCATGACAGTATGCTGATGTGACAATGTGGAAGCCTGCGCAGGCTGTGGGGAGTGCTGTCTGGGAGGGTGGTGGAGCACCCGCTCCGTAGTCAGCATCGGGTTGTAGGGCATGAATCATGCTGTTACCAGCTCTGTTGTGGATCATGGAGCTCCACTCTCACAGCCCCAGCCTGTAGATCTAGGCAAGAGTCCCATGGGAACGATCTGCAATCAGCATCAGGTTACAGGGTGTGATTTGCGATTTATTGCAGATTGCAGAGCTCTACCCTTCCAGCCCCAACCTATAGATCTAGGCAGAGCCCCTTGGGAGCAGCCAGGCCCCTTAGGCCTGTCTATCCCTACTTTGAATCACTAAAAGCCAACATATTTATATCAGATTTACAGAGAACAGCCTTCCCCAACCTAGTGTCCTCCAGAGCTTTTTGCACTACAACTCCTATCAGCCCCATCCCCAGCCAACATGACTGTGACGGCCAGGGCAGATGCTGGAAGTTGCTGTCTAAAAAACTGGGAGAGCATCAGACAGGGGAAGGCTGACCTAGCACCACCTTCATACATATATGCAAAAAACAAACAAACTTGGTTTGGCTCCTAAGTTCCTGTAACCAAAATGCCACTCACAGGACACTTCCACCAATAGTGGGGAGGGGGGGAATGTTGTTCCATGTCACAGACTGTAAAAGGTGGACCGAGACCTGGAGGAGAGCAATAGGCATGCATAGCAACAGAAGAAGCAGGTTGAAGACTAGAGGCCCTAGGGTTAAATGTAAGAACGTAAGAAACCCCTGCTAGATCAGGCCAATGGCCCATCTATTCCCGCATCCTGTTCTGGCAATCGCCAACCAGATGCCCACGGGAAACCTGTAAGCAGGACCTGAATGCAAAGAGCACTCTCCCCTCCTGCACTGTCAGCAATTGGTATGCAGAAGCATACTACCTCTGCCTATGGAGATTGGCTGTGGATTTATGCTATTCATGGAAATTCTATTCTCAGACCACTGGAAGCCCCACATTTTGAAGCATTTAGCAGAAACCCTTTCCTCTCTCTACCACTATGAGGGCTAGAAATTTTTAAAACCCCTCTAGATTTGTTGGCATTTCACAGGAGCTATCACCACACCCACAGGCTTGGGAATCATTCTAAGATCCGTATGGTAATAGCATTGAACCTTACCACCATTCATCCACACACAGCTCCTTGTTTGGCTCTTATCTTGCACTTTTATGCTGGTCAATTGTCCCAGCATAAAATGAAATGCATACAATGTCATTCTGATTCAGTGTTATTTTGTAGCTACTTGGTGCAAGATACTGCAAGGCCAACTGTGACTGTGTGCAAACACTGCAGACTCCAAGTGGCAAGTGATTGACTTTAGGTGAAGGATAAAAGCAAATAGATTGCATGTACACAAATTAATCACCTCTAAAGCACCTCCCAACTCACCATGTAATAGCTGCCAAGGCACATGTCCTGCAAACATTTCTGTGACATTTTGGCAATTCAGATAGCCTCTAGGAAAAGCAGTGCCAACAATGAAGGATATTGATGCAAGTGCCACAACACACAATGATGTGAGCAAAGCAGCACTGATCACATTCATATTCCTTTTTAATTGTGCTGGGCCAATTTTTTTTGAGGTTTCCTGCAAGAATTTCTCCTTTATGCAAAAAATGTTGGCAACCTCACAGCTGCCCCCAACTCCTACTCTTAAGAACCTTTTTTCATACCTTTTCCAGCCAAGGTTCCTCAGACATGCCACTGCAGTGCTATGACACCATTATTTCAAAACATGAAGGGTCTTCTTGACTGAGTGATCATGCCTGCACTTCCCAGCCAGTTCAGTTTGGCAATGTCACTAAGCCCAAAATACGTCTTTCTGTCACCCTCACTCTAAATCAGAGAGAGGAAAGCCATCCCCATTGCCCAGGTCTCTGGACCAGTGCTCTCTTGCTACTCTAGCATCACACTAGTGCTTTCATTGCCTGCCAGCA
Source organism: Rhineura floridana (assembly GCF_030035675.1). Classification (NCBI taxonomy): domain Eukaryota; kingdom Metazoa; phylum Chordata; class Lepidosauria; order Squamata; family Rhineuridae; genus Rhineura; species Rhineura floridana. The sequence goes on along the minus strand of NC_084481.1, from coordinate 163,635,281 downwards.
TTAGGTGGCAAGTCTTTAGAAGTCTGCAAAAAAGTTTTTTCCCACTTTGCTCTTCCATTTGTTTTCATTGTTAAAAACATTGCTGATTTAGTTTGTTTGTTTAAAGGGCATTCTCTTTTTGTTAAATGTCATTGTTATTTTTGCCACTGCAACATTTTGAAATTTTTTTGGCGGGGGGGGGGGAGTTGCAATTGGCAAAATTCTTCCATCAAAGTGACATGTAATGAAACAGAAGCCCTATCAGAACCTGGACCTGATAGCTAGGCTCGTCATCTCCACCCCCAATCCCACACTTTAAAATGTAAACAGCTATACAGCAGGTAGGTATTCTAAACATTTTCCCAGAACAGAGATCCAGCAATGAGAAAAGTTTTACTTGTTTGATTTCTGCCAGCCAAGTAGACGCTGTAAGCACAGAAGCACTAGCAGAAAAAAGTTGGCAATCCTTTTCCAGACACTATATTCAAATAAGCCATAATGTGAACCTGTGCATCTTTATTCAGAAGCAAGTCCTGCTGAGTTTAATGGCACTTGCTTCAAAGTATGCATGCTCAGGACTGATGTCTTAGTCTCATTTTTTTTCCAGCACCACCACCACCTGCTCTTTGAAAAAGTTTTGCTTATCTTGCATGACAGACTGTTCTGGTGTTAAGAAAGTAAGAGCTCTTGCCAGATCAGGCCAAAGGCCCATCTGGTCCAGCATTTTGTTGTCACAGTCGCCAACCACTCGTTTAGAGATAAACACTGCAGCACTCCTTTTTAGCATTCTTCATCATTCTTCATCACCCTTTGATGGAGTTGAAAATCCACTTCATCTCTACCACCCTTATCTTGAAGCCAGCAAAGATAATGCATGTCAAGTAATTTTAACAGAGGCTGAGTGTTTACACTCTGCAGCTTCTGTACACTCTAAAGTAGTTTAATTAGCAGTGTAATTTTCCTACAGACCCCCAGTCCACTTCTAAGAACAGAGCAAAATTACAATAACAGCTCTTCTTGGTTGAAAGCAAGGAGCAGCAGGCAAGGTCCCAAGGATGCACAGTCATTTTCTCTGCAAAAGTGGCATAATGAGAAAGCGACAGTGAGCTAATGCAAGCATATGGAACTATTCATAGGCACAGCCTGTAAAGCAAAGGCATCATGCGTCATTACATGTTCAACGGCAGAAAAAACAATCTGTTTTGTGCAAAGGAAAAAATATATATATAAAGGGACTGACGGGCCATAGCTCAGCGGCAGAGTATGTGCTTTGCATGCACAAGGTCCCAGATGCAATTTCCAGCATCTCCAGGTAAGGCTAGTCAGCACAGACATCTGTGGAGTTCATCTAGTGGAGATGGATGGACCAATGGTCTGACTTGGTGTAAGGCAGCTTCCTATGTTTCTAACTTGTATATTAAAATAGACAACCAGCTCTCAAGGGCTTTTGTCACTGTTCGATTTTTGTTGCAGATTTAAAATGATCTACCATGTGCCACTGTTCAGACCCATTGTGTCATTCAGTATTCAACTTTGTAGAAGTCCCTCGCGGACTTCCTTTGCCCTTGATGGATAACATCTTGACCACTTCCAGGGTAACACCCAATCTATGGCAAGTTTACTACTTCATTTAAAATACCCACGCTAAAAGAAATAAATTAAACAAGCAGGATTTGCAACAAAATGTTAACGTGTGTTTTGATTAGGGATAGGCGAATCTGTCAGTTTTGGTTTCTCACTTTTCCAATCTTAAGGTCTATATTTCCAAATCAGTTTGTGAATTTTTTTTTAAAAGTCCTCATGAAAATTCATCAGCATTTTAGTGCAAATTTCTCCTAATATACACATTTTTGTATACAATTTTGCAATCTTTCAGAATATAATGCATTTTTGGATGTAATTTTCACTGTGCATTTCTATGCACACTTTACCCCAGTATATGCATTTTTGTACACGTTGCTTACCTGGAGAACTGCACTGCAATATTTTGAGAAGTGTGAATTTTGAGGAATGGCTGTGTTTTGGTTCCTGTGTTGTTTTAGAAAGTGTGAATTAGGAAGATTTGCCTTGAAATGCTGACCGAATTGAATTTCTGCCCAGTGCTTCATCAAGGTGTGTTTACATCATACAGTTCTTTTAAAATCAGAATTGCTTGTTGCTGCTCTTGCTGTGCAGTTTGCACCTGCAAAAAGAAAAGAAAAAGAAATCAGTGGTATTTCACACACACACTCTCTGCCCATTCCCTCTTCATGAATGGATTATGTACACATTCTTCATGATGTCTGGTGAAGGCTGGTTGTTTTGCACATTAACTGCTCAACTTACATTCCCCTTCTCTCTCTCTCTCTCTCTCTCTCACACACACACACACACACACACAATCTTAACCTGTTAATTGGCAATTGCAGAGTTATCTTGCTATTGCTGAATCAAATAGTTGTTGTGACTGTTCATTATGCTTTTTGCATGTCATGACATTTGACATCACTGTGTCCTTCTCCCCCTTCCTCCACACCCACCATGTGTAGATATATATGTGCCAAATGAAGATAATGCTTCATGCATTTGATGAAGCGGAGTAATCCACAAGAGTTTATGTCATAATAAATGTGTTAATCTTTTAAATTCCTCTAATATGAAACAGTCTAAAAGTTACCCCTTCGGAAGATATAAAAATACTGGACAGGTCCACATACAAATAGTAAAGGATGGATATGATGTGCGTATTATACATGCCCATTCACCAGGAAGCTGGAATTGGCCACAGCTTCTATATGTACATGGAGAAGCAGTCAGTCAGTCAATAAATACCTAATAACAGGTGCTGAATAAATATAAATAATTATTTCTTGCTGGATAATGTGAAGGAATCCACTTATAACAAGCACACTTATGTTTTGTTTTACCATGAAAGCTAAAAATTTACCTTTAAAAAAGCAGTTTTTCCCCAGAGTAGCAGGTGTCCAAGATCTATACAAAAAAGGCAATACTGCCTTAGCATCTTGGGAAGAAGTTCCATGATGGGCACTTAATGGTCATATATGACCACACAAATGCACCTCAAAGCATAAAGTTTTGGCAGGCAAGAGCCTGTTTCTTTAGAAAATTCATCAGACAGTTCTTCAAGGAGCATAACTCTCTGTATCCTTTATGGTGTAGGAAGCTAATGTGGAATGTGTTACAAATTGCATGGGGGGGGGAGGAAATCACACCATTGTAAAAAAAATCACATCATGGTAAACTTTTCCTTACAAACAACAGAGGGTTCTCCTGCCACTCTGCACTGAATTGCTAATTTTGTTGGCAGCCGTCTTTAACCCACATGGCCAAATCCCCCTGCCTGGACATTGCATAAGAGCCTTGGCTCGTGAATATGTGAGGAAGCTGCTAATTTGACAAGAATGTGTCAAGCGGTGACAGATCTGCCCAATGCAATTTCTCTCAGCTTGATGGGACACAGTCTTGGAAATGTAACAGCAATTTGTTGTCAAGGACTCAGAGGTATTTTATAGTCATCCTTTACCTTCTTTCCAAGAGTATCCAGAACTGAAATTGGACCTTATATGGCCAATTTTCTCCAGGGCTGCTTGTAACCATAAATTCAAATGCTTTCTGCCACTAACATAGATTTCCAGAGGAGTGGCCACATTAGTCTGTTGCAGCAAAAATAAGTGAATGAACAATTGTTTTGTTGCACATTAAAGACTTAAGAGTTGAATTCAGGGGCACCCAAGCAGTAGAAATTCTGGTGATTCTACTGTTCTGTTGCATGAGACTTACTGGAATTATGCAAGCACGCTTCTTGAGACCTAGGATCCAGTCCTAATATATTGATTATGGCATCAGGTTTCTAGCTCATGGAAGCTTATGCCATGACACATTTGTTTTTAAGGTGCCACAAGACTGTTGTTTTAACACATATTCGCATTAATTTCTTTGACAGGGTGAGCCATGGCCTCAGTCCTTCTCTCAGGAGCCAGAGTTGATGCTCAAGGCATACATATCGTATTCTTCAATAACTAGGGTCAAAGTACATATTACATTCATCATACTTCAAAAACCTGCTTAAATGCTGCCACTTTTGTTTTGACAGAAACGCAGCTGCAGGGTCTTGATCCAGGATTGCACTTCCCATCTGGATTGAGGGTCCATGCCAGTTTCTCATCAAGAATCTTTCCACTCGAGCTTCCACTTGCCCCCATGGGTGCTGTTTACTGCGAACGTGGCCTGTGGGTCTCAGATACCAAACAACAGATTGGAATTGGGAGTTACCCTCAACCAGTAACTGTTATGGCAATTGATTTTGAGGGGCCCAGTCCTTTCTCAGTGCTTTAGTAGCAACCCCCTCGTTAGAAGTCTTACAAAACAGAGTTTTGTTTATGCCATTTAATAATGCAACATTTTTTTTAAAAAAGCAACAAAACAGTTATATGATGCAAGTAGTGTAAGGGTGGGGAACCTGTGGCCCTCTAGATGCTGTTGGACTCAAACTCCCTCAGCCCCAGTCAGGAAATGGTCAGGTATGATGGGGGTTATGGTCCATCAACATCTGAAGGGCAGCAGGCTGTGGAAAGCTGCCCTGAGGTCCCATGTCCTTAAGGACCACCATCTCTCACATGAACCTGTTTGTGTTTCAGGATCAGTCTCAGAGGTCCTTCTTCCTCTGAGGAAGAAGTGAAATGGGTAACCTCTGGAGGAAGGGTCTTTTCTGTTTTGGTGCCATGGGTCTGAAACCCTCTTCTGAAGGAGGTACACCTGACAGCAGTAACAAATTCAGAAAGGTTGAAATGCAACTGCAAATCCACATTTCTTCATGGCCAACAATTACATCAGAAACTTGATACACGTGTATTTAAAATGGCATTTATGTGTTTCACTCACACACACCTAAGGCAGGAGTTAGACTCAGACGTGCTATGTGCAAAGTCCACTTTAGCATTCTGCCCTTAAACATGCCTCTAAGTCTTCCTTCTTTGTAAAAGACAGTATGCATTTGGCTCTTGGTTTTAAAAGGTATTCAGAAATAACCTTATTGTAGGGCAAAAATTATGCTTATGGTCAAAATATGGTTACCAAGTAACATAAGAGTTGAGGTATTTGGGGAGATGTTAGGGGAAAAGCTTGGAACACATGTACACTAGAAGTAGGGGAAAAGCAAGGGTTCTAAGTTACAGGAGAAGTTGCTTTAGTAAGAGCTGGGATTTATTTTCTTCTGTATTTGGTGTTCAATATTTCAAATGTTTGATAGCTGGTAATATTTAACAGTTTAATTTACTGAGGCAAATTTTCACACACAAAATTCAAAACTGAATTTCAATTTAGTTTTCTTAAATTGCAGCATTTAATCTGCCGACTCCCTTTGAAATCTCACAATTTTGCCAAATTTTGCTTTGGTTCTAATTAAGTTCTGATCCTGCAGAGCATGTACAGAGAAACCTTTAAAGAAAGGACTGGTAAAGTTGTTTGCTAAAGGGCAGGGTGGAAAGGAGGATAAATTCAGCCAGATGAACTGTAAGATTCCAGCTCTGTTTAAGGACTCTGCACACTCAGCCCTAGCAATTAGACTGGGAAGTGGAATAATGTGTGTTTTTAAAAATGCAACATTCCTGTACATGCACAATTCTCCTTCCAGTTGAGTATTTGCACATAGAAGCTTGTTTCCATGCTGCATCAAGGCATTATGATAAATCTTCAAGAGAGCTTTCTAATAATAAAAAAGCAGAACATACTACCAGGGTTGTTGTGGAATTGCCTCAGCACCTTCACCCTGAAATTTCCTAGCATTTCACAGTATATATTTATTATATTTCTAGTCCTGCATTGCTTCCAAAGATTTCAATAATTTCTTCCTATTCCTATTTTATCCTTACAACCCTGTGAGGTAGGATAGACTAGAAGATAATCTGGTCCAAGGACATGCAGTGAGATTCATACTCGAGTGAGGATTAGAATCTGGGTTTTACCAGTCGAGCCCTCCAACCAGTGCACTATGTTGGCTTTTAGAATAGCCTTCCCCACTGATTATTTCAAGGACGTTATATTCTAGGACATTATAAATGTCAGTACATGAAAATACATTCAGAAAGCAACTGAAGAAATTAAGGGAAAGATACAAGATGGTATACAATAATTTCCTGCATCATCAGCAGGGGGCTGGACTAGATGATATTTGAAGTACCTTCCAAGTCTATGGTTCTATGATTCTATAGTGGATAGAGCAGGGATAGCTAACATGTTGCCCCCCAGATGCTGTTGCACTACAACTCTATCAGCCCCAGCCAGCATGGCTTATGGTAAAGAATGATGGACATTGTGATCCAACAACATCTGAAGGGCACCATGTTGGCAACCCTAGGATAGAGGGTAGGAGTTGGGCCACTAAGCCTGCAAAGCCATGAAGCTCCCTGTGAACATGGGCAAGTCACCTTAACAGGGCTGGCCCTACCATTTGGCAGAGTGAGGCAGTCACCTCAGGCAGTACAAGTCCCATGAAAAGGCAGCAGATTGTTAGTTATTTGATTTATTAGGTATTTACTGCCAGAGAGTGGGAGACATACTCATAGGAGTTTAAGACAACCTTCACGCCCAGCACATTTAAGACAACAGTGTATTAAATCCCTGTGAACTCCAAGCCTTTTTCTCCAACCTCAGAAGTCAGTTAAAAAGACTTTCATCTGTGATTCAGGTCAGACACGTAGGCTTTAAAGGTTAGACGCTTGCCCATATTCCCACAGTGACAGAATTGGCAAAAGAATAGTCAATCTTTACACACATCCCTTTCATAGCCATTTAGAATCATGTCCTTTCTAGGCCCATTTGTCAGAAAATTTGGTTAAAAGTAATTCTTGAGGAAATTGCCATTCCAAGAGATTATGGCTTTGGGGGGGGGAGAGAACTGGTCTGTAATTATCAATAACTAAAACATGATTTTATATGTTTTCGCCTTTGTTTTCACCTTCAGTGTTTACCAAAACAATAAGGTGAATCGTAAAAAAGAAAGAAATTGAGTAAGAAATGCACTGTTGTCAGGCAATAGGACTGAGCAGGAATACACTCAATATAGTTTTGCTTTGAAGACAGTTTAAACTGCAGATTCTCCGAACAATTATTTATATCTTTCCTAATAGGATTCACTGTACAATTTTCCCCAAAAATACTATCCAAGTATTTTGAAATTATCTAATTCTTATCCACTTTTCTTCGGATATCCTGAAGGCATAATTTTTGTGACATCATTGATGTCAGGCTATCATGAGATAATCTCAAACATGTGTGGCATGTAGGCTTAAGTACAGCTTTACCAAGACAATTATTCAATACCTCATGTTTGACGTATATTTCTAGGGCAGGTATAACTGCCTATGACAGCCCTACTGGGGGCCAGATATAACAGTTAAGTCTGCATGGCTGTCCCACTCATATATTGTATTCTTTTTTATTGTTTTTATGGTGCTGTACACTGCCCTGATGTTTGGTAAGAAAGTGGTATATAAATACTTTTATAAATGAATGAATTAATAAGGAAGACAGAGATGGGGAACCTGCAACAAGGGAAAGAAATTAGATTCAACTCACATTTAAAGGTGAACCTCCCTAACCCACACTCTCCAAAACAATATGAAAATTGAAACACAGCTGTCTTTTGAAATTTGCACTTCCCTAGATTTTGCAATGTAGTTCTCTAGCCAAATATTGTGCACAAAAATGCACATACTGTGGTGAAGTGTGCATTAAAATCCATATATTCATGAAAATAACATACAAGGAAGCATTAGACTAGGGAAAATTGGTTTATAAACATGGGTATATTAGCAGACATTTGCATCAAAATGCTGATGAATCTGCATGAAGACTTTAAAAAAAATCACAAACCGTTGTGGAAATTTGGAGAACTAAAGATTGGAGAGAAAAAACAAGAAACGGAGAGAAACCAAATTTAACAGATTTGCCCAAATCTACTTGTGCCCCTCCAGACATTCCTGGATTCTCATTCCCATCATCCCTGGGCACTGGCTATGTTGGCTGGATGGGAGTTGGTCAACAATATATGGAGGGCTATAGATTCCCCTCCCCTGATATTTGAAATTGGCTGGGGTGATAGGAGACCCAGAACAGGGGAGTGAAACTGATGGGGAATTTTATATATACATACATGTATAGCTAATGGGGAATTCAATATACATAAACAATAAGCAAAATGTATTCTTTTATAAAGCTATAAAGGTTCATAACATTTTAATAGTTTAGTAGGAAGCCAGATCTTTTTCTTCTTGGAGCTATCACCCCTGACCATGCTGGTTTGTTTGGAACTATTTGTACTCTGGACAATTGATAACACTGAACAAACACTGAACATCCCTGTACTCTCCAAGAAGTTGAAAGGATTGCATTAACTAAAATGCTTAGCTCACTATGAAAATGTATTTTCATGTGAAGTACTGAACATTGCCAAATTCATTAGAACACCAAATTCACTAGAACACGATGCAGAGAAGTACAGTACCTATGTAATGCCTATGCAAAATGCCTGTGTAATACTATCGTGTCTATGTCATTCTGATGTGTTAAATCCTGATTGGTAGATGCTAAAGTCTTTGTCCTGAAATGTATAAAAACCCCAGGCAAACAGTGCCAAGTTGCAGTTCTCCACTCACTAGGAGGAAGACTGACCAAATGTACACTTGTCATCCAATAAAGGCCTACCTTTTTGCTCCAAGCCTGTGTCTTCAAAATTTTTATTCAAGGACCCCCAGCAAAAGAACCCAAGGAGAAATACAAAATTCTCCAACAAAACTTTCCCTTCCCTTAACACTTTTCTTTCAACCTGGCTCACTTTCAGTGTCACAGCTGGAACTGGACAAAAGTGCCTGTAATACCAGGGAGAAAGGAGAGAAAGCTGGGGGAGGAGACCGAATTCAGTTTCCTTCCCTTACATGTCCATTTTGATGTCAAAATTAGACGATCACCAGGTGAACAAGGCAGACACTTGAACAAATGTGAGTGCTCCTGTTCCTATGAACAACCCCAACAGAGCCTCTGTGCTTTTCACCCAGAATAAGGAAGAGATTAAAAAGCCCTTTGCCTCTGGGTCTGTCCAGACATGCCACCCCAAGTCAGCCCCACCCCACAGTCAGTCCCTGTTTTGATCAGGAAGGTTGAAAGGGGTTTCTAAGCGTGCTCATGACTGGAAAATCTGCATTACCAGGGTGCCCAGTTGTGAAGCCTCTAAGCATGTTTATTTATTTATTTATTATTTGATTTAAGATCCTGTCCTTCCTCCTAGTAGGAGGCCAGAGTGGCAAACAAAAGCACTAGAAACACTTCAAAACATCATAAAAACAGACTTTAAAATATATTAAAACATCTTTAAAAACATTTTTAAAAAGCTTTAAACACATCTTTTTAAAAAAGGTTTAAAAACATATTTTTTAACAAAGGTTTAAAAACATATTTTTTAAAAAAGGTTTAAAAACATATTTTTTAAAAAAAGATTTAAAAACATATTTTTTAAAAAAAGATTTAAAAACACATTTAAAAGTAATTCCAACACAGACACAGACTGGGATAAGGTCTCTACTTAAAAGGCTTGTTGAAAGAGGAAGGTCTTCAGAAGGTGCTGAAAAGATAACAGATGGTGCCTGTCTAATATTTAAGGGGAGGGAATTCCAAAGGGTAGGTGCCACTACACTAAAGGTTTCTTCAATACTAAAGGTTCTACCAAACATGCTTAGAAACCTCCTTCACACTTTCCCACTCAATGTGGGAAGGTGGAGCATGCAGGGCTGGTGAATGTAGCAGAGACATTATGCAGAGCTGGCATGCACAGTCTCACATCCCCTACCTGCATTCTGATTCTCTGTTCAGGCATAATCACTGGACATAAGTATATCCTACATACACTCAGAAGGTGCATAATAAGGGGAGAACTCTGCTAAAGCCACAGTCATCCACATTGCTGTAGCTACCTTTGGAGGGTGTTAAAATTATTGTGGAATGAAATGGGAAGGCCCTTAGTTGATAATGTTGGGGGTGAGTACAGATGGAAGTGGTCTAGGAACTGGATTGAGCTCCTAGGCAATTAGTTAAGTATCCTCATTGCAAAATACTCTCTTATATTCCCTGTATGGCTACTGGAAAGCTAAGCATATCCAGATTTGGGTTCATAGGAGAGTGAAGTTACATCTACAACAAGGATGAGAAACCCGTGGCCCTCCAGATGTTGAACTACAACATCCCTGTCTATTGACCATGGAGGCTGGGGCTGATGAGAGTAAGAGTCATACAACAAGTGGTGGCCCACAGGTTCCCCATTCCTGATCTACAGCTTTTTCCAGTCTAGGTACATGCATAACCACTACTGAATGACAAAGACAGCTGGAAAAAGATTTCTCTGTGATGTTTTATCTCCTAGGAAGGTGTCAGTTTTTGATAACAGCACTCCAGTGCCAGATCATCACCAAAACAGGGTGGAGACTTGTTCCATGGAGCCATTTTCATCTAAAACATCAGGACATCCCTCTCCTCAACCATCCCTCTCCTCAAATTTCATAGTGATGTCACAGTTTGGAAGCTGGGACTGGAAATATCCAAAGAGGTTATATTAGAAAGTCTGAAAGGCTGCAAAAAGAAAAAAAGTTGAGGTGACTTCCACAAACCAGAAGATGACACATTACCAGAAAAGAATAAAAAGCTTTTACAAAGGTTAATTGTAAGGCTGTTTCTCCCTGAAAGTCTTTCCCTGGTTGGTTACAGTGGAGAAAGTCAATTCATACGCTTGATTCACTTTACATTTTAATCCTTGTAGCTGACCTTTAGCAAATAGCATATTTTAGGGGAGACCAATCTGGCAGTAATTTAAGCAGCAGCAATCTACTGTTTTCAGCAGCGTTTGTAATACAAGACTTCATCCTTGTTTCTTATATGCTTGGAATTGTCTTCCAGAAAAGCTGTGTAGTGCCACCTCTCTTGCTTCCTTTAAGTCCTTCCCCAGCCCTCACCTGCTGGTTTTCCCCTCACCTCCCAATTCAGGTCCTGAGTCCTAACACAACACAGTAAGTGTGCTGAGTGGAATATTTCAAATTGGTGAAGGATTTGGTCCATCGCCAGTGCTAAGGCCTCAAGTATTGTTGCATGTGTGGGATAGAGAATTAAGCAGATGTTCTTCCCCTTAGCCAGCCCCCTAGAGGCACTGAGGACTGGACTAGAGGTTGGAAGGTAAGGTCAAGGAACTTGTACTAAATTGGGGGCAGACATGAAGCTAGTGTAGGGATTTAAGAAGGGATGTCACATACTCAAAGCGCTGAATGGTGAGGGGACCAAGGTGAGTCAATGGAAGACCAGAGGGGAAAGACTGCAGTTGCAGGGGGTTGAAGGTTGCATGTTTCAGGCACTATGTGCCACGTGGTCAGGAATAATGGAAGTTGTAGTTCAATAACACCTGGAGATCCATAGGTTCCCCATCCCTGTTCTATAGGGAAGAATGATTTTGGTCATTCACAGCTTTCATCACACAGCCCGGTTTGCCCTTCATGCTAAAGCATAATAGTGAACCTGGAAACCACTTCACTCTGCTGTTCTCCGCTAGCCAGCCAGAGCACCACACTACAGTCCCTGAGTTAAGTGTTATGTCTGAACCAGGAATTTTGTTTTTTTCCCCCACTCAAACAAACCATGATTGACAAAGCCAAGAACAAACTTTCGCTTACCTATCCTGACTGCTTTGAGCAAAACAAACTGTTATCTCCAGGATGATGGGATTTGTTGCTTCTCCTGGTTAAACGGGAAGAGCAAAGTAGAACCTTTCTGTGTATTGATGGTTAGCTGTGGTTTACTATGTCAGTCACTGCCACAGTCAAGATTTTAGCTGACTATAGGGGCTGGATGTTTTATCAGAATATCTCCACGGTTCCTGGGGCTAATAAAATTACCTTTCAGGTGAGATCTCTACTCAAGACAACATGACAAAGGGAAAAAGTCTAACAAGCATTTCTTTCCCCCCCCCATGACAGAAGGAGCAAAACTGTTCCGTTCTTGAACCACATCTGTGCCCATATCAACAGTGCAGCATTTCCCTCACTTCACAGGATGTTGCGAGAGCTTTTATCACTGCTTTCGTGAGCTCCGTATCTTCCATTTCATCGGGGAATACAAGACAAGTGAGGAAGTGACAAACCAGTGTTTCATGGTACCTGAAAAACATTTCATAATCTTTGGAAGTAGTGCACTGACTTAAGTTGTGTGCAGTTTCCAGAGACTGCTGAAGAGACAGACAAGAAGAGAATGGGGCCTGAGGCAAAGATACCAGAAACCTTTTCTAATAAACAGGATCTCTGAGTTCTTTATTCAGGCACAGACAAATGATGTGGCTACTTCAAGCTCACTTTCTCTTTTTAGGCTGGCCATAAAATATCAGAGTCTCTAGCATAAGGATGGGTCCTTTTCCAGATCAAGGGCAGCATTCACTCATGGGGAGTCTTCCAGGGGGCAGCATGCCTGTGATGGGTGGGGCCAGAGGTAAACATGGACGAGGCAATGGCTACGACTGTTACTGTCACTCTCCAGTGGGTAGTCTCAGGGGCTAGGGTCTCAGTCCCAGAAGATATAAGCCTCTCACCAAAGTACTTACCAACACAGTTAGGGTTTCTGGTGCAGCACAGTCCAAACAATCCAAGATCTAGGAAATCAGTATGTGAGCCAGAAGCAAGGTCCAGAACCACTCCAGGGTTAATATCACAGGGTTTTCAAAAAAGGTACAACACAGCAAGGAGTTAGGAACAAGATAACAGGGATCAAGGAGCCAGAGATCTGTGTTATTTCCAGCAACCGGAAGGCTCAAGAGGGAGGCCTCATATAATCTGGCCTCTTAAACCACACCCTAACCACAATGGCTGGCAGGGAATGCATTGCTTACTCACAAGTTGAATAAAACTCTGGATGCATAGACACTATGTTGTCGCTTTTTAGGCTGAACTAGAAGCTTCTGGCACCGGCGGTCTTGAGGGCTTGGTGATGGCTCCTCCTCCTGTGACAGTTCCAGGGGTTCTTCTTCAGATATCAACCCTCAAGGAGATCCTCAGCATTGCATTCAATATCTGGTTCCAAGTCAGGGCTAGGCATGACAATTACCTTTTACTGTAGTTAGTACTCCATTCCAGCCATGCAAACATCAGAGGCTTCTGTCCCCCCCCCCAACTGTCCTCCATCTAGGAAAGCAAGAGGCATTATCACAATTTAGCAAGGGCATATTCCAGCCAGGTAAAAGCACTCAAGATGGAACAGGGCTGGTGAGGAGACTGCCGGCAGTCAGAAAGCAGCAGCTGAAGGGCTGCATTTGACCCCGGGTTTGAGGTTCCCACCTCTGCGTTGTCACTTGCAGTCTGAAGTAGCGCAGCTTCATTGAGAACTGGATCCCCATTATGCACTAGTGACCAGAAGCGTAAAGACAATTCCAGAAGTGCTGGGTACCTCCATGAGAGTCACACCATGCCCCCTCACAGCCCCACCACCTTCCCCAATTTCCCTCATCTCCCTTGCTCTGTGTTGTTTTCGATTCCATACTCCACTACAACACGTCCCTGGGAGCCAATCAGCATGAAAGGGGAGGCTGGGAGTCTTCTTAGTGGCTGACTCACCTCCTTTCTCTGTGATTGGCTCCAATCAGCATGAAAGGACAGGGAGTCTTCTCTGCGACTAACATGCTGCCCTTTCATGATGATTGGCTCCTATATAGGGACCTGGCTGGAACCCTGCCCCCCAAAAAGCAACAGGTCTATGAACCCCCATGACCTCAGACAACTATATCCCCGTTAGTGACTAGTCATAGGGTGTAGATGTGGCCCTTCCCTTGTGCAAGATCTGTCATTTTGTAATCTCCATGGAAATGAACGGCTTAGAGCAGAGGGCCAGCCCAACCATTAGACAGAGTGAGATAACCACCCCAGCTGGCAGATGCTGGGGGAATAGGAGCTGTAGTTAGGTGTTGTGAGGACAGAGCTGTGTATGCTTATGTGGCCTGCCTGTGCCCCCTAAGCTAACCTGCTGCCCTTAGATGAAGTGGAGGCCGCTGTCCAGTCATCAGTAAGTCTGACTGCTTTCTGTACACAGACAGTGTGTAGCTAGGAGGGGCATTCACTTCAGACAGCAAAATGTCTTCAGCTAGCCTAGTTCAGAACTTAATTTATTTGCCAGCAAATTGTTCAAGGCAATAAACCTAAATTAGAAGTCACTAGCTCTTCAAACTAAAAGGCTCCTGAAACAAGACTCAGATAAATACAAGAAAATAACTTGAGACCAGACACAGGGAAAAAATAGCCAGACAGGTTTCCTTGTGAAAGGTGCCTCTGCCTGATTTTCTGGGATCCTCCCCTTCTCCTCATTCTATTGCACCACAGCCTACTCAGCAGGGTCCCCTGAGCCTCACAAGAGGCTTTTGGGGGATGGGAGGCAAGAAGTTCAGCTTCTGCCAGCCCTTTTCCGCACACTTTTCTCTGGATCCAAACACATAGTGTGTTTATGCTGTTCATTTTTAAAACTGGAGATGACACAAATTCAATACAAATGCATATAGGCCTATTAGGCCGAGTTCATATATCTCCTGGTTGACTGGGAGCCACAGTAGTGCTGATCCTTCCCAAGTGCGCAGAAATATGCACAACCAGAAGAAGCTTGTGCTGCAGCCCCTCCATCCCACCTTAGAAGCAATATGCAGAACCTGGGTTAATGCTTGCACAGGAAGGAGCCCTATGATGGGCTTGTCCCATCTGGTCTAGGCATCATACCTCATCCCAGCAGTGTATAAAGAAACAGTGTATAAAGAATTCACAGTAGAGAATTTTGATTCAATTCACACTTAAAAGTGAACTTACAAAATCTGGACTTTCCAAAGCAAACCAAAACACAACCATCCTTTGAAATTCACATTTCTCCGAGTTTTGTGATGCAATTCTTGACCCAGGTAATGTGTTCTAGGATAAGGTGTACAGAAAAATGCATATATTTATGAAAATAACATAAAAATGTATTATATTAGGGTAAATTGCTTTGCAAAAATGTGTATATTGAGGCACATTATCATTAGTAGTTCTATACTGGACGCATTTTTATTATTTGTAATTTTCATATATTCTTTCCCCCCCGGTATATCTTCATTACTTTGTTTTACTGTTGTCTGCTCTGGGTTGAAAATATTAAGTGAAGAATAGGTTGTAAATACTTCAAATAAATAAGTAAAATAGTATCCAAAAATGTGTTAATTCGGAGAAATTCACACTAAAATGCTCATATGAGAGTTTTCTTCCATGAGTTTTTTTTTGTAAAAAAAATTGCAAATTGCTACAGAAATGTGGAGAGTTGAATTTAAAATGAGTAACAGAGCACTGATATGGACAGATCTGTCCATCTCTACGCTACAGAGGTGAAAAAAGGGGAAGGACCCACCAGCGTCAGAGGTCTTCGAATAGGAAACAGTCTGTTACTGTCAAGCTATACCAATAGGTTGTTGCCATCATATGAAAGGATCTGAATCATAAGTGAGATAAACCTGTTCAGCATACAGATAAGAGGATTCTGCATGGGCTGCAGTTGTTTTTCTCATATGCCTTGCAAAAGAAAAATTAGCATCTGAAAATGTGCTCCATGTGTACAAACAGCTCCTGTATACATCTCATGTTGTGCACTGTTTTGTGAAGATGCCTGCACCTATGCATGCAGAAAAAAACTCTAAGAGGTTTAATTTCTGGTAAATTCAGCCCTGGCCATTGTAGCCTTTATTGAGTGCTACTGCAGAAATTCGACTAGAAAAGAAGGATATTTTAAAGGCAGAGAAATTTTTTTGTTACTAGCAGCCTAGTACCCAAGCATTGCTTGGGAATTCTATGAAACCAAGAAAATCAGTGCAGTTTTGAAATCAATGATTTAAATCAGTGACGTTTTGAAAGGTTCAACCTACCATCTTGACTCAGAATGGCATCCAACTGCATCCAAATAGAAGAAAACCTGTGTTGCTCTCAGAAACCATCATGCAAAATTTGGTTAAAATCAGTACAGTTTTGAAAGATTCAGTCCACCATCTTTATTCAAAATGCCATCCAATTGTGTCCAACAACAGACAAAAACCTGCTTCTTGATCTTGGGAACCATTATGGAAAATTTGGTTATGATACAGCAAACAGATACTTTCCACAGAGCTTGGAAGATTACTTTTAAAAAGTAATAAATTACAGTTACAATTGCTTGGCCCAAAAAAGTAGTAATTACCGTTACAATTACAATTGCTCTGAAAGTAACTGATTACTTTACTTTTCTCAAAAGTAATCACTACAATTACATTTCAGTTGCTTTTTAAAAAAAACTCCTACAAGGTGCTGGCCTTGGCTGCTGCACATCTAAGAAGCCTAAAACAATATTAAAAATAAACACACACACACAGGGGGTAGTAGAATAAAAAATTTTATCCATAAGATTAACATAATGGCATAACAGAATCTCACATCCCCCCAAGCAATGAAGATACTCCAACTCTTGAAATCAAATTTTACACTTGAAATGCATTTATAATATGTTTCTGTTATGTCTCAAAAGAACAAGATGCTCAAAGAGCATGTCAGACAAGGAATGTCTTTTTACAGTCATTACATTGCCACCAGTACTGAACAGGCGTTCTACTGCGGCGCTTGAAGGCATGCCTGTGTTGTGCTGCAAAAAACACTGCAGCACACGTGGAAAGCCATGGAGTGATGACACTTCCCTGCTGGGAGACCTCAGGTACCTCACCAGTTCCTCCTCAGCAGTGTCCACTGCTGACTTCTTGCCCTGGGGCAGAAAGTTAAAGAAGTCATCTTCTAAGTCATCTCCTTCCTGGTCTTTATCTGAAGACTGATCACTGTCCTCATTAAGTACACCCATCTTTATTTCAGCTTTCAACAAGGCTTCCATTGTGTATCTAAGAAAGAGAGAGGATATGTTAACACATATATGTTAGGAAACCATCATCTGCTCTTCATTTCCTGATGCTTGTCATGTCCCCTGGTTCAGGGTCCAGCCTGAGCCTGTGGATGATGACATGGAAGGTAGGAAAGTGACCAAGTCACCACACTCATGGGGCAGCACAGCAGACCCTTAAGGATTACCTGCAGCAACCCAAGGTTGTGATGAGGAGCCCCAGGAAGAAAAGGCCCAGCCCCTGCCTACCACCTTAAGCCCTCTGATGCCTCCCTTGAGACAACCTTTCCCTTGGAGTAATCCACCCAAAGGGCTTCCCTAATGTTCTTACTTGTTGGTATGGGTGGTGGCCTGACACGATTCCAGCCAATCTAGTTTGAAGCGAGGGTGTAGGCAGGCTGCCAGAAGAAGCCTCTTGTCCTCCCAGATAGCTGCAAA
Source organism: Rhineura floridana (assembly GCF_030035675.1). NCBI lineage: Eukaryota > Metazoa > Chordata > Lepidosauria > Squamata > Rhineuridae > Rhineura > Rhineura floridana. The sequence continues at coordinate 163,617,926 of NC_084481.1, read as the reverse complement.
CCGCTTTCTTAGGGCTTCGCGCACACCTCTCAGCAGCTGAAAACAGTATGTGTACCTCTCAGGTTTGTTTTCCAGTCCTTCTAACTTGCGGTCCAGATTGCAGAGCGTTGGTAGCAAATACCCCATGAACATGCCGTTCTCCCGTTGCAGGATATCTAGGGACTGGGCTAGTGGCTCCATAATCTCTGTGTATTCCTGTACCACTTCAATCTCAGCAGCTGTGATCCTGGACAAGGAGCAGCGGTCCATTATGGCATGCATTTTTAGTGGCACAGTTGACAGGAGCTCATGTAGTTGCTTCAACGCATCAAAGGTGGAATTCCACCTGGTCTTATTCGGTACCTTCAGATACACACCACATTGCGCACGGATATACTCAGCAATCTGTGCTGACTGGTTCTGCTTGGACCACAACTTGCTGCACTTTCCCATCAAGGAACGAAACTGTTTCTTGAAAGGACCAAGAAGACTACTTTTGGAGGAGTCAGAAAGCATGGCCTCTATGTCTTGTGTTGCCATAAGGTTGAGGGTGTGGCTAGCACATCTCTGGTGTGGTGGTAAAACAAAATCCTCTCCTGAGTCTGCAGCTTCTTCCTCTGCCTCAGGTCCTGCGTCCAGGATCTCACAGATAGGCACAAACTCCACCTCAGCCTCCTCCTCCTCCTGGTTATCGCCATCATCGTCACTGGTGCCTGCAGCTTCCACTGGTTCTTTGGCCATGAAAACTCTGAACGCTTTCACAAAGTTGGAGCCATTGTCTGTAGTAGTGCACATAACTTTGTTGTGGAACCTGTACTGCACATGTACATCATGCAGTGCTTTCGAAAGGACATCGTATGTATGGCGCCCCTTCAGACGCTTACAAGCCAAGGCCCTGACCTCACGTTTCAGGGTAGTTGGGTTGATCCAATGGGCTGTTACCCCAAAGTAACTTTTCTTGCCATTGGTCCAACAATCTGCAGTGGTTGCTATATATGCCACAGCACCCATTCGGTTTGCAAGAGTTTCTCTCATGTGGTATGCTCTCTTCTCAATTCTGTCTCTCAGAGTCTTGGCACATATGATGGTGAGATCTTTGGGGAGTCCAATGCGAACCAGATTAATGAATGATGGTTTGTCCACAGTCTGAAGTGGTAATGTCTCCTCTACAATGAAATCAATGATTCTCCTGTCGAGATTGCTCTGGGTGACAGGCTCCCTGCCAGATCCCCACCTCTCAAGGGCTGTCTGCTGCTGCTTCAGCATTTTGGGAGGAGGGGTGTCATGCATTGGTTCAGGAAGACCACGTCTCCTTGCCTTTATTGCTTCTTCAATTGCTCTCAGCTTCTCAGGGTGTGCCCTCTGAGGAAGAAGAACAAAGCATGAATCCAAGAAAAAATGGAAGAGGAACTTCACAATTTAAACATAAATAGACAATGGACACTCTTTGAGGACCAGCATGACAAAGGCTTACCTCAAAATGTTTCTTCACATTGGATGAGGAGGAAACAGCTGATCTCAGATTTTTGATCCTTGGAAGGCAGTAATTGCATCGTACAACAACATTTTTCCCACTCTGGCTCACAAATGTACAAGCTTTCTCAAAGCCAAACCATGGTACTTGCTGTTCTGCAGATGTGGCTGTGGGCAACTGGCACTGCTTCATGCCCTCCTCCTCCTCGTGCACAGGGCCTCCTTTCTGAACCTCACTTTCTAGTTTTGCCTCCTCAGGATCAACAAGCTGTGACTCAAGTGGCCGCACTAACTGACTGCTGCTCTCAGCAGCAAAACCTGCAACAGGCGTCTCTGTAATAAACAAGAGATAATGCTCCTATATGGGTGAACTTCAGCTGTGATGTGCCCCCATCTCTTCCCCATGCTGCAAGATGCCCCAGTCAGAGTGGAAGTAAGCAGGTCGATAGCACAATTAAAAGAGATCCTATTTGCATCATTTTTGCTCACTGAATAACCCTGCCTGGGCCAGTCTAACCTACTATCTCACAGGGTTGTTGTGAGAACAAAATGAGACTAGGGTTCAAATCACCACATAGCCATGAAGCTCACTGGGTGACCTTGGGCCAGTCACTGCCTCTCAGCCTCATGAAAACCCTATTCATAGGGTCACCATAAGTTGGAATCAACTTGAAGGCGGTACATATATTTTTTTATTTTGAATATGATGATTATGATAATAAATATGCAGCATTTCAAATTAATTCTGTATGAGAAGCATTCCATGCCAAGCTTGGAAAACCAAGGATGAGGTATAAAATGTAGACAAAAATACTTTTGACAAAATGCCGTTTATCTTTTATATCTATATCTATATCTATAATTAGCAATACAGCTGAATGATGTATGTAAAGTATTTTTTCTTTCCCTTTTCTTTTTTATTAATATTTTAGTACTACTGCTAAAGTTCTGATGAAAGAATAAAGCAGTCATTAGCCAAATTCAAATGATTAGAACACATCACATAAATTCCACTGAAGTTGGAGTTTTTGCCATAGAAAATAAAAAATATATAACCTATGATAGCCCAATAGACAATCAGAACTAATATAAAACCCTATTGCTTCTCATTTGCAAATCTTGCAAGATCTAAGGTAACTCTAGATCATGTGAGTTCAGGTGATGCATGTTATGTACATTTGTATAGATATTAGCTGAGATTGTCAACAGTCTATCTCTCTCTTGGGACTGGGAATCTCTCTCTTTCTCACAGAACATGAGTTTGAGAGCTGGGGGACTGAGAGGAGGAGCTGCAAGGACCCTACTTCTCACCTCATCTCTGCCAAGAACAAAAAAAAATCAGCCTTAAGCCATTTATTATACGTCTAATGATTTTTTATTTTTATTTTTATTATTATTATTATTACTGAGACAGTTTTTGTCCCACATACAATTCAGTCTTGTGATTAAACAGGACAAAAATACAAATAAAAAGAAAGATGGAGTTCAAATAAATATACAATAAAAAGCTAGCTGGCATTTTAAAAGGCAGGAGTGCTCTGTCTGGATAAATACAGCACACAGGTATGCATGGGAACAAGGGGGAGAGTTCAAAAAGGGGGGGGAGGAAGAGAAGTAGGCCAGAGCTTGGAAAAGTTACTTTTTTGAACTACAGCTTCCATCAGCTTAATCCAGTGGCCATGTTGCCTAGGGCTGATAGGAGTTGTAGTTCAAAAAAGTAACTTTTCCAAGCTCTGGCCTACTTCTCTTCCTTCCCCCCCTTTTTGAACTCTCCCCCTTGTTCCCATGCATACCTAGGCAAGGAGAGGCAGTGGGGGGGGGAGAACAGGCCGTGGGGGGGCAGGGGGGCAAAAATGCCATGGGGGGTGGAAGGGGCCGTGGGGGGGCACACACACACACACACACACACACACAAATCATCGTCACTCACCTCCACAGCTCTTCGCCATTCTGCTGCTGCCTTCTCCTCCGTTGTCCTTGCCCTGGCTTTTTCCTCGGGTGTCCATTTTTTCCTCTCAGATGCTAGCAGGCCCTGCCTATTCACCTCTTCCCTCGTGCCTCCTAACACAGATCACGAGGGAAGAGAGAGTCTGTGTAGAGGTCCAATCAGTGTGAGGCACATGTCTTGTGTTAACCAATCACAGCCAGGAGCTGACTTCCCCTTGTTCCCGCCCCCAAGTAACGTCCAACCTAATGTGGAAACGTTAAAGTTGCAGCTGAAAAGTAGGGAAATTACTAGTTGTTCCATTACTTGCCAAATGTAATGGAATTACCCACTCGTTATTTAAAATTGTAACTAATTACAAGTAACTTGTTAAAAATAATGAGTTACTTCCAAGCTCTGACTTTCCAAAATATATAGTAGGTTTCTCAGAGTTGCAGAGACTAACTCGCAAAAAACTATTATTAAGGGCATTTAATATCTAGAGCCAGAAACTGGGAGGCAGGACAGATCTTCCAACAAGTATAGAAGATGAAGCCTGAAGATGGGGAAGACCTCCATGAACAGTCTAGAATTGCTGTCTTGGAGTGATTGAGCTGCTAGGGCATCATTCAGTCACAACAAAATAGGTAATGCAAGTTGGCACTTGTACATTGCCTGCATGGGTTTCTTGAACATGTTTACAGCCGAAGTAAGCTCTGTGTGCATGTTGGAAAAAAAACAATCCTTTCTGGTAGTCTAATACCGGATGAGATGGTAGTCATTATTTGGCAGCCCTTTTAAAACAGAGATTGTGTTGCATTATGGATTTATACTAATAGCATAACAAGCTTGTGCAAAGCAAACTGTTCTCTCTGCTTACCAGAATTGTCACAGCCATTTGCCTCAGCCCACATAAAATGTGGATACCAGCTTGAGAATCACAGTACAGTAATTAATAAAAGGGGAAGGGGCTTGGGGATGAAGAAGCGAGTAAGATTCAAGGAGCAGGTGTTTTGGAGGTGCATTGCAAACTACTCGCTTCAGTCAGGGAAATGCTGTTAAAAAGATTTATGACCAAGTCAGTGGTTGGCTTGAGCTGGGATTCCAGTTTACCTCACGTCCCACCCATGGTAAGTTTCTCTATGGCAATACCAAGTCTCCAGCTAGGCTGCTAAAAATTCTTAGACGTGATTCACCCATCGCATGTCTAATCTTTAAACCCGAGAAATGTCATACGAGAACTCCTGTAAAACATCTGGATACTTTCAGTGCAGAACAAACAGAATAGCAGTAGTTAAAAAGGTCTGGCATGGGAAGAGGAAAAAAGGATCTTTGCATGCAAGTTATTAGCAAAAAATGTTAATGCAAACCATTCAAAGTCAAAGGCAACTTTCTGGACTGGAAATTCAAGGCAATTTATAAAAGAGCTCTAAGTGAACAGAGACAAAACTAGACATTAGGGCAGGACAAGGCAGTGTAGCATTAACACCACAGAAAGGAGGTGGAGGAAATCTTACTTCCCATTGGCTCCTCTGAAGGGTAATTCACCCTCCTTCCACTACCGGAGACCGAACAAAGGAGATTATGCGTAATTTCAATAAGATCCTGATGCTACTTTCCAACCTCTCCTCAAAGAAAACTTGTATGCAACTTCCGTCCTAAGCAAGGGAGGAAGGCAAAGTCAACATGTTCCTGATCCAGTTGGACTGTCCCTCCCCTCCCCTCCACTTTACAGCAGTTGTCATGTGGAAAAGAGGGCAGGCAAAGACATCATCAGAGCCTGCCCCACGCAGTCTATCCCCCATCTCTAACCCGCACAGAGCCAGCTTACATCAGATAGCCTGTTGGAAAGAGCATCAGGTGCCGATTCTTGTTCCAGGATGTGTGTGCACTGCTGGTTGTTTTGGTTTATGCGCATAGAGTTCTTCATGTACCTGTTTTATAAATGCTGTTAGCGGCCTTGAGGACTCCAACAAAATAGTGGGATATAAATCTACTAAGTAAAATAAATAGTAAGAGTGCCTCACAACAAAATCCTATACATAGTTTACTCAGAAACTAGTTTCCTTGTGTTTTATGGGGGCTTACTCCCAAGCAAAAAGTGCATTGAATTGCAGCATTAGTTAGCATTTCCATGGCTGTATTGTTACTGCCATCTGCTGGAGGTTTTAGATTTATTCCAGAAACAAGAGCAACACCATCCCAAGAGAGAAATATCTAAAAGTGCGATAGAAAACTGGTTTTATTTTCAAAACGATCTTATGTTCTTGTATTGATATACAAAGCCCTGAACAACTTGGGTCCAGAGTACCTTAAGGAGCACCTGAGCCTTTGTATCCCAGCTTGATCACTGAGACCATCCAGAGGAACACTGCTAGTTGTCCCGCATATTACAGAGGGCCAACTGGTTTCCACTAGAAATGTGGCATTGTGTTGCTGGTCCCATGCTGTGGAACACTCTTCCGGCAGAGATTCAGCAGGCAATGTAGCGTTTGACTTCTCAGGCATTTCTTGAAGACTCTTTTAGCAAGATAGGCCTATGTAACTGTTGAAATGTTTTCACCAGCCAGTCGTTTTAATCATCATTTTGAGTATTTTTATGCTGTTTTATATTTTATTGTACATGGCGTTGCACTCCACTCTGTTATATTGTATGAACTGTCAGTATATAAATTTATTTGTTGAAGTAATTTATCTATCATTTGCTTTGAACTAAAATAATTGGTAGCAGAAGATGGAGAAGTTCCATACTTTCTGCGAAAACAAGACCAGGAGCAGACTGCAGTACAGATCATGAACTGGTCATATCGAAAATCAGAGTAAAGCTAAAGAAGACCAACAAAGCAATCATAATGCCAAAATACAATTTAAATAACATCCCGGAAATATATAAAGATAAAATAAGGAACAGGTTTGAGGCTTTAAACTTAGTTGACAGAGAACCAGAAGAACTATGGAATGAAGTCAGAGACGTTAGGGAAGAATGCAAAAAGACAATACCTCTAGTTAAAAAGAGAGAAAGACCTCAACAGATAACTGAAGAAACTCTTCAAATTGTTAAAGAGAGAAGGAAAGCAAAAGCAAAAGGAGACAGAAACACGGTTAGAACCCTAAATGAAACAATACAGCGACTGGTACGTATGGACAAAGAGAACGATTACAATAGTTACTGTATAGAAATAGAAGAGGACAACAAAAAGGGTAGAACAAGAGCCCTGTTCCAAAAGATTAGAGAAATGAAAGGGAAATTTAAACCAAGAGTAGGGATGTTGAATAATCAACAGGGGAACACACTGAATGACAGAGATGAAATAAAAGGAAGATGGAAGCAATACACTGAAGAACTCTATAAAAGAGATGCCAGGATGACAGATTCATTCACGAAGGAACTGTATGATGAAGAACCAGAAATTTTAGAATGTGAGGTGAAAGCTGCTCTTAAAATACTTGGAAGAAACAAATCACCAGGAATAGATGGCATACCAATAGAGTTGCTACAAGCTACTGAGACTGAATCTGTCCAAATTTTGACAAAAATCTGTCAAGAAATATGGAAGACTAAACAATGGCCCACAGACTGGATGCTTATGGGAAGCCCACAAGCAGGACATGAATGCAAAAGCATTCTTTCACTGTTGTTTCCTAGCTACTGCTATTCAACAGCATGCTATCTTGATCCTGGAAGTAGCATGAAGCCATCGGTATTAATAGCCATTGCTGGCCTTATCCTCCATGAATTTGCCTAATCCCCTTTTAAAACTCTCCAAGTTGGAAGCCATAACTGCATCCTATGATGGCAAATTCTTTTTTGAGCTGTGGTGGCCATAACTGTATACAGCATTCCAAGTGCGGTCAGACATTATGATACTGGCAATTTTATTTTCTATCCCTTTCCTGATGATCCCTAGCATGGAGTTCACCTTTTTCACAGCAACCACATAATGGGTCTACATATTCATCAAGCTATTCTACTATTACCCCAAGATCCGTTTCCCAGTTGCTCAGTGCCAGGTCAGACCTCATCAGTGTACTATGAGGTTTGTAATTTTATCCCATTCTCCCAACAAACTACCCACCCCCTCCCATCTTCATCTCACTCCATTTATAATTCTGTTCATGTTCTTCCATAGCTGGACATCTCTGTGGAGAATAAGAATTGACCACTATACATTCATCCTCCACTTCACTTCATTCATCCTCCATTATACATTCATTCTCCACTTCTCACCATCACCTCTCTAGGAACTGTATATGCTTCTTATCTACATTTGATGCTTTACCCCTCCTACTGTTCATGATTTTGCTTCCTTCAGTGCTAAAGCAGACCACTGGTCTTGCCTGAAAGGTGGCTTTCCCAGGTATCATGTCATCACGTGGGCTGTAGCACCACCTAGCATCCAAAGGCAGGAATGCACAGGAGTTAAGACGAACTGCTTTTCTGGTCCTCTCTCCATTCCATTTCAGATGAGACCAACACAAGAAACCTTCTTGGGACTCCAGTGAGGAACACAAATAACAAACGAGAAAACAGGAAAAGAACAGCAAAAATATGTACACTACAATCTTGTCTCACATAACCAGCAAGAACAGCTGTAGCATAACAAGCATAACAAAGTGGTTTTAGAAAAAACAAGCAATCAGAGAAATCTCAGCAGATAGACTGCCCCCTAACAGGGATAGTCCTGACGGCATGATCCGTGCGAGAACCACCTTTCAGGAGAGACCAATAGTCTGTTTTTCCCAGGTAATATGCAATCAGGTGGGATGTACCAAAGCAGTACGGAGGATCCATCCAGGCTGCCTAAACATGACACACTAGTTGTTGCTGAACCCACCTCCCAAAGATCACATAATCTGACGCATACCATCTATTTTATAGTGTCTAATAAATGAATTAGGTATAGACCACACAGCTGCCTTGCAAATATCCACAAGGGGAGCGTTAGTGGCAAAAGCAGCCATAGTAACTGTTGACCTTGTGGAGTGTGTCGTGATGTTACCAGGCACCAGGAGCTTAAGAGACTCATAGGCTAGAGCAATGCAAGATAAAGCCAACAAGATAAAGTGGAACTCAAGACTTTCCCCCCATTGTCTGTGGATGAAAGGAGACAAACAGTGACTCAGTCAAGTGGATGTCCCGGGTACAGGCAAAATAGACTTTGAGAGCTCTGCGTATGTTGAGAGAATACCAAGCCTTCTCTAGAGGGTGAACCAGATTGGGACAAAAAGATAAGATAATGTCCTGGTTACAATGAAAAGCAAAAGTCACGTTAGGTTGAAACAATGGGTCAGTGTGTAAAACGACAGAGTCCTTATGAAAAAGACACAGGTAATGAGCAATGGACAAAGCCCCCAATTCCAAGACTCTCCAAGCTGAGGGGATGTCAATCTTAAAGGAAATGATACATATGGATACAGTCTTGAGAGTCTGCTGCTATATCCAGAAAATGAATAATAGCCTCCACCATCACTGCCCGCCTCTTCGGAATGTTCGGGGGGAGGGGAGAAACTTGTGTGGAAGAAACTGTTAAAATTCTATGGCACAGCCGTGAATCACTGAGTCCATTGTCATCTGCTGCCAAGCCTTTGAAAAAGGGAAAAGTCTGCCACCTACCAGAATGGCGTCAATATTGGCACTGTTGACAACTCTCACTTCCTGCAGCTGAAGACTGGCCTGAATGACCTGCAGACTGGTTCCGGAAGTGGCCATTGAAATTCTACTTGTTCCAGAAACCTCCTGATGAATGGAAATCAGGGTCCCTTCCTCTGGGCCATGTTCCACAAAAGGGCTGGAAGTAGAGATATGGTGTGAACCTGCAAGTAGCCCTTCGATCATCTCTCTTAATTGTGGCCAAGACAGGCATCTATTTGTCCTTAGGATCCACTGACACAGCTTTGGGCCTCATCACCAAACAGCATGGTACCTGTGAATGGGACCATCAAAAAGTTGATGTGGGCCATATTGTCAGCATCCCAATGACAGAGCCAATGAGTCTGCTGAGCCACTCCTACAGACATGGCGTGGGCCGCGAACTGCATCACATCAAGAATAGTCACGAAGGCAGCTGTCCTGTGTAGCTTCATAAAGGTTTTTCCATAATCTCACTGGGTCAGGCTGAGGATCATGGAGAAGCCCATCAAGCCAGAGCATGGAAACTCTAGTAAACAAAGACATAGCACATGAAACCCTGATGGAGTAGGCAGTGGCATCATGAGTCTTCCAGAAGAAAATAAAAAAGAACACAAACTCTGGCAAAAGAAATGCAAGAAGACAATAAGGGATGCTAAAAAAGAATTTGAGGAGCACATTGCTAAGAACATAAAACCAACAACAAAAAATTCTATAAACACGTTCAAAGCAGGAGACCATCTAGGGAGGCGATTGGACCCTTGGATGATAAGGGAGTCAAAGGTGTACTAAAGAACGATAAGGAGATTGCAGAGAAGCTAAATGAATTCTTTGCATCTGTCTTCACAGTGGAAGATATAGGGCAGATCCCTGAACCTGAACTAACATTTGCAGGAAGGGATTCTGAGGAACTGAGACAAATAGTGGTAACGAGAGAGGAAGTTCTAGGCTTAATCGACAATATAAAAACTGACAAATCACCAGGCCCGGATGGCATCCACCCGAGAGTTCTCAAAGAACTCAAATGTGAAATTGCTGATCTGCTAACTAAAATATGTAACTTGTCCCTCGGGTCCTCCTCCGTGCCTGAGGACTGGAAAGTGGCAAATGTAACACCAATCTTCAAAAAGGGATCCAGAGGGGATCCTGGAAATTACAGGCCAGTTAGCTTAACTTCTGTCCCTGGAAAACTGGTAGAAAGTATTATTAAAGCTAGATTAACTAAGCACATAGAAGAACAAGCCTTGCTGAAGCAGAGCCAGCATGGCTTCTGCAAGGGAAAGTCCTGTCTCAGTAACCTATTAGAATTCTTTGAGAGTGTCAACAAGCATATAGATAGAGGTGATTCAGTGGACATAGTGTACTTAGATCTTCAAAAAGCGTTTGACAAGGTACCTCACCAAAGACTTCTGAGGAAGCTTAGCAGTCATGGAATAAGAGGAGAGGTCCTCTTGTGGATAAGGAATTGGTTAAGAAGCAGAAAGCAGAGAGTAGGAATAAACGGACAGTTCTCCCAATGGAGGGCTGTAGAAAGTGGAGTCCCTCAAGGATCGGTATTGGGACCTGTACTTTTCAACTTGTTCATTAATGACCTAGAATTAGGAAGTGGCCAAGTTTGCTGACAACACTAAATTGTTCAGGGTTGTTAAAACAAAAAGGGATTGTGAAGAGCTCCAAAAAGATCTCTCCAAACTGAGTGAATGGGCGGAAAAATGGCAAATGCAATTCAATATAAACAAGTGTAAAATTATGCATATTGGAGCAAAAAATCTGAATTTCACATATACGCTCATGGGGTCTGAACTGGCGGTGACCGACCAGGAGAGAGACCTCAGGGTTGTAGTGGACAGCACGATAAAAATGTCGACCCAGTGTGCGGCAGCTGTGAAAAAGGCAAATTCCATGCTAGCGATAATTAGGAAAGGTATTGAAAATAAAACAGCCGATATCAGAATGCCGTTGTATAAATCTATGGTGCGGCTGCATTTGGAATACTGTGTACAGTTCTGGTCGCCTCATCTCAAAAAGGATATTCTAGAGTTGGAAAAGGTTCAGAAGAGGGCAACCAGAATGATCAAGGGGATGGAGCAACTCCCTTACGAGAAAAGGTTGCAGCATTTGGGGCTTTTTAGTTTAGAGAAAAGGCGGGTCAGAGGAGACATGATAGAAGTGTATAAAATTATGCATGGCATTGCGAAAGTGGATAGAGAAAAGTTCTTCTCCCTCTATCATAATACTAGCACTCGTGGACATTCAAAGAAGCTGAATGTTGGAAGATTCAGGACAGACAAAAGGAAGTACTTCTTTACTCAGCGCATAGTTAAACTATGGCATTTGCTCCCACAAGAAGCAGTAATGGCCACCAGCTTGGATGGCTTTAAAAGAAGATTAGACAAATTCATGGAGGACAGGGCTATCAATGGCTACTAGCCGTGATGGCTGTGCTGTGCCACCCTAGGCAGAGGCAGCATGCTTCTGAAAACCAGTTGCCGGAAGCCTCAGGAGGGGAGAGTGTTCTTGCACTCGGGTCCTGCTTGTGGGCTTCCCCCAGGCACCTGGTTGGCCACTGTGAGAACAGGATGCTGGACTAGATGGGCCACTGGCCTGATCCAGCAGGCTCTTCTTATGTTCTTAGAAGGCAAAGGCTAACCTCCGTTCATAAGCATCCTTGAGACTCCCCTTCTTTGGGAAGGAGAGATTTGAAGACCAGACTAGAAATTGGTGCATCCACTGCCAGGACTTTCAACAGGCTTGTAAACTTAAGATCCAACGAACAGAAGATGATGAAGGCTGTCACTCAACAGGCATGAAGTGGATGGACCCATTTGTCCTTTGCCATCTTGACCAGGGGAGCAGGAACTGGAATTAAGTGAACAGAAGACTTGGGCACCTTCAAAATCTTAGCACCTTTCATTGGAACAAGGGCAGGCTCCAATGGAAGTTTTCAAGATCCAATACACTGAGTGTCTTCCAAAACAAAGGCAGAAAGTTAGATGACTGAAAAAGATGATGGGAAGAATCCTCCTCCTCTTCAGACTCATCATTCCCTGCATGTGTGATAAAAGAATAGAATGGATCAGCCCCATCATCCAGGCTATGGAGGCCCCTGGGAACATAAAAAGGATTGGGAGAAGGAACCTATCACACTTCATCCCAAACAGGCTGTACTGCAGTGGGAGTGGGGGCCCTCAACTCTGAAGTAATTGAGCTTAACAATGTGTCTTTAAATTGAGAAAGAAAGTCTGGAGTTAAAAGGAGATCCTGCAGTGCAGCATGAACTGGAAGGCAAGGAAGACTGTGTCAGATCAGAAGATGGCCCTAGCTGAACTGGAGCAGAGGATGGGTCAGGCTGCTCAGATAGGGTAGGAGTCTGGACAGAAACTGTGCAGGTGCAGGCAATTGGCAAGCTGGAACCACAGTAGCAAGCAGAAACCACAAGTGCAAGCTTCAGGTGAGATGGGAAGGAGCTGCAGCCATGAGATGTGCTGGGGTTTAGAATCATAGCCACAAGGAGGAGAAGCAACAAATGTGAGCTTTGGGTGAGCAGGCAGGAGCCACAGCTGTGAGTTCTACCAGAGATCTAAGACAGCAGCCAAGAGAAAGAGATGAAGCCGCTGCCATGAGCTTTGAGCGGGAGGGCAGGAGCTGCAGCCACAAGCTCTGCCAGTGGGAAAGAGTCACTGTCAAAAGTAGGAGACTCACAAGGAGATAGGAGATGAGGGTTGAGGGGAGAGATGGCAAGGAGCCACAGAACATACACAAAAAAAACCTCTGAAGAAACAATATGGGAAAGTTTTTTTTCCTATAAAGGAGTTGAAGATAAAGGGGGATACACTCATGACCAAGAGAAACAGAGGACAAGGAACACACTCACAATGAACAGAAGGACAGCTGAAGGTAAGCAGAGCTAAGGCTGAAACAGATCCGTTTTGGACAAAGGCAGGAATGTGTTGGAAGTGGGGCAAGAGCAACTCCTGTTTGGGTTCTTTTATTTGTATTCCAGAAGATAGAGTTAGGGTCCTCCAGCTGGCTAGACTTGCCTACCTTTACCTGTACTGTTCTCTGCCTAACTTCCTTCTCTTGTAAACTGATATGCTCAGGGAAGCTGACCAGCCCCTCCTTCGTCTTCTTCGACTGTCCAAGGAGAGAGGAGATGTCTTTGTCTTTGCTCTCTCTCCTGAGCCATGAGAGCAATACCCAAGCCTGGGCATTGTGCCTTCAACATAGTTAGAATTAGGTATGCCTTTCCTGTCTAATATGTATTTCTATAAATAAAGTAGCTTTTCTTATTTTACTAAGTCTCAGTGATCTAAATGCAGGGTAAAAGCCTGCTACTTAGGTAAATACACATACTGGCACACATACAGCTCAGACCACTGAGTATCTCTGCATATTTCCATAACAAAGGGTTATTGCAGCCCAGTAAGCTAAACTGAACTGCAAGTTGTGCCTGAAAGCTAAAAAGGCTAAGTACTGCGTGTGATTTATAAAAAGAGATCAAAAGGAGACTAGGTTAGAGAAAGAAAAGCAGAACAAAATACAGGAAACGATGGGTGAAGAATCAACACTTAAGATAAACATCCCAAGGCTGGAGAAGGACAATTATGCGATCTGGAGTCTCCGGATGATGGTACTTTTGGAAGGGGAGAATTTGCATGGAGTCCTGACTGATCCTGAACCCTCAGCAGTGGATGAAGCACCACTGCCTCCTGGAAGCGTAAGCATGCCAAAGTGAACTCTCTTCTTATTTCTGCTTTATCAGATGAGGCACTAAATATTAGCATGGACTGTAGGAATGCTAAAGAAATATGGGAAAAGCTTGAAAATGTGTATCACAGAAAATCTAAAAATCATGTGATGTTTCTCTATAACTTGCTGTACACGCTGAAACAATCTGGCAGAGAAGATCCGAATCCACTTCTGGAGAGATTTACAAGTCTGCTCCGAGAATGAGAAAGATGTGGAACATCGTTGGATGAAAATTTATAAAAAGTTATTTTGCTGGCCTCTCTAAATCAACATCATTATATAACGGCTTGCATAGCAGAACAGACAGATCAGAATTTGGATCAGATTATGGCATATCTGAACGATCAGGACTATAAAGAGAGACAGGAACAAGCTCTGTCTGAAAAAGCAAATTTTACTGTGGGGAGAAACAGCAACCAAAGGCAGGATAGGGAGATGAGTCATGCCCCGAAGCCACAGCAGGGTACAGACAAACAAAGGAAGAATTGCTTCAAATGAGTATCTCCTAATCACCTTCAAAGAGATTGTCCTAGAAGGAAGACAGGAGAAAGAGTTGATTTGAAACAGAAGCAAGCTGAAAGAAAATCAAACAGCCAAACTAAAGTGAAGCATTCCAGTTATTATGTATCTGATGGAAGCAAGCAAGCTTGCTTCAAAGAACTCTCAAGAAACATCTACTTATGGAACTCCCTGAAAACGCAGAGGAACACTGGATTAAACTGAAGACTTCCATTATTGCAGCATACGAACAAACTATTGGATACCAAACTAAGAAACATCAAGATTGGTTTGATGAGAATGATAGTGAGATTGAACATATCATCGACAAGAATAGGAAAGTCTTCCAAATATGACAGACATTAACTGTGCTATTGAGAAAATATCTATGCCAGTGCAAAAGCTGAGGTCCAGAAGAACTAGAGAATTTAAGAACGCCTGGTGGATAAAGAAAGCTCAAGAAATCCAGCATTTTGCAGATGCTCATGATGCACAGGGCTTTTTTAATGCCACAAAGGCATAGGTACCAACAAAGGCATATGGACCAACAAATTACAGTACAAATCCCTTACATTCAATGGATGGTACCAAACTTCTTAAGGATAAAGAGTCTATTGCACTGCACTGGAAAGAGCATTACCACCACCTCCTTAATCGTAACTCTATCGTGGCTGGTGAGGTCTTCTCGCAAATTCCACAACAACAAACTAGAGACGAGCTTGCAGTATCCCCTAATTTGGATGAAGTCAGTAAAGCCATTAATCAAATGAAGAATAACAAAGCTAGTGGACCTGATGGGATTCCTGCTGAAGTCTTTAAAGAAGGTGGGCCTGAACTTACACAACAACTTCATAAGCTCACTGAAAAAATCTGGATGAGGAAGGAGATCCCAGAAGACTTTAAGGATACCATAATTATTACTCTTTTTAAGAAGGGTGATAAAACAGATTGTGGGAACTATCAAGGCATCTCTTTTCTTGCTATCGCAGGTAAAATCCTTCCAAGGATCCTCGCAAATCGCCTCCTACCTATCTCAGAAGATATCCTCCCCAAATCCCGTAATAGTTTCCGCCCTTTCAGGAGGACAGTGAACATGATCTTCACTGCACAACAGCTTTAAGAAAAATGCCGGGAGTCAGATTATTGATCTGACGAAGGCCTTTGATACTGTGAATCAAATCGCTCTCTGGACCATCCTTCTGAAAACTGGATGCCCTGATAAATTTGTACATATTTTGCAATTCCTTCATGACAACATGACAGCAACAATTTTGGATAACAATGGCTTTCAGAGCAATCCATTCAGAGTCAGATCAGGCATAAAACAGGGATGTGTCATTGCTCTGACTTTATTTGCAATCTTCTTTGCTATGATTCTACACTTTATTGAGGGGAAACTTCCTACTGGTGTGGCAATCCTATATCAAACAAATGGAAAGCTTTTTAATCTCAGTAGGCTGAAAGCAAAAAGGTAATTACAACCTCTGTCGTAGAACAATATGCCGATGATAATGTAATCTCCGCACATTCAGAGGAAGATCTTCAAACTATCCTAAACGTCTTTGCAGAAGCATATGGACGGCTTGGGCTCTCGCTTAATATAAGAAAACCCGAAGTGCTTCATCAACAGGTGCGAACTGGTCCCTCTGTAGCACCATCAATCCAGCGTAATGGTGCGAATCTGGAGAACGTTGATTACTTTTTCTATCTTGGCAGCCATCTCTCTGTAAAAGCTGACATCGATGCTGAAATTCAATGTCTGAGCTCTACAAATGCCACATTCTCCCAAATGAAGCATAGAGTATTCAAGGATCGTGTCATGGCCCCGTCAGAGGACTCCTCAGACGAGGATGACTCGGGAGTAACAGCAGCAGACCCAGAAGCAGCAGACCCAGAAGGAGACATGGAGGAAACTCCTGAGAACCCAGCTCCTTCTCCCCCTCAGCTGCAGAGCACCCCAGACACAGCTGAAGCCCTTCAGCCAGACGCAGACAGCGAACAGGATACTCCCCCCTCACCTGCAGAACGTAGACAGCAGAAGGTCAGGCAGAAGAGGGGCAGGCCTGTCCACTTAAGGCCAAAACGCTGAGGGCTCACACCTGCTGACAAACCTGCTCCTTAAAAGTCAAACCTTGGTTTCAGCTTGTTGCTGACTACAACGTCAGGTGTGGTTTTGTGTGTTTCCAGTTTCCCTGAACCTTATCTTGGACTGACCCCTTGGCAATTGAACCCGGACCTCTACTGACCTCGCTTCTGGACTTCCGGCTTGGCACGTAAGCTTGGAAAGGGCCTTGCCCTTATCACGCTTCATCCTTGTTAGCCTGGCAGATTTACGACCAGACTGCCAGCTAAGGACTTCCTGCCCTGTTAAATACCCGGGAATTTCCAGCCCCCACCGGCACTGCTGTCTCAGTGCAGAGCTGACAGATCGGGATATTCCCAGGGAGACCAAAATACTTACTTACAAAGCCACTGTACTACTGACCTTACTGTACACCTGTGAAACATTGACCATTTATAAACGCCACTCCCAACTTCTTGAAAGATTCCACCAACACTGCCTCCAGAAAATTCTGCAAATTACTTGGGAAGACAACAGACTAATGTTAGCGTTTTGGAAGAAGCAAAGACTACCAGTGTTGAAACAATGATCCTTCAACATCAACTTTGCTGGACTGGCCATGTTGTTCGAATGCCTGATCACCATCTTCCAAAGCAGCTACTTTACTCCCAACTTTAGAATGGAAAATGGAATATCGGTGGACAGCAAAAGAGGTTTAAAAGTGTTCTTAAAGCTAATCTACAAAAATGTAACATGAGGATCGAGATCTGGGAAGCTTTGGCCCATGAACGTCCCAATTGGAGGTCGGCTATTATCAAAGGTGCTGTGGACTTTGAAGCAGCACAAATACAGGGCAAAGGGACAAATGAGCTAAGCGGAAGGCAAGTCAAGCAAATCCTCATTGTGACTGTCTTCAGTCTGGAAACCTATGTCCTCACTGTGGGAGGCTGTGTGGATCTAGAACTGGCCTTCACAGTCACTTATGGAACCACTGTTAAAGACCTTAACTTGGAAGACAATCTTACTCAGCTATGAGTGATCACCAATGAATGATGAATGAATGAAATGATCTGATGGAAAGAATGATGATTATATAACCAGATTTTTAATCAACATTGGTTGTACTGCACATTTAATAAATAATAAAAATTTGTTTAAGAACTTTAGCCCCCATACACAGAATGTAATTACAGCATCAGGAGACGTTTTCTGTTCTCAAGGAATAGGCACTGTGGAGCTATTTTGCAAAATGCCAGAGGGCACAAGAGAGCCTCAACTGAAAAATTGCCTACTTGTTCCAGCATTTAAAGATAATTTAATAAGTGCCACTAAAACAATGGAGCTTGGAGGTGATTTTTTTTTTCAGTGACAAAATTTGCAAAGTTTTAGACCAAGAAGTGTGTTGTACTGCAAAATTGAAAAATGGACTTTTGCATTTGGAATATTTTGAAACTATGCATGGAAATACAGCCAAAGAAACCTGTGGTTCTGGATGTTTACATGTTTGCCATAGAAGAATGGGACATGCCAGCTTAGCCGGAATCAGTGCTCTAGAGAAGGAAAATTTGGCTAGAGGCATTAAAATTGGACAATGTAAATCCACAAAACAATGTGAATATTGTATAAAGACAAAAAATGTGAAACCAAAATTTCCTAAGAAAATAAAAGGAAAACTACAAAACCTCTAGAATTAATGCACACAGACCTGACCCATTTGAATGCCATCACAGGGCGGAAATTTAAACATGCTTACTTTCATAGATGATTGCTCAAGGTACACTACAATGTATCTACTGAGAGAGAAAAGTCAAGTACTTCAAAAATTCAAGGACTGTATCAGAATTGTTTCCAACAAATTTGGCAGAAAGTCACAAATTATACGTTCCAACAATGGGGGAGAATTTGTGTTCAGGGCTATGCAAGACTTCTTTCTAAGTGAGGAAGGCATAGAGTAACAGATTATTTTTGTTTATACTCTAAATCAAAATGGGGTCTTGGAACGCATGAACCGGACTCTTGGACAGATGATTAATTTCTTGCTGGAAGAAGCTCAGTTACCACAGAAATACTGGGGGGAAGCAGCAGTTACTGCCACCTATCTGCAGAACTGACTTCTGGCAGCTGCAACCAACAAAACACCCTTTGAGCCATGTCATGATCAGACGCCGTGTGTCTCACCTTCGTGTATTCGGCTGCAAGGCCTTTGTACACATCCCCAAACAAAAGAGGTCAAAATTTGACAACACTGCCAAGAGGAATATTCATTGGATATTCTTCAACGCAGAAGGGATACAGAGTCATAGATCCCAAAATTGGTGAAGCTGGAATATACAGAGCTGTCCACTCTGATGAAGGAAAGTGTGCACACCAACCAGAAGGGGTGCCACACCAAATAGATGACAGCGAAATGGAAGAAGAAACTGAGCTATTCTTCCATAATAGAAGGGATCACAGTAATACACCAATAGAGGAAGACGAGGAGTCTGAGCCAGAAGAGGCATCAGAGCCAGAAGGGGCAGCTGAAGTGCCAGCACCCAGATGCTCTGAACGCACCAACAAAGGTGTACCACCAGAAAGATTTGCTTGCCTTGTAAGAGATGAACTTCCAGAACCAGAGACCTAGAAAGTGATTGAAGCCTTACCCAAAGCTGAAGCTGAGAGGTGGAGGCAGCCAGCCAAGGAAGAGCTGGAAGCTCTACAAAAGAATAAAACTTGGATACTGACCAAGCTTCCTCAGGGAAGAAAAGCTGTAGGCTGCAAGAGAATATTCAAGAAAAAGTCAGATGCTAAAGGAAACATCGAGAGATACAACACAAGCCATCGGGAAACTTCTGTATATCAGCACTGTTACCAGGCCAGACGTGGTGTTAGCAGTGGGATACTTGTGGCAAAAAACCAGATTGTCAAGCAAGGACTGGAAAGCAATCAGGAGAGTGGTGAGATATCTGAAGGGCACTGCAACCACAAAACTGAAGTTAGCGGCTACCCAAGATCCTAAACTAGTGGGATATGCAGATCCTGATTGGGCTGAAGACACTACAGATCAAAAATCCACCAGTGGAAATCTTCTACTATGCAGATTCAGTGATCAGCTGGGCAAGTAAGAAACAAGAATTATAGCACTCTCTTCCACAGAAGCAGAGTGTGTATCAGCTTTTGACACTAGGAGACAGTTGACATGGCTACTGAACTGTTCAAAGATTTAGGTATCTCTATACCTGGTCTGTCGTGATGCATGAAGACAACCAAGGATGCATCAGACTCATGGAGTCGGAAGCGGTGAGTTCATAAACCAAGCACACAGACATGAAGCACCATTTCATTAGATATACCTACTGCAGAGGACTACTCAAGATGTATTGTCCAATGGAAGACATGACTGCAGACTCTCTGACGAAGGTGTTGGGCAAAGTCAGATACTGCAAACTGCAAGACAAGATGAACCTCGTGGGCTGAACCAAGCACTCGTTGAGAAGGGGTGTTGGAAGTGGGGCAAGAGCAACTCCTGTTTGGGTTCTTTTATTTGTATTCCAGAAGAAAGATAGAGTTAGGGTCCTTCAGCTGGCTGGGCTTGCCTACCCTTACCTGTGCTGTTTTCTACCTAACTTCCTTCCGTTGTAAACTGATATGCTCAGGGAAGCTGACCTGCCCCTCCTCCCTATATCTCTCCTCCCTATATCTCCCTATATCTGTCCGAGGAGAGAGGAGACATCTTCGTCTTTGCTCTCTCTCCTGAGCCATGAGGGCAAGACCCATGTCTGGGCGTTGCACCTCCAACTTAGTTAGAACTAGGTATGCCTTTCCTATCTACTATGTATTTCTATACAGTAGCTTTTCTTATTTTACTGTCTTAAGTCTCAGTGATCGTAATGCAGGGTAAAAGTCTGCTACTTAGGTAAATACACATACTGGCACACACACAGCTCAGACCAGAGTATCTCTACGTATTTCCATAACAGAATGGACTGGAGGACCAGGAAGGAGCAGCTCATGTCTTAACTCCTGTCCATTCCTGCCTTCAATTGCTAGGTGGCCCTACAACCCACCTGATGGCATGCTTACTGGGGAAAATTGAACCCATCTGCTCTGACTTCCCTCTTTGTGCACCCTCCTCTGGCATCTCCTTCTGCTTTTTCTTGTTTATATATTTATTACATTTATACCCTGCCTTTCTTTTTCATGATAGAAACCCAAGGCGGCTTACATATAGTTCCCAGGGGGTCTCCCATCCAGGCACTGACCAGACCTGACCCTGCTTAGCTTCAGCAAGGTGCTGCCCTCATGTGCCTTCAGACCATAGCCTGGGACCCTTCCTCTAACCTATCTATGTGTCCCTCCCAAAATCTAGATTTACTATATTTATATAAAGCCATCCAGTAACATTCCCTGTGCAGCTTAAGTTGCCTTCTTCATTGCCATTATCTGTCCTTTCCACTACATTATCAATCTGTCTTACTCCTCTGGTTCCCGCATTCAAACACTCCACTGTTTCTTTTATTCTCAAATAAATTCCCTTAATCTATCCTTCCTCTCCACCCTACCCCCCCATTTTCCCTTCCACCTTTTATCTCCAAACTCCTGGAACATGCTGTTTACTTCCACTGTCTTGACTTTCTTTTCTTCAATTCTGCTTTTGAGGAGTCCCTTTAATATGGCTTCTGCTGATTACGTTCCCCCGAAACTGCCCTTATGAAAGTCACTCATGACCTCCTCGCACTCAAGTCCACTCAGCCTTTGTCCTCTTTACCTATCTTTAATACCATTGATCGTTCATGCTTCACTCCCTTTCTAAGTTCTTGCTGGTTCTGTCCTCAGCTGCTTTTCCTACCCATCAATCATTCTTTAAATGTTTCCATAGCAAGAATGCTCTTCTTATTCCTCTCCTTCAGGATCCCTAGGGGCTTTGCAATTGGCTGTCTACATTATCTATATACATTGCCCGTGTCATCTCATCATATCTCATGTCTGTCAGTACCACTGAGCTCTACCTCACTTTGCATTTAAAAGCTAGCTAGCAGGTGAGTGAACTTGAGAGTTTATGTTTCAGTCAAAATTCACTAGGAGGCCATAGATTTTACCTTCAACAATTTATCCTTCCCGCTTGCAAAATGCGATGGTATTCTTGGCTTACCCATATCAAGTGGTTACAGACATTAATGAACGAATGAACATGTAGTACTTTGAAACACTTGAAATATGCTTCAACCATAGTTCAACCATACCTCATAATGTTGCCTGCTGAAGATTTCAGATTCACTACACAATCTGTAGAGACAAGGTAGCTGTTGCTAGAAATGTTTTTTTTCCAGTGCCCTGGAGAACCACTGATGGGCAGACCAGGTAAGTCAAATAGACCAATGGTCTTACTAAGTTAAAAAAAAGAAGACATCTATATATCTGCTACCAAATATTATTATAACCCTACATTAGCCCAGATTTGCCCCTAGAAAAATTTCTGGTTCAAAAAACAAGGGGAGTGTGAATGTGACCTGGTTGAACTTTTAGACGAAACACATCTGCTGTGGTTAAAAATACAGACTTATATGTACTGCTTTTAAAGCTTTTTTATGTTGCTGGACACTGCCCTGATTGTTTGTGAGAGGGTGGTATAGAAATACTTTTATAAATAAAAAAATAGTAAGACTTTTCAGTAGAGAACAATTGTGGATTTTGGAAATGATCACATAGACAATGTTGTTATAGGTAATGAAAATAAAGATAAAATAAAGGACGACAAGAGGAAAAAGATTTTTTTTATTTCAGTGTTTCTTCACTGTCAATACTGTCCTTTTCAATGCATGTTGCAAACAAACCCCATCAGCTTTTCTCAGTTTTAAACAGCTACAATATTTACAGGCTGTTTTCGACAACACACACGCAGACATACACACACACTCACTAACACACACCAAGTACACATACCCCTATCCCTGGCAAGATCTTGATATGCTGGTAGATGCAAAGTACATATTCCACATCCCATTTCAAACTCAATTCACCCTTTCCTGCTTGCTATATTTTATATCTCCTGCCTCTATTTAATCATCAGCAGTTCATTGTCAGGTTAAGTTTCATAAGAATGCTAACAAGTTTGACCTTCAAGCTTTTTGATTTCCATCTGCTGAAGTCATACTTGAGCAACTGTACTGGGCTGTGTGTATACACAGTCAAAAGTCTAAATGGCTAGTTTTTAAAAAGTTTGCATTGCACCCCTGAAGCCTTTTGGAGCAGCCATCTTAAAAATAGTATTTTAAAAAAATCTGGGTGAAAACTAGTTGAGGGCTGTAGTTCGCACCAAGGTGTTATGTACCTACCATCATTTTACTAAGGCACATGTTAAATACTGCTATAATTTCACACACTGTCTAGCATCACAGAGCAAAAGGCATCATGTTATTAAACACCAATTAAAGCCAGACAAGTAGAAACCTATATGATAGGTAAGAAAAATTCCCTTAGTAAAATTAGGTATATAATACCATGGTGGCATAACCCCATACCCAATATGAAGCATTTCTACATGCTTTGAAAGACTCTACCATTTATACTATTCCATTTAGTTAAGGTATTAGCTTTTCTTTTCTTTTTAAAAAAGGGCCTTTTAACTGGAAGACTGACATCACTGGGTTATCAGGTCTTACAATAAAGCATTTCACTGCCTATTTTGATAATATTTTGTCCCAACGCAAAGTTTAAAGGCCTCTTGCCCATACCATTCCAGCTGTACATTTATTCGGCATTTTCACGCAGTTTTGCAAACATCAGCTCCCAAACAGCAAGATTGGGAGATAAAGTCATGACAGAATTTAGATCAGAAACATGTGAGATCCTATAAGGAATTAAAAAACAAAAACAAAGAACAACACTTCTACTGAGAACTCTTGCAGTTTCTGGTTTACAAGAAAGTCTGCAGTTCCCTACTGCAATATTAGATATGAGTAGGATTGTGTCTGTAAGAAAAATCAAAGCATTTCAAAATGAGGTAAGAAAAGGTTTTGCTTTATTTTCCCAGCATATTAACTGGGAAGTTAAGCATGCTTCTATGTTTAAAGATATGTTTAACTGGGTAGTCAGTATACATTTATAAATATCACCTTTAGAAAAACTGACTTTCACAAAATATTCCTAGATATATATCCACAAAGGCTAGTTTAAGCATGGAGAGAAATTAATCTAGCAGATTATCAGCTACATACAACATTGCCAGAGTATTGAATGGCAAATAGTTTTGTTGAAAAGTGCTAAGAATTTTTTTTAATTGCACATTTTGCTGAAGAAGTTATAATTCACCAAGAATATGCCTCCATATAATGAAAGTTGTGTAGAAATTTAATCTTTTTGGTTAACAAGTCCATCTAATGCAGCATGCATAGAGAAAAGTAGAAAGATTTGGGGTAGAAATTTCATATGTTCTGGTCATGTAATTAATGTAGGTGTCATACATTAAGAACCTAGAATCCCAGAGCTCCATTTCCAAATGAATGGCATATCAGCAAGCTAAGAAACTGGAGGGTGAAACTGGAGTTGTGTATTTCCTTGTGAGACATTCACTGCTGCCTAAGGAGATTTATACCTAATACTAGTGCAACTGAAATCACGTTCAAATGATTTGCATCCCAGAGACATGTGTTCAACAACTGAACCTATCAAATTATAAATGGATCTACATATGAACACACCAGCAGCCTTAAAATTACCATCTCGTTAAATTTCTAGTCTCAAATCAAGTGCAAGCAGCGTGTAATATCTGTCACAGATTTGTAGGGTGTTTGTTTCTTGCTAGATATTAAAAATGGGAAAGCAGAATCTTGTTTTTATAAAAATCTAACAAAGGCAAGCTGCCATGTTGTACTCAAGTCACTGCTTTAGTCAAGCCGGCACTTTTTATATAAAAAAACTTTTACTGATGGATATGTGTGAGATCACTAATTATTTTCTAAAAAGATTGGTTTGCCCTTTTTTTTTACTATCCTTGGGAAACCCAAGATGGGTGTGATACATATTTATTAATTTAATTGTCAATTCAGAAGGGAGTCAAGAATGACCTGTCAACATAGAGGCTTGCTTCTCTCATGCCTGTAAAATGATGAAAATGCCACTATAGTCAAGAGCTAAAGTGAAGACATTCAGACATTCATGTGTTAATTAATGCACACAGACTGTAGTCCAGGCCAGAACAACAAATTCTTATCAAAGGTTTTCTTGCGTTCATTGAACGCATGTTTTTCCAAAATTAAGTCTTTGATTTCACATGCATGACAAGAATGATCTGCAGCAATGAAACCCACAGCATTAGGAAATGGAAAACATTGCACAGCATGTGATCTTTTCAAGATCATAATTTCACTATGAGCAACATTCTCAATGTATTGACACTTTGCCCAGTGCAAAGACTATTATTCATGGCATTGGACAAGTTATATTAGGCCCTGAGAATGTCAACTCTTTCATTAGTAGGTAATGATTTTAATTTTGCAAGATTACCCATAAATCATTTTAACTTAGGTAATACTGAAAATAAAAAGATGGCTGCTTCTAAAAGCTACAACTATGGATTGTGTTCAGTTTCTTACTGAGCCCCGCAAAGTTCCAGATCACACACAGGAAACAATATGTACATATACAACTTGCATGAATGCTGTGGAGCAAGACATAGAAGCAGCAAATTAAGGAGCTGCAGCTTCCTCTCCTCATCCCAATGCTGTTTGAGTAACTTGTTTCCCTGAAAGCACACATACTGGAAAAAAAACCCAAACACAGTAAAACCTAAGATATGCAACATAATTCAAGTTCACAGTTATACTCAAAGTACAGTCATTATAGAATATCTAATAACTGAAAATAAAATTCAAGTCACAGAAAAGAATGGGTAAAGTGAGCTAAAAGGTGAAACGGTACAAATGATATGACGGTCAGGTTGAGCCTCCTGTATTTTTTCCTTTAATTAAAACACCACCACCTTAAGCTGCTTCGTCAGACTGAATATAGGAAGAAGTCCAAATACACATAGAATACCATTTAAAACACTGGGCCTCATCTAACTCCTCTTAAAAAAAGGGAAATTTCTTCCAAAGGACACCAATAGCATATTGGTCAGAACTGGAAAGCAGCCAAAATGTAAAGGAAGAAAATGAACAGTTATGTGGACGCTTCATAAAAAGATGAAATTACTACACATTTGTGCCAACAATTGGTTTTCCCAGGAGTGGCAACCTCTGGCATTTTATTCTATAGTTTGGTACTCCACCATATATCGTTAACAGGACAGTATGAATGCACTGGTGCACGATCTAGTATATTAAGCCAAAAATGAAATCAATGGCACAGGTCCTACCAACAATATGAATAGGGCGTGGGAGGGGGTTATCCCAAAGGCAATTTAAATAATGGTATTTTCTTATTTTATATAGTTATATATACATATATAAATAAATGTTCTGAGCAATCTCAGACTTTTTTAGTGCATTGCCATAAAAAATTAGTGCAGTTTTCTCATTGAATTTTTTCGCTCACAAGGAATAAGAATCTTTTTAAGTCTGGTCACCCTCGCCATAAATAAACCCTCCATTCTGCTTCACACTGAACTCAAGATTTGTAAGCTACTAAGTTGCTTTAAAAAAAAGATGAATGGAATCCATATTACTGTGACAAAACATGGCCACTTTCGGCAAAACCAACAGAAAAATGTCCTATTTTAAAACTGGAAAACATGGGATTCTTTTAAAGCTTTGCAATGCATAAAATAAAGTATAAAACAAAAGATATGTCACATTACTTCATGCAAAATGATTTCCTCAGTAGCTAACTTGAAAAATAAAAACACCCCTTAATTATTTTGAGCCAGAGATTGACACACAACCACTTGGTTTTCAAGTCTTTTCCTATTACTTGAGGCATGAGGAGCATCCTCCTGAGAACCCAACCTCATTTCTCAATGTTTTAGAGAGGGACAAGAAGCTAAACTGTCCAAGCAGCTCACACTTCAGCCCCAAGTTCCAGAACTCCCGTTTCAATCACAGCAACATATTTGTCTTCGATCTGGACCAGCAGGATGGTTTTGTCTATGTGAGATCTACTCCCTGGATCTCTGCTGCAAGGCACCCAACGGTGAATCACCTGAGGAAAGTCAAGCAAAGAAAATTTAGGTAACGCAGACAAGTGTAACTTTCATCATTCTGAAAAACAATGATGTTCCAAGACAATGACTCAGATTGTATGCTCAATACCTAATCCTCTCCTTAATAGGTGGGGAACCAAGATTTTGCTTCCATGTCTTGTTCATGAGATGTACCTGCCCCACCTCATCCAACTCCCCTCAAAAAAATAAAATTTATTCCAAAGGATGCCAATAGCATATTTTAGCTGGCTCAGAATTAGAAAGCAGCCAAAAGGAAGAAAATGAATGGTTGTGTGATTGGGCCCTTCATAAAAAGGTGAAATTACTGCACATTTGCTCAGTATTTCCCAGGTTATGGTCTGAAGGCACATAACGCCAGCTCCCTGATGAAGCTAAGCAGGGTCAGGTCTGGTCAGTGCCTGGATGGGAGATTGCCTGGGAATCACATGTAAGCCGCCTTGGGTTTCTATCATGAAAAGAAAGGTGGGGTATAAAAGTAATAAAAAAATAAATATTTGCATAATATTTTAACAGTGCACACTGATATTTTTCCTACTCATAATGGTGGAACTGCATTTTATAGGGTAACAACCTCTAGGAAGGCATGAAGAACCTTTCAGAGGAACAGAACAGAAAGAAAAAATGCTTTTGTGAACAGTGCAGTCCTCTAACTTATTACATGTGTGAGTGCTTGTTTCTATATACCTTCTTACCAACCCTGACATGCAGAAACAGACTAACAAAAACCATATATTTGTCATAAATTACAGGCTGCAGAATCGAGCTTTTTGTAGTATTCAAAATTATTCTAAAACATGAAGTACATATGATCCCTTGGTGTACATTCAATGAGATTGTAAATAAGTGTGCCAATCCCAAAAATTTGCTGCAGAAAGAAACTTACATGGCCTTCCATGCCTTCCTGAGGACTCCAGTCTTTCCAACTGTTTCTTCCAGCTTTTAGCCGTATTGTCTCATCTGGCCACTGCAGTTCCTTTCTTTTGGACAAGTTAATCCCTTCCAGTACTTGGCTTGGATCTATTATCTGCAACAGGAACAGTTTAAAATATTTTGGAACAATCATCCACTTAAGCGGAAATTAAACTCTCTTCCCTCTTCAGCTAAATGGAAAAGGACATGTTACTGTTCTCCTGAAACTGTACCACTTCAGTACACAGGGGAGGGACTGGGTAACTTAGTATTCCCTCTTATTATAAACCTCTTCCTTCCCTGCCCCCCCCAAGTTTCCAAATTTTGTCAACAGAGCTCTGGGCTCTAAGCAGTTAATACCTAGACATGTAAATCTATTCAGCATATAAACTTTGGTGCCTAGAGTAAAATAGGAAAGAGCATTGCTGAACTCCTACCCTGTGCCTATAGTGGAGGAAGGCCAATTCATTATAATTCCTTGAATCGCTAATATTGAACTCAAACTACCTTCGTCTGTATGGAAGGTCCTTATTTGCCCTGTGCATAAAGTTGCATTATTCATTACAACCACCATTAACTGGTTAGCGTTTGCTAACTAGATACTGAATAATGTAAGATTACTATTCAACTTAGAGGGTCGGGAAGGAACGGCAATCACCATAAAGTGGCTTTATAACTCTAAAACTGTGTTGAAAACATACCAAGCCACCACCACCCTTCCAAACCTTCATAGTTTTCTTGGTCAATTACTTGGAGCCTGTAAGCATTTGTAAGTAGTAGAATACCAATTCCTTATGGTATATATCTCTACAGATACTTTACCAAACGAGCCACAGCTCCACTCTCTTTGGAGCATTGCATTATACAAGTGGTCAAAAACTAATGTACCACTGGCTAGTGATGAAAGCTGGGACTAACGATATAAAAGACAGGAAATCAGATTTGTTCCTCCAGTTGATTTACCTGAATTCTGTAAATAACATCATCCCTTTTGGTTTGTATCTGATTTACAGAGCTCACATTTGTACCCGGCTGTGTATCAGTAACATTATTCATTCCATCTGCCCCTAGAAAGCCAACAAGGGCATGCTGTTTGCAGGCTGGGATGCTTTGGCTGGAGCTGCTCGAGGAAGGCAGGCCATGTTGCACGTTGACAACACCTGTCTGGCTAGGGGGGTCCATTTGGTTCACCATGGACAGACGTGACTGGATGGATGATGGAAGGTTGCGGAGAGAGAGCTGGCTGGTGGAAGAGCGTCGGCAAGGCACAAAGCCAGTAGTGGACGTGCGGAGGGATGAATGACGACTGCTGTAGCAATAAGATGACTGGCTGGCAACTGAGGCACAGGCAGGGGAGTGTCTGACAAGGCTGGACTGCACAGAATGAGCACTATGGCTGGTGCCTAATAAAGAAATATGATCATGAGAGCAAAGAATAAGTGCAGGTTTCTGATATTCTATAGCTTTAAGCCTTTAACATACCAACTTGTCCGACGACATTATGCGCCTGTGAGAGAAAAAGGAATGCCTCTCCTAAGACCACATCTGCTGTCGTAATTGTGTGCATCATTTGAAAACATTGTTTTTGTTGCAAATAATTTTTCTTTTGTGTTGGTAGCATTGTTCTTGTTGCATTATATTTGCATTGTGTTTGTTGCACTGTATTTTTACTGTATATTTTTACTGGTTATTTCTTATGTAATCTTTTTTTTGTAATATGTTTTATAATATTTTGTTCACCACTTTGGGGGCCTTTTGGCCAAAAAGTGGTATATAAATAAACTATACAGTAGGGCCCCGCTTTATGGCGCTTCGCTTCTCGGAGCTTCTCTAATGTGGCGGTTTTGAGTTGTGCCCATGTCCCATATGTTCAGCGCTTGTTCCATTTTTGCAGCGATTTTGCGGCATGATGCGAATTGATGGCGCCCGACGCCCTGAGCACGTCATGATCGTGCTCGACGCCCTGAGCACGTCATGATCGTGCTCAACACCCTGAGCGTATCAAGATTGTACCCGACGCCCTGAGCGTGTCATCAGAGCTTGGAAACATTCCTTTTTTAAACTACAGTTGGGCTGATGGGAGTTGTAGTTCAAAAAAGAAACGTTTCCAAGCTCTGACAACGTGCTCAGCAGCTGAGTCAAAGGGCGTCCAGCGCCATTTTATTGTTGAGGGAGGCAGCGGAGAGCGAGCAAGCGTGCGAGCGAACAGGCAGGGGCGAGAGCAAGCAGGCAAGGGGGGATGAGTGAGGGAGGCGGCGGAAGGCAAGTGAGCACACAATCAGGCAGGGGGGAGAGCGAGCAGGCAAGGGGGGATGAACGAAGGAGGCGGGGGAGAGCGAGGAAGTGCGCAAACAGGCAGGGGGAGGGCAAGCGGGGAAAGCGAGGGAGCTGGCGGAGGGCAAACAAGCAGGTACGGGCGGGCGGGCAGCTCCCTCCCTGTGATCCGCAGCAGGCCCTGCCATGGAAGGGGAGCACTACTCCCCCGCCATAACAAGGGCGATGCACGGAAAAGTGGAACATCGATCAGTTGTTGCGGGGGAAGCTTCAGGGGCCAAGCGCTGTCATCTGGAGCTCCCCACACTACAGCTGATCGGTGTTCCGCTTTTCAGCGATTTTCACTTTACGGCGGGGGTCTGGTCCCTAACCTGCAGTATAAGTGAGGCCCTACTGTACTACTACTACTACTAGTTCTTTCTTGATCTAAAATTGATGGTCAAATAGGAATAGCCCCACACAGTTTTGATACAAAAATATTGGTTTTTTCAACAATTAAAATCTGCAATCTATTTCATTGCTATTGAGAAGTAGTAGCAGCTATTACAGATTTCATTCATATACCGGGATAAAACATACCTGATAAATGTTTGCGTCTAACTTTCAACATCATTCATAATGAACTGCTAAATTTCTCCTGTTGTGGCTGTATACTATAGCCATCATGTTAAATCGAAAATACCCTCATGCCATTCTACTGCTTCCCATAAGCTCATTTCAAAACAAAATCTTACAAAACATATAGTCCTGAACTCATAAACACTTGCTTAACAACCCTCTAAGTTTTCATGGTGATACACAAAACACTCAGAGAGAATCCAGAGTGCAAAGTCTAAAAGAAGAGAAAAATAATTCAGACCCATTAGGACTTTTTGTGTGGTCTCATATTTTGTTGAAATTAATTAAAAATCATGTTCACAGAGTACCTGTAATCCTATTACTGACCTTGCCCCATAGTGTGACTTTCATCTTCAGTTTAAAAGTTAAAAAAAATGCATGGCTGATTTTTAATTAATTTAAGAAAATTAATATTGGAGTCTATGATAGCACAGGCATGCTCAGCAAAAACCAACTGTCAGTGTTCTAAAAGCCAGACTAACAGCTGTTTGGCTTGGCTAATCTAGGGGCCACACCCAAGCCAGACATTTATTCCACTATAAATAGTCATGTTAGGAGACTCCTATTGCCCTGACAGAGCTCCACTGGCCAGAGTGGTTTAACAGTCCTCTTCCCCCTCCCTGCCCCTACCCCAAGGTCAGTTTCATCTATTCTAAGCATGATTCCGCAGGAGTAAACTCCACTGAACTCAATAAGCATGCAAATGATCAAACCTGCCCTACCCTTCCTCCTATCCCCTCCCCTGTGGTCAGTTTTACCTATCAAGATTTAATGGGGGTAAATCCCATTGGACTCAATAAGTATGCAAATGATCAAACCTGCCTTTCCCCTCCCCTCCCCTTCTCTTTTCCTCCTCCCCTCTCCATCTCCTCCCTCCCTCCCCATGGTCAGTTTCACCTATCCTAAGCATGATTGCACAGGAATAAATCCCACTAAACTCAATAAGCATGCAAATGATCAATCCACTCTCAGAAAACTTGCACAGGATCCCATTTCTTACCTCCCGGATTAAAAAGCAGGGAAATTCACTAATAGGCAAAAAAAAAACCTCTTGTGGTTTAATAATATACCTATAGCCAACAGATATTTCTATTAAGCTTTACAAAGCAGGGAAATTGGGCAGCTATAGTGAATGCATCAGGGGAGCAGGAGACCTGACCTCTCTGAGATATTGGACTGCCCTACAAATTTGTCAAAATGCACAATTTGGGTTGGTCTTTCACAGCCCAAACCACTTCCTGTGCAGCTTGGAAGATTTTGGTAACATGTGCCTCTGAGCATATGGTGAGTGGTAGTAACACCTGCAATCGGGATTGCATCTCCAAAGTTGAAGAGTTACATTTTTTGTATATTTGTTGGTGTTCTTACTTTGCTTGTTTCCTGTGTTTCTACTGTTTCTACAGAGAATCTAGCCTAGAAAATTATTAATCATTAATTATTAATTATTAATCAAACTCATTAATCATTCTAGAAATATGTGTCAAATTTATTTTTATTAATTTCAAAGCCCTTTTTTTGGTCAATGTCATATGATGGCGAAGACAACCTTTTCTGTTTCAAACCGCACGTTATATTCTATTTTGATTTTGGGTGCACTAAGAGTTGAATCTGAAATTGCAGCTTTGATGTAAAATTAGACTGATTACAATATGTTGCTACTTAAGCAATGAATCTAGCTGTTGGAAAAAACAAACTTGGCCTGCCCAAGATGTATGTATTCAGCCTGCTATACTTAAACCACTCCACTTAATGAAGGGAAGGTATGGTCAATTAAAAACATAGAGCACTCCTAGAAATTTTCTAGAATATATTTTACCCCCCAGATTTATCTTGTGCAGACTGAGACACTCCTCACATCCACTGCAGACTATTCTGCAGAATAGTCAGTGCCATTATTCTGCAATTGTTTTTGGAGGTTTTTTTAGTGTAAATTATGCAAAGTGTTGCTGTACTCCATATATGCACAGAAAAAGAAGCAAAAGAAAATAGTACAGTATCTCAGAGGGGAGGTCGGGTCTCCTGCTCCCCTGGTGCATTCACTATAGCTGCCCAATTACCCTGCTTTTTAGTTTGATAGAAATATCTGTTGGCTATAGGTAAGTTCTTAAACCACAAGGTTTTTTGCCTGTTAGTGAATCTTCTCTCAGTTGTCCCATCAAGGCTGCTTTACAAGGCATCTGCCGTTGTTGTAACAGTGGCTCATTACCTGAACAGGGCAATGTTTTTCCACACCACTGAAGATTGTTTGGTTGGGGGCATGGCATTGCAAAAGCTTCGTGATCCATGTGGTGAGCTGCTGCACATACAGAACTCATAACAAGTGGTGGAAACAGTTGCATGGAGCACCTGAAAATACCCTTGATGTGGCAGCCATAATATATGCAACAGGCCCAAGTTTTAAGCTGCTTTCTGTTATGCCTATCAAGAATATGTTAAAAGAATTTCGGTATCTTCTATATGCTGTGTGATCTTTATGGAAAATATATAACTCTGCCCTGCTTCCTCCCATAGTGTGATCAAAGCAGTAAAGTATTTACATGCAGACTCTATCATGCACTTGCTCAGTGTTACCTAGAGTGGCAGAGGGAGATGTGACAGGAGGATGCAGTCCTGTTCCAGGGGTCTGTCCAACGGTGACATTTCCTCCTCCTTGAGAAACGCTGCTTTGAGAGTCATTGACAGTGGCACTGTTACTTGTGCAGGAAGCTCCACCTCCAGCATCTGAGTCTTCAATGTTTCCCCCACTGTTGCAGCCAGCACCACAGCCTTTTCTTAACCTGAACACAATGGAAACCCAAAATAAGATGGACTATAGGAACCCGACATCAGATTCTAACACAAGCCTGTACAGAAAGATCCATTCCTGATATGTTTCATAAAATTTACCCTGACCCCATGCTTCATCATGTTGGGTACTTTCCTGCCCCAACCCAGGGCTGGCTACTGCTTATAAGGGCAGGGAGTTGAACAACACGACAACATTGCAACACACATTATAGAGAGCAGGGGAATAGCTTGGACATGAAAATGCTATTTCACTTTGAGCAAATACACAGAATATTTTGATATACATTTTGCAAACATGCTGTGACAATTTGTAACAGTGAGCATCCATGTGGCATTTCATATTTTCTAGTAAAAGCAGACTCTCACACAACTGTGCAAGTGCCTAGTTTTGTTTTATTTGTGATAAACTGCATTTGATTTCAAGGAGTTTATTCATGCAGTTGTAGGGGAGCAGGCTCCAGGGCCTCTACGGATCCCCAGCCAGGATTTTGACAAGTTAGTTTTACATAGAAAACAGGTGCTATGCTCACTCGGCGGGGAGTGTTCTGAAGTTGGGGGTTATTTCTTTCACCCCCATGTCATGGTCAGATCACTACCTGGTGAACTTTGACTTCTCATTGCCACACACCCTCCGCAAGGGCAAAGGACCTATTAGAATGGTCCGCCCCAGGCGCCTGATGGATTCCTGACTGCGCTGGGGGAATTGGAACCTGCTGAAGGTTGCCCGGTCGAAACCCTGGTGATGGAGTGGAACGAGGGAATCACCAGGGCATTAGACCGGGTGGCTCCGAAACGTCCTCTCCCCCTGAACAGAACTCAGACAGCACCGTGGTACACACCCCGGTTGCGAAGTCTGAGACAGGAGGTGAGACGACTAGAACGCCGGTGGAGGAAATCCGGCTCTGAAGATGTTCGGACACAGGTTAGAGCAGCAATAGCTGCCTACCAGGTGGCAATAAGGGCAACAAAGAAGGACTTCTTTGCTGCCTCTATTGCATCCGCAGAATGATGTCCCAGGAAGCTGTTCCAAGTGGTCCGAAGCCTGGTCGGTCCAGTTGCTCAGGAACCCTTGGAGCATTCTAAGGCTTCCTGTGACAAATTGGCAAGGCACTTTGCTGATAAAGTCGAACACCTGAAGAACTCGATTCCGTATGCTGTGGATGCAGTAGAGGATCCAGAGTTGACCAGTTGCAATCCGGTTCAGTGGGATCGGTTTCGGCCTCTTCCTTCTGAGGATGTGGACAAGGTACTTTCAACGGTAAAGCCTACCACCTGTCTGATTGATCCTTGCCCATCATGGTTCCTTATGAACTGCAAGGAGAAATTGGGCGAAGGGATCAGGGCGGTGGTAAATGCATCCTTGAAGGAGGGTGTAATGCCACCGGCCCTCAAGGAGGCAATTATAAAACCCATCCTTAAAAAGTCCTCCTTGGATCCCCAAGTCTTGAACAACTTTCGCCCCATTTCGAATTTGCCGTTTTTGGGCAAGATCATTGAGCGAGTGGTGGCTAACCAGTTGTCAGCACACTTGGATAAAACGGATTATTTGGATCCATACCAATCGGGTTTCAGGACCGGACATGGTACTGAAACAGCCTTGGTCGCTCTGGTGGATGATATGAGGAGGGCATTAGACAGGGGAGAATTCACCTTTCTTGTCCTCCTGGATCTCTCAGCGGCTTTTGATACCGTTGACCACGGTATCCTGTTAGATCGCCTGGAGGGATTGGGAATAGGAGGCACTGTTTTACAGTGGTTCCGTTCCTTTCTCTCTGACAGGCATCAACAGGTAGCATTGGGGGATGAGGTTTCAGACCCTTGGCCCCTCACTTGTGGAGTGCCACAGGGTTCTATCCTGTCTCCCATGCTATTTAACATCTATGTAAAACAGCTGGGAGCCATCATCAGGAGTTTTGGGCTGCGGTGTCACCAATATGCTGATGACACGCAGCTCTATCTCTCTTTTAAATCCTCACCGGAGTTGGCTGTGGAGACCTTGTCCAAGTGCCTTGAATCCGTGAGTGGGTGGATGGGAAGGAACAGGCTGAAGCTTAATCCTGATAAAACCGAGGTGCTGCTTGTGGGTGACAGGGGAAGGTTGGGTGTTGTCGACCTGAAGCTTAATGGGGTGAGTCTACCCCTGAAGGATCAGGTCCGCAGCCTCGGGGTTGTCCATGGAGGCTCAGATTTCGGCAGTGAGCCGGGCAGCTTGGTATCAACTACACCTTATACGGAGGCTGCAACCCTACCTCCCTATTCATCAGCTCCCACTGGTAGTACACGCCCTGGTCACCTCTTGATTAGACTACTGCAATGCGCTCTACGTGGGGTTACCCTTGAAAACGGTCCGGAAACTACAACTGGTGCAGAATGCGGCGGCTCGTCTGCTTACAAACAGCCGTCGCCGTGATCATATTACTCCAGTGTTATTTCATCTACATTGGCTTCCAGTTGTTTTCCGAGCCCAATTCAAGGTGTTGGTGTTAACCTTTAAATCCCTATACGGTCTTGGCCCAGTTTACCTGAAGGAGCACCTCCAGTACCACCAAATAAGCCACCCGACTAGATCAGCCATGCAGGGCCTCCTCTCAGTCCCACCAACGAAAACAGCCAGGTTGGTGGGGACTAGAGTGAGGGCATTTTCAGTGGCGGCCCCCACTCTGTGGAATTTCCTCCCGTTCGATCTTCGCCATGCCCCTTCCCTGGATATATTTCACCGAGCCTTAAAAACTTGGCTCTTTGGACAGGCCTTTGGGATCTCCGGGGTGGGCTAAAAATTTTTGTGACTGTTTATAATTGTTTATTGATTGCCCTACATTGTTCTATCTGCTGCTACTTAAAATGGTTATTGTTGACTGCATTGTATTTTATGCTGTATTTATATTGTATTTTATTGAATTTCAATGTGTACATCGCCTAGAGTGGCTCCGGCCAGATAGGCGACACAAAAATTAAATTTTACTTACTTACTTACTTACAGTTAATTCACTCAGCAGGTTAGTGACACAACTGAGAACAGATTTCTGGGCATAATCTATCAGCGCAGCATTTTGTTATGAATTAGCAGACTAAAATTCAAAATTGACAAAATGACTAGAATTCCTGCTGTCTGGCAAGAATCATTTTGTAGCTTTTGCTACGTAAGAGAAAGTGATAGAGCTCAAGACCTTTTATAGTTAACGTATATTCTACAACTGTTTCTACAGAACAAGCCGATTCTACTGGATGCTCTCCGGAGATCTCTTGAACTCCTCACCTGTGCCATGTAGATACTATGAAGTTCTTGATGTTTCCCAAACTGATGGCACCTCCAAGAATCTCTCTGAGCTGCTCATGACTATCTGAATAAGAAGTCGTCAGAGGTGACACATAAATTGGATATCCAATAGGTTGATCACAAGATGAGTTTATCAAGTTCCTTAAAGCCTGCTTTGCATTCTGGATGCTCCCTCTTTCTGGATTCCGATTACGCAAGAAGACCAGCTCCTGCTGCTGCCCAGCCCAAAGGCCACGCACACACTCCTTATTTACCTGCAAGAATACAAAAGGGGGGGGGAAGCATACAATATTGGAGTTCAGCATGAAAAGTATGAGGGAAGAAAAAATAGTTACAGCAAATAGGAGGTAGGGATAGATGAAAATTTAATTTGGTCTACATTTTTAAGCCAAGGGACCTTATTCACATCTCCCAGACTAACATACAGATTGGAACATCATGTATACTTCAGCTTTCGCACTTCTCCAAAGTTGCAATACGGTTCTTGGCTCAGCCAACTTACCAAAACATGTAAAAATGTTGTTATGACCTACCTTTTGGGTTGGTGGTTTTATTTGTTTTAAAATTATATTAACATGCCCTGGGACCTTAGAGTGAAGGGCAGGCAAGAAATCTCAAATACAAAAATAAATACATAAATTCAGCTTTTACAAGAAACCAATACACCAACTTCACCATCTTATCTGGGAAAGCCCATACAATTGCTACAACTCATGCAGAAAAAAAAATGTATCAGGCAACCAACAGAGAGCAATTTACTTTAATGACTCTGAAGATTAGATAGCGCTTGTTCAGCATGATGATTTTGTATTCATTGGTGCCATCGTCCATCACATGGCGAAGAGCAAGCAGAGATGGAGAATTGGACAGGACAGCACTTCTCCAAGCAGGGTCTCCCTCATGAGCTATAACCAGGTTTTGTTCATGAGATGTGATAGCTTCATAGAGAACAGCAGGGTCATCATATTCATCTGGAGATGTGAAATGATCCTATATGGAGGAGTGGAAGCATTGTTCAGTAGAGTCTTCAGCGTGAAAAGCAGAACATTACATTTTAAAGAACCCTAAGATTATGTACCTCTTAAAAATAATTAGGATCTCACCAACCTCCAAAATGGTCTATGATGCCATCCATGCATATTAAATGGTAATTGTTAAAGTGTTAATTTATTAAAATATTTTAGAGACTGCTCTCTAGATGGCAAGGATTCTATAAGAATAGTTAAGTTACTTGTGAAAAGCAGCCCGTTTCAAGCAAGATTTTTCAAAGCTAAGCTTTTTTTAAAAAGCGAAAAAGGCCCTCAAGTATGTATTTGAATAAGCTCACCTAAAAAATAGTACTTTCAAAAATTACTGCTAAATCTACTGTGTTAATGCACACATGACATGCTCTAATGAAATAAGGATATTTTATCCCAAAGCAATGGGCTAATTTTTACAGTGCTTTTTTGACACATCAACCTTTTCCATTAAACATTTTCCTTGTATATTACTAAAACCAGATTTTTTTCCCTTTTGCCTCTCAAACGGCATTTTTATAATTGTCAGGTCTCTGTACTATAGCAGTGCAACAGAGCACATCAACACAACTTAAGCTAGACAACCCACTCCTCTTTTAGCCCTGATGCATACACACATGAACATTCTTTATACCTGATGCAGTTTTAATGACATGCGTATTCCTGGGACCACTACTTTCCTCAGTAGTTCCATGTCTGCAAAGATCCATTCATCTCGAATTGATGAGATACGAAAATCTCCTTTAAACAAGGCATGGAGCCCATACAGGAAGGATTCCAGATTACTGTTTAGTTTTGAAAGAAACCCCAAACATTAAAGCAAACATTCAACATCCTGTGTTAGCAGAAAAGTTTTGCAAAGAATCTGTTAACACTTCCAATTTTATACTTAAATTGCCAATGCAGATTAGAATTGCCATTATATACAAACATGAATGGGGAGACTCGAAACCCCCCAATAACCATCCTTCAGTTCTTTATCTTCCCTGAATGTGTGAAGGGGTGAGCTGATGTGCCCAAGAGGCAACTAATCATCCTAAAGTAATCCTGCCGACAGTAACTTAAATCCTTCTGGTTGATGAGGCCAATAGCAGCAGGTCTACTTAGAACTTTTACTACAGTGTACTCTGTAATAATTTGTTAAAAACAAACAGCAGTCTCATGCCATTCTTTACCAAAATGTTTTGATCCTCCCCTAATCTTTTACCTCCCTCAGTTGTTTTATTGTTAGACCACCCTGTTCTTAAGGCCAGGTGGAATCTGGGTCTCCCGGTTCCTCATCTTCCTATCCCTGGAGGTTTGTAATTGTGTTACTCATTTTCACAAGAGACCGGCAAGATATGTATTATTTAATACTGTCACTAATTTTAAGCAGATGGAGCTTTCCAATGGAAAACAAGGCTCTTCAAACAGTCTACATGAGACCTTGCCTCAGCTTCGCTAGGCATGATGCACAGAGGGAAGACATTTTCTGTATAACTACTATGGGAGGCTAGTGTTGCCATCTCCCTTTAACACACTCCAAGAATTTGTCATATATCACTTACATCTGCAGGCACTGATCAGTTCTTCAGATCTTTGGCCTGCCTCACACACAATTTGGAATACATACTTATACATATTATAATTATTTCAATTTCTTACTTGCCCTTCATCATAAGGATGAGTTACAGCAATATAAATAATACAGTATTAAAAACAGTTTAGAACAAAAATTCCAGTCTTTAGGGCAAGGGATGGAGACATGAAAATGACATGAGTTAAAAAAACCGAACTTTCTCTTCTGTAAAATTCTGGAACAGAAGATTTACAGTACCTAGACATATGATGTGAAGCAGTCCCCAGAGCTCTCCGGCCAAGAACACACAGTCCATAGCAAAGGGTCACCAGGGAAGAGTCCTTATCTGCATTCAATGGCTTCAAGGAGAGAAGAAAATGAAAGGGTTAGGTAAACCAGATAGGAAGTTGCCACTGCAGAAAATACTACTATTATTTCACATCTATCTTGACCTGCAGCAATATCATTTCATGGACATTTCCTTCTCCTAAGGAAAATACTTTTTTTCTTAAGGAAGTGGGGGTAAAATGCATAGCCTTGAATGTGGAGCATCCATCTTCACTTTAACAAAAGAAGCTGGAAGGTGACCCAGCTTTTATCATAGGGGATAGGAAATTGCATAGGGAGTTGGGATGGTGCTGCCATAGCCTCTATAATATAGTCTATTGCTTCTCCCACCATCTGAAAGACTTTGGACTCTTTCATCTATATGGGACCCTGGGACTAATAATCTGCGCTGTTGTTTCTGCTTGACATGCTGGAAGAAGCAGCCTGGCTTCACTGTCATGCCATGTCATGCAAAGGAGACTGCATTTGGGCAACAGCTGGGGCACTATGACTTAAATCTTTTATTAGCCATAATAAATGTTGCAAGGAAATGTTGGAATCAAATCTATCTGAGGCAAAAGCAATGCAGCCATATAAACTATGAACTTTGCTAAAAATGTGTTGAATGTGTGAAAACAAAGCAAAAGGAGAAACTAGTTGTCAAAAGTGCCACTTACAGTGTCAGATAGGCAGAAACGTTTGTATAAGTTACTTCAGAAAGTACAATGAACATTTAACAGTTGGCACTTTTGCGAACTAATTTCTCCTTGGTTTCTGTGCCTCCCTCCTGTTTTGTGTGTGAGAGTGTGTGTTGATTGTGTGCAGATATTAGCTCAGTGCGCTATGGCAAAGAAAAAGGCAAATTTCACGCTATGGAAAATATTATGGCTGCATTTGGAACAGGGAATTCTTATGGCTGCCCCAACCCAAGAAGGATATTGTAGAACTAGGAAAAAGAACAGAAAATGGGCAGCCAAAATGTTAGTGTTAGATCCTTTTTCCTAAGAAAAAAGGCTAAAGTGCTTGCAGATTTCAATTTAGGAAATAAGATGCGTAAGTGGTAACAGTATAGAGGCTTATAAAATTAAGCATATTGTGGAGACAGTGGATAGAGAGAGGTTTTTCTCCTCTCAGAATACTAGAACTCTAAGTCACCCAACCAAATCCACTGGTGTTAAGCTTTGAGACACACTGAATAAGTTGTTCTTCATGCAACACATACTTCCAGAAGGTGTGCGATGGTCACTGACTTAAATCTATTCTCCAAGAATTTATCAATCAATGGTTATTAGCCATGGTAACTAAATGGAATTTTGATGTTCAGAGATAGCATATCACTGAATCCTAGTTGCTAGCGGACAGACACTGGAGGTGGGCCTTTAATTTCCTGCTTCCCATAAGCATTTGGTCACTCTGAGAAAGAGGATGCTGGCCTAGTTGGTCATTGGTGTGATCCAACAGGAATCTACATTCTTAATCTTTATTACATTGCTTTAATGTAAAACGGACCGTTGGTCTAACCTGAAAGGTGGTTTTCCCAAGTATCATGCCATCACGTGGGATGCAACGGCCTATGCTATCAGGGCTTTGTGCGCAGCATCTATATTCATGAGCGTGTACCTGATAGCATAGGCCGTTGCATCCCATGTGATTACATGTTACCTGGGGAAAATCACTTCCTTGTGTGCTTTTACCTTTTAATATGAACCATTTGTGTGACATCATATCTTCCTAGGAGCCCTAAATAATTAAAAAGTGCTTACCTTTTCTCTTCGAGAGCAGCAGTATTCTATCCAATTCAGATAAATGACACAAAAACTCTCTCTGGAGATCCCTGCTAGACGGTGGTCATAGTCCTCATCAATATTAGGAGTAAATGTAGGATCCACATCAACAAAGTTTTGGTCGGCACATTGCTGCAACCCTTCCTGCATTGTTTCATTTGATAACCATTCCTCTAGCTTGGGGGATGAAGTTACATAATAGATGATACCCTATAAAGACAAAAGGTTAAAGGTATAAAGGCACAATTGTTTATGGTGATTTCCATAAATCATTGTAAGAAAGGGGATAAATACAGGCTGTAAAATGGCTGAACCTACTGAATTGGTTTACCCATTTCCTGACTACAGCAAAGAAGGAAAAGTCCTTCTCCCAGCCATTTAGTTGGAGGAGAACAGAAGAGAAGCCCATGAGCCTAAGACTTCTCAAGCTCATTCTAGCTCATTCACATAGTGCTAAACCATGGCTTAGCATTATGTGTGAACCAATCTAATAAATAGAAATTATCAGTAAACCCAATACAGATGTCAACAGCTTGATAATGTTAAGGGTTAACTCCTCTGGCACACTAAAGCACCTCCTTGAGGGTCATCCTTGAGAGTTATCTACTGTTTCGATTAAGCACCACCATTTTACAACGGATGTCTATATCCGCCATCTTAGTAATATAAGCTGTTCATGTACTATGGCCGGAAGCATGACTCAGGGAATACACTGGTGGAACCAGTTCAATGTAGCACACTGTAACATTACCATATATGGAGTTCCTACTGTAAGCTTCCTGTAAGTTGTTTATTGAGGGGTATAAATATCAGGGGAACAAGACAGTCTGGGTCGACCGCACTCACTCTGAATTGCTGGTGTGAGTGCTGCTTATTTTTTAATAAATTATTTTTTAAAGTTTTTATCCTGAACTGCTGTTAGCGTCTTGTTTTGGGCCAGAGCGAGAAACGAGCATTATTTTCACACAATTACCACATTTGCAAAGAGGGAGATGGTTCTACTGCTTTGACTTACAGATCATTTTTTCCCTATGATACTCTGTTACTGATAATCACACTTTTCACTCTCAAGGACAAGCATGTGAGGTCTGGAATTATACCTTGACATAGTATGTAGTGAGTATCTTTCTAAGATCAAAGACTTGAAGCATGGATGCAGCGCTGTTGTCTGTGATGCTGTAACCCTCCAAGACATATTTTGTTACCAGAACCTCCCAGGCCAGCCAGCGTTGGCCAAAAGCAGCATTGAAAGATAGCATGTGAGGGATGTGACCAGGTTCACAACAACAAAACCCTTCATCTTCCTCTACACCCTCAGTGATGGCTTCTACTTCTCGTTGCTGACAATATGTTCCTGAAATGAAATAAAAGGAACTCTTACTAAAAGCAGCAGTAACTACAATAGCTCCACAAAATAGGCCAGAAATTATTATATGCATATATACACCTGGGGGGAGACATGAAGATCACCCAATTAGTTCATAGCTGTTGAAAGTTTAAATACTAGAGGTATCTAGCTCCCAGCTCAGGTTCTTAACCATGGATGCTACAGTCCAGTAGTTAGGTGTCATAAATTGCTACAATGAGACCAGATAACTGCAAAAATTTAACAGGCTTCTGTTTCAAGCATTAATATATATGATTTACATTATTCAATATATACCTTTTGCTCTAAGCTTGGAAGAGCAGCTTGTTCACATCCATTGCTTTTACCCAAATTCACAAATTTAAAATGTCTATCAAAACAAATGACTAATAATAAGCAACTGGCTTGCAGCTTAAGATTTCCGAAGTAGTTTCAAGGAGATTAATGAAAAGTTCATCCAGTTAGCTTTTACCTCTAAATTCAAGCCCTCTCAGTTGGAAGGTGACCAATCCATTGCCTATCTCTATAAGGTGTACTAGTGCATTGAGGTAGTCAGAAGCAAGGATAAAGCAGTCTCCGGTACTGTAGTTCCCCCAACGTCCAAGGAGCAGGTCTCCACACAGGCTGTGCTGAAGGGACCGAGTTAAGTGTTCATAGAAGATTGAATTCAAGTTATTGTCATCTGACCCTGTATGGAAAAAAAATCCAGATCTCATTAAACTTCTTAGTCAACATCTACA
Source organism: Rhineura floridana (assembly GCF_030035675.1). NCBI lineage: Eukaryota > Metazoa > Chordata > Lepidosauria > Squamata > Rhineuridae > Rhineura > Rhineura floridana. The sequence continues at coordinate 163,574,815 of NC_084481.1, read as the reverse complement.
GTTCCATGGCAAGCAGTGTTTTGAAAGATTTGTCCTTTATTGATAATAGTGAACTATTAGTTGTGAATTTAAATAAATTTCTGTAAGATTGAATTATTAGCATACAATGGTGTTACTAAGAACATAGCCTGCTTAATCAGGCCAGTGGCCCATCTAGTCCAGCAACCTCTTTTCACAGGGGTCAACCAGATGCCCATGGGAAGCCCGCAAGCAGGACTTGAGTGCAAAAGCACTCTACCCTCCTGTGGTTTCCAGCAACTGGTATTCAGAAGCATATTGCCTCCAACCATGAAAGCAAAGGATAGTCATTATGGCTAGTAGCCACTGATAACCTTATCCTCCGTATTTTTGTCTAATCCTCTTTTAAAACTATCCAAGTTGGTGGCCATTACTGCCTCTTCTGGGAGCAAATTCCATAGCTTATGCACTGTGTGAAGAATGTTTTTGTCTGTCCTGAATCTTTCAACATTCATCTTCATTGGATGTCCAGTTTGGACTTCTCCAAACTGAGTGAATGACGCTCTTGTACTCAGGTTCTGCTTGTGAGCTTCCCATGGACATCTGGTTGGCCACTGTGAGAACAGGATGCTGGACTAGATGGGTCGCTGGCCTGATCCAGCAGGCTCTTCTTATGCTTTTATGTTCTAGATACCCTAAATGACTGTTGCCCTAGAACAGCTGGTCATGAAAGAAGATGTATTTATTAGGGGTGTGCATAAGAATTAGACAAATCCCAAGCCAAACTGCAAAAGGTTCAGGTCTTGTTCAAGATGAAGTAGGATCCCTCCGAATCCTTCTGCCTCTGCTACATGCCCATACATCTGCTCTTGTCAAATCAGCTCTTCATGTAGTTTCTGCAACTTTTGGTGCCTATTGAGCAGAACACAAGCATGAAGCCATTTTTTATAACTTCCTGCCCCTGTATCTAAACTTCTGAAATTTTGCAATTACCTTCCTAGGAGCACCTCTACAATGTCTGCCATTTTCATACTAAAATCATTTCCCACAAAACCAAAGGAAAAGACACATATCCATTTTTGTTCTCTTCCTCCCCACTCCCCAACTTTAAAAGGTGCATAGCACAAAACACCCTGCATTTATTCTTAATTTGGCAGATTTCCTACAAATTGCTCACAACACACCAAAGGAGATAAAAGTAATTTCTTTTTTAACTGATCAAAAACTGGAGAGGCTGTTCTTACAAGAAAACCACTGCAGCTATTCTTCGTAATTTTGGCTGAATTCATCCCCTTACATACTTACAAATGTCATTCAATTCTGACAAAAATACAGAGACAAGTATATATCTTTAAAGGTTCCCAGCACCAAACCCCTGGAACCAAGTCTGGAACTTGTCAGACTTTATCCACTCTGGAGGGGCTACTATGCCTGCAAATTTCATCCAATGCTGTCAAAAAGAAGTAAGTTATAGCCATTTCTTGATTTCCCCATAATATGTGAAGCTTTGGATTTTCTGAATCAGGATTTGAACCAAAGCTGAATTGGGAAACGTCCAAATTGGTGCACATTAAGTTGGGCTGTTTTCAGAAGCACCAAAGTGGGGTGTGAAAACTGAATCTTATAGTTGGTGAGCATCCCAAATAATTATCTATTTATAAAGAGCTAATACAAGAAAGATTTGTTTATACAAGATTTTCACATCTTTGAGATTAATTTGTAAATTAAAGCTCTAGTTTCAATGAAATGAGTATGGATTAAACTATGTACAATTATACAAAGCAGCCAGCAAGAGCAGGCCTCTGCTTTTATCATGGATTACCTGGATTTCTATCAAGCTGAGAAGCCAATCTTGTGTTTGAGTGGTCCACTCGTTTTGTGCTGAAGAGTGACAAAATATTAAGGAGTTACTTGTTTTTTGAATAGCTGTGAAATGAAGCATTGTAGGGTGGTTACCCAATCTCTGCACCTATTGTCTCCTTCTATCCCATTCTTCTTGCTGTATACAAGTTATTTACCACCATTCCTTCCCCCAAGACAGATGAGACAGTAACGCCCATGCAAAAACTAAAACGCTATGGTGCATTTTCCCAGCTGGTAATTCTCTCTCAAATCCCTTATGCTTTGTCTGCTGAAAGAGAAATTGTTTACAAAAATAGTTTACAAAAATAGGTATGTTGCCCCTGCTAGGAAAATGCAATTAAGCATTATGACCACTGCTACCCCCGATCCTTCATTTTCTGTCTCTCTACCTCTTCCAAGACCAAGACCATAATTATAATGATCCACTGTGTTTTTCTGGATGGGGAAAAACAGTTTAGGGTTAGCACACTCTCTCTATTTCAGCAGGCAGACAAATGCATGCACTATAGCTCTTGATAGGCTAGAGCACTGGGCTGAATACAGAATGAAATTTAACAGGGATAAGTGCAAAGTTCTACACCTAGGAAAAAGAAACCAAGTTGACAGTTATAAGATGAGGGATACTTGGCTCAGCAATACCACATGCGAGAAGGATCTTGGGATTGGTGCTGATCACAAGCTGAATATGAGCCAACAGTGTGATGTGGCTGCAAAAAAGGCAAATGTTATTTTAGGCTGCATTAACAGAAGTATAGTTTCCAAATCGTGTGAAGTATTGGTTTTCCTCTATTTGGCACTGGTTAGGCCTCATCTTGAATACTGTGTCCAGTTCTGGACACCGCACTTTAAGAAGGATGCAGACAAACTGGAACAGTTCAGAGTAAGGCAAAAGGATGATCAGGGGACTAGAAACAAAGCCTATGAGGAGAGACTGAAAGAACTGGGCATGCTTAGCCCTGAGAAGGGAAGACTGAGGGGAGTTACAATAGCACTCTTCAAGTACTTGAAAGGGGTCACACAGTGGGGGGCCAGGATCTTTTCTCGATCATCCCAGAGTGTAGGACATGGAATAATGGGATCGTTGCAGGAAGCCAGATTTTGACTGAATACCAGAAAAAATTCCTGTTAGAGCAATACGACAATGGGACCAATTACCTAGGGAGGTGGTGAATACTTCCAATGTTGGAGATCCCAAGAGGCAGCTGGACAGGCACCTGTAGGATATGCTTTAATTTGGATTCCTGCATTGAGCAGGGGGTTGGACTCGATGGCCTTATAGGTCCCTTCCAACTCTATGATTCTTCTGATCAGAGGATAACAGAGGTTGTGTGGTTGCTGTGAGCCGAAGTACCCTGGCCCAGGCTTTATATACATCCAAATCTTTAAAATAGACTTTTGGTCTTACTGTGAAAACTGTCTTCTCTGTGCATGTCAAAGATGATATCAGGTGGGTAAGTAGTTCCACCTAACGGTTGAAGGCAGAAGAGCACTGTTGATTTTTGCAGGAAATCCCTGTTCTGTGTAGCTCCCAGCTCAGTTCTTGATGACAAGCTAACTAGTATTGAGAGCACTGACAGGAATCACGACATGAAACATCAAGCAACAGCACTCATACACTCTCTGCAAGAGGCCTACAAGGTATCCATGGTTGGAGCCCAGCCCTCCTAGGGAGTGGCCCTGATATCATAAGAACATAAGAACATAAGAAGAGCCTGCTGGATCAGGCCAGTGGCCCATCTAGTCCAGCATCCTGTTCTCACAGTGGCCAACCAGGTGCCTGGGGGAAGCCCGCAAGCAATACCCGAGTGCAAGAACACTCTCCCCTCCTGAGGCTTCCGGCAACTGGTTTTCAGAAGCATGCTGCCTCTGACTAGGGTGGCAGAGCGCAGCCATCATGGCTAGTAGCCATTGATAGCCCTGTCCTCCATGAATTTGTCTAATCTTCTTTTAAAGCCGTCCAAGCTGGTGGCCATTACTGCTTCTTGTGGGAGCAAATGCCATAGTTTAACTATGCGCTGAGTAAAGAAGTACTTCCTTTTGTCTGTCCTGAATCTTCCAACATTCAGCTTCTTTGAATGTCCACGAGTTCTAGTATTATGAGAGAGGGAGAAGAACTTTTCTCTATCCACTTTCTCAATCCCATGCATAATTTTATACACTTCTATCATGTCTCCTCTGACCCGCCTTTTCTCTAAACTAAAAAGCCCCAAATGCTGCAACCTTTCCTCGTAAGGGAGTCGCTCCATCCCCTTGATCATTCTGGTTGCCCTCTTCTGAACCTTTTCCAACTCTAGAATATCCTTTTTGAGATGAGGCGACCAGAACTGTACACAGTATTGCAAATGCGGCCGCACCATAGATTTATACAACGGCATTCTGATATCGGCTGTTTTATTTTCAATACCTTTCCTAATTATCGCTAGCATGGAATTTGCCTTTTTCATAGCTGCCGCACACTGGGTCGACATTTTCATCGTGCTGTCCACTACAACCCCGAGGTCTCTCTCCTGGTCGGTCACCGCCAGTTCAGACCCCATGAGCGTATATGTGAAATGAAGATTTTTTGCTCCAATATGCATAATTTTACACTTGTTTATATTGAATTGCATTTGCCATTTTTCTGCCCACTCAGTTTGGAGAGGTCTTTTTGGAGCTCTTCACAATCCCTTTTTGTTTTAACAACCCTGAACAATTTAGTGTCGTCAGCAAACTTGGCCACTTCACTGCTCACTCCTAATTCTAGGTCATTAATGAACAAGTTGAAAAGTACAGGTCCCAATACCGATCCTTGAGGGACTCCACTTTCTACAGCCCTCCATTGGGAGAACTGTCCGTTTATTCCTACTCTCTGCTTTCTGTTTCTTAACCAATTTCTTATCCACAAGAGGACCTCTCCTCTTATTCCATGACTGCTAAGCTTCCTCAGAAGCCTTTGGTGAGGTACCTTGTCAAACCCTTTTTGAAAGTCTAAGTACACTATGTCCACTGGATCACCTCTATCTATATGCTTGTTGACACTCTCAAAGAATTCTAATAGGTTACTGAGACAGGACTTTCCCTTGCAGAAGCCATGCTGGCTCTGCTTCAGCAAGGCTTGTTCTTCTATGTGCTTAGTTAATCTAGCTTTAATAATACTTTCTACCAGTTTTCCAGGGACAGAAGTTAAGCTAACTGGCCTGTAATTTCCAGGATCCCCTCTGGATCCCTTTTTGAAGATTGGCGTTACATTTGCCACTTTCCAGTCCTCAGGCACGGAGGAGGACCCAAGGGACAAGTTACATATTTTAGTTAGCAGATCAGCAATTTCACCTTTGAGTTCTTTGAGAACTCTCGGGTGGATGCCATCCGGGCCTGGTGATTTGTCAGTTTTTATATTGTCCATTAAGCTTAGAACTTCCTCTCTTGTTACCACTATTTGTCTCAGTTCCTCAGAATTCCTTCTTGCAAATGTTAGTTCAGGTTCAGGGATCTGCCCTATATCTTCCACTGTGAAGACAGATGCAAAGAATTCATTTAGCTTCTCTGCAATCTCCTTATCGTTCTTTAGGACACCTTTGACTCCCTTATCATCCAAGGGTCCAATTGTCTCCCTAGATGGTCTCCTGCTTTGAATGTATTTATAGAATTTTTTGTTGTTGGTTTTTATGTTCTTAGCAATGTGCTCCTCAAATTCTTTTTTAGCATCCCTTATTGTCTTCTTGCATTTCTTTTGCCAGAGTTTGTGTTCTTTTTTATTTTCTTCATTTGGACAAGACTTCCATTTTTTGAAGGAAGACTTTTTGCCTCTAAGAGCTTCCTTGACTTTGCTCGTTAACCATGCTGGCATCTTCTTGGCCCTGGCGGTACCTTTTCTGATCTGCGGTATGCACTCCAGTTGAGCTTCTAATATAGTGTTTTTAAACAACTTCCAAGCATTTTCGAGTGATGTGACCCTCTGGACTTTGTTTTTCAGCTTTCTTTTTACCAATCCCCTCATTTTTGTGAAGTTTCCTCTTTTGAAGTCAAATGTGACCGTGTTGGATTTTCTTGGCAATTGGCCAGTTACATGTATGTTTAATCATCCCTGACATGCACAGAGAAGACCATTTTCACGGAAAGACCAAAAGTCTCTTTTCCTGTGCATGGAAAGACGATATCAGGTGGGACATGCCAAAGCTGACCCATGTAGGGTGGGAATATTGCTGGGCTGAATTCATTGACAGTCAGAAAGGACATGCTGTAGCACTCTCCTCCCAAAGGCCGCTTCTGCAGATGCATATGTATTAATCTTGCAATGTCTAATAAGCATACTGGGAATGGCCCACTTGGTCGCTCTACATATCTCCGTTAGTGAAGCATTTCTCGAGAATGCTGCCATTGTGGCTGCTGCCCTAGTGGAATGAGCCACTATCCTAGCAGGTGACATCAGTTGGAGTGAAGCATATGCCAAGGTAATACATGCCTTGATCCACCTAGCTAGGGTGGAGGTTGAAACCTTGTTACCTATGAAAGCTGGATGAAATGAAACAAATAAGGAATCTGTAGTGGTTAAGGTGTTGGACTACAACCTGGGAGACCAGGGTTCGAATCCCCATATAGCCATGAAGCTCACTGGGTGACCTTGGTCCAGTCACTGCCTCTCAGCCTCAGAGGAAGGCAATGGTAAACCCCCTCTGAATACCGCTTACCATGAAAACCCTATTCATAGGGTCGCCATAAGTTGGAAGCGCCTTGACGGCAGTGCATTTCCATTTTTCTTATGAAAAGGCTTAGTTTTGGATATATATACTTTTAAGGCTCTTCTCATGTCCAATGAGTGCCATGCCTTTTCTGTGGGGTGCACAGGCTTAGGGCATAAGGAAGGGAGCACTAACTCTTGTTGACAGTGACAGGTAGATAGAACCTTAGGACGAAAGGAAGGTACAGTGCAAAGTACTACCCTATCCTTATGAAAACACAGAAATTCTTATATACAGATAAGGCATTCAGCTCAGACACACAATGGGTTGAAGTAATGGCCACAAGGAACGGGACTTTAAAGGATAGCAAACGGAGAGGAACTTGACTTAAGGGCTCAAAGGGAGGTTTCTGCAGGACCATTAAGACCTTGTGTAGGTCCCAAGTTGGGCAATGATGGACTGTAGGTGCTGATATCGTTGCCGCCCGAAGGAAACGCTCCAGGAATGGGTAAGAACCCAATGGTTTTTTGGGGAACTTAGATAGGATTGACAACAAAGTCGAAGCCTGGTATCTGAGAGTGTTTGGTCTGAGGCCCATTGTTAAGCCTTGCTGCAGGAATGAGAGGATTTCTTTAATACCTGTCTTACTTGGATTTATGCCTTGTTTCTGAGACCAAGATACGAAGGCTTTCCAGGTGGCCTCATATATTCAAACGGTAGAAGGGCACCTGGAGGCCATCATGGTCTGCACAACTTGCCCCGGAATGCCTTTCTTCAAGAGACGTTGCTGTTCAATTTTCACACATGAAGAGCCAGCCAGCCGGGATCCGGATGGAGAAAATGTCCCTGCGACAACAGATCGTCCCTGAGCAGAATTCTCCACAGGGGAGTGACTGCTAGGTCGATGAGTTCCGGAAACCAAGGTCTCCTTGGCCACCAAGGAGCCACCAGAACCGTTGCCCGTTTGGCTCGGAGGCCACTGGGCTGAGAGAGCATCTCTTCTCTCTGCCTCCGGCGTCTCGTACCTGGCGAATAATCTCTTTACCTGGTGGTTGAGACTGGAGGCGACAAGGTCTACTTTGATTCTGCTGAAGCGTGCCAGTATCGCCTGAAAAGTCAGAGGATGTAGCTTCCATTCCCCTTGATGTACTTTCTCCCAACTCAACCAGTCTGCTTGACTGTTGTCCTCCCCTCTGATGTATTCCACTGTGAGTGACTCCAGATGTTCTTCTGCCCACTGGAAGATGAGTGAGGCTTCTCTCTGGAGAATGGGAGAGCGCATGCCCCCCTGACGATTTAAATGAGATTGGGCAGACATGTTGTCTGTCCTGACAAGCACCGCCCCCAACTGTACGGTGCTTGTGAAGTGTGTCAGTGCCAGGCGGATCGCCCGCAGTTCCAGTACATTGATTGGAAGACTAGCCTCCTCCTGTGACCATGTTCCTTGCACCATCTGACCCTTGCAGATGGCACCCTAGCCTAATAGGCTGGCATCTGATCTGATCACTATACGTGGGGGATCGTGGAACAGTACTCCTGAGCAGATTGGGTTCATGTGCCCACCACCTTAATGACTGATGAACCGTTGGTGACAATAACACTTTCTGATGCTGCCTGGCTGCTATCTTGTTCTGAAACGGTAATAACGCCCACTGCAGGGGGCGAGAGTGATGATGTGCCCAAGGTGTCATTTGGAAAGCTGCTACCATCGACCTGAGCACTGAGGCCAGCTGCATGAGGTCTGCTGATGGGGAAGTCATAAGCTGTGATACCACAGCATGTATTTTGTTGATCCTGTCTTGTGCTACCCATATTGTCCCCTGTTGTGAGTCTATAGTGGCCCCCAGATGTACAATGTGGCGGGAAAGAACTAACTGGCTCTTGTTTTGGTTGATTAGAAAGCCGTGATCCTTCAAGCAGGCTAAGGTGATGTGTAGATCCTCCCAGGCCTTGCTTAACGATAGGGACTGAATGAGGAAGTTGTCCAGGTAAGGTAATATGTGGACTCCTTGCGTCCTGAGGTGGGCTACCAGGGCAACCATGATCTTCATGAATACCCTGGGAGCAGATGACACTGTGAACCTGAGATAACATCTGTGGGGGGGGAAAGAGATGGGGACATGCAGGTAGGCTTCCTTCAAGTCGATTGAGGAGAGGAAGTCCCCTTTTCTCAGTGCCTCCTTGATTGTCAGCAAGGTGTCCATGCGGAACTTGCGGTATTGAATGTATTTGTTCAGGTTCTTGAGGCTGAGTACCGCCCTGAATGACCCATCTTTTTTCATGACAGTAAAGAAAATTGAGTAATTTCCCAAAAATCTCTCACCTGCCGGGACAGGGTCTATTGCTGATATTTGGAGCAGATGGGAAATCGCTTGGAGGGTTCTTGCTCTTTTGTCTTGAGTTGCCGAGAGAGGGGATGTGACAAATCTTCTCGAGGGGGGCGGAAATGTAAATTCCAGTTTCTGATTGCGTATAATACCCATTGGTCTGATGATGTGTCCCTCCAACACTGAGCAAAGCGTTGGAGGCGTCCTTCCACCGGAGGGATGCTGGCGTCAGAATTGGTGTTTGTTTCCTCGTGCCTGGGCTCTGACCCCAGTCTATTGGGAACATATGGTTGACCCTTTGTCTGCGGACATTGTCTGTATCAGAAGGGGCGATTGGTATGGGTATCTCTCACTCGTCCAGACGTCCTAGGATTCAGAAAGGACTGTGACTGTGAATATGGGTGAAAGGCTCTTCGAAACAGCCTTCTGTCCTCCTTCTTCTTGAAGGAGGGCATAGATTTCTTCTTGTCCTTGGATTCCAAGATGCCTGCTAAGGCCTCATCACCAAATAACTTCCCTCCCATGTAGGGTTCTGAAGTGAGGTTAAAACGAGCTGTGGCATCTTCTTCCCAATGACGCAGCCATAGGGTTCTATGGGTTAACACGCCCGCTGCTAATGACCTTGCTGCAAATTGCATGGTGTGCATGGATGCATCTGCCATGAAAGTCACTGCCCAGGAAACATTTAACAAGGATTTGCGTGTTCTGGCAGGGTCCTGTTGTGAGCCATCCAGAAGGTCCTCTAGCTATAAGAGAGAAGCTCTTGCGAAGACAGAAGATGCTGCTGCTGCTCTGATGGAAAGCGCACTAGCCTCATGTACCTTTCTGAGGCCTTGGTCTAGTTTACATTCAGTCGCATCCTTAAGGTGAGCATCTGAGTCCTTAGGATTCAAGGATGGATTTAGAAGATTAACTATGGACTAGCGGGACTTTCAGCTGGTCCATAATCTGCTGTTCCAGTGTATAGATTTTGTTAGCAGTTGACACTGACTTCGTGAACTGCAAAGGGACATCAAATTTGGATTTGATCACTGTAAGCAGTAATGTCGGGAGTTTGAGCACCCTGGATTTAGGCTTTGGGTCTGGACACACTGTCAGGACCCTGGATGCTGATGGAACTGGGGGGTCGTCAGGGGAGTGTAAGCTGAGGGCATCCATTGCCTTGCAGAAAAGGGAGAGGAAATGGGACTCATGGAAGATTCTATTGCTTAAAATCTCTTCCAATTCTGACTCTCCACTTCAATCCTCTTCATCTAAAATAATCAGTTCACTGTCTGGGTCGGCAGGCGTCTCCTCTGGAGGGTGAACATGTCTATCTTGAGTGACAGAGTAAGGGTTAGGTGAATTGTGTGCTGCAGGAGGCTGTGGGTTTGATGATGATGGGATGGCTGAGGAAGAACCCCGAGCTCCCTGCGTGCCACTAGGGAGGTGCTGTATAGAGGGTGCTGTGCCTGATAGATCACTGGCCAAATCCACTAAAAGGGAAGCCCTGAGCTGATCCTTCAACTGTTGAAGCATCTGATCTGATAAATGAAGTTGAAGAGGCTGAGTGTGTGCACAACAGGAATGACATGTCCTTGCAACTGTTGAGCAGGGGGAGAAGAGGGGGGGCTGGGATCCTTCCCCTTCTGTAACATGGATGGTCTGGTAAGAGGCAGATGTGTCTGTAAAACCATGAAATCCACAGGTGAGGATCTGGTAGAAAAAACCGAATCCAAGCCAGGGAGGGCTTGTATGTCTTCTTCCTTGGACAGTGACTCTTGGTCTCTTCTAGTCCTGAAAGTAGAGCTGTATGAGTCTCTCTCCCCCCCCCCCGTCTGCAGTATGATCAGCAGAAGCCTGCCTGGTCTGGCTGGTCTGCCTGCTAGCCATGGGCGCCGCACCATCTGAAGCCACCTTGCCCGCTACGTTCATTGCCTCAGCCACCTCCAGCCTGCCAGAAGGGGGGCGGGCCATGGCCGTCTCCATCTGGGCGTTCGGCACGAAGGAAGGCCCTAAGTCCTGTCTGGGTAACGGTGGTGGCGCTGCTCCTAGTTTGGGTGGGAGCAGCTTGAGCCTCTTCTCCGGCCTGTTGGATTTGTGGGTTGCTTTCCCCATGGTGCAACCGCACAGAGGGTTTTATGGGGGCTGGATGCTACAAGGTGTCTACATTTCTGCTGAAGCTTCGGTGGGGGGAAGGACTGGTGCGCCTTGTTGCGGGTGAGGCCGCGCCGCTGGGTTCGGAGGATCCCTCCTGGGGTTTGTGCAATGAGTGCTGCTTCTGAGAGGCGGGAACGGAGCGTCGATGTGTTGAAAATGCTGCCACTAGATTCCTGTCTCCTCTGTTAATGAGTTCGGTGTGGGGGAGGAATGGCCAACAGCGGCGGTAGTGAGCCGGTCCAGGTGAGAGGGAGGGGCATTAAATCCTCCCGTTAGTGCCCCTAACAAACTTCCCACCCCTGCACAGTTCTGGTGGAGGAAGGGAGGGGAATCCCTTTCTTAGTTTGCCTCGAACGGTGGAAGGGCTCTGGGGGAGGAAAGGGGGATTTTTTTTAAAACGGGGGGAAAGGTAAGGTTGGAAGGAGGAAAAACAAAAACGACGTAAGACCAATACAGAAGACAAATATACAGGCCTGAAGACAGAGCAGAGAGAGCGATCAACCGTTGTGTGTGAAGGCAGAAGAGAACTGAGCTGGGAGCTACACAGAACAGGAAGTTCCTGCAAAAATCAACTGTGCTAGGTGGAGCTACTTATCCACCTGATATCATCTTTCCATGCACAGGAGAATCAAAAGGTCTCTCAGCAGTGAAACCTTTTGAAGTAGCCACAATTCCTACTTAGCCACAGGAAAGTCTCTCTCCATCCCACCCCCTATAGCTCTGAAGAGACTATTACTTTCATGAAAAGTTCACAGAAATATGAAAACTAAAGTTATAATTGCCATGAAAATCCATTTTCGGGAGGCAGTAGTAATAAAGCTGAAATATTGCCCAAAGGTAGGAGAATCATAATCATAATAATCCTTCAAGTTCTATTATTCTAAATGTATCAAATTGCCTAGAAAAAGTACCGATTGTCACCATTTTTCACTCTGAAATTTAAGTTTTAACTTCACAAAATAGCTGTGTTCACATGTAACACTAAGCCATGGTTTAGCACTATGTGGACAACCTGGAATCAGCCCAAAACATCAGTCTCCACTTTCCTGCTGTGTGGCCAGGAAGACAAGTTTCACAGAGTTCAGTTAAACTTCTAGAGAATCCTAGCTTTCTCATTATGTTTGACCAGGGATTCTGGTTTCAAACTCTTTTAAGTTTCATAACAAGCCAACTTCAAGCATAGGTTGTGAAGCTGGTTTGTTAAATTAACCAGACTAACCACGGTTTAGCACTATGTGTGGATACAGCCAAAGTATAACACTAAAATAATTTGGCTTTCATGTGAAATTGTTTTTCATCACGATTGTACAAGAAGCTCATTCAACTATCATAGAACCACGTCAGGTTATTTCTGACAATTCACCAGTAAGAGATTCCAGAGGTTCACCTCTGAAGTATTTACATTATTTTCAGCTAAAGGTAGACTGAAATGAGGATATTATTTCTCTGGAAAAAACTAGTGGTGACTGTGCAGAAGCATATTTCTCCTGCATAGTATGGAACTCTGAAATGCGTTCAACCTTTTAGAAAAAAAGTATTTGTCAAATGAGAATATTTTAAGCTCCAGTTTAAAATATTTCTGAAAAAGCTATGAATGCATTTATTTAGTCAGTATCAAGAAAAAGAGGATCAAGTGAATGCAAAAACAAAAAAGGCTACTTTAATAGCTTTGTATGAAGCACTCTAATAATTGCATCCAGAAATAACACATTTTCTAACTTTTTCTAAAACCCCTCATTACTACAGATGGAGGCTTTTTTGTGTCTTCAACATCACCTACTTGTAGTCTCGCTCCCAAAACTTGACAGGTCTGACATAAGAAGTGATGAATATTGCACTTCCCAAAAAAGGGTTTAGTGGAGTAGAGAAAAATGCAGACACAACTGCTTGGACAAACAGCATTGCAGAATCTGCAGGGCAATAAAGTTAAGGATACACTCACTGTTGCATGATTTCTTTGTGTCAGGGCAGGATAAGGCCCTTCTCCAAGCTTCCCTTCTGAGGGAGGCTCAGAGGGTCGCAACAAGGGAGAGAGCCTTTTCAGTTGTGGTTCCCATCTGTGGAATGCACTCCCCAGTGAGGTCTGCCTGGCACCCTCGTTGACATCTTATCGGCACCAGGTAAAGACATATTTTCCCCCAGACTTTTGATAAAGCTGATAGTTTGCTATTACAGTGTTGCCAAAGCTTCCTATCACTGTTATGGGGGTGGTGTTTGTTTTATTGTTTTGTTTTTATGGTATGATATATTTATTTGTATTTTTAATAATGTTGTCAATCACTTTGAGACCGTTGGGTAACAAACGACTAACAAATCCAATAAATAACAATAACAGTAACACCAACACCACCATCTAGAAAGAACAAACAGTACCAAAATCTACACTTGGCAGCTATCACGCACAAGACTAGAATAACTTGCCACTGTTCTTGTTCCAGAGACGTGACAACATTCACACCACAGTGGAAACTGATCTGAGTAACTGATATCAGTCTTTCCCACCCATGGTGACCAGCATAACCATCCTCTCTAAATCAGATAAGGGCCCCACCATGGTTTGTTTAATAATATCAAACATATAAGATCATCTTCATTTTTGAATTCATTTACTTTATATTTTAGTATACTTTTATAATATATTTAGGTTTTGGAATGTCTTTTCTCTGTGACCATATACAGACTGAAAATATTTGAGCTTCCAAAAGGATACGTGGTACAGCAAAGGGTTGGGCAAAAGCATGGAATGCAGATCCCCATGTGATTTGCCAAGGAGCAATATAAGTGTATACAAACTTCAATTTGTAGAAAAGCTCCCAAAGCTAGAAAGAAAACAGAAGAGAACATACATAAGCAACATTAGTCATGAATCATATACTCTTGACACATGTATGATTTCAGTTTCCCAGGAGGAACTTTAGATGCATTACCAAATCTCTTGAATCACATGTGCTGGCACACGGGACAAATAACTTCCTATAATTTGGAAACTTAGAAGTATAACTTTGGAATTTTTTTGGTTAAAATATGCATTATGTATGTCATGGTAGATCAACTGATTCAGCTTTGGGTCATAAATCATAATATAAGTGCCATGTTCTGTCAAATTTGCACATTAAGTCTGCACAGAGTCTGCTGTGGAGACCATGTCCAAGTGCCTGGAATCCGTGAGTGGATGGATGGGAAGGAACAGGCTGAAGTTGAATCCCGATAAGACTGAGGTGCTACTCGTGGGAGACAAGGGAAGGTTGGGAGATGTTGACCTGGTGTTCGATGGGGTGAAATTGCCCCTGAAGGACCAGGTCCGCAGCCTTGGGGTTGTTCTTGATTCCAAGCTGTCCATGGAGGCTCAGATTTCGGCAGTGAGCCGGGCAGCTTGGTATCAATTGCACCTCATTCGTAGACTGCAGCCCTACCTTCCTGCTCATCAGCTCCCACTGGTGGTACATGCCCTGGTCACCTCTCAGTTGGATTACTGTAATGCGCTCTACGTGGGGTTACCCTTGAAAACGGTCCGGAAATTACAACTTATACAGAATGCTGCGGCTCGACTGCTTACAAACTGTCGCCGCCGGGAACACATCACCCCAGTGTTGTTCGACCTACACTGGCTTCCAGTTATTTTCCGGGCCCAATTCAAGGTGTTGGTATTAACCTTTAAATCCCTATACGGTCTCGGCCCAGTTTATCTGATGGAGCGCCTCCAGCGCCACCAACCATGCCGCCCAACAAGATCAGCCACACAGGACCTTCTCTCAATCCCGCCAACTAAAACAGCTAGGTTGGCAGGGACAAGAGAGAGGGCATTTTCAGTGGCGGCCCCCACTCTCTGGAACTCCCTCCCGTATGACCTTTGACATGCCCCTTCCCTGAATGTATTCCGCCAAGCTTTGAAGACCTGGCTCTTCAGACAGGCCTTTGGGACTTACGGGGAGGGTTAAATTTTTACGACGAATAGCCTACTACTCTGTACTGGAACTGTTTTATTGTTTTATTGTTATATTGTATTTTATTATGATGTAATGTATTGTTGTTAAATTGTACGTCGCCTAGAGTGGCCATTGGCCAGATAGGCGACCCACAAATTAAATTATTATTATTATTATTATCCAAGCAAGTGGAGATTCTCTATTCCACAATGAATTAGCTTTCTTCCTAGCTGCACAGCATCGGGCAATAGGATAAAATATATTATCGGTTGTGACAAAGTGTCAGATTTTCCTTCAAATGACAACGGAAAAGGGAAGAGAATTTTATATTATAACAATGGTGTGAATTCCAACATTATTAATAATACCAAAAATTCAAGATCATAAGTCAAATTCGTAAGATTATAAGACTACCATCAAAAGTCAAACTAGGGGCTTTTTCTAGGTTGCCTTTCAAGACTAAGGAAAAGATGGCTATGTCAACTTCAAGATTTGCTTTGCATCTATAAAGACAAGAGAGGTTGCCATCCCATTTTGATGGCATGGAACAGTTTATTTGACATTACCTTGCTGAAGAGTATTGACATGAAGAACAAGTCTAGCAGCATAGTCTCCGAGAAATGTTTGTAGTCAAATGTAAAGAAAAGCACTGTGAAAATGACAGTAATGTACTGGTAGGTTGGGTTGCTGAAAGAGGAACGCAACAGCTTCATACCAGCAATAGTAATGATTAAAGCACCAAATCTGCAATGAGAAAAGATATTTGTCAAGCTGATAGTTTTGCTGCTAAATACATCTGCATCTTGAATGTTCTGAAAGATTAATAGTTAAAGTGATAATTATATTTTTTCACTTTGCTAGCATGTGCTTTAATATAAGACCACCATCCTCCATAAAATTGGTCTAATCCCCTTTTAAATCTGTCTAAATTGGTTGTTGTCACATTCAGTAGCAGTGAATTCCATACTTTAACCTATGTCCTATGTGAAATACTTCCTTTTGTTTGTCCTGAATCTATCACCATTCAGTTTCATTGGATGACCCCAAGCTCTAGGATTATAAGAGAAAAATTTCTCTGGTCACTTTCTCCATACCATGTGTTTTTAAAAACCTTTGTCTTCTTTGCTTGCCTTTTTTCTAAACCAAATAGTCCTATTGTAATATTTTCTCCTAACAGAGTTGCTTCAGCCCTCTGATCATTTTGATTTCCCTTTTCTACAACTTCCACCTCTATAATTTCCTTGTTGAGATGTGACCAGAACGGCACCACAGATTTGCATAAAGGCATTATAAAATTGACAGATTTATTTTCCATTATTTTCCTAATTATCTCTAGCATGTAATTCACTTTTTTCGTAGTTGACACATACTGGGTCCATCACAATCCCAAGATCCATTTCCTAGTCAGGCACTGCCAGCTCAGACATCATCTGAGATTATGGTGAAGTTAGGTTATTTTCACTCAATGTGCTTAATTTTACAATTATTCTCATTGAAATGCATTTGCCATTTTATTGTCGATTCACTTAGTTTCGAAAAGAAGAGAGACAGGCTCTGGTGTTGGTTGTAGATTTATTGAAATGCTCTATGCGTTTCAGAAATGCTTTCCTTCCTCAGGAGCTAAAAACATTCAAACAAACCCAAATTAGGGCCAAAAAAGACACCTGGAAGAAATTTCCCTGAGACAGTTAAGGAGAAGGAAACCATAGTTATCAATTTATCAATAAAGATTTATCAGAAATAGAAATGAGAGTATTGGAAAAAGGTTTATCATTTGTCCCCACTCCAAAACATGACCTAGTACAGACACGGTTCGATTTGATTTTTTCGAAACATGAAATTGAAATATTATTTCCAAAAACAAGATACTGCATGCCAGGATCCACAATCAAAATTTAGACTCCCTTCTACATTCATGCCACCTGGACCAACAGATTGAGCCATTCAGATATGTGAATGACGAATTCTTCAACAACTTGAGGTTCTAGAAGCAACTGAATATACGCCATAGTATAATATGACCAAAACAGAAATGGCTATGTTACAACAATTGTCAAAGAACGCTGATACTGTCATCAAAAAAGCAGACAAGGGGGGTGCAATTCTCATCCAAAATTGTAAGGACTATAAGACTGAGGTACTTCGCAATGACAGGACCAGATTTCATATGTGCCAATCACATCTGATCCCACCAAAGAAACACCATCAAGAATATTCTGGAGGAGGGCCATATTATGGGTTGGATCAGCACATCATACAAGGAACAACACATTCCAACAAGGAAAAAAGGAGGGAAACAACAGAAGCAGCCAATGTGGCTTCACAAAAAGCTTAGAGATGACCTGAAAACAAAAAAGGACACATACGGGAAGTGGAAAGAAGGCCAGGCCACAAAGGAAGAGTACAGGCAGGTATCATGGAATTCCAGGGATGGTGTCAGGAAGGCTAAAGCTGAGAATGAGCTGAGGTTAGTGAGGGATGCTAAGAGCAACTGGACATCATCCATGTGGCCACTGCACATATTGCAAGTTCACTCAAAAGAAAAAATTCTTTGTTAATCTCAACACGGGAAAGCACATTCAAATCCAGGATTTCTTCACCTGGAACTCTGTAGCAGTGATTTATCTGATCTCCTGTCCTTGCAATCGGATCTACGTTGGAAAGACATTGAGACCACTGAAATTTAGAAATGGGGAACATCTCTGTAATTTAAGACATCAGAGGTTGGTCAGATGCTTTGTTGAGACACAACATAAGCCAAATGATATTACATTCTGGGCCACTGAAAGAAGTGTGGGCAATTATAGACTACTTAGTAAAAGAGTTATTCTGGCTATCTCTCTGAAAAGCTTGGGACCTCTAGGGTTAAAAAAAATACTTGGATTTTTCTGAGTTTATATAAAATGAGAAATAAGGTTTCTATATGGAAATTGGTTTACTGTCTGTGACAACTGTATATTTGAGTTATTCACTGTAAGTACTAGCTGGATCAGTATAATTCACAAATGAAGTGATTGCACAGCTGAGCTAACCTAAATACTCAGTATGAACACTAGCAGTTTTCGAGTTTGATTCATGTTCAGTGTGGGGCTTTGGTAAAGAATTTTCATTGCTTCGATAGAGCCAAAGAAATACAGCTCCACAGGCTAGTATAGGGCAATGTTTGTTTATGTTTCTGGGTGGAGGAGCTTTTTAAGTTGCTTTGTAATGGCGAATATAAGGTTCATTTAAGCCATATGTTATGGTTGTATAACATGTTAGTTTAATGTTAGTGATCAGGGATGTAGCATTGTTAATTAGCTTAAAAAAATCAATTTTTAACTGATTTATATTGAATGTGGTCTTTAAAAGTGTTATGCTCATGTTCATGACCACCGTGTTGTCTCCATGACACTAATCTGGGTTTGTTTGAATGTTTTTAGCTCCTGAGGAAGGAAAGCATTTCTGAAACGTATACAGTATTTCAATAAATCTACAACCAGCACCAGAGCCTGTCTGTCTGCTTTTTGATCTTCATTTGGTGCTTTTTCCCTTTTTGTTTCTGTTACCTAGTTTCGAGACATACTTTTGGACTTCTTTGCAATACTTTTTTTTTTTAATACCTTGAACTATTTGGTGCCATCAGCTAACTCAGCCACCTCACCAACGGTGTTTGAATTCTAAATGTAATGGTTGGTGGAGTGGGTTGCCAATGATCTGCAGCAATGATTAATAAACCTTGTCCCCACCCTCCTTGAAATGTTTCTGCAGACACTCTTGCAGCTCACTGCTCATCTCCAACATCAGATCATTTATGAAGTTAAAAAGCCATGGTCCCAGCACAGATCTTTGAGGGACCTTGCTTTTTATATCCTCCTACTGCAATTATTCCTACTCTCTGCTGCCTTTTTTAAAAAACTATGTAACATTCTATAAAAAGACCTCCCCTCCTATCCCATGATGGCTAAACTTACTCAGGAGCTTTTGGTAAGGAACTTTGTCCAAAAAAAATTGAAAGACCAAGTATACAGTCATCTAGTGCAGCCTTCTGATGGCTGAGTAAAGGCTACTTTAAGTATTTCACACAGGATTTGGATCTTATGGTTTTACCACAGCAGCTTTAAAAATGCTCTAAATTAGCATTTCCCAAACACTCTAGGAAGCTCACAGTGGCCATTCTCTGTCTTTCCCATCAATTCTGACTCTTTGAGAATTATGCCCTTTTGCCTCTTTAGAATGACAGACTGCAAGACATGCTAGGGTATTTTCATTCCATTTGAACATAATTTTACAAGAAAGGTCTATAGTTTTTCATTCAAATGGCATCTAGGAAAAGAGGAATATAAACTGAGAGCATTTGCTGACGACTTGATAATTGTATTAGAAAATCCCTTGGAAGGAATTAAAGTATTGATGGATAAACTAAAAGAATTTGGACCATTAGCAGGATTTAAGATCAATAACCAAAAAACAAAGATGTTGGTGAAAAATTTATCGTTAAGGGATCAAAAAGAATTAATGGAGAAGACAGATTTTAAAATAGAAGAAAAGGTGAAATATTTAGGTATTATTATGACAAATAAAAATTCAAAGTTGTTTCATAATAATTATGAAAAATTATGGACAGAGATTAAGAAAGATTTGTTAAAATGGAATAAATTACAGTTGTCATTAATGGGTAGAATATCTGTAATAAAAATGAATGTATTGCCGAGAATGATGTTTCTATTTCAAACAATACCTGTCATATCCTCTGATTTACCTTTTAAACAATGGCAAAAAGATATTTCTAAATTTGTTTGGCAGGGGAAAAAACCAAGAGTTAAATTTAAATTATTACAAGACGCCAAAGAAAGAGGAGGACTGGGATTACCAAATTTGAGACTTTATTTTGCTGCTTGTAGCTTAGTCTGGATAAAGGAATGGATTGTACTGAGGAACAAAAGACTATTGGATTTGGAGGGCCACAACCTGAAGTGGGGATGGCATGGATATCTATGGTACGATAAAGTAAAAGTGAATGTGGATTTTAATAATCATTTTATAAGACGTCCTTTGTTGAAAATATGGAATAAATACAAAACAAGGTTTTTTTTGAAAATACCACTATGTGTTTCAAGTCAAGAAGCATTTTATAGAAGAGAAATGGCTGGAAAAGAGAAATGGTTAACTTACCAAGAATTATTAGAAAATGTACATGGAGAATATATAATGAAAGAGAGAGAACAACTAACAAAGGAAGGATATAGTTCTCAATGGTTTGCCTATTTACAATTGTTAGAAAGATACAAAATGGATAAAAAATGTATGGGTTTGAAATAAATAAATCTGATTTTGAAATAGGTTTGTGTACAAATGATGAATGTATAATTGCAAAAATGTATAAATTTTTATTGAAAATGGACATGGAAGAAGAACAAGTAAAAGAGTGTATGGTCAAGTAGGCAAAAAATTTTGGTTATAATATACAAATGGATCAATGGGAAAATATGTGGGAAAAAGGTTTGAAATTTACATTATGCTATAATCTTAAAGAAAATTTTTATAAAATGATGTATCGTTGGTACATGACTCCAGAAAAGTTGTCAAAAATGTATAGTAATGTTTCTAATGTATGTTGGAAATGTAAACAACAAGAAGGATCTTTTTATCATATGTGGTGGTCGTGTAAACAGGCAAAATTATTTTGGGCACAGATAGGTAGGATGATGCAAAAAATCTTAAAGATAAATATTCAGTCAAAGCCAGAATTTTTTTATTGGGTGTTATGGATAAACAAAAGGAAAAGAAATATGGAAGAATAATATTATATATGATTACGGCAGCAAGATTATTATATGCACAAAAGTGGAAAATGGAATTAATACCAACAACGGAAGAATGGCTATTGAAATTAATGGACTTAGTAGAGATGGACAAATTGACATGCCTTCTCAGAGAAAAAACGACAGATACATTTCTTAAGGAATGGAAGCCTCTTTTGGACTTTTTGTTGAAAGAAAAAAAGAAATGATGATAATGGGATTTGACGATTAATTAAGATAGACTATGGAAAAAAGTGAATTTCGTATGTTTTAGGGGACAGGTTTGATATATATTATATACTTATAGCTGATCTGTGACAAATCGGAAGTCAAGTTTTTCTTTTTATTTTTGTTGTATTGTTTTTGTTGTTTGATTTTGTTGTGTTTGTTTTATGAAAATTTGAATAATAAAAATTATTATACAAAAAAAATGGCATCTAGGATTTCAGAGATTTTCTCCTCCAAAGATAACCTAGGACTAGCATTTCCATATTTAAAAAGTGAAATGCTTTAAGATTCTATACTGTATTATGCCTGTGGTGGTGCAACTTCTGACAAATTGCCTGAGCTACTGTGTTCATGAATGTTCCAACTAATCAAATAAGCTATCAGAAAATCTGCAGTCCAGTGTCTGTGAAGGAAAGTAAAAGTGTAATTTTCATAATCAGCAGATGAAAGTGATAAACCTGTGTATGTCTACTGTACTACTTCAGCTACAGACAGGGATTCACATGACTGACTATTTTTCCATATCAAAAATTCTTCACATATAAAATACTTGATGTCAGACAGAAGGGTTCTCATCTTGCATTGCTGGCTTTACTCCAGTACAATTTTCCCCCTCCCAGTGAGAAAGCATTCAGTTAAGCAGATTTCCACCTGAAGTTGGACATGATGAAATAATAAACTTGCATCTTTAAAAAGAGCAGAGAGAGAGTGCAAAGTTCTGCATTTACCTAGGATTAAACACTCACACACGGGAGGAGATCCCAGAAAGAAAAGGAACCGAGGGAGACCCAGAGATAAGATGGCTGGAGAAAGGGTGCACTGAATTAAGAAACCTTAACCTGAGGAATGGGTAGATGAAGGAGGATGGGCCTAAAGAAGTGTAAGCAGGGAACTGAGATGAGAAGGTGGCTAATGAGAAATGGGGCTTTGAAGAAAATCATAATTTTATATCATTGTGACCCCACCCTGGGACCATCTAGTGAAGGGAGGGTGGTAACATTAATATTAATGCTTAAGGTAAAGGAGAGACTATATAACAATAGGAAAGAAGAGACTGGAATAATCAAATCACTGGGCAAACAACAGAGACACCACTCTTTTCAATAGGCCTTTTTAAAAAAAGAACATAAGTAATAAAGTGCCATATGTGCTCTTTCTCTACTTACTCTGTATCCAGTCTTTTTGGGCTAGCAATAGCTTTTGCACTGCTACTGAGCTCATTGAGGACTATCAAAGGGTAGATAATATTCTTCTCCACAAAAAGAAGCCATATATGAAGTTTCTCAAACCACATCACGTGTGCAGCATCTAAGGAGTCAAAAAGTACAATATGGAATGCAGTAACTCATGAGGCTGGAGAAAGTATCAGCAAACAAATCAAGCTCAGTTGTGTCAACCTCCCCCCCCCCATCCCTCCAACATTACAGATAACATATCTGAACTATTTTCCATGGGTAAAAAGTTATACATTTACTGCAAGAAACTAGGCTTTCTATAGAAGACACAGTTTTATTGTACAAGCATAATATATTTAATTACATTTAGTGAGAAAAAAATCCATAGTGAATTGCCAAAAGCGAAAGAAGAACTGGACTACTTACTGCGGACTTCAAATTGATAGTATTCCCTGGTTTTCAACAGTGGGTGAGAAAAACAGTGCCAAGGGAGCTGTTTCCGAAGTTGAGGCAGTACATAATGAGTCATAAAGCCGACTGAGCCCACCAATGCGTACAAAACATAGCTCAAGACAGGCTAATGGAAAGTTTTAAGAGGAAAAAAAAAGATTCAGTCTCAAAAGCAACCAACAGCAACTCCTTTCAGAGTTGTGTTTCTCCATTTCATGTGCAGAATGGTAGTGCTGACTGAAGGGTGTGTTCACCACCAGCTGTTTCCCCACCTCCTCAGGATATACCCCAGGGGTATCAGAAACCCTGGGTGCAACCCATGACTTTTCAGCGCCTAGTGAAGACGTTCCTCTTTCAACAAGCCTTTTAAGTAGAGACCTTATCCCAGTCTGCATCTGTGTTGGAACTGCTTATTCAGCTGTTTTTCAAGCTGTTTTATTTTAATGTTTTTATGATGTTTTAGAGTGTTTTTAGTGTTTATGTTTGCTGCCCTAGGCTCCTCCTGAGAGAAAGGGCGGGATATAAATTGAATTAATAAATAAAAAATCTGTCTCCAGCTGGTGTCCCTGACCAAGGGTCCGTTTGGAGTTTTCTTATGGGGAAAAAATCAGTATAATTAAGTGAGGCAATAAATTCCCCGTGTTTCTATTTGTGGTGAGACAGATTGACATTACAAGGAATACTGTCCCTGCAAGCCTGCCCGTAAGATATAGGCAGATGTGTTTACTAACATTTGACTGTTGTAATTTTCCTTCCAGCATTTGTTTGTGGCAAGCAAGAGTATTAGACAAACGTCCCACTGCATTGCACTGTTTAACATCCTAATTTCTTCATTTGCTCAGGTAATCAGATCCATTAGTTTGGTCTGTATAAGCTATGCCAGCTATAGCACAGTTACAAGAAACTCCTGGGAGACACATGGAGAATTGAAGGATCTTTTGCACCTTCTGGCTAGCCCCCTTACCCCCATACAGTTCCTCAAGGATGAAAAGTATAGCACTGGGAAAAGAGGCTTAAAGTCAAAAGAAGTCCTAAACTAGAAAAAAATATCCTGTGCAGCTGAGCAAAACCAAACACTGTCAACATTGAAAGTGTTTGGGTTTGTTAAAATCATCAATATTGTCCAAGAGGCAGATACCAAAGAAATTGTTAAGGATATATTTGAACATAAAAGAAATAAACAAGCAAGTTACCTGCAATACTGTGAAAACTGTGCTGACATGAATTGCAAAATAAAGTACACCAATGACTATGCACACCACAAGATCAGACTGCAAGCGTTCACTCTAGGAAGAAAGAACTATTATAAGCATATTTTTTACCAAGACAGTTCCAGAAAACTGTTGATCTCTTCTGTTAGTTTACTCACATTAGTCATTGTCTACAAACTATGTTTTAATCCCCCCTCCAAATGAACTCAAAACCTTGGCATGATAGCTGAAGTAACATAATATTCTCTTATTACTGATCTAATATAAAGGAAGAGAATCACCATTATCGTAATTGTCAGCCAGAGGTACTTAAGGCATCACAAACACCATCAACAGATAATTCCCTGGACACTTAAATCATTCATTATTTTTCCAAATTGTGGTATTTGGGGCCAGAAGTGTCCTTGTACTATCAGTTTTCTTAGTATGAAAAATAAAACTACTTAATTCAGCAAAACACACACACAAAACAGTCCTGTTTCACTTGTCCCTTAAAGACATGGATCTGATGCATAAAATTCTCTGTAATGAGAATTTTCCAGTTTACTGTACCAGAAATCTATAGTAGAAGTCCTATTGCTTATCCACAGCTGTGCTATCACAAGTCTGGTGGTGACTAAAATAAACCTCATCAAATCCTTAAGTACTACATTCCTCCACGTCATTTTAGGGCCATGGTAACCTGCCATGTTGTACTGAGATGATCACCTTTTGAAATTTTGTACCATTATTGAAACTGAATATCACAAAACCTTTATGCAGTACAAAAAAGCCACTTATAGTACAAGTCAGTGTACTACCTCATAAGGTACAAAAGATTCAGCCACTTTACAAAAGTATTAGCATTGAGTCCAACCCCTTGCTCGATAGCCTTATAGGGCTCTTCCAAACGTACTGTGCTATGATTCTATGATTGTAAAAACTGCCACCCTAAATGAGCAACTGCTGGGGCATTTTGGGAGTGGCAGCTTCCACAAACCCATTTCCATGTACGTCATAAGGTCCATGGATGAAACAAGCTGGATCTGTTGAGAAAATCACATTCATAATTCCAGATTGTTTAATCTTACTGACTTTGCTAATGCTTACCCCTCTTCTGGTTCCCCTGAAATGGGGACCATTCATTATATCATAAGGTACAAGGCTGAAACTAGTACCATTTGGTAGAGATCCCCTTCCTACATCAGAAAATATCCAGTCTAACTGCTTTACATAGGACCAATCCCAAATCAGACCATTTAATATCATCCAAGCGATAGCAATTTCCATTGTACTAAACTGGAAGTATGCATATTTATTATGAAATTATGAACTATCTTTGCAATAAAGTCAAAGAAAAATATTATATTTTGGCTTCAGGAATACTTTTTTGTATTTTTACCAGTTATGCCCCCAAGGCAAACTTTCTATTCCCCATTCATACTGTCTATCATTTCCCAGTCATTAGGTAACTTTGCAAACTAATGGCACATGGAGTGAAATGCCAACAGAAAACTGGTTAGTCTCCCTCATTATAATCTGTTATTTCCATTAGCACTCTGGGATGTGTATTTCTATTTCACCATCTTCATGAGATGTCACTACTCCCAAACAGATACCACTAGTTTCATCCATGAACTTTATGATTTAATTATTGGACCCAGAAAGAGGATGCCTCAGCAGTTGCTCATAAGACTGGCAGTTTTTGAAAAGCTAAACTCCAAAAACATTCGAAGTATTTAGGTTCCCAATATTTACTACTCAAATTGGTCAACATACGTATATAAATTTGAAAAAATGAGCCAACTTACCACTGAATTCCTAAGTTTTTCAGGTAATGGGTCTTTAACTTCAGACAGTGGATCCTCTGGATTTTTATCTTCCGAAGTAGGGAAAAGTTTTGATTGCACTAAAGAGCTAAAAAAAATGTTTTCTTTGTAAAGATTGTGCATTGATTTTAATCCAAGAGGAACAACTAATTTTCTAAATTAAAAGAAAACTATCAGATTGTATTTGCCCCTTGTGTCCCTTTGTGAAAAGTGTCTCCATACTGCATCACACACTCAAGGACCCATGACATTCACAGGACAACATTTCACATGACATTTGCAGTCAATGAACTACCTGTGGAGAATACTCCATCTTCCAAATGATAAAAGCTGGGAAAATATCCCTACAACAGAAGTGCTACTTTCAAGAAATGCGCAATTTGCCACAGTTAACAACCATGCAGGGATGAAGACGGTTCATCATGTCCACCTCTGTGGTCAGGAAATTTTTACCATGCCTCTGAATTCCCAAATTCCTGACTGGGTGTTGATGTGCGATGTAATTCTCAACATCATGCAATTAAATACTACAGACTGAATTTCTTTCATGGTAGGGTGCCATTTGATAAATGGTCACCTGGATCCACATGCTCATGGTCTCACTGAAATTAATGAAACTTAATGAAATTAATGTGAAAGTACACTGCACTGAAAACAGATACTAATAACTCACTGTCAAGCATTCAGTTGCCCTGTACTGTCCAAAATTGTTTAAAATGCTCATATAAATTTATTTCAACACATTTATTTCTTATTTGATCTCTCAGAGGCTTTTGACACTATTGATCATGGCATCCTTCTGAGCCAACTTAGTAAGATGGGTATCGGAGGCACTGTTTTACCAGGGTCATTTTCAGATAACAGCACTGGGTGATTGTCTTTCAGCCTCCTGGCAATTGTGCTGCGGGGTGCCGTAGGGTACCATCTTGTCCCCCATGCTGTTTAACATCTATATGAAGCCCTTGGGAGCGGTCATCAGGAGATTTGGGGCAAGGTGTCAGCAGTATGCTGATGATACCAAGCTCTATTTCTCTGTAACATCTGAAGAGGCCGTGCAAGCCCTGGACCACTGCCTTGACTCGGTGGTGGGTCAATAAACTGAGTCTGAATCCTAGCAAGATGGAGGTGCTAAGGGTTGATGGTTCCAGAGTTCGGATGATTGGTCAGTTGCCTGATTTGGATGGGGTCGTACTCCCTCTAAAAGGGCAGGTTTGTAGTCTGAGGGTGTTCCTGGATCCATCTTTGTCACAAGAGGCCCAGGTGACCTCAGTGGCCAGGAGCGTCTTTTACCAGCTTCGGTTGGTAAGATAGCTGCTGCCGTCTCTGAACCAGGATAGCCTGACCACTGTTGTCCATGCACTGGTAACCTTCAGGCTGGATTACTGCAATGCAATCTATGTGGGGCTGCCTGTGAGGTTAGTTTGGAAGCTGCAGCTGGTGCAAAATGCAGCGGTGCAACTGCTCACTGGGGCAGGGTATCATCAATATGTAATCCCGCTGCTGAAAGAATAGCACTGGCTGCCCATTACCTACTAGGACAAGTTCAAGGTTCTGGTTTTGGTGTACAAAGCCTTATGCAAGCTTGGGACTAGAATACCTGAAAGATCATCTTATCCCTTATATACACAGTTGATCACTGTGCTTTAGAGGTGAGGGCCTCCTGCAGATAACCATTTTATCAGGAGGTCCGTTCCACACAACATAGGAAGTGGCACCTACCCTGTGGAATTTCCTCCCCTTAAATATTAGACAGGCACCAAATGTGTTATCTTTCTGGCACCTACTGAAGACCTTCCTCTTTCAACAAGCCTTTTAAGTAGATACCTTATCCCAGTCTGTGTTTGAATTACTTTTTAAGATGTTGTTAAAGTTGTGTTGTTTTAATATGCTTTTAAAGTTGTTTTGCTTTAATATATTTTCAAGTCTGATATTTTCAAGATATTTTAGAATGCTTTTAGTGCTTTGATTGCCACCCTGGGCTCCTTCTGGGAGGAACGTTGGGATATAAATTTAATAAATAAAAAAATAAAAAATCTGCAAAGTTCTTAAATCATGTAGTTCAGGGCAAGCAAGCCTGGGGCCCTCCAGATGTTGTTGGGCTATAGCTCCCATCATCCAGATGGCTCATATTGATGGGAGGTAAAGTCCAACAACATCTGTAAGGACACAGGTTAGTTAACAGATTCTGGCTATCTGAAGTTTTTAGGTCCTTTGCTCCCCATGACATTTTCAGAACAGATTCCTTTTTCCTTGCACAAATGGACTATTCCTGGGCAAATCATATGATTTGCACTTCTACTCTCTCTGGACAGATGAATGAATCTGTTTAGAATTGCAACTTCTCAGCAGCACTTAGCACCTGACAGAAAATCATCTCTTTCAACAGGGTGGCTCTTGCAGTAACAAATGACCTAATGAACAGAAGATTCCTGATCTCATCCTATACTATAAGCACTTTCCATGAAAAATTACCAATGCAGTGAAGAGATATGTAGCTCAATCCAATGTATATTTGCTCAGAAGTATGACTCATTGAGTTCAATTGGACTTAATCACAAATATATATAGGATTGCAGGCTTAGGTTCTAACAAAACTTTCTCTGACACCATAATAAAACTTCTACATAAAATACTTACAACAGCACAGAAGGATCACTACTCTGTCTGCTGAGATGATAGGATATTGCCACTAACATACCACAGAATACCGAAAAGAGCACTGGAATATGTTGACCATCCCAAGAATCCTGTGGACATATATATGACATCACCAAAATTAGAGTCCGTGGAAGAAAAAAGTTAAGTTTTTAAGGCTACATAATCAGTGATCTTAGATTTTTTTATGTATTTGCAAAATAAACAGTAATACTATTATTAATTAGTTTAATTAATAAATTGCATTCCTTACCTATTCTTTGCCATGAGATACAAGGGCAGGTTACAACCATTTAAAAATACAATATTAAGATCAGGTAAAATAAAGTACAATCAATGTCAAAAGCTGATCTCAGGTGGGTAGCTAGCTCCACCTAGCGGTTGAAGGCAGAAGAGTGCTAAAGAGTTTTTTTTTAACAAGGACTTCCTGCTCTGCTCAGCTCCTTATTTCAGTTTTTGATAACAAGCCAACCAACAGGAGGAAAGAACAAAGAGAAATAATAGGAACCATCGACATGAAACAGGAGACAACAGCACTCATACCCTCTCTGCTGTAGGCCTAAGATGAAAAATACAGTGATGGTGGCCATGAAATCAGCTTTTGACATGCACAGAGAAAACCGTTTTACAGTAAGACCAAATGTCTTTTCTCCTGTGCATGGAAAAGCTGATCTCAGGTGGGGCATACCAAAGCTGACCCATGTAGGGTGGGAACATTGCTGGGCTGATTACACTAGTGATCTGGGAGAACGTGCTGTAGCAATCTCCTCCCAAAAGCTGCCTCTGCTGATGCATATATGTTAATCTTATAGTGTTTAATAAAAGTATTAGGTGCGGCCCATGTAGCTGCTCTACAAATCTCTGTGATAGATGTGTGGCGTGAGAATGCTGCCGATGTGGCTGCTGCCCTAGTTGAGTGGGCCAGTATCCTGGCTGGCCGGGCTAACTTTAGAGAGGCGTAGACCAGTGTGATACATGCCTTGATCCACCTAGCGAATGTGGACGAAGACACTTTCTTCCCTAAAGATGCTGGGTGGAAGGAGACAAACTATCTGTCTGAGATGTTTTGTTTTAGAGATATACACTTTCAGGGCTCTTTGCACATCCAATGAATGCCACACTTTCTCTGTGGGGTGAATGGGATTAGGACAAAAAGAAGAAAGTACTAGCTCTTGCTGACAGTGGAAGGTAGACAGTACTTTAGGACGAAAAGAAGGGACTGTATGTAGGACTACTCTATCCTTATAAAACACACAGAAATTCTTGTCAACAGACAGAGCATTCAACTCAGACACTCTCCAGACCGAAGTAATGGCCACAAGGAACAAGACCTTAAAGGATAAGAGACATAGGGAAATTTGACTTAGGGGTTCAAAAGGGGGCTTTTGTAGGGCCATTAACACCTTGTGTAGATCCCAAGTTGGGTAACGATGGATCGTAGGAGGTGCCGATGCCGTTGCCCCATATAGAAAATGCCTGAGTAACGGATGAGATCCCAGCGGTTTCTCTGGAGATGTAGACAGAACCGCCGAAACGGCTGCAGCCTGGCATCTGAGAGTGTTTGGCCTAAGACCCAAGGACAAGCCATCCTGTAGGAAGCAGAGAATGTCATTTATACCTGCTTTCCTTGGAATTAAACCCTTCTTTTGTGACCATGTTGAGAAGGCCTTCCATGTAGTCTCATATATTCTAATTGTGGAAGGGTGTCTTGAGGCCATCATAGTTTCCACCACTTGGGCTGGAATGCCTTGTTTTAAGAGGCATAGCCTCTTAATCTCCAGACATGAAGTGCCAGCCATCACGGGTCTGGGTGAAGAAGCTGTCCCTGCGACAAAAGGTCTTCCCTGAGGGGAATTTGCCACGGAGGATTGATGGATAGATCTATGAGTTCCGGGAACCAGGGTCTCCTTGGCCACCAAGGAACTATCAGTAGAACTCTTGCCTTTTCGGCTCAGATCTTTTGATGTACCCTGGGAATGATCAGAAGAGGGGTGAAGGCGTAGTGTTGTTCTTGGGCCACTGGGACATCAGAGCGTCTATGCCTTCCACCTCTGGTGTCACGTATCTGGAGAAAAATCTTTTCACCTGGCGATTGAGGTGTGTGGCAAATAGGTCCACCTCGACTCTGCCGAAGCGTCTCACTATTTCCTGAAAGGCCAACGGGTGAAGCTTCCATTCTTCCTGATGCACCTTCTGTCTGCTGAGCCAATCCACTTGGCAGTTGTCCTCCCCATTTAGGTATTCCGTAAGGATCGAGTCCACATGTGTTTCCACCCACTGGAACAGCAGGGCAGCTTCCTTCTGTAGCTGTGGGGAGCTTGTGCCTCCCTGACAAATCAAATATGATTTGGCCGATACATTGTCTGTCCTGAACAGCACTGTGTCCAACTGTTTGATCTCCACAAAGTGCCTCAGGGCTAGCCAAATAGCACAAAGTTCCAGAAGATTGATTGGAAGTACTGACTCCTGTGGTGACCAGGTCCCTTGTATCATCTGGCCATCGCAAATGGCTCTCCAGCCTGTCAGGCTGGCATCTGAGGTGATAAGGGTCCGGGGAGGGTCCTGGAACAGCACTCCCCTTAGTAGATTGGGTTTGTGTGCCCACCATAGCAGGAAGCGAAGGACCACTGGTGAAAGTACTACCTTCCGGTGATGCCTGGCTGCAATGTCGCTTTGAAAAGGTAGTAGCGCCCACTGGAGTGGTTGAGAGTGGTGACATGTCCATGGTGTAGTCTGATAGGTTGAAACCATCAACACCAAGATACCTGCCAGATGCATAAGATCCACCAAAGGTGAAGACAGGAGCTGTGTGACAACTGTAATTATCTTGTCTACTCTGTCTTGAGCTAACATTATGAGTCCCTGCTGTGAGTCTATGGTGGCCCCCAAATGTATTATACGGTGGGCTGGACAAAGCTGGCTCTTGGTTTGGTTGACAAGGAAGCAGTGATCCTTGAGGCATGCTAGGGTGATGTGCAGATCTTCCCAAGCCTTGTGGAGGCAAGGAGACCGGAGCAGAAAGTCATCCAGAAAATAAAGACATGGACCCTCTGCATCCTGAGGTGTGCCACCAGAGCAACCACGATCTTTGTGAATACTCTGGGGGCAGACTGTAGGGCATGGCCCTGTACTGGAAGTGATCCTCCCCCACCGCAAACAAACTGGAAGTAAAGTCTGTGAGGCGGAAAAACAGGGACATGCCGATAGGCCTCCTTCAGATTGATAGATGAGAGGAAGTCTCCCTTTCTCAATTCCTCCTTGATGAACAGTAAAGTTTCAATGCAGAACCTGCAGTATTTTATGAACCGATTTAAGTTCTTCAAATCGAGTACCGCCCTGAAAGATCCATCTTTTTTCATGACGGTGAAGAATACTGAGTAGATTCCTGAAAACCTCTCACCTGTTGGAACGGGCTCTATAGCCGCAATCTGCAGAAGGAGGGCAATCGCTTGAAGAGTCCTTTCCCACTTGTCCGGAGATGTTGAGAGGGGGGAGGGGATAAACTTGGAGGGAGGGAGGGAGGGAGGTGAATTCCAGCCTCAGTCCATATCTGAGGGAGTGCAGTACCCATTGGTCCGAAGACGTGTCCCTCCAGCGGCGTGCAAAGTGTTGAAGGCATCCTCCCACATGAGGGACCCTGGCATCAGAATTGATGCTTATTCCTCCGAGACTGGGATCCAAAACTCGATCTATTGGGAAAAGGTTGTTGGCTTTTAGACTGGGTACGTTGCCTATTCCAGAAGAGACTCCTTTGCTCTTCTGAATGCCCTGGAGCCTTGAAAGGACTGGGAGGGCAAATAAGGATGGAAAGGTCTACGGAAGAATCTTTTGTCATCTCATTTTTTGGCAGAAGGCATAGCTTTCTTCTTTTCCTTTGACTCCAAGACCCCAGCTAGGGAGTCGCCGCCAAGTAGTTTGCCACCCACATAGGGCTGATGCGAGATTAGAGCGGGCTGCAGTATCGGCAGAAGAGACTTCCAGATTCGAGCCGGATCCTGCTGCAGGCCGTCCAATAGGTCCTCTAGCCACAGCAGGGATGCTCTAGTGAAGACTGAGGAGGCTGCTGCTGCTGCTCTGATGGAGAGTGCACTGGCCTCATGAATCCTCCTAAGGCCTAGATTCAGCTTGCGCTCTGACGGATCCTTGAGGTGGGCATCCAAGTATTTTGGGTTCAAGGACGGATTTAGTAAATTGACTATGGGGGTGTTGACCAGAGGAACCTTGAGCTGGTCCATGATGTGTTGTTCCAATGTATAGTATTTGTTGGCAGTTGCAACCGATTTCTTGAACTGCAGCGGAGCATCAAACTCAGACTTGATCACTTTAGGCAACAGTGATGGAAGTTTTAGCACCCTTGACTTGGCTTTCGGGTCTGGACACACAGCCGAAATTCTAGATGCTGAGGGAGCTGGAGGATCTTCCAGAGAATTTAGGTTCAGCGCTTCCACTGCCTTGCACAGGAGTGGAAGGAAATGAGCCTCCTGGAAAATCCTATTGGTCACTACTTCCTCTGACTCCGAATCTCCACTTCATTCTTCCTCATTGAGGACAAACAGCTCAATGTCTGGGCGCACCATTGCCTCCTAGTGAAATTGAGGATGCCTAGCCTGTGAGGAGTCATAAGGGTCCGGTGATGCCCTGCCCAGTGGTTGGGGTGCATTTGAAGAAGAGCAGAGTGTAGTGAGGCCCTGCGCCACTTGCACTCTTGAAGGTGGTGGAGTGGGTGCTGTGGCTGGTTTGTCCTGTGTGGGATGTTGAGCCTCAGCCGCTGATGTGGAAAGATGTCTGGCTAGATCCATTAGGAGAGAATCTCTCAGCTGTTCCTTTAATTGTTGTAGCATGAATGAATGAATGAATGAAACTTTATTTTTACCCCGCCCTTTTTCCAAACTGGAACTCAGGGCGGCTTACAAATAGAACTACATGTAGTTAAAAACATAGAAAAACATACAATTTAAAATACAATTAAACAATGCACAACCTTAAAACCTTAAAAGGCACTTAAAAATCTAAAAACAATTTAAAATAATACAAATAATAATATAAAACAATAAAACAAGCCTTGTAAAGCCCAATCCTAAACACCTTCTATCCCAAAAGCCTGTCGGAATAAAAAAGTCTTTACTTGCCGACGGAAGGATGGCAAGGAGGGAGCCATTCGTGCCTCCCTAGGAAGGGAGTTCCAGAACCTAGGAGCAGCCACTGAGAAGGCCCTATCTCGCGTCCCCACCAATCGCACTTGCGAGGGTGTTGGGACTGAGAGAAGGGCCTCTCCTGAAGATCTCAGGGCCCGGGCAGGCTCATACAGAGAGATACGGTCTGACAAATAGCCTGGACCTGGGCCGTATAGGGCTTTAAAGGTCAAAACCAGCACTTTGAATTGTGACCGGAAACAAACTGGCAGCCAGTGGAGCTGTTGTAACAAGGGAGTTGTATGGTCCCTGTAACCAGCCCCTGTTAACACTCTGGCTGCAGCTCTTTGTACCAGTTTAAGTTTCCGAACAGTTTTCAAAGGCAGCCCCACGTAGAGTGCGTTACAGTAGTCTAAATGGGATGTAACTAAGGCATGCATCACCATAGTCAAATCAGGCATTTCCAGGAACGGGCGCAGCTGGCGCACCAGTCTTAAATGGGCAAAGGCACTCCTGGCCACGGCCGAGACCTGGGGCTCCACGTTCAGAGCTGAGTCCAGGAGCACACCCAAACTACGAACCTGTGTCTTGAGGGGGAGTGTAACCCCATCCAGCACAGGTTGAATCCCTATTCCCTGATCTGCCCTTCGACTGACCAGGAGCACCTCTGTCTTGTCTGGATTTAGTTTCAATTTGTTCGCCCTCATCCAGTCCATCACTGATGCCAGGCACTGGTTCAGGACCAGGACAGCTTCCTTGGCTTTAGGTGGAAAGGAGAGATAGAGTTGAGTGTCATCCGCATACTGATGGCACTGAACCCCAAACCCCCGGACAACCTCCCCAGCGGTTTCATATAGATGTTGAATAACATGGGGGACAAAACTGAACCCTGAGAGACCCCATAAGTCAACGGCCAAGGAGTCGAACAGGAGTCCCCCAGCACCACCTTCTGAGTTCATCCCTCCAGAAAGGAATGGAGCCATCGTAACACGGTGCCCCCAAGTCCCACCCCAGCAAGGCGGTCCAGAAGGATACCATGGTCGGTATCGAAAGCCGCTGAGAGGTCCAGTAGAACTAACAGGGACACACTCCCCCTGTCCAGCTCTCTGCGAAGGTCATCCACCAAGGCGACCAAAGCTGTCTCTGTCCCATAACCAGGCCTGAAACCAGACTGAAATGGATCCAGATAATCCATTTCATCCAAGAATCTCTGGAGCTGGGCGGCCACCACACGCTCTATTACCTTGCCCAAAAATGGAATGTTGGAGACTGGCCAATAATTTCCCATTATAGAGGGATCCAGGGAGGGCTTTTTCAACAAAGGTCATACAACTGCCTCTTTTAGGCGCGATGGAATTCTGCCTTGTTGTAAAGAGGCATTAACTACTCCCCTCACCCACTCGGCCAGTCCCCCTCTGGCACTTTTGATAAGCCAGGAAGTGCAAGGATCCAGCAGACATGTGGTGGCTCTCGCCTCTCCAAGGATCTTGTCCACATCCTCGGGCTGTACAAATTGAAAGGAATCCATTATTATTGGACAAGCAGGGGCCAAAGTTACATCCCCTGAGACTGTATCAATTTTAGCGTCCAAGTCGGAGCGAATCTGAGCGACTTTATCTGCAAAGTGCCGTGCAAATTCTTGACAGCGGGCTGTTGAGTGGTCTATATTACCCTCCTGGGGGCCAGAGTTTAAAAGACCCCTGACCACTCAAAACAGCTCCGCTGGACGGCTCCCAGCAGACGCAATGGTGGCAGAAAAGAAAAGTTTCTTCTTAGCCCACACTGCCACGGAGTAGGCCTTCCGATAGGCTCTAGCCCTTGTTCGGTCATACTCGCACCGTCTTATTCGTTTCATTGCCGCCAGCTCCCTGGTAAACCAGGGAGCTGGTTTGTCTCCACTCCGTAAGAGGGGATGCTCAGGAGCAATCGTGTCCACTGCCCTGGTCATTTCCCCATTCCAGAGGTCAACCAGGGCTTCGACAGAATCACCTGCCACAGTGACAGGAAAATCCCCAAGAGCCATCAGAAAACCATCCGGATCCATCAGCCTCCTGGGGCGGACCTTCCTAATCGGTCCCCCACCCCTGCAGAAGTTCTGAGTCCCAGTAAGTCTAAACCCAACCAGGTAGTGATCTGTCCATGACAACGGAACTATAGAAAGTTCCTCCACACCAAGATCACCATCATCCCATTCAACACAGAAAACAAGGTCCAAAGTGTGACCAGCGACATGAGTGGGGCCAGATAATAGTTGGGACAGACCCATGGTTGCCATGGAGGCCATGAAATCCTGAGCCACTCCCGACAGAGCAGTCTTGGCATGAATGTTGAAGTCACCCAATACCACAAGCCGAGGGGACTCCAACATCAATCCTGAGACCACCCCAGCTAGCTCAGGAAGGGAGACTGTTGAGCAGCGGGGTGGGCGGTACACCAACAGAATCCCTATTCTGTCCTGGCCACCCAACTTCAAATATACACATTCGAACCCCGAAGACTGTGGGAGAGGGCACCTGGTCAGGGGGATGGCATCACGATAGACTACTGCAACTCCACCTCCCCGTCCCCCCGGTCTCGCCTGCTGCTGCACAGAGAAACCTGGTGGGCAAAGCTGGGAGAGATTAACCCCCCCAGCTTCATCCAACCAGGTCTCCGTGATACAAGCCAGGTCGGCGTGCTCATCCAGGATCAAATCCTGAATGGCCATCGTTTTGCCATTCACTGACCTGGCATTCACAAGCAGCATTTTCAACCCAGGGGAGCTGACACCGCGGCTATCCAGACTATTTGAATGGGGAGACAATTTGGGGGCAACCAACACCCTGTTGCACTTCCATCTCCCCCGATGACATAATTGCCTCCCCACTCCATATCTCCCTCTGCCCTCCACAACATTAATGGCAGCCCCTTGGTTCCCTTCCCCTACCCACTTACGTTGAAAGCACATCCTTCCTATATAGCAGGCAAGCTATACTCTTAAAACCAACACACTACACCAACAGGCAGGTGTCAAACACATAAAAAACCTTCCCACTGCACTAACTTCCAAAAAAAAAAAAGAGTGTGTGGTGATAACTGAAACTGTAGAGGTTGAGCATGAGAACAGTGTGGGTTGTGCACCACCCCCTGAACATGGAGTTCCTGACATGAAGAGGGTGAACCGAAGGATGCTTCACTCCTCTTCTCCTGTAACGCTTGGTGAGACGTAGCTGTCTCGAGGAAGCCTTCAAACTCCTCAGGAGAGGACGATGTAGAAAAAATCGCCTCTAGGATGGGCTGGAATTGGGTGCCTTCTTCCTTAGATAGGGATTCCAGGTCCCTCTGTGCCTGCACATGTTGCTATGAGCCTTCTTTGGTGCAGCGGGAGAAACATAAAATGACAACCCCCCCTTTTTTTGTTTTAAACAAGACACACATAGGAAAACAGTAAAGGAAGGAAAAGGTACAGACATACAATAGAAAACACACACACCAAACTATATAGGCCTGAATGCAGAGAGGAGCTAGATCAACCATTCTTGGTGGAAGGCAGAAGAGAAAACTGAAATAAGGAGCTGCACAGAGCAGGTAGTCCTTGTTAAAAAACAACAACCCTCTTTAGCACTCTTCTGCCTTCAACCACTAGATGGAGCTAGATACCCACCTGAGATCAGCTTTTCCATGCACAGGAGAATAGGGTGGGTCCTAAAATAGGTGTGTCTTTATCAATCTTTTCACTCTTACTTTTGGGTCAATGAGTCTATAAAGCAGCTTACAAATTTAACTTAAAAATACAAATTAAGCCAATCATAAAGTATGATACTGTACAGTATTAAACAGCCAAAGCTGAAGCAAGCAGTTCCTCAAACACACACTCCGAGCTTCTACGGTCCTCTGAAAGTGGACAGCTCAGAATCTAAGTGAGGAGGTAAAGAAGTGTAACAGACCTCTCCTGGGAAGTTGTTCAGCAACTGCAGTGCCATTGCTGAACAGGCCCAGTTTTAAAACTGACATCCTATGTGCACTGCAACTCCTAACAATGTTGATAAGAGCTAGAGGAGGTAGATTATAACCTAAGGCATCTAGAAAAATACACTGTCACCTAAAGCATACAAAACCAGAATCAACTACCACATTTCACCAACATTTAATTTAATAAACCAGAAAGATTAGATTTGGAAACATTTTTAACAACTTGAAGAAAATACAGTGAAGACTTTAGGTACCATGCAACTTTGTCCATTAGAGTGCATAACTCCAAACCATAAGCAAAATCATAACTAGGATAGAACCCACAATTATAAATGTTGCAAGTCATTTTTAATAGGAGTAAGAGACTTTAAAAAACAAAGGCATCTAATTACTTACTATCTTGTGCTCTTACATGTACAAACCAATATATGCAGGGCCCTGCTAGATCACACCAAAAGTCCCCCTAGTCAACCATCTTCCTTCCCACAATGGCTATTCAAATGCCTCCAGGAAGCCTACAAGCAGGGCATGAAGGCAATAGCTTCTACTGCTCCTCAGCAACAGGTATTCAGTTACATACTCCTTCAGTTACAGATTTCCTCAAAATCTGGAGGGTTTTATCAGCCACTGAAAGAACGTATCTACTAGCATGTTAAAGTTGTCTAAGGGTGGTATTCAACTAAAGAGCTACGTGCATGCTCAACAGGACTTGTGCCATCCCCAAATCTGCTCTGGAGGGTTGGGAAAACACATGGGAGGGGAGGACAGGAGGAGAATGTTGTATTGCCCAAGGATAAATAGTTGCACTGACAGAATCAGCAACTTAGCGCTACATTCAATACAACCCTTTACATTTATTATGTATTGTATTGAAGATGTACTCTCTTTTTTTTTACTACTCACAATCTATGGTCAATCAATTTCATTGGAAGTCCTGTGAAATCTAGTATTATGAGACAGGAGTACAATCTATATCCATTCACTTTCTCAACCTATAACTATTAGGAAGCCAGGAAGAGCAATATTTAAGTTTAACAAAGTGGTAGAAGTATCAAGCCTAAGTTTACTATGCAAAAATATAGCACCAATTGTATTACTCACCTTGAGGGCACCATAACACAATCCATACAATAATGCTACTGCCACAATACTACAGATAAAACTGTAAAGTGCTGCAAGCAAGCTTGTGGTCGCTAGAGAACAAGAAAAGATTTGTCAGGGAAAAGACACCTGACAGCGGAATAACACTTATTTAGGTTGTAAGAATTAAACATTTATTCCTTCGATTTTTGTTTCTGCTGGGAAGCTAAGATGCAACACTAAAGATCTGCAGCAGATTTTCTTACTCCTTAAATGATGGTATTTATTTGTTTATTTATTTATTTTTATTTTTTTATTTATTTTATTTAATTTTTTATACCGCCCATAGCGAGGCTCTCTGGGCGGTGTACATCAAATATAAATATATACAGTCAATTTTAAAACCACCTAATCATCAAGACAACAGTTTATACATACAACAAAGACAAAATTAACATAAAAACCCATATTAAATACAAATCAAAAGTAAAAAATTCAGAAAAGATAAAACATATAACTATCTTTACAACATTAATACAAATACTAAAATACTAAAAGACAGAAATATTAAAATATTAAAATATTAAAATGCCTGGGCAAAGAGGAAGGTTTTCAGCTGGCGCCGAAAAGACAATAAAGTAGGCGCCAGGCGTACCTCGTCAGAAAGAGTGTTCCATAGTTTAAAATATTTATACCCCGCCCTATTTCCCAAGAACTCAGGGCGGCTTACAGATAAAAATCAGTTAAACAAGTAATATACAATTTAAAACAGTTAAAAATGGATTAAATCAACAATAAGTTAAAAATATGACTATATTAGTTAAAAGCCCGTCTAAATAAAATAGTCTTCACCTGGGCACGAAAGGATGAAAGTGAGGCAGCCAGTCAAACCTCGCTAGGGAGGGAATTTCACAGTCTAGGGGCAGCCACTGAAAAGTCCCTATTCTGTGTTTTTACAAAGCAAACTTGTGAGAACGATGGAATAGTGAGTAGGACCTCACCAGATGATCTCAAAGCTCGGACAGGGTCATAGAGGGAGACACGATCTAACAGATAGCCTGGACCTAAGCTGTATAGGGCTTTATAGGTTAAAACCAGCACTTTGAATTGTGCTCGGAAACAGATTGGAAGCCAATGGAGCTTGTACAACAGCGGGGTTGTATGTTCTCTGAGCCCAGCTCCAGTTAACATCCTGGCTGCGGCTCTTTGAACCAGTTTAAGTTTCCGAGCAGTCTTCAAGGGCAGCCCTACGTAGAGCGCATTACAGTAGTCCAATCGGGATGTAACTAAGGCATGTGTCACCGTAGTCAAGTCTGACAGGTCAAGGAACGGGCGCAGTTGGCGTACCAATCTTAGTTGAGCAAAGGCACTCCCGGCCACAGCAGAGACCTGTGCCTCCAGGTTCAAGGCCAAGTCCAGGAGAACTCCCAAACTGCGAACCTGTGATTTCAGGGGGAGTGTAACCCCGTCCAGCACAAGTTGGATCCCTATTCCCTGATCCGCCTTTTGACTGACAAGGAGCACCTCTGTCTTGTCAGGATTTAATTTCAGCTTGTTCGCTCCCATCGAATCCATCACTGATACCAGGCAACGGTTCAGAACCTTGACGGCTTCCTTGGTTTCGTTAGATGGAAAGGAGAAGTAGAGTTGGGTGTCATCCGCATATTGGTGACATCGAACCCCAAAACTCCGGATAACCTCTCCCAGCGGCTTCATATATATATTAAATAACAGGGGGGACAGAACAGAACCCTGGGGGACCCCATAGGTCAATGGCCAAGGGGTCAAACCGACATCCCCCATGATCACCCTCTGGGTACGTCCCTCTAGGAAGGACCGGAGCCACCGTAAAACCATGCCTCCAAGTCCCATCCCAGCTAGGCGACCCAAAAGGATACCATGGTCAATGGTATCAAAAGCAGCTGAGAGGTCCAGCAAGATTAACAGGGACACACTCCCCCTGTCCATTTCCCTGTGTAGGTCATCCACCAAGGCGACCAAAGCCATCTCAGTCCCATAGCCGGGCCTGAAACCAGATTGAAAGGGATCTAGATAATCCGTGTCATCCAAAAATCTCTGGAGTTGGGCCGCCACCACCCGTTCTATTATCTTGCCCAAAAAAGGTATATTAGAAACTGGGCGATAATTACCTAATAATGAGGGGTCCAGAGAGGGTTTTTTCAACAAGGGTCTTATTACCTTTGAGGATTCTTTTATTGTGTGATACTACTGTCAAGTTGTATTCTTTTTGCTGGAAAAGTTAATTCAAAGATGTGCTTTCCCCAATGACCTGAATCAAGTTAAGCAGACTGAGGGCATTTCCATACAATTTATAAAAAGACCATGCAATGCAGTTGTTTATTTACTAGGGAGAATTTAAATGGTCTCTCTCTGGAAGCATTTTTGTTTCAAGGATATTACATTTCTTCAGCTCTCAAGCATCAATATACTGTTTCAGGAAAATGGGATTTTCCTGATTAACAGAGCTGCTGTAGTTTTTTTTTGGGGGGGGGGCTGCTGGAACATGTGTATGTAAACTTCTAAGCATCCCCTGGAGAGCATTGTCATATATTTGAATATATGCAACACTAATCTGAAATATGTAGAAGCTCCTTATCAGTTTGCATGTCCCTCCCCCGTCCAATTAGCAATCCTTCCAATTTTGCTTTAATACTTTAGCTGAATTGGCTGCTGGGGCAAAAATGACAATAGCTTTTTTAATGCCTCTGGGGAGACAGAATGCCAAACCATGTTTCGGTATAACACAAACAAGCTTGGAATAAGCCTGCTGCACTCCCTCCTCCCCTTGCACAATTAGATTCCCTCTCCCTTTCCCCTGTTTGTGGCAAACCATAGGTTGCCTTTGTATCTGATCTGGCAAACTATGATTTACAGTTATTCTACAAACCACCATACCAAACAGGAAGAGAGGAAATCACAGTGCATGGGGGAGGAAGGCTTGTTCTAAGCACATTCACATGGCATCAAGATACAATTTGGCACTATGTCTGAGCTACGCCACAGTTTTGCACTAGACTATTTAGTGCACAGAAAATGAAACCACTTGGGTATCAGGCAGTTGCTTTGAATGAGGATTTAAAGGACCATCTATAAAGGCTAAAGTGAAGTAGTAATACACTTAAAGTTGATAGTTTGGAGAAGTCCTCAGACTACTTTGTTCAAACAGATCTGAAAGCTGTTTACTGAATTACCCATAAAATGAGAAAGCTCAACTTACCATTGCCACCAAAGACATGAATATCTAACTGTTCACAGAGGTACATGACAAATGTGTTCACCTGAGGCAGAAGACCAATGAAGAACACTATAGGGAAACATAGTGTAAACACTACAAAAAAACAAAAAATAGGAAAAAATATAGCAAGTACATATAAAACTATTGGTTATGCTCCCACTTTTCACTATGGCAGATATACCTGTTCTCTAATTTGCAAAAGAAATTATTTCACATAGTTTTGTTTTCTCTTTTGAATACAACTAAATGCGAGTAGCTAAAGTTCACACTTACAGAAGGCATACGGCTCTTTTAGACACCTTTTTCTATACAGCAAACTCTCTACTCGGCTTCAGAAAAGTTACTGCAGCGTGTGTGTGTGTGTGTGTGTGTCACACCAAATGAAGGACTTGCTCTTCTTTCCTCTTCATCTTAACCAATTTGCTCAACAGGAAAGTGATCATTTCTGGGAGAACTGAGATATAGGTAGACTGAGAAAGTTGCAAGGAGCAAAGTTGAGAGGGGAAGAGTTCAAAAAGCGATATGGGATGGAGGCATCAAGGAAAGACAATTATGATGGAGGCCAATGAAGATGTTAACAAGGAAGAGGATAACAGCAATGTCCCCACAGGAGAGATTTACATGAAGGAAAGCATGTTTTGCTGCGTGTTGTTCCAACATGACAGACCTTCAACACATGTAGCCTGCAGGCAAAACTGGCTATGAACAAATATGTGGCCCTCTGGTATTTCCCTTCATTCCGACTATAGGCAACCACCAGTTATAAAGTGGCTAATGGAAGTGGACCAAGAGGTATATCCAAAGACCTTATATGTGTTGCAGAGTATACTGGGGTACAACTCTCTGTTTATGCACAGATGGTATAATGAAATGATTAAAGACATGAAGACAGAGTTTGTCTATTCCTGCTGGTTCTCTTTTTATGGGCCTGCCGAATTCTTCCAGTTGTGAACTCTGCTTGTTCACCAGAGCTCTAATTGTGCAAGGACTTTAAATGGGACTTATACCTGATAACCATTTACTCTTCAATTAAAAAAACTGTTAAAGGATAGAATGGGAAAGGAAGACGGGTGGTATTGCTATTGTTTTGTTGTTGTTTATCGTTATGTTTTAGTGTGTTTTATTTGTTTTGTTTTAACACTGTGTAAGTTGCTTTGGATGTCAAACAACTAATAAATCTAAATAATGATTATGATAATGATTTCCATTAAAGAACAGAAACCAAAATGGTCACCATGATCGATAAGCATAGTCTATGCATACCCTTCACATTAGGGCCTTATGGAAATTACTCACCTATAATCAAGTCCCTTGCCGAAAGCAGCAAAATTGGATTACTGATAGCCATTCCATATAGTCGGAACTTTGCAGTAAAAGTGCTCTTGCTGCCATAGTCCAACAGCCAAATGAGACTGCAGCATATACAGAAGTAAACAGGTCGGCTATAGGCTATGATTCGGTTATGACCCTGAAAAAACAGGATTAGTTAGTGCAACTCAAAGTTACAAATCATATCTATTGTTTTCTTCAAAAGTCAGTTTTGAAACGTCATTATGTGTGTCAGTTGACATTGAATAGTTGTGTGTCAAAGCCATGTAAACTCAGAGACATGACAGCATAAGCTATGCCCTTTCTAAACAAAGAAAAATTTCATTTTTATGCCTCATTAAGTCAGCACACAGCATTATTTTAATTCAGTACCAGTTACACAGACTATATACTCCATTATGTTCAAAAAGATTCAAGAACTATTCATTTCCACTTCTGACACTTCAGCTTCATGCAATCATTAAGCTTCTTTGCAGCTTCTATTACACCATCATGTATGAAGCACTTAACTCTTTTGTGACCTTATTATTTACATCAAGAACAGGGTTAACAAATGTTAATCCAGTTATATTATTAAAATAGTCTTTTATGTTTTCCTGCATTCTGTGATTAACATTTCCACAAGCTTTTCTTTTGAAACACCATAATCATTCTAAGTAGACACAATTAGTACAATATTATAAGCTGTGTCAGGAGCCTCAGTGAGAACTCATGGCCAGAGTGGTCTGAGAGGCAGGAGGACTGGGATTCAGGAGAGGGATCCAGTGATTTGGAACTCATGGATGAGGCTGATGGTGAGGGACCAAGTGATCTGCATGTTGACAGCTCAGGCATAGAGGCGTCACTTAGTACGACTGAGGGGGCTGAGTTCCCAACCCATTCCCCTTCCCTTCCTTCGGCAGAGGGTCTGTCTCTCAGCCTGCCTCCTGCTCTGAATTGCCTCCAGTGCAGGAGAAGATGCTGTAGGTGGAGCAAGAAGAGGACTTGGCTGAGTCTCCACCTCTGTCACCATGAACGCACCAAATGATGCTCAGGTATGAACAGACTGGACCTGTCAACAAGCCTATTTGCAGGAGTGCCGGCTTGCTTGCCCAGTTCCAAGCTGAAAGGCGAATTCTGTGCAAGCAGACATACCCACCCCATCCTACTTAAGAGGAACACAGGGGGTATGTCAAGTGTTGTGACAATGTCTTTGCTTGTGTAGCCATGCCTTAGAGTGCCTTGCTGTGATCTGAATGCTGTGTGATTTGTAACTTGATCTATTTTCCAATCCTGTGCTAAGCTGTGTATTAAAGCCATTGCCAATAACTGAGCCGAGAGTCCCAAGTGTAAATTTGTTGGTGGGAACCAGGACAAGCTGTATACTAGGGGTGTGCATCGGATTTGAATGAATCCCCAAGGCAAAGTGGGGTGCCTTGGAGGTACTTGGGACTTGTCAGAGGTGAAACAGAATCTGTATGAGGTGACATGAGTCAGCATGAGGACTCCTGAAGTGTTTCATGGTGCCTTGGCAATCAGTTGACAAAAAATGCTGCAGACTAACTTCTGCTACTTAATACAGCCCATCTAAACTACATGCATTATAGTTAGTATTTTTTATGATAGTCCTCTCAGCTGGAGGTATCATTTCTCTCCCCTTGTCTTTAATAGCAAAGCACGAAACAAATAACCCTACAGAAGCAGAAACTATGCCTGTCTGAATACTAAATT
This sequence comes from Rhineura floridana, assembly GCF_030035675.1. Lineage (NCBI taxonomy): Eukaryota > Metazoa > Chordata > Lepidosauria > Squamata > Rhineuridae > Rhineura > Rhineura floridana. The sequence continues at coordinate 163,530,176 of NC_084481.1, read as the reverse complement.
CCATATAGGATAACTTACATGCCGAGGTGATGAAGAATCAGGTTGCACACTCTGAAAAACAGACAGGAAAGGCACGAGGGCAATATTATGTAAGACTCATTTATTTACATCATTTAAATTCTTTGCAGTACAAATCTCTTAAAAGTGGAATCCAAAGAACTTCCATGGACACATCAAGGCTTCTCAGGCTGCATTTTTCAGTTCCAGCCCATCAGCCCCTCCCAAAACTTGGAGAGAATGGAAAGTTGGAGCAGACTCCATTACAGCATAAGGAATTGAGGTTGGAACTGTTCTCCATGCACTGATAACCTCCAGGCTGGATTACTGTAATGCGCTCTATGTGGAGCTGCCCCTGAGGTTGGTCCGGAAGCTCCAGCTGGTGCAAAATGCAGCAGCACAACTGCTCACTGGGGCAGGGTATCACCAACATGTTACCCTGCTGCTGAAAGAAGTGTACTGGCTGCCCATTAGTTTCCGGGCCAAGTTCAAGCTTCTAGTTTTCGTATACAAAGCCCTACACAGCTTGGGATCAGGATATCTGAAATACCATCTTATGCCTTATATACCCAGTCGATCATTGTGCTCTGCAGGTGAGGGCCTCCTGCAGATACCATCTTATCAGGAGGTCTGTCCCGCACAACATAGGCAGTGGACCTTTAGAGTTGTGGCACCAACACTTTGGAATTCACTCCCTTAAATATTAAACAGGTGCCATCTCTATCTTTTTGGCACCTATTGAAGACCTTCCTCTTTCAACAAGCTTTTTAAGTAGAGGTCTTATCCCTGTCTGCGTCTGTGCTGGAAATACTTTTAAAGATGTTTTTAAAGTTGTTTGTAAAGTATGTTTTTAAGATATTTTGTTTTAATATGTTTTAAAGGCGTCTTGTTTTAATACATCTTAAAGTCTGTTTTTAAGATGTTTTAGAGTGCTTTTAGTGTTTTTGTTTGCTGCCCTGGGTTCCTGCTGAGAGGAAAGCCAGGACAAAAAGTTAATAAATAAAATAAATAATAATAAACTGAAAGTTCAAAAATATCCAGAAGAACCTAATGGGAGTGGTAAGAGAAGAATCATATCAATTTTCTAAAAATATCACCTATCTGTTTGGATTCATAATAAAAACTCCAAAATCTATGCCCAAGCAATATCTTTATTGAAAAATGGAGATGGAGTGCCTTCGATTCCGACTTATGGTGACCCTATGAATAGGGTTTTCATGGTAAGCGGTATTCAGAGGGGGTTTACCATTGCCTTCCTCTGAGGCTGAGAGGCAGTGACTGGCCCAAGGTCACCCAGTGAGCTTCATGGCTGTGTGGGGATTTGAACCCTGGTCTCCCAGGTCATAGTCCAACACTCTAACCACTACACCACATTGGATCTCAATACCTTGATTAGGATCAATCAAAATGTCACAAATAGTGAGCAAGCTTTTGAGTTCTCCAGTACTTTTCAACAGGATGGATTCCTCCTATCCCCTGCTTCTCTTTATTCAACCATCGAGTCTGATGAAGAGTTCTGGGGAAGATGAAAGCTTGATCACTATTTTGTGATATATTGGTTGGCCCTAATGCAGGCATTGGCCAGCCATGGGTTTTAGTGCTCTGTAGTTACAGATTTTATGCATCCTCTAATATTCTTAATGACAGCTAGTAGTCTTTTGTCCTCGGTTAGGAAACTATGCCAACAGTACTTAAAAATAACAACACCCTCTTCTTGTTGAAGATAAATCAGTTCTGGCTGTAAATTGTGCCCTGCATAACTAGTCACTACTAGCATGATACACATTATAGTAAATTATAAATTATCTTGCAACATTTCAGAAGACTGTTTCCACTATTGTAAAAACAAGCAATGACATTTGCACAAAGAAGAGCCGGGGGGGGGGGGAGAAGGACAAACATAATTAAATATAGAAGCAATGGACCCGTTCAGATTTAACAGGAAAACATAATCCCCTTCTATTGGAATGAATCTGCCTAAGTCTCACTTGCATATGACAGGAGTAAATTAAAAGCATCTGCTTTCACTTCTAAACCACAGTTCCCCATGACATCTAAACTCAGGGAACTGTGGCTTGCTTAAACTATTATTAGGTAGCTCATTATATTAGTGTAATGGGAAACCATAGCTTCAGATCCTAGCTTGTTGTCAAATAATAATTTAAACAAACCCCAGAGTTTGAACATCAAGGAGAACTGTGGTTAGTTTAAAAGTGAAATCAGAAGCTTTTGATCTCTACCTATGGTGAATGAAAGTGGAAGAGAGGGGAGTGTGAGGATTAGGTATGTTTATTTACTGGATCAATATTTTAAGTAGTTCCTTTGATTTCAATGTATTACACAAAAATAAGCTATAGAACACAGAACAGAGACAGCACATTTTGGGGAAAAACAAGCACACAGAGTCTGTTATGCAAAAGACATTAAACAATGCATTTGGACGATCACATCTTTGATTGGTAAGTAGTTTCCCATTTCATCCAAAGCAGGAAACCATAGTTAATAGCTTCAGAACAAACTAGGATATTCAATGATTTGAAGTTGGCTTAATATCCTGGTTATTCTGAAGCAGTTAACCATAGTTTTCCAGTTTGGGTAAAATGTGAAAACATAGTTAATAGAAGGCTTCCTAGTTTGTTTGTAAAGGGACTGTGCATGCACCCACAAGGCTCAATCATAACTTGGCTTATTAAGTCAAATCATCATCATCATCAATACTAATACTAATACTAAAATGTATATCCTGCCCTTCCTCCCAGTAGCAGCTTCATCCGAAATATGATCACCTGAAAGCTACCAAAATATTAACATTTAAAACTAATTGACAACAAGGAAAGAAGTTACCTTGAGCAAGGAATACTGGCAGCTGGCAATCACCAGGCAAAACTGGAAGACCCAGATATCCTTGAAGAAACCTTTAATAAGAAGCACAGAACCCAAGAAAGCCACTTGGATAGCTAGGATGATAGCTAACACATTTTCCAGGATCTCACGATTCCTATGGAAAAGGAGAAGTATGCTGTGTTAGGAAGCTAAATAAGTTTATGCAATAGGAACAGATGGTGCAGGAGTACAAGCAAACAGAACACCACAATCTATGCCACCGGTACTCAAACATCTGAGAATGCCTCAGCTTACTCTCAGTATTAAAGCAAGCAAATTTCAGATGGGAGTCTATTGTGATTTCATTGGAGTTCAAGCTGCTCAACACATTTCAGAATAGTCAGAGGAGATCAAAATGGCCTGGTCCCAACCACAAGACAGGGAAATCTATCCATCCTCAACCCCTCACCATGATCAACACCACAGTATGCTTTGAGAAGAGAAAAGCAGAAGAAATAACTCCATATGGTTATGCAAGCAAACCTAGTCTGTAAAGCAGTATAAAGGAACTTCAGAAAGAAAATCAAGCTAATTAGCAGAATTGTGGTGATTGCAGCGTGCCCAGATCAACATTAAGCCATTAAAAATGAGCAACGAAGGGTAGCTTATTTGTATGCCTTCATGCTCTGAACAGAAATATTGAAGTGCACATATTAAAGTTAACATTTAGTCACAAGCAAAACCTGCAATAAAGTGTTGTAAAGCATCTTTCCTCATGACAGAAGTACACATGTTTAGGGTTCCAGCCAGTCATGCTTTCTGATACTCCATTTCACTTACCTCTCCCTAGCTTCCCACTTTTCCAATTGTTATTCTGTTGCTATTGATTGCTTTGTGGGGAGGGAAGTAGTGGTTGTCCCTTCTAGTATTTTAAACATATATTTGTAGAATTGTTGAGGTTTTCCCAAGTATGTTTATATCTCCCCCATTCCCCACCACACCCCTTGTTTCTTAGTGATCCCACTTTGGCTCCAGTTTTGTCAGCATAAACTACCTGAGTTCACTATCTGAGGAAAGGATAGTTGAAACTTTTGCTTGAGTATTGCATTGCTTACTATTTATGCACAAAGTAAAAGAAAACCTAATATGAATAATTACTTGAACTATATTAGAACAGCATGCATACATAGGATCTCACCTATCAAACAAGGACAAGAGAGTCAGTCTATCAAAATTGATTCCAATCCAAATCTTGGGTAGAATCCAAAAGCGATAATAGTGTTTGACTTTTTGGGCTGCTTCCTCTTGAGGTTGCAGATGGTCCTGTAGGTCAGGGCTTAGGTCGATGTCTTGATGCTCCAGGAGATCTGTATCTATGGTTAAAAGCCTGTTCAGCCTGATCTGGGGGAGGGAAAGCTACAATAGAGTTAATAATAAGTTGCATTCATAATTTTCTTCTTTAGCCTATAAACTATAGATCTGAAGGAACATAAAGTGTCATGGACCAGAAACCTGCTATGGGGAACGTTTTGGTCCTCACCCTCTTTATAAAGTGTCATGGGTGTGGGAGGACAGGAAAGTGCCATGCTGCAGTTAATTCCATTCAAGGAAGGCACACCTGAATGACAGGTATTTAAAACTACATGCCCAAGAATGGCTTGTGATCACTGTCGCACTCCAACCTGTACCTCGACTGGCTAGTTTCTTCCAGCAAGCAAAAGCAGTGGGTGCAAGGAATGCTGCTAGACCAATGGGATTCCACCCCTCCTCCCCTTGATCATGTCGCACATGCTCCTCAAATCTGCTCCGGAGGATTGGGGGAACCCCTAGATCTGATTTAGGGGGCACGAAGTGGGAGAACTTCCATTGCACAAGCAGAAATCCTTGCAGTGTAAATGAAGGGTGCATCTTCAGCTAGAGCAGGCTTCCCCAGACTTGGATCCCCAGATGCTGGAATTATGACACTCATCTGTAGTAGGGTTGGCAAACTGGATCCAGCCAGAATCCAGAAGTGGCCAATCCTCTGCAGAGGCCATATCTATAAACTAGGTTATATGGCCCGAAGGCCACTGATCTATAGTCATCATGGCCAACAATCAGGGATGATGGGAATTGTCGTTCCAACAACATCTGAGGTTTAGGTGGAAGGGCCTCTTCTTCTCTACAACATCAATTACTCCAGAGTATTTCAGTTGATGAGATCCTTCAAAGGCCGTAACAATTATGAGCAAATATTTGAGTAGTGATAGTCTGCAATCCATTCCATGCACTGAGAACAAGCTGGGAAAGTGGTGTCAAGCCTATGTTGTTAGTGGCACTAAACTCACCACAGTAAACATACTTCAAGCCCCACATCATTTAAGGTATTAAAATGGCTTTGGCTCTCCAATTATTTGCAGCAGTGAAGACATGGTATTGTCTAGGTGCTGATAACTTGAACCACTCAAATCCTGCACCTAATTTACAGATACAATTAAGTATTCTTTTTCAACAACATAAGAATGAAATTTGATCATTTGCTTGCAATAAATAAGGAGCAAATACAAAAACTTACTAAATCGTGTGGATAAAAACGAACTGAGGTAGAACTTGATACATGAGAATCCGTGTCACTATAACAACAAGAAGATTACTTTAGGTTGATATCTTACTCTGTTCTCCAATTTAAATATCTTCTTTCATTTAAGACAAGACTCTATCTGTAGTTTTTAGGGTATCTGTAATCCCAATTTAAATAAAGTTGCTGCTAGAAAGGCAGCATTATTTTGACCAGAGAAAAAAGAACTTACACAGTCTGACAGGACAATGAACCCTATTGCTCCAACATGATGACATTAAGAAAAAAGGAGGCTAGTATAATGGACATTTTTCTTTTGTAACGGGCCAGAGGAAGGTCTTCTTTCTGCATTCCTGCATAATTACTGGGTATGGAATCACACTGTTGGGCTGAATACCTTGCACTACCAGTGACTGCCAAGCTTTTTCAGGCTAAGGGCCCCACTGACCAATGTCAACTCTCCAGGGGCCGAATATGAAAGGGGGCATGGCTCAAGTGTACAAGTGGTAATGGACTTTTTAAAAAAAGGACACATTTTGAGGGATCTTCAGGGATCATAAGAGCTTTTGACATCAGAAAATCACAGCAGGGGTCCAAGGAGATAGTAATTTTTTTAAAAAAATAGATAACTTTTGGTGGGCCTTGGTGGGTTACAAAAATGTTTTGGCATCATAGTGGAGGATCCATAGTAGAAATAGAGAGATAGTGACTGACTGAATAATGGGGGGGGGTCTTGGAAGTCCACAAAAAACTGCTTGGAGACTGTGGGTTAGCCACCCCAATACTATACAGACAATTCCATGTTGGAAATGTATTAGTTTGTGGGACTCTGGTATTCACCTGCCATCTAAGCAAAGCAATCACAGATAATTTTACTTTGCTATATCCTATTTCTATTGATTTTGTAATAAACAGCTCTTTATTTGGAGGTGGCAAGTATCTGCCTGACCAGGAATATAGGGGCAAGTGGAGGAAGGAGGGGTAACCCCTTCCCCATATACCACTTTTCCAAGAGAAGTTGTGCCCCAAAGCAGTTATTTACTCCAAGCACCACAATCTTCATTCAATTTACTGCCCACCTACCATCCCCAAGGCTGCTATTTAACTTTTTTTTAAAAAAAAAAGGACAGGAAACCATATTCAAGGATCTCCTGCATCCTTTGGCTCTAAGACTGTTAGATGATTCTCTCTTTCTTTGAAAGGGTGTCATGCGCATATTGGCTAGAGAAAATAGGGTGGCCTCAGTCCTTAAAGTGGTTCTTTCCTGTGGTGGGGGTGGCTTAGAAATACTATGTAAATTCAAACACTTTGCACGGAAACAGAAGAAAGCCATGTGTCCAGAGAAAAAGTTAAGCAATACAAAGTTACTAAAAAGTAATGACATTGATTGTTCTGAAAGAATATTTCATAACATATGAAGTTACTGCCTACCTTCAAGGGTTGTTCCAAGAATATATGAGAAGTGCTCTGAAGTGTGGGGAACCTTTGGCCCTCCAGATGTTATTGGACTACAACTCCCATCACCTTTGCCTACTGGCCATGCTGGCTGGGGTTGATGGCAGCAGTAGTTTAGCAACATCTGGAGGGCTGAAGTTTCCCTACCACTACACTATATAAACATGAGAAAGTTCAATTTTGTTCCTGATTCTGAATTCCTTATTCAGACAGTAGCTTCCTTCAATATACAAATGGGTATTATTTGACAAAATATAAAATGACCAAAAAGTTCCGATGTACAGCAAACCACAATCCTAAAAGTGTTCCAGCTTTTATAAGAGCACACAGGCATTTCAGAATTGTTTTCAGACTAAAGTTAAAATCAGTATTACTGCATAAATTACAAAGAATGGCTTTCAAAAACACACCAGATATTAGATGTTCTTCTTACAGCTGGCTCAAAATTCACAAGCGACATATCGCAGCCTCCTGTCTCGTAGAGTGTAGAACTGAACTTACCTGTTAGAGAGAAAGCCAAGATAGGTTAAATATTGTAGAATCTTTGCACACTGTGGTAAAAAAAAAAATGTTTCTTTTACACAATTTTCATCTATATACTTTTTTATAGCCACACACTTCATAAACCAGTAATGCAGATTTTTTTGTTGATCAGGGACCACATGACCAAACTGGTCACAACCAAGAATGCAGATTAATGTACATAGGCAAACAGTCCCTCATATGAGTGTGTAATACACACACCTTTTACTACCCTGTCTCTGCTCTCTCCTTGAGCCACGTCTTCATACTTAGCTGAGAGAGTCCAGAAACCAGAAAATAAAGTAGCCACTATCTTGGTCCGGGTTATTTTTAAAAATCTATTGCGTTTTTCTTTAGAATATTGCATTCTCTTTGAGTTATCACATCTCAAAGGTTAGAGTATCTTCCTTATAAGGAAAAGCTAAAGATGGCAAGTCTATTTATTTTAGGGGGTGAAATTAACCTAAAAACTAAAGAACAATATAACAACAATTTTACACTGTTAAGAACTACAATAATGGAGAGAGTTTTCTTGTGCATAATACTAGAATTTGGGATCATTCAATGAAATTGATTGGTAGCATGCTTGGGACAGACAAAAGGAAGTACTACTTTGGGCAACACATGTTAACATATTGAATTCACTGCAACTTCAAGCGTAAGTGGCTTTTTCAAAATTTATGGAAAATAGTTATTAATCATGATACCTAAAAGTGAAACTTCCTACTACCAGACACAAACAGGAGATGGCTGTCTCCATTAAGATCATATAGTGGGCTACCCAGGAGCATCTGATTGACCACTACTGTAAAATCAAATTTCAGTCTGAGAGAACCCTTGATCAAATACTGCTAAGCTAGAACAAAGTGAAGATGAAAAGACAAGTGGAATGATTTGAGGCTCCACATACAAGCCCTCATCTAAACAGCATCATGAAGTCTAAATAATGTATATTTATGTATTCAAGTAGCAGAGGCTTGTTCTATACTGCTTTTATCTACTGTATGATATTCTTAAATTATTATATAAGTTAGAACACACCCACACACCATTTACTTTTAAAATTCTAATTCTATTCTTAAATAGGAAATGGTTTTACACACCAAATTTTGCCAATTTCTCTCTCCATACTGTCCATAAAACTTACTGTCCATGGCATAAAAACTAAAACTAAACTAAAATAAAAAGATAAACCTACACAGCCCAGTTTTGACTTGCAACATCACAGCAATCACCATCAGGACACATAGCATAAACATCTTCACTGTATTATGTGAAGTAGCTCTTGTCATTGTATTAAAAAAATCTGGATTCAGTGGAACAACATCCCCCAAAGAAATGCAAGTTTTCAGTCATCTGACAACGTATTTTGAGACAGCTCCTTGAGCTACAGGGAGACGCACCTGACAAAGCCTCGAGGTGAGTTGAGCAGCACAGCAAGGACGCCAGGGCACACCACTCTGCCCATCCGTTCCTTGACCTAAAGAAAACCTAAGTTCTATAGGTACTCTATATAGTAACTCAATAAAAAACAAAAACAATTAAATAGGTAGGGAGCAAACAGGGGTATGGGGACTTTCCACTGTTTTGCACTCTCTGTCACATGTATGACTATCTGCCTGTTAGACAGACGTCATGGGTGTACCTTTGGTGCAATGAACTCCAGGGTCTATGGGAACAAGTTTGTTCCCTTGAGGCCAAGGTGGCTGACGTAGAAAAACTGAGAGGCAGAGAGATTGGTGGATGAGGCCTTTTGGTGAGGAAGGGCATGATATAAATTTAATAAAATAAATTAATTAATAAATTATGGTTGTGTCCCACTCCCAGGATAATAGCTTCCCTGCTATCATGGAGAATGGAGGCCTTGAGGAAGGAGAGTATTGCTCTGAGGAAGAGGGAAACAATCCCTTAGAAGAGATCAAATCCTTGGAAGATGAACAGGGATCTGCTGATGCTGAGGATACTTCTCTGGGGGTGGACAGATCCTGGTAGTGGGCGATTAAATTATTTGAAACACAGATAGGCATACAGATTGCAAAGTGATTTGCCTGCCTGGTGCGAAGGTTGTGGATGTTGCTTGTCATCTAGATAGTCTGGTAGATAAAGCTGTGGTGCACAATGACACCAATGACATGGGGAAATGTAGCCATGAGGTCCTGGATGCAAAATCCAGGTTGCAGGGTAGGATGCTGAAAAGCCAGGACCTCCAAGGTAGCTTTCTCTGAAATGCGACTAGTTCCATGCTCGGGGCCAGCTAGACAGGCGGAGCATTGTAGTCTCAATGTGTGGATGAGACAATGGTGTTGAGAGGAAGAGTTTAGATTTGTTAGGCACTGGGAAACATTTTGGGACAAGCTGGGACTGTACAAAAGGGGCCGGCTCAACATGAACCTGGATGAAACCAGACTGCTGGCACTTATCAAAAAGGTGGCAGAGCAGTTTTTAAACTGATTGTGTGGGGAAAGCCGAGAGGAGCTCCAGAGAATCCGGTTTGCATGAAGATGAAAAAATTCATTAAAATTTAAATGGAAAAGGGGTAGAACTAGGCATTGTGAGTGCAGGACCACTGAATACCTATTCAGAAAGGCCAAAGCCCCATGGCCAAAACACAAGTTCCAAATGTACTTGAAGAGAGACATTGTATACAAGTGTTCATATGCTAATGCTAGAAGCCTGCAAGCCAAGATGGGAGAACTGGAGTGCTTTGTCTTAGAGGGCAGCAATGATATAGTGAGCATAACACAAACCTGATGGAGTGGAGAGAACCAGTGGGACACAGTTATCTCTAGATATATACGCTATAGGAAGGACAGGGAAGGACATACTGGAGGTGGTGTCAATCTTTATGTCAAAGAGGACATTGAGTCCAGCAAGCTAGAAATCCCAAAAGGGGAAGACTCCCCCACAGAATTATTGTGAGTAGTGATATTGGGCCACAAGAGTAATTTACTACTGGGGATGTGCTATCATCCCTCTGATCAAAATGCTTAGGGAGAGATGAAGAATGGTATTAAGGAAGCATCCAAAAGGGGAAATGCTGTAGTAATGGGTGACTTCAATTACCCTCACATAGACTGGCTACATATGTGTTGCAGTCACAAAAAAGAGGTAAAATTTCTAGATACCCTACATGTGTGTGCCCTAGAAGAGTTGGCCATGGAACCAACCAGAGGGGCTGTAACGCAACTTGGATGGCTTTAAAAGAGAATTACACAAACACATGGAGGATAAGTCTATCCAAGGCTATTAGCCATCATGGCCATGCTCTCCCCTCCACAGTTGGAGGCCGTATGTTTCTGAATACCAGTTGCTAGAAACTGCAGAAGGGGAGAGCGTTGCTGTGCTCAGGTCCTGCTTGTGCTTGTGGGCTTCTCATGGGCTTCTCATGGGCAACTGACTGGCCACTGTGAGAACAGGATACTGGACTAGATAGACCATTGGCCTGATCCAGCAGGATCTTCTAATATATATTCAATAATAAACTGAGCTATAGTCAAATCTCTTAGGCGAACTCGGGCTAATTAAGCTGAAGCAATAATCAATAGGAATCTTAACCTAAACTCCTGTTAATTGTCAAGGATAAGTGTTGCAGATTTTACATACAGCCTTAATAGATGTATGCCACATGGGAAATATTTCCAGCTTGTGCTCTCCTCCATGCTGCTCCCAACTTCACTACACATAGAAGAGTCAGTCTCTAAACTTCATAATTGTTGAAAGATTTATTTATGCATATATAAAGTCTGTCGAAGCAGTACTTTTTAAATGATCTAGGCAAGGGTCCAAGTGATCAGAGGAATCTATGCCCTAGATAATTCTTGCTACTTGTTCCCTACTGTCACTCATGACTTATATGTCCTTGCCAAAATATACTAAGATAACCCTGAATCAAAAGTTACAATAAATATTACTGCAAATGTATATAAATAAGTTTTAACTGAAAAACTTTGGTTCTCCTCAGCACAGTTTAGGTTTCTTAATGTTGTAACTGGATTTTTTTTTAAAAAAATATGTATATATGGATATCAATGACAAGTCTTAGGCATATATCATATTTTATTTCTCCCACAGTACTTGAGGGGAGAAAAAAGGATGAACTGAGGTTGGCGGAGGAGATGACTAGGGTATGTTTATAGAAGAAAGAGACACCACAATCTGGGTTCTTCCAACACACAAACACAATGCATGTTTTCATGAACAAAGACTACTTAAGGACTGTTTTGTCACAGGTACATTAGAAACCACAGCGTGTGGCCATTTGGGACAACAGACATGCAATCAATATTTCCATATAATGATTTGTTCTTTCTCCCCCCTCCCTTGTGTACACTTGTAACATCATTAAGAGGCAGCCTTGGTTTGCAGGTCATAAACTTTAAATACTTAGAAAGAAGAAACTACCACCTATGGTCAAACAGAACACAATCCAGGAATGAAAAGCAAACAGTGAGGTTTAAGAATGAGCCACCTTTCAAAAGTTTACATTTATATTTAAGGCTTGTCAAGCCATCACCACCATATTTATTCATACAGTAAGGCCCTGCTTCTTGGAGCCCCGCTTTTTGGCGTTCCACTAATACGGTGCCAGTGGGGCAATCAGCTGGAGGGGGGCTGGAGCTCCCCGCACTCTAGCTGATTACGTCAGAGGAGGGGAAGATCAGCTGTAGCGTGCTACAGCTGATCTTCTCTTCTGGCGCAATCAGACTTCCCCCGCTCCAGCTGATCGCACTGGAGGAGGGGAAGATCAGCTGTAGCGTGCTGCAGCTAATCTCCTCTTCTGGAGCAATCAGACTCTCATTCGAGCTGATCGTGCTGAGGAGGGGAAGATCTGATCTTCTCCTCCTCTAGTTCAATCAGCGGGTTAGGTTCCAGACCCCTGCGCTACAGCTGATCCGCTTTTCATCCGTTTTTGCTTTGGGGCGGGGGTCTGGGACCTAACCTGCCATATGAGTGGGGGCCTACTGTGTACAAAACTCAGCTGCCAGAACTGTTAAATGCCAAGCTACTGAGAGGATGTGACCTGCAATATGACAAATATATGCAGGTTTCATTGCACTTTACATATGAAAAAATATTTCTTGGAAGCTATTGTAACTCGGCAGCACTCTTACAGAGACATATTACAATTCTCCAGCACAGTTAGATATGTAAACAATGCCCTGCCCCATGTCTGGAGAAACCAATGGGACAGGGGAATATCTTGCTGACAAACAGCAAATGGAAAATATTAACCAAAGCCTCCACCCCTATTACGGAAGGCAAAACAGGAATGAGATTTGTCCCAACCACTAGCAGGCTAAAGCACCTCCAGAATTTCAGTATTTTTTGGGAGCAGTTCAACTACGTATCAGGCAATTTGTTGTTGTTATGTGCCTTCGAGTCGATTACGACATATGGCAACCTTATGAATCAGCAATCTCCAATAGCATCTGTTATAAACCACCCTGTTCAGAACTTCTAAGTTCAAGTCTGTGGCTTCATTTATGGAATCAATCCATCTCTTGTTCAGTCTTCCTCTTTGTCTACTCCCTTCTGTTTTTCCCAGCATTATTGTCTTTTCTAGTAAATCATGTCTTCTGTGTCCAAAGTATGATCACCTCAGTTACATAATTTTAGCTTCTAATGATAATTTTGGTTTAATTTGTTCTAACACCCAATTATTTGTCTTTTTCGCAGTCCATGGTATCTGCAAAGCTCTCCTACAATACCACATTTCAAATGAATCGATTTTTCTCTTATTCACTTTTTTCACAACCATACATAGAGATCAGGAATACCATGCTCTGAATGATCCTGACTTTAGTGTTCAGTGATACATCTTTGCATCTGAGGATCTTTTCTAGTTCTCTCATATCTGCCCTAGCCTTCTTCTAATTTCTTGACTGTTGTCTCCATTTTGGTTAATGACTGTGCCAAGGTATTGATAATCCTTGACAAGTTCAATGTCCTCATTGTCAACGTTAAAGTTACATAAATCTTCTGTTGTCATTACTTTAGTCTTCTTGACGTTCAGCTGTAGTCTTGCTTTTGTGCTTTCCTCTTTGATTATTATTTATTATTTTGGTCAAAGACCAGCAAATACAAAACAAATAAGTCGTAGCCATAAAATACGTAATTACAAAGGCATCTTCCAGTTTACAAGTCTATGTCACAGAGACTGAAACAGGAATGGTTCAATCTGAAAAGACTTTTAAAATATTTACACCTACATTAAAATGTTTACACCAACTTCTTCCTAGGGGCCATGGCAGCTACACAAAGTTTTGCCACCATATCAGTGACCCATGGCTCACGATCAGCGAGTAAGAGATGAACAGATTTTTCTTCAGTGAATCTGGGCCTTCTGTGCAGACACGGATAGATGAAAGTAATACGAAGATCACAATAGAGAGAGCAATATAGTAGGGCATGATCCACCGATTCCACCACCCTGGAATCACAAATGCAAACCCGTTCAGCATAGGGCACTCTCTTGTATCTCCCCTCTAATAACGCTGAGGGAAGTACATTAAATCTTGCAAGAGTAAATGCCTTTCTGCACTTGGGGATGCTTAGATTGGTTAGATAATCCGCAGATGCGGAAGCTTTCACACTAAACCAAGTATTGGGGTATGCTGCCACAAGACTCACATTATTTTGGAGCTCAATATCCCTAATTCATTGAGAAATGAGTTTTTAGCCTTGTAGTAACCAAGGTCTAACACGGCTTTCAACGAGAAGCCAAGCGATTGCAATTTGATATTCACTGCATGTTTCCATTGAGATTGCTAAGTGTCGGTGAGTGTTAATGGAGCAAGACCCAGAGGAGAGAAAATCAACTTTAGGCAAAGATTTAACCTGTAGATCCAGGCACGTAACTCTATCAATAAAGTCCCAACTTCCAGACGTAGAGCTACATTTGGTACACAACTGGATAAACCAAGAATGCTCCTAATGAACTTAGATTGTATGCATTCCAGGGGAGCATAGTTACCCTGAGAGCAGAGCTGTGAGCCATATAATAGCTGAGGAACGACCCTGGCATTAAACACCTGCATAGCCAAGGGGATGTACTGGCCCCCATTGGAAAAGAAAAAAGCAAGTAATGCCCTTACGCTTCTCTGGGCATTTTCAGCCACATTATTTAATTGGGTTTTCCAAGAGCCAGAGGAGTGGAAAGTAATTCCCAAGTACTTAAAGGTGGAAACTTGTTCGATCGAGTGATTATTTAATAGCCATAAATGTTTAAGCCTTCTTTGAGTAAACACTAAGATCTTAGATTTGTCATAATTAATTTCCAACTTTTCTATCGTACAATAGGAACTAAGCGCTCTCAGAAGGCGAAGCAAACCCACACTTGTTAAGGATGAAAGGGCAGCGTCATCAGCATAGAGCAGGGAAGACAAAGGTCTACCTGCCAGCTTAGGAGGATGGGCATTCACCTCTGCTAGATATTTAATTAGGGAGTTGATGTGGAAGTTAAAAAGAGATGGGGCAAGTTGTGAATTGGAATGGGGGCGGTTAGCTGGCCCTCTCGGTTACATCTTACCTTCATGCATGTATTTCCATAAAGACTCTGAATTAAAATCAATAACCGCCTATCAATATTAGACTCCTCCATTTTTCTCCAGAGTCTGTCCCTAGGGATCAAGTCAAATGCGGATTTAAAGTCTATAAACGCCGCATATAACGTTCCCCCAGGGGGAGACATATATTTCTCCACAAGATGTTGGAGTACTAGACCCTGGTCAAGAGTGGAACATCCTGCTCTGAAACCGGCTTGTTCGTTGGCTACGATCTTTTCATCCTCCAGGCAGTCAAGGAATTTCTTGAGGAGATGGCTAGCATAAAGCTTGCTGATAATACTCAGCAAGCTAACTGGGTGATAATTTGCTGGATCAGTTCTTTTCCCTTTTTTAAAAATGGGGATTGTAATAGCCAGCCTCCAATCCTCGGGTATATAAGCTGATTGATCAATGTGTGTGAATAAGGCAGCCAGGATCAGTGCCCACCAGTCTATGTTATCCTTAAGCAATTCCGGGGGCACGTTGTCACTTCCAGGCGCCTTTCCCGGTTTAAGCTTGCTAATAAGAGAAACAATTTCGGAAATAGAGACTGGGGGCCATTTGGGAAGGGAATTGAGATTACTATTCTCCCCTCCTGTGCATTCACTGCTTTGACTCTTAGCAAATTCCCAAGCGCATGCTGGAATATGAAAGTCTGTATTGACAGAAGAAGACTGCCCACCCTTGGAGACCAATCTCCAGAAAGTGGCCGAGTCATACGCTCTGGAAGCTTTTATTAAGTTTTGCCATCCCTCTCTCTGGGCTCGCTGCTTTTTCCCCTTAATTAAGTTTTTATAACACTTCTTAAGCTCAAAGTACTCCAAAGGCAAAGCTGGTAAATCAAGGTTTCTGTATGACTTATATTTATCCAAGAGTAAGTTCTTTAAGGTGATACAATCATGGTCAAACCAGGGTTTGGAGCTATAATACAAAGCTCCAAGCCTTCCTAAAACTTTCGGGGACAGATGGTTACGAAAGGCACAAATCAGTTCCTGAAAGAGATCTACCACTGTTTTTGGGGCCTTAGCAGTTAATAGACTCTCGCAAATGAAGAGTTTCCTCTGACTGTAAGTGTTTTGCCATATCGTTGGCTAGCTTAGGTGACCATTTTATGTGCACGGCTCTATGTTCAGCCAGCAAATTCAACATCGGCTCACAGTCCAGCTGAAATGGCTGGTACCCAAGATTGAGAATGAGAGACAAGGGTAAATGTTCACTATCACCTCTTGCGCCCACACCGCAATAGGACACCCAATCAAGCAACTTACAGGAGACTATAAAATAGTTGATAGTAGAGGCCCCCAAGTTTGTTACAAAAGTGTATTCTCCACGACTATCGCCCGTTGTACTCCTGTTCAGTATCACTATATCAAGAGAATTTATCATCTGTAAAAGACATAACCCAGCGAAATTGCATTTCTTATCTTTAGATTGTCTAACGGGGAGGAAGTGAGCCAACTCTACTTTCGGCGGGGCAAGCTGGAAGTGTGAATACAGCGCTTCGTCATTGGGTCTGGTTCTGGCATTAAAATCCCCGGCTACCACGACAAAAGCTTCAGAATGTTCGTTCATCAACTTACTAATAAACTCCTCCAACTTTCTCCAAGTGTCCTTGATCACATATTTCCTATGCAAGAGAGGGAGATAAACATTAATTAGCAACAAGAGGAATAAGAGGAATTTAAGCAGCAGAGCTAGGTTGTCCAGTTCCCCAATCCTCCTGGTATGAATTCCAAGTTTAGTCGACACTAAAACAGATAAACCCCCCTTTGGACGACCCCCTCTGATGCTAGGGGCTGCCTCAAGCAAGTATACTGCAAAGTCGCTCAGAACTAATTCTTCTTTTACCCAAGTCTCTTGAATTAAGATGATGTCTTGATCTTTTATGAAAGCAAGGAAGGTGGGGTCTCGGTTCTTATTTGACCAACTGGCAACATTCCAAGACATCATAGATACTTGATCTATCCTCCTAAGGGGATTCTGTCATGTAAGGCGAGGGGATGGATTTCCTGCCACTGCACTCTTAAGGTTGACCCTCTCATCAGGGGATGCTGTTGAAACGCAAAGATCACTTTTTAGATGCTTGTGCTTCATTGCACATTGGGATACATGAGAGCCCTTAGGCATCTTCATAGCCTCAGGTGCCTCAATGTCTTCTTCCAGGAGCTCGATCTCATCCATTCTTGAACTCACATTAGAGAAAATCCGGCACGGATTTTTGTTTAGATAATCATTCGAGATGGTTAATGGTTCACACGTACCGAGTTCCTCCATCTCCAATCTTCTCATCTCTACCCAGGAGGGTGATGATTTTCTCATAGAGGGATTTCTGTTGCCAAGAGTAGACATCGAGGTACTCGGAGGGCTGCTGTGCACCCAATTACCAGCAACAGGGTTAATTTCAACCGGAATCTGATAAGATCGTTCCCTGAGCTCTCTTTCCTGTACTGGCTTCGGGACCTTCGGTCTAGATTCCTTAGGTGCTAAAATGGATTTTTTTCCAAAGACTCTAGGCCCCTCTTTTTGGCACCCATTGTTTCCCAAATAAAGGGTTGTCAAACGTACTTTCAGTGCCTCCAGCCTCGTTATTATCTCCTTTTGGGCCTCTGTTGACAACGCACCAAATGAGTCGATCAAGCAGCACTCTTCCTTATCGAAGGAGTTTATCTCATTACTGCAAGAATGACTTTTAGTTACATCCCCCACGTCATTATCCTTCACATGGGAAGAGGCATCTCGTTCTTTATGTAGTCGGGGGAGCTTTTTGTTGATATCGAGATCTGGTGGGTTCATGTGCCTGTGCATTTCCTTCCCCACACTATTGCCTATGCAGTTTTGAGAAGAAACATTCAGAGCCAAGGGGGGCGCTGCGTTTTCAAAGACTCTTTGGGCAAAAATGCCATGTCTACATAGGGCATCTCTGCAGGCAAATAATGTGGAGGCCAGACTCCACTCCCTGAAAGTAATCATAGCACGCATCTTGTGATCATTAAAATAAAGATATTCTACCCGGTCTATATCCTGGAGGGAAAACTTGCCCGGGAGTACCTCCTTTAAGATATTCAGCAGGTGTAATTTCCTCTCTTTTTGAGATAGAAAGCCCCTGGGTTTCTGGAAATTACATAACGCCAGTTTTTTTCTGTTCAAAATTAAGTTCCAATTTTTATCCATGATATTCTTCGCCATGTAGATGTTGGTTTCTGATAGAGTATTAACTACTGACTCCTGTATGTTCATTTCCTGAGCGGATGACGCACAAGGGGAAGCGGGAGGCCGGTAGCAACCTGCATTATTTGTAGATCGTAAGGTGGTCTTGCCCTTAAGACCCCTTATATCCAAAAGCTATGCTGCTCGGACGCACAGCTCTGTAGGTAGATTCAGGTTCTAGATGCCTGAAGAGTTTCCCAAATTCCATTTTCTTATAAGTTGGGAACTTAGCGTTCTTAATATTTTTGCTCTTCTTTGGAGTGATCGATCTCTTTTTCCTAGCAACTTTGTGTGTTCCGCTGGAACTTAATACCTTCAAATTGTTTTGGGGGGGCTTATGAGCACTTAGCTGACTTCCCAACCCCTATGCTGACTGTTTCAGTTTAATGACCATTAGGGTTTCAATAAGAGTAGTTAAAAGACTATTGCTTTTATCCAAAAAGGATTTGATACGAATGATGTCTTGTGATATCAAAAAGAGCCAACCTTCAATTGGAAGCCCCCCTGCATTCGATGAATCCAACAGCTCGGTGGACATCTGTGTATTTACTTTGTTTTTGTGCAAGGTTGCCTCTGGCACTTGCTGCAGTAGAGTAGCATTATTCAAATTATCTTGAGTATCCAAAGAGGGAGGGCCGGGTGTTGATGGTGGCGGTTCTTGCGTGACACAGCATATGTTACTTTGGAGTTAAGTTGAGCAAGAAACTTCTCAGATGCATTAGATCAGGTTAAGAGTCTTTATTAAGACATTAGGGCCAACAGGCTTAAGAGTAAATACATGTAGAGTTTCTTCAGTCACCCCCCCTTCTGGTACATCTCTCTCCAAAGGTAAACACAGAAGACAACCTCTCAGTTCAGAGGCAATATACAGAAGACACAACTTACAGACTCTGTTAGAACTTTCCCAGTTGCTATCTCACGTTACCATGACAACCGCTGGCCTTGGATGTCTGCCCTCTCTCAGGCCAGGAGATAACAATTACTTCTCCAAACTTGCAGGCTTTATGGAAAACAACTAGAGACAGTAATGCCTATGGGTCAACAGCCCAACATATCCCCCTTTTTCCATCAAGACTGCAAAACTTTCCATTGCATCTATAACTTTTCCATTTCAGCAATACATTTCTACAATACAAAGGTAATACATTTCAATACATAGCATCATACAGATCCAAATTACATCTCAGTACACTGCAGTACATTTCAGAACATCTCTGTACATTTAACTAGAACTTTATTCAATCAAATTTCGGCTGAACACAAGTCAAATACAGTGTCTCAGGATCCATTTCAACTTGTTTATGCATACCTGGGCTGGTAATTACCCCCACAGTAAATCTTTCAGGCGGTTTCCCTATGTTTGATCTTGTAGAACGTCTTAAAGGCACTAGGGCTTCTGCTCAGGATTAATTGCTGTGTTTCTGGACACCAAACTCTGAAATATGCATTCTCTTGTGCTCTAGGTGCACGTTTGCCACATCTCTTACCCTGTGGCTTGTCAATTCGGCTGCGATGCACTCTTTCAGGCATCAGCCTGACTGCATTACATGAATACTGTGGCTGTGTGCTTTTAACAGCTGTCTTCTTACAGCTCTGACCGTCATTCTCTTTCCGCCTCATTAAACTCAAGGCATCAGCACACTTCACACCCATGGACATTCTAAACTGCCCGTGTCATGAATCCCTGGCAGACAACTTTGCCTCTTCTCTGCACAAAACATTTTCCTCTGTCAAACAAGACTGAAAATTGACAACTCACCAGTTTTCTGACTGACAATACGTCATGAGCCAATTCTGGTACAAATAAACAATCTGACAGTATTCCAAGTTTATCAAATCTCACCAGTCCTCGAGCCTCCACATTCTTCTGCGATCCATCCGCAAGTAAAACAAAGTCCTGCACATCTTCTGAAGTGTAAAACAAACTCCTGTCTGTTATTAATATATGGCTCGCACCGCTGTCAAGAATCCAGTTAACAGGTCCTAAATCTTGAGACTTCTGTTTACAAACCAAGTTCACACTTCCCTGTTTCCAGCCTCCGTCCCTGGAGTTTCGCCTGACTGCACAGTCTCTCTGGAGATGCCCACGAGCTCCGCAAACATAACAAGCCTTTAGCCGCTGCTGTTCCTGGTTGCTTCCGGCTGCCTCCTTCAGCACGGCACTTTTCACCTCCTTTCTCCGCTGCCATTCCTGGGTCAGCTTTTCTTCAATAAATTCAACGTTCAGGCCTCCATCAGGCATGGCTTCGATTCCCATAACAAAATTATTCCAAGTCCCATCGAGTGAAGCCAGGATCAAATAGGTCTTCTGAAGGACAGAGTGTTCCATGCCTCGATCCTGCAACTCAGCAAATAGGCGCCTGAATTCCGTGAGATGCTCACTCATTTCGCACTCACCCGTGAAGCGCATCTGGTACAGCTTCCTTGCCAAACACAACTTAGATCCCGCGGTCTGTTGCACATGAATGCCTTCCAACACGTCCCACATCTGTTTGGCGTTTGTAACATCTCTCACATGTAGAAGTTGAGAGTCTGATAGAGCCAGAATAATAAAAGCTTGATCCCTCTCATCGTTCCTAGTCCAAGCCGCTGTAAGGGGTGCAGGGGGTGTTCCATCAATAGCTTCCCATAAATCCTCCTTTACTAGGAAAGCACGCATCCTTGGCTTCCAACTGCCATAATTCTTTTCATTAAGTCGTTCCATCGGCAAGCCTCCAGACATGTTTACAGCCATCCTGCTCACCTCTGTCTGGCACAATCAATCATGCTGCCCTCTCTGGAACTCCGTCTGCCGTTCAGACCAGCAACTTACTCTTGTGTAACTCGCTGTGGATCTGGGCCCATAACCCTGTTGATGGTGGCGGTTCTTGCGTGACACAGCATATGTTACTTTGGAGTTAAGTTGAGCAAGAAACTTCTCAGATGCATTAGATCAGGTTAAGAGTCTTTATTAAGACATTAGGGCCAACAGGCTTAAGAGTAAATACATGTAGAGTTTCTTCAGTCACCCCCCCTTCTGGTGCATCTCTCTCCAAAGGTAAACACAGAAGACAACCTCTCAGTTCAGAGGCAATATACAGAAGACACAACTTACAGACTCTGTTAGAACTTTCCCAGTTGCTATCTCACGTTACCATGACAACCGCTGGCCTTGGATGTCTGCTCTCTCTCAGGCCAGGAGATAACAGTTACTTCTCCAAACTTGCAGGCTGTATGGAAAACAACTAGAGACAGTAATGCCTATGGGTCAACAGCCCAACACAGGGTACACTAAGATGAGTCATATCCTCCACGAAGGCGAGTTCGGATGCAAGGTTAATATTACCATCGCTATCTTTACAGTCAGCCAAGTTGCCCTTGGTATCCAAAGTCCAATCAAGCCCTGAGCAGTCCTCTTCCCTACACTTCACTTCCCACGTCTTCGTAAGAAACTGGGTAATTTTCATTTGCGTGCCTTGCCCTTTTAAGGAGACATCCTGAGATAGGGGGATTCCCAGAGTCCTGTATCCCATTCCTTTAAATGTTCTATTTTCTAAGTTTTTTAATTTTTTATTTTTTTATATACTTAGCCGCAGATTGCTACAATATATTTTGCTATTGTATAAATTGTAGCCTGCCAATTTCAGGGCCTCTGGAATTGGGACTCTGCAGCTATCTGATCAAGAATTGCCTTTGACAAGCACTCGTTAATGGTGTCCAAAACACATTCTCAAGGCTTCTCTGGCGTGTATCAGTCCGTGGGGCTCCATATTGATTGCATCTGGACAAACCAGGGTGGGCTTTTTTGTTTCTTTCTCTGAGCTTTCTTGTTGTTTCTTAGCTTACTTGGCTGGGCAGGAATCTCAGCTAGATAACGAGCGGCCAAGGTTTATGGGGAGTGTTGCAATAGCTGTTGATATAGCGAAAAGCCTTTTAAAGTCTTTTAGAAACACTCACTCCTCAGCTCGCATATATGGCTATCTCTCCTCGTGGGAAAGGATGAACCTCCACGATAAGCTAAACTTTCCGGTCTAATTTATTATCCTAAAATAGCATTCTGAAAAGAGTGGACTAGAAAATACTCGACAAAGCGAGGGAGCTTAGCCAGAAGGCAGCCGACGCCATCACTCTCTGCACCAGAAGTCTCTTTCCTCTTTAACTTTCAACAGCATTTCTTTCAAATCATTACTGGTTTCTGCTAGTGGTATGGTATCATCTGCATATCTTAAATTATTGATATTTCTCCCTCCAATTTTCACACCTCCTACTACTTGGTCCAATCCCGCTTTCCATATGATCAGGAAATTTAGGTTTGCGCAACTAAAATGGATTAAAATGGTCCGTCTCCTTACAGCAAGAAATTCACTTTAAAAAAGAAAATGACTTCTGGTTAGGAACAATGACTGTGAAATGTATTGAAAAGTATGGAATGAACTAATGATTAACAGGAAAATATATATACACCCCACAAGAAATCGGAATGAATGCTTATTGTCATATATCTTCCTTTGAAACAAATCACAAAAAATGCTCAATTAAGACTGCATATAATCTAACCTCCATGCGGATAAGCAACATCAGAATGAATGCCCAACAAACAGGTCATCTGGTGTAGCCCCAAGAAAAAGGAAACTCTAGGGTTGCCCAGGGATAACACATTCTTTACTATAATTCAACTCTCACCAGAAATGCACCCAAAAAACAACACCCCAGTCTAATGTTAAAATCTAATTTTAAAACTGGAAGAGACTAAATGGAGCACGTCTTGCCTTTCCAGGCTCAACATCCTAGAACAATTTAGTCAGTATGAAGATGTAAGTAGGGAGTTTGTTTTTCTTCTTTTACCATAGCATTAATCAAAATGTATCACTATCACAGATTAGAGGTTTTACCAAGTGGTTTTTGGTAGTGTACCAGTCCACAACTTAACAAAATTTTATCACAATTTGTTAAGTACAATATGGCTCCAATTCTAGCCATCATTCACCTTTCCCCAGCATAGCTGCTTTGGGCAATGGCACATTCATGGGGGTCTGGAATGAAGTCAAGGTGTGAACTTATTACACCATGGTTTGGTTGTGTTGCCAAGAAAAATTGTATATTAAACACTAAACTCTTAACACAAAACACAGAAAGCACCAATTCAAGGTAGGATTTACAGTAGTCACTGTAAGTTAACCGAATAGGGACAGAGCTATCTGAACCCTCTGACCAAATAGTTACCATCCCTCTGTTTGCTTCCCTGCGCTGACAAGCAGCGCTGACAAGTGGTAATAGTGGATTTAACTGTGTGGTCCAAGGTAACAGAAGAATCATCAAGATTGTAGGTGTTGCATAGTGAGCTTTTAAGCATAGTTCCCCAAGTTATCTGAATCTTCACTGATTGTGAATCTGAGATGGAACCCTTACTATAACCCTTACAGTCCACAAGAAGAGAAAACCAGAAAGGTAATGTAACAGCAGAAAAGACCTTCAAGTTGGGAGTTGCAGGCTCACTCCTGAGCCTAAAAGCAGGAACTAATGTGAACAGATCCCAAACAGGAAGTCCATCACACTTGTTCAAGGCCAACTAGACAAATTAACAGTAATCCTAGTTGTAACCCAGAGAGTTCCTTTAAGCATATGCAATACCTTATAGACATGGCGGGAATTAACTTATATTTGAAACAGTAGCCCATGGTGTTGCAAAATGCTTTTGAAACTACAAGTAGGGGTTTTTTTTGGGGGGGGGGAGCCTAAAAGTCTCAGTGTATGCCTACATCATACTGCTTCCTCTGCTGGACTCTCAGCCAGCAGAGAAGAAAGCTCACTAGATTTTAAACTCTGATTTATTTATTTTTTTAAAAAAATATGACTAGGCAGACATAGTTCAGGCAGAAAAGTTTAGAATTATTATTATTATTATTTATTACATTTGTATACCGCCCCATAGCCGAAGCTCTCTGGGCAGTTTACAACAATTAAAAACATTAAAAACAAATATACAAATTTTAAAACACTTTTTAAAAAACAATTTAAAAACACATGCTAAAATGCCTGGGAGAAAAGTCTTGACCAGGTGCTGAAAAGATAACAGTGTTGATGCCAGGCGCACCTCGTCACAAGGATCATTCCATAATTTGGGGGCCACCACTGAGAAGGCCCTCTCCCTTGTTACCAGACTCCCTGCTTCCCTCAGAGTAGGCACCTGGAAGAGGGCCTTGGATACTGAGCGTAGTGTACAGGTGGGTTTGTGTTGGGAGAGGCATTCCATCAGGTATTGTGGTCCCAAGCCGTGTAAGGCTTTATAGGTTAAAACCAGCACTTGGAATTGAGCTTGGAAACATACAGGCAGCCAATGCAAGCTAGCCAGAATCGGTTTTATATGTTTGGACCGTCTGGTCCCTGTTACCAATCTGGCTGCTGCATATTGCACAAGCTGCAGTTTCCGAACCATCTTCAAAAGCAGCCCCACATACAGTGCATTGCAGTAATCTAACTTGGAGGTTACCAGAGCATGGACAACTGAAGCCAGGTTATCCCTGTCCATATAGGGGTGTAGCTGGGCCACCAACCGAAGTTGGTAGAAGGCACTCCGTGCCACCGAGGCTACCTGAGCCTCAAGTTACAGAGATGGTTCTAGAACCCCCAAGCTATGAACCTGCTCCTTCAGGGGGAGTGCAACCCCATCCAGGACAGGTTGAACATCCACCATCCGGTCAGAAGAACCACCCACTAGCAGGATCTCAGTCTTGTCTGGATTGAGCCTCAGTTTATTAGCCCTCATCCAGTCCATTGTGGCAGCTAGACACTGGTTCAGCACATTGACAGCCTCACCTGAAGATGAAAAGGAGAAATAGAGCTGCGTGTCATCAGCATACTGATGGCAACGCACTCCAAAAATCTGGATGACCGCACCCAACGGTTTCATGTAGATGTTGAACAGCATGAGGGACAGAACTGACCCCTGTGGAACCACATACTGGAAAGTCCAGGGTGCTGAGCAATGCTCCCCAGCACCACCTTCTGGAGCCGACCCACCAAGTAGAAGTGGAACCACTGCAATGCAGTTCCTCCCACTCCCAACTCAGCCAGTCGTCCCAGAAGGATATCATGGTCGATGGTATTGAAAGCCGCTGAGAGATCAAGGAGAATCAACAGAGTCACATTTCCCCTGTCTCTCTCCCGACAGAGGTCATCATACAGGGCGACCAAGGCTGTTTCCGTGCCAAAACCAGGCCTGAAAGCCAACTGAAATGGATCCAGATAACTGGTCTCATACAAAAGTGTCTGGAGCTGGCCTGCCCCCACTTGTTCCAGGACCTTGCCCAGGAATGGAACATTTGCCACTGGCCTATAATTATTAAGATTTTCTGGATCCAGGGAGGGTCTCTTCAGGAGTGGTCTCACTACCGCCTCTTTCAAACAGCGAGGAACCTCTGGCAGAGAGACATTAATCACCTCCCTGGCCCAGCCAGCTGTTCCATCCAAGCTAGCTTTTATTAGCCAAGAAGGGCAAGGATCCAGCACAGAAGTGGTTGCACGAACCTGTCCAAGCACCTTGTCAACGTCCTCAAACTGTACCAACTGAAACTCATCCAAGAAATCGGGACAAGGCTGTGCTCTGGATACCTCACTTGATTCACCTGCTATAACACACTGGAATCTAAGTCCTGGCAGATGCTAAAGATTTTATCCTGGAAGAATGATGCTATACGAACAGGAAAGTAGCAGATTCAGTCAGGTCAATGTTCCAAACTTCCCACACAAAATGCACCAATTAAAATAAAGCTGCAGTCTATGAGGTGTACCCTGGAGCCAGTGATGGCAGCTATATAATGTTCTCACTGGGTGCTAGGAACAGCAGTCACATCCAAATGTTCATGGACCCAGCATTAGCACAAGACAGACCCTATCAAAACATAACTTGGTCCCACAATATTTTAACACAGCAGTAGATGGCACCTGATTATACTGCAAACATTCTGAAGTTTTTCCTCCCATTTCAGATGGGGTGGGTAGATGAATGTTTTAAGGGTTCTCCAAAACAAGATTATGATAGGCTGTCACTACAGGCTGATCCTAGCCTGAAAACCTGAAATAGGCTGTCCAACTATTTGGCAGGATTTCTAAATCCAACTGACAATGACTCTTTCCTTAAAATCTGACAGAACCTTGTAAACACATCTTGTTTTTAGGATCAAAGGGAAAAGGAATTAATGTCCGAACTTCCCAAACTTATTCAGCTTCCTCCAATGTTCAATTTAATCCTACAGCACTGAACCAAAGAAGGACAGGGCAAGGAAAATGGTACTTCATAGAAGATATTCCTGGTAGAGGAGGCTTGCAGTGACCCACTCTTTTGGACTATGCTACCTGAACAAATCCTGTCCTGTTATCTCCCTCCCACACATAAATGTCCTCTGAAAAAATCCCCATCTGCAAGTTCCCATATGCTAATTCAAAATTTAAGTATTCATAAATCTTTTGCTGCTTTTTTGGCAATGGCATTAATATGGGAGAATGACTGAACTTAAGCACATAAATACAACAGACAACGATAAAGCAATTTTAAAAGGTGAGGTGAATTCATAGGGAGAGCTTCTTATCAAAGGAAAAAATGTAAGGAGCCAAATTTATGGTCTGAAAAACTAATTTGAAGTGGTTCCATAAAACAAATGATTTAAGACAGATTCTACAACTTTCATTGCTATAGCTAAGAGCAGTGCAAACCTAAGCATATCCACTCAGAAATAAAGTCCACTAAATGAAAAGGTATTTACTCCCCCAAAAGTGTATTAAAACTTATTTGAAATCCAAGAGTACTTTTATATTTATGGTGGGCATGTGCAATTCCCCCATGCAACACACATTAAAAAGGGGAACCTGTCAAGCAGTGACTGTTTTTCTACTGCTTGAAATGTTAATAAGATTCTGTAAAGAAGATCTGAAAATTCAGGAGTCACCAAATGTCACATTTTGTGTTCTGGTACAAATATAGAACATTTATTTGCAAGTCACTCCTATGACAAATTGGTAATGATGAATTCTTAATTCTAAATCAGTTTGTTAAAAAAAAATACTAAGATTACATTGTCACCATGACATTACTTCAGTTATTTAGATGTGAGGATGACATGACACTCAGAATACATCAGTTCTCTCTCTTTATAGTTTCCCATCCAAACACTTTGTACTACGACACTGAATATTTGCAATCAAAACTGAAAAACAGTTTAAAATGTCCACGGTGTTAACAAAACTGCAAACCAACAATATATAATTGTAGCATTTAATGCAAAAATGTCTGAACACAATAAATTTTGAACGTATCACTTGCATTCTGGATATTAATGTTGAACACTAAATAATACATTCTTGTACTAGTATGATGAGTATTTATGGCCACTTATAGCTTTATGCCTAATTAGAGCCTTTTAAAACACTGCATAAAGTTGAGGAATAGAAACCTAGGGTATATTGATGTACTCAAGTGTAGTCAAGACAGAATTAAAGTAGTGACAATAATTCAGTCCTAGAATCAATTTAATCTGTGAAGTACGGCAAACAGAAAGAAAGGACCCAAGGCAATTTGCTACAAAGTACCCTGAAAATACTGAAATTAACTAAGCAAGTTATAGTGCATTGTAAATCATAATTCTGCTACATAAAAACTTTGATTTCACCAAGGTTACATAAGGCCTGCATACCAAGTTCATCGTGCAAACTGCTGCCGCTGACAGCAGATGCATTGTCATGTGATGCTTCTAAGTGGACACTCCCATTTCTCACCAGCAAGGAGGCACTAGAACTGAGCACTGCTGCCTGGGAATGGGGGCAGGACTGGACTTTGACTTGGGTTGTGGACTGCTGCCCTTGCTGAACATCTTGAAGGCTACGAAAGAACATTGATGGTGGAGACATTACAGGGAAGAACACAGAAACAACAGCTAGAAACCAAGTTAACACTTTTTTCATATTTAAAAAAGGTTATACAAGAAGCATACCAGAGTGGATGTGTCAGTATACACAAAGAGCATGTTACAACATGTCTAGGAAGTTAGACTACCAAAATAAATTATGTAAGTATCAGCTGAGTTACCACTCTGAGCAGCCCCTCACACACTAAGAACTTTCAAAAGCCCCATAGAATCCTATCCTAAGCAATATTTGACTGTGCGCAACTGTGTCATGGTGTCAGAAATATTATGTGGTGATATGGTATTTCTTCAAAAAGTAACATTTCCTCTTCTTATGCTAACAAACTGCAAAACTCACTCTTTCATCCAAGTTCAAAGCCAAACTCCTGAAAGACTATATGCAGTAAATGGGTCTTAATTTTGTAATACAGCTGTTTGCCCAATTATAACCAGGGTTTTTTCTTTAAAGAGTAGACATTTATACACAACAATGTTGTATAAAATATTTCATCTCAATGTTTGCATGTTCACATATTTGAGGTAAGAGAAATGAGCGTATGATTTCCTCAAGAGTAGAACAAATTCAACAGAACTGTGCTACTGAGGAATAAGCATTCTGTGAAATTGATCAGCTCAACACTGCAGAAATCTGAAGTCCATCAGATTTTAGTTCTGCTTCAAGTTCTGTTTTGCCTATTGGCAAAGTATGGTTTCTTAACATCAGCTGCTCATCTGTAAAATATGGACAGCAATAACCTACCCCATAGGGTGACTTTGGTGGACCACATTACAAATTAGAGATTACAATGCTTTACAAATGTTATGTCAACAATTGTAATATATTTTAGGAAATAGTCATACAATACTATTAAACAAATACCCCTTTGAAATAGCATTTAAATTTAATTCTCTAACAGCACAGTTCTATGCATATGTGCTCAGAACTAAGGTTAGCATCCAACTGATGTCCTTTTGCTGACAAAAGTCTGTAGATTGGGAGGGAGACCATTTTTGGCAGTTCCCTTCTCACCTCTGCCTCTATAATCTGCTCCAGAGGTTTGTGGGCCAATGGAAATAGATCTTGGGGGTGGAGGCTGTAGGGGAAAATTGCCAAAAATTGCCTCTCTCCCTGTTTCACTGACGGATGCTATCCATTAGCAGAGGGACAACCAATTGGATGCCATTTCTAAGTTGCATTGAATTCAACATCATTAGAATTGTGTGCACGTAGGCCCAACTTGTACAATGTTTTCCCCCTTTTTCTTGTGCACAATATGACGCCTCATGGAACGTCCATTTCAACTATCTTAGATTTGCCAGAGGAGTCAGCAAGCACAACCATTCCTCACCGTACAAAGGACTGTTTCTGAGTTAGAGTATACAATGGAAGTCTTTGACTAGCATTTAGGATGGATTATTGCAATACGTTCAGCGGGGGGCTGCCCTTCAAGATGACTCAGAAGCTTCAACTGTTCCAAAATGTAGCAGCCAGATTACTGGCTGGGGTTCCTTTTAGATCTCATATAACCCCTGTTTTAAAACAGCTGCACTGGTTGCCTGTTTGTTTCTGGGCCCAATTCAAGGTGCTCATACTAGTGTTTAACGCCCTAAATGACTTAGGTCCCAAATATCTGAAATACCATCTTCTTCCCTATAGACCTTCTCGGGTGTCTATAGAGATCAGCAGAGGGGGCCCTTTTGGTATTCTGCCACCCTCAGAAGTTTGGGGTGGCATTCTTTGTGGCGGCTCTAAGTTGTTGAACTCCCTCCCCACCAAGGTACATCTGGCAACTTTGCTGTTTTAGGCTAATGCTGAGCTGCACCTCTGTACCCTGGCGTTTAACACCTGAGACATATTTTTAGGATCCCCCCTATTTTGGGATTTTAGTTTGTTTTTACATTGTTTTTAATGTATTTTAATTTGTATTTTGAAATAGTTGTAACCTGAACTGGGATCTTTGGGTGAAGGGCATTTAATAGATGATGATGATGACGATCATCATCATCATCATTTTGTTAATGAGTGGTACAAATCTGTGTTGTAAAATGAATTTAATACTATGTGAAAGTAACTCTCATAAGAGATAGTTGTGTAGTTTAATTTTTAGTTTTAGATATAAAACGTTTATCTGCCTAATCAAACCACAATAGATCCTGCATTATGTATGTATGTGTACTAGTGTGGAACAGGCCACACACCTAGGAGTGTAGCATGGATGACACATTTCAACATGACCCAGCCTACACAGACAAACAAGCAGCACACTGCTACTGATCATTCAAGTTTTAAATATTGAGTTTAAAGTTTGTGTTTTAAAACAGCTGTCTGTACACTACGTGTCACATTAACCATATTTAAAACCTGTGTCAGAAGCATAAAAGAGGCTTTTAGTATCTTAACCAAGCAAGCTAACTAAGTTAGATAGTTGTAAATAACTTTTGTCAAGAATATTCTGAAATATTTATACTTTAAAGTATAAGAGACTTTATTCTAACATTGCAGGAGCTTATTGCCACTTTTCAAAGCCACCTAGAAGAAAAACATTTTGGGCAGGAGTGGAGGGTAGAGATTAACAAGTATGTTTCTTTCACTGGAAGAAATAAAGTTGACAAAACAGGTGAAAGTGAAATTTATAAATCATTTCACCATTCTCTACAGGGTTGCAGCTGGAAGTTTGAGAAGCCAAATTAGATTTTTCTGCTGCTAAAGATGTGTGTTTTCAAGACATTATGGTAGAATCTCGCTAAAACACAGCTCACTGTACCCCGGATTCGGATATACTGCAAGTATGACAATGTTCCTGAATACAATACTATATACGTACCTGTGGTTTCCATACCACATGGAACCCTACAACATGTGTGCATCCTTTGTCCCCCGATCCCTGCATTATAATGAGGAACAGGAACCCTCAGGAAGCAAAATCTTAAGGTGCTATTTCCTCAGAATCTTAATATGCTATTTTCTCAAAATCTTTAGTACTTCCTACTGTTGCTCAAAACACTACAAAGATGCTTTTAAATCACCTATAGGTTGAAGCTAAAGAATTATTACTCTTGTATGCACACAGTAAAGAAAATATTCAGCAAGGTGTAAGGAATCACAATGAATATAAAATACTATCAACACATACTTGGATGACAGATTACATTCATTCAAGGATCCATTTTTCAAGGCAGATGCACAGACAAATACCACTATGCAGCCCAGTAAGAACAGTGTTAGTCTGAATGGCCCAGAAAAACTTTAATGGCGAGTAATTTAGCAGTAATTACATTTCTCTTTTCCCATTTGTATGTGATTCTAATCACTGGGAATCTTTAGCTAGGAAATCAGCTGGGCTTTAGATGCCTCTCAAAGACTGTCAAACTCAACACCATACAGTCTTACCTAGATGTAAATCTCACTGCAATCAATGGGAGTAAGATGCTCTTTAAGCACCTCTACTACAGCTTTCTCCAACCTCATGACCTTCAGATGTTTTAAACTACAACTCACTTCAGTCAAGCCAGCTTCTGCCTGTCAGTTTCCTATGTACATGTCCAGCAGCTAGGCAGAAATGGCTGCATCCAGGTCATTAGAGGTATGTGTAAAGTAAATAGATTTAGCATTAGACAGTTAGGTGAAGTAATCACCCTTCTTGGAAACACATCAATTGATGCATTTCAAGAAATTCATCTATACACAAGTATTATTACCACTGGAACTTCTTTGTTTTAGATTGGAACATTGAGTAATTCTTCACCAAAATAGGAAGTGCAAAGTGGTAAAAACCCTTTTACCTAGAATTCCTATTGTCTACATTTAGACGACAGCAAAATATCAGAATATAGAAATAGTTTCATACTGGATATACTTAAACGTATATTCAGTTGAATAATATTGTGAATTGTCTTTGTCATAATTTGTTATGAGTGGGTGATTTAACTAGTTGCCTTTTATATTTACAATTTCTAGGGGCACTTTAAAAACTAAGGGCAATGTTCAACTAACTTTTTGTGCTAGCCTAAGGATTAGTGCTAGTGCTAAGGGATTTTCCCCCCCTCCTCACCCTGCATCGTTTCCAGATCTGCTCAGGAGTTAGAGGAACCCCTAGAACAGATTTAGGCGTATGCAACGTTGCAATTCCACTCATACAGATTTGCGCTTTCCCTCTTCTCCTCTTCACTACAGCCCCTGTGCACCCTCAAAATATGCTTCAGAGAATTGAGGAACCCTCTGGAGCAGATTTTGGGGCGCATGGGGAAAGGTTGTATTCAATGCTATGCAAACAGCATTCCACTCATACAGCGGGACTTCCACTAACACATTTATTATGGTATAAGCTTTTGTGGACTAAAGTCCACTTCATCAGATGCAAGTAGTATTGCCCTAAGTTGGCAGGTAGGGGTGCATGCAGATGCACCCATGTATAATTTTATGAACACACACACACACCCCTGGGGAGAAGGGAAGAAAGGGGGGGGAAACGCTACTGACTTCCAGAGGAATCTATAATGCATTGACAATCTCCCAGAGATTATCCTAGCTTTAAGGTTCTTTTACATCAAATATCTGTGTCAGCACTAACTTACCCACAACTACTTCAGTTTTCAGGAGAATATGCATCATAAGATGAATGGCACTCTTGGTATGCCAACACTTTCACAAGTGACTTAGAACAACACTTTCTCCAAATGGCTATCTAAGATACAGTGATAACATCTTTATCAGCTACACTCACAGACACAACACACTTGAGCAATTCTACCAGAACGTCAAAAATTTTCACCCCACTATCAACCTGAAAATAGACTAGCCCACACAGAAGGTTCATTTTCTGTATACTACTGTGCAACTGAACAATGGACATATAACCACCACTTATATGGAAACCTACAGACCGCTTGAGAGTCCCTGTGGCCCAGAGGGACCCCTGAAGGGCCCCTCCTTAGGGTGGCGCTCACATTCCATGATCTGCAGCAGCATCGAGTCCTGCAACTCAACCCTGACACGCATCGCAGAGAGGAAGCTCCCAGGCATCCCCCCCATACAGACAACACAGCCTTCAATAAGCCCACCTGCATGCCCTACTTACCTCTCCCATCAGTGTGAATTCTGTGTGCGCATCCCTGCCATCACCCAATATGGCAATGGGACTTCCCTAAGGGGCTAATACTCCCACCACCATCTTGGGTGATGGCAGGCATGCGCACTATGCACACATCATTCACACAACATGAAGTCGGTGGAGCATGCAGGAGAACTTATTAGCCCCACGCCACCTGTATGATGCCAGCCCTTAATATGCTATATGTCTATATGCTTCCACCAAGAATACACCACAAATCTCACCGTCTACAGCTAAGCCCTACAAAGTATATCAACATCTGTTCTGAACTTGATAGAGATTCACAACCATAAGGATTTACACCAGGCATTTCTAAAACTACAATAGCTATCAAATGAAGGGGGGGGGAAGGACAAGGACAGACTATACCCAGGAATAACCTAGAGCAATATCCCCAATTCTACACTCTTTGGAACAAAGAATTAAAAAAACCCTGGTTTTCAGTAATGATTTTTTTTTGCAGTACCAAGGTATATAACAAGCTTTAAAAAAAATACAGTCAATATAGAGAGTTCATTTTGTGTCTGTCAAATGCTCACTAAATTATGATAGCTACAACATGGTGTCTAGTTGGGTTACTTCCAAAGTAGTTCCAAGTGATCAGGGATAAATAAATGAATTGGTGCTGACAAATTTTGCAAGTCTGTTTGCTAGTTTCATACAAAGAAATTCACTGTTCCAATGCTATTGTCTATTATTTATCAGGCAATGTTAAATACGGCATTTTAATTGAGTCTTGTCTCATTAAGAGATTAACATGAAATAGGATTCATGCTACCCAGGCAAGTACTTTCCACTCCATAAATGTTCAAAAATTCAGAATCCAACAGTCAACAAGAATGTCAACTATGGGATATCAAAGGCCTTCATGAACTAACTCACAGAATTAGAGAATCATAGAATAGAGTTGGAAGGGGCCTATTAGACCATCAAGTACAACCCCCATCTCAATGCAAGAATCCAAATTAAAGCATACTTGACAGGCGGCTGTCCAGCTACCTCCTGAACGCCTCCAGTGTTGGAGAGCCCACCATCTCCCTAGGTAATTGGTTCTATTGTCATACTGCTGTAACAGTTAGGGCATTTTTCCTGATATTCAGTTGAAATCTGGCTTCCTGTAACTTGAGCCGATTATTCTATGTCCTGCACTCTTGGGTGATCGAGAAGTGATCCTGGCCCTCCTCTGTGTGGCAACCTTTCTTCAAGATTGCTATCATATCTCCCCTCAGTCTTCTCTTCTCAAGGCTAAATATGCCCAGTTCTTTCAGTCTTTCCACTGATCATCCTTGTTCCTCTCCTCAGAACCTGTTCCAGTTTTCAATTCAGTTCCTCTCATTGAGAAAACTTCTTAGTCATTTCCACTTCCTTGTACTCTACCATTAGAAAACAATCATGTGGCAAAACAAGGGCCTTGTGCCATCATTTGGTTTAGTGAGCGTTAACACTTTGCTTTGCTTCAGTCATCTAAGTTGTTTCAAGACAACCTGAGACAAAATTGGCTTGAAATCTATGGCTACAGTCCAGATGGGTTAGAATGATAAAGCCAGAGGTCTGATGTTTCATATGATTATGCAGACTGCTATACAAAATGCATGGTACATATGTGCTTTGGGGACTGCAGACAGTTTATTATTATTAAATTTATATCCTTCCCTTCCTCCCAAAAAGAGCCCAGGGGGGGCATTTTAGCCTGTTCTACTTTATACTGTAATTGATGTGTGTGTTTTCATTTGAAATATCTGCTGTGTATTTAATATCTTTGCATACACATTTTGATATATTATTAGTTCTTATCTTGTATAGAAATTTGTGTTTATAGGTTTAGTTTGCACTTTACCCTGTAATTTCATTCTATTTCATTTCATTTTTCATTCTTTTATACTTTGATATACACTTCATTCTGTATTTTGTTTATGCTGTTTCAGAAAATGATTCTTTAAAGTCTCATAACTGTATTAACATTTATCCAAGGTGCTGTTAATAGAACCCAGAGAACAGAGGGGATGATTGCTATTAAACAATCATAATGTGTCAGATTTCAGAGTTGAAATAGTATGTGGGGCTACAGACATTCTAAGCACCTGAAGATCTGATGCTTAAGAATTAAAAATATTTTCCCAATGCTATACAAGCACTCCATAAATGTTCTTTTTTTTTTTGTAAAACATGCCTTCCTTTTGCATCTACTAGCACATGGCTGCAGCTGTTGCAAAATGCAGCAGCACGACTGCTCACTGGGGCATGGTATCGCCAACATGTCACCCCACTGCTAAAAGAATTGCACGGGCTGCCTATTAGCTACCAGGCCAAGTTCAAGGTTCTGGTTTTGGTGTACAAAGTCTTATACAGCTTGGGATCAGGATACCTGACAGATCACCAGTCAATCAGTATGCTCTGCAGGTGAGGGCCTCCTGCAGACACAATCTTATCAGGCAGTCTGTTCTGCACAACATAGGAAGTTGACCTTTAGTGTAGTGGCACCTACCCTTTGGAATTGCCTCCCCTTAAATATTAGACAAGCACCATCTCTATTATCTTTTCAGCACCTACTGAAGTCCTTCCTCTTTCAACAAGCCTTTTAAGTAGAGTCCTTATCTCACTCTGCCTCTGTGTTGTAATTGTTTTTTAGGGTGTTTTTAAAGCTTTTTTAAAAAGATGTTTTTAAAGATGTTTCTTTTAATATATTTTAAAGTCTGTTTTTAAGATGTTTTAGAATGTTTTAGTGTTTTTGTCTGCCCTCCTGGGCTCCTGCTGGGAGGAAGTGTGGGATATAAATTTAATAAATAAAGTAAATAAACAAATGGCATCATTGAGATTTCTTTGAGCATCAAAATCCCAACAATGCTCGAGAACTAGGAGTTTAATATTAACCTTTTAATACAGATTTAAGTTTGTATTAAGATATTTTTATCTTATTATAGAAATCTGAGACATTTATTCTTTGATAGTTGACTCTTGATTAAATAAGTTATTCCACCCAAAATTAAATGCATGCGATCAATCAGCCTGTATAAAGGATTTAAAATTAGGGAAACGGTTCAATTACACAGGTAAACGGCTTGAGAACATGTGTAATTCTTCATACATTAGAAGTTGAGTTTTAGATCAACTTATTGATAATGTCACAAAAAGTCATGCTAATTTAAGAATGGGGACCACTTAGTACTTTTTATTTTTGGAATAAAAATTGAACTCACCTACCTCATAGTTTTTGAAAGCTTTCAGATTCAGAAGTAGGGTGGCAGATGGATCATTTAATGCAACTTAATAAACACTGAAATATTTGCAAACTTAAATGAAAGAGCTAGTTTTTCAATGTCAGTTTGTTAGCATTTCAGCTGACCTACAAGTCATTCACTGGCCTATATCATTTTGACAAAAATGGGGTGGGGGAGAAAGACATGAACAGTGCAGTGTAGACATGCACAATTGAAAAAAATCACAAATGCATGCAGTAACAGCTCAAAGATATTGGTTGGTTGGAAAAGGGAGGGAAGGCAAAACAAAGCATTTCTGCAATACCATTGGGAGTGGGAAGCAGTGATCAGCTGCATGCATGTTAGATACGGTGGAACACAGATACCATACCTTAGGGGTGAGCCGATGAGCAATGAAGGAGGGGTAGGGTTACTCCCTGCATTGTGACGGCGCCGTACTGCCTGACGCCTAAATGTGCTGCGCTCACGACGAACTGAGACCACATCCTCACTGGCTTGTGCTGCTGCATCAAGACAGACCAAGTCAAATTGGAGCCCAGTCCTGTTATGTACAGAGCATCTTATGCTTTCCCCCACAAGTTAACTTATTTGCAGCAGAAGGAGCAATCGTTCTGATCATCAAGCTCGCTCAAATAGTTTAAGAATGAAATTATCAACTTTTTTTAAAAAGCAGTGCGTTATGTATGGTTTTTAAAATATAACCTGGCTTTAAATGAATGTTAAATATAAAAATAGTCTATAATCTGTACCCATGAACTTCTAACATACATGGAGTTACAATCTGCTTTTCTAAATTGGACAGTAAACTGCTCTGAAGGAGACAAAATGGATTTAGAAAATAAATTTATTCTTTCAACCATAGTCCTCTGCACATGCACAGAGAGCCAAAAGAAAAATAAATTTCACATTTGCCCTTTTGCCTCCAAGCAAATAAAATTATGTAGTGCAAAAACCATGTGTGATTTAAATTGTGCCTTTTCTCTTGATGATTTAACTCAACCCATCCTGGCTCCAACACACTTAAGGATGACACACAAGCTGCAATGATCAGATTCTCTGTTTCTTTTAAAGTTAAATCCTTCTGAATTTGCTTTGCAAGGCAATCAGTCCAGTCTCTTTTGAATGGAGCAGGGGATAATAATACTGTTTAACCAGACAACCAATAGCTATTGAAACTATTAAAGCTGTTTATTAATAAAGTTCAGTGGACAGAGTACTGAGTGGATTCTGGAGATCAAGGTCTTAATTCCATGTCTAACATGTGTGTGACCTAGTCATTCTTTCTCTGCCTTAGTTACCCCACATGAAAAGTTGAAATAATGGTGAGCTCGCCCACATGGTAGCTCTGGGAGCCAAGAAAGACTGCAAAGCACTTGGTAAGGCAAAAATGCAGTAAAAATTAGGGATAGCAGCAGTAGCACTGGGAAGTGTTCAACCTCTTGCTCTGGAATCTCTTTTCTGAACTTGAGTAATACAAGTAATACAGAAATAATACAAGACTATACAAAGAGGCCACTAAGTGACCAGGGGTCAGCAAGCCATGCCTCGCTTTCAGTGGTAGTTTTGTCTTAAAATAAATACTGAATATGTTTTGTTTAACCTTAAATGTCACTTGAGCCTTTGGGAATAGGGCTGGTTAGAATTCCAAAAATAGACATACGCAGGATTGTCAACTTGTGATTTTAAAAACACTTGATTGAGGTACAGAACCTACTGGATATTCCTGTTAGGAACTGATGCCCTATGAATCATTCACAGCTAAGAGGAGGACGTGTGGGGGCTTCTGCCTTGCTGGGAAACTAGAAGCATGTGAACGCAGCTGATCTGGAGAGACAAACAATACTAGAGGAGACAACTGTTAAAAGTTTTACATGTGGATAATTTCTATAACATTTTTATGTATTTTGGTTTCAGACGTTTACTGTTATCTTAGGATGCTTTGACATGTCACGTGGACACGGTGTGGTTCCTTGGCATTCTGGAGAGCTACAGGCTATGAAGCAAATCAGAATGACTTGTGCGCTAGTTTTCATCCGAAGCTGACTGAACACTGGTTAGTGCACATAATCGTGCTTACCATGTGGCAGCGTGGGCTGAAAAGAAGGCTCATTTCACAGCTTGCATTCCATCCTCTAGTAGCCAGCTGGTGGAGTAACTGGCTGCACATTTTAAGGATAAAGTTGCTTGACTTCAGAATGACCTTGACTCAGCAGTTGTTGCACTTACAAATGAAGTATCCAGTGCCAGAATTGGTGATGCATTGTGGGATTGGTTTAGTTTATGCAGTTAGCTGATGTGGATATGGTGTAGCCCAATCATGAACCCTCTTGACCACTGTCCATCATGGCTTATTAAATCTAGCAGAGGGGGATTGTCTGGATAGATCCAGAGTGAGGTTAATGCTTGATCGCAGGAGGGGGTCATCTCTGCTGCCTTGAAAGAGGTGGTACAACAACTGCTAAAGAAACCAATCTAGGCCAATCAGTCTAGATCAACTTTCAACCAGTTGCAAATACCCCCTTCTTGGGGGAAAATGGTGGAGAGGGTTGTGGTGAGGCAGCTTCAAGCATTCTTGTATGAAATGGATTATTAAGATCCATTCCAGGCTTGGCCATGGAATCAAGCTGCACTTGATTGCCCTGATGGAGGGCCTTTACAGAGCATGGGACAGGGAAAGAGTGGCCTTGCTCCTCCTTCTCGATCTCTGTGGCTTTGAATACCATTGACCATGGTATCCTCCTGGAATGGCTCTGTGGAATAGGAACTGGGGGCACTGTTTTACAGTGGTTCGGACCAAGTCCAGAGAATAGCATTGGGAGAATGTTTTCAGACCCCTAGTATTTATGTTCTGGGGCACCTCAAGACCCTATTTTATCCCCAATGCTATTTAATATCTATATAAAGCCTTGAGGAGTGGTCATTAGTTCAGGGGCACAGTGCAATCAGTATACTGATAACACTCAACTCTATTGTTCCATAACATCTGAATCAGGCTCAGGCAGCTTCAGTGGCTCGAAGCCTCTTTTACCAGCTGGTACAACAACTGTGGCTGTTCTTAAGACTAGGAAAGGTTGACCACAGTAGTTCAGCCAGAGATGACTTCAAGGTTAGACTACTCCAATACACTCTATGTGGGGCTTCCTTTGCACTTGTTCTGGAAGCTGCAGTTAGTTAAGAATGCTGCAGTATGGTTACTGACAGGCATCAGACCCTGTCAACATACAACATCTCTGTTCAGCGATCTGCACTAGCTGCTGGTTTGTTACCAGGCCAGGCGAAGGGAGTCCATGGATGGGCTTCAGGAGGTCTGTGAACCAGATGCAAAAAATCAATGTATACAATAAAATATATTATATTTATTTATGAGGGTTCATAGCTTTCATCAGATTTTCAAAGGGGTCTGTGACCCACAAAGGGTTGAGGGGCCATTGCTTTAACCAGTTCACATGAGGGATTGCCTCACTCCATATATGCCCACTTAACCATTCTAATCTGCAGAACTGGCACTGTTACAGATGCCACATAATATTTGTTCCATATTGATAAAAAATTATCTTTTAGCATGGCAGCACCTACACTTTCGAACTCCTTGCCTAATGACATCAGGCAGGCGCCTTCACTGTACTTTTTTTGGCACCTACTATCCAGCCTGTTCAGACATGTAGAAGTTGACATGTGTTTTAATCTGTTTTTAGCTTACTGTTGTTTATACTTTGATTTTTTTTAAAAAAAAACCTGCTTTTAACTTGGTCTTTTATTGACCATGTTATTTTTTGTTTTATGTTATGTAAACTGCTTAAAGGTTCTATTTACAATCAAGTGGTATATAAATTTTGTTAAATAAATAAATGTGATAGAGCAGTGTTTACTGGTGTACAAACAAAATTTAACCATAAAATTACATTAAAAAGCTGTGACTCAATTTTGAAGAATTATGCAAGCAGAAACACACCCAGTCCCATTTGACCAAGCAGCAATCTTTAAAGAAGTCCATTTTTTTTCCTGGACAAAAGATTGTGAAAATAAGAGCATGGGACAAAGTACAAACACAGGGCTAGTTCAGCTGGTTCCAAATCATGTTATAGCATTATGTCTGAAGTGACTTCAAAGCTGTAATTCAGACACCATTGAATTATGCAAACTGCTGTAAGCCCATTTATAAGGTCAGTCTCCATTCAAAGCTGGAGAGCAGAATCCTTTCATACTGCTAATCAGCTTTGAGGTGGGACTTGATTCTGTTAATTCAACAAGCAAATATTTTTTCAAGCATTGCCTGCATTCATTAAAAAATGAAACCCAAACTTCTTGCTGGATCAAGATACAATTCACAAAAGGATACACTGCTGTAGTATAGCTAGCTGTGCCACTGAGTGGATAAAAAAAAATCTGCCTAGTGTTGTGAGATGCTTCTGACTGAAGCTTCTCGCAATTCAGTTGTGCATGTCCAATACTCCACACCTACTGTCACAAAACAGCTAGCTTTCCACAAAATTTTCAGAGAGTATGCAATTTTACAAAATATTTTAAATGCCCCTGCCCCAACCACCATAAATTATGGATCCTCATACTTCCCCCCGCCAAGGGATCCCCTCAAAAGGGTCACCACAGATGTGTTCTGGGATTTGTTGGTGGGTTTGCAGTCACCTTTTGTAAAAGATTTATGAGGATCTGTGCCTTAAATCCTTGTTGTTGTGGTGCTATGATCTGTGATGTTTATTGTCTGACAATGGAAGTTTTTTAAATAGTTTTTGAGGCACCCCCATGTAAAATCATACACATTCAAAAGGATCCATTTCAAGTGTACTAGATCTGAATTTTACCCAGGCCCCCCAAAAAGCAAAGTGTATGTGTGTATATGTGTGTGTGTGAGTATGCACATGCACACAGACCCTCTCTCTTTGCCTGCTCAGGGGAGGGAGGAGCAACTGCTGGGGTGCCCATGGCTTCTCTCAAAATGCCATGTGTGCTTATGGGCCCGGAAAAGTCAGTGACCCCTGCTTTATTTGTTATAATGCTATAATAAGTAAACCATGGTCTTTTAACTATACAATATCCCTGATTTCTCTTG
Source organism: Rhineura floridana (assembly GCF_030035675.1). Taxonomy (NCBI): domain Eukaryota; kingdom Metazoa; phylum Chordata; class Lepidosauria; order Squamata; family Rhineuridae; genus Rhineura; species Rhineura floridana. The sequence goes on along the minus strand of NC_084481.1, from coordinate 163,488,796 downwards.
AGTTAGACTGAATTTTTAAATTCATGCAAAGCAAAAGTTCTTGGATACCCATTCCCCCCCCTCCACTCCACAAGGAGCAGAAATTTCAAGTTATTCAGATTAAAGTGAAAGCAACAGGATTTTTAAAAGCCATGACAGACCTGAAATACTAATGTTTTTACAAAAGCTCCAAGCAATAGAGGAGAAATAGTCAAATTAAGTGTATAAAGAATTTTACTTCAAGATGTTACAAAAACCCACCATTACTGACAGAGACAACATAAGAACATTATATAAATCAGAGGTGGGGAACACGCAGCCCTCCAGATGATGTTGGTTTCCAATCTCATCAGCCCCAGCTAGAATGGCCAATGATCAGGAGGTGTAGTTCAGCAATATCTGGAGGGTCACAGGGTCCCTACACCTGGCAAAAAGTAAGCTGCAAAGGAAGAAACAAAGTAGGATTTTAAATATACCTTCAAGTGGTTCTATTGGTGTTTTTTTTCCCTCAAGGATGAAGTGAACCAGATTTGTTGATCTTGCTCCATCTTACATACAAGATACATTCCTTAGATGGAAAATATCAAAAAACGATGGAATTCTGTACACATCTCCTTGGTACTAAAGCATTTTTGCAATGATATAAAAAAGGCGACTATTCTTTAGTTCATGAAGGGGTACATTATTAATGATATTTTTGTGGAAGAGCCATATACAAACAACAGGTTCCCACCCCACAGCATTATGGAGCAAATATTTGCAGAGCCCTACATGCATAACTGATCAATCAAGCTGTTCTTTGATGAGAGTTCTATTGAATCTAGGGGTGGCTATGGAACATTAAGAAATTAATTACAAAGTTCATCTCAATAAAATAAATGCATAGCCCAATTAAAAGCTTTGTGGAAGAACAGCAGCTTCTTAAACGTCTATTCCAATACACTCATCTTTACCAGCACAAATGTAGCCTCATTTCACTCAGTGCATTTTAGTAACTACTCCAGGATCAGCACTTCTGTCTTCTCTAATTGTTCTAGAAAAACTTCTTAGGTTGCATTCTATTCTATATAATGACAACTTACAGCTTCCACTTAGAATCTGTACCAAAGCAAAAGTATGAGAGTTCATTATATCTGCCAGAAAAACAGAAGAAGTGGTTGTTAACAAAGAAACCCTGTGGGCTTCACATTTAATCTGCCCTTGCACTCTGCTAAAGATTTATTGAGAATCACGTTGCAGAATTTATCATTCTCTGTAAAGTTACTTTCTATACCTTGAACATAAGAGCACTGTCTCTTCTTCTACATATACTTTGTTGAGGCAGAAAACCATCACAAGTAGCATGTTCAGGGCAGTGCATATAAGTATACGGAACAAGTGGCCTGTACGTCTCAAAAAAGCCATGTGTTGGAACAGGATTCATAGTTATGGAAAAGATTATTAAACACATGAATGTGGTATTAGGAAAGCAGAAAAGATTTGAACTCCATACAGTGGGGCTAAAAGAGATAGAGGCATACTGAGACATGGGGATTACCTTGGCTGCTTAGATTAGGGCAGGAGTCGCCAACTTTTTGGACCAAAGGGCACATTTCAAATTTTGAAGAGTGCTGGGGACATGAGTCACAAAATGACTGCCATGGAAGGCATAGCATAACACAAAATTAGAGTAGTCAGGGTGAAGCGTGTCCTATAACTGTATTTCAATACCAGAAAAGGCTTGACATTGAATTTCTGCCTACCGTGCAGCCAATAAAGGCACAAGAACCCTGTTTTTCGCCAATGCCAACTCTAAACCAAAGCCTAGGCTGCCATCCTGTACCCACTTATCTGGAAGTAAGCCCCATTAAACAGAGACTTACTTCTGAGTAGACATGTATATTATGTCTACTGTAAATTAACTATACAGCTTAATGTATCCCTGGTCTTTAGTTCCCGCAAAGTGGAACACATGCCTAAGCCTCTTTGTAAAGTTTTCACGTTTGTCTTTTGGGGGGAAGGGGATTCTTTAACATTCACCCACACTTATTGTATAGTAGTATTTGTGGAGAATAATTTCTAGGCACTTCCTGATCTCAGGTGAACCCAGCACAGAAAACTTGCATCTTGGTGGTTAGGGGAAAAGGGCAAACCACGGAGATTCCAAGGACTGGGGTCAGGGGTAGACTGAAGCAGGAAAAGTGGACTAAAAGGGAAGGCAAAGCAGTAGCTCTTTAGGACCTCAGGGATTCCTATTGCCTGGTGTCCAAACAACCCACTTATCAATCACAGCTGGCTAAAAACACTGACAGGCAGTTTCACAGAAATCATTCAAAAGGGTACCTGCACATTTTGCTCCATAACTTACTTTCTAGGACAGCAGGAGTTTTTTTTGTTAAAGAAAGCTCAGATTCTGGGCTACCTACTGGGGGTGCCACTGAAGGCCTTTGCACATGTCATGATGCCTGCAGGCGATGGGCAGATGATCCCTGATTACAGAATGGAAATTTGTGCAGGGTCACTGAAAGAATAAGGATAGTACTGGGCTGACGTCTTTCACTTAGTCACAAACTGGATTCTATAAACTGCTAGTGCCCATAGATGAAATTCCAGTATGAAGGTATAGCTGTTACTGACACACACAGTTAATTAATACAGAGGAGAGGCCTGTTCAAGAGGAGGATCTGATCCTGATTTTGAGAAAGGAATGAGGATCCATAAAATATTCTGGGCATGGAAGCATGCAATAGACTGGTTTCCATATCACCATGGTTCAATGCAAGGGCTCCCAGAGGCAATCACAGTCAGTTCACTCCTGTCTGGTTGTTTTGCTCCTGTGCTGTGCTGAGCTAAGCCATGGTTTGGCTTAGCGTATTGTCTGAACCTGGACTCATGGTTTAGCTCCCTCCATACTAACCTTGAGCTGTAAAGCAAGGTTTGTTCTTGGTTTTGTTGTTATTGTTATGTGCCTTCAAGTCAATTACGACTTATGGCAACCCTATGAATCAGTGACCTCCAAGAGCATCAGTCATGAACCACCCTGTTCAGATCTTGTAAGCTCCGGTCTGTGGCTTCCTTTATGGAATCAATCCATCTCTTGTTTGGCCTTCCTCTTTTTCAACTCCCTTCTGTTTTCCCCAGCATTACTGTCATGAGCCTGGGTTCAGATGACAAGCCAAGGCTCAGCTCAGCACTACACAGCAGCAAAATGACTGGAAAGGAGCAAAGCATTCCATGGTCTCCTCTCCAGGAGCCCATGTGCTTGTGCTAAGACTTGGTTTGACTTAGCTTAACATGCAAACCAGGCCAACTAATCCATTTGCTTTTTAAAGTTACAGGACTTAAAGACAGAGGGAAAATGTGCATGGTCCTCAGTTAAGGGGCACAGGATCTTTGGTATACTTCCACCCCAGAAGTGAAGAAAACAGGAGAGTTTTGAACAAGTTCAGCAAAAAGAAAGTCTTAGGGGTAGAAGCTTTTTTCCTAAAGGCCCCCAGATTATATTTATTTGATTAAATTTATATCCCGCCCTTCCTCCCAGAAGGAGCCTAGATTCTTGCAAGTTTTGTCTCAAGCCCAGTATTCAATAGAAGAGAACGGAGTAATTCTTTCATCTCACATCTTGACAAAAATCCCCATGTAACCAGCAACACTATTTTCTAGTTTGCTTTCAGGAGGTGTGAGTGGTAGGTGGTTTATATAATGTAGGGCAAAGTAACCATTATTGACAGCTCAACACACTGGCTGATATGTCTGTACTAGAACGTATAAATTAATAATTTATACATTTCCATACTAGAATGAATGATAATATCCAATTGATTTCAAAAGTATGCAAGTACACCACACACCATCTCTGAATTGTGCAGTCTTGATTATATCTACAGTCCAATTCTGAGACACTCATTTACAGAATGGTCTGACACTAATCCAAACTTTAAAATATGCATTGAAATTGTTCCTCTCTTCTGTAATTAAAGCCAGTGTCTGTGATCTAGTCCTCTGTGCAAAGTTTTGTGCAGTGAGCTGTCAAGAATAAGTACTATGTAAAACCCAATCATTAATCAGCTTTTGCACCACTAGGTCAGAGGAGGGACCAGCTTGTGGCCCTAGTTATCATTTTAAAAGTCTCCTGAAAACTAGCAGGTCAGAACTCTGACAAGAACAATCCATCCCTGCCCCAGCTACTCTCTTAGTGAAGGGGAAGAGGGAGGGAGGGAGGGATAAAGGGGTGGCCCTGCTCTCTTTTAACTCTGGCTCTACCTACTTCCACAAAGTGGCCCAATAAATTAACCCAGGGGAGATGCAGCACTTGCCAAGAAAAAGAAAGATTGTCCACCACTGAATTAGGCATTAACAATGAATAAGCAAACTAAGTTATTGTATCACTTTTGCCTGACAGATATAATGCCACCTACATTCTTAACTATGAGTGGGAGCATCCCATGGGCGCTTGCATGACTTTCATATTCCCTTCCTCTTCTGTTTTCATATATGAATTCCTCCTCCCTTTCACTTTTGGAAATAAACTTTGTTAGTACCATGTCTGCACTAGTTAGCTCAAATCAGTTTGCAAACCCACATCTAACCATGATTAAAAGGAGAGGAGCCCATAAGATGAAGATATTCTAACTTTGGTTAGATCAAGCAGTGTTACATCTGCACAGATCAGAGAAGTGAAAGTTGAACATTTGATAATCCAATTGCAAATTAATCTGTTACTGGTGTTAAGAAAGGACTGTTAAAGTCACAAAGGCAAAATAAAGGCAGGAAGACAATATTGTTAATTCAGCATATTTGCATCCCTGATTCTCACAATGCAATTTTATGCTTATTCTTCATAAAATAGTTAATTTTGTTTCATGATCTAAAAGAAATGATTCTATCAAATACATTTGAGTTCTGGCTTAATTTTAACAGTGATCCTATAAAACACTAAACATCTGCTATTTTGTAAATTAAGAAAAAGTAAACAGTTACAATAGTTTCATTTCTACATACCCTCGTTTGAGAGGAACTAAATTTAAATTACCAAACAATAACACATGGGATCATTATTAAGCTCATAAGATGTTCATGAGGAAGATGCAGCTTTATAAGTCAACATCTCCATATGAGGTTTCTGCCATTTGTGAGACTGTTGCTCAAAAAAGGGGGCACTGATTATACAAGTTGGCAGCTACAGATACAATCCCTGTGTGAAGGTGCAGGATCATACCCAGAATGATATTGTGCAAGTTCCTCCTAGCCATGAGCTCCTGATGTGTATTTGGCTGACAGACAGCAAAATACCACTATCCCTACAATCTAAGACTGAGACTCTCAAGTATTCTCAAGGTGGACATATCCAATAAATTATTTTTCAGACCTCTACAAGAATAATAAAAGGTGAAAGAAAACTTGAGCAGTAAGACCCAAGGCATCTCTTAGTCTAGGATTAGAACAACCTAATCAAAGGAAAAATACGGACTCAAGGAATTCTTTAAAGACCAAAAATGGGAAGATAAAGTCTTGCTGGACTTCAGAACATGTAAGAAGGACACATGGCTGCTTTCATTGCCTTCTTAGAATAGAAACTGACTTTATCAAACTGTGTACACCAATTTCAGGAAGTCTACTTTAGTGTAAGAACCACTCCAATAGGCAATTCTGAAGATTAAAATAAGCTCAGCTTTACACTTTGTACTCTCTAAGAATTAAATGTAAAAAGAGGTGGAAGTTGCATCCAACAGTTTGGCGGCAATCTTAATCCTAGTGCAAATAAGCACTGTTCTGCTGATGAAAGCAAAGCTACGCCAAGGTCTAACTGTATGGTGCACACAAATTGGCCACACTGGTAAGGTGTGATGCCACATTTTACAGGGAAAAAGAATGATGATCCTTCTTTTGATGAATAGTGGCACAAATACACAGAGAGTCTTTTGCCTATAAATACCTCAAATAGCAATTCCTAGTATATTGATTACTGAATAGTTATTGGACGAGGACTGCGAGTACTTTCAACATGAAGCTATTACGTTAACTGTCACTAAATTATTTGAGGGAAAGAAAAACTGTGGCAAAATTATGCTAGGTAAACCATCCTAGAAGGTTGCACATACACATTTTTCACAACTATTTACATAACAAAAAATAACTCAAAATAGCATGTTAACATGAAGTGACCTTTCAGTATTCCACAATATAAAATGATCCAAAAGATACAGAGCCTCCAAACGAAGGCACTGGCTTCATATGTAGAAAGCTGCAGTTCATTACAAGCCAATAGAAAGGACACTATTAAACAATGCAATGACTTGCAGTGTTGCATCTAGGATTCTGATTACTTACCAACATTTCCCTGTTCTCGCTCTTCCCCTTCAGCAAAAATAGCCTGGTTTGGTAAACTATTCCTAGAGCGAGTGACTGATTCTAGTTGTGAAGCCCTTCCCAACAGAGATAGCTCATCAAGCACCTCTCCCTCTTTGGCCTCTAAATCAGATTTAGACGTCGTTAGTTGTTTTATGGTATCTGGCATCATTAGATTTGGATCATTCAAGCAGGCTACAGTACTGCTATCCAAGCTTAATACCCTGGTACGACTCTTGGCACTGTTTGCGTTGGAAGTCCGTCGTGTTGAATGCTTTTTGCCATTTGCCTCAGAGCCCAGGTGGATTTTGTAAGAGTTTTCCAAGTCTGTGCCCCTCTCTTTTGCAATATATTTGGTCTTTAGGGCATTGTACTTTCCCTCAGGAGACTGGCACGAATGGGATGTGGTGCTGGAAGAGCTATCACTGCTGAACTGGTGGGCTGACTGCATGCTTGAGGTCCTACTCAAGTCACTTTGATCACTTGAGTCCTCATCATGACAAAAAACTGCACTGTGGGGTTTGGTACCAGATACACCTCGGAAGGAAATATATTCTTTGTGCCGACTTGTATCAAAACTACTAGCCCGTTTTTTCCCTGTCCTTCTCCTGCTGGACTTGTGAGCTGAAGATGTCCGGTGAATTAAGCTACATGATTTAGGCCGTACATCCCCCTCCTTTTGCTTTCCAGCTATCTCTTTACAAGTTCTTGAATCAACCACAGAAGATTTCTCTTTCTGCTCATCTCTTTTCTCAGGTTTCCCAGGAAGCTGGTCTGCTTGTGTTGTCAGTTCATTTGCATGAGGATTCTTATTTGCTTCTTCTGAAGCAGAGGTACTAAGAGCTCTCTGATTGTGCACCTCCTCTGATGCATTCAAACCACCTTGTTCTTGAATGCTACTGCCAACATTCATTTCTACAGCAGTTCTTTCACTACTAGTCCTTTTGTCAGTAGCAAAGCTACAATCGTCAGAATCAACAGAGCAGTCCTTTTTCTTGCTGCTTTTCTTCTCTTCTTTAGATGACTCCTCGTGTTCCGACAACATGCTTTCTATGTGAGTAGAACTCGTTTGCTCACTTTTGTAGCTGCTGACAGTACTGATAGTATCACGATCAGTGCCACTACAATAGCTCTCCGTTGAGCCACTACTTCGAGTGCTCAGGCTTCTGAGACTATCTACACTTTTGTCAGCTTGTAAGGATTTGCTCTTGCAGCTTTTGGCCAGCACTTGTGGGCTACTACATTTCAGAATATCATCCAGTTGAAAGACTCCAGAAATACAAGAGTTCTCAGCTAAAGATTCTTTGGATCCAGATCGAGGCTTGGAAGCTTCTAACTCACTGACAGGATCCAGGCCTCGCCTTTGCTGATAGAGGGGAAAGTCATTTAGTGACACATCTGGAAAAGCAACAGCTGAACTAGAAGTCCTTGGCACCCCTCGTGGCCTATGGTCTTTCCTATAGGAGTGTGAATGCAAAGGCACAAGAGAAGCCATTTCAGTGTCACATGCATTAGACATAGATTGATCTACGTGGTGGTTATTAGGGAGGCACACTTTGTCAGTGCTATCCCTTGGCAACTCCTGTGCAGATGACAATGATGGTTGAATGGACACAAAGGAATCAATGGAAACCAGATGGAATGCCTTCCGATCAGCTGCCAAATCTGTTTTAAAAATAAAAAGGAACAAAGTTGTACAGGCAAGTACGCAAATTAAGCTATTTGCTTTATGCTTAGTAGATGATGTTCAGACAAATTAAGCAACCTATTTTATTATACTTTTGAAACATTTCTATGATACAATTATTTGCATGCTCACATTTAAGCTGCTATTAAGTAACTTTTAAACTAGATTCCCTTTTCATCTAACATGTGCAGATAGCATCTATTCTAGCGACCACTATGAAATTACAGAGACAGGATGTCCATCACCTACTTCAGTACGTCAGTAAATCTTATTTGAGAGAAGATCAGAATTCATCAATGCAGTGCAATAAACAATGATAACTAAGACAACTGTTATATGGAATTAAAAGTAATGCAGATGATAAGTCTTGCTCAGGCATTATACTCAGGGTACCACTCTCTTTTTAAGGTTCTAGCACAGAATCCACTTACTAGGACAGGGCAAGGAAATGGACTGCACTATGTTTATTTGAATATGGTTATCTCCCTAACTATTTGTTCAAACAGATAAAGCAAAACCCAGCATGAACCCAGTTCATTTGTTAAGTATTACCTACAGCGATCAACATGCAACATCCAAGATTAATACAAGATGGTGTGTTCTCCTTGAAATATAATGCCAGAATAGACCAAAAGAATGGAGTTGTTTCACATGATACTTTAAGTGAAGATATCAGCTCAGTGTAATTTTGGGGCTTTTTTAAATTTTAACACAGAAAATGCATTAGAGGATGAAATCAAATTATTTTTATTATTTGGCTGGCAAGTTCTTCTAGTCTACCTTTCTATGCAATCCTTTTTATTGCAATCAAGTCTCTCTTATCTGGAATGGAAGAGAAATTAGTTCAGTCTGCATTTTAAGGAAAACCAACCAGATCTATTTCAGTCTGGCTTCAGGTCTAGATATGGTACCAAAACAGCCTTGGTCACCCTGACCCATGACTTTGACTGGAAGAATGACATGGGAGTACTAACCTGTTGATTATCTTTGATGTGTCTACAACTTTTGATACTGTTGACCATGGTATCCTAGAGTAAGGCGGGGTGGGGGCACTGTAAAGCAATGGTTCCACTTCTATCTGCACAACCATTACCAGGGAACAGCATCAGGGAACTACTGCTTGGACCCAGGACATTTATGCTATGGGGTCCATCTTATCCCCATGTTGTTCAACATTATATGAGACCATTGGGAGCTGTCACTGGGCATTTGGGCCCAGAGTCCTCAGTATGCAGATGACACCCTGCGCTCTCTCTCCAATCCATCTGAATCAGGAGAGCATGTTCAGGTGCTGAACCAGTCTGGAGGCAGTGATGTGCTAGATAAGGGCTAATAAATTGAAGCTGAAGCTAAATCCTGAGAACACGGAGGTCCTGCAAGCCTATGGTGCTCAGTTTCATGAACTGGGATGTTCACCTGTTTTAGATGGGTTAGTACTCTCCCTGAGAACAGGTATGTAGTTTGGGGGAATCCTAGCTGTCGCTGGAAATACAACTGGTCTCAGTGGTGAGGAGTGCCTATGCCCAGCTAAGGCTGTTTTCGTCAGCTACCACCATTTCTGGACCAACAGAGTTTGAAGTCAGTGATTTATGCTCCAATAACCTCCCAGATAGTATAAATACTTTACTTTTTTAAAAAACTTACCAGTCGGAAGCCTAGATAAATAAAAAAAAAGTCATTACATGTTTCCTCAGTGTTGTTTTGAATTTTTATGTGAACCACCCTGGGCTCCCTTTGGGAAGGAAGGGTGGGTTATAAAAACAACAATAACAATAAGAAGAATCTGTGCACTTACCTAGCACATACAGAACATGTTGGACATGTGTGCATCAAACACAGCTATCAAGCAGATTACTTTTCTGAATTTTGGGATGCAGTTTTTGGTTTAAAAACATGGTTTACATGCATGCAAAAATGTACATTTTAGAGGAAATGCATTGAACAGCATACAAAAATGCTTATTCTTAGGGGAAGAAAGCATATAAGATGTGCAATTTAAATGTGAACATTTTGTTCATTTTTAAAAGCATCTGTAAAGAAACCGAGAACAGACCTATGACTGAGCACATGCAAAACTGACTTTGAATGGAAATAGGGCGATCTATCCCTTCAGTTCTTTACTGTTAAAAGCAGCACAGAGAGTATCGATAAGAAGCTTAAAAAACGGAAGCATGAAAGTGGCACAGAGAAGATACTTTGAAACAGTTTTATGGAAATCTGTGCATTAGGAAAAGAAGAACAAAATGTTTTGGGTCAGATCAGAAGGAAAACCATTAATCGCAGTTTTATTATAAATTCACATAAAATATAAACAAATACACACACAAATATATATTCTCTTCCCCTTCCTCCACAACAAGCACATTTTTCCAGATGATTTTCAAACTCCCATACTGCTTATAGGAAACTTTGGCCAGTGAGAGATAATCTATTGATATATCAAGAAATGTCCATCTAGAAGGCTGCAAGCAGATTGACAATGGAGAATTGGTACAGCACTGCTATAGCAGAAAAAATAACACATAACTGGAAGATGGCCACAAGCAAGGGTAATGTACTAGATTTCTACTCTAAATGGTTCTGCTTTATCCAGAACATCAGACGAGACTTAGACTTGATGTTTACACCTGCCTTTTGAAAACTTTGGGAGAGAGGGTGAAGGTGAAAATTGTTCTGTATGGAATTACATTAAGTAGAGGACAAATACTTGGAAATGGGATCAAGAGTCTCCATCTGTTTTATACTTCACTGGACATTTAGACATTGTCATTGTTTTCTATGTACTTATAAAAGCCTTGCAGGACTGCGAAAGAATGGCGTTTAAAATTGAAATAATCCCTGGATATTGTTTGTTATGTTTTCTTCTGTTGATGTACATTGCTGTGTTTGTGCACAATCAAAACAAATAAATATTAAAAAGGGGGGGGAAAGAGATTTATACCTAGATAAAGATGGGTGGTTTTCATCAGACGGGATGTTATACAATAAATGCATACAATTACCTGAAAACAGATATGTGTGTTAGACATCTGTCCTGAGGGACAGATTATTAAAAATATTATATTAAAAATACAAATACGCATCTTGAGAAGTGAATATGTGCACTGGGCTTTACAATGTCTGTATTACTGAGAACAACATACACTCAGCTCAGCAATTCTTATAGTCAGGAGTGGGAGGAGTGACAAATGTAAATGTGTATCAGGAAAAAACTATATATGAGAAATCAGCCCCAATAGTCACAAAGCGTTGATTTTCTGGTGAAGACTGCACATTCAATCATGAATGCGGTATGAATGTCATGCTAAGTATATAAGCCTACTGAGCAAAAATGCTACAGACTGGAAGTCTGTGAAATATGCCATAAGGTTATGTGGGAAGATCTCTTCATGAAGTCTGTTGCAGATAAACTTAAAAAAAACTCATCAGTGTTTCATTTTAACTCTTTGCAAGCAATGCCCATGAAGATTCACATTCTCCACATATAAATCCAGAGAAGAAAGCACGGTATAGTATGTCCTCTGCAGTTTGCCAGAAAAATGGGACAGGCATCAGACAGCAAACTTTTAAAGGGTGCTAATTTATTAGAAGGGGTTCACAGAAATGGAACTGCAGTTCCACCATCACCAGTGGCTTGCTTACAGAAAAGATGGATAATACACACTTAAAACCATCCATCAGCTAAACTGCTATTACTAAGTAAAACCATAATTTCAAGAGTGTTAGTGTTTGTGACCTTACTATGTGACAGCTTGTGTAACAATATAATATGCTTTACCTTGCTCCTCACTCCCTTCTTTACAGAGACTAGAACTCTGGCCAAGACTCAGACTGATATCATCAGATGTCTTTGCAGTATCTGCATCACCTATATATCAATAGAAATAGTGAGTTAGTTTACAGAGCACTATCCTGTACACTTAATAAGAGAATACATTTTTGAGAGAGGTTATTTCTAGCTAGGATACTTAAGTGCAACATATGGTTTTAATTAAGAAAATTACAACATTCTATCCTGCCAGTGAACACAATAGCACTGGTGCTCAGTTCTCTTGTACTAGTACAACTGTGCACTGTGGCAATACAGTTAACAGAATTCATTTTACAGCACATGAATTTAGCGCAACCCATCCAGAGATCTTTTATTATTGGGCAGTATATAATTACTGTAAGTAAAATTAATTATGCTGTGCAGCTACAATATTGCTACTATGATGGTGAAAGGACAAACCTTGGCAAAACACGGGGCCTGCAAGGGAAGGGTGAATGGTGGTCAGGTCAGTCACCAGCCTATTCACTATTCCAGGATCAGACTACTTCTTACATCAACACAGTGCTATCTAGAGTTAATAGTACACACCCGCTATTCCCAATTAAGAGTCACAAGCCCTTTGTCATTCAACAGCTAGCATTAGTGGCTCTCAAACATGCCACATGAAGAGGTTATCAAGTACAAGTGAGGTTCCACTTGGGCAAAAAAATCCTAAAACCAAGTGAAGCATCATCCTTCAAGGGGAAAATGTTGTGGTTTGGGAAATTTGCCGATATGAATGGAGGCACATAACTGGGTCTGGATGGGGTTGCACTCCCTCTGAACAAGCAGGTATATAGCCTAGGGATTCTCCTGAGCTTAGCACTATTAATAGAGTCGTAGGTGGTATCTGTGGCCAGGAGTGCTTTTTTCAGGTTTGGTTGGGTCACCAGCTACAGCCCTATCTAAGGACGCAGACTTTGCACCAGCGACACATGCCCTGGTTACATTGAGGTTAAATAACTTCAATGTACTCTATGTAGGTATGCCTTTAGAGACTGTTCAGAGGAAGCCAAATGATCAGAACTCATTACACCAATTCAGTACCAGTTACATTGTTGGCCTATTTGTTCCCTCACCTTATATGAAGTGCTGGTATTGGCATTTCAAACCCTAAATGGTTTGGGACTAGATTATCTGACCTTCCCATGCTTTAATATCAGCTTCTGAGCCCTGCTCTCTGACCTGTCAATGAGAAGTGTTAGGTTGATGGTACCAAGGAAAGATGGTAACCCTGTGGAATCCCCACCTCTTGGGATATGGCCCCATCACTGTTGATTTTTAGAAGAACTCTTAAGGTGTTATTTTGTTCCATTTTTATTAACCGGTGTGTTTTGAGGAACTGTTATTGTTCTTTTCAAAGGGGTGTGAGCTTTATTTTGATATATGTTTTTTGTACATCAGCTTGGAAGGGCAATGTGTCCTGAAAGGAGGTTTTAAAAATCTCCAATAAATAGGCACTCAAGTTCTTCAACACCAAGCACTCTACTCAATGATACTAGTAGCCCCTCATTCATGATACCATTCTTCAGTGCACATTCAAAGAACATACAGCAAATGAAGACAATGACAAGCGACATTTTCCAAAGCAACTCCTTCCATTTACAAGGCAAGAATGGTTCCCCAACAACATTACCTCACCCAAGAGGTGTACTCTAAGATGAAAACAGCAGATACAGTGCCAAGTGAACTGGCAAACAAAGTACGGAGTGGAGTATGGATCCTGGATGGGGGTAATGGCACGGAAAGGACATCCACATGCAGACACCGACTCCCCCACACTTAGTAAGCATTCATTTTAGTTTTGTGCAGTCAACAGCGCCCAATGATTTGCAATTGCAATTTCTGTCTTGCATCCATTGCCTCTCCACAGAGGCATGCAACACCCAGAGCTTCTAGCCTACTTTTTCACAATGGGAATAGGGCTCTTGTTCTTCCTTTTTTGTTGTCCTCTTCTATTTCTATACAATAACTATTATAATAGTTCTCTTTGTCCCTACGTACTAGTCGCTGTATTGTTGCATTCAAGGTTCTGACCATATTCTCTCCCCTTTTGCTTTCCTTCTCTCTTTAACCATTTGAAGAGTTTCTTCAGTCACCCATTGAGGTCTTTCTCTCTTTTTAACTAGAGGTATTGTCTTTTTGCATTCTTCCCTGATAATGTCTCTGCCTTCACTCCATAGTTCTTCTGGTTCTCTGTCAACTTAGTTTAAAGCCTCAATTCAGTTCCTTATTCGATCTTTATATTCTTCTGGGATGTTATTTAAAATGTATTTTGGCATTATGATTGCTTTGTTGCTCTTCTTTAGCTTTACTCTGATTTTTGATACGACCAGTTCATGATCTGTACCGCAGTCTGCTCCTGGTCTTGTTTCGCAGAAAGTATGAAACTTCTCCATCTTCTGCTACCAATTATATAATCAGTTTGATTCCTATATTGACCATTTGATGATGTTCATATGTACAGTCATCTTTTTGTTTGCTCAAAAAATATGTTCACAAGAAACAAATTATTGGCTTCACAGAATTCAAAAAGTCTTTCTCCTGCTTCATTTCTGTCTCCTAAGCCCCATTTCCCCACAATTGCTAGTTCCTCTCTGTTCCCTACTTTTGCATTCCAGTCCCCCATGATTATCAGCACATCTTGTTTTGGTGTGTGATCAATTTCCACCTGTACTTCTGCGTAAAATCTCTCCAATTCCTCTTCTTCTGCGTTTGCCGTTGGAGCATAGACTCTGACCTGGCGGTCTCATCTTCCAGCACTATCTCGTGTTGCATTTTGGATACTCTGTTCATATGGTTTTCGTGGTAAGAGGTATTCAGAGGTGGTTTACCATTGCCTTCCTATGAGTTTGGATGCATCTTAGTCTGGTGTCTCAGCTTTGACCATTCCGCCTTGGGTACCCCTGATAGGAGTCTAGTCTCTTGGTCTAGACTCCTGACGGCATTGCTCTCAGCTTCTTCAACACTCTCAAACCCCCTCACCACGTTAAGGTGTGCATCCTAAAGGGGACTATAATATTTAGTGGCTAGTTATTTTGCCAAAGGCATGAATGTTAGAAAGGAAAGGGAATCAACCAGCTTTCTCACTATAAGCTTAAATGTCACAGAACACACTTATAAAATATCCAGGGTTTTGTTATTAACTGAAAAACAAATACTAATTTTCTATTTTATAAAGCCATCTATTCCAAAATATTTTGGCAGAACAGAAGCCTTCCATTTGTTGTGCCAGATTCTATACAAGCAGCAAGTCAGCATAATATAGCAACTGCTGACTACAGAGGAAAATGTGACAAGGAGAAAAATATAACTGCTGTTCAATCTGTTTTATGGGGAGGTACAGCTTTTTTATGTGCACAGGCTGGAGGTTTTTTTGTTAAGTTACTTAACACTTTTTGCTAAACCTCAAGGGTGATTACAAAAAGTTACGTTCCTATTTACGGACCACTTGCCCCGTACCAAAAGCATATTGGTAAAATAAATAAATAATTTATTGTTATTAATAAATAAAAATAATACTTAATACTAACTGTGATTTCTGAGGATACCTGAAGATGAATTTAAGAACTAGGCCTTACCTTTAATGGTAGCTGCAGTTCCACGACGAGATAAACCAGATCCAATCTAAAATGGAGCACAGCAAAAAAATGAGCAGCACAGTGCTTTTTATACAGCAAAGTCTATTTAGCTGCCTAAACAAGGAAGACTGGCAAATACAAGTTAAATACCCAGTATCCCCCTTATATGCAATAGGAGTGTGCAAGAATAATAAAATCTGACGGGTTGTATATACAGGTATTCCTCATGCTGACAGAAGTCTGTTTGATTCAGCAGAGGCTTCTGTCAGTGACATGAGGAGATGGCTTTTGCCAGTTCCCCTATAGGCTCCTATGCCACCTCCCACGCTGTTCCAAAGTATCTCCCAACCTTCTGGAGCAAATCTGGAGGAAGTTGCAGGGGGAATTGGTGAAAGTCACCTCCTTCCTTTTCTGCTGATTGAAGCCTTCACTAAAGTGACTCCTGTCACTGGATACATCTCATAGTACAATTGCCTTTTTTCTCTTTGCAAAAACACCATCATGTTGCTACTCATGCTCCTCTTCTAGAAACAAGAGACTGATTATTTAAGACCTCACAGAGCAGTGGTTCCCAAACCTTTATCCCCATGGACCGCTTAAAACTTGCTGAGTGTCTTGGTGGACCTCTTAATGATTTATTTGCCTGTTGTACCCATTGTAATGTGCTGTGCTAGATGCTACAAGATTTTTAATTGTATTTTATTTCTTTTTATTTCCTATATATTGTATTTTATTGTATTACAATTTGTATTCCATAAACTTGAAATTGTAATGCAATAAAACACAACATAAATAAAAGAAGCAATAAAAATACAATGGAAGATCAATATGAATATTTAATGCAATCGATGTGCAGTCTCCCATTTTCTACCATGAATCTGCAGACAAGCCGTGGACCACCTGCATGAAGCTTGTGGACCACTGGTGGTTTGGGAACCCCTGTCATAGAACACATTTTTGGAAAGAAACAAAAAGCAAAGAAGGTAATTTGCAAGTTAGCAAGGGACACCCAAGCAATTAACGACACAAAATAACCATAATACATGAGGACACTTTAATGTGCAGTTTTAGTGATAAGAGTTAAAACTAGAGAACTACCAGTAATGATTCCTTTCCACAAACGCACATCTTTCCTGCCACTCACAAAAGCATTTGAGCCTCAGAAAACAGCAATAATTGTCTGTGAAAGAAACAACAGATTTAACCACTTTCCATTCTCACAAGATTCTACAACAAAGGCTCTTACCATATATGGAGCAAGAAATGCCAGATGTCCAAGCTAGATTTAGAAAGGGAAGAGGCACCAGAGATCATATCGTAAACATACGTTGGATAATAGAACTGACCAAGGAATTTCAGAAGAAAATGACCCTGTTCTTCATAGATTACAGCAAAGCCTATGACTGTGTAGATCATGAAAAACTATGGAATGCTTCAAAAGAAATGGGGGTGCCACAGCATCTGATTGTCCTGATGCGCAACCTATACTCTGGACAAGAGGCTACTATAACGACAGAATATGGAGAAATTGATTGCTTCCTAATCGGAAAGGGTGTGAGACAGGGGTGTATTTTATTACCCTATTTGTTTGATCTACACGCAGAACATATCATACGGAAAGCGGGATTGGACCAAGATGAAGGAGGTGTGAAATTGGAGGAAGAAATATCAATAATTTAAGATATGCAGACGATACGATGCTACTAGCAGAAACCAGTAATGATTTGAAACGAATGCTGTTGAACGTTAAAGAGGAAAGCACAAAAGCAGGACTGCAGTTGAACTTCAAGAAGACTAAAGTACTGACAACAGAAGATTTACGTATCTTTACAGTTGACAATGAGGACACTGAACTTGTCAAGGATTATCAATACCTTGGCGCAGTCATTAACCAAAATGGAGACAATAGTCAAGAAATCAGAAGAAGGCTAGGACAGGGGAGGGCAGCCATGAGGGAACCAGAAAAGGTCCTCAAATACAAAGATGTATCACTGAACACTAAAATCAGGATCATTCAGACCATGGTATTCCAGATCTCTATGTATGGATGTGAAAGTTGGACAGTGAAAAAGCCGATGTGAGAAAAATCAACTCATTTGAAATGTGGTGTTGGAGGAGAGCTTTGTGCATACCATAGACTGTGAAAAAGTCAAATAATTTGGTGTTAGAACAAATTAAACCAGAACTGTCACTAGAAGCTAAAATGATGAAACTGAGGTTATCATACTTTGGACACATCATGAGAAGACATGATTCACTAGAAAAGACAATAATGCTAGGAAAAACCGAAGGGAGTAGAAAAAGAGGAAGGCCAAACAAGAGATGGATTGATTCCATAAAGGAAGCCACAGACCTGAACTTACAAGATCTGAACAGGGTGGTTCATGACAGATGCTCTTGGAGGTCACTGATTCATAGGGTTGCCATAAGTCGTAATCGACTTGAAGGCACATAACAACAACAACCATTCTCACAACCTCATCTTTGCAAAGTTTTGTCAACATTACACAGCTTGGGCCACAATACCTGATGGAACGCCTCTCCCGACACGAACCCACCCATACACTACGCTCAACATCCAAGGCCCTCCTCCGGGTGTCTACTCCGAGGGAAGCTCGGAGGATGGCAACAAGGGAGAGGGCCTTCTCAGTGGTGGCCCCCACATTATGGAATGATCTCCCTGACGAGGTGTGCCTGGCGCCAACACTGTTATCTTTTCGGCGCCAGGTCAAGACTTTCCTCTTCTCCCAGGCATTTTAGCATGTGTTTTTAAATTGTTTTTTAAAAAATGTGTTTTTAAATTTGTATATTTGTTTTTAATGCTTTTAATTGTTGTAAACTGCCCAGAGCTTCTGTTATGGGGCGGTATATAAACAAACAAACATTTAAAGAATAGGAGTGTATTGTGTTTCAAAGAGCCACAACAACAACAACGACTTTGAAATAGGCAAAAAACATTAAAGCTGAAAGAAATAAACAACTCGGGAACAAATAAAGTGCTTTTAAAAGACAAGCAAAATGAGATCCTCAACTGCTCTTACACAGTGAAGATGGATCTAAAAGTAAAGATAAAACAAAGTGTCATTGTGTTTTGGAGAATATTTATTATTTATTTATTTAAAATATTTCTAGCTTACCCTTCTACCCTACAACAGGGCACTCAGGGCAGCTCACAATAACACCATATATAGTAAATGAAAATACAGCAAACAATAAAATAGATAAAAATATATTTAAAAGTTAATAATTCAAGGGCAGTGATTTTAAAAGGGGACTGAAGGGATAAAACTAAAAAGAGAAAAAATTAATTCAGTTTCAGGCTGTACTTTCAGCCCCTCCTGAATGTTCTCTGGAACAAGATGTTTCTCAGAAGTCTCTGAAACACCATTAGGGAGGGAGCAGAGCCGGCTTCTTGGGATAGGGTATTCCAAATCCTGGTGGCCACAGCTGAAAAGGCTCTCTCCTGCATGCCTGCCAGTCTAACATCTTTCATTCCAGGCATGCACAGAAGACCAGACCCAGATGATCTTAAATCACGGGCAGGTACATATGAGCGTAAGCAATCCCTCAGGTACATTGGGCCAAGGCCGTTGAGGTCAAAGCCAGCACTTTGAATCTGGCCCAGAAACAAACTGGGAGCCAGTGGAATCGATAAAGCACAGGGGATAAAGCACAATTCAGTTAACTTTCTGGCTGCTGCATTCTGAACCAACTGTAATTGCTGAACCATTTTCAAAGGCAGCCCCATGTAGAGCATGTTACAGTAGTCAATCCTCAATGTCACCAACGCATGTGTCAGTGTGGCCAACCCAACTACTTCCAGGAATGGGGGCAACTGGTAGACCAGTGTGAGTTGGCTGAAAGCACTCCTGGCTACCACAGCCACCTGATGTTCAAGCAGCAGGGCAGGATCCAGGAGCACTCCCAAACTGCAGACCTGCTCCTTCAAGGGGAGTCCAACCCCATCCAGAAAAGGTTGCAGCCCTATCCCTGGTGCAGCTTTCCCCTTGACCAGCAATGCTTCCATCTTGTCTGGATTAAGTTTCAGTTTGTTAATCCTCATCCAGTCCTTCACAGCCTCTATGCAATCAGTTTAGGATGAGCACTCCCTCCTTGCAATCAGACAGTAGGGAGAGGGAGAGTTGTGTGTCATCAGCATATTGATGACATGTACTCCAAATTTCCTGATGACCTTTCCTAGCAGTTTTATGTAGATATTAAAAAGCATGGGAGACAGAATGGAACCCTGATGGACCCCATAGGCCAGTGGCAAGAGGGTCAAGCGGTAGTCTTCCAGCATCACTTTCTGGGACCTGACCGCCAGGTAGGACCAGAGCCACCATAAAATGGTACCTCCCAATCTCATCCCAGCTAGACAGCCCAGAAGGATACTACGGTCAATGGTATCGAAAGCTGCGGAGAGGTCCAGCAGCACCAATGAGGATGCACTGCCCCTTCCTGATGCCTGGTGTAGGTCATCAAGCAGGGCAACCAAGGCTATCTCAGTTCCATGACCAGGCCTGACACCTGATTGGAAAGGGTCTAGATAATCCAGTTCATCCAGGAAAACTTGGAAGATCTTAACTAGAATAACAGTGGTAACCATTATAATGGTGTATAAAAAGAAGGAATTGTTCTGATGAATTCTTACCTGGTTATTTAGATCTAGGCCAGCAAAAGAATTTCTTGAACTACAGCCTACTGGAGGAGTGGCTTCTCGAACAAACTCTGACATCTCAATCCCTCCACCAGGATCGCTAAATATGAAAAGTTTAAGAAATTTTAGATATCATTCTGGTTACCTGTGCAAAAATAATTCAAAAGGCTCATCTGAGGCAAGTGTCACTCCAGACTTATAGATCAGAACCTTTAAACCTCCAGAAGTTGTGAATGTTGCGAGATTACAAGTTCCATCATCGGCCATGATAAGTTAATTTTAGAGCTATGGGTTTTCCACTCTGATATAGAAACGTCATTATTGTAACCAAAAGTCTCTGCTCAGCAAAGTGACAACATGGCTGCAGAGTTTTTGCTGAATTCCTTCCAAACACAAATCAATTTAGGCAACAGAGCTTGTTCACTTATTTTCCACAAAAATGAGAATCAGGATATCAGACTAGAACATCTTCTTTCTAACAGAATTAACTTGATGTACTATTTTCAAGTGGGCCAAGCTTTCCTAGGATAAAATGGCAGACAGAAATAACTGAAACAGATGCAGTGATTAGTAACTTAGTTCCCACTATTCTTCAAACACAGCTATTCAACATTCTTTTGCTCCCAGAGTGTAGCAGGGGCTTAATTTTGTATTGCTGTCAACAAAAAGGGTGGAATGGACTGAGGGCTAATACTTGTGATACAGTACAGCAACTCTGATATATTGTTCCTCAAACACTATGTGAGAAACACCAATCTTAATCTAGTCCCTGAATAAAGGGGGCATTTCATATTTATGTCTGTAGCTTATTTCTAAAGTAGGTTTACAATTAGCCACTCGTATTGTCATCTGTGGCAAGAAAGAATTGCATTCAAGTGAGCACAGAAGTTCTGTCGCTTTCATCAGTTTCTCTTAAACTATGAAAAAGCTAGGAAACAGCTGAGCAGCAGCAAAGACAAACCTGCTCTGGCAGTTCACAAATTATACCTCTTTGCACTGAGAGAGGGGGTACCCTTTTGCAGTGCACAGAGATGAAATGCAGTGAGCTGTTGATCCAGGAAGAAAATGCTCTCATCCTGGATAGCTACCTTGTTTGTATATCTCCTTGTGCACTGAGAAAAGGGTCCTTCTTCCTCAATACACTGACAGAAATCACAGTGTGCATGCATTAAGAGTGTGGGATGCACACAACTATGTGCATTTCTGTGCCCATTTTTGGTCTGGCCCCACACATTACTAGAATGTGGCCCCTTAGAAATGTTCTTCCACATAATCTGGCCAGGTTGAAATATTTTCCCCACCCTTAATACAGGCAATGCATTGTTGGATGGCTACTAGCTCATAAGCCTGAGAGACACTCCACCCAGTATTTCCTAAATGATTTTTTTTTTAAATGCCTTCAATTTGGTTCACTTTGCAATAAAAACAAGGAGGCTGCTAGCTGGAAAAAGTAGCCTAAGGAGTTATATTGGTCACCTCAATGGAGATGATGTTGCAAGTCATATGCGCAGGATATCACCATTCTGCAATGCAAGTCCAGTCAGCCATCAGTACAATAGGTTGCCACTCTGGGCCCATTATTCGAATATGAAATCCAATCATGGTAACAAAGAGGTGATTATACCAATTAAAGAAACAATATAAAATCCTACGAGGGTGGGGACCCAACCCATCCTGTCATGAACCAACTATAGTAAAAAAGATGGCCAGGAAAGACACCTCCCTGAGTCAATCAGTAATGGAATTTGCTTTGAAACTTTTGTCCAAAAAGTATAAAAAATGAGTTCCCATTCTTGGTTCCATTTTTGGGCAGTTCCATTTGCTGTCTCTAGTCACTCCTGCTTGACATTACTCTTGCTGAATCACTTAGCCCCTGACAGAACCTGGGGCCTGACTCCATTATCCTCCCTTGCTTTCCTTCACTACCTCTTTGGGGCCATGTTTGTTGCAGTTGCTCAAAAGTCCTTTTAAGGGCTCTACTTCAGTTTCTGCATTCCCCGGATCCCTGTTAGCTGAAGTAGAGATCTCTGTTCCAGTTGCCAAGAAGCCATTTTCAGGGCTCTAACCCCTCTCTCCATCTCCACTTATGCTTTGTGTGTTTGCTTCTTCATGTGTGTTTGTGTTAGTTTAGTCATGGTTAGAATGAGCTAATTCTTCCAAACCTAAGAAATTGTGTGTTGGGCTGCTCCCCATTGAAATGTTAAAAGTGTGTTGTTTTGATTCTCTGTGTCATGCAATAAACAATATCTCAGTTTTTAACACCTGTGTGTCCTGTTCTCACCAGGCTCCTAAAGAGGCAAGAGACTTCCCAGCAAAACACAGATGAAGGCAACACCAAGTCAGTATCCACAACCAGTCCAAAGTCAAAGTCCAGAGTCTACCACAACAACAAAGGGGCAGGCATAAAGCAGGGTCAGAGCAGTCATCCAATCTGTAAGCAACAGAGGTCAGGGGCAAAGCAAAAGGCAGTCACAGAGTAGTCTGAGGTCAGGTCTGGAGCAAACAGTCAATCCACAGACAAGTCAGATACAGAGCTAGTGTATAGACGTTGTTCCAGCAGCTCTTCCAGTCTAGCTCCGGGATTTTTATGCTGAAGGTGCTGAACCACATTCCAAACCTCAGCTGACTCCCATTAATCAACTGTAGCCAGATCTTTACTGCCAAGGAGTCCAGGTCGAGCACTCCTCCAGATGGGCTGGATCTCCATCTGGAGTTTGAGGCGAAGCCTTTCCCTTGGGCTCAGGGGTCATTCAACCTCAATGTCAAAGGCCCACTTGCTCTGGACACTGACGGCCCATCCTCGGCCTTGTCAGAGGACCCTGACTCCTCACCCTCAGATGGAGCCTGAAGCAGGGATGGGTCCAAGACCGGAGCCTCCTGATCTTCCTCCAGTGAGGACTCCTCTGGCTGAGACCTGACACTGTGTGAGTGTAAGTTACTGGGTAACTCTGTCAAGACATGCTACTGCAACACTCTAAAGATCCTAATTCACAAGACTCATAGAATAGGCGTATGTGAAACAAATATCTATCAAGGAGGCTTGCTAACAGCATTTCCTTGCTTTAAGTCATTTAAGCCTTAGGTCATGATGAGAAAAAGAGTAGCAGCCATTAAGTGGACATTAAGGGAGCAAACACTGAAGATTCTTTACCTAGGTCCATTACTGTCCTTTCTTCTGGCAGAAGAGTTCTCTTGTTCTGTTTTTGCACCTCTATCCATACGCTCACTGGCTTTCTTCTCCACAATCTCACCTTCATCAAGCGCCCTGTGCAGACGGTAGTTTACCATCTTCAGAACAATGAAGAGAGCAGCTATCACAGGGCAGTAGATTGCTACTATCACTATGGAAGAAGGAAGGGCCTTTCAAAAAAGACAAAAAGAACTGAAATCATTAAGGATGCAAACAGAAAAGTTAACTATGATCAGGATTTTCAAATTTGTTTATGTCAAACTACAAGTGGCCTCTACACTGGATTATTATTATTTTTCTATTGCATTCTATGCAGCTGGCTTCCCAAAGCTGGTCTTGTTGTTAGAAATATTAGGGGGTATGTGGAAAAATCCAGGATCATATTCAAGTATATATTTAACCACACTGAAGCCCATTCATTTTAGCCATGCTTAATTCTGAATTAAATTGAGACAATAGCTCTCTTCATTCAGTAGGATTAAGAGTTGGGTAAACACTTGAGGGGGTCAGAGGGAATCAGCATGTTAATTCTACCCCCATCACTAGTCCAGTCACTCTCCAATTTGTGGAGAGTAATTTTCTGAAGCAGGGAGTCTTAAGTACTTCTGGAGACTTCCCATGAATGTAAGAATCCATAACTTTTAATAATAACATCTGAAGAGAGCATCGTTATTTGTAGCATCACAGGGGCAAAAGTGATGAGATAGATATCTTGTGGCCTTTAATAAGATTTTACATTTTCCACATCGAATCTTACATTTATTTGGGAGACTTTTAAAACACCAACACCACATTTGTAGGTCATGGCTATAACATACACAAATTAATAAAGAGATTCCTGTGGCCAAAAGAAAAGGGGAAACAGGACAGAAGGCTTTTGCAGTACAGCTCCATGACCACCACCACCCCAGGTTCATCCTTCCCTTTTCTCTCTTGTTGCTGTAATTTTGCTCAATAAAGAAGCTGGATTTCTCTATATCAAGAATCCCCAGCCCTGGTTTAGGTTTACAAACAGTTTTTTCCTCTTCTTAGATAGAAAGGGTTGGTCATCAATCCATTTTAGCTATGATTCAAATGCATTCTTTGTTCTGTTAAATGTTAGCACAGGAGCAAGCAAATGAAATTATAGGGGTACTAAGGTTGTATGTAATGGAATTAGAGAAAGACAACTGACTTACATCTGGTCCTTCCTCTAGGACTTAAAGCAGAAATTCTGTGGGCCTCTCATAAATTGCCTTACAAGCTCCCCCCCCCAAAAAAACTTCTCAGTAACGGGCATTGCCCAGGTACCTTGTAGGCTGTGAAGCAAGATGCTAAAATAACCTTTGAGTCACCTAAATACAGTGACCTCAGAAAGTAAAGATTTAGATAAATAAAATGAAAAACAAAAAGAATCACCTACTTTAGCATAGGCAATTCCAGGTCAGAGAACTCAAATTGAAACAAAGACAGTCAGCAAAGGCTTGGGGGGGGAAGCAGGGTGTGTACATGTGTTTTATGACACTTGGACATGTGCTCATATAATCACTTTCTTGATTTTGAGTATGACTATAGCCGCTAGGCAAGTAGGATTACAAGGTTTACAGTTGACTAATAGAACTAAACCAACTTGACAGTAAGCTCAGAGTTTCTCCTAATTTGCATTTACCCATATCTGATGCTTCAGTTTCTTTCGTTGGCCTTCACCTGTCTGCTCTGTCAGTCAACTGCTTGCCTACTTAATCTACCCCAGTTCCATAACTCCCCCCCCCGACTGTTTATGCCCTCTCAACCAATTGGGTTTTACTTGCTGAAAGTTACCTCTTGTTTCTCCTAATAATTTCAAGCCCTTACTTTAAGGTCAACTTATGATTTTGCACAAGATCCTGAACAAATCTTACAAGGCATGACTTTCCAGCAAACATTCTATCATATGTGTGTTTTACTTATAATTATTGCACAGTTGATAACATCTTCTTCCAGCTTCCTTTAACTAACAAGCGATTATGAACAGATCAGAAATTGCAGGCCCTCAGCAAACCATCTCTTTTTGACAACTTAATTCATATTACAGCTGTAAAACGACTAATTCAAACTGTTTTTTCTGACAAAATGTAATTGATTTTTATTCACTCAATTAACGGTTGTAACCAGGGACCAAGGCAACCATCTCTAAGTTGTCAGCAATTATAAGAACACTACACTGTTTCTAACACTGTTTATTTACCCAGTACTTTATTATACCACAATGAATACACTCTGCCACACTCACTCCAGCAGCAACTTCTATTACTACACAGATATCTTCCAACCTCTCTTTTATTGAGTTTTTGGTATGCATTTCCCACCCCATTCCATGGGAGGTTCCTAGAGCACTCAAAGATAATTGTGGTGTCTTAAGGGAATGGATGCTCACCTTTAAATACGTAAATTTTTACAGTGAATGTTTTCATTCATTTCAGAACAAATACCCTATTAATTCTTTAAAGTCTTTAAAGTTTTTTCCCCAGCTATCAAGCTTGCTAGATACATTAGATCAGGGGTTCCCAAACTGTGGCCTGAGTTTCATTCAGGTGGTCTGTGGCTTGTCTGTGGATTTGCAGCAGGCTGTATATCCACTGCATTAAATAATCATATTAATTTTAATTGTATTTTATTGCTTCTTTTATTTCTTATATTGTGTTTTATTGTATTACAATTTGAATTCTATGGAATACAAATTGTAATACAATACATAAGAAATAAAAGAAGCAATAAAAATACAATTAAAATCATACAGCATCCAGCACAACACATCACAATTTCTACAACAGACAGAAAAATGATTAAGTGGTCTGCTGAGATCCTCAACAATTTTCAAGTAGTCCATGGGGGGGAAATTGGGAACCACTGCATTCTAACGCTTTGATTCTAAAGGTCATCCAGTTCGACCATTCAGTATAACGTTCCAAAAACCCATCATGACTGCAACATCATAGTTTCATAAAGTAAAAAAAAATGTGCTAATCTGGCTTCAAGTGGAACCCCAGCATCTTGTGATTGTGTGTTCAGGTGCTAGAGACCTCTTCATGCACAGAAAATAGCAGGGATATGCAGCATTGCCTCTGTGTTTGGCAAGTCATATGAAGCCTATTGGAGAAGTCTGCTAGAGAGACAATAAGTTTGGCTTTCTGTACACAACCTAATAACCATCCCTGGCAACTGACCACATGACCCACTAACCAGGCCTGGATTTAACTATGGCTGGTGCATTGCCCCGGCCCGGCCCCATAATATCTTTGAAGGAGAAAGAATGTGGGTATTATATTTCAAGATGCCTTACGAAAAGTGGAAATGATTTGGCATAGAAACCATTTGGCAAAAAATATACATTAGAGGAAAGTAGGCTTCTGAACTGCTACTGTTAAAAACAGAATTTGCACTCTCCATTTATATAGCATCAATTATAATGAAAAGGATATTTACAGAAGCGTTTGAGGAATAATTTACAAAGGATATTTTATATAATGCATTTAACTGATAGTCTCAACCACAGTTCAACTCTCAGAACAATTATTGTTTTGTTCTCTTATCTTTTCCAAGTTTTTGGCTCCCTTACATATAAACAACTGACTTTCTAGATATGGACATTAACATAATGATTCAAATAGGTTATGCATAGAAGATCCCTGAGATGCTTCCAATAGCTCCCTTTAAAGCCCAAAACTGCTTTGGACCCAAATACTGAAGCAGTGCTTACTACTATATTAATGTACCCATGCGCTACATTCATCTGCTGAGGCTCGTCTCCATTTACCTCTTCCATCAGAAGTACAAAGGAGGGCTTTCTTGACAGTGCCCTTCCCAAAAAGGTTCAGCTGGTTTCAACAGTGCGACACCAAATTTAAAAAACTTTTAATTTATAGATTAACAGATTTTAACTAATCTAACTGAGCAAATTTCAGACTAAGTTTTTTTCTGCTGCTTACTTTAGCATTTATTGTGCTGGTTTCATACTGTTTACCTTCCTAAAATCTAAAATGATGAAAAGTAGCATATAAATGTTTTAAATAAAGTTTGCTGTTTGGCAACAGACATTAATAATAATAATAATAAAATTTTATTTCTAAGCCGCCTATCTGGCCGAATTAACGGCCACTCTAGGCGGCGTACATAATAGGATAGGATAAATACAATATAAAATACAACATATAAGCAAAAACATCAACTATAATTAATCTAAAAACCACCCACAACTGCAACAAGATAAAAACTAGTCTGCCCCAAGAATCCTGTAAGCCCGTCTGAATAACCAGGTTTTCGAGGCTTGGCGGAAACTTGGCAGGGAGGGGGCATGGCAGAGATCATAGGGCAAACAGTTCCAGAGGGTGGGGGCCACAATCGAGAATGCCCTCTCTCTGGTCCGCACCAGCCTAGCTGTTTTAATTGGCGGGACCGAGAGAAGGTCTTCTGAGGCTGATCTCGTCGGGCAGCATATTTGATGATGCTGGAGGCGCTCCTTCAGATAAACTGGGCCGAAACCGTAAAGGGCTTTAAAGGTTAATACCAACACCTTGAATTGGGCCCGGTAAACAACTGGTAACCAGTGTAGGACTTCTAACACCAGAGTGATGTGATCACGGCGACGGCTGTTCTTAATCAAACGTGCCGCCACATTCTGTACCAGCTGTAATTTCCAGACCGTTTTCAAGGGTAACCCAACGTAGAGCGCATTACAGTAGTCTAAGCGAGAGGAGACCAGGGCATGTACCATCCGGGGGAGCAGATGGACAGGAAGGTAGGGTCGCAGCCTCTGTATTAGATGTAATTGATACCAAGCTGCCCGGCTCACTGCCAAAATCTGAGCCTCCATGGACAGCTGGGAGTCAAGAATGACCCCGAGGCTGCGGACCTGGTCCTTCAGGGGCAATCGTACCCCATTCAACACCAGGTCTATATCTCCTAACCTTCTCTTGTCTCCCACGAGCAGCACCTCGGTCTTGTCGGGGTTTAGTTTCAGCCTATTACCTCCCATCCATTCACTTACGGACTCCAGGCACTTGGAAATGGTATCCACAGCCAACTCTGGTGAGGATTTAAACGAGAGATAGAGCTGAGTGTCATCCGCGTATTGGTGACACTGCAGCCCAAATCTCCTGATGATGGCTCCCAGCGGCTTCACATAGATGTTGAATAGCATGGGGGAGAGGATAGAACCCTGTGGCACACCACAATTGAGAGGCCAAGGGTCTGAAACCTCATCTCCCAATGCTACCCGTTGATGCCTGTCCCAGAGATAGGAACGGAGCCACCGTAAAACAGTGCCCCCTATTCCCATTCCCTCTAGGCGATCTAACAAGATACCGTGGTCGACGGTATCGAAAGCCGCTGAGAGATCCAGGAGGACGAGGAAGGCATGTTCTCCCCTATCCAACGCCCTCCTCAAATCATCCACCAGAGCGACCAAGGCTGTTTCAGTTCCATGTCCAGTCCTGAAGCCCGATTGGAATGGATCTAGATAATCTGCTTCATCCAAGTCTGTCTGTAATTGTTTGGCCACCACTCTCTCAATCACCTTGCCCAAGAATGGTAAATTAGAGACTGGGCGAAAGTTGTTCAACTCTTGGCGATCCAAGGAGGGCTTCTTCAGAATGGGCTTTATGACCGCCTCCTTGAGAGCTGAAGGCATTACACCTTCTCCCAAGGAGGCATTCACCACTACCTTGATCCCTTCTCCCAGTCTCTCTTTGCAGCTCATAATGAGCCACGTGGGGCAAAGATCACGTAGACAAGTGGTCGGCTTCACAGTCGAGAGCACCTTGTCCACTTCCTCAGAGGGAAGAGGCTGAAACTGATCCCACCGGACCGGAATGCAACTGGCCAACTCTGGCCCACTTCCTGTATCCACGGCGCGCAGAATCGTGTTCTTCAGATGCTCGATTTTATCAGCAAAGTGTTTAGCAAATATGTCACAGGAGGCCTTAGAATGTTCCATGGGTTCCTGTGCAACTGGACCGACCAGGCTACGGACCACTTGGAACAACCTCCTGGGACAGCACTCTGCGGATGCAATAGAGGCAGCAAAGAAATCCCTCTTTGTTGCCTTTGTTGCCACTTGGTAGGCAGCTATTGCTGCTCTCACCAGTGTCCAAATCATCGGAGCGAGATTTCCGCCACCGACGCTCTAGTCGTCTCACCTTCTGTCTCAGACCCCGCAACCGTGGTGTATACCAGGATGCAATCTGAGTTCTATTCAGGGGGAGAGGACGTTTCGGAGCCACCCGGTCTATTGCCCCGGTGATCTCCCTGTTCCACTCCATCATCAGGGTTTCGACCGGGCGACCTTCAGACAGCTCCATATCTCCCAGCGCATTCAGGAATCCCTTAGGCTCCATCAGGCGCCTGGGACGGACCATCTTAATAGGTCCCTGTCCCCTGCGGAGGGTGTGCGGCATTGAGAGGTCTATATTTACCAGATGGTGATCTGACCATGACACGGGGCTAGAAAAAACAGCCCCCATTTTCAGAGCACTTCCTCCCCCCTCCGAGACAAACACAAGGTCAAGAGCATGACTGGCTACATGGGTGGGCTCAGTATTACTAAGGTGCAGTTCCCAGGAAGTCATGGTTTCCATGAAATCCCGAGGAGCTCCTATGAGAGCTGCCTCGGCGTGCAGGTTAAAATCCCCCAAAACCAATAGGCTGGGGGAAAGGACCCGCACGCCCGAGACAATCTCGAGCACCTCGGTCAGGGAGTCTGCCATGCAGCGGGGTGGGCGGTACACCAGCAGAATCCCTAGACTGCCCTTTGGGCCCAACCTCCAGTACATGCAGTCAACAAACTTGGTCTCATGAATAGGGGGCCTGGCAAAAATCAAAGACTCCCGATAAATAACTGCCACTCCCCCTCCCCGCCTACCAACCCTTGGCTGCTGCGCATACGGAAAACGGCTGGACACATGGCCTCAAGCACAGGAGCTGAGGCCTCATCCAGCCAGGTTTCCGTGATGCACATCAGGTCTGCATTTTCATCCATGATCATGTCATGGATGAGTGTTGTTTTCTGTACTACAGACCTGGCATTACACAACAACAGTCGAAGGGTGGATGGAGTCGTGCATCCCCCAGTTTCCTTCTGGCTATGAACAGGCCCGGAACAGGGAATGGATATTACGCATTGATTTCTTGTTCACCTAAACATTAGATGTTAATAAACTATACTGCATTTTGTATTATTCTGGAAAAAAATACTTCTTTAGCCCAAATAACCAATATGCACAAATGCGAAGTCCCAAAATCAATAGCAAACTTAAGAAGTTGTAATATGTTATTGGCTCATTTAAAAATAATATAAAGTTGGCTTAATTGTGGACCAAAGTTTACATCTGAGTAATAACAGATTATAAAAATTGTGTTTAATGCTTTTACCTGCTTCCATTAGGCTATTTAAAACATCTTTGTATGTTGTAGATTTCTGAGAGCCAGCCATTGGACAAGCTTCCAGTTATATTAACTCCTGAAACAATTTATCTTACTTAACATAGAAGCCCAGTTAGGTTCTATTCTAGGCCACACATATGGACCACCATAATCTACTGCAATGTAGTAGCCAAATATAAGGTAGCATTACAAAAACTTTTCAGGTTCAGTACAGTTACCAAGGCACACCTAGCAGTAATTTCTGTTGTTTTTTAAGGAAGTTGTTTGGAGAAAAAAATGAAAGAGCGGCAGAAACCTTTGAATGTCTATATGTAAAATGTTCAAGCAGACACTGGTGCATGAAATAAATCTTTTATCAATATCAAAACCCTTACAGAGATCAGAGCCATTATTAAACTTTACTATTCAAGTGAATACATAATCTGCCAAACTCAAGCAAAGCACTTTTATTATAGCAACTTATCTTCAAATTTGCACCTTTATTACATGTACCCCCCCTTAGATGGTTTAATTCAGCATGTTCAATTGTCATAGCCCCTCCAAACATTCAAGACCTGCTAGGCCTGCTTTGGGAGGCACTGTAGGGACAAAATTGCTCCGATTCAGACAGAGTTGGATGCCACAGTTAAAGCAAGTCAAAAGGAGGCATCCAGTGCGCTGCCTGTTCCATCTGCACTGGATCACTTTCAATTATTGCAGCCTGAGGATGCGGACAAGCTGCTTGAAGAAGTGCATCTGACCACCTGCCTCCTTGACCCTTGGCCATCTTGGATTCTTAGAGCTAGCCATAGGTGGTTGCTTTGATTGGTCCAGAGAGTGACCAATGCTTCAATGGAGGAAGGTGAAATACTATCTACCTTGAAGGAGGTAGTGGTGCATCCCCTCCTTAAGAAGACCTCACTGAACCCAGAAGTGTTGAACAACTATCGCCTAGTGGCGAATATCCCCTTTTAGGGCAAGGTACTCAAGAAGGTGGTAGCAGTTTAGCTTCAGGCATGCTTGGAGGCAACATAATATCTGGATCCATTTTGGTCTGGGTTTAGGCCCACTCATGGCACTGAAACGGCCCTGGTCACCATGGCTGATGACATCTGTCAGGAAAAAGATGGGAGAAGTGCAACCCTGCTCATTCTTCTGGATCTCTTGGAAGCCTTAGACACCACTGACCATGTATCCTTCTAGAGGGCCTCAGGGGGAGGGGGGCACTCTACTTCAGTGGTTCTGCTCCTACCTCCAGGGATATTCCAGAAAGTAGTTATGGGAGGTTACTGTTCAACACCATGGGAGCTTTCCTGTGGTGTCCTGCAAGGTTCCACTCTGTCCCTCATGCTGTTTAACATCTATATGAAGCCACTCAGAACTGCAATCAGATGTTTTGTAGTGAACTCTCATCAAAATATGGTCCACATATTGGGCCAATACATGGTTCAAAATGCAGCAGCCAGATTACTAACTGGGGTTGCTTTTAGAACTCATATAAACCCTGACATAAAATAGTTGCACTGGTTGCCAGTTTGTTTCTGGGCCCAATTGAAGGTGCTTATGCTTGTGTATCAAGCCCTTAACAACTAAGATGCCAAATATCTGAGAGACCACCTCCTTCCCTACAGACCCTCTCCGATGTTAAGATCAGCAGAGGAAGCCTTCTTGGTAGTTCTACCACCCTCAGACGTTTGGAGGTGGTGGTGGCCCGGAAGGGGGCATTCTCTGTGGCAGCCCCTAAGTTATAGAATTCCTTTCCCACACAGGTGCACCTGGCACCTTTGCTGTACCGTTTTTGGTGAATGCTTAAGATGCACCACTTTACTCTGGCCTTTGACAATTAAGATGTATTTTCAATACCCACCCAACTCATGTGAATGTAATTTCTTTTAATACTGAATTTTAGACTGCTGTTACCTGCCCTGAGACCGCTGGTGAAGTGTAAGCAATACATATTACTATTAATAATATTAATATTCACTATACATATCCATAGTTGAGAGGTTGGAAGTGTTAAGTGATTGGGCCAAGTGATTGGGCCAAGGAATCACGTCCTTTAGATCAATCCCCAGCATTTCTTCCCTACGTGAGTATTCCCTGCCAGCCTAAGCCTACTTAAGACTTACATTTGTACTCATTGTAATCAAGATTAACGCTAAATTCATTGGGTGACCTTGGGGCAGTCATTGTCTGTCAGCCTAACCTACCTCACAGGGTTGTTATGAAGATAAAATGGAGAGGGGAGGCCTATGTACACCAATTGAGCTCCTTGGAGGAAAGATTATATATAAACATAATAACATAAATAAATAACGAGGGTGTGAAGCTCATTCAAAGTAGTTAACATGAACCCTCATCAGCATTAACTATGTTAAACTTTACAACTCCCTCTAGGAAGCACACCTTAACGTGGTGAGGGGGGTTGAGAGTGTTGAAGAAGCTGAGAGCAATGCCGTCAGGAGTCTAGACCAAGAGGCTAGACTCCTAGCAGGGGCACCCAAGGCGGAATGGTCAAAGCTGAAACAACAGACTAAGATGCATCCAAACTCAGAGGAAGGCAATGGTAAACCACCTCTGAATATCTCTTACCACGAAAACCCTATGAACAGAGTATCCAAAATGCAACACGAGATAGTGCTGGAAGATGAGACCCCCAGGTCAGAAGGCACTCACCGAGCGACTGGGGAAGAACAAAGGACAAGTATGAGTAGCACTGTGACTAATGACGCAGCTGAGTCAAAGCTGAAAGGAAGCCCAGAGGCTGATGCGCACAGATGCGAAAGGAAAGTCCGGAGTTGTACAACGCACACAATAGGAACATGGAATGTGAGAAGCATGAACCAGGGAACGTTAGAAATTGTCAAGCAAGAAATGGAACGCATCAACATTACAATACTTGGTGTGAGTGAATTAAAATGGACGGGAATGAGATATTTTCAATCAGGCAACTACAAAATATTTTATGCAGGAAATGAGAAATTAAGAGGAAATGGGGTTGCTTTAATAGTGAGAAGTGATGTAGCAAAAGCAGTTAGGAGCTACAACGCAAGGTCTGAGCGAGTTATATCAATGAGATTAAATGGGAAACCTATCAACATAACCATCATCCAAGTCTATGCTCCAACGTCAAACGCAGAAGAGGAGGAATTGGAGAGATTTTACGCAGAAGTACAGGAAGAAGCTGATCACACACCAAAACAAGATGTGTTGACAATCATGGGGGATTGGAATGCAAAAGTAGGGGACAGAGAAGAACTAGGAATTGTGGGGAAATGAGGCCTAGGAGACAGAAATGAAGAAGACTTATTGAATTCAGTGAAGCCAATAACTTGTTTCTTGTGAACACATTTTTTGAGCAACCGAAAAGACGACAGTACACGTGGACATCACCAAATGGTCAATATAGGAATCAAATTGATTATATAATTGGTAGCAGAAGATGGAGACGTTCCATACTTTCTGTGAAAACAAGACTAAGAGCAGACTGCGGTACAGATCATGAACTAGTCGTATCAAATATCAGAGTAA
Organism: Rhineura floridana; assembly: GCF_030035675.1. Lineage (NCBI taxonomy): Eukaryota > Metazoa > Chordata > Lepidosauria > Squamata > Rhineuridae > Rhineura > Rhineura floridana. The sequence continues at coordinate 163,454,656 of NC_084481.1, read as the reverse complement.
AGCTAAAGAAGACCAACAAAGCAATCATTATTGATTGATTGATTGATTGCACTTGTATACTGCCCCATAGCCGAAGCTCTCTGGGCGGTTTACAGCAATCAAAAAGATTAAAACAAATATACAATTTAAAACACATATTTTAAAAACAATTTAAAACACAATTTTAAAATTTAAAACAATATAAAAACAATTTAAAACACATGCTAAAATGCCTGGGAGAAAAGGAAAGTCTTGACCTGGTGCCGAAAAGATAACAGTGTTGGTGCCAGGCACACCTTGTCACCAAGGTCGTTCCATAATTTGGGGGCCACCACTGAGAAGGCCATCTCCCTTGTTGCCACCCTCTGAGCTTCCCTTGGAGTAGGCACCTCCCGGAGGAGGGCCTTTGATCTTGACCATAGTGTACGGGTGGGTTCATATCGGGAGAGGTGTCCCATCAGGTATTGTGGTCCCAAGCCGTGGAAGGCTTTATAGGTCAAAACCAGCACCTTGAATTGGCTCGGAAACATACAGGCAGCCAATGCAAGCGGGCCAGAATTGGTTTTACATGTTCGGACCGTCTGGTCCCTGTTACCAATCTGGCCGCTGCATTTTGCACAACCTGCAGCTTCCAAACCATCTTCAAAGGCAGCTCCACGCAGAGTGCATTGCAGTAATCTAATTTGGAGGTTACCAGAGCATGGACAACTGAAGCCAGGTTATCCCTGTCCAGATAGGGACGTAGTTGGGCCACCAACCAAAGTCGGTAGAAGGCACTCTGTGCCACCGAGGCTACCTGAGCCTCAAGTTACAGAGATGGTTCTAGGAGAACCCCCAAGCTATGAACCTGCTCCTTCAGGGGGAGTGCAACCCCATCCAGGACAGGTTGGACATCCACCATCTGGTCAGAAGAACCACCCACTAGCAGGATCTCAGTCTTGTCTGGATTGAGCCTCAGTTTATTTGTCGCAGCCAGGCACCGGTTCAGCACATTGACAGCCTCACCTGAAGAAGATGAAAAGGAGAAATAGAGCTGCGTGTCATCAGCATACTGATGGCAACGCACTCCAAAGCTCCGGATGAACAGCGTGGGGGACAGAACTGACCCCTGCAGAACCCCATACTGAAGAGTCCAGGATGCTGAGCAATGTTCCCCAAGCACCACCTTCTGGAGGCGACCTGCCAAGTAGCAGTGGAACCACCGCAGTGCAGTACCTCCCACTCCCAACTCAGCTAGTCTCCCCAGAAGGATACCATGGTCGATGGTATCGAAAGCCGCTGAGAGATCAAGGAGAATCAACAGAGTCACACTCCCCCTGTCTCTCTCCCGACAAAGGTCATCGGCTGTTTCTGTGCCAAAACCAGGCCTGAGAGCCGACTGAAATGGATCCAGATAATCGGTCTCATCCAAGAGTGTCTGGAGCTGGCCTGCAACCACTCATTCCAGGACCTTGCCCAGGAATGGAACATTTGCTACCGGCCTATAGTTATTAAGATTTTCTGGGTCCAGGGAGGGTCTCTTCAGACAGCCAGGGACCACCCCCTCTCGCAGAGAGGCATTAATCACTTCCCTGGCCCAGCCAGCTGTTCCATCCCTGCTAGCTTTTATTAGCCAAGAAGGGCAAGGATCCAGCACAGAAGTGGTTGCACGAACCTGTCCAAGCACCTTGTCAACGTCCTCAAGCTGCACCAACTGAAACTCATCCAAGAAATCAGGACAAGGCTGTGCTCTGGATACCTCACTTGATTCACCTGCTATAACACTGGAGTCTAAGTCTTGGCAGATGCTAAAGGTTTTATCCTGGAAGTGCAGTGCCAAAATAAAATTTAAATAACATCCCAGAAGCATATAAAGATCAAATAAGGAACAGGTTCGAGGCTTTAAACTTAGTTGACAGAGAACCAGAAGAACTATGGAATGAAGTCAGAGACGTTATCAGAGAAGAATGCAAAAAGACAATACCTCTAGTTAAAAACAGAGAAAGACCTCAATGGATGACTGAAGAAACTCTTCAAATGGTTAACGAGAGAAGAAAAGCAAAAGCAAGAGGAGATAGAAACACAGTCAGGACCCTAAATGAAACAATACAGTGACTAGTACATAGGGACAAAGAGAACTATTACAATAGTTACTGTATAGAAATCGAAGAGGACAACAAAAAGGGTAGAACAAGAGCCCTGTTCCAAAAGATTAAGAGAAATGAAAAGGAAATTTAAACCAAGAGTAGGGATGTTGAATAATCAACAGGGGAACACACTGACTGACCGAGATGAAATAAAAGGAAAATGGAAGCAATACACTGAAGAACTCTATAAAAGAGATGCCCGGATGACAGATTCATTCACGGAAGAACCGTATGATGAAGAACCAGAAATTTTAGAATGTGAGGTGAAAGCTGCTCTTAAAATACAAATCACCAGGAATAGATGGCGTACCAATAGAGTTGCTACAAGCTACTGAGACTGAATCTGTCCAAATTTTGACAAAAATCTGTCAAGAAATATAAAAAGCTAAACAATCCCAATTCCAAAGAAAGGGGATCCCAGGGAATGCAGTAATTATCGAACTATTGCCTTGATATCCCATGCAAGTAAAGTAATGCTCAAGATTCTACAACAAAGACTCTTACCATATATGGAGCGAGAAATGCAGACATCCAAGCTGGATTTAGAAAGGGAAGAGGCACCAGAGATCACATTGCAAACATACGTTGGATAATGGAATGGACCAAGGAATTTCAGAAGAAAATCACCCTGTGCTTTATAGATTACAGCAAAGACTATGACTGTGTAGATTATGAAAAACTATGGAATGCTTTAAAAGAAATGGGGGTGCCACAGCATCTGATTGTCCTGATGTGCAACCTATATTCTGCACAAGAGGCTACTGTAAGGACGGAATATGGAGAAACTGACTGGTTCCCCACTGGAAAGGGTGTGAGACAGAGGTGTATCACCCTATTTATTTAATCTATACGCAGAACATATCATACGGAAAGCGGGATTGGACTACGATGGAGGTGTGAAAATTTGAGGGAGAAATATCAATAATTTAAGATATGCAGACAATACCATACTACTAGCAGAAACCAGTAATGATTTGAAACAAATGCTGATGAAAGTTCAAGAGGAAAGCACAAAAGCAGGACTACAGCTGAATGTCAGAAAGAGTAAAGTGATGACAACAGAAGATTTATGTAACTTTACAGTTGACAATGAGGACATTGAACTTGTCAAGGATTCAGTACCTCGGCACAGTCATTAACCAAAATGGAGACAATAGTCAAGAAATCAGAAGAAGGCTAGGACTGGGGAGAGCAGCTGTGAAAGAACTAGAAAAGGTCCTCAAATACAAAGATGTATCACTGAACACTAAAGTCAGGATCATTCAGACCATGGTATTTCCGATCTCTATGTATGGACGTGAAAGTTGGACAGTGAAAAAAGCGGACGAGAGAAAAATCAACTCATTTGAAATGTGGTGTTGGAGGACAGCTTTGCGGATACCATGGACTGCAAAAAAGGCAAATAATTGGGTGTTGGAATAGTTTAAAAGATCAGGAAAATAAAACAAGCAGCTGAGTGTTCTAGATCAGGCTTCCACATTTTCATTCACCATGGCAAGTGTGGCACTATTCCTCTGAGAAATGTGACAGCGTTCCTCCCAAAACAGGTGGATGGAGATTATCCTGACAGTTGTGCAACAATCCCAATCTGTTCCCTAACTAAAATGTCAGGAGGAAGATTGAAAGTGATTTGACAACTGCATGCCCAAGATGTCCAAAGTATCTCTGCTACAGAGGAAGCTTCTGTCTCCTTTTCCTGCTCTGCATCACGGAAAGGTAGTGATGGATTTTCTTACTTTTCAATAGCAGCAGTTCAGGTTGTACTGACCAGCAGCAACCAACCTGGTATGCTCTCCATTTCCCCTTCCTACTGGGGGGGGGGGGGATCCTTGGCCACTGCTCAGTGATGGTGATTGAAGCATCTCCTGGGCTCCTGCTAGGAGGAAGGGCGGGATATAAATCAAATAATAAATAAATAAATCTCCACAGAGCAGAGACAAGTCCAAAAGTCTGGAGGATGGAGGATTCTGGCAACCACAATTGTAGGCTTGGTTAGCAAGGCCAATCAAAAATTATAGGTCCCTGCTCTGAAAGAGCCAGAATGTTAACTGGAGCACAGTGCAGGGAGCATATTACCCCTGTGCTTTACCGACTCCGCTGGCTCCCAATTTGTTTCCGGGCCCAATTCAAAGTGCTGGTTTTGACCTTCAAAGCTCCTGTGGAATCGTGTTCCCGATGAGGTGCGCCTGGTGCCGACGCTGCTATCTTTTTGGCGCCAGGTGAAAACCTTTTTATACTCCCAGGCATTTTAAAGTGTACTTTTACAATATTTTATTACTATGTTGTATTCTGGATGTTGTTTGGTTCTCGTATTGTTTGTGTGTTTTTGTTTTTTTGAGTTATTATATTTATTGTATTTATATATTGTGCCTGCTTTTACCTTTTATGTACACCGCCCAGAGAGCCTTCGGGCTTAGGGCGGTATATAAATAAAATAAATAAATAAATAAATGGCCTTGAACCAGTGTATCTGAAGGACCACTTGCACCCATATGCTCCTGCCCTGGATTTAAGATCATCTGCCTCTGGTGTCCTCTGCATGCCTGGAATTAAAGATGTCAGACTGACAGGCACGCAAGAGACAGCCTTTTCAGTTGTGGTTCCTAGGCTTTGGAATTCACTGCCTCAAGAAGCCCATTCTGCTCCCTCCCTGATGGTTTTCTGGAAGTTCATAAAAACTATCTTGTTCCAGAGAGCTTTTGAGAGTGTCTGACGGGTGAGTCTGACATTGTCTCTACGTTTTCTATTTTTAAATTTTCTTTTTTAGTTTTTATCTTGTGGTTTTCACTATTGTTTCCCCATATATGTACTCATAGATATACGTAGGTTTGTCGGTTTGTTTGTAAATATATGCTTATTGTATTTTATGTACAGTAGGGCCCCACTCATATGGCAGGTTAGGTTCCAGACCCCCGCCAGAAAGTGAAAACCGCCGAAAAGCAGATCAGCTGGGTTCTGGAACCTAACCCGCTGATCACACCAGAGGAAGAGAAGATCAGAACTTCCCCTCCTCCGGTGCGATCAGCTGGAGTACGGGCGTCTGACCGACCCCGAGGAGGAGAAGATCGGCTGTAGCACACTACAGCTGATCTTCCCCTCCTCTGGCATGATCAGCGGGGAGTGCGGGGAGCTCCAGCCCCCCCTCCAGCTGATTGCCCCCACTGGTGCTGTATTAACGGAATCCCGAAAAGCGGGGCACCGAGAAGCAGGGCCCTACTGTATTTTAAATAATTGTATTTTATGTATTTTTACTTACTATTTTGTCTTTTGTTTTTATTCTGTATAATTTTATTATGTATGTGTGTGATTTTATTGTAAGCCACCCTTAGTGCCCCATTGTGGGGTAGAAGGGCAGGATAGAAATATTTTAAATAAAAAAATAAACAAACTAATAAAGAGACACACCAATTACTCTTAGGTGTTTTCATGTTCTAGCTTGCAGGCCGAGTAGCCTAGAAATGAGGCAGGCAATTTAGGAGGCACATGCAAGGCATGATGCACAAAAAATATGTTAATGTTCTACAGCAACTGGGGATACTAAGTTTCTGTGATTCTCTTTTAAACAGCACTATGTTGCAAGCAGAGACATACTCATGTTGCAAGATGCTACTGAAATTTATTCAACATAACTACATATAACATATATTCATATGGAAAGATGTAGAAAGTGAGTCTGAACACAGGTATTGGGACCTGTGCTTTTTAACTTGTTCATAATAGATCTGGAATTAGGAATAAGCAGTGAGGCAGCCAAGTTCACTGATTATACTAAATTGTTCAGGGTGGTTAAAGCAAAAAGGAATTGTGAAGAACTCCAAAGAGAGCTCTCCAAACTGGGTGAACGACAAATGAAATTCAGTGTAAGCAAGTGTAAAGTTCTGTACAAAAAAGAGAGAGAAAAAAATCTTAATTTCACATACAAATAAATGGGGTCTAAACTGGCAATGAATGACTAGGAACAAAGCCTAAGGAGTCAGTGGATAGATGAATATGTTGACCTAATGTGTGACAGCTGTGAAAGACCTAAGTCCCATACTATGGATCATTAAGCAAAGGACTGAAAATAAAACTTCCAAAACACAATGCTGGTATAAACTCTATGGTGCAACTGCACTTGTAACACTGTATACAGTTCTGGTCACATCACATAAAAAAGGATACTGTTGAGCTGAAAAGGTTCAGAAAAGAGCACCCAAAATGATCAAGAGGATGGGCCAGTTCTTCGAAGAACAATGCTTATAGTATCTGGGGCTTTTTAGTTTAGAAAAAATGTGAGTAATGGGTAACATGACAGGAGTATATAAGATAATTCATGGTGTGAATAAAGAAAAGTTTCTCTCTCTCATAATACTAGAAGCTGGAGCCATCCAGTGAAGCTGAGTGTTGGTAGATTCAGAACAAACAAAAGGAAGTACTTCTTCACACAGCACAATTATTAAACTATGGAATTAGCTCCCACAAGAGCTAGTGATTCATTTCGATACTAGCCACGACGGCTATGTTATATCTCCACTGTTGGAGGCAGCAGGCCTCTGAATAACAGCTGCTGGGAATCACACGTGGCGAATGCTGTTGCACTCAGGTCCTGCTTGCAGGCTTCCAATAGGTATTTGGTTGGCCACTGTAGGAACAAGATGCTGAACTAGATCCATCAGGGCTCTTCTTGCGTTTGTATGGTAATACTATTTACACAAATATAATATTTTCATCAAAATAGCTGTAACCCTCAAAAATTAGGAAAGGTGTCTTAGCAATACTTTTGTTCTATGACCTTCACATTCAAGATTATTTGCACACTTTGTCAGACAAGGGGGGAATCACTTTGGTCCTGACACACCAATGAATGAAGTTTAAACATTGCCACACATGCTACTGGTAAGCTTTGAACATGCTGTGGAAATCAGTTCTTCGGTGAACAAGACTGCACAGGCAAATCTATTAATAGATACATCCTCTATATTGAGATTTCACCAACAGCCATCAATATCTCATTCACAAATAACAGCCTGACTTAAAACTTCATTTTAAAATCTACAATAAATAATTTAACCTCTTTACCACACTGATAACTTAATGCCCTGACTTCTAGAATTCCCTGCATATTAACCCCTTTTCTAGCTTAGGAGGACTGCCCCCTTGCAAATTACTGAAACATCTTCACCTTGATGGACTGGATCAAGCTTGTGCACTCCCCACCCTAAGGCACCACGGTGATGAAAACAACACTGCAATACCAAATTGCCTCAGTATCCCAGAGATATATCTATTTAAATGCAGCAACTCCTTTAATTATGCAAATCAACACAAGGTTCTTCAGAGTATTCATAAACAAAATTGAAGTTGCCAAACCCAAGTTGTCAAGGATTCAAAAAAGCCCATGTATCTTGTTGCCAGGATGCTTAGGAATCCAAAATATTTATTCAATCCAGAGCCCAAGAACGGAATGCTTGATCTCTGGTTTTTAAAATATTTTTGTAGCACTCCATAACAGAGACTCTTCAGACTTTGCCTTTGAAAAAAAGATTTTGTCATAGACTTGACAAAAGGGGTGGTGACCCAGTTTAACCCTAATCAGTACCCAGAACCTGGCTTGAGATGTATAGAGATGAACCACTTGAACAGTGATCTATGACAGTGTAAAATTCAACATATATGTAAAAGGGAAATTGCAAGAAGTCCAACATAGAAACATTTGTTTTCATAAGAGGGAATCTCTCAAAAGCTGAGGGGATTGGAGAAAAAATGAAAAGGGAGAGACAGATCTCTTCTGGAAGCTTGGAAGTTATTTTAAAACTATTACCAGACAAAGTTCCTCACCGAAGGTTACTAAGTAAACTTTCATTCATTGACTAGGAGGACACAATCTTATAGCTGGGTTAAGTGGCAGAGAGTAGCAACAGTGCTTAAGTTTCACAATGGGGAGAAGCATTCAGTGGGGTCCCCCAAATGTATGCAGACCAGTCCTATTACGCATAAATAGCCTGGAGTTTGGGGTGAGCTGGCCAAATAAAAACTCCTACAGCGCTGGCAAATGAGGTTTCGATATGCATGTAAAGTGATGCAGAATGGGGGGGAAATTAGAAAGAGAGTGTATGTGTGTTGATGGAACCTGAATTGGCTATGGCTACACTCAAGTAAGATCTTTGGGCAAAGGGTAGACAGGTCACCGAAGACATCAACCAAGCATGCAGAGGAGGTAAAAAGGCAAACTCCATATTAGGAACAGGACTGGAAATAAAATTGTCATAATTTACCGGCATAAATCTATGATGGGGCCACACTTGGAATAATGTGCACAATTCTGGTTGCCCAATCTCCATATGGATATTGTAAAACTAGAGAAAAGTTACAGAGAAGAACAACTAGGATGATCAAGAAGTTGGAGCACTTAGGATGAAATATATGGGGATTTGTAGTTTTAAAAAAGATAAGCCAAGGAAAATATGTTACAGGTTTATAAAGTTATGATTGGTGTGGAGACAGTAAAAAGATTTTTCTCCCTCTCTCATAATATTTGTTTCATTTTAGTTATTTCTAACTTGGGTTTCATTTCAACTCATTACTACACAACCAAAAAAAAAACCATTATAAAAAGAACAGAAACACAGCAAACAATAAAGCAGTGAAACAATCCAATCTCAGAAGCAACAATACAAACAATTTCCACAGTTGTAGCCATATTAGTCTTTTGCAAAAAAGCAACAAAGAGTCTTAAGTCACCTTTACAACTTACACATTTATTATATATCAAATAAAATCAATTATCAGTGCTCAAATAAAAATCTTCAATCAAATAATTTAGACCTAATACTTAAAAGCTACACAAAGCAACTTCAAGGTAAACCAATTCCATAGCCTGACCAGGCCTTCTCCTTGGTCGCCATCCAGCTAACCTCCAAGGGAGGAGGGGAAATCAAACAGAGGGTCTTTGAATAGGTTCCTAGTGATCTGGCAGGTTCACATGGGAAGAGGTGATCCCTTAGATACCTGGGTCCCAAGCCATATATGGAGCTTTAAAGGGAATAACAATTATTATTTTATTTATAACTCAATTTTGTATTAAAAATATTATCATTATCATTATTATTTGATTTATATCCCGCCCTTCCTCCCAGCAGGAGCCCAGGGTGGCAAACAAAAGCACTAAAAACATTACAACATCATAAAAGCAAACTTTAAAACACATTAAAACAAAACATCTTCAAAAACGTTACTTTAAAAAGCTATCAAAACATCTTCTAAGATTAAAAACATTTTTAAAAAGGTTTAAGAACATATTAAAAAGCCATTCCAACACAGATGCAAACTGGGATAGGTCTCAACTTAAAAGACTTGTTGTACCCAGTACTTTGAATTATACCTTGAAAACAAACATGAAGCTATTTTAACTAGTGCTGGGATGAATATCACTTGTGAAACTGGAGGCAATAATAGGTAACTTTTGGGGATGAATTTATAATTTTTTCGTCTTATCTTAAAATCGGCCTTTCCTCACCTGGTGTCCTCCAGATGTTGTTGGGCTACAACTTCCATCACCCCTGATCATTGGCCATTCTGGCTGATGCTGATGGGAGTTGTAGTCCAAACACCTGGAGAGCATCAGGTTAGGGAAGGATGCCTTAAATCCACAAGGTGGCCAAGGGATTTCTTTTCCTCTTTAACAGAAGACTTGCCATTGGAGTAGTGCAGCTGCTCCATCCACGTTCCTGGAACAGAATGCCTTTAGGAATGACACTATGTGGACTTCCGGGAAGGGTGACTTCGCTTGTGCCTGCTTTTGAGACGGGCTCCCGCCTCAGAAGAAGCTTTTTCAGATATAAATCAGTCAGAACATTTTTTTTTTTGACTGATGAAATTTCTCCCGGGCAGGGAGAAATGTAGAGATCAACCTCAAAAGCCTGTTTTTGTTGGGAGGACTGGATTTCATTAATTTATGAGAAAAGGTCCAGCCAGCAATGCCGGACGGACTTCCGAACAAGCTCTATCTGATTAATGTGACACGTTTATCTTTTCTTCAAAGAGAAAACGGACTAACAGGCAAGCACCCTTCTTTCTATCTTTTTTTTTTACTTGGTTTAAATTGTTGCAGCAAAAAGAGATTTGTCAAATGAATCAGCTTTAAAGAACTTCTGGGTGAGCTATAACTCTTCTCTGTTATTCACGAAATTAACAGCTTATCTCTGTTTCTGTCGCAAAAAGCTGTCCTGGAAGTGCATTCTAAAGATATAAACAGAAGAGGGATTTCTATTCCGAGGAACATTATATTGTCTGGGACTATTCTCTTTTTGGTCTATTTTATTTTGACGAATCTGCTTCTTCACGACGCCACTAACTGTTTTGATGCTGGGAACTAAATTTGTTTTGTATTCTTGAACATAGAGAGATAAGGCAGGCTGCTCTGTTTATACTGTGATGTCATCAAGCCTGGAATATTAACCCAATTGTTGCTGAAATAAGAAGTGGTTCTTCTTTATTTTTGTTTTGTTTTTGTGGTTTTAAAAATGGCAATCAAGAAAGTGGCTGAGAATCTGGAATTATGTTTCAGAAAATAATGGATGAGATTGAGATAACGAAACAAACCCTGCGACAGGGCAGTAAGGAGCTGAAAACTGAACTGAGCAAAATGACGCAGGAGCTTAAAGAAATAGGGGATCCTGTGAGAGAGGAGAATGAGATCAGAGATGAGAAAAGAAAAAATAAAGGGAAGATACAAGCCCTGGAGATTGGAACAAATGCGGAATTGGAAAAAGATCTGGAGTTTATGGATATTAGAAATAAAATCTACTGTTTGGAATTTAACGTTATCTCTGAAGAAATTAATGAAGATATTAGAGATAAAGTTATCAATGGCTTGGATAATTTTCTGGACTGGAATGACGTGATGGAGCTTGATATAGAGAAAATCTATGGAATTAACTGCAGCCATGTGACAATGGAAAAACTCTCAAGAGATGAGCCAGTGCATTTTGTAAAAAAGAAGAACAGAGATATGACTTTACAACAATATTTCAGCAACTTATTCAGAATCGATGGCAAGAAAATATTTGGGATAGAGGAAATTCCCATCAGACTCTTATTATATGACTATGGCTATGACAGCAAGATTATTATGGAATACTGATAATGGAAGATTGGACACTGAAATTACTGGACTTAACAGCACTATTGAAGATGGAAGATGGAATTAATAGGGATAATGGAATAATGGCTATTGAAATTATTGGACCTAACAGATTTTGATGAGATGGATTAATCGATATGTTTATTTGGACTATGGTTATGACAATAAGATTATTATTATTATTAACGAGATGGATTAATCGACATGTTTATTTGGAGAAAAATTGATAGATATATTTCTTAAAGAATTGAAACCTCTCTTTGACTTTTTGTGGAAAGAATAAAGTAATGTTTATGAGATTTGATGATTAATTAAGATTACTGGAGGAAAGTGATTTTATAATATAATTTAAGAGACAGGATTGTTATATATTGTAGACTTATAACTGATCTGCGACAAATGGGAAGTCAGCATTTAATTTTTTTGTTTAATCATTTTTGTTTTGTTTTGTTTTTTGTCTTTGAATGTTTTATGATTTTGTTTTGTTTGTTTTATGAAAATTTGAATAAAAATTATTGTAAAAAAAAAAAAGGAATGACACTATGTCATGACGTAGCATCATTCCCAGGGGCATACTTGAGGAGAGAAGATGGCTGTCCCCATCAGACTTTTATTTTCTTATGCTACTTCAGTCATTTAAAGCTACAAATTATGTTCTTAATAGTGATCCTCTAATTTCTCTACACATTTTTATTCTTTCCCAGTTTTAGACAACAATTTCCTCTCATGCCCTGCCAACTCCCTTCCTGTCTGCATCTGAATTTAAAGCAAACTCAATTTTCCTTATGAGTTTATATATTACATAGTTCTGTTTGTGCAGTCTGAGAATAAGTGAACAGCTGATGTGAAATAGACAACATATTTTAAGCAAAGTGGGGGAGGGAAATAACCAGCATTTCTAAACAAAACACATTTGTGTTTGCTAAAAATTGAAGATACTTACTGGGCTGATTTGCATAAGGTAGTTTAGGATAGTTTTAACATGTCCAATAAGGGCTTGCAAAGTTTTCAGTATTTCTGTGTGCTGCATAATTCAAAGCAAACCTTACGTTAATACAGTAGAGATCTATCCCCACACCAACAATGTATCTCTAGGTTTTCATGATGTAATTTCCTTTTACCACTCTGTTGACAAGAGTTCTGCTTGTCTGCCACTTCCAAATATAGTCCTTTCAAAAACTGTTTTAATCTTACAAAAATGTACAAAACTAATGCAGTATTTTATGCACATATAAAGGCACATTTTAAAAAGCCCTAAGCAAACTAAGTATAAAACCCCACAAAGCCCAGGCTCGCTATACACATCTTTGGCAACACAAGGAAAGCCAACAGTAGCAAGGGGTGGGGGACAACCTAAGAATGGCTCAGGCCACAAGTGGTAACAAACACCACGATCCAACTCAGTGGAGGCTGCTGGAAACAAAGCCAATAGAAGGGGCTGCAACATCCTACCACAATTCAGGAGCTGGTGGGAGGGGAGGATATTGGCTGTGCCAGCAAGGCTCAGCAGAAGGAAAAGGAAGCCATGTTTCCTTCCACTACCCCTTTTCCCGGTGTATCAGCTGCTAGGACTGAGGGCCGCAGGACAGAGCTGAAAGGGCTCAGGATGTGGCATAAGTCCCCCTCCCCTTGGTTCCTCCTCAATACCTCCCCCAGAACACCCCTTTTTGGGCCTTCTGCTGGCTCCACTTGCATCAGATGAGCCGGCTGGATCCCGGTTTTGCCCAAGTGGTGGCAGAGTTCCCCAGCTGCACCCGGGGAGAGGGAGACTTTTGCTGGTGCAGCCTGGCTATGCCGACACCCTCCCTCCTCCGCCACATCCTGTTTCCCCTCTGCCTGGTATATATGCCAGTCGGATTGCACCCTGAGCCAGCCAAGTCAGAGATTAATTAAGAATTTCTGTACCAATACATCTGTGTGTGTGACAGTATGATTTTGCAGGAACATTTGCCCCTTTTTGAAGCAATGTAATCTGGACAACGCAACTATACAACTGCTGGCAGAAACTGCACTGGTTCCTACTCAGGTTGAGAATCGTAGCTGCTACTCTGACCCAGGAAAGATTCCATTTATCATTGACACAATAATTCAAAATGTAGACAAAGCCTTTCAATCAAATATAAAAATCTACAGTCACCCTTGAAGAGTTTTATTGGCCTTTATTATTCACAGAAACCACACCCAGCTAGGGAGCTTCCTCGACCTTTGCTCTTTTGGTGGGAAAAACTAGCAGCTGCAGCTTCATCTCCCTGACAACACAGGGATGCAACGTCCCCTCCCACGTCTCACTAGGTCACTACTGCCATGGAAGTCCCAGTTTGAGCACATCTTCAGGTGAATTTGTTGCTACTACTGCAAATCTGATGTATGCTTTCTAGTTAAAGTTTTCCCAATTATTTATTTATTGAACACATATCTCACCCTTCCTCCCAAAGGAGCCCAGAGCAGCAAGAAAACCAACAACCCAAAATGATTTAACTAAAAGAAAAACCTACTAAACACAGTTTAAAACGTTTTAGAACACATTTTTTTAAAAAACTAATACACATTTAAAAGAGTAAAAACACAGTTAAAACATTCTAAAACACAGCTTTAAAACATACTTTCAACAGTGATTTTCAGGTTGCCAGGAACAGTCCTCTGCAGCCATCAAATGCCTGGATAAACAGGGATGTTTTCAAATTCCTCCTGAAAGTTAATACTGCTAGAGATAGATGCACCTCACTGGGGAAGGCATTTAACGAACGGGGAACCAAGCAACTCTGGATGTATTGCCTAGACTTCAAATTTTAAAAGATTTTTTAAAATATCATTTTAGACCTCAAACCCAAACCCCAGCAATGGTGAAATGCTTCCTGGGACACATCTAGAGATTTCTTCTGAATGTGAGGAGGGCTGCATCAGTCAACCTAACCACACCCATGCTCACCAGTTAGTCACATCCATTCTGTGCTTTAATTAACTACAGAATAGGGCTATACTACAAAAAACCTGGCAGGGTTAGGAACATAGGAAGCTGCCTTATGTTAGTTAGACGATTGGTCCACTAGCTCAATACTGTCTACACTGACTGGCAGTGGCTCTCCAGCATTTCAGACAAGGACTATTCCCAGCTCTATCTGGAGATGCTGGGGATTGAACTTGTGACCTTCTGCATGCAAAGCAGATGCTCTACCACTGAGCTATGGCCTTTCCCCATAGGGTTTAACAGGGTTAAAACTGTCTGGCACAGTGGGAGGGGCTATTGCCAAGCAAATAAGGAACAGCTTGGACTGTAAGCAACCCACACCAACCCTTCCCATTAGTCTATGCCACAATGCAGATCTGGCGGGGGGGGACTTCAAAGTATGCTTGAAAACAAGAAATGCAAGTAAAACCTTGCATGAAATTTTGAAGCTAACTGTTCCTGTACAGAGTCACAAGTTTCCAACTACCTGAAAAATGTGCTGTAAATATTTTTGTATTGTGCAACTGCTACAGTGGCACAGCTCCAAAATGCCTACAGGAAACAGTACTTTCAAAGTAAGGAAAGAGATGACCACAGTGGTTCTATATATTTAGAGTATGTCTAGACTATACACATGGCAAAATATGAAATAACGATTCAAACTATTAAATTATGACTGTTTTGATTTATATCCACTATTAAGGCAGATGAACTTTCCTGTTATAGTCCAAGGTTGTGCAACCATCATTTCCCCCAAAACATCTAACAGATTATTTTTGCCTACTTTTTCCTTATTTGTAAGCACCAGAAACCAACAAGAATTATTCTTACACATCTGAAGTCAGAGGTTTCTGAAACAATCATTGCTTCAGCAATAGCAGTAGTTCTGAAATATCAATTTGATTCCATCACCTTGTATATTTTTCTCTCAACAAAACAGGCCTCTTAAAACTGCATTCTACACATGCAGACCCCAGTTAGGGCACTCTGCTGAAGCTCAGTGGCAGACAACATGCTCTGCATGCAAAAAAAGTCCCAGGTTCAGTCCCTGGCATCTCCTGGTAGAGTTGGGAGAGACCCCTGTCTGAAACCCTGGAGAGCCACTGCTAGTATACTGAGCTGGTCTGATGATAAAAGACAGCTTCCTGTGTTCTAGTAGTTTAGGTAGCATTCTTCAACCAAGTATAAGTTTGTAGACAAGGGTAGGCAACCTCTTCTCCATATCTCAATCAGGCACCAAGAACAATTTGCATAAACTAAGTAGAAGCTGATAAATGCCCTCACTAGATAGAAAGCCCCAAAACACCCAACACTGTCAATGTAAAATGCTCATGCTCATAATAAGATCCCTTAAAGCATGATCACACTGAAATCATGGGATTTGGAAATACTGCACACATGCTCCTCCTTTTCTCCTTAATGAGGCCTTTCAAACTGCCACGCAGGATGATCATGCTTATCTCTACAGCCATTAGAACTAGAAAGACACTTTTTAAAGTAACATTAAGGTTGAGAGATGCCAAGGAGAACCTATAGGCCACACAAGGCCTTACTCCTTAAAGATCAGCCAACATCACTAATTCCTCACAACTGCACACTGAGCATGTGGCTTGAGTGGATAATTACAAAGCTTGGTAAAACAATTGTGTGATTGGTAAAAACATGTTGAAGTACTTATCTAGCCTTTAAATCACCCTACGTTTACTACACCACTATAAAGTTGTCGGATGTGGACTGAACACATTGTATGCACAAGTTAACTGCAAGTGGGCACATGTTGAAGCAAACGCATGCCCACCTCACAATGTATCAAATTCTGTATGGATCCCTTCAAAACATATTCCAAACATGTCAGTTTAATTGTACTAATGGCCTCTAGTACTAATACAGAAACAAAAGTCAGCCACTTGGTCAGTTACGCTTGGAAGAAGCTACCCTTCAAGAAGAAAACTTGCTTGATAAGGCAACTTTTAGAAATGGCTTTTGCTAGGAAATGTTTAATCATAAGCAAACTATAATTGCTCATCTATTACACATTACATCTTAGGATTGAAAGCCATGATCCATCACTGTCTCCTGTTTCCTTGCCAATAGTGTATTGCTTTCAATCATGTTTAAAGCCTATTTTTCCTAGTGATAATAAAAAAGAAATAAGCAAAAAAGACTGAAGTTCTGAAATGTTACCATTTACAGTAAACTCTTCCTTGGCCATAAGTCTTTCCCAATTTTTTTGTTTTGTCTTAATTGCAAAGAGCTTCCTCTCCTGTCAACTTGTAGTAATTGTTAATAAAACAAGTAGACACTTGCAGTGACCTCTTCACTTCAGTAGTTGCAACCTCATGCAGGGTTCTCCCTGGAGTCTCATTTGATGAACCACACATACATCTTTTACAAGTCAGCTTTTGGCTTGATTGTGTTTACTTGAATTTACCACGAATGAAATGTGATCAAGTGTCTGGTTGCCACAGCAACACCACACTCACCAAAAATTATTCTCATGCATAGGTGGTAAAATAAAGTCAGGGATACGAATGGAGGAGAAACAGTATCTCTGTATAAAAGCCATAACCAGGAGATGCCCATTTCCCCATTTTATTCCTTAAAGCACTCAGCAAATTATTTTGGTTTAGGAAAGCAAACTTCAGTACCACAAGTAAGCACCAGAATGTCAGAATCATTGGGCCAACATTCAGAGAACAATAAACAGAGAGAAAGATTCTCAGAAGCATCCTGAATGCCATGGACATATGTCACTGGGGCAGAGTCCTCTAAGGCAGGAAAAGGGGCATACAAAGCAAGGCTAGGACCTGGCAGCAAAATCAATCTCTGCACATTTATCAAATTTATTGTGCACCCATGGATTTGATAGAAGTCATACAGCTAGCCTACAAGCTGATATTACTGGACCTAAGTTAATACTTACTGTATGTACCTAATAATAAACACTAAAGAGAATTTGTTTCACTACAATCCCAACCAACCCACTTCTTAATTTACAACATACAAATGTTTAAATCAAGGCTGGGGAAACTGGCCCTCCAGATGTTGCCCAATTATAACTCCCAGTATCCCTGACCACTGGAAGGCCACAATCCCCAGTTTAAAACATTGTGTGCAGTCTTTGTAATCTCCCATTTAGTGATAAGATACTTAAGTGGTGACCATCCTTATTAGCAGAAACAAGTATTCCTAGGCTTTGGATTATCACAGAAAAATGTCACCTAAAGTACACATAAAAGCTTCCTATACAGTACTAGAGTCTCTTAGCCTATATTTATCTATAACCTCTAAGATGTCTGTCATTTCCTTGAGACAAGACAATAGTTACAAGTTAAACTTAGCAACAGACATCAACACAAGCAAAGATAAAAACTGTAGCCAAGTGCCACAATAGCCAGGCATTTATCAGATCTCTAGCTGTGGTGCTCTGTGCAAGAGAGGACATCTTCTACTCCATCACAAGATGCAGATCCGATTGTATAACATTAGCAGTAACATTTCCTTTCCATCTGTTTTTGTACTTCTAGGGACCACACAACAGTAATCACTGGGAAGATGTGCAATGATGTTATTTATATACAGGCCTTTCGCTGCTGCATACACAGCAGTGTACACATGATGAAAAGCTACAGCCAATGGAGGATTCCGAGGGCACAGAAGCACAGCAAGACACCCCACGTGTAAGATTGCCACCCATTACGATTTACACGCGGATTAAACATTACATTAATGTTTATACAAAATACTTTTTGTGCACGAATTCTATAGCGTGTGAAGTGGCCATAAAGCAGATCAACTCTTGTTTATTAAAAAAAATGAATGAGCCATTGCACTCAACGGGCTAGATATCACCGTTCCATTGCTTATTTTCTGTTTACGTTTTTAAGTGGCAGGAGAAGCAGCCTCCGTTTGGCCGATCTCACATTTCCACAGAAACGCCAGGTGCGAGCACCTAACCGGCACCAAGTGGCAATAGCACCTGTGGAACTGAACTGCCCTCCACCAACAACAAAAACCCAGAAAAATAAAGTAAACATGAGAAGAGCGATTGAGCCGTCGAGCGGCAGCTAACCAGCCCAGTTCGACTAAGAACGAAGACCCCCGAGTGAAAAGACGAGAACCGTGACAGGAGAGGAAAACCTCGAGAACAGCCCCCCTCCCCCGCATAGTGGGCGAGAGTTAGGCCGGGCCCCTCACTCACCATGTATAGCGTGAAGGGGAAGCCCAGCAGGAAGAGCCACAGGTAGAGGTGCAGAGCATTAACCCCGGCACCCTGGTGCGGGTCCTGGTACCAGCCACCGCTCAAAGCCGCCCACACACCCTGGCGCAGAATGTGCAGCACCTGGGAGCCCATGGCGGCCTGGCCCGAGCCCGGTCACTTTACCCGCCCTGCGAGCCCGGGCACAACTGTCCACCGCTTCCACAGCCCGAGCCTCGCGACAGCCACAAGAGCCGCCACCCCCTCCTCCGCCTTCTTCTTCTCCTCCTCCCCCCCGCCAACGCCGCCGCCATCTTACGTCCGGGCCTCGAGCCGCGCGTACGCCCGCCCGCCGGCCCGCCT
The DNA here is from genome assembly GCF_030035675.1 of Rhineura floridana. NCBI lineage: Eukaryota > Metazoa > Chordata > Lepidosauria > Squamata > Rhineuridae > Rhineura > Rhineura floridana. The sequence goes on along the minus strand of NC_084481.1, from coordinate 163,435,922 downwards.
GCCTATAGACCGGCAGCCCTTGCGGCGGCTTCTTCCACCGCACTTTACCATCGCTGACGCTCTCTCCTTCCCCGTGAAGGCGAGGAGCGGTGGAGGAGGCAAAGAGAGATATCTTGGCTTCGGTAGCTGAATGTGTTCTCTAGCTCGCCCCCAAGCGAAGGGTACGAGCTACTAGCGAGCTCAAAGCGAAGCGATGGGACTACACATTGATGAAGTACTAGTCAGCAACGTATTTTCTTGTTTGCGGGCGCTGATTTGTGAGTAGAATCAAGACACAGGGCCAAGAAGCCCAGGCAACCTCTGTCTTCTCTCTCCTCCCGACCCCCAAGCCGGCTGCAGCTATTGCCACACATGTCACTCCTTTCCGTCCTGGGTTGCACAGATGTCTACAACGACGCTGAAGTTGGTTCCTAGGTCCCAGTTTCTTATTTGCTTGAAAGTTCAAAACACTAAAAAAGAAGAAAAGTTGACAGCTACAGCAACTTCAAGCCAAAGTTAACATGTCTCTGAACCCCAAAATATATGTTGGGGTACCCTGTATGATATATTGCTGTGATCAGGGGACTGTCCCCGTCAAGAATAACAGTACATTTATGCAATCAAAATCATTAGGCTTCTGATATTATCATAAATACATAATGATGTCATTAAATCATAAAAAATAAGTAACTGGGGGTGCCCACCACAAAATCTGCTCTGGGTCAGGACAAATCATACAGCCCAGGAAGGGGGAGGGTGTCCTCTATGAGATACCACTGCTTCCCGCCTGGCCCAGAGGTTCTACTGGGTGCAGGGCACAGATGAGGGCATCTACGCAAAACTAACATGGGCAAAAACACAAAGGAAAAAAAACTGGGGGTACCCACTCCAAAATCTGCTCTGGGCCAGGACAAAGCATACACCCCACGAAAGAGGAGGGTGTCCTTTATGAGATTCCAGTGCGTCCCACCTGGCCTAGAACATCTGCTGTGTGCAGGGCACGAATAATGGCATCTTCCCACAACCAAAATGGACAAAAAGAGGCAGAAAAAAATAAGCAAATGGTACCCACCCCAAAATCTGCTCTGGGCCAGGACAAATCATACACCCCAGGAAAGGGGAGGGTGTCCTCTATGAGATTCCAGTGCATCCCACCTGGCCCCAAACCTCTGCGGGGCGCAGGACATGGATGAGGGCATCAATGCAAAACCAAAATGGAAAAAACATGCAGGAAAAAATAAGTAACTAGGGGTGCCCACCCCAAAAATCTGCTCTAGGCCAGGGCAAATAATACACCCAAGGAAAGGGGAGAGTGTCCTCTATGAGATGCCACTGCGGCCCGCCTGCCCCAAAACTTCTGGGCGCAGGGCACACATAGGTTCATCTACACACAACCAACATGGGCAAAAACAAAAAAATAAGTAACTGGGGGTACCCACCCCAAAATCTGCTCTGGCCCAGGACAAATCATACACCCCAGGAAGGGGGAGGGTGTCCTCTATGAGATGCCACTGCTTTCCGCCTGGCCCAGAGCTTCTGGGCACAGGGCACGGATGAGGGCATTATGCAAAACCAAAGCAGGCAAAAATATACAGGAAAAAATAAGTAACTGGGGGTGCCCACCCCAAAATCTGCTCTGAGCCAGGACAAATCATATACCCCAGGAAAGGTGAGGGTGTCCTCTATGAGATGCCACTGCGGCCCGCCTGCCCCAAAACTTCTGGGCGCAGGGCACACATAGGTTCATCTACACACAACCAACATGGGCAAAAACAAAAAAATAAGTAACTGGGGGTACCCACCCCAAAATCTGCTCTGGCCCAGGACAAATCATACACCCCAGGAAGGGGGAGGGTGTCCTCTATGAGATGCCACTGCTTTCCGCCTGGCCCAGAGCTTCTGGGCACAGGGCACGGATGAGGGCATTATGCAAAACCAAAGCAGGCAAAAATATACAGGAAAAAATAAGTAACTGGGGGTGCCCACCCCAAAATCTGCTCTGAGCCAGGACAAATCATATACCCCAGGAAAGGTGAGGGTGTCCTCTATGAGATACCACTGCTTCCCACCTGGCCCAGAGCTTCTACTGGGCACAGGGCACGGAGGAGGGCATCTAGGCAAAACCAACATGGGCCAAAAAAGAGAGGAAAAAAGTAACAGGGTGCCCACCGCAAAATCTGCTCTGGGCCAGGACAAATCATATACCCCAGGAAAGGGGAGGGTGTCCTCTATGAGATGCCAGTGCATTCCATCTGGCCCAGAGCTTCTGCTGGGCACCGGGCACGCGCAAGTGTATCTGTACAAAACCAAAGCAGACAAAAACACGCAGAAAGAGAATAAGTAAGTGGGGGTACCCACCCCAAAATCTGCTCTGGGCCAGGACAAATACAGCCTAGGAAAGGGGAGGGTGTCCTATACGAGACGCCACTGTGTCCCACCTGGCCCAGAGCTTGTGCTGGGCGCAGAGCACGGATGAGAGCATCTATGCAAAACCAAAGCAGACAAAAACATACAGGAAAAAATAAACCACTGGGGGTGCCCACCCCAAAATCTGCTCTGGGCCAGGACAATTCATACACCCTAGGAAATGGGAGGGTGTTGTTTATAACATACCAGTGTGTCCCACCTGGCCCAGAACGTCTGCTGGGCGCAGGGGACGAATAATGGCATCTACCCACAACCAAAATGGACAAAAAGAGGCAGAAGAAAATAAGTAACTGGAGGTGCCCACCGCAAAATCTGCTCTGGGCCAGGACGAATCATACACCCCAGGAAAGGGGAGGGTGTCCTCTGTAACATACCAGTGCGTCCTGCCTGGCCCAGAGCTTCCACTGGGCGCAGGGCACAAATAATTGCATCTACACAAAAAGAAAATGTACAAAAAGAGGCAGATAAAATAAGTAACTGGGGGTGCCCACCCCACAATCCGCTCTGGGCCAGGACAAGTCATACACCCTAGAAAAGGGGAGGGTGTCCTCTATGAGATTCCAGTGCTTCCCACCTGGCCTAGAGCTTCTGCGGGGCGCAGGGCATGCATAAGTGCATCTACACAAACCCAAAATGTACAAAAAGCATGCAGAAAAAAATAAGTAACTGGGGGTACCCACCCCAAAATCTGCTCTGGACCAGGACAAATCTAACACCCCAGGAAAGGGGATGGTGTCCTCTGTGAGATGCCATGGCTTCCTGATTGGCCCAGGTTTTCTTGTGGGCAGAAGATCTTAGCAACTATACACATCAAAATATTTAACTAATGTAGGGGGGGAAAGGAACTGGTGGTGCCCACCGCAAAACTTTATTTGAAATACTAGAAATCATACACATAGGAATACAGGACAGGGTTCTCTACCAGATGGCATTGGTTTCAACCCAGGTCAGAGCTTTTTGTTCAGTCATGTCACAGACAAGTTCTTTTATTTCTGATTTTAGTTTGTTTTTAACTGTATTTAATTATGCATTTCTAAACTTTTGTGATCTGCCTGGGAACCTTTTGGTTAAGGGCAGGGAATAAATCAAAACAACACCAAGAACATTAATTTATGTATAAGAAGAATAGCCAAAATATATAGGAAAAATTATAAGGAATAATAATAAAAATAATAAATTTTATTTCTAGGCCGCCTATCTGGCCGCACAAGCGGCCACTCTAGGCGGCGTACAAGATCAAGTAAAATACAACATACAAACTACATAAAAACCCAAGAACTACAATATAAAACGAAACCGAACCCACCCATAGCTAAAACCAATAAAATTAGGCTACCCCAGGGATCTTGTAGGCCTGCCTGAATAGCCAGGTTTTCAAGGCTTGGCGAAAACTTGGCAGGGAGGGGGCATGGCGAAGATCATAAGGGAGAGTGTTCCAGAGGGTGGGGGCCACGATTGAAAATGCCCTCTCTCTGGTCCGCACCAGTCTAGCTGTTTTGACTGGTGGGACCGAGAGAAGGTCTTGAGCGGCTGATCTAGTCAGGCGGCATATTTGTTGATGCTGGAGGCGTTCCTTCAGATAAGCTGGGCCGAGACCGTATAGGGCTTTAAAGGTTAGTACCAACACCTTGAATTGGGCCCGGTAAACAACTGGTAACCAGTGTAGATCTTGTAACACCGGAGTGATGTGATCGCGGCGACGGCTGTTCGTAATCAAACGTGCCGCCGCATTCTGTACCAGCTGCAGTTTCCGGACCATTTTCAAGGGTAACCCAACGTAGAGCGCATTACAGTAGTCTAAGCGAGAGGAGACCAGGGCATGTACCACCCAGGGGAGCAGATGGACAGGAAGGTAGGGTCGCAGCCTCTGTATTAGATGTAATTGAAACCAAGCTGCCCGGCTCACTGCCAAAACCTGAGCCTCCATGGACAGCTGGGAATCAAGGATGACCCCGAGGCTGCGGACCTGGTCCTTCAGGGGCAATTTTACCCCATTGAGCACCAGGTCTAAAGCTCCTAATCTTTTCCTGTCTCCCACGAGCAGTACCTCAGTCTTGTCAGGGTTTAGCTTCAGCCTATTTCCTCCCATCCATTCACTTACTGACTCCAGACACTTGGAAATGGTCTCCACAGCCAACTCTGGCGAGGACTTAAACAAGAGATAGAGCTGGGTGTCATCCGCATATTGGTGGCACCGCAGCCCAAATCTCCTGATGATGGCTCCCAGTGGCTTTACATAGATGTTGAATAGCATGGGGGCAAGGATAGAACCCTGTGACACACCACAATTGAGAGGCCAAGGGTCTGAGACCTTATCCCCCAATGCCACCCGTTGATGTCTGTCTGAGAGATAGGAACGGAACCACCGTAGAACAGTGCCCCCTATTCCCATTCTCTCCAGACGATCTAAAAGGATACCGTGGTCGACGGTATCGAAAGCCGCTGAGAGATCCAGGAGGACGAGGAATGCATGTTCTCCTTTATCCAACGCCCTCCTTAAATCATCCACCATAGCGACCAAAGCTATTTCTGTTCCATGACCAGTCCTGAAGCCAGACCAGTCCTGAAGCCAGAATGGGATGCCCATCCCAAAATATGATTTGGGGCACCACAAATCTTAGTTCTGCACATCAGGGAGACTGTCTTCTATTAGATGCTGTCCATGCATAGTTTAGAGTGTCAACTATGGAATTACATCTTTATGCTTCTTGAGTAAATCATTGTGTGATCCTGCCAAGTTTCCTTTTGCCATGGCACCAGATAACATACAGTCATACTTTGAGAAGAAGTTTTGTACAGTTGTTTTTTTATATCTCTAAAAAACGTATTACATATATAATATTTCTCCAACAGGTAACAACCATGTATACAAATGAACATATAAACAAGTGCAGACTTAATTTTTTTTAAAAAAAGAAATAAGGAAGTCATTATTGGAACTGGTAAAGCAGTAAACACTGGTAAAACAGTAAAACACATTTTTCTTAGAAAAATATGAGAACATTTTTGCAGTTAACAAAATTAAAACCGTTTCACATGGGCTGGAATTAAACGGCTTCACCCTTTCGAAAAAATCTCCTGGTTTTCAATCATCTCTTTAATAGTAGGAGATTTAGAAGAGCACCTTCTAAATTGCACATTGCAGATCATCTTCTGATAGTTATTATTTGGTCCTTTATGGCCTCATGGCTACAATATGACTACTATTCTTCTTTGTGAACTCTTGGAACAACTCATCTGTTACACAAACATTGCCACATCCTGTGTTTTGAAGGTCCCTAATTCCATCATAGAAGTTCCAATCACTTGCATTTCCCAGATTGTGGAAAGAAACAAAGTGATTTCCAGTGCTGAAAGTTATTCCTACCACTTTGTACCTGGAAAAAATAGTAAACATTGTTAAAATTAATACATTTTTGCAGTTCACAAAATCACATATAGCCCATCATCCTGTTCTCACCAGTGACCAACTAGATGCCTATTGGAATCCCAAAGAAGGTTATGAGGGCAACATCACTCTCCTCACATGTGTTCTCCATCAGCTGGTATTAAAAAAATTCACACAAATATGTTCAATAGCAACCTATACAGAGACAGTTGAGATGTTATGGCTTAATCTGTAGTTAGTTTACACACCATTACAAGATCTGCAATTTTCCTATTTATGTTGCACATGTGGATTGGAAAACAGTAGGAAAGGTTGGAGGGGGAGAGACTGGTGGAAGAACCACCACTTCCAAAGTCCTGCTGGGCTTGCGCTGGACAGGAAAGTGGGACTCTTTCCCCTGCCCACCTTTTTCCCTGCCAGTACCTCTTTCTTTAAAGAATAAACACGATCTCTCCCTTTACCTCCATTGTGAGGAAAAAGAAATACTCCAGCTTCATTGCTGTGCTAATGTAGTTTTCCTCCAACTGTGTATCAAAGATTGCCCCCCTGGGGCCCTTTGACCTCAGCACCCCAAGGGGGTTCTTTGCTTCCGAGAACAGTCCCAATTTCCTTGGGCCACTGCTTCCTGGGCAAACTCTCACTTCCCAGGGCCAGGTTACACCCAATGCCAACCCTGGAAGGGGTACACTGCCACCACCCCTTTACTAGCTCCCACTCTGAGTAAGGGGAACTCAGAGCACTAACTGAGATCCTAGAGTAGATGTATTGTTAAACTCTGCTCTAGAGCATTAGCCAACATTAACCAATGGTAGTCAGTAGTGACCAGTGATCAAGTTCTGGATTTAGAGTCATAAGCTCCAAGCAATACACACCATTTATAAAAGGGTAGTTTATTTAAAAGAAAAGAAAGGTATATACAAAAGGAGAGCAGCATATATTTCCTTTAAAGCTGATTGCCCTCAACCAGGCTAAACAAGAGATACATCTGCATAACAATTGTGAGAGATTCAAGCAGACAAAAGAACATAACAAGCCTGATCTAACCTAGGTATACTCACTTGAGTATACTCAGTTGAATGCCTGGTTCACCCTTAATTTTTATGGGTTTAGCTGGCAACAGGGAGGGGGCCAATTAGCCATCCTAGGCACCCCTTCTGTGATCACCTTCTTTGAAGATAAGGAGGGTTAGACAGTCCCACCCAGCGGTCCTGATCTGCAATACCCACTCTCCCTGACTTTGATCTCAGGAAGCAGATAAGAGGTAACAGATAAGGTTCAGCTGCATCTTCTTGACATTAGCAAATTGCCTGTCTGGCACTAAAGCACTTGGACTTCTCCAGCAGAGGATATCCCAGGGATCAACAAAGCTCCCAGAATTCCCTCTGGTTGAACCATTTTAACTTGACCAAACTTAGCTCAAACTTAGCTATTCTTGACACTGTGAAATAAAATGACTTTTTGTCCAGTGGTCCAAAGCCAACTGACTTGCCCAAGATATGGGTCCTGGCTTCGGTTTAACATGGCCAAGGAAAGTTCCACAGTGGTGCTGGGGTTTCCCACCTTCTCACTGACGACTCAGACCCAGAAAATTCTTTATTCTGAATCTTGCCTTGAAACTTTCAGAAAGCCCCAGAAAACCATGGCCCAATCTCCATTACTCACTGACAAGCCCCTCTTCTGTTTCTAAAGTAACTAGCCCTAGCCAGCATCCATTTCCCTTCTGATACCACCTTAACCTCTGAATGCGAATCTCCCCATTCACTTCATCTCAACCAACATCCTTCCCCTCACCCCAATCTCTTTCCCTGACTGCATCCTAGAGTTTCTATGGGTTTTCATGCATGATTTTTAAAACTGGTAGCCTGTATGCTTAACTTTAACTCCATAAAATTTGCCTCTTGTTAGTATACTATTCTTGGTACTGATTCAGCCTGTGATTTTGAATCTATAGTGATGCAGTTTGTATTAGAGTTACCTGCTGAACAGGTTACACCAGTTCCTTTAAAAAGTTAATTGTTTTGGCCAAACCACTTTCTTTGTGAGTTAATGGGACTGTTGACTGGCCGATGTACATGTCTACAGATGTGGTCCACAGCAGTACTGTTGCTATATGGACTGGCAGATGAGTGATCTCACCCCCCCGGAGGTAGATTTTTCTTTTAGTCTCAACTGTAGCTGGGAACTGGAGAGACAGAAAGGCTTGCCCTGCTCTGTATACTGAATCCCAAGGCAATGGCTTTGCAGGACTCCCCAAGACACCTAATGGGGTAGCAAGATAGGTTGGGTTGTTAATGCTGTGAGTCTTTCCATTTTATGGTCAATAAAACCATATCTCCTAAAGACAACACAGTCTCCACTGACCTTCATAGAAAGGAAAACAAACTCAGGGTAAGTGCTTGAACTCCGAAAGTCTCTCACAGTACCAGAATTAAGGGTGCACACACTATTTATTAAGTTCTGTGCCTGTCAATTAACATATGTTCAGATATAAGTATGGTAATTCCCTCTTCATACAATTAAACGTACATTGGATTTATCTTTGCTTTCCTGGCTAACTTTTGGGTGCCAAAATTCTGGAATGTATTCAAGTGTCAATGACCAAAGATTACAAAAAGGATGTCAGGGTTGCATGTGGGAACTGTACACATTTGTGCTAACTGAACATTTCATAACAAGGTGATTTATAGTGCCTGATACTTTAGGTTTGCTCTCAAAGTTGGAGATACCAAAATAAAGACTAACAGCATCTTCTGTTTGTACATTGTTGTGCATTATTTTAGTATGAATTTGAATTTGTATGTCCCCTTTGCCATCTTCAACCTGAAGGTTGGCAGAAAAGAACTGTAAGTCATAAAGTACACATACCTAATGTCATTAATACTAATCTGTGCTGGAAAGTTACGAGGATTAATTTGTTCCTTATTTCTTGGTTTTGTCTTGATTGCCACTGTGATGAGCAGGAAGCATGGGTCTCCATTAATAAAAGTCCTCCTACTCAGGGTACGTGTCCCATTGCACTTTCTCACTTTTACACTGCAAATGATAACAAATATTTTAGTTATAATTATCATTGAAAGCATTTTGTTAAAATATTAATTTAATTCCAGAATAGGTAGAGATTTTTAGCTTGTGGTTTGTTCAGATGTGGCAATACCATGCACTTCATAATCCTGAAATAATATTTCATCAGAACTGTAGTTGTATATTTTCTACATAGCTTGATTATTGTTGTTGTGCATAGATGCCCATATCTGTTCTGTATGTCCACAAGAAAACCATGCCAGGGAGGATGCAGTGGCATCTCACAGAGGACACTTTGCTCAAGTAAATGAGTTTTCATAACCAACAGCAGATTTTGGAGTGGTCACAGAAAATTACATATTTTCCCCTATTTACTCTTCATTAATTAGCTGGGAAAGACTAGCATCTCATAGAATACTTCCTCTCCTTTCCTGGGGAGTATGAATTGTCCTGGCCCAGAGCAGATTTGGGGTGGGAACTCCCAGTTACTTATTTTTTTTCTGTGTGTTTTTGTCCATTTTGGTTATGCATAGATGCACTTATGCATGCCCTGCGCCCAACAGAAGCTCTGGGCCAGACGTGACACACTGGCATCTCGTGCAGGACACCCTCCCCTTTCCTGGGGTGTATGATTTGTCCTGGCCCAAAGCAGATCTTGGGGTGGGCACTCCAATTACTTATTTTTTCTGCCTGTTTTTGTCCATTTTGGTTGTGCGTAGATGCAATTATTCTTACCCTGTGCCCAGCAGAGGTTCTGGGCCAGGTGGGATGCACTGGCATGTTATAGAGGGCACCCTTCCCTTTCGTGGGGTGTATGATTTGTCTTGGCCCAGAGCAGATTTTGGGGTGGGCACCCCAAGTTACTTTTTTCCCCTGTATGTTTTTGTCTGCTTTGGTTTTGCATAGATGCCCTCATCTGTGCCCTGAGCCCAGCAGAGGCTCTGGGCCAGGCAGGACGCAGTGGCATCTCGTAGAAGACACCCTCCCCTTTCCTGGAGTATATCCTGGCCCAGAACAGATTTTGGGGTGGGCACCCCAGGTACTTATTTTTTCCTGTATGCTTTTGTCTGCTTTGGATTTGCATTGGTGCCCTCATACATGCCCTGCACCCAGCAGAAGCTCTGGGCCAGGCAGGACACAGTGGCATCTCATAGAGGACATCCTCTCCTTTCCTGGGGTATATGATTTGTCCTGTCCCAGAGCAGATTTTGGGGTGGGTACCCCCAGCTATTTTTCCCCTGTATGCTTTTGTCTGCTTTGGATTTGCATATATGCCCTCATCCATGCCCTGAGCCCAGCAGAAGTACGGGACACATTGGCATCTTGTAGAGGACATCCTCCCCTTTTCTGGGGTATATGATTTATTCTGGGATGGGGGAAGGGGCTGTGGTAGACAGAAGCAAGCCTTCAATCATGCCTCCTCTCTTGCCCTTCTCACGGGATTGCCTGCGAGAACACAGGGAAGCGTCTTCGTCGCCATAGTTATCGCGCTGAAAGACGTCCCGGCCGTGAGGAAAGGACGACCGCCTTTTTTCTCTGGTGATGCCTTCATTGTGTCCTTCCTTTTCAGCCCTTGCTCTGGTGCTTCGTGGGGACGGGAGTAAGTCATTCCCAGACTATGCTTTAGCTTCAAGTCTGAGCATCCACATATCCATCCATTTTGTGACAGAGGTTTTATGTTCCACCACTGTTGTGTGAACTCCTGTAAAGTACAGTCCTATGATCAAGGATGACCACAGTAGGATGATGTAGGTATAATGTCCTACAAATGGCAGCTTGCTGCAAACAGGATTAGGCAGTCAAAGTGTAATTATAACTGTCCAGAATTTCCAGTTATAGAAGTAATGATAAATGTTGGACAGAGTTTCCATGGCGAAAAACGTAAGTAAGGAAATACCACCCTTGGACTGTGTAAGCACAGCCAGCTCAAGTGTGTTACTCCTGTAAAGAAGCTGTTTCTGTGAGAATAAATAAACTTCATTCACCCAACCCAAAATTCAGAATCATGCCACTTCAAGCTGTTTTGCAACTGTTTATACTTGTTTTATGGTTATTGGTTTTTAAAGGGATTTATTTCTTATTGTAAGCTGTCCTGGTTTCCAATCATCAACCCTACCTCACAGGGTTGTTGGAAAGACTCCATACACACACACACACACACACACTTGTAAAAATACACCCCATAGAATAGTTTATTGTCAAACCAGTTGGTCATTGCAGAACATTTTTTAAAAAATCAGTATTAGTTTCCTACATAATAAAAAATGTGATACCTAGGTAAACCCTGCCTAATTGCTTTAAAATAGGATTGGAGGAGGAGGGAAAGATTTACAACACAAACACAATTCTTTGTTATGTTTACTCAAAAGTCCCATTAATTTACAGCAGAAGCCTAACCATGTCTACTCAAAAGTAAGTCCTAATGAATTCAATGAGGTTTACTCCAGGTCAGAGCCTGGAAAAGTTACTTTTTTGAACTACAACTCCCATCAGCCCCAGCCAGCATGGCCACTGGATTGGGCTGATGGGAGTTGTAGTTCAAAAAAGTAACTTTTCCAAGCTCTGCTCCAGGTACATGGGATTAGCATTGTTTTACTCCCAGAAAAGCAAGTATTGGATTAAATACTTTCATACTGCCAAGGTTTACAAAGCACTGCCCTCTCCAACAGCCCAGGGTCTCACTCTTGCACACAAGAGAAAAAAAACTTTAAGCCATATTCTTTCTTACTCAAACTGAAGATCTCAAAACCACCATTTTCTGACATTGCAATGAAGTCTAAGCACTGCCTGGGTCATCAAATCACAACCCTGGCTTCACTTATTGGCTACAATCCTGAAAGGGCGGGGTTAGAGCCAGAGCTTGGGAAAGTTTTTTTTTTTTTTTACTACAACTCCCATCAGCCTAATCCAGTGGCCCTGCTGGCTGGGGCTGATGGGAGTTGTAGTGTAAAAAAAAGTAACTTTTCCAAGCTCTGGAGCTAAGAGCTGCTATACAGATCCATTAAAGATTAAACAGTCGCAGGGGGCGGCTGACGTTTTGGTGTATATCTCTGGAACCAGAACACCTAGAAACTTAATTTTTTTAAAATTGAAGCTGAGAGTCCGGAGATTAAGGTAAATTAGCTGGAGACCCGGCGGGGACTGTGACGCCCTTCCCTGGCTCTCCCTGTCAGGTTCCTACCTGCTCGTGGTTATTGCCTGTCACTAGGCACCACCAGGGACTCCACCAGTCCGGACTGTCCTTTTTTATGGTTTCTCCCCCCGCTCTAGCATAGACCTCACCAGATCCCCCTGCTAGGCAGCACCACCAGTCACGTCCTATAACCCGTATTCCCAGAGACTCTGCCTGAGTCTCTCTATCAGGTTACCTCTGTGACTGTGTGCTTAAACTGTCCCAATCCCTTTGTATCAATGCAGATAATCCTGGTTTGCTCTGAATACTTGTGGTGTTATTCTTCCCTTCCCCGCTGCCACCATTTGTCACTCTTCATCCTTGGTATTTACCTTACCCTCCCTTCTGGTCTGTGAAACCCCAGCCAAGGATCAGGCCTTTGGTAAACCAAATACAGTATTTATTAAATAACAAAGATAACAAGATTTCTTTATAAAGGCACTTAAGCATATGGTTTCATCTATCCCTGAGGTACTGGTCTTAGTATTAATCCGAACTCCACACTCTCCTCACATCCACCAACTCTCCACACAATCTCTTCTCTTAAACCCACCAAAACAACCCACTAACATCCACCGTCCACCCAGATTTAACTGTCATCCTTCCATTTATACCCTCAGCCATTCTAAACACTCAGCCAATCATCCAGCATTCTACTGCCCATTTACTCCCCCCTCTTCTTTCACTCCACTTACCATGTATCTTCTATTCAAACAGCACTTACCATATATACACTAATACAGGAACATCACATTTCCCCCCCCTTAAAATAACGGCAAAGTATTATTCCTGTTCCAGGATTCATACGTCACGTTAATAAGTAAAACAAGTCTCTCTGGGGAAAATGTCTCTCTTTGTTCCTCCGTCTGGTCACGTCACTGCAGTCCCAGCCACCTGCCTTGACAGTCCATCGGCCAATACATTGTACTTGCCTTTGATGAACTGGAAGTCCTCTTGATAGTCCTGTAGGGCCCAGGACCACCTCTGCAGCATAGTATTATGGTTTTTCATAGTCTGTAACCATAACAAGGCCCGATGATCCGTTGTTACCGTAAATCTTTGTCCCCACACGTATGGGCGCAACTTATTCAGTCCCCACACGACCACTAGGCACTCCTTTTGGACCGACGAATAGTTTTTCTCCCTCGGCGTCAGCTTGCAACTCAGATACGCCACTGGATGTCTGGTGCCTTCTCTCTGCTGCAGCAAGACGACTCCCAGCGTGAGGTCTGACGCATCTGTAGCCACGATGAATGGTTGCTCATAGTCTGGTGCTATTAATATGGGTCCTTGGCACAAGACTTGCTTCAGCAGATCAAAAGCCTTCTGACATTCATCCGTCCATACCACACGCTCAGAACACTTTTTCTTTGTCAATTCATGCAAGGGGGTTTCGATTTCCCCCAAATTTTTCACAAACTTCCTATAAAAACCAGCCACACCTAGAAATGCCCTAACTTGCTTTTTGGTTAAGGGGATAGGCCACGCTTGTATTGCCTCCACCTTGCTCCATAAGGGGGTGATTTTCCCACTCCCCACCTTATGTCCTAAATGGACCACCTCCTTCAACCCAAACTGGCATTTCTTCGCTTTTATTGTGAGGCGTGCCTTTCTTAATGCCTCTAATACTGTTGTCAGGTGTTGGACATGCTCAGGCACCGACTTGCTAAAAATGGCCACGTCATCGATATAGGCCACTGCAAAATCTGACATGCCTCGCAACACAGTATTGATTAGCCTCTGAAATGAACTTGGTGAGTTCCTTAGTCCCATGGGTAAGGTCACAAACTCATATAACCCATCTGGTGTACTGAAGGCAGTTTTGGCTCTGGATTGCTCGTCTAGTTCCATTTGCCAAAATCTTTTACAGAGGTCTAACGTAGAGATAATGGTTGCTGCCCCCGACAACTCTAACATAGCGTCCACCCTAGGCATAGGATACGCATCTCGGACAGTAATTTTATTGATTAGCCGATAATCAATGCAAAATCTTGTCGTTCCATCTTTTTTCGGAACCAGGACAATACTTGAGGCCCAGGGACTGATAGATTCCCTGATCACTCCTAGTTCCAGCATATCTTCGACCTCCTTTTTGATCTCACTCAAAACTTTCCCATTCACACGGTACGCCATAGCTCTGATTGGGGCATGATCTCCAGTATCAATGGAATGTTTGGCTATACTGGTTCGGCCAGGTTTATTGCTAAAGAGATCCCCATAGTTTTTCAACACTCTCAGAGTCTCTTCTTTTACTTCCTCCTTCACCTCCTCTGACCATTCCAATTGATCTGCCCCTCCTTTGTCTTTGCTTTCCTGTACCAAATCTGGAAGTTCAGGCCCACTTCCCTCAGGGAATAAGGTAACTTGCAACACCTTTGCATCCCTGGTATGGTAAGGCTTTAACATATTTACATGAACCACTTTGTTTTTGTTTAATTGGTCTGTGGTAATTACATACGTCACTGTGTCAAGCTTATCTCTTATGGTATATGGTCCTTCCCAGCTAGCCTGTAATTTGTCACGTTTCCTGGGTATGAACGCCATAACCATATCTCCCACATCATACACACGTTCCCTGGCTGTTCTGTCATACCAGTAACTTTGCTTCTCCTGAGCTTGACTCAAATTCTCTTTCACAACTTCCATCATTTGTTTCACTGGTTCACATTCACCCTTTCTCTCAGCAGGCATCCACAGTCTATATAAAATCCCATTCTGACACACAATTTGATTCCTCAGCTTGTCAGTAAAGGGAATCTTTTGTGTCAGGGCTTGTTCCTTTATTTGGTTCAAACTTATATCTTTATGCAGCTCTTCCCTGAACTGCTCTGTCTCTTTATTATCAGAGACCACTTGATACAGTTTGTCTCCTTCAGCAGGCCTGCCAAGGGTTGCTATGGTGACCTGAGGCTCACAAACAGATTCCACCCTGTTTCCTTCAGCCCCTTTTAACATGGCTTCTGTTTCTCTGCCAAGTTGCTGTCTGGTCACCACATATATTTTCCCTTGTGCCCCCATAACATCTCTTCCCAGTATCGCTGGTTCTTGTTGTTGGGCATTAATACCGACTTTATATTTTCCCTCTTTATTTCTCCATTTCATTTTCACTAGGGCCATAGGCAAGCTTTCTGGTCTACCCCTCACTCCTTGAATAGTCACCGTTTCTTGAGGTAATATTTCCTCAGATTTTATTAAATCTGGCCTCAGTAATGTCTGAGCGGCACCAGTATCAAGCAATGCCCAATAATTTGCCCCTTGTACACTCACTTCCTCTCTCAGACTTGAATCCAAGTCTTTTACTTCTGTCCAGTTTATCTGGCAGAACTGAACCTTTTTCGTTGTTAGATCTTTTGGTTCTGTTTTTACTGCCCTTGCCTGAGCAGGATTACTAATGGGGTTGGCTGTGATGCGTCCTTCCCTGGCTCTCCCTGTCAGGTTCCTACCTGCTCGTGGTTACTGCCTGTCTCTAGGCACCACCAGGGACTCCACCAGTCCGGACCGCACTCTCTTATGGTTTCTCTCCCCGCTCTAGCACAGATCTCAACAGATCCCCCTGCTAGGCAACCACCAGTAACGTCCCAATACTAGTATTCCCAGAGACTCTGAATACTGGTATTGTTATTCTCTTCACCGCTGCCACCATTTGTTACAGTTCCCCTTCAGCCTTGGTCATTACCTTACCCTCCCTTCTGGTCTGTGAAACCCCAGCCAAGGATCAGGCCTTTGGTAAACCAAATTAAGTATTTATTACAGATAACAAAGCTAACAAGATTAACAAGATTTCTTCTTAAGGCACATAAGCATATGGTTTTACTCAATACTAATCCGAACTCCACCTCCCTCCTTCTCCACGCTCTCCTGGCAAACAACTCTCTCAAACCCCACCAAGCAATCCACTCTTTCTGTTCTCCCCCCCCAGATTCCACTCTCACTCTTCCTTTTATACATTCAGTCATTTTAAACACTCAGCCAATCATCTCGCATTCTACTGCCCATTCACTCCCCCTCTTTCACTCCACTTACCATGTATCTTCTAAAACAACAACACTTACCATATATACATTAATATAGGAACATCACATTTCCCCCCCCTTAAACGACAGCAGAGTATTATTCCTGTTCCAGGATTTATACGTCGCGTTAACAAATAAAAGTCTCTATAGGGAAAATGTCTTTTTTGTTCCTTCATCTGGTCATGTCACTGCAGTCCCAGCCACTTGCCTGGAAAGTCCATCGGCCAGTACATTGTCCTTGCCTTTGATGAACTGGAAGTCCACTTGATAGTCCTGTAGGGCCCAGGACCACCTCTGCAGCATAGTGTTATGGTTTTTCATAGTCTGCAACCATAACAAGGCCCGATGATCCGTAGTCACTGTGAATCTTCGTCCCCACACGTATGGGCGCAACTTGTTCAGTCCCCACACGACCACTAGGCACTCCTTCTGGACCGACGAATAGTTTTTCTCCCTCGGCGTCAGCTTGCGACTCAGGTACGCCACTGGATGTCTGGTGCCTTCTCTCTCCTGCAGCAAGACGACTCCCAGCGCCAGGTCCGACGCATCTGTAGCCACGATGAATGGTTTCTCATGGTTTCTGGTGCTATTAATATGGGTCCTTGGCACAAGGCTTGCTTCAGTAGATCAAAAGCCTTCTGACATTCATCCATCCATACCACACGCTCAGAACACTTCTTCTTTGTTAATTCATGCAAGGGGGTTGCTATTTCCCCAAAATTTCTCACAAACTTCCTATAAAATCCAGCCACACCCAGAAATGCCCTTACTTGTTTTTTGGTTAAGGGGATCGGCCATGCTTGTATTGCCTCCACCTTGCTCCATAAGGGGGTGATTTTCCCACTCCCCACCTTATGTCCTAAATAGATTACTTCCTTTAGTCCAAACTGGCATTTCTTAGCTTTTATTGTGAGGCCTGCTTTTCTTAAGGCCTCCAATACTGTTGTCAGGTGTTGGACATGCTCAGGCACCGACTTGCTAAAAATGGCCACGTCATCGATATAGGCCACTGCAAAATCTGACATGCCTCGCAACACAGTATTGATTAGCCTCTGAAATGAACTTGGTGAGTTCCTTAGTCCCATGGGTAAGGTCACAAACTCATATAACCCATCTGGTGTACTGAAGGCAGTTTTGGCTCTGGATTGCTCATCTAGTTCCATTTGCCAAAATCCTTTACAGAGATCTAGTGTAGAGATAATGGTTGCTGCCCCCAATAACTCTAACGCGTCTACCCTAGGCATAGGATACGCATCTCGGACAGTAATTTTATTGATTAGCCGATAATCAATGCAAAACCTTGTCGTTCCATCTTTTTTCGGAACCAGGGCAATACTTGAGGCCCAGGGACTGATGGATTCCCTGATCACTCCTAATTCCAGCATCTCTTCCACCTCCTTTTTGATCTCATTCAAAACTTTCCCATTCACACGGTACGGAACAGATCTGATTGGGGCATGATCTCCAATATCAATGGAATGTATAACTATACTGGTTCGGCCAGGTTTGTTGCTAAAGAGATTCCTATAGGTTTTCAAAACTCTCAGAATCTCCTCTTTTACTTCCTCCTTCACCTCCTCTGACCATTCCACTTGATCTACCCCTCCTTTGTCTTTGCTTTCCTGTACCAAATCTGGAAGTTCAGGCCCACTTCCCTCAGGGAATAAGGTAACTTGCAACACCTGTGCATCCCTGGTATGGTAAGGCTTCAACATATTTACATGAACCACTTTGCTTTTGTTTAATTGGTCTGTGGTAATTACATACGTCACTGTGTCAAGCCTTTCTCTGATGGTGTATGGTCCTTCCCAGTTAGCCTGTAATTTGTCATGTTTCCTGGGTATGAACGCCATAACCATATCTCCCACATCATACACACGTTCTCTGGCTGTTCTGTCATACCAGTAACTTTGCTTCTCCTGTGCATGACTCAAATTCTCTTTCACTACTTCCATCATTGATGTTAATTTATTGCAGAATTCCAATACAAAATCTACTACAGAAGTTTTGTACTCTCCCAGAGTTCCTTCCCATGAATTTTTTAACAGTTCCAAAGGTCCCCTCACTTTTCTAGTAAACATTAGTTCAAAGGGTGAGAAGCCTGTTGACTCCTGAGGGACTTCTCTGTATGCAAATAAGAAGCATCCCAAACGTTCATCCCAGTCTTGTTGGTGATCTTGAACATAGCTTCTTATCATGCCCTTCAAAACGCCATTGAATCTCTCAGTTAGCCCATTAGTGGCGGGATGGTAAGTAGTGGTCTTTAGATGTTTTAGACCAAAACTTTTCCACATACATTGCATCACTTCTCCCATGAATACACTGCCTTGATCTGTCAGCACTTCATGAGGGAAACCCAACCTCATAAAGATTTTTAATAAAGCCTCTGCCACTACAGGGGCTTCTACAGATCTCAGTGCTTCTGCGTCTGGGTACCTGGTGGCAAAATCCACCACCACCACTAGATATTTCTTGCCATGCCTTGTGGGTTTGGAAAAAGGGCCCACCAAATCTATTCCCACTCTATAAAAGGGTTGTCCAATTATAGGAAGGGGCTTTAAGGGTGCCTTGGTCTTTACTCCACTCTTTCCCACCTTTTGGCATATTCCACAAGATAGACAATGTTGTTTTACATCCTTGGAGATATTTGGCCAATAATAATGTGCAGCCAATCTCCTCTTGGTCTTTTTTATTCCCAGATGTCCTGCACATGGGACATCGTGGGCTACCTCTAGCAATCTGGTTCTGTATTTGCTAGGTACTATCAATTGCTTCACTGGTTCACATTCATCCTTTCTCTCAGCAGGCATCCACAGTCTATATAAAATCCCATTCTCACACACAACTTGATTCCTCAGTTTGTCAGTGAAAGGAATCTGTTGGGTCAGGGCTTGTTCCTTTATCTGCTTCAAATTTATATCTTTATGCAGCTCTTCCCTGAATTGATCTGCTTCTTCCCCAGAGACCACTTGATACAGTTTGTCTTCTTCAGCAGGCCTGCTAGTGGTTGCTATGGTGACCTGAGGCTGGTTAACAGATTCCACCCTGTTTGTTTCAGCCCCCCTTAATATGGCTTCTTTTTCTCTGCCAATTTGCTGTCTGGTCACTACATAGATCTTTCCTTGGGCGCCCATTACATCCCTTCCCAGTATTACTGGTTCTTGTTGCTGGGCATTAATGCCTACTTTATATCGGCCCTCTCGGCCTCTCCAAGTCATTTCCACCAGGGCCACAGGCAAACTTTCTGGTTGACCCCTCACTCCTTGGATAGTCACAGTCTCCTGAGGTAATATTACCTCAGATTTTATTAAATCTGGCCTCAGTAATGTCTGAGCGGCACCAGTATCAAGCAATGCCCAATAATTTGCCCCTTGTACACTCACTTCCTCTCTCAGACTTGAATCAAGGTCTGTTACTTCTGTCCAGTTTATCTGGCAGAACTGAACCTTTTTCGCTGTTTCTAAAGCCTTGGGCTCTGTTTCCACTGCCCTTGTCTGAGCAGGATTACTAATGGGGTTGGGACCCCCCAAAACCGGAAACTCCGGCTGAAAACCAGACACCTGGACCTGGTAACCCTACTCCATCTTGCACCCCCTTATTGACTGCCCCCGGGGCGGGCTGCCCCCCCCCCGCTGCCCCCCCCGCTGCCCCCTTGGTACACCACTGCTCAATGGAAACTATGTGCTGATCCAGCAGGATAAAAACAGCTTGAATGAGAACTGGCGGAACTCACTGCAGGGCTGGAAAGATTAGAATTGCATGCTACTATGTTTCCAGGCTTAGCTACCTGCCAGCTGTATTCTTCCTCTGTCCATGTCTTCACACACACAGTTTTCTAATGTGTTAATTGAGGTCCTGCAAGACTGCCAGAGCCAATTAATGAAAACTCCTGCTGGTTAGAAGATTTTCACATCCACTAAAAACAGCCAAAATGAATTCTGAAAGGTTACTGGAAATGCCAAGTTGTGTGCTTATCTTCTTGAAAGCAAACTTAAGGAAAGACAAACTGAGCAACAAGCAAGACTGTGGCTACTTGCTATGTAGCATCCACACAGGAATAGCTCCCAAGTTCATAATTTATGGATAAGGGGTTCAATCCAAATAATATTTTTACATACTTATTTCCACCCTTTCCTATGAGGGGAAGAAAACTGCTGAGTGAGCAGATATCCTCCAGTTTTAGAAATACTACTAATGATCTATTACCGCCTTTGCTTATTTTCCTTTCAGATACTGTAAGGGGAAAAATTCTGAACCAGACTGCTGTAATGACCTCTGTGTGGAGTTGCCTTTGAAGATGACTCAGAAACGTCAGCTGGTACAGAATGTGGCCACTTGTGTGCTCGTTGGAGCCAGATAAAGTATATTACATCATTTCTGTGCCAGTTGCACCCACTTCCTAATTTTGACAATGAACCCCATTTGGGGAAATTCTGCTGGTTAATACTTTGGATTATTCATATCAGATTTTTTTAAAGAGACATATAAAAGGCCAGACAGTTATTTTCATCTGCCAACCACAAGACATTCCTCATTTCTAAAATGGTTTGATAGAAAAATGAAAAAATATAATCTGAACAACTCTACCATAATTATTCTTAGATGGACCTTCACAAGGAAACTTGTATCTTCATTCTGTTTAATAGTTTGTATGTGTCTCTCTGTCTATTTTTGTTACAAAGTGAAGCTGTTTCACATATAGTATAATATGAGTCTATTTAACGTGTTTTTATGTACTATTATGTACTGTTTATGTAAGATATTGCATTATTTCTATCAGTTATATTGATTAGCACTTGTACTGTTTTATGGCTCCATTAACTTTGTAGTTTTTGTACAATTTAGGGATCCTTCTCTGTTGTGTTGTGCATTTTGACAATGTTGAACATGAGGTCTTAATCTTAGTGACAAGTATTAATGATGCTGTGTCCTGCTCCAGGACTTTCTGTCTGGAAACCCTCAGAGCTGCATCTTGTCCCCATCTTTTTCAATTCTTGTTTAAGGCTGCAACCCCATATATACCTACTCAGAAGTAAGCTCCATTGGGTTCAATGGGACTTACTTCCTGGTAAGTGTGTATTGGATTGCAGCCTTAGTCTTAGTGGAAATAGGGAGTTTGGCTCCCTCATTATGCTTAGGGTCCAAGGATTGGAGGAGGAAAGGGACACTTTGTCCAGCTTCAAAAGTCAAGGGAGGGGCCCAGCTTGGGTTGCAACAATGAAGAAAAATTTGAATCTAAATTGAAGAGCAACAGTATCGCACCTTGCTGAACTATTCTCTTTCAATGACAGTTTTAAACAGATTGCCATTTTGCAGCTAACAACATTTTGGCTGCTTTTAATACATTTCTAACTACAGTAAAGGAATATTATTTGGTCGAACCTCATTTTTCAGATATCTCAATGACACTTGTATGGGATTTAATGCTGTAGAATAACATGATTTCCTCTATAATGTCCAAGACTTCTTCCAATAACGTATGCCATCTCCAGCATAATACATATAACTAGCATCATTTGTTTTATATTCCCAAGAAGATCAGGATAGATATTAGCTAAACACTTTGGAGTTAGGTATCAGCAGTAAAGCATCTTATCATAATTTTCCTTGATACTTATTGACGGAGATACTGATAAATAAGAACTATATATCTTTCCAAGTCTCTTCGGTAATCTCTCTTCGAAGCATCCTTTGCTATCTTGTTTTAAATTCATTACCTTTGCCATTTTTAGGGATTAATAGATATATATTTTATATTTTGATATATATTCAAATAGTCACTTCTATATTGGACATTTCCTTCTCTATGATCTTAGATCAAATAACTTCTAATTTGGAAATATTGATACCATAAAGGTGAGTTAGAATTTTCTCTTTTATTTCAGTGGTTAATGGCAGTGAGCTACCAGCCCAATTAAAGGTATTAGTACTAGCATGCAAAGTCCTAAACATTTGGGGACCCAATTACCTAACAGAGTACCTTCCCAGCAGGAAAGTCCACTAGGGGTTGCCCGGTTGGCGATGACCTGTAACAGAGTCTTTTTGGTGGTGGTTCCCTGTTTGTAGAATGTCCTCCCTAGAGTGGTGTGTTAGTCTCCCTCATTATTAACATTTCAGGAGAAATTTATAAACATTCTTATTTCCCTAGGCAGTTGATGAGAGTAGGTAGTTGCTTTTAGGAGTTTTTAACAGTTTTTAGTAGGTAGTTTAGAAGTTTTAATTATTTTGTTAAATTGATGTTTGCTGCCCTTGGTTCCTTCAGAGGAAGGGCAGGAGATAAATTTAATAATTAATACCATAATACCTCAGATCTTGTATTCTTGTAATATTACAGTTTTTCTGTAGCTCTACCTTTCCACATAACTGAAGTTATTATATTAAATTGCAAAATGAAATTTGATTAGATAGATTTTTTGTCTGATCTGTATTTGCAAAGGAGCTTCAACAATTACATTAGACTTCATAAATAGCTATATTTTATTTAATTATTTTTCAGATGCCCAAGGTAAGTATTCAAATGGTACTTTGGCGCAGCCTTGCATTAAAATTCAAATTGGTGAATTTTCTACATGTAGCCTAGTACATTTAGTGCTAGTAACTTAAAGTGTATACCTGCATAATATTTTTTCAGATTTGGACAATTCATTTGTCCCTTAAAATATGTTTTTCTATTGTTAAATAAGAAACCCTGGGGGTTTCCCCCTGTTTTTCCTGTCGTGCTGGTAACACAAAGGCAGAATAGCTGACAGTTAACAATAAACAGTAACAAAATCACAGGGCTCGTCCAAACTGACCCCGATAATCCACGTTTTCCATATTTGCTTTGTCATCTGACAGTCCCCACTTTGCCTGAAATTCGCTCTTTTCTGATCTGAAAAATACACTTTTTTTTGCGCCCGCACATGCAGCGGGAAGACCCGTACATTCTTTTTGCTCTTCCCCAGCTCCGCCTGTAACACCACCCCCTATCAGCCAATTGGTCCACAAAATATGGTCCTCTCCCCCTTTGCACTAAAGCACAATAACGCGCATGCACTTGAACATAAGAGCGCGAAAGTTTGAATTTCCTGTTGGTTTGGTAGTAGTGGCTGTAATGGAGTTGACCAAGTTTTTTGCTCTTGTACAGCTCCACTTACAGCTATTAAATTTCTGCCTTGTGCAGTTGAGGGCAGCCGGAGCCCAACGGGCGCCTGAACAGGGTCGTGTGAACAGCAGGAGCCCCAGCAGTGCCAGAGCCATGCTGAGCTTCCTTGGCTCATGCAGGGGTGGTGGTGGAGGAGGCTACTTCACAGCAGCTGCACCGGCGAAGCTTCGGGATAGGAAGTGCCACAATGTAGCGAGCTCAGCATGGTGGGAGGTGGCAGCGGCTACATTTTCCTCCCTTATGGCAACATTGTTCACAAGCCAGGGCTTGGGGGAGGGGGATCTCCATCTCCCCCTCTTGCACCCCCTCCCACCCAGCGCCCAGCAGCCTTTCCTAGCTAGGGTACCCCACACGGTTGCTGGATCCCTCGATTCTTGGGGGCTGCTGATGGTGGTGCTGAGTCCAGGGCCTCCCCTCCCCCTTTTGCACACACACACACACGCTGGACATATTCTCCAGGAACATTTTGTAATAGGAAGGCATGCAGGGGGAATGAGGTTAGAGCTGCTAAACATCCTTTCCTCTTTCTCCGCTTTGAAGTGTTCCCTCTGATAAAAGAGAACTGCAAACCACTTATCTGACAATAATTGCTGTATTGTTGTTTGCTTGCATTTGCGATATATTGCTAAACCGAATGTATGTGGTTTTGCCTTTTTGCATATTAAATTTTCTGGGGGTAAGCACGCCTGGCAATTCCACTTATTTCTCATGGAACTGCAAGCAAGTAATGACGTGTCATGTCTAGGAAGGTAGACCACCAGTCTCTATGGTTGCAGGCACCCGAGACGCTCTAGCAAACCACTTATATGATATTACTTCCAGTACAGTATTGTTGTTTGCTTGTATTTGCGATATATCGCTAAACCGATGTATGTGGTTTTGCCTTTTTGCATATCAAATTTTCTGGGGGTAAACATGCTTGGCAATTCCACTTATTTCTCATGGAACTGCAAGCAAGTAACGATGTGTCACGTCTAGGAAGGTAGACCACCAGTCTGTATGGTTGCGGGCGCCCAAGACGCTCTAGCAAACCACTTATATGCCAATAATTCCTGTGTTTTTGTTTGCTTGTGTTTGCGATATTTCGCGAAACCAGCTGTATGCTTTTCTGCCTTTATGCATATTGCAGTTTCTGGAGATACACACGGCTGGCAATTCCACTTATTTCTACAGAACAGAAATGGGGGGTATTGAGAAGCTGCTACTACTTGCTTCTTTTGTAAAGAATGGCAGGAAAGCTGAGAGTTTAATGGGGAGCACCTCCCTTCTTACAGAACCAACTTTCCCTGGGGTGGCGTGGCAGCTTTGTGACTCTGCGTATTTGCGCACACCTGCCCAGGTGCATTCTCAATTCAAGTTGTCCTTGTACCTTTCATTCCCCCCCAAATGTCTAATAAATCGAATACCATGCAGGAATGCCAGCTGGGACCTCTGGCTCCACTGCAAGGTTCCTGACCCTCAAGCTTTTCTAGAGTGCGCTTGGTGACGGCTCCCAGCTCCTCCCCATTCTCTCTCTCGCTCTGCCTGCCTCTCGATCTCCGTGTAGGCGGTGGCATCAGTGTCAGGGAACAGCCACCAAGAGAGGCTTCCCAGCAGCTTCCCAACCACTTCGGGCAAAACTTCGTGCTCCGTTGCCTTCACTCCCCTCCTTCTTCCTTTCCTTCCCGTGGCCATTTGCAAAGCACCAGCAAAACGAGCTCCCTGCACCAACCAGCTGCACTTGAGTGAGACCAGCCAGGAAAAGGGGGCTTTACAAACAGCCACAATTGCAGATCTCACCCGGAGTGGCCACCCAGTTTGCAGGCTGGCTAAAAATAAACAGCTGTAGCTGCACAGTAGAAGTTGCAGAGGCCCCACCCAACACCACACCATTGCTCTGATTGGTTCAATTTTCACGGGCTTTCCCCAGACATTTGCACACATGTGCAAAAGTGGAAATTGGCTAGGAATGAGGGAAGGGGTATGGGGAAATGCCCATGGACCGCCCACAGCTCTAAAGTCCGCGGTATTGCATCCGAGCGCCTTATGGTACAGTGGATGATTCCTGATTTTAAAAAGCATATCGCATTTTTTGCGGTACTGCAAGAGCGGTTTTAACTGCGCAAAAATTGCAAAAACGGACGACGTCATATGGACCACCGAAAATTAATGAATGCACAAAGTGATCATATCGCACGTTATACAGTTGTCTGGATGAGCCCACAGTCTGACAGCAGTCCAACATTCAAACCCTAGGGCAACATGAGAAGCAAGATCAAAGGCAGCCCAAACCTGTGCCAGCCTATGAGAAACAGCTGTCTGAGGAGTGTCTTCAGTGCCCCCATTCCCTGTGGTCAGCTTTGCAGGGCCACCCAGAGGGTTTATGGAGCCTTGGGCAAGTGTGAAATTGGGCTCCCTGCTGCTGCCCCCTACAAGGATCCGTGGATGGGGGCCACATGTGAGAATTCTTACATGCACAGACTACATGCAGCTCCTCCTTGCCCTGGGATCAAGCAGAGTAAGAGATGTGGTTCATTTTTCTTAGATGGGGATAAGGGATCAGGTTATACTTCTGAGTGCCTCCTCCAAATTCCAAGCCCCTTCTGCCAGACCTTTCTGATTCCTGGGGCTCAGTCTCACAGGTCTTCTGGGTCTGACTTGCTGCTGGCCTTCACCGCTACTCAGAAGAATTCTTCCCTTAAGGCCTGCCCTCGTACCACTCCTATGCCTTTCCCTGTGGTGACTACCACAGATCACTATTCTCCAATGGCACCTTGGCAGGAAGTCACTCACTCCTCTGACTTTTACCTAGCGCAAATTACATCAAAATGGAAATTGAAAAAGAAGCATACTTTAAAGCTAATTGAAGGAACATCATGTTTGTAGTTGGTACCCAAACAACCTGTAGAACCTTGAAAAAAAAGTTACAGATACTTGCTTTTTGCCATCCTAACTCACTGCAGACAGTACATTTTAAAAAAGCTCAGGCACTGAGCTCAGCCCAGTGTTCCCCTCAGCTTGAGGCCCTGCAGTGACCACCCAGCTCACCCACTCCTTAAGGTTGGCTGAGGTCCAAAGTCAAAACACGGGGATTAACAAAGTAGACCATGATCAGAGCTTGGAAGATTACTTTTAAAAAGTAATAAATTACAGTTACAATTACTTGGCCCAAAAAAGTAGTAATTACCGTTACAATTACAATTGCTCTGAAAGTAACTGATTACTTTACTTTTCTCAAAAGTAATCACTACAATTACATTTCAGTTACTTTTTTTAAAAAACTCCTACAAGGTGCTGGCCTTGGCTGCTGCACATCTAAGAAGCCTAAAACAATAT
This sequence comes from Rhineura floridana, assembly GCF_030035675.1. Classification (NCBI taxonomy): domain Eukaryota; kingdom Metazoa; phylum Chordata; class Lepidosauria; order Squamata; family Rhineuridae; genus Rhineura; species Rhineura floridana. Next base: position 163,409,463 of record NC_084481.1, on the reverse strand, counting down.
TAAAAATAAACACACACACAGAGGGGGTAGTAGAATAAAAAAAATTATCCTTAAGATTAACATAATGGCATAACAGAATCTCACATCCCCCCAAGCAATGAAGATACCCCAACTCTTGAAATCAGATTTTACACTTGAAATGCATTTATAATATGTTTCTGTTATGTCTCAAAAGAACAAGATGCTCAAAGAGCATGTCAGACAAGGAATGTCTTTTTACAGTCATTACGTTGCCACCAGTACTGAACAGGCGTTCTACTGCGGCGCTTGAAGGCATGCCTGTGTTGTGCTGCAAAAAACACCGCAGCACACGTGGAAAGCCATGGAGTGATGACACTTCCCTGCTGGGAGACCTCAGGTACCTCACCAGTTCCTCCTCAGCAGTGTCCACTGCTGACTTCTTGCCCTGGGGCAGAAAGTTAAAGAAGTCATCTTCTAAGTCATCTCCTTCCTGGTCTTTATCTGAAGACTGATCACTGTCCTCATTAAGTACACCCATCTTTATTTCAGCTTTCAACAAGGCTTCCATTGTGTATCTAAGAAAGAGAGAGGATATGTTAACACATATATGTTAGGAAACCATCATCTGCTCTTCATTTCCTGATGCTTGTCATGTCCCCTGGTTCAGGGTCCAGCTTGAGCCTGTGGATGATGACATGGAAGGTAGGAAGGTGACCAAGTCACCACACTCATGGGGCAGCACAGCAGACCCTTAAGGATTACCTGCAGCAACCCAAGGTTGTGATGAGGAGCCCCAGGAAGAAAAGGCCCAGCCCCTGCCTACCACCTTAAGCCCTCTGATGCCTCCCTTGAGACAACATTTCCCTTGGAGTAATCCACCCAAAGGGCTTCCCTAATGTTCTTACTTGTTGGTATGGGTGGTGGCCTGACACGATTCCAGCCGATCTAGTTTGAAGCGAGGGTGTACGCAGGCTGCCAGAAGAAGCAGATCCCTGCCAGATCCCCACCTCTCAAGGGTTGTCTGCTGCTGCTTCAGCATTTTGGGAGGAGGGGTGTCATGCATTGGTTCAGGAAGGCCACGTCTCCTTGCCTTTATTGCTTCTTCAATTGCTCTCAGCTTCTCAGGGTGTGCCCTCTGAGGAAGAAGAACAAAGCATGAATCCAAGAAAAAATGGAAGAGGAACTTCACAATTTAAACATAAATAGACAATGGACACTCTTTGTGGACCAGCATGACAAAGGCTTACCTCAAAATGTTTCTTCACATTGGATGAGGAGGAAACAGCTGATCTCAGATTTTTGATCCTTGGAAGGCAGTAATTGCATCGTACAACAACATTTTCCCCACTCTGGCTCACAAATGTACAAGCTTTCTCAAAGCCAAACCATGGTACTTGCTGTTCTGCAGATGTGGCTGTGGGCAACTGGCACTGCTTCATGCCCTCCTCCTCCTCGTGCACAGGGCCTCCTTTCTGAACCTCACTTTCTAGTTTTGCCTCCTCAGGATCAACAAGCCGTGACGCAAGTGGCCGCACTAACTGACTGCTGCTCTCAGCAGCAAAACCTGCAACAGGCGTCTCTGTAATAAACAAGAGATAATGCTCCTATGTGGGTGAACTTCAGCTGTGATGTGCCCCCATCTCTTCCCCATGCTGCAAGATGCCCCAGTCAGAGTGGAAGTAAGCAGGTCGATAGCACAATTAAAAGAGATCCTATTTGCATCATTTTTGCTCACTAAATAACCCTGCCTGGGCCAGTCTAACCTACTATCTCACAGGGTTGTTGTGAGAACAAAATGAGACTAGGGTTCAAATCCCCACATAGCCATGAAGCTCACTGAGTGACCTTGGTCCAGTCACTGCCTCTCAGCCTCATGAAAACCCTATTCATAGGGTCACCATAAGTTGGAATCAACTTGAAGGCGGTACATATATTTTTAATTTTGAATATGATGATTATGATAATAAATATGCAGCATTTCAAATTAATTCTGTATGAGAAGCATTCCATGCCAAGCTTGGAAAACCAAGATGAGGTATAAAATGTAGACAAAAATACTTTTGACAAAATGCCGTTTATATTTTATATATATGAGCCTGGGTAGGGAACATTTAATCTAGCCTACTTGCTTTCAGCAAGAAGGGTTAAGTGCCTTCAGGCTAGGGCAGTCACCAGAAGGCCACAGCAGAGACAAAGGAGCCTAGTGTTGTGGAGATGTTAGATGGGAGCTTTGGGGAGTAAAGATGGAGGCTCCTGAAGGCTGCAATTCTAAGCACACTTACTAAGGGATTAAGCCCCATAGAACTCAACAGGACTGACTTCTAAGTAGATATAGTTTGGACTGTGCTGTTGGTAAACCTTGACTAGGGTTCTTCTGCAAAGACATCCATATCCAAGCAGGGTTGGCAACCCCCTGCCTGGAATACCCTGCCCTTATCTTTTAATGTGGCTGCTCCAAATGTTTTTACAGATTTGACCCTTTACTTCAGAAAGAGGTCTGAAAAATGAGTAAGAGTAAGAAGTATCTTTTAAAATTGTTCTTTTCAATTCACTCTTGAATGAACATCATACCTAGGGCAGATCCACACCATTCCTTTAAAGCACATTCAACACCCATTTGAAGCACATGAATCCCACCACAGAATCATGGGAACTGCAGTTTGTTAAGAGTGGTGAGAACTATAACTGTGAGGGGGAAATGACACTTCCCAGAATTCTTTAGGGGAAGTCATGCACTTTAAATGCGAGTTGGATGTGCTTTACACATATTGTGTGAATCCGCTTAATAAATTTTGCCTGCATGTAAATTGTTTTAATTAATTTTTCAAAATGGAAATAAGCTATAAAGTGTAGTGGGTGACCATGGGCTACTCACCATTTCTCAGCCTATCTGCCCCTCAGGATGAAAACAATGGAGAACCATGACTACCCCAAGGCATACTTAAAATGTAAAGGAAGTATTGTACAACCATAGTATGCAATTGGATACTTATAGGGACACAGTATGACAAAACTGGGTGGAAGTAAAAGTTCTACACTTAGGAAAAAGAAACCAAATGCACAGTTATAAGATGGGGGATACTTGGCTCAGCAGTACGACATGCAAGAAGGATCTTGGAATTGTTGTTGATCACAAGCTGAATATGAGCCAACAGTGTGATGTGGCTGCAAAAAAGGCAAATGCTATATCAGGCTGCATTAACAGAAGTATAGTTTCTAAATCATGTGAAGTATTAGTTCCCCTCTATTCAGCACTGGTTAGGCCTCATCTTGAGTGCTGTGTCCAGTTCTGGTCTCTGCTCTTCAAGAAGGATGCAGACAAACTGGAACAGGTTCAAAAGAGGGCAACAAGGATGATCAGAGGACTGGAAACAACGCCCTATGAGGAGAGACTGAAGGAACTGGGCATATTTAACCTGGAGAAGAGAAGACTGAGGGGAGATATGATAGCACTCTTCAAGTACTTGAAAGGTTGCCACACAGAGGAGGGCCGGGATCTCTTCTCAATGATCCCAGAGTGCACAACACAGAATAATGGGCTCAAGTTGCAAGAAGCCAGATTTCGACTGGACATCAGGAAAAGCTTCCTAACTGTTAGAGCCATACAACAATGGAACTAATTACTAGAGAGGTAGTGGGATCTCCAACACTGGAGGCATTCAAGAGGCAGCTGGACAGCCATCTGTCGGGAATGCTTTGATTTGGATTCCTGCATTGAGCAGGGGGTTGGACTTGATGGCCTTATAGGCCCCTTCCAACTCTACTATTCTATGATTCTATGAAAATATTTATATAAGCATGACTATCAAATATGTTTATTTATATAACCTGTAAAGATATTTATAGTGCAATCCTATGTTTGTTTACTCAGAAGCAAGTCCCAATGTATTCAATGGGGCTTACTCAACCAGGGAAAACTGCAGCCTCAAGTGATAAGGAACTTGTTCTTTTAACAAGTCCTTTAAGTTGAGAGCTTATCCCAGTCTGCGTCTGTGTTGAAATTGCTTTTTAATATGTTTTTAAACTTTTTCTTAAAAAAAATGTTTTTAAAGCTTTTAAAAATGTTTTTAAAGATGTTTTGTTTTAATATATTTTAAAGTCTGTTTTTATGATTTTTAAAGTGTTTTTAGTGCTTTTGTTTGCTGCCCTGGGCTCCTACTGGGAGGAAGGGTGGGATATAAATAAAATAATAAAAATAAATAAATAAACTTCATTTTTTTAAAAAATGAGTATTAGTTTCCTACATAATAAAAACTGTGATAAACCCTCCCTAATTTCTTTAAAAATAGGGTTGGAGGGAGAGAGATTTACAACACAAACACAAGTCTGCACTTTACTCACAATCATGAAAGGGCGGGGTTGCAGCCAGAGCTTTGAAAAGTTACTTTAAACTACAACTCCCATCAGCCCCAGCCAGCATGGCCACTGGATTGGGCTGATGGGAGTTGTAGCTAGAGCATGATCTGTTTAAAAAAAAGTTGTGCAGGGGGGGTTTACGTTTTGGTGTATATCTCGGGAATTAGACCACCTAGAAACTTAATTTTTTTAAAAATTGAAGCGGAGAGTCCAGAGAGTAAGGGGTGGTAGCCAGAGAGCCGGAACCCCCCCCAAAAACCAGAGACTCCAGCCGAAAACACACACACTGGGGCACACACACACACAAATCATCGTCACTCACCTCCACAGCTCTTTGCCATTCTGCTGCAGCCTTCTCCTCCGTTGTTGTCCTTGCCCTGGCTTTTTCCTCCGGCGTCCATTTTTTCCTCTCAGAGTCAGATGCTAGCAGGCTCCCCCTGCCTATTCATCTCTTCCCTCGTGCCTCCTAACACAGATCATGAGGGAAGAGACAGTCTGCGCAGAGGTCCAATCAGTGTGAGGCACATGTCTTGTGTTAACCAATCACAGCCAGTAGCTGACTTCCCCTTGTTCCCGCCCCCAAGTAACGTCCAACCTAACGTGGAAACGTTAAAGTTGAAGCTGAAAAGTAGGGAAATTACTATTTGTTCCGTTACTTGCCAAATGTAATGGAATTACCCACTCGTTATTTAAAATTGTAACGAATTAAAAGTAACTCGTTAAAAATAACGAGTTACTTCCAAGCTCTGACCATGATACACAAATCAAAGAGTTGGTGCAAATACATTGTTCCAGCACTCTGTGCTTGTAAGTGAAAGTTTTGTCATAGAATTTACGACTAGGTTCTTTTTGGAGGAGACGAATAATAACGAAGCCAAAGCCTGTATTAAGATTATTTATTCAGCAAAGCACTTTACTGGAGCAAAGTACATAACTTGACTAAAAATGGCAGTTGGGTTGTTGTTGTTATTATGTGCCTCCAAGTCGACTACGACTTATGGCGACCCTATGAATCAGTGACCTCCAAGAGCATCTGTCATGAACCACCCTGTTCAGATCTTGTAAGTTCAGGTCTGTGGCTTTCTTTATGGAATCACTCCATCTCTTGTTTGGCCTTCCTCTTTTTCTATTTCCTTCTGTTTTTCCAAGCATTATTATATTTTCTAATGAATCATGTCTTCTCATTATGTGTCCAAAGTATGATAACCTCAGTTTCATCATTTTAGCTTCTAGTGATAGTTCTGGTTTAATTTGTTCTAACACCCAATTATTTGTCTTTTTCGCAGTCCATGGTATCCGCAAACTCTTCTCCAACACCACATTTCAAATGCGTTGATTTTTCTCTTATCCGCTTTTTTCACTGTCCAACTTTCACATCCATACATAGAGATTGGAAATACCATGGTCTGAATGATCCTGACTTTAGTGTTCAGTGATACATTTTTACATTTGAGGACCTTTTCTAGTTCTCTCACAGCTGCCCTCCCCAGTCCTTGCCTTCTTCTGATTTCTTGACTATTGTCTCCATTTTGGTTAATGATTGTGCCAAGATATTGATAATCCTTGACAAGTTCAATGTCCTCATTGTCAACTGTAAAGTTGCATAAATCTTCTGTTGTCATTACTTTAGTCTTTTTGACGTTCAGCTGTAGTCCTGCTTTTGTGCTTTCCTCTTTAACTTTCATCAGCATTCGTTTCAAATCATTACTGGTTTCTTCTAGTAGTATGGTATAGTCTGCATATCTTAAATTATTGATATTTCTCCCTCCAGTTTTCACATCTCCTTCTTCTTGGTCCAGTCCTGCTTTCCGTATGATATGTTCTGCGTATAGATTAAATAAATAGGGTGATAAAATACACCCCTGTCTCACACCCTTTCCGATGGGGAACCAATTGGTTTCTCCATATTCTGTCCTTACAGTAGCCTCTTGTCCAGAGTATAGGTTGCGCATCAGGATAATCAGATGCTGTGGTGCCCCCATTTCTTTTAAAGCATTCCATAGTTTTTCATGATCTACACAGTCAAAGGCTTTGCTGTAATCTATAAAGCACAGGGTGATTTTCTTCTGAAATTCCTTGGTCCGTTCCATTATCCAACATATGTTTGCAATATGATCTCTGGTACCTCTTCCCTTTCTAAATCCAGCTTGGATGTCTGCATTTCTCGCTCCATATATGGCAAGAGCCTTTGTTGTAGAATCTTGAGCATTACTTTACTTGTATGGGATATTAAGGCAATAGTTCGATAATTACTGCATTCCCTGGGATCCCTTTTCTTTGGAAATGGGATGTATATGGAACGCTTCCAGTCTGTGGGCCATTGTTTAGTTTTCCATATTTCTTGACAGATTTTAGTCAGAATTTAGACTGATTCAGTCTCAGTAACTTGTAGCAACTCTATTGGTATGCCATCTATTCCTGCTGATTTGTTTCTACCAAGTATTTTAAGAGCAGCTTTCACCTCACATTCTAAAATTTCTGGTTCTTCATCATACGCTTCCTCCGTGAATGAATCTGTCATCCTGGCATCTCTTTTATAGAGTTCTTCAGTGTATTGCTTCCATCTTCCTTTTATTTCATCTCGGTCAGTCAGTGTGTTCCCCTGTTGATTATTCAACATCCCTACTCTTGGTTTAAATTTCCCTTTCATTTCTCTAATCTTTTGGAATAGGGCTCTTGTTCTACCCTTTTTGTTGTCCTCTTCTATTTCTATACAGTAACTACTGTAATAGTTCTCTTTGTCCCTACGTTCTAGTCGCTGTATTGTTTCGTTTAGCGTTCTGACTGTGTTTCTATCTCCTTTTGCTTTTGCTTTCCTTCTCTCTTTAACCATTTGAAGAGTTTCTTCAGTCATCCATCGGGGTCTTTCTCTCTTTTTAACTAGAGGTATTGTCTTTTTGCATTCTTCTCTGATAACGTCTCTGACTTCATTCCATAGTTCTTCTGGTTCTCTGTCAACTAAGTTTAAAGCCTCGAACCTGTTCCTTATTTGATCTTTATATGCTTCTGGGATGTTATTTAAATTGTATTTTGGCATTATGACTGCTTTGTTGGTCTTCTTTAGCTTTACTCTGATTTTTGATACGTCCAGTTCATGATCTGTACTGCAGGCTGCTCCTGGTCTTGTTTTCGCAGAAAGTATGGAACTTCTCCACCTTCTGCTACCAATTATATAATCAATTTGATTCCTATATTGTTCATTTGGTGATGTCCATGTGTATAGTCGTCTTTTTGGTTGTTCAAAAAATGTGTTCACAAGAAACAAATTATTGGCTTCACAGAATTCAATAAGTCTTTCTCCTGCTTCGTTTCTGTCTCCTAGGCCCCATTTCCCCACAATTCCTAATTCTTCTCTGTTCCTTACTTTTGCATTCCAATCCCCCATGATTATCATCACATCTTGTTTTGGTGTGTGATCAGTTTCTTCCTGTACTTCTGCATAGAATCTCTCCAATTCCTCTTCTTCTGCATTTGCCGTCAGAGCATAGACTTGGATGATGGTTATGTTGATAGGTTTCCCATTTAATCTCATTGATATAACTCGCTCAGACCTTGCGTTGTAACTCCTAACTGCTTTTGCTACATCACTTCTCACTATTAAAGCAACCCAATTTCTTCTTAATTTCTCATTTCCTGCATAAAATATTTTGTAGTTGCCTGATTGGAAATGTCCCATTCCCGTCCATTTTAGTTCGCTCACACCAAGTATTGTAATGTTGATGCGTTCCATTTCTTGCTTGACAATTTCTAACGTTCCCTGGTTCATGCTTCTCACATTCCATGTTCCTGTTGTGTGCCTCATACAACTCCAGACTCTCCTTTCGCATTGGAGCGCATCAGCCTCTGGGCTTCCTTTCGGCTTTGACCCAGCTGCGTCATTAGTCACAGTGCTACTCGTACTTGTCCTTTGTTCTTCCCCAGTCGCTCGGTGAGTGCCTTCTGACCTGGGGGTCTCATCTTCCAGCACTATCTCGTGTTGCATTTTGGATACTCTGTTCATAGGGTTTTCGTGGTAAGAGATATTCAGAGGTGGTTTACCAGTTGGCAGTTGGGTACAAATATATATATTCCCCTACAATTGTCATAACCATAGCAACAGTCTCATCCAATTATTCTATGCTACTGTGATGCTCTGCCCCCATACTAGCTACCCTCCTGTATGCATTCCCACGATATCAGTATCCTTGGCACATGTTCAGTCTGCTACAGCAGTTCTATTAACTATTGTCTATGTGGCTCCCCTGCTCCGAAGGAATGGTGGCCAGAATCCTTCTCATTCCCCCCGTTGAGACTATTTTCAAGTCCCATCCCAATTTGCATTATAGATAACACATCCTCTTTCACCACCATCCGTTGTTTATCAAATTCCAAGTACATTTGCTTCACGTCAGCAGGTGTTAACATTTGGGTGGTCTTTTCATAGTGCTCTTCAAACAAAACAACACACAATTTGCCATGATGTGTAAGGCAAAGAGGGACAATATACCCAACAGTAGTCCTAAAAGGAGTGATTTAATCCAACCTTTTAATCCACTGAACCAATCACCCGGACTCCATTGCCACCCAGATGTCCTAACCTCATGTACCTTGGATGCTAAAGTTCTCAAGTAAAGCACAGATTCTTAATATATCCATAGGGTTTGCTCCTGCCCCATAAAAAGGTATACTTTGCAGCCAAGACTCAACTGGAGCTTTAAGATCTTTATAAGCTTCCAGAATTTTATGGCTAGGGCTACATTTCGATAATTTCTTACCAGTCCCATAGGAAACATTTTAATGATTCTGATTCCAGGGGCCAGAAGTCCAATATAACTAGTTCCCTTTGCATTAACAAGCAAGTTCTTCTAAGCCTTCTGTCCACACATCCACCAGTAACTATGTGCTGTTCCAAGTAGGGTAGACAGGATGTGGGTAAGTCCATCCTGCCTTGCCCCTTCCTCACCATACATAACAATGGCTAAAGTAGCTTCATCTTGGGTACAGGTCTCATTATCATAGAAGTGCCATTGGGGCCTGAGAGCTGCACACCATGGCTCCCATACCCTTTGCCTGTCCTTCAAGATCTGCCCTGTGGAATTGTTGAGACTCCATTTAAACAAAGTTCTCATTTTGTCTGTCTGGACAGGGCCACATACTGAGTAGTGTTAAGACTTTTCAGGGAGTCATGGCGTCTAAGTCATGCATCTGAGATAAGACCAATTTAATTCAAAGGGACCCCAACCAGTGGTATACCTTCTTTTTTGTAAGTTGGAGTGTGCATACAAACCCAGGAAGTACTCTTATTCATCCCTCTAGCAAGAACTGCCATTAAGTTTAAGAATGTGTTCCGGCTTCAATCTGGGTGTACTATGCTAAAAAGGCTGCACAATACTCGGCACAAACCTAAGTCCCGCAGGACCCATATTATGGCAGTGATAATAAGGAATAGCAAGCAAACAGCAATAAAGCCCCACTTTTCTCTACCTTAAAAAGTCACTGGCCCCACCACCTCAGTGTGGGGAGTCCAAAAGAGTCCAGTGGGCCACACACTACTTCGACAAGCTCAAAATCAACCTGAAGAGCTGGTCTGCTGAAGAGGTTGCACCTCATTGTCTCTGGGATAGATATTTTTTGTCTTGCCTTCTCAGGCACCCTTCAGATTCATAGTCTTAACTTCTCTCAAGAGGATAGGATCTCACTCACGAAGTTCTCTGGCAGAGCAGGGGCCCTTCCTCAGATTGTAGTGATGGCGGTCCTTAGGGAGTGACTCCTTTTCCTCGCTATTTTCTTCTGGTGCTTGGTCAGGATCCAGTTGGTCCCTCGCACTCTCTTGAGGTGACTGTGCCTTCCAACAGTGAGACACATGTATCCAAGCTGTCCTCTCAGCAATGCTCACTGTAGTGAAGGTGGTCAGGAGAATATGGTAAGGACCATTCCATTGAGGTTAAAGCCAATTTTTTCTCCGAAATTCACAAACCAAGACCCAATCGCCGGGTTGGAACTGGTGGGCAGGCACATCTAGCAGAACAGGAGCAGCTTCTTGGACCTGGGAGGAAAGAGTTCTCACCACTTTGGTAAGATTAGTGCAGTAGACCAGGAGTTCTTCCTGGCCTTCCAATAGAGATTGTAATTGAGCTGGTTTGGGAGCCACCCCCACTCGCATGGGGGGCCAAAGAGAATTTCATGTGCTGTCAATCCATGTTTTCTGTTAGGTGTATTTCCCATCCCCATAAGAACTAGCATCTGGCCAGGATAAATTAGTTTCAGCACACAGCTTTGCTAATCTCACCTTCAGAGACTGGTTGCAGCATTTGACGAAACCATATGACTGGGGATGATAAGGAGTGTGCAATTTATACTGAATGCCTAAGGCTTGACAAAGCTGTTGTACCACTTTAGCTGTAAAGTGGGTACCTTGATCAGAATCCAATTGGACTGGTAAGCCAAATCGAGGAATAATATGCCTTAGAAACAGCTGTGGTGTCTGCATGTCGTGATGGGAATGCTTCCCCCCAACCAGAAAAATGGCAGATTGTGACCAATACATAACTATAATTCTGGCATTTTGGCATTTCAATTAAATCCAATTGAACATGTTGAAATGATCCATAGGCCCAACGTGTGGTGCCAGTAAGAGGAGGCTCTGGTTTACCAACATTGTGTTGCAAGCAAACTGAGCAAGTGGATGCTACCTGAGCCAGAACAGGTGTGATTTTAGGGGCAAACCAAAGTTGAAATTTGCAATAGCATCCCCCCTTTGCTCAGGTGAGAAGAGTGATGAGTTGCCTGAGCAAGAGGAGGGGAAAGCATCTGTGGGGCTACAAGATGGCCTGAGACATCCCTCCAGACAGAATTAGGATGCAAGCGACAGCCAAAGTGGACCCAGAGATCTTTCTCATGCTCTGGGGCAGCTTCTTGAAGCAAAGAAAGTTCTGGTAGTTCAGGAACAGATGAAGGGAGGAGAGTCAGTTGGGAGGGAAGGCGGAGAGAAGGAGGCTTTTGCAGCAGCATCTGCCATACGATTGCCACAGCTGACAGAATCAGCAGCAGTAGTGTGAGCAGAACAGTGTGTAATGGCAACAGAATGAGGAAGTTGTAGAACAGACAGTAAAGCAGAAATAAGAGCTGAATGGGAGATTTGTGTGCCAGGTGAAGTCAGGAATCCTCTGTGTGACCAAATCTGACCCACAAAATGGTAGGTTTTGAAGGCATAAGAAGAGTCTGTATAGATGTTAGCAGAGCAGCCAGATGCGAGAATGCAGGCCATGAGCTCTGCAGCTTGGGCAGACTGGTGAGTAGGTAAAGAAAAGGCTTCTAGGACTTCATGTGGAGAGCACACAGCATAACCAGCTCTGAGAACCCCTGTGTCATCTCTAAGGAGGAACCATCTGTAAAAAGGATAAGATCAGGATTATCCCAAGGAATGTCACAGACAGGACCGGCTCCAGGCATGCCGGGGCCCTTGGGCATCAGCTTGCCCTGGGCCCCAGTGTGTGTGCGCATTTGCATTTGCATTCACATGCACGCGCCCCCCCACACCCCACCTACCTGTCTCCTGTCTTTTACTATTGCCATTAACCAAGATGGCGGCCATGGTTTCCTTAAGGGGGTGAAGCCTCTGCTGCCATCTTTGTTGATGGCATGCATGTGTGCTATGCACGCACATCTCTGCCATCAACTAAGATGGCGGCAGGGGCTTCAGTACTTTAGGGAAACTGCGGCCACCATCTTCATTAAGGGCAATACTAAAAGGCAGGAGACAGGTAAGGGGGGGCGCAGATCACCACAGATTGCGGAAGGGGAGTGGAGGGGCCGCTGAGGGCCCCTCTGTTACCCTGTAGCTCCAGGGGCCCTTGGGCCAGTGCCCCACCTGGCTGCCCTTGAGGACCGGCCCTGGTCACGGAGATCAGGACAAGGGGTAGAAAGATGTTCAATGACCTGCAAACAATCATGAGGGGGGACTGAATGAGGCTCTCCATCAGAAGGGAGGGGCAGAAGGGAAACAGGGTTGAGAAGGGGACAGCATTCAAAGACCAGATTAGGAGGGGTTAGCAGAATGGTTTCATAGCGAGTTTGATGTTAAGAAAGATACTGTGTTTTCCTGTGTAGCAAAAGAGAGTGCACAGAATGGAGAACCATCAGGGTAAAGAGATGGCATTGGACTAAGTCATCAGACATCTGAAGCAGCAAGGGCTCGGACACAAGGCAGAAAGCCTTTTGCCACGGGATCAAGTTCAGTGCTGTAGTAGGCAATAAGGCGTAACTTAGACGCAAAGGGTTGGCCGAGTACTCCAGAAGCAAAGCCCTCTCGTTCATGGCAATAGAGGGAGAAAGGTTTGTCATAGTCTGGGTGGCCCAAAGCAGGCGCTTGAGCCAATGCTTTCTTCAAGGAAGTAAAAGCCAGTTCACTGTCTGCAGTCCAGTCAAGGGGGCCATGGAGTTCTCCTGCTGTAAGAACGGTCAGAGGTTTAGTAAGGGCAGAGAAATTAGGTATCCAGTGTCTACAATAATTAGCTGCTCCCCAAAACCCACAAAGTTTGTGTTTGGTCTGTGGATGTCCAAAACTGATGAGATGTGGTCTTGAGCAAGTTGACACTGGGAGACACGGTGCCCCAGATAGAGAACCACAGGTTGGCAGAATTGTAGCTTTGCCAGAGAAACTTTATATCCTTTAGCTGCTAGTTGCTGAAAAGATAGGTTCATTAAGGCAATCCTGTCGCATTTGCGACGCAATTAACAAGTCATCCACATACTGCACCAGTATTGAGTTGGAGGGGAAGGTAAGGGTGTCTAAGTCCTTTTTTAATGCCTGACCAAACCACGATGGACTATCTCGGTATCCCTGAGGTAGCCTAGACCAACTCAGTTGAGAACTTTCCTAGGAGAAAGCGAACAGGAACCAGGAATCAGGGTGTAGAGCTATAGAAAAGAAAGCAGAACAAAGATCTACAACTGTAAAGGTTGTAGCAGAGGCAGGGATAGAGGTTAGGATGGTAGCAGGGTTTGGGACAACAGGGTGAATAGGAATAATGTGCAAGTCCTGTACAAAACAAAAGATTGGCTTGCCCTGGGAATCAAAGTGTCCTTCCTTTTGAACAGGAAGTATTGGGGTATTACAAGGTGAGGTTGTTGGGACTAGAATACCCTGGGACTTGAGAGATTCAACAACTGGTTGTATACCATCAACAGCTTTTGAAGAGAGAGGATACTGCTTCACTGAGGGAAAGGGTCAGTTTTTGGGGTATTGAATCACAACTAGTTCAGCAGACAAGACCTTCCCAATGTCATTGGCATCTGTAGCCCAAAGGGAAAGAGGTAAGGTTAAAAGAGCAGATTCATCCTCATCCAAAGCAGTAGGATTGGATAACTCAGCTGATGAGGACAGGAAGGCAACCAAATAATGCACATTGGGCGAAGGGACATCCAGGTACACCCCATCAGGTGAGCAGTAAATAGTAGCCCTAACTTTGCAAAGGAGATCTCGTCCCAACAAATTCACCGGAGAGCTGGAAGATAAAATAAAAACATGATCAGCAAGAAGAGGTCCCAGAGTTACAGCTGTTGGGGCAGAGAGTTGGTAAGTATTGGGTTTGCCAGAGATTCCAGTAGCAGAAACTGTTTCACCAGAAGCAGGAAGAGTGCAGTCAGCAGTACGAACAGTTGAAAGGTAGGCACCTGTATCAATGAGAAAAGGAAGAGTTTACCAGCAACAGTTAAATTAATAAAAGCATCAGAAGTAGCAGGAGAAACAGAAAGACATTAAAAAGAACTAATGCTCTGCCCATCGCCCTGTCATTGCTGTTGAAATTCCTGAGATTGAAATGGTTTAGCATTCACATTTGGGAATTTTGATGTTAGAGCGCCACCTGCTGGATGAAGTGGGCATTCATTTTTCCAGTGGCCTGGTTGATGACGATATGTGTATGCGTCACAGGGGAGGGGCTGAGGGGGTGATCCCTGAGCCCTCCCTCTTCCCCGACCTCACGCAGTGGAGGGTGGCTGGTTGCAACTTCCCCATTGAGCCATTTGCTCTTTGCCACGGCCAGGTCGCTGATAGTCAGAGAGCTGGAGAGCTAAAAGGGATTTCTTCTTTCTTTGAACAGCCTGCAATCGATCAAAAATCTGGGTAGCGGCTTTAACTACTGCCAGTGCAGGCATCCCAGCCATCTTAACATAACAGTCTCAAGATGCTTGAAAGCCCATTTATAAAAGTACCGACCACCAAGCCATTCAAGTCTGTGTTTGTTGTATTTACCCCTCCTCCTGTGGCACCTAAGGATCATGCACAGACTGGCATTAATAATCTCTGGGATTTTCTTTCTCTCCTTGCTTGCACAACTCTACTCGGGTCCAAACTAATTTCATCGGCTGGGTTTAACTAGCCGGGCATGCAGGTTGGCTAAGCGCATTCTCTCGGCTTGCGTGGAATGTCCAGGATCCTCAGACGGGCATGAAAGCACCTCATTGCCCTCTCCTACTCCCATTTGAGCTACTAGGGCTGACTTCTGTTCTGGGGACAGGAGTCTGGAGAGTAGCTGATTCATATCAGCCCAAGTTGGATTATAAACGTTAATGATTTGTTCGAGTTTTTCTTTAAATTCATTGGGAGCCTCCTTGAGTTTTGGAAAGGTATTGGACCAGTTCATTAAGTCTGTGGTGGTCCAGGGAATGTGTACAAAAGTATTTTGCCTGCCTGCAATTGCTGGGGGATATTGGCAAAGTGGATACAAGCCAGCAGGCTGAATTTGAGGAAAACACCCAGGGAAGTTTTCTGGATTAAAGTAGATAGAGGTAAGTGCTCCATTGCCCCCTTTTTCCAATTTTATCTGGCAGTGGGTACAGCTATCCATGGAAGTAGCTACAATTTCAAACTTTGCTCTAATTCTGGCGCAAGCCCTTTCTGTAATTCTTGCATCGACAATTGGGAAAACTGTTCCTTAAAAGTTAATTCTTCAGGAGACAATGGCCATATTTCTTTAGTTAGTTTGGGTGGGGGGTGTTTCTAACATTGCCGTCAGCTTGTCTATAGAGCGTTTAGGCGTTTCAGAGTTTAAAATGGCACCCGCTCAAGCTGGGAAAGGCGGTACCTGCTCTGAATGTAAAATGCTGGCCCCCTGAGCTTGAGGCCCATGTGTCCAAGATGTACTTGGCTTCTTCGTTATAGGGTGGCAGGGTGGTGGTGGATGGCAAGTAGAGGTACAAAGGTGACAAGGTGCGTTGGCTTGTGTTTTCCCCTTTTTCTTTTCTCTTTTCTTTCAGTTGTGCTTTTAACTTTATGTTAGAGTCCTGAAGACTCACAACTACAGTAGGGCCCCACTCATACAGCGGGTTACGTTCCAGACCCCCACTGAAAAGTGAAACCTGCTGTGGAGTGGGACATAGCACGTGATCAGCTGTACAGTACAGCTGATTGCACACTACAGCTGATCGCTGTCAGCTGGAATGAGGCGGCTAGAGCTCCCCGCGCTACAGCTAATCAGTTGTAGCGCACAATTAGCTGTAGCGTGGGGAGCTCCAGCCGCCACACTCCACCTGATAGCGCTTGGACCCTGAAGCTCCATGTGCTACAGTTGATCAGCTGATCAGATGTCGTGCACAATCAGCTGATCAAATGTCTTGTGCAATCAGCTGTAGCGTGGGGAGCTCCAGCCGCCACACTCCAGCTGACAGTGCTTGGCCCCTGAAGCTCCCTGTGCTACAGCTGATCGCCCCACTGGCACCATATTAGCAGAACACCAAAAAGCAGGGCCCTACTGTATAGATTTCTATTTCCTGCATTCCGCCTCTTCGTCCCACAGGAACCAGAAATCCATTTGCCCAGGCTTAGTGGTTTCCAGAATTCCCCATAAATAGGTGAGCTTGTCGATCTCAAAAGTGCCACTTTCCAGAAACCCATTCCACCAATAGGCCAGCTTTACCAGCTTTTGACCAGTTTTTGGACCCAGATGGGTCTCGCAATTTTCGGCACATGTAACCCAAAGGGGTCCTTGCATCGGGACAAGACACCCCCCACCCATGTTTTGTCCAGAGCTGAAACTGATCAAGCGGTGGAAAAGAGCAGTTTAGAAAGCCAGGCGTTCCCAACAGACAGAGAAAAAGTTGGAACAGTATCAGTTTCAGTGGTGGCTCATTAGAACATCCTCCTGAACCAATCCTAACACCCAAACCAGTGACAATGGGACCGCTTACCCTTCGTCATGAGTGTTCACTTAGCACAGGGGCTTCGAAAAACTATGGGAAGTTCTTACCGCCCGTCCAGAAGTCCCGAGGTTGGAGGTGGGAGCTAAGCAGGGGGATTTGATCAAAATGAGGTCCTCTTACCTCTCGGGGTCTGTGCAGTCCACTGCTCTAATGTCCCCCCTTGGGGGGGCCTAGCCAGGAGATCCTCACATCCCACTTCCAACACCAGGAAATGTCATGGAATTTACGACTAGGTTCTTTTTGGAGGAGATGAATAATAATGAAGCCAAAGCCTGTTTTAAAGTTATTTATTCAGCAAAGCGCTTTACTGGAGCAAAGTACATAACTTGACTAAAAATGGCAGTTGGGTATACACACACACACACACACACACACACACACACCTACATTTGTCATAACCATAGCAATGGTCTCATCCAATTATTCTATGCTACCGTAATGCTCTGCCCCATACTAACTACCCTCCTCTATGTATTCCTGCAATATCAGTATCCTTGGCACATGTTCAGTCTGCTACATCAGTTCCATTCACTATTATCTGCGTGGCTCCCCTGCTCAAAAGGAATGGTGGCCAGAATCCTCCTCAGCTTTTATATCTGAGCCTTCAGAGCACAGCTGCAGCTTACTTGGACCTACCCATGAGCAGTAGCTTACTCATGAGTACCCCTTTACTCCTAAGGAATCGTTCCTCAGGTGGGCATTTTGACATCTGAGGGCCAACAGACTTCACCTTTAGCCACCAACACTCCCTGGGATTCAATGGCTGCTTCGCATCTGTCTCTGATTTTGTGAAGGAGCTATCCCATGTCTTGGGGGGGAGGTTGGGTGCCATGTCCTCTGAGGGCCTCAGATCCCCCTGATCTGCCTTATGGTACCTTGACACAGGCTGTTCCTCCATAATGTATGGCTCAGGGAGCTCCAGGTTTTCCTTCTAAGAGGATTCCTCCTGCAGGGGTGTGGCATTTCCAAAAAAAACACATTAACATATCATGCCTCCACACACATATGCATAATACACAGATGCAGACAGACACAGATGCCAAATCACATTGTCACGTCCGTAGGGTCCAGCAGTGATTGGGACACTGAGTCAAAGGTTACAGTCACTGGCTAAAGAGCCAGACTGTGTTTCTGATCCTGATGTTGGTGATTGGGAACCACTGAACCCAAGGTGGTCAGGCAGGAGCCCCCTGAACCATATTTCACAGCATCAGAGCCAGTAGAACCCACATAGGTGCCTTCCCCTGGACCCAAGTAACCAAGTGTTTGCTAAACAACCTCACTTGTCCAATGACACAGGACAGTTGTGACTGATACCCATAGGGACTGGTAAGGTGGAAGGCAGGGAGACCAATATGGTAGACCCTTCCAGCTTGTATGGGGAGAGGACCATGCCAAAAGTAGTATAAGAGCTTGGATTCATGTGATGTAGCCAGCATGATGGCAGCCCATGCAGCTGCCTTTTTTGACTGTATGCTCCTACATTTGCATTATCTGACATTCTTAAGTGTCTACTCCCAATTATTTTGATTCACCTACTTTGAGTTAAGTAGTCAAAGGACTGGCACTAGAAGTGGTGGCTGGTGCCCTTTGGGACTAGTAGGGTGGAAGGCAGGGAGACCAACAGTACGTATGTACAGTCAGAACCAACGATGGGCAGAGTTAATTAATTCTAATTTTGTTCCTATCCTCCCTTTCCATTTTCTGGGACAATACTTAGACATGAGGAGGAGGATGCTGACAAGCAATGCCATCCTCTGGACTAGTTGAAAGTAAGAAGGCAGGCAGGTGGGAGCTGGCTGAGGGCAGACTGAGGTAGGTGGGGCAATGCCTCATTTATCCAAATGGACCAGCTTCCACTGACATAGGGAGCAAAGGAGAGATGTCCCTGTTCAATCCAGAGGGATGGCACTTTAAGGGGATGGAGCCTAGGATAGGTGGACTGGAGGCAGAGGCTCAAGGCCTCTCAGTTCACTTTCACCCCTTATGGCAACAAGTTGTGTCACGGGAGAGTGGTAAAAATATGTCTGAAACTTGTCCTGCTTTAATAAGCCAGTAAAAAGATCAGAGATGCAGGCATGGGTTAATCAGACACACACCCCAGGAACTATTGTTTTTTTTTTTTTAATAATTTTTATTCAAATTTTTCCAAAAACAAACAAAACAAAGTCAAAAAGACATAACAATACATCAACAAAAAAATGAAAATAAAATAGTTGACTTCCGATTTGTCGCAGATCAGCTATAAGTATATAATATACATCAAACCTGTCCCTTAATGTATACATACAGAGTCCCTTTTCTCCATAGGCTGTCTTAATTAATCGTCAAATCCCAGTATCA
This sequence comes from Rhineura floridana, assembly GCF_030035675.1. NCBI lineage: Eukaryota > Metazoa > Chordata > Lepidosauria > Squamata > Rhineuridae > Rhineura > Rhineura floridana. Next base: position 163,390,623 of record NC_084481.1, on the reverse strand, counting down.
TCATTTTATTTTGATCTTTCAACAAAAAGTCTAAGAGAGGTTTCCATTCCTTAAGAAATGTATCTGTCGATTTTTCTCTAAGTAAACATGTCAATTTATCCATTTCTACTAAGTCCATTAATTTCAATAACCATTCTTCCATTGTTGGTGTTGATTCCATTTTCCACTTTTGTGCATATAATAATCTTGCTGCCGTAATCATATATAATATTATTCTTCCATATTTCTTTTCTATTTGTTTATCCATAAAACCCAATAAGAAAAATTCTGGTTTTGACCGAATATTTATCTTTAGAATTTTTTGCATCTTCCTACCTATCTGTGCCCAAAATAATTTCGCCTTTTTACATGACCACCACATATGATAAAAAGATCCTTCTTGTTGTTTACATTTCCAACAAACATTAGAGACATTACTATACATTTTTGACAGCTTTTCTGGAGTCATGTACCAACGGTACATCATTTTATAAAAATTTTCTTTAAGATTATAACATAATGTAAATTTCAAGCCTTTTTTCCACATATTTTCCCATTGATCCATTTGTATGTTATGACCAAAATTTTTTGCCCACTTTACCATGCACTCTTTTACTTGTTCTTCCTCCATATCCATTTTCAATAAAAGTTTATACATTTTTGCAATTATGTTTTCATCATTTGTACACAAACCTATTTCAAAATCAGATTTATTTATTTCAAACCCATACATTTTCTTGTCCATTTTATATCTTTCTAACAATTGTAAATAGGCAAACCAATGAAAACTATATCCTTCCTTTATCAATTGTTCTCTCTCTTTCATTATGTATTCTCCATGTACATTTTCTAATAGTTCTTGATAAGTTAACCATTTCTCTTTTCCAGACATTTCTCTTCTATAAAAAGCTTCTTGACTTGAGACACATAATGGTATTTTCGAATAAAACCTTGGTTTGTATCTATTCCATATTTTCAACAGAGGACGTCTTATAAAATGATTATTAAAGTCTACATTTACTTTTACTTTGTCATACCATAGATATCCATGCCATCCCCACTTCAGATTGTGGCCCTCCAAATCCAATAGTCTTTTATTCCTCAATAAGATCCATTCCTTTATCCAGACTAAACAGCAGGCAGCAAAATAAAGTCTCAAATTTGGTAATCCCAGTCCTCCTCTTTCTTTAGCGTCTTGAAGTAATTTAAATTTAACTCTTGGTTTTTTTCCTTGCCATACAAATTTAGAAATATCTTTTTGCCATTGTTTAAAAGGTAAATCAGAGGATATTACAGGTATTGTTTGAAACAAAAACATCATTCTCGGTAATACATTCATTTTTATCACAGATATTCTACCCATTAATGACAGTTGTAGTTTATCCCATCTTAGCAAGTCTTTCTTAATCTCTGTCCATAATTTTTCATAATTATTGTGAAACAACTTTGAGTTTTTATTTGTCATGATGATGCCTAGATATTTCAACTTTTTTTCTATTGTAAAATCTGTCTTGTCCATTAACTCTTTCTGTTCCCTTAAAGTTAAATTTTTCACCAACATCTTTGTTTTTTGATTGTTGATCTTAAATCCTGCTAAAGGTCCAAATTCTTTTAATTTGTCCATCAGTATATGAATTCCTTCCAAAGGGTTTTCTAGTACAATTATCAAATCATCAGCAAATGCTCTCAATTTATATTCTTCTTTTTTTATTTTTAATCCCGAAATCCTTTTATCTTGCCTTATATCTCTAAGCAACACTTCTAAAACCAAAATAAATAAAAGGGGAGATAATGGACATCCCTGTCTTGTACCCTTTTGTATTTCACATGAGTCCGTTAAGTCTCCATTAACAATTATCTGGGCCTTCTGTGATGTATAAATCGATCTAATCCATTTTATAAAGTTGTCTCCAAAGTCCATTTGCTCCAAAACCTGGAACATAAATTTCCAATTCAAATTATCAAATGCTTTTTCAGCATCTAAAAAAATCAGAGCTGCTTGTTTATCATTTCGTTGTTCTAAATATTCCAACACATTCAAAACATTCCTGACGTTGTCACGTAATTGTCTTTTAGGTAAAAACCCTGATTGATCTTCCTTTTTTTTTTTTTTTTTTTTTTCAATAATTTTTATTCAGATTTTCATAAAACATACAAGACAAAATCATAAAACATTCAAAGACAAAAAACAAAATCAAAAATAGTTAAACAAAAAGAAAAAAAGAAAAAAAAAACAAAAATAAAAAATAAAGAGTAAAATATTGACTTCCCATTTGTCAAAGATCAAATCAGTTATAAGTCTATAATATATAACAATCCTGTCTCTTAAGTCATATTATAAAATCACTTTCCTCCAGTAGTTATCTTACTTAATCATCAAATCTCATAAACATTACTTTATTCTTTCCACAAAAAGTCAAAGAGAGGTTTCAATTCTTTAAGAAATATATCTATCAATTTTTTTTCCAGATAAGCATATCGATTAATCCATCTCATTACTAATTATGATAATCTTATTGTCATAACCATAGTCAAAATAAACATTTCAATTAATCCATCACATCAGAATCTGTTAGGTTCAATAATTTCAGTAGCCATTGTTCTATTATCTCTATTAGTTCCATTTTCCATCTTCCATCTTCAGTAGTCTTGTTAAGTCCAGTAATTTCAATATCCAATCTTCCATTATCAGTATTCCATAATAATCTTGCTGTCAAAGCCATAGTCATATAGTAAGAGTCTGATGGGAATTACCTCTATCCCAAATATTTTCTTGCCATCCATTCTGAATAGGTTGCTGAAATACTGCTGTAAAATCATATCTCTGTTCTTTTTTTCAAAATACACTGGGTCATCTCTTAAAAGTTTTTCCATTGTCACATGGCTGCAGTTAATTCCATAGATTTTCTCTATATTGGGCTCCATCACATCATTCCAGTCCAGAAGATTATCCATGCCATTGATAACTTTATCTCTAGAATCTTCATTCATTTCTTCAGAGATAACATTGAGTTCCAAACAATAGATTTTATTTCTAAAGTCCATAGACTCCAAATCTTGTTCCTGTTCCACGTTGGTTCCAATCTCCGGGATCTCCTCTCTCACAGGGACCCCTATTCCAGTCTCCAGGGTCTCCTCTCTCACAGGGACCCCTGTTCCAATCTCCGGGGTCTCCTCTCTCACAGGGACCCCTTCCAGGGTCACCTCTCTCACAGGGACCCTTATATCTTTAATCTCCTGCTTCATTTTACTCAATTCAATTTTCATTATCTCAATCTCATCCATTATTTTCTGAAACATAGTTATTTCCAGATTTTCAGCCACTTTCTTAATTGCCATTTTAAAAGAAAAATATAGGAAAACCACTTCTTATTTCAGCAACAATTGGGTTAATTCTCCAAACTTGGTGACATCACAGTATAAACAGAGCAGACAGCCTTATCTCTCCAATAGTTAAGTAAACAAAATGCAATTCCCAGGATCGAAACAATTAATGGCAATCGTCAAGAAACAGATTCGTCAAAATAAAATAGACCAAAAAGAGAGTAGTCTCAAAACAGTATAATATTTTTCAAAATAAAAATCTGGAATAGAAATCCCTCTTCTGTGTATATCTTTAGAATGCAAATCCAGGACAGCTTTTTGCAACAAAAACAGAGATAAGCTATTAATTAGTGCGTAGCAGAGAGAAGTTATGGCTCCCCAGTGAGATGTCAAAAACTGATCAATCTGGCAAATCTCTTTTAAACAGCAACAATTTAAGTCAAGTAAAAGAAAAATATAGAAAGAAGGGTGCTTGCCTGTTAGTGCGTTCTCTCTTAGAAGATAAGATGAACGTTCGCTTTAACAGATAGAGCTTGCTGTTGAAAATCCGTCCCACCTTCGTCGGCTGGACCTCGTCCCATAAATTAATGAGATCTGGTCGTCCCAACAAAAATAGGCTTTGAGGTTAATCTCTTCGTTTCTCCCTACCCGGGAGAAGTTTAATCAGTCAAAAAAAAAAGAAAAAACTGACTGATATATCTGAATAAGCTTCTTTTGAGGCAGGAGCCCGTCTCAAAAGCAGGCACAGGCTAAGTCACCCTTCCCGGAAGTCCCTGATTGATCTTCCTGAATAAATTGTTGCAATATTATTTTCAATCTTTCAGCCAAAATCATTGTAAAAATTTTATAGTCATTGTTCAGTAGAGATATTGGCCGATAATTTTTTGTTTTAGTTAAATCTTGGTCCTCTTTAGGTATTAATGTTATATTAGCATTTTTCCAACTATCCGGTATCTTTCCCTCTTGCAAAATAGAATTCATTGTAGACTGTAAAGGTAGCAGGAGTTCTTCCTCCAAACATTTATAATACATTGCAGATAGCCCATCTGGTCCTGGTGCCTTTCCTAATTTAATTTTATTTATAGCTTCAGATATCTCTCTTGACGTAATAGGGCCATTAATAACTTGTCTCTGAAAATCTGTAATTTTAGGCAAATTCTGTTTAAATAAATACTCTTCTATTTTTTCAGATGGAATTTCTTGACACTTATACAATGTTGAGTAATATTGATGAAAAATCTTTTTAATTTTTACATTGTCTGTCAGCGTCTCATCTCCTTCTTGTATCTTTAAAATAATATTTTTTTGACGTTCTTTTCTTAATTTATATGCTAACCATTTCCCAGGTTTATTTGCAAATTCAAAAGTCCTTTGTTTAGCAAAATTTAATTTCCTTTCAATTTCTCTAACTGTCAACATTGATACTTGCTTCTGTAACATTTTAATTTGATTTACAATAGAAACTTTAGCTGGATTCTTTTTCAATTCTTCCTCTTTTTGTTTTATTTCTTCCAAAATTAATTGCATTTTCTGTTGTTTCTTTTTTTTTAATTCAGAATTACATTTAATAAAGTATCCCCTCATAAATGCCTTACTTGTATCCCAAACAATATTTTCACTTGTTCCTTTATGTAAATTATGTTCAAAGAACTCCTTTAATTTCTTCTTACATTCTTGTACTACTTTATCATTCTGTAATAAAGATTCATTTAGTCTCCATCTAAATCCAAGATTTTTTTTTTTTAAAGTTAATATCACAGGATTATGGTCCGAAAAAGTTTTTGGTAATATATCCATTTTAAAAATATCCTTCGCTAAAATTTTTGACATCCAAATCATATCAATCCTCGAAAATGTTTTATGTCTTTCTGAAAAATAAGTAAATTCCTTTGCATTATCATTTATATATCTCCAGGTATCCACCAATTCTAGATGTTCCATGAGTTCAAAACAAATCTTCGGTAATTTACCTTGTGTCTCTTTGATATTTTTTTCAGAAAGCCTATCAATTTTTGGTGAGATTACCCCATTCCAGTCACCCATGACACACCAATGCTCATATGAAAACTCTGACAATTTTTCCATAAGTCCTGTATAAAACCTTGTTTTATCTTCATTGGGGGCATAAATACCCACTATCAAAATGTTTGTACCTTGTAAAGTAATTTCAACCCCCACAAATCTACCACTATCGTCCAATAATACCAATTTAGGAAGCAATTGTGGGTTAATATAGAGAACAACTCCATTTTTTTTTTTTGGTCCAGCTGAAATAAATTCTTCACCCAAATTTTTACAAATCAAATATTTAGAATCTTTCTTCTGAATATGAGTTTCTTGTAGACAAATTATATCCAATTTTAATTTTTTCAAATAATGAAACACTTTCTTTCTCTTCTGCGCCGTGTTGGCTCCATTTATATTCCAAGTTAGGTATTTGTAATCCATCGTTAAGCGTGTATTTTAAAATTTGCCTGATGCTCCTTTTGATCCATCATCTTCCTTCCCCTCCTCTGCGTATCCTTGTTGACTTTGTTTCCCAGGAACTGTATCCATATCTTTGAGTTTATCTTCTTCCATATCTTTTGAAGCTTTTCTCAAGAAGTCCCTTGCTTTTTGAACAGTATTCAATCTATATTTCTGTTGTCTGAATGTAAAAATCACTCCTTCTGGAACGTCCCACCTAAATTGAATTTTGCATTGCTTAAGTTTTTCTGTAAGGAAAGCATATTCTTTTCTCTTACGTAAAAGTCTAATAGGAATTTCCTTCATCACCAGTATTTCCTTACCATCAATTTTAAAGGTATATTTAAAGTGTTGCTGTAAAACCATATCTCTGGTCGTTTTCTTTACGAAGTGAACAAGCACATCTCTTGGAATTTTTTTCATTGTTGCATATCTGGAGTTAATTCTATAAACTTTGTCTATTTCAAATTCCATCCTATCTTCATTCAAGTCCAGAAATTTTACTAAAGCATTAACAATTTTGTCTCTAATGTCTTCACCTGTTTCCTCAGGGATTGCACGGAATCTCAAACAATGCTCTTTATTTCTCATTTCAGTCATAGCTAAATAGTCCAAATTTTTTTCTAGTTCCAGATTTAGTATATCTGTTCTATTCTCCAAGGTTTGTACCTTTTCTTTAGTATTTTTTGCATCCTCCTTTATTTGCCCAATTGTCCCTTTAATCTCATCCACTTGTGTTTTAATATAGTCTTTTATATCTGTCAATTCAATTTTCATTTCCTGTTTAATTTCCTGTTTTATAGCATTAATCCCTTCCATTATTTTTTGAAACATTTCTGGGGGTATATCCTCTTCCTGTGTATCAATAGAACCTCTTCGCCCCTGGGCCTTAGTTGTTTTTTTAGTTGTCATTTTCAAAAAGAGGCCTTTAATTTCTAAAATTAATCACTGTTTCAGAACCTAAGGGCAGTCTATTTCTTCTTTTTTTTCCCTCCACCAAAAAGAAGAGTTAATATTCCAGGCCTGTAATTGGAATCCAGCCAGCACAACACAGTCCTTATCTGCATCCAAGAATGCAAAACAATTCTGGTTGCCAGGACTAAACAATTAGTAGCATATACGAGCAGCGGATTCATCCAACAAGAAATAGTCCAAAGAGAAAAATAGTCCAAAATATAATAATTACCTCTCATCCGTTTTTAAACTTTAAAAGTCCAAATTCAAGCCAGCTTTTTGTCGTAGAAAAGTAAATAAGTTGTTTATATTTTCTTTCTTCCTTAATTATATTTAAAAGAGAAAAAGTATGACTCACCCAGGTTTCTCAATTGCTGATTCATAAACAAATCCCTTTTATTGCAGTAATTTAAGCCAAATGATAAGGTTTAGGCAGAAGTGGGCTCGCTGGTTAAGAACGTTTTTTTTTTAAGAAAAGAAAAAACGCTTCGCTTCATTCCAGTCCAGCTTGCGTGAAAATCCTGACTCCGTCTTCAGCCGATCGGCTTGCCTTCTTATCTCAGGAATTTCCTGATCAATTCCAGCCGCCGACAGCTCAACGAAGTCTTGTGGAAGATCTGATCGGTTCTCCTGTACCTTGGAGAACATTTAAGCCAGTCCAAGATTCCTCTTGGCTGACTTTTAACCTGAAAAAAGCTTCCTCTGAGGCAGAGCTCCCTCAGAGACAACCACCAGCCAGCACCACTTCCCGGAAGTCTACCCCAGGAACTATTGTGATTCTCTCCAATATAAATCCTTTGTTGTTGTTATGTGCCTTCAAGTCGACTATGGCTTATGGCAACCCTATGAATCAGCGACCTCCAAGAGCATCTGTCATGAACCACCCTGTTCAGATCTTGTAAGTTCAGATTTGGAATATCTTGAAGATATGTAGCAGGAGCATATCAGACCTCGGGCATGACCTTTAACCAAACCAGACTCATCTCCTCCCTCCGCCCAAAGGGTTGATGTGTTAAGAAATACAAAAAACAGCTTCAGAAACTCCAGATCTAACAGGAAATAATGTGGTCCGGCTTGAGGTAGCAACTCTTTAGAAAGGCAGGAAACAGCTGGTGTTTAGTATGAGGCTAGCTTTATGCAGGAACCGCAAGATGAACTTTGAATAACAGAAACCGCTTGACCACACTCTAAGAAATAGAACTTTTTTAATCTTAGTGGTTTGATGGCTTATTAGGTAAAGAAACCAATGTCTTATTAACCACTTTTTATAGGAATATTATTAGCACTATGTAATGACAAGTTATTATGTTGAGGTGACTTTTAGACAAGTATATAAGGAGCTTTTTATATTATAAGGGTGCTCGTTCTCTAACTTGGCTGTGAGATTGAGACCCAGGCTTGGTAAAGTATGCTTTTATATTGTAAGACCTGATCAATGCTCTTTTAATCATTCTTAGGGAAAGTATTTTCTGTATTAGGGATACATCAATAAAATAGAGTTGTATTATTCATGGTTGTTCTTGCTGGCTCTTCTTCAAAATAAGTTGTCTCTCCTATAATACTAAGAAAGGTATTGGAGGGTCTTTTATAAGGCCTTGCTTACTGACAAAAGGAACCATTGTTCTTAGGAACAGTAACACAATTTGGGGTACAAGTGCTTGAAGAAGAGGTTACCACGACAGTTGCTCACTGAGAGTTCTCCATGGTGCTGTGGCAATTGGTCTGCCTTGCTCAGTGAGCTTCCCTGGAACTGGAATAGGACACACATGCAGACAGACTGATAATTTGAAAACTGACAATCTGAAGATTGTCAAGAAGGATGTAATTTTCATTCCCATTGTGGATGGGAATGAAAATTGTGCTATCCCCGCTCTTCAGACTACTTAATTCTGCATGCTTTTGCTGTTCTTTTGTTTGTTTTATAATAGTAGCAGTATTTTGGGTTTGGAACTGTTGAGCCCTGGGAAAGACTTGGTGGGTCAGATCCATCCTTTAGGCCAGCACTTAATCTACTTCTGATCTACAGAAAGTTTTTGTAACCAGAATACTGGGGGACTTGATCTGGATCTCTAAATCTAAACCTATTTGCACAAGTCTCCAAGAATCAGCATACAAAACTATAATTTATTTTATTTATTTATTTATTTCAATTTTTATACCGCCCATAGAAAGCTCTCTGGGCGGTGTACAACAATAAAAATATAAATTTACATTTCAATTGTAAAACCACATAATCATCAAATCAACAATTAAACAAACAGATGAAACATGTAACTGACATATACAACAATAATACAGATACTAAAATATTAAAAATATTAAAATGCCTGGGCAAAGAAGAAGGTTTTCACCTGGCGCCGAAAGGATAGTAAAGTAGGCGCCAGGCGTACCTCGTCAGGAAGGGTGTTCCATAGTTCGGGGGCCACTACCAATAGTTTTGAATAGCACCTGAATAGTACCTGACTACTTGAAGGCTTCAGTGCGTTCAAAGTATTAGCCCAAGAAATGGTGGATGGGATATGTATTTTGTAAACCACATAGAGTTTTTTTGGTTTGAATAAGCAGTACATAAATTTTGTTAAATAAATAAATAAAATACTCCAGCACCTTCCCTTCAGGACCACTTTCAAACCAGAACTGGATAAGACACCCTCTAGTACATTCTTAGAACCAATTCTGGATATGCATCACAATAAACAATAGGAGTGTCTGCAAAATTGGGGAGCACAATTGCCCTTTGACTGGTTTCTCACTCCAGCTTCAGGCCCTTCACATTCACCCCGAGGATCTCAGGAGGAGAGAAGATGATGAGGGTAAACTGAGGCCCAAAATAGAATACACAGCACCTGTGCATGGTGATGAATAAATTTAGATTTAGAGGGATTTAGATGTAGTACATCCATTTAAATAATATATGTATTATATGGGTTTATAGAGTTAGAAGTTTTGCCCCTGTCAGAGTTGGAGAAAAAGCATTTAAAAAAAATACAAGCATTTCTGTACCCATTCTCCCTTTCTACGAAGTCTTGGCATACAGCCAAGATAGTAGCTTCCAAATCAACGCATTTGAGTTAAACAGTGAAGAGAACAGGAAATACCTTCTTAGGATTTTCTGAATGGCTGGCAGTAACCTGGTCAATTCACCTATGAATTGATATAAATCTCTGGGAACATCTATGTTTATGAAACAGAAATCTATGAGAACATGAAGGTGTTTGTTTGTAAGACTGTCCCATGAGAATGTTTATGACAAATCTGTAGGAAGAATACGTGAGAAAAGATTGCAGGAACAGCAGGTGATGTAGTTGCAGATCAGATGATCTAGAGATGGGAGACTATAAAGAGAGATCACAAATGCAGTTGTTTACCAGTCTGATGGAGTGGTCATGCTGCTGTCAGTTTGCCTAATTTCTGAGTTTTATTTTGAATCTTAGCTGAGCTCCTGTGGGTGAGATTTCAACTGTCATTCTTTTATATATGTATGTGTGAAACTATCTAGATTGTATAAGAATGCATTACATTACTTAATAATCTTGGGTTTTGTGTTGTATGATTAATTCTGATTTATTCATTTACTGGTTTGGACCAGACAAAGTATGCTCATATATACTCATATAGAAATGTGTAGTCAATAAAAAGCATAAACCCCTTCCACTGTGGAACTCCATTCTTTTTTATCCTTATTTCTGCGTGGTCCTAAGAAATATGTGGTGGGAGTTTCCTCTTAAAGTCTGTCTGTATTGGATTTACTGCTGAAGCACAGCATGAGTCCAGGTGAGTGTGGCTGCTTCATACAAGGACTCTATACAGCCTTAGGGAAGCACGAATGGCCCCTTCCTTGCTATCCTTCTGTCGGCAGGCAAAGACTTTTTTATTCCGACAGGCTTTTGGACTAGAAGATGTTTAAGATAGGGCCTCATAAGGTCTGTTGTATTGTTCTATGGTCCTATTCTTAATGTTTTAAATTGTCTTAGTATCTTAAGTGTATGTTTCATGGTTTTAATGTCACAAATAGTTTAATTCTATTTTAATTGTATATTTTTGTATGTTTTTTTACCTATGTGTAGTTTTTATTTGTAAGCCGCCCTGAGTTCCAGTTTTGGAAAAAGGGTGGGGTAAAAATAAAGATTTATTATTATTATTATTAGGCTTAAGGAACAAGTGAAGAACCTGTCCTGCCCAAACACCCTGGAGTCAGTCACAAAAGAGGAGCTGTGCTTTTCTTTAATAGGTTTATTGAGAGATTGCGGTTCAGAGTGCTTCATGAATCAGCTTACAGGTTACACAGGGTTCAGCATCATTACTAGGCTTGACTTGACTACACTGCATTAAGAAGTTGTCACAGCAACTAGTCTCATCCCCTCACCTGGCTTAAGTAAGGTTGGGTGGGCACCCTACTTGCGTGAACTGAGTGTCACTGCTGGGAGCGCGCACACACAAAAGAGCTCTGCCTCAGGGCAGCTGTTGGCGTGTGTTCTTGTCAGTGCAGGCATCTTTGTGAGTGAGGCGAGGGCAGCTACTCTGCCTCAGGAGGACCCTCCTCATCAGAGGGAGGCGTGATGCACTGGAGAAGCAGCAGAACAGATGTGGGTGGAGCAGGCACTTCAGGCAGAATGGCAACTGCCTGACTGGGCTGGGCCTCCTCATGGGTAACCGGAGCTTCAGGGGTGGAACTTTCATTGTCCAGAGCAAGAGAGTTCTCAAAGTTTTGTGCGCCCAACGTCTCAACATGGGAACCATCAGTTCATTCTAAGTCCTCCTCCTCCTCTGCCATCTTGCTGCTCCATCCCCGTTCTGCTGGGCCCATGACAGAACCCTTTAATCTGTGCATAGGTGCAAAAGACGTAGTTCAAACTATTTCAGATGGCGAGCCAGCTAGGAGTCACTAGCAGGAGATGTATCCTGAACAGGAGTCAGATAAACTGCAGTGACATCTGATTTCCTAAGTATTTGCTCTAATAGGTTGAGAAAACCATTAGACCAAGTATAGGAAAACTCAAGTTTCCTCAGCCAGAGAGAGCTGGGAGGCAGAGCATACATATATCCCTGTACCCCAAGACAGGAAAAGTCTTGGGAAGATACAAACTTCAATCATGGCACAACCATTTGCTGACAGAGAAGGCTTTGTAACTGCCTTTCATAGAGTTGGTGAAAGAGAGCCTGCAAATGATGAATTTGTGATCTTTGAAATGACATTGGTTAACAGGATTCCAGTATACCACCATAGTCTATGTGGCTGATCTGGTTGAAGGAGTTCCAGGATGGATATATGATCATGCACATATATATCAAAGAGCAGATGTACAAATATGAGCCAGAGAAACAAGGATAGCTGCCTGGTTGGGAGCAATGCTAGAGTGCCCTCCTGGAGTGATGAAGTATGGGCCAGTAGCAACAAGGGCAATTGATCCCTGGGTTGATGAGGGGAGAAATTATATCCCTTTAAGTCCGGAAGAAATGCCAGCTGTAGTCAACAGAGATGATATGGCTCAAGAGTATGAGGTTCTGAAAAGACAATATTTACTTGTTAGAGAAGAGTTTATGCAGGAACGCCAACACCTGTTCCTGGAGAGCATAGAGAGTTACCCCAAGCATTACCCATACAGGTGGTTCAAGGAGTTGTAGGACCAACACATGGTACGAAGGATGTGGCAATGTGGATTTCCAAGAATATGGCTGCTATAGAAGGGGTAGTCTCAATTCCGTCAGCAAATATACGCAAGAGTTTGATCAATGCCTTAGTACCAGCATCTTTGGCTTTGACTGAGAATGAATGTGGCAGTTGGAGTGATGCTGTGGCAGCACTCTATTTAAAAGTGCATGGACATATTGCTGCCTCTAACTTACAACCTGTCTTGGCCAATACAGCAAAAACATAGGGAGCAACAGTGGCCTTTCGATTGGGAATGTGCCTGGCTCTAGGAGCCTATGCCACTGTATATGGCATAGTGAAGAGTTGCTGAGAGGACAAGGATTAAAGGTGGCAGTGAATATAACTGTAGAAGCTCTACCAGATGACCATACAAGAGCAGAAAAGTTTGAGGCAGTGTCAGCTCAAGCGTAGAACACATTGGGTCTAGATCCGCTGGGAAGAACTCAGGGAGCTCGAGAGAAGGAGACTGCTGAAGAACTTGATGTTCGAAGACAAGGACAGAGATTTGGAGGTAGAAGAAGATTGACACGATGTGCAGGGACAGAGACATGAGATTAATCAGTTCAGAGATCTTAGGGACTCCTGCAGAAGAGATATGAAGAGCCACAGAGGCAGCAGGAGCTAGCCACATCAAGAGAATCACAAAGATATGAAGAGCCACAAAGAAGTTATGAAGAATCACCAAGAGAACAGTACCAGTTCAGACCAATGGTGGTGAAGAGTATCCTGAATTCAGAGAGTGATGTGTTGCCCGGGAAGCCAGAGGACAAGCAGCAGGTCCCCTCACTTCAAGAAGAGGCTGAGAAGGATGAGGAAAAGGATGTTCAGCTACATTGCCAGCAACAGGAGAACCTGGCAAGCTAGTTACGGAGCCAAAGGAAATGTTACATGTACATACTGTATCAGTAGAGGATAGTGAGGATGCCACTGAAGACTTAGTATCTGTATGGGGTGGTTATCTATCTGGGCAAGGCCTTTCAAGGTTTGATAGATACTGGAGCTGAACTATCTTGCACAATTTTAGCCCCAAAGAAGCAAAGGCAATATTCTATAAACAGGGAAGGCTGGACACATCATTTCAGTGAAGAAATCTCAGATGGCAAGATGCTGGGTAGATTTCCTGGCTTCACAATATCTAGAAGGAAGGATTTCTTTGGACATACAGCGAAGAAAGAATACTGCAAGACCTGATAAAAGAAATAAAAAGTGGTTAAATTGGCAATCCATGTTAGAGAATACTCAAATAACCTTCTATCATGAAGAAGATTCAGGAGCAGCTAAAGACTTCCCCGACTTTGAAACACAGCCCAAGAAAGTGTTTTTGTACCAAATATGCCCAAATGAAGAATACTAATTCCAAGACAGAAGGGAAGAGTATATCTACTGCAACAGGTTATCCTTCCTATGATAGTACACATGAATTTACATGGTTGTACCCCATTAGATACCAAGCAGCTAACACCACGCTAAGAGCTCTCATTGAGCTCACAGTTCCCCAAACCTTGCACTCAAATCAAGGAACATGCTTCACCTCTGCTAGACAGAGGAGAAGGGATTAAAAGGGGAATTCAGTGCACCTTTTCACACCCCAGAGCCCTGGGGCAGTGGAACATAAGGTCTATGGGATAAAAACATGCTTTTCCAAGTTGTCAGCCAACAAGCCGCAAAAGTGGTGCACCCTAATTTCAGATGTACAAATAGGAGTGAACATTTTGTCCAGAGCAAGGATGGTAGACCTGTATATTTTTAAGGTATGGTGTACAAATGGACATTCCCTTCCAGCAAACAGTGATTCTCAAACTGGGGGAATTAATTCAAGAAGGAATATAATTACCAAGAGTCCAGCTGTACATCTATGATGGAATCTCCCCAACCAATGAGAGTTATCAATCTACAAACCCTGTTAATTGAAGGCCAGAAGGGACAAGAAAAAATAGTGTCCACAGATAATGTGAAAAGAACCCCTAAACTCCATCAGCTATCAGAAAATGAAGCTGAGGCTAATAAACAGCCGTCTGTTGTGACCCAGGTTGGGGGGGAGGTTTCAAAGCGCCAAACTTGAACACTGAGGACTGTGAAGATGAGCTGAGGAAGGGGACTAGCAGCAGGGATAGATCATGGAGGGAGCAAGGCCCTGTCACTGACACCCCAACTCACCTTGACTCTGTCCCCATGCTACAGTGTAACCAGTTGGAGACTGTCCCTTTGAAAACCGCTAGGTTGGACACACCTCCCTCACCTGTGCCCGCAGAGGAAGCACCACCCATTGCACCTGTCATTTCCCAGCCGGGCGCCCTGCAGGTTCCCACAGTTGAGCAAGTTGACTGCCCATCACTTTCAGAGGAGGAGGCTGAGAGCCTGCCCCCTTCACCCCATGCATGCAGGAATCAGAAGTGGAGATTCAACAGTCTTTGAGGAGCCAATGGATTTGCGCAAAAGCCAAACCTTCTTAAGGCGCATGGGGGGGGTAGTTGCTGAGTCAACGTTGTAGTGCTGCAGACTCATGCTTAGATTTAGTTGCGGCAGAGTTCCTAGAAAACATAGTTAGTTAATAAGGCACACTGCTTTTGATGTAACTGCAACTTTAATAAAAAGAGAAAAACTCACAGCCACGTCTGAGACTGGATCTGTCTACTTCAGGCAGGACACCGCCCATGCCTGTCCAACATCAGTTATTCAATTAGAAGAAGCAGTAATAGTAAGACATGGGTGTTGAACGTGATAACTTAATAATATATACATGACCAAGATGAAAAAAAGGAGTGAAGAGAGATAAAATCTAAGCAGCTGCACAGTAAGTTTGGGACAAGAGATGCAGGAGTGTTTGTTGGGAAAGAATATTAACTACAAACAAGTGTCTAAGATACCACAATGGACAGACACAACCAGGTACTGAATGAATCTTATTATTAAAGAGTTTATTAAAGTAAAGAGACATACGGAAGAGCCCTGATTAAGTCGACTCTTGCCAAGATTTTAATTTGTCTCCTCTTGATTTAGCAGAGGTACTCCCTATGTCAAGAGTATCCACTTCATCAGAGAAAATGGCTGTGAATTCAAGAATTAACTGCCAATTAGAATATTGTGCTACTACCTGTATACAATAGGGGAATTGTTCCATTGGGCAGAATAGAATTACCAGAAGATAGATATCAAGCTGTGAATGCCATGGTCCAATTGATTCAACTCTCTGGAAGAAATGTGGTATGGCATACCATGGAGAATGCACCTGATATCTCCTACCTGCAAGCATACCTATATAATGTTGGGGAAATTGTAATTGTCATAGATTCTTTAATGTCTTTAACTGCTATGGCAATATGTAGTGAAGGATTTAATCATAATTGCTATTCTGGCTGGGCACCTTATGAAGTAATGTGTGAAGTCACACCTGAATTTTCCTTCACAAAGATGAATGCCATACATAAAGCTGTACTGACACATTCCATGGATCCCATTGTTCTTGTATTACCAATATGACCAATTTTCCAAACCTTGCATTTAATTATGTACAAAGATATGAAACTCCATTTTTAAGATGAAATTCTAATTGGACCCCTGAAGGAGGTGTATAAATGCTAACAGCTGAATTACAAAGTGTCCAGCCTCTGTTTCCACAGATAACAGCTACAGTCAGTGTCATCACCTAAACTGACTGGCCACTGGATGATATCATATCCTTCAGTGATTTTTATTTGAAAGAAGATAGTCTTCTGGACTGGATTGTGTCTGTTGAGGCTGGAGGAGAAAATGTTGGAAAAATGTGGGGGAATGTGAAGAATCTGCTAGAACACCGATGATACAACTACTTGACATCATGTAAAAAATAATTGTTGTTGCTTATTTGATAACACTCCTTGAGGTGCAAAGTGGGGGTTGTAGTAGGCCCATTTAAATAATTTATGTATTATGTAGGTTTATAGAGTTAGAAATTTTGCCCCCTGTCAGAGTTGGAGAAAAAGCATTTTAAAAAAATACAAGCATTTCTGTACCCATTGTCCCCCTCCAGGAAGTCTAGGCGTACAGCCAAAATAGTAGCTTTCAAATCAACAAATCTAAGTAGAACGTAAACAGTGAAGAGAACAGGAAATACCTTCTAAGGATTTTCTGAATGGCTGGCAGTAGCCTGGCCAATTCACCTATGAATTGATATAAATCTCTGGGAACATCTGTGTTTATGAAACAGAAATCTATGAGAACAGAAAGGTGATGGTTTGTAAGACTGTCCCATGACAATGTTTATGACAAATCTGTGGGAAGAATTTGTGAGAAAAGATTGTGAGAACAGCAGATGATGTAGTTGTAGATCAGGTGATCTAGAGAAGAGAGTAAAGACTGCCCCTGGGGAGGGACATGAGGATATAGAGTATTGGCCCAGTCCTGTTACTTAGGCTCAGCCCTAAGTTTGCTGAAGCTTTACATAACCTGAAGGAGAATTCGTGTCCAGTGAAAGTCTATTGCAATTTGATAGCACAATATCACACAACAGTATTTTCTACACATAATACAAATGCATTTATAGTTTTTAACACATGGCTGAAGTTATGCTAGTAACATTAGGGCATTACGGAATGAAATATAAATAACATTAGACATTATTCTGTCTAAATTCTGATATGAAGGTGATGATGATAGACAGGAATATATATCTTAACTAAATGGGATTCCATAATACCGGTGTGGAGGACCTTTGGCCTTCCATATGTTGCTAAATGACAACACTCATCAGCCCCAGCAAGCATAGCCAATGGCCAGGGATGGTGGGAGTTGTTCAGCAACATCTGGAGGCCCAAAGTTTCCCCACACCTACTCTAGACACTTCCAGGCCCACTCTTGCTCTCTAGAATACCACTATGAAAATTGCTTCCTCTTTTATCTCATGTGTAAGAGTGAGAGAAAGAGAATTAGATTTGGAAAGGAGATCCAGTTGAGCCGGGCAATTTGGGTGGGTCCCTACACCTGCCCTAATATTAATATTACCAGCAGCTAGACCACATACGAAAGGTAAAAAGGATAACAGGCCATGTTGGATTTCGGTTGCTATGCAAACATGAAACTCATGTTTGGAAAAATTATATAGAAGGCTCATATAATAGTGCAGCAACTTTTAATTAGTGCAAAAATATTTCAGCTGTTATTTCCATATTTAAAAAGACAGCAGGCAAATGCTGACTGCTCATTTAGAATAACTGAAAAATGTAATGACTATTTAACTATTGCTTAATTGTTTTAGCCTGATGTTTATTATCCTGAGCAGAAAATTAACCCTATTATATTCTATGTTTAATGGAATATAATGTTCAAATATCCTTTTCTCAAAGGCAATGATTTCTCATTGTTTTAACAGATAATTATGTAATCTTGATAACTATTGTTTGGATCTAGACTTACCATTCAGTGTTTAAGAAAGATTAGATCTGCTACAAAACTTAAGCATATATTTGAAGTTTATAAGCCATGGATATCATACTTAAGGGATCCCAGTTAAATTCCTTGAGAATCTCCAGAGCAGATTCTTACCACATAGCATATTGGTAATTGAACTATCTGCAAGATTAAAGCTGCAATCCAATACACACTTACCTGGGAGTAAGTCCAATTAAACCCAATGGAGCCTACTTCTGAGTAGACATGTATTGGATTGCAGCCTAAGTGGGTAAAGGGACTAACCCATCATTGTGGCTGATGGATCCCATATAATCAGCTTCTTCCCTCATTCAATTTAAATTAACAATGCAGGCTTCAAGAAAGGAGTTCTTTGTGATTTGCTAGCATTTGGAGCTGAGAAAAAGATTGTGGCATTGGCCCAGATGGTGGCCTTTGGCCAGTGGAGACAGAGTCCTGGCTGATCTTTGATGGGCAGGATAATCAGAGGTAGTTTCTGTGCCATACTAGACCATTTTGGTCAAATAGTAGCACATAAGGATGTGTGAGCTGCCAGGGAACATCCACTCAGGCCTGGAGTGTTGGTAACTGGAGAAAGCAGCAATGCCACTAAGGGGTTTTGGCAAGCAAGATGTACAAGTGATGGAGAATTTTCTCCTTTGGGATCTTTGACTGGGGGTCCTTGAAGAAATTTGAAGACACAGGCTTGAAGCAAAAAGGTAGGCCTTTATTCTTTACAAGCATATGCAGGGTCAGCCTCCCAAAGAGTCTGGAGAGGACTGCAATGAGGTACAGTCTGCATAGATCTTTTATAGAGTACTAAATACACATGACATTAGTTTACCAATCCCATAAGTTCCTTCCCACATAATGTAACAGTTCCTCCCTCATGCAATATTTCCAACCAATCAGATAACTTTATTAAAACGAGTACATGTATATTCATAATTTGCAAACACCTCCCATCCCATTGTTCTGCTGTCTTCTTTGACTAATGTCAATCTGTCCCCTTGACTAATATTTCCAATATTCCTCTGTCTCCTTGACCGATGTTACCACTATTCTGCTGTCTCACTTTATTAACGGTTTTGGGGTCAGTTGAGATCAGTTTCTACCATACACTTCATTCTAGTTATTGTGAATGGGCATACTTTCATGGCTCCTGATCGGCCAAGCTGACCCAGGACACCTTGTACAATATTACAACAAGTTCCTTACGCAATACCATGATACCAGATTGAGTTTGGTTAACTTAGGATGGCTTGGAAGTTCATAAGCACCACCGCTTTTATTAGTTTACTATAGGGGTTTTTATTTCTTATATTTACTTAGAAATCCCATTACTAACAAGAAAATACATACTATAGGGAAAGGATTATGATTAATGCACTTGAGCTACTTTTGAGGACCACACAGTCCAAAGCAGGCATTGGGTAATTCTGGCCCACCACTATCTCTCAACCCCAGAGGAATGGAAAAGGCAAACCACCTCAGAATACCTTTCACTATGAAAACTCACTTACAAAATGGTATTCTATTTATCACAAGTGAAATTGAGCACACCGAGTTATTTTAAAATGCATGCTAAAGCTCAAAGTTCCTCTCATTCCTACTTTGGAAGTGTTACAGGATATCTCTGCTAGTCAGAGTCCTTGCTCTACAAAATCAAGAAGAGAATATATGTGATTGTTATCTATTTCACTAAAAATTCAGTTTCTCAGGATGACAGTTCAAAATATATCAATCATAGATTATATGCTTATTTGCTCATAAACAATATACTCATTAATTAAGTCCATCTTTACCATGGGAAGATCTAACCAGCACATCCAGTACTCGTTACATTCTTATCACATGTGTGCTTGCTCATAAACAATACACCATTATTCAAACGTTAATCATACACACAGGCCTGCTTGCTTCATCTCATAGGTTGAGAAGTTCAAGCTGAATTAACTTCTATATGAGGCTGGATTTTGGGGTCTCCAAGGCCTGTGACCTTCTTTGCTTAGTTCCTTGTGATCATATTATATAAACCTATACCTTCTAATATAATAACCTATGTTTATATATGTGGATATATAAAAATTCTACATCACAAGGGTAGCACATCAATTTTAAATGAGACGGACTGGTATTATTTATTTATTTATTACATTTATACCCCACCTTTTTTTTCATGCTATTTTTTTTATAATTTGACCCATGAGTAGCCTACTAGCTCCCTCAAGGCTAGCCCTAGACATTTTATTACCTGAAGACTGGAAAGTGCCCAGTACAACACCAATTTTTAAAATGGGATCTAATAAATTACAGGCAAGTTAGCTTAACACGTGCTCCATAAAAATGGTTGGAAACATTATTAAAGGCAAAACTACCAAGCATATGAAGAACAAGTCTTGCTGAAGAAGAATCAGCATGTTTCTGCAAATGTAAACCTTGTCTAAGTAATCTTTTATAGTCCTTTGAAAGTGTTAATAAACGTTTGGATTGGGGTGATCCTGTAGACATTATGTACCTGGACGTCTGATAAAGTGCCTCACCAAAAACTCCAGAGTAAGCTTGGTAGTCATTAGATAAGAGCACAGGTCCTCCTATAGATAAACAATTGGTTAACGAATAGAAATCAGGGAGTCAGAATAAATTGACAGTTCTCACAATGGAACAATTTAAGAAGCAGGGTCTGCCAAAGATCAGTATTCAACCAGCTATTTTTAACTGGTTCACAAATTTTCTGGAGTTAGGGGTGAGCAGCTGAGGTGGCCAAGTTAGCTGATGGTACCAAATTGGTAGGAAAAACAAAAGGGGATTGTGAGGCACTTCAAAAGGATCTCCCCAAACAG
Organism: Rhineura floridana; assembly: GCF_030035675.1. Taxonomy (NCBI): domain Eukaryota; kingdom Metazoa; phylum Chordata; class Lepidosauria; order Squamata; family Rhineuridae; genus Rhineura; species Rhineura floridana. Next base: position 163,370,019 of record NC_084481.1, on the reverse strand, counting down.
GGGAAATGAGCAGTAAAACAGCAAATGAAGTTCAACATAAGCAAGAGTAAAATGATGCACATGGAGGAATGGGATTGCTAACCATATATGCAATAATGAAGTCTGAACTGACAGTGACTTGGGGCTGTGATGAATGCCTCAGTGAAAATGACAGCCCTTTGTGCAGCAGCTGTGAACGGCAAAACCCATCTTAGGGTTCATTAGGAAGGGGACTGAACATAAATGATATCTCCAGGTAAGACTGGGGGAGACTCCTGCCTGAAACCCTGGAGAGCCACTGCCAGTCCATTGTAGACAATACTGAGTTAGATGGACCAATGGTTGGACCAATAGGCAGCTTCCTATAAAACTACCAATATAATAGTATATATCTATTGTTCAAACAGACTTACACTGTGTACAGTTCTTTTTACTGCATCTCAAAAAGGATATTGTCAGAATGATGTTTTTGTTTCAAACAATACCTGTAATATCCTCTGATTTACCTTTTAAACAATGGCAAAAAGATATCTCTAAATTTGTATGGCAAGGAAAAAAACCAAGAGTCAAATTTAAATTACTACAAGATGCCAAAGAAAGAGGAGGACTGGGATTACCAAATCTGAGACTTTATTTTGCTGCCTGCTGTCTAGTCTGGATAAAGGAATGGATCTTATTGAGGAATAAAAGACTATTGGATTTGGAGGGCCATAATTTGAAGTGGGGATGGCATGGTTATCTATGGTATGACAAAGTAAAAGTAAATGTAGACTTTAACAATCATTTTATAAGACGTCCTCTGTTGAAAATATGGAATAGATATAAGCCAAGGTTTTATTCAAAAATACCATTATGTGTCTCAAGTCAAGAAGCGTTTTATAGAAGAGAAATGGCTGGAAAAGAGAAATGGTTAACTTATCAAGAACTATTAGAAAATGTACATGGAGAATATACAATGAAAGAGAGAGAACAACTGACAAAGGAAGGATATAGTTTTCAATGGTTTGCCTATTTACAATTGTTAGAAAGATATAAAATGGACAAGAAAATGTATGGGTTTGAAATAAGTAAATCTGATTTTGAAATAGGACTGTGTACAAATGATGAAAATATAATTGCGAAAATGTATAAACTCTTATTGAAAATGGATATGGAGGAAGAACAAGTAAAAGAGTGTATGGTAAAGTGGGCAAAAAATTTTGGTTATAATATACAAATGGATCAATGGGAAAATATGTGGAAAAAAGGTTTGAAATTTACACTATGCTATAATCTTAAAGAAAATTTTTATAAAATGATGTACCGTTGGTACATGACTCCAGAAAAGTTGTCAAAAATGTATAGTAATGTTTCTAATGTTTGTTGGAAATGTAAACAACAAGAAGGATCATTTTATCATATGTGGTGGTTATGTAAAAAGGCAAAATCATTTTGGGCACAGATAGGTAGGAAGATGCAAAAAATTCTAAAGATAAATATTCAGTCAAAACCAGAATTTTTTTTATTGGGTTTTATGGATAAACAAATAGAAAAGAAATATGGAAGAATAATATTATATATGATTACGGCAGCAAGATTATTATATGCACAAAAGTGGAAAATGGAATCAACACCAACAATGGAAGAATGGCTATTGAAATTAATGGACTTAGTAGAAATGGATAAATTGACATGTTTACTTAGAGAAAAATCGACAGATACATTTCTTAAGGAATGGAAGCCTCTCTTAGACTTTTTGTTGAAAGATCAAAATAAAATGATGATACTGGGATTTGACGATTAATTAAGACAGCCTATGGAGAAAAGGGATTCTGTATGTATATATTAAGGGACAGGTTTGATGTATATTATATACTTATAGCTGATCTGTGACAAATCGGAAGTCAACTATTTTATTTTCATTTTTTGTTGTTGTATTGTTATGTTTTTTTGACTCTGTTTTGTTTGTTTTTGGAAAAATTTGAATAAAAATTATAAAAAAAAGAAAAGAAATGCAGGTGTACTTTGAGGGACAGCTAACAGGGATCTCATGAAAGAATTCTGCACTACCTCCAGAGCAGAGATATTTATATACCCCCAAAGCTGTGCGCCATACAGCAGTTGTGGGACTATCTTCTTCCGAAACACCTCAGCTGCAGGTGCAACCAAGCTCCCCCCTTGGAACTTAGAAAAACGCATCAAGGTTTGTATAGAATGGGAGGATTTCAGCTTAACTGTATCCAGATGTAACTTCCATGAAAGTTGGGCATTAAACCCAAGTCCCAAGTATCTGAAATTACATTGTTGTTCAATGGGTTTATCATTCAACTTCCAAACATGGGTTTTTTTCTTCCTCCCAAAGCCCACCACTTTTGTTTTGGCATGATTGACAAATAGATACTCCTTTGAACAAAACATACTCAGGCTTCTTAATAACCTTCGGATCCCAATTAATGTAGTGGAAATCATAGCTATGTTATCAGCATACAAGAGGACAGAGAGCTTGGCATCTAAGAATGAAACTGGAAAATATTCTGAACCACTCAAATCATGAACAATGTTGTTGATATAAAAATTAAAAAGAAAGGGAGCCAAGAGACATCCCTGGCGTACTCCTCTGCTGGTTGGTATATTTTCTGATAGTAATCCATTTGCCCCAAGCTTTACCCTGAGAGAAGTATTATTGCACACACTACTGTTTTGTTTTGCTTCTAATGCTTGCAACGATTATGGTAAAAAGCTTTAAAAACATCTTTTTTAAAAAAGAAGGTTTAAAAACATATTAAAAGGCAATTCCAACACAGACACATTTTTGTTGCAGACATGATTGTGTCCTACCCATTTGGTGTTTTGGCGCCTGTATCCTATGCTATTTCAGAACCATAAGGTACTCACTTTTTTTAAAAAGGCAATTATAGTAAAAGAAATTGATCTGCTCTTTCTATGCTAAAATACAAAAAGTAATTCTAAATAAAAAAATTACCCCTAATCCCATAACTTCTAAACAGAATATTGCCTCAGTAAAGGGCTCTATATATGTAGGAATTATGCACATGTTTAGATGGCAGTTATAAATGTTTGGGGGATTTGAACCTTGGAGGCTTAAAATACTGTGGGTGATAATTCTGCTAAGGGCTGCTCAGTCCATTGATTTGAGTCTAGCCAGCTCCAGACACTCTTGGATGAGACCGATTATCTGGATCCATTTCAGTCGGGTTTCAGGCCTGGGTTTGGTACAGAGACAGCCTTGGTCACCCTGTATGATGACCTTTGTCGGGAGAAAGACAGGGGGAGTGTGACTCTGCTGATTCTCCTTGATCTCTCAGCGGCTTTTGATACCATCAACCATGGTATCCCTCTGGGGAGACTCGCTGATTTGCAAGTTGGCGGCACTGCTTGGCAGTGGTTCCGCTCCTACTTGGCGGGCCGTCTCCAGAGGGTAGTGCTGGGGGAGCATTGCTCGACATCCTGGACCCTCCAGTATGGAGTTCCGCAGGGGTCAGTTCTGTCCCCCATGCTTTTTAATATCTACATGAAGCCGCTGGGTGCGGTCATCAGAAGTTTTGGAGTGCGTTGCCATCAGTATGCTGATGACACGCAGCTCTACTTCTCTTTTTCATCTTTTTCAGGTGAGGCTGTCAGTGTGCTGAACCATGTGATGCGTCCTTCCCTGGCTCTCCCTGTCAGGTTCCTACCTGCACGTGGCTACTGCCTGTCACTAGGCACCACCAGGGACTCCACCAGTCTGGACCGCTCTCTCTTATGGTTTCTCTCCCCGCTCTAGCACAGATCTCAACAGATCCCCCTGCTAGGCAACCACCAGTAACGTCCCAATACTAGTATTCCCAGAGACTCTGAATACTGGTATTGTTATTCTCTTCACCGCTGCCACCATTTGTTACAGTTCCCCTTCAGCCTTGGTCATTACCTTACCCTCCCTTCTGGTCTGTGAAACTCCAGCCAAGGATCAGGCCTTTGGTAAACCAAATTAAGTATTTATTACAGATAACAAAGCTAACAAGATTAACAAGATTTCTTCTTAAGGCACATAAGCATATGGTTTTACTCAATACTAATCCGAACTCCACCTCCCTCCTGGTAAACAACTCTCTAAACCCCACCAAGCAATCCACTCTTTCTCTTCTCCCCCCTATTCCACAATTTACCACCTCACATTCACCCAGATTTACCTGTCATCCTTTCATTTATACTGTCAGCCATTTTAAACATTCAGCCAATCATCAAGCATTCTATTGCCCATTCACTCCCCCTCCTCTTTCACTACTTACCATGTATACTCTAAACAACCAGAACTTACCATATATACACTAATATATAGGAACATCACAGTTCCCCCCCCTTAAACAACTGCAGAGTATTATTCCTGTTCCAGGATTTATACGTCGCGTTAACAAATAAAAGTCTCTATGGGGAAAATGTCTTTCTTTGTTCCTCTGTCTGGTCACATCACTGCAGTCCCAGCCACTTGCCTGGAAAGTCCATCGGCCAGTACATTGTCCTTGCCTTTGATGAACTGGAAGTCCACTTGATAGTCCTGTAGGGCCCAGGACCACCTCTGCAGCATAGTGTTATGGTTTTTCATAGTCTGCAACCATAACAAGGCCCGATGATCCGTAGTCACTGTGAATCTTCATCCCCACACGTATGGGCGCAACTTGTTCAGTCCCCACACGACCGCTAGGCACTCCTTTTGGACCGACGAATAGTTTTTCTCCCTCGGCGTCAGCTTGCGACTCAGGTACGCCACTGGATGTCTGGTGCCTTCTCTCTTCTGCAGCAAGACGACTCCCAGCGCGAGGTCCGACGCATCTGTAGCCACGATGAATGGTTTCTCATAGTCTGGTGCTATTAATATGGGTCCTTGGCACAAGGCTTGCTTCAGTAGATCAAAAGCCTTCTGACATTCATCCGTCCATACCACACGCTCAGAACACTTCTTCTTTGTTAATTCATGCAAGGGGGTTGCTATTTCCCCAAAATTTCTCACAAACTTCCTATAAAATCCAGCCACACCCAGAAATGCCCTTACTTGTTTTTTGGTTAAGGGGATCGGCCACGCTTGTATTGCCTCCACCTTGCTCCATAAGGGGGTGATTTTCCCACTTCCCACCTTATGTCCTAAATAGATTACTTCCTTTAGTCCAAACTGGCATTTCTTCGCTTTTATTGTGAGGCCTGCTTTTCTTAAGGCCTCCAATACTGTTGTCAGGTGTTGGACATGCTCAGGCACCGACTTGCTAAAATGGCCACGTCATCGATATAGGCCACTGCAAAATCTGACATGCCTCGCAACACAGTATTGATTAGCCTCTGAAATGAACTTGGTGAGTTCCTTAGTCCCATGGGTAAGGTCACAAACTCATATAACCCATCTGGTGTACTGAAGGCAGTTTTGGCTCTGGATTGCTCGTCTAGTTCCATTTGCCAAAATCCTTTACAGAGATCTAGTGTAGAGATAATGGTTGCTGCCCCCAATAACTCTAACATAGCGTCTACCCTAGGCATAGGATACGCATCTGGGACAGTAATTTTATTGATTAGCCGATAATCAATGCAAAACCTTGTCGTTCCATCTTTTTTCGGAACCAGGACAATACTTGAGGCCCAGGGACTGATGGATTCCCTGATCACTCCTAATTCCAGCATCTCTTCCACCTCCTTTTTGATCTCATTCAAAACTTTCCCATTCACATGGTACGGAACAGATCTGATTGGGGCATGATCTCCAGTATCAATGGAATGTATAACTATACTGGTTCGGCCAGGTTTGTTGCTAAAGAGATTCCTATAGGTTTTCAAAACTCTCAGAATCTCTTCTTTTACTTCCTCCTTCACCTCCTCTGACCATTCCACTTGATCTACCCCTCCTTTGTCTTTGCTTTCCTGTACCAAATCTGGAAGTTCAGGCCCACTTCCCTCAGGGAATAAGGTAACTTGCAACACCTGTGCATCCCTGGTATGGTAAGGCTTCAACATATTTACATGAACCACTTTGCTTTTGTTTAATTGGTCTGTGGTAATTACATACGTCACTGTGTCAAGCCTTTCTCTGATGGTATATGGTCCTTCCCAGTTAGCCTGTAATTTGTCATGTTTCCTGGGTATGAACGCCATAACCATATCTCCCACATCATACATACGTTCTCTGGCTGTTCTGTCATACCAGTAACTTTGCTTCTCCTGTGCATGACTCAAATTCTCTTTCACTACTTCCATCACTGATGTTAATTTATTGCGGAATTCCAATACAAAATCTACTACAGAAGTTTTGTACTCTCCCAGAGTTCCTTCCCATGAATTTTTTAATAGTTCCAAAGGTCCCCTCACTTTTCTAGTGAACATGAGTTCAAAGGGTGAGAAGCCTGTTGACTCCTGAGGGACTTCTCTGTATGCAAATAAGAAGCATCCCAACCGTTCATCCCAGTCTTGTGGGTGATCTTGAACATAGCTTCTTATCATGCCCTTCAAAACTCCATTGAATCTCTCAGTTAGCCCATTAGTGGCGGGATGGTAAGTAGTGGTCTTTAGATGTTTTAGACCACAACATTTCCACATACATTGCATCACTTCTCCCATGAATACACTGCCTTGATCTGTCAGCACTTCATGAGGGAAACCCAGCCTCATAAAGATTTTTAATAAAGCCTCTGCCACTACAGGGGCTTCTACAGATCTCAGTGCAAAATCCACCACCACCACTAGATATTTCTTGCCATGCCTTGTGGGTTTGGAGAAAGGGCCCACCAAATCTATTCCCACTCTATAAAAGGGTTGTCCAATTATAGGAAGGGGCTTTAAGGGTGCCTTGGTCTTTACTCCACTCTCTCCCACCTTTTGGCATATTCCACAAGATAGACAATGTTGTTTTACATCCTTGGAGATATTTGGCCAATAATAATGTGCAGCCAATCTCCTCTTGGTCTTTTTTATTCCCAGATGTCCTGCACATGGGACATCGTGGGCTACCTCTAGCAATCTGGTTCTGTATTTGCTAGGTACTATCAATTGCTTCACTGGTTCACATTCATCCTTTCTCTCAGCAGGCATCCACAGTCTATATAAAATCCCATTCTCACACACAACTTGATTCCTCAGTTTGTCAGTGAAAGGAATCTGTTGGGTCAGCGCTTGTTCCTTTATCTGCTTCAGACTTATATCTTTATGCAGCTCTTCCCTGAATTGATCTGCTTCTTCCCCAGAGACCACTTGATATAGTTTGTCTTCTTCAGCAGGTCTGCTAGTGGTTGCTATGGTGACCTGAGGCTGGTTAACAGATTCCACCCTGTTTGTTTCAGCCCCCCTTAATATGGCTTCTTTTTCTCTGCCAATTTGCTGTCTGGTCACTACATATATTTTCCCCTGTGCCCCCATAACATCTCTTCCCAGTATTACTGGTTCTTGTTGCTGGGCATTAATGCCTACTTTATATCGGCCCTTTCGGCCTCTCCATTCCATTTTCACTAGGGCCACAGGCAAACTCTCTGGTTGACCCCTCACTCCTTGGATAGTCACTGTTTCCTGAGGTAATATTTCTTCAGATTTTATTAAATCTGGCCTCAGTAACGTCTGAGCGGCACCAGTATCAAGCAATGCCCAATAAGTTGCCCCTTGTACACTCACTTCCTCTCTCAGACTTGAATCAAGGTCTGTTACTTCTGTCCAGTTTATCTGGCAAAACGGAACCTTTTTCGCTGCTTCTAAAGCCTTGGGCTCTGTTTTCACTGCCCTTGTCTGAGCAGGATTACTAATGGGGTTGGCAACCTCACATTGAAAACGTAGGTGCCCCGGTCTACCACATTTGTAGCATAATTTCTCCTCACTTTTAGGGTACACAGATCCACTCTGGGGTGTCCTGTGCCCTTCAGATTTTAATGGAGGACTCACTCGCTGTGGTACCACATCCCTTCTGCCAGCACTATATGGTCTGGGTTTAAACTCTCTTGATGTTTTCCCCACCCAGCCAGTTCTATTGGAGGCGAAGTGATCCGCCATCTCTGCGGCCTCCTGCACAGATGTAGGGGAACGGTCTTTGACCAGGAGCCTTATTTCTGGTGGTAACTGATGGTATAATTGATCCAGTATCATGAGGCTTTTCACCTCTTCCACTGACTGAGCTTTGGCACTACTCATCCACTTTCCAAAATTATCCATCAACTTTGCTCCCAGTTCCACAAAAGACCTCCCTGTCTGTATCTGGCAGTTTCTGAAAAGCTTTCTAAAGTAGTCAGGTCCCAGTCTGAACCTTTTGTATACTGCCTCTTTAAACTCAGCATAGGTGACGGGCCTGTCTGAGGGGAAATATTGGTATACCTCAGCCAATTCCCCTTTAATCAGGTTTGATAAATACTGCATGTATTTATCTTCAGGTAGCCCCCACAACTGAGCTGCTTTTTCAAAGGTGCTGAGGTAAATTTGAGGATCTTGACCAGGCTCATAGACAGCAAAGTCCTTTGGAGTAATTTTTATTTTTGCTCCATCTCTGTCTTTCCTTGTCTCCTCAGAGTGAAATTTCTCTCTATCAAATTTTAACTTTTCTACTTGTAATTCAACATCCAATGCTCGATGCTTCTCCCTCTCCTCAAACCCCAATCTCATTCTCTCAATTTCCAACTCCCTCTGTTTTTCCTTCTCTGCACCTTCCATCCTCAATCTCTCAGCTTCCATCTTCAATCTCTCAGCTTCCAACTCCCTCTGCTTGTCTTTTTCCTCAGCCTTCCATCTTAATTTCTCTCTCAAGTACTCTATATAAGCGGGATTGCTTAAATATCCTTCTGGGGTCTCTTCCCTGACAGGTTGTTTTTGCTGGGCAGTAGCAAATCCTATGAGTGCTACCCTCAATTCATCTACCCCTTTACCCTCGTGAGGTAAATTGAATGTTATGCACTTCTCCACCACCTCCTCTCTTTTCATTTTTATGTATTCAGCCATGGTGTTTGAGTTCACTCACTCTTTGCCACACACTCTTTGCCAGTCACTCTCACAAGAAATCTTGTTTTGTTATTTCTGTTTGCCACACCACTGTTCTGGATTCTCTAGTATTCGTGTCTGGATTCTCTGTTGTTCGTATCCCACCGCTACTGACACCACCTGTGATGCTTTTTACCAACTTCGGATGGTGGCCCAGCTACGTCCCTATCTGGACAGAGAGAACCTCGCTTCAGTTGTTCATGCTCTGGTAACCTCTAAATTAGATTACTGCAATGCGCTCTACGTGGGGCTGCCTTTGAAGACGGTTCGGAAACTGCAGCTCGTACAAAATGCAGCGGCCAGATTGATAACAGGGACCCGGTGGTCCGAACATATAACACCGATTCTGGCCCACTTGCATTGGCTGCCTATATGTTTCCGGGTCCGGTTCAAAGTGCTGGTGTTAACCTATAAAGCCTTATACGGTTCGGGACCACAATACCTGATGGAACACCTCTCCCGATATGAACCTACCCGTACACTACGCTCAACATCGAAGACCGACCCTCCTCCGGGTGCCTACTCATAGGGAAGCTCGGAGGGTATCAACAAGAAAAAGGGCCTTTTCAGTGGTGGCCCCCAAATTATGGAACAATCTTCCTGATGAGGTACGCCTGGCGCCAACGTTATTATCTTTTCGACGCCAGGTCATAACTCTCCTCTTCTCCCAGGCATTTTAGTATGTGTTAAAAATTGTTTTTTAACTTTTTAAGAATTTAAAAATTTTAAAGTTGTTTTAAATTGTCTAAATATGTGGTTTATTGTATTTGATGTATGACTGTTGTGAACCGCCCAGAGAGCTTCGGCTATGGGGCGGTATATAAATTTAATAAAATAAATAAATAAATAATAAATAAACGATTATGGAACCTGCATTGGCCAGAATTCTCATTCACATTACAAGCAGTGTGGTATAGTGGTTAAGGTGTTGAACTACGACCTGGTATACCAGGTTTTGAATCCCCACCCCTCCATGAAGCTCACCGGGTGACCTTGGGCCAGTCACTGCCTCTCAGCCTCAGAGGAAGGCAATGGTAAACCACTCTGAATACTGCTTACCATGAAAACCCTATTCATAGGGTCGACATAAGTTGGAGTCCACTTGAAGGCAGTCCATTTCCATTTTCTCCTCTTTATCTTTTCTAATTTAACAACCAAATATTCACACAACTATATGGAGGAGAACCTCAAAGATTAACTGAACATCAAGTAAAAATACTTTCAGAATTGTGGCACAGATTAAGCAATTTTGCAGTACTTGGCAATGTCCTCTGATAGTAACTGAATTCCATAATGGTCACCCATTCAGAGTGAACCTGAGGTTATAAAATTGGATGTGAATAAGAAAAAACTGCTTTCATATCCCAAGAACTCCCTGTGTATACCACAAATTATCTTTCAGTAAATTATATATTATATTTTTATTTGATATTTATTTCATAGTATATTTTATTCATAATTCTACTGAGATATCAATCTTCTAAAAGTGTTACTGACAATTTGCCATACATTCCAATGGGCAGAAAAAACAATTATTCATCCAATTAAATGTGACCATATAGCACAAGTTCTTAAAATGCTTATTATACAACTATTTTGATGGTCAGCTGAAGGGTATGTCTTTTAATTTTAATTTTCCTTAAGCCAAACTTCTGTGCCTAAAAATTATTCAGTGCTGAATAACTCTTTTCTTTTTGATTTGCAGTCTTGGCTTGTTGCAAACAGATAGCTAGTTAATGTTAGTTAATGTTGGAGAAATGGGGGAGGTGGGTAAAAATATTATAATATTGTTAAATTCTATAAAGTATTGGCAGAGAAAATCTGCCTTCTTATGTAAATATATGGGAACTTATTGAGTGCTACATTATTACTATTTCTAGGAGCGCTGCCCCTACCTGCTTCGTTTGGCAACCTCACCTGCTATTGCCAGTGCACCCCCCATGGGTCTCCAGTGCACCCCCTCCCTCCCCCTGCACACAGGTCACCAGCACTCCCACCTCCCCCATGAATCACCAACACTCCCCCTCCCCCATGGGTCACCAGAGCTCCCACCTCTCTCCATGCACACAGGTCACCAGTGCTCCCCCTCCCCCATGGATCAGCAGCACTCCCCTCCATAGGTCATCAATGTTCCCTCCCTCTCCCCCCACCATGGGTCACAGTGCTTCCCCTCCTCCATGGGTCACTAGCTCTCCCTGCTCCCTCCCCCCCACTGGTCACCAGCCCTCCCTCCCTTCCCCTGGGTCCCCCTCCCCTGCACGTCCCCTCCCCCACACATCCCCCATGGGTCCCTCTCCCTCCCCCATGGATTCCCCACCACCAACCGACCCACCAAGGACCAGGCCAGCCAATCCCAGCCATCACTGGGCGGCTCGCCTCTGCCACAAGCATACACTTGGCATTCAGGAATTGCGGCAGCTTGATTGGCTGTGGAGACAGACGGAGGGACTCCAGCTGGGGGACTCTGCAAAAAAAGTAACTGGTCTGTGTCCTGGAGCTTCTCCCCAGCTGTAACCATACCTGATCCTAATGGGTATGTTCCACCTTCACTGCTGGAGGCATCATAGCCTTTGGGGACTATCGGGATGGGCTAATTATATACTCAATGCCCGTTGCTATGTATTACAATTGCTGCTATTCTGTCACTGTTGATTATTTGTATTTTATTGTATTTATTATATTTACTGTATTTTGTATTTTATTGAATTTAATATGTACGCCGCCTAGAGTGGCTTCGGCCAGATAGGCGGCCTAAAAATTAAATTATTATTATTATCATCATCATCACCTAATTTACATACAGTTTATATGCCAAAATGGCTTACGTACCAGTCGCTGGAAACTGCAGGAGGGAAGAATGTTGCTGCTCTCAGGTTCTGCCTGCTGGCTTCCCATAGATATCTGCTGGACTGGATGGGCCACTGGCCTGATCCAGCAGGCTCTTCTTATGCTCTTATGACTAAGGCTGAAATCCAATATACACGTACCTGGGAGTAAGTCCCATTGAACCCAGTGGACCTTACTCCTGCATAAGCATGTATTGGAGTGCAGCCTAAATGAAATAAATAGATGATACTGCATTTTTGCAAGAAACCCACATTGAAATAATTCTGAAACTGATTCCCTCCATTTTAGTTTTACCTCTTTAGACCCCTTTCATATCACTTCCCTAGATTTCTTAAGTGTTTTACGTATTGTTGTTTTTGTGTTTTTTACTGTGTATGATTTTATTGTGAGCTGTCCTGAGTAACCAATTGTAGAGTAGAAGGGTGGGATAGAAATATTTTAAATAAGTAAATAATAAATATTTCAAATAAAAGGCAGAACTTAAGGAGATTTGCTTGCCGGCTATATTAACGGCATAACTTAGGTCAATGTAATTCTTCAGCAAACTGGCGCACACACTCAAGAGTCTTTTCAGCTTTTCTACCAAGGGCACACAGGGCTGTCGGATAAAATATAGACCCACCCCTGGACAACCTTTTCTGTGATTTGCAAACAGAGCAGCGTTCGTCTTTTGAGTTATCCCCCCACACATCAGAATAAAGAGAACTCTTTTCTCCCTCCCTTTTTCTGAGACCCGCCCATTCAATGAAAGAGGCAGCATTCGGAGAGCCGCTGAAGGGAAGTGATATCGTCTTTTGTAGACGAGAGGCGATGCTAGTTCTTGAGCTGCCGATAAACATCAGCCAATCAGAAAACCACAGTTGGGGCGGGTGGACCAATAGAAAGGACGACTATGGAGCGCGTACGAGAGTACGGTGTAAGAGTTGGGGGCGGAGATTGACCGAGGAGTGGGTTGTGGCTAGAGGACCTTCACTCAGGTAAGGGAGGAGCTTGGAGGACTGTCGTAACCGTGAAGGCGAATGAAGATCTGAGCGAGGAGTAGGAGGGCTTACTGGTCGCTCCATCCCTCAGCTTGCCGGTCAGTCAGGTGCCTTAGGATGCGCTGTTGGAGCGTCAACCTGTGGTGGAGCCAACAGTGGTTAAGCCGGATGCGGCTCTGGCAGGAAGGCCGGGCGCCGCCGCCGCTGCCCCCCCATAGAGGGCGTTATTCCGCTCCCGGCATCAGCCGCTGATCAGCCGCATGAGCTCTAGGCGGCTCCTCACGCGGGCAGCGCCTCACCCCTTATGGAGGAGCCTTTCCTTCCTTCTCCTCTCCCCGCATGGAGCCATTCCCAGTCTGCAGTCCGCGCCGTCCCACTCACCCTCCGCTGCTGGGGGAAGGAGATTATGAAGAAGAAGGGACGGCGGCGAGCTGGACAACGGCGGCGCCCGGAGCGGTCTCGTGTGGCGGCGGCGGCGGCGGCGGCACCGGCCTCTGGACCGCCGTCTTCGAATACGAGGCGTGCGGCGAAGACGAGCTGAACCTCCGCCCGGGCGACGTGGTGCAGGTGCTTTCGCAGGACTCTCAAGTGTCCGGCGATGAAGGCTGGTGGACGGGCCAGATTGACCAGCGCGTCGGCATCTTCCCGAGCAACTACGTGACCAGCAGTTGCAGCAGCAGTCGCCGGCTCTGCCTCCGCCAAGGGAGCGCCGCGGAGCTCCAGTCCCGCTACTCGCAGACCCCCGCCATACAGTGTAAGAGGGGGGCGGGGCGGTGGGTTGGACAGCTCTGTAAGAAGAAGCCCGCAATGCTTAACGGGGATTACTTAACCTTTAATTCCCTTGGCCCTCTGTTTCCCGAGATAAACTGGATTTCCCCTCCCTCTGCCCGCCCCCGTGTTTTCACTGGATGAGCTCATGCAGATGAGCCTTCAACCACGCATCTGTAAAAATCCTTTTTCTGGCAGGATGAAGTGGAAGAGCTCCTCCTGTGCTGTCTGTGTGGGATCCATGCTTGTTAATTATTTTGGATTTTTAGCCTATTTTAATTGAGCGTGGCGTTTTTGCCTGGAGGTGGCAGTTCTCTCTGTTTAACGAAACTGCGAGGATGTGGTCTTGCTTATATGGTACAGAGCATACCTTGATACTGTCAGAGGGAGCGAAGGAAGGGGTGTGGTATTGGGGCCTTGGCTATGTTTATCCTATGGCTGCTTTTTCTGTCTCAACGTTGAGCTCAACAGCAGTGATGAGCTCTTCTGTCCCTCCTCTTATCATCTGGGTTTCTTAATAAGCTAATTAAATGCTGGTCTGCTTCAGGTCAGATTAATATTATTCAATCTAATGACATTTATCTAGATGAGTTCCAGTCTGTGTTCAGGCCTGGTCATGGGACTGAGTCAGCCTTGGTTGCCCTAATCGATGACGTCTATCGAGAGTGGGACAGGGGGTGTGTGACCTTCCTCCTGCTTCTTGATCTCTCTGTGGCTTTCAGTATCATTGACCATGGTATCCTCCTGGACCAGCTCTATGGAATGGGAATTGGGGGCATCGTGTTTATGGTGGTTGCAGTCCTAGCTACAGCACCAAATCCAAAGAGTAGTGCTGGGTGATTGTTTTTTGGCCCCCTGACAGTTGTACTAGGTGCTGCTGCAGAGTACCATCTTATCACCAATGCTATTTAGTATCTATAGGAAACTGCTGGGGGCAGTCCTTAGGAGTTTTGGGACAAGATGTCATTAGTATGCTGACAACACTAAGCTCGACTTCTCCATAACATTTGAATCAGGAGAGGTTGTGCAGACCTTGGACTGATGCCTGCACAAAATTATGGGATGGATGAGGGAAAGCAAGTTGAGCTTGAATTGCAGCAAGACAGAGGCACTGTGGATGAGTGGTGAGAAATTGGTCAATTGCTTTCCCTGGGTGGGCGTGTACTTTCCCTGAAGGACCAGGTATGCAGTCTGTGGGTGCTTCTGGACCCAATTTTGTCACTGGAGGCCCAGGGAGCCTCAGTAGTTAGAAGTACCTTTTATCAGTTGCACCTGGTGAGACAACTATAACCATTCCTGGACTAGGAGAGCTTGACCACAGTAATTCAGGTGCTGGTGATTTCAAGACGGGATTACTGCAATGAGTTCTGTGGGTCTTCCCTTGCACTTAACCGGAAACTGCAATTAGTGCAGAATGCTGCAACCATGTCAGCATATAACACCTCTGCTCAGAGGACTGCACTGGTTGCCAATTTGTTATCAGCTCAAGTTCAAGATGTCACTATTAGTATATAATGCTCCTAATAGTTTGGGACCAGTTTACTTGTGAGATTGTCTTATTCCATGTGTGCTCACTCGAGCACTTTGTTCTGTGCAACAGGCGATGTTACAGATGCCTCATAATACTCATTCTGCACTTGTAAGAAATAGATCTTTTAGCATGGCAGCACCTACTCTTTGGAACTATCTGGCTATGACATCTATGAAATCATTATGCTTATGGAACATATGCCTTAGCGCTACATTCAATACAACCTTAAGAAGTTGCACTGGGGAGGAGGCATCTGGGTGCTTGCTGCTTGCTCCTTTGGGGTGCTGTCTCTCAAGACAGCTGAAGTCCCTGGTAAGTGCTGCAAGGACTGGGACCCCCTGCCTGACCCTGGCTCCACAGAGAGGCTGCAGTTAATCTTGCAGCCTCTTGCATCAGCTGCTGGCTGGGTCAGGAGGCATAAAAGCCCAGCTGCCCCTTTGGGAGTCCCGAGGGTGAGGGCACTACCCCCCCATCTATTACCTTTTTTCTTTTTTTTAGTTTTCTGTTAAACCAATCTGCAGGAGATTGGTGGTGGGGAGCGCGTGTGGTGCATGTGTAGTTCCTGCACAGGGTGAGAGCCTGTGCAGTGAACTGAATGGTAGGAGAAAGTCGCCAAATGCCTTCAGAGTGAGAGTCTGTAACTGGCAGAAGGCTGGCCCTCCCTGGGTGTGAGACAGGAGGGGGAGTAGATGGGCCCTGTGTGAAAAAGTTTGAATGGGTATGACTATTCCCAATTCTCGCAGAAGCCTTCTGGGATAATTGGCTCCGGCAGGCTTTGTTGGTGGGCTCATGTTGGGTCCATATCAGGTGTTTAGGAGGAGTCTTAGTACGGAGGAACATGGGTGATGCCACTCCAATTTCAGTGATCATGAGTGGAGGGAAATATAGCCATAGGGATATGGTGAATTACCGTAGAAGACGAGGGCAAGGCTATCTGCGCCTTGTTCCTTGCTCCCACTTCTCTCATGGATGGGTTCCTTGTTGCTCATCTGCTGTGCCCACTGGCCTGTGTGTGTTGTTGTTTAACGCCAAATAGGTACACAATAAGACCACTCTCATCCATGATTTGATTGTGGATGAAAGTGCCAATTTGGTGTGCATTACTGAGACCTGGGTGGGTGAGCTGGGAGGAGTTGATCTGACCTAGCTTTGCCCACCTGGATACTCGGTGCAACACCAGCACAGGCTACAGGGACGGGGGGAGGAGTTGCTGTGGTCTACAGAACTTCCATCTCTGTCACCAGGAAACCACTCTGTCTTGGAGCTGGCTGTGAGGGCCTGCCCCTGATGTCGGGCCGAGTAGACAGTAAACTAGGGTTGCTGCTGGTGTACCGTCCACCCTGCTGCCCGGCAGCTTCTCTGACAGAGCTGCCAGAGGCCGTCTCAGCTGTGGTGTTGGAGGAGCCCAGAACAATAGTGCTGGGTGATTTCAGTGTCCATGCTGAGGCAGCCTCTCATGTAGCGGCTCAGGACTTCATGGCTTCCATGACGACCATGGGGTTGTCTCAAATTGTCACTGGCCCGACTCATAAGGCGGGGAACACTCTCGACTTGGTTTTTGCTCCAGATGGAGGAAGAGGTAGTCTGGAGATGGGGGGTGGATGTCACCCCATTGTCATGGTCTGTCAGAGGACTCATCAGACGAGGATGACTCGGGAGTAACAGCAGCAGACCCAGAAGGAGAAATGGAGGAAACTCCTGAGAACCCAGCTCCTTCTCCCCCTCAGCTGCAGAGCACCCCAGACACAGCTGAAGCCCTTCAGCCAGACGCAGACAGTGAACAGGATACTCCCCCCTCACCTGCAGAACGTAGACAGCAGAAGGTCAGTCAGAAGAGGGGCAGGCCTGTCCACTTAAGGCCAAAACGCTGAGGGCTCACACCTGCTGACAAACCTGCTCCTTAAAAGTCAAACCTTGGCTTCAGCTTGTTGCTGACTACAACGTCAGGCGTGACCACTGTGTGCCTTCCTATCCCCTGAACCTTGACTTGGACTGATCTCTCGGCAAACTAGACCCGGACCTTCACTGATGTCTCTTCTGGATTTCTGGCTTGGCACGTAAGCTTTGAACGGCCTCTGCCCTTATCTTGTTTCCTCCTTGCTAGCCTGGCAGATTTATAGCCAAGCTGCCGGCTGAGGACTTACGGCCTGGCAATTACCAAGGAATCTCCAGCCCTGCCTGCACCCCCACCGACACTGCTGTCTCAGTGAAGAGCTGACATGGTCAGACCACTTCCTGATGAAGTTTAGACTTATGGCTCCGATCCTTCCCTGCAGGGGTGGTGGATAGATTAAGATGGTTGGCCCCCGGAGCCTAATGGAATCCACAGGATTCCTGAATGCCCTGGGGCAGTTCCCAGCAGATAGAGTAGGTGACCCTGTTGAAGCCCTTGTCACACTGTGGAACAGTGAGGAGCGTCGGGTTCTTGACACAGTTGCACCTGAGCGCCCTCTCCGGCATTGTGGAGCCTGGTTTGCACCTTGGTACACCAGTGAGCTAAGGGCAATGAAACAGGCTGGACGACGGCTAGAGTGCAAGTGGCAAAAGATGTGCTGTGTGGCTGATTAGGCACGAGTAAAACGTCATAACCATGCCTACTGTGTGGCAGTGAGGGCGGTGAAGAGGGCCCACTTCTCTGCCTCCATCGCATCCTCAAGTAGCTGTCCAGTGGAGCTTTTCTGTATTGTCAGGAGTCTGTTGACATCAACTCCAGGAAATGGCGTTTTAGACCCTTTGGAGGCCCACTGTGAATTGTTTTCAAGGCACTATAAGGGTAAAGTTGCTTCCCTCCGTAGCAGTCTTGATGCCCTATCCACATCTACTGTAGTCCCCAGTGAGGCATCCAGTGCAACGTCTGCTGCAACCTCTTGGGAACAGTTTCAGCTGATGCGTCCTGATGATGTAGACAAGGTGCTTGCAATGATGCGGCCAGCAACATGTCCTCTTGACCCTTGCCCTTCTTGGCTTATTAAAGCTTGCCGAGGCGGTTTGATTGAGTGGATCCATAGCGTGGCCAGTGCATCATTGAGAAGGGAGTGGTTCCTTGAAAGAGGCAGTGATCCAACCACTCCTGAAAGAGCCCACCCTGGACCCATTGGTTTGTGACAACTACCGACCAGTTGCAAATACCCGCTTTTTAAGGCAGGTGATTGAGAGAGTTGTGGTGCAGCTATTGCAGGTACTCTTGGATGAAACAGATTATCTTGACCCATCCCAGTCTGGGTTCAGGCCTGGTTATGGGACTGAATCGGCCTTGGTTGCCCTGATGGATGACCTTTATCAGGAGAAGGACAGGGGGAGTGTGACCCTGTTACTCTTACTTGATCTCTCAGCTGCTTTTGATACCATTGACCATGGTATCCTTCTGGGCCGACTTGGTGAGTTGGGTATCGGAGGCACTGTTTTACAGTGGTTCCGATTCTATCTCCAAGGTCGCTCTCAAAGAATAGCATTGGGTGACTGTCTTTCGACCCCCTAGCAGTTGTGCTGTGGGGTGTGTCATGCTGTTTAACGTTTATATGAAGCCCTTGGGAGCAGTCGTCAGGAGATTTGGGGCAAGGTGTCAGCAGTATGCCGATGACACCCAGCTCTATTTCTCCATAACATCTGAATCGGGAGAGGCCATGCAAGCCCTGGACCGGTGCCTGGACTCGGTGGTGGGCTGGATGAGGGCCAATAAACTGAATCTGAATCCTAGCAAGACGGAGGCACTGTGGGTTGGTGGTTCCCGCGTTCGGATGATTGGTCAGTTGCCTGCTTTGGATGGGGTCATACTCCCTCTGAAAGAGCAGGTTCGTAGTTTGGGGATTCTCCTGGATCCATCTTTGTCGCTAGAGGCCCATGTGACCTCTGTGGCTAGGAGTGCCTTTTACCAGCTTCAGCTGGTAAGACAGCTGTGGCTGTTTCTGGACTGGGATAGCCTGACCACAATTGTCCATGCACTGGTAGCCTTCAGGCTGGATTACTGTAATGTGCTCTATGTGGGGTTGCCCTTGAGGTTGGTTCGGAAGTTGCAGCTGGTGCAAAATGCGGCAGTGAGACTGCTCACTGGGGCAGGGTATCGCCAACATGTCACCCTGCTGCTGAAAGAATTATTTATTTATTTATTATTTGATTTATATCCTGCCCTACCTCCCAGCAGGAGCCCAGGGTGGCAAACAGAAACACTAAAAACACTTTAAAACATCATAAAACAGACCTTAAAATACATTAAAACAAAACAATGTTAAAAAAATTTTTTTAAAAAGCTTTAAAAACATCTTTTAAAAAAGGGTTGAAAACATTATTAAAAAAACATATTAATAAGCAATTGTAACACAGACACAGACTGGGATAGGTCTCAACTTAAAAGGCTTGTTGAAAGAGGAAAGAATTGCACTGGCTGCCCATTTGCTACCGGGTCAGGTTCAAGGTTCTAGTTTTGGTGCACAAAGCCCTATACAGCTTGGGACCAGGATACCGGAAAGACCATCTTATCCCTTATATGCCCAGTCGATCACTGCGGTCTGCATGTGAGGGCCTCCTGCAGATACCATCTTATCAGGAGGTCCATTCTGCACAACATAGGAAACAGACCTTTAGTGTGGTGGGACCTACCCTGTGGAATTTCCTCCCCTTAAATATTAGGCAGGCGCCATCTCTGTTATCTTTTCAGTGCCTATTGAAGACTTTCCTCTTTCAACAAGTCTTTTAAGTTGAGACCTATCCCAGTCTGCGTCTGTGTTAGAATTGCTTTTAATATATATATTTTAAAAACTCCTCCCCCTTTTTAACCCTTTTTATTTAAGATGTTTTAAAAGCTTTTTTAAAGAATGTTTTTAAAGTTGTTTTGTTTTAATGTATTTTAAGGTCTGTTTTTATGATGTTTTAAAGTGTTTTTACTGCTTTTGTTTGCCACCTGGGCTGCTGCTGGGAGAAAGGGTGGGATATAAATAAATAAATAAATAAATAAAATAATGTCAGGCATGCTTAGTAAGAACCAACTGTCTGTCTGAGACTTCCGGGAAGGGTGACTTAGCCTGTGCCTGCTTTTGAGACGGGCTCCTGCCTCAAAAGAAGCTTATTCAGATATATCAGTCAGTTTTTTCTTTTTTTTTGACTGATTAAACTTCTCCCGGGTAGGGAGAAACGAAGAGATTAACCTCAAAGCCTATTTTTGTTGGGACGACCAGATCTCATTAATTTATGGGACGAGGTCCAGCCGACGAAGGTGGGACGGATTTTCAACAGCAAGCTCTATCTGTTAAAGCGAACGTTCATCTTATCTTCTAAGAGAGAACGCACTAACAGGCAAGCACCCTTCTTTCTATATTTTTCTTTTACTTGACTTAAATTGTTGCTGTTTAAAAGAGATTTGCCAGATTGATCGGTTTTTGACATCTCACTGGGGAGCCGTAACTTCTCTCTGCTACGCACTAATTAATAGCTTATCTCTGTTTTTGTTGCAAAAAGCTGTCCTGGATTTGCATTCTAAAGATACACACAGAAGAGGGATTTCTATTCCAGATTTTTATTTTGAAAAATATTATACTGTTTTGAGACTACTCTCTTTTTGGTCTATTTTATTTTGACGAATCTGTTTCTTGACGATTGCCATTAATTGCTTCGATCCTGGGAACTGCATTTTGTTTACTTAACTATTGGAGAGATAAGGCTGTCTGCTCTGTTTATACTGTGATGTCACCAAGTTTGGAGTATTAACCCAATTGTTGCTGAAATAAGAAGTGGTTTTCCTATATTTTTCTTTTAAAATGGCAATTAAGAAAGTGGCTGAGAATCTGGAAATAACTATGTTTCAGAGAATAATGAATGAGATTGAGATAACGAAAATTGAATTGAGTAAAATGAAGCAGGAGATTAAAGATATAAGGGTCCCTGTGAGAGAGGTGACCCTGGAAGGGGTCCCTGTGAGAGAGGAGACCCCGGAGATTGGAATAGGGGTCCCTGTGAGAGAGGAGACCCTGGAGACTGGAATAGGGGTCCCTGTGAGAGAGGAGATCCCGGAGATTGGAACAAACGTGGAACAGGAACAAGATTTGGAGTCTATGGACTTTAGAAATAAAATCTATTGTTTGGAACTCAATGTTATCTCTGAAGAAATTAATGAAGATTCTAGAGATAAAGTTATCAATGGCATGGATTATCTTCTGGACTGGAATGATGTGATGGAGCCCAATATAGAGAAAATCTATGGAATTAACTGCAGCCATGTGACAATGGAAAAACTTTTAAGAGATGACCCAGTGTATTTTGAAAAAAAGAACAGAGATATGATTTTACAGCAGTATTTCAGCAACTTATTCAGAATGGATGGCAAGAAAATATTTGGGATAGAGGTAATTCCCATCAGACTCTTATTATATGACTATGGCTTTGACAGCAAGATTATTATGGAATACTGATAATGGAAGATTGATATTGAAATTACTGGACTTAACAAGACTACTGAAGATGGAAGATGGAAAATGGAACTAATAGAGATAATAGAACAATGGCTACTGAAATTACTGAACCTAACAGATTCTGATGTGATGGATTAATTGAAATGTTTATTTTGACTATGGTTATGACAATAAGATTATCATAATTAGTAATGAGATGGATTAATCGATATGCTTATCTGGAAAAAAAAATTGATAGATATATTTCTTAAAGAATTGAAACCTCTCTTTGACTTTTTGTGGAAAGAATAAAGTAATGTTTATGAGATTTGATGATTAAGTAAGATAACTACTGGAGGAAAGTGATTTTATAATATGACTTAAGAGACAGGATTGCTATATATTATAGACTTATAACTGATTTGATCTTTGACAAATGGGAAGTCAATATTTTACTCTTTATTTTTTATTTTTGTTTTTTTTTTTTTTCTTTTCTTTTTTTCTTTTTGTTTAACTATTTTTGATTTTGTTTTTTGTCTTTGAATGTTTTATGATTTTGTCTTGTATGTTTTATGAAAATCTGAATAAAAATTATTGAAAAAAAAAAAAAAAGAACCAACTGTCTGTGTTCTAAAAGCCAGAGTCCCAGCTGCTTGGCTTGCATAATCAGGGGGCCACACCCACATGCACACCAGACTGATTTCATGTGAGACAGTCATGGCTTCCCCAAGGGAATCCTGTGAAGTGTAGTTTGTGAAAGGTGCTGAGAGGAGACTCCTATTCCCTTGACAGACTTCTAGTGACCAGAGTGGTTTAACAGTCAGCTGCTCTGATTGAGCTCTGTGAGGGGAACAGGGCATCTCCTAGCAACTCTTAGCACCCTTCACTAACTACACTTCCCAAGATTGTTTGGGAGAAGCATGACTGCCTAAAGTGAAATAAAGGTCTGGTATGGATGTGGCCAGGGACAACGGCTTTGGTTTAAATTTGGGTGGGAGGCTACATGTGCCTGCTGTAGAATAAAAAGTTGTGAGAAACCCTGAAAAAGAATGATACTGTTCACAGTGTTTTCCTTTTAGAAAGGAAAGGGGCTTCCGCTCTGCCCAGTGCCCACCCACCCAATCCCCTCCCCTTCCTGCCCATCTCCTCTCCCTGCCCCTCCCCCAGGTCAGTTTCACCTATCCTAAGCATGATTGCACAGGAGTAAATCTCACTGAACTCAAAAAGCATGGAAATGATCAAACCTGCCCTCCCCTCCTCCTCCTCCCTCCTATCCCTCCTTCTTGCCCCTTCTCTCTCCCTTCCTTCACCTTTCCCTCCCCATCCCAGTCCCTTCCTCCTCTTCTCCTTTGCCCTCCTCCTCCTCCCCCATGGTCAGTTTTACCTATCCTAGCTATGATTACACAGGAGTAAATCCCATTGAACTCAATAAGCATGCAAACGATCAGACCTGCCTTTCCCCTCTCCCTTCCCTCCCCTCTTCCTTCTTTCTCCTCCCCTCTTCCTTCTTTCTCCTCCCCTCTTCCTTCTTTCTCCTCCCCTGCCTACTCCTGTTACCAGATTCTTCCAAGCTACACAGGAAGCGGATTGGACTGTGAAAGACCAACCAAATTGTCTTTGCATTTTGACAAATTTGTAGGGTAGTACAATATCTCAGAGAGGAGGTCAGGTCTCCTGCTCCCCTGGTGCATTCACTATAGCTACCCAATTTCCCTGCTTTTTACAGTTTGATAGAAATATCTGTGGGCTATAGGTACATTCTTAAACCGCAAGGTTTTTTGCCTATTTGTGAATATTATCCCTGCATATGGATATGCTTCTAAATCTAACCCATAGCTCTCACTGCTTGGGCCTCAGCTGTCTTCATCTGGGCTTCTTGTTTTGAGGTTGTCTTTTTTTCCCATCATGTTGCTGCTGCAGTACTCTCTTTGTACCTAAGCATATGCAGAGGAATTGAGGTGTGTAACACCAGCATGGCAAAACTTGTTACATGTTTGGCTTTTATTCTCTTGTATGAAATCATATCTGGAATATTTTAGTATTTCATTGTAGACATCTTTTTGTGGGCAAGGGATTTTAAGACTTAATATATTCTTTCTGTGGTTTAATCCTGCCCATCTTAGAAGGTCAATAGATGTTAGAGAGGGAGAACACACAGCCTTACCAAGTCATTCGGACTCCCATCTCTCTTGAGTTGTACATACAGTCTGCTCAGTGCTCACCTGTTAAAAACTGAGTTCCTTATATAGCTTGACCTTTCCTTTAGATGTAAGAGTTTGGCCCTGTTCATACGTTACAGTCAACGAGTGTACAGTCTGTGTACCTGGGTACAGAAGTAGTTGGGCTGTACACTCGTACAGTTATTCATATGTAATGTTCAACGAGTGTACAGTCTGTTATATACACATTTGCTGCCAGGGAAAGAAAATGGCTTCAGTGACACTTTTTAAATGCGCCATTGAAGCAATTCCCTTTTACTGGCAACAAGGCAAGGTATTTGGGTCTGTTATACTTCCTGAAACTGTTTCCTGTCAAGGGGTACATTCAATAGAAAGAGTTTTGGCAGAAACAGGAATGTAGTTCTACTCTTTTCATTTTTCCTGCAGATTCTTAAGTTTTTAAAATCAAAAGCCCAACTTTTAAAAAGAAAATACTCACCTGTAACTATCATAATTATAGTTATTAAAATATTGCATTTTTCATTGCCTGTTATTAGAGTATGTATACAGTTCTATAGAGATCAATAGGACTTACTCATAGATAAATCTGTGAAAGTGCAGACCTAAATATATTGAATATTTAGATATGAAAATATTTTGAGGAGGGGGCTGCAACAAAAACAAGCTGCTTGAAAGAGTATAAACTGAAACTATTCTTCCAACATGGTACACCTGATTGTTTCTTGAGGATATCATGCGTTTTAATACACAAAACTACACTAAAAATATAAATGGGGGGAAAATTCTTTATCAATTGGGCTTTCCAGCCTACTGCTCCCACTGTAACATACTCTGTCCCCTGGAAAGCCTTTCTTGGTATTTGGGAAACAAGAAAGCTCTGGGCTGTGGTTTTTATGGTTTTTCAGTAGAAATGTTTGTAGCTCAGTATCAAAGTGATCATCCGTATCTCTTTTTATGATCTATGTCAGTGGTTCCCAACCTTTATGAGTATGGGACCCCCTTTATAAGCTCAAAAATTTTGTGACCTCCCTCCAGGAGGGCAGCTTGGCTGCCAGGAAGGAAGGGGGAAAGCAGCCTTTGCTTGCAGCCTTGCTTCTTTTTCCTTCACTAAAAGCCCTCTCATTCTGAGTAAGGGCATCAGCAGCAGTGGTAGTGTGAGGAGACGGCAGTCAGTGGTAGTAATTCCCTCTTCTTTCTGGTAGCTTCACCCTCAGCCTCCTTTGGTGTCTGCCATGTATTTTATACCTTTGGTGCGCCTGAAAGATGCTCTAGCACTTCAGCAAAAGTCCTCCCCTCTCATTTGGAGCAAGGAGGTGTCATTTGCAGTGCCAGTGGGGAGCAGACAGTGTCCAGGGAGTGAAGACTTTTGAAAAAAATTAATAATTAATTCCTTTACTGTTTGCAGCCCCCTCTGGATTACTTCGTGTCCCCCAGGTTGGGAACCGCTGATCTATGTCATAATATTTAGCTTTTGGATAGCACTTTAAATGCAGGGTGGGCAGAAAGTAGATCAAAATGTATTGGTGTATCTCAGGATGACTCATAGAAGATCAGTGAGGATTTCAGACTCCTGTTTCACAATGAAAACAAGAAAATGACCACCTCACCATATACTGCTGAAATGAAGAAAGTGGGGGGTAATCCGAGTGCATTTTTGTGTGGAAATACTGTGAGCTCAGTTCAATTTTGGAACTCCAAACAAATTCCTGGGCTAAGAATTATTTAACTCTAAGTGCATATATTTTGTGGCTTGCTCTGGTTGGTGGATCTTGGGTTTTTGTAATAATAATAATAAAATCAACACAAAAAATCCTGAAGTCTAACCATCCTGATCTAGAGTATTAGATCCTGATCTAGTCTAACCATGAAGTCTAACCATCCTAACCATAGAGTATTTGCCACCCTGGGCTCCTGCTGGGAGGAAGGGCAGGATATAAATCAAATAATAAACAAACAAATAAAACATTACAACCCTACAAGGCAGGTTTGTGTTACCATAAAACCATGTGATGCAGCTACTTCTGACAGCAGTTTCTAATGGAGGCAGACATTATCATGTGTTTGACCATCAGGTGTGTCTAATTTTGATGCATGACACTTGACACTTGACATAGAAAGTAAGAGCTGCACAGAGATGAGCAAATCCACAACTTTTCTCTTCTCAATTTCTGGATACACAGTAGAAAGGTGACATTGCTTTTTTGAAAATGCCGCCTTTGGCAATGTTTTGAAGAGTCTTACCTCTGCTATTGTAGTTTCATTCTTGCAAGCACTCCCTTGAAGCATGCTACAACAACCCTGCAAGGTAGGTCTGTGCCCATACAAATGATTGAATGCAGGGATGGCCAGAAGATAGACTGTAATCCATTGGTAGATCCCTGGGAGATTTGTAGTCAATTGGCAAGCGCTTCTGGCTTCCAGTTGTTTAACAATAGCAACAAAAGGACACACATCCGTTTGGAAATTTGACAACTAAAATTAAGAATACTTGTGGAAAGTAGGAATAGATATATGTGTGGAAAGACTGTGAGCTCATCTCAGTTCTGATAACCCTGTGCTCAGCAGCTTCGCAGAGACACCGTTTTCTTTCATACTTGACGTATGTCTTTTGCAGCTGGCTGCAGTTGGTGGTTCTTGAGGTTTTAGCAAAACACAGGGTGGATCCCAGACTCTGCAATAGCAGTGCTCTCTCAGTAATGGCAGCATTGCCACTCACTGAATGGGGCAAGGTGCCTGCAAGTTCAGAGCTGGTGACGCTACCATTCTGCAGCAGGTGGGCACACACCTGCAAGCTTGTGCTGCATTCCACCAAAGTACCCCCAACCTTGCCATCTCTGTGCCACTGCCATTCTCTCTCCCCCCCCAATGTATCACTGCTGACCTATGTCATCAAATTATTGGAAGAGTCTTGACCATATTTTTCTTTCTTGACCTTTAGGAGGAAATAGACAGCACACAACAGAATTTACCTTACCATTGATTTCAATAGGTTTTAAAAGACCAAGGAAGAAAAGTATAGTGGGTAATTTATATTGGATTTATAGAGGTACTGTAGTGTACAAGTTCTGCAAAGGCCAGTGTGGTGTAGCGATAAGAGTACTGGGCTAGGGCCTGGAAGACCTGGATTCAAACCCTCATTCAGCCATGAAACTTACTGGGTGACTTTTGGGCTAGTCACCTTCTCAACCTAAACTACCTCATAGGGCTATTCTGAGGTGCTGTGTGTACGTATGCCACACTGAGCTCTTTGCAAGAAAGTTGAGATGTAAAGGAAATAAGGCATTAAATAAGATTAAGGCTACAGTCCTGTGCACAATTACTTGAGAAATTATATATATAATTTCTGAGCAATGTGTTACCTAGCCATTAAGTTATTTTATTATTGCAGTTGTGATAGCAGCTATTATTCATTACCTGAACAGGGGGGTTGGAGCAAGTTTTGGAATCTATTTGTGGCACTATCCCGAATAGTAGGTGTACTACTCGTAACAAGCAACAATAAGAGTCACATAATGATACACTGAACCTTTAACAGACATTATAAATTTTATAATATTTATTGATAAATCACCTAGTATTTAAAGGAAAGGATTGAATTTAGAAGTTAAAGGCTGTAATTCTATATTCACTTTCACTTCAGGAATAAGCCCCATTAAACTCAGTGGGACTCACTTCTGGGTAAACATGGCTAGGACTGGACTGGACTATGAGCAGACACAGAGGCAAACTCCCCTCCCTTTCTCTGCCCCCCCAACTGTTTCTTTTAAGAGGCTGGAATCCTAATGCTTCTTACCTGGGAGTAAGTCCCACCAAACTGAATGGGATTTACTTTAGAGTAAGCATGGGGTTAGGATTGTACTAGGAATGTAATCAAACTTAATTTTGTAAAAATTAACAATGTAAGTCCTTGCCTAGTTGTAGCTTCTCTGACGGAACACTTGCTTTTTTTAGGCAATCCTAACTCCATTTACCTGGGAGTAAGCCCCACTGAACTCAGTGGGATTTACTTCTGAGTAGACATTTTCCCGCCTTCCTTCCCTCAAGCACATTGCTAGCACAAAGAAGCTCCACTCCACTTACCTGGGAGTAAGCCCCACTGAACTCAGTGGGATTTACTTCTGAGTAGACCTTTTTAAAATTCAAATGTGAATTCTCCAAAGCTTTCCCTCTCCCCCATTTTTTTCTCCTTCCTTTCCTCAAACTCAATCACTGCCGGCACACAGAAGCATTGCACTCAATGGGACTTACTTCTTAGACTTTTTAAAAATTGCAGTGAGTCCTTCAAAGCTCTCTACCCCCCCCTTTTTCCCCCCCTCTTTCCTTCCCTCAAGCTCTTTCGTTGCTTCAGGCTGGTCTCCCTTTCCTCTTCCTTGCACTTGCCTCTATTTTAGCTTTATTCTTCTTTCCCGCTCCGTGGCTCCAGCAACTGATGTTTTTCTTCAGCCCATTTCTGATTGGCTGCTGCTGCTGCTGGTGGTGGTGCTGGAACAAGGCTCAGGCCGTCCCCGGGGAGAAAAACTAATTGCTCATAATCAGCTCCACGGGGACAGCATGCAGGGAGAATCACCACGTGAGCAGAAGATGTCTTTTTTCAGGATGCCTGTACACGTGGTGATTTTTGAAATCACCACATGTAGACTCTTTCTCATGAGCAGCTGTACCCAGGTACAGGGGGCTTCTACCTGGGTACAGAGTAATGTGTGAATACCCCTAGTGTTAACTATGAAACTATAGATAGCAATAGAGATTAATTATCTATTTCAGAAGTCTCCACTTTTGCTTCTGAGAGAAAGGAGAACTATAATCTGTTCAAAAGGTGTGGCTATAAAAAATAACAATAAAGCCAAACCACTCTGGTCAGTGAGTTGAACAAAACATGGTCAAATTGCACCTCTTCAAAGCATAAGCTGTATTTAACTTTTTTTCCTGAGTCAGTTTCTATGAAACACATTCCGTCTTAAAGAAATATGAAGCAAAATTAAACTTTAATGGCATTAAAAGGCTGAGGGTGTTTTGAGAAGTAATGGCAGTTTTCTGATATATCATGTCAGCCACCATTTTGTCATTATTTTCTAAAACACTCGTTGGTGGGACACTCTTCCTTTGTTAGTTCACCCTAGTAGACTTACCTGGAGTCAACAGGCACTTAGGGCAAAGCTCCAAGCAGCACTTGGACTGCTGGGCCTAGTCACTGTGTAAATTTCCCACAATGCCCCAGAGAGACAGTACACCAGGAGCATTGTGTGAAATTAAAATGGTGACCAGACCCAACCAGTTGGTAATGCTTGGAGTGCTGGGACAGAAAAATAAAATTAAAGGGGGACCTAGAACAGGATCATCAGTAAACCCTGGAGCTCTAGTAGTTGTTCAAGGATTCCATGTGTGGACAGAGCCATGGATATTCTATGGATTGATGAGAGAAATTGTATGTGGCATAGGAAACAGTGCACTTGCTAAATGGTGTGGGGCAGGAATGGAGAACATGTGACTGTCCAGATGCTGTTGGATTTCAGCTCTCATCAGCCCCAGGCAGCATGATCAATGGGCACAGATCATGGGAGTTGTAGTCTAGACTCCAGCAATATCTAGAATGCCACAGCTTCCCATCATTGGTGTAGGGTTTAACCTGTTTCTTGATGCACGTTTAACAGATCAGGTTCACACATACTGTCTGTTTTTAGCATTAGAATCATAGAATCCTAGAGTTGGAAGGGGCCTTGTAGGCCATCGAGTCCAACCCCCTGCTCACAGCAGGAAATCCACAGCTAGAGCATCTCCCGCAGATAGCTGTCCAGCCTCTGCTTGAAGACATCAAGCGAAGGGGATCCCACCACCTCCCTAGGCAGTCGGTTCCATTGCCGACCGCCCTTACTGTCAAGAAGTTCCTTCTAATGTCCAATCTGAATCTACGCTCCTGCAACTTAAAACCATTAGACCTAGTCCTACCCTCTGGGGCAGCAGTGAACAAATCTGTACCCTCCTCTATGTGATAGCCCTTCAGGTACTTAAAGAGTGTAATCATGCCGCCCCTCAGCCTTCGCTTCACCAGACTGAACATGCCAAGTTCCTTCAACCTTTCCTCATAAGACTTGTTCTCCATACCAGCTATCATCCTTGTCGCCCTCTTCTGAACCCGCTCTAACTTGTCTATATCTTTCTTAAAATGAGGCGCCCAGAACTGAACTGAGGTCTGACTAATGCAGAATATAGTGGGACTATTACTTCCCTCGACCTGGAAACTATAGCTCTTTTTATGCATCCCAAAACTGTGCTTGCCTTTTTTTGCCGCAGGATCACACTGCTGGGTCATGTTCAACTTACGATCCACTACAATTCCAAGGTCCTTCTCAAACGCACTACTGCTAAGCTGGGTATTTCCCATCCTGTACCCGTGCATTTTGTTTTTGTGGCCTAAATGCAGAATCCTGCATTTGTCTTTATTGAATGTCATTTTATTAATTTCAGCCCAATTTTCTAGTCTATCCAGGTCCCTTTGGATTTTATTCCTGTCTTCCATTGTGTTAGCTATCCCTCCCAGTTTCGTATCATCCGCAAACTTCATAAGGCTTCCCTCCACCCCATCATCTAAGTCATTGATAAAAATGTTGAAGAGTATCGGCCCCAGGACAGAACCCTGTGGCACTCCACTCGAAACCTCCTTCCAGTCTGAAGCAGAGCCACCGATGACCACTCTTTGAGTACGGTTTTCCAACCAGTTGTGAATCCACCTGACAGTATTTCCACGTAGTCCGCATTTGACGAGTTTGCTAATCAAAAGGTCGTGGGGGACTTTGTCAAACGCTTTGCTGAAATCTAGATAGATGACATCTACAGCATTTCCACCTTCTACTAAGCTAGTGACCCGATCAAAAAAAGAGATGAGATTAGTTTGACAGGATTTTTTCTTGACAAACCCATGCTGGCTCCTACTAATCACAGCATTGTCATCTAGATAGTTGCCAATGGACTCTTTTATTATCCATTCTAATATCTTTCCCGGTATTGAAGTCAGACTGACCGGCCTGTAATTCCCTGGATCTTCTTTTTTACCCTTTTTAAAGAGCGGGACGACGATTGCCCATCTCCAATCCTCCGGCACCTCTCCCGTTCTCCAGGATTTCTCAAAGATGAGGCAAGAGGTTCTGAGAGTACATCCGCAAGTTCCTTCAATACTCTGGGATGCAGTTCATCAGGCCCTGGAGATTAAATCAAAATAAGTATTTCCTGGTAAACTGGAACATGTGTCAGTTTCCCTTTGAGCTGAAACTAATGCCCAGGAACCAGGACTAACCTCTATGGCTCAAAATCGGGAATCATTTCCTCAGAATTATAGGACTTACTAATTATGGTCTTCTCTAGAAATGTTTTTGGAGTGATTACTATAGAAGCATACATGATAAAAGTGTAGTATCAAAACTGGGTGTTCATGTAAAATGTTAAACTCCTGGGAATCAAATAACCTGCTTGGGGAATCTTTCTTGGATTCACCCCTATAGTTCGTCATGGAAAGCTGAATCAGTTAGGAAGCAACTCAGTAACTTGATCTGAGAAAAAACAGTTCAGTGCTGATTTAGGCCATATATTTTATGGGAAGAAATGTCACTTGCATGTTTGCTGGACTCCAGTTTTCAGATTGCTTTGTCCTTAAGAAGCGATTATTTATATATAGCCCAGCCACAAACTATTGTTTTCTTACCTGTATAGCAATGTGTGTATGCCTATAATATGCTGTAAGTCGAGTGGGAAACCTCTGGCCCACAGGCCAAATTTAGCTTGCCGGGCGTCTCCGTTTAGCCTGATGTTACATATTTTATTTATTTATTTATTTATTATTTTATTTATATCCCACCCTTCCTTCCAGCAGGAGCCCAGGGTGGCAAACAAAAGCGCTAAAAACACATCAAAACATCATAAAAACAGACCTTAAAATACACCAAAACAAAACATATTTAAAAAGGGTTTAAAAACATACTGTTTAAAAAATATATATTAAAAAGCAATTCCAACGTTCTTCCTCCAACATATGTGACATCAGGTGTAGGGCACATACTAATGTGGCTACAAAGGAACAATCTGGAGTTCAAAGTGAGCTCCCAATTGTTCCTTTGCTGGAGGAAGGCCACCCGATTGGTGTGGTGAGTGCGCCTTGCTCCAGTAACAACAAGCAATTTCCACTGAATCTGCTGCTAGCAGTGGTTTCAATGGAAACAGCTCTGTGCTGCTCCTATGTGCCTGATAACCATGTGGCTGTTGGGTGCTCATGAAGCTCTGTGCAACAGACTTTGACAGGTGGCCAGGGCAACTCACCTGACAATTATGTGACATCATAATGTTGACATGTGAGTTATCCCACCCACTTGTCAAAGTTATCCCATGGAGGTGGGGTGCAATAAGGATCTGACCCACCAAGCCAAAAAAGTTCCCCAGTTTGTTGTAGACTGAAGATTCCAGTTACAGTCTTCAGTTGTTGCATTGTTTCTAGTTTTTATTTGCGTACAGAAATAACAAAAATGGAACGTTCAGCATATGGTAAGGCCTGTTGGTCCTTAGTAGAGTCTTTTCATTTTCACAGAATTCACATTAAGAACCCTCAGTCCATGAGAAATAAATTTGAAAGCTGTTTCATACAACCATGTTATCAATTTGCTATTTTCATGATCAGAAATAATGTGTGAATTATGTCTTATCAGTGATGGCTTATTGTCCTTCATGATTTTATAAAGCAGAAACAGAGATAGGCTGGATCAACTGACAGCCATTCACTCACATCAAAATTAGCTGCTTTGTGGGGTGAGTTGGAATTCTTTTGTGGGATAAAAGAGAATTGGAGTGGCCGCTATTTTGTTTTCCCAGGTATCTCTATTCTGATATGCTTTTTCAATTTAGAAAAAATCAAAATGGCCTCCTCCTTCACCGCTCACTGGGGGTCACCACTATAGTAAACAGCAGTGAATATTTACAAAGAAAACACTTTTACAAAGCCAGCAGATTGCTCCTCCAGCTCATTATAGTCAAGAAATGTAATGCAAGTGTAATGACTGGGAGGGGAGATATCAAAGTACTAATGCAGTCCTGTGCAGATCTAATCAGAAGTAAGCCCAATGAGTTCAATAGGACTTACTCTCAAGAAGTATCAGTGAAATGATTTGGAGAATCAAAGTCAGGGGTGGTACAATTCCATGAAACCATTTTACATGCACACACACACACGCACACACACACACAGAGGGCCCATTATAAAGAAGAGACATGAAATGAACAATCCTGCTAATCCTGTTTTATTGCAAGGGAAACATCCCTTCAGGAAACACCCCACATAGTCTTTTCATTTCTAAGTATGGTTGATCTGTATTCCCTCTCTGGTGACTCAGATTCACAAAGATGGAAAGTCTCTGGTATTTCTGATATCTATCTATCATAGTCTGATAGTCGCTTCCATGTGTAACAGAAAATACCTTAACAGAAGGTTGATTTTATTATGATGGCAATGTAGTTGTGGTGATGGGTTCGGTCTCTCCCACGTTCTTCTTCATCAAATAATGGCAGTGAGGCTGGTTTTTTAAAAAAGTGGTAGGTTACAGGATTCCTTGGCAGTTTGAAGGCCTTTTGATCTTTTTTTTAGGCAGGCAGAAGATTGTTATTTCTCTCAGGCTGGTGTCTCTTCTTTTCCCTTCTCTTCCTCTTCTGTCTTAAAACCAGCCATAGAGAAGGGAAAGGATATTTTTTCTAACGAGTCTTGCTGTAGGCAATTCGCCTGGTGTATTTCCTTGGCATGACTTGCCTCAATGCACTTTGCACATCTGAGGAAATGATGGAGGTGCGTCGGTCCTTTCTCCTTAGGCGTTCAGCTTCCCCAGACACTTTTCTGTAGATACCATCTACATAGGAGTGCAACATGCCCCAAGCATCTCTGGTCATTCGGATCTTCCTAGTCTGGAGCCTCTTTGGCAACTTGGAGCCAATTCTTCTAATTGGTGGTTTCTGCCTTCTGTATCTTTTCACAGATCTCACAGTTCTCTTTCGAACAGTGTGCCTTCGTCTGGCCTTTACCCTGTATCGTGGTCTTCTGCGCATTGGTCTCCTTGAAGCCATTTTGTTTCATACACCAAGTTTGCCTGTCTGCCTGCAAATGCCTGAATCTTCATTGAATCTGTACTCTTATATAAGGCTACATATTAAAATGAGCAGACACTTCTGTGCCCGGTGATTGGCTGACTAGAACAAAGACCCTGTGAAGTACTTCATAATACGTGATACCTGTGCTGAAATGAAGGAGATCATGGTTTGGTTTGGCTATTGGGGCTGTGTCTGGGACTTGCCTCATTTCCTTTGTATGCTCCAGTTCCCACACTCCCTCCTTTGTGAGAATTATAGTATGCCATGGCATCTGAATCGGGCAAACTTTGGTACTTCAAAAAGTAGTATTGGTATTGGTAAATTTTATTGCATGGCCATAGGCCGTTGCAAGTACAAACAAACAGTCGTCACACTTATTAAAATCACTCAGTAGAATACTAAAAATACTATACTAAAAATAGAACCATTATAACAGATCGTATCTCCCTACATGAACCTGCCTGGGACTTGAGATCTTTAGGTGAGGCCCTTCTTGTGCTCCCTACACCTTCGCAAGCATATTTGATGCGGACACGAGATAGGGCCTTGTCGGTGGTTGCTCCTAGGTTGTGGAACTCCCTCCCGAGTGAGGTACGATCAGCTCCCTCCTTGCCGTCTTTTCGGCGACAAGTAAAGACTGTTTTATTTCAGCGGGCATTTGGGACAGAGAATGATCAGGATTAATGTCTTATCGGCTTGGTGATCATACTATATGGTTTTATTATTTTAAATTGTTCGTTGTTTTAATCTATATCTTGTAGTTTTTAATTTCCCTTATAGTTTAATTCTTTTTTAATAATATATTTGTATGTTTTTAACGATGCTGTTTTTAGTTGTAAGCCGCTCTGAGTCCTATTGGAGATGGGCGGGGTAAAAATAAAGTTTTTTTATTATTATTATTATTATTATTATTATTATATAAACATCACAGACACATATATTTGGTAAAATTCTACAAAAGGAAGATCACTTGCACTAGATATTGTAGGTTTTAACACGATAGACGGGGAGCCGTCTGGTTACCCTCAAAACTCTAGCATGGCATGATGCTTAACCCGTAGCTTTTGCACCGCCAAGGCAAAATGGGCTACCCTATAAGTAACCGAATGATCATTGTCGGCTAAAAGAAACATTTGTGTCCTGGTTGCCTCTCTGCTGTAAAATCACCTAGAAATTTCTCCCTTGAATGTGCATAAGGAGGGCAGTCCAAAAGGTAGTGGGGCAAATCCTTAACCACCGCAGCTCCACATATGCATAGGCTTTGCTCCAAAGGCACCTGTTGGTAGCGTCCGGTCGGAACCGAGCTAGGCATCGACTGCATCCTGGTTTGCACCCCATTGTATGATACTGTTGTAGTGGGGGGGACGACAAAACAAATATGCAAACTACGTGATGAACATAAAATATGTTCCTAGAATCTGGATGAGAATAGCAACAACTGAAGCCAGCACTGCTGGGCCAGTATATGGTTCAGTAACTAGAGGGTTAGCTTTTTGAGTGAGAAGCAGGCCTGGGAATTCTATGCTATATTGCCACCCCTCTCCTGCGGCAACTTCCCCAGCCCATGTTAAACATGGTTAAAGTGTACACGGGCGCTGACCTTAGCCATGGTTAATGCTCACCTGGGTTTGCTATTAAACAGTGTTTTGAAACCAGCTTCAAATACTTTAGTGTTAACCACAGTTAAGTTTGGTGTTAATTGCTTTGAAGTCATCAGATCCTGTTTTAGGCAGAGTGGGTACAAGGTATTTCAGATACCCTTAAGGAATAGGCAACTCCTCATTATGGCTAAAATAATCGAGGAAATAAAACAGAAAGAGTTCAGTTTGTTTTAAATAAAAACACAGAAAAGTCGGTATGGGTGGGGTATATTACACAGGGATTGAAGAGCTGTTGATAAAATATTTTGGAGAGTCAATTCTGAAGAAAACCCTGATGACAAAATAGTGAAGTCTCAACTGTTAATTTGTACAATACTACCCTGCTTCCCCTGATGTATTACTTCTTGATCAGAGAAGACAAACCCATAAGATTGTGTTTTGTCAGTCCCACGGATATAGGCTAACCATCCTAATTTTCAATGGCCCAATTAAAGGGCAAAGCTAGATGCAACTTTACCTGAGTGAATACAATTAATGTCCAAGTTATTTTTTAAAAAAACATAAATAGCAGCTTTGGGGGTTGCAAGTAGCAGCTGGGATGGATGGGGAAAGTTTAATTTGCACACACACACCAACCATTATCATGATGAAAATTGCCTTCCTGAAGTTGCTATTTGCAGAGGAATGGACGCCTGCATTGGCGTACCCAGCAAAGCCATTAACAATTAAGAAACTGTAGGAACGGTAAGATTGTGATGTTATACAAGTTAAAGATTATCTACACCAGCTGCTAATGCTTGAGAGAATTTAAACAAATGATTGCATAATAAAAAAGGCAGAGCCCCTACCCTAAGAACCTGTTATAGAATGACCTGTAAATAGCATAAACAAACAAACAAACCCACAGGCAAAAAGATCAACAGAGATGAGCACACTCTACCGAAATGTCAGTATATCACAGATTCACAACTAATGAGAGATTTGTCAGATCTGTCCCAGAGGTGGTATACAAACTGTGTATTTCATCATCTTTCATTCGACCAATGTTTGGCTGGTATAAGACTCTTCAGGCTTGCGAGTTACACTCAACTCTTCACCATACTCTATTAAAAAGAAGTTCTTGACACTCCAAACCTTACACACTCCTATACGAGGAAGAAATTGGTTCAGCAGAAGACAAATTTAGCAGATATAAATTACATTAACAGCATAATGCCCTGTTAGTTAACTGTAAAATCTGACCAAAAATCAAATGCACAAAGAGATACTAATACATTTATCACTGTGCCCTGTCAGCACATGCTTAAAGAAACAGCACAGAGGTTACACATTCAGTTACTGCTCTCATGGTGCATTTACACTGGCTAGGGATTATGGGAATTGTAGTTTAGTAACATCTGGAAGCTCAAAGGTTCCCACCCCCGATTCATAGACAAGGCTTTCCAGTCATAACAAGATAGTCCAGCACTGGTACAGCACACAAAAGAAAGAAAATTCAATACCAGGCCATTATGGAAAACAGAAAGAATGTGTTTCCCATATCCCTGTCCAGACGGCACCTTTACCTAGTCTAGGAACAGAAACTTGTCCCTGATTAAGCAGAAAGGTTAGGGCTGGACAGGGATATCTACTCTCCATAAATCTCTGGCCTGCTGAGTACCTTCAGGTGGATGTCAAATGTGGAGGTGAGACAACCAGGCTCTGTGTGTCCCATAGCAAGGGGTGGGGAACCTATGGCCTTCTAGATATTGCTGGACTACTACTCCTAAGACCCTCGAGCATTGGCTATGCTGGTCTCCAACAATATCTGGAGGGCCACAGTTCCATTGAAAAAGGACCCCTTCATGCCTACTGTAGCCAGGATCATGCCATTTATTCTAGACCTGGAGACAGAGTGGCAATTTCTTGCACTTCCTCCCATCTATGGCTGCCACAATGGGATGATATATTGCAGCAGTGGTGTGGTAGAGCAGGGTCAATGATATCATTTTCTGGAGCACTATTTGCCAAATAAATAAGCTTCTCTCAAACAGAAATCCATCACGTAAGCTAAGCAGATATTAGCATGTATGGCTAAACTGCTACCTTTATTTTGAAAACAAAAACAACCAAACCCCCTTTATTAAGACAAACCAAAATGTCACAAAATAGTGAGTCCACCAGGAGTCTTCCTTAGGCTGAAAATTAAGCAAAGCAAGAGGGTGGTGAAAAAAAAGCTGGTTGGGTATTAAAGCCATAATGTCTGCATTGGTCAAAAATTAATTTTTGTTGTACAATTTTAGAAGGGGCATGGCTAAGGAAGGAGGGCTATCAGGGTTGTCATAAAGAATGCCTGCACTTCAGAATTTACCCTGACACCACTGTATGGCAGTTTACTTTTATTTATTTATTTACTGCATTTGTATACTGTCCCATAGCTGAAGCTCTCTGGCCTTTTAACACATACAAACAATTGTGCTGGCATGTTGTTAAATCTAGAAACGGCAATGTGTGTTGTAGCCACACATATTGATTCTTTAGTTTAATTATGTAGGGAAAACACAGAAAAACTGTTTAGTATTATCACAGCAGTATGATGCTTTGTTTTCAAGAGACCTCCTCCAGAACGTGATTACATAATGGCTTTATTCCTCTTTTCTAAAGGAGCATCAAAGCAGAAGTCAATAGTAAAAAAATTCACAGTGCAATCCTAGCATGCCTACGCAGATGCAAGTCCAACTGAGTTCAGTGGGACTTACTCTCAAGTAAGTGCATACAGGATTGCAGCCTTAGCCACTACATGCTTAAAAATCACCACTTTACTACATGCAAACTATATCACCCATCAGTGTTTCAGTTGTCACAGGCTCTATGATAGGATGATTGCAAAGGAAACAAGTATTCTGGAAGATTCGATATCACTGTTTTGACACTTGTCCATGTATCTGTTAAAGTTGCCAACCACTGAAATTAACTTTTCTCATACCTTGGTGAGGCCATCCAGCATTTCTCCCCCAACCCACCCTGGGTCAGACCCTAGCACAAAAACTGTGTATTCACCTAAGGTACACAGATATATATATGAGGGTGGGAACTAGCCCAAAAGCAAAACAAAAACATCCTTGGGATTTTTAATCCTTAGTCAATTGGACAACTCTACAAAATGGAAATGACTACCTACCGCCACTTGCTTTGGCATGGCATGGCATGGGGAGGCTGCAGAAGGTTCCAGGTTCAAATCATGCATCTTTAATTAAAAGAATCAGAAAGGAAAAAAGGTAATTAGTGACAGGGGAGACGTTTGGCTAAGACTCTCGAGAGCTGCTGCCAGTTACAGCAGATAATACTGGGCTAGATAGACCGATAATCTGATCTGGTTTAAGACACCTTATGCCCCTATGAGTGTTTACCTGCTTGCCAAGATATATTTGTACAAACCACACCTAGCAGTAATAGTACTCTAAAAGAAGGGGCCACTGCTAACATACATATAAAATGTACAAGTGAATCCTAAGAAACAGTGTGAAATAGCAACAAAGACGCTAAAAGCAGTACCCAAGTACTGTGGCTATTTCACTAGCCCCTCTTAGTATTGGCACAATTTAGAAACGTTTGATAACTAGTATAGTGTAGCTGAGCTACAAATCAGGAAGTCTCTGGTTCAAATCTCACCTCTGCCATGAACTCCCTTGGTAAGCCACTTCCTCTAGCGTCAGTGCTTCTATCACCACTATGTAACATAATAATACTAGCCTTATTTTATTATGTATTATAAGTGTTTTTATACCACCCTTCACTTAATTTCCAGGGTGGTTTCCAAAAAGATTAAGTCAATTAATGTGTAAATACAAAAGAGAAAAATAACCTAAAACACACAAAAACAGTATAAAACCGTCAGCAGCATTAAAATAGTATCTAAAAAAAGCTTGGGAAAATAAGAAGGCCTTTGCCAGGCATCAAAACAACAGGCAGATGCCAGACAAAACTTTCTGAAAAAGAGCAATCCACAACTGGAGCACCACTAAGAGATATCCAAGCTGTTTTGTCAAGATTGTGTGTGTGTACTGCCTTCAAGTCGATTCTGACTTATGGCGACCCTATGAATAGGGATTTCATGAGGCTGAGAGGCAGTGACTGGCCATCATCCCGTCACTTTAAATCATACGCCTTAACTTTGGCTTCCATCATCCCACTTAAAAAGAAATGAAGAGAGAAACAGAGAGGGAGGGTGAGAGGCTGGATGGTCTGCTGCTGTTTTCGCCTCTTTTATTGACACCCCCTGCATCAGTGTAAGTCCTTGCCTTAGCTGTAGCTTCTCTGACGGAACACTTGCTTTTTTTAGGCAATCCTAACTCCATTTACCTGGGAGTAAGCCGCACTGAACTCAGTGGGATTTACTTCTGAGTAGACATTTTCCCGCCTTCCTTCCCTCAAGCACATTGCTAGCACAAAGAAGCTCCACTCCACTTACCTGGGAGTAAGCCCCACTGAACTCAGTGGGATTTACTTCTGAGTAGACCTTTTTAAAATTCAAACGTGAATTCTCCAAAGCTTTCCCTCTCCCCCATTTTTTTCTCCTTCCTTTCCTCAAACTCAATCACTGCCGGCACACAGAAGCATTGCACTCAATGGGACTTACTTCTTAGACTTTTTTAAAATTGCAGTGAGTCCTTCAAAGCTCTCTACCCCTCCTTTTTTCCTCTTTCCTTCCCTCAAGCTCTTTCGTTGCTTCAGGCTGGTCTCCCTTTCCTCTTCCTTGCACTTGCCTCATTTTAGCTTTATTCTTCTTTCCCGCTCCGTGGCTCCAGCAACTGACGTTTTTCTTCAGCCCATTTCTGATTGGCTGCTGCTGCTGCTGCCGCTGCTGCGGCTAGAACAAGGCTCAGGCTGTGCCTGGGGAGAAAACTAATTGCTCACGATCAGCTCCATGGGGACAGCATGCAGGGAGAATCACCACGTGAGCAAAAGACGTCTTTTTTCAGGATGCCTGTACACGTGGTGATTTTTGAAATCACCACGTGTAGACTCTTTCTCACGAGCAGCTGTACCCAGGTACAGGGGGCTTCTACCTGGGTACAGAGTAATGTGTGAATACCCCTTTTGTCTCAGTTTATCACTTGATTACTTGCTTGCAAGTAATTGCTTCTTGCTACTGGTGAAAGACAAGTCACAAGGCTATAGTGTCTCTTAAACATTATATTTCTTATTGCAATCTTTATTTAAACTATACCTTATTTTATACATACCTTTTCTGCTGTGTAACCTGAATAATATGTGGTGTTCTTTGCATCTGCAAAAACCTTCCCCAAACTTCATGCTTGATTTCCAGACTCTACCTATTTGCATTTGAGGTAGGGTAAATCATGCATTAGTGGTTAGAGGGCATTTCAGTACACAAAAACAGCAAAGTTCAGAGCTCCCCAAGATCTGAATGTTAAGAATACTGCAGTTTAGCTGCTGTTAGCCACGTTTGAAATGTACCGTTAAAGGAGCTGTCCATTCAGTACCCCTTGGTTCGAAACCACGGTTTCCCCCAAGGATGTTCAAGAAATGTTTAGTGTATACCTTATGACAAGGATTCTCAAGCTGTCCACCCCTAGGGCTCACTTGAGCAAGCTAAATTTATTGAGGTCCAGTTGTTTCACAATAGAGGTACAAAGGTGGAGTCAGTAAGAAGATGGAGATTGGCATGATTGGCTGGTAATTACTGACATCATTTTCTGTTGATGTCTAATTGCTCTTTGGAAATAGCTAAATTTCTGTGCCACGGCAATTTGTTTGTGGCAGGGAGTTACATAGTTCTGTTTTCTTCAGGCTAAGCATAGACATTAGCTCTGGGGTTATCACAGCTCGGACTCCCCCTTTTAGGCAGAACCTGCTGATGCAGAATCTTCAAGTGGGGAAGCCTTTTTATTTAACATTTTCCCCTGCCCCTCCATATCTCTCAAAATATTTTATTCTCCCATTTTCCTTTCATACTTAACTTGCGCCTTGAGCCCACTCCCGAAGTGCAAATTTCATCCATCCTTTCTTTCTCCTATGCATTCACTACTTACCATTCCTCTCTATTCCCAGCTTATTATTTTCGGAGCTGCTGGTGCTAGCATTTATCCAGCCAAAAGGCTGAAACTGCATGATGTGAACAAAAGGCTACTGCATGACTGGGGGTGGGCTGCAATGCTGAGGCCCACTGATGGTCCTTGGCCCACAGTTTGAGAAATGCTGCCATGGTATGTTACATCAAAGCAGTACTCACTTTAATAGAACTTCTTGCTTCTCTTGAAATCACTTACCAAAGGACAGAATCATGTAACTTTGAGCGTTTCTAAGTAGGGAATCCAGATCTGCTTTTCCTGCGATCTGTCATGCATTATGACACACTTGAACTTCCTTTACTCTATGTGAAGAAAGTGTGTGAGCTGGCAAGGATGTTTCCTGATACTGGCACACCAATTTCCTTTTTTCCCCTTTCAACATGAATTTCCTATGTCTCCCTTTGTATTTGGATTTCAGACATCTACCTTCTGTATCCATTTATTGACGTTTCAGTAATGATGGCTCCTGATCAGATGGGCTAAAAAGGAGGTTTCATTTAATATCCTTAACCAGCCATCTAAAGGAGATGTATACTAATCATGCTAACGTTTCCTTATGAGTTATTTTTTATTGAACAAGATTTAT
Organism: Rhineura floridana; assembly: GCF_030035675.1. Classification (NCBI taxonomy): domain Eukaryota; kingdom Metazoa; phylum Chordata; class Lepidosauria; order Squamata; family Rhineuridae; genus Rhineura; species Rhineura floridana. The sequence continues at coordinate 163,328,010 of NC_084481.1, read as the reverse complement.
TTACTGCTTAATCATCAAAACGTCTAAACTGTTTACATTTTAAAAAACGGTTGTGCTTTCCATCCTGGTGTGCTGGTTAATGTTGCTTCTTTAACAGCTACTGAGGCTGTGGGGTTTAACAATACCTGTTCTAGGGCTCTCTTCACTTACTTGAGAGCATCCCTTAAGCAATATTCTGCCAGCATTTCTGATTTATTTGCATGATCATGAGATTCTCACCAAAATAAGGACATGTTCTTGCTCCATCTTGTTTAAATTGCTGTGCAGGTGTCATTTTTCTCTATGAGGCGTCTTAAGGGATTTAAACCAGTCAGCCTATTGGCAGATTTTATTTTACAGTATTTTACTCTCTTTGATGTAAATGGTGATGGTCAAATTCCTCTCCATTCAGTGTATTAGGACAGATCAGACTGCTGATGTTGCTGTGTGACATAACATGTGTTCATTAAGAAATTTAGCTACCTTGAGGTCTCTAGCCAGAAGAGAGATAGCTATAACTTTGGCACAGGAGAATTTAAAAAATAAAACATTTAAATGTAGTAGTATGTCTAGCTTTAGTTTTCTAAAATTCAGTGGGTTGTTAGCCAGTTGTATTCCAAGTAGACACATTAAAATGGACTCAAGTTTCTCATTTCCATTAATTCCACTGGGTTTTCTTTTGAGTATGACTAAAGTTGTATACAACCAAATATTAACATTTCTGTTATTTACTTATAAAATACTTTTATTTTATTAAAAATAACTGTATTTCATTAGATTCCATGGCAGTGTACAAAAGTGTGAATAAAACTATTCATACAATATATGAATCAATATTTTAAAAGCTAACAATAAAGCAAGGTAAGATGAGCTAAACCCCAAACTAGGAAGAGCTTCTCCTTCCTGTTCCAAACATCTCATAAGACCACTCCACAGTAACTCGGAGCAGGGCTTTTACTGTGGCTTCCCTTCTCTGTGGAACAGCGTTACAGTTGAGGTATGCCAGGTGTCCACTATCTGCCTTTTCTGGAAACAATTGAAGACACTTTCTTCTGCTGTGGGTGTCTACACGGTATTGTTTTGATCTGTTATGTTTATTGTGTTAAACTGTTTTTGCTGTTTTTATTGCATTTTGTATCACACCTTGAGATGTGATAACAATCATCATTATCTATGGAGCAGAGAATGCAATTTTGACTAAAATATAACCTAAAATGCCTGGGCAGATAAGACGTTCTTAACCTGGCACCAGAAAGATTGTAATGCTGGTATCAGATGTGCCTCATTGGGAAGGGCATTCCAAAGTTGAGGTGCCACCACAGAAAAGAAAATGTTTATAGTTCACTTCCTCCATCCAGATAGGATCCTTGAAGTGGCTCACAATTAATTAAAATGCACGATACAACAAGCAAAAATAAAATCCAACTAATAATTCAATTTTAGCTTGTTTTGTATTATAGGTGGCTTATTTTTAAAACTGCTCTGGGAATATGATCAAAGGGTTGTAGTAATGTACTACTAGTAGTAAAGGGCAAAAAATTAGAAACAGCAGAAAAAATCAACCAGTGCCATAAAATGCACATTCAAGGAAAACAATTTTTTCTGCCATTTGAACAAACTTGGAGGTGGAAATCTGGGCATCCCTGGATGGCAAGTTCCATAATCTGGGTTCTATCTGTCAGCTTTTACAGGGAGATGTCAGCATTGGCAGGATGCAGGCTGGGCTATAAATTCCTTGGTAATTGTCGGGGTCATAAAGTTGTTAGCTGGCAGCTTGGGTTATAAATCTGCCAGGCTGGAGAGATAACCAGGGGGAAGGCGAGATAGGGTCAGAGGGTTTGTTCTGAGCTCACGTGCCAAGTCCATGTCTAAGAGGCATAGTCAATGAGAGATTCCTAGTCCAGTTTTCCAAGAGATCAATCAGAGGGTCTGGGTTCTGGAAGACAGGAGGAACGCAGAGGTCATGCCTGACGTTGTAGTCAGCAACACGCTCAAGCCAGGAGCTGTCTTTTAAATCCCACTCCCTAAGACGGGTGTGGGTAATCAGTCCTCTGGCTTCTGTCTTAAACGGCCAGGCCGATGCTGCTGCTGCATGCCTGTCTGTCGTCTTCGCTCTGCAGGTGGGAGGGGAGTCTCTTGTTCACTGCCTGAATCTGGCTGAAGGGCTTCAGCTGTGCCTTGGACACTCTCGAGCTGAGAGGGAGTGGGAGCTGCATCCTCAGGGGTTTCGTCTGTTCTTCCCTCTGGGTCTGCTGCTGTTACTCCTGAGTTGTCCTCCTCTTCCCCCTCTGAGGACTCCTCCAAAGGGGGTATGACACTATCCTCCACATCTCACTGGGCAGAGGAAGATGTAGAAAAGATTCTCCAGATAACTTCAGCATGTGGATAGATTCATGCAGAGGGAGGTGATCCTTCAGGCACCCAGGCCTCAGACCAAGCTCCCATCAGCATCCTTGCTATTATATTTTGCATCATGTTTAGTTTCTGGACACTTCTGAAGGGCAACACTTCATAACATGTATTACAGCAGCCTAGCCTAACCTGGAAGTAACCAAGGCATATACAGTACAACTAAATATAACCAATCTTGAGCCTATGTTAAACATATCGAGTTAAACATTGGGTTAAAATATAAACAAACTGTTCATACAAACGTTGCCTTTTCTGGGGAGTTCTTCTGAATACTAGTCATAGTTTTCTTGCAGTATATGTACTATATCTTGTTGCAACCTTAGAGTGCCATAAAAGATGGGTACTGATTCCAAGATCATGTGGCACTTGTCCAATTAAAGAAAAAGTTTAAAATGTTCTGTCTGTTTGGAGCACTTGAATTGGACTGCTGGCAACTGTTCATTTTCATAGCAGATGCTGCTCATGAAAAGAAAAGAAAGATGTCTACCTTTATAAAAATGGGGGATATTTGCTGTGCAGTGTGAATCTTTATTACTAGAATAATTGCTAATGCTGATTGAAATAGCCACATCTTTTAAGAGCAAGCAAAGAAGAGCTGAAATGCATTTTTAATATACAATGATAGCTACCTGTGATGCTGTGAAACATGCTGTGTGTTTTTAGCAGTGAAACCTTTTATTTCTTTTGCATATATTTTAAGGTGTTTTTATCATGGAAGCCACCCAGAAAACTGCTTGCTCTTGCTCTTGTTACTGCTTGCAAGAAAACTGTGTAGGACACTTTCATGATACTAACTTTGCGCAATTTTTCCAGACAAGCTCTGATAGCAATAAGAACACAAGAATGAGCTGACCCATACACTTGTCATGAATAAGAGTAGTAATGCAATACCACCTCATGTCAAACAGCTAAGCCCCGCCCCTTCTGAGTTTGATGGATGACGTCAGTGGAAGTCCCACCCCGGAAGTCCCACCCCCCGCCATTTCCAGTTCCCTCGATGACCTCACCGGATATCCTGTCCCCCAGAAGCCCCAGCCCCCATGCCCCACCCCAGAAACGGTAGCCATGTGACCCCCCCAGGAGCACATGGCCCCCACTGGACCAATGGGCGTATTTTACTCAAAACGGGGTCCTGGATTGGTCCCTATAGGGGCATGTGACCCCTCTACGAGCACGTGGTCTCCAGGGGACCAATCTGAAGAGGTTTAAACCCCATAGGTGAAAATAAGGTGCCGGAAATGGACCCCAAAGAGGTCCATTTCCACCCCCTCCTCTCCAGAACAGCCCAATAGGGATAAGTAACCCCTCTACAGCTACGTCACCAAATAGGGGGAGGTTTTGAATCTCTAACCAATCAGGAGAGGGGACGGAGAGACCTGGTACAGAAGTGCATTTTGCAAGCCCAGACACACTCTGAGGATTGAACATGGAACCAGCCAGCACCCCTATGAGTCCTACTGAATTAACTACACCACCACCCATAGGGAGACCTAACCCTCGATAGCATTTTCTGAGCACAAGTTCTAATGAAGATGAATGTTTTTCACCAACTAAACTGCCAAAAGAGGAAGAGAACAGCCAAATGTGGAACAGCATGTTGGAGGCCATTGCAACAGATAACGCTGTAATGCCGGTAAGATTTAAGTGTAAACTACATGCATGGAGAACTGCAAAATAGAGGAGGGGAAAAATGTGAAAACATGTCCTTACTTTTCTAGGGATCTTCAGTAACTGAAAACTCTGCTGAAGCTAGCTCCCTGCCATGTCCAACAGCCCTGTGGAAGACGGCATCAATAGAAAACATTCACATGCAGGTTTGTAGAGTGATTATTTGCATGGTGTATTATAAAAACAAACAGAAGTCTGTGTTTGATTTTTTTTCTAATCCCCCCCCTTTTTTTAGGACTCTGCAGATCTGACAAGAAATCATCCCAAGCATATCATCCTTAGAAGCATTCTAGGCATTCAAGCCCATGAAACAGACAATATTTTACCAAGAAAATGGAAGGCAGCAATGAAATGCATTCTCAGAGCAGCTGTGTATGCCATTTTGAAGCACTGTTTAATGCAAAATATGTATGATGCTTGTGAGGGTTGCATAATTCAAGCCCCAGGTCAAAAATCACATGAATGTCTGAACTGGACAAAGCCTGTCCTTTCTAGAATGTTGAGAATTATATGTGGAAAAATCTGTTTTAAAAGTGTGCTTCATGTTGTTATCTTAACAGCTTACAGTCTGAATTGTCTTGTTCTAACACAAGAAACTGTTGATGAAGTATTAAATCTTGTTACCAAAATAGGCTGTTCCCAGAAGTCTAATAATGTTGTTGAAGATACTGAGAGACACTGACCAGTCATATCTAAGCCACATTTTAAGTGTTATTAAGAACAGAAGTTACAAAACTTTTCTTACATCTCTCAATGAATCTTCTGAATTTTCCTAGCACGATTTAAAAAGTTTGAGGCCATGTGGCTGTTTCTAGCCCTTTTTAAAATTCTTTTTAAAAATCTTTTTTCCCCACTGAGGCTGTTTCTCTCAGCAAACGCCCTCTAAGCTTCTAGCCTCAGTGGGGAAAATGTACATACTTGCAAATAATTGCTGTGGACTTTTCTATACTATGTTTAAACTATGCATCACATTAATGAAATAAACAAATACCTTCTAGAAGATTAGAGAGTGTTTGTTGAGAGAAACAGCCTCTGCGGGGGGGGGAAGAATTTTAAAAAGGGCTAGCAACAGCCAAATGGCCTCAAACTTTTTAAATCATGCTAGGAAAACAGTAGAGGGTACTCACCAATGCCAGGTAAAAGAGAAAGATCCTGAGCTGTGTAGGCTCTTTTATATCACCACAGCTATTGTATGCAGACAAAGGCTCTGTGATTGGTTTACACTAACATATTCGCCACACCCTGGAGAACTGCTATTTTTTTTTTTACCTATAGAGAGCGTCGAGTATTGGCCCGTCCAATACCACATGATCTCATCTAGAATCATATGACCCTACCATGTGGTCACAGCCATTTTTTCTCCTGCTCCATGTGGTCACAGCCATTTTTTCTCCTGCTCCATGTGGTCACAGCCATTTTTCCGTGGACCTTACACTGTAATTCTGGCTAGTTTCTAGGGTGCCTTGCAAAACCATGTGTTTTACAAAAATAACCATGCATAATTGCATCCCGAAGAACACTGCTAAACTGGGTATCTTTGATCTGTGATTGGTTCCAAAATATTACAGGTATGTTGCAAAGTGGCACTTTTTTGTTGTTTGGGGGGGTGGCTGCTTTAGCTGTAGCTCTCTGGTAACCCCAAATTTAACACAGTACATTCAGATTATACAGTATAAAAACCCGACATCTTACAGGCATGCTGCATATGGGGGCGGCTGCTTTAGCTCTCAGGTAACCCTATATTTTAGTTTTCAAAGATTTACCTATTGGGAAATAAAAAAAACAGATCCTGTACATTTATTCTGATAATGTTTATAACAATCTTAATTACAGTATCCTCTTCAGTATAATGGGCGTTATTGGGAACCTATGTATTTTATTTAATGTAAAAGAGCCTGTACATTTATTCTGTTTAAACTGTAATCTCCCTTGATTGAATTAAGGCCTAGGAGATGCTATCCATATAGGATTAGATCCTAGGAAGCTGCTCATGGTCAGCATCCATTATATTTTATTTACTTTTGGCATTAAAGCAGGAATGGTGAGAATGATTAGCTCACCCACCCGTAAGACCAGTCCTAATTTAATCATTCGGGTGTTCCACTAGAGGAGTCATGTATTTACATCTTTATTTTTAAAAAAAGAAAGAAAGAAAAGACACTATGTTTCCAAATAGAGCGTTTTATTCAGAAGATTCATTGAGAGATGTAAGAAAAGTTTTGTAACTTCTGTTCTTAATAACACTTAAAATGTGGCTTAGATATGACTGGTCAGTGTCTCTCAGTATCTTTTCAACAACTTTAACAGACTTCTGGGAATGGCCTATTTTGGTAACAAGATTTAATACTTCATCAACAGTTTCTTGTGTTAGAACAAGACAATTCAGACTGTAAGCTGTTAAGATAACAACATGAAGCACACTTTTAAAACAGATTTTTCCACATATAATTCTCAACATTCTAGAAAGGACAGGCTTTGTCCAGTTCAGACATTCATGTAATTTTTGACCTGAGGCTTGAATTATGCAACCCTCACAAGCATCATACATATTTTGCATTAAACAGTGCTTCAAAATGGCATACACAGCTGCTCTGAGAATGCATTTCATTGCTGCCTTCCATTTTCTTGGTAAAATATTGTCTGTTTCATGGGCTTGAATGCCTAGAATGCTTCTAAGGATGATATGCTTGGGATGATTTCTTGTCAGATCTGCAGAGTCCTAAAAAAAGGGGGGGGATTAGAAAAAAAATCAAACACAGACTTCTGTTTGTTTTTATAATACACCATGCAAATAATCACTCTACAAACCTGCATGTGAATGTTTTCTATTGATGCCGTCTTCCACAGGGCTGTTGGACATGGCAGGGAGCTAGCTTCAGCAGAGTTTTCAGTTACTGAAGATCCCTAGAAAAGTAAGGACATGTTTTCACATTTTTCCCCTCCTCTATTTTGCAGTTCTCCATGCATGTAGTTTACACTTAAATCTTACCGGCATTACAGCGTTATCTGTTGCAATGGCCTCCAACATGCTGTTCCACATTTGGCTGTTCTCTTCCTCTTTTGGCAGTTTAGTTGGTGAAAAACATTCATCTTCATTAGAACTTGTGCTCAGAAAATGCTATCGAGGGTTAGGTCTCCCTATGGGTGGTGGTGTAGTTAATTCAGTAGGACTCATAGGGGTGCTGGCTGGTTCCATGTTCAATCCTCAGAGTGTGTCTGGGCTTGCAAAATGCACTTCTGTACCAGGTCTCTCCGTCCCCTCTCCTGATTGGTTAGAGATTCAAAGCCTCCCCCTATTGGGTGACGTAGCTGTAGAGGGGTTACTTATCCCTATTAGGCTGTTCTGGAGAGGAGGGGGTGGAAATGGACCTCTTTGGGGTCCATTTCCGGCACCTTATTTTCACCTATGGGGTTTAAACCTCTTCAGATTGGTCCCCTGGAGACCATGTGCTCGTAGAGGGGTCACATGCCCCTATAGGGACCAATCCAGGACCCCGTTTTGAGTAAAATACGCCCATTGGTCCAGTGGGGGCCATGTGCTCCTGGGGGGGTCACATGGCTACCGTTTCTGGGGTGGGGCATGGGGGCTGGGGCTTCTGGGGGACAGGATATCCGGTGAGGTCATCGGGGGAACTGGAAATGGCGGGGGTGGGGTGGGACTTCCACTGACGTCATCCATCAAACTCAGAAGGGGCGGGGCTTAGCTGTTTGACATGAGGTGGTATTGTATTACTACTGATAAGTATAAAACTAATCAGTTACATTAAAATAACAATGTTAAATTATTTTAGGTAAGGAATAATGATGAAACTAAATATTGTAAATAGACTTTTATGATAACTTACATCTTTTCTTTTTCTAGTACAAGAGATTGACTTCTCAGAGCTGGTTCTGGAGGAAATAATTGGAATTGGAGGCTTTGGGAAGGTCTATCGTGCAATTTGGCTTGGAAATGAAGTTGCTGTCAAGGCAGCTCGGTATGATCCAGATGAAGACATCAGTGAGGCTATTGAGAATGTCCATCAAGAAGCCAAGCTCTTTGCTATGCTAAAACACCCCAACATAATTGCTCTTAAAGGTGTATGTTTAAAGGAACCTAACCTTTGCTTAATCATGGAATTTGCCCGTGGAGGGTCATTAAATAGGGTGCTTTCTGGTAAAAGAATCCCACCAGACATACTGGTGAACTGGGCTGTCCAGATTGCTGGAGGAATGAACTATCTGCATGATGAAGCCATTGTTCCTATTATACACCGGGATCTGAAGTCCAGCAACAGTAAGTGGGGAGTATAGAAAGTATTTGGAATGTGATGTCAGGACTTTCAAGTGGACAACATAGATAAAATGTTAGCATCTTGAAATATATTCTGGCCACATAAGCTTGATTATGAAAATGATAATTCGGCTGGAAGGAAAGGAAAGGGCATGTAAGCTTTGCACTAGACCTACTCTTAAAACAGCCAGTGTAATGTAGTGGTTAGAATGTTGGAGTTGGGAAACCCAGGTTCAAATCCCCACTCGGCCATGAATTCTACTGGATGATCTTGGGACAGTCACCATTCAGCCTGAACTATCCTATAAAGCTGTTAGGATTAAACTGTGAGGGGGAGAGGACTATCTATGCTGACTTACAGGTGGGATAAAAATGTTATTAAACAAATAAGGAACTGCTAATGAACAAAAACAGAATGGAAAGAAAAGCAGTCTGTTTAGAGAAGGGGTAGGGAATCTTTTTGAACCTGAGGGCTGCAGTATCCCTAGGAGAGATCTCTTTGGAATTGTAATGAACAATGTGGGAGTCAGCAGTTGGGGAGGCTGTAGCAAAAAGTGGTGGTGACCCACTTGTTTTTCTTTCTTTTTCTTTCTCCCTTTCTTACCTCCACATACCAATCTTTCTGCACAGTGATTAGATTTAAGGGGAAAAACCCTTCCCATTTTTGTGAATGCTAACTTAAGCCTAACTGCTGCTTGAGGGGGTGAGGGGCAGAAATGGGAAAGCGGTGGGATGACTCCTAAGATGCTGCTTCTGGTCCACAGGCCAAAGGTTCCCATCCCGGTTTAGAGAATAGTCTTCTACTAGAAGTTTCTTTTTTGTCCTGAAGATTTTGCCAACAAAATTGTCTAGTGGAATTCTTTTCCTTGTTCTTTTTCTTTTAGGACACTCTTACCAGTTGTCATCTCTGTCAAGTTAAGGGAAACATTTAGCACTTAGGACAGAGTTGGGGAGATGATGGAAGGTTCATTACTCTTGCTCATTTGGATGTCAAAACTGGTAGTGGCAAAAACATGGTGATGTCAAATGATTTCCCCCTTCTCTTCTCCTGTCTCCCCCACCTTTATTTCTGCGAGTATGAAGCAGGTCAGCAATCTGTGATATTCAGAAGAACTCAACTGAGTCCAGACTTCAGGATGTCTATGTCTATGAAATCTTTTAACCTTGAAGGCAGTTTTGTAATTTACAACTTTTCTCGTCACTTCGGACAAGAATGATTTCCATTGCCTTGGCAGTGCAGTCACATGTGCAGCCTTATTTAACATTGTGCTTCTCTATGAAGGCTGCAGGTATTGGTCTATTCCTGCTGCCAGCTGACCTATAGGATCAGAGAAGGTGAAGGGTAACACGGGCAGCAGTAGCATGGCTATGAGTGGAAGAATGGGTGGGCAACAATTCTGGCCTTTTCTCTCAATTGGGGTAATGTATGAATAAATCTGATTTAATATTTGTAAAAGGCATATTGGCAATTGCTGTTGAAATAAAGGATGTATAAAGAGGATTAAGGTTATCTATGTTATAGTCCTGGATTACGTATACAGTAGGGCCCCGCTTTACAGTGCTTCACTTTACAGCGTTCCGCTAATGCAGCGGTTGTCAATTGCAGAAAGGCCCCGCTCTTACAGCGCTTGTTCTGCTTTTACAGTGGTTTTTTTGCCATTGGGCACCATTTTGGTCAATGTTAGTCAATGGGTTCCGCTTTACAGCTGTTTTCGCTTTACAGCGGGGGTCCGGAACATAACCCGCTGTATGAGTGGGGCCCTGCTGTAGACTAAAATTATAACACTTGATGCAGCTCTACATATTCTGTTAAAATAACATGTTCTCTTAAATAATTCTTCTGTTTGGAAGAACAATGATTCAGTTGAGTTCTGTTTCTAGAACTCAGGATGGAGTGATTTAAATGACCAAGAGAAACCCTTGATTTAAATCAAGTTTGCCATGTAGAGTTCTTCACATATTTCTTAAACAGTGGTGCAAATCTCAGTACTAAAACATGTTAATTTACAACTCGATACAGCATTTTTACAACGTGGGGACGCTTTGTTATCTAATTGTTCAGATAATTTGATTCTTACTCATTTAAGAAATAGTACATAATATTGCCTGTGTCAAGCTGCAAATGCAACAATTGTACATTAGGAATGGTAAGAATTAAAACACAAACATAATATGTTTCATTGCAGCACTGCTGCCAAAAGTACCAACAGATGACTCTGAAGTTGTTGCAGATACAATATCTTGTACTTAAATAGGACCCTGAAACAAAAATGATTTTAAGTACTAGCCATTATTCTCACTCTATTAGGTTAAGCATTTACATTTTTTTCCAGCAAGGTTACAGATCTGATTCCAAGTTACCAAAAAAGCTAAGACTGGCTTTTGCAGTAAGTCCCATTAAACTCACTGGCACTCCTGCTTTTTGAGAAAACAAGTATAGAATGGAGTTCCCTAGGGAAGCTGAGTTATGCTGAAGTAAAACAGGGAATAGATTTAGGCATCACCATTATGGTCTGCCATGATGTTCCAAATAAGGGGCATGTTATGTAATATAAAATAAGAAAATGACACCCAGTGGTAACTCTTAGCGGCATCTTTATATGCCGTAAACTTGGGTGATAGATTCTAAACCTAGTTAACTGATTAAACAAGCCGTAATGAGCTACGTTTTTTCCTACTAACATCCATATACCAAACAGAGAGTCTTGACAAATGAGCATTCTGATAATGCATTACAAAATGAATTGTTGATTTACTAATCAGTTGATCCACATTGCTCAAAGAACATACCCACATCATTTTCTCCCACTAAGCAGGTTTCATTATGTTGTTTCATCATTCTTGCAACTAGGCCCTGTGTCTCCTTCTGGCACTTACACTTTGCATGTTTTTCTTTTTTGCCCAGGGAAGGAATTTATTCAAAATATTCCCAGATAGGGTCTGTCTTATGCCCAGAAGTCATGACAGTTGTTTTTTCCCATCATGACAGTTCTTCTGCGGCAAAAGTAGGGGGAAATACAGAAACTGGAAGCTGTGTCAGTACTATATCTTCCCTTTTTTCTTTGAATTGAATTGAATGAGAAAAAAATTTACTATTTTATTAATGATATTTTTTAAAATAAAAAATCCTATTTAAATTTTAAAATTCTGATTTTTTTATTTTAAAGCACTGATTTTTATCCACCCTGCTAGAACTTCATACATACTATAGCTGGATACTTTTTGATATGAATCAGTAAAACAGTGTTAATAACTTTATATTACCTCCCACTTTAGAAAGAGTCCCAATTGTGTGGATGAGAGAGAACATGTAATGAAATAGTACTGGACAAGTTGGGATAGCTTTGTGAGACTCTGGGTAAACAGGTATCTTATGTGTGGAGGAGAAAGGAAACTTAATTTCATTCAGATTTTCCCCTTATTTCTGCTGTGGTATATCTAAGATAATAAAAGGGTATTATAAGTGGGAAGGAAGAACAGCATTGCATTTTGAGTGCAAGGGGAACAGGAGCAGTTATGGAATGGTGTGGGAAGGGGTGTAGGAAAATATGTAAGGGGGATTAAAATTGTAACTCTATAAATGGCTAAAAATTGAATTCAAAATGTTGTAGCTACTTCAAATGTTACAGCTTTGTCAATTACAAAACATGGGTCTAAGATGTACGCAAGACAGTTAACATGTTAGCGGCCCTTAGATTCCACTGTCTCTTGCCATGTATTCTGTATAAGTCACTCAGCATCGTCAAGATTGAGAAAATAAGGATGTTAATGCTTGCTGATTTCATGAAGGCAGGAGACATCCTTGATGGAGAGCCTCAAGACCTTAAAAGACCTTATCTTAGTAAGTACAAATAGATATTGTTGGAGCTCTCCTGTCATTTGTGTGTTCAACATTGCCTTGTCACTTAAATTTGCAGGGAGTGCTGGTAGACCTGCTAGAAGTGATATGTGTTAACTATGGAGAATACTACACTGTTTGCAGCCAAGGTGTAACTAATAAAAAATAAACCTCAGGAAATCTCTTCTCCGTCACTTTCCAGTACAGTTAGTGGGATGCTAGCTGTCAATGCGTGTTAAATCTCTTTAACCTTGGAAAGCATTTTGTCTTAGAAGCCCTTAGGTATTTGTTGCTTCTTATACTAAGGAAATGTCTATTTGAACCAGTTAGATCAGAGCACAAGTCAGTATACATATTTTTCACATCTTTGGCTAAGACTGAATAATCTTTTCAATAAAACAATTTAGTTAATTGAATGTATGTGAAGTCATTGCATCACATAGTTTAGGGAGATGTCTAGAGCCCTACCTTATATTTTATTGGATGAGTTTGGAGCTTAATGCCCAAAATAGATATGTTAATTATGTGAATGTAATAAACATACACAACATAAAAATTGTAAGTATCCTTGGGGAGCTCTGTGGGATGGGTTTCAGGGCAGTTTTCTGGTGCTGGTGCTTCCAATCCTACCTGCATAGTCAGTTCCAGGAAACAGCATTGGGGGAATGCTCTTTGGCTCTGGCATTTGTGCAGCAGGACATTATTTTGTCCCCAGTGCTATTTAACATTTAAATGAAGCAGCTCAGAGTGGTGTTGGGGATTTGGAGCAGGTCTGTTTCTCTATAATGTCTTAAACATGAGTGGCTATGCAGGCTGTGGACCAGTGTTTGTGTGCCGTGGTAGACTGATTGAGGATCAGTAAACTGAGTTTAAATCCTGGCACGTTGGAGGACCTGTGTGTGAGTAATTCCTGTGTGTAAGAGAAGTCCATTATATGTTCTGAAGGGGGTTGCACCCCCTCTGAAGGAAAGGTTTTATAGTCTTGGAGTGCACCTGATTTCATCTCTGTCACTTGAGGTACAGGTGGCCTCTGGGTAGAAGTGTCTTCTAACAGCTTTAGTTAGTGAGACAGCTGTGGCTGTTCCTGAACCGAGATAGTTTGGCTATTGTGGTCCTGTCACTGGTAACCTCAGGAGTGAATTACTGCAATGCACTCTGTGGGGTTTGTATTGGGCTCAATCCAGAAACTGCAGCTGGTGCAAAAAGCAGCAGCTAGGTTGATGAGTATCTTGTCAACACCATATAATACCTCTACTGAGGGAGCTGCACTGGCTGCCAATAGGCTACTAAGCTCAGTTCAAGATTTTGCTTTTAGCATTTAAAGCCTGGCAACTGTGCTCCTCAGTTGCGGCATTGCTAAGAGTGCCACATGCCCCACGGGTGTGCATTAGAAACGACTTTAGTGTTGCACCTCAAGCCCTCTGGAATCAGTTCCATATTAAAAACAGGCAAGTGCCTAGCATTCTGATATTTAGGTGGCCATTGGAGAAGACACTTTGGTTTAAGAATATTTTTTCTGAAGTGTGACCCAATTATAATATATGTATTGTTACATGCACCACAATTTCTGAGAGGTGAAAGACTTCAGGGGTTCTAACACTAACCCAGGGTTTGGTTTCCTTAGAATGAAGGTCAGCAAAGACTGTGGTATCTTTTAGGATATATGGCTTTATTTACACATATGTACAACCTGAGTATATGATGGAAGGGCTCACAGCATTAATACCCCAATAGATCTTGATTCCTCATTAGGTTTCTAGGAAGGATCCCCAAAGCCATAGCTTTGGGATTCAGCACACAGAGCAGTGAATCCTATCTGTGTATACCCAGCTCCAGACCAGACTAAAACATACACACAGGCCACCTCCTGGCCCTAGGATTGGGGGGGAGGCCTACCCCCTTCCTGAAAGAGGATCACCAGCCACTTGTTCCTATGGCAACATATCTGTCTTTGACCAAGTTTTCATGCATGTAAAACAGGTATTTAACAGGTCCACCCAGTATATTAGCTTAACAAAGAAACTAGCTTGACCTGTTCAACAGGTTGCCTCTCCTAAAAATTCCATCCTTGCACATACAGAATTACAGGCTTGGAGGGTACCCACAGACATCATCCACACCAACTCTCTGATCCTATTACAGTATAATTGTGGAACTGTGTTGACAAACTTAGTAAAACTGAAGACTGTAATATTTTGTTTTGCATTTTATTGTACACCACTTTGGTAATATCTTTGTTGTGAAGTGGTTTATAAACCGGCAAATAAAGTATTCCACTGGTTGCACAATGCTATATGATGGATGTCTAAGCCATCACACTCCAGTTTGGGAAATTCTTATAGACTGTTTCACTATGAGGTTCTTTGGTCCATGCCTCTTGAGTTATGATCCAACCTCATCTGGAGGAAACAGTAAGAAGCTCCCTTTTTCCCCTGTGCCTCACAAACTAGCCATGTTTGACTTGCCATTGACTGTTGGAGGTAAACAAAGTCTCAGTGTACATATGAGTTATATATACCCTCTCCAGGAATCTACAACTATCAGCTTGACTTGTCATCCAAGCTCATCTGTCTTTCCTACCAATTCTACCCTCACCCCCTGATATGTGCGGTAGACTTCTTGAAGAGGCCACAGTTTCTTTAGGTTGTACTGTGGAATGGAGAAGATTAGCTTGCTCCCACCCCCTAGTCACTGCTGTGGGAGTGAAAAGACCCTCTTCAAATCCCTCTGGTGAGCACATAGGATTTGGGAGATAGGGAGTCTTGTCTACGTGCTAGGAAGTGTGAATAAGATAAACAGTGGGAGAAAGGGCTGATCTCATTGAAAGCAAACTCCCTATCTTTCTTCCAAGCTCCCTTTGATTGCTAGAGAGAGGGGCAAAGGGTTTTCTGGCTTGCAGTAAACTTTGGAGAAAGACAAAAATAATGGGAAGTACCTGCTATTTCTGCTCTTGGCCAAAAGTTCTTGTAAGATCCCCCGTACGTCTGCATGTCTCTCTTTAGTTCTTCTTTGCTAGAGGACTTAAGAGGTAAAATCTTTTCTGACTTGCAGGAAACTTTGGTGAAGGACAGAGGCTATTTCTCCTGTCATTTCTATCATTTCCCAAAACTTAACTTTAAGTGAGAGAAGACCCTGCCTCTTCCTTGATTCCTCTAGTAAGCATGTTTCTGTTCTTATCTAATGAGAGCTGCTTATAGCAGCCTCTCACAAGGGACGTTCTCCCCTGGTGATCAGTTAACTGTGATCTTCCTCAGCTTGGCAAGTTGACTGCTGGAAGTGGCAGGTGTCATGGGATGGAGGGGTCTATCCCTGCCCCTCTGATACTAGGATGATGCATCTACAGCCACCATCAGTAATGAGAGGTCTGCCTAACTGGTGGCTGAGAGAATCCACTGTAATTAGTATGAATGCTTCCCAGTAATATGCTCTTATAACACTGTTATAGCTCCTGCATACTCCATAAAGGACACCTTCTGTCACATTCATATACTCCTTGTTATTAGGAAACTATGGGAGTGAAACTGAAGAAGTTTAATAGAGAAATGAGGTTGTGAAACTGAAGAAATATAATGGAGAAACGTAGCAGTAGTAATAGTTTTGGCTGCAATGCTGGAAAATTGAAGGATTTTAAACACTAGTTTTGTTCAACATCCAGTCTGACAAACAATTACGGAGAAAACAAAACATTGTTTGCATACTATATAATATACTATGTAGTTGATGATGTTTTCTAACTGGGGCCATTCCATTTTTTTAATGGACCAATATAGCTGTCTACAAATTATGGAGGAGGAAGAATACTTCCTGAAAACTGCATTGATCTTGCTGCTACTAAGTATCCTGTGTCTGTCTTATTGCATGCATTCTGCTGACATCATTGCATGTGGTTTACTATCACTGGCAATGCATCTGACTTTTGTGTTCAGTAATAGGACAGGCACATGAAAAATGGTTAACTATTTAGGCAGCTAAAGTGCAGTGAAATGCAAGGTGCCAAATGCATTCTCTTCTAAGATTCCTCTTGAGTAAGATGCATTTTAGATAGAGCTTTGGCTTTGAATGTGTATTTGGCTAAGCTGCACATGCCATTAAAAATATCTGCAATCACATATCTGTCTCCATACGTGCCATTACATTGGCATTTTGCTAGTGTAAGTGGGGATCACTGCAGATTAAAGCTAAGAATGGAATCTAGGTTTCTCATCAGCTTTTTCACTAAAATTGCTTTTGAACAGGATCATATTGAAAGGACTTTAAATAATGGATGTTTGCTACTACATAAGGTTTCTTCATGTTCTCAGGTCTAATTGATGTGTGCTGCTATTGCCTAGATCTGTTGTCTTCAATCATTTTAGTCTCTGGCCCTATCGAATTTACTACATGAGGCCACTTTTTACCAGATATGTCTTTCTCTTATATTTTATTCATTCTACCCTCCTATCTTTTGCATTCTGCCATTTCTTAAAAGAAGCCGCTGCCACCCCAATGCAAAAGGAGTAGTGGTGCTGATGATACAGCCCCACTCTAGGTTGTGCCAGAAACGACCAGCTAAGCACTGGTGCACTATGCAGAAGCTTGTTGATTATTTTAAAATATATATTTGGAGTACATTAAGTAAAACTTATTAACACAAAATAAGCAGCATTTGAGTTCTAGTTTTCCTTCTCTTTGCTTTATTCAAGCAACGTTTGGGTAGCAGTCATGTTGGTAGAGATATAGGAAATACCAAATAAGAAGCTACACCATGAAACTCACATGAGGAGTTTAAAACAAAATGTAAATAAATTCTGTAAATTCTATTGGCAAGGCAAGTCCGACCCTGGTAGGAACTTTTCCATTGAAATTGCTATATATATAAAAGGCTCACATAAATGCTCTGCTGAAAAGTGAGTGGGAGGTGGAGGGAGTGCAGTGGATTTCCATCATGCAAGAGTTTAAAAAGTGCTGGGTTGGGAATGTAATGGATGGAAGAGATGAACCTTTCACTCCCTCCCTTCCTCAACAGCAAGCCTGGGTAAACTAGCTGTGCCTAAAGTTCTTATGTAGCTGCCACCACACCCTTTTAAGCACACTCTGACCCCAGATGGGGGGTGACTTCATGGATCTAAAGTAATACCCAGAAGGGAAGAAGACATAGCATCCAATTTATCTGTTCCCAAAGATCAGCATGATTTTCCCCATCAGATCTTGTCCTTATCTCTATATAGCACGAACCTAGGGTCTAGGCACATGAGGGGTGAAAATACCCTTTGTGTTTGGTAGAAACACATACAAAACCCCAACAACTAGTTTTAAGAATTTTTTTAGAATATAATAGACAAAAAGGGGAAGACAACAAAGGTAAAAGCAGAACAATACTTTAAAAAAGAAAACAGTTCAGTGGAAGTCTAGCTAGCCTATATCAGCTAGTTATACCCAGGCTTCAGGACACCTCAAACATAGAATAACCACCTTGATAATCCCAGGAGATGAGGATCACAAGACACTGTAACAGTCTGCATTTAAGAGTTGGTGACCCAGGTGGATCTTGTTTTCACCAATTAGCCAGCTGATTCCAATGCAGATCCTTAACCAAAATAATGCCTTGGGGCCAGAAACTGAAAGCTCTCAGAGTGGCCATAAGATAGAGATGGGCTATCCAGGTGCAAAACAGCAGCCTTTCCTCAGGACTTAGATGTGTCTCCTCCATCTACAAATAATGGAAGACTGGAGACTGAGCAATCTTAAAAATAACAGGTTGGAGAAAGCAGAACTGTATCACAGGAAAATATTTAGAGGGAATTTTATTTGTACCGTTTGTAACCTTGAAGTACAGTTAAGCAACTATAGCACAATCTTCCCCAACCTGGTGCTCTCTAGATGTTTTGCATGCCAGCTTACATTATTCCTGACCATTTGCAATGCTGGCTTGGGCTGATGGGAGTTGGAGTCCAATAGCCCTTGGAAGGCACAAGGTAGCTCCTGTAGTATATTCTCCAAAGTGCCATTTATAACTGTTCTTAAGCTGCAACTGGTACATAACTTGGCATCTTGCCTTCTCACAGAGTGGTTTGTCAGGAACAGATTACATCAGTGCTGCAGTGTCTGCATTGGATTCATATCACTTTCCTTGGTACAATTCAAGGCATACTCTTCAAATCAATAAAGCTCTAAATGGCCTGGGTCTTGTACACCCAAAGAACTTCTCTTCCCTCAAGTCCTGTTGCAGTTACTAAGCCTGACAGACTGAGAATGTCGCCTTGTATTGGTGGATGAGATTTATAGAAAAAGCAAATAGATTTTGGTGTCATCCTTGCTCTCAGGCTATGTATCTTAAGAGCAAAGTTTAATGCTCTCAATCATTTCCCTCTTCATATTAGCCTTGTAAATTAAAGTCCCTTTTTAAAAATTAACTGTTTTAAAGTGAAAACTTCATTACTAGCCCCTTCATCGTAATCTTCAAAGTTCTAACAACAGTAAGTTTGCAGTATTCATCTGTTTTACCATACAGTGCCATGATGTCAGTCATTTGCTCCTGCATACTATTGGAAAATTCCTAGAAATTTCACCTGCTGCTTTGCCAGTGGCTCTTCATTTTCAGCCTGGCCTGTTGCTTGCCAGGGATGACACTTGCTACTCTTTGGTAGAGATAGATAAGTCTATTTCTGGTCTATTTCATTCTCATCCATGTATTAGCCCAGGAGCTGTGAATTAGATTGGTTGGCATAAGAATGGTACTGATTACTAATTAAGTACAGTACTGATCAGCATTTTTATTGGTAGTTTGGATTGATGGTTTTATTGTATCTTTTTGTCATATTTGTGTGTTTAATATGTAGTACACCATTTAGAGATATTTTATAAATAAAGCAGTGAAGAACTCTTAAATTAATATGCCAACTGAATGAAATTCCACTCCAGGCTTTACTCTTTAGGCACATGAAGTAGTTTGTGTAATAGCAGGGCTTTTGTTTTTCCCCTCTCTCAACACCTACCACACACTTTGTACAAGATCTAAAAAAAAAAAAGTAGGCAAATATTTTTCCTAGTGGAAGCACTGAGTATAAATTGTATTTTCCTACACTAACTTTTTTCCTCCCTGTGCTCTAGTATTGATACTCGAGAAAGTGGAAAATGGAGACCTAAACAATAAGAGCTTGAAGATCACAGACTTTGGCTTGGCCAGAGAATGGCATAAGACAACCAAAATGAGTGCGGCTGGGACATACGCCTGGATGGCTCCTGAGGTCATCCGTTCCTCCATGTTCTCTAAAGGCAGCGATGTGTGGAGGTACATCTATTGGCACTAAACACTTTTGACATGTTATACTGAAGGTATCCAGGGGGTACAAGCCATGTCTCTGCTTGAAATTATGCCTACTTGCTAGACAGCTGATTTACTAAAGTTTTGTTGCATATCTTGTTTTAATACTATGTCTGCTGTGTTTGGGGTTATCAACATATATGTGTCTGCTTATTTTATTTTAATTTCTAAACAATTGTAGGGACAGCCTTAGGGTTTGCTAGTCCACTTAAGTCTAGGAGTCCTGGTGCTGATGGGTTGTTTAGTGCAGCAATAACCTGAAGAGCCATGGGTTAGCCATCCCTATAATGGGACAGAATCCTTGCTGAAAAGATCTTTCCTTATTCCAGATTCTGCAGAAATAAGCAGGCTTATATCCAAATTACATTTGGTTCAACAATATTGTGTACCTGTATATCTTACATGATGAGAATCCTATCAACACCGAAGATGGAAAGAACAAATGAGTACTTGATTGTGTTTAAGATGAGAATCTTACAGACTAAACCTGCAATCCAATACAATTCTACCCAGAAGTAAACTCCATTGGGTTCAATGAGACTTACTCTCAGGTAAGAGTGTATTGGATTGCAGCCTTAATAAATGAAAGTATAAATCCACCACAGTATAATGAAATTGCCATAATAAGTTTGTAAAATACTTAAGATTCTTTAAAGCTGAAGCTTTAGGATTAACATATTTTACTCTGACATAAGTCTTTCAGAAATCTCACATGCACAAGTTGACTACAATCCTTTACATGCTTATAAATAGTATAAAATGTTCAGGGAGCAGCTTATAGTAGGCAGAGTGAAAGAAGTTGCTAGGGAATCTAACTGCTTGGGGGTGTCTGCTTTTCCATCTTTTTTTCCTCCCCCACAACTGGAAATATTAGCATACATCTGTTCTACTTAGAATCCTGTTTTGTCCATTTCTCTGTTCTACACGATTTCATTCTGTCTTCCCATATCTTTGTTGCATTTAATTTATTTTTGCATTTAAAATTAGCCTTCTCATCCTCTCTAACCTAATTATCCTACCTTTAGTAAAAGATTCATAGTTTTGCTGTTCTCCCTGGTAGCTAAATCTGTGTGTTTACCTTGAAGGAGTGGGACAGTGTTGTTTAGGGATTGCTGTAAATATATTTTTATGCCGTCAGTTTATGGGAAGCATGTTGTTGGTACTGAAAATTGCTCTAGCAGGCAAAAGGATGGTAATCAAACATGACTCATAATGCTAAAATCTGTTTGGAAAGTTTATTTTAAATACATCAGCAGAAGACTAGTGAATGCATTTCAGTTTATGAAAGTTATGAGCAAAATAGTATCGAACAGAAATCTGCAGCAGATTAGAATGCATGAATAAATCTTGAAGAAGGGAGAAATAAGAAATAGTATATGCAAGTAATGATTATATAGAAATCAAAAGAGAATATGAATATGCAAATAAACTTTGTTACAAGAGCAATATGCAAGATTAAAATTAACTACAATTTAACCATTGCTGAATTCTACATTGGCCCGCCTATACACCACCAGCCCTTTAGTTAATGTTTACTACATTATCCCAGTTGTCCAACTCCATGGCCTTTTAGATTAAGAGAAAAATATAGCTACCAATCCAGAGTGAAATTCCAGGAATCAGGCTCATGTGGTCTTAGATGCATATTACTAGAGATCAATCTGAAGTCCAAATAAAGGATCCAGGAAAATCCAAACAGAAAATTAGTCCAAATAAAAATTATTACAAGCAGAAAAAATGGAATCTTAAAGTAAAGTTCATTGTCTTAGCTTGGCATTTCTGTTTTTCAGGCTTCAGACAGAAAAGAAATTTCTACACTCAAGACAGACATTCAGACCTATTTCAGTTATGAGCCAGAAAACAAGACTTTTTTTCCATTTCATAGATTCTGAGGTAGTCACCTTCATCAGCCATGTAGATTTGCCCCCAAAATCAAACTTATGGCACTTATTATAAAGCCCTAAAATTCCCATCAGAAAACAGTCTGAATCTTTTTGGTCATTTGTACCATTGTTTTATTTACAAAAATACATCATACAAAGTGGTCAGACAAAGGGTGGTTTCCAAACACAGTATAAAACATCATTTACATCATATATCCTTCGGAAAGTTTTTTGTTTACTGTGCTTTTGGACACCTCTTAAGTACCAACACTAAATTTTTCATAATGGTTCCTGATATCAAAGAGCAGATTTTCATCTGATTGGATACAGTTGAATGCCATTTTTAATCAAGATGGTGGCCTGAATCTTTCAAAACTGCACTGATTGTTTTTTGATGTCTTAGAATTCCCAAGCATAAAACAACAATTAAAGCAAGTTATTAATAGTACCGATTACCATTAAAACAGAGCAGCAAAAAAACAAGCCTGAAGCTTTGGACAGCCTCAACAAATTTCCTCCAAAAGCCTGGGAGAACAGGCATGTGCTTGTTTGGTGGTGAAATGTCAACTATGATGTTGTCTGTGCTGCCAAGAGGAGAGAATCCCACAGTCAGCACCACAGCAGAGAAGGCACTGCCACATCAGCAGAACGAATACCCCCCCTTACTTTCTGCAGCATCTGGGCCAGTTTATGTGAGAGCAGACACTCCAAGAAATAACTGGATCACAGCTCATATAAGTCTTTAAAGGTCAACACTAACACCATTCCTATCAATTCTTGAGTTATATCCACATAATTGGTGATGAATTAGTGTCTTCATATCCATCCACAAAAGTCTTGTAAAACTGCCAACAACAAGAAGCTTAGATGCCCTACATACAAAGCTAATCTGACTGGTGTTGTCTGAAACATTTGGAGAACACAGCATATTGTCAATGTCAATGCACTGAAGAAATGCAGGTTCCTTTCTGTAACTTTTGGCTATAAAAACAAGTATTTCCTTTTTTTAAAAAAAAATTGAATACTGAAAATGCATCTGTCTTCTGAAGAAAATCATGGATATGTTCCTGCTTTGTCTCCTGTACCTTCCTCTGCTTCTTTCTAATTAACTTTATTTCTGACACTAGATTATCATTTTCTTACATTGCACAATTAGTTACCCACACAAACAGAAGAAGAGGAAGAAGAGGAAGAATATTATTTATTAAATTTATGTCCTGCCCTTCCTCCCAGAAGAAGCTCACGGCAGCAAACAAAAGACAAAACTTTAAAAACATCTATAAAACACCATAAAAACATCTTAAACACAATATATATTTTTAAAAAATTAAAAACATTTTAAAAACATCTTTAAAACAATTCCAACACAGATGTGGACTTAAAAGGCTTGAAAAAGAAAGGTCTTAAGCAGGCACCAAAAAGACAACAAAGATGGTGCCTGTCTAATATTAAAGGGAAGGGAATTCCAAAAAGTAGGTGCCAGATTCCTAGGCTGTGTGGAAAGGACCTCCTTATGAGATGGTATCTGCAGGAGGCCCTCACCTGCAGAGCACAGTGATCAAGTGGCTATATTAGGGGTGAGACGATCTTTCAGATATCCTGGTCCCAAGCTGTATAGGGATTTATATACCAAAACCAACACCTTGAACTTGAATGGGCAGCCAGTGCAATTCTTTCAGTAACGGGGTTACATGTTGGCAAAGTCCTGCGCTGGTGCATTTTGCACTAGCTGCAACTTCTGGACCAGCCTCAAGAGCAGCCCCACATAGAGCACATTACAGTAATCCAACCTGGAGGCTCCCAGTGCATGCACAACAGTGGTCAGGCTATCCCAGTCTAGAAATGGTCACAGCTGTCTTTACCAGCTGAAGCTGGTAAAGGCCCTCCTAGCCATTGAGGTCACCTGGGCCCCTAGTGACAAAGATGGACGTAGGAACACCCTCAGACTATAAACTTGCTCTTTCAGAAGGAGTATGATCCCATTCCAAGCAGGCAGTTGATAAATTATCCAGACTCTGGAACCACCTAGCCACAGCGCCTCTATCTGGCTAGGGTTCAGCGTCAGTTTACTGGTGGTGGGCTGGCACTGGTCTAGGGTTTGCACAGCTTCTCCTGATTCAGATGTTACTGAGAAATAGATCTGCCAGGGGGCCAAGAGAAATCACCTAATGCTATTCTCTGAAATTGACCCTGGAGATAGGATCAGAATAACTGTAAAACAGTGCCTCTGATGCCCAAGTCAGTTCAGAAGGATACTGGTCAATGGTAGCAAAAGCTGCTGAGACATCAATAAGTATAAAAGGGTTTCACTCACCCTGTCCTTCTCCCAGTAAAGGTCGTCAGGGCGACCGAGGCCGATTTATTCCCATACCCGGGCCTGAACCCAGAATGGGTCCATTGGAATGGTTGAAGATAATCTGTTTCATCCAATTCCCTTATTTGTCCAGAGAGATTACATTTTCTATAGTGGTTAACAGATCTTCAATATTGCTGCCTTTGGTAAAATCGGATTTATCTTGTAGGATTTCAACCTTCTTCCAAATTTCTTCACATGGATGGCTCTTAAAGAAACTATGGCTAACATTTGGGGATGGTTGCAGAATAGGAGGAAGCATGTGTTCATGACTAGTTTCCCATTTGCAAAACCATAGGGGTAGGGAACCAGTATTATGTCCACAATGAGCCAATTTGTTACATGCTTGAATAAAGCACAAAAAACCACTTCAGTTGTTTCGGACTGCATGGTATTTCATGTAAGTCAACCTTTCTAGAAAAGTGCTGTAGCACATCTAGTCACCAAACACTGCCACTATGTACTTATTCACAATCACTTCTGTTTTGAGAAGAGCATGTATTTTTAGATCAGTGGTACATATGTAGCTTCACGGGCCTACCAACATCTTCATGGCTGACTTATAACAACACTTTTTCAGTTGCTGTCTTCAAATGCTAAAAGATTGATGAATCTTTATCACCTGGACTCACGGATAAGAGGCATTTGAGCAGTTCCAACAGAACCTCAGTAACTTTCACCCAACCATCAATTGGAGCTTAGAGGTTCAATTTCTGAATGCTACAGTGCAACCACATAATGGACATAAAAGCAGCCCCTAAAAATGTTTGGCTGGCATCATAATGGAGGGTGAGGAATCTGGTTTCTTCATGGGTCAGACTGGGCCCTATTTATTGTAGAGGGGAGAGATGGGAAAGGAGATTCTTGATGGCAAACTGTCTCTAAAAATGTTTGACTGGCATCTTAAAGTGGTGGTGGTGAGAATCTGGTTTCTTCATGGGCTTGACTGGGCCTTTTTATCATTGGTGTGTGTGGGGGAAAAGGAGATTCTTGGTGGCAAACTGCCTCTGAAAACTCTTTGGCTGGCATCATAAGTGGGGGAGGGGATGAGGAGAATCTGGTTTCTTCATGGGTTGGACCTGGACTTGACCGTTTTATTGTCAGGGTGGGAGGGAGAGGAGATTCATGGTGGCAAACTGCCCCAAGAATGGGTCAGTCTGATCTGGACCTTTAACATTTTTATTTATTTAAAGTATCTGATACTTGATACGGGCTTATGCAAGATAATTAACACATTAGCGATAACAGCAAGAACGTATAATTATTTTAATTAAAACAAAAGCTTAGCAGTACTTTCAAGAGGACTAGAAGTTTATTTTCTTTCTGAGCCCAGGACTGTGTTTCATAATGGGGTGTGTGGAAGAGAGCAACAGAGTAATTGAAAACACAGACATTCTGCAATCCGCTTAGAAGGGCATGTGTAGGGTTGTTGCACATTTCTAGCCCCAATTTCACTTTGAGTAAGGAGATGGGACCTGTGTAAATGTGGTTGATCAAAAGGAGAAGGAATTTTGAGTTAAGCAAATCCGTGTTTTTACAAAAACCAAGAAACGTAGAGATAACTTCGTGTGAATGAGTCGCTGCACCAGTGTAATCCTGGAGGAACTACTTGCTGCCACAGTATTTAGAACTGATCACATGGTGTGAAAGATTCCTTTTTCTAATATTCTTGTTTTTCCACCTGCCATACCTTTTTCTCTGAGCAATAGGAGCTTACAATTTGCAGGATTGATTTTATTTTTTAAAAGAATTCTGGAAATCTTTAGCCAATTACTATTATCCATCATACTTGAATACACTACTCCAGGTCACGGAGGTTCTTTCTGCATACCAGGGAATAAGCCAGGCATACTGTAGCTTAAATAAAACATAATATTCCTGAATGTAATATTTGTTGTGACACTTAGTCTCACATATATAATGGTTAACCATACCAAGGAGGAGGTATGATTTAACTGTAGTAACTGACATAATCCTGTTCATTTTACATAGAAGTAAGCCCCACTGTGTTCATTTCAGTGGGTATAGAATTGAACCCTGGTCTTTCAGGTCCTAGTCCAACACCCTAACCATTACCTTTATACAATTACAGATGCTCATTTTAAATATGTTTTAATTTAAAAATGCATGACCAAGTTGCCCAAATGTGTCTTTTCCTTTCTTTTTACTATTCACTTGAGTTCTTTGGATGGTTTGGGTTGGCACTGGGGGAAAGCAGCAAAGGAGAAAGATAGGGGAAGAACCAGAACAGTTGGAGGCCACTCAGCTTATTTTCCATTTGAGAAGCTACTGTGACAGCAGGGACCCCCCCCCCCGAACCAAAGTAAAACACTTTACAGTTTAGTTAGGTGCTATTTGTAAAACTGCAATGCTGAAATGTCCACAGTATGTTTGCAAGGGAGGACAAGGAGGAAACAGCAGTTGGCTGTGACCTCATTGGCTACGCTCCCATAGCATCCCCACCAAGTCTCGTGGGCACCAGTCACTACTGAGGAGGGTATATGTCTCCAGGTGTTTATTCTGAGAACATATGACCCTGTAATCTTTTAATATAGTTAGCAACCATTAGTGTGCTTTCTGGTAAGTATAGTCGTCATCACAGGGCTGCGAAGTGCATTATTTATTTATTTTGGGGATTTCTATTTCGCCTTCAGACAATATAATCAAGGCAAAGCCAACAGCAGCAACTTAAAAACAGCAATACATCCTTTAAAGCAAAGGGCTATATACAGTGCTATTCATGTGTGAGCAGAGAAGACTTCCACTCACACAATGAGACCTCACCTCCTTCTCCTCCTACAGACCCTCAAAATCTATTCTGAGGGTGAGGGGCAGCAGGCGGGAGAAGAGGAAGGTGAAGTCTCATTGTGTGAGGGGAACTATGCTCACTCAGTGTTTTAGGTTCTGCCCAAAATTTTGAAAAGTTGCTGAAAAAGAACCATTTTTGCTTGTTGCCTAAAATCAAGTAGTGATGGAGCCAGACATCTCTAGATATACTGTTCCAGGTTCCAGATTCCAAAACACACAAGGCCCTATGTCTGGATATCAGGCAACAGAGGAAACCCACTGAGGGCTTCTCCAGTGCAGCTTGAGTTCATGAGCAGGTTTATATGATGAGTAGTGATTTATGCCACTCTGTGTAACATTTCATAGATATTATATGGAAAACAGACCCTGCAAGAAAAATTACTTATTTTTAAACACTGTGGTGCACCACAAGGGTTTACCTGAGATCTAACACACCGATTCATCCTTGCTGATGTCCTTTTCATGTGTTCTTGTTGCATACTGCCACAACATTTGTTATTCTCAAACAAAAGGAAACTGATTTGTAATTTCTGGATGTTCAAAACATTGTTTTCTTCTCATAGCTATGGTGTGTTGCTTTGGGAACTACTAACTGGTGAAGTACCATTTCGAGGAATTGATGGCTTAGCAGTAGCATATGGTGTTGCCATGAATAAACTTGCCCTTCCTATTCCTTCAACTTGCCCAGAACCTTTTGCCAGACTGATGGAAGGTAAGAGTTGACTGCACTGGACCTCACAAGATACCTGATATTATTGGAGCACTGTTCTGTATACTGATTTTATGAAGACACTAAACAACTTTGCTTTTGTAGTTTCTGAACTAGAGTAGGTAGAACATTGGTTACTTTGTTTACTTCTAGAAGAAAGTTGTGCTTCTATTGCATGTATTCTGTGACAGCAAATTGCCATATGAAGCTTTTGGCCATAAGAGGGCAGCATCTAGCAGAATGGTTGCCAGTGGGTGAGTGGTACAATATAATCCATTCTTGACTTGTAAAGGCTGCACATATAAACACAAAACAGAATTTTCAGTTAGCAAGATATATTATCATAAAAACATTTACATTCATAAGGCTTTGGAAATACCATATTTGTTCTGAATGTTGGCATCAGTATATTTTTCCCCAACAGTACTAAAAAATCTGTTCTTAGCAATCCTATACACACTTCATAAGTCTCACTGAATGCAGTTTAACTTACTTCTCACTAAACATACACAACATTGCACTATAAGACTTTTGCATGCCAATCATGTAGCCAAAACAGCAAGAGGGAAGTGTCAACTCAGCTGGCTTGAGGGACCAGTTTCCAGAAGTACCCACACACACGTTGTTGTTATGTGCCTTCAAGCTGATTGCGACTTACGCTGACCCTATGAATCATTGACCTCCAATAGCATCTGTTATAAACCACCCTGTTCAGATCTTGTAAGTTCAGGTCTGTGGCAAAAAATTAATGGGGGAGGACACTCCAGACCACTGAGTAAGGACTGAGCAGGCTCAATGGGCACAGCATTGATTTAATGGGGGGGGGATAGAAAACTGGAGGCGGAATGGAATGGAGCATCCTTTAAGAAGGCTGAAAAGGAGCACCCAACACTGCAACATTTATCTTCAGATTATTAATTGCCTTCTACAATTGTCTCAAGACGATGTACAATAAAAAAAACTTTTAAAAAGTTAAAAACAGAAAACAGCAGATAAATTTTAAAAACAGACCCATTCATCCAACTGGGAAAGCCTGTTAGAACAAAAATGTCTTTAATTATTTTGTTGCACACCCCACTTGTTTTGTTGAAGGACCCACCTTTTCATTGTGTTATACAGTTTATGTAATGCATCTTGCTTACTTTCAAGAACCTAAGATAATGATTTAGGTTTATAGCAATAGCTTACTGGTCTGCATCTGGAAACCAAAATAGATTAAGAGTAGAAATGACATGACTTTTTTAAATACAAAGGGACTTTTGTAGTTTATACTAGAACTGAAGAATGTGCAACAACAATTTCTAAAATTTCAAATAATAAAACTAGGCAAAGATACGGTATATATCTTCAGTCCTCTTATAAAGTACTGTTCCGTTAGTTCTCTCACTGCTTAACTCCAGTTTTGATTTTGTTCTTGTATTAACTATGCTGGTAGGCTTCACAGAGTTGACAATACTTAACATGCCTTTTTGGATATTATAGCAATCCTTATTAGTGCAAAGACAGTGACAGATTCAAGTCTGGGGAAATTTTAAAAGGCACAGGCCACCTGCATAGTTATCCTGCTTACTCACTCATGCATTTTGTGGGCAACAGTACTTTATTTTACAGTATGTCATGTTTTCATTCTTCTGTTGTAAACCTGATGCAAAGAGGCAGGGATAATGCTGCTTGGGGATATATCTGTTTTTCCCAGTGGCAGTAATGGTCACAACTGGGGAGAAAAGAATAGCAAAATTGTGCAATAGGAAACATCACCCCCCCCTTTCTGTACTTACACTGGACCTAAGTTGTTCAGGGCTTAATACAAGGACCTTGAACCTGGCTTGGTAGTGGATAGGCAGCCAGTGCAGATGTTTTAAAAGTGGTGTCACATGTTGTCGGCCATGTGCTCTGATCAGCAATCTGGCCACTGCAGTTTGCACCAGCTGGAGCTTCTAAACCAGGGCCAAGGCCAGCCCCATATAGATCACATTGTTTGCATGAATCATTAATGATTCACTGTTCTGAACTCTGTTCTGAACGATTGTCTGGTTTTTGAGCGGCAGCAACCATGCTATTTTGTTACACTGTCGAATGTCTTGAAATGAAAGTAAAGTGAGCTAAGAGAGACCTGTAATAATACAGGGCCTGGTTTCCTTTCTCTTGTTTCACTGCACTGTTCAGGGTCCAGTCAATATTTGAAGAAATAAAAGCAAACTAGAATATTTTTGTCTAATAACTTTGTAACTGAGCCTCTAGAAATAATAATAAAAATAATAAAATTTTATTTCTAAGTCGCCTATCTGGCCGAATTAACGGCCACTCTTGGCGACGTACAGAAAATTAAAATATAACATATAAATACAAATACAACATCAGACTCTACTTAATCTAAACTCACCCACATCTTTACAGAATAAAACTAAATTACCCAAAAGTCCCGTAAGCCCGCCTAAACAGCCAGGTTTTCAATTCTCGGTGGAAACCTACCAGGGAGGGGGCATGGCGAAGGTCACATGGCAGAGAGTTCCAGAGGGGGGGGGCACAATCGAAAATGCCCTCTCTCTGGTCCGCACCAGCCTAGCTGTTTTAACTGGCGGGAGCAAGAGAAGGTCTTGTGAGGCTGATCTCGTCAGGCGGCATATTTGATGATGCTGGAGGCGCTCCTTTACATAAACTGGACCAAAACCGTGTAGGGCTTTAAAGGTTAACACCAACACCTTGAATTGGGCCCGGTAAACAACTGGTAACCAGTGCAGATCTTCTAGCACTGGAGTGATATGATCACGGCGGCGGCTGTTCTTAATCAACCGTGCTGCCGCATTCTGTACCAGCTGTAGTTTCCGGACCGTCCTCAAGGGTAACCCAACGTAGAGCGCATTACAGTAGTCTAAGCGAGAGGAGACCAGGGCATGTACCACCCGTGGGAGCAGATGGACAGGAAGGTAGGGATGCAGCCTCTGTATTAGATGTAATTGATACCAAGCTGCCCGGCTCACTGCCAAAACCTGAGCCTCCATGGACAGCTGGGAGTCAAGAATGACCCCGAGGCTGCGAACCTGGTCCTTTAGGGGCAATTTTACCCCATTTAACACCAGGTCAATATCACCCAACCTCCTCTTGTCTCCCACAAGCAGTACCTCGGTCTTGTCGGGGTTCAGCTTCAGCCTATTACCTCCCATCCATCCACTTACGGACTCCAGGCACTTGGAAATGGTATCCACAGCCAACTCTGGTGAGGACTTAAATGACAGATAGAGCTGAGTGTCATCCGCATATTGGTGACACTGCAACCCAAATCTCCTGATGATGGCCCCCAGCGGCTTTACATAGATGTTGAATAGCATGGGAGAGAGGATAGAACTCTGTGGCACACCACAGTTGAGAGGCCAAGGGTCTGAAACCTCATCTCCCAGTGCCACCCATTGGTGCCTGTCTGAGAGGTAGGAACGGAACCACCGTAAAACAGTGCCCCCTATTCCCATTCCCTCCAGGCGATCCAAGAGGATACCGTGGTCAACGGTATCGAAAGCCGCTGAGAGATCCAGGAGGACAAGGAAGGCATGTTCTCCCCTATCCAACGCCCTCCTCAAATCATCCACCAGAGCGACCAAGGCTGTTTCAGTTCCATATCCAGTCCTGAAGCCCGATTGGAATGGATCTAAATAATCTGCTTCATCCAAGTGTGACTGTAGCTGTGTGGCCACCACTCGCTCGATCACCTTGCCCAAAAATGGTAGATTAGAGACTGGGCGAAAGTTGTTCAACTCTTGGGGATCCAAGGAGGACTTTTTCAGAATGGGCTTGATTACTGCCTCCTTAAGGGCTAATGGCAGTGCACCCTCTTCCAAGGAAGCATTTAACACTGCCTTGATCCCTTCGCTCAGTCTCTCTTTGCAGCCCACAATGAGCCATATAGGGCAAGGGTCAAACAGACAGGTGGTCGGCCTCACAGTAGAGAGCACCTTGTCCACTTCCTCAGAGGGAAGAGGCTGAAACCGATCCCACCGAACCGGGATGCAACTGGCCGACTCTGGCCCACTTCCTGTATCCACGGCGTACGGAATCGTGTTCTTCAGGCGCTCGATTTTATCAGCAAAGTGTTTGGCAAATGTGTCACAGGAGGCTTTAGAATGCTCCAAGGGTTCCTGCGCAACTGGACCGACCAGGCTTCGGACCACTTGGAACAACCTTCTGGGACAACACTCTGCGGATGCAATAGAGGCAGCAAAGAAATCCTTTGTTGCCTTTGTTGCCACTTGATAGGCAGCTATTGCTGCTCTAACCAGTGTCCGATCGTCTTCAGAGCGAGATTTCCACCACCGGCACTCTAGTCGTCTCACCTCCTGCCTCGGACCCCGTAAGCGTGGTGTATACCAGGGTGCAATCTGAGTTCTGTTCAGGGGGAGAGGACGTTTCGGAGCCACCCGGTCTATTGCCCTGGTGATCTCCCTATTCCACTCTGTCACCAGGGTTTCGACCGGGCGACCTTCTGACGGCTCCCAATCTCCCAGCGCATTCAGGAATCCCTTTGGCTCCATCAGGCATCTGGGACGGACCATCCTAATAGGTCCCTTTCCCCTGCGGAGGGTGTGCGGCATTCATTTTGACAGTTTTTGTATATCCTGTAGGATAAGGAGGAAAGTCATATATCAACTGAGATACCAGTATGCTGTCAGAAGTTTTATAATGGTCAAAGGCTTGCTGGAAACTTCAGGAAGAGAGAGCACACTTGTGCTCAGGTCCTGTTTATGCACTTCCATAGGCACCTAGTTGGTGACTGTAGGAATGGGATGCCGGATTAGATGGACCATTGGCCTGATCCAGCAAGCTCCTCTTATGTTCTTACAAGTACAGTCCTATGGAAATCACATTGGGCTCAACTAAAAGGAGGGTTACTAGACATTAAGAAGCAACCTTATTTGAAATTGTTGTGTGTGAAAACTACAGTGGTTACCTTCTTCTTTGTATAGTTAGTATGCTGTAAACTATCAGAACTCTTCCTATTCTGTGCCAACAACACCAAATTCTGTACTGACCGAACTCTTATACTGTGCTCAGTATAAACACAGCTTGATATAACATAGACAAATTTGCTTATTTGCTTTGAGTATAACTGCCCTGGGTTCCTTCACAAGGAAGGAAGGATGGGATCAATAAATCAGTTTTCATACTTTATTTTGAACTCAACTGTATTTAGAGAATTTGGATTTTTTGTAAGGAATTGTATAAAGTCACAGGTACAGGAAAGGTCGGTAGAGACATATTTGAATGAAAAAGCATATAGGTGGATCCTTATTAACTTCAAAGGCTACTTTTTATTAAGCATGTTTTACGAATGATGGGATAAACTATAGTGAGTGTATTTCTTACTTTTCTGAATTATCGGGAGCTTTGTAGCGAGTAATTGATGTAGAATGCTGCACATTCATCAGTTTGTCTTGGGAAAGCTTATGATATGAGGCCAAAGTAGATGTGTTGTAAGAGATCTGTTACTAGGATTTTTGTTTGGAGGTGCTTGTAATAACACTAATGTGCTGGTGTCTAGTATAGATGATAGATTATTTGAGTTTGTGTTGTGGTGGAGTGCAAGTCTTTATCAAAATGTAGTCTAAAAAGAAAAAGTTGGTAAATGGTATGTAATCATATGAATCCAAGACAAGAGGGTTAACAAGGATGTCAACAATGCAGAGTGTGTGTAGATTGTTGGTATGGTCCCAGGGATACTCTTGCAACTTTTGAACAAGATTGTTTATCTATCATGTCTTTATCCTGTTTAGATTGTTGGAATGCTGACCCTCATTCAAGGCCCTCTTTTGCCAATATTTTAAACCATCTAACCAATATTGAGGAGTCTGGTTTTTTTGAAATGCCAAAGGATTCTTTCCATTCCCTTCAAGAAGATTGGAAAGTTGAGATCCAGGAGATGTTTGACCAACTCAGGGCTAAAGAAAAGGTAAATAGGCCTGGATATTGAGGCATGTGATCTTATATTAATCATAGCCCGTCTTATAATGCTGGTAGAAATAGTGCATCTTAGGTCAGCGGTATGCATGGATGTATACTCATATTCTATTCATATTTTAAATGTCATATGTTGAGTTTAGGTGGAATGAAATACAAGAAGTGATGCTTTTCAAAATTTCAGCTCTACAGCAATGGTCTTAAAAGCTCAATAAGTTATTTCCTCCAACTCATATATTAGAGTGACATGGCCTACAAATGGGGCCTTACACACATAATGAGTATAGCCCCTATTTTTAAAATAAGAATATAACACCTTGTTGACTCCCAGGTGACTTATCCCATCTCCAAACTTTCCAGTGCAGCTTCGGTGGCGAGCAGCTACCCTACTGCTGCAGTTGTGCCTCTACACGGATCATTTTCAGATCTTTGCCACTCAGGTTTTATTCAAAGATCATTACTGTGAGATTGAGAGGAGGCTATCATAAAAGTCATTTCATTTGAGACTGATGAGATTTCCTTGGCTTCAGTTTGTTAGTCACACAGCATTCTACAGTTCAGGTATCATGAATCCTTCTGTCATCTGTAGGTGCATGAGTTGTGTTACCATCACTTTATATTTGTAAATGCATGTAAAATATGCTTGGTATGTAAACTGTGAAATAAACTGTGGCCCTCAGTATAGAAAGTTAAAACAAAAGGAAGAGAAAACAGAAGGGGGAAGAGAAAGTTTTATCAATTGCTAGCCAAGATAATGAAGTGGAATAACTTAAAGGGTAGTGAGGGTTGAGTAAAAGAAATGAACGTCAAGATGGAAATGCAGAAGTAAAGTGTGAATTTCAACAATTTTTGAGAATAAAACAGGAGCCACTAATTTCTGTTGCAGAAAGTAAGCCATAGCTCACACAGGTGGAGGCAAACTTTTGCCCTCAGCCCACTGATACTGAGAGTTGGACAAAACAAGTTTTAGCAGGACAACTGGGTCTACACCTCATATCTCAGAGAAATCAGAGCTTTTCTCTAATTTCCTTGAGAAAAAAACTTACGGAAAAATGAATTGCTATTCATTTTAGGTAACAATGTCATAGTTAGAAATTGGGAGAACATAGCAAAGCCATACCCTCGTGTCCCTCAACAGATCAGTGGGGTAGTAGTGCATTTGAAAATAGGCTGACCAGTTCTGAAACCAGTCTCTCGCATATCTCTAACTTTTAGAACAATTCATGCTGAAGATGTTCCACAGGAGCAGTCATTACTCACATATTTTGAAAATGTCTGGTGATTATTCAGTTTTGAAAGTAAATTCTTATTAAAATTAAAGATATTACTAAATATGAGGTATTGCATAACCCTAAAATTTTGTTCTGTTTGGGTATGTGATTCTACCTGAAGATAGAGAATTGACCACATTTCTCAATAGCTATTGAAACAGGGGTCACCAGTATGGCACCTATGGGCACATACATGCTTGAGAGGCCTTCCCTGGAACCCACAGGATCCCTTGCCCCTTCCCCTACCCCACTGAAATTATTATTCATTTATTTAGAAAATTCTTAATTGCTTTATATTCAAAGAATCTCAAAGTAATGTACAGAAAATAGAAATAAAATACAAGAGAACAGGATTTCAAACATTGTACGAAGTAGAGGTCCAGTACTATACAAGAGAACATCAAAGCTATGTACAAAATACAAGTCAAGTACAATACCAAAAAAGAAAATAAAAAAATCCTCAAATCACTGTACAATATAAAATATAAAAATCAGATACAGTATAAAGAATCCCCAATAACAGTATAGAAAGTGGAGGTTAAATACAATGCAAGAAATCAAAACAATATACAAATTAAAGTTCAAAAACAATAAATTAATAAATTCAAAAACGGTATACAAAATGAAAATCAAATACAGTACAAAATATTAATAATAAAATTAAAACTTTGAAAAATAACATTATGCTATTAAATCAGTAACATTTACAAAATCCCTACTAGTAACTTTGTACAAAATAGCTAACCAGATAACAACTCATACAGCCTTGGAACTGAATATGTATTCACTCCCTCCCCACTTTGCATCTGGGGTGGCAGGCAACTCTGTGCGGATAAGACTCTCACTCTTAGCAGCTGTGAGCCACTTTATCTCATCAACATTCCAACTGCTTAGACTCACCCTGACCTATAAAGACCACTGCCCGACCACCAATCAACTACTATAATCTCCATATCTTCCAGAAAGGCCAACAGAGCAGGGAAGGGGTAGGAAGAAAGGGGAAGGAAAGGGGGAGGCGGGGGAGGGGAAGCAAAACAACTCAAGATAGGGAAGGGGAAGGGAATAGAGAGACATGGAGAGAAAGTTTTTTTTAAAGAACCCTAAAAAATTAAACACTGCTGAGAGGATTGGTGCAAATAAGTTTATGGGCCAGATGTTTCAAATTTGCCACAGCTGGTGGTTGTAATTCTCCCCTTCCAAGGTTAGCCAAGACAGGGAAAGCACCCAGGTCAGCAGAGTTGCCTTTCCTCTGTTCCCAGACTTCTCACTGTTGGGCAGCAGTCCTTAAAATCAGCAAATGAAGCATTCTATTGTTGTCAATAGACATGGGGGGGGTGCACTCACAACAGATTTTCTGGTTTTCAGATGTGCCCACAGGCCCCCAAAGTTTGAACTTGTGTAGCAGCAAAATAGATAATTCAAAATCCCCCTTCCATATTTGGCTTTTAAAAATCTGGACCCTTGTTTGCATATGCAAGTTAATGTATGACCAAAACCAAACAAACAAATGGAATAATGATGGATAAATTTGTGGAAACGATGGATAAATTTGTGGAGTCATAAATTGTTTATTAACTAATAATAGTCAAGATTATATACTTTGATTCTCTTTGTTCCCTCTCCTTTAAAGTTTTAAAATCCTAAAGATCAATGTATAAGGTTTAGTAAGATTGTCAATACTTTCTACACATTTTCTCATGTTTGGGTAAGAGAAGAATGTTGGTAATTTTATAATACAAACAGAATACATGTTGGGGAAGAACTGATCAGCCTAACTTAAGAGATCAAAAGGACAGAGCCCATAGGAAGGTAGTGAAAAGAGATTGATTACTCCACGTTTTTACTTCAGGCGGTGCTTCCTTTGAAGATTTGGCTACTGTCTTCTGGTCACAGTGGACTATTTGAAACAGACCATTTTGATCCAGTAGTATTTCAAGTCTTATCAATATCTTGATTTTTTAAATGATTGATGCATATGATTGACTTTTCTTATTATTCAAATGATTTGTATAGATAACTAAGCCAGCAACGGGAGCTACAGTACACAGATTCACCATTTCTCTACAGTCCTCTTTGGCATTGAAACACTGTAGTGGGGAACCTCCAGTTGACAGGCCCAGTTAGGCCTGCCAGGCCTCCCCATTTAGCACACAAGGCCATTTTGGCAAAACCGTGCCCACCTGCCCTACACCTGGTGTGGGACACAGCAAGGCCAAGAAGGCATTTGCAGGCACTGCCAATTGATGATAGGAGGCACTGTGAATAGTGCCCTGTGCAGCTCTTTGCCAGCTCCAACAATCAGCTGTTTGGAGAGAGCTGGGAACGACTCTTTGAAGCACTGACAGTCAGCTGATAGTTGAGGCTTCAGAGCACAGTGCATGGTGAAAACAAGTCACCTGACATCATTGCTTGCAGGGAGGGGAGATAAGGATCTGGCCCACTAGCAAGATCCAGTTACCCACTCCTTGTATAAACCTTTTCCTGTCTTTTTATTCTTAAAACTAAAACACAAAAGAAGGCCAATCATAACTGACTTTGCTGCTATGGTTAGATGGGCATCTCAGACTATATCTGATATAGGATCTTGACTTGTTTTCTTGGAGGAGCTGCGGACATGGGAAGAAGAATTAACCCGAGCAGCAGTCGAGCAAAAGAACCATGAAGAATTTCTGCGGCGACGGGAGCAGGAGCTGGCAGAGCGAGAGATTGACATCTTGGAAAGAGAACTCAACATAATCATCCACCAACTGTGCCAGGAGAAGCCCCATGTGAAAAAACGCATGGGCAAGTTCAGAAGAAACCGGCTGAAGCTGAAAGATGGCAATTGCATCAGTCTCCCTTCTGGTATGTTCTAGTGCAGCAGGGCTGAATGAATACATATATGAAAGTTCACTTTAACGTCCGCCAGTCATGTATATAGAATATACTCTGTGAGCATTGTGGTCTGTCAGTACTAAGTAATTTGAAGATAATTATCTTGTACAAAGCCATTTCTTATATGAACAAATCCTCAGAATTACTCTTGTCAAAAAATAACTCTTGAAATATCTAAAAAGCACTACTAAAAATACTTCTTTAGTGTATCAGATTGATAAATGTCTAACATGGGGCATGTGCAAAGTTAGCAACATTTTTCCATTGAGGCAGCTCTTCACCAGGAGAACTCAGTACAACTATAATTTTTTTTAATTCTCCATTTTCTGGAAAAGACCTTCAGCATTTTTAGTTTACTTTTATTATGGTCTTGCACATCACCTGAAAGCACACCATGAACTTGTATATACCTGATCACGGCCTAAAGCTTTTTCTTTAACTTTTAAAATTGTTTGTTTCATTATCATTTCCTTGTTTGAGAATAGGTGAAGAGCTGGGCAATAGGCTAAGATGGCTTGATGCAAGAGGTTTCTGCATCTTTTGTAATTGGGTAGAAAACATAATTTTGGTAGGTGCAGTTTGATATATGCTGTATTTGCCAAAACTCCCTTTTCCAACTGTAGAAGATACAACAGATTCTTCATTATGTGGATATCCTCCAGTATGTCATTCTCTGCACGAATGATAAGCTGATCAAAAAGGGCAGAAAGCAACAAATTTACCATTATATTGTACTTCAGTGTACAGATCTTTGAGGCTAAATCAAGGACATGTGTGGATGGCTTATTCTTGTTTGTCTCTGAATTCTTTTTAAGACCTGAGATAAAATTGGTTATTGCCTGTTAGTGGAATGGCAGAAAGAAGGAATTTATTTCCCTGGGTGATGGGGTTACTTCACTAATCATTATTTTTATCAAGTTTTGTTTTGTTAACAGATTTCCAGCACAAATTCACTGTGCAGGCATCTCCAACCATTGATAAAAGGAAAAGCTTGATCAGTAGCTGCTCCAGCCCTCCCGCCAGTCCTACCATCATTCCCAGGCTCAGGGCTATCCAGTGTAAGCAGTTTATTATAGAACAACTGTCAATAAGTTATGGTTTCTGTTTAGGACAGAGTTCCACAATGCTTCCTATATGACAGGGGTGGCTAACCCCCAGTTAGGGGTCCTGATCTGGCCCACAAGCAGATTCCCCCCACAAGACTCCACTGATTCAATGACATTGGCAAAAAGGAGAAAAAATAAAGTAGACAAAGCTCCGTGTGTGTGTGTGTAACGAGCATCTTGATGGGGAATGCATACTGCCCCCTTCCTAGTTATAAGACTGATTATTTGAGCAGAGAGGCAGCAATAGCCCCTTTTCTCAGCTTATCTGCAGGGATTCTGCAAGTGATTTGCATAGGTTGTGTACATATGTGAGAGGGTATGGGGTGGCCACACTCGCTGGTAGCGTGTGGCCCCTGAAGGTTTGGCTGAGGATGAATGCAACCCTTGGTCCAAAAACGGTTAGCCACCCCTGCTGTGTGTGGTTTCTTCTTTGGGGTTTCAGGCTCTTGTGGCTGCCCCAGTTCTTGTTGTGCTAAGAGGCACCTTTGCTTTCCAGTGCCAATGTATGCCTTCAGTAACTTCAGTAATGCCAGCCCCATTCTGTTTGTACTCTTGATACTGTGGGCTTCTTTAAATGTGAGGATTTCCCCTCCTTCTCCAATAAATGCATAACTGTGCAGGGAATCTAAGTATATCTATCCAAGAGAATTCTTCTGGAGCGGAGATCTCATTTTTTCAAGAGCACACAAAGAGCAAAAAGTATATATAAATAAATAAAATAAAATAAAATCTCTTCCCCCTCCCATCCAGTGCTTCAGTTGCAAAAATGAGGGCTGTGTGAAATATTGATTGGCTGAATGGTATGAGTATTTGTTGGATAGCTTCTATCGCTATCGGTGAACAATGCAAATCATCACTTTCAGTAACAGCACTCCTGTTGTGGAATAATCCCCCTAGAGCTGCCTTTCCCAACTAGTGGGCCACCAGATGTTGTTGGACCGCAATTCCCATCTTTCCTGACCATTGGCAATGCTGGCTGAGGCTGATGGGAGTTGTGGTCCAACAACATCTGGTGGCCCACTAGTTGGGAAAGGCTGCCCTTGAGAGAGGAGGCACCAGACCATTTCTTCATTTAAATTCTCTTAGCAAGTAAAGCTTTTTCTTCTGTAAGAGCAAATTAATTTTGCTTGTGCTTTTGGTCATGGTCAGGGTCTTGGGATTAGATAGTAGGTTTGTCTGCACCCTCCCATCAAGTGGATTAATTATATCTATCACCTTTTGCTATGTGTTAGTCATGTTTGGACAAAAAAAGAAGCTAATATTAACAAGTTTGAAGCTTCGTGTTGTATCGCTTAAGGATAGGCACAAGCAACACTACTTACACGCTGATTCTTGCTCCCCAATGCCTTGCCCTCATGTTGCTTTTTTTAAAATGTTTGAACTTTTATTTGAATGCTTTGCAATGCCCCCTCTTGCAATATACTTTTTAAAAAATCAAGATAAATAAAAGTGGCAAATGGCCATAACTGCCACAGAAAGAGCATCCCTCTCCCAGCAGTAAGTGTGACCTCTTTTTTATTACAAGGAGAGTCAGAACATGGGGTGAAGAATATAATTTGGGATTTGTAACTTTTCAGGAAAGAGGCATCTAATCTTTGCTTGCACTATTAGAAAATCATTGCATAAATTCTTGTTCATGTTTTTCTGTTACATTCTCCCCTTCCTCCAAAGTAACTCACTGTGAAAGCAGCAAAACATGGGGACACAACTCTCTATCCCAGAAGGAGGAAGGTGAAGAAGAAAAAAGAGGCCAAAAGAAGAGAGGTCGCACATGGGGGCCAAGTTCACTTTGTCACAAGGAGCTAACAGCAGACGAGGATGGGTGAGAAACTTCATCTTAGCTGCCATTGTGCCACAAAGCCTCTGTCTGCTTTTTTTCACCACAAACCTGCCATGCTTCAGCTGGTATAACTCTTTGGCAATACATTCATTGCAATTTCCATTCAGTTTATTTATTCTAGTGTCTGTACTGTACATCTCTGTTCAACAACCAAAGGGGATTGCAAAAATTAAGGCTCACATCATGGCCTGCTCGTTAAAATAAAAACAGAACCCTATTAAAACAGGACACCTATGGGTCTTACCAGTTGGTCCAGACATTCAACTCTCCCCACCCAGACCTCAAAGCGAATGCTATTCCCCCCTTAAATACCAGCAAGAAGAGAATCTTGTGGGCATCTTTATGAAGGTTCTTTCACAAGGGCACAGCTGTGTCAGAGAAGGTCTGGGGGTTTTGCTCTGACAGTTTTAACAATGCAATCTGATGGTAGTTGAAGCAGCACCTCCTTAACGCGTGGTGAAAGGCTTCCTTCCTATGTTTTGGAGGCATAAAACATACAAAAACAGCTAGTCTATCTTACAATAAATGAATGTTCAGGATTTCACATCCTCTTCACCCAGTCTAACTTCCCAGTAATTTCTCGGTTACTGGGAAGATTGTCTATAACATTTTTGTAAGCTGTCACACAGGGTGGGGTGGGGAGCCCTTTTGAGAGTTGCTGGGAGGGCAGGACGGCAGGCAAGCCCATTCCCTGTTTCTTAACCCTTAAGGGCTGGTGTTGTGTTATGCCTTCACTGATGCTGAGTAAAAGAGAGGGGCAATCTGCTTGCAGCAGTAGGATACTGCACAACACACACACTCCCAACCTAAGCACTTACGTCTCTGAAGAGATACCCCTGTCTGGAATGAGAAAGACTGTGACCATTCTTCCAAGGGTTTCTTCTGTTAATTGCTGAGAGAGAATTAGGCACCTGTCAAAGCCAACAGAGAGAGAGAACACACAGGTTTTTTTACGGTGAGCAT
Source organism: Rhineura floridana (assembly GCF_030035675.1). Taxonomy (NCBI): domain Eukaryota; kingdom Metazoa; phylum Chordata; class Lepidosauria; order Squamata; family Rhineuridae; genus Rhineura; species Rhineura floridana. The sequence continues at coordinate 163,286,784 of NC_084481.1, read as the reverse complement.
TGGCCCTTGGCCATCTTTACAATATCCTATTAATACGTCAGTAGCAACTTGAAAATGGACACACATATCAGTTTAGGTTTGTGTTGCATTGTTCAAATCTGGGGTTATGTTTAATAAACTGTGTATGAGTCTAGAACCTGAATCTATTTATACAAATGACTGTTGTGGTGAGTAGTAATAATGGAAAAACTATATTTGGTGAATCCTGGCCTGTTCCACAAACAGAAGGGCTCTTGTTTGCAAAAGTGAGTTGAATTCAGCGGAAGCTCCTGCTCTGTGAACTGGATACTCCTTCAGGTGGAAGGAGGAAAAGATGATTGTCGCTGGCATCACCTCCCACACTGTTACAGATGGTCCCCCAACTATAAAAATGTAAATGTACTGCCTTCAAGTCGATTCCTACTTACGGCGACCCTATGAATAGGGTTTTCATGAGGCTGAGAGGCAGTGACTGGCCCAAGGTCACCCAGTGAGCTTCATGGCTATGTGGGGATTCGAACCTTGGTCTCCCAGGTCGTAGTCCAACACCTTAACCACTACACCACACTGGCTGTCACTCCCCCAACTGCACAGAGAAGTTTTTTAAGGCATGAGGCTGCAGGGAGAGGGGGAATTTATTTATTTAATTTATTTATTAAATTTATATACCGCCCGACTAGCAATAGCTCTCTGGGCGGTGAACATAAAACAGCATAAAAATACAATAAATAACAAAACAATACTAAAATACAAGCAACAATCCAACACAATAAACATTTTTAAAATTAAATCAGTGTAACTTAAAATGCTTCAGAGAATAGGAAGGTTTTGACCTGGCGCCGGAAGGAGAGCAGAGTCGGCGCCAGGCGTACTTCCTCAGGGAGACTGTTCCATAGTTTGGGGGCCACCACTGAGAAGGCCCTAGATCTTGTCATCACCCTCCGGGCCTCCCTGTGAGTTGGAACCCGGAGGAGGGCCTTCGTAGCAGAACGTAGTGCACGGGCCGGTTCATATCGGAAGAGGCGTTCCGCAAGGTATCGTGGTCCCGCACCGTATAAGGCTTTATAGGTTAATACCAACACTTTGAATCTAGCCCGGAAACATATTGGCAACCAGTGCAAGCTGGCCAGAACAGGTGTTATATGCTATATGTTATATACATAATGTTTTGGAACCTCCAAACCATGGTTTGATCAAACCAGGAAGTTATTCATTAGGCCAATTGTGCAAGCACAGAGCTCATTCCCAGTCCTCAAAAACATGGTTTGGCAGATCTGAAACATTAGCTAATCTCTTGTGGTTTGCTAGGAGGAAACAACCATGACCTTCAGTTCAGACAACAAAATAAGCCAGACTGTGTTGCTGTTGCAGCAGCAGCAGAGGGGAGGAGTGCTGCAGGAACTTTTGGGCAACATGTGTCAGCAAGCTGCTTGATCACTTTAAACAATAATATTAAACTTTGGTTTAATGTGATGTACAAACCGAACCACTATGTCTGATGCAGCCAGGACTGTAAAGCAAAATGAGCACTGAAGAGGCTGAATGTACTAAGCTGTCAGGTGTACAAATATTTTATAAGGCCATTGTCAACCTATACAGTTTGCAACCAGTTTGTAGGATTACATTTAGATGAGAAGATGGCAGAGGAATGTTTTATCTAGGAATCAGAATCCTTTCCTAAGAACAAAGAAGAAAAACGTCATATTTAAATCTTCTGTTAGCAAAATTGCCATTAGTGCCAGAAGCTAGGTAGCAGTCTGTCACTGCAAAAAGTGACTGCTGTCAATATAAACAATTCTGTGTGTTAACTTTTGGGTTATCCTCCCAAAAGCTGATCTCATTCTTCATGGCAAATGAAAATCAAATATATAAGAGCAGAATCTAGAAAATGATTGTTGCTGAATTGGATACACAGTTGATAGATGTGATCAGAAAATTGTGGCAGTGGATGAGTCAGGTTCTGCAAGAAAAACTCGGAGGGTGGCAACAAGGGAGAGGGCCCTCTCAGTGGTGGCCCCCAAATTATGGAATGATCTTCATGACGATGTGTGCCTGGCGCCAACACTGTTATCTTTTCGGCGCCAGGTCAAGACTTTCCTCTTCTCCCAGGCATTTTTAGCATGTGTTTGAAATTGTTTTTATATTGTTTTAAATTTTAAAATTGTGTTTTAAATTGTTTTTAAAATATGTGTTTTAAATTGTATATTTGTTTTAATGTTTTTGATTGCTGTAAACTGCCCAGAGAGCTTCGGCTATGGGGCGGTATACAAGTACAATAAATAAATAAATATAAAAACTCCATGAAATTTGAGAGAGATTACTTATGTGCTTTGCTTTTGGATTGTGGCCTTAAGTAGCAATCCCAATCCTTGTTGAATATTTTTCAGCCATATTGAAGTCAGTATGATGATGAGCAAATTAAGCAGGCACTGTTCATTGAGTTTTTCTCAAGAGTAGGATTTTTCAAGTGTCATACTAGTTGGCCTTTCCAAATGGAGAAGCACTTGGCTTGGCCCTTGATGCATAAACCCAGAGCCTCTCCACACAATCACATCAAGTGTTCTACAGTTGAATTTTAGACGTTGTGACTTTTCAGTACAATGGTGCTATGTCCCATTTGCAGGTAATGGGAGGAGGGAGAAGTCTTTGGAAAATAAAATCTTAATCCAAAGAAGCTTAATTTGAGGGAAGATGTGTGAGCTGTGCTCACTAAGTAAGAAATAGCAAACCCTTGCAGCACCAAAAACTGATTTTTGGAAATCTGCTTCTTCTCTTGGCTCTTTAAACATGGGCGAAAGAGCAGTGATAACTCGAAAGTCCTCCTCTTTATCGGTCTAAAGGAAGGAGCATATGTTGGAAAGAAATGGAATAGAACTGCAACATGTTTTTCTGGCTGAGGAAGCAGCAGTGTTGGCAGAGCATGTGGGAAGGAAATGAACAGGCAGGGAGAGATGCCTGGAAAGAGTGAAGTGGTGGTAGAGTTGGAAGGAAGGGACTGTTGCCATTCATTAGCTTACCTGAAATCTAGGTGGGCAGTGAATCATGCAGAAATTTGTTTTTATTTGCTTTGTAATTTATACCCTACCCTACTGCTCAAACAGGCCCTCATCTACAATATGTCTCAAAGCAGGACTTACTTCCAAGTTGCTGTGGAGTGAAGGTGTAAATTATAATCCACTTGATAGAGATTGTAGCTGAAGCCATGTAAATAGACTGGATTGCTTTTTGGCACCCTCTAGTGACCACCTTGGTGTTTTACAACCTGGGAAAATGGCTAAAGAGATAACCTTTTCCAGGAGAAGAAATTAATTTTTCTGACTCACAGGTTTCATTCTTCAGCTGAAGCTTGCCAAAAAATTGTCATCCTCTGCTTTTCTTTATGAATGAAGACAAGGGTGGTGGGCATCCACAAAAACAGGGAACAGAGAAAGGAGAGGGGGAAAACCCAGGATGCCGTAGGAGGATAAAAACGTTCCAATAATTTTATTTGAAAAAGTAAAAAAGTGTGTAACCTGACTCTCTTCATTGTGTAATATCACAGTATATTTGCTATATTTGTACATTTCGACTACTAGATGACTTTGTTGACAGATTCTAAGTTTGCCCCTGACAAAGGCCGAGATTTATGTGGCCAAAACTCATTGGGCACATGCTTTTTTACTTTTTCAAATAAAATCATTGGAACCTTTTTATCTGCATTTTCTTCCTACGGCATCCTGGGTCCCCCCCCCCTTTCTCCGTTCCCTGTCTTTATGAATGAAACAAGATTTGCTCTGTCATTCCAAAAAGGACAGCCCAGAACTTTGTGTAACCTTCAAAGCCAAGATAAAAGCTAGACTTTGGCAACACATTTTTTTCTGCCTGAAGTAGTAAACCATGAAATGGAACACAAATTGCATTTCTTCTAATTAAATGGAGGATAGGAATACAGCCTTTCACCTATTTATGTACCTTACCTTGGCTTTTCTTACTTTTAAAGTGAGCATGCCAACTCCACTTCTTTATATGCGTCTCATGCTTGGTATCTCCTGCTATGTGACATTTTATATAGATATGGTTAGTTGGGGTCCTCTGTGAATAAGGCCTGCTGAAGGTTCACGGAGTTAGCTCTATAAACTGCCTAGTTGAGAGACCAGTTGTGAACTATATCAAAGTTGTTCTAAGTTCTTCAGAAGAAGAGCACAGTATAAATGAGATGATAAATATTAAGAACATAAGAAGAGACACCTGTATCAGGCAGTGGTCCATCTAGTCAAGCATCTTGTTCTCACAGTGGTCTATCAGGTGCCCATGGGAAGCTGCAAGCAGGACCTGAATGCAAGAGCACTCTCCTCTCCTGTGGTTTCCAGCAACTGGTATTTGGAAGCATACTGCCTCTGACAATGGAGGCAGAACATAATTTTATCCTCCTTGAATTTGTCTAATCTTTTAAAGCCATCCAAGTTGATGGCTATCACTTCCTCTTGTGGGAGTGAATTCCATAGTTTTACAATGCATTTATTACAAGGATAATGTTACTGTCTCTCAGGATAAACAAAACATAGCACAGAATTATGCACTTGTCAAAGCAAATTCATAAAGTATTTTTATTTCTAATATGCAGGACATGGGTCATGGTGCAGGACTCTGCATGGTAACAGAGTACATGAACTAATGTTGGGCTGATTCTTTCAGAAATAGGACAATCTGCAAGGAAAACAAGATCTTGAGTATGTGGTTGTAACTAAGACTGGCGTAAAAATCACTGGGCTTCTTTGGTGTGCCTTTCATTCACACTAATGTATCTCAAGGATTGTTGTGAGAGTACAATAAGCTAAGGGCATATTCTGACCTGACCTAGGCCTTAAGGATGTGATGGAAAATGCATCTGGAGGAGAAAAAATCACCGTTCATGATACCCTCTAGGCTGGACTCTTGCAATGCATTGTAAATAGGGCTGTGTTTATAGACTTGACTTCATTTAGTATAGAACTTAGCCTAGTAAGCTAAATTGCTTACTAGGACCAGCTAGAAGAACTGGCAAGATTTTGCCAGTCTGTTCCCAGGCACTATTCAAAGTGCTAGTGGTTATATCTGAAGCCCTAAATGGCTTAGGACCCAGCCATCTGGAGGACTACCTTCTGCCTTGTGAGTTGCCCAGCCTTAAAATCTTTACTGACGGCCCTCCTTAGAGTCCCACCACCATCTGCAGTTAGGCAGTTGATGACTGAGAACAGGGGCTTCTCAGTTGTAGCACATTTTGGGAATGCCCTCCCCAGAAAAGGTAGCATGATGCCCATTGTGTCTTTCTGAGACCAGGCAAAGGAGGGGAGTTGCCCAGACATTCCTGTATGTTGAAAAATTGGTTTCATTTTATCTAGGTTACTGAAAATTGATGCTCTTGTTTATCTGTATTTTTACATTTTACCCCTGAATTTTGTTGTTTTAACTGTATGTCACCCTGGGCAAGCTTGTGCTGAAGGTGGCTCATAACTGAGGTGAATTTCCTCATTCTTAACAATCCCAATCTGAAAAGATTAAAACTGGGCAGAGAAAAGCAAATATCTGAATTTAAATGCCCCCCTTCTCTTTATTTTAGATTGAAGTCCCTGGCAGATGGATCCAAACAGTGGTCATCCAGTGCACCAAATTTAGGAAAGGTCCAGAGACCAACAGTCATTTTTCCAGGATTTACAAGCCTAGCAGAGATGGGTGAAGTACCTGTTAAATGAATTGCTTAAATGAAATGCATTCAATCTTACTTTTGTTTTCTTGTGTATGCACTAACACTCAACTCTTTACAAGCAATCAAACCTCAACATCTGTTTCTGTACTCTTCCGTTTCAAGGCTTTCACATAATACTTTTTCAATATAGGTATCAGGTAGCCATAATAGGACTATTGCAGGCTGGAAGGTGCAGGGCTGGCACCAGGCATGACTGGGCCCTTGGGCACCAGCCTGCCCCCGGCGCCTGGCCACATGTGCCATCAACCTTTCCCACTGCTGTAAATGCTGGCCACACTGCTCATGCATGCCTACCATCAACCCAAATGGCAGGAGGGGCATCAGCCCCTTAGGGAAACCTCAGCTGACATCTTAGTTGATGGCAGCACAGCCAGCATTTGCCATAACAGGAGGGGGGGGCATGCAGGTGGGTTTTGTGGGCCTGCGCAGTTGTGGTGCCTGGGAGCTCCCTCTCTGTGATCTGTGGCAGGGTTGGGACCTAACGCTGCCACGGAACAGGAGTGCTACCCACCCACTCTAATGAGGGGCCGCTACTCTGTGGTGCCTTCCCTGGGAAGGTGAATAGCAGCTTTACTTTACTTTCTTTACTGCACCTGCTTGTGCAGCTGGATAACTAATTTTGTAATTTTATATTTATATTTATTTGTTGTACTGTACTTTTGAATTAAAATTTGCAGTAATTTTATTGTATTTTCCTTTGTATTAAACTGTTTGCTGCTTTGGGAGCCTTAGTTAAAAAGTGGTATAGAAATAAACCGATTATGATGATGAAAAATGTACCAATAAAAAGTTTGTTTATTCTGTTAGCCTGTTTAGGACTAGGTGCAATTTGGATCCTCACTTTCCAGAAATGTCAGATCACTTCGGAAGTTTGGAATGCTCAGAGAAAGGCTTTCAACAATTATCTTAATGCATAGTCAGGTGTATGTAGGTGCAGTCTTTCAGCTACTTGAGTGTTAGGCCACATCAAGCTTTTAAGTTAATACCAGGACTTTGAATTGTACTCAAACATAAGATCAGCCAATGAAGTTTTTCAAAACTGGCAAGATTTTTTTTAAAAAGGCATTTATCTACCACCCTTCTTTATTCCTGGGCTGTTTACAATTTCATTTAAAACAAAACAATAATAAACTATTCAATTAACCAAATTAAAGGTAATGAATATAGTTAGCACAGCACACTATTAAAATTTGTGTTTTAGTTGTGCATTATTTCAAGCCTCCAGTTCTTTTTAGAGTGAAGATCATCCAAGCATGTAGTGCTTTTTCTCTTGAAATTTAAAAATATTAAGCAGATCTGTCCCTGCATGTCGCATGTTTCTAGATTATCAGGTACAGAATGTGGTTCTTAGAATCTCTTCTTCCTTTTTTTTTTAAAGTAAAGTTGGTATTTTAGCTGCACAGAAAGGACTGATGCATGACAATTGTCTTCTTTTTAAAAAATCAAAGTTAGCCTTTTACAGGGCTTCCCTGGGCCAAGTTTCCATATTCTCAGTTCAAAATGCAAACAGAGCTTTCTGTAGTAGTAGTGTGTTTCTACTTGTACACAAATGGTGAAGCATAACCAGTGCATATTTATTGTCAAAGTGTCATGGCCTCACTTTTCCCCCCATATCTCTTTTGCAGAGAATGAAGACAGTGATTCTTTAAAAAATGGAGAGAACAAAATGCACCAATCACCTGGGTCAAACCAATCATACCTCTGCATCCCATTTCAGAAAAATGAGGACTGGGATGGCCAATCCAGTGATGCCAATGAGGAGAACACTCCTATGAACTCTACTACAAGCACCCCTCAACTCACTCCCACCAATAACCTCAAACATAGAGGTTCCCAGCATAAACGATGTGAGCTTGCCTTTCTTGGCTGTGGGGCTGTGCTAGCAGCAGCTGGCCTAGGCTTTGATCTCTTGGAAGCTGGCAAGTGCCAGCTGCTAACCCAGGATGAGCTGGATGCCCCCAAGGAAGAAAAGAAGAAACGTGATAGTATATTCCAGCGGGCTGGACATTCCCGTTGGAGCACCAGCCCACCTTCAAGGAAGCTCTTCAAGAAAGAGGAGCCCGCATCATTGCTGGGCAAGCCATCCAACTCCTTGACCCTTCTCTCTTTGTCTTCCATTTCTGAATGTAACTCCACCCACTCCCTGTTACGCTCGGACAGCGATGAGATTGTGGTGTACGAGATGCCTGACAGCCCAGTAACAGTGAAGACTCCCTTGCCAGTAGTTAGTAACCCACTGGTTAATATCCGTGTTGAAAGATTCAAGCGAGATCCCAATCAATCCTTGACTCCCACACATGTGACTCTTTCTTCTGAAGCTCGGCAAGAAGGGCACAGACGCACTCCCTCTGATAGTGCCATAAGAGTGACTAGTCTTCTTGCCAATGAATGCCCTTCAAGTAATTCTCCTACAGGAACATTAGGATCAGGTAGGTTATTCTTTTCCATCCTTATACCCCAAGAAGTGAATGGTCTTGCACTGCACTGCCATATTGCAGTAGAACCTGTGGATGTTGGCTCTGAGGTAAGATTGAAGGAAGGCAATAGCTGAAGCAAACTAGTGGCACTCTGCATAATCTGTTCTTTTGTGCTTTGAGGATGGAGCTATTCTCCTCACATGGGTAGGATGAGCGGTGGAGAAGAATCCCCCATGTATTGAAGTAACGAAGGCTACTTATATTTGGTCTTTATTCATCTTTCCTCAAACTTTGCAGCCTTCTCCTTTGTGGCTGCTAGTTCCAGCTTTCCCTCTTTCTTTGTTCCCCTTAATATGGTTTTCCTCTTCCACATATTTTTTCCTCATGTCACACAAAACTGCACGTATCCTCCTACCATTCCAGATCCACCTCTAGTGTTTTCTTCCCCCTCAAGAATTATTGCTACCCTAATGACGACTCCTTCTCTTCCTCAGACCCAGTTCCCCTGCCAAAAATAATCTATTTTTAATTAATCCTACCTGGCGCATTGGAAGTGATTCAAAGTCTCATCATAATTGGTTGAATGTGCTTAAAGTTCACACCAGCAGTAGGATTTTCTGCCCCTTTATTGTCTTAATGGTAAATGACAAGTCATTGAGCCTCCCCACTGCCATATTTCAAACTACAACATTGCATAGACTGACATGGCCTACCTGCTGCTGCACCATAAAACCCTAATCTGCTCCCTTTACCCCTTAGGTATTTACTAACAGTGTTAAAGACATGTGATGATGAATTCATGTTCAGCACAGACTTGAACTCTGTAGGCAAAAGTGTCCAATTTAGGCATTTCTTTGCCTAAATTGAATACTAGAGTTGCCAGCATAAACCTTTTAGATAGAGGGTCTGGTAGATAAGATATAATTTCTAGGGTAAAGTAAAGATTCTGTAACCATGCAAATTGTATCATTGCATCAGTTTCCTCCCTTCTTTGTGCCTAAATTTCTTTTTTAAAATATTCATATACTGTCCCTGATCCTGTTTGGATTTCAGGGCAGTGAGCAATATAAAATTAATACAATAAAACACAATAAAAATGGCAAAAAAAAGTTTATTGTCTCATAAAATTATTTTTTGTTTTCAGTTGACATCCATTGCTAGCACTTTAAGCATGAAACTTCTATAACACTCCTAAGAGTAACTTGAATGTTATTGTTTGAAGTCATTTTGGTCTTGGTGTGTTATTGTGATAGGGAGTATTTTGTTCCCAAATTTAACAAAAAAAATTGAGCATGCTCTTTACTTGAAACAATGAATTGCAGTGTTGGTTAAGGGTGTAACTACAGTCAAACTTTAAGAGAAACTGCCTTTTCCTTCATAATAGTCAATGATGCCACCTTGTAGGCTTTGCAATATGAAGATTTATTTGAATTCTATCAATTCTGATCAATTGTTTTAAATCCAATCGTCCAGGAAAAAGTCTTTAATCAGTTAACTCATTTGTCATCTCCTGGGATTAACCATTCCTACCACTTTGCCCTGCCTTAACGTTCTGTTCTATTGCTGTACAGTTCCAGCTATAATAAGCAAACAGATGTGGATGCCAACACAGAGTGTGGCTGCATACTGAACTAGCCATGGACTAGAATAGCCACAGCACCACCCCTATACTCTGGGAAGAATTGTGGAATTTCCTTAGCAAGGAGAAAAGGAAGCTCACTGATGCTGTCCTTTAAAAATGGGTGATACTCCAAGCTGAGTTTTTCCTCATTTTTCCTTCCTGTTCCTCTTTTTCAATTGCAAAATTGTGCCCAGAAACTCCCATTTTAGAAACAAGTTCCACTTCTGAATTATAACGCCTATATGCTGACATGAAATACGTATGCAGAACCTAGGGACGGGAATGGTTATAGAAGCTTCAGAGCCTTCAGTGTTTTTCTCTGGGCTTGGGATATGTTTGTTGATGGTACACAGAGCTACTTTAGCTGTGATCAATTGATGACTTTGTAGTCAAGTTGGCAGCCAGCTCAGCACCATTAACAGGAGCTTTTTGAATCATTATAAATAAAACAATCTAAACATTTCTGTATGAAACAAGCTAGGCTTATAAAATTCATGTTCTTGTGCAGCTGAAAATATGCTAGATGCTTGTGGATTTGAATGTAAGTGTGCTGTCCTCTTACTTCCCTGTCTGTGGCTGTATACATAACGCTGGTTGCAGTTTAGCACTAAGCTGCCAGTGTGGGAAGACAGATCAAGGAAAAAGGAGGTACAAAGATGCATGTTGTGTGTTTGCACAACAATCCTTGGACAATCTCATGTCTGGGCAGCATCAGCCGTGCTGATCTTGCTACCACCCACATCTGCCATTTGAGCTTGCAGCGATCAGCATGAAGATCATTGCAGCTCTTATGTGGTTTGCATGCATCAGGTGAACTAAATCCACCCTTTGACATCACCCTTTGTTTACTAAATTAGCCCAGTGTTTCACTTCATCAGTGTTGTCTAACTGGTTGGTTTCTCTTTCTTCTCTTCCTTCCTCCCCCTTCCTTTCTTGTGTTTGTGGGTTTTTTTACTTCTTCTGGTGGGGAAATAGGTGTATTAAAAATTCCCAGTCCAAGCCAGGGTCCAAATGAAGTCCCTCGTCTGCCAGACCCCAACCTCATCTTTCCTCCAACCCTCAGGCGCTATAATTCTCAGCAAGACTCCATGCTGGAGAGACCCAAGACCTTGGAATTCCTACCTAGGCCACGCCCTTCAGCTAACAGGCAGCGAGTTGACCCCTGGTGGTTTGTATCTCCCAGTAATGCTAGGGGTGAGTCTTCTGCTAATACCTCCAGTACTGAAACTCCCAGTAACTTAGACTCCTGCTTTGCCAGCAGTAGCAGCACTGTTGAAGAGAGGCCTGCACTGCTTCCTATTGACATCAGACTGCCTAAAGAGGAGCGGACATTGTTGGACATGGATGTTGAAGGTCAGAGCCAGGACAGCACCATGCCGCTGTGCAGAACTGAACTCAGAAAACATAAATCTGCAGCATATGAACTCAAACAAGAGTTCTGGTCCTAGCATGAAATCAACATGGGGTTGGTAAGCTCCTTCAGATTCAGTTCTACTTCTTGCACTAAGAATGCACTTTGAAGACAGGTGAAGCTGAGAGATGCTGCTGAGGTCACATCCAAGTGCTATGTCCACCACAGATACAGTATTTGGGTACCCAACTTTTTATAGCTGCATGTAGCTAAGCTACACAGAGCTGCTGACTCTTTACATGGAGTTTCCTGTAGTCTTCCTTGTCTTTTCATGACAATGTTAAACTGCAACAAGCAATGTGGTGCATCTAAACCTCCGTTGTTGACCTTCAAGAATTCTGATACCCTATATCGTTATGGGTTTTGTAATAACCTCAATACCAGCATTGTTAATGCAATGATAAACAGTGTTTGTTTACACTGTTAGGATACAGGAATATATATAAAGGTTTAAGGGTGTCTGAACCAGCGCTCTTGTTGCATTTCATTTTGCTTTTATCCCTTGATGTCCCAGGGCAAATGTTAGCTTCTTTTTGGTATGCATATGGTTTCTCCTCCTAGAATTGACTGCTAGGAGGGTAGGGCCTTGATAACACCCATAGAATCTATCAGACAATGACCCATAGAATCTATCAGACATACGATTTGTGCTGAAAAAAGGAGGCGTCGCCAGTTTTTTTATTCTTGAAAGTAAATGTTTTAGAAAAATGGATGCCAGGGTACAATGGTGCAAATTGATTGGTGTGGGGTTGAGCTCTGATAGTGGAGAATCAGGGATGGAACGATGTGAAATATTTGCCCACACCAGTAATGAAGGAAAATGCATAAACATTAGACGCAGGCTGTTTGTACAACCAGAAGTTGTGAAACACAATGATAAATCATGTAATTTGGTATGGAATGCTGCATTCTTGCACAGATTCCAGCAGCATATTGAATGAAAAACTGCTGGTCTGGATATTTTTTACCGAACCATATTTTGATTATTAAATCTGGAAACCACTTACCTACTGATTTCCCTTCCCAGTAATGAGTGACATAATAGCTACCCCCCATGCCATGTAGATGGCTATTCTGATTAGATAAATCTCAACAAACATATTAGAGATTCTGGTGGTAAGAAACAGATTAAGGTGTTTGCACACTGACCTTATGGCAAGACCTGGAGATACTTAGAAGACAGTGAGACATCTTGTTACTTTTAGACTGTCTCCAAGTCTCGGAGCAAGGGGTAAGAAATAGTACCTGCAGTCACACTGGCCTTGGAGATACTAGCATCAAATAGTGTTCAGATTGATTATCCTGGCCTCTGCAATCCCCGTCTCAGAATTCAGGAGGGCTTCAGTGCACCTCCAAAGTTCAGTATTTTGTCAGGATCTTTGGAGTGCATGAATTTTGCCTAACTACTGAGGCCAACCAAAAATTGTGGACCTCTGCTGCTATCACATTCTTTTATGATGATCTGCTTCTCCCTTCTGATTATAAATTGTTGTTGCCATATTAAGACTTGTCCAGTACTACCCCAGTTATGGAAAAGGTATTTAAAAGTTCTCTTGTATAAGTTTCCTTTTTGATTTCTAGGCTGTAGTTCCTTTTCCCTCTGTTCCTGACTTGTCATATATTGTATTTACAGCTATATACAGTGGATAGAGAACATTACTCTGAACCATAGTTAACCATTCTTAGGTGTTTTTGTTTAAACCTGTGGAAACGTTGTCTAGGAAGTAAATAATCAAAATCTGAAATTGTGCTACTTCAGGTTTAATTTTGGTTCTTCCACAAGCTTGCTGTATGACACTGGGCAAATCACTTTGCCATATGTGCCTCAGTTTCTCCATCTGTACCAATAGCTACCTCATGCAGCAGAAGTGTTGGCTTATTGTGCAAGCTGAATCATATCACTACACCCTAAATAGAAGTAGGGTTATACTATTTTGTGACTTTTTTGAGTTCTTGTATATGCTGAGAAAGCAATCCCCCTCTGGCAGCTTTTAGGCTATGTAAACGTTCTCCTAGTTCAAGGTGAGTTTGTGCATTCTGTGCCAAGCCAGATGAGCTGATGTAAACTTGAACATACATAGACTATCCAAATGGCTCACTCCATCAGAGTTAAGCCCTGCAGCTTGATATTCTTAGCATTTAACTTATTGTAATTACTAGCACCTACAAGTCTAGGCTAGATCATTTCCAACCCTGATATTGGTGGTTTAGAGTAGCGATGGGCTTCATTTCTGCAATACTTGGATTTGCTATTGGATTAATTATTCTGATATTCGCGCAGAGAGAATTTTGAAGTAGCAACTCTCTGTGCCTCGTTTCCTATTATTTTTTCAGTTTTTTTTAATTCGCTTTGAAATCATCGATAGTGTGAGTGATACTTTTATCAATCTACTTTCTATTTAAGCTCTTCAAATGTGTATTCCCTTTCACTGATGTCAGTGAAGTGTTGATTGTAACTGACAGATAGAAAGCATCAGGGGGGAATGAGATGTTGATTGTAACCACTGGGGGGAAGACACTGACTTGATTATCTGCCTTAATCTGCTTTGCAATGCACTTGAAAAGGAATGTAAACAGGCAATAATTACAGTCATGTTTATTCATATTAGTGGGATTTACACTCAAGTGTGCATTATGTTTAACCATGGAGGAGGGCGACAAGCAGGTAAAAGGTTATCGTTCCCCTGGTGCAGCTTGCCACAATTTATTTATTTATTTATTTATTATTTCAATTTATATACCGCCCTTAGCAGAATAGCTCTAAGGGCGGTGAACAAACAAGATAAAATACAATATATCATAGTAAAAAATCACAAAAACATGTACAAACAAACAACAGAAAGCACAACAAAAACGAAATACAACACAAATTAAGAAGGATACATGTTAAAAGTAGAAAGATTTAAGAAAATTAAAAGATTAAAATGCCTGGGAGCATAAAAAGGTCTTTACCTGGCGCCGGAAAGATAGAAGTGTAGGCGCCAGGCGTACCTCTTCGGGGAGGCTGTTCCACAACTCAGGGGCCACCACAGAAAAGGCCCTAGATCTAGTAACCACCCTCCGGGCTTCCCGATGAGCTGGTACCCGGAGGAGGGCCTTAGATTCTGAACGAAGTGAACGGGTAGGTTCATAGCGAGAGAGGCGTTCCACAAGGTATTGAGGTCCCACGCCGTGTAAGGCTTTGTAGGTCAAAACCAGCACCTTGAATCTCGCCCGGAAGCAAATAGGGAGCCAGTGCAGACGCGCCAGAATAGGTGTTATATGCAAAGACCGACTGGTCCTCGTCAATAGTCTGGCATGGGAACTGTAGTTTGCTAAGGGTGATGGGAACTATAACTGAGGGGGAAACTACACTTCCCAAGATTCTTTGGGGAAGTCATGTGCTTTAAGTGCAAGTTCGATGTACTTTAAATGTATTATGTGGATCTGCATTTCTTCATAAACTTTGTCTCCATAAAAATCATTTTAATTCTCTTCTCCGGGGGGGGGTGCCCGACAGCTGCGAGGCTCTAGGACTTGTGTGAGACTTTATTAGAACAAATAACCTTATTTTAATTTTGCACAACATGCATAATCTAAGTGTAGGCAAATGATGGAATCTTCATTTTTGGAAACCTGGGGGCCCCCTCAGATACCCCGTTCGTGCCTGCGAAGGCCCCTTTCCCCTCCCAACTTTGTGTTTTCTAAAACTGAGTGTTTGGTGGGGAAGTTCATTGTTTGGGGGAATTTTCTCTTTTGGGAGGGTAACGCTTGCTTTTTTGTCCATTTTTGTTTGTTTCGGGTGAGTAAAGGTATTTTGCTTCTTTCTGAGCATCATCATTTTTCCTTCTGTAAAATAGGTATTTTGAGGTACCCATGAAAATTTCTTATATTTCTAAATGAGTCCTTGAGCCCAAATGGTTGGAACCACTGAAGTAAACCAAGGTTTTTAATCTTCAAATATAACCACTGATTATGACATTATCTTACATGTTCTTTCTTTGTCCAGATAACTCTGCAATGATATTTGGCTGTGACTTTTACCCAAAACTTTATCTATTTTCTTTGAGAAGGGAGAATTGATCCAGAGAATTAAATTAATCTGCACTCTTTCCCCATCCCGCGCACACCATTCCCCCCTCCTCCCATCTACTGCTGTTAGGTCTTGGAGAGACTAAACTTCTTTCTGTGGCAGTGTGGTCTCTGTTTAGCTTCTGTCTCAAATAGAAACCCTGCTTCCAGATTGCCTATGAGATATGGGTGTTCATTTGGTCAGTCTTACTTTTTTGTTGGTAACTAGCATCTGGTCTAATAATTTAATGCAGGCACCCAAATGACAAGCACCAGATAGCTAGTTAATTCCTTTAACATGCAAAGCACATAAGCTGAAGTCATCTTTGAAATTTTTTTAGAGGTGTTGGTCCCTTTGCTGCTACTGCTTTTTGTCCTTAAATCCTGGTCCAAAATAACTTCCAAGACACATGCAGATGTTATGTATATAACTGTCACAACTGGATCTGTAATCTGTTAACAGGAATGAATGAATGAATGAATGAAACTTTATTTTTACCCCACCCTTTTTCCAAACTGGAACTCAGGGCGGCTTACAAATAAAACTACATGTAGTTAAAAACATAGAAAAACAGACAATTAAAATACAATTAAACAATGCACAACCTTAAAACCTTAAAAGGCACTTAAAAATCTAAAGAATGATTTTATCCTACATATATCAGAGTTCTAGTCCAGAAGTGGGGAACTGGATCTGGCTGATGGGCCAGATCCTTTCCCCATCCTCCATAGGCCAAATTTGATAGGTCAAAAAAGGGGGTCAAAGACCAAGATGCTGGAAAATAGGAACTTTTATTATAGATAAAACCCAACACGTTTCAGCCTGTTATCTGCAGGCCTTCATCAGGGGATAATAGTTTATAAGATTATAAGACCAGCAAATCGCTTTCTGTACTGTGTCAATATCAAATGACCCCCTTTTTTATTTCTCTTTTGGATGCTAGCCACCCTCTGCTTATTCAAATTTGATAGGTCACAGAGCTGCCCACCTAACAATCGCCTGATTTCAAATGGACTTCATAGTGATGGCAGCCACACCTTTTTCTGCCTCACATCTGATATCTCAATGTAACAGCCCTGAATCATGTTCTTTATTATCTCTTTCAACACAAGGAAAATTAATATAATAATCTTCCATTCTTGGTGAGTTTAGAAAAAAAATTGGTCATGGTGGCAGCCTAGCAGTGTCCTGTCTTAAGCCCAAGGTACCCCAGAGCACCTGCAAGAAAGCTCCCAGGATCCTATTATGGTAGCTTACTGAGCTGTTGTCTCTGCAAGTGTTTAGATAAGTTCAAGAAAAGGCCCATATAGAAAGTTCATAACATTAATTTAATGAGAGTAGCTGGGAAAATTGTATAAACAGACAGGGGTAGGTAGATGGGTGTGTTACTGGCAAGACTAGGCTCCTTGCCAGTGAATGCATAGGATCGAGGGTTCTTGCTTTCTCCCTTCCTCCATGTCTACATAGAGTCCTTGTATGTCGAACGTTAATTCACCTAAGCTCACAGGTTATCAACAGCAATTGTCTAGTGTAGGAGGAGAATAGAGGAGACACCACTCAAGAATTCTTGAGTCTTGAGAGGTACCAGAAATGTTCTATTTGGGAGTCAGACTTCAGAGAGCAGAACAGTCTTTATAATATATGCTATTTATTAATATCTTGCACACTACAACTAATAAATGCATCCTAGGTGATCTCAGCCATCATTGCAGAAACAGAAAAATAGGAATACCTATGAGCATGAAAGGAATTGCTGGATATCCTTTTAACATCAATGTATAAGACTCTGAAGGCACAATTTAGTTAAAACGACTGAGTGAAACTTGGAGATGAAGGACTGAGTGAAACTCTAAGTCATATTACAGAGCCAAAGTTGCAAAATAAATGGAAATACATATCATAATACATCATCCATTGAATGTCATGAATGGAATAGACGGATGGTTCTCTCTATGTTCTTCACCCCCCACTGTAGTAGAGCTGAGGGATCCTGAGTGTTATAAAACCTGGCTTTTTATACACTTTGTTTTCTAAGGGAAGGCGTGTTCCCATGGTGTTTTTGCTACTTCTCATCAGGCTCTGATCAGATGCTCCTGGTGAGCCTTCCTTTCTCAACTAGTCAGCTGAACTTCATCATATAAGGATTTCCTCTTACATCATATTGACAATTTACATGACACATTGGCTGTCTGCCCAGATGTGTTATCTTGTACCATACTCACCTTCATGAGAAAGGAATGTTTTGTCTATTCCAGTTGTTTCTCAGGAAAATTACAGCTGTAGTCAGGGGATGGAGGAAAAAAGGGCAATTTCAAACTACTCCTGTTTTACTATTTAGCTCTTATGCATAATGCAGACTTTAGAAACTATTTCAATAAATCTTAAGCATCTTCTAAGCAAATCTAAGCATATGTAAATGATTTCAGCACATTATATGCATATTTTAAGTCATTATCTAGGCTTTCCCATCACAGGTGGAAGTGAAATCTTGAGACATAACCCTTGTACCTTGATAGGAAGAACAGTATCTCTATTTCAGTAGTGTTGAATCTTTTTCAACCAGTACCTCTGTCCCTCATGAGCCTCCTTCAAAAGAGCATACACAAGTGGTGGGTGGGGATCAGAGGTGGGCAGAAGTGGGCAGGTCCCAAGGTAAAAGTAGACGGAGCAATGGATATGACTTACTTTTGTACAATTGGCTGCATTCTAGCCACACAAAAGTTAGGATTCTACACACACACACACAAACATTTTTCCAGGCAGGCAAGTCAGAGGTGGTATTTACACTTCAACCGGGAAAAAGCATTCAGGAAGGGCATAGAGTATGGGCAGTGAGGGGTGAAGCCTGAGGAGAGTCCTGAGGGCCAGATAGAGAGGTCTGGAGGGCCCCCTACCCTGAGGTTTCTCATCCTGTTTGCCATGAAGCTGGGAAGAAGAGTTTCTGCATGTTTTCTCACTCTTTCCAGGTCATCTGTTTCTACCATTACCCTCTCTTACAAGGTTACTAAATGACCAATTCTGGTTAGAGTGAGGGGATGCTACCAGACGTTATTCTCTGTCATCTCTTGACCTGCAAAGTTGTGATATCTACTCTTACCGCCTTTTGTGAAGCATTTAGGCATCTGACATACATGCTAGATCAAATGCATTTTTCAGCATACCATTTATTTAAAGCTGTTACCTTTTAGGACACCAAAACCTCCTCCAGGAACACCAGCTTATTATTATTTATTACATTTATACCCCGCCTTTCTTTTCATGATAACCTGCCAAACTAGACAGGTGCAATCTATCTTGTCACCATTGTTGAAAGAATATGCAACTGCCAATCCAGTTGCCTTCTGTATGTCAACGTATGTGCCATCTTCTTCTCAGCCTCAGGCAACAAGAATAAAAGAGCTCTGCTGGATCAGACCAAAGGCCCATCTATGCCAGCACTGTTTATTTTATTTATTACATTTCTACCCCACCTTTCTTTTCATGATTGAAACCCAAGGCGGCTTACATATGGCTCCCAGGCAGTCTCCATCCAGGCACTGACCAGACCTGACCCTGCTTAGCTTCAGCAGGGAGCTGGCCTTATGTGCCTTCAGACCATAGCCTAGGACTTGCCAACCATCCCTATGTGAGGCTGCTCAGAGGGGAAAAAATGAACAGGTTGCATACTTGTAACTGTTCTTTGACTGGTGATCTATGCAGTCAATCATACAAACCACCCACGTTTTCTATTCTAAGAGTCTCTTGCAGTTTCTCCACAACTTCCGTGAATGCTGAGTGGAAAGCGCTTGTCCCTCCTCCCACAGTCAAAAGTTGTTCCTGAGAGGAGGGGGCAGGAGTGCCAGGTTGCTAGCCAAAACCGTAGACTGTTCTGTAGGTTGTTATGCATAGCTGCAGACCCCATAAGTATCACTGTACAGATGACCTCTTGAACATTAGTTACAATTTAAGATGTGTTTATA
The DNA here is from genome assembly GCF_030035675.1 of Rhineura floridana. NCBI lineage: Eukaryota > Metazoa > Chordata > Lepidosauria > Squamata > Rhineuridae > Rhineura > Rhineura floridana. Next base: position 163,267,621 of record NC_084481.1, on the reverse strand, counting down.
TTTTTTATCAGCGTGTTACATCCGCAATAAGTTGCTCCAGCTGAGCCTTTTGCTTGCAGAATCAACTTCCTGTCATGGATGACAGAGGTATCCAAACAGGTAGTGTAGCTCAGAGACTTTTCTAGCACTTCCAGTAGTAAGACCAAACTCCAGCTACCTACTTACATAATTTGAGTCATTTCACCTGGATTTTCATTCCTCCTGTCTGGATCTATTTCTGTTCTGTTCAAAGATCATGTTCATGTGGAATAATTCCATATATTGGATGTGTCTCATAGGCTAACCCCTGGGATCTTGCATGCCCAGGTGTAGAATGCTCTCGCATTTTATGTTAGTTTAGGTGCAGTGTGACAAATGTTTTGTAATTCAGCTTGTAGAGAGAGCTTGATTTTTGGCATCTGCTGATTCAGTCTACCATGCTGAAACCTCCTTGGGGCTTCTTTCCCAATTATCGTGTTCACAAAAGTATTTCTATTAAGGGAGTAGCACTAGAAACTACTACTCCCCCCCCCCAAAATCATATTACACTTTGTATCCTAAGTAAAAGCTACTGTGTGCTTTGTTTTGTGATGGTGGTGAAATGATGCTGGAACCGGCCCTTTAACTTCTGCTCAGCTGTGAGTTGGCAGTGGGGTGGGGAGGACTGACTTTTTTCAAAAAAAGCTTTGTGATATAACAAGTTGTCTCTGATCCTTTGGGGTTTAAAAATAGTGATTAAATGGCATCAGTGAGTGGTTTGTTTTACTGTAGCTAACACATCAACAGGTTATATGTTTGCATAATTTACTGTATCTCTGTTGTTTGTCAATGTGTTACGGTGTATACCTTTGATACATTTTAAATTTATTTTATGCTAGAGAATAATATTTAAATTAAAACAGAGCTAACTGATGTTGATGTGTTTGCCTTTTCTCTTTGCTTTTTTCTCCCTGGATGTATGGTGGGGGTGGGGAAAGTAAACCAAGGATACCAAGCAGGCTTGGTTCAATGCCTATTGTATTACATTGTAATGTTATTCTAGGCCTTGTCTCAAGATTAGGGCACACAAACTTGAATAAAACTGTTATAAATACACATCGTATAGTGATAGCTCCATTTTCTCTCTTTGCAAATGCTTCCTAGAAATGTTGGGATTTCATGCTAATCTGTGTGCATTGCATCCTTGTGATCCCTTTCCATCATAGCCTACGTTGCTTTGTCAGTGCAGTTAATTTCTGATAAAGAGAATCCTTTATATGTTTTCCTCCATCTTCATATTGAGCACAGTGGATTGATTTAAATCAAGGTTATTTGAATCATAGATTTTAAAATCAGATTTCCCAATTCAAAAAGCATATATTTCCTGAAGAAGCATTACCATGTTGCTTTATTAGTTAAACATATTGCTTTGAAACTGAATAATGGCTTTATACAACTTGAAGCATAATAACTTCTTGCCATTTTATTTATTTATTTATTTGTTAAACTTATATACCGCCCAACTAGCAAGCAGCTCTCTGGGCGGTGAACATAAAAACATATACAATAAAATTACAGGATCTGATATAACAAATACATAAAAACCATCTAAAATGAAATTACAACATTTACTTAAATTAACTTAAATTAAAATGCCTCAGAGAAGAGAAAGGTCTTAACTTGGCGCCGAAAGGATAGTAGTGTCAGCGCCAAGCGTACCTCCTAAGGGAGACTGTTCCACAGTTTGGGGGCCACCACTGAGAAGGCCCTTGATCTTGTTACTACCCTCCGGGCCTCCCTGTGGGTCGGGACCCGGAGGAGGGCCTTCGTAGTAGACCGTAGTGTACGAGCCGGTTCGTATCGGGAGAGACGTTCCAGCAGATATCGTGGTCCTGCGCCGTATAAGGCTTTATAGGTTAGTACCAACACTTTGAATCTGGCCCGGAAGCATATTGGAAGCCAGTGCAGGCAGGCCAGAACAGGTGTTATATGCTCAGACCGCTTGGTTCTTGTTAGCAGTCTGGCTGCCGCATTTTGCACTAGCTGTAGCTTCCGAACCATCTTCAGAGGTAGCCCTACGTAGAGCGTGTTACAGTAGTCCAAATGTGAGGTTACCAGAGCATGTACCACTGATGTAAGGTCCTCCTTACTCAGATAGGGACGTAGCTGGGCTACCAACCAAAGTTGGTAGAACGCATTCCGTGCCACCGAGGCTACATGAGCCTCAAGTGACAGGGAAGAGTCTAAAACGACTCCCAGACTACGAACCTGCTCCTTCAGGGGGAGTGTAACCCCGTCCAGGACAGGGTATGTATCCACCGTCTGACCAGAGAAACCATGCACCAGCAGCATCTCAGTCTTATCAGGATTGAGTCTCAGTTCTCATCCAGTCCATTGTCGTGTCCAGGCAACGGTTCAGCACATCGACCGCCTCACCTGAAGATGAAAAGGAGAAGTAGAGCTGCATGTCATCAGCGTACTGATGACAACGCACTCCAAAACTCCGGATGACCGCACCCAACGGCTTCATATAGATGTTAAAAAGCATGGGAGACAAAACCGAACCCTGCGGGACCCCATATTGGAGAGCCCACGGTGTCGAACAATGTTCCCCAAGTATTATCTTCTGGAGACATGCAGCCCGTGTGCATCCTGCAATGTAGATTGTCCATTTGCAGATAGGTTACTATATTTGTTTGACTCTTTGGCTCTCTGTACACATGCAAAGGTACTAAGCACAATCACTTACTTGAAGGTAAAGGTTGCAGATCTGTGCCTACTTATTAGGAAGTAAGTCCCATTGAACCAAGTGGGGCTTTTTTCCAGGTATACAGGCACTTGATTGATTGACTGGGATTTATATCCCACCCTTCACCGTAAGGTCACAGAGAATGTTACATCAACAGCAATAGAAACAAACTACAGACAGAACAAATACAGATATCTAAAACTAGCATACAGGTTTTTAATCTGACAAATACAATTTTCTTCTGCTACCACTACCCAAAGGTTTGACAAAGCAAAATGTTTTAAGGATTCATTGAAAGCTATATAGCATGGCAGCCTGCCTGATCTCATATGAGAGCTCATTCCAGAGCTGGGGTGCCATTGTCAAGAAAGCCCTGTTTCATGTTCTAGCTAACTTGATTCCCTTTGATGATGCAGCAGCCAAAAGGGGTGTGACATTTGGCACCAGCTGCAATCTCCAAACCATCTTCAGGGTAGCCCGATGTGGAGTACTTTGCAGTAGTCAACCTGTGAATTTACCAGGGCATGAGTTACTGTAGGCAAGCTATCCCTGTCCAGGAAAAGCCATAGCTGGCAACCACTGTAGCTGGCAATAGACATTCTGAGTCATTGCAGCTCCTTGGGCATCCATTGACAAGGTAGAATCGAAGAGCAACCCCAGGCTACATACTCAGACATTTAGGGGGAGTGTCACCCCACCCAGAACAATTGTGAATTCACTTTCTGGACACAAGAACCACCATGCGATAGAACCACTATCTTATCAGGGTTCAGCCTCAGTTTATTGCCCCCCCCCCGCCCAATCCAGCCTGCTGCCATCTCTAGGAATGTTGCAAGTGTCCAGAGCTTTCCATAAGCAAGGACTGATAGTTACTAGGCAAATAAGTGTTTATCTGAAATGGAAAGATAATGTCAATATAGTTTGATCGGTTAGTCATTACTGTAATATGAGAACTTAACATATTGCAGAAGTTGCCTAGAGGGCATAAAATAGGAGCCTGAGTGAATTATGGTGAAATACCATTTGGTGTATCCTGAATTTTAGCAGCTGTGATGACCTGCCAGTCCCTGGATCTAATAGGAATCCCACAAAAATAAGCAAGTACACAAGTCATTATTAATTCTTAACCTTAGGTCAGATATTTTCAGATGGTTTTCTTCTACATAGAAATGCAGCCTTCAACTGAATATTTGATAGATGGCCATAATTCAGTTTTAAGAGAAAATATTAAATTCAGATTTCCTTTTATACCAGGTTATTTTAAGACTGTTATTACACTTGGTTTTTAAAGAAAATAAAAGTTTTTTTTTTAAAAAATCCAATTTATTCACCCTGATGTGAAGTCTGTGAATTACATTTCTTGTAGAAGAGCTTGGTGAATGCAGATATAAGTAGTCCTAGAGAAGCAGGAGCATCACTACATTTTATTCCTTTTGGCCTAAGCCTGGGAACTAATCAGCCAAATGTATCTCACAAGGATAAAATGGGGAGGGAAAAACCATACATGCCAACTTGAGCTCCTTGGAAAAAAAGTGGGATAGAAATCAAATAAATATTTTCATGTCCTACCGAACTACAATATACTGAGACACAAATGAGTGTAACCTCGTCCTGGACTTGCATTTCCTCCCCCCCTCCTTCCACACAACTGGGAGGAGGAGTTTGTAAATTTGTGATTCTGTTTAACCACAGCTTGTTGCTGTGTCTGAACCCAGAACTGTGGTTAACATTAACACTTAATGTAAAAAGGCCAGCTTCAGAAGCCATGTTTTGAAGTGGGATTGTTTGAAATGAAACATAGATGATGTTACCCACAGTTTGTCGGTTTTGAGTAATAGTACAAATTACAGTTAACCAAAAGGGAGAAGACGACTATACTCATTCATGTCTTGCTAAACCATAGTTCAGGATGATGTCTGAAGGCAGCCTATGTAGACTTGGGCAACATTCAGTAGGGTCCCTCAAAACTGGATATGTGGAAAGATTTGCACACAGTCTGCTGAGATGTACAACCTCCTTTCCACTAAGATCAGCCAATGAGCTTCCATCATTTTGCAGTTAAGCCTATGGGAATTAAGAGCAGGGCTATTTCAATAGAAACCATAACTCTGGAACTTTTTCAAGGAAGATTGAACAGGCTATGGCTTCATACCTTTTTTTTGGCAGGAGAAACATCTTCATTTGGGCTTGTTTTTAAAAGTTTCCTGATGAAGTAGGCTATATTTTCATTTCTGTTGTCCTATTGATTTTTTTATTGTGTGCATTCATATATTGTTTCCTTGATCGTATTGTTTTGTTCTTAGCTGATTAACATCATAAGCAGCTTTTAGCATTTTAAATTGAGGCAATATAGAAGTTTTAAGAAATTAATAAATATGGCCCACATTCAAACACTGAACTTCAAGTAACAGACATGAAACATTGTCTTTATTCCACCTGTTGGTCACCCTGCCCCCACCACCCCAATATATGCTTTTCCATGCTTGGCCAGGTTTTTCTTTCATTTGTTTGTTTTTTCCTTCCATATCCTTTGGTGTAATTCATTTTCATTCTATTATTTTCTTCCCTTTCCACTGCTTCATGATTCTACCCACCCACCTCAGACCTGGCCATGCTACCGAACTTTCTCCTTACCCACCCCAAATTGGATCCAGAAGTACTAGTTTTCTTTTATTGATGCTCTTATGATGCCGAGGCTACCTATCCTCACCAGTACTAACTAATTTAACTTGTTATCTCTTGGATGAATTTAGAAGGGAAACGCTGCAATCCTAACCACACCTACCTGGGAGTGAGCCCCATTTAATTTAATAGGGTTTAGTCCTAAGTAGACATATTTCTTGGCATTGTAAATTTAAAATCTGCTCTTCAACTTTAAATCTATTAAAAGTTCACAGTTGCCAGCAGATGGTGCTCATTAGACTATAGAGACCATTGAATTCTCCTGTAAACCAAGGTGGTCTGAGCACTAACTCATTCCTTTCCAAGTATAATCAGCTTAAGGAAAGAAAGTTCACCCCTCCATCTGCCACGGCTGATGTTAATAAGTGCATTGATTCCCCTTCATTTCTATGAAAGTTTGACAGATTTAAGTCTATTGAAAGATGGGAGAGTGTTGAAAGAAAATCCTAATTGATTGTACCAAGGTTATACTATTAGTGTAATAATGCCTGCTGAGGCAGTGTACAATTACAGGTTTAGGAGGACTTGCAGGTCTGTCTCCTAACTCCATAAATTTATATTTTAATAATTGTTTTGTTTTGCACAAACGCATGGTGTTTTAAATGTATGTAAAACAGCAGGCACCACCTTAGAGGTTCCCTCTCTCCTGCCTTTCTAAAGGGCACCTACTACCTTCAGGTTTTACTTGCATTATTTTTTAAATTTCTTAATTTTATCAGAAATTAAAATCAATCTTGATCCATTTGGGCGTCTTTTTTAGTCTGTCAAAAGGCTTTCAATTGATTCAAAAACAGCAACTCTAATAAACTGTACATTTGGTGAACTGAAAATAATGAAATGAGGTTTGGCAGGAAAGCACAAGACTTTGTTTTTTCTATTTTCCATTTTTATTTATTAAATTTATCTCCTACCCTTCCTTCCAGTAGGAACAAATCAACAACAGATTAACACAACTACCCTTCTGGAAATGCCTTCTTTCCTTTGTTTTTGCCAGTGGTACATTGCATTTAGCTTTGGGATAATGTATACACTATATCAAATACAAGACTAGTTCTGTGCACTTCTTTTGTTGGCCAGGAGCACCTTAGAACAGCAGTCAACAGACAGTGGGTTTCTCCTTTGAACCCTAGGTGTGGAGGATGGACTAGTTGCGAGCAACTGTAGGGCAGCGGATGGCATTTTAGACTGTGTGAGCTCAACTTGTGAAGCAGATCAGACATCTTTTTCATCTTAAGACTATTTTTAAAAAACTGTTGATGTAGGAGGCAGAAGAGAGAAGTATGGATGAATAGACTCTGATAACTTGATAAAAATCCACATATTCTTGAGAGAGGGAAATTAAGCAGTCCTGTAAACTGATTTTAAAAGCACCGAACAGGAAAGAGAATGGATGAACTCAAGATGTTGATGAAATTAGTTTGGGGGAGCAGGAATAATAGATTAAGCTTGATGCATATATTTACAATGTACCTCCTGAAACCCATCTGTTCTAATTCTGTGACCTAATATAAGGTAGAAACTTAAACAGGATTTAAAATGCTCTGGGGATTATGGCCAGGGAACTGACACCTTTACTCTGGCAGTTTTGGTGTTTCTACCTTGTAACAGTTGGAAAAGGAAGCAATTTGTCTTTGTACCCCATATTGATTGTATGTCTTGTGAGTTAATTAAATTACTCTAATCCTCCTAAGGCTGCTGTCAACCAAAAGGATTTCCAGGCATAATCTATGATCTTTATACTTACGGCTGATACAGGATTTAGTTTTTTTCTGTTTTGACATCCTTATGAAAACATGAAATCTTACTTGTTTTTTTAACTAATGTTGCGGGAGAGGTGGCCACGATTAATGCATTTAATAAACAAATTAGTCTTCTCAGGGGGTTCCCCCTTTAAACGAGCCAATGTAGAAAGGGATATGTTAACCTGTTACTTTAATATTGCATATCATAAACTAACCTGGGTAAAATATATTTTAACAAACACTTGTACATGTTATCTCCATTTACACCTGATCTTTCACTTCTTCACACTTTCCCTTAAAAGTGTTTTTGTTACTAATGTTTAGTATAAAAAACTTGCATGACCTTTAATTTTAGAAATTGAGTACAACAGTCCTATATATAGAAATCTCTAAGCTGTACACAGCAACTAGAAACACAGTATTACAAACACACAGTAAAACAATTAAAATGTAAAAATACAGAAATGCAATAAAGCAATATACAAAAAGATAGGATCCAGCATTAATGATCAAGGAAAGCCTGGGGAAGCAGGTAGGTGATGGTGCTTCTCTTATGGTTGGAGAAGAGCATTTCAAAGAACTGGGGCAACAGCCAAAAATGCCCTTTTATGGGTCACTGCCATACAAAAGTCTGTAACACAAGTTTCCGCTAACAAGAGCTGGTATCTAGTATGGTAGTGCATGCTGTATAGGAACATGACCCTATAGCAATGCCAGTGGAGCCACAACAAGCACCACAAGCCTTTCAGCTATCATAAATTGTACACATTCATATGTATTTGCTAGCCCATTTGTTCAATCAGGGAAGTAGTGAAAAATCAAAAATACAGGCAAGAAATAAATCAATTCCATTGCTCCAGCTGTCTCTATTTTCAGGGACCCATCCCTGAACAAAAGAAGAGGTGTGCTGGACCAGGTCAGAGGTCCACTTAGGCACCATCCAGTTCTCACAGTGGCCATCCAGATGCCCAGGGGAAGCCCACAAGCAGGACATGAGCACAACAGAACGCTCCCGATCTGATTCCCAGCAACTGGTATTCAGAGGCATACTGCCTCTGATATTGGAGGCAGTAGACAACTATCATGACCAGTAGCCATTGATAGCCTTATCCTCCATGAATTTGTCTAATCTCCTTTTAAAACCATCCAAAGTTGGTAGCTATATCTAAATCTTGTGCCAGCAATTCCATAGTTCAACTATGTACTCTGTGAAGAAGTACTTCATTTTGTCTACCTTGAATCTCCCACCAACCTGGATGATTCCAGGTTCTAATATTATCAGAGAAGGAGAAACATTTCCTGTCCTCTTTTTTGACACAATGTACTATTTTATACATTTTAAGGCCTTTTTTTCTAAACTTGCCACTACCCCTATTTTTGCTTTTTGAGGATTCTTAATTCAAATTTAGTTAATGTGGTTACTAGAGTGGTTGTCAGGGTTAAGCCTCCCCCTTGGTAATATCTGATAGTTATATCTCTTGACGGGGTATAGATTTAATGTGCATGTGTGCAAATGCATGCACACAAACACTAAGGCATTATGTGAAAATGGCAAGCTGCACCCTACATGAAACAACTGGAAAGGTTTATTTTGAGCTGTTCATAACAAATGTGGTGTGCTTTGAAATGCTTAAATCCAAGTGATGTGGCTTTCAGTGTATCTTCAGTACTAAGATGTTCAGGGCTTGTATGGTTCTGTACAGTCTGATAAGCAGGAATGAAGTTCTGCTGCTGCTTGTTTTTTCATGGTGACTGCTGATCAAAGGATAATTTATCCACAGTATGTTCAGTAAGCCAAAAAGTGGCTTAAAATGTGTTTTAGACTTAAGGGATCAAGGAGATTATTCAGGATCTCCAGCTATAACTGTAAAATCTGCAAAAAAATGGATTCTGCAAAGTAAATAAATTTTGAAGAGATGGTGTCCACTTGATTCTGCAGCTCCATTAAGTCTTTTCACTGTATTATACCCCAATAACTAGAATTCTTCAGCTGAGATTTTAAAGGAATTGAAGATGCTAGATCTGTAGGGAATATCTATAAGCTCTTCTGGGACTCATTGGATTGTTGCTGTCTTGTTGTTGTTATGTGCCTCCAAGTCAACTACGACTTATGACGACCCTATGAATCAGCGACCTCCAAGAGCATCTGTCATGAATCACCCTGTTCAGATCTTGTAAGTTCAGGTCTGTGGCTTCCTTTATGGAATTAATCCATCTGGGCTCCTGCTGGGAGGACGGGCGGGATATAAATCAAATAATAAATGAATAAATGAATGAATGATGTCTTCTCATGTGTCCAAAGTATGATAACCTCAGTATCATCATTTTAGCTTCTAGTGATAGGTCTGGTTTAATTTGTTCTTGTTGTTGTTATGTGCCTTCAAGTCGATTACGACTTATGGCGACCCTATGAATCAGTGACCTCCAAGAGCATCTGTTATGAACCACCCTGTTCAGAACTTGTAAGTTCAGATCTGTAGCTTCCTTTATAGAATCAATCCATCTCTTGTTTGGCCTTCCTCCTTTTCTACTCCCTTCTGTTTTTCCCAGCATTAATATCTTTTCTAATGAATCATGTCTTCTCATTGTGTGTCCAAAGTATGATAACCTCTGTTTCATCATTTTAGCTTCTAGTGATAGTTCTGGTTTAATTTGTTCTAACACCCAATGATTTGTCTTTTTTTGCAGTCCATGGTATGCGCAAAGCGCTCCTCCAACACCACATTTCAAATGAGTTGATTTTTCTCTTACCTGCTTTTTTCACTGTCCAACTTTCACATCCATACATAGAGATCGGAAATACCATGGTCTGAATGATCCTGACTTTAGTGTTCAGTGATAGATCTTTACATTTGAGGACCTTTTCTAGTTCTCTCACAGCTGCCCTCCCCAGTCCTAGCCTTCTTCTGATTTCTCAACTATTGTCTCCATTTTGGTTAATGACTGTGCCGAGGTATTGATAATCCTTGACAGTTCAATGTCCTCATTGTCAACTGTAAAGTTACATAAATCTTCTGTTGTCATTACTTTAGTCTTCTCGATATTCAGCTGTAGTCCTGCTTTTGTGCTTTCCTCTTTAACTTTCATCAGCATTCGTTTCAAATCATTACTAGTTTCTGCTAGTAGTATGGTATCGTCTGCATATCTTAAATTATTGATATTTCTCCCTCCAATTTTCACACCTCCTTCATCTTGGTCCAATCCCGCTTTCCGTATGATATGTTCTGCGTATAGATTAAATAAATAGGGTGATAAAATACACCCCTGTCTCACACCCTTTCCGATGGGGAACCAATTGGTTTCTCCATATTCTGTCCTTACAGTAGTCTCTTGTCCAGAGTATAGGTTGCGCATCAGGACAATCAGATGCTGTGGCACCCCCATTTCTGTTAAAGCATTCCGTAGTTTTTCATGATCCACACAGTCAAAGGCTTTGCTATAATCTATAAAGCACAGGGTGATTTTCTTCTGAAATTCCTTGGTCCGTTCCATTATCCAACGTATGTTTGCGATATGATCTCTGGTGCCTCTTCCCTTTCTAAATCCAGCTTGGACATCTGGCATTTCTCACTCCATATATGGTAAGAGCCTTTGTTGTAGAATCTTGAGCATTACTTTACTTGCATGGGATAATACGGCAACAATTCATGTGGAAATTTAAATTCTCTGAGGAGCTGAGCTTTAATTTGCAGTGGGTGTCTGTATCATTGATTGCTATTCTCTTAGGTTAGGTTTGTGTGCAGTGGAAATTTGATGGGAATATGGAACTTTTTTACTTTCAAACCCAAACTATTCCTTCACATTTGAGAATTAATCAGTCCTGTGCATCAGAATACAAGCTGAGCATCACTTGAGATTAACAGCATCCTTGAAAATGGCTCTGGTGAAACTGGTGCTTTTGGAAGATAATAGGTGCATTGTCTTGAGTAATGGGAAGTGAGCAAGCACCAGACGTTCTAGCATGGGCTGGTGAAAGACAGCCAGACTTCTTCTTGTTTTCTTTTTAAAGGTACCAATAAAAACAAAAGTGACCTTCGGCTTTGTCAACAGTTTATTTTATTTCATAGTTTTGAAGATGGTGCTCAGGATGTTTATTTCCTCTGATTCTCTTTTTAAGGGATGAGCAGTAGTGTTGTACCCTTCCAGCAAGGTTAACCCCTTTCCACACTTCACCTACACCGCCCATTACATACGTATTTGATACTGTCTTCATGCAGTAGCTCTGCAGGTCCCCCATTCAAAACATAAAATGCTACTGGGGCATGGGTGTACCAGTTGTCTGGATATGTTCCAAGAGAAATTTGATGAACAAGATTGTTGGGGGCATTCTGGTTTTGGCCCTTAGAACCAGGGCATCATGTAACAGGTTGCATTGGTATGATCATGTTTATAACCTGCCCTTTCCCCCAATAAGTTCATCATGGTAGCCTTCCTCGGATTTTATCCTCAAAGAACAGCTCTGTTAGGTAGGTTAGGCTGAGAAATAGTGTCCTGAAACCACCCAGTGAACTTCATAGCAGAACAGAGATTTGATCCCAGTTCTCCCTGGTCCAAGTCCAACCCTGTGTCTACTACACCCCACAATTTTAAAGCTGTATTGAACAGTAAAACCAGCTGGTAGACCTGCCCTAGTACGCAGGGCTGTGGAGTCGATACGCCAAACCTTCGACTCCGACTCCTCTATTTTTCTACTGTCCGACTCCGACTCCTTCATAAATGGCAAATGTATATTAACTAGTAATGACAAATTTACTGTAGTAAAATGGTAGCACAAGGCATTTCATCACCACGTGAATCATCAGGCTAGATTGAACATAAAATATATTTATTTGATTAAAATTTCTGAACAAGAAAACTTTCCTAAATTCCTATAAAAGTATTTATTTTGAAGTCTGAGTCGGTACATTTCTACCAACTCTGACTCCACCCAAAATTGCTTCCGACTCCACGACTCCGACTCCACAGCCCTGCTCGTATGGCTTCCCCCCCTTCCTGCTCAACAAAGTGAAATAACACAAAGTGAACACTAGATAAATTCCTTAATGACCAAATTTGTCATCAATTTAGATAATTAAATGAGACTCTAGAAACAATCTTAATTAATCTGTTGGTAGCATCCTGCTGAGAAATGCCTTTAATTTCCTGAGAGACATATTGGCCGTGTGTTTAAGGAAATGGTGGATAAAAACCTGCAAGGGAGTTTATGACAGTGTAGGAAAAGATGTGAGAATATCTAAACATTTGTATGTGAATGACTAGTCTCTTGAGATATGACCGGTTATTTACTCACTGCTTTGGGGCCTGGGTTACAGCATTCTGGTAGGTCATGAACAAAAATATATCCTGTCCATTACTGCTAACATCAAGACAATTTCTCAGCAAACATTTTCTTATTGTACGTAATAGATGGCTGAGCATAAGAAGAAAATCCCAGATTTATAGCAATCTCCTGTTAAAGGCCTTTTGCAAATAGGAAATTAATTCAAAGTGACTGAGTGCACCAGACCATCACTTGCCTTTAGGATAAATGACAGATTATCTAAGGTACAATTTAGTGTAAAAAAAATGGAGAGGCCAAGTTACATCAGGAATGTTGCTAAATGCTCTAAGGCTTTAAAAGCACATGAGATTATACACTGTGATACTGCATTGTGACATCAATTATTAAGTAACATGTCCTATCTGCCATATTATCAGAGGCTATAGCGATAAGAACAAAGTACCTATCTATTTTGTATGAAGCTCTGTTGTTGTTGAGCCCAGGCCCTCTCGTGAGGAGCGGGGAGGGGGAAGGCATGAGTTTCAGGTGCCACAGCAGTTAGAAAGCCTGGATGTTCCAGTTGTTGTTGAGACTAGTCCCGACCTTGAGGAGGAGAGCGAGCTTGCCGCCCCGTCAGTTCCCACGGATAGCCCTGCCCTCCGAGGAGACAGCCCTCAGCCTCCCAGCACACCCCCGGGACCGTTAAGGGATGCTCCTGAGAAAGCAGTAACTCCTCCTTCAACAAGCAGGGTCCTAGAGACGGCCGACGCTTTCCCGACGACCGAAGCGAACGGGGCAGAGGGCATGTGTGCGCAGGAGTGAGAGGTTATGCTCAAAGACCTTCCCTATTTAAGTCTGCCGCTTTCAGAATTGGGTGCTGTATCAACTCCTTCCAAACATTGCAGAGCATGTCTAGAGTGTAGTTAGGAAGTTGTAGTGAGTTAGCATAGGGTTTCCTATGAGGTGCGCTGCCTTTGATGTATCGATTACTTTAATAAAACAAGAATTGATTGCACCCTCATCTCAGCCTCGTGAATCCCGCTCTGAACAGGACAGTTATTTACGTAGGTCACCTTGGTATTCCCGTAATCTGCATGCCATGAAGCAGGAGGGTTGATCGCTGGGGCACAAGTGGTGCAAACCTCAGTCCAAACCTGACCAAACACAGGTATGGCTGCACTATAATGCCTACGATGTGGCAGTGGTGGCGGCGAAGAAAGCCTACTTTATCACCATTGCATCCGCAAGTAGCCAGCCAGCAGAGCTTTACTGAGTGGTGAATTGGCTTTTGTCATCTGGCCAAGAAAGCTTTGCTCTGACACTCTTGGAGGCCTTTTCAAGGCACTTTAGGGACAAAATTGATCAGATTAGGACAGAGTTGGATGCCACAGTTAGAACAAGACCAATGGAGGCAGCCAGAGCACTGTCTGCTCCACCTTGGATCAGTTTCAATTACTGTGGCCTGAGGATGTGGACAAGCTGCTTGAAGAAGCGCATCCCACCATCTGTCCCTTGACCCTTGCCCATCCTGGCTGCCGAGAACTAGCTGTAGGGGACTGACTGGGTGGGTCCACGGAGTGATTAATGCTTCACTGGAAGAGGGGGAGGTACCATCTGCCTTGAAGGAGGCGCTGGTGTGTCCTCTCCTTAAGAAGACCTCCCTGGACCCAGAAGTGTTAAATAACTACTGCCCAGTGGCACATAACCCTTTTTTGGGCAAGATACTTGAGAAGATGGGGGCGGTCCAGCTACAAGCATGCTTGGATGAAACTGATTACTTGGATCTGTTCCAGTCTGGCTTGAGGCCTGGCCATGGCACTGAAACTACCGTGGTCACCCTGGTTGATGACATTTGTCAGGAGATAGGAGGAATGCAGCCCTGCTCCTTCTCCTTGATCTCTCAGCAGCTTTTGATACTGTTGACCACAGTATCCTTCTGGAATGTCTCAAGGAGGTGGGACCTGGGGCACTCTGCTTCAGTGGCTCTGCTCATACCTGCAGAGCCGCTTCCAAAAAGTAGTCATAAGAGGCTAGTGTTCAGCACGATGGCAACTATACTGTGGTGTTCCACAGGGTTCTATCTTGTCCCCCATGCTATTTAACATCTATATGAAGTCACTCAGAGCTGTCACCAGGAGATTTGGAGTGAGATGTCATCAATAAGCAGATGACAGCCAGCTCCACCTCTCTATTCCATCTGAAACAGAAGAGGCACTTGAGGTGTGGAACTGGTGCTTGGAGGCAGTGATGGACTGGATGTGGGCCAATAACTTGATGGTGAGTCCTGAAAAGACAGAAGTGTTGTGTCTAGAGTTCTCATGTCCAGGAGTTGGGGAAATGGCCTGTTCTGAATGGGGTTGCTCTTTCCTTGAAGGAACAGGGCCACAGTCTGGGGGTACTCCTTGATTCAACACTGTCACTGGAGGTTCAGGTGGCCTCAGTGGCTAGGAGTGCCTTTTTCCAGCTCCAGCTGGTTCACCAGCGTCAGCCCCTTTTGGACAAAGAAGACTTGGCCACAGTGCTCCATCCTCTGGTAACTTCCAGACTGGATTATTTCAATGTACTATACATTGAAAACGACTCAAACTTCCACTGGTCTAAAATGCACTGGCTGAGGTTCCCTTTAGAACTCATATAACCCCTGTTTCAAAACAGCTGCATTGGTTGCCAGTTCATTTCTGGGCCCAGTTCAAGGTACTCACTTTAATGTTTAAAGCCCTAAACAACTTAGGTCCCAAATATCTGAAGGACCGCCTGCTCACCTACAAACACTCTTGGTGTTGAGATCCACAGAGGGGGTCCTTTTGGTAGTTCCACCACCCTTGGATGTTTGGGGGGTGGCCCGGAAGAGGGCATTCTCTGTGGCAGCCCCTAGGCTATGGAACTCCCTCCCCATCAAGGTGCATCTGGCAACTTCATTGTACAACTTTTGGCAAATGCTGAAGACACACTTCTGTACCCTGGCCTTTGACACCTGAGATGTATATTTTTAGGACCCATCCTATTTTCTGTGATATTGTTTAGGTTGTTTTTTAATTATTTTTAATTACGTGTTTACATTTGTTTTAACCCACCTGGGAACCTTTGGAGGAAGGGTGGGTAATAAATATTATTATTATTATTATTAGGGAAAATCATCCCTTTTGCATAACCAAAGCTTTAGCACTATAAAATAAATGCTCTGATAACTAGTTTAAAACATCAAAGTCATGCTCAGAAATTAAAGTTACAACACACATTCTGCTTGTTAATAAGTACTACAGGTTGTATGCCTTACCCTCTACATCAGTGGTTCCCAACCTTTATGAGCACAGGACCCCCTTTATAAGCTGAAAATATTTTGTGACCCCCTCCCCCCAGGGAGGCAGGCTGGCTGCCAGGAAGGAAGGAGGAAAGCAGCCTTTCTTTGCAGGCTTGCTTCTTTTTGATTCACAAAAAGCCCTCTCTTCTCATTCTAAGCAAGGGCGTTGCCAGTAGCGGCAGTGCAAGGAGACGGGAATCAGTGATAGTAATCCCCTCTTCTTCCTGGTAGCCCCACCCTCAGCCCCCTTTGGCATTTGCCATGTATTTTATAGGCAGATGCCTGCCCTTAGTGCGCCTGAAAGACACTCTGGAGCTTCAGCAAAAGGCCTCCCCTCTCGTTTGGAGCAAGGGGGAGGTGTCATCTGCAGCGCCAGTGGAAAGCAGACAGTGTAGAGGGAGTGAAGACTTTTTAAAAAAAATTCATTTCTTTACTGTTCACGGCCCCCTCTGGATTACTTTGCGGCCCCCCTGGGGGTCCCGGCCCCCAGGTTGGGAACCACTGCTCTACATTACACTGTGGATTTGCTTTCTCCTCCCTGTATCACAGTCCATGAAAAAAAGATTAAATGGCCTGAAGTGCAAAAATCTGAAACTTTGATCTAAACAGAGCAGCTACTTCCAAATTATCTAACTGGACAAGTAGACTTGTCAAAGTGTACATGGGTTATACATGTTAACCTTGTACAGGAAAACTCATGTCAGACAAATGTGTGGTATTTATGCCTGTTTCATTATTACAATTTTTAAGGGCACACAAATTTAAAAATTGTGAATTGTTCTCCAATGACTGTATCACAGCACTTAGACAAATTTAGGGGGTAAGTACAATAGGCTGAGAATTCATCTGCTCAGTTGCTTTCTATCAGACCTCACCATTAAGAGTCAAACAAACAGGCTTCTGACAGCTTTTAAAAGTTGGGTGGTGAATGTGAGTGTCGCCAGAAGAGCTTGGTCTCCATGACTTATTTTGTCCTTTTGGAGACCTCATTCTCTCCTTTTAAGGGTTGGAAGGCAGTCTGGAAGAGAGCTGTGGGAGCGGAGCTAGGTATAGCTCAGTTGGACAGGATCTGGGCCCACAAAATTGTTTTCCTCTGTGTCATCTTGTATTCAGGAAAATTTCCTTTAGTCAATTCACTGTTGGTTTTACACACCAATTTGTATGGCTCATATCCAATGATCTGGTAATGTTCTATGCTGGAGAAATTGTAATGAGAAGGGGATTGACTGGCACCTCTGATGAGTATGCCCACCCGTGAAATCCTCCTGGGAGACAGGTTGTTTTTTACCTTAAGCTTTGCTTACACTCTTTGTTTGTAGATTAAATTCCAACATTATTCTTGGTAGATGGCTGTTCCCTGTGTCTGACGAGGTGCACCTGGCACCAACACTGTTATGTTTTTGGCGCCAGGTCAAGACTTTCCTCTTCTCCCAGGCATTTTAGCATGTGTTTTTAAATTTAAATTTTTTTTATTGTTTTTTGTGTTTTAAAATTTGTATATTTGTTTTTAATTGCTGTAAACCGCCTGGAGAGCGTCGGCTATGGCACGGTATATAAATGTAATAAATAAATAAATATGTCTGGTAATTCTGCAAGGCTGGAAAGAGGCTTCAAATATCATGCTGGGCAGACATCATGCTGGACAAGAAAGCTTTATCCATAGCCATAGCAGAGAAACGGATACATCATTTAAGGGTTTTGAGCTAAGCAGCAGTTCTAGACAAATACGATGTGGATTGGTGGGACTTTATTTCTTTATTTTATATCCCTTCCTCCCAGCAGGAGCCCAGGGCAGCAAACAAGAGCATTAAAAACACATCAAAATATCATAAAAACAGACCTTAAAATATATTAAAACAAAACAACAACAAAACCTTTAAAAACATCTTTTAAAAGGGTTAAAAAACATATTGTTTAAAAAAAATTTAAAATTAAAAGTAATTACAACACAGACACAGACTGGGATAGGTCTCAACTTAAAAGGCTTGTTGAAAGAGGAGAGTCTTCAAAAGGCACCGAAGAGATAGCAGAGATGGCGCCTGCCTAATATTTAAGGGGAGGGAATTTCACAGGGTAGTTGCCACCACACCAAAGGTCTGTTTCCTATGTAGTGCAGAATGGACCTCCTGATAAGATGGTATCTGCAGGAGGCCCTCACCTGCAGAGCGCAGTGATCAACTGGATATATAAGGGATAAGACGGTCTTTCAGGTATCCTGGTCCCAAGCTGTATAGGGCATATATATGAATCGGCAACCCTGTCATTCACTTACTCTTATGTATGTTTAATGCATTAATAAAAATAAATTGTGAATGAGGCAAACTTGTATTATGCAGGTAAAAATCCAAGTCAGGGTTTGGCTGGAGTTCCTCATTGAGCATATAGTCAGTGGCATACATGGATCTTGTATTATGGAATACGTGGAAAGAATGTTTAATATAATATTTGAACATTTTAATTGAATTGTATTCTAGTCCCATTAGATGCATGAGGAAACAACTGCCGTTATAGTTCAAAATCAGGTTTGTTCTTCGGTGTAGTTACAGTTCAATATAGGAATCAAATTCATTATATAATTGGTAGCAGAAGATGGAGAAGTTCCACACTCTGCAAAAACAAGACTAGGAGCAGACTGTGGTGCAGATCATGAACTGGTCATATTGAAAATCAGAGTAAAGCTAAAGAAGAAGAACAAAGCAATCATAATGCCAAAATACAATTTAAATAACATCCAAGAAGAATATAAAGATCAAATCAGGAACAGATTTGAGGCTTTAAACTTAGTTGACAGAGAACCAGAAGGACTATGGAGTGAAGTCAGAGACTTTATCAGGGAAGAATGCAAAAAGACAATATCTCTAGTTAAAAAGAAAGACCTCAATGAATAACTGAAGAAACTCTTTAAAAGGTTAAAGAGAGAAGGAAAGCAAAAGGAGATAGAAACATGGTGAGAACCCTAAATGCAACAATACAAAGACTAGTACTTCACTAGAAAAGACAATAATGCTGGGAAAAACAGAAGAGAGTAGAAAAAGAGGAAGGCCAAACAAGAGATGGATTGATTCCATAAAGAAAGCCACAGACCTGAACTTACAAGATCTGAATAGGGTGATTCATGACAGATGCTGTTGGAGGTCGCTGATTCATAGGGTTGCCATAAGTCATAATCGACTTGAAGACACATAACAACAACAATAGCTACAGTTGGAAATTCTGCAAATATTTAAGAATGCTTTCACACCATCATTGTGCATTTGTATCATGAGGAGGAAATGTATGGTGCCTTGAATCTACTACACTGGAAACGTTCCATCCCAACTGGAGCTTCCTTCCAAGAAAGACCCTTTTTTCCTTTGGGCAGGGGATGGTCTAGGAAGTTGTGTGTTCCCTTTTCTTTAAGAACCAATGGGAAACTTTACTTGCCTAAGCTGTAAGGCAGTGCAGAAAAGCTGAATACAGAGAGAGCGCTATCTATCTTCAAACTGTTTAGTGAGGACTACTTTGTAACATGTATTATCTTATGAAGCTACCTTTACGTAGACATTTGGTCTACCTAGCCCAGTACTATCAACTTTGTCTGAGAGTGACTCTGCAGTGTCATTTCTTTCCCTGAATAGGCTAAGGATTAAACCTCAGGCTTTCTGCACAAAATGCATGTGCTCAGCTACTGAATTATGGCTTAATTAGTTGTAGAGATCTTCAGGAGAGACCCTTCTCACGATCCCAACACCTTCACAAGTGCGACTGGTGGGGACACGAGATAGGGCCTTTTCGGTGGCTGCCCCTAGGCTCTGGAACTCCCTCCCTAGGGAGGCAAGAATGGCCTCCTCTGTGCAGTCTTTCTGACGACAGCTAAAGACTTTTTTCTTCCGGCAGACCTTTGGAACGGAAGGCTTTAAGGGTAGTGACTGAAGAGGATGCTGTATGTTATTGTTTTACTTGTATGCTCCTAAACTGGGTTGCAGTATTTTAAGAGTAATTGGTTTTAACATCTTAATAGTTTAATCCTGTTTTAATGCTGATTTTATATGTTTATATGTTTTATATTTTTATAGGTTCTTAATGATATGTACTTATTTTTATCTGAAAGCCGCCTTGAGTTCCAGTTTGGAAAAAAGGGCGGGGTATAAATAAAGATAATAATAATAATAGTTCTTGTATAATTACACTTGCTCATAGATAATTTATCAATGAGGTTTCTGTTCCAGTGTAAAGAGTAACCATTTGCTCCTTATTTCTTAATTGTCTGTTTTACAGATTTTTGTGCAGACCAACAGTACAATCCTATAATGTCTGCTCAGAAGCAAATTGCATTGACTTGCCTGGGAGTAAATCCTGCTGAAGTGTGTATATAGGATTGCAGCCCAAAGGCTGTATATATCACTTCTTATGTGTGATTGTATATATGTGGTCCAGGTATACACAGATGTAAAATACAACTTTCTCAGATAAGGTCAGGATTTGCTTCTCTTGAGGCAAATCTCTAAAGATCACTGGAAGATGTACATGTATTTTGTAATACAAGTTGTGCCTCCTGCAGTTTGTGTCATTCCTCTCAGTGTTTAATTTCCGGTTTGCAAATGAGAGAGACTTCTGCTGGTCTTATTAAGCAAGCAGTTTCCTCTTTAACTGACAGGTGATCAATATCACTATCATCCATTAAAGCAGTCTCTCTAGCATTTTGGCTGTGCTTCATGTTATAGTATCTGGGCTCGGAAAAGTGTCTTTAGTTGGTTCATCACACTTTTGTGATGACTGATGGGGTTCCCCCCCCACCCTTCACCATCCCAGGAGCCAATTCCCCACCCTTGGCAATTGATCCTGGCTAATATCCTTCCCTGCCAGGGCTATGCATTCTCACAACAGCTGTGCAGTGTAGGTAGCTGCCACCACCCCTTATACTGGTTAACCACTCTGAGCCAAGGGGAAACTCAGAGCACAAAAAACTTGCCAGAAATTCCAAAGGGCAAGAGCCAAGAAAGCACTCCTTGCCCTGGAGCCTTAGGCAAACACCCAATTTATACAGTAGTCGTGGTCAATGCTCAAGGTACCAGGTTTAGAACTAACCTCCTGAAATGAACACACGCTGGTAAATAGAAGTAAATTACCTGTCCATTCATGTCAGAAGGAACGAGATGGAGCTATTCACAAGTTGTTACTTAGCTGGCACTTTACACTGACAGATCATCCTCAAACACATTTGGACAATGTGAAAGAAATGAAGAAATAAAAGTGGAGACCTATTGTGATTTGTAGGCCGGATACAGGAGAGAAAATAGACTCTCCATCTAATCTTTTATCCTCCTGATGTATCTCCTTGGTGATCCCCCTCTAATACAACTTGTGGAGGGATCTGCCCTGACTGCTGAGCAGACCAGGACTTGGCTCATAGCCAAACATTTAATAACATATATTAAAATCATATATTAAAACCTGCGGTGAGCCCATTTTTCCTCTGTATGGCTGCCCTTACCCATTCTACTACTTGTAAGTGTGGAAGTGCCTAGCTGAGGGGAGGGGCTAATGCATTATATTTTTCTGTGCCTTCCCGAAGGTTTTGTCAATGTGCAGTATTTCCTAGGTGTAACTGCATAGGGGGCCACTTGAAAAAACAGCTCCAAGTAAGGAATTTTTGGGTGAGGTGGGGCTCTTGGGGAAAGTGTAAACTGTTGCAAAGAGGGATGGCCCTCTCAGAGGATGCTTAAACAGGGCAATGCAGTGGGAGGAAGAAATATTCCTCCTTTTGAGATTCCCAGTGCTGGAGCTCACATGGGCCACCATCTTCTGTTTGTCTTGTTCATTCTCTGATGACTTGTGCATCTGTGAAGCTCTGCTCACAGCCTTTCCCTTCATTTACCTGCACTGAGACCCAAATCAATGCAGCATTTCCACATTTCATGGCTTTACTAGACTGCTAAACCAAAAAGAAAATCCTTCATCTATAGGCCATTATGGTATAGGATGACTTAAGCACCTTGGGTAGCCAAGGTTAGCTTATACTTTACCACTGAAATTGTTTCAAATTGGATGCAGACTACCAATGTTTCCTACGTAGCTGTACTTGCTCTTCAGTCAGTAGTAAAATCCCACTACACAGCAGAGACCTTTAAAGGTGGGGAAAGCATTTAAAAAACCATTTTGCTCCGTGAGACAAAATAGGGTGCTGTTTGGATGTCTGATCCTGTGAAGTGTAATCAAGGATTAAAAGTGGTTTTAAGAGTCTCATCTAACAAGAACAAAGTGCCATTATTAAATAGGAAAGCAGACTTGTGTGCTCATCTGGCATTATTGTCTGGTATATGATGTCATAATCAGTGGATCTGAAAGCTCCATCTGTGTTGCACTTGCTGCCACCACTTCATAATTATCTTGCATTGTACACTGCTTTTGTTCATTGACTCGTTGGCTGTTTCTGACTTCACATGAATTATGCAGCATTGGAAGCTGTTCTTGTCTTTAGCAACAATTGTAACTTGAATTTCTGCAGCTCCTTCCAGCGTGTTTTACTTGGTATGGAAGGTAGGTCAGCATCACTGCACAATAAAACACTCCTGACACTTTCCTTTTTGACAAAGGTGTTTACAACCACAGAAGCTCTACATGTTCCTTTTGAAGAAACAGGAGTGTGCATGTTTGTTAGACTCTCTAGGGTGCTTTTGCTGCCCTTGCTATCACTAACACCACAGATGCCTTTTAATGACTGATATAAATGTGCATATTCTAACTAAAAAAGCTGCCTGTGATGGCAAGAGCAATGGTGTCTCTAAGATTGCGCCATCCTACTAGGATGAGTGCTCTAGGATGCACACAACATTTGCATGATGTCTTCTTCAAACAACCATCTAGGAAAGGGGAAAGGAACTGGATCCAGCTGGCAGCTCACACTGAATCTGGTCCACCCTCTGCAGGCTGGTAAAGCAAAATCTTATGCTGCTTTCCCTGCTGAAAGTGGGACATGCATTTGGTGCTGAGTTCAGTGCCAAGGCAAGGCCTGCTTGCAGCAGCAATCAGCTGCACAAGGGAACTCTGATCCGTAGCTCCCATATGCAGTCAGTTCTGGTGGGCCTTGTAGTTGGTGCCACATTTTTAAATTCTACATGCATAATGGTCCATGAGCCCATTTCCAGAGTCTGAACCTGGCAAGCTGGACTGGATTTTTCCTATCCAGAAGCCTTGTACAGGCTGCACTCAGGGCTGTCACCAGAAGGTGGCCAGGTTGGGGCCCAGCCAAGGGCCCCTCCTTAGGGTGAGAGGGCCACGCTCCCATTCCGTGATCTGTGGCAATGCTGGGTCTTGCAACCCAACCCTGCTGCGAATTGTAGAGAGGGAGCTCCCAGGCACCCCCCAATACAGACAATGCAGGCTTCAATAAAGCCCACCCGCAAACCCACCTGCCTCTCCCTTCTGTGTATATGCTGTGCACACTGTGCGTGCTTGCCTGCCTGCCATCACCACAGGTGGCGGTGGAGGCTTCCCTAAGGGGCTGACACTCCCACCGCCATCTTAGTTGATGGCAGGCATGCGCACTAAGCAGACATGTCATTCACATGACACGAGGTAAGTGGGGTGCATGGGCAGACTAATTAGCCCTGCGCTGCCTGTATTGGGTGTGTGTGTTGGGCTACAGCACAATGGGCCCAGGGCAGGTTGGTACCCAAGGGCCCAGTCATCCCTGGCTGCACTTCTGCCAGTCTATATGTGTGTTAGGATTTCATACAGCCGCTGAGGCAAATGCAACATCTTTAAGTAAATCTGGCCAATTAAGTTCTGAAATAGCAGTGACAGGTTTTTTGATTGTGCTATATGCACAAACCCTTACCCTCACCCTCTTACAACAAACTCCCTAATTGTGTTTGCCATGTGTAATTAAGGTTGAATTTCCATTCTATCACAAGAATGCGGTGGAACAGCTGGATCCTTCTTTTCCCCTTTCTTTCCTTTTAAATATCCTGACTTGAGTATACAAGAGAGGTTCTCACGTTTTTCCTTTCTGATTTGTAAAACAAAGGATATGAAATAGGTGGCTATGGCATCTAAGGCTTTGTGTAGAAGTCCCTGCAGTTCCCTCAGCAATTCAATAGGTATGGAGATAAAAGATCTCCAGAAATCTCATGGCTGGCTAAGGCATGCTAATTTAGCTAATTATAGGCATATCAAGGAAAGTGCATAGCATGCAAATCTTGCCACCTGTGTTCACAGGGCTGTGATATGACAGCTTCAGTCAAGGTCAGGGTAACTAACATGGTGCCCTCCAGATGTTGTGGAGTACAACTTGCATAATCTCTGAAGATTGGCAATGCTGGCTGGGGCTGATGGGAGTTGGAGTCCCAACAACATCTGAAGGGTACCACAATCACCCCTCCCTAAAACTGCTTCAGCTGTAGGGATCAGCTCAGGCTCCCTTTCCCAAATATTTTTACTTGCTCCTGTGGGAGCAGCTTGAATGTGACTTGAGTGGTTATTAGCAACACCAGGCAGTGATTTAAAATGGGTTCTGTTCCTTTTGGAAACTGCAGAAAAAGAAAGCATTTGGGACTATGAATTAGCAAAGCCGCCCAGGCAAAGTTTTTTTGGGTGTTATACTTGCCCATTGTACATACCTCTCTGGAGATTAATCATCTTTCTTCTTTAGGATATTCCCCATGATATGCTTCCAAATAGAGGGGCTTCCTTAGCCTTGCGAAATCTCCTCGCTGTTTGGATTCAGGCAAGGCATGTTGAGCTGATTCTTGCTTTTTCCTCTTTAAAGTCTTGCAGTCCCCTTTTAAAGTGAATGTCTTGTTCAACCGTACAATAAGCTGAACAAGCAAAAAGAAATGCTCATCTTCACAGACCAATTAAAAATGTCTTCTAATTATATTCCCAGGACAAGGGCCCCTGAGACATGGCAATACCCTCCCCTTTCTAAGAGCTAAATCATATATGCTGATGCTGGCAGAGAAACACTTGCTCTTTCCTTGCTTACTGAGACTGTCAGTTGTCTGCTGGGGGCAAAAGCAGGAACTGAGCTAGCAATCTGAAATGCGGTAACTGCTCAGCAAAACTCTGTGTCAATGGCTTCATGCCTTGGATGGGACCATAGCCATTCACTTGGGCTGAGTATTCTGTTCCAAACTATGTGCCAGGCCTGTAGCCAACCTAAATGTTCAGGATGGCACCAAAAAAAGTAGAGGAGGAGAAATTTATTACAGAAAAGAAATATTTATTTATTGTAAAAAAACGGGGGGGGGAGAAAAAATTAGACAGGGCAGGGACCTTCACCCCCTCTTGCCCTCAGCTAAAGGCCTGCTATGTGCTGGAAAAAAACAATTTTACTTGTATTCGTTACACAAATGGTGTAAAATAAAAACGAGACTTTGCAAATTAATTTTGTTCTTTATTTTACTCCTCTCTTCTAGTCACAGAGCACCCAGAACTGCTTACAACAAAAATGAGATACAAGACAGTGAAAAGCAATATGAATACAAAATAAAATATTTAAATAATAACAATCTCAAAGGAGCAATTACAATGAAAATCAGTTTAAAAAACAGCATCGGGAATTACACATTAGGAGACTGACAATTTTTTTTCATTCCTGTCTAAAAGACAGCAAAGGGAGTCTGGCAAATCTGCACCAGGACAATACTCTACAGCTGTGGCCCCAACACCAAGAGGGCCCTGCTAGTTTCAAGGTGAAAAGTGTTCAAGGCCATGAAGCATGGCACAAGCCTGTGGGTATCCAGCACAGCCTCACAAAGTTAACTAGGGTGGCAAAGTTGATAAGTAGCCAGTGCAGATAATTAGCAACTTGGGTGAAGCAGCAAAATCATAGATAGCACTGTGTCGGAGGTGACTGAGTATTGTGGGTCAGTACCAAGGTCTTTAGGGATAACTCCATAAGGGACAGACTCAGATTTCTGATGAAGTTCCTGTATCCTCATGCTCTTTAGCTTTAGAGCTGGGGCAATATTTCTCAAAATAAATTTCTGATATTTTTTTCTTGGGGGGTGGTTCCCCCCCCCCAACTGTTGTAGCATTTCAGACCCCTGGGAGTATATTTTGAAAAATTACCCCCAACTTTTCTACTTGTGAAAGGGTGAAGAATTCCCAGGCACAATTATTGATCCAACCCAATATATTTTAATACTGTTAAAGGAAGCAACAGACTTCCTTGAACTTTTCATTCTTCCTTCATCCACCAGTATAAACAAGAAATACAGTTTAGTCTGTATTAACTGAGTCAAGATTTCTCAAGGAAGTTCTTAAGTAATCCCTCCCCCCATGCAAACTATTGGAATATTCCATGAAATCCCTCATCACCACCACCAATTGCACCTCTCACAGATAGGGTGAAGAATTTTGGGAAGCTATTTTCATTCAGCTTAGCAGTGCTAACAGATACACTCTGGCTAGTTGTAACCAAGCATGGTGGCACTGTGGAATGGCTTGAAAGTCTCAAGTTGTGTGCATTTTGGCACCTCACTTCACTTCTGATGCGTACCATGTTAACGAAAGAATGGTCCGTTCTTTGTGTTCTGATCCGTATGTAGCCAAAAAAGAACCACCCACAAATAAGAGGGAGAGATCAGAAGGTTTAGAGAAAGCCTCAAGTTTGCAGAAGTACAAAAAAACTTAAGGAAAAAACCCTAAGGAGACAACCTCCCCAACCCAAACCCCTTCTGCCAAAAACCAGCCCAATAATGACTATGTGCACGGAATGCTGATTTACTGGGGGGTAGGGGAGAGGAATGGAAAATTAGGGGAACAGAATGGAGTATCCTGGGAAAGGGCATGGCCAGCTGGGTAGAACCTTGAACAGGAACATTTCACTCTAGCATTTCATCGCAGGTCTCACTGGTTATAAATCTTACATTTCTTAACACACCTGAATATTGTGTTTTCTTTTCCCCTCCCCAATTTTCCTTTAATCAATGCCTTGCTTTAGTTAAATAAAAGCTCTGCTTTGTTTGGGTAGTTCTGAATAATATTGTGCCTTGACACCCACAGTAGCTTCTGCCTTTTTTATTTTATGCTATTGGGTGGTAATTTTCTTAAATAGCATAGGAAGTTGTACAGCTTCATGTCAGATTAAAACAAATAATTTAAGGATGTTTTACTGAATGTTAATCATCACTAGCAGTGCAATGTCATACTAATGTTGTTGTGTTTTTCACGAAGAACAGATCACCTGTAAGCAGGTGGTTGCGTATGGCCTTTTCTATGCTGGAGAAGTATACAAACCTGACATGCAGGATGAGAACAACTATCAATACATCAAGCCCAAAGCAGATGTGGGAAACCTGTGATTAGCTTTCCTGATTTTTGTTTCTTTGCTCAAAAGGAACCATTGGAAGGGGAGGGTCCAACTTGGATGCAGACAGAGGGGTTTTATCGCTTCATTGCACACTGTTTTCCCAATTTACATTTCTCTCCCCTGTGGTGGTGGCAGCAGCTGCTATCACAGAAGGGAAGAGAAAAAACAGATATCCGTATTGTACTCTTCTCCCCACCCTCGATTTGTAGCATCTTCTAGGGAATGACTTAAACGGGCACTGGTGAAGGAGCTAATGCTGCAGACCTGATCCAAGGGCTGTCTGCATCTGCTTTTGAGGGAGAAAAAAACTATATGATTGATATCTGATGTTAATCATACTCAAGAGTAAAAGACCCACTGAAATCAGTCCATTGATACTGATATTGCTCTGTGGCGGGGGTTTGAGCATGGATCCCCCTTCATCATTACTAGTTTGGCCCTCAGTAATTATCCTTAAATGTATCTGCCAGTAAAGGAGACTGCGGATATTCTTTCACATGGCTCCAGCATGGTTTTTGCATTCCCTATGTCTGTAAGTATAAATGTGCATTGGCTGGAATGGCTAATTGATTTTCAGATGCCTCTCTTCTGCTTTCCATGCCGCGTTAACATGATTTCCACATGCCCACAAACAGCAAGAAACAGGCTCAAGGATACTTTGAGTATTTGTGCAAGAGCCTTTAAAGTGAGTGCTACCCAAATACAAAGCCAATTTTGTGTCACAAAAAGTTCTGCAGTTGCACTCTGATTCTTATTAGATGTCCTCGTCACTTCATGGAAAAACTGAACTATGCTGACATCTCTGCAGGCATCCAAACACGTGAAGGAGCTTCTTCTAGGGTGCATCTCTTTTGTCAAAGGTTTTGGTGAGACTGACAAAGACAAGGCTTTATTTTGTTCACTTTTCCTAGAGCTGTTGTGTTGTGAAAACACCCCCAATAAAATGCTATTTTTCTTTTCTTTCACAAAATAATCTTCAAGAGAAGTAAGTCAGTCTTCTTTACATAGCAGATATTATTCTGCAAAACACCCTAGGAACAGTTTTTGCTGATTAAGGCAAAGCTGTTTACAAACCATCACTCATCAAAGCAGTCTCTGGATTCTGTGTGATACTATGGGAGAAATCAAAGGTTATTTTTATCAATTTTGCGCAGCAAACTATGCTGCAAAATGGCCAAATATTGCCATGTATTATTTCTGCAGGGTTCTCTGAACACGCTGATTCCTACAATTTGCTCGGTAACCTGACTCTCCTTGAGTTTGTTCCAAGCTGTCTGTCTCTCTCAGGTTATCAGAATCTAGAAAGGAATGAAAATGGCTGACAAATCAGGTACCATTGTGAGCCATTGTTGCTTGAAAGATGGTGGTGGTGGGGAAACCTCTATTCAGCATCTGCCTCCAGCTTCAATTCCCCAGCTGCCTTTGCTAAGCAAAATCAGGAAAGAGATTTGTCCATATGTTTTCTTCTGAGTAAGCTGAACATTAACAGTTCTGTCAGCAATCACAATGCATTTAAACTGCGTCCTTAATGCCAACATCAGGGGAGGGGAGGGGAGGGGGAAATGCATGGATTTGTAAATAAAGAGTTGTGCAGAGCAGAAAATAGCTGACGAGTCTGAACTTGACTGAAGCAAGGTCGTACCCAAAACACTATTAAGGACTCACTGCCATCTTTATTGGTACCTCTGACAGAAAAGGAAAGAAACATAAATCATCCCAGGAAGTTAGTTCGTTTATATGTTTGAGACTGTGTTTGTATCCCTCTTGTCCACCCACCTACCACCACTTCCTGTTATACCTCCGATTTAGCAAGGAGCAGGTGAGAAACTGATACAATTGGGAATAATGTAATCCTGCAGGGAATGTAATCCCATGCAGACACTGTAGGCAGGATGGGTTCCTTGCTTTGAATCTAGTGGCAGGAAGCTCATGTACAACACGAAGCATAGCAGCAGCCCATTTGCACACAGTCAGTGCTAAGCCAACATTTGCCAATTTTCATTTATACAGATGGATACTGTTGGGGTTTATGGGATAAAACAATCATGTGGTTCATTATGTCTAACAGAATAAAAATGGAATGAGTAATAACCAGCCCCACCTCTACCCTCACACCATCTAGCAGAATAAAGCAAACAAACTTTTTCCAGCAAAGTATATAAAATTAGTTGACTCACAACCTCTTCATGTACACAGAGATACAGGCACAGCTTAGGAAATCGGAAGAAATGTAGGTTACTTCAGTCCATAGTTTTCAGCTTCTGGCATGCAGCCTCATGCCTGCTTGCTCATGTGGTAATGAAAAGATTCAAAAAGGGAGCACAGCAAGGAGAAGGAGGAGGAAGGGGAGGGGAAAAACAACAAACAAATAGGAACCTACATCACAGTTATCCTGAATCTGGCCAGAGATGGCACTTCTCCCTTATGTACTACCCACAGTACAACCCTGCCCCTTAGTGGTAGCATGCAAGGTTGTCTATTTCCACTCACCTGTGGCTTTAGCCATTAGGAGTATATGAAAATGATTTCAGGTCCCTATCAACCTTCAGAAAGTCAAGGTGGTGAAAAGGTCAAGGTTTTCTATGAGTCATAAGAACATAAGAAGAGCCTGCTGGATCAGGCCAGTGGCCAATCTAGTCCAGCATCCTGTTCTCACAGTGGCCAACTGGGTGCCTGGGGGAAGCCCGCAAGCAGGACCCGAGTGCAAGAACACTCTCCCCTCCTGAGGCTTCCGGCAACTGGTTTTCAGAAGCATGCTGCCTCTGACTAGGGTGGCACAGCACAGCCATCACGGCTAGTAGCCATTGATAGCCCTGTCCTCCATGAATTTGTCTAATCTTCTTTTAAAGCCATCCAAGCTGGTGGCCATTACTGCATCTTGTGGGAGCAAATTCCATAGTTTAACTATGCGCTGAGTAAAGAAGTACTTCCTTTTGTCTGTCCTGAATCTTCCAACATTCAGCTTCTTTGAATGTCCACGAGTTCTAGTATTATGAGAGAGGGAGAAGAACTTTTCTCTATCCGCTTTCTCAATGCCATGCATAATTTTATACACTTCTATCATGTCTCCTCTGACCCGCCTTTTCTCTAAACTAAAAAGCCCCAAATGCTGCAACCTTTCCTTGTAAGGGAGTTGCTCCATCCCCTTGATCATTCCGGTTGCCCTCTTCTGAACCTTTTCCAACTCTATAATATCCTTTTTGAGATGAGGCGACCAGAACTGTACACAGTATTCCAAATGCGGCCGTACCATAGATTTATACAACGGCATTATGATATCGGCTGTTTTATTTTCAATACCTTTCCTAATTATCGCTAGCATGGAATTTGCCTTTTTCACAGCTGCCGCACACTGGGTCGACATTTTCATCGTGCTGTCCACTACAACCCCGAGGTCTCTCTCCTGGTTGGTCACCACCAGTTCAGACCCCATGATCGTATATGTGAAATTAAGATTTTTTGCTCCAATATGCATAATTTTACACTTGTTTATATTGAATTGCATTTGCCATTTTTCCGCCCATTCACTCAGTTTGGAGAGATCTCTTTGGAGCTCTTCACAATCCCTTTTTGTTTTAACAACCCTGAACAATTTAGTGTCGTCAGCAAACTTGGCCACTTCACTGCTCACTCCTAATTCTAGGTCATTAATGAACAAGTTGAAAAGTACAGGTCCCAATACCGATCCTTGAGGGATTCCACTTTCTACAGCCCTCCATTGGGAGAACTGTCCATTTATTCCTACTCTCTGCTTTCTGCTTCTTAACCAATTCCTTATCCACAAGAGGACCTCTCCTCTTATTCCATGACTGCTAAGCTTCCTCAGAAGTCTTTGGTGAGGTACCTTGTCAAACGCTTTTTGAAAGTCTAAGTACACTATGTCCACTGGATCACCTCTATCTATATGCTTGTTGACACTCTCAAAGAATTCTAATAGGTTACTGAGACAGGACTTTCCCTTGCAGAAGCCATGCTGGCTCTGCTTCAGCAAGGCTTGTTCTTCTATGTGCTTAGTTAATCTAGCTTTAATCATACTTTCTACCAGTTTTCCAGGGACAGAAGTTAAGCTAACTGGCCTGTAATTTCCAGGTTCCCCTCTGGATCCCTTTTTGAAGATTGGCGTTACATTTGCCACTTTCCAGTCCTCAGGCACGGAGGAGGACCCGAGGGACAAGTTACATATTTTAGTTAGCAGATCAGCAATTTCACATATGAGTTCTTTGAGAACTCTCGGGTGGATGCCATCCGGGCCCGGTGATTTGTCAGTTTTTATATTGTCCATTAAGCTTAGAACTTCCTCTCTCGTTACCACTATTTGTCTCAGTTCCTCAGAATCCCTTCCTGCAAATGTTAGTTCAGGTTCAGGGATCTGCCCTATATCTTCCACTATGAAGACAGATGCAAAGAATTCATTTAGCTTCTCTGCAATCTCCTTATCGTTCTTTAGTACACCGTTGACTCCCTTATCATCCAAGGGTCCAATCGTCTCCCTAGATGGTCTCCTGCTTTGAATGTATTTATAGAATTTTTTGTTGTTGGTTTTTATGTTCTTAGCAATGTGCTCCTCAAATACTTTTTTAGCATCCCTTATTGTCTTCTTGCATTTCTTTTGCCAGAGTTTGTGTTCTTTTTTATTTTCTTCATTCGGACAAGACTTCCATTTTCTGAAAGAAGACTTTTTGCCTCTAAGAGCTTCCTTGACTTTGCTCGTTAACCATGCTGGCATCTTCTTGACCCTGGCGGTACCTTTTCTGATGTGCGGTATGCACTCCAGTTGAGCTTCTAATATAGTGTTTTTAAACATCTTCCAAGCATTTTCAAGTGATGTGACCCTCTGGACTTTGTTTTTCACCTTTCTTTTTACCAATCCCCTCATTTTTGTGAAGTTTCCTCTTTTGAAGTCAAATGTGACCGTGTTGGATTTTCTTGGCAATTGGCCCTTTACATGTATGTTTAATTTAATAGCACTGTGGTCACTGCTCCCAACTGGTTCAACAACACTTACATCTCGCACCAGGTCCCGGTCCCCACTGAGGATTAAGTCCAGGGTTGCCGACACTCTGGTCGGTTCCATGACCAACTGGTCTAGGGAATAGTCATTTAGAATATCTAGAAACTTTGCTTCTTTGTCATGACTGGAACACATATGCGGCCAGTCTATGTCCGGGTAGTTGAAGTCACCCATTACTACCACATTTCCTAGTTTGGATGCTTCCTCAATTTCATATCTCATCTCCAGGTCTCCCTGAGCATTTTGATCAGGGGGACGATAGATCATTCCCAGTATTAAGTCCCTCCTGGGGCATGGTATCGCCACCCACAACAATTCTGTGGAGGAGTCCGCCTCTTTTGGGGTTTCGAGCTTGCTGGATTCAATGCCTTCTTTCATGTATAGAGCGACTCCGCCACCAATACGTCCTTCCCTGTCCTTCCGATATAGTTTATATCCAGGGATAACCGTATCCCACTGGTTTTCTCCATTCCACCAGGTCTCCGTTATGCTCACTATATCAATGCTCTCCTCTAAGACCAAGCACTCCAGTTCTCCCATCTTGGTTCGGAGGCTCCTAGCATTAGCGTACAGG
The DNA here is from genome assembly GCF_030035675.1 of Rhineura floridana. Taxonomy (NCBI): domain Eukaryota; kingdom Metazoa; phylum Chordata; class Lepidosauria; order Squamata; family Rhineuridae; genus Rhineura; species Rhineura floridana. The sequence continues at coordinate 163,235,048 of NC_084481.1, read as the reverse complement.
CACTTGTAAGCAGTGTCTCTCTTCAAGTGTCTTTGGCACTTGTGGTTTGGCCTGTGGTAATTTTGCTCTTCTGAATTTATATCCTGTGCCCCTGCTCTCACAATGCCTACTTCTAGGCCTACCCTTTTAAAATTTCATCATTTCTTTGGTTTTTATCCCGGGGGGAGGTTTATTCCGAACCGGACCTTCCTCAGCTCCTGTCGGGTTTCCCCCCTCAGTCAGTTTAAAAGCTGCTCTGCTACCTTTTTAATTTTAAGTGCCAGTAGTCTGGTTCCATTCTGGTTCAAGTGGAGCCCATCCATTTTCTACAGGCCCGACTTGTCCCAAAATGTTCCCCAGTGCCTAACAAATCCAAACCCTTCCACCCGACACCATCGTCTCATCCACACATTGAGACTGCAAAACTGGGCCTGTCTGGCTGGTCCTGCACGTGGAACCGGTAGCATTTCAGAGAAAGCCACCTTGGAGATCCTGGCTTTCAGCATCCTACCTAGCAACCTAAATTTTGCTTCCAGGACCTCACGGGTGCATTTCCCCATGTCGTTGGTGCCAACGTGCACCACGACCACTGACTCCTCCCCAGCACTGTCTACCAAACTATCTAAACGACGGGCAATATCCGCAACCTTCGCACCAGGCAGGCAAATCACCTTGCGGTCTACACGCCCATCACACACCCCATTGTCTATGTTCCTAATGATTGAATCACCCACTACAAGGATCCCTCCACCCGCTGGAGATATATCCTCGGCACGAGAGGATAGCTGCTCATCCCCCAAGGAGTGGGTCCCTTCTAAGGGATCATTTCCCTCTTCCTCAGCTGGGTGCTCTCCTTCCCCAAGACCATCGTTCTCCATGATAGCAGGAGAGCTATCATCGTTGGAGTGGGACACAGCTATAACATCCCTGAAGGCCTCCTCCACACACCTCTCTGCCTCTCTCAGCTTTTCCAGGTCCGCCACCTTGGCCTCAAGGAAATGAAGTCGTTCCCGGAGAGCCAGGAGCTGATTGCACCGAGAGCACACCCACGACTTCTGTCCAACAGGCAGATAGTCGTACATGCTGCAGGCGGTGCGAAACACTGGAAAGCCCCCACACCCCTGCTGGCTTCTTACCTACATAGTTTTGTTTAAGGTTTATTACGTCAATGGGTTGGAGACTGCGGTTTAGTTGAGGTTACACAATGGACGGGCAGAGTGGGGGGCCCTGGCCTCCTCGCCCTGCTGCTGAACTCGCTCTGCTGCTTAACTCGCCTTGACGCTTTGTCAGCTGGGGCTCCCTCGCTAGGGTGCTCATTGCTAAGCCAAACATTTAAGCAGACAAAACAGTCCTAAATCCTAGCCTGTGCACAGTGGTGTGTGTGAATACTCAAAATGAAAGGAATCAGAGTACAAAGGCTATCAGATAGAACAAATAATGGATGCTTTCTTCTAAGGAATTAGGAAAAAGTATATTAAAAAACTTTTTCCTTTCTGCTTGAGCACCCTCTCCCGCCATAATGCTTATTTATGATCACTCTAACTATGGGTGTTATATTCTTCTCCATAGAGTCTTGATGCCTCATTTTGTGTTGGGTTTTGTGAGTGTTGAAAAAGCTGTCCCATTTTCAGTGCTAATTGCCATAGCACATTTGAACTCTTGATGCTGTTCTCTTCTGTGCCATTTTCCTTTCTTCTTCTTTGACCTCACAGTCCTCAGCCTTCTTTGCCCACCCTGCTGCTTAACCCTAATCACCTCAGTCGCCCATGTATTCCCCACCCCCTGTGATGTTTATGACATCACCATGGCAGATATACAACTTTACATCTGACACAGGGACGTTGCAGACACTTGAAAAGAAATATATGTGAGTTGCCCAAGCCAACAGAGGTGAATGGCAATGTCAGTGAAGGAGGTCAAGGACTGATTCTACTGGCAAAATATAAGAACCGGAGGTAAGAAAAAGCAGCAGCCTGAGCAAAGTGGTGCTAAACATCAGTGAAACTAGGCACAGGTGTGGTGAGTGAGGGTGTTTGTTGGCAACCTCTTTGGCTGTTTGAAGCAGCATGTACTTTTGAAGCAAATTAAAGAATATTCACCATACCTAGCTATCTCCATTCAGAAGATTCAAGCCAAATCTGCAGTCTGAGTTCCTCCCTAGCCTTCTTCATGTGTTACGTGCACAAATGGTCTGAGGACCCATGCATTTCACTCCACAACCTGAGGTTGCATGTTTCCTCCTAGCCACTCACATATTGAGGGGTACCCTCTGGACTGGGGGGGCTTTTTATCCATATAGGCTCCCTATATATTTTAGAACCCTGACTGTCCAGACTTCTAAATTGCAGGGGAAATCCAGACTTTCAGTCCACATTACACCAATTCTGCAACTGCGCTGGCAGAAAAATTGCCTCCAGGCCCTGGTTTTTTAACCTTGGAAACCTTCAACAGTTTGGGGCCAAGTTACTCAAAGAACCGTCATCTACACAGCCAAATGAACCTTCTCTAATAAGTACTGAGATCATCTGTGGAGGGATGGGTTAGGCTGGCAGGCACAAGAGATCGGGCATTAGTGGCAGTGGCCCCAAGGTTGTGGAATTCTCTCCCGCAGGAGCCACATGGGCTTTGAAAATATTTCTGTTTCACTCTGCTTTAAATTAAGATGGTAGGTTAGGCGATAGAGGCTGGATTATGAGGGTGAATGGGGCACTGGCCCATCAGTCTCAGTCTGCCCTCAGCCAACCCCCATCCACCTGCCTTCCTTCTTACATCCAGTCCAGGGCATAGCACTGCCTGTTAGCTTCCTCTTCCTCAAGTCTCAGTGGTGCCCTTGCAGGGTTCAGCAGGGAGGAGGATGGGGACAAAAGTAGGATTGGTTGGCTCCACCTGTCATTAGCTCTAGCTCCACCTACTGTTGATCTCCCTGCCTTCTGTCCTAACAGTCCCAAAGGGCACCACCCACCACTGAAATTAGTTTTTATTGTCTCATGGCTCTGTTCAGATTTTATGCTAAATTGGCTGGCTCAATTTAAATGATGTTATGGCAATTTAATTTGTTTTTGTTCTTGTAGCCTATTTCAGAATTTTAATGTTGATTAGAGTTTTCATCATTTTTTATTACCACTTTTCTGCACTGTGGGGGGAAAGGTTTTTTTTGGTCAAAGGTAGCTTATACAGCTATAAAAATATTTTTTTAAATGGATAGAGAGCACTTCTTTGTCTGCAGAAGTTACTTCTCAACATGTGAGGGGCTGGGAAGAACCAGACAGCCTCAAGGGGGTGTCTAAGTGGGCAGCTCCACAACCCCCTTGTGTCTATGTTGCTCTTTTGGGAGAGCAACACAAGAAATGGTCTCTTGCTTTCAGCCAGGCAGTGGATCAAATATGAAATATAATATGCTTTCAAGCTATTGTTTTAAAAACTGGAAACAGTCTCACATTGCAGTGCATAACAATCTTCATTTTTCCAAGACCTGAATGATAATGATGTGTCTTCCAAATTCCTTGTTCTTGGCTATGTTGGCCTCCTTCTAATCCTGTCCTGAATCTCCCTTTCTGTAAGCCAGCACTGCACATTTGGGGCTCATCCACATAGGAATTTAATGTGGATTTCAATCTGCTTGCGCCTCAGTTTGTTTATTTTTGCCATCATCCACATGACGTCCTGATCCAGCTGGCAGCTTGCACTTTGTCCCATTAAATTTGGATTTTCCACATCCGGGGATAATCCAGTAAGGGGAATAAATTCAATATAAAATTGCATGTTACCTGGCTATGGAGGCACTGATGTGCATTGTGTGGCCAGGTGTTTTTTACATGCGTGGTGATGTTTCGCTGGGTGCTATCTATTGCACACTCCCTATGCCCATTTTCTTTCCATCAGCCCAAGGACAGGATGCAGCATTTGGGGATCTTTTTTTTTTTTTTAGTTTTTAAAATAGCTCTTTTCCACAGAACTGTTCTAGTGGAAAACAGATGTATTAAAAATAAAAACAGCAATTGCTTTGTCCATGCCAATGAGCAAGAGCAGCATAGGATTGCAGTGGGATGAGGGGAGGATGACCCACATCCTGGCAATGATTATGCATCTTGCAAAGATGTGATCAATTTTCAGTTAGTCTGCAAGATCCTGAGACAAAGGAGGGCCTCCCCCACCCCACCCGACCCCACCCCACCCTCTCTCTCTGCCCCTCTCAGAAATGGACACAGACTGGAGGCCCCCATGCCCCCACCTGCCTGGCTATTCTTTGCCTTTGTGATGTGCTTCCTAGTGGGGCCAAGTGCAATACACACACACCAGCCCTGTAGCCAGCCTTCCTTGTTAGGTGGAACATTCATATTTCTAGGTGGGGCATGGAGGGGAGAGGCACATAGAAATGTAAATGTACTGCCTTCAAGTCAATTCCGACTTATGGCGACCCTATGAATAGGATTTTCATGAGGCTGAGAGGCAGTGACTGGCCCAAGGTCACCCAGTGCGCTTCATGGCTATGTGGGGATTCGAACCCTGGTCTCCCAGGTCATAGTCCAACACTAACCACTACACCACACTGGCTGTAGCACCAGCCAAATCCCCCCTCCCCTCACTGGTGGACAGGACATGAGGGCCAGGCCAGGGGAAGGGAAAGGCAGCGATCTTTCCCCTCACTCTTCCTCCATCCAGAGAATGTGTTAACTTACATGAAAGCAGTTTGATCTGTTGAACAGTCTCACCCTTTTTGAGCTATCCCCCCAGAATACCAGACTCACAAGCTTGACTGCCTATAGCTACAGTCCCCTTTCACCTGTGGTCTGTTCCTGTGGTCTGATTCTTCATGAACGGAACTACTTTTGTAATGACAGTGAGTCCTGAGCTTGGCTTTGATGCTGCATTAGGTATCTTAGTTTTACATTTCACCCCCAAAATAAACTTGTTCCATACTACAAGTTTAGGGAAAGGCAGAGAAAATAAATACTTTAGGGTATGATTGTTAACTCCTCCTTGAGAGTGCCTTCTTCTAGTCAACATGCTGAGCTGCACTTTTGGGGAATATCTGAAATTAGGCCTGATTTACAGCCAAAGCAGCCAGCCAGACAGCTAACTACAAAATTTCCATTCCTCTAGGGATGTTTTCATCTTTTGCCATCAAGTACTCAAGAAAAAAGAGAAAACAGCCACTATGATTTTACTTATAGTGAGTGCATGAAAAGAGTAGAGTAACTTAGGGTAGCCATTTTTTGAGCTCACTTTAAGTTATCTCTTTATTTCATCCTTTAGCAATAAACACGCAATCCTGCTCTACTTATTATAATAACTGCAGAATAAACAAACTCTTGCTTCTTACTGCAGGCAAAGAAACATGTTTCTTTATTGCTGGCTGGGTAGAGAACACAACTGAAACTGAAACCGTAAAGCCGAGCAAAGGAAAGTCCAAGAGGTGGAGTCTAACTCCACCCCATAATATAAAGTTCTAATATTTAACTCTTCAAGGGTCATGTTACTATACAGGCTAGGTTTTTTTCAGGATCACTTAGGTAACTATAGGGTGATTGTGATCATGAAAACCCCAGCCTCAGTCAGGGAAAATCTTGAGTGAGCAGACTTTGGGAGGCTCTTCCAGATGAGATTTTTGTAATGCATTTGCCCTGCCTTATTCACTGAATTTTTCAGAGGGTCCTACTCTTAAATTGCTCTTGTTCTTAAAACAATCTATCATTTCTTAAATGGAGGTTGTCACTGTCTGTCATGTCACACAGGACTGGCGCCAGAGGGCAGCCAGGTCAGGCGTTGGCTAAGGGCCCCTCCGTAGGGTGGGTGGGCAGCACTCCCTTCTTCAATCTGTGGCAGCTTCGGCTCCCGACCCTGCCACAGATCGTGGAGAGGGAGCTCCCAGACACCCCCCTACTGCCGCATAGGCCCGTGACACCCACCTGCATGCCCCATCCACCTCTCCCTTGCCGTAAATGCTGGTTGTGCTGTGGGCACAGCCTGCCATAAACTAAGATGGCAGCCAAGGTTTCCCTAAGGGGCTGATTCCCCTTCCGCCATCTTGGCTGATGGCAGGGATGTGCACGCATAGCACGCATGCGTGCCATCAACCAAGATGGTGGCAGAGGCATCAGCCCCTTAGGGAAGCCTCAGCCGCCATCAAATAAATATTCTGATGTCCCACCGAACTACGATATACTGAGACACAAATGAGTCTAACCTCCTCCTGGACTTGCATTCCTCCCTCCCCCCCATCCTTCCACACAACTGGGAGGAGGAGTTTGTAAATTTGTGGCTTGCTGCTGTGTCTGAACCCAGAACTGTGGTTAACATTAACCACACTTAATTTAAAGAGGCCAGCTTCAGAAGCCGTGTTTTAAAGTGGGATTGTTTGAAATGAAACATAGATGATGTTACCAACAGTTTGTCAGTTTTGAATGATAAAACAAATTGCAGTTAACCAAAACGGAGAAAGAAGGCTATGCTCATTCATGTCTTGCTAAACCATAGTTCAGGATGATGTCTGAAGGCAGCCTATGTAGACTTGGGAAACATTCATTAGGGTCCCTCAAAACTGGATATGTGGAAAGATTTGCACACAGTCTGCTGAGATGTACAACCTCCTTTCCACTAAGATCAGCCAATGAGCTTCCATCATTTTGCAGTTAAGCCTATGGGAATCAAGAGTAGGGCCTTTTCCATAGAAACCACAACTCTGGAACTTTTTCAAGGAACATCAAACATGCTATGGCTTCATACCTTCTTTTGTTTTTAAAAGTTTCCTGATGAGGTAAACTATATTTTATTTTCTGTTGTCCTACTCATTTTATTATTATGTGCGTTCATATTCACTAATAGGCAAAAAACCCTTGCGGTTTAAGAACGTACCTATAGCCAACAGATATTTCTATCAAACTTTAAAAGCAGGGAAATTGGGCAGCTATAGTGAATGCACCAGGGGAACAGGAGACCTGACCTCCTTTCTGATGTATTCTACTGCCTTAAAAATTTGTAAAAATGCAAACACAATTTGGGTTGGTCTTTCACAGTACAATATCTCAGAGAGGAGGTCAGGTCTCCTGCTCCCCTGGTGCATTCACTATAGCTGCCCAACGTCCCTGCTTTTTAAAGTTTGATGGAAATATCTGTTGGCTATAGCAGAGCTTGGAAAAGTTACTTTTTTGAACTACAACTCCCATCAGCCCCAGCCAGCATGACCACTGGATTGGGCTGATGGGAGTTGTAGTTCAAAAAAAGTAACTTTTCCAAGCTCTGGCTATAGGTACGTTCTTAAATTGCAAGGGGTTTTGCCTATTAGTGAATTTCTCTGCTTTTTAATCCGGGAGGTAAGAAATGGGATCCTGTGCAAGTTTGTTGAGAATGGATTGATCATTTGCATGCTTATTGAGTTCAGTGGGATTTACTCCCCTGCAATCATGCTTAGGATAGATGAAACTGACCACAGAGAATGGGGAGGGGAGGGGAGGAGAGGGGGAGGGGAGCAGTCAGGAGGGGTAGAAGGAGGGCAGATGTAATCATTTGCATGATTATTGAGTTCAGCGGGATTTACTCCTGTGCAATCATGGCTAGGATAGGTAAAAGTGAACATGGGGGAGGAGGAGGGGGAGGGGAGAGGAGAGGAAAGGAGGAAGGGAGGAGAGAGGGGAGAGGAAGGAGGGGAGAAGGAGAGGAGGGAGAAGGAGAGGGGGCAAAGGAAGGGGAGGGAAGGGGCAAAAGGGAGCTGATGGGAGGGAGAAGGAGGGGAGGGCAGGCGTTCATGGGATTTATTCCCGTGCAATCATGCTTAGGATAGGTAAAACTGACCATGGGGAAGGAGAGTGCAGAGGGGAGGGCGGAGGAGGAGGAGGAAGGAGGGGATTTAAACCCAAGATGTCCCTGGCCACATCCACATCAAACCTTTATTTCACTTTACACAGTCATTGGTTTTCCCAAACAATCCTGGGAACTATAGTTAGTTAAGGGTGCTGAGAGTTGCTAGGAGACACCCTGTTCCCCTCACAGAGCTTCAGTCAGAGTGGCTGACTGTTGAACCAGTCCACTGGGGGCCACTGGAGTTCTGTCAGGGGAATAGGAGTCTCATCTCAGCACCCTTCACAAACTACACTTCCCAAGATTCTTTGGGGGAAGCCATAACTGTCTCAAGGGAAATAAAGGTCTGGTGTGGGTGTGGCCCCCTGATTAGCCAAGCCAAGCAGCTAGGAGTCTGGCTTTTAGAACACTGACAGTTGGTTCTTACTGAGCATGCCCGATGTTATAATGACTCCAATGCTAGGTTTCTTAAATTAATTAAAAATCAGCCAGGCATTTTTTTAACTTTTAAACTGCAGAAGATGAAGGTCGGAGTATGGGGCAACATCAATAATAGGATTCCAGGTACTCTGTGAACATGGCTGATTTTTTAATTAATTTCAACAAATTATGAGAACTGTTGACAGAAAAATGTCCAAAAGAGATCTGATTTTTCTCTCTTTTTACACTTTAAATTCTCGATTCTCTCTGTTTTGTGTATTGCCATGAAAATCGAGAAGGTTGTTAAGCAAGCCTTTATGAATTCAGGACTATAAGTTTTGTAAGGTTTTGTTTTGAAATGAGCATATGGGAAGCATCAGAATGGCATGGGGGTATTTTCAACTTAACATTGCGAAATGCAAAAAATCCATGTAGACTACAGTATACAGCCACTCTTGTGGCTGAATAATACATGGGAGGGATGAGTATTCATTATTGCACGGGCCATGCCTTTCAAGATTGAAAGCCCAGTACATTCCTATTCCTTTCATGCAGTCTCTTTGATGTAGACAAAGTTATGGCCTTTTAAAAATCCATTTTGTGTGTGTGTATGTGTAAATATATGTGTGTGTAGACACATACACACACACACACAATGTAAGCAACCACCCACAACCTTGTCAGAAATGTATGCCTGCCGAACAGCAAAGTTGAAGTGAGTGATATCATTAAGACTGCAGGTGTCCTTTTATTTCCACCTACAGCAAATATTAATAGAAAAAGCCCCAAACCACACAGTCATCTTCTGTTTCAAAATGAGGGAATTTCCTGTGGTTCTCTTCTGTTCTTTGGAAAGCTTGTTGGAGCTTGAGTCTTTGTTCATCCTGACAGACTGCTGAACAAGTGAATGGAGTCAAACTAAGACCTTTAGGAAGGGAGCCATTAGAAACTTTTAAAACATAATTGGGTCTGATAACCATTAGACGAGTCTGTGCAGCTTGAGACATTTTTTTTAAGAGTTGTTGTTCTGAAGGGAAAGGCAAGCAGAGCCATTCTGTATGTACATGCACGTTGCCCTCACTCGGGTTACAATATTTCTCAGGGCCAGTTCCACTCATGTTTTCTTCTGCTCTAGCTGTGGCAATTTCCCATCTCGTTCTCTCCCTCTCTGTCTTTGACTTTTTGTTTGGTTGGGAGGAGATGTTATTCTCCTGGTATTCACTGGCATGTTAAAAGCAAACTAGATCTACTGTGTCAGTGTAGTGTAGTGTAGTGAATGTTCTACTTGAAGGAACTCTCAGGTAGTAAGAGCTGCTGTTTATTCACCATGTTATGGAGAAACCCTGAAAACTGGAATGGATTTGGCATGATTTTAAAAAACCACTTGAAGGCATATTATGCATCATATGGGGATTCAAGTAGGCATGGAAAAAAACAACTTCCTAATGGTCTTAATGCATCATAAATTAATGTGACAGCCATGGCCTCAGTCACATATGGTAAAAATCAAGCTGATTTCATGTAAATATGGAAATGGTAAAAGACTATTAGGGCTGAGCGGTCACTCTTTTTTCTATAGCAGGAATTGGAAGATTTGGGGCCAGCTCTGGACCAGGAGAGGCCTTAAGTTGTGTGGACCTAAAGAAGTGACTGTGAGGGGTCATTTATCCTCTATAACCTTGGTGGTAGTTGCCCCTCAGGAGCATCTGAAATTGCTTCATCCAGCCTGCAGTCATACATTTAAAGCATTCTTATACTACTTTAAAAGTAATGAAGAATCCTGGGAACTGTAATTGTAGGTTTGTGAAGTCAACACCCATAACAAGCTACAGTGCCCAAGGTGCTCTGGGGGAAGCTATGCCTGTTAAAATAGTATAAGAGTGCTTTAAGTGTATGGTGTGGATGTGACCTGCCACTGCTTCTCACTTCCCTGGCTTCTCTCTGATACATAAAGGGAATGCAACCAAGTTCCTCGTGGCTCATTGCTGCATGAAGCTAACATCATTTCTGCAAAACCTCTAGCTAGAAAAGAGCAAAATTCTGCCCTTGCTCAGTAAGAGCGAGCTTCCAAGTACATACAACTACTGCAGAACAAGGGGCACTACACAAACTTCCAGGAAAATAAATAGCCCAAAGCTTGCAGAAGACGGGAAAAAAACCTGACTTACAAAATACTGTTTCATGTCATCATCAGGATTCATAGACAATATGAGGATTTTTGCCTGGTTTCTAGCCTAGAATATGATTTAAGCCATTTTCATACCGTCGGATGTAAAGCCTGGTGTATATGTGAAAAGGTACTTGCATGATAAGATGTGACGGTTAAGTACCCTCACCAATATTAGTGCTAACCATAACAGGTTTTTCTGTGCAGCTCCACAGGGAGCTGGTTGTGCCCTAAAAAAAGCACTTTAAACAATTACAAAGTGCTACAAGGAGAGGTGTGTTTCTATCACCCACTTCACAGAAATGTCTGATAGCTGGGTGCTTATTGCAACACACAACCACGTTCCACTCAGGAATAATAATGACTGCACATCTGAATGAAGAACTACATTTTTTTCTAGGTTCCACTCATGCAGGGGGACTTTCCCACTTTTTGCAATGGGATTTTCCTTTCTTTTCCTCCTCCATGCAGCCCAGATCCAGCCCCCAGCACCTCTAATTAAAAGACTGCAGGCAGCAGGCTAGGACATCTCTATTTCAGGCCTTGGGCAGCCACTGCCACTCAGAGCAGACTGCATGGACAGGGTGAGATGTACCAAGAGCCTGACTCACTCAGTATATGACAGCTTAATATATTTCTGCTATCAAAAAAGCTGGACACTGTAGGCCTTGGAAATGACAATTTAGCCAAAATGACACACTTTGATTTCAGTGTGTGTGTGTGTGAGTGAGTGTGTGTGAGTGTGTGTGAGTGAGTGAGTGAGTGAGAGAGAGAGAGAGAGAGAGAGAGAGAGAGAGAGAGAGAGAGAGAGAGAGAGAGAGCTGGCAACATGGTTAGTTCTCCCCATTGAGATCAATGGACCTAAAAAGCACTTGCAGTTGACTGGCTTATGTCCTAAAATTTGCCACAGGCCTGTATAAGAATTTGGAGGGAGGTTTGAACCATTCCTGCCTGCTCTATCCCTACTGTGCGAATTCATTCATCAACAGTTTAGCTCTTAGGATGATGGCCTCTTTCCTGCATAGCTTTGTCTGGCAACAGCATGCCCAGTATGAATGAAAGAGAGAAGATTCAGAGAGGCACGCCAACGAAGCGGAAAGATTGCAAACTCAGTCCAGTGTACCAATAATAATATTTAGCACTATACAAACATCAACTAACAAATCCTCACAACACCCCCTGTGAGGTAGGGAGGCATTATTGTCCCCACTGTACGGATGGAGAAACTGAGGCAAAGAAAGGGTAAGTGACCAGTTTCCACGGTCTGAGCTGAGACTAGTTACATGGTCATGCTGCCTCTTTAAGTAAGAGAGACCAGGGGTGCCTTCTAAAATAATAATAATAATAATAGTAATAATAGTAGTAAATGTAATAATAATTTTCTGCCTGTTCAACAATGTGTATTTGATATTAACCATTCCACAGTTTTATTCCTCAAACAGTACAGTGTCCTTTCACATTCCATTTCAGGTTCTGCCATGTCACCAAAGCCCTTCCTATTTTCAGACTCCAAAGTACTAGTTTAAAGTACATTCTGCCCACCCACCCTGCCGGTGCTTTAAACAGAATGTGTTGCAAATGAACCTTAGTGGGATGGGACTTTGAGGAAGCAGCTTCTTGCTGGAACTTAATAATCTACCAATGTAGAAAAGCTGCCAAACTGAGGTCTGGCTCTCATGGCGTGGCCGAAAGCAGGCCAGCCTCCTGTATGCTGGTGAAGATAACAGCAGCAAATAGTAAAAGCACAAGGCGAGAGTAGATCCCCTTCCATCGCTGCCTTCAAACCTTCAGCCAAAGTCCCAGAACACAGCTGATTAAAGCGATTGTGCTTTGAGGGCTCAGTTTTTATTATTTGTGCTGGTAAACAGCCAATGCCAGATCCAAAGGCTGAGTCTCTTCTTTTAAAAAAACAACAACTGATCAACAACCCCTCCCCACTCCAGCTAAGATCAAAAGTAAAGCAGGGAGTTGGCAGAAAAGACTGTCAGCTAAGGTAGAGCCAGTGAGGAGGAAAATCCACCCAATGGGCATTCAGGAAAGGAAACGTCCTCTCAGGCAGTCCCGCAGAACAGAGTGCCGACTTCTCACAAAGCTTCTTTTTCCTTCTGGGAACATCTGCTAAGCTTCATCTCTGTCAGCTGGATGTACCGCACAACGTTGGTATCTGTGGGAGGGAGAGGACCAAAAGGTACCTGCTTAGCACAATGCCTTGCTTGAAACTGAGAAGCAACCACCATTCATGTTAGATCAGAGATCATCATTCCAAAGCTGCTGATTGTTCAGCTAGGGAACAGAGGGTCTACATCAGCCTTCACCAATCTGGTGCCCTCCAGATGTTGTGGACTACAACTCCCATCAGCCCCAGCCAGACAGGTTGGTGAAGGCTGGTCCATATATCGTAGGGGCCACTAGGAACAGCATTAGGGACATTTCAGTCACTGAGAAGTGAGTCCATTCCCGTCAGCATAGCCGTACCCCTTTATCTGCATAACCCCACCTGTAGTTACGCTGATGAAGAGGTAGAGGTATGCTGATTGGAATGGCCGCAGTTCCCAGTGGCTGGGTTCTGTTTATTGGACATGCTGGTGTGTGGCACAATCAGGACTTTGCTTTTATATGCGTGTAGAGGAAGCAAAGCAACTCCAAATGCCCACACCAGAAAAAAGCACAGCCTGAGACGTATCCGTCATGGAAGCTAGACAGTGGAGCAGTGGGGTGGGGGAGGGGCACAAGGGAACGCAGCTCTGGGATTTTTTTCAGAGCAGGACCAATGATGTCATCTGCCAGAAAGCTCGGATAATTGATAGATCCTCCTTGCCCTATTAACAAAGTGAAAACGTTTGCTTGTGAGAGGTTAGTGTAGAGAGAGTCAGAGAATAAGGGAAATAATCAGGAAGCAGCTGAATGCTTCTTTCCTGTCCTACCTCATGCTAGCAGCTTAAATGGCAACACATCTTTGCAAAATAGATTGCATTTCTAATTAAAAGCTCAAGGTTGCATTTCAGCTGGAGGCCTTTTACTGATGCTCACTGTGTATAACAAGATGAACATATGCAGTCAGAGGTAAGCACCACTGAGTTCAGTGGATCTTACTCCCAGCCATCTTTGCACATTAGAACATGAGACCTGCTGGATCCAACCAAAGACCCATCTAGTCCAGTATTCTGTTCTCTCAGTGGCCAACCGGAAGCCCACGGGCAGGACGGGAGCGCTCTCCCCACTTGCAACTGGCATTCAGGGGCAGATGGCCTCCAAGAGGCATACTGCAGTCATACTGATCCTAATAAACTGGGCATTATGCTATTTACTGCTGCTTTTTGGTGTGTGTGTGTGAAATAATGGATTAATGCAACTGTCTGCATTTTTAGAGTCTCCTCAGGGCACACTTATGGGGGGGCTGTAATGATGAACTCCTGCACTTCAAATATACTACCAGCTATTCTATAAAAGTGTATCAATTTACCAGCAGCTGTTTTATCAAAATGTAGTATATCAATGGCTATTGACCATGGTTAGACTATGTCTCTTAGCTAAGGATGGAAGGATCTGTTAACTCAGTTCCCTCAGTCTCTCATTTGTCCAATATTAAATTCAGTTCTCCATTTTGCTGCAACAATTTGTCAATTTTTTAAAAATCCTCATCAAAATTCTTCAGCGTTTTAGTGCAAATTTCTTTTAATAAAGACCTTTTTGTATGGCATTTTGAGTAACATATACATTGCAGCTGCAGAAGGTATCACTACCTGAAGATGCCAGAGACCACCTTGACTGTGGGGTATTGTTTAGGGGCTTCTGTTTGGGTAAAAGTTTGATTTCTGATGGTCATTTTTTTGTTTTGCTATTATTGGGATTATGCTTCTGTATTTTATTGTTGGATTTTATTAAGAATTATAAGGATGTATCAATTTATTGTATGTTTTTATGATGTTTTTGTTAACTTATTGACCATTTGGATTTATTTCTTAAAGTGAGTTGTGTAACTTTTTTTTCTGTTCATGTTGTGAGCCACCTTGTGCATAAATTGTTATGGAAAGGCAGCATACAAATAAACAGTGATGATGATGATGATGATTTTTGCAAGCAGTTTCTTCTAACAATGCATTTTTGTATGTTATTTTCATGTATATATTCATTTTTATGCACACTTTGACTAAATACTGCATTTGTGTAAACACTGGTTGGTTGGAGACCTGCATCACAAAATTTGGATATGTTCAAACTTTGAAGGAGGGCTGTGTTTTGGTTTTCCTATTGTTTCAGAAATTGTGACTTTGTTGGCTTTGTTGTTTGGCAGTTAAGCGGGATATGTAATGATGATGATGATGGTAATCATCATCATCATCATCACAATCACAATCATCACAATCATCATCTAACATGGGTACCCCCCTGTATCCCACCCGCCCTCATTAGCTTGTGATGGATACAATAATGCTTTAGTTAGCTAACTACTTCTGGGATATCAGGTGTGCTTTTCTCCGTGCAAAAACTATTTCCTGAGTTCATACAATGCCCCCTACAGGTAAGAACAGTGTCATTTTGCAGTGCCTATAGTGCAGCCTTTGCCAGCTTAGTATTACAGCTGGGGCTGATGGAACTGTAGCCCAATATATGCAGAGGGCAGAAGGTTGGTGAAAACTGCTGTAGTCAAAAAGAAAATGTCTCTAGGAAGGAAAGGTTTTTGCACATACTGAGTATGACTATCTCCTCTTTTAAGCCTCCCAGTTCTTTTATTTTTGTTTTAACGTAGGTATTGTTCTTCAACTGTTTCATATTTTTGTATTGCTGATTAGAAATATTATTGTTTTAATTACCTGTAGGCCACTTTGTGAGTCCTTGGACTGAACAGCAGGATCAAAATGAACTGAATAAATAAATTGTGGGCAAATAGGAAAACATGCACATGTTTTACTAACTCTGTGACTAGTGTGGTCCCTTCAGTACATTTGCTCTGCTCATTTTAAGGAAACAAAGCTGGATTTGAACTTTTGCTGAAGACTTCAAAAATACAGAGCTGTTTTATATCCTCCTCTAAGATGCACACCTTAAAATGGTGAGGGGGTCTGAGAGTGTTGAAGAATCTGACAGCAATGCCTTCAGGAGTCTAGACCAAGAGGCTAGGGGCACCCAAGGCAGAATGGTCAAAGCTGAGGCACCAGACTAAGGTGCATCCAGACTCAGAGGAAGGCAATGGTAAACCACCTCTGAATACCTCTTACCACGAAAACCCTATGAACAGAGTATCCAAAATGCAACATGAGATAGTGCTGGAAGATGAGACTCCTAGGTCAGAAGGCACTCAGCGAGCTACTGGGGAAGAGCAACGGACAAGTACGAGCAGCGCTGTGACTAATGATGCCACTGGGTCAAAGCTGAATGGAAGCCCAGAGGCTGATGCACACAGATGCGAAAGGAGAGTCTGGAGTTGTACGACAAACAAAATAGGAACATGGAACGTGAGAACCATGAACCAAGGAAAGTTAGAAATTGTCAAGCAAGAAATGGAACGCATCAACATTACAATACTTGGCGTGAGTGAATTAAAATGGACAGGAATGAGGAAGAAATGGGGTTGCTTTAATATTTATTTATTTATATCCTGCCCTTCCTCCCAGCAGGAGGAGTGAGAAGTGATGTAGCAAAAGCAATTAAGAGCTATAATGCAAGGTCTGAGTGAATGATATCAATGAGATTTAATGGGAAACCTATTAACATAACCATCATCCAAGTCTGTGTTCCAATGGCAAACACAGAAGAAGAGGAATTTGAGAGATTTTATGCAGAATTGCAGGAAGAAATCAATTCATTTATTCATTCATTTATTATTTGATTTATATCCCGCCCATCCTCCCAGCAGGAGCTCAGATGGATTGATTCCATAAAGGAAGCCACAGACCTGAACTTACAACATCTGAACAGGGTGGTTTATAACAGATGCTATTGGAGGTTGCTGATTCATAGGATCACCATAAATCAAAATTGACTTGAAGGCACATAACAACAAAAACAATGTTTTATATGGCCCATCATAGCCATCACTTGCAAAACTCGTAATGGACCTTAACTCCAAAATGGAACCAGGCTAATTAATGTAGAAAAGGTAGGTTTTATTACTACTGTTTGAGATTTTAATGTTTTAATGCATTTGTATGTTTTTATGCTGTACGCTGCCCAGAGTGGCTGGATAACCAGCCAGATGGGCGACTAATAAATCTAATAAATAATAATAATAAAATCACACATGCTGAAGCTTGTAGTGATCAGATAACTAAAAGGGGAGGGAGAAAGGGAAGGCAAAGATGAAAGTCCAGCATGTAATGTGCCAGTTGGAGATCATGCTTCCCATCAGCGCCATGAGAAATGTAGCCAGTGACCCACCATAGCACAAGTTCATTCATGTGGATAATTAATCAAGTGCATTCTGTTTTCAAGAGCTGGGAATCCTGTTTTCAAGAACAGGATCGAGCTAAGTTGATGCCACCAGACACTCCCAGTGCTTGCTAGACAGAACTCTCTCTTAACGCAGACTCTCAGACTTACCTCTCCACATACCTCATCCCATGACGGGAAACTCTTCATTGAGTTTTTGATTCAAGCTCTTCTTGAAAACTTTTCCACATTTCCACTGGTAACGTATCCCCTTTCTATTTTTCTCCTCTTAGGAGATGAACATGAATGGCTTTGCATTCAGTTAGAATGGATAGTGCTACAACTTAACAACCGTTACCTCTTTCCTCTTTTGATAAGCTATCCTGAAATGTTACACCAGTTTTCTGATGGAAAAAGTAATTTGTGTTTGTGGCAGTATAAGAGTGTTTCTTGGTCCAAGGATGTGTATTGGGAAAACATCAAGTATATCACATGATTCATAACATGGCAAAGTGGCCACAGCCATGTCACCCTGATGGTAACAACAGGAATTTGGATTCCTGCATTGAGCAGGGAGTTGGACTAGATGGCCTTATAGACCCCTTCCAACTCTATGATTCTATGGTCAGTTCAAACTGTGCTGCTGCCCTTTGCAAAAATTAATTTTGCTGGTCTCCTCCTTCAGCATCCTATCATGTGTGGGAGGTGGGGTGGATTGTACTCCCCCTTAAGGGTTTCTCCAGTTGCAATCCTTTATCCCTTGATCCATAAGTGAATGAAGTGAGCATAAATCTGGGAAATGGAGGTGCATTTGAGAAGACCATGGGTACCGTAGGTAGGACACACTGGAGAGAGATTGGGTTCCCTGCTGTTGACGGTTCTCCAGAATAGGCTGGTGCTCCTTGAATTCTGACATCCCATGCAGCCTCCTCTATGGCATACTGGGCTGGGCCATCCTTGCTGGCAACTTCTGCACATTCCAGTGGTAGCAGGATAGAAATCTTGGCACATCCACATCATACATTCAAAGCACATTTAACACACATATGAAGCACATGGCTTCCCCCAAAGAATGCTGGGGACTGTAGTTTACCCCTCACAGAACTACAATTCCCAGCACCCCAAACTACAGTTCTCAGGATTCTTTGGGGAAGCCATGACTGTTAAAGTGATATAAGAGTGCTTTAAATGCACAGTGTGGATGTGACCTATATTTAGTTGGGCCTGCTTATTAACTATTTAGACCTAGTCAGGATCCAAAAAGTTACTAGGGTCAAGCCAACAGGGTGTTTTTTTTCCAGGAGTATTTTGGCTATGTAAAAAATGCCCCCACTCTCCTCTGTCCTAGCAGGGGGTCATTCAGTCATTAGCCCACATAATTGGGTTTGTGGTAAATGTGCAGCATGCATGGTGACTTGCATGTCTGGGGCAAAGGTTAAGGATGTCACATGTCATCCAGATATCCTACTAGATAATGCTGTAGTGCATTCGGTGGTTGTGGTGCATGTTTGCATGACTGATTATTAATTAATTAATTAATTAATTTTATATCCTGCTCTTCCTCCCAGAATGATGTAGGGAAATGTAGTAAAGTATTCCTGGAAGCAGCATTCAGGTTGCTACTAAATAGGAGGCTGAAGTCCAAGACATTCAAGATAGCTTTCTACAAAATGCTACTTGTTCCACATCGACAGGCAGAGCAGAGCAGAGCAGAAGTCTAAACATGTAGATGAGTTGGTGGTATTAGGATGAGGGATTTGCACTTTTAGGCTGAGGAAATGAGGCACATAGTGGTGACAAGAGATAAAGGTTTAGGACTTACTGACAAGTTAAAAATGAACAAATCACTGGACCCAGATGGCATCCACTGAAGATGATTTTTGCATGTTTTAGACAGCCAAGGACACAGAGCAACTTGGAAGCTACGGGATTTCCTGGTCTAACTTGAGATGCCTTGTTAATGGCATGTTCCAGCTCAGAAATGTGAGAGCATTCCCAAGATCTTCCCAATTCATCTTGTAATTCAAGGTACACACAGTGTTGATGCATATTCCTAGTGAAAAGCATTGTTAAGTATAAAATTACTAAGTATACAGAAGAACAAGTCTTGCTAAAGAAGAACCAGAATGGCGTCTGCAAAGGCAAATCCTGTCTAACTAACCTTCTAGAGTTCTTTGAGAGTGTCAAGCATGTGGATAGGAATGATGCATAAGAAATTGTGTACTTGGATGTTCAAAACCCTTTGATACAGTACCTCACCAAAAGCTCCAGGGTAAGCTTAGAAGGTATAGGAAAGATGACAGGTCCTCTTATGGATCAGTAACTGGTTAAAGAGCAGGAAGCTGAGTAGGAATAAATGGACATTTCTCACAATAGAGAGATGTAAGAAGTTGGGTCTCTCAAGGATTATACTGGAACTGGTGCTTTTAACCTAGACATAAGCAAATGAAGTGGTGCACATAGGGGCAAAAAGTCTAACATCACATATACACTAATGGGGCCTGAACTGGTGGTGACTGACCAAGAAAGAGATCTTGAAGTCTTAATGGATAACTAGATCCAGTGTGCAGCAGCTGTAGAAACATGAATTCCATGTTAGACATAATTAGGAAAGGGACTGAAAATAAAACTGCCAATATCATAATGCTGTTTTATAAATCTATGGTGCGATCATGCTTGGAATATTGTATACAGTTCTGGTCTCCACATCTCAAAAGGGATATTGTTGAGCTGGAAACAGTGCAGAAAATGGCAATTAATATGTTGAAGGGGCTGAAGCATCTCCTCATGAGGAAAGGTGATAACATCTAGGGCTTCTGAGTTTACAAAAAAAGGCAATTAAGAGGGACATGATAGAGGTGTATAAAATTATGCATGATGTGGGAGAACGTGAATAGAAAGACATTTCTTTCATAATATTAGAGCTCAGGGTCATCCAATGAATCTGAATGTTGGAAGATTCAGGACAAACAAAAGAAAGTACTTTCACACAGCGCATGGTTAAACTATGGAATATGCTCCCACAAGAGGTAGTAATAGCCACCAACTTGGACAGCTCTGAAAGTGGGGTGGACAGATTCATTGACGATAAGGCTCATAATGGTTGTGTGCTACCTTCAGTATTGGAGGCAGTATGTCTCTGAATACCAGTTGCTTGGGAACGCAAGTGGGAAGAGTGCTACTGGGCTCATGTTCTACTTGTGGGCTTCCCTAGGACATCTGGTTGGCCACTGTGAGAACAGGATGCCAGACTAGACATGACTTTGGTCAGATTCAGCAGGGCTCTTCTTAAGTGCTTATATTCTAACGTTTAGTTTGGGAACTAAAGAATGCAAGTAGACAGTACATTGTTCAACTATCAAAAGATTCTGCTCTTTTGCTGTGGTCATGCAGTCCCCACATGCTTGAATCTGGCTTCTTGAATACCTGCATGATAACGTGTCTCCTGCGTCCTTCAGTTTCTCCTTAAAACCACATTTCCATGAAACGTTTGGCACAACCTCAGAGTTTTCATGACCTACTGCAATCCAGCCTGTATGTCTAAACTCATGCAACTGCAACAACTGAATATTCTCCCCTGTTTATCCCTCTTTTCCATTCCTTCTTCTGTTTCCCCCAAGGTCAACTTTTGTATTGTAAGTTGCTTGGGGCAGGGACCCTCTCCTCTTGCATTCTGGAAACTGCCTTGTACACTGATGGCGAAATCATCATCATAGTCATTATAATTGCTGGTCTTGTAGTAATGATATTCTCCCCTCCCCCCAAAGTTCTTGGATTCCAAATCCCATCAGCCCCAGATAGCATGGGTAATGGTCAGGGATGATGGGAGCAACATCTAGAGGACTCTAGGTTCCTCGTCCTTGCTGTAAATGTGTGACTGGTAGTAGGGTCAGTCCCTGTCTATCTTTCCTGGGGGTGGGGAATTGACAGAGAGAAGTGTTGTGGTGGTGAGACTGAGGCCTTCTCTACAGGGAGATTCTCGCAAAACAGCAGAGTGGAAAGTTTCCGCTACTACAACCGTACCAATAATCTAGTTCATATCTGGCCAGCATGGTTTATAAAAATCTGTCATAACTTTTTAATGGTCTCCTGTCCTTCTTCCAATCACCTTGTTTAATGGGAGAAATGCACAATTACCTCAGATCCCTCTCAGCATATTTTGTGGTTGAGGTTAGAGGGTGCGGGGGGGGGGAGGGAAAGCAATTTGGGCAGGTTAGTTTTCAGCTCTGTAAGCCTTTGGCAGGAAAATAAATAGCTGTAAGATATTTGCTTCACCACTAGCAGGCTTTCAGAACAGAGGAGCCTTCTGTGGTGTAAATTCCTGCTGGCCATTTAAGAAATTCTTTTGTTCAGAGAAGTAATCTTCCTCCGGCTTGTCCTAATGCATCCTTATTAAATAGATATACTGAGACAATACACACTCAGCATATCTCAAGCGTGAGGGCTCACAAAAAGCAAAGAAGAATAAATGCCACCATTTTGCAGACAGATAAACTGGGGGCAAGGAAGGCTAGGACTGTAGTAATAGTAATAATAAACATTTATATAACACATTGCTGTTGTGAGAGCGCTTCAAATACTTTATCTCACCACTTCATTCTTTCTTTTTTAAAAAAGCTATAATAGTTTTTCTTTGTTCTACCACTCTGTCTTCAAAACGCATAGATTCAACCTTCAGAAGTGATGGCCTACATCACAATAACAGGTTTAAGTTGCAAACAACATTGTCGACGTTTGCTTTCAACAATGCTGGTAGCTGGGTGCAGCCAGGCGAAGGGTGGATCCCAGCAGACACTGGCAGATGTCTTGCTCTGGCAAAGCTATGAGGTGCAGCTGAAGATGGGCTGGAGGCAGCCCTGTGCATTGAGCCCTGCAGTCCAATACCCAAGATCCAAGTAGCAAAAGTCAGACCAAGCAGGGCAGGACGTGGGACAGCTCCCAGTGCAAACTTCAGGCAATAATGGAAGTTAAATGCAAGTCTAGCAGCTGGTATAGCACAGTGGGGAGAGCCTGGCTGGGAGTCCAGAGTCTGCGAGTTCAAATCCCCACTCGTGTCTCCTGGGTGTCAAGGGCCAGCTAAAGATCAACCCCCACAGTGAGTGGCTTAGGGGTTATGCACCCTGCCACCTGTGCAGCCTTGGGCAAGCTACATAGTCCCAAGGAGCACAGTTGCCCCCCAGCTGGCAGTTGCGGACAAGGAAGGGGCTGGCTTGTGCAGCTGTGGCAAGCTGAGCAGGCCCTAGCCAGCTGGGGAGGACTAGCCTCAGAGGGAGGCAATGGTAAACCGCCTCTGAATACCACTTACCATGAACACCCTATTCATAGGGTCGCCATAAGTCGGGATCGACTTGAAGGCAGTACATTTACATTTTCAAATGCAAGCCTGAGTTCAGGTAAGCGCCTGAATTAGAGGTGGCCCTCCAGATCTTGTTGGACTTCATCAGCTCTGGTCAAAGGTCAGGAATGATGTGAGTTGTAGTTCAACAACAAGGGTCTTTTTGGCGGAGGGTTGAAGTTGAATTGTGAAACAGACCTAACCAAGTGCCAAAGCGGCAAGCAAGCAAGAATTTAAATGGGCAGTATCCTAACTTAGGGCCTGGGTCTCTGGCATCATTGGGCTGCCTCCAGCTTTGTCCTCTGTCTTCTGTGCTGGGACCTTCCCTGGGAATGAGGGACTCTTGCAACCAGAGAAACGAGGGAGTTGTGGAGCCTCATTTGAAGGGTCTCTGTCCTATCTGCTTTGAAGAACCCAGAGGAAGAGCAGTCATGTCAAATCATCTTCCTCTGGATGGCCTTCAAAATGCCTCCAGCCAACTTTGGGCTTGTGGGGTCTCTGAGGCAAAACCCCACTGACCCAACTCTGGAGAGGTCCCTTTGGCAACAGAATCGGTCTGAGGCATTTGGCGTCTGGGGTACAAAATGGGACACGGGGCACAATTGAAAGCAAATGCATTCCAGTGCCAGCAGCTGCACTGGTCTGATCCTACAGTTGGGTACTAGTGCAGGGTGTGGGGGGGCTGTCTGCACAGAGAAGCAGCTGTGAGAGTGCTCACGACTGTATTGCTGTCACGTGCCCTGTTGCTCTGCCACAGCTGCCTGCTTTTTCTTCTGCTGTGCTACTTTCACCCCAACAGAGCCTGTGGAGGGCAGGTATGAAGGCTCCAGACACAGCAACAGGTGACGTGGTGCCCAAGACGAAGTCAATGATCAGGTGCCTGAGCAGATATGGGAGGGCTATGGATTTCATCACTGCGATTTCAATGCTGCTGAGTTTTACTCAAATTCTGCCAACTTGATTCAGTCTCCAGCTTTTGCACCAAAACAAAAAACAAAACAAAACAGGTGGACTCTCCTCCTCCCCAGTTAGTTGGCAGTTTCAAATCAATTCTCTTTTTTCTGTGCATAAAGAGGAACTCACTCCAATCCTTAGACACTGTGACTGAAAATTGTGGTTTTGAGGCAACATTTTTTTTAAAAGAAGATATTCCCATCTCTTTTATAAATGAAGAAAAGCAGGTTGTACGCCATAAAAGAAAAGGACAGAAATGTGTAGAGGTTATCATTCCGATGAAATGTGCAAAGAATGGAATCATAATCCAGTTCTTGAACCTTATTTGGACCTCAAGAAGAAAAATTGAGGATAATTTTGTTCGCCCCTCTAATTGGTTGTCATCTTCACAAGGCATTTCCATTAACCTCTGCATGAGGAGGGATGGTAGCCTCTAATCTAGGCTGACTGAAAGGGTATATGAGCACATTGGCTGAGCAAGTATAGGGCGTGCAGCTGTTCAAGCCAAATGGAAACTGCTTCAGGCAAAATGCTGCTCAAACATGACAGATGTAAGCATAATACCTCGTGTGGGATACTAAGAGGGCACAGCAAGCCTAAATTCTTTGCATGTCCTGTGGAAAACAAAGCAACACACTTCTTGTGTCTCTTTTGCTGAAGCACAGAACTTGACCTCAACCCAACTGGATAGCAGTCCCAATCTATGGATCCTTATGAGTAGACTCCCCCCCCGTCCCACTCATTTACCAGTTAGATGCTTGCTAATGCCAGTTGTGATAGCACTGATAGCTTGCATGGGTGGCATTGTGAAGGTGATCTTGGATTCATTTTCTCTGTCCAAGAGATGATTGATGCTGTCAACTTGGACACAACCAACAGTCTTTTACATGATGCAGCTGTAATGCAGCAAGGGCTAATGCATGCACTATCCTTGGTACCAGATGCTGGGGAAGGGGTGGGGTTGACCTAACACAGCATCCTTTTCCTCCTTTTTATTTGTTAACTTTATGAGAAGCATTGGGTTATATTCTGTCTTAGTCATACTCAAAGCGGACCCACTGCAATTAATGGACATGACTAACATGGGTCCATTAATTTTAGTGGGTCTTTTCTGAGTTGGCTCCAACACATTGAGGTCATATCATGTTTTAATACTTCCACAACTTTCTTTTCTTTTGCAAATCAGAAACTGGAAAGATTCTATTTTTGAATGTTGAAGACCACATCCTGCTTAACATCACATTGGGATTTCAGCGTTCAGCCTTTGGAGAGTGACCTCAATGCATGCACAGTAAGAGCACACACTGAAGCTCTCTCGACAGCTGCTCCCCTTCCTCCAGGAAGTCACCTGCAGTGTATTCTAAAAGAAGTGATGTAGAAACTTTCCTTTTGGCGGGAATTTAGTGGTTGGTTGGTTTTTATGTGTATGTGTACACACATAATCTCTTGTGTGTGTATATATATACGATTTATATATTTTTGTATTCTTTATATATGAAATTTTGTTATTTTGTTAAATACTGTGTTTCCTGGCATGCATCTTTGGGAAACTCAAGGTCTCAGTGTTGCAATAAATTCACTTCCACCTTCTTCCTAGTTCTGCTGCAGCCTCCCATAATAGCAATAAGAGTTGCTTTCATCAGACTGGAGAAAAATTGGTATCTGGTCACCTTATCACTGCCATGTCATGAGGACCATCAAATCTGGCCTCTATAGCCAATGATAATTGAGAAATGCAGAAATAAATTTATTCTCATATAAATCCAATGATTGTTAAAAGAAGTGTCCCAGCTTAGCAGTCATAATACGCATGGGTAAAGTCCCAGGTTCTGTCTCTGCCAGATTCACTTTAAAAGTTTTCAGGTAACAGGGCTGTAAAAGAACCTCTACCTGAGAATTTAGAGAGCTGAATGGGCTACATTTTGGGTTTTGTTTCTGAGGATCAGCTTTTGAGAAAGTGTTTCAAGGGGCAGGCTTTGGCTGTTCTTACTAGTGATTCTGTTTGTGAGTTGTGAGTGCTCCTGCCCATCTGCTGAAGCTGCACAGAGCATACTCTTGAACTGCCGTGTGGGTCCTGGAAATTGTAGCCCCACTTTATAACAACTTACCTGTGATGAGACACCAATATATTACGTGTTTCTCTGCCTGCACAATCACAGGTTACTGATGTTGTGGAGTGAAATGCACTATGTAATGATGTTATGGGTATAGATAAGTGGGGGGAGAGAGAATCAGGATTGCAGTATTGAGTGGCAACCATATCCCGAGTTTAATATCTCATTCTAATCTTTGCCTCTATTCTCTGTAGGTAAGTGTGATCTACCAGGATGAGAAGAGAGGTGTTTGTCCCTCTTGGAAACAATTATTTCTAAAAAGGGAGCATTAATTTAGATACAACCTGACAATGATTCCTCCTTACTACCAATACCTGTTGGCTGTCGGGACCTTGCTTCTTTCAAGTAGTAAAGTGCCTTGTTGTAGTCTCCAAGGTGGTAGAAGGCTACACCTGAACGATAGAGTGCCTTGAAGTTCTCTCCTTCTTTCTTCAGTACTTTCAGACAATATTCCTTGACTCGCTCATAATTCACCAGTTCAGCTTGAAGTAGGCAGGCTACAAGAGAAAAGGAAAAGAACAACAATGCAAGACTGTTCAGAGAGCTGCTCTTTCCGCTTCTTCACTACTGGTGCAGAAAGCGCAAGTGTGAGGTGATGATGACTCAGGAAACGGCACCATCATTTGAAGCCTGAGCATCAAATCCTGTTTGTCAGTCCCTGATCTCAAGAGAAATGGTCTATTATTAGATATTTCAGTAAACATACAGTGGTAGGTGCTGTTTTTCTTGTAAACAAGGCAGGGATTCTCTGTGTGCTAGGAAACAAAAGTCACACAAACAGGTAAATGGCTTTGAGTTAACAAAAGAAAGTGAACATGAACAGAACACTGAATTGTGACCAGCAGTTTCAAAGAACATCAAAATAAAGGGAGGACTTTAAAAAAACACCTCTAAGTAATAAGATTTTACTGAATGTAAACTCATGCATTATGCCTATCCTTACTTACTATTGTAGTTTCTCTTTTGATGGTGTCCTTTTAACTCTCTAGAGTCAAAAGAAACAACAAGCATGTTGCTTCCTTGTTCAAAGTTGTGCATTAGCAATATTCCTTCCTTCAGTTACAACACAAATGAATTTTCTAAAATAAAGAGGCATGCAGGAAGGGAATCCAATCCATGTTGCTTACTGCATGTCATACTTATGGAGTGTCAGTTTCTGGTGCTTGCACCTGTGCACCCAACTGTATATATTCCTTTAATAACAATACCTAGCACGTTAGATTGTTCAAAGCATTTCTCTTTGTTCCGGGGACTGGAAACAAAGCCCTATGAAGAGGGACTGAAAGAACTGGGCATGTTTAGCCTTGACAAGAGAAGACTGAAGGGAAATATGACAGCATTCTTCAAGTACTTGAAAGGTTGTCATACAAGAGGAGGGCCAGGGTCTCTTCTCGCTCATCCCAGAGTACAGGTCCCAGAATCATGGGCTCAAGTTGCAGGAAGCCAAATTTCATGTGAACATCAGGAAAAACTTTCTAACTGTTAGAGTGGTACAACAATGGAACCAATTATCTAGAGAGGTGGTGGGCTCTCCAACACTGGAGGCATTAAAGAGGCAGCTGGAGAGACACCTGGATTCCTGCACTAAGCAGGGGGTTGGACTCAATGGCCTTATAAGCCCCTTCCAACTCTACTCTTCTATGATTCTTACATTATATTAGCAGCCTTTAGAACTACCATGCAAGTTTTCAGGTCTCCATATTGTTATTTTCCCCATAGTGCAAATGAAGGAACTGAATGAATTGATCTCCACTTATCCCAACAGCAGAAGACTGGGCAGGGCAGAGATACAACAGTGTTGCCACAGTCCAAATGAAAAACATAAGAGCCCATCTGGATCCAGCCAAAGGCCCATCTACTCCAGCATCCTGTTCTTACAGTGGCCAAGCAGATGCCCTCAGGAAGTCAGCACACAGGGCGTGAGTGCAACAGCACACTCCCCCCATCCCCTGTGATTCCCAGCAAGGATTGCCATGGGATTGTTCTGCAAATTCCCTGCACAGTTTTTACCCTCTTCTCCTGTTCATATTGCATCCTTCACTTCCAGATTAGTGTAGCCAATCATGAAGCCAGCAGGGCAGGAAGCAGCTCTCTGAACCAGTTAAATCTCAGAGAAATGAGCTTTTCAGAGAAATGACGTTATCCCATGATGGGTGTAGGGAAGTAAACCTATAAAAATAGTGGCTGTCATTAGAGGAGAGCATACACAGCAGATTTCAAAAGCAAACTTGCTATGATGCAGTCTCAAAAATGATCTGTAAAAGCAATTTTTAAAATTCAGTATTATTCCCTCCAGGTTGTCAAATGTTGATTTCCTGTCCCCAGTTCTAATGGAGCTTGCAATGAACATGCCTAGGCTTCCTCCCTCCCTCCACACTTTTTTTGGTGTGAATTTCATGCTACAGCCCTTGACAGCTCAGAGACTGCTGTTCTATATTTATGTGTCGAATAACAGGTACAGCGTTGGCAGCTGCTGCCCTTGAAGTGTCCAAGAGGCCTTCCCAATAGTGTTGGAGAGCAATCCTTTTGCACAGAAAGGTTTCAAAATGGCCCATAAGGGTAACAGAGAAAGAAGTGTGAGGGAAGGGGGAAAAAAGACAGTGCTACTGGCATGATCACATTTCACATTAATTAATTCACAGTCAGATCATTGGTCCAACTAGTTCCGTATTGTTTAAACAAGGGATGGGGAAACTGATGACCCTCCAGATGTTGTGGTACAGCAACTCCAATAATCATCCTCGACCATCAGCCATGCTGGCTGGGGCTGATGGGAGCTGGAGTCCAACAACACCTGGAGGGCTACCAGCTTCTTCACCCCTGGCCAACACAGACAAGCAGCAACTCTCCAGGGCTTCAGACAGGAGCTTTCCCCACCCCTCCCTGGAGGTGGCTGGGATTGAACCAGCAACTTTTTGCAGGCAAGTCATGTGCTCTACCACTGTGCAACACCCTTTCCCTTATAGCAAAGATGGGGAACCTCCAGCCCTCCAGATGTTGCTGGACTACAAATCCCATCAACCCCAGCCAGCATGACCAATGGTCGGGGATGATAGGAATTGCAGGGGTGGCACAACTTTCCCATCTCTGCCTTACAAAACAGTGTATTATTTTGCCCAACTCTTTCCGTCCCTGCAACTCTGACAGATCTTCACCTGGGAGGACTTGCCAACTCCCCAGATGCCCAGTGTGCAAAGGGCCAATTGGGCCTCTGCATTAGAAAGTTGACAAGTTGTTGATTGAAGGTTGTTGTTCTGATTTTGAGTGTGAGAGGTCCAGGGAGGGAGGACACCTTTAGGAAATGCTGCTGAGAATCTGGAGCATGGCCAACAGCCACAGAAGGTCACACACACACACATACACACACACCCCCTCCCTTACCATCCTCCATCCAGGTAATGAAAAGGCATTATCACAGTTGGCACATTCGAGCCAGGCAAAAGCACTTGAGGAGGGTGTGGAAGAAGGCCGGTGAAAGGTATGGCCTGAGAAGGGTGCATGGCTTAGGGAAATTCCCAAGGGCCACATTGATAAGGGAGGGCCACATGACTTAAGTCTATAGCCATCCTTTCCCTATATTTAACCAGTGTTGTCAGCATTCACCAGAAATAGCCTTTGCATTGGCAGTGCACATCCAAATTACTAAGGGTTCCAAAGCATCTCTCTTTAAGAGATTTCCCATCTCCACCTGCATACAAACAAAGCGGATTTTTTTACTGTCTCACAAATGACACACTACTTACAGCCTCCTTGATCATGTTTGGCATTAATTAAATCTGTTGGTTATACTACTGCTTGGTAGATTTACTGTGATAAAAGGGAAAACTTTTTAATGCCACTTTCCAATTAGAAGCTGATTATTTATGTTTCCTAGTAGTTTATTAAAATTACATTAGATATGCCCTTCAGTTTTAATACAATGAGGGATGAAATGTAGCAGAATGTGTATGAACCTGGAAATCTAAGCTTAAGAGCAAGAATCAATTTATGCTACACTCAGCATGGATCCTCCGAGATTCTGGGGCATGGAGGTAGACATAGCAATGTGGGGACATAACAACAGCAGTATGAAATATTGACCTGGTCTTAACAGTTTCTTTTCTGATGCTCATGCTATGCTATGCCTCTCATGTTAGGTAGAACAGGCTTTGAATGGTGAAGGAACTCGTGCCCTAGTGTAGGGGTGTATAGGGGAGAGGAAACTATGGCATTAGGAAACTCTGGAATAACCTCCCGATGGAGGTGCGTCTTGCTTAGGGTTGCCATATTCCAGTTCCACAAATCCGGGCAGGTTAATTTGCATATTATGTAAAGTATTTGCATATCATGCAAATTATTTGCATATTATTTGCATATTATGCAAATATTTGCATATTAATATTTGGATTGTCCAGTTGTTTTGTTTTGTGCCTAGGAATTACCACCAAAAGCTGGGGAAAGATGTGAGAAATCTTTTTTTTAAAGCAACATTTTCAGCTTTAAATGCCTAGACTCTAGTTTCCAACACTATGGACTATTTATTGATTGATTAAGAGAATTTATATCCTGCCCTTTTGCTGTTAAAAACAGAGCTCAGCACAGCTTACAAATATAATAAAAACAATAAAAATACACAATCAATATAAAAATAATAAAAACACAAAATAGCAACAAACATAAAGTAAGTCAGGGCAGCAGTACGGTTAACCATATACGATATATTTCAAAGATGTGATGGGTGGAGAAAAACAAGAAGACAAAACATTAGGAAAAGGAGTCTTTCACACCACATACTGTGTTCTAAATACTGTTGCAGCAAGTTTTACAGGTTCCTCCAGTATTCCACTGGTGCAGGCACTCAGACATTCAAAGTATCTGTATGTTTCTTAGGTTTTATAAAAGCAGAGCTTTGCTTAACTCAAAATTTCTTCTCCCTTTGATCAACCACATCTACACAGGTTCCACCTCCCTACTCAAAATGAAACTGGGCCTGGAAGTGTGCAACAACCCCACACATACCTTGCTAATTAGATTACCAATGCCAGGATGTCTGTCTTATCGACTACTCTCCTGCTCACCCCCCCCCCCCCAGGCATCATGAAAGACCCAGTCCTGGGCTCAGAAAGAAAATAAATATCTGGTCCTCTTCAAAGTATTGATAAGCCTCTTCTTTTAATTGAAATAATAATTATAAATTCTTGTTCTTATCACTAATGGGAGTTAATTATCTTGCATATGCTGCTGTTGCTTCTATGGCTGTAACGGAGTGAGGTTAAAGATAAGTGAAATGCAAATAGGAAAAAAAAAACAGAAGGCAGTAACACTTTCCTAAATGTAATACCATACCAACCACAACAAGATTCCTATAAGGCAAAAAACTAAGCATCTCACAACCAGTCAGGATTCCTAACCAAAAACCAAAAATATGATAAATGAAGAAATATTTATATAAGCATGACTATCAAATATATTTATTATTTACACAAACTGTAAAGATATTTATAGTGCAATCCTAGGTTTATTTATTCAGAAGCAAGTCCCAGTGTATTCAGTGGGGCTTACTCAAACAGGGACAGAAATGCAACCTCAAGTGATAAGCAACTTCATTCACACAACCCAAAATTCCAAATCATGCCACTTTATGCTGTTTTGCAACTGTTTATACTTGTTTTTATGGTTATTGGATTTTAAATGGCTTTATTTCTTGTGAGCTGCCTTGGTTTCCAACAACCCTACCTCACAGGGGTGTTGGAAAGACTCCATATACACACACACACAGCAGATGTATAAATACATACAGCCCATATAATAGTTTATTGTCAAACCAGTTGGTCATTGCAGAAAAATCAGTATTAGTTTAAAAAGAATCAGTATTACTTTCCAACAGAATAAAAACTGTAATACCTAAGTAAACCCTGCCTACTTGCTTTAAAATAGGGCTGGAGAAGGGGGCAGAAAGAGTTAGAACACAAACACAATTCTTTTTTACATTCACTTCAAAGTCCCATTGATTTTGAGCACATTCATAACCATGTCTACTCAAAAGTAAGTCCTATTGAATTCAATGGGATTTACTCTGGGCATATGGGATTAGCATTGCTTTTACAAAAAGCAAGCATTGGGAAGGTTTTCAAAACACTGCCCAAGATCTGACTCCTGCACACAAGAGGAAAAAAAACTGAAATGTATGTACTTGCCCAATTTATGAGATTTTCAGATAAACAGGGGGTGAAACCACCATTTTGTTTTCTAGACACTGCCTCAGGTCAATGAAACTGAAACACAATGCCTGATTGGCTGCAATCCTGAATGGGCGGGGTTAAAGCTAGGAAGTGCTATAGTATACAGTACTGTTTAAAGAAAGATTTAACAGTCGGGGGGGCTGACGTTTTTATGCATATCTCGAGAACCGGACCACCTAGAAACTTAATTTTTTAAAAAAATTAAAGCTGAGAATCCGGGCCACCTAAGGGGCTAGCCGGGCGCCGGGTGGCATGCATAGAATCCGGGTAAAACCCGGCTAACCGGGCAATATGGCAACCCTAGTCTTGCTCCATCATTCCTTTCATTTAGGAGACAAGTAAAGACATGCCTCGTCCACTAGGCCTTGAAGAGGCTAATATGGAATACTGGCATTGCAGAATTATCTAAGTGTTGAAACTGCTGCGGGTTTACTGATATTGTGATACTATTTTAGTTTGCTGTTTTAATTGATGTAAAAAGATATTCTGCATTTCTGGAGTTTTTAATGTATAAATCACCCTGTTACTATCTGGTAAAGGGTATAGAAATCCTGAAATGCATAAAAGTATAGGCCAGGTGAGGGAAATAGTACTGGATCTCCTAAGACAGCAGTTCTCCCTAATTCTGATTTTTCCTGTAGCTCTGGGATTTCTGGAAGGGGAACTGTTTGGCCTCTAAAATTACAGCTGCTGCTGAGCAAAGCCAGGTCAGTTCCTAATAAAACAGCAATCATTTAGGCCTCAATACTGGATGAAGGCACCGACCTGGCATGATTTACTAAGACATGGCTGGGTGCGGTAGGGGAAACCTACTTTATCTCTCCTGTCTTCAGTTCAGTTCTCATGTCTGCAGCAGCCATGGAAAAGGGTGCAGGAGGTTGTGGTAGTGTTGTAGCATTCCACAAGGAGAAAATATCCATCACCAGCTATTGCATGGGGGAACATTTCCATAATTGACTTCTTGTGCCCAGAGCTGGGCCTGAGAGAACAGGGATTTAGTTACTGTATCAACCATCTCACAGCCTAACAGGAAAAATCTAAGCTAGAAAAGGAGTTTCAGACTTGGTCTTGAGGTCCCTGAATCTGGATAGATCAGGATTTCAAGGCCACCATGACAACTATGGGGCTGTCTCTGGGTGCAACTGAACTGACACAGATCATGCACTGGATTTCTGTTTTGTACCATGTGGCCTACTTTGTTCCACAAGAGGCTCCAGTATGATGAAAAAGTTGAATATAATAAGTCTAATGTAATACATTTGTCAGTTGAAGCAAACAGTTGATTTCAGGTAGGATCCATCTGAAAAGTTAGTCAAGTCAACCCAACCCAGGGTTACAGAATTGCGGGGTGGGGGGTGGGCAAGTGGTTTAAAGGCATATAAGAAGTAAGGGCCTGAAGGCAATTTCAAAGGCTATCCCAGAATAAAGGAGGTTTTCATCTTTACTTTCAGCACTTGCACGCAGCTCTTTCTCCAGTGTTTCTGGTTGTTTTTTTTTTAAAAAGCTAAAATAATATAAATAATAGCAATTCAGTGGTGGCTAGATCCAGTTCTATGAATTAACCAGCTAATGCTGCTTTGATGAATATCCTCCACTCCTATCCAACCTGCCTTGTGACCAGAGTTAGTTTCTACTGTTTTGATTCAGTGTTTTTGTTGTTGATCAAGCAGGTTAAATGCCCTGGAGAGTTTCTTCCTCTGTTTGTCTGCTTTTTTTAAATTACCCCAATCTCTGCTCTAACTTATCTTTCAAAATCAATATTCATCTTGCAGAGGCTGCAGAAGTTCTTCTTTCCATTCCCTGCTTTACCTTTTCCCCTTTGCAAGCCTATCACTAAGT
The DNA here is from genome assembly GCF_030035675.1 of Rhineura floridana. NCBI lineage: Eukaryota > Metazoa > Chordata > Lepidosauria > Squamata > Rhineuridae > Rhineura > Rhineura floridana. Next base: position 163,201,853 of record NC_084481.1, on the reverse strand, counting down.
ATCTTTTCAGATGGGTTTTGATTGTGGGATTGGGGCTCCTTATGCATGCAAGTTTTTTAGCACCCACACAACTTTGTTGGCATCAAAATGCCAGCCTGTATCTCCACACACACCCCCAACCCATTTAAACCAGATATTCCCTCTCTGGGAAAAATCCATCAAGCCAGTGGTTCTCAATCTTTTTTGTGTCACAGACCCCTTTGAGAGTCTAATGAAACATATGGACCCTCATAAATAAATAAATACAATTAATTTTATTTTATTGGAAATTGATTTTTTTTTGTGACCAATTCATGGATCCCCTGAAGCCCCTAGCGGTCCATAGACGACAGTTTAAGAACCCCTGTATTAAGTTAGACTGTTCCCAACTGCCCATTTGCAATATCTCAGTGACTCGTTTGCAAATTAATCTCCCATCTGGAAGCATCCTAAGAGGGCAAGCTTCTCCCAGCAGAACCCTTTCTTTTTCTTTTCTGTTGCTCTTTCCCAATACAGACTTGTTGCATCATTCCTTCCTTCCTTCCTCTCAGAGCCAAGAATGCGATTAGTTCATAGCTTTGATTTAAGGATGTATGTTCATTCATTTTTAAATTTCATCTCAGAGCATTCTTCCCCTCCCATTGGCGTACACACACACACACACACACATATATATACACACACACTATCTTCATTGTCCATTTCACACATCTTACACAGCAGGCTCTAGTCCTGTCCATGAAATCTTATACTACAATAATGTAACCATCTTCAAAGTGCCAGAAGACTTTGTTGTTTTTTGTTGTTTTTACTGCAACAGATAAACGTGTTATCTCTAAGGGTAACCGTCTCTTGTGCATTTCTTTAGATGACTTGGTGACTGAATCCTATGGAGAACCTGGCAGCTACATTACCTGCATCACAACAATACTAATAAGAAAACACAAGACAGAACTCAAGGTGCCGTAGAGGCTCACAGAAGTTCACTGAAGAGGTCCAGCCATGGGTTCCCCGGATATTTTGTATGATCCATCTGAAAGGTCTCTTTGAAAGAACATAAGTCTATTCACATTGGTCTTTCCTATGTGGACAGTGGGGGTGGGGCCAGGGCATGGCACCACACATACAGCAGCATCAGATACTTAAAGTATGGGAAGGGCCACAGCTCAGTGGCAGAACATCTGCTTTGCATGCAGAAAGTCCCACGTTCAATCCTGGCATCTCCAAGTAGAGCTGGGAGGGACTCCTGTCTGAAAGACCAGAGAGCTACTGCTCGTCAGTGTAGGCAATGCTGAGGTCTGACTTGGTATAGAGAAGCTTCCAGTGTCTTTATGTTGCTATCATCTGAACTGGTTGGAATTGTGACATTCAAACAACGCAAACTAGTATCGTTCCTCTGATACATTTGTTTGCTAGCCCAGTTGTATGGAATGACTTCAGGGACAGCATAACGTAATTACTTGCTCCACTGCTGCTTAAGTGCAATCCTTTCCTAGAAAACAGGACTTTTGTCTCTACCCCATTTGCAAGGAACCTTGCTCTTGCTCATGACACTTAACACAAGTCTTCTCCTTCAGTTTCTATCAACCATAAATACTATGTTCTGGCAAGATCAGGAAGGAAGGTGCCAATTTAAGAGCATACTTGATTGCTTTTAGACCAGACAGTGGTAAGGATATATCTCCAGGGGGTGGAGGGATCCTTGTAGTGGGTGATTCGATCATTAGGAACATAGACAGTGGGGTGTGTGATGGGCGTGTAGACCGCAAGGTGATTTGCCTGCCTGGTGCGAAGTTTGCGGATATCGCCCGTCGTTTAGATAGTTTGGTAGACAGTGCTGGGGAGGAGTCAGTGGTCGTGGTGCACGTTGGCACCAACGACATGGGGAAATGCAGCCGTGAGGTCCTGGAAGCAAAATTTAGGTTGCTAGGTAGGATGCTGAAAGCCAGGACCTCCAAGGTGGCTTTCTCTGAAATGCTACCGGTTCCACGCACAGGACCAGCCAGACAGGCCCAGTTTTGCAGTCTCAATGCGTGGATGAGACGATGGTGTCGGGTGGAAGGGTTTAGATTTGTTAGGCACTGGGGAACATTTTGGGACAAGCCGGGCCTGTACAAAAGGGACGGGCTCCACTTGAACCAGAATGGAACCAGACTGCTGGCACTTAAAATTAAAAAGGTAGCAGAGCAGCTTTTAAACTGACTGAGGGGGGAAACCCGACAGGAGCTGAGAAAGGTCCGGTTCGGAATAAACCTCCCCCCTGGGATAAAAACCAAAGAAATGATGAAATTTTAAAAGGGGTAGGCCTAGAAGTAGGCATTGTGAGAGCAGGGGCACAGGATATAAATTCAGAAGAGCAAAATTACCACAGGCCAAACCACAAGTGCCAAAGACACTTGAAGAGAGACACTGCTTACAAGTGCCTGTACGCTAATGCTAGGAGCCTCCAAACCAAGATGGGAGATAATTAGGATAATTAGCAATAATTAGGAAAGGTATTGAAAATAAAACAGCCGATATCATAATGCCGTTGTATAAATCTATGGTGTGGCCGCATTTGGAATACTGTGTACAGTTCTGGTCGCCTCATCTCAAAAAGGATATTATAGAGTTGGAAAAGGTTCAGAAGAGGGCAACCAGAATGATCAAGGGGATGGAGCGACTCCCTTACGAGGAAAGGTTGCAGCATTTGGGGCTTTTTAGTTTAGAGAAAAGGCGGGTCAGAGGAGATATGATAGAAGTGTATAAAATTATGCATGGCATTGAGAAAGGGGATAGAGAAAAGTTCTTCTCCCTCTCTCATAATACTAGAACTCGTGGACATTCAAAGAAGCTGAATGTTGGAAGATTCAGGACAGACAAAAGGAAGTACTTCTTTACTCAGCGCATAGTTAAACTATGGAATTTGCTCCCACAAGATGCAGTAATGGCCACCAGCTTGGACGGCTTTAAAAGAAGATTAGACAAATTCATGGAGGACAGGGCTATCAATGGCTACTAGCCGTGATGGCTGTGCTGTGCCACCCTAGTCAGAGGCAGCATGCTTCTGAAAACCAGTTGCCGGAAGTCTCAGGAGGGGAGAGTGTTCTTGCACTCGTGTCCTGCTTGCGGGCTTCCCCCAGGCACCTGGTTGGCCACTGTGAGAACAGGATGCTGGACTAGATGGGCCACTGGCCTGATCCAGCAGGCTCTTCTTATGTTCTTATGTTCTTAAGTCCTGGTATGAGGTTCCAGGGCCAGAGAAAGGACTCTTTGGTTCTTGTGCTGATGATGCTTCATCCTCTGAGATGTGCTTGTGTAGCAACTCGCAGGCAGGTATGTGTATTCTTCTATGATTAAGAGTCCATACTATGCAAGGACTGAAACCTGTCCTAGGCCCTGGAGAAGATCAGTTTGTTTGTTTTTAAGTGACTCCAGTGATTCCAAGGCTGCAAAGACAGGTTTCAAATGCCCTGTCCATGTGACATATGTGGGGATGCAAATGCATATATAGACTGGGTGGGGAAGCAGGATTGTGCCTCTGTTTGTTCATCCAAAGATATAAATGGAGCCTACACGTGTGTGTACTTTATGCTGCAACCTCTGCAGGGAGCTAAGATGTCTGATCAGTGGAGAGGCAGCCATAACACTTTTTGTTCTAGTACTTATTAAAAAATGATACAGTTGAAGCCATTTAAACTGGATTAACCAACATCAATATGATATAAGCAGTCCAACAGTACACCAGCTCAGGCCAAGGGCTGGTTACAGATGTGTGAGCAGGGCCATGGTCTACTCTTAACTCTAGAACAATCCTCTGGTCACGGAGCTCTCAGTGTTGCTATTGCCAGGCTATGCCATAAATGGTGGGAGAGGACCTCAAAATCCTAAGCCTTTCGTAGTAGCCCCCAATAATCAATGAGAGAAAGTCAAGTCGGTTAAAATGACTTCCTCACTGATGCAAGGGATTTCTAAGCTTCTTTGGGTAGCTATATATACAGGTTGTATAGGGTTTCCTGGAAATTAAGCACCATTGCTGGAAATATGAGTATACTGTAGGAGAGTAGTTTTTAAACTGTATGTCTTAGATGCTGCCAAGTAGATGTTTGGCAGGAATAGCCCGATCTGTTCTTTGGTTGGTACACTCTGGGGACCTAGCACTGACTGTATCTTGGGAACAGCATTGCAAGCGCCTCAGATTTTCACCGAGGCACTGCTCCAGGGTTCTTTTCTCTTCTTCTGGAAATGTTGCTCAAGACTTTCCAGCATTGGGGAGAAAACCCTATCAGTGGCTTATCAAATCTAGCTGCTGAGCAGTTAGCTTTGCTTGCTTTAATTTGGCCACTGAAAACCTGTACGAGTTCATGAGTCTGCACTGAAGCTGAGATTAACTGCATTTCCCATACTCAAGGTTGAGTCAGATGGCCTGTCCCTCCTCCTTCCCATCATGTGATAGAATGGAGGGTCCAACATGAACTCCATGGCCACAATATTTTGGACAAGCTGTGAAGATCTTTTTTGTGGGAAGTGTGACAGCTTGGTCCTCCTTCTAGGAGGTGGTGACTGTATAGATGACTGAATACTGATAAAACAGGTTGTTTGAATCTGGAGCCTCTCTTTGTCCAACAAAGGTAAGGCCGCAGTCTCTGGCACAGCTCCATTTCAGTGGGAATTGATTAACTTCCAACAAGTTGTGCCCGCAGTATTTTTCAAATCTTCTTCAAGTAAAACAGAATTTACATATAGTTACATCCTAACTACTAGAGCAGTACGACAATGGAACCAATGACCTAGGGAGGAGATGGGCTCTCCAACACTGGGCCTTCAAGAGGCAGCTGCACAGTCAGCTGTTGGGTATGCTTTCGGTTGGATTCCTGCATGAAGCAGGAGGTTGGACTCAATCGATGACCTTATAGGCCCCATCCAACTCTATGATTCTATTGCACTGGTGCCACATTACCAATGGTGTAACCCCTATGCCAGAGGGAGACTGCTAGTGCAGGCATTGTTAAGTGTGTGGCAAGAAACAATGGATCCTATCTGGAATAATGTGCTCACCCAGGGCTCACTCCTGCCTCCCATGTCTGCATATTGCAATGCCAAAGAAATCAGCTGTGTAAGTAAAAAAAAACATTTCCATGGGAGTCAGTGGAGAACCCCCAAGAATTGTCTCTCACCTCCTCCCCTGCTATGCACTTTCCAGAGCACAAACTAGAGGATAGGATTCCTGCTAACCCAGAAGCTAATCATAGCATAGGACTTGGATTACATAAACTTAAAAAGGGGAACATATATTGAGCAGTGTGGCATGGGATTGCATCATTTTGAACTATAGATGCCTTTTGATTGATTGAGCAGGATGTAGGACAAAGGTTGGTTTCTGCAGCAGCAAACAAACAGTCAAGGCTAACAACAAAGTAGGAAAGTCAGGTGAATAATGTGTCCTTACAACAGGAGTAGCCAATGTGGTGCCCTCCAGATGTTGTGGGCTACGAGTCCTATCATCATCATCATCCCTGGCTGTTGACAATGCTGGTTGGGGCTGATTGGAGCTGTAGTCCAAAACTTCTGGAGAGCGCCACATTGGCTACTGCTGCCTTAGATAAAGTCTGCTTCAGGACTCCATACATCATTGCTGCAATTGTCCTGCAAAGACAAGGCACCCCACAGAAGGGGTGCAAGGGAGGAGGAGGAGCCCGCACTCTGAACCTCCTCCTCCTCTCGTAAGCACCCCAATGTGCGCACAGCAAACATTCCCTCCTGGAATATGGGGAGACTGTTCTGACAGCAGAACAGGAGACAATGTAAATACGTAGCTTGAAGAAAGAGGGGACTTACTGGGCAAATCCAAGTGAGCTTCCAACATGCACTGAGTAAGGCAACGGAGAAGAGAGCCAACTTGGTTGATGAACACCAAGCAGCACTGCACTCTACTTGTTATTATTACTGCCCAAACTCTACATGATGTAGTTTACCTTGCAGGCCAGAACCAGGGAAGAAAGGTTGGAGCTCAAGGGGAAAAGCCATAGCTCAGGGTTAGAATGCATGCTCTGCATGCAGAAGGTCCCAGGTTCAATCCCCAGTATCTCCAGGTAGGGCTGGGGGAGTCAGCCTGCCTGAAGCCCTAGAGAGTTGTTGCCAGTCAGCGTCAACAATACTGGATGGACAGCTTCCTCTCTAAAGGTAAAGGTGTCCCCGCACTTATAGTGCGAGTCGTTTCCGACTCTTAGGGTGACGTCTTGCGACGTTTACTAGGCAGAACGTATATATGGGGTGGGATTGCCAGTTCCTTCCCCGGCCTTTCTTTTCCCCCCAGCATATGCCGGGTACTCATTTTACCGACCACGGATGGATGGAAGGCTGAGTGGACCTCGACCCCTTTTACCGGAGATTCAACTTCCTCCTTCCGTTGGAATTGAACTCCGGCCGTGAGCAGAGCTTTTGGCTGTGTTACTGCCACTTACCACTCTGCACCACAGAGGATCTGCTTCCTCTCTACATAGCAGCAAAACAAATAGTAACTAGAAACAAAATGCTAGCGTATGGTCTTAATAATAGCATTATTTCTCCTAACAAGTGAGCCCTTAAGGCAGCCTTTCCCAACCAGTGTGCCTCCAGATGTTGTTGGACCACAACTCCCATCTTTCCTGACCATTGGCAATGCTGGTTGAGGCTGATGGGAGTTGTGGTCCAACAACATCTGGAGGCACACTGGTTGGGGAAGACTGCCTTAAGGCAGAGATTGGGGCAGGGGCTATTAGTTGAGTGCATAACTCACTGAGAAAGTGGGGAGCTTGGCTGAGCACATGGAATGGAAAAGCACTTAACTGATGGCAGCCTTTCTCCATTTGCCAGTCAACAAGCACCCAGTCACTGTCAATGGACGCTTAGCTGCTCCCCGTTGTGCGTCCGTCCCCCATCTTTTTGTTCTCATCTCTCCACAGGTAGCCAGACAGCCCTCCAACACAGGCAGAGGCAAGGATCTTCCCCAGGCCATGCCTTGAGGACCAGAAGTGAGGCCTACAGCAGCAGCAGCAGCAGCAGCAGCCAGCAAGAATCCAGTTGTTCTTCTGCAAAGTTGCCCTGCTTGCATTCTAGCAGGATTCCTCTGCCTTTGAAAGCTGCTTGACAGAAATGTAATAGGTGTGGTTTTTCCCAGCATGACAGGGTGGGCACGCAGTGATGGAGAAAGCTGCAGCTGTTACACTGCTTTCTGCCATTATTATTATTATTATTATCTTTATTTATACCCCGCCCTTTTTCCAAACTGGAACTCAAGGCGGCTTCCAGATAAAAATAAGTACATATCATTAAGAACCTATAAAAATATAAAACATAAACATATAAAATCAGCATTAAAACAGGATTAAACTATTAAGATGTTAAAACCAATTACTCTTAAAATACTGCAACCCAGTTTAGGAGCATACAAGTAAAACAATAACATACAGCATCCTCTTCAGTCACTACCCTTAAAGCCTTCCGTTCCAAAGGTCTGCCGGAAGAAAAAAGTCTTTAGCTGTCGGCGGAAAGACTGCACAGAGGAGGCCATTCTTGCCTCCCTAGGGAGGGAGTTCCAGAGCCTAGGGGCAGCCACCGAAAAGGCCCTATCTCGTGTCCCCACCAGTCGCACTTGTGATGGTGTTGGGATCATGAGAAGGGTCTCTCCTGAAGATCTCAGGGCCCGGGCAGGTTCATATAGGGAGATACGGTCTGACAAATAGCCTGGACCTAAGCCATGTAGTTTTCAAAACAGAGGCCCTAAAACACAAAACAGTGGCAATCCCCATTCCTCTTTCAGGCAATCAGAACTTAGGCTGCAGTCCTCACCCCACTGACCTGGGATAAAGCCCCACTGAGTTCAATAGGACATACTTCTGAGTAGACATGGTTAGGATTGCACTGTTACTCCACAACTGGTACAATAAAACCTGTGACTCTTCATTCTTAGGATGGGTTGGCAAATATTTATTTGGCTTTCTTTATTTAAAAAATGTATACCCCGCTTACCCTTTCCACAAATAAGTTACTCAAACTGGCTTACAGCAGAAGTGCAAACGTAAACAAAAGAGTTATCCAAGCACTAGAATGCAAATTCTCAAAATCAAAACAGCAGCAAAAAGTAAAGGCATAAAGAGAAGCACTCGCAATCAATAAATTAAGCAGCGACGGAAACAAAAGCTCGTTTTAAAAGGAATGGAGCACAAATAAAAAGGAAGACAACCTAACCTCTTGGGGCAGGGAGTTCCACATACAGGGTGCCGCCACAGAGACAGCCCTCTCATGTGTTGCCACCAATCTTTTTGTATAAGGCAATGGCACACGCAAGAGGGGCACAATAGCTCATCTTACAGGACAGGCAGATTCACACAAGAGGAGATGGGCCTTCAAGTAGCTTTGTCCCAAGCTGTTGAGGCAACCCACCCACCCCTTGTTACTCATCTCAGATGTCTTCAAGATATGGCACACCATGGTAAGTCCACAGAATCCTCAAATGGCAAAGTGTCTGCATCCTACCCATTATCTTACCACTGGAACAACAGCAAGAGTAAAGGGAGAGGTCCCAAATGCTCAGTGTCCTCCTTCCTGTATGGATTGGAGGGGGCTGGGCAAAATGGAAGGCAACCTGGGACATGAGGGAGTTAGGCAATCAACTGAACCAGGTTATCATGTGCTATACTGGCTACTGGACTCACTTCCACATCCCCTGTTTCCACACTGTATCGCTACCGGCCAGATCACAGCATTGCCTCCTTTGACCTTGCTGCAGCCTCCATCTCTGACTTTCCCTTGCAAAAAGTGTGATCTCCTCCCACATACGCTAACACAAACATGTTGTATACAGCATCCTGCATATTGTCTACTTGGTATCCTTGGTACTGCAGCAGGATTCAGAGCCTGTTCCTGAGTAGTACCTGCAGGCCTCCCAGACCCTGGGCCATAGGTACCGGTAGTAGGGGAGGTGCTGTGGGGTCTTTCCTTTTGCGTTATGTGTGAGAGGAGATGTGGACTGAGTTCTGTGACATCATCACGGCATGCCACTGGCGCCTTCCATGTGCACCTTCAGGGCCTCAGCAACAAGCAGCATCAGGATTGGTGAGTGGCAGGAGAATAGCCAGGGCTACAGTAGGAGTGGTTGATGGTGTGGGTACATTAGCTTTGGTTTCAAATATATTCTTGTGCTTTTGATTTAGCTGCTGAGAGAGCACAGGCTCATGGCTATGATACATTGGTGTCAAGAAAGTGATGGCGTAGTGACTTCTGGCTTGAGGTGTCCAGAGTATCTGTCTGTTACATTGGAAATGAATAGTCCTAGGAACAAAATAGTTGCCCTCACATCAAGCAGACTGAAATGCTTTAACATCACAGCAGGTAGGAATGGTTGTTTACACATGAGGATGCTTATCCGCCACCTCTGTTCCACGGCTCCAGGATGGCTGGTATTGCTGTGTTACTCTGACTTCCCTAGAGAACGTGTACACAAAACCAACTTCAACAGTTAAACTGTTGCAAATCACTGGGGAGATAGCAGCTTGGATATGAACTACAGCTGCTATAAAAGAGAAACATGTCTGTCTAAGAAAGCACATTCAGCAGCATTTCTCTTTATACATTATGATACTGAATCCAAAAGAATCTAAGTCCCTGATTCCACACTTATAGGCCTGATTCGCACATAATGCTAAGTCAAACCATGTCTAGGTGTGAATGAGCAAGCGGGCAGGTACTCCTTTCCTGGTCCCTCTTCAGCCACATTCCTTGGAACAAAGCCATGGTCTGACTTAGCAGTATATTCAGACTCAGGCTCATGGTTTGTCTCAGTCCAAACAAACTGCAATCTGTAGCCAATGTTGGTTCATGGCTGACCGCTGGTGGTTTGTCTGGAGGAGACAACTATGAGCTCAGGTTTGGATGGCATGCTAAACCAAACCATGGCTTAGCTCTGGGTAACATGGCAGCAGCAGGACTGGAGGAGGAGCAAAATGGCCACAGTTTCCCCTCTGATTACCCGCATGCTTGCTCATTCATGCTTAGCCATCGTTTGACTTGGTGTTACACGCGAACTGGGCCAACGTCATTAACATATATTAGAATCCTTCCTTCACTCATACACGCGCATGGAAAGGTTGAAATAGGTACAGTGTCTTATGACTTAAAGGCATTAGGGGGCAGGTAATCTGTGTTAAATTATCTTGTGTTTGAGTCCAGAGTGTTGGAAGGCTCAGGAACTAGAAGACTCTAAAAAATTATCTCACGTGGGTAGTTGCTCATAAGGCCCATTGAAGTCATGGTACTTAATTACAGGGTTAAGTGCCTAAGGCTGCAAACCTGTACATAAATACATGGAAGTAAGTCCATTTAGTCTATGGAAGTAAGGTTTCTTCTGAGTGAACATGCATAGGACTAGGCTGCACATGAAAGTTTCACAGGGTCTGCCCTCACAGTTTCAGCAAGCCACTGCTTTGGTATGTGGCGATACCGATCACAAACCTGACTTGAGGTTTGAATCCAGGTCTCTCCCAAGTCCATATATATTACACAGAAAACCAAACGGGCAACTTCTTCAGCTGAACATTGTTGAGATTCTTTAAGGGCATATGGAAATACCCACAGGACTTCCTTCCATATGGCAATAAACAAATGTGCAATGATGAGAGTACAGGCACTACAGTGGGACAGCAGGGGAAGGAAAACAGAGGTGAGGATGAGCTTCGTGGTACCTGCTTTCCCCAGCCCAAAGAGTTCCATGGTCACTCTGCTCATCTCATCTTCTTTAATGAATTAAGTGTGAGTGTGAGCAACATCACCTGCTTCTAGGAGAGGCAGATGAGAAGTGTTCCCTATTTTACATCCTTAGAAGTGTATTTAGCTGTAGGGCACTCTCCAAGCAGCCATCTCCTCACTCTTTTTCCCTCCTACTGGACACCATTGGTACGTAAACTCTGTCCCCCCGGAAAAGGGGGGCTTCTAGAACCAGAAATTAGACAATACCCTGACATTTTGTGTGTGTTTGACAATTTTGATATGCCATGTATATCAAAGGCACCATAAAAGCTCCCTTTAAACACTGTTTTGAAGTCAGTGCAGTTCAGCGGCAGGGGTTCATCTGTTCCAGACAAATTTTATAAGGTATGGAGCAGTCACAAGTGAAACACTGTTGGCCTGACCCACAAATAAATTATGCCAGGCTATTTGGATGTCAGCTAATTTAGTCTCATTAGCGTCAATGTATATCTATGTTCCTGTGATTTGTGGATGAGACTGCCCTTGCTGCTAAGGTTAATTATGGTGTCCTCTAACAAGCTGATAGTGTTGCACTGACATTGCAAAGTGACTTGGAATGTCAAGCTATGCAGGAAGGCAGTTTGGTGCATTCAGAAGAGCTATGACTGTCAGAGGTACTAAGATGTCAGAATCAATGGAACAGACCTGGATAGGATAGTGCAGGTCAGGACAAAGGGTATCTTTACACAGTTTTGAAAGCATTCTTACCATTATGATCAGACACCACCATCCTCCCCTGCACCTGATATACAAGAATATGTACTACCGTGTGATTGGTATCAAAAGGAAGACACACATAGTTGTCCCACTTGTCTTGCACACAAAATGATGTGCTCATAAACATCTGTGAATGAATGCACATTGTGCATAATTGCAGCAACTCCAAGTCATCAAGCTCTGTAGGAACATCTAGGAAAGTGGAAGAAATGCATTCTTCCTTTGTTGTAGTAAAATCTGGAAAGGGCAATATCAAAGGCATACAACAATCAGAAATAGCACATTGTATCATATGCTGCTATTGTGATGCAAAACAGTTCCAAGCATCCAGGCAGACATTTTCAGCAAGGGAACTTGCAAGCTCAGCAGAAAGACTACCAGTGTTGCCAAAACATCACCCAGTCTTTGCCATTCCAGATCTGTTTGATTGACATCTCTATATTGATGATCATGCAGATATTTTTTATCTATTTTTCAAAACTAGGGAGCACTTCAGCATTTGCTGAATTATTAACGCCATAGTCCTGACAATCTATAAGTATGAAGTACAATGTGAGATGGAAACAAATCAATGTATGTACAGTTGCTTTCCCCCTTTTTTTCACAAAAAAGGCAGAATTAGTCTTGGATGAGGATACCATTGTTGGAGCATACGTAAATATAAAGAATGGGGAGGGGAGGGGAACTCAATGTCATTTGAAATTCATTATAGAAATGTTCCGCTATAGCCAAAAATGTATGTTGGATGAAAAGAAGCCATATCTCACAGAATCGTAAGATGTGTTTTAAAAGAGGCTAATTGCGGCTTTCATTGCAAGCAAACCAGTTTCGACATTATAGCTCAAGGGGGAGTTCGCACATACATGTTGAACTGCAACGTCACAGGAGGGCTTGGATGCATGAAAAAGCTGCTGCAGATCAAACACCACAGATAGAGCTTGCATGTCATCTGCCAACATTCAGACACAATCCTTCTCAATAGTGGCTCTTCACTTGTTCAGCAGTGAGTACATGCATATGCGAAGCAGTCATTAGATGTATGGAGATCAATCATACCCGATTTAAAAGCATACCGAGGCAAAAAGCAGCTGTGCAAGAAGCAAAAGAGCGTCTCATAATTCTTGGCTTTCTCACATCTCCATCCTGTAAATGCAAAGTGTAATTCTATACCTGAAGCGGAGGGAAGATCCCTTACTAGGAGAAATTGTGCCTTTCTCCAGAGTTCCTGTAGGCAGGAGGAAAAAACTCAGAGGGGGCCACTTAAGAATTGGACAGGAAGAACTGCTCATAAGAGTGTGAAGGATGCTACTGCACAGGGCAGGCCTGGATTACACTGGCGAGCACAACATGGCAGTGACCTGCCTTTTCATCTCACGGTAGGAAACCTATTGCCAGACCTTTGGATCTGTGCCACTCTCAGCTATTGTAGCTCATAGGAGCAGGACATAACTCTCTCATTCAGCGGACCCTCTCTTGACAGGGTTTTCCATTTGTATTTCCACTACTCTAAGTGCTATGTGCTGCTTCTAACCAGTCTTAGCTATCCCATAGCTCTTCATCATGATGGTCATTTTTGGTTGTTAAGAATCACATGCCTTACATACAGTACAAAAGCAAATCTGTAAATGGAGAGCAACTGACATCCTTTTTATAAGGCTGTAGCACTCTTCTGCACACAAAAGTGTTTGATGCTTCTTAAACATTCAGAGCAGATATTTAATTAAACAAGTAATTAAAAGCTTACAAAAGAGGTCAAGACAAGAAAGAGAAACTTGCATATGAAATTGCTTAAATAATTATCTCTCCATTGTATGAGAGTGCATATGCATTAACTCACATGCACACACAGAGTTAAGGTCAGTTTTGGTACCAAGCAACCACTCTTTTTGGGCAAAGCTCTCACTTTAAGTCTACAATTTTGAGTAACTACTGCAGGAACAGAATGCGAAAATTCGTTCAATATATGCTCTCTCTCAACCATTTCTCTCCTCACCACCTTCACAAGTACTGTACTCAAGCAGCTGGCAATATCAAATGTAATGCAGTGATGTTGAAAAGATATGATAGCATCCACACAGCATTTTGAACATTGAAAGCACTTCAAGTATTTGAAGAACAATAGCCCTGTAAGGTAGGCCACTATTTCTCCATACTGCCAACAGAAAGAGACTGTGCCAAGAGAATGAGGGGCTTACCAAATGCCCCTTTCATAACTATGGTGATATTTGAACCCAGACTCTCCTTGTTCACAGCTCATGCTCTTAACTGCTATACTGTTCTAGTCACTAGCGGCATATTGTGGGTGACAGGGTGAATAGGAAATGAAAATGGAGGCTTTTTAAATATGTGGAGATTCCTCAAAGCTTTCAAATTGCACAAGGCTCTTCACCATAATTGCACACCAACATTTACTCTGACCAATATTGCAATTCAATTTATTCTTTTCTACACATCCAGGATTGGCCGCCAGTTCCTATAGGTGCCTCACAACCAGTACAAATTAAAATTTAACCAACCTTTTACATGTACAGTTTTTAAAAACAAAAACAAATGTGATAATCACTGATCCTAGGACAACTCTCTCTCTCTCTCTCTCTCTCTGTATTCCTCCTGCCAAACTACTGAACTGAAGCTATGGTAAAACAATTGCAGGAAGCAGACAGAGGAAATATACAAGGTCCAAGGACTGAAAGCACATTAAGGGTCCTGTCATCAAATTAGATGCCCCACAGAACTGCGTGTAGATTTTTACATAGCTCTGGAAAGACATAAGGAACACAAATGCTAACCCGCTGCATTATGGTTTGTTGTCACAGCTCTTATTAATCCTACAGAACATTAAGAGTTAGAACACTGCTAGTCATAGCTGTTGTTGAGTTTGCTGCTTTTAAAGAGAGATCTGCAGAATGCTGCACCCTCTCCTCCTCTCCCCTCCCCTCCCAACACAGTTATGAAAATATTCCTCTCCCCCCCCCTTGTGAAAATTCCTTCCCATTTCTCTTCTTTACTGAATCCTCTGGCTTAACCTCTTAGTCTTCTAACACAAATTACACCACAGCTGCAACATAGGAAACGACAAAGCGGGGCAGGAAGGGAAAACTTCCCCTTGGACAAGCAGCATGCCCTCCCCACTCCTCCATTGCTATAAGATAAGTAGCTCACACTCTTCTAAAATGCACGCCACCCCTGCTGAGCTCTCCTCTCTCCCCATTTTTGTGTTTTTAGACAGACAGATAGATAGACAGATGCTGCCACTGGACTGCATTCGTACTACAGGGGTAGCTGTGTCAGCTGCTAAAACAGCACCAACCACAAATAAACGCAAGTGCCTTAAGGACTAAGGGCCCTCCAGATATCCTTGGTATCGTGCCTATATGATGATTTGTGTTCATGGTGGTATTGGGGCGCTTACACGCAATCCTGTTTTCAATACTGTGTTTGTGCCTGCAAAAGTTCTGGGGTGGACATACTGCTTCATTTCCAATCAGTGCATGTCCTGTAGCTTCCTGATGAAACCCTGTAACATTTCATATAATGAATGATCCGACATTGTTTTTGTCCTGCGTTTGTTGCTCTATTTCAAAGAGCTTCCCTCTGGATGTCAATAACATTTGGGAAGCACCACAGAACTAATAATGTGGAATGATGTGTGGACAGCCCAGTCAACCCACCACTAATGTCCTATTGTTGCCTCAACGACATCTTGCAGAACACACCTGCAAAACAACAAAAAAACCACCAGTCTGGAGGGGCCCTAACAGATTTATTATGGTTTAAGATTTCCTGGAAGCCAGCCCACTTTGGCAGATGCGTGAAGTATTAGTCACAGTCAACAGATATCTAGCTATCTAGCTATCCTGAGGACAACACTTCAGGCATCTGACAAAGCAGGCTGTCCTCCACGAAAGCCTCTGCCAGGAGAAATCCGTGAGTCTTTATGGTGCCACAAGACAAGAGAGTTTTCTCCTCTTGTCCTTGCCTCTGTCTTCCCTCCCGCTGAAATTTCCCCTGCTGCTAGCATTTAAATGGAGGGTCCTCAGGGCAGGGACCTATCTGGCGGCTTATTTTCCTTTGTGGAAGTTCCGCCTACATCAGCTGCTTGATCGAGTTACTAGCAGGTTCTCATAGCAGCTCCTGTGCTTTCTGGCTGTTCGTAACAAGCAAGGTTAGAGGCAGAGGCCACACAGAAAGGAGACCTGAGAGAACTACCTGTCAGCCCCTGAGCCGACAGTGCGTATCGTTTGCCGTTGCCTGCCTGGCGGACGCCCTCTAAGACCCCTTGGAGAGGCTGGCTACCTCCGTACCTCTCCTGATCCTATGGAAAGAGGCGGTGACCTCCACGTTCACCAAAGTCAAGATTCTGCCAGGGACGGGGTAGGTGGGAGAACGGCATCTGCCATTGGTCCACTAGATCTCCTTAACAAACCTGCAAACGGCGGCTAGATCCGGCATTCCCCTCCCCATCTCCACAGCCACCGTCGGCGCCCCCCCCCGTCCCCGCGGTCTGCTCTCCACGCAAAGTTAATGGACCGCGCCGTCTGCGTGGCCTGGCCGAGAGCAGTGGCGCGCGCGCGTCTCCCTCCACAGGTCTCCAAAGGGAAAGAGGCTCGCTGACCTGCCAAGCTGTTGTAACAGTCAATCTCGATGCTCTCCAGTAGCCGGCTCTGCTCGCCGGTGAGGTTGCCCAAGGCGGCGGCGGCGGCGGGGGCCGCGGGGCCGGCGTCGCCGTGGTCCTCCTGGGCCAGCAGCAGCCCCTTCAGCTCCAGCAGCGCCCGGTGGTACTTGCCGATGGCTTCCCGGAATTTCTTCTCCTTGTAGCACTGCGCCCCTTGGCTCTTGAAGTCCAGCGCTCGGCGGATGAGCTCGTCCGGCTCCGCCGCCTGGCTGCCCTCTCGGTGCAGGGCGCCTGCCGGCGACCCGCTGGCGCTCAGGGCGCAGTGCCCGTCCCCGGCTCCCCGGCTGCCCGGGTTGGGCGTCCCCGCTGCCGCGGGGCTCTGCCTTTCCATGCCCGCCGCTGCCGCCGCTTCCTTCCTCCTGGCGCCGGCTCTCGGGTCCGGCGGGCGAGGAGGAAGAGAAGGAGGAGAAGCCGCCGCCGCCGCCTGCCTGCCTGCCTGCTGACGGAGAGACTCAGGCGGCGGCACAGCCTCCTGGCTTGCTCGGGCTGGTGCCGCCTCCTGGCTGGGCTCGGCTTCTCGCTCCCATCCTCCAGCCGCCGGGAGGGAGCTGCCGCCGCGCCTCTCTCTCTCTCTCTCTCTCCTCCTCTTGCAGGGTGTGTGGCTGGCTGGCTCCCGCGTTGGGCTATGATGGGGATGGGGACGGTGATGATGATGATGGTGGGGGCAATTATTGCTAACCCGGAAGGAGCTTCTCGCTTGGAAGCAGCAGGGAGGGGAGGGGGACGGCCAGGCAGGGATCCCTGACTGACTAACCTGAAGAAGAAGAAGAAGAAGAAGAAGGGAGCGATTATGTGGGGCGGGGGACTAAAGGCACACAGGAAGGAGCAGGGAATCTGTTAGGTAACGTGAGCAGAGCGAGCGAGCGAGAGGAGTGCACAAGACAGCAGGCAAAAAAAACCCCTCAACCCCGCATCCCACCTTTTTCGCTGTTTACAGCAAGCCACGCCAGCTCTTAAAGGCGCAGGAGGCCTTTTCTGAGGAGCGGGAGACAGAAGGAAGGTGGGGATGTCTTGTGACAGCGCTCGGCTTTAATGGGAGAGCGCTACATGTACGGCGCCTGCTCGTGGCCCACGGGCACAAAGGAGAGCGCTGCCTGCGACAGAACATGCGCTTCCTTCTCCAAAATGGTCGCTACTGAGTGGCTGGATTGGGAGAGGAAACTCAGCCAGTCACTGGGACTGTTGGGGGTCCAAACGTTGGAAGAAAGGGCAACAGAACATTTGTTCTCCGAGCATAGGAAGCTGCCTTGGACCAAGTCAGACCATCTGGTCCCTCTAGCTCAGTGTTGCCTACACTGACTGGCAGCAGCTCTCTAGAGTTTCAGGCAGGAGGCATTCCCAGGCTACCTGGAGACATCAAGGATCAAACCTGGCCCCTTCTACATGCAAAGCTCTGAACCTTAACCCTGTCCTTTGCCATCATCTCCTTCCTGTTCTGACTGCTCAAGGACGCCTGATGTGAATGGAGCATTCGCATGGAAGGGGCTCCTTATTTCAGAGTATTACAGAGAAACACATCAGCTCTGTGGTGTACCACAATCTGAAATGTTGATCCAGACATTCGTATTTCTTCTTTCAGGTTCTCCTTATCTCTTGTCATTCCTGTGCTGGCACAATCGCACACTCTCGCACAAATGTATCCACAACCCAGATTTCCCCCTCAAGTCAAAAGCCTCTTTCAGTCCCAAAGTGGCAAAATGCTTCAATTCTGTCCAGTTCCTCTGTTTAAGGCTGTGTCCAAATGACACGTTTGCTGTGTTTCCACTATACCTCAAGTGGGGTCTATGGGAGTTCTAGAAAGGCTGTCCAAACCAGGGGTGGAGGAGGAATTCAGTTTGCTTTTCCCAGTGGACCAATCTAGTTTGACAATTCTGAGTTTGCTTGCAAAACAGAACACAATGATCAGTCAGATTATGCACTTCTCCAGATTTTGTGATGCAGTTCCAATCCCCCAAATTATATATATATATTAAAAAACATACAAATATGTATTTTAGGGGAAATGCATTGAGAAATATTAAGAAATTTGTATTTTGTGGGAAGACTGCATACAAAACGTATCAAAAATGTGTATATTTTACCTGCAGATTTTGTGTGCATTCTTTTGGAAAGTCCACAATAAAATGGGACACGCTGAATGCATGGTTGAGCACCAGTGAAACTGACACTAAATTAAGTTAGGCTGGTCCATCCATCCTTTGTCCAAACACAGTGATGGCTAGCGGTTCCATGTCAGTGGGGCAGTGGAATCAGATCCGATTTTTATCCACACTTTCAAGAAGCTGTCTAAGGTGCTTACCTTTTTACCTGACTGCTTCCTTTTTACCTGACTGCTTCCACCTGAGTGTGCTGATCCGAGACTGGCCCAAGTCTGCCTCACAAAAAGACATGTGGTGTGCATGAAGGGCTGTTCTGATGGCGGTCCCATTCCACTGGAGAGTCATATTTCTAGGGTTGGATTTAAAATTCAGGCTGCTCAATTAAAGTGAATTTGCAGCTCTTACGCAACAAACCTGGTCCTCCTGCCCCATCAGACTTTTTGCAGAAAGTTAATTGATGGGAAAACTCTCATTCATTTCAATGGAGCACGTCTGTTTCCTGATTGTGCTCTATATTTTTAAACTTTATTATTATTGTTGTTGTTATTTATAGAAGTACAGTAGAAGTGAGCAGCTTTTGAAAAGAAAACAATGATGCAGACCAGGTATTAAATACAGTTGACATAAGCTCATTTGGCATATGATAATGCTAGCTTATCAACCAGTGGGGTAGTAATTAATTTTGAAGTGCAGGGGGTCATCATGACAGCCCCCATAGCTGAGAGTGCCACCATTGCTGCCCTCCAGTATCTGCCATTTGAAGCAGTTGACTCACTCAACCTAATGATGGGGCTGGTCCTGTCAATATTGTGCTATGTACTGCTGATTTTTGCAAACAATTTTGCAAAGTGTTATCATTAGCATGAAGTAAGAACCCCATCAAAGAAAAGGAAAAAGAGTATCCAGCCTCTGCTTGATTATTTTCCTATTTCTCTCACTTTAGCTACGCTAATCTGCCACAGTGTAAGAACATAAGAAGAACCCTGTTGGATCAGGCAAAAGGTTCATCCAGTCTAGCATTGTTCTCACAGCGGCCAACCAGATGCTCACAAACAGGACCTGAGTGCAGCAGCACTGCCCCTACTATAAGCATACTCCCTGCTATAAGCATGCTTGAAAGCCTTATTAGCACCTCTTTCACTTGCCAGAGCAAGGAAAATCCATAAATTATCCTGGTGCAGTGACAGATGATGTGATTGCTCCTGCTCTGAAAAAGTACCAAAGCCCTCTCAAGATTAGCAGTTTCCCCAAGCTACCCAAGGTTCCCTTTTCTTCTAAAACATCTTATCGATATTTGCCTAGCCCTTAGTACTTGCTGAAAAGGACCTCCTCTGGAGATGTTCACATCAGCTCCATCATTTACTTCTTGTTATTTAAAATCTTGACTGCTTGTGCATGATCTAGAAATCGCATGAAGAGTTTTCATATGTATATGCATGCATGAATGCATGGACATATAAGATAGATTGCAAATAAATATAGACTGCAAATAGTTATAGGTGTAATTAAAAAAGGTAAAGGCTTGGGGTGTGTGTGTTTATGCAACAAAAGATGGTGTGTGTGATAGAAAATAGAACCAGAATATGTGAGCCTTAATCATGTATATTATAGACAGTGTGTGGGTGACTCATAGAAATTAGAGACAAAATTCCTATGACATTGCCTTTAGTCATCTTTTGGCAACAATCTCCAATTCAGGTATAAACGACTCAATCAATCTCTTTGTTGATGGTGTTTAACTGCATTTTGATGAATTCCATGCAACAAAATGCACCGGGCTGAATTTTGTAATGTTATCTTTCCCTAAGGGGGAAAAGGAAATTGTCCAAGGGAGTTAGTGATATTTTCATTGTAGTGGGTGTCAACACTTATCTGACACTGTCCAGAAGAAACAAGGCAGCCAATTCCTACAGTGCTTGAGGGGGAAGAAGGCAGTGCAGGACACACTTTCTCAAACATGGCAGGATTTACTAGTGCAGAAAAAACTAGACAAATAAAGTCTGGAAACTGAAATAAAATAAGGGGTGGAAGCACATAAACAACAGATAAAGAATTTAAAAAACAACATGGCAGGGCTATAGACCAGATCAATGATGAAGTCTTTGTGTTTTGTATTATAAATGCCACATTTCTCCCATGAACTCTCTGGTTAGTCAAGAGGATTTTAATCTACTGTCTCTAAGCTATATAACTGAGCAGACATTTTCTCTGCCTGAGGAGCTACTGAAGAACATCAGCTTTACAATACAAAGGATCTTGCATTTTGTATGATGGTTGAGCCAAATCTAGTGTAACAGTGAAGAGAGCACTGAGCTTGGAGCTGAGGCCCTGGCTCCAAAGTCCAGCTGGGGCATAAAATCACATGATGTCTACCATGAGCAAATTGTTCTCAATTGCCTGTGGTTAAATAGACAAGCGGAGACAGGGAGAGGAGGGTGCCCTATTCCAGGTTAGTAAGGGTTCTAGGCCAGTATTGTGCACCCTCTGGCTGGCAATGGCCCTCCAAGGTTTCAAGCAGAGCAGAGGTCTTTCACATCACCTGCTATGACAGGAATGGGGAACCCTTGGCCCTCCAGATATTACTGAACTACAAGTCCCATCAGCCCCAGCAAGCATGGCCAATGGCCAGGGACGATGGGAGTTGTAGTTCAGCAACATCTGGAGACCCAAAAGTTCTCCACCTCTGCGCTATGTGATCCTTTTTTTTTAAGTGCAGGGATGACTCAAGACATTTTGCTGCCTGAGGTGGATAAGTTGGCAGCCACCATTCCATGTGCCAGAAGCCAACCAGACTGGCAGCTGAATTTATTTCAATGCTGACAATGAGAACATTCACCACACCACCACATGGAAGCAAATTAGCACAGGTAGAGATGGGGGGCGGGACTGAGAGCCAGTGTGGTGTAGTGGTCAGAATGTTGGACTACGACCTGGGAGACCCGAGTTCAAATCCCCACATAGCCATGAAGCTCACTGGGTGACCTTGGGCCAGTCACTGCCTCTCAGCCTCGGAGGAAGGCAATGGTAAACCCCCTCTGAATACCGCTTACCATGAAAACCCTATTCATAGGGTCGCCATAAGTCGGAACGACTTGAAGGCAGTCCACTTCCATTTCAGAGATGGGGGGGGGAGTTCATTTGTTCTGTTTGCATTTGAATGCAAACCTATTACTCTGCACTTTCCAAGCCAATACATGAACCCAGAGATAGCTATCCTTCAAAATTTGCACTTTTTCAGATTTTGTGATACAATTTTCTAGCCAAACATTACAAAACTGCATGTATCAACAGAAATGGCACATAAAAATGTGTATATTCATGAAAATGACATACAAAATGCCGTATATTAGGGAAATTTCTTGCAAACATGCATAGGGCAGCAATGTGCACTTTTTACATGCAGTCTATCCATGCAGCCTTTGACGATCACAGTATTTTTATTTATTTATGTATTTGATCCCATTTATGAATTGCTTTCTATGAAACATAGAGAAGTGATTTTACACAGTAAAAAGTAACATCAACAATAACAGCAATTAAAAACAATTCTACATGTAAAAACAATTCCATATATTAATTAAAAACCATTATTTCTACAGACTCTTGGTTAGCTAAAACCTGGGACACTGCAAGCATGGCTAAATTAACAAATTTAGTCGAGTAAGAGAGGGTAGACAACGAGAAACTACTTTTATAGAGAAATTGAGTCTGTCTATTTCACACTGGAATAACAAGGTGCAAGATTCAGTAAATCCATATTTTTATTGGGAGAAATTTATGAGCTAAGGATAGAGAGAATATATGAATAAAAGAGCTGGGAAAGGGATTATTGTTGAGTTATTTTCTCTTGGAAATGTGATGTTATTGAACTCCAGCTAATGCTTAATTGGTGACCTGATTGGTGATATGATAGATGATTGTTGTTGTTATATGCCTTCAAGTCAATTATGACTTATGGTGACCCTATGAACCAGTGACCTCCAATAGCATCTGTTATTTTTAAAGGAAATATAGATAATTTTAAAGGAAATATTGATAAATGAAAGGAAATATTGATAAATGAAAGGAAATATTGATAAAATTATCATTCTTAATATTGATAGTTTAGTAGGTTTTTTTAATTGTTTTTGAAAATAGCAGCAGAAAATTGCTACATAAAAATCCAATCCTCAACGAGGTTTTGTTGTTACATGCCTTCAAATCAGTTACGACTTATTTGCAACCCTATGAATCAGCGACCTCTGATAGTATCTGTTAGAAACCATCCTGGTCAGATCTTGTAAGTTCAGGTCTGTGGCTTCCTTTATGAAATCAATCCATCTCTTGTTTGGCCTTCCCCTTTTTCTACTCCCTTCTGTTTTTCCCAGCATTATTATCTTTTCTAGTGAATCACGTCTTCTCATGATGTGTCCAAAGTATGATAACCTCTTATCTGCTTTTTTCACAGTCCAACTTTCACATCCATACATAGAGATCGGGAATACCATGGTCTGAATGATCTTGACTTTAGTGTACAGTGATACATCTTTGCATTTGAGGACCTTTTCTAGTTCTCTTATAGTTGTCCTCCCCAGTCCTAGCCTTCTACTAATTTCTTGACTATTGTCTCCATTTTGGTTAATGACTGTGCCAAGGTATTGACAATCCTTGAACAGTTCAATGATAGATGATATTATTGTTATATATTAAATTATATTTATGGATTGATGATGTAATTCTTTATTATATATCAAAAATGTATTTATAACTAATACTTTAGCGACTGGGTAGAATTATATTGTATTGAAAATATTGCTTATATATATATATGACAGTTTTGAAAGCAACAAACAGAACTTCACTCAAGCTTGCTCTGGATCCCTATAACAGCATTTGTATGTTGGCAGCTGATGAAGGCAGAAGCTGAAACGTTTTGTTAATATAATAAAAACCTCTGTTTGGTTAATCACAATTACGTTCATATATATATATATATATATATATATATATATATATATATATATATATATATATGAGAGCCAGTGTGGTGTAGTGGTTAGAGTGTTGGACTACAACCTGGGAGACCAGGATTCGAATCCCCACACAGCCATGAAACTCACTGGGTGGCCTTGGGCCAGTCACTGCCTCTCAGCCTCAGAGGAAGGCAATGGTAAACCCCCTCTGAATACCGCTTACCATGAAAACCCTATTCATAGGGTCGCCTATAGGGAATATATATATTCCATATATAAAAAACAGTTCCATCACAGATACAGACTGGGATAAAGATCTTCACTTAAAAGGCTTGTTTTTCCCCAAAACATCACACGATTCTTTATATAAAATGGAAACACAGGAATCTGGGTCCGTGGACACCTATTTGTCTGGCGGTTTTGAATTTTCAAAGCCCTGACTCATAGGTTGGAATGACTTTTTGACTCACCTCATATCTAAGTCTGCAACTTGCGTTTTTGGTGTGATACATCAACTCAAGTTTTAATAATAATTTACATTCCCTTTGATTAATTGGTGGGGCTGATTCTGGAATATGAGATCCTGCGCAAGTTACACAAATCCACCAAGCCTCTCTTCCTTCCAGAAAATGTGTATAGGGAACAAAACTCCCCCTCTCCAACTTACAGTCTTTATGAAAGGACATAATTTGCTTTACAAAAAGAAATGGACACATCTGGATTATTTTCTTCTAAGACTAAGAGTTACTAGCATGGTGATGTGAGAGTGATTTTCATATCAATATCAAAATGTATTTTAAATCTAAATATTTAACAATCTTACATAAGGAAGAACTACCCATCCTTCAGGATCCTAAAGAGAGGCATCTTCAATTAAGGCTTTGCAATACATAAATATACTTAAATGTAATAACTAATCAGTCAGTTGGTTGATCGGTCACACCTGAATCTTGTCCTTGTTCCAAGCACTTCCATGCAAGTTTTCAATGCTATCCTCACAAAAGCAACCTTGTGATGTAGATTAGGCACAGAGATAGTGACTAGCTCAAGGTCATCTGGTAAACTTCATGGCTTTGCGGCTTTGCGAATTTGCAGAGCACTTCCAGGATAAGATTGCTTGCATCCGTCGGGACTTAGACTCTGATGTTATGACAGATGACTCCATTGAAGTGTCCAGAGCGCGGTCTTGTCCTTCATTGTTGGATGAGTTTCAGTTGGTGCAGCTCGAGGAAGTGGACAAGGTGCTTGGAATGGTGCGGGCGACCACGTCTGCCCTTGATCCTTGCCCATCTTGGCTGGTGAAGGCCAGCAGGGCTGTAACCACCGGCTGGGCCAAAGAGGTGATAAACGCCTCCTTGAGAGAGGGAGTAGTCCCTGGTAGTCTCAAGGAGGCAGTAGTGAGACCTGTTCTAAAGAAACCTTCTTTGGACCCAGATATTTTGAACAACTATAGACCGGTGGCGAATATCCCTTTTTTGGGCAAGGTCCTGGAGCGGGTGGTCGCCGGCCAGCTCCAGGCGCTCTTGGATGAAACCGATTATCTGGATCCGTTTCAATACGGTTTTAGGCCTGGTTTTGGCACTGAAACAGCCTTGGTCGCCCTGTATGATGACCTTTGTCGGGAGAGGGACAGAGGGAGTGTGACTTTGTTGATTCTCCTTGATCTCTCAGCGGCGTTTGATACCATCGACCATGGTATCCTTCTGGGGAGGCTCGCGGAGTTGGGAGTTGGGGGCACTGCTTGGCAGTGGCTCTGCTCCTACTTAGCGGATCGTCGCCAGAAGGTAGTGCTTGGGGAACATTGCTCGACACCCTGGACTCTCCATTGTGGAGTCCCTCAGGGGTCGGTCTTGTCCCCCATGCTCTTTAACATCTACATGCAGCCTCTGGGTGCGGTCATCAGGAGTTTTGGAGTGCGTTGCCATCAGTACGCTGATGACACGCAACTCTACTTCTCCTTTTCACCTTCTTCAGGTGAGGCTGTTGATGTGCTGAACCGTTGCCTAACCGCGATAATGGACTGGATGAGAGCTAATAAACTGAAACTTAAAGACTGAGACACTGTTGGTGAGCTCTTTACCTGCCCAGATGGTGGATGTTCATCCTGTTCTAGATGGGGTTACACTCCCCTTGAAGGAACAGGTTCATAGCTTGGGGGTCCTTTTTGACCCTTCCTTGTCGCTTGAGGCTCAAGTGGCCTCGGTGGCACGGAATGCGTTTTACCATCTTCGCTTAGTAGCCCAACTACGCCCCTATCTGGACAGTGACGATCTCGCCTCAGTTGTTCACGCTCTGGTAACCTCTAGACTGGACTACTGTAATGCGCTCTACGTAGGGCTGCCCTTGAAGACCGTTCGGAAACTTCAGCTAGTGCAAAATGCGGCAGCCAGGTTGTTAACGAGGACCCACTGGTCTGCGCATATAACACCTGTCCTGGCCCGCCTGCACTGGCTGCCTATTTGTTTCCGAGCCATTCAAGGTGCTGGTTTTGACCTATAAAGCCTTACACGGTGTGGGACCACAATACCTTGTGGAACGCCTCTCCCGCTATGAACCTACCCGTTCACTTCGTTCAATATCCAAGGCCCTCCTCCGGGTACCAACTCATCAGGATGCCCGGAGGATTGTTATTAGATCTAGGGCCTTTTCTGTAGTGGCCCCCGAACTGTGGAACAGCCTACCTGTGGAGATACGCCTGGCGCCTTCGGTACTTTCTTTTAGGCGCCAGGTTAAGACCTGGCTATACTCCCAGGCATTTTAATGTTCAATGTGTTTCATTTATTTTTTTTTTCCGTTTAACTTGTTGCTGATTTTATTGTAATTTTATTGTAATATTGTATTTTAATCTTGTTTTGTTCACCGCCCAGAGAGCTATTCGCTATGGGCGGTTTAAAAATGAAATAAATAAATAAATAAATAAATAAATAAAATAAATGGCTGAGTTGGGATTTGAACCACGCTTTCTCTATCTGGCATACAATGCCTTCCCCATTAATAGCCCATCAAACAACCAATTACAAATCTTTTAACTGATTGACAACCCTGTTGGTATTGTTATAGGATGAGGGGGGTTTGGTCTGGATTATGTCTTTGAGTCACTCCTAGAAGAGATTAAATTGGTGTTCCCGGAGCAAAGGGAATGGGAGTGCCAGCAAAGGCAGGAGGCGCAACAGCAGAGTGGGACAGGCAGCAAAGGGAGCTGATGTTCTAGCAGCTTGAGAGCATCTCTGAAGAAGGAGATCCCCATATGAGGACATGAGGGCCCTGCCTGAACTGCTGCTACAAGGGGCTGAGATTGACCCAGAAGCTCAGCTGCAGAGCACCCAGACTGGGGTGGCTAAAGAGATCCAGGAAGTAGAAGGGCAGTTGAAGGGCTTGGGCTGCACAGAGTTGCTATTGGTAGCGGAGGAGGAAGAGGCATTGACTGCCCAGGAACCTGCTAATGGAGAAGATCCTTGGAAAGCCTGAAGTGAGGCCCCAAGGAGTGGAGGGGGCAGGCCAGAAGGGGAGAATGAAAGTGCCTCAGAGAAGAGTGAACTACAGGCTGGAGATGAGCTGCTTCCAATAGATTTCTTCACTCCATGTGTGCCAGCTGTGGAAGAAAATGTGCAGGGTGAGCAGTGGGGAGCCATGTGTACAAGCGTGAGAGGAACCCCCAGTGCCTGTAGAAATGGGTGAGATAAAATCCTTGAGTGACTTTGCCCCTTGGGTGCCCCTTTAAGGAAACTGCAGCAGCAAAGGGTCACCCAGGGTCCTGTGAGTTTTGCGGACAAGAGGCACTGGGAGAGTTACTTGCCTTTGTTTGGGCCTATGATTTAGTCTGGAAATAGTGAGAGTAGACAGAGACGAAAACGTTTGGCTGCCAACCTGAGTGGAAAAGGCCAGCTCGTCCTGAAGAAAACACCCCCAGATAAAGAGTTGTGGTAGAACTTTGATTTAGGTTTGGAACAGGGGATGAATTGGTCCGGCCTAAGCACTTGTCCCAAGGCAGTGAGAGGGAGAAAGATGGACAAAGTCTGCAGGGTGCCATTGAAAGGGCAGATGTGCCCCTGGAGATGTGTCCCAGGATCCTTCATGCAGCAGCAGAGATCAACTTGGACTGGGAACTTCCTGAAACCCCAACACAAATATCCACGCAGGCAACTGCATGGTTTGGGGGTGGGGTTTGTGCTTTTGGTACTGTTTTCTGATTTGCTGTAGGGATCCATCCCAATAGTCTTGGTATTGGTTTTGTAGTGCTTTTGGTTTATGCTGTTTGCATGCTAGTGGTGATGGAAACTGTTTAATGATTTTTAGTAATTATTCTGATAGCTTTCTGCAATAAGTTTTTATGTTTAAGATATGCTATAGTGTGCCTATTAGATTTTGTGTGTGTGCACATGCACACATGCACCTGTTTAGAACAGCAAGGGAAAATGTATGTGCTTTTGAGGGCTGCTTAGCCTGAATGGATTGTAATGAACTGAAAAGTGGCTTTTAAGGAATGGGTTACTTTGTACTGGTATTGAGTGAAAATGTTACTGTACCATAATTACGGGCTGTTGATGATGTATATTTCAGTGTTATTATTAACTTGTGTTACTTCTGCACAGGGAAAGCTATTATTCTGTTGTTTGTTTGTAGGTCTGGGACAGACCTTTTTCAGGGGAGTGGATAGTTTTATAGGATGGGGGTGGTTGGTCTGGATGTTTTCTTTGGGTCCTCTTCCAGACTGTGATTTTGAATCTGTAGAGACAGAATTGTAGTAGAGAAATCTCCTGTACTGGTTAAAGTTAACCAGTTTCTTCGTTATGTGGGTCTGTCAAGTACCTGATCTACATATTTAAAGACTTGGTCAAGAGCAGATGTGTTGCCATAGGGACAAATGATGCTCTACTAAGAAGGGTAGGTCTCCCCCCACCCTCATCCTGGAGCCATGAGGTAGCCTGTGTGTGTTTAGTTTAATCTCATGTGAAGCTGGACTGATTTGAAGTGGGAGCTGGAAAGAGAGACAGGCATGCCTCACTCTCTGAATCCAAAGCTGTGGCTTTGAGAGGCCTCCCCAGAGGCCTAATGGGGAAGCAAGATCTGTTGCGGAGTTAATGCTGTGAGCCTTCCCATCTTATGCTCAGGTTGTATATATGTATAAAATGGAAATGTACTGCCTTCAAGTCGATCACGACTTATGGCTACCGTATGAATAGGGTTTTCATGGTAAGCGGTATTCAGAGGGGGTTTACCATTGCCTCCCTCTGAGGCTAGTCCTCCCCAGCTGGCTAAGGCCTGCTCAGCTTGCCACAGCTGCACAAGCCAGCCGCTTCATTGTCCGCAACTGCCAGCTGGGGACAACTGGGCTCCTTGGGACTATGCAGCTTGCCCACGGCTGCACAGGTGGCAGGGCACGTAACCCCTGAGCCACTCACTGTGGGGGTGATCTTTAGCTGGCCCTTTACACCCAGGAGACACGAGCGGGGATTTGAACTCGCAGACTTTGGACTCCCAGCCAGGCTCTCCTGCCAGCTATGCTATACCAGCTGTTATATATGTTTAAATAAAACCATATATCCTAAAGATACCATAGCCTCCCCTGACCTTCATTACAAGGAAACCGAACCCTGAGTAAGCACTGGAACCCCTGGAAGTCTCTCACCACTCGTAGACTGGGGTAGACACAACAGTATGGTATCCATACTTTCTCACGAACTGTCCCGCCCACAATGGGAAGAACATTTTGCAAATCGTCCTTGTCAATCTGATCTTTCTACAGCTAGTCTAGACTAGGATACATGTGAGGACAAGACAAAGTAGAATGTGTTGATGTTTTTTATTGGACAGTTTTTTGGGGGGGAAAGGAATGTAACTATTTTCCAAGTAATTCCTTGAGTCACATGTTAAAGGCAATTCATTATTATTATTGTTGTTGTTGATATTAATAAATTATTATTATTATCATTAATAAATCTCTCAAAAGTATTGATAGTCTCACCAACAGTAGCAAACTCACACAATTTGATTTTTCATAATTTTTGCCTATTTCTGTCTGACTAAATGGACCTTTCCTCCTGCATACCTGGGCTATGTCAACATGCCTGAATGTCCCTGGGTATGATTGCCTGGCTGTCTGGAAGTGCCCCTGTGTCTGGATATACCTGAAAGTTCACTTAACTCATATCAAATTAGCATGCTTTGGCATTACTCAATAACTGGTCTGCTCAGAATCTGCTCAACATTCTTTTGCTATGTGGCTCATTGCAGTTTAATTGACAGGATTTGTGATGTAGGTTTCCTTCCTAGAGACCACAAAATTGACAAAAGGCTCAACCCATCAAATGTCAGTGAGAGAAGTGGCTTACATTCTGAGGCCTTGTCAGGTCAAGCTAGTCAATCAACATGTTCAAACCTTGATCTTTCACCTGAGCTGCACCAGATTCTTTGCAATGCTGAGCTCCATGAGTTCCCGTTCTGTTGCTGCTGAGCCCATGTTCTCCTGTCAGGAGTTTGGCTTTACAGTATTGGCACTGATGGCAGATTCCCTTCTGAGGTGAGGAACAGCTTTGGAGGAGGGTGGGGAGGGTGAATTTGTCATGATCAGGGGGCAAGGGGTTAAACCCCACTCCCTGTGTAGCAATCCTGATCCTGATCAGCTGCCTCCCTGCCCCCATGGATGTCCTTTAAAACTAAAGAACTAGACATGTTAAATGCAATCCATATTAAACTGTTATCATCTAGTTTGGCCCTCAGCCATCTCCCACTCACTCACCTCCTCCCAGCTAGCCACACTCCATCACAGATAGTCATAGGTGTTATGTAACACAGTGATGCTAAATAGCTAAAGCCCATCAATTTTGGGGGGAGCTGATAATGCCACTGGCAGTACATATCACATGCTGCAAAAGTGATAGCATATGCCGGATGTGGTTTTTTCCCCTTAACTGTAACTCTTTACCTATTAAAAAATGTTCTTTGCCCAACAGAGCCAAACTCCCTGCATTCAGATCTTTTGTTTGTTATTTAAACAAAGCAATTCATGTACATTTTGCAGTGTAAGCACAAAAAAAGGGAAAAAAAAGGGGGGGAGGCCACTTCCTCCAGGGAGCTTACACTCTAAAGCTTGGCTCAGTGGGGTGAGAACAGAGGAAGAAGAGGGAGGAGCAAAGCAGAGGGTATCAAGTGATGAATGGGACCAAATGCAGTCTTGTGTAGCCTTCTTGTTCTGTTGAAATTATGATTACTTAGGTTTTAAAGAATTAAAAACAGCCCGGTAAAACTCTTAAAGCAAAGCAAAACAAAACAAAAAGCTTGGGCATAGAGAGGGAGCTGGAAGATGACTCTGGTCAGGGTATCTTCAGCCTTTCCTTGTTTGCGACTGCCTCCTTAGTCTGCGTGTTTATGACCATAAGAGTTAGTGTTTGTTGACTTTAAGAATTTAAGGACACAATGCAAATAGGACAAAAAGTCTTTCCATGCCCATACATGACTAGAAATGTCCATCAAGCTACTTTTTGCAGAGCATATGCACATTCCAGGGCATGACAGAGAGAGAAAAAGATTACCAATGTGTTGATTTTGAAACACAGGCTGAGTATACACCGTGCCTTTAAAGAACATTTAAAGTACATTTCCCTAACCTCCCAAAGAATCCGGGAATGGCAGCTTGCCGCTCACAGAGATACAATTCTCAGCACCGTTAACAAAGTACAGTTATCAGATTTTTTTTGCGGGGGGGATGTGCTTTAAATGTGTTTTAGAGGTATGGTATGTACACAGCCTCATGTAGATTACTAAGCAGAAGAGTTTAGTCTCTGGACTGGAGAATTATTTGAGCATCTCTTATGGGGTAGCCATCTTATTTAGCAGAGACCAGAGAAGTCTTTGGGGGATGACATTTGAGGTAACTGGTAGGTTAGAAAATAAACACTACATGGGAGAGGCTCTGGCACCTGGGTTGCATGGCTCCTATCAAAAGAATGGTGGTAGGTCACCTAAATGCTTGCAGTTGTAATTTCAGAATAACCAGTCCTGATTCAGAGACATATTAGACACACACACACCACACCTAGTGCATTGTGGCACTATTATCCAGTCCAGGAAGAGTATAGATTAACCCAGTTCAGTACAGGATTCACTCCAATGCTTTGGGCAGGTCAGAAGAGGGGGAAGTTTCAGCAGTTGCATCTTCTCCAACCACTGCAGCATTATGATGGAAGCAGATGCAGTGCTAATTGGTTTGTCTTGATTTTATCCTCCCCCACCCACAGCTACACTAACAACATAAGAAGAGCAATAGTCGAGCAGTCAGTTTCTCACCGTGGCCAACCAGGTGCCTATGGGAAGGCCACAAGCAGGACATGAGCTCAAGAGCCCTCTCCCCCTTTTTCCAGAGGCATACACATATAAAGCCATTATGATTAAAATAGCCTCTGATAGACTTATCCGCCACGAATGCAGAGCTTGGAAAAGTTACTTTTTTGAACTACAACTCCCATCAGCCTCAGCCAGCATGGCCACTGGATTGAGCTGATGGGAGTTGTAGTTCAAAAAAGTAACTTTTCCAAGCTCTGCGAATTTGTTTAATCTCTTTGTAGTCATCTCGGTTGATGGCCATCCCCACATCTTATGGCGGCGAATTCCATATGTCCGCCACATGCTGTGTGAAAAAGTACTTGTTTTTGTCCGTCTTGATTCTCCCACTGTTCATCTTCATTGGATAAATCCCATATTCTAGTAGTATGAAAGAGAAACGTTCTCTCTATCCATTTTCTCCACTCTGAATTATATAATATACCTCAACCATGTTTTCCCCTCACCCCAATTTGCCTTTTCCCCCTGTCCCATTCTAGTGATGTATTTCTAGTTTAATTGTTCTACTGTTTTGATTTGTTCTTAAAGTAAACCGCCCTAGGAACATGACTGAAGGGTGGCATAAAAATACCTTGGTCAACAAATAAGGATGATTATGAAAGGTAAGTGAAAGTGCAGATATTCCTGGCTACTATTATTTTATAATGGAAAAAACCCTAAAGGGTTTTTAGAGGTCTTTGCACCCTCGTGACTCTGGAGACAAAAAGAGACTGCTAAAGATGTCAAACTGGGTGGACATGCTTAGCCCTGGGAGAATGGGCCTTTGGATAACTAAAGAGGTGGCCAAATACAGATGATGTGTTGCTGCATAGTCTAAATAGGTGGAGGTCCTTCTGGAAGAGGGTGAGTCTTTCTTCCCCGACTCCAGCTAGTGGTGATGTCACAAGGTACGTGTGTCCCTCAGTCCTGAATCTGGGTCTGAAAGTGACACAGAGAGGCCTTTCTTGCTGTCTGGAAGAACCCAGAGCTATAACTTTAGTGCTCCCCCCCCCCAAAAAAAGCTGATATCCCAATCAGGATCTGTCAGAGTGTTAATGCTCTGAACCTTCTGTCTCATGCAAAGGCTATGTATGTGTGTAAATAGACCCACAGAAATGCCATCAGTTTCCAGTGAACTTTGTTCCAGGGAAACCAAACACATCAGGCCCCTGAAACCTCTCACTGCTCGGAGATGGGAGTGTGCATTGTAACAACAACATCAGTTATCTTCAGTCTTTCTTCCTTGAGGGACCCTGTTCCACATTACTCATCTGCAGAGGAACTCCCACACATGTCACATAACCCCTGTGTATCCCAAAGGATTCTGGGGCATTTGGGTGGCATAAGTTTAATTAACATGGCATGCTTGATTTCACCTTGTGAATGAGAGTACACCCTAGAACACACCCAACACTCCCTTGTTTCATTGGAGTGGAAGATTGATTTTGGTAGGCAGCTGTCATTAAGGGGCACTAGTCTTCTGTTGTCATCTGCTCACTGAGGAAGCCCAAGTTTTCCGAAAACAGAGTTTTAAACCACTGTTATAAACCATGCTTTGTAACTCAATCCTGCCTTTGGCTTGTGCTGTTGAAAGTGTTATCTAACCTTGATGGAAAATATGGCTAGAAAGGGGGGAAAGTACTGCCTGTTCTCAAAGAGCCCAGAGTGGTTCTCTTGGACAGCTGCTAAGCACTTTGGGCAGAGAGATGGCACCAGAGGCATACTCACTCATTCCCAAAGAGCAATCCATAGCCTGTATCTGAAATGTGATATTCTTTACAGACAGTATCCCCAGGCCTTTCCTTTGTTTAATTCAGTGCGTTCAGCAACTTCTGCAACAATCTGTCACCACCAGCCAAATTAATTATTATTATTTATTTCCCAATCTTTTTCAAGGCTCTACCATTAACATTTATTTTAGCCCAAATCCAGTTGGCCAACCAAGATGTCACAAAACACCAAGCAAACCTGTAAGTTCTCCAGAACTCTTCATTAAGCTGATTGTGGTGCTTGACGGTAGGAGAACAAAAACAACAAGGAAAAAAGGCTCAGTGTTGTAGCCATAAAGTCTAAAATGCTTCCTTCTTCCCTTTGTTCCCCCACCATCTCCGCTGCTGAGGTGCAACCTCACTCAAGGGATTTTGACATACAGGTGGGACAACCTACCTGTCAATAATGTGATGCCATAATGATGCCATGTGACTGACAGGTGGACAACCCCACCCACCTGTCAAATTTGGCCCAGTCCTGACAAGGATATGACCCATGAAGCCAAAAAGAACCCCACCCCTCCAGGGCTACATTTAGACTCGGTCTCAAGATGGAGATTGCTGACTGGACTGTATTCATTTCTGATAGATGCCGCACGTCTCAGGTTGTACCTAGGATTCTGGGATAAAGAAACAATGGCTGACTCCCCTTTGTGGAAAGTTTATTGCATTTAACACTGCGGCTCAAATAAAATGGGTGGCTACAAAAATGATCCACCCATTCTGGAAAAGTGTTTCACCCCCATAGATATACAACTGCTGTCCACTATAATGCCACCCCTAGTGACCTGCAAAGGAGGCATCTGTTTTTTAATGGTGGCAGCCATTTTTAATTTCCAAACATTCAAAAATAATCTCAGAACAGGGTTTCCTAGGGAAAACAAAATGGCAGCAGATTCAATTCTTTTCTGCCTGAAAAAATGTAAACAAAATAGCAGTTTTGATTAGTGAAATGGCTGAAAAATGACCCTTGTCAATGTGATCCAACCCTACTATAATATTAAACCCTTTTTTCTGTGTGTTTTGTTTTGTTCCCCTCTCTCCCTCCACCCCCTGCTTTACATAACATCTAGATTGTGAAAGAGTTCTGGATAACTCAAACGCTTGCTTACTATTTTATGACATTTTAATTATTCTTACCTATAAAAGGTATTGCTCAACGGTTGATTCTGGATTTTTTCTTATGGACCAAGGTTGCTTCCTTTGTTTTTTGATTTTATGCTCTCACCCCAATTTTAAAAAAACACACCAATCTTGTTATTTCGACATGAGGTTAGGCATTGCATAAGTCTCTTGACTGGGTGTCACTGAAGCAAGAAGAGCAATGAAAGGAGAATCTTTTTAAAAGCATGATATTTTACCACTATCTACAAGGTGATTGATTTTGCATTAATTAAGGAGATTCTTTTATACACTATATACATACTTTCAGACAACTGCCACACTGTAAGCATAAGCTGGTTTTAAAATGATTAAGGCTGCAATCCTAACTATGTCTATAAAGGGCAAGATGCTTGTGACAATGTGGGCAGCAACATGTCCTTTTGACCCTTACCCTTCTTGGCTTATTAAAGCTTGCCAACGGGGTATGACCAAGTGGATCTAGGGTGCGGTCAATGAGTCTTTGCAAAAAGGAGTGGTTCCAACTTCCCTGAAACAGGCAGTGATCCGACTGCTCCTAAAAAAGCCCATACTGGACCCATTGGTTTGTACCGCCCAGTCACAAATACCCCCTTTTTAGGGAAGGTGATCGAGAGGGTTGGGGATGAAACAGATTATCTTGACCCATTCCAATCTGGGTTCAGGCCTGATTATGGGACTGAATCAGCCTTGGTCACCCTGATGGATGACCTTTATCGGGAGAAGGTTGGGGGAGTGTGACCCTGTTATTCTTACTTGATCTCTCAGTGGCTTTTGATACCATTGCCCACGGTATCCTTTTGAGCTGATTTGGTGAGATGGATATTGGAGGCACTGTTTTACAGTGGTTCTGATCCTACCTCCAGGGTTGTTTTCAGAGAATAGCATTGGGTACCATCTTGATCGCTCTTGGGAGTGGTCATCCAGAGATGTGGGGCAAGGTGTCAGCAGTACACAGATGATGCCCTCTCCTATTTCTCTGTAACAACTGGGAGAGGCTGTGCAAGCCCTGGACCAGTGGGCTGGAGGAGGGCCAATAAACAGAAGGCTCATCTACATGGTGGTTTTCTGTGTGTTTGGTGCTACTCACATCTCCTTTAAATTTGCATGGTTCACATGATGTTACTGGCAAATAGAAGCTATCATGCAATCCCCCCCCTGTAAATCTGTACTAATCCAATCCACTGATAATATGAAAAGGGAAGAAAAAAATGTCTTCACACCCTTTCTTTAGTGCTTGCAGGCACTTTGCTCCAATGCTTTTAGGTGGGTGTGTTAATGGTTCTCCTGTTCACACCCTCCTCACCCTTCGTTCATTTTATTTCCTGTAGGCTGACAAGCAACTTCTGGTTGCTCTCCTCCATTCTGCTGGCCTTTTTTTTAACTTGCTGCAAACAGTGCCTTTATTTTCTTTTCCCCCTAACTTGTGTGCAAAAATATAACACTGCTCAAACAAAGATTTGTATTTCAGCTGTATACTACCAAGGAAAACACAGATTTTTGCACTTCTGTTTTTTTTTTAAAGGAACCTACTGTAGCTGATAGAACAGACTGAGCATGCTTGGTCACATTAGCAGAGGAAGTGGAAACGTATAATCAGAGAGTGAGGCCACAAGGAAAAAGCAAGACTAATCCTCCCCAGTGGAATGCCTGCTTGTGTGAATGGGGAAAAACGATTGGCAGCTAACATTTCAGCAGGAACTGCAAATGATACAAATGAAAAGTGAAGTTAAAAGAAGTGTATTTCCTACAAAGAAATGCTCCAATGTAGATGAGCCCTGAGTTTGAACCCTAGCAAGACGGAGGTGCTGTGCATTTGTGGTTCCTGAGATCAGCTAATTTGTCAAGTGCCTGGATTGGATGGGGTCGTACTTCCTCTGAAAGAGCAGGTTCGTAATCTGAGGGTGCTCCTGGATCCATCTTTGTTGCTAGAGGCCCAGGTGACTGCAGTGGCTAGGAGTGCCTTTTACCAGCGTTGGCTGGACTGTTGTAGCCTGACAGCTGGGTACCTGTCCATACACTGATAACCTCCAGGCTGGATTAATGTAATAATAATAATAATAAAATTTATTTCTACCCCGCCCTTTTTCCAATAGGACTCAGAGCGGCTTACAACTAAAAACAACACCAATTAAAACATACAGAAGTATACTATTAAAAAAGAATTAAACTATGAGAAAAATTAAAACCATAAAATATAGGTTAAAAACAGCGGACAATTTAAAATAATAAAATCATATAATGTAGTCACCAGACCTATGACGCTTAATCCTGGTCGTTCTCTATCCCAAATGCCCGTTGAAATAAAACAGTCTTTACTTGTCGCCGGAAAGACGGCAAGGAGGGAGCTGATCGCACCTCACTCGGAAGGGAGTTCCACAGCCTAGGGGCGGCATTGTAATGCATTCAATGTGGGGCTGCCCTTGAGTTTGGCCAGAAGCTGCAGCTGGTGCAAACTGAGGCGACATGACTTGTCTCCGAGGCACGGTATTGCCAACATGTTATTCTGCTGCTGAAATAATGGCTCTGACTACCCATTAGATAGTGGGCCAAGTTCAAGGTTCTGGTTTTGGTATACAAAGCCCTATGCAGCTTGGGACTAGGATACCTGAAATATTGTCTTACCCCTTATATACCTAGTTGATCACTGTGCTCTGCAGGTGAGGGCTTCCTGAAGATACCATCTTATCAGGAGGTCCGTTCCGCTCAACATAGGAAGCAGACCTTTAGTAGTATGGCACAGACACTGAAATTTCCTCCCCTTAAATATTAGGCAGGCACCATCTCTGTTATCTTTTCAACACCTACTGAAGATCTTCCTCTTTCAACAAACCTTTTAAGCAGAGACCTTATCCCACTCTGATCTATACTGGAATTGCTTTTTATGATGTTTTAAAAGTTTTTTTTTAAGATGTTTTGTTTTAATATGTTTTTAAAGATATTTTGTTTTAATATATTTTAAAGTATTTTGTTTTTAAGGTGTTTAGTGTTTTTAGTGTTTTTGTTTGCCACCCTGGGCTCCTTCTGGAATGGTGGGATATAAATTTATTTAAAAAATAAAATAAATAATAACTTCTTTTTAATTGAATGGCCCTTACTCTCAGGTAAGTGGGGTTAGGATCACAGCTCAAGGCTCTAATCCAATAAACATTTACCTGGGAGTAAGTCCCATTGAACCCAATGGAGCTTACTTCTGAGCAGACATTGTATTCGATTGCAGTCTCAGTCAAGTAACCATAGGACCTCTTGCTGTGGTAAGGGGCTGACGAGTCTTAGATGGACATTGTTAGCTCTCCTGCCACTGGGCTTCCACTGGATAAAAATGCCACTTATTCTAAGACCGTCGTTTCAGATTCCATCAGTGTTTGTGCTAGGTTGGGAGCCCCTCTTGGATATTTTTAAGATTAAATTGCAAAAGCAGTGCACTTTAAGAGCATTTGTCATGGTTATTTTTAAATATAACTACAGCTAAGTTATCAATAAAGGCCTCAATCACCCTTTCCCCCCCTTTTTTTAAAAGCCTAACGGGCTGATATTGATTCAAGTTCGCTTTGCCCACTAGCTGCTGCTTTTACCAAACAATTTTTCCTTGCAAAAAATATTGATATTAATATATATTAATAATGTACTATAAGGAAACAGATGGTTAATGCATCTTATCTTTAGTATATCAGATTTTATTTTCTTAAGTTTGTTTAAATATAAGTTATAATTTAACCTGTTTCCTTGTTTATATGTAATTCTTTTGCTTTTCTGTGTTTAAATACTGGTACCTGTATGGCTGGCCAAAACCACAAACAATAAAGATGAGATGAGATATCAATATTAATATTTTTAAAGGAAATATAGATAATTTTAAAGGAAATATTGATAAATGAAAGGAAATATTGATAAAATTATCATTCTTAATATTTATAGTTTAGAAGTGGATTTTTTTAAAAAATAGTTTTTGAAAATAGCAGCAGAAAATTGCTACATAAAAATCCAATCCTCGATGAGGTTTTGTTCTTACATGACTTCAAATCAATTACGACTTATGGCAACCCTACGAATCAGCAACCTCCAATAGCATCTGTTTAGATCCTGTTTAGATCTTGTAAGTTCAGGCTGTGGCTTCTTTTATGGAATCAAGCCATCTCTTGTTTGGCCTTCCTCTTTTTCTACTCCCTTCTGTTTTTCCCAAGCATTATTGTCTTTTCTAGTGAATCATGTCTTCTCATGATGTGTCCAAAGTATGATAATCTCAGTTTCATCATTTTAGCTTCTAGTTCTGGTTTAATTTGTTCTAACACCCAATTATTCGTCTTTTTTGCAGTCCATGGTATGTGCAAAGCTCTGCTCCAACACCACATTTCAAATGAGCGGAATTCCCATGCATTCCCTAGTGTAAAAATCAGTTCACTTTTTTTGCTACAACTGGGATGTGTTTGATTCCATTGTACTGCAGAGTGCTTTCACAATTATGGGTTAAATATTTTAAAAAGAGAAAAAAGGGGGTGATGGCCATTCAAAACTGTATGAAAAAAGGAGGGAGGAGCCCAGAATGCCAAAAATTGGGAAAAACCAGATAGTATCTTCAAAATAATTTTTTTCTTGTATAAAACAGTATAATAATATGCCCAACGCGTTTCAGCCCAACCAGGGCTTTCATCAGGGGATTTTGATTAGTTCTTAACTAAGATTTTTCTTATATTTAGAACAAAATAACTGCAACATTTATGAAAAACACCATAGGTTAACACAAAAACTTAACCTATGGTGTTTACCAGCTATTCAGATTTCAAATACATATTCCAAATCATGTTTTGTCTGGATTTGATAAGTTTACAAGTTTGCCATCCTTCATGTTGTTATTAAAAATGTTAGATTCTAGACTATTGAGACAAGAGAAAACACACAAACTAGCATAGAGCCTGTCCTAGTTTAGTGTTTAGTTAATTTGTTCTTACATTAGAATTGCAGCCCAGAGGTTAGTTTGTTCAGAAAAATGCAGTCAGAACTGGAGGAGAAGGGGGCAGGGGGCAGGGGTTGACAGGGCTTTAAGACAGGCATAGTTTCAAAAGTATGTACAATGGTGAGTGCTGAGCCAGGGCTGGCTCTACCAGTAGGCAGAGTAAGGAAGCCCATGACAGGTGAGAGGTTTGAGTACCACAACAGGGTAACAATTTGCCAATTGGAGTGGCACTCGTCACTGCAGCATCTTGTCTTTCTTGTTATTTAAAAATATATATATATAGTCAAGGGACAGCTGGCCATGCACATATATGGATGCAGATGCACATCTTATTATTATTCCAAAATAAATTTGTTTACCATCGAGGAAGCAGAAGCAAATGTAATTTTATTCCTGTAAATAAAATTTAATTCCTGCAAACTCTTTTTTGCTCTAACATATCAGGAATGTAGAAGTAGGGGCCCTCTATACCACAGTTTAATGTGGGTTTGAAGCTTCTTACGCCTCTATTAATCTACCATCATCCATACGATATCCTCCTCATCTCACTGCCCTTCCACACTTTTTCCTTCATCAACCTGGACTTTCTTTATCCAGTGATAATTTGAAAAGGGAGAAGACCAATCCCAATCTGCCGCTAAGGAGAGTTGGTGGTTGTGTTGCTCTGCTTTTGCGAATGGGGTGGTTCAGCTCCTAATAGCAACTCTTCCTCCCTCTTTCAGTTTGTTTCCCATTTGCCTTTCCATCAGCAATCTTGTGTATTTCCGGTTGGCTAGTGATAGTGCAGCATTCTTTTTTCTATTTAAAATGGAGGCTAAGACTGGGATTGGATATCCCCCACTTTAAGATCAGCTGCTGCCCCCATCCATTTCCTGTTTTAAATTATACTTTGTCATTTTGCTAACCATACATTCCAAGAAAGATTCCACTTTTCAACTCTGGGTTGGGTATAGATAGGGCCCACTGTTTTGCAATGAGTAAGATGAGGTTTAAAAGGTTAACTGTTCCTACTAGAAATATCTGATATTTGCAAAAGCTATTTACTACACATATTTTATTGCAATGGGCTGCATGTACACCAGAAATCTGAAGCACATTTAAAGCATATCCCCCCCCCGAATAATGGGAACTGTAGTTAAGGGTGCTGAGCATAGTAACTGTGCAGGGTAATGTACAGTCCCCAGGATTCTTCACAGTACGCCATGGGCTTGAAATTGATAGCGTGTGCACAGCCGTAAGTAGCCAATAGAAATGGAAAGAGTTGTCAAATTTGGTTCTCTCAGGTTCTCATTTTTCAAACCTGAAATTCAGTTCTTCACACTTCTGCAGCAATTTGTGATTTTTTAAAAACCAATTCCTCATGAAAATTCTCCAGCATTTTAGTGTGAATTTCTCCTAATAAACACATTTTTGTAGGCAGTTTTGACTAATGTACACATTTTGCAAGCCATTTCTCATCATATAAATGCATTTTCACTCATATGTTCATTTTTATGCACACTTTCCCCTAATATATGCATATCTATAAACACTGTTTGGTTGGCGAACTGCATCACAAAATTCAAATATGTGCGAATTTCAAACAATGGCTGTGTTTTGATTCTCATATTGTTACAGAAAGTACGAATTCGATAGAGTTGGCATGAAATGCGAACTGAATCAAAATTCTCACTCATCTCTAGTTGCCAATCAAAGACTTGGAATTCACCTTGCTTCATCACTGGGATGTATGAATGCCAGTTAATTAATAATGCCAGGCATTTTTATATTATCTGTATTGTTACAACATATCCCACTGCTTCCGCCATTGTGCTCTGACTTTGCTACCTGTCTAACTCATCTTGCAAAACTTGTTTTTGCTGGGCAAAGAGCAAGAGTCCATTGCTGTCATATCTCTCCCAATCTTCACAGAATGTACTGTGTACATTTTTGAACTGGGTCCTTCAAACCTGCCACTCACAATAGGTTCCTGCTACCAAGAAAGCAGAAAACACATAGTTTGTTTGCCACCTCTTGCGGCTTCTGTTGGCATATTTTAATCTAATGGTATTCCTCATTTTCGACTGGATGCTCTAACTCTATCTTCTCCTTTAAACTGTGTTGCACTGTAACAAGGAAAATGATGCTATATTATTTACCCTCAAGAATGGAATGCTAGAATATTATCTCCTCATATGTATAAAAATACATATTACAGTAGATAATATATAGATTATTGCAGCCTTTCCCAACCTTTGGGTTCCCAGATATTGCTGGACTACAATTCCCATCATCTTGACCATTGCCCATGCTGGCTAGGGCTGATGGAAATTGTAGTTCAAATTGCTGTAACCCACCCTGGGACCTTTGGGTGAAGTGCAAGTAATAATTGATGATGATGATTATAATGGAAGCAGAAGTGTATTGCATGGTCCCCATCCCAATTGCCTTATTTCCCTATTATTCCAGTCTGCTCTCAAAGGTTACTCTGAGATGTCCTTCGTAACTAATTGTTCATAACACACAAAGTTATCTCTGGATTGGGGCTTTTTTGTAACACAATTCCTTTTTTTCTTTTCCCCTTTGGCTTTTGTATTGTCTACCTTTTCTTGACCTTGGGTTCCCTTTGTTGTGGGCAATAAGGCACACCAACTACACTCCCTTCTCCATCAACCTGGCCCTATGACTAGGATAATAAGTTCTGCATACCAAATCCTTCTTGTCATTTGTGGAATGTGACACTTGATTAGGTAAGGAGTGCTACAACAATACCTGAAAATCCACCAGCTGTGAATTCAGATACACCCAAGTTGTCTTTGGATCTCTTTAACCAATCCTTCCACCCCACCCACAGGCGTAGTCATCTTCAAAGTAAGATGGAAAAATAATACTGATAACATACCTCCCTCTCCATAAGGAATATGGACTAGAAGCCTTGATTCTCCTGTAACATTTTATTATTTATCTTATCTTATAGCCCGCCCTTCCTCTCAGAACACTAAAAGCACTTTAAAACATCTCAAAAACAAAACACTTAAAAATACATAAAACCAAACATCTTTAAAAACATATTAAAACCAAACATTTAAAAAAATACATTAAGCTAAACATCTTTTAAAAACCTTTAAAAACAAATAGCTTTAAAAACATCTTAAAAGCAGTTTCTAGCACAGACACAAATTGGGATAAGGTCTCTACTTAAAAGGCTTGTTGAAAGAGCAAGGTCTTTAGCAGGCATCAAAGAGATAACTGAGATGGCGCCTGACTAATATAAGGGGAGGGAATTCCAAAGCGCTTCTATATTGTGTGGAACGGACCTCCTGATGAGATGATATCTGAGGGAGGGCCTCACCTGCAGAGTGCAGTGATCAACTGGGTATATAAGGGGTAAGATGATCTTTCAGGTATCTTTAAGGTATTTGGCCTTCCAGTTTAGTTTCCCAAACTACCTGTTCTGGAATTTCCTCTGGCTTGGTGGATGCCAGAAGATCTGACCGTGTCTGTTTGCAAAGTTACTTTTAACAGTCTTACCACTCTATAAGTCACAAAGGCTTGTTTCTTCAGTCCAACTCACATGTTCATTCATGGCCCTCCAGATGTTGTAGGACTGCAACTCCTGTCATCCCTTACCATTGGCCATATTGGCTGGTGCTGATGGGAATTGGAGTCAAATAACATCCGGAGGGCTGCA
Source organism: Rhineura floridana (assembly GCF_030035675.1). Lineage (NCBI taxonomy): Eukaryota > Metazoa > Chordata > Lepidosauria > Squamata > Rhineuridae > Rhineura > Rhineura floridana. Next base: position 163,158,815 of record NC_084481.1, on the reverse strand, counting down.
GGTTCCCGATCCTTGTTTGGGAGGGAAGAAGTGATTGTTTTTTCCTTCGGACAACTGGAAATAAAGGCAGTACAGTTTAGAAGGGGACCATGGCATTTCCTCAGTCACTGTCACTGCTAACCTCCACCCCACCCCACCGCAGCAGCCCCTCCTCTACCTGAGGCAATCAAAGGAGTGAATATCAGCAGCATGGGCAGTTCAGAGGCCACAGCGGTCCTGTCTCTATCTCCTACACACCTGTAAGGCAGTCCTAGGGCGGTTATATGTCCTACTTGAGCCAGTGTGGTATAATGGTTAAGGTGTTGGACTATGACCTGGGAGACCAGGGTTTGAGTCCCCAGTCAGACATGAAGCTCACTGGGTGACTTTAGGCCAGTCACTGTCTCTCAGCGTAACCTACTTCACATGGTTGTTGTAAAGATCAGTGGGAAGGAAGAACCCTGTACGCCACCTTGAGCTCTTTGTAGGAAAGCTGGGATAGAAATGTAAGAAATAAAATAAATAATAAATACTTGACAGAGGGCAACCCTCTAATTGAACAGCTGTCAGTCCTCTATTTGAAGGAGTCCTCTGTTTGAATGGTTGTCCAGTCCAAGTCCAGTTTAAAGGCAAAGAACTATAAGCAGGGCCCTTGAAGTTGCTCATCTGAGGAAGTATGGTCACCTAGTCACTGCCTTCTGTGCTATGGTGAGATGTATTGCATTCCCATTTAAATTATTTAGTATTCTATGTAATATTTCTAAATCTGCATATAAATTAGCATGATGTTCAAACTCATGTTCCCTTTGTTCCTTTTTATGTGGTTCATTTCGCCTTTTTTGGAGATACACAAGTAGCAAGCCGGGAGAGATCTCTTCCCATGTTCATGGATGTCTCATTTCAGACACAACTGAAGCCTGCTGAGGGGCAGCAAACTCTGGGGACAGGCCCTGCTTTTAAAATATAAGAACTCTGAGGGCCCAACTGGAAAGCCCCCATAGGCAGGAGAGCCCTCCCATTGATAAGTGGAATATATCCTATTCCAGGTGCTACCTCCCCCCTGGAGGTTTTTGTGCTAGACTTTCAGTGCGTATTTACCCCATATGGGAAAGGAAGCCCAGTGTGACCAACAGAGACACTAAAAGGACATTTACCTATATGATTTATTCATTATTTGCCACCTTTTCAGCTATAGACATATCTCTCCGGTAAAGACCTTGTCTGAAAACCGGTGCATGTTATTAGAGAAATAGTTTGATGTTCTTGCCTGCTTGTGGAGCTCCTTTAAAAAAATAATTTCCAGGCATGCAGTTAAAGCTGTTAGAAGAAAGATCTATTCAGCTTTCTCCAATGCAATTTAATCATTTGACTGGAGTGAGAAGTCAAAAGTCAGCAAAGGCAAGCATGTGCTTCAGAAGGTGCTAACACTAAAACATTCTGATAGGGAAGATTCTGGCTTCAATTGATGAAAAAGATGAGAGACACAGTGGGCTGGTTAAAAGACATAACTTCAAATGATGGTTTGGCACTATATAAACAAGACTTTGAGGACACTCTGCTCGCATACTCCTTTTATTTATTTATTTATTTATTTATTATTTTATTTATATCCTGCCTTTCCTCCCAGCAGCAGCCCAGGGTGGCAAACAAAAGCGCTAAAAACTTTAAAACATCATAAAAACAAACTTTAAAACATTAAAACAAAACATCTTTAAAAATGTTTCTAAAAAAAGCTTTCAAAACATCTTCTAAGATTAAAAACATTTTCAAAAGAAGGCTTAAGAACATATTAAAAAGAAATTCCAACACAGACGCAGACTGGGATAGGTCTCAACTTAAAAGGCTTGTTGAAAGAGGAAAGTCTTCAGTAGGCGCCGAAAAGATAACAGAGATGGCGCCTGTCTAATATTTAAGGGGAGGGAATTCCACAGGGTAAATGCCACCACACTAAAGGTCCATTTCCTATGTTGTGCAGAACAGACCTCCTGTTAAGATGGTATCTGCAGGAGGCCCTCACGTGCAGAGCACAGTGATTGACTGGGTGTATAAGGGATAAGACAGTCTTTCCGGTATCCTGGTCCCAAGCTGTATAGGGCTTTGTACACCAAAACTAGAACCTTGAACTTGGCCCAGTAGCAAATGGGCAGCCAGTGCAATTCTTTCAGCAGCAGGGTAATATGTTGACGATACCCTGCCCCAGTGAGCAGTCTTGCCGCTGCATTTTGCAACAGCTGCAACTTCTGGACCCACCTCAAGGGCAGCCCCCATAGAGTGCATTATAGTAATCCAGCCTGGAGGTTACCAGTGCGTGGACAACAGTAGTCAGGCTATCCCGGTCCAGAAACGGCCACAGCTGTCTTACCAGCCTAAGCTGCTAAAAGGCACTCCTAGCCACTGAGGTCACCTGGGCCTCTAGTGAAAAAAATGGATCCAGGAGCACACCCAGACTACGAACCTGCTCTTTCAGAGGGAGTATGACCTCATCCAAAGTAGGCAACTGACCAATTATCTGAACTCGGGAACCACCAACCCACAGCGCCTCCATCTTGCTAGGATTCAGACACAGTTTATTGACACTCATCTAGCCCACCACAAAGTCCAGGCAGTTGTCCAGGGTTTGCACGGCCTCTCCTGATTCAGTTGTTACGTAGAAATAGAACTGGGTATCGTCAGCATACTGCTGACACCTTGCCGCAAATCTCCTGATGACTGCTCGCATGATGTTAAACAACATGGGGGACAAGATGGTTCCCTGCAACACCCCACAGCACAACTGCCAGGGGGCCAAAAGACAGTCACCCAATGCTATTCTGAGAATGACCCTGGAGATAGGATCGGAATCACTGTAAAACAGTGCCTCCAATACCCAGCTCACCAAGTCGGCCCAGAAGGATACCATGGTCAATGGTATCAAAAGCCGCTAAGAGATCAAGTAAGAATAACAGGGTCGCACTCCTCCTGTCCTTCTCCCAATAAAGGTCATCCATCAGGGCTACCAAGGCCAATTCAGTCCCATAACCAGGACTGAACCCAGACTGGGATGGGTCAAGATAATCTGTTTCATCCAAAAGTACTTGCAATTGCTGCGCCACAACCCTCTCAATCACTTTCCCTAAGAAGGGGGTATTTGCAACCGGTCGGTAGTTGTCACAAACCAATGGGTCCAGGGTTTTTTCCCCAGGAGTGGTTGGATCACCACCTCTTTCAAGGCAGCTGGAACCACTCCGTACCACAATAGTGCGTTGACCACACCCTGGATCAACTCGGTTAGACCCCCTCAGCAAACGTTAATAAGCCAAGAAGGGCAAGGGTTGAGAGGACACATTGCTGGCCGCATCAATGCAAGCACTTTGCCTATGTCATCAGGCCGCATCACCTGAAACCGTTCCCAAGATGTTTCAGCAGACGTTGCACTGGACACCTCATTGGGGACTAAAGTAGATGCGGATGGAGCATCAAGACTGCTACGGAGGTGAGCAACTTTACCCTCAAAGTGCCTTGGAAACAATTCACAGTGGGCCTCTGAAAGGTCTAAAACTCCATTTCCTGGAGCTGGTGTCAACAGACCCCTGACAATATGGAAAAGCTCCACTGGACAGCTACTTGAGGATGCAATGGAGGCAGAGAAGTGGGCCTTCTTCGCCATCCTCACCACCCCAGCAGGCATGGTTATGATGTTTTACTCGTCCCCGATCAGCCTCACAGCATGTCTTTCACCACTTGCGCTCTAGCCGTCGTCCAGCCTGTTTCATTGCCCTTAGTTCACTGGTGTACCAAGGTGCAAACCGGGCTCCACAATGCCAGAGAGGGCGCTCAGGGGCAATCGTGTCAAGAGCCCGACGTGCCTCGCTGTTCTACAGCGTGACAAGGCCTTCAAGAGGGTCACCTGCCCTATCTACTGCAAACTCCCCCAGGGCATTCAGGAATCCTATGGATTCCATTAGTCTCCAGGGGGGTGGACCATCTTAATCTGTCCATTAAGACAGATCCTCCTTCCTCCTCTCACACACTACAATCCTACCCCCTCTCTTTCTGGTTTGGAGCAACCCATAGTTTGCCATTTCATCCAAACCAGCAAAGCATGATTTACAGCTTGGCCTGAAAACCAGGCCAGTTTGGTCCTGGTTTGTAATTATTGTTTTCTATCTAAATACAAACCACATTTTGTTGGTTCTGCCAAAACAGCCAACAATGGTTTCCCACAAACTAGGAAAGGAGGAATTGCAGGAGTGAGTGAGCCTGAGGGCCTTTGAAAGCTCATCCATGTAGGTCCAAACTGTGACTTGGCATTACATTTGAACCAGTCCAGTGTTTTAAACCACTCTGATGTCTTAGTGCCTGTCAGATTTCTTTGGCTAATTTCCAAAGCTGTGTTCACCTCCATTTCTTTTTATAGCTTGGGATACGAAAGCTACTTGACATGACTGAATGCCTTGGCTGCATCTATGAAGATTAGAAAAGTGCCAATAATACATTTCTGGGAATGGTGAAACACTGTGAGTAATCTTACAAAATTATCTGTCCCATTTGTCATTTCAACATTCTTTTGCAGTGTTCAAATGATGACCATGCATTCCTGTACTGTTCTATAGTGTTGAAATGCCCAAAGGCATAATCACTTGTGCATTTCCTCATATCAGATTTATCCATGAAGACCCTATCTCAGTGGTGGGGAATCTCTGGCTTATGAGCCAAATTAGGCCTGGTAGGGGTTCTTATTTGGCCTGTAGGTGATTTTCCCCAAACCGCACTGACCTGCCCCACACCTGATGTCACATGTAACGTCAGGTGTGGGGGAGGTAACTATGCAGCTGCAAAGAAACGACCCGCTGGGAGCTTTAAAGTGTGTTCCCAATTATTCCTTGGTATGCGAGGTTTCCTGTCAGTGCCAGTCAACTGATCAGTGTGGACAGCAGGCCCCAGAGAGATTGGAGTTCCTGGAAACTCTATAGTGCAGCTAATCCCTACCCCAAACAGGGCTGATTAGTACTGACAGCAAGCCCCGCTGGAATCACCTGCACCATGGAGATCCAGAGTGGAAATTCCCTAGCACAGCCAATCCCTACCCCAAATAAGCCTGCTGATTAGTGTTGACAAGCCCCACTAGGATCACCTAGTGCAGCCAATCCCTGCCCTAAGTGCCCTGAAGCTAAATAATGGCTTCCATAATAGAGGAAATTCAGATTCACAGACAAATCAGGGTGATAATTTTGTAATGTCACTTATGTAAAATGGAATGAAATCACAAAAGCAATGGGTAGATTATACTGGGAGCCAGTGTGGTGTTAACTAGCGTCAGACTAAGATCAGGGAGACCTGGATTCAAATGCTGACTCTAACATGAAGCTGACCAGGTGACCGTTGATCACTCACTATCTCTCAGCCCGACCTACCTCACAAGGTTGTTGTGAGGATGAAACAGGAAGATCCACTTATGCCACCCTGCATTGTTTGGAGGGAGGTGAGATCTCTTTTAAACCAGAAGGTGGCCCTACAGGTTTAGTATTACTACACTCCAAGTGCCATTTCCAGGATATAAGTAATAGATTGTGGTATGTTGTGAATTAGTGTAGCAGGGTGACTACAGAGTAAGCTGTGAACCAGGTAGTCATTGTTCTAATCTCACCTTCACCATGAACTCACCCAGTGACCTTAGTCAAGCCACCATCTCTCTCACCCTCAGCTCCTATTGGCAATGTAGGGATAATAACACTGGCTTGCCGTATGCCTCTGAATACCAATTGCTAGGAATCACGAGTGGGGAAAATACTGTTTCACTCAGGTCTTGCTTTCAGGCTTTCCACAGGCATCTGGCTGGCCACCTTGAGAACAGTGGACTAAATGGGCCACTGGTCTGATCCAGCAGGCTCTTCTTATGCAATATATGAAGCAGCACCAACATGCTAAAGTATTTATTTTATTTATAATGTTTTTATATCACCAGTCAACCAAGTCCTCTCGGTACTTTACAAAATATTGAAAGTAAATAAAACTACAATAGAAATAAATTATACTAACATAAGATAAATGAAAATCAATATGAAACCTACCCAAGAAGCATAAAACCACATTAAACCATCCTGAAAAAAACAGCAAGGGGAAAAATACTAAGTGTCAGATCTAAATGTACTAAAAAGTCAAAGGTTTGGGAGAATAAAAAAGGTCTTCATTTCGTGTTGAAAGGACCGATATAGGTATATCAAGCAAACCTCTCCATGGAAGGCATTACACAACTGAACTACCACCACTGAGCCTTTTATATTATATAGATGCTCATTACCAGCATCATTTTCTTCTGTCTTCCTTCCCACCCCCTTTTTCTTAAAGGAGAACCCTGAGGAGTATACAAATTCTTTGCTTATATAAATAAGTAACGTTCTATGCGTCAGTTCTCACTGCATTTCTAGAAAAATGCTGGTTTTTCCTGGATGCAGATTGCAGAACAATTGCATTGCCCACATAAAGATGATCTGATATGGAAAGCAGAAACTCACTGTGGAACTTTAACTATACAAATCAGCCTCTTTGCATAAGAGCAGGTTAGTTATGTACTTGGAATGCATTTCCTTTCTGTGTACTGCAAGCCTAATTAATTACACACAGGCACGCACACACCCCAAATATTCCTATTCTAAATGCTAAGCAACTGGTCCCGTATGGTCTGGCAGAGAGAATTCCACCACACGGAAATTCACTGATGTGTACAAAGCATTGGAAAGCACCTGTCAGCATCTCAGGGGCCTTTCCCTCACCTCTATTTCTCTATTTCTCCTTTTCATCTTCCTCAGGTGAGGCTGTTAACGTACTAAACCGTTGCCTGGCCGCGATAATGGATTGGATGGGAGCTAACAGACTGAAGCTTAATCCAGACAAGACCGAGACGCTGTTAGTGAGTGCCTTCTCTGCCCAGATGGTGGATGTTCACCCTGTTCTGGACGGGGTTACACTCCCCTTGAAAGAACAGGTTCGTAGCTTGGGAGTTCTTATCGACTCTTCCTTGTCTCTTGAGGCTCAGGTAGCCTCAGTGGCAAGGAATGCTTTCTACCATCTCCGATTGGTAGCCCAGCTACGTCCCTATCTGGACAGTGACGACCTCGCCTCAGTCGTTCATGCTCTGGTAACTTCTAGATTGGACTATTGCAATGCGCTCTACGTTGGGCTGCCCTTGAAGACAGTTCGGAAACTACAGTTAGTCCAGAATGCAGCGGCCAGATTGTTGACGCGGACAAGAAGGTCTGCTCATATTACACCCGTTCTGGCTTGTCTGCACTGGCTTCCTATTTGTTTCCGGGCTAAATTCAAAGTGCTGGTTTTGACCTATAAAGCCTTACACGGCATGGGACCGCAATACCTGGTGGAGCGCCTCTCCCAATATGAAACTACCTGTACACTGTGCTCAACATCTAAGGCCCTCCTCCGAGTACCATCCCATCGAGAAGCTCGGAGGGTGGTGACTAGAAATAGGGCCTTTTCGGTTGTGGCTCCCGAACTATGGAATGGTCTCCCCGATGAGGTGCGCCTGGCGCCGACGCTGCTATCTTTTCGGCGCCAGGTGAAAACCTTTTTATATTCCCAGGCATTTTAATGCGTATCATTATATGTATTGTTGTATTTTGTTACTGTTTGATTATTTTTGTTTACCTTTGTTGGTTTGATTCTATTGTTTTATTGTATTTATATATTCCTGATTGCTTTATTTTATGTACACCGCCCAGAGAGCCCTTGGGCTTAGGGCGGTATATAAATAAAATAAAATAAATAAATAAATAAATAAATTATACAGTAGGGCCCGGCTTTACGGCGCTTCGCTAATGCAGCGGTCTCAATTAGACACAATTAAACTAAAGCCCCACTCATACGGTGCTTGTTCCACTTTTACGGCGGTTTTCGAGCATCACACGCCATTCTATTCAATGAGTTCTGCTTTTCAGCGGGGGTCCAGAACATAATCCACTGTATGAGTGGGGCCCTACTGTACTGGATTGTTACTAGGTCTGTATTTGGTGGATCTGCAGCCTTCCATAGCATGGAGAGAAAGATGAGATGCCTGTCCCAAATCACATGCCCCTCTCCATATAAATATGTAACAAGCACATTCTTTTAGCACAATCTGCAGAACATTGTTTCTTTGTTGGAATAGCAAGAATATTTGTTTAAAAAGAAGGGTGTCGTGGCCCATCGAACAAAGCCTACACAATATTCCTTATTTTTAATTGATATCATAGATACAACTAGATGTGTGATGTGAGACATCTGTAATCAGGATCCCTCCCATTTATGTTTTAATTATCAGGTACATAGGAAGCTACCTTCTTCTGAGTCAGACCATAAAGCTCAGTACTGTCAACACTGACTAGCAGCAGTTCCATCAGGATTTCAGATAGGGATCTCTCCCAGCCCTACCTGGAACTGCTGGAGACTGAATCTGGGGCTTTCTGCATGCAAAACAGGTGATCTATCACTGAGCTACAGCTGGTTGTGGGGCCATGAGGCAAGTTAGCACTCCCCACCCCAAAGCTGTTACGCTGATTTAAATTACCCCTCATTGAAGCTGCTCTTAGCCAAGGAGGGGAATACAGATAGAGATATCTGTCCTCTTCCCATCTTTGGCTTTGGGGATCTGGTGTAAATCAGGGAATAAAGCAGCATGGGAGGAACAGGTTACCCTCCCAATCCCCCAGCACAGTGGCCCCAATCCAAATCATGCCCATGCACAACTGATTTTGTGCAAAGAAAAAGAGATAATGAAATAGCAGGTTCCGAGTCTGGGGGTGCTCCTGGATCAATCTTTGTTGCTAGAGCCCCAGTTGACCTCAGTGGCTAGGAGTGCCTTTTACCAGCTTTAGCATACGTTTTTGGACTGGGACAGCCTGACCACTGTCATCCATACACTGGTAACTTCCAGGATGGATGACTGCAATGCACTCTATGTGGGTCTGCCTCTGGGGATGGTCCAGAAGCTGCAGCTGGTGAACAATGCGGTGGTGTGACTGCTCACTGGGGCAGGAGATCACCAACATGTTTATCCTACTGCTGAAAGAAATTAAATGGCTGCCAATGAGCTACTGGGCTAAGTTGATGGTCCTGCTTTTGGTGTATAAAGACCTATGCAGCTTGGGACCAGGAAACCAGAAAGATTGTCTCACCCCTTATATAGCCAGTCGATTACTGTGCTCTGCAGGTGAGGGCCTCCAACAGACAGCATCTTATCAGGAGGCCCATTCTGCACAGTATAGGAATTAGACCTTTAGCGCCTACCCTTTGGAATTCTCTTTCCTTAAATACAGGAATACCCCGCTATACGGACCTTCACTTTACAGACACTCGCGAGTACGGACATATTTACAGTAGCACCATTCCCGTTTACGTACGCTCGCTTCGCAAGAACGGACACTTAACGGCATGATACCACCGCCCGATCAGTTCCCAACTACAAACTTTTTCTTAAAATAAGGCCTACTGTGTTTTAGTTATAAATGCGTTATTTACATCAGTTATGCCCGTATATGACGATTGCAGTGCAGTATATGCATTGATAAGTGAAAAAAGGTAGTGCTTCACTTTAAGTACATTTTTGGTTTACGTACTTGCTCTGGACCCATTGCGTACATTAATGTGGGGTATTCCTATATTAGACATACACTGCCTCTGTTGTCTTTTCAGAGCCAACTGAAGAACTTCCACTTGCAACAAGTAGAGCCCTTTCCCAGTCTGCATCCGCATTGAAATTATTTTTATGATGGATGTTTTAAAGATGTTTTTATAGCTCTGTCACTTGTTATTTGGGAGGAATATACATTAGATTAGATTAGATTAGATTAGATTAGTCTAATAGGTTCACTCTTGAGAAATGTCCCAGACATTATGGTCCAAAATAGTGTATTTTATAGTACGGCATAAACTGACCCTCTTTAGTCAAACTCACTTTGGAAAACTGTACCTATTTTCTCACTATCCAGCTGGTAGGGTGTGAGTCAAATTGATTAACATAAAAACATAAAGAAGAGCCTGCTGCATCAGACCAAGGGTCCATCTAGTCCAGCATCCTATTCTCTCAGTGGCCATCTAGATGCCTATGGCAAGCCCAAAAGAAGGATCTGAGCATAACAGAATTCTCCCTAACTGTGATTCCCAGCAACTGGTATTCCGAGGCATACAGCTCCTGACAGTGGAGGTAGAACATAGCCATCATGGCTAGTAGAAGGCCAGGTTTATTGACTTTAATCTTGGATCTTATACCTTTTTAAGCAGAGCGAATGCCAACTTCCTGATCATTATAGACTTTGATTTGCTTGGCATGCTGGAAAAAATATATGACTTTCTGGTATCTAAATACAGAAACATCAGCTTAAGGACATGTGCATTTTGAAGATATCCAACTAAACCTGAAGGACTTGCACACATGTAGGCAAGCAGGAATCATCCCCCCAGTTGTGTTTCTGGTTGTCTTTCAAGTTTCAAGTTTTCACCTTAGAATTTTCAGGGTTCAAGAGGCAAGTTGTTGTTTTGAACTGACCAGCTATTTGCTGCTTTCTGTTGCCTCAGAGATGAGAAAGAAATATCTGCCTCCTGCATGTAAGTGTAGTAGCATTCTGCTTAGAGTAACAGAATATACAGTACATTGCCAAAAAAACCCAAGGAAATGCATCACCAAAAAAGAAAAAAGACACACATTTGCATAAATCGATTTATATGTATAGATGCAAATTTAGAAAGCAGAACTATATTTTAAGAAAAAATATTATTGATTGCATTTATTCATCACTACATAAAATGCCTCAAAGCAATTTACAATTATAGACGCATACATAATACAAAATTTAAAATACTTCAAAAAGATAAAATAACATTACTGTCTGAAGTGGCTCATCCTGCAATAACATAAAAAGGACAAATCCTATCCCACCTTACAAAAAGATGAACATCAATACAGGTTAGAAAATCATGCTACCATATGACCCCAACTGACAGCCAAATGCCTGGGTGAACAGGAATGTATTTGCCAGGTGTCTAAAGGGTGATAATGGTGACACCAGATGCATCTCTCTGGGCATAGCATTCCACAATTGGGGAACCACCACTGAAAAGGCCTGTGGTGGTGTTGCCATCCTCTGCACCACTTTCAGAAGCGGCAGACAAAGCAGCAGCTCAGTTTACGAACACAGGGTCCTGGACAGAAATATCATGCATCTCACCATAGTAAGAAAGCATCTGACCAGGAGCACTTCTACAGGCAGTTAATATGAACTCAGTGCTGCTCATGCATTCAAGTTTTGCACAGCATCCACATGATATCACCCTCCTCATCAAAATGCTGTTCCAAATTATTTCCCCATTTAATCTGGATTTACTCTTTCTGGATTAAATGGGGAGAGGGGAAGAAATATGAGATGGCATTTTGACCAGGACGTTGTGGTGCGGACACTGCAAAACACTTAAAAAAAAAAAGTCTTGAAAGCTTAAAAAAAATGTTTTTAAAGATGCTGTGTTTTAATGTATTTTAAAGTCTGTTTTTATTATGTTTTAATGTGTTTTTAGTGCTTTTGTTTGCCGCCCTGGGCTCCTGCTGGGAGGAAGGGTGGCATATCAATCAATCAATCAATCAAACACTTGCATGCATGAACAGCACCAAGTCCACAATAAGATGCTGGGTGGAAGTCTCCCAGCGACCTGTGTGCCTGCCCAATCTGCAGTTTTTAAACTTTAAACTGGACTTGGACCGGACAGCCCTTCAAAGAGACTGACAGCCTCTTCACAAGGAAGCCTGCCCTGGGCAAAGTAGGGCATCTGGTCTCCCTAATTCTGCAATGCAGTGGTGCATGCAGCAATTCCCAGATGAACTTGGCAGGAAGGCCCACACACTAAACAACCAGTGGGTAGGCTCAGTCAGCAAAGTGCAGGTGCTGTCATGCCAGACCTCCACAGAGGCTGTTTAGAACTTCCCTTCTCTTTGGTCTCTGCTTGGTCAGGACCTGCAGTTGTCAGGGACCATTGCTGGTGTGTACAAAGTTTGTTTGTGTTACTGGTGGCCCTACCAGGAGGCAAGATAAGGTGGCTGCTTTGGGCGGCACATTTTCAGTACCATTAAAGAGAGCAGAGTGGTAGGCAGACAAATTTTACCCATGGAGAAGTTCTTTGCAGGATCCCCAAGGAAATAAAAATGCTCTTGCGCAGCTCTTCTTAATTTCTGTTGGGAACTTTGCCCATGTTTATTAGTGTGAAAGGGTGCCATCTGGATTGTCTTCCTCAGGCACAAAAATGTCTTGGGATGACCTTAGAATTGCTTAAGACATTTCCAGAGTGCTTTAGTGAGTGACGTGCTGGTGTGTACTTCCCATGGAATCAGTTCTTTGCTTGCTTTTATGAGGAGCTTATCTCTCAGAAATGAATGCCTCTACTCAGATGACAAGCAATGGAGTATATGCCAAATAAGAGAACACAGCGGCATGGGACTCTTTCCAGCCACCGTGACTAGCTTAGCATTGTGCTGCACAGACACGGCAGCTCCTCAGTGTGCCTTACTTTAAATTTCTGCAACTCCACATAACTCATGATGGCTGTGAAGCATCACTCCAAATCGAATGTGTTCCCTGAGACTCAGCACTGAACTCTATACTATGCACACCTGTCAGTTCACCCACCTGAGAAGCAGCTTCTGTATGGAGAGACTGAAAACGTAGAGCCTGGGTGGAGAAGAACCCTTTTCATCCTGAGGGCTGCAGTCCCTTCAGGGCAACCTTTCAGGGAGGGATATCAGTGATGGGTGGGGCCAGAAGCAATAGTGGGTGGATCAACACATGTAAAAGCTATGTTTGTATGGTAAGCTAGATTCTACACACACACACACCTCTCTATTTTCCATTCAGGGAAGCAAGAGGCATTATCAGAGCAAGGACATTATCCAGCCAAGCAAAAACACTCTAGGAGGGTGCACAGTAGGGCTGGTGAGGGGTGTGGCTTAGGAAGAGGGTGGGGTGTGGCATTGCAATAGCCCTGAGGGCCAAACAAAGAAGACTGGAGGGCCACGTTTAGCTCCCAGGCCTGAGGTTCCCACTCCTTTAGTACAAACTGAGGTAGCACTCATATCCCTTTCTATTCTAACACTAAGGCTGTGGACACACTAGTTGCTTCAAAAGCAGCGAGAATGGTTTTCCTGTGTTTTGAAGTGACTCTGCCCTCAGCTGGATACACCTCCCTCTTCCACTGCTGACTTCAGATCTTTCAGGACTGACCACAGCAAAGTGTTGGGCCAATTGCTGTCTCTGCCTGAGTCTACAGCAAAGAGTTTCCATTGGCCACATATGGAGGGGCAATGGGTTAATTCACCAATCAGCTGCGAAATCTGTCTGAAGTTGAATTTTTTAAAAGGGCACGTGTGCTGATCCAACCAGGTTTTAGAGTAAAAAGGGGAGGGGTTTGACTAGCATAGTGCGCCCCTGTTTTCAGAAAAGAGAGGTGGAGACGCACTAGAAACAGCACAACAGTAAGCGTGTCTCTACCTTAAGTTGGCAAGTTGATTAACAGTAACCTGCAGGGGGTTGTCACTCATCAGGCAGCAACTACAGAGCACTGTTGCTCAACTGTTTTTAGTATGAGTATCCCAAAGATATTCAACACTGATAATTTTTTTTCTGCCCAGGTTAATGAAGGGTTGTTTCCTATGGATCTTTCTCACTAATTGCAGCAGGAGGAAAAATCCAGTTAAACATTCACTGGAAATCCTGAGGAAAAGAAATACTTGGTCTATTCCCAATGCAGTGACTATGTGGGAAAGGGAGATGTATGGCTATGTGGAAAGTGGTGAACGATTCCCACCTGGTGACACCAGGGTTCCTCTCCAGACTTCCACATCCTGTGGCTGTCTCCTCCCTTAGTACATAATCCCATATTTTTTCTGTGCTTCTACAGAATACAGGGGCACATCCACTCAGCCCTGAAAACAATAGGCATACTTATAATGGCTGATGTGGAGGCTGCTGATGTGAGAACAGAGTGAGAGAGGAAGAGGGCTGTGAGGAAGGGCCCCCACTGCATGAGGACAATGTCATGTGATGCTTGAAGATACAAGGGCAAAACCTTCTCAGTTGCGTAATTTTTTCTTCTTCCCTACAGTGGAAAAAAGGTCATTAAACAGCTTCTAATCTATCACAAAAGCAAAACAACAGGCTGCGCTCCATATGTTGGTCACTTGGCAGTCTTCAAGAGATAGCGTCAAAGAGGCACAGATGGAGAAGAAACATATTACAGTGCACATGAATGTTATCATGTATTACAAGGAGGGGGAAGGAAATTAGTGGGAGAGAAAGATAGAGGTTGGGGTTACCAGGCAACCAGAACTAGTAAAGAATAACATGAAAGGACAGCAGGGAGGAAGGCTTCCAAGCAAAGAACTGGCTGTGCAAATTAGATTTCTGGAGAAAGTGATTAACTTCTTCTAACATTTCAGAGAAGGTTAGGAAATCTGTTGAAAATATACGGCAGATACTGAGGACCATGGAAATAAATGGACCAACAGGGCACAAACTAAGATGAAAGTGAAGCAGAGAGGGGAAAAACAACTTCAGCTCCCATCAGCATCAGCCAGCCTCAGCCAGCGGTCAGGGATGTTGGGAGTTGGAGTCCAGCAACATCTGGAGGGCTACAGGTCCCCCAGCCCTGCCACAGAATGAAGAGTGAAGAGATTTTCAGACTACAGTGCCATGCACCAGGAAAGCCAATGTGATGTCCTCCAGTTGTTAAACTACTGCTCCCATAATCCCTGAGCAATGGTAATCACAGCCGGGGCTGATGGAGTCCAAGAACATCTGAAGGACATCACATTGGCTACCTCTGCTATACCTACTTATCTGGGAGTAAGTCCCATTGAACTCAAAATGAACACTCACTTGAAATGTTGTTGCTATCCCAAACTCCTTGCCAGGAAAAGCATATGAAAGGTATTGTTCAACCCAAATATTTTTGTTCACCATGAAGAAAAAGCTACTATGATCTCCTAGGCTCTTTCCCCTGGTTTTCCTGAAATGATGGAAGCTAAATATCACCCCTATTATTTATACTAATGTTTATAGTGGGTGAACCCTAGAGTAGTGTAGACATTTCTGGAGACATTTCCAGTTGCAAAGTGGGGGTTACATGCCTATTCAAATAGCCCAGGTCATTCAATAGGACTAAAGTATGGTTGGAATCTAACACAGGAGCATTAGATGGGCAACAGAGTATAATGGGCCTTTTCCTATTTGGTTAATGCACTGCAATACATGAGGTAGGTCAGGGATGGCCCTCCAGATGTTGCTGGGCTACTACTCTCATATTGCCTGAACAGTGGGTGGCTGGAGCTGATGGGAGTTGGAGTCCCATCATCTGGTGGATCACAGGTTCCCCGCCCCGGCCTTGGGACAAATGGAGCAGAAAGATGGCAATATCTTTTCAGAGATACAAGATCCACAAAATAAGAAAGTTGTAGTCCAGGGGTGAGGAAACTTTTTCAGCCCAAGGGCCTCAGTCCCTTCTGGGCAACCTTCTGAGGGCCGCATGCCAATGGTGGGTGGAGCCAGAGACAAAAGTGGGTGGAGCAATGAATGTAAATTTTACTGTTGCACAGTAGGCTAGTTTCACACACCCCTCTGTATCCTCCATCCAGACAAGCAAGAGGCATGATCAGAATTCAAGGACACATTCCAGCTAGGCAAAAACACTTCAAGGGGAGTAGAGCAGGGCCAGTGCAGGGTACCGAGACGGTGTGTGGCCTGGGGAGAGTTCTGAGGGTCAAACAGAAAGGCCTGGAGGACTGCATTTGGCTCTTGAGGTTCACCACCTCTTTTCTAGAAAGACTCTTCTTTCTGCAGGCTAGATATGCTGGTAGTTTTTGAAGCATTGGCTGCAAATTTGAAGCATTGGCTGCAAATGTCCCCTATCCAAAACTGGGAGAAAATAAACTGTCCAATATCATGTGCAGACTACTGGGGGGGGGAGAATGGGGGAATTGTGTGAGATGGGATTTATGTAGGTAATTTCTATGTTCCTCTTCAGTATAAAACTCCCAAGGCAGTGTACAACTGATAATAAGATTGCAGTAGAACAGCATAAAACGATAAAAAGACATAGAAATAGTAGCCATGGTGCCAATAAAATCCAGCACAGCTATACCATAAAATTAAAACCAGTTAGAAAACATGCTGAAATGCCTGCACCATTTTTTTTTTACAAAAAAGATCTTATTCCACCATACTGTGGGAATAAGCATCTGAGGCTGAGAGGGTGGGTTAAGACAACCTTAGAACGCAGAGCAGTGTAGGGATCACCACACTGATGACTGCCGAGTCTTCCAAGGGAGAGGAAGCAGCAAGCAGGCACCCCTCTATCTTGCCCAGATACAGATACAGCTGGCATTGCCAAGGCTATCAGAGAGAGAAGCAGCAGCACCCAGGCACCACTCCATCACATCTAAAGACAGTTCTAAGAGCCTCTGCTTTGCATATAACAGTAATTATCCTGTATTTGTATGAAACTAATTATCTGTTGCAAGCCAACTTGGGAGGACTTTGTCCTCAAAGGTGGCATATAGTTATTTATTTATTTAAAATATTTCTATCCCGCCCTTCTACCCTATAATAGGGCACTCAGGGCGGCTTACAAAAATAAAATCAAACATGTACACAATAAAACTGTAAACAGTAAAATCACAAAAACATTAAAGTAAATTAAAATACATAAAATACAATTAAAATACATAAAATACAATTAAAATACATAAAATAATTTAGAAACAAAAACAACAATAATAATGCAGGTTGGAATGAGGGAGGGCCTGAGACTAAAAGAGAATGGCTTCCAACCACCCTGTAATATAGTCCGCTGTTAGTATCCCCACATTGTAGATGAGGGGAAGCCAACATGGTGCCCTTCAGATGTGACTCGACTTCAACTTTCAGCATGGCCTGATCGTTGGCCATGTTGGCTGGGGGCAGGGCTTATGACAGTTGTGGTCTAACAGCTTCTGGAGGACATTACATTAATTACCTGTGATTTAGGTGGAGGGGGAGTGCTAACTAAAGAACAATGGCTTTTGACAAGCCTGCAGTGTTGTTCAGTGTTATCCCCATAGGGTAGTGGATGGGCTGGGGCAGGCAACTGATGGCCATCTTGCTGCACCTAGTTGCAGGCAGACACAATGTGCTCTTACCGTTCATATTAGAGTTCAACAGGTACAGGAAACAAAAATGTTACTCTAGACTTTTTCTATCTCTATATGATTGAATCTATAGTAGGAATGAGGGGAGGTAATAAAACAAACAACAGACTATATTTTTTTTCTTTCCCCCCTCCTCATCAGTATCAGCAAGAACGAGAAACTGTCACCAAGAACTGTTGCCAAACATCTTGTAAGTAACGCATAGAAAGTGTTGCTTCCCAGGATGCTTCTCCTTAGCCTTTGGGGAACATGACTGCTATCTTCCAAAATGCCTGGGTACTTCTGTAACTTCTTTTTTAGGCCTGTAATTTAAACTTTGCTAGCACAGCACTTGGAAAACATGACAAAGCAACATGGACACATTACATAATCTCTACTTCTATCCACTTAACAGATGTGTTGTGGGATATAATTATTGTTATGAAAGCACTTTTAGATTCTTGGATCAAAGACATGCAGGTTTTCATTATAATTTAAGCTGCAATCTTATTCCAATTTACCTGTGAGTAAAACCCATGAATTCAATTCAACTTACTTCTGAGTAGACATGGTTAGGCTTGCACTGTAACAATTGTTTTATTCTCCTGCCATGAGGCTATTAGTTTTGAACGTCAACAACTTAATATACACCCATCACAATTTCCCACACTTTTTGCAAAATACTTTTTTTGAAGTTACATATTTGTTTCGCTAAACACTTTGAAAGGCTGCAACCCTAAATATTCTTCCTGTCAGTAGTTCCCAAACTGTGTGCCATGAGGGAACTGCCATCTGTCATGATAAATACATGAAAGAAATAATTAAAGACTCTTGTGAGTGCAACGTATTCATCAACCAAAGGGCTTGCCTGCTACACTTGTGCAATTCACTGACGTGGTCATACTTTCTTCTGTTTAGCCTTTAGCCTCCTCTGGGCTAGGGAACCATCAGAAGCCCAGGGCCCTGCTCAGCAGAAAGAGCAGGAGGGCCCTCAAACTCAGTAACATAGCCTATCACATACTGAAGTAAGAGAATACACATTGCCATCTAAAGAGCACTACCAGAGTCTGAAGTGACCTGACTGTAACACTGCCACTGGGGGTGGTAGTCCTGTGGCATCTCTACACTGAGTGGCCCACCAAATCTTTCCAATCCAAAGAATCAGTACAACTCCCATGCCTTTTATTGTTTCTAGGCAGGTGCTACACTGCTCTGCCCATATCTCCTTCCATTCTGGGAGCACAGTTAAAGCACTGACTCAGCAACATAGTGTGTCTGTATCCTCTACTCAGAGCAGGTAATTCTTATTTTCTTACACACTCCATAGGCAAACCTTTTTGATGTAAGAATAAAATGTCTCTTGAATTTTAATTTGGAAAAAAAGTATGCTTCACCTATCAGAATTTTGAAAGATACTCTTGTTGTGCAATCCTACACAACTGAGAAATAAGCCCTACTGAATTCAATGGGACTTATTCCCAGGTAAGTTTAGGATTGGACCCTATGTTCCACTAAAGTCAAGGGAATTTCATGGAAAACATACTTAGGTTTGGGTCTGTAGAGTAACATAATAATGAGTAACACTTTAGGAAACCTTCACCTATAAGTACCCAGTGAAATGATCTATGTGGGGAAAGTGTGTGTGCATTTTTGCCATCCTGATTTTGAGAAAAAAAGAGTGAAGTTACAGATGTTAAGGAGTAGATGATCCGCATTAAGGCTGCAATCCTCTGTCCACTTATCTGGGAGTAAACCCTGCTGAATTCAGTGGGATTTATTTTTGAGAAGACATCCATAGTAATATCTCTTGAGAATGTACCCTAAATAGGATTGGAAGGTACCAAGAGCTCTTCTGTATCTGTAAAAGTTGTGTGGGAGAAGGGAGAATTTCACCTTGTGGTTTTTCCCATTACAATGTTGCAAGAACACCTGCACTTGGCTGACTTTCTCTTCTCCTAAAGATACAGGATCAGTCTCAGGCCAGAAACCCGGCAACCCTAACCCTAAAATAACAGAGGTCAGTGCACAAACAGCTAGGCCTGGCCAGCTAATTTAGGGTGTATGATTTGTATGCTTTCAATGGGCTTTGTAGCACTTTTCTGTATATTGGACTCACAATTTAATGAATATATTTTGTAATTAGAGTTGCCACCTTTTTTTGTTTACCATTTTCTGCTCCTATTAGTTTAAGAGCAGCATGATTTAAATGTTGCAAACATAAAGCTAAAAGCTATCACCCCTAGCCCTTATCTCCATAGCCCAAAAATCTGTACCTGCAGATTTCTGATCAAGGTAAAAACACACAGAGACAGACTTTTTATGTGTGTTTTTGGTGGCTTAGATTTTCAACTCGCGGTGTTGCCACCTATTTCATAAACTGCATTTGAAGCGTTGCTGTATGATTTGTATCTGATTTACTTATATTGCAGTCTTAAAGATGTCTACTGAAAAGCAAGTCTTATTGAATTCAACAGGGCTTATTCCCGTATGTGGGGCTAGGACAACCGCAGCCTTATACACGTTTTTTATATAAATCTTTAAATTCTGTCCCTTACCTTTCACCCCTAAAATTCAATTTCATCTCCTTGCTTTTAGTGGCTATAGGGTATGCGCGCGGGCGCTCTTAGAACCTTTACTGAACCCTAACGTACAACCGCTCTGTTCTTCAGGTTGCTGAAAAAACAACTACACATGCCCCTCCGCTTGTTTTCCTAGTCGCTCTAGTCTATCACTTCTCTCTTCGGATGCTGTCCTAGCCAACTTCTCTCTATGGTCTAGTGAGGTCATAGCTGTGCGTCGGGAACGCGCAGATGCGACGTCTGGAGCTAGAATCATGGCGGCGGTGGATATACGAGGTACTGGATATTGGTGTCTTCCTTAGAGCGGGGGATGGGACTTTATTGCTGTCATGCAGTTGCTTAGGAATGTTGTGTAAGGAAAGCTCCTTGACTACCTTCCTTCCCTGTGTGTCTCCATTGTACCATCCAAATCCATCAGGAGCCCTGAGGTAGATCCCGCAAACAGGGTAGAGTGGTACCTGTCCTCTCGGTAGGGCTAGGAGGGGAGAGTTGGGAGTTAACGAAGCATTTGTGTGGTTACAGAGTATGGGTTGTTATGTGTCTTCAAGTGAATTACGACTTACAGCGACCTTATGAATCAGCGATCTCCAATAGCATCTGCCGTGAACCACCCTATTCAGATCTTATAAGTTCAGGTTTGTGGCTTCCTTTATGGAATCATACCATCTCTTGTTTGGTCTTCCTCTTTTTGTACTACCTTCTGTTTTTCACAGCATTATTGTCTTCTCTAGTGAATCATGTTTTCTCATTATGTGTCCAAAGTAGGATAACCTCAGTTTCATCATTTTAGCTTCTAGTGATAGTTCTGGTTTAATTTGTTCTAACACCCAATGATTTGTCTTTTTTGCAGTCTATGCTATATGCACAAAGCTCTCCTCCAACACCACATTTCAAATGAGTTGATTTTTCTCTTACCTGCTTTTTTCACAGTCCAACCTTCACATCCATACACAAAGATTGGGAATACCATGGTCTGAATGATCCTGACTTTAGTGTTCAGTGATACATCTTTACATTTGAGGACCTTTTCTAGTTCTCTCATAGCTGCCCTCCCCAGTCCTAGCCTTCTTCTGATTTCTTCACTATTGTCTCCACTTTGGTTAACAACTCTGCCGAGGTATTGATAATCCTTGACAAGTTCAATGACCTCGTTGTCAACTTTAAAGTTACATAAATCTTCTGTTGTCATTACTTTAGTCTTCTTGATATTCAGCTGTAGTCCTCCTTTTGTGCTTTCCTCTTTAACTTTCATCAGCATTCATTTCAAATCATTACTGGTTTCTGTTAAGAGTATTGTATCGTTTGCATATCTTAAATTATTGATATTTCTCCCTCCAATTTTCACACCTCCTTTATCTTGGTCCATTCCCGCCTTCTGTATGATACATTCTGCGAATAGATTAAACAAGTAGGGTGATAAAATACACCCCTGTCTCACACGCGATTGCTTTTTCCATATTCTGTCCTTACAGTAGCCTCTTGTCCAGAGTATAGGTTGTGCATCAGAACAATCAGATGCTGTGGCACCCCCATTTCTTTTAAGGCATTCCTCAGTTTTTCATGATCTACACAAAAACCAAAGATGTATCACTGAACACTAAAGTCAGGATCATTCAGTGCACAGTATTCCCAATCTCTATGTATGGATGTGAAAGTTGGACAGTGAAAAAAGTGGATAAGAGAAAAATCAACTCATTTGAAATGTGGTGCTGGAGGAGAGCTTTGCAGAAACCATGGACTGCGAAAAAGACAAATAATTAGGTGTTAGAACAAATTAAACCAGAACTGTCACTAGAAGCTAAAATGATGAAACTGAGGTTATCATATTTTGGACATATAATGAGAAGATAGGATTCACTAGAAAAGACAATAATGCTGGGAAAAGCAGAAGGGAGTAGAAAAAGAGGAAGGCCAAACAAGAGATGGATTGATTCCATAAAGGAAGCCACAGACCTGAACTTACAAGATCTGAACAGGGTGGTTCATGACAGATGCTCTTGGAAGTCACTGATTCATAGGGTTGCCATAAGTCGTAATCGACTTGAAGGCACATAGCAACAAACACAATCAAAGACTTTGCTGTAATCTATAAAGCACAGTGTGATTTTCTTCTGAAATTCCTTGGTCCATTCTATTATCCAACATATGTTTGTGATATGATCTCTGGTGCCTCTTCCCTTTCTAAATCCAGCTTGGACGT
Source organism: Rhineura floridana (assembly GCF_030035675.1). Taxonomy (NCBI): domain Eukaryota; kingdom Metazoa; phylum Chordata; class Lepidosauria; order Squamata; family Rhineuridae; genus Rhineura; species Rhineura floridana. The sequence goes on along the minus strand of NC_084481.1, from coordinate 163,136,887 downwards.
CTGGCATTTCTCATTCCATATATAGTAAGACCCTTTGTTGTAGAATCTTGAGCATTACTTTACTTCCATGGGATATTAAGGCAATAGTTCGATAATTAGTGCATTCCCTGGGATCCCCTTTCTTTGGAATGGGGATATATATGGAATGCTTCCAGTCTGTGGGCCATTAATTAGTTTTCAATATTTCTTGACAAAAATTTTTCAAAATTTGGACAGATTCAGTCTCAGTAGCTTTGTAGCAACTCTATTACTATGCCATCTGTTCCTGGTGATTTGTTTCTTCCAAGTATTTTAAGAGCAGCTTTCATCTCACATGCAAAATTTCGGGTTCTTCATCATACGGTTCCTCCATGAATGGATCTGTCATCCTGGCATCTCTTTTATAGAGTTCTTCAGTGTATTACTTCCATCTTCCTTGTATTTCATCTCAGTCAGTCAGTGTGTTCCCCTGTTGATTATTCAACATCCCTACTCTTGGTTTAAATTTCCCTTTCATTTCTCTAATCTTTTGGAATAGGGCTCTTGTTCTACCCTTTTTGTTGTCCTCTTCTATTTCTATACAATAACTTTTGTAATAGTTCTCTTTGCCCCTAGTACTAGTTGCTATATTGTTGCATTTAGGGTTCTAACCGTGTTTCTCTCTCCTTTTGCTTTCCTTCTCTCTTGAACCATTTTAAGAGTTGCTTCTGGGATGTTATTTAAATTGTATTTTGGCATGGTTCCTTTGTTCTTCTTCTTTAGCTTTACTCCGATTTTATTCTCAGTAGAAAAAGTTTATTTTTTAAAGACTCCCAATGGCTCCTGCGCCAAAGGGCTTGAAATTAAAGCAGATCTACCTTTGAGATTAGAAAAATTACTATAGGGAGTGGACAGAAAAGTCTAATAATATTTGAACTCAGGATCGCTTAATGAATATGTCAGAAGGTACAGGATAATTTTAAAAAACACAATTATTTCATAATGAATGATATATTTATTATTTGACACTATAGCAATGGTCACTAGCTCATAAGGCTTTAAAAGGAATTATAAACATTATTGGAGGCTAAGTCTATCAGTGGCTATCCGCTATACCTGAGAACACAAACCTACATACTCAGAAATAAGCCCCAGTATATCCGGTTGGGCTCACTATGGGCCTTATTATGCTCTGTAGGGCTTACTTCCAGGGAAGTGTGCACCTAAATGGAATTCTGTGTTCAGAGGCAGTATGCTTTTTGAGAATCAGGTGCTGAGGTGCACTTGTGCACACACACACATATACGTGTGTGTGTGTGCGCGCGCATGCGCACACACGCACAACCTTACCTATATGTGCAACCGGGAATGTTTAGAAGTCTCTGTCTGGCAACTTCTGGAAGAAAAATGTAGGCCTTGTTGGACCCTAGTCTAGGAAGCTGTCTTATACTAAGACAAACCATTGGTCTGTCTTGCTCTGTACTGACTGCTATACTGACTGTTGGTGGCTTTCCAGTATTTCAGAGAGGAGTCTTTCTCAACCCTACCTTGAGATGCCAGGGATTCAACCTTGGACCATTTGCATGGAAAGTATATGTGATATCAGTGAGCTGTGGCTCAGTGAACTGTACTTTTTATGTTCTTTTATGTATTTCTTTACTTATTTAGAAAACACATTGTCAGTATTTCAGTTTAAGAATTCCCAAAGCAAAGAAGTCATAGAAATGCAATTTAAAATAATAATAATACATTAATAATGTCTTAAATTTAAAATCAGGAAGGATGTCTAGGGTCATAATTTTCTCAGTTTTATTTAATCACAGGTGGGCTCTAAATATCCTTGAGGTTCTAGCAAGAGTTGCATGTTGGCTGCTCTTGCCCCATTTGGGTCATATAAATTTAAGTACTATTGCAGTACATTTTCCATTAGTTAAATGACAAGTTATCAGGAAACCATTGATGCAAAGTGAAGTCTCTTGCTTCCGGTACGCTCTTAACAAGCTTTTTTAGACTGAATCATTGACTTTTTTGCCCCCATCATATAATTCTGTTATGGTAAAGGACCAGGATTAGATTATTTTTGCAATTTAAGGAGTCTGAACTCCATGTTGGAATCCGTTGATAAGTGCTTTTGCAGTGGTTTGGTTGAACTGTGGCATAATAATAATAATAGTAATGGCCACTAAATTAAAGCATCCTCTCCCAATTCTTTGGAAATGCAAGCCTCTTTTTTACACACAATTCTGAAGCAGCTGAAGCGGATAGTAGATACTGTGGTGAAAGTGGCCTTAGACCTGTGCCAAAGACAATATGTTGATTATGCTACAGGAGTGGTGACACCAGTAATTTCTCTGTCACCATAGCATCTCTCAATGTTTTCAGTAGTCAAAGGTTTGCTAAATCTGCTCTGTGTCTCCCTAAGAAATAACACTGATAAATATGATGTGTTTACCAACAAGAACACTTCTAATGGATCCAACATTATGCCAGCTGGTTTACCTCCCAAGTCAAAACTTGGAATGTGGCAGTCTTAGGCTATAGTCTTCAATACATTATCTTAGTGATAAGCCCCATTAAATTCAGAAGCCTTGCTTCTGAGTAGAAGTACACTGTTAGCCTCATCCAGTTACACAGATTAGTTTCAACTACTGTTTCTTGCCAGTGACAAGCACTTAACTCAAACAAGTGTAAGGAGTAGACTCTTGTCAGATCCTGTGATTTTGAGAGATTGGAAAACTTTCCATTGATGGAGTTCAGTCATTTGCCTGGTTGCATAGGCTCACAAATGTAGAGTGTTTCTCCATCTAGCTTAGTAGTAGTGGTTAGGGGTTTTATTCCTTACTGCCGTTTAGCAATCTTTTATGTCAGATTTGAAACTTAGCAACTCTTATTTGTGCCCCCCCTTACAAAGCTTGTTTTCTGTAATGTGCTATACATAAAACTGTTCAAAACGTACAGCAACACCACTTAGGCTGGGGCTGTTGAGGCTACAATATGTATATATATGCTCAGAGACTTCACTGATGACTTATGTTATTCTCAGTACTGAAATTTTTTTTTATCTCTAAAGGCCCAAGTAGCTGTTGGAATAATATTTGTTACGTCAGCAGTGCTGCAAGGACATTTTAAAAAAGCTTTACAATTATGAAATTCCCGTAGAGATTCACCAAATTTGAACATTTTCCATTAATGTCATGAGAGCTTTCTCTTTGATTGGCATCGCAGTCAGCTGAAATGGTTGGATTGAATGAGTTATCTGCCATCATCTTTTGAGAAGGGGTGGAGTCTGAATTTGTTTTGGGTTTGCAGACTTCCCTGAAGAGAGTTTAGAAAATAGCTCTGTTTGGAAATAATAAATCAAATCTATAAAATATTCTTACTAATAACATTGAAGTAGGATTTGGGACACAATAGGTTTCTGATGGACAACACTGATATGAATTTGATTTAGATCACAGCTAACTGAAAAACATCTGGGAGTCATTGGAGGTATTAGAAGATAGCTGTTTGCACCGTTCAAGTCACACCATTCTGAAGAAAAGGGTAAATGTTCCTGCTAAATCTTAGTAGAATAAAACATCTGTAGCCAGAAATCCTAGTTAAATCTGGACTACTTGGTCTCTAAATAACTATGCATGGGCCAATCAAGTCTGTCCTTCTCTCTTTTTTGCTGCTGCTGCAGTATATTCGGATGGACACAAAAGGCAGTCATATATTGGGGCAAATTATTTTCTACTTGGTTTGTGGTTTTGGTTTCTTCCTATCACAATTACTTGTGAGGTTAATCATTTTGCATTGCTTCAGAGTGTTAGCAATGGTCAAGTTTTTATCTCATTAAATGCTTCATGAGATAAAAAAGAATAATGGCTTGAAAGGGGCAATCTGGAAGGACACAGCAGACAAGAAAATAGCCACCAAAGCTTGAGATGTTCCTTTTGACATGGGATAACCTGCTACTACATAAACAAAGGTTTCATCTTAATTGGGAGCAATTAACAGAAAGATAGCTAGTGTGATCGCTCTCAAGTAATGCTTATAAAAACGAGCTGCTGTGGAGACAAGCTCTTGGGCCTTGGGATGGGGCTTATAAAAACATCATTTAGGGGTGTTGAGCTAAATGATTATTTTTGAAATGATTACAACTGCATTTCTGCAGTTTCTCAAGCAAGGAGAGAAGGATTATTGATTAGGATTTCTTTGTCATTTTGAGTTGCCCAAAGTACTTTAGGAAGTGTTTAGAACTTTAGTCTTGTCTCAAGTACCACATCGCCTTTCATCTAATCGATATGACAATCACAACCCCTTCAATATCAAGACATATATTCATCATTTTTTGCAGACTCAAAATTTACATCTGTTTAATTTAAATGACATAATGAAAGCTGAAATTTTATCAAAAGCGCAGCCTGGCATGTCAATCCTACTCACTTTTAAAACTAGTAATACTGTGATCTCGCTTTTGAACAATAGACGTCGCTTTAGCAATCTGGGCATTGGACTGCATAGACATTTCATTAATGTTGCCAGCCCTCACCCTTTAATTTTGAAACGCACTTCTATGAATCAACAACCAGTCTTGACAGACCATTTAGCTGCATTGCCATCTAAACCTATCATTCCAGCTGATACCCCCAGATATACTGCTTCTATCTTAGATCCCCAGAACATTCCCCCAGCTACAAGACAAAAAAAGACGGCCAATGAAAGATCACCACTAAATTCTGACCACTACCAATTTCAATCTCCAAATTTTTTGGAAGACAAAGTTGATGACTTAACATCTAAATTCTCCAGTTTCTCTGATAATGCTCAAAACGACATCATTGACAACCTTCAAAACCTCTTGGTAACTTTACAGAATAAACAATCTTTGCCTCATTTTGAGACCGACACTGCTGATATACCCTTGAAAATTTCCCCTAACTCCTCGCCCTTGACCCTCGAACTAACAAAAGAAAGACGTACTAATTCTATACATCCATCATGCTGAATCACTGAGCCAGGACCATATGAATCAAATGGATCCTCCCTAATATCCCCCGGTCTCAAAAAGGCGCGGCCCAACACTAGTGTGATTAAATCTATACCCACTGTGCTAGGTAAAGGGAGACACAATCGTCAAAACAGTTCTTGACTTCAAATTAGCTCTCGCCCATCTCGCTGCTTATCCACGCTAACTCGAGTGCATTTAAAAAAAGAAATATGCTACTGTGAAAATAAACTAACACATTCAGACTACTCAGTTTTATTTTTTAATGCGAGATCAGTTAACAACAAGACTGCCATTATCTATGACCTTATTAAAGACGAACATGCTGATCTCGTATGCATAACTGAAACCTGGCTGGAAGATGCAGGGGGTGTTAATCTAAATTGCCTCTGCCCCCCAGGATATTCCGCCTTCCATCAATCTAGATTAGATAATCGTGGAGGGGGTGTAGCCATTATTCACCGCAAAGCTATTTCTCTATCTAGGCTATCATCTCAGTACCATCCTGGTTTCGAATCTCTCGGTTTAAAATTTAATCACCAGAATTCCACTGTAATCCTATTAATCTATCGTTCACCTCACTATTCAACTACCTCCCTATCTGAACTACTTGACCTAATTTCAGGATTGATGCTGGAATCCCCGAATCTTCTAGTGTTAGGAGATTTCAACATCCATGCAGAATCTTTCTCCCTAAGATCAACAAAGGACTTCATGACTTTGATGTCAACTCTGGGGTTCCAACAATTAGTATGGACCCCAACTCACACAGCTGGCCACACCCTTGACCTTATTTTTCAGCCAGTTTCAGATACGAACGACTTTCAAATTGATGATATTGTCACTTCCTCATTGTTTTGGTCTGACCACTACCTGATCCAATTTAAGTTATCATTTATGCCGTCTCCAGCTAAGGCGCCGCCTCCTATCAAATTATATCGCCCCAGAAGATTATTAGACCAAGATGTATTCTTATCCAGACTCAAAGACTACCCCGATGTCCATTCGGGAGAACCAATTGACATTCTTACCAACATCTGGAATAATAGGTTGTCTGAAACAGTAGATACAATTGCCCCTCTCCGTCCATTGAAAATGGCCAGACCTAAACCTGCTCCCTGGTTCTTGTCGGGAGGATGAGCTGGGCTCCTGGGGGGTTGGAAGGAGAGGATTCAGATGGCTGGCAGAGGGAGGAGGGAGGAACTTACCCTCTGTGGAGCGAAGCCGAAACAGAGGACATGCCAGAGATAGGGTCGCCTAGCAACAGGGAGCCTGAGAGCCTTGAAGTTTTAGAATCCCCCCAGACATTCCCAGGCCCTCCCTTCTCCGCAGCTCAGAGCAAGAGGGAGGGCTGATCACAGCAGAAAGGCGGAGAGATGGTTTACCCTCAGCTCCTTCTTTATCACCCATAGTGGAATCGGACACTTCAGAAGAGGAGGAGGTGATGCCTCCCCCCTCACCACGCACACGCAGACGGTTGAAAAGACAGGAGAGAAGGGGGGAAGGCGGGCAGTACCTGAGGGGGAGTTAAGGAGGAGCGAAAGGTTGCACGCCCGTTTAGCCCCTTCTTAAAGAACAGGCGGGAAGCAGCCCCTTGCTCTGTCAACTTTCTCCCAATGTCGTAGGACCTGTATCCCTGTATTGCTTCATGAGAAAGCGCAGTCTTTGGACATTACCCTAATAAAACACGAATTAACTACAACCTCTGGTCTGTTTCCTGAGTCGCATCCTGGGCCTGACAGCTTGACAGAGCCACCTAAATCACCCTCAACGCTCTCTTCACTTGACTGGGACAAGATGTCAAAGGGAGCAGCGGGGGGGACGAACCCCACTTCTGAGACGGAAGAAGTGAAACTCTTGAGGACTAAGGTAGCTGAATTGCAGACGGATGTCCAAGCCCTGCTAGCAGCAGTCAAGGCGCTGAAGACGGATAATCATGGCTCAATGTGAGTTATATCTGGATGTCAGGCACATGGAGTTTCCAGACGATGGGGCTAAAGTGGCCTTCATGATTAGCCTCCTGGAGGGAGAAGCTGCAAAATGGGTGACTCAGTATCTCGTGAGAAAAGATACTGTCTTAAGAAGGTACAGAGGATTTATACAGGAGATGACCGAGATGTTCCAAGACCCGCAAAGAGCTGAAACAGTAGCGCGGCAACTAGGCGCTCTGAAGCAAGCTAAAGGGACCGTTTCCGAGTACACTAATGCTTTTAAAATTCTGTCCCAGGAAACTGGTTACAATGACGCCGCCCTGATGTTTATGTACCGGAGTGGATTAAATGCTGAAATCCTGGATGAGTTGGCCAGGACCTCCCCACCCGCTGACCTACCAGGGCTCATCCAGCTATGCCTACAGATAAATCACCGGATGGAAGGAAGGCGCCTGGAAAGGAAGCAGGAGGTCCCGAGATACTCAGCCTCGGCATCTCGCAGCAAGACCCTTCCCTCTGCAGGAATGGCAGGTAATGCAGCTGAGGGACAGGGAGGGGCTAGGCCAAGACTGTCGGAAGAAGAAAAGGAAAGACGACGCCGAGAACGTTTATGCTTTTATTGTTCAAAGCCGGGCCACGTGGCCAGAGACTGTGGACTAAAAGGGGGGAAAGCTGAGCCGTCGGGAAACTAGAACACCCAGTCCACGTGCAGGCCGGTGGACTGGGGGCAGCGTTGTATAAAGGCCCCCCAACGATCCAACCTCCCTCAAAGGGGGTGTTGGTCTTGCCTATTCGGATTACAACTTCCAGAGGAGTGGTGTTTAATTCCACTGCCTTAATTGACAGTGGAGCCTCCACAAATTTTATTGATGCAAAGTTAGTCAAACGTCATGGAATTTCCCGGTGGAAACTGAACGCTCCCCTAGCTGTGGAGACTATCGATGGGAGACCCCTGAAGTCAGGAGGGGTGACACAAGCCATGGAGGAAGTGAAACTTCAAATTCCCGGGCACGAAGAGTTCATTTTGCTATACGTGTCAGATCTCTCGAATTTTGAGGTGATTCTAGGAATGCCCTGGCTAGCAAAGCATGAACCCACAATAAGTTGGAAGGAGGCGGTGGTGTGGTTCACCTCACAGTATTGCCAGGAGAACTGTCAACCTGAAGGAATCAAGAACACCTTAGCGGGGGCAGTGCAAGAGATTGAGCAAGTGACCCTGCCGCCAAAGTATGAAGAATTCAAAGATGTGTTTGATGAAAAGGAGGCAGAGACTTTACCCCCCCACCGCCCTTACGACTGTGCGATTGATCTAGTGCCAGGAGCCAGCATTCCATCAGGGAGACTCTACTCTCTCACAGAGATTGAGAGGGAGGCCCTGAAGGAATTCCTGGATAAAAACCTGAGACAAGGATTCATACGCCCCTCACAATCCCCTGCTGGAGCGCCACTATTGTTTGTGAAAAAGAAGGGGGGGGAACTCAGACCCTGTAATGACTGTCGCGCATTGAACCAGATCACCATCCCCAACAGCTACCCGCTGCCCCTGATCTCAGAGTTGTTGGACCGACTGCGCTCTGCAAAAATCTTCACGAAGTTGGATTTGAGAGGAGCGTACAATCTGATCAGGATGAAGCAGGGAGATGAATGGAAAACAGGGTTCTTGACCGCTTACGGACAGTATGAATACCTGGTCATGCCGTTCGGACTTTGTGGAAGGCCAGGAATTTTTCAAAAATTCATGAACGACGTGTTTAGAGACTTGTTGGACACATATGTAATCTGTTACTTAGATGATATCCTGGTGTTCTCAAAGAACCAGGAAGACCACGACCAGCATGTGAAGACGGTGTTGCAGAGACTGAGAGAAAATCACCTGTATGCTAAATTAGAGAAATGTGGATTTGACCTCAAGTCTCTAGACTTCCTTGGATATCGAATCTCAGCGGAAGGCGTGGAGATGGACCCAGGGAAAGTAAGCTGTATATTGGACTGGGGCCAACCTGTCACCAAAAAGGATGTACAACGGTTTTTGGGGTTTGCCAATTATTACAGAAAGTTCATTCCAGGGTTTTCCAAATTGACAGCTCCTCTGACTGACTGCTTAAGGGGAAAGAAGAAGTTTCAATGGACAGAGGATGCCACCCAGGCCTTTGAGGAGCTGAAGAGAAGGTTCGCTTCCGAGCCCATTCTGCACTTTGCTGACCCGACCCGCCCTTTCATCGTGGAAGCAGATGCTTCAGATTTTGCTATCGGGGGGGTCCTTCTGCAATTAGACCAAGAAGGAAAGGAGCTGCACCCCTGTGCGTACTTCTCTCGGAAGTTAAAGCCTGCAGAGAAGAATTACACAGTTTGGGAGAAGGAGCTGCTGGCCATCAAGGACTCTTTTGAAAACTGGAGACAATACCTAGAGGGGGCCCCTCATCAGATCAAAGTGCGCTCCGACCACAAGAACCTGGAAAGCCTCCAAACTGCCAGAAAGCTGAACCAGAGACAAATAAGATGGTCCCAGTTCTTCACCAGGTTTAACTTCAAGATCACTTACCAAGCCCAAGCCAAAAACCAGAGAGCTGATGCCTTATCCAGACAGCCACAGTACAAAGAAAGTGAATCCGAGGACCAGCCTCAGTACGTGATCCCGCCAGAGAAATTAATGTTGGGATCATGCCAGTCTTCGTGGGAAGAGGAACTCAAAAAGGCACAACAAGAAGATGCAGACGTACTAAAATATGGGCAGGAGACGGGACAAAGTCAAGACTCAGAAGTAACCTTTCACTGGAGGAATGGACTATTATGGTTCAAAACAGCCAGATATGTGCCAGAAGGAGAATTAAGGCTCAGAATCCTACGCCAGTGCCATGATTCCATCACAGCGGGACACTTTGGGATTTACAAGACCATTCAAAACGTGGCCAAGGACTTCTGGTGGCCTAAAATGCGTAGGGATATTGAAAGCTATGTAAAGTCCTGCTCTGTCTGTCTGCGGACAAAAACACAAACAGGAAAACCAGCAGGACTGTTACAACCGCTACCTGTCCCACATGAACCCTGGAAGGATCTCTCCATGGATTTTATAACTGATCTACCCAAATCCCAAGGAATGACAGCCGTTTTAGTCGTGGTAGATCTACTCACCAAAATGGCGCATTTCCTCCCTTGTGCAGGGGCCTTAGAGGCTAAGGAAACGGCCAAGTTATTCATCAAAGAAGTCTACCGACTGCATGGGTTGCCAAACAGTGTAGTCTCAGACCGAGGAACTCAGTTCACAGCCAAATTTTGGAGAGCAATGTGGAAACAGTTGCAGACGGAATTAAAACTCTCCTCTGCCCATCACCCCCAGACAGATGGGCAAACGGAACGCTTGAACGCCGTTTTGGAAAGATATTTAAGAAGTTATGTGTCCTATCAACAGACTGACTGGGTATCATATTTGCATTTTGCAGAGTTCGCCTACAACAATTCTCTACACTCCAGCACTCAACAAACCCCATTCTTCGCGAATTATGGATTCCATCCTAAAGTCTTTCCAAGCAGCTCAGAAGGAATGCTGGTACCGGCAGCTGAGGACTTCCTAAAAGAATTGCAAGCGGCGCAACAAACACTGAAACAGCAGTTAAACTAAGCCAAAACAGTACAAGCGAGTTGCTGACCTGCACAGGAAGGAGGGCCCCCCCCCTTCAACCAGGAGACCAGGTATGGCTGTCCACCCGTTTCCTCCAGATGCCGGGCAAATGTAGAAAATTACAAGACAAGAGGGTGGGTCCTTTTGAAATAGAAACTCAAATTAATCCCGTGGCATACCGGCTGAAGCTACCTGACACATTTAAAATACATCCTGTGTTTCATCGATCCCTCTTGACGAAAGCTGCCCCTCCCAGTGAGCTGCGGCCGGAGGAGCCTCCCGGAGCTCCACTCCTGATAAATGAGCAGCTTGAGTTTGAAGTTGAGGAGATCTTAGATTCCAGGATCAGACGCCACAAGCTGCAGTATTTGATTCACTGGAAGGGCTATGGAGTGGCTGACAGATCATGGGAAAATGCAGATGATGTGCATGCTCCAGAGTTAGTAAAACTTTTCCATCAACGTTTTCCTCACCGCCCCAAGCCAGACAGGGGGAGGGGGGCACAGCTTGAGAAGGGGGATGGTGTCGGGAGGATGAGCTGGGCTCCTGGGGGGTTGGAAGGAGAGGATTCAAATGGCTGGCAGAGGGAGGAGGGAGGAACTTACCCTCTGTGGAGCAAAGCTGAAACAGAGGACATGCCAGAGATAGGGTCGCCTAGCAACGGGGAGCCTGAGAGCCTTGAAGTTTTAGAATCCCCCCCAGACATTCCCAGGCCCTCCCTTCTCCGCAGCTCAGAGCAAGAGGGAGGGCTGATCACAGCAGAAAGGCGGAGAGATGGTTTACCCTCAGCTCCTTCTTTATCACCCATAGTGGAATCGGACACTTCAGAAGAGGAGGAGGTGATGCCTCCCCCCTCACCACGCACACGCAGACGGTTGAAAAGACAGGAGAGAAGGGGGGAAAGGTGGGCAGTACCTGAGGGGGAGTTAAGGAGGAGCGAAAGGTTGCGCGCCCGTTTAGCCCCTTCTTAAAGAACAGGCGGGAAGCAGCCCCTTGCTCTGTCAACTTTCTCCCAATGTCGCAGGACCTGTATCCCTGTATTGCTTCATGAGAAAGCGCAGTCTTTGTTTGGACATTACCCTAATAAAACACGAATTAACTACAACCTCTGGTCTGTTTCCTGAGTCGCATCCTGGGCCTGACAGTTCTCAATAGAACTGTTAAAAATGAAGCGTGTTTATCGGCAATTAGAGCGTCGTTGGCAAAAGACAAAGGATCCACTTGATCGGGTTGCTGTCAAAAAATTCGTTAAAACTTATACCTCAGCTAGACATGCAGCCCAAAGATCCTTTTACTCAACGGAAATTGCTTTAGCGAATAATCAACCAAAAGAACTTTATCGCATAGTGAATAATCTCCTGCATCTGCCACAATCCGCTTCGCATACAACTCATTCTCAGGCTTGCTGCCAAGAATTTGCAACATTCTTTGAGGCTAAAATTGATCAGATTCGTTCTATCTTAGATCATACCACCACAACAGACGAAAATAATACTACATCTGAAACTCATGACTCCTCTCTTTTTTCTACCTTTCAATTTGTTTTCCCTGAAGACATCTCCCAATCTCTGAAGGGTATGAATCCCACTACCTGCCCACTTGATCCATGCCCTTCCTGGCTCATAAAAATATCTAGAGCTGAATTAGCTAACTGGCTCAGTGTAATTGTCAAGTCCTCCCTCCAACAAGGCTATTTACCTGAATGCCTGAAGGTAGCTATTATTACCCTATTATTAAAAAAACCTTCTCTTGATTCCGCACTGTTAAATAATTTCCGTCCAGTATCCAATCTGCCTTTTTTGAGCAAAGTCATCGAAAGAGCTGTAGCCACTCAATTACAAACATTTCTAGACTCCACCTGCGGCTTCGATCCCTTTCAATCTGGCTTTAGGCCGAATCACGGAACTGAGACAGCTTTAGTTGCTCTAATGGACAATCTTCGGCTAGAACTAGATAAGGGTAATTTATCCCTGCTAGTTCTATTAGACCTATCTGCTGCTTTTGATACTATCGATCATGACATCCTTTTAGATCGCCTATATCAAATAGGATTTAGAAGTATAGTCTTACAGTGGCTCCGCTCCTTCTTAGAGGGCAGGACTCAGAGAGTTGTCCTTGGGGATTATCATTCCACACCCTGGCCTCTACGGTTTGGCGTCCCACAAGGCTCTGTCCTGTCCCCAATGTTGTTTAACATTTATCTGAGACCTTTAGGTAAGATTATTCAGGAATTTGGAATTCATTATCACCAATATGCGGACGATACTCAGCTGTATTGCTCTTTTCCACCGAATGCAAAAGATGCTGTCTATCCCCTTAATCAATGTCTTGTGGCAGTACAAAACTGGATGAACAGGAACAAACTAAAGTTCAATCCAGAAAAAATAGAGGTCATTCTCATCGGAAAAAGTCCTCCACAAGAATTAGGCAATTTACCTTCACTAGATGGAGTTCTCCTTCCCCTAAAGACTCAAGTCTGTAGCTTGGGCATAATTTTGGATTCAGCTCTGACCTTAGAACCCCAGATTACGGCTGTTTCTAGAACGGCTTTTGCTAAATTAAAACTCGTTCGTCAACTTCGACCGTTTCTGGGAATGTCTGATTTAAGAAAAGTTACTCAAGCACTAGTCACCTCGCGATTAGACTATTGTAATTCCCTATACATCGGACTACCTGCAAAATCGCTCCGACCTCTTAAATTAGTTCAAAGAGCAGCAGCAAGAATGATCACTAGAACCAGTCCGTGGGTCCACACCACGCCCCTTCTTTATCATCTACATTGGCTCCCCATCGAATTCCGGCACCAGTTCAAGATTCTGGTTCTAACATTTAAAGCCCGACACGGATTAGCACCGATATATCTGACTAATCGTCTTTCTGAATTCCAGTCTTCCCATCCTATCAGATCGACCACCGAATCTACTCTGATTGTTCCATCAACATTTACCATCCGACACACGGCTATCAGAAATAAGACTTTCTCGGTTGCCGCTCCCTTCTTATGGAACCAGCTTCCGCCCGAGATACGACTTTCCACTTCTATCATCGATTTCCGGCGCTGGATAAAAACATTTTTATTTTACCAAGCTTTTAACATCTGATTGAAAATGTTGTAGAAAATTGTTTTAGTAGATATGCTTTTATATTTTTAATTGCGTTATTTAGTATTTTGTATTGGACTATGCCTTACTGTTCTCCGCTCTGAATTCTAAATTTTTTGAACTAGAGCAGAATATAAATCCATTAAATAAATAAATAAATAAATAGAACTAGTAATCAAAGCTCGTCCTCTGAAGACATCAGGCAGTATTAGAAGTAACGTGTTGTGTCAGTGCAAGGATTACTGGTAGCGAAACAGGACTCCCCCCTTCCTTCCCCCATGCATGCCCCACACCCTTACCAAATCTGTTCTTGGGGGTTGGGGAAACCCCTAGAACAGATTTGGGGGAGAAGTCCTGTTGTGCTAATCCTGTAATCCTTGTGCTGATGTCACACATACATCGTGCTGCATTGGATACAACTTAGTCTGTTTGACATTTATTTTTGCAGGTGTGTTGCTAATTTATTTATTAAAGTATTTCACAATTTTTTTAAAATAAAATTATATCAAGGCACTATACAACATACATTATAATAAAAACAGCAGATGCATATGTAAAAACATAAAAAACCCTCAGTTAAGAAGAGAATGTCATATTGTAGAGGGCTGTCTAAATGATACAGTTTTCAGGAGGTATCTGTCGTATCCAGGTTGGGACTCAGGAACCAGACCAGTTGGTGAAAGCAATTCAGTTTTTATTAAAGTAATATCCAGACAAATACTACGCCTTCTCATGAAGTTTCACTACAAAACATAACCTGCAACTTGAAAGAGAGTTGACAGAACAAGGAATCACCAGGCCCCCTGTCCCTTAAGAAGGGGGCAATCGAGCGTGAATTCTCTCACTCCGCCTCAAAGTGCTCTCATCCACACCCCTCCTTTCCTCCCTCTTTTGCCGCCTCTTTAACTGCCGTCTTGTCCGTGGTGAAGGGGGTGCTACAGCCCCCTCCCCTTCTGAGAACTCTGACTCAGGTATGGGGGAAAGCGGGGGGGCAATGCTTAAAGCATCTGGCTGCTTCTCCTTGTTTTTCCCTGGATCAGGAGGGGGTTGGATTCCCCCTTGCCCTCCCTCCTTCTCCAACTGCTCTGAGCTCGAAGAGGGAGGTGGCGTGGGAAGCTCTCGGGAACGATCTGTGTCTGTTGGACTTTCAAGGTCTTCGCTGCCAGACAGTCCTATCTCTGGGCTTCCCTCCCCCTCCTCTGCTTCTCCTTCATACAGCTCTGGCCAAATGACCCCCTCCCTCTCCTCATCTCTGAAACATCAGGGCCCCAATCCTGCATCCTGACAGTATCTAAAAGAAGGCAAGGGACGATTCCTCCCAGTCCTACACAAGTCAAGGTCTGCCACACTAAAAGTTTGGTCCCTAGTGAAGACAGGAGAATCTCAGGGGTGTAGGGAACCACCAGAAGTGCCCTATCAGATGATCTCAGTGATCAAGGTGGAGCATAAGGAATCAAACAGTCCTTTGGGCCCAAGTTACTTAGGACTTTGTGAATTAATACAAGAACCTTGAATCTGATCCGGTAGCAAATTGGCAACCAGTGGAACTTTCTCAACAGCAGAGTAACACATTATCAGTAATCTGCTCCTGTGAGCTGTCTGGCCACTGCATTCTGTACTAGTTGCACTTTCCAGACCAAATACAAGGACAGCCCCACATAAAGCATGTTACAGTAATCAAACCTTGTGGTTACAGATGTATGTCCCACAGTGGTCAGGCTGTAATTGTCCATGATTAGTTGCAGCTGAGATCCCAGCCAGTTGGTAGAAAACCCTCCTGGCCACAGAGGTCGCTTGGGCCTCTAGTGACAGTGATGGATCAAGAAGTATCCCCAGACTGTGTACCTGGTACTTCAGAGGGAATGCAATTCCCATCCAGAACAGGCAATTAATCTATCTCCCAGACATGAGAACCATCCATCCACAAGGCTTCCATCTGTCCAGGATTCAAGCTCAGATTGTGTCCCTGAACTTCCATTTCTGCTACATCAGCGTATGGTAGTGTTCTGTGGCTTGTTGCTGTGATGTGCAGGTGGATATTTTCCACTACTTGAAGTTCTACAGGCACATTCTCATTTTATCAATTAATTTCACAGGAGAGCTTCTACTGGTATTCCCTAAATTGCAATGTGTGTTTTTCTTGTATTGCACTTGAAGATACAGGAGTGACTTTTGGAAGTGTTTCTGTATTTTGGTTTGTAACATGAGTAGAAGTCCACAATGAACAGGTATAATGCTAAAATAAATAAAATTGAGGGAAGGTTCTACTGAAGCTGTGCTATCTGTTTTATTAATTTCTATTTTTTAAAACCCTTATTTAAAAAAGGAGGTAAGTTGCTATATTGAGAAAAAACTCTATAGAAGTAAAATACAGCAAGATACATTTACATGCTAGTATGACTGTCTCTTTGCTTACTTCTGCTTTATGCAAGAGTTAGAGCAGCAGACTGATGCAGCATATACATTATTCATAAACCTATTTATGCTGTATTAATAATGGTTTCCCAAGCATCTAGGTATTGTCATGAATCCCCACTGTCAAGGGTCAAGGATCATGCGTCAGACCCAATTCCCACCCTTAGGGCAATTGATCTGGAACCAAAATATACCAATTCACCCTTGCCAAGGCTATGTGTCCAACGCCAACCCTGCAAGGTAGAATAGTAGGCTGCCACCACCCCTTTTACTGGTACCACTCAGAGTCAGGGGATCTCTGAGCCCAGACACTAGGTAAACCAAGGTCCAAAAAGACAAGAGCCAAACTTACACTCCTTGTCAGGAAACCTCTGGTAAAACCCACAAAATAGAATTAAGCTTTTAACTTCTTTTTCCCTCTTTGATAGTTGCGTGACCGAAAATGGTCAAGGTGCTGAATTCAGAACCACCCTTTCTCTCAATGAACACACCAGGTTAAATAGAAGTAGCTTTATTAAAATAGATAAGTGCACATCAATATATGTAGCAGCAAGTAATCCTTTAAGACCATACACCCAAACAGGGGTTTAGGTACATACAAGAGAGTTCATACACACAACAGGAAAATAACAACCTTTTCTAACCTAATACTTACACATGAGGTAGATGGTTGAAGTGGCCTCTCTCCTAAGAGAGAATGATGTTAACCACAAAGCAATGGAACCAGGCATAGGTTACCTCCCATAGGCAACACCATGGAACCATAAAAGGTAGAAAGCTATGGAACTCTGGAACCAAGGCACCAGAGAACAAAGGCTATGGGTCCCCAGCCCTATACTTAAGGGAAAGAATCCTAACGGTCCAGGATTCAGGAACCAATCAGAAAATGTCTGATGTAACCCCTTCTAGATGTTTCTCACTCTTTCGTGCCTTCCAGGCCCCCCTCCCAACGGGTGTTTCAAACTTCACAGGCCAAGAACGACCTTGAGTACCAGGCACTTGTTAATCAGCACAGATAGCCAGGTGTTTCGTGTTTAGGCTTTGTCTTAACCGTCTTCAGCTGGAAACCGAAACCTAAAGGTTATTCTAACAGAGGCCTGTCTTTTTTAACATTTAGACTCCCAGAGTTCTTTACTTGAACCAAGATGTTTCCTTTATGGTTTTTAATAACTCATGAACATATACAGGTTCATGACAGGTATGCTTTCTAAAAGATTGCTGAAACAATATATTCCTATTTTGTGCAGCTATATCTCATGGCTGAGTTTGCATTACTTATTCACTCAAAACTTCCTCTCCAGTCAAACATCCACCTTAGAATAGTTCCAGTGGGAGTTCTGGGTTTGCCAGTAATTTTTGGTGCAAACACATTATGTTCATTTCTAACACTTCAGCATACCCTTTTACCTTGCATGAGGGCTATGATATTTCCTGACTGAAAGTCTTGTGAAATGTCTGTGATTTCCACTGTGGTTTAAAATTGCTGTTCTTCAGCTCCTTTTAACTTTCTCCATCTATTTTGCTTTTTTAAGCATTGAGAAGTATTGCTGCAGTTGCCTTGCTATGTGCCCTACATCCAGCCAGCACATAGGACCTGTTGTTTGTATGAGAGACTTTAGTACTTCCTCAAACCTTACCTGCTACATAACATTGTTTTTATAAATAGCCTTTTATCTGAAGCTTCCAATGAGTTTATTGGAATTTGAATAAAGAATTCTTACAACAAGGAGGGCAGGAGACTCCATTTACTGGTTGTATCCTCTTCTGATTAAATAGATCACTGCAAGCCACTTCGCCTTTTATTTCTCATATGTGCATTCTTCCACCTTGCAAAATTGCTCGCTTCATACTTCTTAAGATCCTTTTTCTCTTTTGGTGATTCTGCTCAACATCTTGCTAACAGCATTTCCAGACAGTCATATCCTGAAGTAGGAAGGCGGCATAGAAGCAGGTGGCTCTGTTGCATGTTGAGAGATATTGCTGTCCTTTGAGAAAGGTAGCAGGGATACTTATAACCACCAATGGCTTCAACTTATTAATCACTAGATGATATTTTTCAAAGTCATTTAGTGCATGACCCCTTAATGAACTTGGACCACCCTTTTGTACATAAGAGCTGTCTTGCTGGATCAGACCCATTTGTTCTGGTGTCTTGTTTCCAACAGTGACCAGTCACATGCCTTGGGAAAGTCTCTAATCAGGATGTGAAGGTAACAGCCCCGCCCTGTTGTGGGTTTCCATCATTTGGTAGTTGAAAGGTATATTGTCTCTGAACATGAGGTAACATTTAACTATACCCCATGAATTTGTCAAATCCACCTTTTAAGCTGGTGGCCATCACTACAGCTTAGGGGTAGTGAGCTCCCTAAGTTAATTTTGCCCTGTGTGAAGGACTAATTTTTCTTCACTTTCATTAGGTGAGCCTTAGGTCTAGTACTCCCTGCCTGACAGAGAGGGATAGAAATGAGTCTTTCTTCAAACAATGCATAAATGTATAAGCCTCTGTCGTGTTTTTTCTCTCTGCATACACCCCCACACATTAGTCATCTTTCTAAACTAAAAAGTTCCAAGTGCTGTAGCCTTTCCTCTTAGAAAAGGTACTTGCAACCTGCTGACCATTTTGTTTGGTCTCTTCTGTATCTTTTCTCAATACTATGATATCCTTTTTTCAGATGATACCACCAGAATTTTCTTCTATTTTTAATTTGTAAATTTATAAGCTATTTCACAATCAAGATACCTGTGGTGTACAATAAAATGAGATAAATATAAAATGCAAAAGATTACAAACTCAGTCAACTAAAGGCAATAAAACAATTTCTACAATTGTACATTTATACCATAAAAATGACACTTCAGGGAAGGCCTTCTTAAGCAAATATGTCTTCAATAGCCACCTAAGTATCAAAATGCTAGGCTCTTGTCTGATGTCAATTGATAACTGATTTCAGAGAGTTTTAGCTGTAGATTGTGGGCATTTCAGGTTGGTTGCCTTAAAGGAGGTCTAAACTGCAGTTTGCTTTTTAAAAAGCTGAATACATTTTTAAATTATATGAGAATATCATTGTTGTAACTATATTTGTGCTAACCAGTTCTCTTTCTCCTTCCTCACCCCCTCCAGATAACCTCCTTGGAATTTCCTGGGTGGATAGCTCCTGGATCCCAATATTAAACAGTGGGAGCGTGTTGGATTATTTCTCAGAGCGTAGTAACCCATTCTATGATCGAACATGCAACAATGAAATGGTCAAAATGCAAAGACTTACCTTGGACCACTTGAAGTAAGTTATTGCAAGGCATCTGTAACAGTTATCCAGTAAAATGGGTGCAGCCTGCAGGCTTAATCTGTCCCACCAAGCCTCTTGATGTTGCCTGCAAACCATGGTCAGCTGCCTTACATCTGATGTCAGGTATGGGACAGGTAAAGGCAGGACTTGGTAGAAAGGAGCTTTGCAGGCATTGCCATTTGGAAGTGCCTTCAAAGTCCTGTTGTGATGAGGTTCCCAACCTCCTAACAACCAGCTAGCTGATGGGTGCTTGGGATCCTCTGTGTGAAACACTTTGCCAGCCCTATGCTTGGGGCTTGGGAAGTGGTGAGTATAAAGCTGGCAAAGCCCCAAGTGCCTAACAGACAGCTGGTTGTCGGGCACTTTGGAAGCACTGTGCAAGGGACTTTGGTGGGTGTCAATCACCTGATGCAAATACTATGTCAGATGATTGACAGAGAGGGCCACCCACCTGTCAAAGTCGGCTTGTTGGGGTGGGGAGAGACAAGGATCTGGCTGCCAAGCCTAAAAGTTTCCCCACCCATGCTATAAAACTAGCTTTAAGATAGTAGTTGACATGCTCTGTGAAAAGTAAACACTACCAGCAATTGTTGTACTTAAGCCAGGGATGTTGGAACTTTTTTCTTCTTCCTGTCCCTATTTTGCCTTGGGACTGATTCACTTATCTCCTTGTAACATAGTCCTGCCCTGTTATATAAGCAGAAGACAGTTTCCAATTTGCCTGGATATTTTCCAATTTGCCCAGACAACTGGGTTCAAGAATTAGAGAAACGCATAAGACTACTCACTGATGGACTGTTATGAAAGTTATTTATTACACAGCCACGAGAGTGGCTATATACTATAGTCAGCATGGATTTTTTGCATTCCGCAATGTTAAATTGAAAATACCCCCCATGCCATTCTGATGCGTCCCATAAATTCATTTCAAAACAAAACCTTACAAAACTTATAATCCTGAACTCAGAAACGCTTGCTTAACAACCCTCTCAATTTTCATGGTGATACACAAAACAGTCATAGAGAATCAAGAGTTCAAAGTGTAAAAAGAGAGAGAAAAAGACCAGACTCCTTTTGGACTTTTTTTGAGTTCTCATAATTTGTTGAATGTAATTTAAAATCAGCCATGTTCACAGAGCACCTGTAATCCTATTACTGTCCTTGCCCCATACTCTGACCTTCATCTTCTGCAGTCTAAAAGTTAAAAAAATGCTTGGCTGATTTTTAATTTAATTTAAGAATTTTACCATTGAACTCAATGATAAGGCCGGGCATGCTCAGTAAGAAGCAACTGTCAGTGTTCTAAAAGCCAGACTTGCACCTGCTGGGCTTGTCTAATCAGGGGGCCTCACCCACACCAGATCTTTATTCGACTTTAAACAGTCATGGCTTCCCCCAAAGAATCCTGGGAAGTGTACCTTGTGAAGGGTGCTGAGAGGAGACTCCTATTCCCCTGACAGAACTCCAGTGGCCAGAGTGGTTTAACAGTCAGCACTCTGATTGACACTCTGCAAGGGGAACAGGGCATCTCCTAGCAACTCAGCACCCTTCACTAACTACACTTCCCAGGATTCTTTGGGAGAAGCCATGACTGTCTAACGTGAGATAAAGGTCTGGTATGGATGTGGCCAGGGACAGCTTTGGTTTAAATTTGGGCGGGAGTCTACATGTGCCCTGTAGAATGAAAAGGTGGGGGGAAACCTTGAAAAAGATACTGTTCACAATGTTTTCCGTTTGGAAAGGAAAGGGGCTTCTCCTCTGCCCAGTGCCCACCCATCCAATCTCCTCCCCCCCTTCCTGCCCTCCTCTTCCCCCCCTTCCTGCCCTCCTCTTCCCCCCCTTCCTGCCCTCCTCTTCCCCCCCTTCCTGCCCTCCTCTTCCCCCCCTTCCTGCCCTCCTCTTCCCCCCCCCTGCCCTCCTCTTCCCCCCCCCCCGGTCAGTTTTACCTATCCTAAGAATGATTGCATAGGAGTAAATCCCACTGACCTCAATAAACATGCAAATGATCAAAGCTGCCCTCCCCCTCCTGCTTGCTCCCATTCCCCCTCCTCCCCTCCCCATCCCCTGTGGTCAGTTTCACCTATCCTAAGCATGATTGCAGGGGAGTAAATCCCAGTGCACGCAATAAGCATGCAAATTATCAATCCATTCTCAGCAAACTTGCACAGGATCCCATTTCTTACCTCCCAGATTAAGAAGCAGAGAAATTCACTAACAGGCAAAAAACCGTGCGGTTTAATGTTACCAAATTCTTCCAAGCTACACAGGAAGTGGATTGGACTGTGAAAGACCAACCCAAATTGTGTTTGTATTTATACAAATTTGTAGGGTGGTCCTATATATCAGAGAGGAGGTTGGGTCTCTTGCTCCCCTGGTGCATTCACTATAGCTGCCCAATTTCCCTGCTTTTTAAAGTTTGATAGAAATATCTGTTGGCTATAGGTACGTTCTTAAACCCCAATGTTTTTTGCCTTTTTAGTGAATTCTTTGTTTTGAGGTGGACATTGAATGACTAAGGTACTGTATGCCAAAAATAATGAAAGCATATACATTTGTAATCTACTTTGAAAAATTAACTACCCTCTTGCTGATTGTAGAATACTGTGTTACACAGGTGCTTGTATATTTATAAAAGATCTCTTTAAAGTGTAAATTAAAATTAGTGTCAAAATGAAGAGTGTCATAACTTTCAGATCATTTCTATTCTTATTAAAGAATAACTTTATTGATAAACATTTTCAAAATAAACAATGAAGAAAGATACTTCTTGGAAAAGGCATGCTAACTAGGCCAAGGAAGCACTGAAAATAGAGTCCTACAGAGCAGTTTAAGTGACCTCATTAGTAAGCAGTTACCTTGAAACCTCTGCTCTTCATTTCTGTTTGTTCTGAAAATGCTTAATAATGAAGCTGCTTTGTTTTTGAGTATTCTGAAATTTCCTAATGAAGGTGTAATTTCTGATTGGATTTTATGAATGTTGCACTTCGAAACCTGCAGAAATACAGAATCCACTAACCATGCTAATCAAACCAAACATTGACATATGTGATTTTAAATTGTGCTATGGTCTTGTTAAGCCACCGGTGGATTGGGGAACAGGAAATCCAGCAGGTGACAAAATTATTAAGGACAGCAATGTGAAACCTGACATCCTTTGGGAAAATAGCTTCATTAGGTGACTGCCAGAAAATTACTTGCATCTATAATTATTAGATGTCTTGCTCTAAGAGGAACCATAGACACCTGCACTCACAGGTGTGATCTTATCAGTGGGAGGCTAGTCCTTTCAGTTAGCTTCTCTAGCCTCTAAAGTAAGTAATAGCCTTATCTCCTGGTAAAGTCTTGTCCTTATTCTTTCAGTCAAATGGTTGGAGTGGAGTATATCCTCTTGCATGCACAAGAGCCAATTCTCTTCATCATTCGCAAGCAGCAAAGACAGAGTCCAACACAAGGTAAAGACTTGCACCGCATTTCTGTTGGGGACAAAGTGGAGACAAAGAACAAAAAAGAAAGAAAGGTACAGCCCTGACCTGTGCAGGTGCAGTGCTCGCCTGTAAAGGGATCGTGGGGCTTAACAAAGCTTTGTTCTCCAATCCCCCTCACCGCATATGCAGGAGGTGATTTTGGGTTCTTGAGGAGTAAGAGGTCTCTGCATTATTCCCACTCAGCCTTTCCCTTCTGCTTGCTTGACCAAGTTCTCTTAGCTCTGGAGCTGTCATAACTTGAGCAAGCAGGACAGGGGACTGAACAGGTATCTAGAAGATGCATATTTCCCTTCCAATTTCTTGTAGCAGTTTGTGCTTTGTTTTGAAGGAGAGGTGGAAAGAAATGGAAATGTTTTTGTGTGTAGGTGCTATGCCCACATAGGAAAAGATCATCTTCTATGCTTGCGTCAGAACGTTCCACCTGCTTTTTCCCCCTTTTCAACAGAAACATAAACAAAAATAACAGTTTCCAGAATTCATGTTGCTGTTACATGTTCTTCCTGAATGTTCTTTAAAGTCTAATTTCCTTTTTGAATAATAAAGGAATGCCCTCTTGTGGCAAAAGGTAAATAGTGCCAGCCAGGAAAAACATTCTTATTTGCAATCTATTTTTTTGGCAGTGTTGTTACAACTATGTCTTTTCATGATTAATTTTTTTCATATAACCAAAGCCAAACAAAGAGAAATAGTTCCTGACCATTCAGTAATAAAATGCAATGTGAAGACCTTGGAATTGGAAGAATCCTGCAAATTTTATTCAATATATAATTATAAACAAATCTAGATAAAATGGCAATACAGTAAAACAACTTCTGAACACAATAGTAAAATATAATGTATATTAAAAGACAGAAGAGAGAGTAACTTAATCTGTTGCAAATAAAAAACATTTTCAGCTGCCAAACATTTTTAACTGCAAGCCCAAAAGTACATCTGCTTCTTTCGAGTAAATCCAGAATTCATAGAATCTAAGGTTATTTAGACCAGGGCATGTGCTCTGAATTCTTGAACAAACAGAATTGTAATGTTATTTTATCTTTCCCTCTTTTGTTGCCATTCTTTTTTTTAAAAAAAAATACATATTGCAGATGGAACTCATGTAATTAAAAGAGAATACTGTGAAAGATGCCATCGCTTATCATTGGGGGTGGGGATGGGTTGAATTAAAAATGCTATGCTTAAGATTATCAAGTAACCACTGTTGTTTTTTAACAGTTGTTGCATGTGAGGTGGGGCTCACCACTGCTGAGCTACTTTTCTAGCTGCAGTGATGCTCTGTTTGCTAGGATCAGAAGGGCAGCGGGAGCAACAATGGGTTGGCAGCATGTGCACTTGCACCCACCAACAACCTGCTGTTTCCTCACCCTTCCTGCTGCCCAGATTCACCCCCTCCTGGCGATCAGTAGCATAGCTGCAGTCGGGAGGTCATAGCAGCTGTTCTCCGCCTCCTGCGCCATGGCTGAGGGGAAGTAAGGGCCAAATGTAAAGTAATTTTACAATTCTTTTTTCAAGAGCACACCCAGATATAAACAAGCCTGAGAATCTACAGTTTGAAGTTATATGATCCAGACACAAGAGTGGGTTCCTTCCTTTCTTCCTAGTAAACATTTGTAAGCATCATTGGGGGACTCCCCAAGTATTGAGAAAAATGTAAAAAAAAAAAGAGCAACAAATAAAGTACAAATCATTAATAAAAGTATGAAAGGCCTAGCAAAAGGCCTAATGAAAAAGTATGTGCATAGCACTGAAAAGTCGCCATTTATTTTCAGAAGGTGGGGAATTTGGAGAAGGGCCTTTGCAGAAGATCGTGACATATGGGTAGATATGTCATGAAAGCCTGAGAGGGGACTGGCCTAGGTGACATCAGTTCCCTCCCTTTTTAAAATCCTCTCCCTCTCTCTTGATTTGCAGCTCAGGTTTGAGGTGTGGCAGCATGGTTTCAAAACTTTCACTTCCCCAGCGTTATATTGCTCAGCATTGGGGCTGACAATATAGCATGTGGAAGAGGGGATTCAATCTCCCTTTTCTGCACGTTTTAGCATGGGCTGGAGCTTGCCCTCACCATTGAGTTACTTTCTCCAGTGCTTGCTTCAGGGGGAAAAGGAAGGCTGAGCCCTCATAAATGCTTCTGGGCCGTGTGTGTGTGTGTAATATACATATACAGACAGTGTGAGAGTGATTAGGTACTATTCTGTGATCAGTTTTTAATCTAAAGTGTTTTGGTAGCTGGACTGATGCTGTGCTTCTCTTTTATAGTTATTCCACTAGCCGATTATTACATTATTGCTGGAGTAATTTACCAGGCACCTGACTTGGGGTCAGTTGTAAATTCTAGAGTGGTAAGTCTCTGTTCTGTATATTTATTATAATATTACAAATGCAGTGCTTTGGTTTCTTTCCTGCTCCCTTGTTTATCCTTAAGCTTTTGGACAGAGGATGTGAGAAGAGGGTTTCCACCTTTTCTGAAAAATATATGTGCACTAGGAAGCAAGAAGACTTACAGATGTTTTGGTCTGTAAACTTTTGAATGGCTTATTGTTTTTACATGTAAGGTGTAATGTTTTCTTTGTCAGGATATGTCCTCCCTGATAGGAAGAGTGTTCCAAAAATGGGGTACCACATCTTAGAAGGCCCTTTCAATGGTTACCACCTGCCCATCTTCAGAAGATGGAAACATTTGGCGAAGGACCCATGCATAGTAATAGAGAAATTGCCTCTGAGCATATGCAGACTGCCTTTCATTTACCCCATGTGTTCTCACTCCTCAGACACTTTATGCTTTCTTTACTGAGTGGAGGATCTGGCTCAGTGATCTCTTTATTCTATCCCCTCACCCATCTTCCAGCCTCTGTGCACCCACATTCCACCCCAGACAAACTCACATTGGACTACATTGATCTTATGTTGTGAATTGGCCAGTTTGGCTGGCCAAGATACAGCAGTATGTGGGGAATTACACATTTTGTTACCTTTTTTTAAGCTCACAGCAGTACATGGAATCCAGTCAGCTTTTGAAGAAGCCATGTCCTACTGCCGTTATCACCCTTCGAAAGGCTATTGGTGGCATTTCAAAGACCAAGAGGAACGAGGTAGGATGCCTAAATATTCCAGTCTTAAAATCTGTACCTCCTTCTCCTCTTTGACAGAAATTCTGGGATTAGGCTCTGAAATTTCCGGTTCTGCTGGTTTCTGAATAAAAAATCCTCAGGAATTGGAAAGAATACAAAGAATTGGAAAGAGGCAAAGCATTCCAGAAAAGTCACGGGGTCAACTTGATGTTCCAGGGTGCATAATTTTAGGGTTCTGGGCTTGTGGGACAGGGACAACAAGAAAGAAGAAATCTCCCTTCACTTCCCACTATTAATGGAAGTGAAAGCTTCTGTTATTTTAATTCTGTAGGGATGCCAAATCAATCAAATGATCTTAGAGAGAATATAAATGAAGTGTGAAAGAGAAAGCTTTCTGAATAGATGTGGGAAATGATAGGTTAACTTCTACTGCAAAACATACAAACTTAGGAAGATAAGAAGTTGAATTCCCTAAATAAATAAGGGACAGATGAAAGAAAAATAGAAGTTTACGTTCTGATGGGATATTTCATTATGATCTCTAAAATTTTATTTTCAGACAAAGCTAAACCCAAAGCCAAGAAGAAGGAAGAGCCAAGCTCCATTTTCCAGAGGCAACGTGTAGATGCATTACTTCTAGATCTGAGGCAAAAATTTCCTACAAAGTTTGTGCAGGTATTAGTCAGGCTACACTGTCTCCAACATCAGTTGGATGTAATTGAGGTTATTCACTGTAGGTGTTTCAAGCCTAAAGAATAGAATATTCTCTGATCTTGTTTCAAGGTTGGGAGTGGGAACTCTACAATACTGGTAGCCTATGTAGCTTAAGCAAGTGGGACTGATCTACATTAAGTGGGACTTAGTAGGATGTTTCCTTTTATGATAGACTACCACATTGTTCCTGTGTTAGTACAGTCGTAGGAGATGAGGTGACATATGTGTGAGAGCCCAACCCTGCTTTGTCCTTAGGCTCTTCCTTCTAGATCTTCATACAGGGCAGCAGTTTCAGTATGGGAATACAAATAGAAGTTTACAAAGATCGTGCCAAAATCAAACGCGTGTATCTCTGATTTGTGACTGTTTTTGTTTTTTTTCTTGTTCACAGCAAAAGCCTGGAGAAAAACCCATTCCAGGTAAGAATTCAATCAGTGTTTTTAAACAGAGACTGTGTGGATTTAGTTTCAGCTGAGGCTCATGGAAAGATTGCCAGTGCCTAAAACCAAGGGCACTTCGTCTTTATATTTATAGGCTTCCTGTGCTGGAACGTCAAAGAATTCCTATTCTCTCTCTTCACCCCACCCTTCTTTATAAATGTTCTGGGTCTATGATTTTCCTGTTGGGGAAGAAAATCTAAATGCAGCATTTCCAGTGGTTTCTGTATCCTGGCAATTTTGGATTGGAAAATAATCTTACAGCAGGATCAGACCTATAAAACCATTAGAATTAGTTTTTCTTGTTTTTTTTCCCAGTGGATCAGATCAAGAAGGAGCCAGAGCCAGCCCCTGAAGCTATAAAACAAGAGGAGAAGGAGACTGCCAAGATCACCCAACAGAGCACAAGTACTAAAGGGCCACCGGAGAAACGGATGAGACTACAATGACAGAAGGGAAGATTATATTCTTAACTAGCATAGAAAGGGATGAAAAGTTGTTTGCTATCTGAAAACTGTATGGTGGACTATGACTTCCAAGGCTCTTTTTCTTTGAATTGTTTGCAAACTTGTTAGCTGCAATCTTCAGCTACATGCAGGAAGGCATAGCTTGGCCTTTCCCCTATTTTAATGTTCAAGGCTGAATTTCATACTGCGTACCTTAACGCTTCTCCTCCCCCTCCCCATTTTCTTCCATTCTTTTTTATCAGTCTTTGGCTAAAAGCCTATTGTTCTCTTTTTCAAAGCTTAGACCTTAAAAATAATGCTTCTGGAAAGAAAACCTTCAGGGGGGGAAACCAACCCAAAACTAGTTCATTCTTTGATCAGTAGCTTCTTTTTTAATTCTCATTCTCACGTGTGCTATTGGAGCAGGAATATAAAATATAATGTGGTGGGGATATGTAAAAAAAATGAGCAGGCTACACTTTTGGCTTTGAAGAAAGATGTCTGCTATAGATGAAAAGGTTGTTTAAAACTGCTTTATAGAATCCATATAATTTGAAATGAAATATAGCCTGAAGTTTCAAATTCTCCTTTATATTTCGCTCTCAACATATGACTTAATTGGAACATCCAGTCTCCTTTTCAAAGATAATAAGGTTATACGTCCACAATGACAAATATATAAAAAGCTTTGACTTCATTAATTTTCATAACAGTACAGTATAATGTGTACATAAAGTTCTGAACGTGTATTTTCATTTTCTTCCCTACTTTGCCCCCATATTGCTTGATTTAGTTGGGGTAGAGGAGAAGCTACATCTTGTCCACATAATGAAATTATCACATTACTTTGGCCTTCTGTGATTTTGCCTATTTCTTATGGTTAACCTTGGACAATATATATAAGGCATGGAAGAAGATTTTTAAAATTTATGTGTGTCTAAATACTGGAGAATGATGGTCAATAACTATTGGTTCAATTCAGTGTGGTTACCATAAAGTTCCATGGGCTTGATCCTTCTCTATTTATCGCTAATCTTTTCTTGAAATACAGGGAGAGGCATTGTGTATGTATAGAATGTATAATGGTGTGGTTTACACCCTAAAGCTTTCAGTAGCATTAGCTAAGTATATCTTATTTAGCTCTGGTCCCTGGTAACCTGGAGGGAAAAAAACCTGTAAGCTATCTGCCATAATTTAATATTGTTGTACTTTATATTTTTGTACTATCCAGAGATTTTTCCACTTTTGAATTTCTTTATAACTAAAGAAATACTAGTGTGGCTAAACTGTAGTGATAGCTACCAGCACTGAAGAAATTTGCTTTATATGGTACTTGTAGTTTGTAATATTACCTGGTTTGGTTAGGGAAGAGAGGTAAGAATACTCCTTTTTAGATAAATATATTTCTGATCTGTCGTCTATTTGGATGTTCATGTTTGTTTTTCACCTTTTACTCTACATACAGGATTTTTTGGCAGCTTGTGTTTTTTCCTCTCATTATTCAGTTTCTGTTCTATATCAACGCAATATGTTTTAAGTATTTTATATAAGCTGTCCACTTCCAAACAATAAAGTTATTATAGAGGTTGAAAAATGTATTTGAACTTGGATTTGTCTTTACTACAAATGACAAGATAATAAGAAATCACTGTAATGGATTGTTCTGTACTCCCCTTTTTTCCCCTACATTATCATGAAGCATTTCCCCCCAAATTATTTACACGAAATTTGAAAAAAAATCTTTTCATTCTTATCTCTGACATTTTAGAGCACCACATCATTTCAGAGCTGAACTAGAAAATCTTCAGCTTGTTCTAGTATTCATATGCAAGTTCAGTGTTGTAAAGTGGCACTGAGATGACATATTTTGCACTTTCAGAAATATATATTACAATCACTCTTTCATCCTTTCTTAGGCTGCAGGCCAAACACCCTTTGCACTGGGAGGTCTATGGATTGAGCAGGTGTCCCTCTGCCAAGCCCTGCTGGCCTCGGCCTCCATCGCTCCTCTGGCATGGAATTCCCTGAGGGCTTTCTGGAGATAAGCTAGAACCACTGATATCACTTGATGGCACTGGACCCAAATCAGGCGCAACCTATGTGTCAGCTCCAGGCTGACCAGTTGTCTGACCGGTTGTCTCGTTATGAACCTTCCCGTTCTTTGAGGTCCTCGGAAGAAATACTTCTTATGATCCCTCCAGTCTCACAAGTTCACTTGTCAGGAACCAGAAATAGGGCGTTCTCGGTTATAGCTCCTAGTCTCTGGAATGCTTTACCGATTGAGGTTCGGTTGGCTCCTTCACTTGCGGCATTCCGCTGTCAGGTGAAGACGTTCTTTTTTCGGGTTGCGTTTAACTATACGTAGAATAGGAATTTTAATAAATCATGGTAACGAGTATATAATTATTGTATTTTTTAACTGTATTCGATCTATGTAGATTTGGTATCTTATTGTTTTATTCTTTTTTATGTACTGGTTTTAGGTTGTTCGCCGCTCTGAGTTTCTGGGGAAAAAATAGAGCGGACTAGAAATATTTTAAATAAATAATAAATAAATAAATGTGCAATGGGGTTGCAGATGCAGGACCGACTCTGCCACTCCCTCACATCCCACTGTTACCTGGCCAGAGCTTGAATGGTCCTGTCAGATGGGAACAGCTTCTGTGCATTGCCATTAAAAGATGGAAAGATGACTTCATTTGTTGTGTTTTATCTGTCTAAACTTATCTGTCATGGCCCCAACTAGGCCTCTACTTTTCTTTTTTATAGTTACAGTTGTAATGAACTGAAAAGGACCTTCCCTCTCAAGGCTGAAAATATTGCCCTAATTCACATGAGAGTGTCATCCTTTAATAATTAAAAGTATGTGCTGCCTGGAGTTAAAATAACCTGCTGCATTTTTATGCATGCTGTACAAGTAATGTTTAATGTCCTATAGTGTAGCACAAGCAAATGTTGCACTGAGAATTTGTTTTTAATACAGAAAATATGCTTGTACTGTGCTTCACAGAATCATAGAATAGAATCGCAGTTGGAGGGGGCCTATAAGGCATCGAGTCCAATATCCTGCTCAATGCAGGAATCCAAATTATAGCTCACCTGACGGGTGGCTGTCCAGCTGCCTCTTGAATGCCTCCAGTGTTGGACAACCCACCACCTCCCTAGCTCATTGGTTCCATTGTCATACCGCTCTAACAGTTTGGAGGTTTTTCCTGTTGCTCAGATGAAATCTGGCTTCCTGCATCTTGAGCCCATTATTCCGTGCCCTGCACTCTGGGACAATCAAGGAGATCCTGGCCCTCCTCTGTGTGGCAACCTTTCAAGTACTTGAAAAATGCTATCATATCTCTCGTCAGTATTCTTTTATCAAGGCTAAACATGCCCATTTCTTTCAGTCTCTCCTCACAGGGCTTTGTTTCTAGTCCCCTGATCATCCTCGTTGACCACCTCTGAACTCGTTCCAGTTTGTTTGCATCCTTCTTAAACTGCCATGTCCAAAACTGGAGAGTACTCAAGGTGAGGCCTAACCAGGGCTGAATGGAGGGGAACCAATACGTCACCTGATCTGGAAACTATCTTTCTGTTAGTGCAGCTTAAAATAGCATTTGCCTTTTTTGCAGCCACATCACACTGTTGGCTCATACACACAAAATGATAAAGCACATCTCCTGTAATTGAAAGGTGTGAAGCAGCCTTTGTGTTATATTTGCACTTCAGTGCTTCATGTTGTGCTGTCCTGGAGCTTACTCTTGCCTGCTCTAAAGGATGTGGGGCAGGTGTGCGATACTGGGCAGACTGTGCAAATCAGATGCAAGTTAGAACTTGATAAAATGCAGTATTGCAGACACAATCTGAGATTTTATTTAGTTTATTTTGAAGCCCATTCTGTCTAATAGTTCAGGGCAAGAAACAATTATATATAAAAAGTTGAGCCTTATAATCAGCATTACCCAAAGTACAGGAAGTTGAGGTGGGACAAGGAAGAACTACACTGGTGAGCTTCTTTTTAGTAAAATGTGATTTTCCTGATGAAACCACAAACATCTAGTTGTCCAAATTAATACTGCAGGTCCTGGTTCTACTGGACCAGTTTGATAACTGCTTGGCTATGAAAACAGGGTAAGGGCAGGGGGCAGCCCTAAACCTGCTGTACTGCCATAATGGTGGGCATCTTTAATTGGACAAAAGGACAGCAGGATAAGTTTCGGCTACCCTTCTGCTGCTAATGCCAAACACTTTTACAACTCTTGGGATAAACATGCTTTGATAGCTTTACAAGGAGGAAAAACAGGTACCATCTAAAGCAGGAGTACCATCACCCTGATCCAGGGCGATATGGGTGAATTCATAGGTAACTTGACATTTCACATTATCTTTGAATAATGATTCTTCTATTGCTACTACTAAACATGCATTAGGTGTCATACAGAACAAAGCCATACAGTCAGTCTCACATAGGCCTTTGAATAAACTTAGCAGTCATAGAACAGGAGCAGAGATTCTCTTATGAACTGGTACCATGTAGACAAACGTGAAAGAGGATAGTTTTCACAAAGAATGAAGTAGTGAGCCCTCAGCCCCGAAAGGATCCTTATTGAGGCTGGTGCTATTTAATTTTAAAAGTTATCTAGCTTCAGGGGTGAGCAGTATGTGTCTGGTTTTGCAGGGGAACACTGAAAGAATGGTGAAAACCAGATTGCAAATGTTTGAGAACTCTGCACTGTCTGAATGAGGCAGGGTGGTGGTGGTGAAGAGAAATGTGGCCATGGTATTGGGGGAAAGTGGAGTTTAATCTTTCACACTTTGCCTTTTCTTAATCCCCACCACCCCACAAGTAATTTTTGTACAAATGGGTTTCCTGATACCTTGAACATCTAGATTAAAGCTAATGCTAAGCTTCTGGGCAGGAAAGAGGACCAGAGCCAGTCCCATTTGAAAAGAGCAACCCAAGACTTGCTTTTCAGCTAGAAACTTGATAGTCAGCAGTGTGCTTTTAAAATAAATTATACAGCAGCTAACGGTGCACATGAAAACAATTTTGAGAGGGATAGCTGTGTTTTTTGGCACCTTAAACATTAACAGATGTTATTATGGCATATGTTTTTGTGAGCTAAAGCCCACTTTATCCAGTGCATGGAGTGTGATTCTCAGTTGTGAAGTGCGTATAACCCATGGGTGGGGGTGTGCACAGTTTAACCAGAATTAGGAGAAAGTGGCTGGCTGGCTGGCTGTATCTTTTATAATTCAGGAAAATTAGTAATGTTTCCAAAATCACTGAGATCTACAGTTCATTGTCCCATTCTATTAATAAGGAAAAAAGCCTGTTAGTGTGAGACTCTAATGGAGGGAATAAGGAACCTGTGGCCCTCCAGATCCTGTTGGACTGCAGCTCCCATTTAACCCAGCCAGCATGACCACTGGTCAGGGATGATAGGATATGTCATTCAACAACACCTGGAGGGTCAGAGGTTCCCCATGCCTGGAGACTTCTTATTTTCTGGTTTCTCCTTTTGGGTTATTCATGCTCCCCTCCTGCTCCCCCTCCCGCTCTGAAGTATTTAATGTTAAATGTATTTATTGCCTTTTAATTCTGCCCTTCTTGCAGGGACCTCATTGGGAGGGGGCATATTCTTTCCCTCCTTCCCCGTTTCATTCTCATAATAAGCCTTCGAGGTGGATTAGGCGGAAAGTGCGCGGCCCAAGCTCCCGAGTTTCATCGCTGAGTGAGGATTTGTATCCCCTCTAAACTTGCCTTGCAAACATCCTTTCCCTTACCTTGTTACCTAGCCCTGGGTAGAGACAGGCAACCAAGGAGGAATAGCTCCCTCACCTGGAAAGCCACCACGCTATTAATGCTGTCGGCAATAATTCCCTGAGTGAAGCGCGCTTGAACATTTGTCGTAGGCTTCAAGTTCGGGACGGTCGTCGTCGGTTGACGGTTTCTTGCTAAGGGCCGAATGCCGCTACCAACAGCACCCGGCGTGGACTTAACTTTTAATGGCCCCTCTATTAAGTGTTTTGGCCCCAACTGGTCACGCCCCTTGATTTGTTCTTCCCACGGCCCCGCTTCAGTGGCGAGGAAAGAGGCAGTGACCCCCCGGGAGGGCAAGGGGTTGCGGAGTCATTGTCGAGGTATGTTTGTCGTTTTGGACCTGCCATTCACGAGCCCCGTTGACCGCCACTGGCGTCACCGCCCTCTGTGTCCGTGTATGTGTGTTTGGCAGCTTTACCCTCCCTCCTCTCCACCCGTTATCGCTGCCTGAGAAGGGACAGAAGCGAATCGGAGGGAGCTTTTTCCCGGCTCGCACAGAAACGCAGGGCTGGGAAAAGCTGCCAAGGTAGTAGTATCCTCAGTGGGGCAAAGAGAGACCCGAGGGCAAGGAACAAGGCTGGCGGAGGATGAGACAGCCAAGCACGCGCGGCACTTTGTTTTTAATTGGAGAGCTGCACTGCGTAAAATAAGGCAACAATACCCTGGTGGTAGACGAAGAAAGAGAGGGGGGTAAGCAACCCTACTTTGTTCTCGTGTCAAAGGGCGTTTAGTTTTGTTTCTCCCCGCCCTTTCTTGACCTTAGTCCCCCGGCAGCGACCCAGTTCCGTGCACTCTCCCCTCCCCGCCGCCTCTCCCTCCGCTCTCTCCGGCCTTTCTCTCCCCCCTCCCCTCTCGCTGCTCAGTTCTATGGGAGAAAAGCCGGTTGCTGTAGCGCCGGGCAGAGGGAACCATCGATGGCTGCTTTCCTTCCAGCACGGCAGTGGTGGTGGTGGCGGCGGCGGCGGCGGAGCCTTGTTTTTCCTACCCGCCGCCTCCCGCCTGGCTGGTCACGCCGCTGTCGCCCTCCGACGTGAGGCGAGGTCCCCCCTCCAGTCCCTTAGATCCTGAGGGAAGAAATGGGGTGGGACAGCGCCGGCGGAGGACTCCTCTGGCTGGGACTCACCTTCGGAGTATTCTTGAGCCAGGCCTTTTGTCAGGCGCCGCCTCAGGGCTTTCGATACGTCTCCTATGAGGTGATCATCCCAAGGAGGATGGCGCCCCGGCGCGGGCGGGAACCCCAAGACCTCACTTACCTCCTAGAAGTTGAAGGGAAGGGCCACGTGGTGCATCTCAGGCAGAAGAGGGGCTTTGTTCCTAAGCAATTTCCTGTTTTCACCTATAGTAAGGAGAGGGATCTCCAAGTGGACTATCCTTTTATCAGGGATGACTGTTTCTACCATGGGTTTGTACAAGGCAAGCCCTCCTCTTTGGTCGCCGTCAGCACATGCTCCGGAGGATTTAGGGGCCTCCTGCAGGTGGAAAGGAAGACATACGAAATTGAACCTATCCAGGCATCAGCTAACTTTCAACATGTAGCCTATCGGCTGGAAGAAGAGCAGGATGCTGTCCATATGAGGTGTGGACTCACCAAGGAAGATCAAAATGGTCAGGAGGCCATGATCCAGGTCCCAGCAGCCAAAAGTGGTCCAGGAGCACTCGGGCAGACACGTACCAGATACGCAAAGGTTGCAGTTGTGGTAGAACATGAACTATATGTCCATTCTGGCAAAAATGAAACTCTTGCTGCTAGACGAGTATTGGATGCTGTCCATATTGCAGATTCACTCTATAAGCCTCTTGGCATTCATGTAGTTGTGGTTGGACTGGAAATATGGTCACAAGAGAACCTGATAGTAATTGCTAAAAGTATAGATGAACTACTTGACATTTTCAATACTTGGAGAAAAATGACCTTCATCCAGCGTCTAAGGCATGATGTTGGCCACTTATTTGTATATAAGCATTTTGGAGTTAAACTTGGATTATCATTTGTAGGAACAGTGTGTGATCCCATTTGGGCCTCTGCTGTTGATGTATTTATTACTTCTAGTTTGTTCTCATTCACTATAACTTTTGCTCACCAGTTGGGCCATAACCTTGGCATGCAGCATGATGAGAAATATTGCACTTGTAATCAGCATTCTTGCATTATGGCTCCATTACAGAGCAGTACAAGTAAGTTTAGCAATTGCAGTTACGAAAGTTATTCTATCCTAATGAAGAGCGGTAGGAAACAATGTCTGTTAATTCCACCAGAACACGAGAAACTGTATGAGCTCAAAAACTGTGGCAACAAAGTGGTAGAGAGTGGAGAACAATGTGACTGCGGTTCAAAATTTCATTGTGAATCTGATGCATGTTGCCATTCTAATTGTATGTTGCGATCAGGAGCCACTTGTGCTTTTGGAACATGCTGTGCAAACTGTCAGTTTCTTCCAGCTGGAACAGTTTGCAGAGAAAGGACTAATATCTGCGATCTTCCTGAATACTGTACTGGAATTTCAGAATGGTGTCCTGAAGATGTTTACGTACAAGATGGAGCTCCATGCTATGATGGTGCCTACTGCTATCATGGGAAGTGCTCTACTCATACTGAACAGTGCAAAATTATCTTTGGCAAGCAAGCAGTAGTTGCCCCACTAGGTTGCTTCAGAGAAATAAATAAGCGAGGTGACCGCTTTGGCAATTGTGGCATTATTCCTGGTAATGTGTATAAGAAATGTGAAAACAGTAATGTCTTGTGTGGTAGAGTCCAGTGCATAAACATCGATGAAGTGCCTAATCTGAATGACCATAGCGCCATAATACAAACTTCTGTTAGCAACAACTTGTGCTGGGGTACAAACCACCAGAGCGGAATGGGTAGAGCTGATATTGGAGCAGTGAAAGATGGCACACAGTGTGGCAATGACATGATATGTATTAATAGGGATTGTATCAAGGTGTCCCTTCTGAACTATGACTGTAATCAGACAAAGTGCCACAACAGAGGAATGTGTAACTCTCATAAAAATTGTCATTGTAACTATGGTTGGGCCCCTCCATTTTGTCTAAATGAAGGCTATGGTGGCAGCATTGACAGTGGACCCCCTCCACCCAAGAGTAGCAATTTAGGAATGACTACGAGCATTGTAATAGTTATTTCTCCTGCTGCTGCTGTTATTGGAGCTGGGGTTGGCATCATATAAGGATCTTCACTGACGGAAGTGTTGAAATTACCATATTTTACTCACTGAAGTGTCAGATGGCAAACTCCAATAAGTTCTCACATTAGGACAAGTCCTAAAGTGTCTAACCTGATATTGCAAACACTTAGGAAATGATGAGCTTATAAAGGATTTCATTCAGTGCACTATACTGCAAGTAATGCATTTCATTCCTTGTAAAATAAGTGACTTCTAAGAATAATAATTTAAAAATCTGACTTAAAGTTCATTTTCTAGGCTCATCAGCTTATGAAAATACTTGGGACATCCAGATGGTAATGTCTGAGGATGATGTCCCGCAGGGCCTATCGTAACATAATTACTGTGGAGTATCATATAAACAGAGCACTCCATAGTGGATTGGGGCTGCCCAAGGCTTATTTCAATAAGGCCTGTCTGACCAATATTTGCAGGTCATGTGGAGGTAATAAAAATTGTATGTTAGGGAAACCACTGGTTAAAAATGTAGAAATAAATTCAAACCTGATTATTCCAATTGGCACCTGTGTCTTTTTTAAAAAAATGTACCTCTGCTCTGAATGGAGGAGTTGAAGTTTCTTGTTGAAGGTGAAGTATATCAGTAGTTGACAAATGGAGCTGTCTTCAACATAAAATTTTGGGTCCACAGGAAAGTTCACTGGTGCATGCATTTAATAACATTCCCTTGGAACTGGACATTTACAGAGTTTGCTCAAAGAACTAAACTGGATTCCTGGACAGAAGTGGTTCACAGTTGCATCTTCAAGCAAATTATGTACATGACCCATTCTGATAAAATATTTTCATATGTGCAAACCCACAAGAATCTTTCTGAACATCATTTTGTGGAGGCAAAATTTTCACTGAAACTAACTTTTGTAAGATGTAAATGAGAGAGGACTGGAAGCTTGAAAAAAATCCAAGTAGCAAGGGAATGCCATCCAGAGACAAGCCTAAAAAAGGATACATTCACAAAGAATAATGAACAATTATTTTAACTGCAATAATGGCAATACGATTGGTTTCTTCATGCATCTGAAATGCCTATAGAAAGAAGGAGAAACATCTCAAAATTGCACATTCGTGAACCTCCTGCTCAAGATTTGTGTAGATGTTTAAATGCTATTTAATCATGTGTAAGTGTGTTGGGAATTGTAGCACCTATTAGCAGAATAACTGACACACCGCTGCTCTATACATAACTCCAAAATGTTACATCTATTCATAAATTGCCTTACAAGAATAAAAGTAAATTCATAATTTTGATTTGCAATGGCATACAATCTAAATTCTGGTAGATTTCTTGTATGCTTTTTTAGGTCACAAAAGTGCAAACCTGCTCAGCTTTGTAGTGTATATTTTAGCAGTAATGCTCCTTGAGCAACCAAACATCTGAGGTGAAAACATTATTTATGGATCTGTGTAATGTAAGAGAATTGCTTCAGTGAAACAGTTTTAATTAAATACAAATTTTGCTTTTCTACCTCGTTCTACCTTGCGTTCTAATTTAACCGAAAGCATTAATATTTGACTTCCCTCTCATAATCCATTCATCAGGAATGCGTTGTTTAGCACTTAGATATTTCCTGTAAGAATCAATTTACAGCTCTGAACAGTGATACCTGTTCAGAATAAAGTTAACTGTATTTGAAAAAATATCACACATTTCATATTATTTATCATATTGTACAATATAGTGACTGTTTAGAATGCACTTTACTGATGTACAACCATGAGAACTATTGCTTAGAAATGATTTCAGATTATTTAATAAAAATATTTTTATGTAAAAATAATTTTATTTATTACATTTGAATCTCGTCTTTCATTCAAGGAGCTACAAGGAGGCATACATGGATCTCACCTGCTCATTTTAACCTCCCAATAACCTGTGAAGCAGGTAATAGTGATTGGTCTAAGATAGGTCCTAGTGATTAGCCCTACTAATTTAATGGCAGACTGGAAATTTTAATGCAGGTTTCCCTGGTCCCAGTCCAACACTTAATACAGTAATAGTGTTGCGTGCCTCCCCAATCTCCGAGCAGTGAGATTTCAGGGGTCCCTGCACTTAACATAAGAACATAAGAAGAGCCTGCTGGATCAGGCCAGTGGCCCATCCAGTCCAGCATCCTGTTCTCACAGTGGCCAACCAGGTGCCTGGGGGAAGCCTGCAAGCAGGACCCGAGTGCAAGAACACTCTCCCCTCCTGAGGCTTCCGGCAACTGGTTTTCAGAAGCATGCTGCCTCTGACTAGGGTGGCACAGCACAGCCATCACGGCTAGTAGCCATTGATAGCCCTGTCCTCCATGAATTTGTCTAATCTTTTAAAGCCGTCCAAGCTGGTGGCCATTACTGCATCTTCTGGGAGCAAATTCCATAGTTTAACTATGTGCTGAGTAAAGAAGTACTTCCTTTTGTCTGTCCTGAATCTTCCAACATTCAGCTTCTTTGAATGTCCATGAGTTCTAGTATTATGAGAGAGGGAGAAGAACTTTTCTCTATCCCCTTTCTCAATGCCATGCATAATTTTATACACTTCTATCATGTCTCCTCTGACCCGCCTTTTCTCTAAACTAAAAAGCCCCAAATGCTGCAACCTTTCCTCGTAAGGGAGTCGCTCCATCCCCTTGATCATTCTGGTTGCCCTCTTCTGAACCTTTTCCAACTCTATAATATCCTTTTTGAGATGAGGCGACCAGAACTGTACACAGTATTCCAAATGCGGCCGCACCATAGATTTATACAACGGCATGATAATATCGGCTGTTTTATTTTCAATACCTTTCCTAATTATCGCTAGCATGGAATTTGCCTTTTTCACAGCTGCCGCACACTGGGTCGACATTTTCATCGTGCTGTCCACTACAACCCCGAGGTCTCTCTCCTGGTTGGTCACCACCAGTTCAGACCCCATGAGCGTATATGTGAAATGAAGATTTTTTGCTCCAATATGCATAATTTTACACTTGTTTATATTGAATTGCATTTGCCATTTTTCCGCCCATTCACTCAGTTTGGAGAGATCTTTTTGAAGCTCTTCACAGTCCCTTTTTGTTTTAACAACCCTGAACAATTTAGCGTCGTCAGCAAATTTGGCCACTTCACTGCTCACTCCTAATTCTAGGTCATTAATGAACAAGTTGAAAAGTACAGGTCCCAATACCGATCCTTGAGGGACTCCACTTTCTACAGCCCTCCATTGGGAGAACTGTCCATTTATTCCTACTCTCTGCTTTCTGCTTCTTAACCAATTCCTTATCCACAAGAGGACCTCTCCTCTTATTCCATGACTGCTAAGCTTCCTCAGAAGTCTTTGGTGAGGTACCTTGTCAAACGCTTTTTGAAAGTCTAAGTACACTATGTCCACTGGATCACCTCTATCTATATGCTTGTTGACACTCTCAAAGAATTCTAATAGGTTACTGAGACAGGACTTTTCCTTGCAGAAGCCATGCTGGCTCTGCTTCAGCAAGGCTTGTTCTTCTATGTGCTTAGTTAATCTAGCTTTAATAATACTTTCTACCAGTTTTCCAGGGACAGAAGTTAAGCTAACTGTCCTGTAATTTCTGGGATCCCCTCTGGATCCCTTTTTGAATATTGGTGTTACATTTGCCACTTTCCAGTCCTCAGGCACGGAGGAGGACCCGAGGGACAAGTTACATATTTTAGTTAGCAGATCAGCAATTTCACATTTGAGTTCTTTGAGAACTCTCGGGTGGATGCCATCCGGGCCCGGTGATTTGTCAGTTTTTATATTGTCCATTAAGCCTAGAACTTCCTCTCTCGTTACCACTATTTGTCTCAGTTCCTCAGAATCCCTTCCTGCAAATGTTAGTTCAGGTTCAGGGATCTGCCCTCTATCTTCCACTGTGAAGACAGATGCAAAGAATTCATTTA
Source organism: Rhineura floridana (assembly GCF_030035675.1). Taxonomy (NCBI): domain Eukaryota; kingdom Metazoa; phylum Chordata; class Lepidosauria; order Squamata; family Rhineuridae; genus Rhineura; species Rhineura floridana. The sequence goes on along the minus strand of NC_084481.1, from coordinate 163,096,542 downwards.
GCTTCTCTGCAATCTCCTTACCGTTCTTTAGTACACCTTTGACTCCCTTATCATCCAAGGGTCCAATCATCTCCCTAGATGGTCTCCTGCTTTGAATGTATTTATAGAATTTTTTGTTGTTGGTTTTTATGTTCTTAGCAATGTGCTCCTCAAATACTTTTTTAGCATCCCTTATTGTCTTCTTGCATTTCTTTTGCCAGAGTTTGTGTTCTTTTTTATTTTCTTCATTTGGACAAGACTTCCATTTTCTGAAGGAAGACTTTTTGCCTCTAAGAGCTTCCTTGACTTTGCTCGTTAACCATGCTGACATCTTCTTGGCCCTGGCGGTACCTTTTCTGATCTGCGGTATGCACTCCAGTTGAGCTTCTAATATAGTGTTTTTAAACAACTTCCAAGCATTTTCGAGTGATGTGACCCTCTGGACTTTGTTTTTCAGCTTTCTTTTTACCAATCCCCTCATTTTTGTGAAGTTTCCTCTTTTGAAGTCAAATGTGACCGTGTTGGATTTTCTTGGCAATTGGCCAGTTACATGTATGTTTAATTTAATAGGACTGTGGTCACTGCTCCCAATCGGTTCAACAACATTTACATCTCGCACCAGGTCCCGGTCCCCACTGAGGATTAAGTCCAGGGTTGCCGTCCCTCTGGTCGGTTCCATGACCAACTGGTCTAGGGAATAGTCATTTAGAATATCTAGAAACTTTGCTTCTTTGTCATGACTGGAACACATATGCGGCCAGTCTACGTCCGGGTAGTTGAAGTCACCCATTACTACCACATTTCCTAGTTTGGATGCTTCCTCAATTTCATATCTCATCTCAAGGTCTCCCTGAGCATTTTGATCAGGGGGACGATAGATCGTTCCCAGTATTAAGTCCCTCCTGGGGCACGGTATCGCCACCCACAACGATTCTGTGGAGGAGTCTGCCTCTTTTGGGGTTTTGAGCTTGCTGGATTCAATGCCTTCTTTCACGTATAGAGCGACTCCGCCACCAATACGTCCTTCCCTGTCCTTCCGATATAGTTTATATCCAGGGATAACCGTATCCCACTGGTTTTCTCCATTCCACCAGGTCTCCGTTATGCTCACTATATCAATGCTCTCCTCTAAGACCAAGCACTCCAGTTCACCCATCTTGGTTCGGAGGCTCCTAGCATTAGCGTACAGGCACTTGTAAGCAGTGTCTCTCTTCAAATGTCTTTGGCACTTGTGGTTTGGCCTGTGGTAATTTTGCTCTTCTGAATTTATATCCTGTGCCCCTGCTCTCACAATGCCTACTTCTAGGCCTACCCCTTTTAAAATTTCATCATTTCTTTGGTTTTTATCCCAGGGGGGAGGTTTATTCCGAACCGGACCTTTCTCAGCTCCTGTCGGGTTTCCCCCCTCAGTCAGTTTAAAAGCTGCTCTGCTACCTTTTTAATTTTAAGTGCCAGCAGTCTGGTTCCATTCTGGTTCAAGTGGAGCCCGTCCCTTTTGTACAGGCCCGGCTTGTCCCAAAATGTTCCCCAGTGCCTAACAAATCTAAACCCTTCCACCCGACACCATCGTCTCATCCACGCATTGAGACTGCAAAGCTGGGCCTGTCTGGCTGGTCCTGCGCGTGGAACCAGTAGCATTTCAGAGAAAGCCACCTTGGAGGTCCTGGCTTTCAGCATCCTACCTAGCAACCTAAATTTTGCTTTCAGGACCTCACGGCTGCATTTCCCCATGTCGTTGATGCCAACGTGCACCACGACCACTGACTCCTCCCCAGCACTGTCTACCAAACTATCTAAATGACGGGCGATATCCGCAACCTTCGCACCAGGCAGGCAAAACACCTTGTGTTCCACACGCCCATCACACACCCCACTGTCTATGTTCCTAATGATCGAATCACCCACTACAAGGATCCCTCCACCCCCTGGAGATATATCCTCGGCATGAGAGGATAGCTGCTCATCCCCCAAGGAATGGGTCCCTTCTAAGGGATCGTTTCCCTCTTCCTCAACTGGATGCTCTCCTTCCCCGAGACCAGGGTTATCCTGGATTTGGTTTCCTTTGGGAAGAAGGTCAGCGGAGACTGCGGTGTCTTTATGAAATATGGTTTATGAAATATTCCAACCTGAGCTTAAGATGGAGGGGGTACTAGGCATCAGCAGTCCAATATCCAGCTTTTTCATCTGCATTACAGGAGGCACCCCAAATGCCATGGTGCAGAAAGCCAGTCTCTCTGCCTGCCTTCAGTCACCAGCCTTTCTCTAGACAACTAAAAACACAAACCTCTCCTAGGCTCCAGGAGGGGGGTGGGGAAGGCTCTCCTGAAGAGTTTCAATGACAAAAGGATCTTCCTGGCTCATTTATCAGTTGCTGGGCACCTAATAGGCCCATTAACTACCTGGCCACTCTATTTGTTTAACAAAAGAAATTCATCTGGCTAGCAGAGCCAGCCCCAAGGCACAGGATTCCAAATCAGAGGCTGGAAAGGGGACTCACAGGGATCATCCATTCCAACCCCCCAACTCATAACACTAGTGATGTCCTCACTAAAAGGTGTATGTTTCTCAAGATATTAGTGAGTTGTTGTTTTAGTGTTATGAGTGGCTTTATGAATGCAAATCAGTCTCCTGGAGCAGTTCTATACAAGTAATTCCAGCTGATTTCTACCTTTTATTCAAAGTAATAGCACCCAGAATTATAAGTTACTGTACATTTGGGAGTTATCCATTTTGGAGGTATTCTTCAGGCTAGCACTATATCCCTTTTATCTGGACACTTCATGAGATTTAATGATGCCAAAATAGGTGTTGTATCCACCACCATCCCTCCTTATATTGGGGCAGATGTATTAAATATGAAGGAATTCCAGTGTCAAGCCAGTGCTAAAATTATGGGTGAGGGGCTCACCGACAGCTGGAAAATGGGAGAACCCTCTTTTTCTCCCTATAATTTGAGCACTTGTTGAGTGCTGAAAACCCTTCAGATCTGGTACACCCCACACCAAAACAAAAGATATGTCAGATTTCTGAGAGGTGGGTAAGAGCAGGGCAGGGCCTCCAGTAGTCACCCAGATGTTGCTGGACCACAACTCTCATCATTCCTGACTATTGGCCATACTGGCAGGAAGCATGGAAATTTATTTATTTATTTATTATTTAATTTGTATCCCACCCTTCCTCCCAGCAGGTCCCAGGGCAGCAAACAAAGCGCTAAAAACACTTTAAAACATCATAAAACATCATAAAAACAGATCTTAAAATACATTAAAACAAAAACAAAACTTTTGGGAGTTCAACAGCATCTGGAGGCCCACAGGTTCCCCCACCCTTGCTCTAGCTCATAGAACAAACTCCCCAGCTGGCTAGCTTACCCTAACTGCTAATTAATTCAGCCAATGAGATCAGGAGGTGTCGCTCAAATTCTTGTAAGCAGGAATTTGAGAGGGCAATGGATATAGGTCAGCAGTTGCCCCCCAGCTGGCAGTTGCGGACAAGGAAGGGGCTGGCTTGTGCAGCTGTGGCAAGCTGAGCAGGCCCTAGCCAGCTGGGGAGGACTAGCCTCGGAGGAAGGCAATGGTAAACCCCCTCTGAATACTGCTTACCATGAAAACCCTATTCATAGGGTAGCCATAAGTCGGGATCGACTTGAAGGCAGACCATTTCCATTTTAGCTCCCTGGGAATAGTTTTTTTTTTAAATGGAAACTGTTTGTACCTTGATTTTAATCTGAATTTAAAACTGAAACTTTCAGCTAGGTTTTTTTTCCAGCTAAAAAAGCTTTTTTAAAAAATTAATCTTTTTCACCCAGCTTAACTTCTGTCCCTGGAAAACTGGTAGATAGTATTATTAAAGCTAGATTAACTAAGCACTAATCCACCCGAGAGTTCTCAGAGAACTCAAATGTGAAATTGCTGATCTGCTAACTAAAATATGTAACTTGTCCCTCGGGTCCTCCTCCGTGCCTGAGGACTGGAACGTGGCAAATGTAACGCCAATATTCAAAAAGGGATCCAGAGGGGATCCCGGAAATTACAGGACAGTTAGCTTAACTTCTGTCCCTGGAAAACTGGTAGAAAGTATTATTAAAGCTAGATTAACTAAGCACATAGAAGAACAAGCCTTGCTGAAGCAGAGCCAGCATGGCTTCTGCAAGGGAAAGTCCTGTCTCAGTAACCTATTAGAATTCTTTGAGAGTGTCAACAAGCATATAGATAGAGGTGATCCAGTGGACATAGTGTACTTAGACTTTCAAAAAGCGTTTGACAAGGTACCTCACCAAAGACTTCTGAGGAAGCTTAGCAGTCATGGAATAAGAGGAGAGGTCCTCTTGTGGATAAGGAATTGGTTAAGAAGCAGAAAGCAGAGAGTAGGAATAAACGGACAGTTCTCCCAATGGAGGGCTGTAGAAAGTGGAATCCCTCAAGGATCGGTATTGGGACCTGTACTTTTCAACTTGTTCATTAATGACCTAGAGTTAGGAGTGAGCAGTGAAGTGGCCAAGTTTGCTGATGATACTTCATTTCACAAATCTTCATTTCACATATATGCTCATGGGGTCTGAACTGGCAGTGACCGACCAGGAGAGAGACCTCAGGGTTGTACTGGACAGCACAATGAAAATGTTGACCCAGTGTGCGGCAGCTGTGAAAAAGGCAAATTCCATGCTAGCGATAATTAGGAAAAGTATTGAAAATAAAACAGCCGATATCATAATGCTGTTGTATAAATCTATGGTGCGGCCGCATTTGGAATACTGTGTACAGTTTTGGTTGCCTCATCTCAAAAAGGATATTATAGAGTTGGAAAAGGTTCAGAAGAGGGCAACCAGAATGATCAAGGGGATGGAGCGACTCCCTTATGAGGAAAGGTTGCAGCATTTGGGGCTTTTTGGTTTAGGGAAAAGGCGGGTCAGAGGAGACATGATAGAAGCGTATAAAATTATGCATGGCATTGAGAAAGTGGATAGAGAAAAGTTCTTCTCCCTCTCTCATAATACTAGAACTCGTCGGCATTCAAAGAAGCTGAATGTTGGAAGATTCAGGACAGACAAAAGGAAGTACTTCTTTACTCAGCGCATAGTTAAACTATGGAATTTGCTCCCACAAGATGCAGTAATGGCCACCAGTTTGGATGGCTTCAAAAGAAGATTAGACAAATTCATGGAGGACAGGGCTATCAATGGCTACTAGCCGTGATGGCTGTGCTGTGCCACCCTAGTCAGAGGCAGCATGCTTCTGAAAACCAGTTGCCGGAAGCCTCAGGAGGGGAGAGTGTTCTTGCACTCGGGTCCTGCTTGCGGGCTTCCCCCAGGCACCTGGTTGGCCACTGTGAGAACAGGATGCTGGACTGGATGGGCCACTGGCCTGATCCAGCAGGCTCTTCTTATGTTCTTAAGGAAACTGAAGTATATTGAGCTTGATCTAGAGGCAAAGCCTACCTTTTTAATTCTAAGCTACCATTAGCTAGGTCTGTAATGTGTGGAAGTATATATTAATTGTGTTGGGGTTTTTTTACTGTACACCTTCTCCAAAATTGGGATTTAGTCTAGTTTGCTTGTTTAATGTGGCCCCTCAAGGATTCTCTTCTAGCGTAGCTGAAAATTAGGTTTCTACAGGGTTACCACCCCTAGGATTTGGCTGTTTTTCATACAACAGACTAATATGGCTACTGTTCTGGCAAAGAAGTGAAAGCAATTCCTACATTTGTGTGTGTGAACGGCTTACAGGTTTTATTTATTTATTTAAGATATTTCTATCCCGCCCTTCTACCCTATAATAGGGCACTCAGGGCGGCTTACAAAAATAAAATCAGACATGTACATAATAAAATTGTAAGCAGTAAAATCACAAAAACATTAAAATAAATTAAAATACGTAAAATGTAATTAAAATATATAAAATACAATACACACACACACACACACATATACATATATATAGGGATTGGTACTAAAGGGACTACAAAGGTACAATTTAATGTAGAAGACATAAAATCAGTGTCAGGCTGTGTTATCAAAATTACATAGTATATAATTTTTGTTAAATAAGAGTGTGTTGTACACACACTGTTAATCTAGGCCTTGCTAGGCCTGAGGAATCAAAAACTTAAGTAAACTGTAGAGCAGCCGTGCTGTCCTGGAATGGATGATAAGTTCAACGCTGTGCAAGGTGCTTGGATATTTTTTGCTGACTCTGACAGACGTGCAAGACTTTGGCATCTTGGAAAACATTGTAACATCAGTTTAATAAGATGCTAAAGAATATGAAGAAAACAATGCTGCTTCAGCAAAACTGGTATCATAACATTATTGAAAATGGAATGTGCTGGAATGCGTCAAAGTGACCTGAGTAAAAAAACAAAAGGTGCTGGAAAAGGAGGGTTTCCAGTTATAAATTCCCCCAAATATCCACAGTCCAGGGGTCACCAAGCTCTTTAGGACATTGGGCACATTTAGAATGTTGAGAGAATGCTATGGGCATCAGTCACAAAATGGCTGCCATGGTGTGTGTGGCATAACATGAAATGGCTGACACATCTGAAAGAGCAGAAAAAGAGACAGGGCTACAAAATAGTCAGCAACCCCTGTCATTTGCTCATATGGAGAAGCTCTTTACATCTCTTCTGTGTTCAGGATGGAAGGGATGGTGGGTATCCAAGCCTGGCACCCATTTAAGTGTGGACATGTTTAAGGGTTTGTGTTTAATGTAGGAGAGGCCAAGTCAGTGCAGACAGGAATTGAACTGGAAGAGCAATCTCTTGTGCATTGTGGATTTTTGAGGGGATACTTCTTGAAACTTTTCACAGGTGCCATAGGAGGTACTGATGGACACACTTATGCCTATAGGCACCATGTTGGCAGTCTTTGCCATAGTCTACAGTATATCTTATTTAGGTTCACCTATACACGTAATGGAATTGATGTAAAAAATAGAACATTCCATCCTCCTGCTCTTGATCAATATAAAAGGTGTATAGGGTTTTCTCTTTCTCTGCTTGCTGAAGATTTCACTAATCTTTATATGCGATCAACCAGCTGAAGGCCACAGGAGTCTGACCTGCAGCCCTGGCTGGGCACCTACAATTCCAAAATGCTAGGAAACATAGAAATCAGGATATGGAATGAAATGTACATGTTCTTTTAAGCAACCAGATATTTTATATTATTATTACTTTATTTTCAGCATTTATGCCCTGCCCTTTAGCCAAAAAGTGTTTGAGAATGGCTACAAAAATTGATTTTAAGATGGTTGTTCCTTCAGACTCATAATCTAAAAAAAAATCACACACAAAGTAAAAGGAATGAGAGGGAGGCTGGAAGGACATAATAACATAAGAAGAGTCTGCTGGATCAAGCCAGAGGCCCATCTAGTCCAGCATCCTGTTCTCACAGTGGCCAGCTAGATGCCCCTGTGACAGAGCTTGGAAAAGTTACTTTTTTGAACTACAGCTCCCATCAGCCTAATCCAGTGGCCATGTTGCCTAGGGCTGATGGGAATTGTAGTTCAAAAAAGTAACTTTTCCAAGCTCTGCCCTGTGAAGCCTGCAAGCAGGACCTGAGTGCAAAAGCATTCTCCTCTCCTGCAGTTTCCAGCAACTGGCATTCAGAAGCATACTGCCTCAGAGCCTTTATATTCTCTGGCTTCCTAGAGTACACCCAAACCACAGTGATTGATGGTGAAGGTGTTCCAGAGGTTGCTTCCTCTCAAGAAGACCTGTGACCCTTGGAAAATCCTCTGCTTCTGAGTCACATCAGAACTTTGGTTCTCACAACATGTAGTATGTCATGGCTTCTCAACTCTGGCCCAGACCTTTCAGCACTGTGGTTTTCAAAGACTGGGGGTAGCTCCTCTTCCTCTGGCAGCACTGGGGGGGTCTTCAGTGGATCTCGTCCCTGAGGGACTGTCATGGAGATCCTCACTGCTGATTCTAGAGGACCTTGCTCTTGTCCCAAGGTCCTTGGACTCTAGGCAGTCCGGTTTATCGTCTGAGGACTCTCATGTCAATTCTGGATTAGGGCTAAGTGTGATAGTTTGTCTACTTGTGCTCTAGGACCATCTTGACCTGGGTTTGTAACCTCTGAATGGCTTTTTTGGAAGATGTCCATCTGCAGATCAAAACGCAGATATGTGTCCTGTTACCATCACTTCAGTGTTAGAAGGAATGCCACATCTATCTCCAACATAGTAGGAATAAGCCCTCAGGATCCTCCACTGAAATGCCTTTTCCATAACTCTGAAGTCAGTTACCTTGATTATCTTCACTTGCCTGACATTTTGCTCCTCAGATTCTTAGCACACCTTCCTCTTCTTCCTGTAAGTGCCCTTTAAGCCAACCACCTTTCAGGCACTCTTCACTGCCACGCCCCCCAATTCTTCCGTCTTCCATCCTTCTCCCCATTCTGTTCCGTCTTTAATCAACTGAGCTCCACCCACATTCCAAAGGTAAATCTGACTGTTGGTTATGGTCAGAATCCTCCTCCTCTTCTATCTGACTAGTAGCCACTTTCCCACCTTGCTTTGTTCACAAGGGGCTATCCAACTGTGAATGACAAGCAAAAGTAGAGTGCTCTAGCGAATTATTTTATGTCAGGGAAAATGGCTAGCCATCTTGCCTGGTTGATGGTGCTGATCTCCTGGAATGCTTTGACTAAGACTGCAGGTCAGAAACCACCACAGGGTTTTAGGTATGCCTCTTACGAGGTGACTATCCCAAGGAAACTGACCCCCAGATATGGACAACGAGAACCCCATGATGTCACCTACCTAGTGCATATTCAGAAGAAGGGCCATGTGGTGCAGCTCAGACAGAAGAGGGGCTTTGCTCTTAAACCCTTTCCTCTCTTTACTTACAGTGAGGAGGGGGACCTCCAGGTGGACTATCCTTTCATCAGAGATGACTGTTTCTATCATGGCTTTGTACAAGGCAAGCATTCCTCTCTAGTCACACTTAGCACTTGCTCAGGGGGACTCAGGGGTCTGTTGCAAATAGAAAATGACACCTATGAAATTGAACCTGTGGAAGCATCTACTAATTCTCAGCATGTGGTGTATAGGTTGGAAGAAAAGGAGGGTGCTGTCCGCATGAGGTGTGGGCTAACTAAGGAACAGCAGAGTAACCAAGAGGCCACAATTCAAAATACAATGGATATATTGACCCAAAGTACTACTGCAAGAGGTTGGTGGGGGGACACCAGGTATGTGGAGGTTGCAATTGTCATAGAACATGAACGATATGTCCAGTTTGACAGAAATGAAAGTCGTGTTGCTATGCAAGTTCTGGATGTTATCCACACTGCAAACTCATTCTATGAGCCACTTTCTGTTGAGTTGTCTATAGCTGCCCTGGAGATATGGTCAAAAAGGAACCTCGTACCAGTTGTTAACAGCATAGATGACACACTTGAGAATTTCTCTCATTGGATAAGAGACTCACTCATTAAACGTATACAGCTTGATGCTGGTCACTTATTTGTATATAAGAGTTTTGAAAGTGCGCTAGGATTAGCATATGTAGCAACAGTGTGTAATTCTCATTGGGCATGCGGTGTTGAATCATATGTGACTTCCAGTTTGTTCCATTTTTCCAACACATTTGCCCATGAATTAGGACATAATCTTGGCATGCAGCATGATGGATTATATTGTACTTGTGATCGACATGCTTGCATTATGGCTGCAACCCAAGCAAACACTGACAAATTTAGCAATTGCAGCTATAGTAATTATTTTAAGCTAAGAAACACACAGTGTTTGCTAAGTGCACCGGACCCTAATAAAATGTATAAATTTTCATATTGTGGCAACCAAATAGTGGAAGCTGGGGAGCACTGTGACTGTGGTTCACTTGTTCAATGCAAGTTGGATCCATGTTGCCAATCTAATTGTATGTTGAGTCCAGGTGCCACTTGTGCTTTTGGACAGTGCTGTGCTAAGTGTCAGTACCTTCCAGCTCATTCTGTTTGCAGAGAGAAGGTTAGCAGATGTGATCTTCCTGAGTACTGTAATGGGACTTCAGAGTGGTGTCCTGAAAATGTTTATGTACAAGATGGTGCCCCATGCAGTGATGGCACATACTGTTATCACGGGAATTGCACAACTCACAATGGGCAGTGCAAAATGATTTTCGGAATGAAAGCAACAGCTGCATCAGAGGGTTGCTTCAGAGAGATGAACATTCAAGGGGACCGCTTTGGCAACTGTGGCCTTAGACATGGAACTTATAAGAAATGTATTGCTGAGAATATCTTATGTGGCCGAATCCAGTGTGAAAATGTTGATAAATTACCTTCTTTGGAGGAACACAGCACCATAGTTAATACACCTGTTGGCAATAGGCAATGTTGGGGTATGGACTATCATAGTATAATGGAGAAAGCAGATATTGGAGCAGTGAGAGATGGCACCCCTTGTGGCACTGACATGATGTGCATTAATAGGGAATGCACAAGTGTGTCCCTTTTAAAGTATGATTGTAATGTGACAAAGTGCCATAATCGGGGAATATGTAACAATCACAAACATTGTCATTGTGATCCTGGCTGGGCTCCTCCTGACTGTCTCAATAAAGGCAACGGGGGCAGTATTGACAGCGGACCCCCTCCACTACAGAAGACTTGGAAACATCATATCAACAGAACAAGAATTATAGTAGTAATTGTATTTTGCGTCTCTGCTGCTGTTACTGGCGTTTGTCTGGTAATTATTTCAAGAATAGGCTTAGGCAGCAGTTTTTAAAGTTGAAGGGAAGATGCCATCAAACAAAAGCAAACCAGATGTGTCCAGTGTAAATCACAGAAATGAACAATGCACAAAATGTGTCAAATAGATACGTAGAAAACAATCAACACTATTACACAGAAATATATTCGAGTCGCTAAGCTTTTTCATTATTTTTAAAAAGTGTTTTTTGTAATATTTGTTTCTTAGGCACATTAGATTATAAACATTTTGGGTTCATCAACAGGAGAAAACTCTGATACCTGTTGAAGTTGTCTATATCCTCCAGCTCTCAGAAACTTAGCCTACTGATGGAAAAAAATATGTTCCCTGAATGGAGGGCTAAACGCTCTGGGCAGAGGTTCAGTTTCCAAGTAAGCCCCCTTTTCCACAGGAACCTACACAAGCAGGGATGTTCTTTTGAGTAATTAAAATTCTATCCTAAGATATGTTTGGTGAATAGCAATTTGTTCTAATAACAAAATATAGAAAAATCTTTGGCTACACTAATCACAATTTTAAGAGTTTAAACACTGAAAGTACAAATACTAAAATACATAAAACACATACAAAAATCTTCAGTCAGATATGGGTGTTAAATAACTCCAACAAATGAAATATCTTAATTTTATGAATAATTTATCCTGAATAAATCCCTATTGGCTGTTGCTATGGACAAAGGCTGGTAATGGAAGAAAATTGATGTCCATTTGTGAATAATCTTCCACATTGAATGGCGCTTTAAAAAGCAATGTCAAATTCCCTGGTATTGAAAATGATTAATACATACCTGACCAGTATATCATTATTATGACACTCCAAAGTTCTGCTGAGAGCAGATTTGTGTTGTTTATCTAAGAACCAAAGTAAATGAAGTGTTTGGTTTGTTTGTTTTTAAACCACTTTAAAACAGCCACAGAGCCCCACAAATTAATCATGGATAGTGCAACTGAGGATGGATACTGTTTCCCTAATCAACCAAGCCCTATTCCAAAGGTAAATCTACTGACTGTGATCAGAATTCTCCTCTAATTAGTGGCCTCCTTCTTATATTGCTTTGGATCCATAACTGGCTATCCTATTATAAATGACAGGCATGCGTATAGTGCTGTAGTGAATTTTTTCGTCTGTCAGGGGAAATGGCTAACAATCTTGTCTGGCTCTTGATGCTGATCTCATGGAATGTTTTGAATGAGACTAGAAGTCAGAAACCACCTCAGGGTTTATGTATGCCTCTTATGAGGTGACCATTCCTAGGAAACTGACTCCAGGGTATGGACAATGAGAATCACACAATGTCATTTACCTGCTGCAGATTGAGGGGAGGAGCCATGTGGTAAAGCTCAAGCAGAAAGGCAGCTTTGTCCCTAAATATTTCCCTGGCTTCACTTACAGTGAGGAAGGGGACTGCCAGTACTTCCTTTCATCAGAGATAAGTTTTTCTACCATGGCTTTACATAGGGTGAGACTTCCTGTTTGGTCATCCTCAGCACTTGCTCAGGAGCACTCTGGGGTCTGAGGCTATTAGAAAGTGGCACCTCTGAAATTAACCTGTGCAGGTATCTGCTACTTCTTAACATGTGGCACATAGGTAGAAAGAAAAGAATGGTGCTGTCCACATGAGTTGTAAGCTAATCGAGGAAGAGCAAAGTCATCAAGAGGCCATGATCCAAAACACAATGAATATATTGACCCAAAGTGCTGGTAGAGGAGTCTGGTGGGAGCACACCAGGTATATACAAGTTGCAATTGTAATAGAAGATAAACAATATGTCAGGTTTGGCAGAAATGAAAGTCATGTCGCTATGCTTGTTCTGGATGTCATGCATATTGCAAACTCATTTTGTAACCCACTTTCTGTTGAGTTGTCAATAGCTACACTAGAGATATGATGAAAAAATAATCTTATGAAAATAATCTTATGAAATGCTTAAGATGTTTGTTCATTAGATGAAATATTCACTAAGTAAATGTATAGATTTTGATGCTAGCCACTAATTTTTGTATAAGAGCTTTGGAAATATACTTGTATTATCATACTTAAGAACAGTGTATAATACCCATTGGACATCTGGTGTTGATTCATATACTACTTCCAGTTTGTTTGCCAGTATGTTTGTATATGAATTAGGACATATTCTTGGCATGCCGCATGATGGTATATGTTAGAGCTGTGCACTGAGCGGGAGGAGATGCAAGATCTCCCCCCATCCTCTCCCAGCGATATATTTAATTAGTGTTTTAAACCCTAATTAAACATTAGCTCCACCCCAAACTTATTTAGGACCAGATCCAGGGCAGGGTGATGGTCCCCAGGTCAACTCAGGGTGGGTTGGCCTGATCCCCCCACCCCCATCAGAGCCACTTGGCAGGTGGGAGAACCGTGCACAGCTCTAGCATATACAGTACTTGTGATCAATGTGCTTGCATTATCACTGCTTGCATTATCACTGCATATCAAGCAAGCACTGATACTTTTTGCAATTACAGTTATAATGATTTTTCAAACTAATGATCACTAAATGTTTATTAATTCCACCAGACCCAATAAATGTATAAATCCGCATACTGTGGCAACAAAGTAGTCAAAGATGGAGAGCAATGTGACTGTGGTTCCCCAGATCAATGCAAGTGGGATACATGCTGCCAATCTAATTGTGTGTTGACTGTAGGTGCCGCATGTGTTTTTGGCCAGTGCTGTACAGTCAATACCTTCCAGCTCAATCTGTTTGGGGTGAGAAGGTTAGCAGCTGTGACTTTCCTGAGTACTGTAATGGGACTTCAGAGTGGTGTCCTGAAGATGTTTATGTACAAGATGATGCTCCATGCAGGGATACTTCATATTGTTATGACAGGAATTGCAAACTCACAAAAGGTTAGTGCAAAATGATCTTTGGGAAGAAAGTGACAGGTATATCAGAGGGTTGCTTCAGAGAAATGTATGGGGTATTTATTTCAGGAGGTGCTTATTTCATGAATGGACTAAGACAGCAGTGTGTAAGATTGAGAGAAAGAATCCATAAAAATGAAATAAGTGTTGTTGGCATTGACAGGTAGCTACTCTTCAGGATTTCAGGTAGGAGTTCTTCTCAGTCATACCTGAGAAAGCCAAGGATTGAACCTGAGGGTTTACATGGAAAAAGGAGCTCTACCACTAAGCTATGGCACTTCCCATACTGTCCTGGCTGATCTGCAAGCCAGAGAAGACATAACTGGGTGGGTGTTAGGAATGGCACTTGCCCCAGTTATCTACCTCCTGAAGTGAGGCACATTACTTCACGTCATAGGGCTGGCTCTGCAAGAGTAACAATAAGCACACACACATGCACACACCAGTCATGAAGTAATACATTTCAGTGCACATCCTGAGCTAAGTAGAGGGAACTTGCATTGTAGTCCGGTCCAGTGAGTCCATGACGGACAATTGCAGAACATTCATTAAATGTTGCAGGTGCAGTTGGGGCTGGCAGGGGAAATGGGAGCAGGGATTGGGGTCTGCAGGTGATAAGAGTGGGAGACAAAAATGAACTTATTTTTTTTTAAAATGACAATGACACAAGAACAGGAAAAATGTAGTTGCAAATGATGTTATGTATGGCTGCTTGGGAATCCAGTGTGTATCTGCTACTCACTAGATCCCTCAGAGAGGAGTGCAGTTTTTTGTTGGAAGACAGCAGGCACTGTTACAAATGTGCCTAAATAATGTACAAACAAGGCACAGGTCCAGACTCAAACGTTCAAAAAATATCTTTCATTTATTATGACTAAAGAGTAATTTGTTGTTGTTATATGCCTTCAAGTCAATTACGACTTATGGCCATCCTATGAATCAGTGACCTCCAATAGCACATGTTATAAACCACCCTGTTCAGATCTTGTAAGTTCAGGTCTGGGGCTTCCTTTATGGAATCAATCCATCTCTTGTTTGGTCTTCCTCTTTTTCTACTCCCTTCTGTTTTTCCCAGCATTATTGCCTTTTCTAGTGAATCATGTCTTCTCATTATGTGTCCAAAGTATGATAACTGTCATGGCCCCGTCAGAGGACTCTTCAGATGAGAATGACTCAGGAGTAACAGCAGCAGACCCAGAAGCAGCAGACCCAGAAGGAGAAACGGAGGAAACTCCTGAGAACCCAGCTCCTTCTCCCCCTCAGCTGCAGAGCACCCCAGACACAGCTGAAGCCCTTCAGCCAGATGCAGACAGCGAACAGGATACTCCCCCCTCACCAGCAGAACGTAGACAGCAGAAGGTCAGGCAGAAGAGGGGCAGGCCTGTCCACTTAAGGCCAAAACGCTGAGGGCTCACACCTGCTGACAAACCTGCTCCTTAAAAGTCAAACCTTGGCTTCAGCTTGTTGCTGACTACAACGTCAGGCGTGGCTTCGTGTGTTTCTAGTTTCCCTGAACCTTATCTTGGACTGATGCTTTGGCAATTGAACCCGGACCTCAACTGACCTCGCTTCTGGACTTCTGGCTTGGCATGTAAGCTTAGGACGGGCCTTGCCCTTATCATGCTTCATCCTTGTTAGCCTGGCAGATTTACGACCAGACTGCCAGCTAAGGACTTTCCCGCCCTGATAACTACCCAGGAATTTCCAGCCCCCACTGGCACTGCTGTCTCAGTGCAGAGCTGATAATAACCTCAGCTTCATCATTTTAGCTTCTAATGATACTTCTGGTTTAATTTGTTCTATGACCCAATTATTTGTCTTTTTCACAGTCCATGGTACCGCAAAGCTGTCCTCCAACACCACATTTCAAATGAGTTGATTTTTCTCTTATCTGCTTTTTTCACTGCCCAACTTTCACATCCATACATACAGATTGGGAATACCATGGTCTGAATGATCCTGACTTTAGTGTTCAGTGATACATCTTTGCATCTGAGGACCTTTTCTAGTTCTCTCGTAGCTGCTGTCCCCAGTCCTAGCCTTCTTCTGATTTCTTGACTATTGTCTCCATTTTGGTTAAGGACAGCACCATCTGTTCCTAGTGATTTGTTTCTTCCAAGTATTTTAAGAGCAGCTTTCACCTCACATTCTAAAATTTCTGGTTCTTTATCGTACTGTTCCTCCGTGAACGAATCTGTCATCCTTGCATCTTTTTTATAGAGTTCTTCAGTGTATTGCTTCCATCTTCCTTGTATTTCATCTCGGTCAGTCAGTGTGTTTGTTGATTATTCAACATCCCTTCTCTTGGTTTGAATTTTCCTTTAATTTCTCTAATCTTTTGGAATAGGGCTCTTGTTCTACGCTTTTTTGTTGTCCTCTTCTATTTCTATACAGTAACTATTGTAATAGTTCTCTTTGTCCCTACGTACTAGTCGCTGTATTGTTGCATTTAGGGTTCTCACTGTGTTTCTATCTCCTTTTGCTTTTGCTTTCTTTCTCTCTTTAACCATTTTAAGAGTTTCTTCAGTCATCCATTGAGGTCTTGCTCTCTTTTTAACTAGAGGTATTGTCTTTTTGCATTCTTCCCTGATAATGTCTCTGACTTCAGTCCATAAACAGCAGCACTATCACCATACAAATATATGGCAAAAATTAAGAAGTGCATGATTGGTGGGACCTGTGTGCACATGGCAGTGCAGGCTCACAAGTTGGTGGTGCACAGATCAGCCATTAATTAATTTTCCAAATTAATAAATAATTCCTCTCTTGGCTCTTTGCAACCCCCCTGGCATGACTTCCCAATCCCTAGGTTGGGAACCACTGACCTAGATTATATTAATATGAGTATGTTTCTGGTTTTCATCTGTGCAGAGTAAATTTATCAATGTTAAACATAGCATTTGCTCTGAACGCAAATTTTTTCTTAATCTACAAATGTGGATTGATTGAGTCTAGCCAATTCAAGGTTTTCTTTGTATAACAGGAGACATATGTGCAGTGGTTCAAGATAGGGAAATGGGGAGTAGTGATGTCCTAGTCTGGGTTGCAAATCTGGTCTGTTTCTGAACGACATAACAAAAATGGAAAGATGCTATCTGTTCCCAACATAATGATTTCAAATGAGCTGCATTGCAGCAAGGAAAATCAGCTATGGGTCCTGGTCCAATGTCTCTGGAACCAGTCAAAATGGGTGCAGAAGTGAGTATGCCTAAATACCTTTTCATTTACTCTGCAGTCAGTTATTTTATCTTCAATTCTCTGACTTGCTGCTCCTCAAATTCTTAGCCCACCCTGATCTTCCTTAAAAGCCCCTTCCAGGCACTCCCACCCTCTTCCTCCTCCTTCCATTCTTTCCATTCTGTTCTGTTCTTAATCAACCTAGCCCCACCCACATTCCAAAGGTAAATCTACTGACTGTTGCTATGGTCAGAATCCTCCTTCTCTATATAACTAGCAGTGTCTTTCCCACCTTGGTATGGGCCAACAACTGGCTTCCCTGTAATGAATGACAAACAGGAGTGGGGTGCTCTAATTAATTCTCTTGCCTGTTAGGGGAAATGAATAGCAATTTTGCCTTGCTGCTGGTATTGATCTCATGGAATGTTTTGAATGAGACCGAAGGTCAGAAACCACCACAAGGTTTTAGGTATGCCTCTTATGAGATGACCATACCTAGGAAACTAACCCCCAGATATGGAAGAGAACCCCACAGTGTCACCTACCTGCTGAAGATTGAGGGGAAGGGCCATGTGGTGCAGCTCAGGCAGAAGAGGGGCTTTGTCCCTAAATACTTTCCTGTCTTCACTTACAGTAAGGAAGGGGACCTACAGGTGGACTATCCTTTCATCAGAGATAACTGTTTCTATCGTGGCTTTGTACAAGGCAAGCATTCCGCTCTGGTCACACTTAGCACTTGCTCAGGAGGACTCAGGGGTCTGTTGCAATTAGAAAATGACACCTATGAAATTCAACCTGTGCAAGCATCTGCTACTTTCCAACATGTGGTGTATAGGCTGGAAGAAAAGGAGGGTGCTGTCCGCATGAGGTGTGGTCTAACTGAGGAAGAGCAAAGTCACCAAGAGGCCATGATCCAAAATATAACAAATGCAGCAGTACAAACTGTTGAAAGAGGAGTCTGGTGGACACACATCAGATATGTGAAGGTTGCAATTGTGATAGAACATGAACGATATGTCCAGTTTGACAGGAATGAAAGTCGTACTGCTATACAAGTTCTGGAAATTTTCCATGCTGCTAACTCATTCTATGAGCCACTTTCTGTTGAGTTGTCTATAGCTGGACTAGAGATATGGTCAGAAAAGAATCTCATACAAATTCCTAACAACATAGATGACACACTTGAGAATTTCAATCTTTGGAACAGAAACTCACTAGCTAAACGTATAGAGAGTGATGCTAGTCACTTATTTGTATACAAGAGTTTTGGAGGTACGCTTGGATTAGCATTTATAGGAACAGTGTGTAATAAACATTGGGCATCTGGGGTTGAATCATATGTGACTTCCAGTTTGTTCCATTTTTCCAACACATTTGCCCATGAATTAGGACATAATCTTGGCATGCAACATGATGGAAGATACTGCACTTGCGATCGACGTGCCTGCATTATGGCTCCAGCTCAAGCAAACACTGATAAGTTTAGCAATTGCAGTTATAATGATTATTTCAAACATCACAACAAGGGATGTTTATTAATACCACCTGACCCTAAAAAAATGTTTACATTTGCATACTGTGGCAACAAGGTAGTGGAAGATGGAGAGCAATGTGACTGTGGTTCACCAGAACAATGCAAGTTGGATCCATGTTGCCAATCTAATTGTATGTTGAGTCCAGGTGCCACTTGTGCTTTTGGACAGTGCTGTGCTAAATGTCAGTACCTTCCAGCTCATTCTGTTTGCAGAGAGAAGGTTAGCAGATGTGATCTTCCTGAATACTGCAATGGGACTTCAGAGTGGTGTCCTGAAGATGTTTATGTACAAGATGGTGCCCCATGCAGTGATGGCACATACTGTTATCATGGGAATTGCACAACTCACAATGGACAATGCAAAATGATCTTTGGCAAGAAAGCAATAGGTGCATCAGAAGTTTGCTTTAGAGAGATGAATGATAAAGGGGATCGCTTTGGCAACTGTGGCCTCAGCCATGGAACTTATAAGAAATGTAAGGCTGAGAATATCCTGTGTGGTCGACTTCAGTGTGAAAACGTTGATAAATTACCTTCTTTGGAGGAACACAGCACCATAGTTAATACACCCGTTGACAATAGGCAATGCTGGGGTATAGATTACCACAGTGGAATAGAATTGCCTGACATTGGAGCAGTGAGAGATGGTACTCCTTGCAGGACTGACATGATGTGTATTAATGGGGAGTGTATGGAAGTGTCTCTCTTACAGTATGATTGCAATCTCACAAAATGTCATAATCGGGGATTATGCAACAATCACAAACAGTGTCACTGTGATCCTGGCTGGGCCCCTCCGGACTGTTTCAATAGAGGCAACGGTGGCAGCACTGACAGTGGACCACCTCCACGACAAGAGATTTTTAAGAGTACTGGCAGCAGAGCAGGGATGATAGCTGTAATTGCATTTGTCCTTTGTGCTATTGTTGCTGGTATTGGTCTGGGTATTTATTTCAGGAACGAACTGAGACAGAAGTATGTAACATTTAGGGAAAGAATGCATAAAAAGATCAAAAAAGAAGAAAAGATCAAAAAAGAAGAAAGACCAGAGTAAATTACAGAACTGAAAAACGCACTGAATGTGTTAAATCAACAGACCAGAACTAATGGACAGTATTACACAGAAATACATTTGGGTCCTTAAGCTTTTATTTTTGAAAGCTATTTTTCATTAAATTTCTCACCTAGGCACAACAAGGGAGAATTCTGTGATATGTTGAGGTTGTCTGTATCCTCTGATTCTCAGAATTCTCTCCTAGCCCACTGCGAGAAAGATATCAGGGGGTGTAGGTGGACATACTGGGCAAAAGTGTCATAATTGAGGACTATGCAACAATCACAAACATTGACATTGTGATCTTGGCTGGTTCCCTCCAGACTGTTTCAACAGAGGCTATAGTGGCAGCACGGACAAGTAGACCCCCTCCACCATAAAGTAAAATCTCATTTTCACAGAAACCTAGATAACCACTGATATTGTTTGAGTAATTGAGATAAACATTTGTGGTATTTGACTGACTGAGATGCTATCCTAAAATATGTTGATTGTATGGCGAAAGAATTGCAACCAAATACTTTAACTGGTAGGACAAAGTTATGCAATCTTAGTGATTTCAGGTGTTTTTCTCTGGAAATGAGCCACCTGACTGCCTGCCAGCTGTTTTCTCTTGTTGCCGGTGTGAGCAAGTGAGTGGGCAGGCAGGCAGGCAAGTGAGTATGCCCTGTGGCTGAACTCCCTCATTTGCCATCAGTAGTCCTAAGACCTGTGACTTTGCAGCACCTCAAATCTTCTTGCCCTTCTGGGCGAATTGGGAGAAGTGGAGGAGGATGGAGCACCCTGCCAGGGGAAATGGATGAGGGAAAAGGAAGAGAGAAGCAATACTACTTATTTACATTATATAGAGAGCCCATTCTTCATTGTTCATCCAATCCCAGAGCAGGAACAACATCAAAATACAATAAAATAATATTTCATTTAAATACAACTTAATGTAAAGACAGACAAAATATTAACAACTTAAGTCCATCAGCCAAACAAGGGATATCTCTTTAGCCAAATGCTCTGGTGAATAGCCATGTTTTTTCTGGGCTTTGAAACTCCATTAATGTTGGTCCTGCTTGCACCTGAGAGTGGATGGCATTCCAGAGTTGCAGTGCCACTACTGAGAATGGCCTCTCGTAAGTTGTCAAATACCGTATCTTAAGAGGACTGTGGCTGCATGGGAAGGGTATCCCCGATGACCTCAAAGTCCAGGCAGGTGTATAAATTAGATGGTTTAATTTATGTTTTGAATATTGTATATTTTTATCACTGTAAACAGCTTTGAGATGTAGGTAGTGAAAAGCTTGACATAGTTTTTAAAAATAAATAAATAAACAAGCAAGTAGATATCTGTCCAAGCTGTCTAAGGCTTTTTATGTTGAAACAAGCACTTTAAATCTGGCTCAGCAGAGAATAGGCAGCCAGTGCCAAGCTTTCAACATTAGTTTTATGTGTTGATGACAAGCTGGCCCCACAAGCAGTCTTGTCAAAGCTTTCTCTATTAACTGCAGCTTCTGAACCAGATCCAAAGGCAGTCCCACAAAGACTGAATTATTATAATACGGTCAAGTAATTTACCAACATATGAACCATCATAGCAGGCTATCACTGTCCAGGAACAGTTGTACCTGGTGAGCCAGCTGAATCGGACAAAAAGCACTCTTAGCCATGAATGCCACTTTGGCCTCTATCTAAATATATGGTAGAAAAAGAACCCCAAAACTACAAACCCCCAAGATTATATTTGCTATAATTTTTTTTAATGAATCTCACTAAGTTAAGGACTACATGATAAAATGGACACAGGATATTTGTAGCAATATTCCTGTGCAGTGGTGGCTGGTGCCACTAGACCTAGTAGGGCTACTATGGAGGTGTGGCCAATGAGGTCATGGGGGAGTGGCAAAGTTTTGGTTTTCTCCCCATCCTCCTCCCTTGCAATCATACTGTGGATACTTAAACATTCCAGTTTTACATATAACACCTATCTATCTATCTATCTACCGCCCCATAGCCGAAGCTCTCTGGGCGGTTTACAGTAACTAAACTGTATCTTACTTTTGTTCAGAAGGGATTCCGACTGCTGTCGCAGTTGCTTCTCAGATGGAGTGAAGGCTGTATGGCCTCCACCTGTTCTGGATCTTTCCCTATACAGTAGGGCCCCGCTTATATGGCGGGTTAGGGACCAGGCCCCCACCGTAAAGCGGAAATCGCTGTAAACTGGAACCCATAGACTATAATGGGGCTGTCGCGTGAAAATGCCGCAAAAATGCTGCAAAATGACACAAAATCGGCTTTAAAAAGGAGAATTTCCCGCCGCCGCATTAGTGGAACGCCAGAATGCAAAGCGCCGGTAAGCGGGGCCCTACTGTACTCCTCCTTTGCAAAGAAGTAAATATTTAAATATTGCGGTACTAGTAATGCTTAGCACCTAACAGAGCTGTAGTCCTATGCTTGCTGTCATGAATGTACACACAGTTAAGTAATACTTCCTCAGCATTGAACTGAAAACTAGATCTGTGTTCATTAAGTAATGCTCTCTTAATCCTGTTTTTTAAAAACACACACACAGTGAATGAGTTGCTGGAAACTCATATTTAATAGGCACTAGCTCCACAGAATACTGACAGATTTACTTACTTCTGAATAAGATGAAGAGGATTGTGTTAGTAACCAGGAGTGCTTGGAAAATTCATTTTAGAAAGGCACAAAATAGTTCAAGTTCATCCAAATGCACTTTTAGTTCATAATAATTTCTGCCTGCCACACAGCAGTTAAAGGCACAACAGTGCTGTTCTTCCCCAATGCCAACCCTAAACCATAGAAAGAGCTCTAGTGAAGAGTAAAAAGAAAAGAAAACACACATTCTGTCAACTTGATAATATATTTTTAAATTAAAGCTTATTTAAAATGAGCATCTGTAATTGTATATAAATATAACGGTTAGGATGTTGGACTAAGACCTGGAAGACCAGGATTTAATTCTACACCCACTTAAATAAACACAGTAAGACTTACTTCTAAGTAAAAAGAATAGAATTATTGAGTTAATACAGCTAAATCAGACCTCCTCCTTGGTATAGTTAACCATTACATATGTGAGACTATGTGTCACTTCTATGGAGAAAACAACAAATACTATGTTCAGGATTATGTTTTACTTAAGCTTATTCCCTGCTACACACAAAGCACCTTCCTGATCTGGAACTGTGTATTTAAGTATAATGGATAATAGTTATTGCCTAAGATTTCCAGAATTCCTTTTTTTTAAAAAAAAATAAAACCAATCCTTTAAACTGTGAGTTCCTATTGCTCAGAGAAAAATGTATGTCAGGTGGGGAAAAACAAGAAGCCAAACTTTTGGGGAAAATGAGTCTTTCACACCATATGATTAGTTCTAAATACTGTTACAGGATGTTCCACAAGTTCCTCCAGTATTCCACTGGTGTGGGGACACAGACATTCACAAAGTATATTTAAATCCCTTGGTTTTTATTTTGCTTAACTCAAAAATCCTCCTTTTGATCAATCACTTATACATAGGTTCCACCTCCCCATTCAAGGTGAAATTGGGGTTGGATTCGTTGGAAGCATGCATCAATCTCACCCATGCCCTGCTAACTGGATTACCAAGGATATCTGTATTATCAATTACTCTCCTCCTCTCTTCTCCCCCAGTCCCAATCATGAAAGACACAGTCCTGGGTTCAGAAAGGAAAAAAAAATCTGGTCTTCCTCAAAGTACTCCTAAGCTTTTTGTTTTAATTAAATTATACAGCCACAAGAGTGGTTGTATGCTATTGCCAGCGTGGATTTTTCGCATTCCACAATGTTAAATTGAAAATACCCTCATGCCATTTTGATGCTTCCTATAAGCTCACTTCAAAACAAAACCTTACCAAACTTATAGTCCTGAACTCAGAAACACTTGCTTAACAACTCTGTAAATTTTCATGGTGATACACAAAACAGAGAGAATAGAGAGGTCAAAGTTTTAAAAGAGAGAGAAAAAATCCAGACCCCTTTTGGACTTTTTTCTGTGAGTTCTCATAATTTGTTGAAATTAATTAAAAGTCAGCCATGTTCACTGAGTATGTGTAATCCTGTTTCTGACCTTGCCCCATACTCTGACCTTCATCTTCCGCAGTTAAAAAGTTAAAAAATGCCTGGCTTGAGTTTAATTAATTTAAGAAATTTTATGTTAAACTCAATGACAACATTGGGCATGCTCAGTAAGAACCAACTGTCAGTGTTCTAAAAGCCAGACTCACAGCTGCTTGGCTTGCCTAATCAGGGGGCCTCACCCCCACCAGATCTTTATTTGACTTTAAACAGTCATGGCTTTCCCCAAATAATCCTAGGAAATGTAGTGTGCAAAGGGTGCTGAGAGGAGACTCCTATTCCCGACAGAGCTGCAGTGGCCAGAGTGGTTTAACAGTCAGACGCTCTGATTGAAGCTCTGTAAGGGGAACAGGGCTAGGGTTGCCATATTGCCCGGATAGCCGGGTTTTACCAGAGCTTGGAAAAGTTACTTTTTTGAACTACAACTCCCATCAGCACCAGCCAGCATGGCCACTGGATTGGGCTGATGGGAGTTGTAGTTCAAAAAAGTAACTTTTCCAAGCTCTGGGTTTTACCTGGATTCTATGCATGCCACCCGGCACCCGGCTAGCCCCTTATGTGGCCTGGATTCTCAGCTTTAAATTAAAAAAAAAATTAAGTTTCTAGGTGGTCCGGTTCTCGAGATATACATAAAAACGTCAGCCACCCCCCTCGACTGTTAAATCTTTCTTTAAACAGTACTGTACTATAGCACTTTGTAGCTTTAACCCCGCCCGTTCAGCATTGCAGCCAATCAGGGATTGTGTTTCAGTTTCATTGACCTAGTGTCTAGAAAACAAAATGGTGGTTTCATCCACCCACCCCCGTTTATCTGAAAATCTCATAAATTGGGTAAGTATATACATTTCAGTTTTTTTCCCTCTTGTGTGCAGGAGTCAGAGCTTGGGCAGTGTTTTGAAAACCTTCCCAATACTTGCTTTTTGTAAAAGCAGTGCTAATCTCATATGCCCAAAGTAAATCCCATTTAATTCAATAGGATTTACTTTGAGTAGACATGGTTATGAATGTGCTGAAAATCAATGGGACTTTGGAGTGAATGTAAAAAAGAATTATGTATGTGTTCAAACTCTTTCTGTCTCCAGTCCAATTTTAAAGCAAGTAGGCAGGGCTTACTTAGGTATTACAGTTTTTATTCTGTAGGAAAGTAATACTGATTTTTTAAAAACTAATACTGATTTTTCTGCAATGACCAACTGGTTTGACAATAAACTATTATATGGGCTGTATGTATTTATACATCTGCTGTGTGTGCGTGTGCGTGTATGGAGTCTTTCCAACACCCCTGTGAGGTAGGGTTGGAAACCAAGGCAGCTCACAACAAGAAATAAAGCCATTTAAAATCCAATGACCATAAAACAAGTATAAACAGTTGCAAAACAGCGTAAAGTGGCATGATTCGGAATTTTGGGTTGTGTGAATGAAGTTGCTTATCTCTTGAGGTTGCAGTTTTGTCCCTGTTTGGGTAAGCCCCACTGAATACGCTGGGACTTGCTTCTGAATAAATAAACTTAGGATTGCACTATAAATATCTTTACAGTTTGTGTAAATAATAAATATATTTGATAGTCATGCTTATTTACATATTTCTTCATTTATCATATTTTTGGTTTTTGGTTAGGAATCCTGACTGGTTGTGAGATGCTTAGTTTTTTGCCTTACTCGTAGGAATCTTGTTGTGGTTGGTATGGTATTACATTTAGGAAGTGTTACTGCCTTCTGTGTTTTTTTTTCCTATTTGCATTTCACTTATCTTTAACCTTACTCCGTTACAGCCATAGAAGCAACAGCAGCATATGCAAGATAATTAACTCCCATTAGTGATAAGAACAAGAATTTATAATTATTATTTCAATTAAAAGAAGAGGCTTATCAATACTTTGAAGAGGACCAGATATTCATTTTCTTTCTGAACCCAGGACTGGGTCTTTCATGATGCCCGGTGTGTGTGGGGGAGGAGGAGAGTAGTTGATAAGACAGACATCCTGGCATTGGTAATCTAATTAGCAAGGTATGTGTGGGGTTGTTGCACACTTCCAGGCCCAGTTTCATTTTGAGTATGGAGGTGGAACCTGTGTAGATGTGGTTGAGAAATTTTGAGTTAAGCAAAGCTCTTTTATAAAACCTAAGAAACTTACAGATACTTTGAATGTCTGAGTGCCTGCACCAGTGGAATACTGGAGAAACTTGTAAAACTTGCTGCAACAGTATTTAGAACCGAGCATGTGGTGTGAAAGACTCCTTTTCCTAACATTTTGGCTTGTTTTTCTCCACCCACTACATCTCTGAAATATATTGTATATGTTATGGTTAACCGTGCTGCTGCCCTGACGTACTTTATGTTTGTTGCTATTTTATGTTTTTATTATGTTTTTATATTGATTGTGTATTTTTATTGTTTTTATTATATTTGTAAGCTGTGCTGAGCTCTGTTTTTAACAGCAAAAGGGCAGGATATAAATTCTCTTAATCAATCAATAAATACTCCATAGTGTTGGAAACTAGAGTCTAGGCATTTAAGGCTGAAAATGTTGCTTTAAAAAAAAGATTTCTCACATCTTTCCCCAGTTTTTGGTGGTAATTCCTAGGCACAAAAACAAAACAACTGGACAATCCAAATATTAATATGCAAATAATTTGCATAATATGCAAATTAACCTGCCCAGATTTGTGGAACTGGAATATGGCAACCCTAAACAGGGCGTCTCTTAGCAACGCTCAGCATCCTTCACTAACTACACTTCCCAGGATTCTTTGAGAGAAGCCATGACTGTCCAAAGTGAAATAAAGGCCTGGTATGGATGTGGCCAGGGACAGCTTTGGTTTAAATTTGGGTAGAAGGTTACATGTGCCTGCTGTAGAATAAAAAGGTGGGGAAAACGCTGAAAAGCAATGATACTTTTCACAGTGTTTTCCTTTTGGAGAAGAAAGGGGCTTCCTTTCTGCCCAATACCCACCCACCCAATCTCCGCTCTCCCCAGGTCAATTACATATATCCTAAACATGGTTGCAAAGAAAAAAATCCCTTTGAACTCAAAAAGTATGCAAATGATCAAACCCACCCTCCCTTCTCCTCCCTTCTATCTCCACCCTCTTGCCCCTTTCTTCCCTCTTCTTTTGCCCCCTCCCCTTCTAATCCCCTCCTCCCCATGGTCAGTTTTACCTATTTTAAGCATGATTGCACGGGAGTAAATACCATTGAACTCAATAAGCATGCAAATGATTAAACCTACCCTCTCCTGCCCCTTCCTTTACTGCTCCCTTTCTCCTTCCCTCTCCTCTCCCCTCCCCTTCCTCCTCCCCCATGGTCAGTTTTACCTATCCTAACCATGACTGCATAGGAGTAAATCCCATTGAACTCAATAAGCACGCAAATGATCACACCTGCCTTTCCCCTCTCCTCTCCCTTCAGCCTCCCCTCCCCTCTTCCTCCTCCCCTGCCCACTCCAGCCCTCCCTCCCTCCCTCCCCCTGATCAGTTTTACCTATCCTAAACATGATTGCGCCGGAATAAATCCCACTGACTCAATAAAGAAGATTACACAGTCAGAAAAATATTATCAGAAGAATATTGGTTGTTTAAAAAGATGTAAAAAAATGTAGTGGGAAGCCAGAAAGAGAGATAAACTTATGAAAATGAATAGCTTTACTGAACATTACTGAGCTAAGGCACTGGTACTGGTATACAAAGCCAAATACAGCTTAGGACCCAGGATATCTAAAAGTCCGTCTCACCCCTTATATACACAATTGATCAGTGTGTGCTGCAGGGGAAAGAGTCCTGCAGATACCATCTTATCAGAAGGTCCATTCGGATAGGAATCAGGGCTTTAGTGTGGTGGCACCTACTTTTGGAATTCCATTACATATTAGACTGGCACCACCTCTGTTGTCTTTTCAACACCTTTTCAGTACCTACCAAAGACCTTCCTCTTTCAACAAGCCTTTGAAGTGGAGATCTTTATCCCCATCTGTATTCCTTTTGGAAGTACTTTGAACTGTTTTTATATATGAAACTGTTTTTCATTGTTTTTAAGTTTTTCTTCTTTCATTGTTGTAACTTTTATTTTTTTTATAATTGTATATTTTATTGTTGTAACCCAACCTGGGATCTTATGGTAAAGGCCGGGTAAGAAATCAGATAAATAAATAAATGATGAAATGGAAATAGACTGCCTTCAAGTCAATTCTGACTTATGGTGACCCTATGAATAGGGTTTTCGTGGTAAGTGGAATTCAGAGGTGGTTTACCATTGCTTTCCTCTGAGGTTGAGAGGCAGTTGGCCCAAGGTCACCCAGTGAGCTTCATGGCTATGTGGGGATTTGAACTCGGGTCTCCCAGGTTGTAGTCCAACACTCTAACCACTATGCCACACTGTATACACAACATTAAGTTATAATATCCATTATTGATAAATGATAGAAACAAATTGCATGTCTATTTGTGTTTGCTTTTTAGTATTTGTAATCTATATATGCAAATGTGTTGTAAAATTTTGTCAGTAATTAATAATAATTTTTAAAAGTCTACAAACTGGTTCCTTAAGAGGGAGTGCAATCCTATTGAAAATGGGACAGCTCCTCAGTTTCCTGATAAGGGAACTGCTCACTCACCTAACTTCCATCTTGTCAGGATTAAACTTCAGCTTATTGGTCCACATTCCGTCTTACTGCATCCAGGGATAGCACTGGAGAAAGAATCAAACCCAGCAGCAGCTCACAGCCAAGGGGCTCACAAAGCAGCACCTAATGCTATTGTATGGAAATAGCCTCAGGGATAGGATCTGAGCTACTGAAATGCAGTGCCCCCAGTTCCCATCCCCCAAAGCCACTCTAGGAGGATACCATGGTCAACAGTACCAAAAGCTGGTGACAGATCAAGGAGACTCAATAGGGTTGTACTCCCCTGTCTCCCATTAAAAGGTAATCCATCAGGGCGACCAAGGCTGATTTAGTCTACTTCTATGTTGCCACCATGTGATGAACCATTGGTTGTGGAATAGTGAGTAGGGTATCTTTGGAAAATCTTAAGTAACAGCTCGGTCCATACCAGGGGAAGACAGGCTGCTAGCTATCCCAGTCCCAGGTGATATAGTGTGGCAGCACCTACCCTGTGGAATTCACTCCCCTTAAATATTAGACAGGCGCCATCTCTGTTATCTTTTCGGCGCCTGTTGCTTTCCTCTTTCAACAAGCCTTTTAAGTTGAGACCTAATCCCAGTCTGTGTCTGTGTTGGAATTGCTTTTTAATATGTTTTTTAAATCTTTTTTAAAAAAATGTTTTTAACCTTTTTTTAAAAAAAAAAGGTGTCTTGAAAGCTTTTAAAAATATTTTTAAGGATGTTTTGTTTTAATGTATTTTAAAGTCTGTTTTTATGATGTTTTAAAGTGTTTATAGTGCTTTTGTTTGCTGCCCTGGGCTCCTGCAGGGAGGAAGGGCGGGATATAAATCAAATAAGAAACAAATCCCAGGGCTTTAAATATCAGCAAGAAAACTGGCAACAGATCCTTCAACACTGATGTAATACTTGTAAAGTTGAGTGTCCCACTCAATATCCAAACAGCTACGTTATGCACTTGCTACAGCTGTAGAACCAGGTGCAAGAGTACTCCCACATATAGTAATTGTGAGGTTATCAATGGATGGATCAGCACAGCAAGGATCAGCAGATGCCAGCAGTAAAACAGCCTTTATCGTGCTTTTTCTACCCCACTCTTACAGTAATCCCCTTGAAAAGCTCAAAGGGAAGCTCTCCTCTTGCTTCCCAATCGAATAAAACTGAGAAGCCCCTAGGCCAGGATTCCCAAACCCCTTCCAGCCCCTTCAGTGCTACCAGCAATACTACTCTACTTCTGATATATTGGCAACCATTCTGCTACAGGGAAGCTCAAAGTTACAGCAGAGGAGAATTAAGAACAGTTGATACCCAAGCACATTCTGAAGCACAGAGGAGTCCAGTAAAGAGCCAGATAGTCAGGTGATATACATGACTATAGTGTACATAGACTTTGTTCCTATTTCTAGAAGAACTGAAGTTTTTCAAGCCTGAACCTTCAGAGCCCCACCCAGAGCAGTAGCAAGCAGTCAGTGTTATCTGAAGAACTGGTCTACTTACGGGGAGTCACTTGCTCAGAAGTATCCCTTCACTCATGTGGAGATCTTATCTCCCCGTCACACACTTACTAACCGACAGGTGGCTGTGCTCTCTAGAGGTTATCAGTGTCTTGAGGGGAAGGATAGACTACAGTTTCCCGTGAAGGCCCATGATCGCATGCATCCGTAGGGACCTAGACTCTGATGTTATGACAGATGAATCCATTGAAGTGTCCAGAACACGGTCTTGTCTTTCGTTATTGGATGAGTTTCAGTTGGTGCAGCTTGAGGAAGTGGACAAGGTGCTTGGAATGGTGCGGGCGACCACGTCTGCTCTAGTTCCTTGTCCATCTTCGCTGGTCAAGGCTAGCAGGACTGGTACCACCGGCTGGGCCAAGGAAGTGATAAATGCCTCCTTGAGGGAGGGAGTAGTCCCTAGCAGCCTCAAGGAGGCAGTAGTGAGACCTCTTTTGAAGAAACCTTCCTTGGACCCAGATAACTTGAACAATTATAGACCGGTGGCGAATGTCCCCTTTTTGGGCAAGGTTCTGGAGAGGGGTTGCCGGTCAGCTCCAGGTGCTCTTGGATGAGACCGATTATCTGGATCCGTTTCAATCCGGTTTTAGGCCTGGTTTTGGCACTGAAACAGCCTTGGTCGCCCTGTACGATGACCTCTGTCAGGAGAGGGACAGAGGGAGTGTGACTTTGTTGATTCTCCTTGATCTCTCAGCGGCGTTTGATACCATCGACCATGGTATCCTTCTGGGGAGACTCGCGGAGTTGGGAGTTGGAGGCACTGCTTGGCAGTGGTTCCGCTCCTACTTGGCGGATCGTCTCCAGAAGGTAGTACTTGGGGAACACTGCTCGACACCTTGGACTCTCCATGGTGGAGTCCCTCAAGGGTCGGTTTTGTCCCCCATGCTTTTTAACATCTACATGCAGCCTCTGGGTGCCGTCTTCAGGAGTTTTGGAGTGCGTTGCCACCAGTACGCTGATGACACGCAGCTCTATTTCTCCTTTTCATCTTCTGCAGGTGAGTCTGTGGATGTGCTGAATCATTGCCTGACCGCGATAATGGACTGGATGAGAGCTAATAAACTGAGACTCAATCCAGACAAGACCGAGACACTGTTGGTGAGTGCCTTCCCTGCTCAGATGGTGGATGTTTACCCTGTTCTAGATGGGGTTACACTCCCCTTGAAGGAACAGGTTCGTAGTCTGGGGGTTCTTTTCGATCCTTCCTTGTCTCTTGAGGCGCAAGTGGCCTCGGTGGCAAGGAATGCGTTCTACCACCTTCGGTTGGTAGCCCAGCTACGCCCCTATCTGGACAGGGATGACCTCGCCTCAGTTGTTCATGCTCTGGTAATTTCTAGGCTGGATTACTGTAATGCGCTCTACGTAGGGCTGCCCTTGAAGACAGTTCGGAAGCTTCAGCTAGTGCAAAACGCAGCAGCCAGACTGCTGACGAGGACCAGCCGGTCAGCGCATATAACACCTGTTCTGGCCCGTTTGCACTGGCTACCTATTTGTTTCCGAGCCAGATTCAAGGTGCTGGTTTTGACCTATAAAGCCTTACACGGCGTGGGACCGCAATATCTTGTGGAACGCCTCTCCCGCTATGAACCTACCCGGTCACTTCGCTCAGCATCTAAGGCCCTCCTCTGGGTACCAACTCATCGAGAAGCCCGGAGGACAGTTACTCGATCTAGGGCCTTTTCTGTAGTGGCCCCCGAACTGTGGAATAGCCTCCCTGAAGAAGTACGCCTGGCGCCTACGCTCCTATCTTTCCGGCGCCAGGTTAAGACCTGGCTATGCTCCCAGGCATTTTAAGCGTTTATGTTATAATTTTTTTAAAAAATTTCCCTTTTCTTTTGTTCCTGCTTGTGTTCATTGTTTGTAGGCTGATTTTATTGTGATTTTGTATTTTAACCTTTTGTACACCGCCCAGAGAGCCATTCGCTATGGGCGGTTTATAAATGAAACAAATAAAATAAATAAATAAATAAATAAATAAATAAATAAATGATTGTACTGATCTGCCTTATGGTCCATGGACACAGGTTGCTGCTTTGTGACTTTTGGCTCAGGAAACTCCAGGTCATTCAATGGAATATTCCTCTGGGGGAGAAATGATAGTAAAGAGCCCAGGGAAACCTTCTTTAAATGTATTTCACAAACCTCCATTATTCTAAGGTTAGTTACTTTGATTATCTTTCACTTCCCTGACATACTGGTCCTCAACCTTACTAAACTTTTCGTTCTCAAATTATTAGCATGCCTTCCTCTTCTTTCTGTAAGTACCATTTCAGCCAACCACTTTTCAGTTACTTGCCCCACACCCATCCTCCTCCTTCCATTCTTTGACCATTCTGTTCTGTCCTTCATCAACCTTCACCCACATTCCAAAGGTAAAGCTACAGGTTGTTGCTATGGTCAGAGTTCTCCTCCTCTATCATGCAGCCTCCTTCCCACTTTGAGCTCAGCAGCAGCCTGAAGAGGCTTCTCTGCCATGAATGACAGTCATGCATGTAATGCTCTTGTGAATTCTTTGTCAGGGAAAATGATTAGCAATCTTTCTTTGCTGCTGCTGCTGATCTCATGGAATGTTTTGAATGAGATTGGAGGTCAGAAACCACAGGGGTTTAGGTGTGCGTCTTACGAGGTGACCATCCCGAAGAAACTGATCCCCCACCTGATATGGACGAGAACCCCACAGTGTCACCTGCCGGCTGCATCTGGTGTTGAATCATACATAACATCCAGTTTGTTCTATTTTTCTAACACATTTACCCATTAATGAGGACATAATCTTGGCATGCAACATGATGGAAGATACTGTACTTGTGACTGAAGTGCCTGCATTATGGCTGCAGTTTAGTTTAGTAACCTCAGTTATTCCTTCAAACTAAGGAACACTCCTTGTTTGTTAATTCCACCAGGCCTTGATAAAATTGATAAATTTGTATAGAGAACAATGTGACTGTGGCTCACCAGATTAATGTAGGTTGGATCTATGTTACCAGTCCAATTGTGTGTTGCATCCAAGAGCCACTTGTGCTTTTGGACTTTGCTGTGCTAAGTGTCAGTACCTTCCAGCTCAATCTATTTGCAGAGACGAGGTTAGCACCTGTGATATTCCCAAGTATCGCAATGGGACTTCAGAATGGTGTCCAGCAGTGGTGTCCTGAAGATGTTTACGTACAAGATGGTTCTCCATGCAGTGATGTTGCATACTGTTATTGGAATTGTAAAAATCACAATGGGCAATGCAAAATGTCAACATCCATGCCGAGGCCACCTTATGCAGGGCAGCTCAGGATTTCTGTTATCTTTTCAGTGCCAGGTCAAGACTTTCCTCTTCTCCCAGGCATTTAAGCATGTGTTTTAAATTGTTTTTATATTGTTTTAAATTTTAAAATTGTGTTTTAAATTGTTTTTAAAATATGTGTTTTAAATTGTATATTTGTTTTAATGTTTTTGATTGCTGTAAACCGCCCAGAGAGCTTCAGCTATGGGGCAGTATACAAATGAAATAAATAAATAAATAAATAATAGGACCACAATACCTGATGGAACGCCTCTCCCGACACGAACCCACCAGTACACTATGTTCAACATCCAAGGCCCTCCTCCGGGTGCCTCCTCAGAGGGAAGCTGGGAGTCTGGCAACAAGGGAGAGGGCCTTCTCAGTGGTGGCCCCCAAATTATGGAATGATCTCCCTGACGAGGTGCATCTGGCGCCAACATTGTTATATTTTCAGCCCCAGGTCACGACTTTCCTCTTCTCCCAGGCATTTTAGCATGTGTTTTTAAATTTGTATATTTGTATATTTGTTTTTAATGTTTTTAATTGTTGTAAACCGCCCGGAGAGCTTCAGCTATGGGGCAGTATACAAATGAAATAAATAAATAAATAAAATGATCTTCAGCAAGAAAGCAACAGCTGTTTCAGAGGTTTGTGTCAGAGAGATGAATGCTCAAAAGGCTTGCTTTGGCAACTGTGGCCTTAGATGTGGAACTTATAAGAAGTGTAATTCTGAGAATATCCTGTGTGGCTGAATCTAGTGTGAAAATGGTGATGAATTACCTTCTTTGGAGGAACACATCGTTAATATGCCTATTGGCAACAGGAAATGCTGGGGTACCAACTACCACAGTGGGATAGAAATACCTGACATTGGAGCAGTGAGAGATGGTGTACCTTCTGGCAGTGGTGTGCATTAATCAGGACCGTCTGAGTGTGTCCCTCGTAAAGTATGGTTGTAATGTCACAAAGTGCCATAATCGGGGAACATGCAACACCCACAAACATTGTCATTGTGGTTATGGCTGGGGCCCTCCATACTGCTTAAACAAAGTTCATGGTGACAGCATTGACAGTGGACCCCCTCCACCAGAGAAGATTTCAAAGTGTATTTCCAGCAGAGCAGAAATTATTGCATTTGCCCTTCATGCTGCTTTTATTGGTGTTGGACTGAGCATTTATTTCAGGAAAGGCCTGAGACAGCAGTTTGTAAGATTGAGAGAAAGAATACATGAAAAAAGAAAGTCCAGAGTAAATCACAGAAATGAACAATGTACACAATGTATTAAATACATACACAGAAAGCAGTAATCAATGTAGCCCCTTGTGCTCTTAAAGGAGGCTGCTGGTTAGACAGAGAATGAGGAGAATTCTGCCTATAACAACTTTTTCTGAACTCTTGGACATCTGATTAAGCTGCATATTCATCTTCATGAATCCAATAAAAGTTGGAAAATTCAGGACAAAAACGTACGCAGAGCATAGTTAAACTATGGAACTCGCTTCCACAACAGGCAGTGATGGCTACCAACTTGGATGGCTTTAATAAAGGATCATATAAATTCATGGAAGGTAAGGCTATTGATGGCTGCTGGTCACCAATGTCCTGGTTGTCTTGTCCCTCTCCCTCCTGATTAGCAACAGTGACCCACCTCTCCAGAAACTAGCATAGCTTCTCTGCGCCACCTCATGAGCCACTTCTGACCTGACACAAAGTCTGGGGTTAAAAAATGGCAACAGCTTTATTAAATATGTTTAAAGGATCTGCAAACGAGTAAAGCTGCTATTAGAACAGGGTCAAAGAACAGTGCTGGTTCCTATAAATCTGAGGCATAGGATCCTATAATCAAATCCTCAGAATTTGGGGTGATAGTGGCTAACATCCTACTCCTAACCCTTCCTTGCCAGTACACTAACTGTGCTGGGGGAATTCTAACCTCTTCGTGTCCCTCTCTAGCCTTGAGGCATTGAGTAGTTGAGCAGCCCAGTCCTCATGCAGGGTTTCTATCCCTGCCCTCCAGCCTCGAGGTGTTGATAGGCAGGTCTGAGGAAATACC
This sequence comes from Rhineura floridana, assembly GCF_030035675.1. Taxonomy (NCBI): domain Eukaryota; kingdom Metazoa; phylum Chordata; class Lepidosauria; order Squamata; family Rhineuridae; genus Rhineura; species Rhineura floridana. Next base: position 163,061,632 of record NC_084481.1, on the reverse strand, counting down.
TGTCATCTCCTAGAACAGGGGTGGGGAATGTCCAGCCTACAGGCCACACTCGGCCTGCCAGTCCTCCCCATTTGGCCCATGAAGCCATTTTGGGGAGGCCAGACCTACACCTGACAAAGGAGCTTCAAAGGAGCAATCAAGAGCTTACAGTGAGCTCCTGACTGTTCCTTTGCTTGGAGCAAGGCATGCGCCCACCTTGCGCCTTGCTCAAGAAGGGGGAAGAGGGTTCTATTAAAGGGAAACTGCTTCTCCCTCCCAGTGTTGCTCTTTGAACCAGAGATTGGAAGATTAAGTAATAAATTACAATTACTGTTACATGGCTCCAGAAAGTAGTAATTACCATTACAATTACAGTTGCTCTGAAAGTAACTGATTACTGTTACTCAAAAGTAATCACAACAATTACATTTCAGTTACTTTTTTAAAAAAAAGATTGGCTACAAGGCGCTGGCCTTGGCTGTTGCACATCTAAGTAGCCTAAAACAACATTAAAAATAAACACACACATAGAGGTTAGTAGAATAAGTTTTTTTATCCGTAAGATTAACAGAATCTCACATACCCCCACCCCCAGCAATAATGATACCCCAACACATATTATTCACTTGAAATCAAATTTTACACTTGAAATGCTGCTTTTACAATACATTTCTGTTATGTCTCAAAAGAACAAGATGCTCAAAGAGCACGTCAAACCAGGAATGTTTTTTTACAGTCATTCAGCAGCGTCACTAGCAGGAGTGTGGGGGGGTGCGGACCTCTGTCGCGCGCCCTCCCAGTGGCATGGAGGAGGTGGATGGGTCTGTGTTTGTGTACACACGTGCGCGCGTGCGCACACACTCGAGGCCAGCCACCCCTGTCCATGCCCCTGGGAGGGCGCGCGATGGAGGGGCACCCAGCCGGAGAAGGCCTGGGAACGCCGGCGCACCTCCCTCGCCCCGCTGATGCTGCTCCTGATCTCGCCTGCCTGCCTCTGAGGAGGGCGCCGCCTTGCCGGGCAACAGCGGGGGGCGGGGTGGCTCTGGGTGTCACCCCCCCTCAGGGTGTCACCCGGGTGCGGTCCGCACACTCCGCACCCCGGTTGTGATGCCCCTGCAGTCATTATGTTGCCACTAGTACTGAACAGGCATTCTACTGTGGCACTTGAAGGCATGCCTGTGTTGTGCTGCAAAAAACACCGCAGCACACATGGAAAGTCATGGAGTTATGACATTTCCCTGCTGGGAGACCTCAGATACCTCAACAATTCCTCATCAGCAGTGTCCATTGCTGACTTCTTGCCCTGGGGCTGAATGTTAAAGAAGTAATTTTCCAAGTCATCTCCTTCCTGGTCTTTGTCTGAAGACTGATCACTGTCCTCATTAAGTGCATCCATCTTTATATCAGCTTTCAACAAGGCTTCCATTGTGTACCTAAGAAAGAGAGAGGATATGTTAACACATACATGTTAGGAAACCATCATCTGCTCTTCATTTCCTGATGCTTGTCATGTCCCCTGATTCAGGGTCCAACTGTCAGCCTGAGCCTGTGGATGATGACATGGAAGGTAGGAAGGTGACCAAGTCACCACACTCGGGGGGGGGCAGCACAGCAGGCCCTTAACGATTACCTGCAGCACCCAAGGTTGTGAGGAGGAGCCACAGGAAGAAAAGGGCCAGCCTCTGCTGACCACCTTAAGCCCTCTGATGCCTCCCTTGAGACATTTCCCTTGGAGTAATCCACCCAAAACGCTTCCCTAATGTTCTTACTTGTTGGTATGGGTGGTGGCCTGACACGATTCCAGCCAATCTAGTTTGAAGCGAGGGTGTAGGCAGGCTGCCAGAAGAAGCCTCTTGTCCTCCCAGATAACTGCAAACCACTTTCTTAGGGCTTCACACACACCTCTCAACAGCTGAAAGCAGTATGTGTATCTCACAGGTTTGTTTTCCAACCCTTCTAACTTGTTGTCCAGATTGTAGAGAGTTGGTAGCAAATACCCCATGAACATGCCATTCTTGCGTTGTAGGATGTCTAGGGACTGGGCTAGTGGCCCCATGATCGCTGTATATTCCTGTACCACTACAGTCTCAGCAGCTGTGATCCTGGACAAGGAGCACTGGTCCATTATGGCGTTCATTTTTAGTGGCACAGTTGACAGGAGCTCATGTAGTTGCTTCAATGCATCAAAGGTGGAATTCCACCTGGTCTTGTTTGGTACCTTCAGATACATGCCACTTTGTGCATGGATGTACTCAGCAACCTGTGCTGACTGGTTCTGCTTGTGTCAAGAATAGCTAACTTTGGTCAAGCTAAAATGGTTCAACCAGAGGGAATTCTGGGAGCTTTGGGGATCCCTGGGACATTCGGCTGGGGAAATCCAAGGCTCAGTGCTAGACAGACAATTTACAAATGTCAGGAAGATGCAACTGAACCTTATCTGTTATCTCTTATCTCTTTCCTGCGATCAAAGTCAGGAAAAGTGGGCATTGCAGATCAGGACCCCTGGGGGTGGACTGTCTAGCCCCCCTTATCTTCAAAGAAGGTGCTCACAGAAGGGGCCTCAAGGATGGCTAATTGGCCCCCCTCCTTGTTGCCAGCAAAACTCCATAAAAATGAAGGGTGATCCTTCAGTTGGTTGTTCCCATTCTTGCTCCTGTCTCCATTTTTAATTCTACGTCCTGGACCTGCCTGACTTGCTGTTATGCTGTTAGGAACCCAGTGTTGCTGAAGTGAGTAGGGATAGATGTAAGTTTAATTGCTATTGTCTGTCTGTATCTCTCACTATTGTTATGCCTAAGTATCTCTTGTAGCCTGGCTAAGGGCAATTAGCTTTTAAGAAAACAAATGCTATTATCTTTTTGTATGTACCTTTCTTTTCTTTTAAATAAATTACTCTTTTCTTAATGATGTGCATTGCTTGGAGCTAATGATTCTAAAATCTAGTCCATGATTGCTGGATGCTACTGACTACTGTTGAGCAGAGGGTGTAACAATAGGTCTGCTCTAGGATCTCAGTTAGCACTCTGAGGTCCCCTTCCTCAGAACAGAGAACTACAAAGAGGGGTGGTGGCAGTTCTACCATAAACTAATCCTGGAAGAGGGACAGTTTGCCTGGGAAGCAGTGACCCACAGGAGTTGGGACTGTTCTCAGAAGCAAAGAACCCCCTTGGGGTGCTGAGGTCAAGGGACCCCAAGGGGGTGGTCTTTGACAGCTTGCACCACAACTTGCTGCACTTTCCCATCAAGGAACAAAAGTGTTTCTTGAAAGAACCAAGAAGACTACTTTTGGAGGAGTCAGAAAGCATGGCCTCTATGTCTTGTGTTGCCGCCAGGTTGAGGGTGTGGCTAGCACATCTCTGGTGTGGTGGTAAAAGAAAATCTTCTCCTGGGTCTGCAGCTTCTTCCTCTGCCTCAGGTCCTGTGTCCAGGATCTCACAGATGGGCATAAACTCCACTTCAGCCTCTTTCTCCTGGTTATCACCATCATAATTTGCGCTGGTGTCTGCAGCTTCTGCTGGTTCTTTGGCCATCAAAACTTTGAACGCTTTCACAAAATTGGAGCCATTGTCTGTAGTAGTGCACATAACTTTGTTGTGAATCCTGTACTGCATATGCACATCATGCAGTGCTTTTGCAAGGACATCATATGTATGGCACCCCTTCAGACGCTTGCAGGTCAAGGCCCCGACCTCACATTTCAGGGTATTTGGGTTGATCCAGTGGGCTGTTACCCCAAAGTAACTCTTCTTACCATTGGTCCAACAATCTGCAGTGGTTGTTATATATGCCATAGCATCCATTCAGTTTGCAAGAATTTATCTCATGTGGCATGCTCTCTTCTCAATTCTGACTCTCAGAGTCTTGGCACATGTGATGGTGAGATCTTTTGGGAGTCCAGTGCAAACCAGACTAATGAATGATGGTTTGTCTACAGTATGAAGTGGTAATGTCTCCTCTACAATGAAATCAATGAGTTTCCTGTCAAGATTGCTCTGGGTGACAGCCTCTCTGCTGGATCCCCACCTCTCAAAGGTTGTCTGCTGCTGCTTCAGCATTTTGGAAGGAGGGGTGTCATGCATTGGTTTAGGATGGCCACATCTCCTTGCCTTTATTGCATCTTCAATTGCTGTCAGCTCCTCAGGCTGAGAACAATTGAATATATATACCCTCTGAGGAAGAAGAAGATACACAAAGCATGAATCCAAGAAAAAATGGAAGAGGCACTTCACAATTTAAACATAAATAGACAATGGACATGCTTTGAGGACCAGCATAACAAAGACTCACCTCTAAATGTTTCTTCACATTGGATGTGGAGGAAATAGCTGGTCTCAGAGTTTTGATCCTTGGAAGGCAGTAATTGCATTGTACAATGGCATTTCTCCCACTCTGCCTCAGACAAGTACAAGCTTTCTCAAAGCCAAACCATGGAACTTGCTGTTCTGCAGATGTAGCTGTTGGCAACTGGCACTGCTTCATGTTGTCCTCCTCATGCACAGAGCCTCCCTTGTGAATGTCACTTTCTAGTTTTGCCACCTCAGGATCAACAAGCTGTGACTCAAGTGGCTGCATCAACTGGCTGTTGCTCTCAGCAACAACAACTGCAGCAGACTTGTCTGTAATAAATAAGAGAGATTTAGATAATGCTCCTATGTGGGTGAACTTCAGCTGTGATGCCATGTGCAGTGTCCCCCCCCATCTCTTCCCCATCCTGCAAGATCCCCCCAGTCAGAATGGAAGTAAGCAGGTTGATAGCACAATTAAAAGAGATCTTCTTTGCATAATTTTTGCTCACTGAATAACCCTGCCTGGGCCAGTCACTCAGCCTAACCTACTAGTGAGAATAAAATGGAGGGGGGGGGGAGAGCCATGTACAATGAATTGAGGTAGGATTTGAAGATGGTGATTATGATGATAATAAATATGCAGCATTTCAAATTAATTCTGCATGAGAAGCATTCCATGCCAAGCTTGGAACACCGAGGAGCTATAAAATGTAGGCAAAAATACTTTTAACAAAATGCCATTTATCCTTTATATCTATGTATCTATATATAATTAATAATATCTTTTCTTTTATATATATGATGTATGTAAAGCATTTTTGCTCTTTCCCTTTTCTTTTTTATTATTATTGTAGTACTACTTTGTCATTTTCTTTTCCTTAATAAACATTATTTTAAAATATTATTAATAATAATGATAATTAATTAATTCTGCACAAGCCTCTATGTACTATTACAAAATTGCCTATAGTGGTGGTGGTGGGGGCATGGATGGTTTGAAATGGGTTTGCTTTGGAACTTTGGAAGGAAGGAACTATATGGAACAAACTTCCCCTGCCAGCAACTAAAGCACTTGTGGGGCTTGCCTGCCCAAGGGAGGAGGGGAGGGGAGGGAGACAGAGACCACCACTCATAGCTTCCTGCCCCAAGCCAAATGCAACCTCCCTCCCTCTCTCAGCCAGCAAGCGTTGTCTCTCGCACTCTCACTGCAAATGCAGCAAAGTAGCCAGGAAGGTTGGCAGAAGCCGCGCTCAGTGCAAACACAGCATTAACATGAACACTCTCTCTCAGCCAGCAAGCATCGTCTCTCTCACAATTCAACCAGCTCCCAGACCCTGCCCTATCACCAATAAAGGCACATGTTCCCAAGCAAACATTTTCCCCTGGGATGCAAAAAAAGTTTAAACATTGCAAATGCAGCAAAGTAGCTAGGGAGGGGGGTGGAGGCTGCTTTGTGTGCTAAATGCAAAGAAAGTATATATATATATATATACACACACACACAGTCTCTCACCTCCACAGTTCTTTATCTCCATTCTGCTACCGCCTTCTTCTCCTCCTTCATCCACATCCTTGCCCTCTGGCTGCTTTCTCCTTCCACTCCATTCTTCTCCACCACCATCCATTTTTGAAACAATTTTAATTTTTCTCTCCACTCCACCTGCATCTTGCTCTCCACCTCCTTCCTCCTCGCCTCATGGTTTAAATGGCCTAATGTACCCATGATAAACCCCAGACTTCCATCTGCCTATTTTTTAAATACCTTGCTCACTGAAACTCAAACTCAGGACTGTAGATGCTGCACAAATTCCAAATGAGTGTGTCCCAAAGGACACCAATTGCCTTTAAAGCCTTCTTTACCACTGCCAAAATCTGAAATCAGGTAAGAGGTGCCTGAAAAGAATTCCCTCAGCAAGCCCTCTTAAGTGAATGTAAATTCCCAAGGACAAAGAGCTTCATCAGCACAGGGGACAAGCTAAATAACAGCTGGTCAGTCTTTGACTGATGCAGTTTAATTGAGATGCCTGCATCAGAAAAAGAAATGTCCTCAAAATTAAGGGCCCTACCACACCTGTCAAACGTAGAAGCAGCTAAAAACCCACAAATTCAAAAAGGCCCATAAAAAGCCAAAAAGAGCAGCTGATTTAAGCAGACTCACCTCAAATTTTGAGGAGCACAAAGCCCTTAAACTCTTGTGCGAGACAATAAAATCTCAGGGGGGACTGGCATCCTAGCATTAGGTTGCTGAGGGTTTTCCCTGGTTCACCCCTCCAGCTTTTTCTTGAGCCTGAACTCCCTAGATATAGAAAATCTAAACTTGGTTTTAGAAAGAAAAGCCAACTTATAAAGGGATCTGCTTGCCTTCTGCCTAAGCGCAACTACATAACGTACTTAGCAGAAATAGGCCAAGTGTCTGCCAAATCCTCCCTGCTCCTAAAGGCATTAAACTCAGTAACAGCCCTATTATAACTGGTAAGGATGACTGAGGCCCAGAGAAGCCTCGATAGCCCAGCATGCCTTGATAATCCAAGCTACCATAGACAGGCTGGCATGCTGTCTGGTTTGGCATTGGCCCCCAGTGCTAAAAGTTGAAAGTGCTCCACCTGAAAATGAGACAAAGAATCAGTAATCTGCTCCACCTGAAAATGAGACAATGAATCTGAGACCTGGCACAGGAGGAGTAACAAAAAGAATATTAGGGCTGTGTACTGGATTCATCCAAAGCCCAAAGTCAATCAGGCCACTTCAGGCAAAACCAGGCTTTGGCCAAGTTGGGTTGAGAGACAGCTCCGGATTGCCCCAGGATGGGCCATCAGAGTGATCCAGGACTATCAAAGATGTGGCAGGCAGCAGGAGGAAGAAGGAAGAGCAGGTGCTGTTTGCAAGATGGCTTTCAAACAGTCCACCACTGTGCTTTGGCTATATATGCTTCTTCCTGGCAGGGGAACGCATGCACACAGCCAGACTTAGCAGGACTAAGCATTGCTGTCTGCATGGATCTGCTTCGTCAGCCAGTTCCCCACAGGGAACATGCTGGGAAAGCAGACCCCTGCAGGTTGAACCCTCCACTCACCAGATGGTGAACAGAGAGTGCAATCCTGCTCAGGTCTGCTTCACCAGTGTGTTCCCCATAGGAAATGTGCTGGGGAAGTAGACCCCAGCAGGATCGAACCCTCTGCTCACGTTGAATAAAAGGTTCAATCCTGCTCTCTACAGTCTGGTGGCAGGGGGGAGGAGATAGAGTATCTTTTTCTTCACCTACGTTCCTCCTGAACGTATATTAGCATCACTCCCAAATCGTTTTGGGGCTGCATCCGGGTCAGGTTGGCCTGAATCAGGTTGGGGCAGATCTGAAGTCCTACAAGGAATGTGCTGGGGAAACACACTTTAGCAGGACTGGTGAATGGAGGGTTCAATCCTGCTAACTACAGGAGTCTGCTTTGTGAGTGCATTCCCCCCAAACCCCACATTCCTTCAAAAATCACATAACAACAATGGTGGTGGTGGTGGTGGTAATACTTCCTCTCAAGAAATATTAGTGGGGGAAACCTAGCAAGTAAAATAGCCCCCAAACCCCACAACCCTTCATACAACAACTCCTCTCAAATAGCCAACCCACCCCAACCCTGTTGCCAGTAAAGGGGGGATAGAAGGGTGCTACAGTACATACCCAATGGAGGGAGGTGTCCATACCAACCAACAGTGCTCATCCTAACAGGGCATGGGATCAGTGTGAGGTAAAGTTTATCCAACCAAACCCCCATAAAATAGCCCATAAAATGCAAGACCAAAATCCCAAAGACCCCAATGAAACTACAGCCAGGGAGTGTGTGAATTTGCCACCAGTATCATGGGTTCTTACTACCTCCAAATGGCTAACTCCACACCAAACTAAACCAACACAGCTAGGAACAAGCCAGCAAATGGAGAAACAGGAAGCCCTGACACCTCCACAGCTGACACGAGGAGGGATGAGCACAATAGTCTTTAGGGTTGTAATAACCACCTTGAAAACTTCAAATATCTTTCTATTCTTGGTTGACATGAATCATTTAGATCCATTCCAATCTGGGTTCAACACTTTGGAGACAGCCTGTCTCTCTATGGTCAGAATCCTCCTCCTTCTCTAACTAGCAGCCTTCTTCCCATGTATGGACCACAATTCGCTTCCCTGTCATGAATGATAGGAATAAATCCAGTGCTCTAGTGATTTCTTTCAGTTGCCAGACAAAATGACTAGTCCTGCATGGTTGCTGGTGTTGATCACATGGAATGTTTTGAGTGAGACTGCAGGTCAGAAACCACCACAAGGTTTTAGGTATGCATCTTACAAGGTGACCATCCCAAGGAAACTGGCCCCCAGATATGGACAACGAGAACCCCATGATGTCACCTACCTGCTGAAGATTGTGGGGAAGCGCCATGTGGTGCAGCTCAGGCAGAAGAGGGGCTTTGTCCCTAATCACTTTCCTGTCTTCACTTACAGTAAGGAGGGGGACCTCCAGGTGGACTATCCTTTCATCAGAGATGACTGTTTCTATTGTGGTTTTGTACAAGGCAAGCATTTCTCTCGGGTCACCCTCAGCACTTGCTCAGGGGGACTCAGGGGTGTGTTGCAATTAGAAAATGACACCTATGAAATTCAACCTTTGCCATCATCTACTAATTCTCAGCATGTGGTGTATAGGTTGGAAGAAAAGGAGGGTGCTCTCCGCATAAGTTGTGGACTAACAAAGGAAGAGCAACGTCATCAAATGGCCATGGTCAAAACCACAAAGATTATAGCAGTCCAAAGTACTGCTAGAAGAGATTGGTGGGCACACACCAGGTATGTGGATCTTGTAATTGTGATAGAACATGAACGATATGTCAGGTTTGGCAGAAATGAAAGTCATACTGCTATACAAGTTCTGGATGTCATCCACACTGCAAACTCACTATATGAGCCACTTTCTGTTGAGCTGTCTATAGCTGCCCTGGAGATATGGACAGAAAGGACCTCATAAAAGTTATTAACAGCATGGATGAGACACTTGAGAGTTTCAATTGTTGGAGAACACGCTCATTAGTTAAGACGTATACAGAATGATGCTGGTCACTTATTTTTTTATAAGAATTTTGGAGGTACGCTTGGATTAGCATACATAGGAACAGTGTGCAATAGGTATACGGCATCTGGTTTAGAAGCATATCTGACTTCCAGTTTGTTCCAGTTTTCTATTATATTTGCCCATGAATTAGGACATAATATTGGCATGCAACATGATGGAATATACTGTACTTGTGAACGGTATGAGTATATTATGGCTGCAGTTCAAGCAAACACGGATAAATTTAGTAATTGCAGTTATGATTACTTCAAGCTAAAGAACACTCTCTGTTTGCTAATTCCACCAGACCCTGATAAAATCTATAAATTTGCATACTGTGGCAACAAAGTAGTGGAAGCTGGAGAGCAATGTGACTGTGGTTCACTTGTTCAATGCAAGTTGGATCCATGTTGCCAATCTAATTGTATGTTGAGTCCAGGTGCCACTTGTGCTTTTGGACAGTGCTGTGCTAAGTGTCAGTATCTTCCAGCTCATTCTGTTTGCAGAGAGAAGGTTAGCAGATGTGATCTTCCTGAGTACTGCAATGGGACTTCAGAGTGGTGTCCTGAAGATGTTTATGTACAAGATGGCGCCCTGTGTAATGATGGTGCATACTGTTATCAGGGGAATTGCACAACACACAATGGGCAGTGCAAAATGATATTTGGCAAGAAAGCAACAGGTGCTTCAGAGATATGCTTCAGAGAGATGAATGCTCGGGGGGATCTCTTTGGCAACTGTGGCCTTAAACATGGAACCTATAAGCAATGTAATGCTGAGAATATTCTGTGTGGTCGAGTCCAGTATGAAAATGTTGATGAATTACCTCCTTTGCAAGAACATAGTACCATAGTTCAAATGAAAACTGAAAACAAGAAATGCTGGAGTACAGACTATGACAGTGGAATGGAGATACCCGATATTGGAGCAGTGAGAGATGGCACCCCTTGTGGCACTGACAGGTTGTGTATTAGTGGGGAATGCACAAGTGTGTCCCTCTTGAAATATGATTGCAATGTCACAAAGTGCCATAATAGGGGGATATGCAACACACAGAAACATTGTCACTGTGATTATGGCTGGGCCCCTCCTGACTGTCTCAAGGAAGGGTATGGGAGCAGCATTGACAGCGGCCCCGCACCATCACAGAAGATTTGGAGTCATAGTCCTGGCAGAGCAGGAATTACAGCAGTAATTGTAGTTGTCCTTTCTGTTGCTGGTGTTGGTGCTGGTCTGAGTATTTATTTTAGGAATAGACTGAGAATGCACCTTTTAAGTCTAAGCAGAAGAGTCCATCATACACAATAAATAAGAAAGTCTGGAGTGAATCACAGAAATAACCAATAGACAATGTGTCAGAATTAGAGGAAACAATTGACAGTATTATGCTGATACGTATTTGAGTCTCAAAGCCTTTGACTTTTTTAAAAATAGCTTTTTCAAATTAAAATTGTTTCCTAGGCACACCAGATTATGAAAATCTTAAATGCATCAAAAGGGAAGAACTATGGTATATGCTGAGACTTCCTCTGTCCTATAACAATGGATCCCAATTTTTTTCCTCCACAGACCATGAAAATTTCTGATGGTCTTTGCAGACAATGATTTTTCTGTCTGTTGTAGCTATTGTAATGTGCTGTGCATCATGCTGCATGATTTTTAATTATATTTTTATTGCTTCCTTTCTTTTTATAATGTATTTTATGACATTGCAATTTGTATTCCAGAGAACCTAAATGATAATACAATAAGATACAATATAAGAAATAAAAGAAGCAATAAAATACCTGTTTATGCTAAAAAACAAATAAAATAAAAGAGACATGAACATCTCTCAAGGCTTGTTAGAGATTAAGAACATAAGAAGAGCCTGCTGGATCAGGCCAGTGGCCATCTAGGCCAGCATCCTGTTGTCTCAGTGGCCAACCAGATGCCTGTGGGAACCCGCATGCACAACCTGAGCACAAGAGCACTCTTCCCTCTTGCAGTTTTCAGCAACCGGTATTCAGAACTAGGGTTGTGTTCTGTATTTGGCCAAGGCTGAGCCCTAAGCCAAACTGGGCCTCTTTGGAGGCTTTTGGGCCTCGGCCGAATCGGGTTCAGATAGCCCTGGATCACTATTGGTCAGTTACAGTGGCCCAGAGTGATCCAGAGCTATCGGTGCAGGGCACAGGGGGCTGTGAGTGACAATATCCAACAATGGACACCAGCCTCTGGAAGGAGGAGGCCGTGGAGCAGCTGCCAAAGAGCCCACTAACCAATACTGACCACTTACATGGCTCTGTGACAGTCTTCTCCTATGACGTCCTCTCTTCAAAGCCAGTGCATGAAAGAAGAGTCTGGTGTTAGGCAGGCCTAGGCCTTTTAAGGTCTGGCCTTGACTCCGTCCTGCTCAGGCTCTTGTGGGATCACCCAACATTGCTAATAATCCCATGACAGCAAGCACGGGGGGGGGAGGCAGGAGGAATCTCCCCCCATCACTCCAGGGGCTGCGCACAGCCCTACAAATGCACCTCGCACTGGGTGTGAAGTAGTTCTTCTGCAGTGCTGGTTGTACCTGCCTGCTCTTTGGGCAGGGGAAGAAGGAGACGTAGATTCTCCTCGCCCCCTTCTGACCATATGCTTAATTTTAAAAACCCTTAGCCCAGTCCCCCAAATAACTTTGGGGATGGATTCGGGGTAGGGTGAGTGGTCCCATCTTCAGGACAAGGCAGATTGCCCCTCCTTTGGGGCCCACAGATTCAGGCCACAGGGTAGATCAGGAGGACTGTACAAAGCCCTGCTCAGAAGCATATGGAGATTATGCATAATGGCATAAATGTGATTATGCATAATGGCCAGAAAACAAACAAAATTCAGTTGATATGTGCAGATTCCCCAAGGAGATTATGTACACTGACCAGGAAATAAGCAGAATTCTCTCTTCATTGACAAATTATGTGCACATTCCGCTTGAGGCCTGGGAAATATGCACAATGGCTAGTTATTATTCACATTAAATTATTCACGTGTATGGTTAGGGGTAATATTTGTTGTGTGGTTCATGAAGAGGAAATTGTGCACATTTTCTGACCACTGTACATAATCTCCAACAGGCTTTGGGGAATGTGCATATCACAACTGCATTTTGTACATTCTCCTAAGCACATTCTTCAGAGGATTGCAGGAAAAGGAGAGTTTTAAACTTTCTCTCCTTCTCCCAAGACCCAGATGAAAATGGCTTCCCCTGTCCCTGCTGTTATTTAGCTTAGGAAAGGGCTTAATAGCAGCGTGGGCTCAATTATTATTGGATTTGCAGGGAAGGCGAGAGTTACCCAGCAGAGGAAGAGTTACCTAGCAGGGAAAAGAAGTCTGGGAGTGAAAGAGTATGAAGTGCCTCTGCCCACTGCTGACTGATTACCTCCAGAGAAATTCAGTAGGGCTGTGTCTGCACCCCCAAACCTGATTCGGGGCCTAATCTGGTATTTTGAAGCAACCCTGATCAGACCTAGGTTGTTCCAGGGCCAACCCATACATGGGCCCCAAACCAATTTGGGGGCTTTGCACAGTGTTTAATGAGGGTTTAAAACCCTAATTAAAATGTACTTGGGAGGGGGAGGAGATATATGCTGGTTTCTCGCTGTGACGAATTTGCCACAGCTCGCTGTGACGAATTTGCCAACCACTTCCAGAATAAAATCTCTTGCATCCGTCAGGACTTAGACTCCAATGTTATAGCAGTGGAATCAAATGAGGTCTCCGGAGCACAGTCTGGTCATATTTTATTGGATGAGTTTCAATTGGTGCAGCTTGAGGACGTTGACAAGGTGCTTGGACAGGTGCGTGCAACCACTTCTGTGTTAGATCCTTGCCCCTCTTGGCTAATAAAAGCTAGCAGGGATGGCACTGCCGGCTGGGCCAGGGAAGTGATTAATGGCTCACTATGTGAGGGAGTGGTCCCGAACTGCCTCAAGGCGGCGGTGGTGAGACCACTTTTGAAGAAATCTTCCCTTGACCCAGATAATTTGAATAACTACAGGCCGGTGGCAAATGTGCCATTCCTGGGCAAGGTTCTGGAAAGGGTGGTTGCATCCCAGCTCCAGGCACTCTTGGATGAGATCGATTATCTGGATCCATTTCAATCGGGTTTCAGGCCCGGTTTTGGCACGGAGACGGCCTTGGTCGCCCTGTATGATGACCTTTGTCGGGAGAAAGACAGGGGGAGTGTAACCCTGTTGATTCTCTTTGATCTCTCAGCGGCTTTTGATACCATCGACCATGGCATCCTTCTGGGGAGGCTTGTGGATTTGGGAGTTGGAGGTACTGCTTGGCAGTGGTTCCGCTCCTATCTGGCAGGTCGTCTCCGGAAAGTAGTGCTTGGGGAGCACTACTCGATACCCTGGGCGCTCCAATATGGAGTTCCGCAGGGATCAGTTCTGTCCCCCATGCTCTTTAACATCTATATGAAGCCGCTGGGTGCTGTCATCAGGAGTTTTGGAGTACGTTCTCATCAGTACGCTGATGATACGCAGCTCTACTTCTCCTTTTCATCTTCTTCAGGTGAGGCTGTCAAGGTGCATTGATAATGGACTGGATGAGAGCGAACAAATTGAAGCTCAATCCAGACAAGACTGAGATGCTGTTAGTAAATGGATCCCCTGACCAGATGGATGTTCGACCTGTTCTGGATGAGGTTACACTCCCCCTGAAGGAGCAGGTGCGCAGCTTGGGAGTCCTTTTGGACCCGTCCTTGTCACTTGAGGCGCAGGTGGCCTCGGTGGCACGGAGTGCTTTTTACCAACTTAGGCTGGTAGCCCAGCTACGCCCGTATCTGGACAGGGAACACCTTGCTTCAGTTGTTCATGCTCTGGTAACCTCGAAATTGGACTACTGCAATGCACTATACGTGGGGCTACCCTTGAAGACGGTTCGGAAACTGCAGCTTGTGCAGAATGCAGCGGCCAGATTAATAACTGGGACCAAGCGGTTGGAACATGTGACACCGATTCTGGCCCGCTTGCACTGGCTGCCTATATGTTTCTGGGCCCGATTCAAGGTGCTGGTTTTAACCTATAAAGCCTTACACGGCATGGGCCCGCAATACCTGACGGAACGTCTCTCCCGATATGAACCTACCCGTATACTGCGCTCAACATCGAAGGCCCTCCTCCAGGTGCCTACTCAGAAAGACTCCCGGTAGGCGACTACAAGAAAGAGGGCCTTCTCAGTAGCGGCCCCCGAACTATGGAACACCCTTCCTGACGAGGTACGCCTGGCGCGTACATTACTATCCTTTCGGTGCCAGGTGAAAACCTTCCTCTTTACCCCGGCGTTTTAGTATTTTTAGTATTTTTAGTATTTTAATATTTTAGTATTTTGTATTTAATGTTGTAAAGTTAGTTATATGTTCATCTTTTTCTAATTACTTTTTGACTTGTATTTAATGGGTTTAATTATGTTAATCTTAGTTTTTGCTGTATGTTTAAATTGTTGATTTGATGACCAGGTGGTTTTAAATTGAATGTAAAGTGTTTTTATTTGATGTACACCACCCAGAGAGCTTTGCTATGGGCGGTATAAAAATTGAATTAAATAAATTAAATAAATAAATAAATTCTGCTTGCCACCAGACCTCCACCCCTTCTGACAGCTCTGGATAATTCTGGTGGACCCAATCCAGGGCAATGTAGAGCTATCTCAGCCCACTCCAGCCAAAACCCAGGTTAACCTGAATCAGTTCAGGATCCAGGATTCAGCCAGAGCCAGTGCACAGCCCTAGAATTCAGCTCTTGGTAGAAAAAAGGTTGTTCACTCCTGCTCTCATTACTGTAAGCATTTCAGTACTCTAGGACTGGATGTTGGCAGGTCAGAAGTATTGACTACTACCTCTGCAGATATTTAATTTCTCCCATTACTCTAGAGAGATGCACTTTATACGGAATACATAATATTGAGGAAAGCTCAACTCAAACTGCTTCAAAAACTCTTGTCTTTCAAAGGCTTATTCAGTCTCTAAAAATATTTAAGTCACTGGGATTTTAAACTTAAGCACTATTACATTCAGTGTTGTCATTCATTTTTTCATTGGCGATCACTTGTGGCCGAGTAAGATTGTCTTCCAAGATAAGGTCTTTAACAGTGGGTCCGTAAGTGACTGTGGAGGCCAATTCTGGATCCACACAGCCTCCCACAGTGAGGACGTAGGTTTCCAGATGGAAGATGGTCGCAATGAGGATTTGTTTGACGTGCCTTCCGCTTAGCTCGTTTGTTCTGTTCACCCAGTATTCGTGCTTCTTCAAAGTCCACAGCACCTTTGATAATGGCCGACCTCCATTTGGGATGTTCATGTTCATGATACATTTTTTTAGATTCGCTTTATGAACCTCTTTAAACCTCTGTTGCTGTCCACCGATGTTCCGTTTTCTATCCTTAAGTTGGGAGTAAAGTAGCTGCTTTGGACGACAGTGATTAGGCATTCGAACAACATGGCCAGTCCAGTGAAGTTGATGTTGAAGGATCATTGTTTCAACATTGGTAGTCTTTGTTTCTTCCAAAACGCTAACATTAGTCCGTCTGTCTTCCCAAGTAATTTGCAGAATTTTCCAGAGGCAGCGTTGGTGGAATCTTTCAAGAAATTGGGAGTGGCGTTTATAGATGGTTCATGTTTCACCGGCATACAGTCAGGTCGGTAGTACAATGGCTTTGTAAATAAGCATTTTGGTCTCCCTGTGAATATCCCGATCCTCGAACACTCTACGCTTCATTCGGGAGAATGCGGCACTCGCAGAGCTCAGACGATGTTGAATTTCAGCATCGATGTCAGCTTTTACAGAGAGATGGCTGCTGACATAGGGGAAGTGATCAACATTCTCCAATGTCGCACCATTAAGCTGGATCGATGGTGCTGCAGAGGGACTAGTTCGCACCTGTTGATGAAGCACTTTGGTTTTTTTAATATTGAGAGCCCAAGCTTTCCATATGCTTCTGCGAAGACATTTAGGATAGTTTGAAGATCTTTCTCTGAATGTGCAGAGACTACATTATCATCGGCATATTGAAGTTCTGTGACAGAGGTTGACATTACCTTTTTGCTTTCAGCCTACTGAGATTAAAAAGCTTTTCATCTGTTCAATATATGATTCAGTGTTGTACTACATTTATCATTAGTAAACATTGTGGTCCAAATCATGTTTGATCTTGATTAAGGTATTTGAAAGTAATTCCTACCTATACAAGACCACTGTTTTATCTGTATCTGGCTTCAGGATGAGTAGTATTCTACTTTCTAAACATGTTTGTGGAAAAATACCTTTTTCAAACATTAGCAAGAAAATATTTATAAGCACTAAATATCAAAATCCAGTTGCCAAATGTCAGCTGGCACCACTTACATTTGAGGTTGTTTCTCCAGTTTACCTTCTGTTATTATTTCATTTGCATCCGATATTCCTCTGACAAGAGGCGGAGTCGGCTTCTGTGCATGCGTCATATTTTCACCTCTCAGTGCTATAAGGAATGCTACAATGACTCCCAATATATTAAGTAACAAGCTTACAGGAACCTGCTCTAAATGCATGCCACATCTCTTTTGTTACTCTGTAGACAGAATTTTAATTATCTTTCACTTTCCTGACCTTTGGTCCTCAAATTTCTCTGTACACCTTTCTCTTCTTCCTGCAAGTGCGCTTTCAGCCAACCACCCTTCAAGCACCTTTTCCTTCCTACACATTCTCTGATATTATCTCCTCATTCTATTCCATCATTGATCCTCCAAGCTCCGCCCACATTCCAAAGGTAAATCTACTCACTGTTGCTATGGTCAGAATCCTCCTCCTTCTCTGTCTCACTTGCAGCTTCCTTCCCATCTTGCCACAGCTCCACCAGCAGCTATAGAAGAGTTAAGCAGCCATCTTACATAAGAAGCCAGAGTAGAGTGCTCTCAGCAGAAATGACTAGCAATTCTGCCAGCTTGCTGGTACTGATCTTATGGAGTACCCTGAATGAGAATAAAGGTCAGACACTGTCAAAAGGTTTTAGGTATGCCTCTTATGAAGTGATCATACCTAGAAAGCTGACTCCTGGATATGGACAACGAGAGCCCAGATATGTTACCTACCTTTTGCAGATTGAGGGAAAGGGCCATGTGGTGCATCTCAGGCAGAAGAAGAGCTTTGTCCCTAAAAACTTCCCTGTTTTCACTTACAGTAAGGAGGGGGACATCCAGGTGGACTATCCTTTCATCAGAGATGACTGTTTTTACCATGGCTTTGTACAAGGCAAACCTTTCTCTTCTATCACCCTCAGCACATGCTCAGGAGGACTCAGGGGTCTATTGCAATTAGAAAATGAGACCTATGAAATTGAGCCTGTGCAGGCATCTTCTACTTCTCAACATGTGGTGTATAGGCTGGAAGAAGAGGAAGGTGCTGTCCACATGAGGTGTGGGCTCACCAAGGAAGAGCAAAGTCATCAAGAGGCCATGATCCAAAACACAACGAATATATTGACCCAAAGTGCTGCTGCAAGACGTTGGTGGGGGGACACCAGATATGTGGATGTTGCAATTGTGATAGAACATGAACGATATGTCAAGCTTGACAGAAATGAAAGTCGTATTGCTATGCAAGTTCTGGATATTATCCACACTGCTAATTCACTCTATGAACCACTTTCTGTTGAGCTGTCTATAGCTGGACTGGAGATATGGTCAGAAAAGAATCTCATACAAATTCCTAACAGCATAAATGACACACTTAAGAATTTCAATCTTTGGCGAAGAGACTCACTGGCTAAACATATAAAGAATGATGCTGGTCACTTATTTCTGTATAAGAGTTTTGGCAGTACACTTGGATTAGCATACATAGCAACAGTATGTAGTACCCTTTGGGCATCTGGTGTTGAATCATACATGACTTCCAGTTTGTTCCAGTTTTCTAACCTATTTGCCCATGAATTAGGACATAATCTTGGCATGCAACATGATGGAATATACTGTACTTGTGATCGACGTGCCTGCATTATGGCTGCAGTTCAGACAAACACTGATAAGTTTAGTAACTGCAGTTATAAAGATTACTTCAAACTAAGGAATTCTCATTGCTTGTTAATTCCACTAGACCCTGATAAAATACATAAACTCACATCTTGTGGCAACCAAGTAGTGGATGATGGAGAGCAATGTGACTGTGGTTCAAAACTTCAGTGCAAGTCAGATCCATGTTGCCAATCTAATTGCATGTTGCATTCAGATGCTAGTTGTGCTTTTGGACTTTGCTGCGCTAAGTGTCAGTATCTTCCAGCTCATTCTGTTTGCAGAGAGAAGATTAGTATCTGTGATCTTCCTGAGTATTGCAATGGGACTTCAGAGTGGTGTCCCAAAGATGTTTATGTACAAGATGGTGCTCCATGCAGTGGTGGTGCATATTGTTATCATGGGAATTGCACAACTCACAATAGGCAGTGCAAAATGATCTTTGGTAAGAAAGCAACAGTTGCTTCAGAGGTTTGCTTCAGAGAGATGAATGCTCGAGGTGATCGTTTTGGCAACTGTGGCCTTAGCCATGGAACTTATAAGCGATGTAATGATAAGAATATCCTGTGTGGTCGAATCCAGTGTGATAACGTTCATAAATTACCTTCTTTGGAGGAACACAGCACCATAGTTCAGATACCCATTGGCAATAGGAAATGCTGGGGTACAGACTACCACAGTGGAATGGAGATACCTGATATTGGCGCAGTGAGAGACGGCACCCCTTGTGGCCCTCACACGATGTGTATTAATGGGCAGTGTATGAATGTGTCCCTCTTGAGGTATGATTGTAATGTCACAAAGTGCCATAATCGGGGGATATGTAACACTCATAAACATTGTCATTGTAATTATGGCTGGGCTCCTCCAGATTGTCTGAATAGAGGCTATGGTGGCAGCATTGACAGTGGGCCCCCTCCACCACGCAGGACTGGCTCGAAAGTGGGAATTATTATAGGAATTGTATCTGTCCTGTTTCTTCTGTTGGTGTTGGTTTAAGGAGAATGGACTGAGAGATTAGTTTAGAAGACTGAGTTGAAGACTCCATCAAGTTGAATCTACAGAGGAGTAAAATCCACAGTAGATTATGAAAGTGAACGATGCAAATTGTATCAATATTGTACAAAGGAAATAATGGATGTTATTTTGCCAAACATACCTTTTGAAACTGAAAGCTCTTGATTGTTATTTTTAATATTTTAATGCTTTTTATGATGTTAATCTCCTTTGCCCATCTGTTTATGAAAATTTTGGATTTATCCTTTTGCATTATATCAAGGGTACCTATTCTAATCCTTTGAAATGTATTCTACTAGTTCCCTGTGGGGGGAAACATCTGTTTTCTGAAATGGAAGACTGCACTTTGAGTGAAAGCCCAGTTTACAAGTATCACTCTGTTTCCACAGAAACCTTCTTAAATACTGATGCTATGGGAATAACCAAGACCCTATTCCCAAATTACGCTGGTAGACCAGGCGTAAGATCAAAAGCAAAATCCCATGTGCAAAACAAAGTTCTGCCGTTGCAGTGATACCATGCCGGTCTAATGCTTGCAATAATACTGATAAGTGGGACAGCTGAAACGTTAATGTTCTAATGACATAATGTAAAGGAGCTACAAGAGTACAAATCTGCAATTAACGAGTGCAAAAATATGGGCAGAACAATCCTGTACTCACATTAAACTAAGACCAGAAACACACTGTTGCTATACTGGTGAAATATTTGTCCTAACCAATACATACTCAGTTTAGGAGGAAGGGGAAAAGCACACCAGCAAGGGTTTTTTTTAGAGCTGTGCACCAGATTTGGCTAGGGTCCAAGCCAAATTGAGCTCATTTGGACATTTTCAGGCCTCGGCTGAGTTGAATTCTGACAGCCACAGATCTCTATGGGTTGGGGCATTAGGCAGGAAGAAGAGGCAGCCGTGGCTCTCCTTCCTGCCTGATGAACAGAGGCAGTGATCCTCCAGGGGTGCGTGTGCTGTTCTGTAAGGATCGCTCCTTCCTGCGTGATGCTGTCTTGCAGAGGGCTTTCCTACTTTGCAAAACAGCATCAAGAAGGATCACTCCCTCCACAAAGATTTGGCAGGGGAACAATTCTGTGGGGTGCTGTTTCATAAAGGGCTTTCCTGTAAGAAAGCCCTTTAGAGAACAGCATTTCATGGGCTAATCTGAACCCACTCTCGGTCAGGGGGGAAGGGAAGGAGATACAGTGTTTCGATATGTTTAATTGGGGGGGATTACCCTAATTAAACATGAGTCCAGCCCCCCAAACTTATTAGAGAGTGGCTCTGAGCTGGGGTCAGTAATCTACGGGTTGGCCTAGGGCAGGTCAGCCTGCTCTCTCCCTCCCCCTCCAGACTGGGGCCACAGAATGGATGGGGGGGACTGCACAGCCCTAGGTTTTTTTAATGCTAAAATAGCAGGCATGCCCCTGGGGAACACCGATCAGGGACTCTGCTGGTGATGACATCCATATGTTGCCCACACATGGAGGGCCAATGAAGTTATGACAGCAGAGACATCCCTCCCCTCAATACATGTCCTGCATCAAAACATGCACAAGATCACGCTAAAGTACCCCCATTCTATCAGCCCCAGTGCCACAGCCAACAATGATCCCATTACTCCAAGTCTTACAGGCAGGTGTTTGAATCTTACACACAGCCCTTCTGTGACAAAGGTTCAAGACTGACCCAAAGATTGAAAGGTTAGCAGCCAAGGGGAAGGGCCAGGACATGCAACAAAGGCAGCCATAAACAGAAAGTGACAGCAGCAGCCTCCAGTGGCTTACTCCACAGGGCAGTTGTGGGGAACCTGTGGCCCTCCAAATGTTATTAGACCGCCAACTCCTAGTCAAGGATGATGAGAGGTGTCGTCCAGGAACATCTGGAGCTCCCCATCTCTGCCGTAGAGCATGGCATTGAGAAGTAGGAGATGGGAGTTGGAGCCCCACCAGGAAAAAAATGGCCCAATCATCTTTTCCATGTCTTGTGCGCACGCACACACACAGAGCCATGTCAGAGGCAAAAGAGGAAGCTCCAAGATCTGAAACCCATTCTGCAAGTACCACAAAGTAATTCTCTAACCACTTAGCCACAGTAGTAGAAGGATATCCAAAACATCATGGAACATTTGCCTCTTCCCTCATACCACCTAACCATAGATCCCAGGAACTCAGGGGCTGCAGGAGGAGGCCTGGTCTGAGGAATTACTAATATTTTACATTGGGGTGGGGAACAGGATGTGGCCAGCAGGCCAGATGCTGAGCTCCTCCATGCCACTTGGGTTATTGTGACAGGTGGGGTGAGTAAGAGGGGGAGAGCCTCCCACACTCAAGTACATTTAAATGAATCAGGTGGAATACTGCATGAATTAATAGCCTGATCCCTGCAAACTCCTTTTGGTCGACCCCTCCCCCAGCAACCCATGTGACCAACTTTCCCTTGCTATTTTGCACAACAGGCCAGCCCTCATGGGTGGCATCCCAACAGATTTAAATGTTTCTCCTTTTCATCTTCTCTCTCCCTTCTTCCTCACACGCACCTCTTTGACATCTCACCTAGGATGTGATCCGGCAAGGCAATAGCAACGACGAGTGATTGACCAGCAGTGGAGTGTCTGGTCTTGACCAACAGAAAGCTTACGTGCCTATGGGGATGAGTGCCTCTTCTGTGGGTGGGAGACACTGCTTCCTACTGTTGAGGAAGAAGAGTGTTAGATCACTGAAGTTTAGGAAAGACACAGCATTCACATATGGCAAAGGAGATGGGGGGAGAGACCTCGCCAGGTATAAACATTATACACTTCAGACAGTGTGCAAAGATTTTTTAGTAAAACTTTTAGGGATCTTTCTTGATTTTGAAATGTTACTTGGGTCACACACTGTTGTGGCTATCTCTCAACAATGATTCCCCCTGTTTCTTATTTATTCTGTTTGAATTGATGATGGCACCTTTTGATATAGTGAGTTTATTTGTGATATTTGTCATTCAGTGATTTGAACAGTTTCTGTAAAGATTTTTTTATAAGAAATAAACACACATGTAAAAGCACTAACCCTCTAAATCCAGTTGTCACACATCAGCTATTTGATATTGCTTCTACAGTTTACCTGCCACTACTATATTAAATATTAGACAGGCACCATCTCTGTTACCTTTTCGGCACCTACTGAAAAACTTCCTCTTTCAACAAGCCTTTGAAGTAGAGACCTTATCCCAGTCTGCATCTGTGTTGGAATTGCTTTTTTAATGCATTTTTTAACTTTTTTTTTAAATGTCTTTAAAGCTTTTTTAAAAATGTTTTAAAGATGTTTTGTTTTAATAAGTTTTTAATGGTTGCTGTATTTTAATATATTTTGAAGTCTGTTTTTATGATGTTTTAAAGTGTTTTATGTCTTTTTGTTTGCCGCCCTGAGCTCCTACTGGGAGAAAGGGTGGGATATAAATCAAATAAATAAATAATAAAATCAATACTGTGCCTTGCATCCCACATCTCCCTGCTGGAGGCTATGCCAATGGGTGAAGCTTTAGAATGGGGGCGCTTTTTGGCTCCATGGGATAGATCCTTATCAGAATCGGCCTCCTGGGCCAAATTTGACAGGAGGTTGGGGCCATTTGTCTCTCAGTCAAATGATATCATTGTCTGGCAGGCTTTCTTCTGCTTTTTAGCCCAAATTTAAAAGGTGGGAGGGGCTATTCACCTGCCAATCACATGATGTAATTGTCCAGCAGGCTTTCTTCCATCGCTTAGCCCAGTAGTGTTGGTGACAGAGGGTCGGGTGGAACAAAGGGAACAAAGATGGTGACAGTGGTGACAGTGGGGAGGGTGGAGGAAGCAGAGAATTATTTCTACCTTCCCCACCACCACTGCTGCTGCTGATGAAGTAAGCATGTTGGGAGGAAGAAGAGGTTTCCATTCCCCCTCCTTGAGGAAGGCGCACTGCTACTAGCCATCAGCTGATGGGTGGTTGGAGGCATGCCTCCTTCTAGCAAAGAAGCAATTCAGAACCCACATTAAGCTCCTGATTGTTCCTTTCAAGCCCCATCCTTATCTGCCCTACATGTGACATTATGTGACTTCCCAAAAATGATCTCAGGAGTCAAATAGGGAGGCCTGGGGGGCACACTTGGTCCACAACCCAGAGGTTCCCCACCCCTGTTGAAGAGAAAAATAGAAGCCACCAAGTGCCTTGAGGAGTGCAAGGGGCTCAACTCTGACCAGGAAAGGAGATGAAAACTGTCTTCTTTTATGGAATAAAGACTGGTTGATTACTGTTAGATGAACTGTTGTTATGCTGTATGCTTGGAGATTTGTTAACTTCTGCAATAAAGATTCTATGCTGCAAGTTCTATTTGGCTAAAATCACTATAAGAGGGCACATTCTTCTTGACTGAAACATCTACTAAGATGGGAGGTTTCTGAGTCACATTAGCAGCTGGGATCTTCCCTGCATTTCCATCTGGGTGATGCCACAGAAACCTAAAGGAGCTACTACAGGAAGCTCTTTGCTGCCACTTCTTGTTTAGAATACAAATCTGCTGCTGTCACTGGTTGGCTGAAATATTTGCAATGTACCCAAATTCATACTGCCATTTGCTGCAGAGGAGTTTTTTAATCTTCTTGGAAGATCCAAGGAATCTCACCTCAGTGACTTCATCCTTGCATTAGCCACGAGTAAGGTGCCTTTCATTGGCACATGTAGACCTTGGGACGAGGTGGGCTGTTTTGAACTTGAGCATAACTTTTGTGATTTTGTCTCCCTTACAAGTCTCTTGTTTTTGTGGTTTGAATAAATATGGTTGTCAGGTGTATGTGTGTGGGGGGGAAAGGGGATTGCAACTGCAGAGAAACATCCATAGAGGAGTCCCATGTTTTCCTGGATGAAGGCCTGAGCTACAACTGAATACAAAAGGTAAATAACCCCTAGGTACTGATCCAAGAATCCAAAGGATGTGAAAGTTGGACAGTGAAAAAAGCGGGTAAGAGAAAAATCAACTCATTTGAAATGTGGTGTTGGAGGAGAGCTTTGCGCATACCATGGACTGCGAAAAAGACAAATAATTAGGTGTTAGAACAAATTAAAACAGAACTGTCACTAGAAGCTAAAATGATGAAACTGAGGTTATCCTGCTTTGGACACATCATGAGAAGACATGAATCACTGGAAAAGACAATAATGCTGGGAACAACAGAAGGGAGTAGAAAAAGAGAAAGATCAAACAAGAGATGGATTGATTCCATAAAGGAAGCTACAGACCTGAACTTACAAGATCTCAACAGGGTAGTTCATGACAGATGCTCTTGGAGGTCACAGATTCATAGGGTCGCCATAAGGCACATAACAACAACAAACTGATCCAAGAGTTAGATGTACATATTCCACATTTTCATTTACTCCAATGAAGAAAGTCCAAAGGAGGTACCCCCATATCAAACATATGCTGTACACATACTCCAAATCCTGCATGCCATTGCCACATATGCCTGCTATCTGCACTGTCAGTTTATTGGACTCTCTTCTATTTCTGCTCCTCCGCACCTCAAATCCAATTCCACTTACCTCTTCTTCCTGTAACCCTTTCACCCAGCCATCTTTATGGCTCCTTTACCTTTACACCACTCTCTTTCCCATTCTATTCCTTCTCTGATTCCCCACGCCCCGCCTACATTCTAAAGGTAACTGTAACAACTGTTACATGGACAGAATCCTCCCTTTCCTCGTCTATCTCACAGACAACCAGCTTCTTGTGTTCTTTCTGGTGTGCTATCAGCTCTGACAGGCTTTTCTGTCTGGGATAAGAAGCCAGAGCAGTGATCTGGAGAATGCTTTACCCATCAGGGAAAAAGACTAGCTATCATTTATGGCTGCTAGTGCTAATCTCGTGGAATGTTCTGACTGAGACTGCAGGTCAGAAACCACCACAGGGTTTTAGGTATGCCTCTTATGAGGTGACCATCCCAAGGAAACTGACCCCCAGATATGGACAACAAGAACCCGATGTCACCTACCTGTTGCAGATTGATGGGAAGGGCCATGTGGTGCATCTCAAACAGAAGAAAGGCTTTGTCTCTAAACACTTCCCTGTCTTCACTTACAGTAAGGAGGGGGACCTCCAGGTGGACTATCCTTTCATCAGAGATGACTGTTTCTACCGTGGCTTTATACAGGGCAAGCCTTTCTCTCTGGTCACTCTCAGCACTTGCTCAGGGGGACTCAGGGGTCTGCTGCGATTAGAAAATCAGACCTATGAAATTGTGCCTGTGCAGGCATCTGCTACTTCCCAACATGTGGTGTATAGGCTGGAAGAAAAGGGAGGTGCTGTCCGCATGAACTGTGGGCTAACAGAGGAAGAGCAAAGTCGTCAAGTGGCCATGATCCAGAAATCAGACAATATAGTGGCTAAGGATGCTCGGACAGGAGACTGGTGGACGCACACCCGGTATGCAGAGGTTGCAATTGTAGTGGATTATGAACGATATGACAGAATTGATAGAAATGAAACTGTTGCTGCCATGAATGTTCTGGATGTCATCCATGTTGCAAATTCATTATATGAGCCACTTAGTGTCCTTGTAACTTTAGCTGGATTAGAGATTTGGACAGAAAAGAACCTCATTGTTATTGATAACAACATCAATACCCTGCTTTCCACTTTCAATGATTGGAGAACAAACACCCTGAATAAACATCTAAAGAATGATGCTGGTCACTTATTTGTATATAAGAGTTTTGGACGTACGCGTGGGTTAGCATACTTAGGAACAATCTGTCGTACTGATCGGGCATCCGGTGTTGAATCGTATGTGGGTTATAGCTTGTCTGATTTTTCAAACACATTTGTCCATGAATTAGGGCATAATCTTGGCATGCAACATGATGGAAAATACTGTACTTGTGAACGACATGCCTGCATTATGGCTGCATCTCAGGCAAACACTGATAAGTTTAGCAATTGCAGTTATAATGATTATTTTGAGCTAAGGAACAGTCCATGTTTGCTAATTCCACCACACCCTGATAAAATGTATAAACTCAAGCGGTGTGGCAATAAAGTAGTGGAAGATGGAGAGCAATGTGACTGTGGCTCACCAGATCAATGTAAGTCGGACACATGTTGCCAGTCTAATTGCATGTTGCGTCCAGCTGCCATGTGTGCTTTTGGACAGTGCTGTGCTAAGTGTCAATATGTTCCAGCTCAATCTGTTTGCAGACAACAAATTAGCATCTGTGATCTTCCTGAGTACTGCAATGGGACTTCAGAGTGGTGTCCCGAAGATGTTTATGTACAAGATGGTGCCCCATGCAGTGATGGTGCATACTGTTATCATGGGAATTGCACGACACACAATGGGCAGTGCAAAATGATCTTTGGTAAGAAAGCAACAGTTGCTTCAAAGGCTTGCTTTATGGAAGTGAATGGTCGAGGTGATCGCTTTGGTAACTGTGGCTTATATAAGTTCCATGTGTCTTATAAAAAATGTAATGCTAAGAATATCCTGTGTGGCCGAATCCAGTGTGACAATGTTAACGAGTTACCTTCTTTGGAGGAACACAGCACCATAGTTCAAACATACTCTGGAAATAGGCAGTGCTGGGGAACTGACTACCACAGTGGAATGGAAATACCTGATATTGGAGCAGTGAGAGATGGTGTTCCTTGTGGCACTGATATGATGTGTATTGATGGGCAATGCATGAGTGTCTCTCTCTTAAAGTACGATTGTGATGTCAGAAAGTGCCATAATCGGGGAATATGTAACACCCACAGACATTGTCATTGTGATTATGGCTGGGCCCCTCCAGACTGTGTAAATGAAGGTTATGGTGGCAGTATTGACAGTGGGCCTCCTCCACCAAGCCCGGATATTGTCATTGCAGCAACTTCTGGAGGAATTGCATTTGTCATAACTGCTACAGGTGTTGTTTCCCTGTGTGTGTATTTCAGATATGGACTGATGCATCATTTGAGAAGACTGAGGGCAAGATTCCGTCCAACTGAATCAAAACAGGAAGAAAGTCCACAACAGATCACTGAACTGAACAATAGCAGAATATGTCAGAACCGTACACCAGAAATAATGGACAGTATAATGCAGAAATAGATTTTGACTTTGCAAAGTTGCTCTTAAACGTTGATTGCTTTTAAAAGTTGCTTTTAGAAGGAATTTGTCTGCTAGGCAAAGCAGCTTATGAAAATCTTGGGTGTGTCAACAGGAAATAAGTGAAGCCCCACAACAAAAGGTTGCAACTGATTGCTGATGTGCATGTTTCGCCTGATTGCCTGCAATACTGACAGTGGATTACAGTGCAGGGTTAATGGAAGTTATTCTCTCTTTTTAGCAGAGCCCCCACTCCACAAATAGGGGCATAACAATGAACCACAGCCCAGGATTGTTTCAAAAGACTGTTTCAAAAGACTGATTGTTTCAAAAGTCTGAACTGTCGTATTCAGTGTTAACTGCACTATAGGACTGTCAGCCCCTTTCAACCTGCATTATGAGAATAATGAACTGTTTATGTTTTAGAAAACTCATTAGCAGAGTTATGTTTAAAATGTTCCACACTAATAACCAAGATGAATCCTATTCAGGCGTTAGATAAATTTGGGTTTCAAAACTCATGTGAGGGGCTATTGGTGCCATCCTCACATCTCAACATCCCCATCAGCTTCACTTCTGACCTTCACATTTTCAGCTGAATGTGCTTAGAAGCCTACCTACATCCACAAACCCTCACCAGGGATGCTCTGATCACAGGGAGACTTTGCTGTGTGTTTGGTTGAATGTGGTTAGAAGCCCCCTTTACACCTTCATGCTGAAGGAAACAGCTGTGACTGGACATTGGGGGATGAGACATGTAGCCCTTCAGTCCTTATATGTGCTATTTAATCTCAGTTCTAACACTTAAAGGGGGCTATTGAAAAACCAGGGGTTCTGCTTTTTGCTGCTACCTCTTAAGGTCTTTTTTTAAAGAGGGTGGACACACTGGTGGCCCAATGCCAGCAATATAAACTTAGATTCTAGTTATTTGTGTGGGTAGCTCTCACTTCCATCCCTGCAGACATTTTAAAATAGTTTCTCAGTGTGAACCAGAAAATGACCTAGCCATACAATGGTTGTCTCTTCCAGGATACTCCATTCTGTCCCCCCTCCCCTCCATGATCAGACAGCATTCTATGGCCATTGAACACACACAAAAACCTTACCGGACTGTTTGGGGGGCATCCCCCCCAGCATTTCCCCCTAAATATTTTTTTGTATGTATGCAAAGCTTGTGATTCTCTTGATTCATCACCTATGCACACGAGGGAATTACTTCCCTCTGAAGACCAGAAATTTAATGGACAATATGCAGGTTAGAGGTGGGGCTCAAGTTTGTATTTTCCACTAATCAAATATCAGCTTAATTAACTGCTCCCTCGTAACCCAAATGTAGCATTTATTGCATGCAGGTGCTTTGTGCTCCACTGGCATGTATGTGTACCAGTTGCACTTTTAAATGTTTATTTTTTGGGAAAAAAAACATATTTCATACGGAATAAGAACTAGTTAAAAACAGCATGTGTACGGATCACTTTTGTTTTTTTATGGGGGGAGGAGAGGGAAAACACTGCTGCCCTGTTACACCTAATTAAAGCTTAGATTACTCCACCCCCCCCAATGGGCAGCTATAACTTCTGCCTTGGGAGACCAAAAACTGGCATCAAAAGAAGCCCAAAAGTTGGGTACTCATTTGAGGACCAAGCGAGACAATACAAGAAATTGTGTGATCACATGTCATGTGCTATCAAATGTGGCAAATGAGTTTCAGTGTAAACAAATGTAAAGTGATGCATATTGGGGCAAATAATCCTAATTTCACATATACGTTCATGGGGTCTGAACTGGCAGTGACTGACCAGGAATGAGACCTAGGAGTTGTAGTGGTTAGCTTGATGAAGAGGTTGACCTAGTATGTGGCAGCTGTGAAAAAGGCAAATTCCATGCTAACGATCATTAGGAAAGGGACTGAAAATAAAATTGCCGATACCATAATGCTGTTATACAAATCTATGGCGCAACCACACTTGAGATACAGTGTACAGTTCTGGTTGCCTCACCTCAAAAAGGATATTGTACAGCTGGAAAAGGTTAGAAAAGGGCAGCCAAAATTATAGAGGGGATAGAGCAACTCCCCTATGAGGAAAGGTTACATATCTGAGGTTTTTTTGTTTAGAAAAAAAAAGCAAGTACTGTATAGTGTAGAGAAAGCAGATAGAGAGAAGCTGTTCTCCCTTTCTTATAATACTAGAGCTCAGGGACATCCAATGAAGCTGAATGTTCAAAGAGTCAGGTCAGACAAAAGAAAGTGCTTCTTCACACAGCACATAGTTAAACTATGGAAGAGGTAGTGATGGCCACCGCCTTGGATGGCTTTAAAAGAGCAGCAGACAAATTCATGGAAGACAAGGCTATGTACTATATCCTCAGTCAGACACAGAATACTCTGAATACCAGTTGCTAGAAATCACAGGTGGGGGCTGGCCTATAGCCAGGAGGGGGCAAATGGGGGCACCCCCCCTAAAGCTGTGCTTTCCTTCCCTCAGATTATTTTTGGGGAAGAAATTGTCTTTTTAATGTATGACATGACAGACAAGGACAACCTCCATTTAAAGAATGATAGCTTGTTTTAGGAACAGGAGCAGTTGAAGAATATTTAGTAAAAAATTTAGTGAATAAGGCAGGGTGAGGGCACCTTATCTGGAAGAGCCCCCCAAAGTCTGGTCACTCAAGACTTTCCCTGACTAAGGGTGGTTTTGCATGATCACAATCAACCTATAACTACGTAAGTGATGCCTGTATACCCCCTGAAGAGTTAAATATTAGAACTATACAACACTGGTTACTAGTTCCCAGTTCTTTATTTGCTTGAAAGTTCAAAATACTAAAAAAGAAGAAAGGATCACAGGTATAGCAACTCCAAAGCAAAGTTAACATGTCTCTGAACCCCCAAATATATGTTGGGGTACCCCACATCATATGTCTTCATGATCTGGGGAATCTCCCCATCAAGAACAATAACAAATTTATTGGATCAAAATTATCAGGCTTCTGAAACACTCATTATTGCATATTGATGTCATAAAATCAAAAAATAAGTAACTGTGGGTGCCCCCCCCCAAATCTGCTCTAGGACAGGACATATCATACATCCCAGGAAAGGGGAGAGTGTCCACTATGAGATTCCAGTGCTTGTCGCCTGGCCCAGAGCTTCTGCTGGGTGCACGGCACAGATAGGGCATCTATGCACAACCAAAATAGACAAAAACATGCAGAAAAAGTAAGTAACCCGGGGTACCCACCCCAAAATCTGCTCTAGGCCAGGACAAATCATACATTCCAGTAAAGGGGAGGATGTCCTCTATGCTTCCTGTGCTTCCTGCTTGGCCCATTGCTTTTGCTGAGCACAGAGCACAGATAAGGGCATCTATGCACAACCAAAATAGACAAAACTGTGTAGACAAAATAAGTAACTGAGGGTCCCACTCCAAGTGCATCAATGCACAATCATAATAGAGAAAAACCTGCAGAAAAAAATAAGTAACTGGGGGTGCCCAACCCAAAATCTGCTCTGGGCCAGGACATATCATATACCCTAGGAAAGCGGAGGGTGTCCTCTATGAAATGCCAATACTTCCAGCCTGGCCCAGAGCTTCTGCTGGTCACAGGGCACGGATAAGAGCATCAATGCACAACCAAAGTAGACAAAAAGATGCAGAAAAAAATAAGCAACTGGGGGTGCCCACCCCAAACTTTGCAGGACAAAACATACACCCCAGGAAAGGGGAGAGTTTCCTCTATGAGATGCCAGTGCTTCCCACCTGACACAGATAAGGTATCTATTCACAACCAAAATAGACAAAATAAGTAACTGGGAGTGCCCACCTCAGAATTTGCTCTGGGCCAGGACAAATCATACATCCCAGGAAACAGGAGGTTGTTATCTCTGAGATACCAGTGCTTCCCTCCTGGCCCAGAGCTTTTACTGGGCGCAGGGCACAGATAAGGGCATCTATATACAACCAAAATAGACAAAAAGATGCAGGAAACAACAAGTAAGTGGGGGTGCCGGTCCCCCAATCTGCTCTGGGCCAGGACAAATCATACACCCCCCCAAAATGATAGGGTGTCCTTTTTGATGCTCCAGTGCTTATGGCCTGACCTAGAGCTTCTGATGGGTGCTAGGCATAGATACGTGTGTCTATGCACAACCCAAAGAGACACAAGCATGCAGAAATTGAGGGTGTCCACCTGAAAATCTGCATTGTGCCAGGACAAATTGTACATCCCAGGAAGGGGGAGGGTGTCCTCTATAAGATGCCTGTACTTCCCACCTGACCTATAGTTTCTGCTGGGCGCAGGGACTCCTAAGGGCATCTATGCAGAACTAAAATAATGAAGAGCACGTAGTGAAAAATATGGAATTTGGGATGACCACTTCAAAATCTGCTGTGGGCCATGAAACATCATTCACCTGAGCAAAGGGGAAAGTGTTCTCAACAAGATGCCACTGCATCCTGCCTGGCATGGATTTTCTTGTGGACACACAAAAGGGATATGGGCATCTATGCACAACAAGCAATGTAGAAAGTATATGAGGAACTGCAGGTTCCCACCCCAAAACATGCTTTGGGCACTACAAGTCATACATGCATGCATGTGGGAGAGGGTTCCCACCCAGTTCAGAGCTTCTTTTGCATGTACAGCATAGATAAGGGCATATATGTATTAGAAAAATAGCAAATTTGTAGAGGAAAGAAAATAAGAAACTGGAGTGCCCATCCTAAAAGATTATTTGGGGAACCACAAAACATACTTCCATGCATATGGGACAGTGTGTTCTATGAGATGCCATCCATGCATACTTTAGAGTGCCATCTATGAAATTACATCTTCTTCAAGAAATCATTGTTTATGGACGCTGCCACGAGTCCTTCTGTCACCAACACCAATGTCTTTTAAAAATAATAAGTGAGCTATAACAAGATAAGTAACAGGGAAGACCAATACAAAAATTAAACATTAAAAAAATCCACATAGATCATAAACACTGGCCATAAGCACTGAAGTATTATAGAGGACATCCTATCATTTTCTGGTGTATTTGATTTTTCTTGGCCCAGGGAAGATTTTGTGGTGAACACCCCAGATACTTATTTTTTCCTTCACTTTTTGTCTCTTTTGATTGTGCGCAGATGCCCTCATCATTGCCCTGTGACCAGCAAAAGCTCTGGGCCAGGTGGGAAACACTGGCATCTCGTAGATGACATCCCCCCCTTTCCTGGGGTGTATGATTTGTCCTGGCCCAGAACACATTTTGGGTGGGCACCCTCAGTTACTTCTTTTGTCTACACATTTTTGTCTATTTTGTTTGTTCATAGATGCCCTTATCCATGCCCTGCACCCACCAGAATGTCTGAGTCAGGTGGAAAACAGTGGAATCTCATAGAGGATACCCTCCCCTTTCCTAGGATGTATGATTTGTCTTGTTCCAGAGCAGATTTTGGTGCCGGCACCCCCAGTTATTAATTTTTTCTGTATCTTTTTGTCTATTTTGGTCGTGCATAGATGCCCTTATCTGTGCCCTGAACCCAGCACAAACTCTGGGCCAGGCAGGAAGCACTGACTTCTCATAGGGGACACCCTCCCCCTTCCTGGGGTTTATGATTTGCCCCAGCCCAGAGCAGCTTTTGGAGTGGGCATCCCCAGTTACTTATTTTCCCCTGGACATTTTTGTCTATTTTGCTTGTGCATTGATGCCCTTATCTGTGCCCTGCGCCCAGCAGAAGCTCTGGGCCAGGTGGGAAGCACTGGCATCTCATAGAGGACATCCTTTCCTTTCCTATGGTGTATGACTTATCCTGGCCCACCCTCAGTTTCTTATTTTTTTATGATTTTATGACATCCCTAAGTTACCATTTACTCTTTTAAAGCACTCACTGTACTCACAGTCACAGTGGCTATTTTTCCTTCATTTTCTTGACCAGTGGTGTAGCTAGCATATTTGACACCCAGAGCGGATCATTTTTTAATACCCCCCTCATCTATACGACAAAATTATTTTCAGTAATTATAATGAAATGAGACGAATAATAATAATGGCCAGAAAAGAAATGCAGACAGTGAAAATTTGAACTAAAATACGAAGTAAAATTTGCACTTACCAAACTATTACTGGTTGTATTGAAAATCAGAGTAAAGCTAAAGAAGAACAACAAAGCAATTATAATGCCAAAATACAATTTAAATAACATCCCAGAAGAATATAAAGATCAAATAAGGAACAGGTTTGAGGCTTTAAACTTAGTTGACAGAGATCCAGAAGAACTATGGAGTGAAGTCAGGTCAGAGACATTATCAGGGAAGAATGCAAAAAGACAATACCTCTAGTTAAAAAGAGAGCAAAACCTCAATGGATGACTGAAGAAACTCTTAAAATGGTTAAAGAGAGAAGGAAAGCAAAAGCAAAAGGAGATAGAAACACGGTCAGAACCCTAAATGCAACAATACAGTGACTAGTATGTAGGGACAAAGAGAACTATTACAATAGTTACTGTATAGAAATAGAAGAGGACAACAAAAAGGGTAGAACAAGAGCCCTATTCCAAAAGATTAGAGAAATGAAAGGGAAATTTAAACCAAGAGTGAGGATGTTGAATAATCAACAGGGAATACACTGACTGACCGAGATGAAATAAAAGGAAGATGGAAACAATACACTGAAGAACTCTATAAAAGAGATGCCAGGAAGACAGATTCATTCATGGAGGAACCGTATGATGAAGAACCAGAAATTTTAGAATGTGAGGTGAAAGCTGCTCTTAAAATACTTGGAAGAAACAAATCACTAGGAACAGATGGCATACCAATAGAGTTGCTACAAGCTACTGAGACTGAATATGTCCATATTTTGACAAAAATCTGTTAAGAAATATGGAAACTAAACAATGGCCCACAGACTGGAAGCATTCAATATGCATCCCTATTCCAAAGAAAGATCCCAGGGAATGCAGTAATTATCGACCTATTGCCTTAATATCTCATGCAACTAAAGTAATGCTCAAGATTCTACAACAACGGCTCTTACCATATATGGAGTAAGAAATGCCAGACGTCCAAGCTGGATTTAGAAAGGGAAGAGGCACCAGAGATCATATCGCAAACATACGTTGGATAATGGAACGGAGCAAGGAATTTCAGAAGAAAATCACCCTGTGCTTTATAGATTACAGCAAAGCCTTTGACTGTGTAGATCATGAAGAACTATGGAATGCTTTAAAAGAAATGGGGGTGCCACAGCATCTGATTATCCTGATGCACAACCTATACTCTGGACAGGAGGCTACTGTAAGGACAGAATATGGAGAAACCAATTGGTTCCCCATTGGAAAGGGTGTGAGACAGGGGTGTATTTTATCACCCTATTTGTTTAATCTATACGCAGAACATATCATACGGAAAGCAGGACTGGACCAAGATGAAGGAGGTGTGAAAATTGGAGGGAGAAATATCAATAATTTAAGATATGCAGACGATACCATACTACTAGCAGAAACCAGTAATGATTTGAAATGAGTGCTGATGAAAGTAAAAGAGGAAAGCACAAAAGCAGGACTACAGTTGAACATCAAGAAGACTAAAGTAATGACAACAGAAGATTTATGTAACTTTAAAGTTGACAACGAGGACACTGAATGTGTCAAAGATTATCAATACCTTGGCACAGTTATTAACCAAAATGGAGACAATAGTCAAGAAATCAGAAGAAGGCTAGGACTGGGGAGGGCAGCTTTGAGAGAACTAGAAAAGGTCCTCAGATGCAAAGATGTATCAACAACAATCTTTATTTACAGTTAACCGACCACAAATACAAAAACATGGTATTAAATATTAAAGATAAAAAGATAAAAATGCTTAAAATCAGAAACTAAAGCAGACAAAAAAACAATCCAATTGAGTTAGTTGCCATTTACAATCTTACAGGGTTTGATTAAAATGGCCAGGTTCAGACATTTTGCTACTTGCATGGTAATTGCCTTGTCAGAACCCTCAAGTAGAGCGATCAGAAGAGACTCAAGGGGGCGGCCAGGGAAGGACTGCATAATTGGATATATTAGATCTTTTCTGGGCCCTGCATAATATCTACAGTTGAACAAAACATGTAAGATAGACTCCACTTCGACGTTATTGCAGGGACAGCGTCTATTGTTGCTTGGGATTTTATTGTATCTGCCCTCCAAGAGTTTAGATGTTAGGGCATTAAATTGGGCCAATGAAAATGCCCTCCTATACTTGGGAACAGATAACCAGCTAAGATAGGGCATTCCATCTTTACAAGGAAGTCCAGATAGGCCCAATGTCAGGGAGGAGCAGGGGCCCTGGGCAGCTGCCAAGAGCTCTTGGGTGTCAATATCCGCTAGCCTCTGTTTAACTATTGCCTTAGCACTTCCAAGCTCCATAGAGAGCAAATCAGAGGGAGAGAGACCTACTGAGATAACTTTTTTGGCTACCGCCTTTGCCCAAGATGGCTCAAAGGAATCTCTCATTACCAGGGATGTAAAGGGGCTTTGAGTGTCTGCAAGGCAGCAGCGAAGCCAGTATTGAATAACACAAACCCAAGCTGAGCATTTCAGAGAGTTAAGGCCAGCCTCCAGATTGAGGGTAGCTCCAGAATCCCGTTCCGTGCCCGGTACTTGCCGGGCAAAGGGGCGAGTTTGCGGCCGCAGCCGAAGCCCAGGCCGCCATCAGGGGTGTGTGTGTGTGCACCCGGCACGCCAGCACACCATCGTGACACACAGAAAGGAGGCGGGGCAGCTGAAGGCCATTTAAGGCCACTCCACCAGCCTCCCGCCCTCCTTTGAATTTTGGCGGCGGCTGAGGCACGGTGCGGGGAGCCTTCCAGCACGAGCAAGGCGCGGGAGGCCTTCCAGCCCCAGCGAGGTCTTTGATGTGCCGGCCTTGCGGGGGCGGTGGCAGCGAGGCGCGGGAGGCCTTCCAGCCACGGTGAGGCACGGGAGGCCTTCCAGCCGCGGCGAGGCCTTTGATGTGCCGGCCTTGCTGCTGCGGCGGCGAGGCGCGGGAGGCCTTCCAGCGGCAGCGAGGCGCGGGAGGCCTTCCAGCCACGGCAAGGCCTTTGATGCGCTGGTTTTGCGGTGGCGGCAGCAGCAACAGGAGGCCTTGCGCGAGGCCTGGCTGAGGAGCCCTAGGGCGGCAGGGCCTTTCTGGGCCAGCAGTGGATGTGAGGAATCAAGGAGTCCTCGCTGCACAGGCGGGAGAAGCGACTCCGAGGCTTCGGGGGGGAAGCCGGTGGCTCAGTGAGGCCGGGCGGCGACAGCAGAAGCAGCCGTGATCCTGGCCAGGGAAGCGGCGTGGGACCCCATTGGGCGGCCAGGCCTTTGCGTGCAGCGGCGGCGATCCCTCATCTTTTCAGGAGAGGCGCAGTAGCGGCGGCGGCGAGGCACAGCAGCGACGGGGAGTGGCGCAGCAGGCACTCAGGCCAGGACATTTAAATTTGTTTTTGTGAGCTCTTGCTGGGGGGGGGGTGGCTAGCGCTAAGGGACGATCAAGCGGGTCTCAGGCCCCCACTGCCGACTTTAGCAGAATAGTAGAACAGGTAAAGCTGGGGTGGTGGTAACATAGGTAACGCCTGGGCAGTAACAGCGCAGGTAAAGCCTGGGCGGTAGCAGCGCAGGTACACAGGTACAGCTGGGTGGTGTGTGTGTGTTTGGTGCACTGAGTGGGGCAGCTACATGAAGTGGAATTTTATCCTACCTAAATGTCCCTTGTGTATGCCTCAAGGATGTACCTCGTACCTGTTTGCAGATGCCCAACAGTGGAACAGAGCCAATGCACTTCATGCGCTGGTATTGCTATGATTATTTCACCATTTACAGGGATCCCGGACCCTGGAGAGGGAGGATTGTAGCTCAGTAACAGATCACTTGCTTTGCATACAGAGGGTCCCCAGGTGCAGCCCTCAGCGCCTCCAGT
Organism: Rhineura floridana; assembly: GCF_030035675.1. Lineage (NCBI taxonomy): Eukaryota > Metazoa > Chordata > Lepidosauria > Squamata > Rhineuridae > Rhineura > Rhineura floridana. Next base: position 163,024,227 of record NC_084481.1, on the reverse strand, counting down.
TAGGGCCAGGAGATACTTCTGTTGGGGTCCCCTTCCCATTACAGAAAGCAAAATAGGAATAGACTCCTTTTCTTGATACTGAAGTGTATTTTTAGTTTAAACTAAAGGTTACTTTTCAGTTACCAATTACCTAGAGAGGTAATGGGCTATCTGACACTGGGGGCATTCCAAGGGCAGCTGGACAGCCATCTGTGGGGATGCTTTTATTAAGGGATGTACTGAGAAGGCCATTCCACTTCCACACTGTTTTTGCAAACCAGGAAAGTTCAGAGAAGGGGTTAGTCAATTAGGGAGAACTTGAGGAGATGAGAGGGGCAAAAATTTGCCTGCACTCCCGCACCCTCCTGCTGCCTGTGGCCACCACTTGTTTTGCAGAATAACCTAGAAAGATGCTCTGTCATAACGTAGCGGCCATTTGGATTGGAGCAATGCAATGTAATTACAAAGAGCAGAGGCTTTTTGAGGAGGGTGGGTGGCAGCTGGAGACAGAAAGGAGGCTGCAGGAGCCAGTAGGGATCCCAGTTAGTGCTGCAACCTCACCTCCAAAACTACCTCAACTCCAAAATGCAAAGGGAACTCATCCCCTCTTTTTCACTGTTAAGCTTCTCCTCCCCAAATACGTTCTTCAAAACCCAAGTAAAAATATACAAACCTTTCCATCAGTTAAGTCCCATAAACCTCTATCCTAAGACCCATTTAATCTGTGATATTCTGAGTAAACATACATAGGATTCTGCTGTATGTGTGCAATCACATGCACCCTTCCAGGGGAAGAAGTAACGATACACTCAGGGGGATTTTCTCATAAGTAAGTATGCATAGAATTGGTCCAATTCATATTTCTCTGAGTAAATTATTTAAACATAATGGAATTCTTTTCAGTAATCACGTGCAGGCTGCACATTTGCTTGCATCTTCTCTTTAGCTAGTTTACAAACTGGTCTGTAGATAAGGTGCCCACCTTTTTTACAGGCCTCTAGTCCTGTGCTTTTATGAGTCATTTGATCTGCAGACATTAGAAGATGACATTGCTCAACTCCGTGCCATCTAATAACTGCTGAATACAAACCTACTATTAAAGGCACAACAAGCAGCCAGAAGGATATGTGGGGACAGGGCCCATCAAGGGAGTGGGAAGCAGCCCCCAGCAGAGGCTGCTCAAGAAAAGTGTCCCTTCCCAGCTACGCTCGAGGGCTATGGACCTTGCTTGCAGACTGCCCAGTTATGGGGAGACTCATTTTATGATGTGGTTTTTCTTTATTATGCGGTTTTCTGGATCCTATGGATGCACTGGTCCAGAGGACAATTGATGAAGACATACTGCTCTCTCAGTGCCCTCCCGTATAGTGCCCAAAGTGGCAGTGGGCAAAGTCTACCTGATTCACCATCCGGCATACAAGTGGGGTCAGTCAGTGATGCCTTATGGGCAAGCGTGGCAGCTAATCTGCCTGCATTGCCAGCTGTTACACACGGTGGATTTTGAGCTGCTGAGTTTTGCCCTTTAAGTCAACTATGCAGCAGAGCATTACCTATGGGCTGCTGTATTCTTGCATGGAGCACTTCAGCCCCTTCTTGGAAGGGACAGTCAGGAGACGAGAGGGCTCAGAAGCAGTGGGGCACTACTTTCATGATTTACAGTTCATGGGTAGGGCAGACTTTGGATGCATGTTAGCACCTGATGGCACAGTTTATAGCGTAGCTATGAACTGGGGAGTTCCTTTGGCAGCTGGGGAAATGGAGGATCCTGCCCCAGTGTTCACCTTCCAGGGTATTAAGATTGACTTTTGGACCCAGGGCTGCAGGCTGCCTGGGAAAAGCTTGAACTGTTGCAGATCAAGATCCTGGAGTTTTCAGGGGCTGGGGAAGGTGTTTGCTTTCTGCCCTTCAGGTGTTGGGGGCCTTCTACGGTGGGGTTTATGGTGCCATAACAGGGATTTCACAGCCTTACCACAAGTTCAAAGTTTTTGGCTGCCTTATGCGCCAACCTGTGGTGTGGCCTCCTCCTTTCCTGCGGCGGTGTTTCAGTTAGAGGAAGGACCGACTCTGCTAGTCCCATACCGCATACTGGGAGATGGGGGAGGGGAGTCAAAGATGGCCATATGCCTATCTGCTGCCCCAGCATGCTCACCAGCTATCAGAGGGCAGGAGGGGATTCCTGGGAGTTAGGGGCTGGCAGGGGCTGTGCAAAGTGTGGCCTATTCCTATGAATCACGTGCTGGAATTCATCACAGATGGTAGGAGTGTAGCTTGTCTGTCAGTGTGTGGCAAGGTAGGCTGGCAGGGGGCCTTTAGGACCATTCAGATGTCTTGGGATATGTCATGTGCTGGCCAGCTGGCCCATGCACACCCCCATACCCCTTATCCTCATCCTCCATGTTCACCTGACCCGCCAGGGATTGTTGATCAGGGAGGTGCCCTGTGACCATCATGCTTCAAAGCTCATCAGTTGCATGTAGCGGCCCTCACACTTAATTTTGGAGCCTTCCGGATGGGGGGCGAGGGTGTTTGGGGGCCAGGTCAGACTTCCCTTCGAGCCATCCTGCGGTCCAAGGTTTGTTTCCAGGCAGACCAGGGGTACAAGAGTCACTCCACATTATTTTACCCTCCCCCTGGACTGGACACTTCCCCATAACGGCGTCATAGTGTTTTTGGCCTGAAGCTACAGGCCTGGTTGCCTGATATTCAGGGGGAGGGATCTTCCCTCATAAAGTTTCAGTCTAGTGTCGCAGTGCCTGGAAGCAGACCCATGGGAGTTTGAGGGACATGCTCCTCCGGAATTGGGGTTGCCTACCCGGCAGTGGAATTGCCTACCTGGGACGGTCTATTTGGTTTTGGTATATGCAGGTGCACACCGTCGGGAGGTGGAAGTAGGGGGCGCATGGAATACATTCACCCTGGGGGCGAGTCTGAAGGTCCACGACCCAACTGTTCATGATTGTTTCTGTTTTGGCAGGTTGCTGGATGGGGATGGAGCAGATGCGCAGCCTACTCTGCAGCCGTGGCATGATCTCATAGGCTGGCCTTGGGGCCGCAAACGCACATTGGTTCACAGCTGGGCCTCTGATGGTGGGCCACAGTTTGGTGGCTGGGTCGACAGAGTATGCACTGGAATGGTCTCCTACCCATGTTGTTCCAGCAGGGTTCAGGGCGGAAGGTTCTGCAGGTGGTGGTCATTCCCCTGGGTGGGAATTACCTTGGTTACTGAAGGGCAAGACATGTGAGGACATGCAGTTGAGGCCACAACAGCCTCTGGTCGTCTGCTGTGGTCAGACAGGAAGGGCAAGGCCCTCAGTGGCAGGCATGTGAGGACATGCAGTTGAGGCCTCGGTAGCCTTGGGTCGTCTGCTGTGGTCAGACATGGAGGGCAAGGCCCTCAGTAGCAGGCATGCGTGGACATGCAGTTTGTGGGGCAATGATGGCATCTTCCTGATGGACCTGCAGAGGGGTCTGCACGAGATTCTTATTGGGTGTGGGGTAAAGGGAGACTAAGCAGAGACTTGTCCCCCTTTTGTGGCAAAGAAGTGCGGGAAAAGGTTTAAAGGGAAAGGGCAGCTAGGTGACACCTTTAGGCACCTTTGGGGGCGATTGGCGGTCCGGGGGCCTGCAGCTCAGGGCTATATGGCCCAGGGGGCAGAACACGGGCCGCCTTTGGGGCCAACGTGCCTCATCCGCTCGGAGTTTCAGGGCTCCGGGGGCGGTGATGTGGGTTGGACCCCCTACACATCTTCAGGGTGTGGCCTGAGCTGGGGTCTGGCACAGGGCAGCCCCGGGCTCAGGCAAGGTTTAGTCTCCCTATGGCTGCAAGCAGGCTTTGCCTGGATCATCAGAATGCTCCCGCACTTGATTTCCCCTCTGCAGGTTCATTATTCTAATTGATTCCGTTTAATAAAGTGGCCCATGATTTAACCCAATGAATGGTGTTTGTGTTTTATTTCGGCAATAGGCCGCAAACACATCTTGGGACACCAAAAATGGACCTGAGGAAAAAAGACTGAATTCCTTCAAGTGAACCCTTGAGGTATGGGAACCAAATTGGTGCCCCGTAGAGAATCGAAGGGACTATCTTGGTTCTGTAAACACGGATGACTGCTGGCAAGAATGCAAAGATGTATCACTGAACACTAAAGTCAGGATCATTCAGACCATGGTATTTCCGATCTCTATGTATGGATGTGAAAGTTGGACAGTGAAAAAAGCGGATAAGAGAAAAATCAACTCATTTGAAATGTGGTGTTGGAGGAGAGCTTTGCGCATACCATGGACTGCAAAAAAGACAAATAATTGGGTGTTAGAACAAATTAAACCAGAACTGTCACTAGGTTATCATACTTTGGACACATAATGAGATGACGTGATTCACTGGAAAAGACAATAATGCTGGGAAAAACAGAAGGGAGTAGAAAAAGAGGGAGGCCAAACAAGAGATGGCTTGATTCCATAAAGGAAGCCACAGACCTGAACTTACAAGATCTGAACAGGGTAGTTCACGACAGATGCTGTTGGAGATCGCTGATTCATAGGGTTGCCATAACTCATAGTTGACTTGAAGGCACATAACAACAACAACAAAACAAAAATATTTCACCTCGCAGTTCACACTCTGTTTCACTGTTTTAAATTTTAAACACAAATAAAATCTCCAAGTAGTCACATAGAATGACAGAATTGAAGTAATTCAAGTTCTGTTTCTTCATCTTTACAATCACTGTGCTATCATTGTAAACCTTCATAAGATTGGGCTGCGCGAACTGCAAACTTCTTTGAAAGGGTTTCTCTAGCTTGGACACCCCCACGTGCCGACTAGAAGTTGATACGAGGGTTACCAGGTCAGAAGTATCCCAAACCCTGAGATTTTGGGGGCGGGCCCGAGTGATGTCATGGGCAGGTCCAAGTGATGCCATGGGGCAGGTCCAAGTGACATCATGGGGTGGGTCCAAGTGATGTCACAGGGTGGGTCCAGGTGACGTCATTAAGCATGGTACATTAAGCATCAACCACAGTTGCTTGGTGCATACAATGCATACAAAAACATTTATCTGATTGGAAATTAAGATAGAAATCTTAGCTAAAAGATGGAGCCTGGGTAGGGAACATTTAATCTAGCCAATTAGCTTCTGGCAAAAAGGGTTCAAGTGCCCTCAGGCCAGGCCAGGCCAGTCACCAGAAGGCCACTGTAGGAAGAAAGGAGCCTAGTGTTGTGGAGATGTTAGATGGGAGCACTCAGGAATAAAGATGGATGCCCCCGAAGAGCTGCAATTCTGAGCACACTTACTAAGGGACTAAGCCCCATAGAACTCAATAGGACTCATTTCTCAGTAGATATGGTTTAGATAGTGTTGTTGGTAAACCTTGACAAGGGATCCTCTGCATAGATATCCATATCCTATGAATGCCCTGCCTGGAATGCCCTGCACAGGAGGAGAGTGGGACCCCAGGGGAGATGCAGCATCCACTCTATTACATGATCAGGAAACACAAAGAAAACAGAAAAAGAAAAGGGAAAAATGTATAAATGTTGAAAACTAAGAAAATGAATGACACAAATTAGTAGAGCTATGCAAGGAACTTTTCCCAGAGTGTCTACTACTAATGCACTGTTGAAGTATTGAAGACTTCAGAAAGTACACTAATATGCGATGTACATGCAAAATACATTAAAAAAATAAGAACACCCTGGGCACCAGAAACACAGAAAATTTTGCTCCACTGCCACATTCATTTGCCCAAGGAAGGTGGTGAGGGTGGAGAGAGGTAATACAGAAAACCAAAAAGAAACAGCTGCCGGACTGGAAATGAAATGAAGCAGGTAAACAGTAGGTTTCTGCAGGTCACAAGCTGCAGTACACACCACCCAACTAACATTGTGCACCACCCACAGTAAAGCGTTTCCACTGGAGACTTCCGGGAAGGATTGCTTCGCTTGTGCCTGCCTCTGAGACGAGCTCTCATCTCAGAGGAAGCTTTTTCAGTTTTAAAACCAGTCAAAAGGTTTTTTTTGACTGGTAAAAACTTTCTCCCAGGCAAGGGAGAAACGAAGAGATCATCCACAAGCTTCGTTGTGTTTGTTGGGGGACTTGAATTCATTAGGATTGCCTATGAACGAAGGACCAGCCAGCAACATCGGACGAAGCCAAGGAATTTCAAGCAAGCTCAAACTGATTAAGCGAGACGTTTTTCTTTTCTTCAAAGAAAAACAGATTTAACAGGCAAGCATTCTTCTTTCTATCCTTATCATTTGGCTTAAATTGTTGCAGTAAAAGAGATTTGTTAAAAGAATCAGCAGTAAAGAATCCCTGGGTGAGTTATAACTTTTCTCTTTTATACACGGAATTAAGGCGGAAGGAAATCGAAATAGCTTATCTTTGTTTTTATTGCAAAAAGCTGGCCTGGAATTGAGAATTATAAAGATACAAACGGATGAGAGATATCTAATCTGAGGAGAAAAAAATTGATTTATATGAACTTTTGAGTATTATATGTCTGGGACTATTTTTTCTGGTCTACTTCATTTTGACGAATCTGCTTGTTCTTTATGCCACTAACTATTTGGATGCTGTGAACTAAATTTGTTTTGCATTCTTGGACACATAAGAGATAAGGCAGTTTGTGCTGTCTATATTATGATGTCATCAGGTTTGGAATATTAACTCCTTTGTTGCTGGAAAAAGAAATAAATTGCTCTTTGCTTGGGAATAGTGCTATATTGGAAATTGAAGGGTTTTTTTCTTCTTCTTGGTTTTAAAAATGACAATTAAGAAAGTGGCTGAGACCCTGGAAGTAAATATGTTTCAGAAAATAATGGATGAGATTGAGATAACGAAACAAGAACTTAGATATGGTAAACAAGAGATGAAAATTGAATTTGGCAAAATGAAGCAGGAGCTGAAAGAAATAGGGGGTTTTATGAGAGAGGAGGTTGATGAGATCAAAGATATAACTAGACAAGCAATAGAAGAAGAAAGAAAAATTAAAGGGAAGATGCAAGTCCTGGAGATTGGAACAGATATATCAAATGTGGAACTGGAAAAAGATTTGGAGTTTATGGACCTTAGATATAAAGATTACTGTTTGGAATTCAGCGTTGTCCCTGAAGAAATTGATGAAGATATCAGAGATAAAGCTATCAATGTTTCGAAAAAATTTCTGGACTGGAATGATGTGATGGAGCTTGAAATAGAGAAAATTATAGAATTAATTACAGATATGTGACAATGGAAAAACTCTCAAGAGATGTGCTAGTGCATTTCGTAAAAAAGAGGAACAGAGATATGACTTTACAACAACATTTCAGTAACACATTCAGAATTGATGGCAAGGAAATATTTGTGAGGAAGGAAATTCCCATCAGACTCTTATTATACGACTATGACTATGACAGCAAGATTATTATGGATGCAAGGATGGAAGATGGAAGATGGAATTAACACTGATAATGGAAGAATGGCTATTGAAATTACTGGACCTAGCAGACTTGATGAGATGGATTAATCGACATGTTTATTTGGAGAAAAATCGATGGATATATTTCTCAAGGACTGGAAACCTCTCTTTGACTTTTTGCGGAAAGAATAAAGTGATGTTAATGAGATTTGATGATTAATTAAGATAACTACTGGAGGAAAATGATTTTGTAATATATTAAGAGACAGGTTTGTTATATATTATAGACCTATAACTGATCTGCAACAAATCGGAAGTCAACATTTTATTTTATTGTATTAGTTATTAATTTGTTTTTGTTTTGTTTTGTTTTGTTTTTTGAAACTTTGAATAAAAAAATTAATGAAAAAAAAAGTTTTATAAAAAGGATCGTTGTAGAACATTCACCTCCTCAGCAAGGACGATTCGAAGCAGTGATTGCCAGCATTTAATTGGGTTTGGGGGCTTAGCAGGGTTTGTCTCTGTGTTCAGGACTTTCCCGTGGTATCACTCCCTGGCCTCTCTCTCCCTGTGTCTTGTCCTTCACTGCACCCTGGCCTGGCTTGCAGGACATCAACACACTCCTTAGTGCGAAATCCAGCATTTGGCTACTTGGAGAGACCATGTGTAGTGATGAGCAGAAGAATGTCTCCTGGCTAAGTGTTTTTGACTGAAACTGCCATAGACTGACAGAGAGATGTGTTTATGATGTGAGTGCCTTGTTCATGGAAGGTGTCTGTGATGTCAACACCTGTCCAGAAATGGGCTCATTTCACTTGCCTCACCAAGTCAGCAACATACTTTTTGTGATGAAGGTAACTCCTCTTTTAAATATATGCAAAATAGGTGATTTGTCTACTTCAGAATTGTACTGGTCTGGCTATTTGAGACTATTGTTGATATTTGCTAATTAAACAACAAATGTAAAAAAAAAAAAAAGTAAAGCGTTTCCACTAGACGCACAACAGACTAGGATGGATTAATTCAGCAAACAGTTCTGAAACAGGTATGAAGCAGAGTTCGAGAAAATACACATCCAACATTCAAAATCACAGATTGCGGATTAAAAATGGGCAGGGTTGACTAACCGTGCTCCCATTTTCAAAACACAGAGTTGGAAGACGCATGGAAAACCTTTTAAGCGCAAGTGTGTATCCACCCCTGGAAGTGGAATGGGTTGTTCTGCCAATCACTTGCAAAATCTCTTTGAAGCTGAATTAAATAACAAACACACTGAAGATGTTCCCACCAGGTTTTACAGTAAAAAGGGTCGGGGCATGTCTAACATTGTGTGCCAGCATTTTCAGGAGAGGTGGAGATGCACTGGAACCGGCAGAACAGTGAGTGTGTTTCTATCCTAAGAGGCAATAGTCTTGGTCAAAGATGCTGTCTCTTCCTGGTCTAACAAAAGGAAGCCCAAAAATTAACAGTAGCTGTGACCATACCTCTTGGTTACTTCTAAGCTGGGGACTTAATTTTCCAATTTAATAAGCAATCTAAGAAGCTAAGGATTAAATCAGAAAAACAATAAGCATGCCACAGGGGATGCTGACTGTGTGTCAGGAAGGCAGCATGTACATGAACAGATGTACACATTATACAATCTTGTAACGTCTACTAAAATGTAAGCCCAAAGTTTATTTCTTTGTTATATTTTTAAGCTTATATCCCATCCTTCCTCCCAGAGAGAGCCCAGGGTGGCAATTAAAAACACTAAAAGCACTTCAGAACAGCTTAAAAACAAAAGACTTTAAAACAGATCAAAACAACTTAAAAAAATTAAAACAAAACATATTTTAAAAACAACTTAAAACATCTTAAAAAGCAATTTCAACACAGACGTAGACTGGGATGTCTCAACTTCTTGAAAGAGGAAGGTCTTCAGTAGGTGCCAAAAAGATAACAGAGATGGCGCCTGTCTAATATTTAAGGGGGGAAAATTCCAAAGTGTCTGTGCCACAACACTAAAGGTCCGCTTCCTATGTTGTGCAGAATGGACTTCCTGATAAGATGGGATCTGCAAAAGGCCCTCACCTGCAGAGCACAGTGATCGACTGGGTATGTAAGGGGTAAGATGATCTTTCAGATATCCTGGTCCCACACTGCATAGGGCTTCGTACACCAAAACCAGAACCTTGAACTTGGCACGATAGCTACTGCGCAGCCCGTGCAATTCTTTCAGCAGCAGGGTAATATGTTGGCAATACCCTGCCCTACTGAGCAGTTGCACTGCCACATTTTGCACCACCTGCAGCTTCTGGACCAACCTCAAAGGGCAGCCCCACATAGAGCACATTAGAGTAATTCAGCCTGAAGGTTACCAGTGTATGGACAACAGTAGTCAGTCCAGTCCAGAAATGGCTGCAGCTGTCTTACCAGCCAAAGCTGGTAAAAGGCACTCCTAGCCACTGAGGTCACCTGGGCCCCTAGCATCAAATATGGATCTAGGAGCACCCCCAGACTACAAACCTGCTATTTTAGAGAGAGTACAACCCTATCCAAAGCAGGCTGTTGACCAATTAGCTGGACTCGGAAACCAGCAACCCGCAGCACCTCGGTTTTGCTAGAATTCAGACTCAGTTTATTGGCCCTCATCCAGCCCACCACCAAGTCCAGGCACTGGTTCAGGGCTTGCACGGCCTCTCCCAATTCAGATGTTACAGAGAAATAGAGCTGGGTATCAGTGTACTGCTGACACCTTGCCCCAAATCTCCTGATGACCGCTCCCAAGGGCTTCATTTAGATGTTAAACAGTATCGTGGACAATATGGTTCCTTGTGACACCCCACAGCACAACTGCCAGGGGGCTAAAATTTATTTATTTATTTATTTATTACATTTATATACCGCCCCATAGCCGAAGCTCTCTAGGCAGTTTACAGCAATTAAGACAATCATCCAACACTATAATCTGAAAATGACCCTAGAGATAGGATCAGAACCACTGTAAAGCGGTGCCTCCAATTCCTATCTCACCAAGTCAGCTCAGAAGGATACCATGGTCAATAGTATCAAACACCACTGACAAATCAAGTAAGAATAACAGGGTTGCACTCCCCTGTCCTTCTCCTGATAAAGGTCATCCATCAGGGTGACCAAGGCCGATTCAGTCCCATAACCACAATGTCCAGGCACTGGTTGGAATGGGTCGAGATAATCTGTTTCATCCAAGAGTACTTGCAATTGCTGCACTACAACCCTCTCAATCACCTTCCCTAAAAAGAGGGCATTTGCGACCAAGCAGTAGTTGTCACATACCAATGGGTTCAGAGTGGGCTTTTTCAGGAGCAGATGGATTACCACCTCTTTCTGGGTGGCTGGGACCACTCCCTCCCACAAAGATATATTGACCACACCCTGGATCCACTCGGTCAAGCTTTAATAAGTTAAGAAGAGCAAGGGTCGAACACATTGCTGGCCACATCATCACAAGTATCTTGTCCACGTCATCAGGCCACATCAACTGAAACTGATCCCAAGAAGCTGCAGCAGACATTGCATTGGACACCTCACTGGGGACTATAGTAGATGTGAATGGGGCATCAAGTTTGCTATGGAGACGATAAACTCTACAAACAATTCACAGTGGGCTTCAGAACACCACTCTGAAGTGCCATTGCAGTGGGCTTTCAAAGGGTCTAAAACACCATTCCTGGAGTTGATGTTAACAGACCCCAGCCAGTACAAAAAAGCTCCACTGAATGCGATGGAGGCAGAGAAGTGGGCCTTCTTCACCACCCTTACCGCCATACATGGTTATGATGTTTTACTTGTGCCCAATCAGCCTCACAGGACGTCTTTCAGCACTTGTGCTCTAGCTGCCATCCAGCCTGTTTAATTGCCCTTAGTTCAATGGTGTACCAAGGTGCAAACCAGGCTCCACAATGCCAACGAGGGCATTCAGGGGCAACTGCGTTAAGACCCTGACATGTCTCACTGTTCCACAGTGTGACAAGGGCTTCAGTAGGTTCACCTGCTCCATCTACTGGAAACTCCCCAAGGGCATTCAGGAATCCTGTGGATTCCATTAGTCTCCAGGGGCAGACCATCTTAATCTGTTCTAAACAAGTATAAGATTCATATATGTTTTAAAAAGGAAATACAATACAACCTCAAAATAGTGCATAATTTTTTTCCTTGTAACGGAATGGACTCAAGCACTGTGTAAAACTCTAGAAGTTTCTGAAATGTTGCTTCATGCAGACATAGATCCTCAGCCATGTCACTGCACAAAGACCATTAAGAAGAACTTGAGGATTTGGGTCTGAACAGGTGATAGGAAGTTATTTAAGAAGTGCAGAAAAAACAACTCATTTGATGTAAGTTAAACAAAAATGCTGCAGATACCCTTTTCCAAACCTCTTACAAGAAGTTTGGAGAACCTGGCTATTGTCCATGCTGGCCAAAACTGATGGGAGTTGTAATTCAACAACATCTGGAGTGCCAAAAGTTTCCCAGTCCTGCCTTACAAGTTCTCTCACTGAACCAGCTACCCTCTTTGTATCTCAGGTACAGTACATGAATGCAAGCAATTGGGAGGGGGGAGTCAAAAACATGGCAACAACTTTTTATTGGTTATAGTCATAATGGAGGTTGGTGTGGCATAGAGCTAAGGATCCTACTATTGGCAGTCCAATTGCTGGCTGATGTCACATCCCTCCTAGCCCGCCAGCTGGGGACCAGAAGAGAGTTGCTGAGGGATTTGGAGGCCCACTCTAGTATGGGCTGTTCCAGTGGGCTCCCCCACCCACAACCTGGGTGCATGACAGTCCGTCTCAGCCCCCTGAGCTGGAGCTGAGGCCTTTGAGAGGCTCCACCCAAGACCCTGTAACTGGGTCCTCTTATCTGAATATGGATTCTGCTAGGAAACTTAGAGCCAATAAACATGCAGTTGGGCTGGAAGGAGTTAGGAGGAAATATATGATTTATCCAGAATGTTTGCTTTGTCAATGGTATTTTTAATCATCAATGGTAATAGTTCATGGTTTTATAATTTTATCATTAGTTCATATCATCATTAATTATTAATTAGCTTATGCAAGTATATCACATTGCTTTAAGTTACTTTTTTAATCACTTTAATTCCAAGTCTTATATTTTATTTTCTATCAATACCATTAAGCTTTGTACAGCAATAAACCAGTGTATTCATTTCAGGTACAACTTGGAGTTTGTGGTTTTTCCATTGGCTATGCTTTGCTCCTTGTTTCACTGGGTTGCTGCTGAGTACATTGGATTGAAGGATCCAATGAAAGTTGATGCATAGGCCAGAATTTGGCATGGTGTGCATGACCCCTGATTGCATCTCCTGATTAATACCCAGTGCCACTTCCCTACACAAGAGATGGGAAGCTCAGCTGGCCAACTCATTACCAACTCCACTATGACTATAACCAATTTACTAGGCTGGCCTGTATGTCCCAACACTAAGCATCCATCCCTGTCTTTTTTAAAAAACTTTTTTGAATAGGTGTTTCTAGTCATAAAAAAATAACACATTTAGAAGGCTGGGGAAGGCTGAACTGCAGCAACCTGCATTTGATATAACTTCTGCAATTTACTTGCTATGATTGCTGCCTCTTGCATCCCATATCCTCCTGGCCGAGCCTACTCCTGTTCATGTCCCACATCCCAATTTCTTTGATGCTACCAGGAAACCAGTGTCTACTCCCAGTATGTTTAGCAATGTGCATACTGTAAAATGTGTCACCTGTTTTTTTTTTTAAGAGACATGGCTTATCTGTAGGGTAAACTTCCCTTCCCCCTGTTGGAACTGGCTAAAACCAGATGGTAGCTTTTCCTTTGTCTTAGTTTCCATCTCAGGGTAGAAACACACTGTCCTAATGGTTCCAGTGCATCTCCATCTCTCTCTTCTAAAAACTGGGGCACATGATGCTAGTCAACCTCACCCCTTTTTACTATAAAAACCTTGTGGGAGCAGCTTGAGTTTGCCTTTTATTTAATTCAACTTCAAAGAGATTTTGCAACTGATCGGCAGATCAAATCATTTCCCCCTCCAGGTATGGTTAATGGAAACACTTTGATCTGATGACTAGTACGTTCACAGCCTCAGTCTTCATCTGTGTGGTAAAGCTCAGTCCTAGCTACTATGCTATGCTGAGATGCTGTTCTGTTTAATATGAATAAATACATCCACTGAAGTTCTCCTGATGCTTGCTGTTTCTTTGTATTAGGACAGACCTGATGCAGGGTTTCTTCACACAGTGAGTACCTTTTCCCAAACTACGAGATAGTACACCTACAGCAGCCTTCTGTAAATTCATGATGATTATTCCAGGGTCCATTTCTTGGAATATTTCACATTTCCTTATCCCCTGCTTCTGACGTTTCCATCACACCTACCTTTGTTCCTGGAATGTTGTGAGCCAACCACCCTTCAGGCACCCTTTCCTTCTCATCCTATTGCCGTTTACCCTCCACTCCTTTCCATCCTTCACTCACCAAGCTCCACCCATATTCTAAAGAAAGCCTGTTCTCTCACCATTCTATTCTGCCCTTAATCAACAAGCTCCACCCACATTCTAAAGGTAAATCTATTGACTGCTTGCAAGGGACAGAATTTTTCTCCTCATCTGTCTCACATGCAGCCTCCTTCCTATTTTGCTTCTTATCCTATAGCGGCTATAGGGGGCTTTCCTAGACAGGATAAGACACCAGAGTAGGATACTCTGGAGGACTCTTTCCCCCGGTTGACAAAATGACTAGCAATTGTGTTTGGCTGGTACCAATGATCCTATGGAGTACACTCAGTGAGCCTGACAGTCAGATTCTGCCTTGGGGTTTTAGGTATGCCTCTTATGAGGTGACCATCCCAAGGAAACTGACCCCCAGATATGGGCAACAAGAACCGCAAGATATCACCTACCTGCTCAAGGTTGAAGGGAAGAGCCACATAGTGCAGCTCCGGCAAAAGAGGGGCTTTGTCCCTAAAAACTTCCCTGTTTTCACTTACAGTAAGGAGGGGGACCTCCAGGTGGACAATCCTTTCATCAGGGACGACTGTTTCTACCATGGTTTTGTACAGGGCCAACCCTCCTCTCTGGTCACCCTCAGCTTGTGCTCAGGGGGACTCAGGGGTCTGCTGCTATTAGAGAATAAGACCTATGAAATTGAACCGGTGCAGGAATATGCTGTCTTTCAACATGTGGTGTATCAGCTAGAACAAAAGGAAGTTGCTATTCACATGAGGTGTGGGCTGACAGAAAAAGAGAAAAGCCGCCAAGAAGCCATGATCCAGCAGAGACCATATTTATCAGCCAAAACTACTGGAGGAGACTGGTGGACACACTCCAGGTATGTAGAGGTTGCAATTGTAGTGGAACAAAAACTATATATCCAGCTTGGCAGAAATCAAACTTTGATTGGTATGCGTGTTCTAGAGATAATCCATATTGCAAATACATTCTATGAAGCTCTTGGTGTTGTTTTGTCTATAGCAGGCCTGGAGATATGGTCAGAACAGAACCTCATAGCAATTGCTGATGAAATGTCACCATTACTTGACAATTTCAATACTTGGAGAAAAAACACTCTAAATCAACATTTACCAAATGATGCTGGTCACTTATTTGTATATAAGTTTTATGGACAGACAGCCGGATTAGCATTCACAGCAACAATTTGTAACTCTCACTGGGCATCTGGTGTTGAGTCATTCGTGGGTTACAGTGTATCCTTTTTTTCTGTCCTTTTTGCCCATGAATTAGGACATAATTTGGGCATGAACCATGATGGAGAACACTGTAGCTGTAAACAAAAATCCTGCATCATGGCTCCTTTTCCAGAAGAAGTTGCTCTGTTTAGCAATTGCAGTTATAATGATTATTTCAAGCTAAGAAATTCTGAGTGCTTGTTAACTCCACCAAACCCTGATCAACTGTTTAAACTCAAATTCTGTGGCAATAAAATAGTGGAAGACGGCGAGCAATGTGACTGTGGTTCACCAGCTCAGTGTAACTCAGATCCATGTTGCCAGTCCAATTGTATGCTGCACTCAGGTGCCTCTTGTGCTTTTGGACAGTGCTGCGCTAAGTGTCAGTATCTCCCAGCTGGAACTGTTTGCAGAGAAGTGACTAGCACCTGTGATCTTCCTGAATACTGCAATGGGACTTCAGAGTGGTGTCCCGAAGATGTTTATGTAGAAGATGGTGCCCCATGTGACACTGGTGCACACTGTTATCATGGGAATTGTCCTACTCACAGGGGTCAGTGCAAAATGATATTTGGCAAGACAGCAACAGCTGCTCCATACAATTGCTTCCAAGTAATGAATGCTCGAGGTGATCGCTTTGGCAACTGTGGCCTTAGACATGGAACTTATAAAAAATGTAAGGCTGAGAATATCCTCTGTGGCCAAATCCAGTGTGCTAATGTGCAGAAATTACATTCTCTGGAAGAGCACAGAACCATAATCCAAACATTACTTAGCAGTACCCAATGTTGGGGTACAGACTACCATAGTGGAATGGAGAGCCCCAATGCTGGAGCAGTGAGAGATGGCACCCCTTGTGGCAATGACATGATGTGTATTAACAGGGAATGCACAAGTGTGTCCTTCAAGTATTATTGCAATGTCACAAAGTGCCATAATCGGGGGATATGCAACAACCACAAGAATTGTCATTGTGATTATGGCTGGGCCCCTCCTGATTGTCTCAAGAAAGGCTATGGTGGCAGCATTGACAGTGGACCAGTTTCACAAGACACAAGCACTATCTTTGTAGGAACTATTGTAGGAACTGTTTTTGTCATTTCTGCTGCTATTGGCTTGACTTTGTTTTACAGGGCTATACTGCTACAAGAGTTAAGAAGACTGATTTCAAATATCTATCCAACAAAATCAATGCAGGAAGCAAGCACATGGTAGATCAGAGAAGTGAACAATTCACTGTGCGTAAAAAATGGACACTGGAAATAATGGAGAAAAATGCACCAAAAATGGCATCTGCAAGCTTTTTGTTAACATTTTTTGATGCTGCTTTTTAATAGAATTTTTCTCCTGAAAAATCTTGTACTCATCCACAAGAAAAAATAAAATATTTTGCTATGTAGAGGTTGTCCCTATACCTGTAACTCCAGCATTAGGGGGGGGGGAAACCCTCTGAAATGGATACCCACAGCAAAACCACTGTTTTCAATAGGAAGATGCATACTCACGTCAGCCACATAAGCATGTTTTTTTTTTGAATGAGATCCTATTCCCACATTACCTTGGCTGTATCAGGATAGGATCTCAACCAAATCCCCAAAGGGCAGTGGACCAGAAAGTTTTGTTTAGTGAATACACAGCACTGCAAAAATCATACTGATAATAGCAATAGCAAAACACTAATTTTAAAATGACAAAATACAAAAAGCAGTCTACAAGAACAGAATTAACAAAACAAAAAGAAGAGAGCTTCAATACTGAAAGTATAAAAACAAATACATACCTAAAATATATACAACATATAACTTGAAAAATCACACTTTACAATTCATGGGAAATTACTCTTAAGTCCATTCTTGCAGATAAAATAGCTTAATATTCTGAATAATTCCTTCTGAAAAAATTCCACATGTTCTTTCAAATCATTTTGAAGGAATTTCAGAATGGACTCAGCCACCTGTTACTGGAGTACTGACAGCTGAAAGCAAACTGTGTAGCAATCAGAAAGGCAAAAATCTTTCCTGGGAGACCTGTCCTCCCTTTTAACAGAGAAATAAATGGTCCTTTTAGGAAAGGTTTCCATAGTGTAGTTGCATTACTTTGTTGCAGCAAAGCAGGGATTGCCAACTTTTTTGAGACCATGGGTACATTTAAATTGTGTGAGTGCCACGGACACAGCCTGCTCTGGTCATTTCTAATCATGAATTTGCATAAAAATTTGCATTAAAAAACCATCATTAAATGAAAGCTTATATTAATAAGCACAGTAAAAATCACTTATCAACCAGTAGGGTTGCCAGGTCAGAAGCATCCCAAAGCCTGAGATTTCAGGGGTGGGCCCTAGTCATGGGGACAGGCCATAATTATGTCATTAAGCATGATACATTACGCATCAACCACAGTTGCTTGGAGCATACAATTCACACAAAAACATTTCTCTGATTGGAAATTAAGATAGAAATCTTAGCTACAAGATAGAGCCTGGGTAGCGAACATTTAACCTAGCCTACTTGATTCTGGCAAAAAGGATTTAAGTGCCCTCAGCCCAGCCCAGTCAACAGAAGGCCATGGTAGGAAGAAAGGAGCCCAGTGCTGTGGAGATGTTAGATAGGAGCACTCAGGAGTAAAGATGGATGCTCCTAAAGGCTGCAATTCTAAACACACTAAGTCCCATAGAACTCAATAGGACTTACATCTGAGTAGATATGGTTTGGACTGTGCTGTTGGTAAAGCTTGACTAGCGATCTCTGCAAAGGTATCCATATTCAAGCAGGGTTGGCAACCCCCTGTCTGGAATGCCCTGCCCCTACCTTTTAACATGGCTGCTCCAATCGTCTTTACAGATTTGACTCTTCTCTTTCCAAAGAGGCCTGAGAAATAAATAAGAGTAAGAAAATTCTCTACCCTTTTCTGTCTACCTAGTGGGCTGCTATAAACTCACTTTGACAGCCAATCCAATTCCACTGAGTAATAACTGACAGAGAGAAAACACACATGGTTTGATCTATCTTCATAGACAGCTGCTTGGGAACAACAATTGCAGCCACACTTCCCAGTATGTGAATTCTCTTTTACCACTATTGGGCAAGAAGCAAACCATCATGCAACCAACAAGGTGAATCATCAGTGGGTTTATGGGGGTTGAGCTGAGCACATGGAACCACTGTTGTTGCTTCTGTGGATATAAGGGAGTGAGGTTAAAGGTAAATAAAATGCAAACAAAAAGAAAAACAAAAGACAGTGATGATTTCCTAAATGCAACACCGTATCAACCACAGCAAAATTCCTATGAGTAAAGCAGAAAACTCAGCATCCCACAACCAGTCAGCATTCCTAACCAAAAACCAAAACTAAAAAAATCCTGACAGCAGTCAGCCAAGATCACAGAAATCCCCATGCAGCACAACCTGACTTGGGGGTTGCAGTTAGTGCAGAATGCTATGACACAATTGCTGACAAGAGCGAGACCCTATCAGCACATAATACCTCTGCTCTGCAATCTGCACTGGTTTCCAATTTGCTACCAGGCCAAGTTCAAGGTGTGCTTTCCATGCTACGGGTGCCACATAGTACTTTTTCGGCTCTTGTAAGAAATCAGTCCTTTAGTCTGGCAGCACCTACGCTTTAAACTCCCTGCCTATTGACATTAGGCAGACACCTTCATTGTACTCTTTTCAGCATCTGCTAAAAACATTCTTGTTTAGACAAGCCTACCCAGGCAGATTGTTGGTTGCATGACAGTTTGTTAAAAAAGATTCATTGAGGTTTTTTACAATAAAGTGGTATATAAATGTTGTAAATACATAAATAAATTTTGGAGTCAATGTGGGCCTTGGGTCTCTTTCCTCAAAACAAAGGAATCTACCTTACACCAACTCAGGCCATTTGATACCATCTAGTTCAGTACTGATCACATGGACTAGCATTGGTTCTCCAGGATTCAAGGCAATAGTCTTTTCCAGAAATTGAATATTAGTCTTTGCATGCAAAGCATATGCCCTGCCACAGAGCTACAGCCCTTCCCGTTTAAAAAAGTATCTTTTAACATTGTTCTTTTCAATTCACTAATGAATGTACAGCATACATAGGGCAGATTCAACACACATTTGAAGCACATGAATCCCACCACAGAATCATGGGAACTGTAGTTTGTTAAGGGTGGTGGGAACAATAACTATGAGGGGGAAACTATACTTCCCAGGATTCTTTAGGGGAAGTCATGTGCTTTAAATGCATGTTGGATGTGCTTTAAATGTATTATGTGAATCTACTTAACAAACTTTGCCTGCCTGTAAATCGTTTTAATTAATTTTTTAAAATGGAAATGAGCTATAAAGTTTACTGGGTGATCATGGGCTACTCACCATCTCTCAGTCTAATATGCCCCTCAGAGTGAAAACAACAAAGGGGGACCATGACCACCCCAAGGAAAAGGGCACACTTAAAATATAGAGGATATAATAAAGTACAACCATAGTGTGAAATCAGATACTTATTGGGACATGGTATGAAGAAATAATTATATTTATATAAGCATGACTGTCAAAGATATTTATTATTTACGCAACCTGAAGATATTTATAGTGCAATCCTATGCATGCTTACTTGGAAGCAAGTCCCAATGTATTCAATGGGGCTTACTCAAACAGGGAAGTGTACAGAGAACTGCAATCTCAGATGATAAGGAATGTCACTCACCCAATCAAAAATTCAGAATCATGCCTATTTAAGCTATTTTGTAACTGTTTATATTAGTTTTTATGGTTATTGGATTTTAAAGGGATTCATTTCTTATTGTGAGCTGCCTTGGTTTCCAGTCTGCAACCCTACCTCACAGGGTTGTTGGAAAGACTCCATATATATATACACACACACTGGAGATGTGAAAATACATACACGCCATGTAATAGTTTATTGTCAAAACCAGTTGGTCATTGCATAACATTTTAAAAAATCAATATTAATTTCCTACAAAATAAAAGCAGTGATACCTAAATAAGCCCTGCCTAATTGCTTTAAAAAATAGGATTGCAGGGTGACAGAAAGATTTACAACACAAACACAATCCTTTGCTATATTCACTCAAAAGTTCCATTAAGTTACAGCACAATCCTAACCATATCTATTCAAAAGTAAGTCCTATGGAATTCAATGGGGTTTACTCCGGATATGTGGGATTAGCATTGCAGCTTTACTCCCAGAAAAGCAAGTATTGGATTAAAGCTTCATATTGGGAAGGTTTTCAAAATACTGCCCTCTTCAACAGCCCAGGAAAATTTAAACTTGTTTGACTCCTGCACACAAGAGAGAAAAAGACTGACAGCTATATATTCAATTTATGAGATTTTCAGATAAACAGGAAGAAAAAAAAGTTTTCTAACCTTGAAATAGGGCAGAGCTTGGAAAAGTTACTTTTTTAAACTACAACTCCCATCAGCCCCAGCCAGCATGGCCACTGGATTGGGCTGATGGGAGTTGTAGTTCAAAAAAAGTAACTTTTCCAAGCTCTGAAACAGGGTCTAGGTACTGTCTTGTCAATCACAAACTTGACTTCACTTATTAGCTACACACCTGAAAGGGCAGGGTTAGAGCAGCCAGCTAAGAACTCAGTCAAGAAATCAGAAGAAGGCTAGGACTGGGGAGGGCAGCTATGACAGAACTAGAAAAGGTCCTCAAATGCAAAGATGTATCACTGAACACTAATGTCAGGATCATTCAGACCATGGTATTCCTGATCTCTATGTATGGATGTGAAGGTTGGACAGTGAAAAAAGAGGATAAGAGAAAAATCAATTCATTTGAAATGTGGTGTCGGAGGAGAGTTTGTGCATACCATGGACTGAAAAAGACAAATAATTGGATGTTAGAACAAATTAAACCAGAACTGTCACTGGAAGCCAAAATGATGAATGAGAAGACATGATTTACTAGAAAAGACAATAATGCTGGGGAAAACAGAAGGGAGCAGAAAAAGAGGAAGGCTAAACAAGAGGTGGATTGATTCCATAAAAGAAGCCAGACCTGAATTTACAAGATCTGAATAGGGTCGTTTATAACAGATGCTATTGGAGGTTGATGATTCATAGGGTCGCCATAAGTCATAATTAACTTGAAGGCATATAACAACAAATATATGTTAACTGGCTTCTTGAATAAAAAGAATCTGAAATTTGAAATTGGGCATAAAAGTCTTTGAAGTTTTCATCTGCTAGCTTAGAGAGCCATCCTGCTACATTTCATGACAGGACCTTAATAGCTATGACACCATTGGAATGTGGAACAGAACAGTGGATAGTCAACACTGGCCTTCCTCTTTAAGCGGGCCACAAAAAGATCTGGGAACCAAAGTTCCTTGATAACAAACTCCTTTGCCCTTGCTTCTGTGATTCCCATAATTTAAAAGGCCCTGATAATGTAGAAACAGGAGGTGTTCACCTGAAGGGTCTAGTACTATCAGATGTTCCTCTGCAACTATACAGTTTGAGGCCGCATGGGATACAGTTTGTGCTTCTGACTGGGGAATAACCTTATTCCTCAAGGCTGGTACAGAAGATGAAGGTAATAAATTGATTTCTGCTACGACAGTTTGAACCTTGTTTTTAAAGTAGCCCAACTGGATTAAATCCAATTCTTTTACAGAAAAGGAGACTGGGGGAGCTAAAAGGTGTAAGAAGGGGGACAACTCAAGAGATTTCTCCTGAATAGCTGATGTAAGAGAGCTTCGGCTATGGGGTGGTATATAAATGTAATAAATAAATAAATAAATAATAATTACTGGGTGTTTGTTGACAACATTTTCCTTAGAAGGATTAAAAATAAAATGTCTCTGATGGTGTTTTAGATTTGGGATTAGAACCTTAGTAGATTCTAGGTGCAGGTTCTGACAAGTATCGTTATAGACTAACCTATTTAACAGTTTTTGCAGCCTAGCAATAATAAACTGTTGCTCCTCAACTGGAAGTGAATAAAACGTAGTAATTAGTGCTTCTTCTTCTGGTATTAAGGAGGTCAAAACTTGTTCAGAGGAAGAGTGTCTCTCTCATTTAGGTTTCTGGCGGGGATTCTTCT
Organism: Rhineura floridana; assembly: GCF_030035675.1. Lineage (NCBI taxonomy): Eukaryota > Metazoa > Chordata > Lepidosauria > Squamata > Rhineuridae > Rhineura > Rhineura floridana. Next base: position 163,002,071 of record NC_084481.1, on the reverse strand, counting down.
ACTATCACAGGCAAAAAGTCATTACAAGGTGGTTTGCCAGCTTTAGATTTCATAGGGCTGATAGAGGTCAGGCCCATAGTTCTTACATCATTCATCTCTACATCTCAGATCTATAAATTCGTTTGAGGGCAAAGGTGGCTTACCACCAACTAATACGACCTCCTTCAAGTCCAACAGCTCCTCAGTAGGACAATTTAAAGACAAAAAATTATCTCTCCAAATGGGCACATGTCTTCTGATACGAGACACAGGATTCTTTAATTAGAGGTTGGATCAGAGTGTCTGTTCACCTCTGTTCCAAATTTTGCAAAGACTTCCCTGCATCTAAGGATATCATCTACAATGGAGGTTCTAGTAAAAGTTACTTTTAATCCAAAATTAGAGAGATCAAAAACAGATACTCAACTTCCTTTATATCTAGAATTGATAAATAAGTGACTCCTATGTCATAAAGTATCTGTATAAAATGAAGTTTCTTTCCATTCAATGTTGACTCATCATTTGGCCTAGGGAAGTTACAGAACACTAACTGGAGTATTACGAGTACCATTGTTGAAGCTGTTGAGAGAGATAAATTACTATTAGCAGGGGTCCCATTTATAACTGGGCTCTTAGATAGGAGTGAGACTTTAGCTGGTAATTTTAGACGGTCTGGCTCAACAGACAGGAGATCACTGATTGCGGCCTGAGGGTTAGAATCCTCTGCTATGGTGGGTAGAGAGGGGAGGCAGCAGAAACTGGCCCCCTTGCCTTGGATATTTGGAGATTGTTTAACTTTTTTAATAATAATAATAATAATAATAATAATAAATTTGTGTGTCGCCTATCTGGCAGATAGCCACTCTAGGCGACGTACATTAAAATGGGATAAAATACAATAGTATCAAATGCAGTCACATTAGTCTCAATAAATAAAATACTGGACAGTCATCAATACATTTATAAAACATTTACATTTACAGCATATAATAGATGACAAATCATGGAGATTAACCCATCCCCAGGATCTCAAAGGCCTGTTGAAATAGCCATGTCTTCAGGGCCTTGTGGAATACATCCAGGGAAGGATGTACTTGCATCTTTTTTCATTTTCTCAATTTTCAAGCTGATTGAACAATCTCTTAAAATTAAACTTAGTGCTGAGGGAATTTTTTTCTTTTTTCCTTTGATTGATTTTTTGGTCACTCCCTGCCTAGTTTGAGGTTTGTTTTCACCTCTGACACTCTTGAGCCTCCTCCCTTTTCCCCCTCTGCACCTGGAAATATCAGTATCCTTTTCTACCCTTAATTCAGTGGACCTCTTAAATCTCTCATTGCTTTGTTAAGTAATTCTGGACATTTGGGAGCTCAGTTTGAGAACTAACATTAATACAAATCTAATTCCTGGTTCCCATAGGTCTATGTAAATTGCAACTTCTAGTTCTTTCGCTCAGGAGAGGAAATTTTATTTGAAATGTATTGTTGTTCTTTTACTGTATGTTGTTGAACTGTGTTTTGTTGAACTATGACTTGTATTTTAATATGTTTTTGTATTTTCCTTTTACATGTGTTTAATTGTGGTAGCCGATGGCTCTAAGCAATAAAGATTAATTTCATTTCATTTCATGTTAACTGGCTTACCAAGGCCAGGAGGTCTGTGTTATCAAGAATTGTTCTGTGAATTACCACTGTTCAGTACATAATTTTCACTATGTGTACTTTCCTGCTTTTCATTTTCCTCTGACCTCACTTTTTACAACCTCCTCCTGCAAGAGAAACCCCTATTAATAACTCAAGATAACACTTCATGCATCTAATGAAATGAACAGTAGTTCATAAAAACTTATGCCATAATTAATGTGCTAGTCTTTAAGGTAACACAAGACTTTTTCAGTAGCAGAGTTCACCCTAAAACAGAGAGAACACTGAAATAATAAGCTATTTTTAACAGAAGGGGCGGTGGAAAGTCATACAAGGATTCTGAATTTCAACATTTTTCCAATTAATGATATATCCTAAAATCAACATTTCCCTTTTTTACTTTACTTTCATACATCTCAACCTTAAACATAGGTTTTCGATCACACAAATGAAACAGAGCTGAATATATAACAAAGTATAGTACAGTAGAGCCCCACTCATACAGCAGGTTATGTTCCAGAACCCCGCTGTAAAGCAAAAACCTTTGTAAAGCGGAACCCATTGACTAACATTGACCAAAATGGCGCCCGACAGCAAAAAAACACCGTAAAAGCGGAACAAGCGCTGAAAGAGCGGGGCCTTTCTGCAATTGACAACCGCTCCATTAGCGGAATGCTGTAAAGCAGGGCCCTACTGTATTAACAGTGTGGTCTCCAAAGTAATTCTCACTTAATTTCTTAGGACTTGCTCCCAGGTAAATGGAAATAGGATTGAAGGTTTGAGATTGTCAGTTTTATACAGCTGCCATGGTCTCCTATTTTTCCAAAATATAGGAAAAAAGAAACATTGTAATTTACCACCAGGAACCACTGGGATTCAGATGGATCTTCTGGGGGGTGTATTTTTTTCTCCTAAGGGATCTCAGTCACTGTCTCTAGCCTCCTACTGCTGTTGTCACGGTTCCTGTTATCAGCTCTATCAGCCGTTTCCGCCCAGACTGAGAAATCTAGATTCTCTCCTTCCTTCAGAGACCCACAGTCTGACTTGAGGATCCAATGGATAGGATCACTCCTCACTTAGTCTTCTACAGTATCTTAAAGTGCCTGCCAGCTTCCTCAAAGCAAGCCTCAACGGGCTCAATTACACCTTCAAGCGGTTGTTTAGCAGCTTACTCGGAGCCCGTCTAAAAGACGCTCGCTTGTACGCCGCTTTTCCTCACCTAAAAGCCCCTTGGTACAAAATAATTCAAGATAAACGAGGAGTTGACAAGGTGAACTCCCTAGCCCGGGTTTTTTCGCTTTTGCCTGCCCCACAGGGCACACAGCTGGGTCTTTGGTGAACCACTCTGGGGCTTCTTTCCAAACATTTTGGATTTTGATAGTGAAGCGCGATGAACGTGGCGGATTTAACAGTACTGCTTTTGATGGGTTAAAATTTTTACATTATTTATTTTATTTATTTATTTATTTATTTATTTTATTTTATTTATATACCGCCCTAAGCCAAAAAGGCTCTCTGGGTGGTGTACATAAGAGATAAAACAAGCACAATATATAAATACAATAAGTATAACAAAATCAAAGATCAAAACAAACAATAACAAAGAACCAACAACATCAAAATACAACAATAATGAAAATACTGATAAAATACACTATAAAATACAATTTAAAATACACTTTAAAATGCCTGGGAGTATAAAAAGGTTTTCACCTGGCGCCGAAAGGATAGCAGCATCGGCGCCAGGCGTACCTCATCGGGGAGACTATTCCACAGTTCGGGGGCCACTACCGAAAAGGCCCTAGCTCTAGTGAACAACATTGCTATACACCGCCCTGATTTTATGAAAGGAGGATATATAAATACTCTTATAAATATAGACAAATAAAAAAAGAGTCGCGCGAGTATGTAAACAGGACGCAGCAGTCAGCATCTCTCGCCTACGAACGAGAAGGGAACGCTTGAGGGAACAGGACTTCGCGCAAGTTGTCAACCCAACTACAAATCCCAGAATCCTCAGTGGCGCCCATTTCTTCCTGTTGTTAGGCTGGTGAAACTGAAAGTGCTGCTGCGGCAGCCGCCGCCACTTTAATCTGGTTATTTCACCTTCAAACGTGCAGAGAAGGGGCGATCGGGTGGGCGGTAGAGTCTGTCAAGAGCAAAGCATGAACGGAGGAGTGGATTATCTCCTCTCTGAGGAAGTGATCAATCTCACCAGAGGACCTTCAGGTACAAATTCAAAGGGAGTGAAGAGAGGGCGGCAGCGTGAGTTTGGATTGCTGCTTTGGGCTTCTTAGATTCTGCCCTTGCCTACTTTCCTGAGCCCCGAGCAACAGCCAGCTTACTGAGTTGGGGCTCAATTAGTAGGAAAACGCCTGGCTGAGGCCTGTATGCTTTTTCTCCTTGCTTCGCGTTGTAAAGCCACTTGTAAATAACGTCATTGTGTAGCCGAGAGGAAACCTCTGTTTATAAACATTATTAATAATAAACTCGTGGGAGCGTGCCCAGTTGGTGCAGGTTTTCTCTCTCCGTCTTGCAGCAGAAGAACGAGTGGTTTCCACTGCATTGCACTTAGGTTCACATCACGTGCCTACCAAGCGAGCTCATTTTAAGTTATTACGTACAGCAGGCAGGTATTGGCTGAATGGGAGTCTTTAAATATATTCTTCCCCCTAACTCCGAAATTGATTTGTGTGTGTGTGGTAGTTTAACAGGAAATATATTTGAGGCTTACTGTAAATGAATTTATAGCTGTAGTGGAACTCATGATTCCCCCTCTCCTAACAATGGAATGCAAGACTGAGATTGTAATCCTGTGCACAAGTTTAGCTAGTTTTAAGGCCAAGTGAAAGCCAGAGGGTTTACTGTGAAAGGCAATGGGGTCCTTTGGTGGTAGTGGTTCAGTGACTGTTTATGTGCTGAAAATGTGTGGTGACTGCAGTGGATTTATAGATGCTGTATTTTTTTGTCCCACAGGGTCTGTGTCTATTTTTGTATTTGAAACTGAAACAGAGAGCCAGTATGATGTAGAGGGTAGAGTTTTTCTTTACTGTGAAAACGATTTTTATGACAAACTGATGACTGGGAACTAGTAATCTCCTAAACTAGGGGTTCCCAAACTGTGGTCTGTGAACTTCATTCAGGTGGCCTGCTGCCTATCCACTTTAAATATTCCCATTGATTTTTCACGGTAGTTTTCATGCTTCTTCTATTTTTTCCATGGAATGCAAATTGTAAAACAATAAAAGACAATATCAGATATAAAAGCAGCAATAAACATACATTTAAAAACCATACAGCACCTAGCATAGCACATGACAGTTGCTGCAACTGGCAGAAAAATCATTCAGTGGTCTGCTAAGACCCTCAGCAATTTTCAAGTGATCCCTAAGGAAAAAAAGTTTGGGAACCCCTGTCCTAAACTCTTTCCCACCCAGCTCATTCCCTGCACCCACCATCCTAATTGTGGTTAAAAGATTGTCAGCGTTGCAACTGCATTGGCCTCAAAAGGTACAGGATGAGGTCTGTGATAAATGAGGGTGTAACACTCCTGCTGCAAGTACAGATAGTATCTGAACCCCAGTACCACCCCCATAATCAGCAGCATCTTTTGCAGCAATTCTTCTGTACTTTTCTGTAGAAGCTTAGACTTCACGATAGCCTCTCTTTTGCACCCAGGCAAAGAGGTGGTGTGAATGATAAACTGGGCTAGGTCTGCTTCAACATGGAACATGAGTGTTCTGGGCAGGTTTCTAGACACCTGTATTTTAATTAAAGGGCAGGCTTGAAGTCAGTACTGGATTCCAAATCTGTGTTAATTTGAACATGTTATTTTGATTTTTGTACTGAGCTTCATTTTACCAAATCTGATAATGCCACCAAGACTTCTTTGACAGTTTTGAATAACTAAAGAAGTTCATACATTTTTCAGTTGGAGTTGTCAAAGTGCCTACTCAGCCATTGTTCTCTGTGTCCTCTTCCTGCCCGTTTTGCCTTCAACTGGACTCTTGACTTTGAATCAGCTAAAAGTGAACCTTGTTAATATCCACATTGAATGAAGTGACCCTACGATCAAATGTCACAAGGGTAGCTGTATTAGTCCATCGAAGCAAAGATGGCAACAGTCTTGAGACACCTTGAGAACTAAGATTTATTGTAACATAAGCTTTTGTTAAGGCTCTTTGAAGAGATGGCACTCTGTCATGGATGCTGCATTGATATGATTAGAGACCGCTGTACCCTCCAGCTGATCTATAATAGATTTTCCATGCACCCAAATTACAGTTCCATTTAAAAGGGCTATTCAAATTCCTTGAGATGTCAAACACTTCAGATTTAGGAGGACTGTGAAAAGACTAGTAAAATAAATGGGACTGGGGTGACTCTGGGACATACAGATTAGACAGGACATATTTCTTATGAAGGTGCTGATCAGAAACTGATAATGAATGTAGATTTCTCTAAGAAAAAATAGCAAGGAAAAAAATCCAAGAGCAAATGTGTAGTCTAAGCAGGTTTTGTGCCAAAATGCATAAATATTTTTGAGCTAACTTGCTACAAAAATAAATAAATAGTTTGATACAAGTTGTTTTGGTCCAGAAGAATTCAGACACTAGTTAATATGAAATGCAAATAGCTCCCAGGCTTGATATTAATGATGAATGGCAAAATATGGTAATTAAGTGTAACAGATTCCATATAGTTCTGTAAAACTGCATTATTTTAATGCTTGTTGTTTGCCGCCCTGGGCTCATTTTGGAAGGAAGGTTGGGATATACATTTAATAAATAATAATAAACTCAGTGTCAGTCTTCTATGCCTCAGCTTCTCTCCTTATAAAATTGAATGCCTTCATTAGTGCATTACAGTACTTTCCGATGTAAGTGATGTATAAGGCCATCTGTGGCAGATTAAGGTATGCAGAATATATAATTTCACTTTCACAGAAGGAGGCTTATGTAAACATGATATATACAGAAAGAAGGCTGATATCCAAAATGCATTGTTTAACATATTAAACTGAAAGCAGTGCTTTTACTAGATCCTTCCCTGGGCTTGTCACTGGGCTTAGAGTTTTACTGATGTAGAAGGAAATTGCCTATGTTGGGTGTTTTGAGTGATTGGTTTGCTTCTAATCTTGGAGGTTCTCGTTTCTGTCTTACCTTGTTCTTGTTCTTAGGCTTGGGCTTTAATATAGTTGGTGGGACAGACCAGCAGTACATCTCCAACGACACGGGCATCTATGTTAGTCGGATCAAAGCAGATGGCGCCGCTGCTCTTGATGGACGCCTGCAGGAGGGAGACAAAATTTTAACAGTAAGTAATTCAGGTCCCTCCACTGAAATTGTTTCAAGAATAATGTAGTACAGCTTCCTCAAAACTGGACTGGAGCCTCAAGGTATCTTTCACCTTGCAAGGATGTTTTGGGAAACTCAAGTCCAGCTGAGCTTTTGGTTTTTTTAAGGGTTTGCACTCATAAGCATCTGCACAGGCTTTGTTCCAGTATCGTAGTGGAAAATTCAGAAGTGCAGAGTACCTTTATAATAGTCACAACCATATCCCCTCCTGTTTTTTTTTTCCTGCTGGGTCGAGAATGAGAACCTTGTTAATGCCTTCTTTCACAGTAACAGACACCACTGGGAGCCAATAAGCATGAAAAGGGAGACTGTTCGCTACTGAGAAGAGTCTTCTCAATGGCTGACTCACCTCCGTTCACTCTGATTGGCTCTGATCAGCAGGAAAGGACAAGGAAGCATGTTAGAAGAATCTTCTCAGTGGTTAACACACTCCCTTTTCATGCTGCTTGGTTTGTAGGATACTGGAGACGCTGGGACCCTGCTCCTCTAAGACCCCAAATGACTACACTCCTGCTTTGTTCTCATCCCCTATGTGAGTTTATTTTACAACAAATGCATGGAGTGACTTCTTCCCCTTTCCAGAGGCAGGTGGTCCAGAGGCATGACCAAATCCATCCTGCCTCAGCCCTGTTTCTGGAATGAATGAAAGAAAACTCAGTGATAAGTTACCAATGTCCTTCCTCCACCTTCCTAGAGGCTTGTCTCTTGGGAAAAAGAAACCTGACTGGTATGTTCCAAGGTTTCCTTTTTTCCATCTAATGCCTGAATCAGTGAATATCACCCCAAAGTAAAGGTTTCTCTTGCACACTGAAAATGTAATATGTACTCACTGATAACCTGAAGTAGTTACACATCATTTTTTACTGTGTGTGCAATATAGAAATGCACTGTAAGGACCCACATATTTCCCTTGTGTATTTCCATAGTATACACATGGCGGCTTGCTCTTGATTTGAAGCAACTGTTTACTTTATCAATCACAATTCATGTATGTGGTGCTTTAAAGAGTAAGATGAGCAAAAAAGTTGAGTTCCTGCCTCAAGGAGCTCACAGTCTAATTCCTGATATCAGGGGGAACATTAAGAGAGGGAGTGAAGGAGGAAGTGACATAGAATGTGAAAATGCAGTGTGAGAACCAGTCCTCACTGGCTGAGGATGGCATTTGCCTGCCCCAAGTCTGTAGTTTTCCATGTCAGTTTAATTTCCTTTTTCAAATCCAGTCCAGAGCTGGTGGTTGATATTTTTTGCTTCAGATGCAAAAATGTTTTTTTAAAGCCAGCACAGTATGCATGTACTGCTGTGGGGTGGGGTGGAGCCACCTTTCTTGTAAAGCTAGAAGTGGGCATGTGATAACTTTTTATATTTATTTTGGCTGTATTTTCATTGAGCCATATTGTTAAACACCTCACATGATTTTGAGCATAAAATTTCATTGAGAAGCAATTTCTTCTGGAGACAGTGATGTGGCTATGTGGACCTGTCCTACTGCAGAGGTAAAGAACTTTCTTTGGCCCAGCAGACCAACTTTGATGTCATTATGATGTCAGTTGATTGACAGGTGGGTTGCACAGCTCTTCAAAAGCATCTGGCAGCCAGCTGATTGTCGGGCGCTTGGGAACTTCAGCACAAGAGGCTTGCCAGCCCTGTGCTCCTTCAGGGAGGAAGGGTGGGATATAAATTAAATAAATAATAAAGCTGTTTTCTGCAAGGAATGGCTCCACAATCCAGTTCCTCATGGGAAACCTGGTCCCACAGCCAATCCCACTGTGTCTCTGCCAGCCCCATACCTGGTGTCGCATATGTTGTCAGGTGCAGGGCAGGTGGATATCATTGGGGGAAAGCAGCCTGACAGGCCAAACTTGGTCTATGGGCCAGAGACTCCCTACCCCTGTACTACTGCTTTGTGTTGTCTTAGTTTGACCCAGTGCTATTGGATACTAAGGCTCCCACCCCAATCCCGCATACCACCTTTCTCACCTGGAAGGTAGGTCACTTACAACAAAGCACAGCATCTGCTAAAATGTAGGGTTGGAGATTAGGATAGCAACTGACTCATTTTGGCATAATTTAAGGGGTCCCATTTGTTGGAATGCTGTCATTGTGCTGCTTATTTTACAGTGCAATTCTGTGTGTTTACTCGGAAGTATTTCTTACTGTTTTCAGTGGGATTTATCCCCAGGTAACGTACGTAGGATTGTAGCCTTATTCTCCACTTCTGAACATGTTAAGCTTTTCAAAGCTGACTTTATTTTATACACTGAGATGCTTGCCTATTGATCTTCTTAAGAATTTTCTATTTCACAAATTTATTGAGAATCCCAACAATTTTACTGCCTATTGCCAAGATTTAAAAATATGAAACAGAACATTTATATACTGTATAAATTCTGCTTATAATCCTGCATCTGAATTAGCTTGTCTTATACCTCAATTCTTGTTTAAAAATGGTATTTTCTCAGGTCAATGGCAAGGAGCTGAAGAATATGTTGCACCAGCATGTTGTGGATCTGTTCAGGACAGCAGGTGATAATGTATCACTAAAGGTTCAACACAGGGTGTGTTCCTTTTGCTTCTTATAATCTGTCACTATTGCTTGAAAGGTTGCGTTCTACAGACTGCTGCTTCTGGGGCAATCCTTGTAGATGCTGAGCCTTACCATGTGTTTTTTTTAAGAGAATACCTAGTTATCCTTACATATATTTTAAACATTAATCTTTTCTATCACATTACGCACAGTGACTTTTTTTCTGGTGCTTTTCCACCCTGTGGAAAGATTTTGCATTTGGGTATGGTCCTTATCTGAATGCGTGACCACCAGTGAACCAAATGTATGCCACCTTGAGTTCCATGGTGGAAGAAGGTCAGGATATAACTGTAATAAATACATATTTGTTGTGGGTGTGTCCCGATGGCAGTGGTGGGGAACCTCAAGTCTGCAAGCCTGATTTGGCCGAGCCCCATCCACCTGACTTCCTATATTGAGTCAGGTGCAGGGCAGATAAAGAGGTGGCTGGGTCAAAAAAGGGTTTTTAGACACTGCTAATCAGTTGATTGGTGGCACCTGGAAAGCTCTGTGCATAGGGCCTATGGAGTGATGTCTCTATAAGAGTGTGTCTCAGTTCTGGTGTTTCTTGGCATTGAAAATGGTTGCTTTTACCACATACATGTGGTCACATTCAAAGTAATCCTCACTATCTGTCAGGCCTGAATTAAAATAATCTATGGATGACTTTAGTATGGGAAAAACCTTTTATCATTGTGGCTTAAGCAGCTTGTGATCTAAAGTTTGAGACTGCAGTTAGTTGGTTGGTGGTGCAGTTAGTTTTTAGTAATGGCTTTGAGGAAAAGATGGGTGTTGAGGAAGGCATCTTCAGTGTTCCATAAGCAAAGGCAAGAAGCAATTCACTGGGGGCGCGGGACTTGATGATTTATCTCAAACATAACATGGAGGTAAATGATGACGACTGTAGGAAAAGCAATTTTTTCAAAACGAAATTGAAAAGGAAGTTAGGTACATCTCATTCAAGTGTAACATGTGCACAAGCCTTCCAGAGTTAATGAATGGTTCCGCTTTGTTGAATATTAATTTGGAGCAGAATCTTGTTGGTCAAACTTGATTTAAGAACTATATGTTCCTTAGAAATCGCTTGAGGTTTCTTACTCTGACTTGGTTGTCCTCAATGCCGTTATTCTTCCTGTTGCAGCTGCTGCCTCAGAACGGTCCCTCAAGCCACAGAGGGGATGGAGAGCCAGGAGACCTGCCCTTGGCTGTGATCCTGGTGCCAGGGCTGGCCATAGCAGCAGCTGTAGTATGGGCCTTCCTGAGATATCGGCAACGGGTGTGACCCACGCCTCTTCTAGAAGACCTTGCAGCATAGAAAAAACTACAGATTTATTAAGTAATTTTAAGAGAACAAACCAATGATCTTATTCTGGATTAACATTGGGGAATGGGATAGGGAGGGGAGAATCATTGCCTAATGTACAGTTGCTTCTGCTTGTGATGTTGTGTTTTTCACGTACATTGAGGAACGATGATTGTTTGTGAACTGGGATCTTCCACTTCAGTGGTTCCATGGAAAACGGCTCAATCACCTTCTGATTTCTTTTTTGCCCCATGAATTTTCACATGCTCTGTGTTTTTAAAATACAGGCTGTGAGGCGCAAGGTCTATACAGTGAGCCTCTCCTGACCAGGGAGGGCTTCTGACATTATCCTCCTGCTGCTTGGGAAGTTGCTCCTAAAACTTGGGCAAAACATCTGGAGGAGTTGCCTGCCTCATGGTTTGATGGATGGGACTAGGGGTGTCATATGCCTTGGAGAGTGTAGGAAATCATGTTTGCTTGTTCAAAGGGGCTCCTTAGATTACACACACCGCATCTAGGTGAGATGCAAAAAGGAATATTGGATATTTTTTGTAAATTAAGTCTTATTTTATAATTTACCCTCTTAAATTTTCTCAGTCTGTGCATATGCCCCCTTCAATCAGTAATGAAAGACAAAAATAATTGCGTATGTATATATTTTTAGTGATTTGAGGGGGGTGGGGGAGGAGGAACTATTCTTTTAAAGATATGCCTTAAAGAAATATATTGAGTTTAATCTATGTCTTCATAGTTAGAAGTTCTCACTTCAGGTTTTACTGACATAAAACAAGCCATAACTGTTTGAATTGGTCCTGAAAAGCATAATAGGATAGGGTGGGGAAGGGAAGGGAGGGGAATGAGAAGTGCCAACCGCTAGGATAACTTAGATTTATAGTCAAGTTTTCATTGACTTGGAAGTTGAAGTTCCATCGAAATTGATGGAGTTGACCCCAAGCATAGGACTGGGTACAAGGAAGAGGTTCACAGGAGATGTAAAAAGAAGCTTGGATTACAATGAGGGGCAACATATGGCTTAAAAGAAGTCTGATCACCCGGGGCTGTAGGAAAGTGTGAAATATTAAGGCAGCCTTTTCCAACATGATACCCTTCAGCTGTTGTTGGACTATAGCTCCCATCATCCATGACCATTAGCCATGCTGTCTGGGGATGATGGGAGTTGGAAGCCAAAAACCTCTGAAGGGCACCAGGTTGAGGAAGCTGTGTTAAGGCAAAGTAACACTTGGTGGTCTACTCAAAGACCTTTCTGCCAAAGGTGATGTGCTATCCTTGGGGATATTGGTCTATCCACGCCACTGCTTTCCTATTGAAGCACTGGGTGATGTGGCTTCTGGGAAATGCACCTATAGCTAATATATACACTGGAGAATGAATTTGGTGACAAGTTTACATTGTAGAAAGAAAGTTAACCTTAGTCATTCTTCTTGTACACCTGACCAGCAGATGCCAATTTGATGCTGTATAGACCGGTCCAGTCAGGGGAGAGGGGAGGGAAGAGAAAATTCATCTGTAAGTCACTGTGCTAGTGTGGTACAACTAGGTATGTAGAGGTAAACTGACCTTGCTGTCTGCCCTGGGCAGATGGGCAGGAAGATCAGCTTAAGCTGAATATCAGTGAGTACAGACCCCAGTGGACAAAGTATATCATACTGTATCCATATTAACACAATTCATGCATCTTGGTTCTTAGCATCTTTAGGAAGTAGGAAAATACGCATTGTCCAATTGCATTCCATTGGCTTTGCTCTAAACGTAAGAAATGGATAACATCTAGTGTTATGTTTAACTGATGGCTAACTTTACAGTGAGCTGGGGGAAATCCAGTGTTCAAATCAGTAGGACAAAAGCTGCAATCCTGAGCGCAATTACTAGGAAGTTGGTCGAATGGAACTTGGTGGCACTTCCTTCCTAATAAGCATGTTTTGGATTGATGAATCAAGCTAGTTCTTTTTGTCAGTTACTGGAGTACGAAGTGTCTCTTCTGAATGATGAATGTTGTGTGTCCATACTACACGTCCCCGAACAGCCTCCTGTGAATGCCCAGGTTTTTGTGCCATAATTCTGTGGGCCCTACTGCCAGGAACCATTTCTTATATGGGTGTTAGATGATAATGAGATGGAACTCAAAGGAAAGGCTGCAACAGCTTCACTTTGAAGATGGCAAACCCTCCCATGGTGATTGTATGGTGTTCAATGGTTTGCGCTCACTCCGTGACATCGGTGTCACTTTTCTCTGAGCGAATGTTTTTGTATTTCGCAAAGGAACATGTATGTGAGAGATCTGTATGATGCCAAAAAAATCACACATGCAATATATGGATTGAGACTATAAATTGCAATCTGAAAGCATTTTACTTTCCTAACCTCTAATATTTCTTTACAGGATTTTAATGCATCGCTTAGGGTACTTGTCAGGACTGGCACTTGCTTAGTATAGCACCCCCACCCCTTTACTGAGCTTGGAGGAAGGGCTGTAGAACGTTAGTGGTAGAACATCTGTTTTGCATGCAGAAGGTCTCCGGTTCAATCCCAGCACCTCCAGGAAGGGCTGGGAGAGAGTCATCTGAAAATCCTGGAATGCTGCTGCTGCTCAGTGAGCTGGATGAACCAATGGCCTTCCTCGGTATAAGGCAGCTTCCCATGGAAACAATGCTTTTTCATATGAATAGCTGTTGTTCATTAAAGTGCCCTGGTTCCAGCAACTGGGAATTATTATTATTAGTGATAGTAGTGCTTTTTAGTTCAAAGACCCCACAGCAGTGAGTGTCATATGAACACAACAAAATACATACCAGAACTTAACTGGAGGTCACAGTCCTTCCAAGCAAACATCCATTTCCAATTACCCCAACTTTCTACATTTCAGAGTCTAATTGGGGAGAGGGGGCATGTATTGTTTGGAAAAAATGGGAGCTTGAAATCCTTGCCTATCGGTTGCAGATCACCCAGAGGTCTACCAGCTGATCCCATTCTGCCATCCCCTAGCACGAAGAAGGGGACTAAACTGGCAGTATCCCTTCCTCATTGTGGAACTTTGTAGATAGGTGAAGCAAGCAACTCTTTCTTTTTGAACTGGCCGTGCTGCAGGTTTATTGAAGGTGTGTCCTGTTTGGAATCTGTGGGCTTAAAACTTGACTTCTGACAGAGTCAGGAAGCCGGACCAGAATGTTTTCTCTTTTAAACAAGACACAGTAGTAACAGGACACTCCAGACTCCACCTGGATATAATTGAGTCCAGCATCACTTAGTGGCTAAACTATATCCTGGCCTGGTTCGCATGTGACGGTAAGCCAGAGCATGATTCTATTGTGACTGTGTGAACATGCTAGCTCCTGAAGAGGAGATCCCACCCACTTTGCTCCTTCTCAGGCTTTTTGCTTTAGCATGGGATAGCCGCTAAGCCAAGATTTGGCTTATTCTTATAAATCTGAATCCTGACTTGTGGTTAAGGCCTATCCTCCTTAAACACAACCTGTAACCCTAGGACAAACCTTGGTTACAGATCATGGTTAAGGAGGAGAGACCTTAAGCACAATTCCGGATTTGGCTGACACAATAAGCCAAACCTCGGCTTAGCTGCTGTTCTGTCTAAAAAGCCTGGAAAGTAAGCACATTCACACTAAGCCAAGAGCTGTAACTTAGGGACAGACATAGTGTAAATATATTGAGCTAGATGAGCCAATGGTCTGACTCGCTATAAGGCAGCTTCCTATGTTAGGTTTAACATGATGTGCCCCCCTTGGCCAATGACACCTACCACAAAAGATCCGGGAAAGCAGCATTCTGCCAAAAGAATTATGTAATTTTTATAAAGCGGACTATTTACGTGATACATTTTTGACACAAGCTCCATTCAGCATTAGCAAACAACCCTGTGCTAACTTTAATCATTACACATGCTGAATTTCACCTTTGGTCGATGGAGTTACTTTGAATTCGAGAGTGAGTGATGCTCATTCCATTATTCATGTTCATAAAAATTTCTATTGTCCTCGTTTGGGTCCCAGGTGCAAATAAATGTTCCCAAATGTTTTGCCCTTTGTTTATATGGAAGAAAACGATTTCCAAGTCATTAAATTGTTCTTTTCTGTATTTTTGCCTGATTGTTTTGAAAGTGGGCAACCAAATACAAGCATCATGTTCTAAGTCAGAACCAAATAACAGCAATAGTAACAGTTATGATTCTTGTTGTTTTCAATCCCTTTCCTACCAGTTGCCAACACCGTATTTGCTTTCTTTGTTAGTGTGGCATATTGAGAGGATGTTGTCAGAAAGGTCTCTGTTGAAAAGGCTGAAATTGAAGTTCAGAGGAACAAATTGGTTTGTCGAAGATGACTCTGAAAAGATGACTTATACAAAACCAGAAATCAATCAGCTATTGTATTTCAACATTTGGGAGCCGTTTTGTCCTTTGGATGCTGGAGATGTGCAGACACAAGACACTCCTGAAGGGGCCATTTTTGTTTTTTTGGCCATTTATTTAGACTTAAAGTGTAGGCCTTGCTTGTCCACATCAGAGGCAGCAATTAGAAATGCCATATTGGTAGCTGCTCTTACTGTGGGATTGCCTCCCACACAAATCTGTTTGATTTACCCTTAATGCAGCAGGATAAAGGCAGCAATCAGTATCTGTTGGGAGGTATTTTACATTGAGCAATAGCTCTTTTAAAAAAAAATTCTTCTGAATTGCCACAAGAAAGGCAGAAGGATTAAGGCTGACTTTACTTTTTTCTGTATTCAACAAGGCTGTGGCAGTGCTGACTGACAGCTGTGCTGTTTTTCTAACGCAGGAAAATTAATAAATATCTTTCCAAAAGAAAGATTACCTCAAATGCCTTGTAGAGTTCATTTTTCATAGTCAAGATCTAGTGACACACTGGCTCCTTGGAAAGTAACATATTACTTTTTCAAGTGTATTGGGTCTTCTTCCAAATTGTAATTAGAAAACTACATGGTGCTTCATGTACCAAGAAATATTCGGTTTTGGATTTAAAGCCTTTACAACTAAGTTGGTGAGAAGTCTATGAAGGAGATGCTTTTGATTAAGGATGGAATGATCTGTTGATTTTGGTTCTCTCCTTTTCTCCTTTTTCTAATCTAAATTTGGTTCTCCACATTTCTGTAGCAATTTCTATTTTTTTTAAAAAATCCTCATGAAAATTATTCTCTTCAGGTTTTAGTGCAAATTTCTCCTAATAAATACATTTTTGTATGCAGTTTTGACTAACGTATAAAGCTTTTATTTATTTATTTATTATTTTATTATTTCAATTTATATACCGCCCTTAGCAGAATAGCCCTCAGGGCGGTGAACAGACAAGATAAAATACAATATATCATAGTAAAAAATCACAAAAACATGTACAAACAAACAACAGAAAGCACAACAAAAACGAAATACAACACAAATTAAGAAGGATACATGTTAAAAGTAGAAAGATTAAGAAAATTAAAAGATTAAAATGCCTGGGAGCATAAAAAGGTCTTTACCTGGCGCCGGAAAGATAGAAGTGTAGGCGCCAGGCGTACCTCTTCGGGGAGGCTGTTCCACAACTCAGGGGCCACCACAGAAAAGGCCCTATTTCTAGTAACCACCCTCCGGGCTTCCCGATGAGCTGGTACCTGGAGGAGGGCCTTAGATTCTGAACGAAGTGAACGGGTAGGTTCATAGCGAGAGAGGCGTTCCACAAGGTATTGAGGTCCCACGCCGTGTAAGGCTTTATAGGTCAAAACCAGCACCTTGAATCTCGCCCGGAAGCAAATAGGGAGCCAGTGCAGACGCGCCAGAATAGGTGTTATATGCGAAGACCGACTGGTCCTCATCAATAGTCTGGCAGCCGCGTTCTGCACCAGCTGAAGCTTCTGAACTGTCTTCAAGGGCAGCCCTACGTAGAGCACATTACAGTAATCCAATCTTGAAGTTACCAGAGCATGAACAACGGAGGCGAGGTCGTCCCTGTCCAGATAGGGGCGTAGTTGGGCTACCAGACGAAGATGGTAAAATGCATTCCGTGCCACCGAGGCCACTTGGGCCTCGAGAGACAAGGAAGAATCGAAAAGAACCCCCAAACTACGTACCTGTTCTTTCAGGGGGAGTGTAACCGCATCCAGAACAGGGTGAACATCCACCATCTGAGCAGGGAAGGCGTTCACCAGCAGTGTCTCGGTCTTGTCTGGATTGAGTCTCAGTTTATTAGCTCTCATCCAGTCCATTATCGCGGTCAGGCAACGGTTCAGCACATCAACAGACTCACCTGAAGAAGATGAAAAGGAGAAATAGAGCTGCGTGTCATCAGCATATTGATGGCAACGCACTCCAAAACTCCTGATGACCGCACCCAGTGGCTGCATGTAGATGTTGAAAAGCATGGGGGACAAGACCGACCCCTGAGGGACTCCACAATGGAGAGTCCATGGTGTCGAGTGATGTTCCCCAAGCACTACCTTCTGGTGACGGTCCGCGAAGTAGGAGCGGAACCACTGCCAAGCAGTGGCTCCAACTCCCAACTCCGCAAGTCTCCCCAGAAGGATACCATGGTCGATGGTATCAAACGCCGCTGAGAGATCAAGGAGAATCAACAGAGTCACACTCCCTCTGTCCCTCTCCCGACAAAGGTCATCATACAGGGCGACCAAGGCTGTTTCGGTGCCAAAACCGGGCCTAAAACCGGATTGAAACGGATCTAGATAATCGGTTTCATCCAAGAGCGCCTGGAGCTGGCCGGCAACCACCCGTTCCAAAACCTTGCCCAAAAAAGGGACATTCGCCACCGGTCTATAGTTGTTCAAGTTATCTGGGTCCAAGGAAGATTTCTTTAAAAGAGGTCTCACTACTGCCTCCTTGAGGCTACCAGGGACTACTCCCTCCCTCAAGGAGGCATTAACCACTTCCTTGGCCCAACCGGTGGTCCCAGCCCTGCTAGCTTTCACTAGCCAAGATGGGCAAGGATCCAGAACAGACATGGTTGCCCGAACCATTCCAAGCACCTTGTCCACTTCCTCGAGCTGCACCAACTGAAACTCATCCAATAATGAAGGACAAGGCCGTGCTCCGGACACTTCAATGGATTCATCTGTCGCAACATCGGAGTCAAGATCCCTGCGGATACATGTGATCTTATCTTGAAAGTGTCCAGCAATTTCGTTGCAGCGGGCTTCCGATGTTTCCGTAGTATTGTGGGGGCCAGAGTGTAAGAGCCCACGCACGACTTTAAAAAGCTCCGCCGGGCCGCATAGGGATGATCTAATAGAGGCAGCAAAATAAAGCTTCTTTGCTGTCCTTACCGCTTTTGTATACAACTTATTGGTGGCACTTACCAAGGCATGATTGTATCCACTGGGAGTTTTCCTCCATCTGCACTCCAGCCTCCTCCTCTCATGTTTCATCGCTCTCAGCTCCGGGGTATACCATGGAGCTGTATGAGCTCTACAGAGGAGGGGGCGCGCGGGAGCGATTGTGTCAATAGCCCGGGTCATTTCCGTATTCCACAGTGCGACCAGGGCCTCGACAGGAGCACCAGTCCTATCAGCCGGAAAATCTCCCAGAGCCCTCTGAAAACCTGCGGGATCCATCCGGCTCCGGGAGCGGATCAACTTAATAGATCCTCCACCTTTGCAGAGGGAAAGAGCCGCTGTAAGTCTAAATCTCAGCAAGCGGTGATCTGTCCATGACAATGGGGTAGATGAAAAACACCCCACCGCCAGATCACCATCTCCATGTCCAGTGGCGAAGATCAAATCAAGAGTATGTCACGACACATGCGTTGGGCCGGTAGAAAATTGAGACAGCCCCATTGTTGTCATGGAGGCAATGAAGTCCTGAGCTGCGCCAGATAAGACAGCCTCGGCATGGACGTTGAAATCCCCCAGTACCAAAAGTCTAGGGGATCTCAAGAGCACCTCCGAGACTATCTCTGTCAGCTCAGCTAAGGAAGCTGTTGGGCAGCAAGGTGGACGGTACACCAACAGTATTCCTAGTCTGTCTCCCTGGCCCAATACAAGGTGGAGACATTCCAGACCAGTCGCCGTCTGGACAGGGTGCTTGGTGAGAGGGAAAGAACTCCTATAGACCACAGCGACCCCCCCTCCCCGGCCCTCAGATCTACCACAGTGCTGAACCAAATACCTGGGTGGACAAAGCTGGGAAAGAGCAACTCCTCCCTGATCAGCCACCCAGGTTTCGGTTATACATGCCAGGTCGGCACCCTGCTCCAGAATTAAATCATGGACAAGTGAGGTTTTATTATGTACCGACCTGGCATTCAAAAGCAGCAGTTGAAGATCCGAGAGCTGGCTGATAGGACAACCAACAAACCTGTGGGTATGAGGAGAACCGGAACAAGGCACAGACACAATTTGTCTGGGACGAGTTCCCCTTACCTGGCCTGTTCTCCTCCTAACGCCATACCTCCCATTACCCGTCACTACGTTAATTGGGGCCCCCCCACGAAGGATGGAATCTTTTCTCCTAGGCACATGTTAAAAATACACAAACTCACACAGACAAGCAATCATACAATCATTCACCCAACAGTAACATACACACACAGCCAACAAACAACGTTAAAATTAATTAGTCCTCTTCAAACAGCAATGGCAGTCTCGGGCCCCCAGCCAAAAACGAGCCGCCAGCGATGGCACCAGGACAGCAACACAGCCCCAAGCAGCGACAACAGCGCCCACACACGAGCAGAGAAGCGGCGAAGGCAGCGGAGCCGCAGTGGTAATATCCTGGGCAGCGGCACGGTCCTCGGCGACGATGAAAACGCCCGCAACCAGCGGCGGCGATGGCGGCAACACGAGCCGCAGCGACGAAGTCCCCGGCAGCAACACGGTCCCAGCAGCGGCGAAAACGCCCCGTGCGCAAGCGGGCAAGCGGCTACAACGGCGGCACGGGCCGCGGTGCAGAGTCCCCTGCAGCGGCATGCCCCACGGCAGCAGCAACAACGCCCGCATGCAAGCGGGCCGACAGCAGCAACGGCGGCGGTGCGGGCCGCGGCGACACAATCCCCGACAGCGGCACGCCCCCCAGCAGCAGCGACAACGTCCGTATGCAATAGATGGTATCTCTCCTCATAGATGTTCTTGTAGGCTTCTAAAACTGCCGGATGGTCTTCTACTTCTTCCAGCTTCTGCCAGATTTAGTTTAAGATGTAACAGGCGCCTGTAGATGGTATCTCTCCTCATGGATGTTCTTGTAATCTATAGGTGTCCGTCACTCCCAGGGCCCAGATCTGCAACAGTCAATGAGCATCCGCCAAAGCAGGAAAGTGCAGATACCCCACAGAGTGTCACAGATGCAACTCAGCTAAACACGAGCCGCCACAACACCACAACGTTATTCAATATCAGCTCTCCTGTTGGGCTATATTCAATCAGCATCCTCCTCCACTCAAGACTGCTGAAACATAGATAACAAAGCATGGCCTACAGAGGCCTCTCACAAACATTCATCAGCAGTATTCACCCAACAGGGTGGAACCAGCAATTTATCCTGATATAATGCATTTCTGTATGTTATTTTCACCAGACTTCATTTTGTGCACACTTTCCCCTAAGATATGCATTTTTGTAAACATTGCTTGATTGGAGAACCACATCACAAAATTTGGATAAGTGTGAATTTTGAAGGATGGCTCTGTGTTTCAGTTACATTGTTTTAGAAAGTACAGATTTGATAAATTCAGCTTTAAATGTGAACTGAATCAAATATTTCCCCCATCCCTACTTTTGTCCTTTACTTGGGTTGGAAAACCTCTCTGTGAGAAACCTAATATGGGTTCAAGTCAGTAACATCTTAGAATCCCTAATATTGTTACTAGCAAAAAAATGTTACCTGTCCTTATCTTTGTTACCGGAGTCATAGGTTGCTTCTGTGACAGACATGTACTAGTTTAGGCTGGTGTGCCAGCTGTGACCTGACAGACTACTGCTTAGTCTCAGTGATTCTTGCTCTGGTAAACCTCCAGGATAGACTACTGTAATGCACTCTATACGGGGCAGCCTTTTAAAACAGTTTGGAAACTGCAGTTACTTGAAAATGTGGTGGCTAGATTAACTGTGATAATGCCAGTTGAACTTTCTTCCTATCTGTTTCTGAGCCCAGTTAAAAGTGCTGGCTTTCACCTTTAAGGCCCTTTATGGCTTAGGACCAGAATACCTGAAGAACTGGCTGTTTCTGTAGGTTCCTACTTGTACTTAAAAAATCTTTTGTTGGGGACCTTCTGCAGGTGCCCCAATAGGTAAGGCGAGAGGAGAGGGCCTTGTCAGTGATGGTACCCCAGTTCTGAAATGTTTTCTCCAGGGTGGCTTGCTTAGCACCTACTTAGTTGTCCTTTTGTTATGTGCCTTCAAGTCAATTCCAACTTATGGTGACCTTATGAATCAGTGACCTCCAATACCATCTGTCATGAACCACCCTGTTCAGAGCTTGTAAGTTCAGGTCTGTGGCTTCCTTTATGGAATCAATCCATCTCTTGTTTGGTCTTCCTCTTTTTCTACTTCCTTCTGTTTTTCCCAGCATTATTCTCTTTTCTAGTGAATCATGTCTTCTCATGATGTGTCCAAAGTATGATAACCTCAGTTTCATCATCTTTAGCTTCTAGTGATCGTTTTGGTTTAATTTGTTCTAACACCCAATTATTTGTCTTTTTTACAGTCCATGGTACGTGCAAAGCTCTCTCCTAACACCACATTTCAAATGAGTTGATTTTTCTCTTATCCACTTTTTTCACTGTCCAGCTTTCACATCCATACATAGAGATCGGAATACTATGGTCTGAATGATCCTAACTGTAGTGTTCAGTGTCCTTTTAGCATCAGATAAAGACCTTTTTTTATTTTTCCGGGCCTTTTTGACTTCATTTTCATTCTGTTGATAGTTTTTATTTGGCTTTTGAGATCTTACTACTTTTTAATCTTTGCTGATTTGTATTACCTGTATTTTGTTTTTGTTTTTAATGTAAACTTCCCTGAGAATTTTTATTGAAAGGCAGTACAGAGATTTCCACAGTAGTAAATAAATCCCCATCACAGGGTTTACAGTGGTGAAGCCAGGGGCAGCAGAGGGGAAATACCATTTCTGAATCCTCCACAGCCCTCTCCAACCTGTGCTCATTTTCTACTTGCAGGAGTCTTTGGCATAAGGGAACATTAAAAAAAAAAGAATACTCACCTGAACTAAATCTGTGTCAACGAAGCACAAATATACACTCTTGCTTAAGATCATTAAGTATTTTTGCTAGACCATGGCAAGGTCAGCTCACAGACGGATGATAGAAGAATGAGTGAAAATAGATTTTCTGAGGATCTTGCTTGCAGCTTCACCTAAGGGTTCTGTTGATCACCCTTACCCAGAGTGTTATAAACATCTGTGCTGCTTGTTACGCTCATGGTTTGGAAACTGTGGCCAAATCAGGAATTCTTTCACCCAATGTATATGAATGCTTTCTCTGCAACTTATGCATATGAATGATCAAAAGGTATCAACTCTTAAGTGTTTTCCAGGAACAAATTCAAGACAGAAAGATGGCCCTTGTGCATCATTTTATGCAAGATATTGGACACAAACCCTTCTTTACATACACAGCTGATTCAGGGCATTTTATATTAAGGGAAGATAAGCAAAAAACTGATAATAGAAAAATACATGTTAGTAGCACATGATATGAGTAGCATTATTAACACTTCTTGCAAGATCATGAAAGTTATTGTTATATGATCAAATGGCCATCGTTTGTTCCATTCCATCCAATCTTATGCATGTTTACTTGGAAGTAAGCCCCTCTGTATTTAATGGAGCTTACTCCCAAGTAAACATGGGCAGGATTGCAGCGTTAAAGATTGCCAGAGAGAGTATTGGGGGCCTTGTGAAAGACTTTGGTCTGAAAACCTGGAGAGCCGCTGTCGCTGAGAGTAGACAACATGAGGCTAGATGAACAAGCCGCCTGACTTGGTGCAAGGCAACTTGCTGTGGTCTTGTGACAGACTTGGTGTTTACAAGAAACTGCGCCTTCTATGCAATTTTCCCTCATTATATACAAGAGGCTTTAAAAAAAAAACCCACCCTGCTGCAACAACGTTTGTAAAAATGTGCTGGTTTTAACTCAAGCATCATGCACATCAATCCTCTGGTCAGACTGGTGTGGATGGGATGTGCTATAGAACTAAGCTGCAGGTGCAGGCCCTGATTGGGTGAGTGTTTTACTCTTGTCCAGCTTGTAACTCTATTGCATCTCTGCAAAGCTGTCCAAAGTTGGCAGCTGTAAATGTTAATTGAGGTGTGCTGATGCTGAAATAAAATAAATGCATAAATTGTACCACAGGGATGGAGGACCTCCAATTCTCTCTCTCTCTTCAGCCCTAGAGACTCTCTTCAGACCACACCCCCTCTCTCCAGTCTGCACTCTCTTGGAGTGCCTTTGCCTGGATTGTAATAATGCCTCTTGCTTGCCTGGATGGAGGATGAAGAAAGGAGAGTAGGTAGAAACCTCTGCCTGTTGTGTGCCTCAAATGAACTCCACTTTATAAAGGCTGGAATCATACTCATTGCTCCACCCATTTGTGCATCAGACCCTGCACACCACTGACATGTAGCTCCCAAAACGTTGCCGACGAGGGAATGCAGCCATGCTGCTGTACCATGCATGCAGCTCCATCACCACAAGGCCACCTTTCCCTAAGAGGAGGAGGAGAGAGAAGAGAGAACAGCTTGAGGAGCTGCCTGCCTATCTAGCTCCTTGCATTCCAGCCAGTGCTTCCACCTCGGACAGCTTCTTGAAAGTTCAGACTAAAACCTGGAGCGGATTCACTGCCCCACTGACAACAGAGCTGCTAACCTCCACCGATTTCAGCTGAGGTAGCTTCTTCCTCCTTCAGCTGCCACCAAGGACTCCTCAAGAACCATCTTGCCTTTATGTGTTATGTATCTAGCTTAAAAAAAAATCCCTTGTAGCATGTCTTTGCTATATTATAATATAATGTTAATTGCTGCTTATCGTTTTAGTATTTTCTGTAAACCACTTTGTGAGGTTATCCTGAAAAATAGTGGGAATATCTTAAGTAAATGAATAGACTATCTCAGTCCAAATCTCTTCACATCAAATTCTCCTCCCCACCAGTTTGGGTGTGCAAAACAAAAACACCCACAACAAATTTCTCCTGCATTTCCTCTTTGTGGAGCACAATAAATGCTTATTTTTCAGGTTAGGGTAACTACAGTCAAACAAGAATACAGCCTTTGGAAGGGTTTTCCCCCCTCCAGAACTGCTTCCAAAGCGTCACTTTGTTATACAACCTGTACTATTAGAAATACCAAGCTTTTATCATCAGTTCAGGAAACTGATGAGAAATCTTAGTCATTCCTAACGGACATTTAAATAGCATCCCCATCTGCATGAGCCTAGCAGTTGAGTTGGCTAAGTAATGGTTTCAATAAAATTGGAGAAAATGAAGTCAGCATATACAGGGAATGCCTGTAAAGCCAGGCTTCAGTATGCTTAGCTGTTCAAGTCTTCTGTGCTTCTACTGAAACTCCAGTCATTGTCTTTCTTTTTCTGTGCACCAATCACCATTTGAGGAGGAGGGCCAGGATCTCTTCTCGATCGTCCCAGAGTGCAGGACACTGAATAACAGGCTCAAGTTACAGGAAGCCAGATTTCAACTTAACATCAAGAAAAACCTCCTAACTGTTAGAAGGATACAACAATGGAATGGAATCAATTACCTATGGAGATGGTGGGCTCTCCCACACTGGAGACATTCAAGAGGCAGCCGGACAGCGGCTTGTCAGATATGCTTTAATTTGGGTTCAGCATTGAGCGGGGAGTTGGACTCAATGGCCATATAGGCCCCTTCCAACTCTACTGTTCTATGATTCTATAACTCTCCCTGCCACACATTAAATAATTGGTTAATAAAGAAATTGAGGCGGCGTTGACATGTTATAGGATGAATCATTTGTCAGTGCAGAGGGTCAGTCGGTCTTTTCACTCATTGTCCATCGGTGGAGGATGGAACTGAAGGGCTGCACTGCTGAAGATGCCCCCAACATCATACTTGCAATTGGCCCTGGTCCTGCCCTGGATGGCCCTTTGCATGCAGAGGGCCCCAGGTTTAATCCCCGGCATCTCCCGGTAGAGCTTGGAAAGACTCCTGCTTAAAGCTCTGGAGAGCCACTGCCAGTCAATGTAGACTACAGATGGGGAACCTTGGGGCCGGGGGCCAAATGCACCTCCCTAATGTCTCTCCTGGCCCTTGGATGTCTCTCAGCCACACCCTCTCCCACTAGATCACGCTCCTTGCCTGTTCTACTCTCTGTATCCTCTTGTGCTTTTGCAAGGCTGGAATGTGGCCATGAACTGCAGTAATGCCTCTTGCTTGCCTTGGATGGAGAGGTGAGTGTGTCTGTGCAGAAGCTTCCGACGCTTGCGTGGCTGGAATGTAGCCTACCCAAAGGTTCCCCGCAAGAGAATGTGGTTTCTCGGGCTGGAAAATGTTACCTACCTCTGGCGCAGATAATACGTAGCTTGCTGGTCTGCTGGTTTGACTGGGTAAAAAGCAGCTTTCTAAGTTCCTAATATCATCACAGCACAGTTAACCTTTCAAATTAGTTAAGTTAGATATGCAAGCATGCCCTGCATATCAAATGTAAACGGGGGGCCCATTATGAGGCTCCTGAAATATAAATACATGTGGTCTGAAACATCAACTCTCTTACTGTCTCTAAAGGGCATCCCTTTAAAACTACGCCATGGCTCATTTCTACTGACTTGAAATCATTCTCTCTAATAGTGAGCTCAGGTGGTGAGTGCCAACATGACTGGAGATAAAACAGGCTACGAGGAAACGGGAGCTATGTATCATCATGCTCAGGTTTGTGGAAGAATAATTTAAAAACCCCAAGAGAGCAAATCGTCCCCCAACAGCCTAATGAAAACTGACCATGCTTGGTAGTCATGGGATGTTGAGTGGTAGTTGGAAAAAAAAGGTGTAGGGGAAAGTGGAATGCCCTGCTTCAGCCCTTACAGTACGCTGGAGGAGGATATGGCTGGCTGGAACTCTGAACAGAAGCGCTCCTGTTAGGGGTGGGGTGATACAGTGCAACATTTTGTTGCAGGTCCCACTTGTGTGGCAGCTTGTAGCTTAGTAGTGTTGACCAATAAGAGCATCATCGTGCATGATAACTGGTGACCTCTGCCTAAGCACAAAGCAAGCTGTATTTATATTAATATGTTGTTTTGTTTAACTATATTACAAGCAACCACACTGACCCAACTGGCCTGCAGGAGGAAGCCCCTAGCACATATATATACAGAGAGAGGGGGAAAGCACGCCATTTTCACCTGCTAAATGTCTTGTCGTCCAAACACTCCTACCTAAATGGAGGGAAAAAACAACAGTGGGTGGTGGTGGAGAGAGACAATGTGGTATTGACACAAAAAAGGTCTGAAATTAGGCACTTAATCCTAGAGTCTCTCATCACTGCTGGAAAATTTAGAGGGAAGCTGGTGCACTTTAGGCAGGCTCCCCAATCCAGAAATGACTGAGGAGCACATGGGGTTGTTACTTAGTTGTTGCTAGGTAACTGCCAAGTGCTTGGATTAGTCACTATCACCTCTCTGCCCAGCAAACCAAGCCCTTAAGTCAATTTCACAGCTCATCTCTCTCTGCAGGCTCCTAAGGGAATGATGAGTGGCATAATTGTCTAAGGGCTTGGACTACAAGGTTAAATTGAAACATTTATTAATGTGCATGTTACCCTGCAAGCCAAGCCCTTAGTCAACTTTACAGATGGCTCTTCTGCCACCCCTGTAAAAGCCGATCTGTAGGATTGCACTTTGCTCTCTTTAAGCAGCTGCCAAGGGCACCAGGAAACAGAGGGAGATAGTGAGAGGCAGAGCTAAAATAAGGGATAATTTTTATAGGTAATTCTTGTAGGTGCTGTGGGAGTGTGCAGATCACTCATCAAGTCCTTACTTGATAACAGTGGAAACAGCTGTGTGCTGAAGAAAGCATTTTGGCTGCTGTGAGCTAAACCCTTACGACTGATCACAGGACAATCAAAGACACAACTCCCCCAATAATTTAAGCCTGATCACAGTAAAAACAAAGGAACTTTCAAAAACCCAACAGCAGCAATAAAGGTATTAACGGCCAAAGGCATGGAGGAAGAGAAAGTCTTCAGAAAGATCTTGCTGTGAATACCAGATGAGCCTCTTTGGCGTTTTCACTGAAAACTGCAGACAGGAGAAGTGCAAAAACCATTTTAAATAGCACTTGCTAAAACAGACTCAGCCTAGTTTGTGCCAAAACCACTTTCCTGCTAGAGTAACTTTTTAGTACAGGAGTAGCCAACATGGTGCCCTTTAGATGTTGTGGACTGCAGCTCCCATCATCCCCGAATAGCATGGCCAGTGGTCATGGATGATAGGGTTTGTGGCCCATAACAGCTGGAGAGTACCACATTGGCTACACCTGTCCTACTGCTTCATATGAGCAAATAGCATCTTGAGTTCCAGTGCAACATTTATTTACTCTACTAATATTAATTTATGTAGCAGCCAGTTATGTCTGAATCAAGTCTATAGGCCCTTTTGATTTCCCAA
Organism: Rhineura floridana; assembly: GCF_030035675.1. Classification (NCBI taxonomy): domain Eukaryota; kingdom Metazoa; phylum Chordata; class Lepidosauria; order Squamata; family Rhineuridae; genus Rhineura; species Rhineura floridana. Next base: position 162,974,607 of record NC_084481.1, on the reverse strand, counting down.
CAGTAGAATGAATCAAGGTATGTGTCCCCTTAGTGAGAGCCTTTGGGAAGGACTGAAGGTAGAGCCTGTAACTGATTTTATTCCCCCCTTTTAGTTTTTACCTCTTTAGTCCCTTTTAATATCACTCCTCTATATTTCTTAACTGTATTTTATGTATTTTTATCTCTTTTAATGTTTTTGAGATTTTATAGTATATGATTCTATTGTGAGCCCCCTGAGTGCCCTATTGTAGAGTAGAAAAGTGGGATAGAAATATTTTAAATAAAATATTAAATAGTGGTCCTTTCAGTTTCTAGGTCCTTGGATAGCTATTTGGGGTTTAAAATAGATGAGGAAATTAACAACTGGGAAACAGAAGATGACTTTACAAAATATACTCTAAATTAAAAATTAGCTGACTGTAGAAGATTTGTGAATCCAAGGTTCTCCAGTGTCCCTGTTAAGGTCTGCCTTTTCTTCTCCACAAATACACTCATGGTGAATATGACCCAGTCACTCAGGCTGCAATGCTTCACGGAAGTAGCTACCCTGGTATCTCCTTTGCCATGCCAGGAAAGCAATTAGGAGAAGTTTCACTTTAAAAATTATATTAATACCTATAAACATCACTTTTCATAAGGAAATACTTGACAGCATAACACATAGGAACTATATGTCTCTCCGAACTACAAGTGCTAGAAGTAACTGTATAAGCACACAGTTTCTGTTCTAGGGAAAGACCCTGGGCCAGCCTGCTAACACTGCTTCTGATGGCTATACCAGCAAATCTCACACACCCTATTTTGGTAGTACATAAGTTTGCATGAGAAAAGTTAAATAAGGTGAATTATTTACAATGATCATTTGCACAGTTGAGTAGAGGTCTAAAACTGTTGCAACTAAGGCTCTAGCCGCATTATACTCTTCAAAACCATTTTGAAATGGAACCAACATGAAAGGATTGAAAGGGTGTAGTTTTCAACTTGTTTAACAAACTAGGGGGAAAAACCCCTGAGACATGCACTATTCCAGCTCCCCATTACCTGGGCAAAGTTAGTAATGTCTCATTATTTTACTATTTATTATTTATTTATTAAACTTCTATCCTGCACTTTCTCCCAGTAGCAGCCCAGGGCACTAAAAACACTCTACAACATCATAAAAACAGACTTTATATTAAAGCATCTTTCAAAACATCTTTTTTCAAAAGCTTTAAAAACATATTTAAAAGCAATTCTAACACAGATGCAGACTGGGATAAGGTCTCTACTTAAAAGGCTCATTGAAAGAGGCAGTAGGCACCAAAAAGATAACAGAGATGGCAACTGTCTAATATTTAAGGGAAGGGAATTCCAAATGCCACAACCCCAAAAGTCCACTTCCTATATTGTGCAGAACAGACTTCCTGATAAGATGGTACCTGCAGGAGGCCCTCACCTGCAGAGCACAGTGATTGACTGGGTATATAAGGGGTAAGACGATCTTTTGGGTATCCTGGTCCCAAGCTGTATAGGGTTTTGTACACCAAAACTAGAACCTTGAACTTGGCCCAGTAGCTAATGGGCAGCCAGTGCAAATATTTCAGCAGAAGGGTAGCATGTTGGCAATATCCTGCCCCAGTGAGCAGTCGCACCACTGCATTTTGCACCAGCTGCAACTTCTGGACCAACCTCAATGGCAGCCCCACATAGAGCGAATTACAGTAATCCAGCCTGAAGGTTACCAGTGCATGGACAACAGTGGTCAGGCTATCCCAGTCCAGAAATGGATGCCACTGTCTTACCAGCTGAAGCTGGTAAAAGGCGCTCCTAGCCACTGAGGTCACCTGGGCCTCTAGCGACAAAGATGGATCCAGAAGCACCCTCAGACTACGGACCTGCTCTTTCAGAGGGAGTACAACCACATCCAAAGCAGGCAACTGACCAATTATCTGAACTAGGGAACTATCAATCTACAGCACCTCCATCTTGCTAGGATTCAGATTCAGTTTATTGGCCCTCATCCAACCCACCACCGAGTCAAGGCAGCAGTCCAGGGCTTGCACGGTCTCTCCCGATTCAGATATTACAGAGAAATAGAGCTGGGTATCATGTGTACTGCTGACACCTCGGCCCAAATCTCTTGATGACCACTCCCAAGGGCTTCATATAGATGTTAAATAGCATGGGGGACAAGTTGGTACCCTGCGGCACCCCACAGCACAACTGCCAGGAGGCTGAAAGACAATCATCCAATGCTATTCTCTGAAAATGACCCTGAAGATAGGATTGGAACCACTGTAAAACAGTGCCTCCAATACCCAGCTCACCAAGTCGGCCCAGAAGAATACCATGGTCAATGGTATTAAAAGCCACCAAGAGATCAAGCAAGAATAACAGGGTTGCACTCCCCCTGCCCTTCTCCTGATAAAGGTCATCCATCAGGGTGACCAAGGCCAATTCAATTCCATAACCAGGCCTGAACCCAGATTGGAATGGGTCAAGACAATCTGTTTCATCCAAGAGTACTTGCAATTGCTGCACCGCAACCCTCTCAATCACCTTCCCTAAAAAGGGGGTATTTGCATCCGGTCGATAATTGTCACAAACCAATGGGTCCAGGGTGGGCTTTTTCAGGAGCGGTTGAATCACTGCCTCTTTCACAGCGGCTGGAATCATTCCCTCCTGCAACGATGCATTGACCACACCCTGGATCCACTCAGTCACACGCCCTTGGCATGCTTTAATAAGCCAAGAAGGACAAGGGTCGAGAGGACAAGTTGCTGGCCGCATCGTCCAAGCATCTTGTCCACGTCATCAGGCTGCATCAGCTGAAACCAATCCCAAGAAGTTGCAGCAGATGTTGCACTGGACACCTTCACTGGGAACTACAACAGATGTGGATGGGGCATCATTCTGATATGTGGTGGTCCAGGAATGTTCTGGTTTTGTTTCCTCAAACTAGGATCCACCGGTGGGCTTTGGGTCACTTTCAGGTGGGCCTCAGTGCCACAGCCTGCCCAGTACTTCCTCACTTGCCTGCCCTGCCCACCACTAGCTGTGCTATGGTCTTTTGGTTGGACCATTGTCAGCACTAGCAACTCTTTGCATACTGAGTAAACGTGGCTGGGAGACAAAGGCGTTTGTAGGGGAAGGAAGGTCTCCCTCATCTGAAGGGCCAGAGGAGGAAGAGGTGTTGAAGGAAAGGAGAAAGTGAGATAAATGTTTAGTAGTATTCATCATAGCAGTTGTCATCATAGTAATGAAAAATACACCAGGAATCGAAAGGAAGGCGATAAGAGAGAAAAGCTGTTATCGGAGGAAGAGTGAATGTAAAAGGACCAGGGAGGAGAGATGAAAGAAACTGGTGGACTGGAAGGGGGAGAAGAGTAGAGAGAGGGAATAAATTACGAGTGTTAAAGGAGAATGAGGAAAAATACAGGAGATGAGTGAAAACCTTTTGAGACATGTGGGGTTGGGAAGGGGAAAATATAAAAGGCCTTTTCCAGAAAACCCCTGGATCAGCAAGTTCTGCTTGAAAAAGGGAGACCGAATCACAATATCTCCAGAGGGAATGTCTGTGGTGAGGAAAGCTGAGCTATGGCAGCTCCTTGCCACAAGGAAAACACTGTGGCAAAGAATCTAGCCATTTCCAAAGACAGATTAGATATCAGTGGAAAATGATATCCATAATTGCCAGCCAATTATGCCAAACGCTGCCTCCATCTGCCATCATGCTGTGGCTCTGCCTCTGCACCACTATTTTGGGACATGTGGGCTTCACTAATTTTCAGCCTTCTTAGATGGAGCCTGGTGGGCAGGACGTTGGAGAAGCTCCATTCTAGTCTATGAGTGTGTATATTTGTACAACATATGATTAGGTCTCCGGATGTAGTCTTAGTCTGTAGATTAAAGGGGCAGTGATGAAGAAAAATCATTTCCCTCTTATCTCACTTCACTTCAGCATAAAATGACACAAAGCAGCCATGCAATCTTAGCAAAGAAAACCAAATTGTGTTAGCACGGCAGCCTCTCCAGGGCTGGCTTGCTTTCTGTAGCAGAAAAATACAATAAAAAAGCCAAATGCACTTATATTAACTCCAGATTATTCTGCAGATGGATGCATATGATTGTAGCAGCGGAGAAAAATCTCATTGTTCTTATAACATTACATTTGTTTCACAGTCAGTTGTAATCATTATTTCCCCCTTTCACACCACTCAATAGTTAGATTTACTCTAACAGCAAGAATCTGGTCTCCTCTGTACAAAATATATGGAAACAAAAAAACTGAGTCCCAGATTGCATTTGAACAAAATTCAGAATGGATCCTTCCATTGGGATGAGTTGTACTAAATAAAAATGTTAAACTCCTCTAATATTAGTTCCTTCCCAGGATTCTCACTTTTGGTTTTTGTATAATCCTCTGACAATGTTTAAGATATGGATGGGGGACCTGTGACCCTCCAGATGTTGCTGGATTACAGCTCCCATCATCTCTCTGACCATTGGCCATGTTGGCTGGTCTGATGGGAGATGGACTCCAACAACATCTACAGGGCCACCGGTTTCCCATTTATAGTTTAAGCCAACTCCTTGTAGCAAAGGAATCCTAACTTGCTATATTTCTTAAATGACATTTAAAGCCAGAGAAACCCTGTTGACTTAAATGGAAATGCTCCAAAATAAGCCATTTGAAAATCATGACTAACAGAACCAATCATATCATTTGAAGCTTTGTTTTCGTTGCAGATGGAGAATGTCTTGGCAGTTTTTAGTTATAGGACTCCATCATACTTCCCATGCAACTTTACTTCATTGGGACCATGGAAGATTAGTCACAGGTTGCTTTTTTCTTGATGACATCGTTAGATACAGCTCAGCTGATCTGGCACAACAAGAAGCACTCAAGTGTAAACTCTGTCTTCTCATTCAGCTCCAGACATTTCCCCTCAATGTTTCAACACATGCTTTAATTGCATGCTTCACTGTTGTTCACTTAAAGGGGTGTACCAACATGGGATGTCATCATCAGTAGTTGTAGACCCAGAATTCCTAACAAGACTAAGGCAGCAGCAGTGGCCTCTGTTTTGTTTGCCTTTGCTTTGAATGCAGCAAGCAGTATTTTATTTTCATATTGAAGACTGCACACACTTCTGTTGAACACAGTAGGATTTCCTTCTGTTCTGAGTATTTATTTTATTTTATTTATTTATTTCGTTCAATTTATATACCGCCCATAGCAAAATAGCTCTCAGGGCGGTGAACAAACAAGAGTAAAATACAGTACATCATAATGGTAAAATCACGAAAACATATACAAGACACAAATAGGAAAACAAAACATCACTAAACTAAAAACAAAATACATTAAAAAGATTGAAAATTGAAATAGTTAAAATGCCTGGGAGCATAAGCATGAGTAGGCCTGCTATGAAGCCTTTCTCCATTTCAATGTCACATGGCTACCTTTTAAAATTATCTGGGAATGCTCTTCTATGTATCCCCCCCTTTGATTCGCTAGTCTCTGTTTGATTTTCTAGATCCTTTAGCAACTTTTGATACAGTTGAATCCTTATGGGCCAACTCAGGTTTGAGTTTATTAGGCACCACAGTCAGGTGGCTCTGCTCATCCCTGGTGGATAGGTCCCAGAAAGTGGTGCTAGGGGACGGTTGGTCTTCTAGAGGATTACTGCTCTGGTTTGGCTTTTATGGCACCACAGCTTTTCCATCTCACCCCCTAAGCTCTTCAACATTTGCATGTAGCTATTGGATGAAGTTGTCCTGACCTCCAGCTCTGTCTCTCATTTTTATCAGATCCTAAGGATGTACTGGAGGTCCTAAATTGTTGCCTGTTTGTGGGACTAGATGGAAGAAAATATGGTGAAACTTAATCCAGATGAAACAAAAGGACATCTAGTTTGATGGAGAGAGCCAGTGTGGTGTAGTGTTTAAGGTGTTGGACTACGACTTGGGAGACCAGGGTTTGAATCCCCACATAGCCATGAAGCTCACCTTGGGCCAGTCACTGCCTCTCAGCCTCATGAAAACTCTATTCATAGGGTCACCATAAGTCGGAATCGACTTGAAGGCAGTACATTTACATTTAGTTTTGATGGAACATCTGATCTGGGAGTAGGTATAATATCCTGTTTTGGATGGGAAAATTCTACCCCTAAAAGTCAGATTTGCAGCTTTGGGGGAGTGCTTCTTGATGTAGCACCATCCTTAGATGATCTGGTGGTCACAGTGACTAACCATGCCTTTTGCCAGCCTTGGCTGATGTGGCAGTTGTGCCCTCTCCTAGAGAAATCAGACTGAACCACAAGAATTCATGCTTTCTTACCTTCTACTTGTAATGTGCTCAATGGGGGGGCTGTCCTTCAAAGGTGTTCAGAAGTTTCACTGATACAAAATGCTTCTGCCAGATTGTTGGCTGGCATTGGATAATCATGGCATATTATTCTGATCTTGTATGATCTACATTGGATTCACTTCATTTCTGAGCTTAAGGACTGCTGTTCCTCCACCACATGAAGTTCAACAGATGTCTACTAGAAGCAGGGCTTTTTCAGTTATAGTGCCTGTTATGGAATTTCTTCCCCAGGAACACCTTTCAGGCTTTGGCAGTTTGATCCTTCAGGCACCAGGTTAAAACATGGTTCTTCATGAAGGCTTTTGGGCCAGACTGATCTAGTGATTTTATTTTCCAGAGGGTTTGTTTCTGTTCCCAATACTTTGTTTTTTAAATTTTACTAAATTTGTAACTTGAATTGTAATTTGATTTATGCTATAGTTGTGTATTAATTTTTTTATGTTGCATAGTGTTTTTGGTTTAGTTATAAGCCACTTTGGTTTAAGAAAAGTAGAATATACATTTAAAAAATAAATAAATGCCAGGAGGTGTCACTCACTGCCATCTCATCTGCTCATCTCAATCCACTCTCCAAGCTAATATTTTCAAGAGTAAAAACCTTCCATAGCATGTTGAACTTTCCACATGGAAACATTTTTTGTAAGCTAGACACCAGCTTGTTTGAAAATGCCCTTCCTGAGAAGTCTACATAGATAACGTTTTGCAGCTGTGAGGATTTGCTAATTCTGCAATTATTTTTAGTGTATGCAATTATTTTTAGTTTAGGGAAACAGATGGAGATGGAGTGGCAAGTTTTCTTAACAGGTGAACAATGCATTGTTCAAAACTTAAGGCCTCTGCTCACCATCTACCACATGATCTAAGTGGTAAAGCAAGGGCTATTAGTTGACACATAGGTTTGCCAGGAGGTGGAGATAGAGAGTAGTTCTATACAATGGTTTGTCTTACAAAGACTGAAAGGAATGCTGCCCTATAAAATTGACTGTCCTTACAGGAAACTAATGCAGGACTATTGGTTTTCCCAATATATTATTTGCCAGGTGCTCCAGGGCTAAGTGCGTTCCTCCTAGCAGGGTTATTTATCATAGCTTTAGCAAATAATAGGATTACAAATTAAAAATTAAAAAATTAAAAATATTTAGACTCCCAGTCCATGATGTGACAGGTGGAGTAAAGCAAGTGGCACTATCTGTTGTCAGAAAAGTAGCAGCACCAGCAGAGGTCAAAGCTTTGTTTTAAATGTTAATGTCCTTATATAAAGTGAAAATTATTTTATCTGGTTTGGTAAAAAAAAAAACTTCATGGCAAAGGGTAAAAATAAAAAATAGTAATGAAGAATAAAGCATGTAATGCCACAACAATAATTATTGTGCTTTACACACAGAGAAGGATTCAGACTATGAATCTGGAATCAAGGTTCACTGTGAACAAGGCATATTTAGCATTAGATTTCTGTTCTTCCAATTCATCACAGGCAAAGACAGGTACATTTCCCCTCTGTATGGGCACAGTATGGGAAGCCAGTCCTCAGTGCCCAGCCAAACCATCCAAGGAGGCAACCTGGACTGGGTGAAGTATCCTGCCGACAGATACCATGAGGACTGGATGCACTTAAGCTGTGCATTTCTGCTGGGTTTGCTTGAGGGATTATTGGAATGGCTGATTGAAATGCATTGTTTTATTTGTTATACCTTTCTGATTTTTAGCCTTTACCTTTTGTAAGTCACTTAGAGACTTCTTTGTAGTCCGCGACTAATAAGTCAAACAAATAAATCTGATTCTCTAAATGACAGCCATGTGTGGAATGCCCTCAGTGTCTTCTGTGGGTGCCTGAAACAGTATTGATGGTTGATGTGACAACAAGCATAGGGAGAAATTCGATTTTGCTTACATTATATTGAGAAATTACTTCATTTGTTCTTTTCAGGCCAATATGTGAACTGAAACACAGCTGTCCTTGGATTTTTGCACTGCAGTTCTCCGGTCAAGGTGTGCACAAATGTATATATTAGTGAAAAATGTGCATAACAATGCATATGTTAGTGAAAATAACATACAAAATATAGGAAATTGCTTTACAAATACGTGTATTAGTTAAAACTGAATGCAAAAATATGTTTATTAGAAGAAATGCATGCTAAAATGCTGATGAACTTTAATGAGGATTAAAAAATAATTTGCAAATTGGTGCAGAAACGTAAACTGAATTTAAGATGAGAAAAATGAGAAATTGAGAGAAACTGAAACTGACAGATTTGTCCATCCCTATGTAAAAATAGGGTGACTAAAAATAAGAGTTTAAAAGCAATACCTTTTCTAACAGTCACTGGAAGGCTGAGGTCATGAATATAGTCATTGTATCGGAATCAGAATGGTAAGCTTGAACTCTACTAAGAATGCAGTGGCCAGGTGTTTTTTTCCAGGTCATATAGGTAAATTTACATTTTGTACACTTCAGTGTGCTTCTCTACTGCTCTCTCTCGCTCTCTCTCTTTCCAGCAAGAAAATGTGGCCTAACCTGATAAGAGAAAGTTCAGAAACACTTTCTTCTTGACATGCTGCTAAATTGTCACTTTGAAAGATGGATAAGCCTGCAAGATTCAGTTTGACTATGTCTGCTTGAGGAGTTTCAAACATACAGATTTCGAGAGAGGTGAGGGAGAGTGATTTTGGACAGCACAGAAAATTGGACAAATGCTCTGTATGTTGGGGAAAATTTATTTCACAAATGGGCAGATATAATGTGCCAGGCGGCTCCAGATGGCCTTGACCTGGATTTGAAAGCCCTTTCACTTTTCATGCTGCACTATCCTCCAAGGCAGGGGTGGGGAACCTGTAGCCCTCCAGACATTATTGGACCCCAGTTCCCCATTAGCTTCTGTCAGCATGACCAATGGTCAGGGATGATGGGAGTTGTAATCCAACAACATCTAGAGAGCCACTGCAGGTTCCCTACCCCTGCTCCAAAGCAAACATTCATACAGCCCCAGTAACATGGCAACTACCTGGAGCTAAGTCAAACAATCAGTGCAGTCATAGTTGTCAGTGAAGATGTTCCATGTTTTCTCGATCACTTCATAAGTGGATCTCAGCTGGCGTTTTTTGAATTCACATGAAAAGCCATAATATTTCATCTGTTTTACACAACCAGGCTGACATATGGTAGATGCATATCTCTCATGAAAAACATGGTTGTGTAAACCTCCCCTGAGATAACCTATTTTGATGGACCTACATGGTCTCTGCATTTTTCCCATTGTGCACTAATCTATTTCTTTTGGCAGAGATCAACATGGAACTAAGCCATGGCACAGTTGGATCTGTTGGACAGTGCAAACTGAGCATGATTAAAACAATCAAAGAAACCAGGAGAAAGAAATAGCCATGTGAATTCATTATTTGCCTTTCCCATGTAACAGCACAATCCAAGCGCTATTCAGAAGTAAGCCCTACTGAATTCAGTGGGGCTTACTCCCAGGTAAATGGGGTTAGGATTGCAGCCTTATTTATTAATTTAAACTATTTATAACCTATCCATCTATGCAGATATCAAGTTCAGGTATAGAGCATAAAAGAAAAACTAAACAACCAAAAGCATAGAATAACCAACAATAAAACACATCATCAAAAACAAATGGACTCCCTTCAAGTCGATCCCGACTTACGGCGATCGTATGATTCAAACCGTGGTCTCACAGGTTGTAGTCCACACTATAACCACTACACCACACTGGCTCTCTCAAAAACAAATAGGCAGCTAAAACAGACGAGGAATTTGGTTTCTTTCTATCCACCTAGACTGTCAGATTTATTAGGCTCAAACTATTTCTTCTGACAGCCCTGCGTTTTGAGGCTTGCCCTAGAGCAGGGATTCCCAAACTGTGGTCCGTGGACCACCAGTGGTCCATGGCCTTCATTCAGGTGGTCTGCAGTGCGCCGTGAAGAACACTTACAAATTGAATTCTATAGAATAGAATAAATACCATAAAAGAAGTAAAAGAAGCAATAAAATGCAATTAAAATCATACAGCATCTAGCACAGTGCATTACAATTGCTACAAAAAAGAGGAAAAAAACATTAAGTGGTCCACCAAGACTCAGCAATTTTTAAGTGGTTGAGGGGGGACAGTTCAGAAACCACTGCCCTAGAGATCAGCTTGTTTCCCAGCCTTGCCTTCTTCCTTGGCAGCTGTGGCATCTCTCTCCTAGTCTGCCTAAGCTGTGGCTTTAGCCCTGCAGCCAGAATGGGAACTCCTCCACTGTTTACCCTAGGAAGGGGCAGGGATGAAGGCTGAATAGTGAGACCCTCCTGCCTTTGGCAAATATGATCTCAGGCTGTGTAGCACCATAATTTGGGGGAGGGGAATGTTTCACAATTATGGCCATTTCATTAGATTTAACAGACATTTTTATTAAAGTTAGCTGCATTTTACATCCTTATGGTTTTGTTGTAACTTGCCAATTACTCAAATGCAGTGAGTTCATTTTCAGGCACTTCTCATTTATCTGGTAGTTCCAGTCCTTTAGATGATGATACAGTTCATTCACATCATCAGGCAAAAGGTAACTTTTTTCAAAATGTAACATTCTGTTCCAAGATTAAAAGTAATACTGAGCTGTAGTTATTGCATTTGAATTCCTGTCTCTCTCTCTAAGTGATTCACTTTTTAGAGACCTCACGGGGGACTTTACAATATATATATTGTAAAAAAAATACATAACAATATAATTAAAAATAGCATTAGATTAAAATATACAGGGAGTCAACAGTAAAATCAATAAAAAGCTTAGTGGAATAAAAAGGTTTGGGGGTTCATTTGAAGGGGCCAACCTAAGTTCTTCATGGAAAGAATTCCAGAAGTGTGGGCTCACTACCAGGGATGCCAACAGGATTTCCTGGGCCCAGTACACTGTATGTAGATTGGACCCCCACACACATTCCCATCCACCACCACCCATCTCCCCATAATCTATTGCGAAGAACTGCTGCTTATGTACATATATTACCAATAGGAACAGTTATTTTGAATCCATAGTCTTGATTTAAGAAGCATTTATTTAACAGATTTTTAACCTGTCCTCACAAAGCATTTTGCAACAATTATAAATAGTTCAAAAACAATAAACATATAAATAGCATTAAAACATTAAAATAACATTAAAAAAGATAGGAGCAGCTAAAAAAAACTTGTGCAGTTGACTGAACCAACTCTTAGCCTAACCTACTTCACAGGGTTGTTGGAAACACTTCATATACACATATACTGGAGATATAAGAATACATAAGCCCCATATAGTAGTTTATTGTCAAAACCAGTTGGTCATTGCAGAACTTTTTTTTAATCATTATTAGTCTCCTGCCACATAACAGCAGTGACACCTAAGTAAGCCCTGCCTATTTACTTAAAAAAAATAGGATTGAAGCGGAAGAGAAATATTTACAACACAATCCTTTGCTATGTCTGCTCAAAAGTCCTGTTGATTTACAGTACAATCCTAACCATGACTCCACATAAGTAAGTCCTTTTGAATTCAATGAGGTTTACTCCCAGGTATGTGGGACTAGCATTGCAGCTTTACTCCCAGAAAAGTGAGAATAGCATTAAAGCTTCATATTGGGAAGGTTTTAAAAACCAGGCTGTGAATTAGAAAAATAAACTGCCCTCTTCAGCAGCACCTTGATCCGGAAACAGATTGTAGCCCATGCAACTGATGCAAAACTGATGTTGTGATGATGGCCTGCCCAAACTCTTGACCATCCAGTCTTAGACCAAAGACTCAATTGCTCAAAGACAGAATAGGCACATCTCAAGCATACCACTTCCCAGTACTTAATAATATTTTCTCTTAAGTTATATCTGTCTGTCAGAAACCCAAGAGGATATTTTCCCCCAATTTACACGTCTTCCATTCTCTAGGCAAAGTGATAATTGCCCCCATCACTCATCTCTGAAGATTTCCTGTGTATGTGACTTGCCTCCGCTATCTCAGTTCCTCTCCCCATTGGTTTCCCTCTTCACCCTTCTGCCACCCAAGATATAGGTGCAATGTTTCCTAGTTTTAGCATTCATCAGAACATCTTGAAGATCCATGTGTATGCCAGGCCTGTAAGTTGAATCCTATAAGTTTCTCAAAGTGTTTTATTATTACATTTAGACCCCACCTTCCCTCCAAGGAGCGCAAGGTGACATGCAAACATGGTTCTCCCCCCTCCCAATTTTATCTTCACAACAACCCTGTCAGGTAGGTTAGGCTGAGAGACAGTGACTGGCCCAAGGCCACCCAAAGAGCTTCATGGCTGAGCAGGAATTTGAATCCTGGGCTCCCAGGTCCTAGTTCAACCCTCTAACTGCTACACCACACTGGCTCTCAGTGTTGTGCTAGCTAGATGCTCAGCTTCATCATTAGTTAAAAAAAAGGAATAACATATTTATTAGGAGTGTACAGCAACCACAACATTCTCCTTGTTTCTGTATCTGTAGCATTTGAAAGCAATCCAAGTTTGTTTGGATCTGCTTTGTGTCATTCCAATTTGATTTATTTGGGTCCAAATCTCATCTGTTAAATCGGAAGATCTGTTTTGCCTACATTGACTACAATGTAAAATATTAAGAAAGGTCATCTCTCTCTCTTTTTCACGTTAAGTGGATAAAATCTGTAGAAAGAGCCTCTCCCCCCCCCCCCCATTTGGATTAAGCCATTCAAATTTCACACAGATCCATCTAGAGGATTTTGTGCAGATAACCTTTAAAGTTTTTTTTTAAAAAACGAATGCTCTAACTTTTTATTTTCTGCCAGAATTGGATGCAAACTACAGACATAATCACTCCTTCTGAGAGAGTGAAGCCTGGCTGATTTCATAAAGAGAGGCGCAATGGCTCTCCTTCAAGGCCAGACTTCACCATTTTGGGATGGGAAAATATAAAGCACATTCCCTTCCCTAGGTTTTTTTTTCCCCAGGCAATCAGTTTGAAAATTGGGATCATGAGTGAGGTGCCTTTGGTAATAAACATGCCAAAATTTAAACAAATAGACCCGGGGGCTATCATGCTACGTGATTTAACCTTCATGATAAAAAAACCTTGTAAAAGTCCATTTTTTCTTGCCAACCCCCACCCCCTTGCTCCATGAAGGAAAATAAAAAGATGATTTAAAATTATTTATTAGGGTAAAGATTGGGAAAGAAGCAGGAGACCCCAGTAGTCCAACTCTGCCACTTATGCCCAGTTTTCACAGCCAAAACTAGGTGAAGAATGACAGTCCGTGTATTTACTTCAACATCTCCCAGGGTGACAGACTGTGAGAGGAAAGGGATGCTCCCAAGTGAAACTCTCTCATTTTGTGAGGGCTGGGATTAAGAGCTAGGTTTGCACAAAGAGGAGTATATGCACTTGAGGTATACTGCTGCTGATTTTTTTTCTTTTCTTCTTCTGCTGTTAAATATATATTATGTTAAAGTTGCACTGCAATTGAGATGAGTAAATAATAACTCACGTTTTTAGACTCTTGTATTTTGCAGGGGTTAGTTGTGGAGTTTATTGCTGGGTTGATACTGTGAATAATTTGACACTCCAGCTTATTATGTATTCCTTATTTGCATTATGTATTGCTTATTATTATGAATTGTATTTATATAACTTTTTTAAATTTGATGGCTGTTATATTTTGTATGTACATTATGTTGTTTATTACATTAATATTTTGTGAACCACCCTATGGCTTTTTGATGAAGGGTGAAATATAAAATCCACAAATAAATAAATAAAGCATGCAAATAGCCTAATGTGGGGGAGGATCTGAAATCCTCACAATACAAAGAAAAGGAAGCAATTGTCAGCATCACACACAGCATGCAACCTGCTAATTAACAGTAATGGTTTCTTAGAAGCTATTATAGGTTATATACTCTAAGTTCATATTACTGTCAAAACCTACTTTAAACACCCACTCCATAGCATAAAATGTAACCCAAGGAGCTTCACTGTTTGTATTCTAATATGCAAGCAAAGCCTACTTCATTAAGACAAAGTTAAGTCAGTTATCTTTTCTTGTTAGCAAAGAAAGCTTTATAGCAACTATAAAGGACCTTTGTCAATAACTCTAAAAAAACCCCTTTTTAACAGAGCATAGTGTTGCTTTGTTTTACAGTGCTGCTGATGAAGACTGTAATCAAATTACTTTGCCTAAGGCTGCAATCCTATGCACACTTACCTGGGAGTAAATCCCCTTGAGCTCAGTAGGGCTTACTTCAGAGGAAACATGTATAGGATTATAGTTACAATTTCATGCACCTTAGAGGTTCTTTCTTCTTCTGCATTATGTTTAAATTCTCCTTTTCTGCAAACACAGTGTAGTTTTCTGACAGACTGCATCAAAATAATAAATTCTGGTTCAAAATGGCCATAGTGGCAGCAAAATGTCCATTATACCTTCCATTTTCACTTGTTCATTCCTGTTTCATATTTTTCTCATTTTACAGATGGTGAACTGAGTGTGAGAGATAAAGTGTTGTCCATTGCCACTCAAATTCACCATTTGAACCTTTATGGGCTCTGAGGTCCGTCTCAGAAGTCCTGCTCCCTGGTTGGCTGTTAAGGACCATCAATTGGCAGACACCAGAGACAGATCCTTTTCAGTGGTGTCCCCACATATTTGATACTTAAGGTGCTGGACTATGACCTGGGAGACCAGGGTGCGAATCCCCACACAGCCATGAAGCTCACTGGGTGACCTTGGGCCAGTCACTGCCTCTCAGCCTCAGAGGGAGGCAATGGTAAACCCCCTCTGAATACCACTTACCATGAAAACCCTATTCATAGGGTCGCCATAAGTCGGAATCGACTTGAAGGCAGTCCATTTCCATTTCCTGTGGAACATATACTGCCCTGAGCTCTGTTTTGGAGGAAGGGCAGGATATAAATGTATGTCCCCCTCATTGCTGACTTTAAAAATATTTTTGTTTCACTTGACATTTATCTGACAGTTTTCTGGTGGCTTTCATATTTTGACTGGTGTAGTTTTACTTTGCTTTAATGTTTTCCTGTTTAATATATGTATTTTGATATATGAATTTTGTTAAAAACTTTGGGAAGGTTCTACTCTAAAAGGCGGTATACAAATACATCAGATAAAGGTTGAGATGGGACCTGAAGTCAGGACTTTCATTTCTAAGTCCTTGAAGTATACTTCAAGGAAGCTGCTCTGCCATTAGGTTACTACCAATCTCCCTGAATCAGCGCTGAACCCACAGACCTCCACATATCATTAGATTCCAAGTCCCATCAGCCCAGACAGCACAGCAAATTGTTAGTGATGTTGGAAGCAGAAACAGCTAAGCTGGCTTCCCAGGTTACTGTTGCATACCAGGAGGAAGAGTGGGAGGGGAGAGGTGGTGGGGAGATTGGTGCAATGCAAACACACTGGCAGGAGGGCTGGAATAGTTCCACTAGTGCATTTGTACCACACCAACCTTCCTGCCACCTCTCCCCCTCCCAATAAGCAACAGTGACCCACCTAAGGCTAGTGTAGTGGCTCTGCTCTATATGGTAAGCCACTTCTGGCTGGGAATTGAATGATGGGTTATTCAGGCTGGGAAGCCTTCACAGACAAAGCAGCTTGCTCTACAACTGAGCTATGGCCCTTCCCCTACACCTGTGGTCCTCGAGAAGTTGTTGGACTTCTAGAGGGCCACAGGTTGAAGGGAAGGGCCATAGCTCAGTTGTAGATCATCTACTCTGCATATAGAATGTCTCAGGCTTAATTCCTAAAATCATGAGGTAGGACTGGGAATGTCCCCCATCTGAAAGCCTGGACAGCTGCTGCCAGTCCGTGTTGATAGTGCCAGACGGACCTATGGTTTGACTTGGTATAAGGCAGCTTCCTATGTTCCTCATTCTCACCCTGAGATGGAGCTTTTTCCAGCCTCCAGATCTGATCTGAAAGTTGGGGGGAAAGTGCAATGCATCCCCTTCCAGCAGCTCCCACCTAACGTCCTCAGCAGAAAATCTGTTTCAAAGGAATTCCAATACACAAACTCTGTGCCATTAATTCAATTCAGTGGTGTCTACTGTAGCCTGCATCAGTCCTACAGAGTACCAAAGAAAGTGGCTAGGTGTGCTAAGTGGCCTGCAGAGAACAGACTGAACCTTTCCTCTGCAATCCCCAGAGGGTAAGATGGATGGCTATAGAAGCCACATTCCCCAAGTTCTCCCATAATATTTGGGATGCTCTCAGAGTTCCAGTTCTGTCACCCTGATGATGATAATTAACAAAACAATCATTGCTGCAGTTAGAAAAAGAGCTGGGAGTAGAAACAAAATGGTCTGGTGGAAATTATTCAGTCCAAATGGAAGCAATGATATGTTGTTACAGTCAATCAGAATGCTAGCAGTTTGGAATCCAGGCCATCTTTGCTATAGTGGGGATTTTGCCATTGAACTCAGCAGGAGGAGGAGGATTGCATCCATGGATTTAAAGAGTAACCCAACGGATGGGATAGAGGCTGTACACAAATGAATGTGTGCACACGCGAGCACACACACTTCCTTTGACATCCCTTGGAACATGTCCTGGCAACTTATACATTGCAAGGCATGCATTTGGACTAATTAGCCCCTTTCAGTCCTATGTTCTAATTCAAAATACCCCCTCCTTTTAAAAAAAGTAGTGGTGTATAAAATTATCCACATTATCCAGATAAATCAACTGAAATGTGTCTTTTCTGTAGAAAAGCTGTAGATTAATAAAAGGACCTTTCCTTGCTCAGAACAGGCAGCTAAGTGGAGCGTTTATCCTCCGGATCAAGATACATGCTGGATCTCGTCATTCCTCAGATGGAAGGTAGCAAGATTCTCCCTTCTGTTGAATGGTCGGCATGCAGCTGGGGAAAGCATTCAGCTGTTGCCTGCGAAAGACCGGGGAATGCTGGGCTATGCTGATGTAACAGACTCTCTGCAATTTTCATTCAGATGTGGTTGGCTGCAAGCTGGCAGAGAGCCTCAGCTACGCCTCCAACTCAGATGAGGTAATCCCAGCTCCCTTTTTTGGCTGCTCCAGCAGGATCTGCGCTTTTCCAGCTTTAAGGTCAGCTTCCTCCCCGCCCTTAAAATTCACTGGTCAGAGGAAGACCACCCCTCCTCCTTCCCCTCCCCTCTCCTATATCTTTAACACACACACCCCTATGGGTGTTTTTTGGGGGGAAGGGGAGGGAGGAGCAAACACAGGAAGAAATATACCGCAATGGATTCACACTTTACTCTGGCCTCCAGGTCCGATCTGAATGGGATTTGCGAGTCTCCGGCAAGAACGTGCAGTGCAGCTGGGACCCCACAGGCCTAACTAGCAGCGGGATCGGAGAAAGTCCAGAACATCCCCCCCTCCCGCTGGGAGATGTAAAAACTGCGATCGCAACCGTCATTCGCCAGCTTCTGGTTGTTTAAACGTCTCCCTTCGGAGATGCATCATCTCAGGAAAAGATGGAGTGGAACTCTTCAGCTGTTTCCAGCCCCCGTGGAATGTTTCTGTTGAGGCAACCTAGTGAAGAAAGGAGGGGTTTTCGCCTCCAGTACAAAGTGCTGAGAGCTGCAAAGACTTTGCGCTCAGGATTTCCCGACTTACTACCGTCCTGCCGCCAGCAGCTGAAGAGCATTTTGCCCGCTGTTCTCCTCAACGGGCATCTCGCGTGTGGTTCCGCGGGATGGACGGCTCGGGTGACTTCAGCACGCCGGACAGCTCCCCCTCCTCCCTCTGAGCCGCTCCAGCGAGGGAACTAAATGGTGTGTTTCACGACCCCTTTCCCTTTAAGGCAACTCACCCCCCGCAGTGGGTTTTTCTTCCCGAGCCTCAAAGAAACAGTTACCCAAGCCTTTTCTTGTCCCCCCCCCAAAAAAATAATCCTTATGAGCTGGCTTGATTACTACGGATCGGCTGAGGAGCCAAAGAGTCAAAAGGTAAACTTCAGGACCTGGATAGCTCCCTCCGCGGCGAAACTTTGGGAACAGACGCAGAAGAGACCCTAAGAAGCGGCACTGTCCACCAGAGAGGTGTTCTCACTTGGAAACGTGGTGCTGATCTTCTGTTTAAGCTGGCGTCGTTGTTTGTCTCAGACCACATTTCCCCCATGTCCCTCCATATTTTGAAGTTCATTTTAAATATTTGTACTTTGGCTGGAAGTTTACTCTGGATTCCTTCACCCACCCATCCTTTAATCTTCTCTTCTTCCTTGTGCGTTTCCCCCCGTTCTGGGAGATTTAGAACAAGGGCTGATCCGTAAGGCAAATTAGCGAGTGATTTGGCGTTGCTTGGGATTTGCACTTAGGAGAGACGGGACGGGGTCCGGCTTGAACATGCTGTACAGACACCGCCACATCAATTAGCTGCAGTATTTTTTTTTAAAGACTGAATGTTCTCTGAGGAGGTGGAAAGGGAACATCTTTACCAAGAAACTTTGGCATCAAAGGGCGGTGGAAGCCCCTCCTGAACATTCCCACCACCACAGACTCTTCTTAGTATTTCCCCTGTATAACTAAAAGAAAAGAAAAGAACCCCATTCCCTTGGGCATTGCCACATCTGGCAGGGGCTTAAGGGCTTAAACCCAGCCTTCGCTGCAATCCACAATGGCAAATGAACCAGTGATTTTGAATGTTTATGACATGGTGAGTAAGAAACAATTTGATGCTTCTGTTTGGGGCGGGCAGGGTGGTGGTGGTGGTGCAAGACAATCCCAGGATGTGATTGGACGAGCAATTCTCTTATGATGCGCCCAGCAGCATGTACAGCACTGGCCAGGCTGAATTCTCACAACCATGGTTGGTGACAGAGATGCGGCCCATATTGTGCTACTTCTTTTTCCTTCTTTTTTAACTGCCCAAGCCTGTCAGAACAGACTAAAGGTAACATATGACAGGATGTTTGGGAGATTACTGTGAAAGGGGTTTCCTTCCCTTTAATTTTTAAAATCCCAATGACAGATGGGGAGAGGCAGCCAGAGAGATGTGACAGAATATCCCTGTTTCTTGACTTTCAAGACCATTAAATGCTGTAGACGAGAGAGAGAGAGAGATTGATTTATTATGTCATAGAAACCCTCATGGAGTCTGATCCTGCATGTAAAATATTTCAGAGTTTAATGACGCCTACTCCTATGTAAGTGTGCATAGGACAGTAGCCTTCATGTTAACATTCTGCATTAGGACCTCAGGAACATGAGTATTTGGTAATGCCTTGATTAAATGGTAGTTGGGTACAATTGAAGATGAATATTATCATTAGAGGAATAAATGATATTAAGTGGCAAGGCCTCTATCACTGAGTCCTAAGAAGCTAAGCACTTTTTCAGACAGTGATGCCTATGAGAAACACTCCCTTTAGATATTGCCCAGATGCAGATTTTGAAAATCCCTTTGGTGTTAACATCAGTCTTTGGTTATTTTTCTGTGTGGTCCTGTTGTGATAGTGATGGAAGAGAGATATAATTTTGATTAAACCCAATTTTGAAAATCAAGGAATAGGTGATATATCTTATTTAATGTATAATTTCTCGTGGGCTATCAACATAAGAATGTAAGAAGAGCCTGCTGGATCAGGCGAGGGGCCCATCAAGAATGGCTTAATATAACTCTTCTTTATAAAAATAGGCTTGGATATGATATAGGCACTACAACATTGAATGATAAAATGTTTCCCCTGTATTTTACAGTCCAAAACTCAAACGTTTGGCAGACCCACAAAATATCAATCAATTTTATTGTCAAAACTGTACCCAGCAGCTGGCTTTTTCATAAATGCTCATTTCCACCTTTGAAAAATGTATGAAGTATCTCTTATGCCAATTAAAGCTAAATTGTAGCAGCAAGTCACAAAGCATTCACTAAAGCAGCCTTTCCCAACCAGTGTGCCTCAACTCCCATCAGCCTCAGCCAGCATTGCCAATGGTCAGGAAAGATGGGAGTTGTGGTCCAACAACATCTGGAGGCACACTGGTTGGGAAAGGCTGCACTAAAGAATGATGGTAAAAAAAGGTTTTAGGGAATTTCAATTACAGTAATTATGAATGAACTGGACAATTGGTTAGTATTTGAATATTAAATTGTTTCCTATCTTTTGGAAGCACCTAAAACAAAGATATAAGAACAGATGGGAGAGCTGTGGATAGCAAATGCATGTTGACATCACTTTTTCATAGTCAAAGGGAGTCCACTGCTGGATTAGGTGGCTTGGCTCTCTCTGAGTCAAGGGTAATTTCATAATAAGTAGGAGAGTCAGAAGCAGCTTGCATTAACTGCAGAAAGAGATAATTCCCCCTCCCTCAAATTGTCATTTGAGAGGGAATATTGAAGGTTTGCTTTCATTAAACATTAAAGTACAACTGCACTGAAACAACTCTTGCTTTGTGGATTGGTTTCAAACAGATAACGCATTCTGGACTTTTGTTTGGTTGCCAATTCTAAGTTTGGTTCATTTGCATTTTAAATCTCTTCAAGCTCTGTTATGTTTATGTTTCTTTGTTTCTTTGTTTTGTTTATAGCATTTATGCACCATTCTTTAACGAAAAAGGCTAACGAATGGGGCATAAATGCTATAAATAAAAAAAATTTGGTTTACCAAATCACTTCTAAAGTGGTCCCTGCTCTCACAATCCAAAAAGACATGACACACCAGGAAAAAGGAGTGGGAAGGAGGAGGGACAAGCAAGCTCAAGCACAAGTTCTTCAAGTCACAGTTCAAAGTTCCAGCCCATATCAGTGGCAGTTCTGGCTGTCTTGCCCTTTATAAAGAGCAATCCCTCCCTGGAAGCACTCTTCTAGATCAGTTAGGTTGCTATTACTGTGTCCACCAAGCCACCTGTACGGCAGTGTTTTGTTTTGAAATTGTTCCAGATTTTAAAGGCTCACAACGTGTAAGGTTTTTAAATTGTGTGTGGGGGGGTGATAGGTGGGATGACGCCCTTAGAAGTGCTCACCTAGTTAACTGCAGAGCACTGAACTCTTTTAAAAATATTTTTTGCAAATATAGGTAAACATTTTTTTAAAAGAAAGCAGCCTTGTTTACTCACCTGTTCTTTTTGTTTGCCAAACTCTGAATCAGACAAACATTCTGTACAATTCTAATCCAAGTTGTTTTAGAGACTTACTTAGGGGCTCCCACCCGACTAACCTATCCTGAAGAGCAGTATATGCCATGTCACTATCTGTCTGTCTCAATGCCCCCATTATTTTAACTGTTACCTTCTAAAATTGTGTGCTTTCCCCTTCTCTTGTATTGTCTATGGCCCTTCAAGTAGGAAACTGCACCCAGAAAGTGTGATTTATTTGTAAGGTTTAACTCAAGCCCCATCCCCCAGTTCAAGCCACAGCAGCATGTTCCTTAAGAGCTTCTCATTTCTATTTTTTAAGGAGGTACTTGAAAAATAACTACAACAGATGTACTTAAACTGTACTTCTTTGCAACATGCACTGAAAGCTTATATGTGTTTACTGAAAAATAAGTACCATTGTGTTTGCTCCATAGTAAGTGCGGCTGAAGGGCTGATTGCTCCCATGGATCTCCTTCTTCAGAGGTCTTTTGCTGGAGGAGTCCTGGGGTGTGGCAGTGGAAAGTTTCACTGCTATTGCTGTTCCATGGGCAGTTTGTGTGTGTGTGTGTGTGTGTGTGTGTGTATAGGAACAGGGCATATTAGGGGAGGCCATGGATCTGCAGGATCCTAAGCCACCTCGTTTCTACAGCACTCTCCCAAACTGGTCACAATATTACACCAGTCCTGGACCTAACCTATTTGTGTCTCTCACACTCACACACACACACACTCACTCACGCACTCACGCACTCTCTCTCTCTCTCTCTCTCTCTCTCTCTCTCTCTCTCTCTCTCACACACACACACACACACACACAAAATGGGAGGGAATGTTTAAAAACCCAGTCACAGCAGGAAAAAGCCACTCCCTCATCTTCCACCAATACCATTTTAGGATTGCTCGTCCCCAACGCAATTCCTAAATAACTTGGGACCAAGTTACCCAGGGGACTGCTTCACCCCATATAGCCCTATCTGGCAACTGCACTCCTCAGGTGGGGCACTGCTGAGAGTACCATATGCCCCAAAGGTGCACTTTGTTTGTTCTAGAAACCTGGCTTTTAGTGTTGCTGCTCCAGTCCTCTGGAATCACTTATTAGTTGAAATTAGACTGGCATCTAGCATGTTGATGTTTAGGTGGTCATTGAAGACTTTTTTGTTTAAAAAGACTGTCCCTGAAGTGTGACCTAGTCATTTTATGGAATATTAATTGTGCAATGGTTATAATGGTTTTAATGTTTTTAGAATCTGTATCTTCTATATTTTATCTTATTGTATACCACTTAGGTAGCTTTGGCTGTGAAGTGGTTTATAAATTTGTACAATAAATAAGTAAATAAAATCCTATATGTGTGAGTCCCATTAGGTTCAGTGAGGCTTACTCTCAGATATGTGGGTGTAGGACTGCAGCCTTAATCTTAAATATATTAAGAGCAGAATTTTGAGCTTTGCTATGAATTTTGCTTACTCTCCCTTATTTAGATCCCCCCAAATTAAAATCCTGATGTGAATAGTTAATTGTTCTGGAATTATGCTTCTCAGATAGATTCGTTTTACTACTATATCAACTGCTTCTTAACTTTTTAAAAATGCAATGGTTCCTCAGGTGTGAGATTGGCAGTAGTAAATGCTGAAGTCCGATTATGTTTTTCCCCTCCAGATTGTTACAGCCCAAGTAGCAAGGTAAACCCCTGAAAATCCATGTGCCTCAAAACTAAGCTGAAATGATTTCATCTGAAAATGAATGTAATGAGTGTTTGGTGGCCTATGTGGTCTAGACTTCTACTCTGCAACTGTCAGAAGTACTTATGGGAGAATTTTCTGCCCTGGCAGATTTCTGTTTTGTGACAATGATCCTGTCCACTGAGAACTGGATTGAGGCCAGTTGTATCCAGTTTTTCATGTCTACAGTGTATGAAAAGTCTTATCATAATCATACTACCTGTCTCTCTGGGTTACGTCTAACCTCTATACATATAATTCATTCTAACTCGCATCATCTTTTCCCAATAAAACACCAACAGTGCTAGATGGATTCAGTTTACCAGGAGAGCAGCTTACAAATTTACCATTTGATGCCTCACAGAAGAATTCTGGCTCTAAGCAAGAAAAGAAGTATGCATGCTTGGTATGCTATGAGCAATAGGACAGCCGTGTTCTGATGTACCCAGTTCAGAAAAGGTGGCACACAGAGAAAAGCAACTTGCTTTATTAAGATTAAAATCCAGTTAACATCCTTCTGTCGTTCATGATCTTTTTTCTTTTATGAAAGGTCCCTTTCTGATACACCTTTGCCAGGTGTAAATGATGCCTTCTAGCTAGAACAATAATTGGCTAGAGAACAGTCACTGCTGTACCCAAATCAATGGCCCTTCAAATCCAAAATGTCACCTGTGATCAGTGAAGTACTTTCTGTTATTTCTTCTGACAAAACAAATTATGAGCATTTGGGGTGTGATCCAGCCAACGTTAAGCATTTTCAATGCATTGAAAATGCCTGCTGATTTCAATGTGAGAGTTAAACTCCAGCTTAATTCTCTCCCATTCAAATCAATGAAACTTAAAAATGCTTATGTTTGGCTGGATCATACCCTTAGCAAGTAGACTACATTTGTAGAATATGAATCAACTATAAGTTAATAGACTTCAAAGCTGTTAAGATAAGACCTCATTCTTAAATACACTAAGAGCAATCCAGGACATGTTAGGTTCATTTAGCTTTGAAATGAAATTGATTGAGTCGTAAGACCTTAAATTTTGTAGTTAAGACCCATTGGTTTCAACAGGATGTACATAAGAAAGGTTGGAAACATTTAGCTATTACTCCTAAACAAGTGGGGCCTGCAACCAAAAATTGTGGTATGAAGTGTTTCTGTTTGGGATTCTATCCACTCCACACAATTCCCCCCAGTTGTCCACACACACCCCTGAGTCTGAATTGAATGTCCACTGAGTGTGGTCAGTCTACCTTGAGCTATTCCCACTCCCTTTTAGGAGGAAAATGGTACTTTTGCAAACCTCAAAGATTCACAAAGACTGCTGATACCTCCCTCATGTGAATAGGTGGTGCCATTTTGCCTACAGCCGGGCCTGGCAACCAAGAGGTCTTCTGTATCTTTAAAAGTTGAGCAGGGGGAAGGGAGAATTCCACCTTGTGGTTTTTCTAATTACAGTGTTGCAAGAACACCTGCAGCTGGCTAACTTTCTCTTCTCCTAAAGAAACAGGATCAGTCTCAGGCCCTGAACCTGGCAACCCTATACAGTATAGTGTTTTGTATATCTTTGCCAGTTTTTTTTTAATGTTCTTAGTTTTGGAAAGCTTTAGAATCTTAGCCTTCTCAGATCTTCAAGCTCCTGAACCCTGTCATTAAATTACTTGGCTTTAATAAGTACACATGGAACAGTACACTGGGTAATTGGCCCTCACTATCCAAAAGCAAAACATGTGATCTACATGGGTCTTTCCTTGGCAGTGTATGCCCAGCCCTCATCTTAGCAGTGCAGGCGATATGTAATTCCACTAATATCTCTGGAGTTACCCTGAATTTGTGTTAGGGCAAATGATCATGTCCTATACATATTTGAAATGTTTTTCTTATGCCTATAGCCTTCCGTATACTTGCCAGGATGTAATTAGCTTACTATGGGGGCTCTTAGCTTCTCTGCATTTTCTAGCTGACCATCCTTTAATCCATTATTTTCTGCCATCCAAGTGGCTGGCAGCCAATGTCTTGCAACAGAGGCTGTCTCTGAAACTCAATGCATACTGTTTGATTCCTTGTGAAAGTATATAAATGGTAGCCATGTTTTATACTTTCTGCTTTATTGTCAAAGCCATTCTGTGGATGATGTTAAACTTCATTGGCCACTGTCTCATTTTTCTATTGGGGTGGTTCAGTTCCAATTTCACATATCAGTCACCAATAACCTTGTACCTCATGAAGCAATCTATCTCCTTAGGGGTTTGTGAATGAAGTTGTGAATGACCAGGATTCATTCCCATCTCTTAAAGAAGTTTGAAAATAAGGATCACCCCCTTTAATCCGCAGTAGTAATTAAAGAGGTGTACAAAGAAAAAAAGGAGTATGGTAGCGGTTGTATTTCTATGAACTGAAGATGTTAAATGACAGATCAGTGGGAAAAAAATACAAGCAGTAGTGATTTTATTCCTTTTATTTCCTCTCCTGCTAGTACATGAATGATTTGTTCAATGATCAGAAATCACCATCACTGAACCATCTTCAAGATGATTAGCATGAGCAAATAGCAATGGCAACTGAACTGCACTGATGATGCTCAGTTGGTGGTAAACCTGAATTCTGGACTGTACCACTGTGAACTGCAGGATTCACATGATAAAATGTTCCTCTTTGCCCCCAAAATAGAGAAGCCATAACATAAGAAGAGCCTGTGGCCCATGTAGTCCAGCAACCTGTTCTTACAGTGACCAATAAGGCTATGCACAGCCTCCCCTATCTGCTACAGATTTGGAGAACATCAGGCCGACCAGCCCTGGGTTGAGCTGGAGACCACCCCCCAGCCCCAACTCAGATCCAGTCCCAAATAAGTTCATGGGTACAGCTAATGTTTAATTAAGGTTCTAAAACCCTTATTAAACATGTAGCTGGGAGAAGGGAAGGGAAAGGAGAGCCCTCCCAACCAAGATGTTAGTCAATTCTGCAGGATGCTGCAATGCCCCCACCCAGATAAGTGCCTCAGCAGAGGAAATGATGGGGGGGGGTATTGCAGCACCCTGCAGAATCTTCCCCTCTGCTGAACAGCTGTTGAACCAAGGAGTTGATCCTATGCACATGATGATCTGCAAACAGCTTTCCTAAAGGAAGGATGCTTGTGGAGCACCACCAGCACTCTGCAGAATAAACCCCTCTGTGGAACAGCTGTTGAACAGAGGGGTCGATCCTGCATGGGCGATGCTCTGCAAGTTACTTTCCTTTAGGAAAACCGCTTGTGGAGCATCACCTGCACCATGCAGAATTGCCAAGTGGGGGGGGGGAGGCACCAAGCAGGCAGGAAACTTCTCCTGGAAGTTTTGGACTTTTGCAGGGTTTTCCTGCCCTGTCTGGCTCTTCTTCTTGCCTAGAGAGCCAGTGTGGTGTAGTGGTTAAAGTTTGGACTACAACCTGGGGGACCAGGGTTCAAATCCCCACATAGCCATGAAGCTCACTGGGTGACCTTGGGCCAGTCACTGCCTCCCAGTAGTGACTTGAAGGCAGTACACGTACATTCTTGCCTGATGCCCCACCCCCTGACAGCCATGGATTTCTCTGGGTCATCCAACCCAACTCGTAGCAGTCTGTGGCTGTCTGAACCCAACTTGTCTGACACCCGAGTCTCTCCAAATCAGCTTAATTTGGCTCAGAACTCGGCCAAATCTGGTGCACAGCCCTCGTGGCTGACCAGAAGCCTATAGGAAACCTGGAAGCAGGACCTGAGGGCAACAGGACTCTTCCATCCTGTGGTTTCCAGCAACTAGGGAGATCTGCACATAGAAAAGATGACTGTTAGGGAAACAGATTCTAGCCTTCCCATTACCCAAATGCCAGTTTTTTATGCTTAGGAGATTTGTTTTTTGTAAGAAGAAGCATTCCGTCATGTCAGCCCCATCCTGCAATCCAAAGTGGTACAGTCCAGACACAAATTTAGCACATCATCCACTGTGTGGGGAATCTAACCTACAGCCTCCTGGATATTTGGGTAGGTGCATGGGGTATAAATGGCAGGAAACATTCAACTTTTAACTATCATGACTTCACCTAAGGGAAAACTGTAATTCTGTGAAGATACAACAATGGAAGACCTTAATCCAGGCCTCAAAGAACAAAGACGCGGCCACTTTCTGGCGACTTGTACCCAGGGGTTGGCCTAAACCTCCCCCTAGTCCTGAATATCACATTTCTGCGGAATCATGGGAATTGTACTTTTATAACATCCACTCTAGGGGGCAGGAGCGATCCCAATATACTGTGAACATTCCTGAAGATCTCCCTGACTGGCCCATGGTATCTCCAAAGGAAATATCTTCTCTCATTACAAGGCTGAAAATGGGCAAGGCACCAGGACCCGACAATATCCTTCCTGAAATATTCAAGTGCAATCTAGAGTGCTGGGCTCTTTACGACCATCAACCGCACAGCCTGAATTCTGGAAGACTGGGGTCTAGCCACTATTGTCCCAATCTATAAAAGAGGTCCCCATTCTGACCCTGCCAATTATAGACCAATTAGCCTCCTAAACATAGTCAGCAAATTATATGCCACTCATTTGCTTGATAAGCTACAAAATTTGCTGGCCCAGGAGAATATCCTGGCTGAGGAGCAAGCAGGGTTCAGAGCAGAACGTTCTACTGTGGACCATATATTAGTACTACAGCATCTAGTAGAAAAATATTCAACCAAAAAGGGGGGGATCTCTCTATACGGCTTTTATAGATTTTAAAACCGCATTTGTTCTCATACCCAGAGACAAGCTCTGGGAAAAACTTGAGTCAACTGACATCGACAGACGCCTCTTAGTTCTCATACGCTGTCTCTATGAGAACACCAGACTGCGTATTAGGTGCAACAACACAGGCCATCTAACTAAACCAATTTCTACCTATGAGGGTGTCAAACGGCTGTGTCTTAGCCCCAACCCTATTCAATTTTTATATATACTCTTTGGTTGGCTCCTTGGCACAGATTGCATCTCACCCTCCTATACTCGCCAGCAAACCCCTCGCAATACTACTTTATGCAGACGATGCCTTGGCAGACTATCGCTCCAAAGAACGGTTAGCCATCAACCATGAGAAGACAAAAGTACTTGTGTTCACCAAGAAAAAGGTGAGGTACAACTGGCAACTTAATGGACTTCAAATACAACAGGTTTCTTCATATCGATATTTGGGGGTGACCTTCCACTCCTCAGGAGCGTGGCATCTTCATGCAAAGAATACCATCACTAATGCCTGGAGGACCTCGAAGGCTCTTTTGTCATTCTTTCACACTAAGGGAGGTCAATATGTTCCCTCCGTTTTACAAGTCTTCGCGGCGAAGGCCATCTCCCAAATGCTCTATGGTTCTCAGGCACTGATCTATTCCAAATCTGTGTCCTTTGAACCTGTTCAAACCCAATTTTTAAAATCCATTTTTGGGACACCGACATGTGTCTCAAATAATATTCTAAGACTGGAAGCTGGTCTCCCTACAATTGAGGCCAGCATTTGGAAATTAAGAATAAGGTTATGGTTAAAATTGCGGTTCTGTCCCGTGGGCTTGGCCCCGCTGGTACTTTCTGACTCTTACCGATCTAAATGGCATAAGTCCTTGATTGAGAAACTTGCAAATCTTGGCTTTTCTCCTCCCGCGATTTTCACGCTGGGCTACTCTAAAGCGTGGCTGGCTATATCACAATGAATCATGGATGTAGAACTACAAAGACATCAATCGTCGACAACATTTAAGGATGATTCTTCTTCCCACACTAGGGGCTTTGCGCTCCCGCATTACTTCAGCTTGCTACCTAATGTGATATACAGAAAAGCATTTACATTGGCGAAGTTCGACGTGCTCCTGTCTGCTCTTTTAGAGGGCAGATATCGGGGAGTTCCCCGTACGAAGCAATTATGCCCCTGTGGGATGGGACAAATTGAAACAGTAACCCATGTACTCTTAATTTGCCCTTTTTATCATGATCTCCGCCTCCTGCATATAACTCCAATCATCAACTTGATTCCTGGCCAGGACCTTTTTATACCACTTATCTTTTATCAGATCAATACCCTCAAATTACGTGTAGTGTCGCAAAATACTGTGCCATGGCAATTATCCATTGAAGAACATTATTAGCCCAACTGCCTATACAGCCATGATTATAGTTAGCAAATGTATGGTTTTAATCAGTTTTATATGATGTTTGATATTGTATACTGGTCTATGACCGCAAATAAATTTATTCAATTCAATTCAATTTATTCAATAATTCTGTGAAGGGCTCAGGGATGTCAAATAAAGTGGATGTACTCACACAGCTATGCATCCTACAACCCCTCAAGGTGAAGGGGGGGAGCTATGACAGTTAAACTAATTTAGGGCTGTAATTTGGGGTCCTAATATGGCCATGTGATTGTTATGGTGCCAGAACCAGGAATCTTTGAGTTTTAATTCTGATTCTGAAAAGGACTCTTCATTCAAACAGATCCTGTGCTGGCCCAGCCCCACCGGCCCCACAGCACCTTGTTTGGAGGGGTCTGTTGGCTACAGCCAGCAGGGATACTGCCAGCGGCAGCTTCAGCCCAGTGGCCATTTTGATGCACAACTGGGGGGGGAGCAGGGGGGACATTTGCTGCTTTGCCTCCTGTGGTAAAATGTCTTGGGCCAGCCTTTAGTGGAACATTTGCCCTTATTCATCATCATGCAGAGAGGTTTGATTTGGGTTCAACATAGTTGCTGGCCTGCAGAATTGAAAGGGAAAAAGATCTACCTGGCTTGAGGTTGATCACTGCTTTGCAGTGGATAGCTACTATGAGTAGGATAGAAACTTCCTTTCCCTTGCTCCTGAACCTTTCTTTATATAGGCAACCATGGACGACTCTGTCAGTTTTAGTTTCCCTCTGTTTCTCCTCCCCCCCTTTTAAGTTCAGTTCTCCCCATTTCCACTTCAGATTGCAATTTTTAGAAAGTCTATATGAAAAGGTGTACACATTTGCATTTGCATTTCACCTAATGTACTCATGTACTTTTCGGTGCCACAACCCCCCCGTGGGGGTAGAGGACCCATTAGAATGGTCCGCCCCAGGCGTCTGATGGATCCAGATGGATTCCTGAATGCACTTGGGGATTCTCTGGAGCAGGCATACTGCCACTTGGCTGAGACCCTGGTGGAGGGGTGGAATGATGCAATCACCGGGGCATTAGACCAGGTGGCTCCAAAATGCCCTCCCCCCCCCCCGAATAGAGCTCAGACAGCACCGTGGTATACTCCACGGCTGCGAACTCTGAGGCAGGAGGTGAGACGGCTAGAGCGCCGGTGACGGAAATCTCGCTCTGATGATGATCAGACACGGGTTAGAGCGGCTGCAGCAGCCTACAATGTGGCAATAAGGGCAGCAAAGAAGGATTTTTATGCTGCCTCTATTGCATCCGCAGAGTGTTGTCCCAGGAGGATGTTCCAAGTGGTCCGGATCCTGGTCGGTCCAGTTGCCCCGAAACCGATGGAACATGTCAAGGCCTCCTGTGATGAGTTTGCAAAGCACTTTCCGGATAAAATCGATCTGATTAAGAGTGCTATTCCGTGCACTGTGGACACAGTGAGCGAGCCAGAGGAGGCCAGTGGTGCTCTGGTGGTGTAGGATCGGTTTTGGCTTCTTCCTTCTGATGAAGTGGACAAGGTGCTTTCAACCTTAAAGCCAACCACTTGCTTACTTGATCCTTGCCCGTCATGGCTCATTATGAGCTTCAAGGATAGACTGGGCGAGGGGATCAAGGTGGTGGTAAATACGTCCCTGGAAGAGGGAGTAATACCATCAGCCCTCAAGGAGGCAGTAATAAAACCAATTCTAAAGAAGCCCTCTTTGGATCCCCAAGATTTGAACAACTTTCACCCAGTCTCAAATCTGCCATTCTTGGGCAAGGCAGTTGAGCTGGTGGTGACGCAGCAGTTGCAAGCGCACTTGGAGGAAGCAGATTATCTGGATCCATTTCAATCAGTCTTCAGGCCTGGACATGGGACTGAAACGGCCTTGGTTGCCTTGGTGGATGATATGAGGAAGGCGCTGGATAGGGGCGAATGCACCTTCCTTGTCCTCCTTGATCTCTCAGTGGCTTTTGATTCCGTTGACCACGGTATCCTTCTGGACCATCTGGAGAGGTTAGGTATAAGGGGCACTGTATTGCAGTGGTTCCATTCCTTCCTCTCTGGTAGGTACCAGAGAGTGGCATTGGGGTATGAGGTTTCGGATCTTTGGCCTCTCACTTGTGGGGTGCCACAGGGTTCTACCCTCTCCCCGATGCTGTTCAACATCTATATAAAGCTGCTGGGGGCTATCATCAGAGGATTTGGGCTGCAGTGTCACCAGTATGCAGATGACACGCAGCTCTACCTCTCATTCAAGTCCTCACCGAGGTTGGCTGTAGAAACCCTGTCCAAGTGCTGGAGTCGGTGAGTGGCTGGATGGGAAGGAATAAGCTGAGGCTGAACCCTGACAAAACCGAGGTACTGTTCGTGGGAGACAAGGGAAGGTTGGGGGGTGTTGACCTGGTCCTCAATGGGGTACAATTGCACCTGAAAGACCAGGTCCACAGCCTGGGGATCATTCTGGACTCCCAGCTGTCCATGGAGGCTCAGGTCTCGGCTGTGAGCCGGGCGGCGCTGTATCAACTCCATCTGATACGGAGACTGCACCCCTACCTTCCCAACCATCTGCTCCCATCGGTGGTACATGCCCTCATCTCCTCTTGCCTAGACTACTGTAATGCGCTCTATGTGGGGTTACCCTTGAAAATGGTCCGGAAGATGCAACTGGTACAGAATGTGGCGGCTCGCCTGATTAAAGGCAGCTGCCGGCGAGATCACATCACTCCAGTGCTGAAGGAGTTGCACTGGTTGCCGGTTATTTTCCGGGGCCAATTCAAGGTGTTGGTTTTGACCTTTAAAACCCTATACGGTCTTGGCCCAGTTTATCTGAAAGAGCGCCTCCAGCTTCATCAAGGATGCTGCGCAATAAGATCAGCCTCAAAAGGCCTCCTCTCTGTCCCACCAGTTAAAACAGCTAGACTGGTGAGGACTAGGGAGAGGGCTTTTTCTATTGTGGCTCCCACTCTGTGGAATTCCCTCCCAAATGATCTCCGTCGTGCCCCCACTATGATGAGCTTCTGCCGGGCCTTGAAGACCTGGCTCTTCAGGCAGGCTTTTGGGGTGGGTTAGGTTTATTACACCTGTTGAGATCTTAATGTTTTAATGTATTTGTATGTTTTTATTCTGTACATCGCTCAGAGTGGCTAGACAACCAGCCAGATGGGCGACTAACAAACAAACAAACAAATAAATAAATGTTTGTATGCAATTTTTCCTAATATACACATTTTGCAAGCAATTTCCCCATGCATTTTTGTACAATATTTTCACAAATGTAAGTGTTTTTGTGTGCATTTGCCCCGTATATATACTTTTTTGGCACCTCATCACAAAAAGTCTGAGAAGTGTCCATGGATAGCTGCATTTCAGTTCACATATTGTTTCGGGATGTGCAAATTAGGAAATCTGCATTAATATTTCTCCTCCATCCCTGGCATACGTACGTGCTTGCATGCACGCTGTCTTTCCACCAACAATATAAACCAACACAACTAAAACATGATAAAACAACATCATAAAAACAAAAGCAGCAAACACACATATGCACCAGAGCCAGAAAGAGCATAGGGGCAATTATTCACTTGCCCTGAGTGCCCTCTGAAATAGCAGACTGGCTTATGGTCACCCAGAGGGCTCCAAGGTTGAGTGGGGACTTGAAACTGGTTCCCTCAAGTCTCTATCCTACACTCTATCCATGACTCTCACACATTTGTTTATGTATGTATTTATAAAGGTACATTTATACCCCGCTTGCTGTAGTTCAAAAGATGTCATGTTGAGTCCCTGGCATCGCCAGATAGGGCTCGAAAGACTCTGGTCTCAAACCTTGGAGAGCCATTACCAGTTAACTGAGACAGTGCTGAGCTAGATGGACCAATGGTCTGATTCTCTATAAGGTAGCTTCCTATGTAAGTATTTCTTGAGGTCATCATCTGACAATGGGTTCTTTGCATCTCTTCGGTGACCGTGGGGGGCGGGGGGCGGGCAGCTGAGCTGCAACACTAGAAAGGTCAAATGGCTACAGTTTCCACTGACCCTTGTGTTACCCTCAAATAGATCAAACCTACTTCTGGGAATCAGCAGAGACGTGTGACCGAAAGCAAGATCTACTGTATTTTCCTGCAAATAATCTTTCCCTTGGGGTCCGTTCAGGTTTTTGCTTAGCACAGCCGGTGTTCTTGACAAGGCAGTGTCATCAACCCATCAGCCATGACATGAAATTGTAATGGACATCCATTCATCTAGACAGCTGGCAGGTTTCCCTCTGGTCACTGCTCGAGGAATAAAAGTTAGCCAAACTTGTTTCCATACCTAAGGGCGCAGCAACTGAAGCGTGCCCTAATCCACTTTAAGGCAAACAGGAGCAATGCTAATCACAATCATTTTGGAACCCACAATAATCATTCATCTCTATTAGTTGATAAGTCACTATTGAGAGCACACCCTGACACTGTCTCTCTCCTCCCCCCGCCCCGAAGCTGATTAATAAATACAGAAAGGAGCTGGGAGATCTTAATTGACGATGATGTTGGTGGCAGCAATATATTCTAGGGTGGGGGCTTCTGTATGCAAAGATAATGAGATAGAAATGTAATCCTTGCTTACTTTAATGAGCTCCATGGCGTGGGTGGCTGCGTAATACCATTCAGTGCCTCTTCTATCACTGATGGAAAGATTATGCTTAGCAACATTGCTTGGCAACCAGTCACAGCATCTTGCATTGTAGGAATATCACTTCTGCTAAAAAGAATTAGATATTACCGTCATTTGCATGGTAGCACACAGTGGGCCTCTTTCGAGTATATGACCGCTAGGCTACCTGCCACAGACTATGTGTGCGTGAATTACTTATGCCTCCTTGGCTGTGACAAGACAAATGTATATACATGTAACAATATAAACGGTCATCCTTCAAGACGCTGTACACTGTTCCATGATTTCTTTTCCCTTTTGCAAGTAAAGAAGTGTTTTTGCAGACATACGGGTCAAAGACTTACAAAAATGCTAACATCTGTTGCCTATACATATGCAAGGCTGGCCCTACCATGAAGCAAAGTGAGGTGATTGCAGCAGGCAGCTGATGACAGGGACAGCCCTCCTGGCTGCTCCTCTCCTCCCAGCTGTTCCCCTCTGTTGAAGGTTTATAACATGCACTCTGTCCTTCATTCCCAAAACTAGCCTGATGCATTCAGGTGTGGTGAGGGATACTCTCCAGACCCAGATTAGCATTAAAGTAAAATCCAACTACCAGTCTAACTGGCTTCTGTATGTGGAATTGCAGCTGAGGGTGGGGGGAAGCAATATCTTATCCTTTGCCTTGGGCAGCCAAATGTTTTTGGTTAGTCATGTACATATGTAGACATGTGCTTGTATCTCAGTTGCATGTCTGCATTTTAATTGCTTAATGTTAAGTTAATTTTTTATCAAGTTGTTAAATGCTTTAGCTGTTTGTTTTAGGGATTTTATCTGATTTTTTTTACTGTATTATATTTTATTCCTTGCTGTGAACCGCCCAGACAGCCATTGGCTAGGGGCGGTATAGAAATGGAATGAAATAAATAAATAAATAATGATTTTAATGTGGCATGAATGCATGAAATGTGCAAGAAATATAAGTATTTTTGCATGAAACTGATTCTCTTGATCCATTTCAATCTGTGTTCAGACCTGGTTATAGGACTGAATAGGCCTTGATCACCCTAATGGATGACCTTTATCGGGAGAAGGACAGGGGATTGTGACTCTTTTATTCTTCAATAAAGAATAATGTACCATGTGACACCCCACAGCACAACTGACAGTGCGGTTTTATGAAACTTACCCTGGAGATTGGATCGGAACCACTGTAAAACAGTACCTCCAATATATACCTCTCAGTGGCTTTCAATACCATTTACTATAGTATCCTTCTGAGCCAACTTAGTGAGAGGTATATATTGGAGGTACTGTTTTACAGTGGTTCCGATCCAACCTCCAGGGTCAGTTTCATAAAACCGCACTGTCAGTTGCGCTGTGGGGTGTCACATGGTACATCGTGTCTCCAATGCTATATACAGAGCTTGGAAAAGTTACTTTTTTGAACTACAATGCCCATCAGCCCAATCCAGTGGCCATGCTGGCTGGGGCTGATGGGAGTTGTAGTTCAAAAAAGTAACTTTTCCAAGCTCTGGCTATATATATATGAAGCTGTTGGGAGTGGTCATTAGGGGATTTGGGGTACGCTGATGATGGTGTGAGTGGATGGTTCCCAAGTTTGGATAATTGATCAATTTCCTGTTTTGGACAGGATCATACTCCCCCTGAAGGAGCAGGTTCATAGTCTGTGGGTACTCCTAAATCCATCTCTGTCACTAGAGGCCCAGATGACCTCAATAGCTAGGGGTGCCTTGTACAAGCTTTGGTTGGTAAGACAGCTATGGACATTTCTAGATTGGCACAGCTTGACCACTGTCATCCAAGCATCGGTAATCTCTAGCACTGTCGTCCAAGCATTGGTGACCTCTAGATTAGATTACTGCAATGCACTCTATGTGGGGCTGCCCTTGAGGTTGGTCCAGAAGCTGCAGGTAGTGCAAAATGCAGCCGCTGAACTGCTCGCTGGGGCAGATTATTGCCACTATGTTACCCCACTGCTGAAAGAATTGCACTGGTGGCCAATTAGCTACTGGGCTAAGTTCAAAGTGCTGGTTTTGGTGTACAAAGCCTTATACAGTTTGGGACCAGGTTACTTAAAACTTCATCTCACCCCTTATATACCCAGTCAGCTACTGCATTCTGCAGGAGAGGGATTTCTGCACATACCATCTTATCAGAAGGTCCATTCCATACCATATAGGAATTGAGCCTTTGGGGTGGTGGCATCTACCCTTTGGAATTCTCTCCCATTATATGTTAGACAGGCACCACCTCTGTTGTCTTTTTGGTGCCTACTGAAGATCTTTCTCTTTCAACAAGCATTTGAAGTAAAGATCTTTATCCCAGTCTCCATATGTATTAGAATTGTTTTTCATTTTTTAATATATGGAATCATTTTTAGATGTTTTAAATTGTATGGTTTTATCACTGATAAGTTTGCCTCACCCACCTGGGCTCCTTTAAGAGGAAAGGTGGGATATACATTTAATTAATAAATAAATACATTTCCATAGGATTTTAATTTGTACATAAGGCCATATTTGCACAGAAAATGATCTCATTCTCCTGAAGGGTCAGTTCAAATATGGGAGAGCTCACAATGGGCAGGTCATCAAATGTGCTGAGATGCATATAGAGACATTCTTGGGCAGCAGAGTAATCCTTGGCTGTGGTTCCATTTCCAGTTTTAGCCTTCTCTTTTATTTTAAAGCTCCATTAAGGGCTGCAAAACAAAAAAACAGCCACCCACTTTTCACTAAATGAGGTTTTTGTGCAAAGGCATAAATCAAAAACAAAAAGAAAAGAAGCACAAAGGATCTTGTAGATCAGAACCTTCTTGATTTGAAGGTTGCCACATTTGTAATTTGCCTTTAAGAAACATTAGGCAACAGACAGCTTCGACTGCTGTATTCCAATTGATAATGATAAAGTTATCCTCAAAAGTAGGTAAAAGGTAGTTCATACTCCACTGGAGGACCACTGGCAACTTTCCAGTGGACCGTCCAGTGCCTGCTGGAGAATTTGCAAAGAATGTTGGAGAAGGTAGACCTTGGTCTGATTCAGGTGAAGCTGGTGGCAGGACCCAGCATCTTCAGATGCCCAACAGCCCCAACAGGGTCTAGTAGTTCTAGCACAGACCTCTTGGCCGCAGGCTTATCTGAACACAGCAGCTGGGAAGCTGCCCACTATCTTGAGTTTCACACAGTGCTAGAAAGCTGTTGACTTAGTATTGCACTGGGGCAGGCTTTCTCAGCCTTTGGGTCCCCAGATGTTGCCGGACTACAACTTCTCAGCCCTAGCCAGCATGGCCAATGGTCAGGAATTATGGGAACTGTAGTCCAGCAACATCTGGGGACCCAAAGATTGGGAAAGGCTGCTCTGGGGCATTGTGGGAAAATGGCAGGCAGCTTCTCAGACCCAGCTGCTGCCGCCAGCTAATCCCACAACCAAGGGAAGTTGGTGGGTAACCAAGACAGCATGCAAGACCTCCCAGTTATATAGGAGGGGCCCACCACACATTTTGCCAGGGCCCCCATCAAACCTAGAGCTGGCCCTGGATCCAGCAAGGCACTCGGGATCATTTAACACATATTACTTGCTTCTTAACTGTTAAGGAATCCTAAGGATTGACTCTTGTTTTGAAAACACATTGGTAGACACAGGGATTCTACTGTGGAATAGTCATGGCTCTGCAGCAGAGCACCTGCTTTGCATGCAGAAGGTCCCGGGTTCACCTGCATCTCCAAGCGGGGCAGGGAAAAACTCCTGCCTGAAACCCTGGAGAGCCACTGCCAGTCAGACTAGACAATACTAAGCTAGATGGACCAATGGTCTGACATGGCATAAGGCAGCTTCCTATATTTCTATGCACTTAAAAAGAAAAGAAAAAAACCCACCATGGTTGCTTCCACACAGATCATTTACTGTGCAACCACCACTCTTTGTTCATTCACTTTTACAGGGTATCTGCATGAAGTTGTGATCAAAGCATGCTCCTGCCATGTTTTCCCTGTTCAGCTTCATTTTTCTTTTTTAGAGCTAAAAAAAATTCCTCCTTTTAATACAATGGATCAGATGCACAATTTCCCTAGGAATAGATGACCTATTGCACATTTGTTTAGTAGGATGTCCTGTTATGGCCTATATAGATTGCTCTAGACATTTATTTCTCTATAGTCAATCTCTCCGCTCTGGAATAAACTCTGTCACGTTTACCTTTATCCTTCCAAATTGCATTGTCTTTATATTAGTTTCTTTTCTCAAGGGGAGCAATCATGATCAGGAGTGCAGTGAGTGCGGAGGGAGTATTTAATCTTTCTCCCATACACAATGGTCCCAATAAAAACCAACCCCTCAAATAACTTGGAGATGAGAAAAACAGGATTTCCCATGTGACCACAGAATGATATCTGGTTGCTATTCAGCTTCCAGCAGTGGTGCCAAATCATCTATGTTTGCAAGCTCCTCATGTAAGACCTATAATCATCTTACCCTGCCTGAACATAAAATGGCTTGTTTGATTTTTATGTAGTGACTGAACTCGAATGATGGAAGCCAGGTCTGCATGGTGTAATGGGCCAGCCCAGATATTGGCTTGAAATATGCATAAAATATGCTGAAATCATTTACATTGCTTTTATTTGCTTATATAGTTTAGAATGTGCTTAAGATTTGCTGAAATAGCTTCTAAAGTCTGCTTCATGCATAAGAGCCAAATAGTAAAAAAAGTAGTAGTTTAAAACTGCCTTCCCTTTTTGCCTCCATCTCCTGACTAAAGCTATAATTTCCTATGAAAGCAGCTGGAAACGGAAAAATAGAAATACATATCAGCATGAAAGAAGTTGCTGGATATCCATTTGGATAAAGATAAGAATGTCTGGGCAAGATAGCCAATGTCTGGCATAATGTCAACATGCAGTAAGAGGAAGTTCCTTATATGGAATGGTTAACACCACCACATTCAACTAGTAATTTACACTGATCATTCTCACCATCTCTAGAAGAAGGCAGAAAGGTCACTAGTGCTGCCTCCCAAATACAGCATAATTGATAAAGCTAAGGGGAAAAGTCTTCTCTTTGATAAAAAAAGTATATGAAAGGCCAGGTTTTATAGCCCTCAGCTCTGCTGGAGTGGGAGGTTGAAGAAAGCAAGAGAACCATCCATCTATTCATGTTGAGAAGTTCATCAGGAGGACTTTAAACTGAATCCTAAGAGGGAGGGAGATGTAAACTTGGTGGTAACGACTGATGAAGGCTTGTGCACAGTAATGGGAACAGAGAGATTGACTCTAATAGGGCCTAGTAACAGTCCTCAGAAAAATGTAGTAAGGAAACCAAGCCATAAATCACACGGTCTTCGATGTCTGTATACTAATGCGCAGAGCATGGGAAACAAGCAGGACAAACTTGAACTCTTCATACAGGAGGGTAATTACAACTTGATAGGTATAACTGAAACTTGGTGGGATAACTCCCATGACTGGAATACAGCAATTGAAAGATATATGTCGGAAGGCAGAGCTGGGGTCCCAATCCCGGGGAGCTGGATCCCGGAGAGTTGGGAGAAGAGTATTCGGATGGATGGCAGAGGGAAGGGGGAGGAACTTCCCCCCTTTGGAGCGAAGACGAAACAGAGGAACTGCCAGTGATAAGGTCGCTTAGCAACGGGGAGCCTGAGCCCTCCCTGGACATTCTCACGCCTCCCCCTCTTTCAGGCTCAGAGCAAGAGGGGGAAGAGGGAGGGCTGCTCACGGCCGAAAAGCGGGGAGGCAGTTTACCATCAGCCCC
This sequence comes from Rhineura floridana, assembly GCF_030035675.1. Taxonomy (NCBI): domain Eukaryota; kingdom Metazoa; phylum Chordata; class Lepidosauria; order Squamata; family Rhineuridae; genus Rhineura; species Rhineura floridana. Next base: position 162,934,925 of record NC_084481.1, on the reverse strand, counting down.
TTCCCTATCCCCCATCCTGGAATCGGAAACTTCAGAAGAGGAGGGGGTGATGCTTCCCCCCTCACCGCGCACACGCAGACAGCTGAAAAGACAGGAGAGAAGGGGGAAAAGGCGGGCAGTACCTGAGGGGCAGTTAAGGAGGAGCGAAAGATTGCGCGCCCGTTTGGCCCCTTCTTAAAGAACAGGCGGGAAGAAGTCCCTTGCTCTGTCAACTTTCTCCCAATGCCGCAGGACCTGTATCCCTGTATTGCTTCATGAGAAAACGCAGTCTTTGTTTGGACATTACCCTAATAAAACACGAATTAACTACAGCCGTTGGTCTGGTTCCTGAGTCACATCCTGGGCCTGACAATATAGCTTGTTCAAAAAGAACAGAAGGAATAAAAAGGGAGGTGAAGCCACGCTATATGTTAAAAATATATATCCCTGCACAGAAATACAGAAAGAAGAGCTTGGTAGCTCCACCGAGAGTATCTGGATTAAAATTAATGGGGCAAGTAATAAAAGGAATGTGGTGCTTGGAGTCTACTACCGACCACCCAATCAAGGAGAAGATGAGAATGTAACTTTAGAAAAGCAAATTGCCATTGTTTCGAGGAGGCATGATGTAGTAGTAATGGGGGACTTCAATTATCCCGATATCTGTTGGGAGACAAATTCTGCCAAACACGGCCCCTCCAAGAAATTTCTGGCTTGTGTTGGAGATCACTTTCTCCTACAGAAAGTGGAGGAAGCAACCAGAGGATCAGCTGTCCTGGACTTGATTCTAACCAATAGAGATGATTTGGTGGATGAAGTGGCAGTTACGGGAACTCTGGGGGAAAGTGACCACAACATACTTGAATTTTTGCTTTTAACAGAAGCAAAAGCTGAGAGTAGCCATATGAGGACCCTGGACTTCAGGAAAGCTGATTTTAATAAACTTAGAACAGTAAGTACTGTTAAGAACAGTAAGTACTGTTCCATGGCAAGCAACCCTAATGAGAAAAGGAGTCCAAGATGGGTGGGAGTTTCTAAAAAAGGAAATTCTAAAAGCACAATGGCAAGCAATCCCAACAGGGAAAAAAGGTGGGAAACAGCAGAAGCCGCCAATGTGGCTTCACAAAAAGCTTAGAGATGACCTGAAAACAAAAAAGGACACATACAGGAAGTGGAAGGACAGCCAGGCCACAAAGAAAGAGTATAGGCAGGTATTACGGAACTGCAGGGATGGCATCAGGAAGGCTAAAGCTGAGAATGAGCTGAGGTTATCGCGAGATGCTAAAAGCAACAAAAAAGCTTTCTTCAGGTACGTCCATAATAAAAGTCAGAGAAAAGAAATGGTGGCACAGCTACTCAATGAGGATGGCAAAATGCTAACAGATGACAAAGAAAAGGCAGAAGTGCTCAATTCCTACTTTGCTCAGTCTTCTCCCAAAAAAGGGTCTATGACCCTTCCGGGAAACATGAAGTAGAAGGGGCAGGATTGGAGCTTGAGATTGATAGATAAACAGTCAAGGAATACCTAATCACTTTGAACAAGTTCAAATTGGCAGTGCCCGATAAACTGCATCCTAGAGTATTGAAGGAACTGGCTGAAGAACTCTCAGAACTGCTGTCTATTATCTTTGCAAAATCATGGAGGACTGGTGAAGTGCTGGATGACTGGAGAAGAGCTAATGTTGTCGCTATCTTCAAAAAGGGCAAAAAGGAGGAACCAGGGAACTATAGACCAGTCAGCCTAACATCAATCCCTGGAAAAACTCTGGAGCAGATTATAAAGCAGTCAATCTGTAAGCACCTTGAAAACAATGCAGTGATTACTAGGAGCCAACATAGATTTATGAAGAACAAATCCTGCCAAACTAATCTTATCTCATTTTTTGACCGGGTAACCTCCCTTGTAGACTGTGGGAATGCTGTGAACATAATATATCTCAACTTCAGCAAAGCTTTTGACAAAGTGCCCCATGATATTCTGATTAGCAAGCTAGCTAAATGTGGGCTGGATGGAACAACTATTAGGTGGATCCACAGTTGGCTCCAGAATCATACTCAAAGAGTGCTTATCAATGGTTCCTTCTCAAACTAGGTGGAAGTAACGAGTGGGGTACCACAGGGCTTGGTCCTGGACCCAGTGCTCTTCAACATTTTTATTAATGACTTGGATGAGGAGGTACAGAGCATGCTTATCAAATTTGCAGATGATACAAAATTGGGGGGCATAGCTAATACCATGGAAGACAGAAAGAAAATTCAAAGGGACTTTGATAGACTGGAGCATTGGACTGAAAACAACAGAATGAAATTCAACAGGGATAAAGGCAAAGTTTTACACCTAGGAAAAAGAAACCAAATGCACAGTTATAACATGGGGGATACTTGGCTCAGCAATGCGACATGTGAGAAGGATCTTGGAATTGTCATTGATCACAAGCTGAATATGAGCCAACAATGTATGTGGCTGCAAAAAAGGCAAATGCTATTTTAGACTGCATTAACAGAAGTATAGTTTCCAAATCGCATGAAGTTTTAGTTCCCCTCTATTCAGCACTGGTTAGGCCTCATCTTGAGTACTGCATCCAGTCCTGGTCTCCATACTTCAAGAAGGATGCAGACAAACTGGAACAGGTTCAGAGGAGGGCAGCAAGGATGATCAGGGGACTGGAAAGAAAGCCCTATGAGGAGAGACTGAAAGAACTGGGCATGTTTAGCCTGGAGAAGAGAAGATTGAGGGGAGATATGATAGCACTCTTCAAGTACGTGAAAGGTTGTCACACAGAGGAGGGCCAGGATCTCTTCTTGATCGTCCCAGAGTGCTGGACATGGAATAATGGGCTTAAGTTACAGGAAGCCAGATTTCGACTGGACATCAGGAAAAACTTCCTAAGTTTTAGAGCCATACGACAATGGAACCAATTACCTAGAGAGGTAGTGGGCTTTCCAACACTGGAGGCATTCAAGAGGCAGCTGGACAGCCATCTGTCTGGAATGCTTTGATTTGGATTCCTGCATTGCGCAGGGGGTTGGACTTGATGGCCTTATAGGCCCCTTCCAACCCTACTATTCTATGATTCTTTTCCATCTATGACATCTGATGGGTGATGTATTATGACATGTATTTCCATGTACTTTGTAACTTTGGCTCTGTAATATGACTCAGAGTTTCACTCAGTCCTTCATCTATTGTAACTTGTTTTAACTAAGATGTGCCTTCAGAGTCTTTTACTGTGATGTTAAATGGATATCTAGCAACTTCTTTCATGCCAATATGTATTTCTATTTTTCTGTTTCTGCAGTGATGGCTAAGGCTACCTAGAATGCATGTTATTAGTTGTAGTGTGCAAGATATGAATAAATAGCATATATTATAAGGACTGTTCTGCTGACTGAAGTCTGACTCCCAAACAGAAAATTTCTGATACCTCCCAAGACTCAAGTATTCTTGAGTGGGGTCTCCTCTATTCTCTGACTGCACTAGACGACTGCTGTTGATAACCTGTGAGTTTAGGTGAACTAACATTCAACATACAAGGACTCTATGAAGCTACGGAGGTAGAAAGCAGGAACCCTCAATCCTATGCATTCATTGGCAAAGGAGCCGGACTTTCCGATATCAAAGGGATCAAAAAGGCCTTGGAATGGAGCAGCTTTGGACTAAGATGCTAAATGTACCTTGACTTACGTTCCCTGAATATTTTATTATTTCTTTTTTATTCGAAGTTTTTCATCCTGCCAAAAAAGGCTCTCATTGGGCTAACAACGAAGAACATAAAAACGTTTAAAATCAGAGATAATTGAGGGAGGGGGGAATAACAGCAGCAACATTATCTAGTTAGCAAAATTCCTTCCTGAAGAGAAAGGATTTACTCACCTTCCCAAATGAAGTCTGCAAAAGCTGACCACATAAGCATCTCTGGGCAGAGAGGATGCCACTACTGTAAAGACCCTGCTTCTTATTGCCATAATAAGCCAACCTTCACCTATGTGGTGCCCTCTAGATGTTTTGGACTGGCAAAGGCTGCCAGAAGCCTTACATGTGAAGGTAGTAATGCCTGAAATAGAGCAGCACCAAAGACCACAGCGCCCTGTGTAATTCTAAATCTGCCAGCTTGTCTCTGCTGCACACATTGAAGTGAACATACAGACTAACCAAGCAGTTTGGGAGAGTTCAGTCTTTCCATTTTAGAGATGTGTTCAAATAAAAAAGCAAGTGGAAGGCATCTAACTCTAGACAAAGACTATATTCATTTGTGTGACACAGAGAAACGGATTTACAATAATATCCCACAAATAATATCAGCAACCACAAATTACAGTATTTCCTTTTTTAAACGTGACATCAATTCTGGACCTTACTCAAACACTAGTGCAGTTTTTGTGGGTGCTCCTCCCATAAGATATAATGATGGCCACCAACCTGAATGATTTTAAAAGAGAATTAGATAAATAGAGCTATCAATGGCTACTAGCCACGATAACGATGTTCTCCCTCCACTGTCTGAGGCTGCCTCTGTTATACCACCTGTTGGGAATCACAGATGGAGAGAGCGGTGTTGTACTCAGGTCTTTCTTGTAGGCTTCTCATAGGTTTGTGGCTGGCAACTGTGAGGACAGGATGCTGGACTAGATGGGTCTTTAGTCCAGTCTAGCAGGGCTCTTACGTTCTTGCTTCTCCAAAGAGAAGCAGAAATATTGCATTCAAATTATATACCCACTAATAAAAAGTCAATATATCCCCTACATCTGAAATGTATAAAAACAGATTTGTAAGCACTTCAAATCCCTATTGGTAGAAAAGGTAGGCTATAATAGTGTTATTAATAATAAATTCTTAACAATAAAACAATAGCAGCAACCAAGCACCTACAACTAGGAGGAATTGAGGTCTTCTACACAACTAGTGATGGTAAAAGATCCTTGCTCTTTTTTGCATCTGGCTAACTTTGGGATCACTTAATTAGATAGGGTAGCACTATAGGTGATATACCGAACACAAAGTGTTGTGTCCTCTGCATGTAATTGCATCCTTTGAGCACCACTGGAGGAAGCAGATTAGATCATATATAACCTATTCCGTTCAAGCCTGGTATCAGGCCCAGTTTTGCAACAAAACAGCCTTGGTGGCTCTGACTGACAACCTTTATTCACTAATAGGCAAAAAAACCCTTTGTGGTTTAAGAATGTACCTATAGCCCACAGATATTTCTATCAAACTTTAAAAAGCAGGGAAATTGGGCAGCTATAGTGAATGCACCAGGGGAGCAAGAGACCTGACCTCTTCTCTGAGATACTGAACTGCCCTACAAATTTGCAAAAGTACAAGCACAATTTGGGTGGGTCTTTCACAGTCCAATCCACTTCCTGTGTAGCTTGGAAGAATTTGGTAACATGTGCCTCTGAGCATATGGTGAGTGGTGGCAACACCTGCAGTCAGCCCAAAGAACAGAAACAAGACGTGTACTATGCTAATCTTGTTTTAGCAGGGAGGAAGCAACAATATTAAGACAGTTGATGTAGTTCAGATAGTCACTTTAAATATGTTTTATTTACTTTGCAATTTTAGTGAAGTTTCCTATAGTAAATCATTTTCTTTTGCTTCTGTTTCAGTGAATATGTGAAGTACAGCAATACTTTGCATAATTTACACTAAAAAAAACTCCAAAAACAATTGTGGAATAATGACACTGACTATTCTACAGAATAGTCTCCAGTAGACATGAGTAGTGTCTCAGTTTGCACAAGATAAACAGTGGGAGGTGAAATATATTCTAGCAAATTTCTAGGTGTGCTCTATATTTTTAATTGAGCATGCCCACCCTTCCTTAAGTGGAGTGGTTTTAGCATAGCAGGCTGAACTGAGCATGCCCTGCACTATAATAGAGTCCAATGTTAAATTTCTTAAATTAAGTAAAAATCAGCCATGCATTTTAAAAAACCTTTAAATTGCAGAAGATGAAGGCCAGAGTATGGGGCAAGGTCAGTAACAGGATTACAAGTACTCTGGGAATATGGCTGATTTTTAATTAATTTCAACAAATTACAAGACCAGAGTTCTGGATTTTTTTCTCTTGTTTTATACTTTGAACTCTAGATTCTCTAAATGTTTTGTGTATCACTGTGATGTTCCTATATTAATGTATATATGGTAAGTGTTGTTGTTTTAGAAGATACATGGTAAGTGGAGTGAAAGAGGAGGGGGAGTGAATGGGCAGTAGAATGCGAGATGATTGGCTGAGTGTTTAAAATGGCTGAATGTATAAAAGGAAGAGTGAGAGTGGAATCGGGGGGGGGGAGAAGAGAACTGAGTGGGTTGCTTGGTGGGGTTTAGAGAGTTGTTTGCCAGGAGGGAGGTGGAGTTCGGATTAGTATTGAGTAAAACCATATGCTTATGTGCCTTAAGAAGAAATCTTGTTAATCTTGTTAGCTTTGTTATCTGTAATAAATACTTAATTTGGTTTACCAAAGGCCTGATCCTTGGCTGGGGTTTCACAGACCAGAAGGGAGGGTAAGGTAATGACCAAGGCTGAAGGGGAACTGTAACAAATGGTGGCAGCGGTGAAGAGAATAACAATACCAGTATTCAGAGTCTCTGGGAATACTAGTATTGGGACGTTACTGGTGGTTGCCTAGCAGGGGGATCTGTTGAGATCTGTGCTAGAGCGGGGAGAGAAACCATAAGAGAGAGCGGTCCGGACTGGTGGAGTCCCTGGTGGTGCCTAGTGACAGGCAGTAACCACGAGCAGGTAGGAACCTGACAGGGAGAGCCAGGGAAGGACGCATCACAATCACCATGAGAACTTAAAGGGGTTTTAAGCAGGACTATAAGTTTTGTTTGGCTTTGTTTCAAAATGAGCTTATGGGAAGCAACAGAATGGCATGGGGGGTATTTTCAATTTAACACTGTGGAATGCAAAAAATCCATGCTCTCGTGGCTGTATAATCAGGAGGAGACAAGAGAAATGCGACCCTATTGTTTCTCCTTGACCTCTCAGTGGCTTTTGACACCATTGACCATGGTGTCCTTCTGGAGTGACTGACGGAGGTGGGAGTTGGAGGCATTCTACTGCAGTGATTCTGCTCTTTCCTGTAGTACTACTATACTGTTGCTTGGCTCCATTGCTTTTGGGCTCTGGGGTCCCACAAGGGTCCATTCTGTCTCCTGTAATATTTAATATCTGTATGAAACTATTGGAAGCTGTCATCCAGGGATCTAGAGCACAGTGCTCTATCTCTACATTCCATCTGCCTCCCTGGCCTCCTACAGGGAGGAAGGGTGGGATATAAATCAAATAAATAAATACTCTGAATCAGGAGGGGCTGTGAAGATGATGGACAGATGTCTGGTGAGGCAGTGATGGGCTTGTTGGGGACCAATAAACTGAGGCTGAATCCTGTTAAGGCAGAAGTGCTGTGGATGGGTGGTTCCCATGTCTGAGAATTAGGTGTACAACCTGTTCTGGAAGGGGTTGTACTCCCCCTGAAGGCATAGGTTTGTAGTCTGGGAGCGCTCCAGGATTCACCAGAGTCCCAAGTGGCTTCTATGGCAAAGAGTACTTATGCCCAGCTTTGGCTGATTCACTAGCTATGGCCATTCCTGAACCAGCATAGCCTGGCCCCAGTTGTTCATGCTCTGGTGACGTTCCGTCTGGTCTACTGTAATATGATGTATGTGAGGCTGCCCTTGAAAATGGTCCGGAGGCTGCAGCTAGTGCAGAATGTGGCTGCTAGACTGCTAAGTGGACCAGTCCAATGGGACCATGTGCCACTGATCCTGAAAATGCTGCACCGACTGCCAATGACCTACTGGGCCCAATTCAAGGTGTTCTCGCATATACAGCCCTCAATGGCTTGGGATCCAAGTACCTAAAAGAGTGCCTTCCCCAGTGTTAACCTTCTTGGACCTGACTGTCAGCGAGGCCTTGATGGTGGTGGTGCCGCCACTGGTACCTGGCCAGTTAGTAGTGACCTGTGACAGGGCCTTTTCAGTGGTGACTCCCTGCTTGTAGAATGCTGTCCCCAGTGAGTAGCATCTATCTCCCTTATTATTGACTTTTAGGAGGAATTTAAACATATTCCAGTTTACTCAGGCATTTGATGACTGAAGTAGATTGTTCCTGGCAACCCAGAAATCGCTGGATGGAAGAATGTTTTTATCTGTAACTATTTTTAGAATGCTTGCCACCCTGGGCTACTTTGGGAGGAAGGGTGGGATATAAATTCAATAAATAATAATAATAATAACAATACATTAAAAAATTGTCCAGTTAGACATTGTGTGCAAAAAGGCATTTGCTTGGATTTGTTCCCTGCCCACTGGAGAGAAATCCAACCCCTTTCTCCTGCCATGGATTTGCTTTTCCAATTCATTAGGACTCTCCCCTCTTCCCCCCCCCCCGGTTATCAGGCCCAGGCCTTCCTTCCATCCTGTTACCACCTGTCAAGGTTATAAGATCACTGATGTTTTTCAGCAGTTAAGAAACAGAATGTTCTATTGATGGTCCAGTTTCTTTTCCAGTTCATCGCATCTTCCCTGTGCAGTGCAATATGTTGACACATTTCCAGATAAAATAAGAATGGGGCTATGTTATCCATGTATATGTTCCTAGGCCCATAATATTATTTAGATGCTCTAAGCCACTTTGAGCCTGTGGGATGGACAAATTGTAAATTAACAGCAAAATAATATTATGTTGGCTTACCAGGAAGGAGCTCTTTGAATGACAGTCTTTTGAATCAATCTAATTACAGTTATCTCTGGAGGAAGGGTAGGCAGACATCAGTGCAATCAAAGCCATATTATACAATCTATAAATTATTTCTTTGCAGAACATTCATTCATATGTCACTTTATGTTCAAGCACTTGACACATTATCGAGCAAGGTAGGACTGGAAATCAGAATCAAAATTCAGGCACTCTATGAACAGCTCAGCCTGCACAAAACAACAAATTGACCAGACTGATGAGCTGTCAGGTGCTCAGAGGTGGTGGGCAGTGGGTACCTCAGCTGAAGGCAAATGGCAGATTGAATAAGCTACAGGCAGCTGGCTTGAATGCAGACTGGAGATTAAGTTGGAAGCTCAGATGGACAAGAGACAGGATGGAGAGATGTGGTGCAGTAGTTACAGTGACAGATTAGGACCAGGATCTGAAAGATGAGGGTTCAAATCCCTATTCAGCCATGAAACTCATTGGGTGACTTACTTCACAGAGTTGTTGTGAGGATAAAATGGGAAGAAGGGGAATCATATATGCCATCTTGAGTTCCTTGGAGTAGAGGTGGGATATAAATGTAATAAATAGATAAGCAAACAAACAAGCGAACAGTACAACTTCTCTCGGGTTACAGGCACACCATACATTTAAAGCACATCCCCCTACAAATAATCCTGTTAACCACAGTTTACCCCTCACAGACCTACAGCACCCTTAACTACAGTTCCCATAATTCTTGAGGGGGGGATGTGCTTTAAATAGACTAAGAAGAGTCATTTTTTTACACAGCATTTATATATCCCTTTGATTTTAAGCCCAGCAACAATAAAATGATTTTTTCTATCTAAATGAGGCTGCTGAAATGAAGAATGCTAACTAGGAGTGGACTTTTGCCTTAAAGGATCATAAGCTCAGTTCAGGTCTGTTACAGAAAACAAATCTCTAGACTCAAAATAGGTTCAAAAGCACCTGTTGTGCTTTGATTCTAACGAGATGCCTTTAGCACCTGGCTCTGATTGATAGCTCTTGAGGTTCTAGCAAAACACAAAAAGCCTGAAGCCTGCCCACCCCTTTTGACAGGGAAGGGTACATCTGATAAATAACTAGATAAATAGACAAGTAAAGGGCTTTTTTTATTACTGCTTGAAAGCTCTGCCCAGTTTAAAAGTCTTGCTGCATTTACCTTCACTTTCTGCAGGGAGTTGGGCTTCCTTGCAACCAGATTAAAAAAGGGAGGTGGGTTTTTTTTTTAAAGCCCATTTAGAAAACTGTAAGTTGGGGGAGGAGAAGGGGGAGCTTTCTCTGCAATCACATTTCCCTTGTCGCAAGCTGAGAGCAGCTAATGAAGAAGAAAAGTATTTCAAGCCATGATATACTTCGTATGCCATATGTGGTCAAAGGGCAGCAGGAACAAAGGCCGAGAACTGGTGCGTGGGCTAGTTCCTAGAAAAGCTGCTTCCCTACGAATAAAAGGGAATCTCTTTTCAAGAGAGCTGGAACAAAGGGAAATCAAGCAGAAACACCAGGGGGGAAAGGAGAAGGGCGTTCCGCTCTTCAGCAAAGCTGCCAGGCAATGAGCACAGCTGCCTCTCCAGTTGCCTAAGGTGACAGGCTGAGCGGCAGCTTCTAATAGCCTTTGGAAGGAGATTTTAGACAGACAGACAGACCCTTTCTGCACAAAACCCAAAGGGTGGTGACAGGGGAGCGAAGGGATAAAGCCTGGCCAGAGATGAGATGATCAATAATGGTCCAAGGAGAGAGCCCAGGCTGAAATGACAGCCACCTGATGGGGCCCTACAAAACAATAGAATACATTACTATAATTAGAGCAATTCATTTCTCTGTCAGTGGTGTAGTTTGGTCATTTTAGTCTGCCCTTAATGCTCTAATGGGGGAGGGCAATATTGAGATGGTCCTGTGCATTACAGCACTTACTTCCTCACGTATTGGGAGGGGACATAGCTCAGTGAGAGAGCATCTGCTTTGCCTGTCAGTCCCAGGTTCAGTCTCTGGCACCTCCAGGAAGGGCTGGGAGAGCCCCCTGTCTGAAACCCGTGTGAATCAGCATGGACAATCCTGAGCGAAATGGGCCAGTGGCCTGACTTGGTGTAAGGCACCTTCCTCTGTTCCAAACTGTGGTAAGTCAGCCCTGCTGCATTTGGGAGCCCTCGTGCTCAGTCTGCTGAATAGGGCTGTGGACTTCTACTCCAAAGTCCTGCCCTGATGGCACCACTGTCTTCTATGCACAGATAAGTGAATGGAAAAGTCTTTCCCAGACTATTCCAGTAATGCTTCTATCCAAGTTCCATCCTTCTATAGTTTTCTCACTTTTTAACTTGGCTGTGAAAATAAAGGCGTGGTAGTCTCAAGGATGCAGAGTTGGAAGGAGCACAGTTCATGTCAGCACCAGAGCCCCCCCTCCTCGAGTCCATAATTGGACCACACCTGAAAACTTATTCATTGCCCATCCTGGGATGAATGGGATGAATTTGTGGCTGATGAGCTGGTTTCTGGGATTTAATAGTATTGTGATAAAATACACATGCACAACAACTAATGTTATTGCTGTAAATCAGTCTGTGGTGGTGGGGGGTTTCTTTCAAAAAACGAACATCAATATATAAATGAAATGATATAGATATAGGTGCAAAACCCGCGCACTTCAAGAAATCTCTGAAGAGGACAGAAGTGTGCACATGTGAGCGGTCAGCGGATTTGCTCCCTTAGGGAAATTAATGTAAATTGTGCAGCTATTTTTGCACAGAGAAAATACTTCTGCCCTTCAGCACATTATGCAACAGCATGCTTTCATTTTCCAGGTGCGTCTGGGAAGAGGAAAAGAGCACCACCACTTTTTACATATTTATTTATTATTTGATTTATATCCCGCCCTTCCTCCCAGCAGGAGCCCAAGGCGGCAAACAAAAGCACCAAAAACACTTTAAAACATCATTAAAACAGACTTTAAAATACTAATACAAAAAAGTTAGGGAATTTGCTGCCACAAGATGCAGTGATGGTCAGATTTCCATTGTTCTTGACCCTTGGCCATGCTGGCTGGAGCTGATGGGAGTTGGAGTCCAATAATATCTGGAGGTCCACAGGCTCCCTGTTTTAAAAGATTATTAAATGACATACTAGGAGACTCTGAGGCAGTAAACCACTGGAGACCAATATCAGGGGAAGAGTATCACCTTCATGCCCTGCTTGTGGGTTTCCAGCAAGAATCTGCTTGGCCACTGTGGAAAGCAAGATGCTGGTATAGATGGACCTTTGGTCTTCTCCAGCTATCTCTTCTTATGGGCACTGCTTTTAATGGGCTTGGCAAAGGAAGAGAGAGTTGGTGTCAGCAGCTCAAATGCCATTTTTCTCTGTCTAGACCATGTGACAGAGGGAAAGACTAAATGTATTCCACCTTAGAGTATCTATGCATATATTCCAAGGTGGTGTAATATAATCTAGTAAAAGAACATACATATTTGATTATTGTGCCAAGTAATCCAAGTACTTGTACTTTTCCAGCACAAGTTTTAACTTGGAAAGGCGTAAGAAAAATAGCACTCTCACCCTCTCAGTTTTTAGGACCATCAGAAGCTGTCTTCTGTTGGGTTTAACTGTTTGGCCATCTAATCCAATATTATCTTTTCTGAGTGGCATCAGCTCTCCAGAGCCCCAGGCAGAGTTCTTTCACCTGCTACCTGGTTTTATTTATTTTTTTAACCTGGAGATGCCAGGGATTGAACCTGGGACCTTCTGCATGCAAAGCAGGTGCCCTACCACTGAACTATGGTCCTTCTTCTTAACTATGTCTCCAATATTCCATAAATGGAGGCTGATCTTTCATTATCTTTACTGGAATAGGAAAATGAGAAAGCTAATTTTCAGCTATGCCCATTAATAACATATCACCTCCCACGCTTGTGAATTCAGTTGTGATCTATCACAGCTTCCTAAAGATAGAACTATGGAGGTAATGCAGCAGCAATGTTAGTTGCCTAAATTGTATATTGGGGCAGGGAACCTCAGGCACTTCCTTGGAACTCTCCACAAGCCACACCCTTCTCCCCAGGCCACACCCCTCACTGGCCCTGCTTCACACCCTGAGTGTTTTTGCCTGGGTGGAATGTGTCCTTATAGAGGTCTTCTTATGTTCTTAATGAATCTTTTGCAAAGTTGTGTCACAGTTGAGGTGTTACAAAACATTTCATCTGTTTCACCTGTGACTGTTTATTTACACAGGATGGTTTATTTACACAATCTTCCCTTGATGATTCAATCATCAAGTGATGAGCAAGCATGTGTGAACCAAACTTATGTTCCCTTAGGAATTTACATAGGTCATCATTATGGGATCATAATACTAAAAATCCATGTTTGGTGCCTCCTTTAAAGATGTGCATATATAAGAATTCCTGTTGGGCATATTTGAACAGTAAGCACAATTAAATTTGTTTAGGGTTACAGTCCACTTTACCTAATAAAGACAGTTCATTTAAATTTTATAGCATGCCTTTGGGAACAGATATGATTCTAGACTTTACTTTTTACGTTAATGAGACAAGACTGTGAGACATCATTAGGAATAATGGAGACAGTTAGAATTCCTCTATAAATTCCTGCAGGCAAGGGGGGGGTGGAAACAGAAGGGAACTTTTTTTTAAGAGCACAGTGTGTTATAAGGTATGCAATTCTTTTCTTTTTTTTTACATTTCCATATGCATTTTCCTCCAACTGGTAATGGCTTTAAACAGCCTTTCCTGGCTGAGGCTGATGGGAGTTGTGGTCCGACAACATCTGGAGGCACACTGGTTGGGAAAGGCTGGTTTTAAAGATCCTAGAAATGTATACTTAAAACAGTAAATGTAGAAGAATATGCTACAAAGTAATTGTATGTCACAGGGTGAGACTTTGGAGACATTTATGTATATATACTATATGAGTGTAGTTGGGGTGGGGATTGTGTTTTGCATAATTTACTCCTGCCTTTTAGTCTATCACATCCCACCCTAGAAGAAGAAGAGGGGCAATGATCAAAGAGAAGGATTTCCCTTTCATTTTATTGTCATCCCCCCCCTCCGGTGTTTCCTCATGTAATCCACCTGTTTGTTTTAGTTTTAAATTTTGTTGTAATTGTTTTCTGATTCCTTGTTTTTATATATGTTTATGCTGTATTTATTATGAGATTTTGAGATGTTTTGTATTTTTATATTTTGTTGTACACTGCCCAGAGAGCTAATGCTAGTCGGGCAGTATAAAAATCTAATAAAATAAAATAAAATAAAAATTTGTGCATAGAAGTAGCTTTCCTTGTGCATATCACTTGCTGGATCAGGACCAGAGATCTAAATTGGCTGCTAAGTGTAGATGCTCCCTATCCATGTCCACACAGCGCTGCTTTTAATGGCACACATGACTTGGAAGCAAATCCAAGTGAGCAGGATCTCAATGTGCCAATCAGCCCCCCTAACATACATACACACAAACACAGCTGTAAAGAGACTACCAAGAGACTATGAATGCATCTTCTGTGTCAAGTCTAATAGTGGTGTGTGAGGAATTTAGTTTCTGTGAATTCTGATGTGAGCTGACCTGAGCCACATCTCTGAGAATAATCTGCAGATCAGAATGTAATTATCCTTCAGATTTATCCTTCTGAATTTTGTGATACAGTTCTCAGCTCAAAATACAAAAATGCATTAGAAATGCATATTTTAGGATAAAGTATGTTTTCAAATATGCACAGTGAGATAAAATGTGTTTAAAATATATTTTGTGACAAAATAAGCATTTAAATATGAATTGAAAAACACATTTAAATAATTTTTTTCGTGTGGATTAAACACACACACATGCTGAGTCACCATTGGGTCCGTGTCACTCAGGATTGCTGAGGCTGACCGGTGGTGGCTTTCAAAGGTTTCAGGTAAGGTGTCTTTGCTAGCCATACCTGAAGATACTGATGATTGAACCTGGGACCTTCTGCATGCATAGCGTGTGCTCTTTGACAGAGCTATGGTCCTTCCTCCACACAGCATCTTCTTATGTGCCTACTCTAGAACAAAAGAATATGAAAGTGTTGGGAGGAAGACTTGCAATGTGTTGGCATGGAATCTGGCATATCATGGGATTCTTTTTTGAGGCCGTAGCCACACAAGTTGACCTCATAAGGTGTCCCCACATGGTAAATTGGTTATTTTGACTATTCCCCACATGTCAGGATTGTTCCCCAGGCTGTGATGAGGAAAGTTCAGAAAGTAAATTCAATTGCCATGAGCTGGCTCACAAGATGGAGTACTAAATTAACCATTCAGGTCAGCAGTTTATTATAGCCCATTTCTTGTGTTACTCATGTGTAGAAGGAAAACATGTTGAAAGGGGCCTCTGAGCCGTGCCTTCAGCCTTGTCTCCAAAGTTGCATGGCTCTTCCTGCCCCCACCATTGCATCATTGAGAACAATGTCCTCAGTGGGGATCCTTTACATGGAGGCATCCCACATGATTTAGAACCGCAATTGACCACGATTCTAAATCGTGCAGAGGGCCTCCACACATAGAAAAGGCTCGCTCCTACAAACATTATTCTCAGCATGACAAAGGCAATGGTGGGGCAGGAGGAGCCATGTAACTTTGGGGGCAGCACTAAATCTACAGTCCACAGAGACCTTTCAACACACTTTCCTTTGTCACATGTTACTTGCTCATAGACAACTTATAACATGCATACATCAACAAATTTAATTCCAACCTTTCAGGCTTCCATAAGCAAGTGATTGGCCACTGTGAGGACAGGATGGTGGACTAGACAGGCCATTGGCCTGATCCAGCAGACTCTTCTTATGTTCTGAGACTGCCTTCGACCATGCCGCATTGACTGTTCCGCTGTTTTGAAAACAAAAACACACAAGGTGTTACAAGATTTTCTGGATAGCATTTATGCTGTTATATCCCCTCCCTCTGCTGACTGGATTTTGTATTACAATATTCTCTATACAAGAAATCACTTACTGTCTGATCTTTCCTCACCCATCTGTCTCACTGCTGTGATAATCTCTCTTTGTACAGCACTTGGCCATGAAATTTCACCACAGTAACATGGTGGTTTCTAGGTGCCAATTGTCGCTTTTAGCAAATAGTTCTCACTGCAAGAAAGAAACAATTGCTTTTGTCAATAGCTTCCCATTATTGCTACCACCAGAGGAAACAGCATGTTGTTTAGTCAGAATACTTGGGGAAAATTGAAAAAAACAACACCAAACCTAGGCCATAGAATAGCCCTCTCCTTATGTTAATTTTCATCCAGCTTTACATTCCCTGGATAAGTGCAGAATCTTCCAATGAATAATTCAGATAATCTTAAAATGTATTTTCTATACATTTGTTTCCTGTTGCAATTGTGCCTTGACTCCCACTAGATTTGTAAAAAATGTATCCAATCCAACATGTGTAATTGGATTAATATATCAGTCACGTAAGTGGTGCAAGTGAGTCTCCAACGGTGAAACCTCTGTACTCATTTAGCTTATAGGTGAGGCCCAAACTACATTTTATCCTTTGCATCCAATGTGCAGGTTTTTTAAAATGCAAATTGTATCAACTTGGGGGCAGGGGATGATATATAATGGGATCAGAGCAGACACGGGGGGACACCCCAAAACAGCCCAATGAGGTCTAAGTATGCCCAATGGTGACATAACACTGCATGTCTATTGGGAGGAGGTACAGAAAAACAGGAGGAGCATGATGGAATGGAATATCCTGAAAGAGGGCATGGCTGGCTGGCTGGTACCTTGATCAGGAGACTTCAACACTGCTACATTTTGTGGCAGGTATCATTTGTTTATAATTCCTTAGCCTCAAGTAAGTATTAAAGTTCGGGGGTATTAGAAAAATACACTGTTTTT
This sequence comes from Rhineura floridana, assembly GCF_030035675.1. Taxonomy (NCBI): domain Eukaryota; kingdom Metazoa; phylum Chordata; class Lepidosauria; order Squamata; family Rhineuridae; genus Rhineura; species Rhineura floridana. The sequence continues at coordinate 162,918,329 of NC_084481.1, read as the reverse complement.
CAAATATCATAGCTCCTCTTCCCTTTTCTATGACCTCATTTTTCACATCAGGATCAATACAACCCAAGAAGTTAATGTGGAGATTGTATTTCACCTCCTCCCCACCTCAACCTCTCACTTCTATGTCTGAAGCTGGCTCCCTGGATCGATATGGCTCTGGCTCTAGTAATGATTTTGGCTTTTGATGTTATGAATGGATTTTCCCATGCTTTGCATGAATTATATATCTATGTGTTTGTGACTACAGCTGCATTCTTAAAACATGCACTCATGTGTAAACATTGGATTTTTAAAAAAATGAAAGATAGTGTACAAACATTTAAAAATAAACACTTTTGCCAATACAAGATTGGGTCAAAACTAGGGTTGCCAGGGTCATGGCCTGAGACTGATCCTGTATCTAGGAGAAGAGAAAGTCAGCCAAGTGCAGGTGTTCTTGCAACACTGTAATGAGTAAAACCACAAGGTGGAATTCTCCCTTCCCCCTGCACAACTTTTAAAGATACAGAAGAACTTTTGGTTACCAGGCCGGGCCTCCAAGAGGTCTTCTGTATCTTTAAAAGTTGTGCAGGGGGAAGGGAAAATTCCACCTTGTGGTTTTTCTCATTACAGTGTTGCAAGAACACCTGCACTTGGCTGACTTTCTCTTCTCCTAAAGATACAGGATCAGTCTCAGACCAGGAACCTGGCAACTGTTGCGCTGTGTGTAGTTGTGTTGCTTAATTTCGTTTAAAAGCAGCACCACAGCAGCAGAGAGTAACAGCAAATGTTGAAATGCGAGTGTGCCAGCGTGTGCGTGCGTTTGCCTAAGAAAGCAGGCTTTTACCCTGCATCAGCATCACTGAGACTGGAGACTTAGTAAAATAAGAAAAGCTACTTTATTTAGAGAAATACATAGTATTTCTACTGATTAGATTGTCCTTAAAGCTTGGAACATATAAACATTCCTTCAACTCTATCTTTCTTTCCAAATGTCCCACTTTACCCAATAACTGGACATTTCCTCTTCCTTCAGAAAAAATTTCCTCTCCAGACGCTGTCAGTATCTTTTGCCTGTGACTTTCAATAATTGTAAACAGGTTCCTGTAATTCATTACATGTGAGGTAGATCAATTAAAAACCTGCTTTTATAGTCACTCTTGCTTGGATAAGACACATAGGTAAAAAATTATTTATTTAATTAAGCTTATATACCGCCCGACTAGCAACAGCTCTCTGGGCGGTGAACATTAAAAATACAATAAAAATAACACAAAACTGTACACAAAACTGTACAGTCTAAAATCAAAATATAATAATTTACAATTAACAGGAATTAAAATGCCTCAGAGAAGAGAAAGGTTTTAACCTGGCGCCGAAAAGATGATAGTGTCGGCGCCAGGCGCACCTCCTCGGGAAGACCATTCCATAGTTCGGGGGCCACCACTGAGAAGGCCCTAGATCTTGTCACCGTCCTCCGAGCCTCCCTATGAGACGGAACTCGGAGGAGGGCCTTCGATGTGGAGCGTAGTGTACGAGCAGGTTCATATCGGGAGAGGCATTCCGATAGGTATTGTGGTCCCGTGCTGTATAGGGCTTTATAGGTCAAAACCAACACTTTGAATCTAGCCCGGAAGCATATTGGCAGCCAGTGCAAGCGAGCCAGAACAGGTGTTATGTGTTCCGACCGCCTGGTCCCCGTTATTAATCTGGCCGCCGCATTTTGGACAAGCTGTAGTTTCTGAACTGTCTTCAAAGGCAGCCCTACGTAGAGCGCATTGCAGTAGTCCAGTCGTGAGGTTACCAGAGCATGTACGACTGATGTTAGGTCCTCCCTGCTCAGATAGGGACGTAGCTGGGCTACCAGCCGAAGCTGGTAGAAAGCATTCCGTGCCACCGATGCCACTTGGGCCTCAAGTGACAGGGAAGGATCTAAAAGAACCCCCAGACTACGAACCCGGTCCTTTAGGGGGAGTGTAACCCCATCCAGGACAGGGTGTATATCCACCATCCAATCCGGGAAACCGTTCACCAGCAGTATCTCAGTCTTGTCTGGATTGAGCCTCAGTTTGTTAGCTCTCATCCAATCCATTATCGCAGTCAGGCAATGGTTCAGCACATCGACAGCCTCACCTGAGGAGGATGAGGAGAAATAGAGCTGCGTGTCATCAGCGTACTGGTGGCAACGCACTCCATAACTTCTGATGTCCGCACTCAACGGCTTCATATAGATGTTGAAAAGCATGGGAGACAGAACCGAACCCTGCGGGACTCCACATTGCAGAGCCCACAGTGTCGAGCAATGTTCCCCAAGCACAACCCTCTGGAGACGACCCGCTAAGTAGGAGCGGAACCACTGCCAAACAGTACTCCCAACTCCGCAAGCCTCTCCAGAAGGATACCAAGGTCGATGGTATCAAAAGCCGCTGAGAGATCAAGGAGGATCAACAGAGTTACACTCCCTCCGTCCCTCTCCCGACATAGGTCATCATACAGGGCGACCAAGGCTGTCTCAGTGCCGAAACCGGGCCTGAACCCCGATTGAAATGGATCTAGATAATCGGTTTCATCCAATAGCGCCTGGAGCTGGTCAGCAACCACACGTTCCAGGATCTTGCCCAGGAACGGAACATTGGCTACTGGTCTGTAGCTGCTGACATCCTCTGGGTCCAAGGAAGGTTTTTTCAGGAGTGGTCTCACTGCCGCCTCTTTCAGACAGCCAGGGACCACTCCCTCTCGTAAAGAGGCATTAATCACTTCCTTGGCCCAGCCAACTGTTCCTTCCTTGCTAGTTTTAATTAGCCAAGAGGGGCAAGGATCCAGTACCGAAGTGGTCGCACGAACCTGTCCAAGCACCTTGTCCACGTCCTCGAGCTGAACCAACTGAAACTCATCCAACAAAACATGACAAGACTGTGCTCTGGACACCTCAGTAGGATTAACTGCTATTAAATAGGAGTCTAAGTCCCGGTGAATGCATGAGATCTTATGCTGGAAGTGTTCAGCAAATTTATTACATCGAGCTACCGATGTATCTACCGTATCTTGTAGGCCAGGATGAAGTAGGCCACGAACCACTTTAAAAAGCTCCCGTGGGCGTGAGAGAATCTTCTGTTCGCGGGTTTCTTTGCCTTTGTTTATCTGGTATCTGTCTGGGGACTTCCCTTTTGAAGTCAGGCTTCTGTTTAAAGTCAGCCTTTGCTCTCGTCTGCCCCCTATCACAATTTCTTTGAAAATGGTTTTGAGAGCCACATTTGAAACACAGATCTTCTCCTTTGTGGATTGAGGTGACTCATTCTTTTGTCCCTTTTTTGTCTGCCTCTAGCAAGGTTTGCTTCCTGTTGTTCTGACACAGCCTCCAGTTCCCACCTTTCTTTAAAATCTTGATCTTTCAAGTACAATATAAGCTGACTTAAACTTTGTTCAGAATTCTCCAGTACACAGCAAATTAATTTATGATCCTGATTAAGAGAGCTTAAAAGCAAAGCCTTTTTCATATCCTCTTCTAAAAATTTTCCACACCTTTCCAGTCTAGCAAGAAGGCTTGTAAAATTCTCTAAGTGTTTACATAGACTGCCCCTTTAATTAGTTTCTTTCAGAGAAAGCAACTCCTTGTACAGATATAAGATGTGGCTTTTTGTCTTTTTGTCATAGACTCCCTGCAGTTTTTCATAAAATTCCTTTATAGTGTTGCAGCCTGTACAAATATTCAGAGCTTCATCTGATAGAGCAGATATAAGCAGAGATTTTACTTTTGCATTCTTACATGTCCATGCAGCCCTTGTGTTTGCATCCTCAGCCGAGGGTTCACGATCAGTCAGTATTCCTTCCAACTCTTCTCCTTCAAGCAGGGCTCTGAATCTTAAATCCCATAGTTCGAAGTTATCGTTTTCAAGCCTTGGAACACGTCTCTCCAGCAAAGTTACTTCAGTCATCTTTTCTATCTCTGTTCTGCTTTTCTTTCTAACTTAAAGTCTCCCTTGTAAATTACACACAAGCACTTTTAGCTTTAGCTACAACTTGCATTCAACTTACTTTGCTGGGCCCATAACCCTTGTTGCGCTGTGTGTAGTTGTGTTGCTTAATTTCGTTTAAAAGCAGCACCACAGCAGCAGAGAGTAACAGCAGATGTTGAAATGCGAGTGTGCCAGCGTGTGCGTGTGTTTGCCTAAGAAAGCAGGCTTTTACCCTGCATCAGCATCACTGAGACAGGAGACTTAGTAAAATAAGAAAAGCTACTTTATTTATAGAAATACATAGTAGATAGAAAAGGCAAACCTACTTCTAACTAACTAGCTAAGTTGGAGGCATAACTCCCAGGTGTAGGAGTCAGCTCCATGCTCAGAGAGAGAGCAGAGACAAAGGGATGTCTCCTCTCTCCTGGTCAGCCGGAGGACAAAGGAATGGAAAGGGCAGAAGGAGGAGGGGCAGGTAAGCTTCCCTAAAGGCATCACAGTCTAGCGACAGCAGGAACTCAGTCAGAGCATCACAGGTAAAAGGTAAACAAAGCCTATTCATCTGGAGGACCCTAGCTCTATCTTCCTTCTGGAGCTTAAACAAAAGAACAAAACAGGAGTTGCTCTTGCCCCACTTCCAACAGCAACCCTAGTCAAAGCCTTCTTTCAAGCACTGTTCAAATGCTGTTCAAATGCCTAGGGCTTTGCTTCTAGGAAATGAAAAGAAGTGACAAATATTCTGCCCAAGCCACAAATCATCTCATGGTGAAACTGTTCCTGGAGTGTACCACTTCAGATTTGGGCTGAGCTGAAAGTTCTTTTAAAACAACTTTTTTTTGCCCCAAATTTGGGGGCACTGGTGGGAGTGAACCAAAGTTTTCCTTCAAAGCACATATCCCCAGGTTACCCTTTCCCACTGCCATAACCTGTTTTAGGGTTCTGGGAGGGATGGTGCTTTCGAAAATCTCTGCATCTAGCAGTCACTATTTTTTCCTCCCAGGACCTCTTGGAGTGAGGGCAGAAAGCTCGGTTGTCCCCCTAACTGGCTTCATCGCAATGCTGTGTCATCTCTTAGTGCCACTATGTAGCCAGTCAAGTGCGGCATATGAAAAAGGTGGGGAGGAACATGAGCTCAGTCCTACCAGGCTGCAGGTGGGGAATCACGTTGTGGGATGCATAATGTAACACCCTTCAGTGTAGCTTTCAGGACAATTTACACAAACCTGATAATACATATATCAAATATGACAAACAATATGTGAAAAGAGAAAGATATATTAAAATACACTGAAAAGCCTGGGAGAGTAAAAAAAAATCTTGACCTTGCACCAAAGGAATAACAATGCTGCTCCCAGGTAGGCCTCTCTGGACAGGAAATTCCATAAATGGGGCATCACCACTGAGAAGGCTCTCTCGTTTTAGTTGCCACTGCCTTGCAGGCGGGTCAGAGGAGACATGATAGAAGTGTATAAAATTATGCATGGCACTGAGAAAGTGGAGAGAGAAAAGTTCTTCTCCCTCTCTCATAATACTAGAACTCGTGGACATTCAAAGAAGCTGAATGTTGGAAGATTCAGGACAGACAAAAGGAAGTACTTCTTTACTCAGCGCATAGTTAAACTATGGCATTTGCTCCCACAAGATGCAGTAATGGCCAGCAGCTTGGATGGCTTTAAAAGAAGATTAGACAAATTCATGGAGGACAGGGCTATCAATGGCTACTAGCCATGATGGCTGTGCTCTGCCACCCTAATCAGAGGCAGCATGCTTCTGAAAACCAGTTGCCGGAAGCCTCAGGAGGGGAGAGTGTTCTTGCACTCGGGTCCTGCTTGTGGGCTTCCCCCAGGCACCTGGTTGGCCACTGTGAGAACAGGATGCTGGACTAGATGGGCCACTGGCCTGATCCAGCAGGCTCTTCTTATGCTTGCACATAGAGAATTCTGTGTCAGGGGAAAGGGTTCTAGCTTATTCCCCTCCCCCCCATATACTAGTTTGGTTTGTGTGTGCTAACATAAAACACCTACATCTGCATTCAGAAGCAGTGCCATCCATAGGCAGTTTTTACCTCAGAATCTGCTGCTTGTGTAGAAAAGGCTCTTGGGAACATCCTGTAAAAGTTTCATTTCACACATGCCTACGCCTTCACATGTGCTTTGAATGGCCCTGGGTGTCCCAAGTATTTCATATTCCCTTTTCACACTTCTAGGAAGCAAACTACATTTTACATGTAGAAAAGCACATATAACTGTTCTTTCTTTTCTTTTAAATGTCAAACAAACTTACAAGGCTGAAATTTTGCATGCAGTAGTGCAGACGGGATGCTTAAGCCTCTCCCCAGGAGAGGTTTTTCTCCACCCCATCCTCTGGCTCAGCCTCCTAAGGTTGCTTTTCATTATAAAAATGGGATTTCCTCTCTTTTCCTGCCCTTCTCCCTTTCCCTTCCCCCACCACATCTTGTACAGTGGGGCAAATCATGCATCTCTGCTGTGGGAAGGTGTATGTACTCCCATTGTGCCATCTCCCTATGGATTTCTCCCTCTGTACAAGATCCCCAGAAGCATGTGCTGCCATGAATATGGCTCTAATTATCAGGACACAGAGTACATCCAGACACAGTGTGACTATTCACAGGCTGATTAATTCAGTCCAATGATGCTTCTTTGGAAGGCAAACTCAGTGCCAGCTGCCAGTAACACTCAAGTTAGGCTTGGCTCCGAGCCTGTTGAAGTATAATGCAGATGGTGTTAAGCATACAAGGTCCTTGGCAAAATAATAGCCATCTTCCATAACTGTGAGCCTTTGCTGCTGGTTTAGATACAGTATACTCAATCTAGAACTCCTGGGGGTATTTGGAATCCAAATCTAAATCCATGTTCTACATTCAGCATTTATTTCATTTGTTGGCTCAATTGAATCAAAACCTGAGACATAATGTCCCCAAACCGTTTTATTGGGCTTCAGCTGTACACTTTGAAATACATCTGTGGTTCTGAAATATCTGATGGAATGTTTCCCACATGTTCAGTGTTGCTCATTTTCAAGCTGTTCAGCATAGCTTAATTGCAGCCAGGACTGAGGCTGGAACTACACATGATGCTCAGCTGTGTGATTGTTCCCCCTCCCCCCCATATATATACTGTATATATTTTCCAAATGCAAAGCAATTTTGGAGACTGTGATAGATAGTGGGAAGAGTAACGGGGGGGGGTTCTTAGCTCTTTCTCCTTTGGCCATTTCCTCTTAAAAATTGCCCCCAACAAAACTGCTTTTCCACCTGAGATACTGGCAAAGATACTGAATGGATACGCAATTGTGGCAACCCATTTGCACAATTGCCAGTCTGCAGGTGGGAGCCCCATTCTAGCACAGCATAGTGGCTGAATCCAACAGGTGTCTTGCGCATGCAACAGGTGTGCAACCTCTAGTGCAACTGCTGTTGTTGCCATCTGTGACAGTGAAGCTTTGCATGCTACCACTTGCACAACTACTTGCATGACAACCTCAATTCTCAAACTTCTTGCATTAATATTATGTTAGATGTCACCCACTAGGTTTCTGAATTTGTCATCCCACAGGTGAAGAAGCAGCTAGGAGAAGAATTTTGAGTAAGAAAATCCAGAGCTTGGAAGTAATTAGTTATAAAAAACTATCATTACTTTGGGGCATTACTTGGAGGGGGGAGCAGGGGAAGTCTTCTGCTCCTCTGATTTGTGGATGAAAGTCATGTGCCTCAAACTGGGCTTCTGTGCAGCATTGCTCTTCCCTCATGCTCTGTGGGTGGGTAGGAGGCGACAAGGGAGGAGGTAGGGGTGGAGTGGAGAAAACAATTGTTTAAAAATGGATGGTGGTGAAGAATGGAGTGGAGGGAGAAAGGAGCAGGAGGGCAAGAACATGGATAAAGGAGGAGAAGGTGGCAGTAGCAGAATGGAGATAAAGAACTGTGGAGGTGAAAGATGACATGTGTGTGTGTGTGTGTGTGTATGAATACTGTGTTTGCACTTGGCACACAAAGCGGCCTCCGCTGCCCTCCCTGGCTACTTTGCTGTGTTTGCAGTGTTTTAACTTTTTTGCATCTCAGGGGAAAATGTTTGCTTGGGTGGGTGTCCCTTAGTTGGTGGCAGGGCAGGGTCCGGAGGTGGTTGAGTGAGAGAGATTGTGCTTGCTGGCTGATCATGCACTCGGTTTGTGTGTGGGGGGGGAGTTGCACTTGATTTGACGTGCTAAAATCTGAGTAGTGGCCTCTGCTTCCCTCCCCACCTCCCTTACCCGTGGAGACACCACCACTGCTATGTTATGGATAAAAAGAATTATTCTACTACCTCTGTGTGTGTGTGTGTTTTAATGTTGTTTTAGGTAATTTAGGCGTGCAGCAGCCAAGGCCAGCACTTAGTAGGCACTCTAGTTTTTTCTTTCAATAACTTGAGTGTAATTGTAATGATTACTTTTGAGTGACAGTAAAGTAATCAATTCCTTTCAGAGCAATTGTATTTGTAATGGTAATTTATTCCCTTTTGGGGCCATGTAACAGTAATTGTAATTTATTCCTTTTTAAAAGTAATCTTCCAAGCTCTGAGAAAATAAAATGGAGGCAAAAGGGCTAGCAACATGCACTTTTCAAAACATGAAAGTTGAGATGCCCAGAAAGAGTCTAGATTCTTTGCAGGATCCCTGGTTCTGCCATTCTGACGGCTACTTATCCCCATCATGGCACAGAGATCCCTCTATGCAACAGTGCTACCAGTTACTCTTATATTCTTTGGGCTGGAGAAGCAGCCATGTCCTTGTGGGTTTCTAAAAAATGAGAGCCTCTGTGCTGTTTTCAGCTCACCGAACAACTGCGTGTTGCATATACGCAGTGACAGAGAAGCTGCCTTTAAAGCAGAGCTTGGAAAAGTTACTTTTTTGAACTACAACTCCCATGAGCCCCAGCCAGCATGGCCACTGGATTGGGCTGATAGGAGTTGTAGTTCAAAAAAGTAACTTTTCCAAGCTCTGCTTTAAAGATATGCTGGGGATTGTTCCAAAAAGCCATGAGTTGTTTGCACAGTTTAGTCATGTACACTCCTGAACTGCTCCTGCAGCTCTCTGGAGATGGGGGTGAAGGGAGGACAAAGTGAATGCTTTGATTCATCTGCTTTGCTTTTAGATTCCCTGCTGAAGTTCAAAGGGAATGTTGTGCTTTTGAGGTAGACATAACAAGTCTAATTCTCTTCCCCCACGTGCATTGCCCTTCCTTACGCTGTGACTCTGGGACCTGTCTGGGTCCGACATGCTGCTGCTTTAGTCAGGCTTCCAGTGCCAACCCCTCCACTTGCCCTTGGTTCATCCTACAACCAACACTAGATACCACATCTTCTCTCTTGCTGACTGGATCATTATTTGGTGCTTAGATAGGGATATGTGTGTGTGTATCACTTTGAGTGCTCACCTTTTTTGAGTGGAAAAGCAAGGCAAAATGGTTTTAATAAGTGAAATGAAATAAAATACACTAAGAAATTAGCAGGATGTATGTGCTCAGAATAACTGAGGCCCATTTCTTTCCAGTGGGCCTTTTTTTATTGAATCAATGCTGGTTTGTGCAGGGCATTAGAAGGTGCTGTGACACTATTGGCCTTACCTAGGCAAAGAATTCATTTGCATGCCTTTATGGTTCTCTTGCTGCAGAGGTGCCGAACTTGTGGACCATCCAGATGTTGTTGGACTCCAATCCCACCAGCCCCAGCCAGCATGGCAAATGGTGTAATTGTGTTATGACTATGTACTTTTGATAATGTGTGTTATTCACCTGGCTGTGCTATCTCTTTGCAGGGAAAGTGGTTGTTCTGTTGTTTATTTGTAGGTCTGGGACAGACCTCTTCAGGGGAAAGGATAGTGTTATAGGAGTGGGGGGGCAGGTTTGAATGTCATCTTTGGGTCCCCTCCAAAAAAACCCTTTGGTTTTATATCTGTAAGATGGGATTATGTAGTAGAAGGAACTGCTGAAGTGGTCAGAGCAGTCTCTTTGTTAAGTTAATGGCCCTAGCTGGCTACTAAGCATCTTTTTTACAGGTCTAAAGAATTAGTCAAGTACAGATGTGTTGCCGTAGCAACAACTAGCTAGTGATCCTTCCAGGAGAGAATTTCCTCCCCCGGCCAGAAGCTACCTTTAACCTAGACTTAGGAGAAAAATGGCCCTGGGGTTAGTCTGGACATTGCATTAAAGCAAGTGTTATCCCACATTTTCCAGTGCATTTCCCCATCACTTTCCTTATCACAAAGACATCCGATCGTTTGGGGAAGTGGGTTTGTTGCACAAGACCTTTCAATCAACTCTAATTGGGCAACCCGAATTTTTTGGTATATGATTGAATCCCACCCAAGAACATCAGCAGTCTGGAAGCACCCTGACTGTGTATAGAAACTAGCCATATATATTTATTGCTATGCCCACTTTTGCCTCTGTTTCCATTTACTGCTAGGGATGGAATGATCTGTCAAATTCGGTTCTCTCACTTTCTCATTTTTCTGATCTTAAATTCGGTTCTCCACATTTCTGCACCAATCTGCATTTTTTTAAAAAAACCTCATGAAAATCCTTCAGCATTTTAATGTGACTTTCTCCTAATGTTGTTGTTGTTATGTGCCTCCAAGTCGATTATGACTTATGGTGACCCTATGAATCAGTGACCTCCAAGAGCATCTGTCATGAACTACCCTGTTCAGATCTTGTAAGTTCAGGTCTGTGGCTTCCTTTATGGAATCAATCCATCTCTTGTTTGGCCTTCCTCTTTTTCTACTCCCTTCTGTTTTCCCCAGCATTTTCTAGTGAATCATGTCTTCTCATTATACAGTAGGGCCCCTCTTATACAGCGGGTTAGGGACCAGGCCCCTGCCGTAAAGCAGAAATTGCCGTAAAGCGGAACCCATTGACTATAATGGACCACATCGCACGAAAATGATGCGAAAATGTCGCAAAATGCCGTAAAATCGCAAAATTGGCTTTAAAATGGGGAATTTCCCCTAACTGAGAGCTGCTGCATCAGCGGAACGCTGCAAAATGGAACGCCGGTAAGCGGGGCCCTACTGTATGTCCAAAGTATGATAACCTCAGTTTCATCATTTGTTTCATCATTCTCCTAATAAAATACATTTTTGTATGCAATTTTTACTAATGTACACATTTGCAAGCAATTTATCTTAATATAGTATTTTTTATGTTATTTTTACCAATATATTCATTTTGTGCATACTTTTCCACAGTATATGCATTTTTGTAAACATTGTTTGGTTGGACCACTGCACTGCAAAATTCGAATAAATGCAAATTTTGAAGGATGGCTGTGTCTTGGTTCTCAGATTGTTTCAGAAAGTGCGAATTTGGTAAATTTGGCTTTAAATACAAACTGAATCAAATTTTTCACGCATTCCTAGTTACCACTAGCATGTGGCCCCTAGAAATTTGTTGTCCTTAGGATGAAAAAGTCCCCACACATAGTCTAAAGCTCCTACTTTCCTCCTTTTTCTTTCTGTAGGCACAATTCTATAGTGCCTGGAAAGATGGAGAGATAAGAAAGGCAGGACTGAATGCTTCCCATAACCTAGTTGCTCAACAGAGCTAGGGTCTGGAGTAAGTCCCCATTTGCCTTATGAGTGAGCTTGCCCTCAGAACAAACTGTAATCCTTAATCCTTGGTGAGAAATTGATGTTTGATTATTATCTCACAGTTTTCATAAATCCGTAACCTGGAAATGGGATAAAGCCAAACAAAGGAAGATTAAGCCTGACCTCGTCAGCATAGCTACTTCCTGGTGTAAATTCCATGGAAATCAGTGTCTATTACTCTAAATTGGGATTGGGGTGTATATTTCAATGGCATCAATATGTTTAAGAGTTATCTTTCCATTTCTTTTCTCGGGACATTCTCCACCATTGGTATTGTTGAGTACATATAGAGCTGAGCAATGTATAGGTCTTATGCAGGCAAACTGAGGGGCAGAGCCCAGAACCATATGCCAAAAGTGGATGCCACACTATATTCCAAATGGATATTGTCACACTTTATCTGTTTTGATCCAGGTCTGGCCCAAGCAGTCACTGTATGTCATTGATGCTTGGAAGGAAAGGGAACGGTGTCATCTCGGTTGGCCAGTGCTGCTCTAAAAAGTTGGGAGAGAGCTCAGGCCCGGGCCCCAAATACAGCCCTCCAGGCCGCTCTAGCTGGCCATCAGTACTATCCCTAGGCCATATCTCCTCTCCCTAGGCCACATCCCTCACTGGCCATGCTATGCCCTTCTTGAGTGCCTTTGCCTGGCTGGGATGTGTCCTTCAACTGCAATAATGCCTCTTGCTTGCCAGGATGGAGAGAGATGTGTGTGTGCATGTTTTGAAATCTCTGACTTTTATGTGGCTGGAATGCAACTTACTGTACAACAGTAAAAATTATATAAATGACTCTACCCACTGTTGCCTCTGGCCTTGCCCACCACTGCCATGCAGCCCTAGAAGGCTGTCCATGACAGAATGCAGTCCTCTGAAAAGAGTCCTCCACCCCGGCTTTAAAGAATAGATGCTGGCCCAGATCATTTTTATTTTAGCTGGAAATAGCACTGTAATGATTATGTTCCCTCCATGTAACCCAGATATAAGTCTAGTCTTCGGGTGAGACACGCTTGCAGTTGTGCTGGCTTCAGTGCTTCTCACCTCTGTTTTCAGAAGCCAGAGACATACCATGCTAGTCAAACTCCATCCCTTTTTACACCAAAAGCTGGGGAAATGCAGTTCCAGTGCACTTCTCCAGGAAATCAGCTTAAAGCTGAAATCAAAACAAATCAACTCATTTCCACCCTGTGGTGTGTCAGTTGAAAATGTTTGCTGTAGGTTGGGCAGAGACAGCGATTGGTCCAACGCTTTGCTCTGGGCAGTCCTGAAAGGTCTACGTGTAGCCTGTTGGAAAGCTCCATGGGTTTCCACAAAGACAAGGAAGGAGTTAAAACTGTACAGAGCTGTTCAAGGGCACAAGGCAGCTGGAACAGAACTGAAAGAGGACTGTTATTAGATCTAGGGCCTTTTCTGTAGTGGCCCCCGAATTGTGGAACAGCCTACCTGAAGAGATCCACCTGGCGCCTACAGTACTTTCCTTTAGGCGCCAGGTTAAGACCTGGCTATGCTCCCAGGCATTTTAACGTTTTAATGTTTATGTTTAATGTTTTAGCTTAAATTTGCTGATACTCATTATAGATTTTATTGTAACATTGTATTTTAAACTTGTTGTACACCGCCCAGAGAGCTACTAGCTATAGGCAGTTTATAAATGAAATGAAATAAAATAAAACAAAAAACCTTAAGCGAGACACAGCAGTGTGGGGGAATGCATTTTGTAGGAGACAGAGCCTTGTACTGTGTATACCTAGTGAATCAAGTAAAATATTCTCTTTACAAGATCCTGTTGTGAAGCTTCTTTACTTTGGCTACTTATTGGGCTACTGAGTGGGTGGACTGATACTACGTTTCAACATTCGATCGCAGCGCAACAAGGGTTATGGGCCCAGGCAGCCCAGCCAGCCCAGCCAGTCTCAAAAGCCTAGAGGACCGGACTGAACAGTGAGCCAGGGATCCGGCAGCAGTGAGGAAAGAGAATCTGAAGAAGACCAGTGGCAAGCGGCAGTGAAAAAGAAAGCTTGGCTGGTAAGCAGAAAGTGACGAAAGGCTGTGCCAATATGGCGGTTTCACTTTCCACAGGCATGCCTCTTGAAAGGCTAACAGAGACTAATTATATGAGTTGGAGATTACGGATGCAAGCATTTCTCATGAAGGAAGACGTATGGGAAGTGATAATTAATGACCCCCCCGCCGTGCCGCCTCCGGAGCAGTGGATCCGACGTGAGGAGAAAGCGAAAGCGTTTCTGATCTTGGAAGTGGATGATTCGCAATTGATTTATTTACATGATAAGCCGACAGCTAAAATGATATGGACTGCTCTCAATGATATACATGTGAGGAAGACAGCCAGCAGCAGAATACATCTGGCGCGTAGATTATATCAAATGAGGCTGACAGAAAAGATAACGATGTCTGAACATTTACTGGCAATAAAGAAGCTATTTGCTGAGTTACAGGAGAGAAATGTGGAACACACACAACTGCAGAAAGTTTATATTATTCTTTCATCATTAAACATGTCCTGGGATCCTGTCGTGAGTTCGTTAGAAGCCATGAGAGACGAAAATTTGACGGTGGATTACGTGTCTGGAAAACTGATCCAGGAATGGGAAAGACGTCAGGAAACGACAGAGAGAGAGCACGTGGAGAAAAGCAACAGAAAAGAACTGTATTCAAAGAGGCAGGTACAAGAGTGTTTGGTGTAAAAGCCTGCTACATCTGTGGGTCTTACTCGCATCTACAAAGAGACTGTGGGTCGAGAAGGAGAGTACAAGGAAGAAAACAGTCGTATGTGCAGCTGGTGAGTGTTGGCAAAAGCTGCGGAGACAGTGACTGTGGCAATTGGGTGGTCGATTCAGGGGCAACGCATAGCATGGTTGCAGACAGAACTATGTTCCAAACTATGCTTCCCACAACTGAAGGTGTACTTCTGGCGGATGGTACACAAAGACAGGTACTTGGGAAGGGTACTGTTAAATTATGTAACTTGCAAACTATTATGACTGATGTATTGTTTGTACCGGGACTGGAAAACAACATCTTATCTGTAACAAAGCTTAATGCCATGGCGTATGACGTATTGTTTAAACGTGGGATCTGTGAAATAAGAAAGGAGGACAAAGTGTGTCCACAAGGGAGCTTAAAGGGTTCACTTTTCTATGTGGATAAGGGCACAACAAAGAAAACAGCGCTGATAACAAACGCAAAGCCTCATGACAACTGTATTCATCTGTGGCACAGAAAGTTAGGGCATGCTAACTATGGTACAATAAGAGACATGCCAAAACATTGTGCTGATGTAACATTAAAGGAGTGCAGCAAACATGTAGACTGTAAAACATGTAAACAAACGAAAGCCACAGTACCGCCCATAAACAAGGAGGCTAAGAGTGAAACTAATGAACCTTATCAAACTATTCATGTAGATCTGGCCGGTCCGTTTCAGAGCTCACAGGGTGGAGCCAGATATTATCTGGTAATAGTGGATGATTTTACCAGATACAGTACTGTTTATCTGTTGAAAGCAAAGGATGAAGCGGAGAAGACGCTGAAACTATTTGTGCAAAAGGTGGAGGTGCAACATGGCACACACATAAAGAGAATACGCTCAGATCAAGGCGGGGAATTCACTAGCAAAGCCTTTCAGCAGTATTTGGTTCAGAAAAGCATAGAACATGAATTAACTGCACCATTTCCCCCTTTTCAGAATGGGTTAGCTGAAAGAAAAAATAGGTCTTTGCAGGAAGCAACGAGAGCCATGTTACAGGACTCTAACTTACCAAATGCATTTTGGGGAGAATGTGTATTATATGCATGTTACATACAGAACAGATTACTGCATAGAACACTTAACGTGACACCGTATGAGAAATTGCACAACGCGAAACCCAGACTACAACATGTTATCAGATTTGGAGCAGAGTGCTGGGTGCACATCCCACAAAGTAAAAGGAAAGGAAAATTGGCACCTAGAGCAGAGAAGGGGTATATGCTTGGATTTCAGAAAGCTTATTATATCGTGTTTGGTTACCAAAACAAAGAAGGGTAGTACTAAGTAGAAGTGTGAAAGCCCAGGAACAGGATTGGGACAAATCTGAATATGTGGAACTGGGAAACGCACATGAGACAGAGACAGAGCAAGAAATAAAAGCAGAGGAAGAGGAACAGGCTATTGTTGATGCAGGTCAAAGCAGCAGACAAGAAGCTGAGCCTCAAATCACACTCAGGAGGTCTGAAAGGGCAAACCTAGGAAAACCTCCAGAGCACTTTCAAGTAAGCAAGCTGAAAGCACAAAACACAAATGAATGGGAAAGGTCTCCAGAAGGGAGTAAACAGTATAATAATGAAAGGTACGAAGAAGAGAAAAAATGGGAAACATTGTACCTAGAGTGTGTGCAAAACAAATGCTCATGAACTGTAACCAAATGTGTAAAAGTCTGTAAATGTACATATGCACAAAGAGATGTCTTTATGGAAAGGTGGGGGCTGTAGCCTGTTGGAAAGCTCCATGGGTTTCCACAAAGACAAGGAAGGGGTTAAAACTGTACAGAGCTGTTCAAGGGCACAAGGCAGCTGGAACAGAACTGAAAGTGTTTAAAAACCTTGAGCGAGACACAGCAGTGTGGGGGAATGCGTTTTGTAGGAGAAAGAGCCTTGTACTGTTTATACCTAGTGAATCAAGTAAAAGATTCTCTTTACAAGATCCTGTTGTGAAGCTTCTTTACTTTGGCTACTTATTGAGCTACTGAGTGGGTGGACTGATACTACGCTTCAACATTCGATCGCAGCGCAACACTACGATCGGCAGCAGGGAAAGGAAGTGTGTCCAGCCATGGGCAAACACATTTTAAATTTATTTTAAACTGAAGCCAGAGAAATTGTCTGGCTGTTTTTGAAGCAGCTAATGTGTCTGTAGCCAAAGATCTGCATGTAGGTGGGTTTATGTTTTCTTGACTCCACCAGACCCAGGCCAGAACGACTGCAGTGTGAATGCTCCAAACAACAAAGTGTATGTGCAGCGTGAAATACTCTTCTTCACTCCCTTCCTTTGTTTTCATATACACAGGACTATGCAAAGTGGGAAACGCCTGCCTAAGAAGGGGCATATTGGCATTAGTACCATAGTGGAAGAGGGGACAGATGGGCTAGGGGCCCTAGAGGCTCAGCTCAGCCTTTTCCTTACCATGGGAGCATTAATTTTCCAGCCGGAGACCAAGGAGCATTAAGGGGCTTTCTGGCAGGGAAGCAGACTTGTAAAGCTGAGGAAAATTGCTGGCAACGCATTTTGGAATTAGAGGCTTATGCTCTTTGGGTTGCTCCTGCCTCCTTCCAGTCACCTTTGGGATTCCTGTGTTGAATAATAAGGCAACTCTGATTTTATATGGAACGCTAACGTTCATTCAAAATGCATCTCCAGATACTTAGAGAGCTAATAGGGTTGGCAGAATCATCAATAATGCAAGGAAAAAGGCAAAGAAAGTGGATTAAGTATATCCACTAGGAACACACCAGTTGATAGTGCTACTTATCATGGCCACCTAGCGATAGGTGTGTACATAAAGTCCAGATGGTGGAAAAATACCACTGAAGAGAATGAAGCAGAGGATTTGTGGAAAGCAACTTATCTGAGCGAAGAGAGAGGTGCTTCTGACGAATTCATCATCACTGAGGCACTGTGAATTCCGTGACTCAAACACATAAAGGCAGAAATTGAACTCCGTATCCTGATATTTTTAAAAAAATAAAATAAAAACAAGTTCCTAGAGCTTAGGTAGATTGCAAAGGGAGACTTGAAAGCGTGTGGAGAAATGCTTGGGGGATTATCAGAAGCCAGTCATGGCTTTACAGACTCAGAACACCTCCCCAAGCTTCTTGCCGTTCTTCATGTCTTGCATATATACGCAAGAATCCAGAATCCAGACCTTCTTTCCTTTTTTAAACATGTTTATTCCATTTTTGGAAATTGCAACTCCATTAAACAAAAATAGCCAACTTAAGAATTATGTCATAATGCACATATAAATGGGGAAAGGCCGTCGATCAGTGGGAGAGTACCAGCTTTGCATGCAGAAGGTCCCGGGATCAATTCCCGGTATCTCCAGGTAGGGCTGGGAGAGAACCTGGTCTGGAATCCTAGAGAACTACTGCTAGGCTATATAGACAGGACTGAGCTAGATGGACCAGTGATCTGACTCAGCATACAACAGCTTCCTGTGTTCCTAAATTAAACAGTTGACACAGCTTGGGCTACCTTGGCACCAACGTTGGATGTTTAGAGTTGCACACGCAGTGGCCTGCATCATTGTATTATTTGAAAACAATGGACCAAGTCCTGAGAGACAACTTAGGGTCACACTCTGCCAGCAAAACCAGAGTTTCTATTGCACAGACCTGTCAGGAAACCTTACAGTGCGAGCCTATGCATGTTTATCCAGAGATAAGTCACAGAGTTCAATGGGGCACACTCCCAGATAAGTGAGTATAGGATGACAGCCTAACTCAATCTGCCCATATAAAGTAGGTCAAGGGTAGCCAGTGTGGTTCCTCCAAATGTTATGGACTACAATTCCCATTAGCCCCAGGCCCCATCTAGCAGGCACAATGATTAAGGATAATGGGAAACTAGTCCACAACCTCTGCAGGACACCATGCTGGCAACCCCTGGCTTTGGACATCTACTGAAGAGAGATGGATGTTGACTGGGGAAAGGACCTTCTCCGTGATGGCCCTGCACCTCTGGAATGCTCTCCCTAGGGACGTTTGCCTGGCCACTGCTTTTATATCTTTGTGGTGTCAGGCAAAGGCATTATTTCCCCAGGCCTTTTGCCTTTAGTTGTATTTTATGCTGTTTTTAACATTTTAACTCCTGTGATCTTTTTTTTAATGCTGCTAGATAATTGTTGCTTTGGTTGTTATTTTAAATTCCTGATCCTGGCTTCATTGTTTTGTTGCCATGTTTTATAAGCCCTCATGGAAATCCATGTTTTGAAGCATGGGGTTATAAAAAAATGAATTAAATAGAAACAAATATATTGATTGATTGATTGATTGATTAACTATGAGACTACAACCCAAATTGGAGAAATGGGAAGGAAGAATCCTGGCTATCTCCATATACCCCTCTAGTAAATCTTTTCCTCCAACCACCTCCAACCCCACTTCAGTGCCTGGGAGAGGATGGGTTAGTTGAAGAGCAGAGCTTAATTTGTAGAAGGTCTCACCCCTGGAACATGTGCAGTAAATGATTAAGAAGAGTGTCAATGCCATACAGAGTGGCTTTTCCTTCATTGCCAATAACTGCAGCTTCCACCTCCCCATACATTTAGGATTAAAAAGCAGTGATTCCAGGGCTGATGGCATCTACCATTTGAGTGATGGAGAGAATCACTACCTAAATGAAATTATTTCTTCCAAACCTGCCTGGTATCCCTGAAGAGCCCAAAGGAAGTATTTTCCTTTCATCAGATCCTCCCCACCTCCTGCTCTGATTGAGTCAGCGAGCAAAGGAGCTTAATTCCACCCACCCTACCCTTCTGCCATTACCTTTGGCCCAGGAAAAGCTGGTCCATTGGGGTAATAAGGGCACCGCACACCAACCTCAGTCTGCCCTCAGCCAGACCCCACTTGCCTCCATACTTACAAGCAGCCTGAGTGTGGCTTTGCCTGTCATTTAGGTGTGGGCACGCTAGTTGCTTCAAAAGCAGCCACAATGGTTTTTCTGGCTGCATTTGAAGCGACACTGCCCTCTGCTGCCCACACATCCCTTCCCCACAGCCGACTTCAGACCTTTGAGGACCGCCCACAGCAAAATGTTGGGCCAGTCCCTGGGCTTATTCACACAAAGGTTGAGTGTGTGTCTGGGACTACTCACAGCCTCTTTTAATCCTCATGGTTCACATGACGTTGCTGGCAAACAGAAGCTATCACACAGTTTTCCCCCTGTAAATCCATACTAACCCACTCCGCTGATAATACAAAAAGTGGAGGAAAAAACGTCTCCACTCAGTATCTCTAGTGCTTGCAGACGCTTTGTTTCAATGCTCCGGGTGTGTCAATTGTTCCCCTCTCCACATCCACTCCCTTCATCTCCCTTGGTTCATTTCATTTCCTCTGGGTTCAAGAGAAACATTTTGGCTGCTGGCTCCCACTCAGCAAGCCTGCTGCAAACGGTGCTTTATTTTTCTTTCCCCCCTAACTTGTGCACAAAAGCATAACATTGTTCAAACAAATATTTGTATTTCAGCTGGATTGTAGCAGTGAAAATACAAATAATCGCACTTCAGGGTTGTTTTTTATGAAACTTACTCTGGAACAAACTGAGCATGCTCAGTTGCCAAGGTAACCAGAGGAAGTGGAATTTTGACCTTAAGAGGACGTGGTCATTAAGAAGCTGCATGATTGATCCTTTCCCTTCAGTGTGAATGAAAAGCACAGTATTTCCAGCTGGCTTTGAGCCCTTACCCTGGACTGTGCAAACAGAAAATGGAGGTAAAAACAGTGTTTTTAATTTATTTATTTATTTAATTACGCTTTTAAACCGCCCTATAGCAACAAGCTCTCAGGGCGGTGTACAGCAAAATAAAACCACATTTAAAAACAAACAAGTGTGGATTAAAACATACAATATAAAACATATTTAAAAACAAAATTAAAATACGAATAAAATAAAAATACAGTTACAGTTAAGTTTAAAATAAAATTAAATTTAAGTTTAAAATGCCTGGGCGAAGAGGTAGGTTTTCACCTGGCGCCGAAAAGATAACAAAGAAGGCGCCAGGCGTATCTCATCTGGGAGGGCATTCCATAATTCGGGGGCCACCACTGAAAAGGCCCTAGATCTAATTGTTGTTCTCCGGGCCTCCCTATGGGTTGGGACCCGGAGAAGGGCCTTAGATGTCGAGCGCAGTGAACGGGTAGGTATATAGCGAGAGAGGCGTTCCATCAGATATTGCGGTCCGATGCCGTTAAGGGCTTTATAGGTAAGAACCAACACTTTGAATCTGGCCCGGAAACATATTGGTAACCAGTGCAGTTGGGCCAGAATAGGTGTTATATGGTTGAATTTCTTCGTCCCAGTAAGAACTCTGGCCGCAGCATTCTGCACTAGCTGAAGTTTCCGAATCGTCTTCAAAGGTAACCCTACGTAGAGTGCATTACAGTAATCCAATCTAGAGGTTACCAGAGCGTGAATAACCGAGGCGAGGTTCTCCCTGTCCAGATAGGGTCGTAGTTGGGCTACCAGCTGAAGCTGGTAGAACGCATTCCGTGCCACCGAGGCTACCTGAGCCTCAAGTGACAGGAGCGGATCTAATAAGACCCCCAAACTACGGACAATACAATGTTATGCTCCCATGTGGATAAGCCTCCTGTCTCTGCCTGAGCCTGCAGCAAAGCGTTGGCCACATCTGGAGGGGCAACGGGTTGCTCTACCAATCAGCTGCAAAATCTGTCTGAAGCTGAATTTAAGAAAAGGGGTGGAGTGTGCCCCCATTTTCAACAAACAGAGGTGGAGACACACTGGAACTAGCACAACAGTGAGTGTGTCTCTATCCTTACTCTGGGTCCACTTAATGTTGGTCTCCCTACTTTCTGCCCTACCAGCCCCAATAGGTACCATCCACCACTACTTTGCCCCCCAACCTACGGGCTTCCCTCCTGCAATATGGGAGTCAAACAAGGCATCAAAGATAACATATCTTCCATGGCCTCTACTTTCACTCCAGTCCAGGAATTCATCTCCCTGGATGCTGTTCCTTGCCCTCCACCGTCCACCACTTCATCCATTCCCACCTCCCAGGGTCCCAAGAAGTGGGAAAAGAGAGAGTTACCCCTCCATCCCATCTCCCACTCAAATAAGGGTAGCAGCATTCTCCAAAGACTTGCTCTGTTGAGATTTGTTTTTGTGGCCTCCAAAAAGTGGCAACACACTGATCTGAAAAGGCAAGAATGAAAGTCCAGCTCAGTAACCGTAGCTGGCACAGGAGCCCCCATCTTCCACATACTTAAAAGACTTCAAATTGATCACATTAAGGGCCTGACAGAAAATTCTAGTAGCTAGAGTGATTGGGTTGTATTCAACGTAGTGCTAAGGCTAAGGTTCTGTCACCACAAGGATTCCTCTTCACATGACAGTACACTCTCCCCCTCTGTGCACTCCCTAAATCTGTTCCGGGGTTCCCCCAACCCTCTGAAGCAGATTTGGAGATGGTGCAGAGTGCATGCAGAGTGAGGAGAGGAAATTCCATTGCACAAGCACTAATCCTTGCATGAGCATAGAAGTTAGTTGAATTTGTTGTTGTCATTCTATGCTTTCAAGTCAATTACAACTTATGGCGACCCTATGAATCAGCTGCCTGCAATAGCATCTGTAATAAACTACCCTGTTCCGATATTTTAAATTCAGGTCTGTGCCTTCATTATGGAATCAATCCATCTCTTTTTCTTCTCCTTTCTGTTTTCCCCAACATTATTCTCTTGAATCATGTCTTTTCATTATGTGTCTAAAGTATGATAACCTCAGTTTCATCATTTTAGCTTCTAGTGATAGTGCTGGTTTAATTTGTTCTAAGACCCAATTATTTGTCTTTTTTGCAGTCTATGGTATCTGCAAAGCTCTTATCCAACACCACATTTCAAATGAGTTGATTTTTGTCTTATCCACTTTTTTCACTGTCCAACTTTCACATCCATACATAGAGATCAGGAATACCATGATCTGAATGATCCTGACTAGTGTTCAATGATACTGTACATCTTTGCATTTGAGGACCTTTTCTAGTTCTCTCATAGCTGCCCTCCCCAGTCCTAGCCTTCTTCTGATTTCTTGACTATTGTCTCCATTTTGGTTAATGACTGTGCCAAGGTATTGATAATCCTTGACAAGTTCAATGTCCTCATTGTCAACTTTAAAGTTACACAAATCTTCTGTTGTCATTACTTTAGTCTTCTTGACGTTCAGCTGTAGTTCTGCTTTTGTGCTTTCCTCTTTAACTTTTATCAGCATTCGTTTCAAATCATTACTGGTTTCTGCTAGTAGTATGGTATCGTCTGCATGTCTTAAATTATTGATATTTCTCCCTCCAATTTTCACACCTCCTTCATCTTGGTCCCATCCCTCTTTCTGTATGATATGTTCTGCATATAGATCAAATAGGATGATAAAATACACCCCTGTCTCACACCCCTTCAGATGGGGAGCCAATTGGTTTCTCCATATTCTGTCCTTACAGTAGCCTCTTGCCCAGAGTATAGGTTGTTCATCAGGACAATCCGAAGCTGTGGCATCCCCATTTCTTTTAAATACTGTCACTATTTTTTCTATAGCTATTGACTGAAAAACTGCTGACACACTGAATTCTGAAAGTTACAGGAAGTTCCCGTTCCAGCCTATTATATCTTGGCTTTGAGTCATCAGTTCAAGACCTTCTGAGGACTTGCATCTCAATGCTACCATACCTTTTCCCCTTCCCCCCATGATGAATCTACTAGGTGGAAATATGAGTTTGGAGATTGCTTTGACACATGTCACAGCTTCTTGTTTTCTGATTGAGTTCTGCAGTCCACAGGTCCACATTGCTACAAAGAGGTAAAGTCATACATGCTGAAGCAGCCATGCAGACTGCACTCAGGGAGCCATTACTACTAACTGAGAACAAAGGCAGGAAGGAGGAAGAGGAGGAGCAAAGCCTGTGAAAAACAACAAACACTTTAGAGGAGGAATCAGCAGAGGGAAAAATATATTGCCTTTTTGCCTATCACCCACAACTGATTCAGATCACTTGTAACATGCATTAGTGTTTTAATCAGAATATCCCTTCTCAACAACGTGTGTTCAAGTTCATGAGATTCATCTTCTCTCACAGATGTTGGAAGTGGTCTCTAGGAAGTGGCTTAGTGAGCATATCTGCAATTATGCCCCCTGTTGGACAATTCTCCGTCTCAACAATCCCTTGTTTGTGCATGTCTCCCAGTCAGTGGTATTTCACATCAATGTGCTTGGTAGGTGTGCTGTTTCTTTCAGTCTGTGAAAGCTTTATACAGCTTTGGTTGTCCTTCAGGATCTGTATGGGCTTTGGCTCATCTATTCCTAGATCCCCAAGTAACTGACATAGCCATTTCAGTTCCTGGCATGCTTGGGCAGCTGATGCATACTCTGCTTCAGTAGATGAAATACCACCGCTTCCAGCTTCTTATTCGTCCAGCTAACTGCTCCAGGGAGTGATTGTTCTAACAGCATTTGAACATCTTCTAACAGTAAATATAGGGGGGTAAAGTTAAGCTGTGCTTGAGCTATTTTTTAATATTATTCTTGTTGGGTTTTGTGCAATTTTATTCTGATTTTTATGGGATATATTTTATAAGCTTGTTTTTCTGTTTTAAAAGTTTTGCAATCCATCCAGAGCCTTCAAGATTAGGTGAGATGCAATAACTACATAAAGTGATAAATATACAACTATCCAGCAATGTCTGTTCTGCTAATACTGCCAAATATGTCTTTTCCCCCTGTCTCTAGTATTGGATAAATGAATACACTTCCACGTTGGGTATTGGAGTCTTCCACTCTGGAATTGAGATCTATGGCAGAGGTAGGATGCTTTCTGTTAGTTAAGCCTGGAAATGAATGGAATCTTTCACTGGGTCCTAAAATTGAAGGGTGTAGGTTTCTCTGTATTGCTATTTTCATGGGTAGAAAGTTTGCCTTTTAAGGAGTGTGACATCTTTGTACCAACAGTTGCCTACATAGTTTTGTTCTGCCACACACTTTGCAATTTCTAGCCTTTAAAAAAAACACAACGCAAATCCAAATAGCTGTAGTATTGGAAGTAGCCATGTGGTCAAATTCTGCATCAAGGCAGGGTTTTAAACAGCGCAATATCTGTGGAGACTGTAGGTATAATTATGTGCATTAAAGGGATAACATACTGCTTTGCAAGGCTAGTGGCTGGAGAAGTTATGATGACAAAGTGCACAACTTCTAAGCACAATTTCTACAAGGCACTGTAAGGCACTGAATCCAGGTGTTCTGAGGCAGTTATCACCTTTGATTACAAAGACTCCCAAAAGAGCAGGGAGGTCCTAGAATGACAATTTATAGGTTCCCAATGAAGAATGATTTTGTTGGATGTTGTATCTGGCGCAAGCAGATGCCCCGGATGCAGAACAGTATAGTGACAGGCTAGATGCCAGTTGAAGCAATGAGCCGGATAAGCAATAAGTTTTAAGAGTTACTTTACTGACAATATATCACAAGCTCTCTCTATACAAACTCCTCGACCCCCACACCCTGCCAGTTTGAGTTTCCAGCTATATACTGATAAGACAGCTGGTTGTCCTGGCAACGTGTCCTTGAGGAGTGCACGTCCACTCCAGCCTTGTGAGCTACTTGGCCTTGTAACTCTGCCATGGAAAAATACTCTTAGGAACTTTTTACTTGCCAACAGATTTGTCTTGTTCCTGCTTGACAAAAGAAAGGGTTTTGGGGCAGGGATACTCACAGATAACATCTCTGGTTCCCTCCAGATGTTGCTGGACTCCAACTCCCATCTGTCCCAGACAGCACACCCAAAGGACAAAGATTATAGGTTGTAGTCTAACAACATCTGGAGGGTATCACGTGGGCTATCCCTGGTCTAGGATTTAGGTGAAGTTTTATATAATTCCTGTAAAGAAAGTCAAAATCCCTGGGCTCACCAGTCAGTCAACTGGTGAGATTAGGACTGGAGAAGGTTGGGCATATAAGAACTTCAGGAGGTTCCACACTAATATATAAAGCCAGTTAGCTTAACTTCTGTCCCTGGAAAACTGGTAGAAAGTATTATTAAAGCTAGATTAACTAAGCACATAGAAGAACAAGCCTTGCTGAAGCAGAGCCAGCATGGCTTCTGCAAGGGAAAGTCCTGTCTCAGTAACCTATCAGAATTCTTTGAGAGTGTCAACAAGCATATAGATAGAGGTGATCCAGTGGACATAGTGTACTTAGACTTTCAAAAAGCGTTTGACAAGGTACCTCACCAAAGGCTTCTGAGGAAGCTTAGCAGTCATGGAATAAGAGGAGAGGTCCTCTTGTGGATAAGGAATTGGTTAAGAAGCAGAAAGCAGAGAGTAGGAATAAACGGACAGTTCTCCCAATGGAGGGCTGTAGAAAGTGGAGTCCCTCAAGGATCGGTATTGGGACCTGTACTTTTCAACTTGTTCATTAATGACCTAGAATTAGGAGTGAGCAGTGAAGTGGCCAAGTTTGCTGACGACACTAAATTGTTCAGGGTTGTTAAAACAAAAAGGGATTGCGAAGAGCTCCAAAAAGACCTCTCCAAACTGAGTGAATGGGCAGAAAAATGGCAAATGCAATTCAATGTAAACAAGTGTAAAATTATGCATATTGGAGCAAAAAATCTTAATTTCACATATACGCTCATGGGGTCTGAACTGTCGGTGGCCGACCAGGAGAGAGACCTCGGGGTTGTAGTGGACACCACGATGAAAATGTCGACCCAGTGTGCGGCAGCTGTGAAAAAGGCAAATTCCATGCTAGCGATAATTAGGAAAGGTATTGAAAATAAAACAGCCGATATCATCATGCCGTTGTATAAATCTATGGTGCGGCCGCATTTGGAATACTGTGTACAGTTCTGGTCGCCTCATCTCAAAAAGGATATTATAGAGTTGGAAAAGGTTCAGAAGAGGGCAACCAGAATGATCAAGGGGATGGAGTGACTCCCTTACGAGGAAAGGTTGCAGCATTTGGGGCTTTTTAGTTTAGAGAAAAGGCGGGTCAGAGGAGACATGATAGAAGTGTATAAAATTATGCATGGCATTGAGAAAGTGGATAGAGGAAAGTTCTTCTCCCTCTCTCATAATACTAGAACTCGTGGACATTCAAAGAAGCTGAATGTTGGAAGATTCAGGACAGACAAAAGGAAGTACTTCTTTATTCAGCGCATAGTTAAACTATGGAATTTGCTCCCACAAGATGCAGTAATGGCCACCAGCTTGGACGGCTTTAAAAGAAGATTAGACAAATTGATGGAGGACAGGGCTATCAATGGCTACTAGCCATGATGGCTGTGCTGTGCCACCCTAGTCAGAGGCAGCATGCTTCTGAAAACCAGTTGCCGGAAGCCTCAGGAGGGGAGAGTGTTCTTGCACTCGGGTCCTGCTTGCGGGCTTCCCCCAGGCACCTGGTTGGCCACTGTGAGAACAGGATGCTGGACTAGATGGGCCACTGGCCTGATCCAGCAGGCTCTTCTTATGTTCTTATGTTCTTTAACCTGTGTGGTCCTCCAGGTGTTGAAGGACTACAGCTCCCATCCTCCCTGATCATTGTCCATGCTGGGACTGATGGGAGTTGGAGTCCAACAACATGTGAAGGACCACAGGTTCTCCACCACTGATACAGAGGGTATGGACACTCCTTATCCATTTCAATAGAGGTTTTTAGAAGGAACTTTCAAGTGCACTTTGTCCTAGTTTGCCAGACCCTTACTATCTCACTGTTCCAGACAAACTATTTTGGTGCTCATGAGGAGACACAATAATGGCAGTGGAGCAGTGCTGTCTAGCAGAACACATCTCATCCTAAGATGGTTGGGCTAGCAGAATTAAGCCCCTCCCCCTTAACATTCTTTAAGAGAGGAAAGAAAGTGAGGGAAGGAGAACATAAGAAACTGCCACTTGAGGATTTATCTGATGAAGAACTCTGGTTGTAACAACAATCTCCTTTACCTTGGAAGGGCAGAGTTGAGGCCCAAATAAAACCAATGCCACAAAGACATTTGGCTTGCATGCTAACCTTCAGCCATGTAAGCAGTTGTTGCGGCCTTTCCCCAGATACAGGAAAAGTCTTCTTTTCTCTTACAGTCTTTTTCTTTCTTTGCCAGAGTTTGCCTATGGAGGGCACCCCTACCCTTTCAGTGGGATTTTTGAAATCACACCAGGCAGCGCTGTAGAGCTTGGCGAGACCTTTAAATTCAAGTAAGGGCCTTTTCTTCTCCTTTCCACATTTGTTATCCTCCAGCTCCTCAATTGTCAATATGGTGGTCCCTTTTTACCCCGTCTTTCCATTCTTATTTCTGTCACAAGTTTTTTTTTCTTTTTCCTCTCTTATTCTTTCTGACAATCGAAGGAAGCATATGGTTGCCAGTAGCAGCATTTGCGCATCATGGTAAGCCATTGTTAATGAAGGGGCAGATGACCCCTCTCCCACTTCATGGGTTTGAATGATGTCATTAAACACATGGGATGGGCAAGAACAGAGGTCTCCCCAGCACAGCATCTCTCCACTCAACTGTCACCCCACAGGTTTACGCACACACTGACCCAATATGCATGTCACAGTAAACCAGAGGTAGTCAACATGGTACCCTCCAGATGTTGTTGGACTACAGCTCCCATCAGCCCAAGCCAGCATGGCGAATGGTCAGGGATGATGAACATCGGGAGGGCGCCATGTTGGCTGCCTCTGCAATAAACCATAGTTTGTGGTTTGTGTCTCTCCAACCATGCTTGTTAAGCCAAAATTAAATCTTGGCTTCACAATGCAGTTTGTTTGAAATGAAACAAACTGTGTTTTGGATGCCACACTATGCCAGGGATCATGGTTTGTGGCTCTTACTCATGCTAGCACCACTTCTTCCTTAGACTACATGGGAGGAGCTCATTCTGTAGCTTTGGCCTATGCCAACATTACCTATCTACAGCCTTGGGATAAAACTGGCATGAGGAGGAACCAGAGCACTGGATTCTTCCCCAAATGGTCTTCTCATGTTATAGTCCATGAGCCAGGACATCATTTATTACATAGTATAATGAACAACACTGAGTGTGATTTTTTGGGGGCAAGGACTGCACCTCAAGAGCTGGAAAACAGTTGGGAGACCTGACAAAATTATACAGTTTTGTGTGCAATCACAATTTATATACAGTAAACCTTACGCTAGGCAAGCTCTCCTATGCTATGAGGTGAACCAATCTGCTTAAGCAGCTCTAGCAAGGAATACAAGACCCAGAATGCTTTGTACGGTCTTCAACACATCCACTACAGTGTCCTCTAGATCAGGCATATCATTGCATCCAGCCCAATGCTTCACTGGGGCACAAGAGGGAGCATGAGCAGCAGCCTTGAATTTGCTCTTTAACTATTAGCACCTGGGCAGCAGACGGAGCAGGCACATAGGTCACCTGGTCATAGTCTTCCCCACTGTGATAAAATGTGCGGTGTTTCCATTTAAGTTATAGTCATTATTTCTCAATTTTCATCCATGCATATAAATTAGCATGTGCAAATATTACACACATCTGTGTCCTCTTTTGTGGTGATGCATTTCCTCTTTTTGGCAATGTGTAAGTGGCCAGCCTTTAAGCAACAGCCTACATAATCAGATGATGCATCTAGTTTATGAAGTGTATTAGTCATTTAGGTGCCACTAGACCTTTCATTGCTGTTATAACAGTCTAATGTGTCTGTGGCATTACTGCCAATCAGAGCAGAGTGGCCAGGAATGAACTGTGTAAGAATCACAGAGGTACTCCCTCCCTTCTTAGTGTAAGAGGAAGCATGTATTTCTTCTGCCTGTGCTCTCTCTTGATGATAGAATTTAATAGTTCGTCAACTCTTGAGGCCTTGGGCAGTATTCAGTTAAATAATAGTGCTAGTGCAAGAATTAGTGCTAGTGCAACAGGACTTTCTCTCCCTCTCCTCTCCCTGAGTGCCCCCTAAATCTGTTCTGAGGTTTCCCCCAACCCGTAGCAGATTTGGGGATGCCACAGGGCAGACCTGGGAAGGAGAGAGGGGGGATATTGTTGCGCTGGCGCTATTATTTAATGGAATACTGCCCCAGATCTACACCACAAATATATCAGGTGTTGTATTACCACTTTAATAGGCATGACTTCTTCAAAGAATCCAGAGAACCATCATTTAAGGCAGGTATAGGGAAACTTTGGCCCTCCAGATTTTGCTGAACTACAATTCCCATCAGCCTCAACAAACACGGCCAATGGTCAGGGAGAATAGGGGTTGTAGTTCAGCAACATCTGGAGGGCCAAAGGCTCCCTACACCAGATTTAAGGTTCTGAAAATACTCTGCTAGAGACCCTACTTCCTCCTCACAGAACTACAGTACCCAGGTTCCCTGGGAAGCAGGGATAATAACTTATTCTCTAAGAGACTATATATTGCATAATCAAGAAATGTTCATCACTGTTTCATGTACATTAAACATTTTTAAGAGTCTGTGAAGTTTAAATACCAAACTTTAGCAGTAGTGTTTAAACGTATTCTCTATTTTACATGCTTTACTCTTTTTTTCTTTTAAAGCGACTATAAAAATAGATCAAACTAGAACTATATCCTGGATTTGCATGACAAGAATGGCTATAAATTAATAGGAGGAGTTTAGCCAAGTGCTATTGTGAATTACCTTTTAATCAGTTTAAGTATGTAGCATTACTATGTTCTGACCTTTCATGGGGACTACATCCTTGACTCAAGTCAGGAATATATGTAATGCAATGTCTCTCTTTTGTGCCAGCTATATCGCCTTAATTTATTTCATGATACCTTATTGTGTGTTTCCTGTTCTTAATGCTTACCTTTGTTTAACCCAGAGAATCTATTGCCTTGGGCACCACAGACTTCACAGAAGAAGATGTGGACAAAATCATGGAGGAACTGGGCAAGGAGTACAAGGGCAATGCCTACCATCTCATGCACAAGAACTGCAATCACTTCTCGGCTGCTTTGGCAGAGGTTGGTTCACCTCCCATTCTGCTGCTTGTGTGATAATTTGGCCAACACACCTTCAACCAGGAACAAGTCTCTGATCAGAGTGTCATCCCTGAATCACCCTTCATTAATAGTCTGATAGGCATGTCCTGTTTGTAGAGCTTTTATGAGCATAATACAATGGGTAATTTACATTCCTGCCTGTCAATCATTTTTGAGAGCTCACCCAGAAGTACCCCTTTTTCTCCTAATGTTCTGCTAACAGCTTAACCTTGTATGGTTCCCTTCACCAGCACACAATTTCTTTACCTTTCAGAACCTTGTCTTTGCCCCTCCACAGGCTCTCCCTTCTCAGACAACTGCCTCCTCTGATTCCCTTTTGACACTCCGCCTGTGGAGCTCCTGTGTTTTTGTTCCCTATTCTAACCCAATTTGTCAGCCTCTTCTTGTGCTGAGCATCCATTCCTTTTTGTCCTCCAACCTTTTCAACAAACAGCATATTGTGCATCCTGCATCCTGATAAGTGTTTCTTTATCTCAGACTTTTCAATTTGTTCCATTTACTCTCACTCGGTAATTAAATGTTTATGAACATTCCGTGACAAGTCAGCAGTTTAAGCAAATGGCTAGAGGGTATTCACAGACCACAGCAAGTTTTTTTGCTTTATAGTGATACTAAGTTTATAGGTGTGTTGGCTATCCTTTCTAATATATCCATGAGACAAAACTATTACAAATAGACAAAGCACTACAAAACTATCAATTGGGGGAGGGGGAATCACATAAAATTATGGAAACAAAATTCCTCAAGGAACATTGTTCTGAAAGCAAACAGTATTTGTCTTTTTAAATGCCATGATTCTGGCTGCTATGCTTATATAGGTTGTCACATAACACTGCACTATCATATCTTTCTGATGAACGACAAATTCAGTCCTACAGTATACGAGCCAAAGCTTCCACTAATCTTCCTTGCACATGCACTATATATCGACAGTATTCAGCTGAGATTTGACTTTTGCCAAGGCACTGCTTACACCTGTTTAGTATCCATGAACCCGAATCCAGGCTGGGGCCAAGCTATATGTGATGCTCAATGCATCATTAGCAGCAGCTCAGTCTGGGGTCTTTTAAAATTTGGTACTAGGTGTGGGAGACTCACTTTTCATGAAGACTACAGAACATGGGGAGGTTTAGTCTTTCCTTTCCCAGTTGCAACCATGGCAAAAATTGCCCCCACACTTCAATTAACCTTAGGGGGGAAAGCTCCCATCGACACCAAGTGGATTTTGCATATGCTCACTTGTGCATAGCCCAGAAAAGTTTAAAACAGCTACAGAGGCCAAGCTTTCTCATGGCTGCTATATTTGGGAACTGATATGCCACTTGGGCCCCAGTCTCAGTCATGCAAATCCCTGCGCTTTCATCCTTTGGGACAGGAACAAAACCTCTCAGCATAAGACCTGTGACAGGAAAGCACTTTGTGATCAGCTGATGTTTCCCCTGCTCTCTTTTGTAGTCCTACAAATTAACACTGATTACTCATCTGTCCTTCCTGATTGCTCCTCTCAGCTACACTCTTTGACAATACATCCATGGGATGAAGTGTCCATAATTGGGAAATGGATTAGAAGCCACATACTTGCTTTGTTTGAAGGACATCCTTACTGAAATCACAGAGCAGGCCTGCTGTGACTGAAAGAGCTGGTACTTCCCCTTTACAAAGGGGGGCAACTCACCCTAACAGGTCTCTTTGGTCAATGCTGTGATATCTTTCAGATTTGTGTGCGCAGTCTATATGAAGTGTCATAGAAAAGGTCATAAACTGCTGTTATCTCATAGCAACTCCCCTGAGGTTCCTATGTCTCCTGGCTGCTGTAAACTGTTCTACCTTTTAAAAAAAATTAACAAAAAAGGAAGAGAGGAAAAGACCAAACCAGTCTCTTGTGCTGCAGGTGAATGAACTGCAAAACATTTGACAGTTGGGCATACAGTGCCACACTGTAGCTGTGTATAATGAAGTCCGATGGTCTCAGCCGCTTGACCCTTCTCTTGCCATCACTTCCACTGGTGTCTCCCTGCCCCCTCTGCTACTTTTATCCCTATGGGGTCTCAGACTCATATTTGCAAGGTAAATCAGGTTTGGACTGCTACTAAGTAGGTATAAAAGCAGCTGGGATGCTCACCTGAGATGCACTTCCTCTGATGTCTTTGAGAGAGGAAATCGGCTCTGTAGGTGTGCGATATGTTCTTTTCTTACAGGACTCTGTGGGATGTCAATTCAGATCGTTAAGCTTCTCAAGGCATTTTCTAAATTGCCATATCTTCTCTCTGTGTGTGTCTCTTTCTCCAAGTAGATGCATTTTAAATTGGAACTTATTATATTTCAAGACAGGATGCAAGTGCAATTATTATTTTGAAAGTTCGTTTGTCATCTTGGATTTGATTGATAAAGTGACATGAAAAGCATTTGCATCTTAGCAACAAGAACCACTTCTTTTCTTTGACCATTTTGGGGGGTTGTGTCCATTGTGGTAGCAGTGGAGGCTGGTCCATTATGATGAGCAAGGCACTGCACAGCAACCTCAGTCTGCCTTCAACCAGACCTCACACACCTGCCTTCTTACTTATAGCCAGTCCAGGGGGCGACACTGTTTGCCAGCTTCCTTTCTTCTCCTCAGTCTCAGTGTTGTGCCTTGTAGAACTCAGCAGGGAGGGGGATGGAGACAAACAGAATTAGCTGGCTCTCCCTGTCATTGGTTCTGGCTGCACATACTATTGACCTCCTTGCCTTCCATCCCCCCAGTCTCAATGGGCACCAGCTACCACTGTGCGGTAGTCACTCTTACCTTAGCAGAAAGCACTTTCCCCCATGTGAGTTGGGGTATCCGATTTTCACCTATCTTGTTATGTAATGTCTCTTTCAGAGGCATGCCAGGCCCAGTGAAGAAACCGTTTCACTTTTGCAGCACAGTCCTGTATGAGGGCTCTTGCAGGCACACCACTTATAGGGCTATAGCTGCTGTTTGTTCCCATGTTTTTGGAGCAAAATTATAGTGGCCCATCCGTACCACCAGTGGCATATTGCTGTTTTGGGGGAGGATGAATGTGATTTTTTCCATCCATACCATGGACAGGATGTGGTCAGAGTGCGAAAAGTTCTGTGCCTGTTGTCACATCCCTTCCATTCCCTTGT
This sequence comes from Rhineura floridana, assembly GCF_030035675.1. Taxonomy (NCBI): domain Eukaryota; kingdom Metazoa; phylum Chordata; class Lepidosauria; order Squamata; family Rhineuridae; genus Rhineura; species Rhineura floridana. The sequence continues at coordinate 162,884,840 of NC_084481.1, read as the reverse complement.
TCCACCACCCAGTCTATGTCAAAGTTATGAGCACGTGCACAGGTTTCACAAAACTCACCACCACCACCTTTTCTTTTTTGTATATAACACCTGGAATTCTGGTGCTGTGGGAGATTAGGAAATTAGGAGAATGGGCGGGCAGGAACTGCTTGGGTTCACTGTGTGAACTATCCAGCATTTTAGAGGCTGTGGCCTCTAAATGAAAATATTGCAGAACCATTCCAGATCTTTCACAAATGTCAGAATTGTTGCAACAGAAGAAAAAGTGGTTTGATAACTGCAATACACTGGTGCAGCGATGGAATGGTAATGACATCATGTGGAAGCAACAAAAGCAGCAGCTATGGTGCTACAAAAGGTACACCTGGAAGGGCCTGTGTGTTTGGGTCTGTATGGCCCAATTGGGCCCTTTCCGTTTGCCTGATCCAGCAGGCTCTTCTTATTTGAGTTATGAGTTAGAAGCCAGAATAATCTTGGACCTAGATCAGGATGAGTAGCCTGTGTGGCCTTTCAGATATTTTTCGACTACTATGCCCATTAGCCCTAACCATCTGCCATGCTGGCTGGGGCTGATGGGAGTAGGGAGTCCAACAACTTCTGGAAGGCCACGGCTTTCCCATTCTTGTCTTAATTGGATTAATAATCAGGGGCAATTCTCATTTAAATTGCACATGATTTCCCAGTTCTAATCTACATTTTCTCCTTGGACTTTCCTCAGTGAGCTGTAATAATACACAGCTGAGATTTTAGAAGAAGTCGAGTGCATGCCGCTGTTCTCCATATGCAGATGAGGCATAGCCAGCTGCTGTGAACTGCTATGTGAACAAGCCCAGACCAGTGACAATGCTGGCTGACAGGAGTTAATAATATATGGAGGGTATCCTATAGATCTTCTCTACTGACTTAAATATGTCTATGGGTTGGGGGACTGTTTGGAACAGAATGGAATATGGTGTGGAGGAGGGAGGGCAATGAAAATGTGGTACCCCACCTTGTGCAAGTAGAAACAGTTTCTGCTAAATCAAAGCACAGGATTATATCCCATTGGATATAATCCTTTGTCTGGAATTGTTAATCCAGAATAAGTGTTGTCTCTTGCTTCTGTTCTAATTTTGCTCCAACTAGAGTTACTACTTCTGAACTGTAAACATTTAGAAAATAAATTAAATTTTGTAAACATTTTGTGAAATCTGGGAGGGAAACTAGAATTCACTTTATTGAATTTTGGAATATTTTGAAATTTTTATTTCAAAGGGATGCTTGTGAAAAATTGCACTCAGTTGTGTGTTTTACCACAAATACTTCGGGTCATTTTTTTGTTTACTCAGAAAAGCAAACTCAGATTCTGAAATCAAGAGCAGTGCCTAAATTGATTTTCTCCTAGTGGAGAACAGATAAGTGAAGTCTTAGCAAAAACTAAAAAACAAGGCAATAGTAGGTATTACAGTGCTTACTGGTAGTAAGGAACATGTTTTAAGAGGTTGTAATGCATGAATAGTTGCTTTTGCATGGTTCCGTTACTCTCCTCTAGGGGCTCATCTACACGGTAATTTACTGTGTGTTTGGTGCTACTCACATATCCTTTAAATTTGCATGGTTCACATGATGTTACCGGCAAACAGAAGCTATCACGCAGTTTTCCCCCTGTAAATCCGTACTAACCCAATCCGCTGATAATACGAAAAAGGGAGGAAAAAAGTCTCCACTCCATTTCTATAGTGGTTATAGATGCTTTGCTCTGATGCTTTTAGGTGGGTACGTCAACAGTTCCTCTCTCCACGCCCACTATCTCCTCCTTTCTCTCATTTTGTTTCCTGTGGTCTGACAAGCAACTTCTGGCTGCTCTCCTCCATTCTACTGGCCTTTTTTATGATGCTGCAGATGGTGCCTTTATTTTCTTTTACCCCTAACTTGTGTGCAAAAGCATAACACTGCTCAAACAAAGATTTGTATTCAGTGGTGTAGTCATCCAGGGTCTCAGGGAGTCTTAGACTCCTTACTTTTTGGGAGCAGGATCCCAGCAGGGTCCCTATATCTCCAGCATCCTATGAGCCAATCAACATGAAAGGAGAGTGTGTTAGCCACTGAGAAGAGTCTTCTAACATGCTTCCTTGTCCTTACTTGCTGATTGGAGCCAATCAGAGTGAAAGGTGGTGAGTCAGCCACTGAGAAGACTCTCTTCAGTAGCTAACAGTCTCCTCTTTCGTGCTTATTGATTCCTAGGGATGTCTGTTGTTGTGGGAGAAGGCATTATCTCATTCTCAACCCAGCAGCAAAAAAAGAGGGAGGGGCATGGCTGTGACTATCATGAAGGGACCCTACACTTCTGAATTTGCCACTACGCTACCGTTGGTATTTCAGCTATATCCTACTAGCCATATGCAGAGAAAACACAGATATTTGCACTTCCGGGTATTTTTTTAAGGAACCTACTGCAGCTGGAAGAACAGACTGAGCATGCTCAGTCACCTAGCAACCAGAGGGAGTAGATATGCATAATTAGAGAGTGAGGCCACAAGGAAACAGCGAGACTAATCCTTCCCAGAGGAATGCCTACTTGAGTGAATGGAAAAAAGAGATTGGCAGCTATGACTGAGCAGAAAGTGCAGACAGTGAAAATTAATAGCGAAGGTAAAAGCAGTGTATTTGCTACGAAGAAATGCTCCCATGTAGATGAGCCCTAGGTTCCAATTTTCACCATTACCTAATTATCTGAAATATCACCAAAGAATTGGCAACAATGAAGGGCAAAGATAGGTAGAGATAGGGGGCAATCCCTATATAATCCTCTGAAATATTTTTAATATTTTATGCTCAGTTCCTGAATATAGGTTAAACTGATTTGTATCACTGCCCACATATTTTCACTTGATGCTTTTGTCCGCCTTAATGTTCCTCCACAAATATTTCATGCCCTAAATACAAAGATGGCATCTCAGATCCAAATTCCAGAGGTGTACCCCAAAGGATTTGCCTTTCCTTTGAATGCTTTTTCTTTTGAACGTTAGGCATTACAGTAAAGAGGAAAGGAAAGATGTGAGGGAGGCAATGAGAATGAACGCACTAAATCTGCCCCCTTTGTCCTTCCTGTCTGCCACCTCGTGAAGGGCAACTGTCTGCAACAGGAGCCTTTTACACACACCTTGTGTATTACACCTTGTGTATTTTAGAACTCAAATGTTTGGATTGTAAAATACATGTGGAGTCTCTGTGAAAACAGAATGAGAACCAATGCACACAGTTAACCTCCACAAGTTGAATGATGATGGGAACATTGGTGGTGGTTGGGGGGTGAGCTAGCTCTACATGCTTACTTTGTTCTTTATTGTAATGCCAGCAGAAGGGCTTTGGTTGTTTAAATACTAGAATGGCTCCATCATATGTGTAGGGCAATTGAATATTTAGAAGGAAAATGTGTGGAGGGCCCAGAGATGAAAGCTAGAAATGCCAGCAAGAAGAGGGAGGGGGCTTCCCTGAAGATAGGCAAAGAAGATAGGATATCATATGGGTGATCTAAACGGCAATTGAAATAGTAACTGGAGGCCAGAGTGCAGCCTTCTTGGGGGAAAATGTGGGGGGGTGGAAATAGCCCAAAAGATAGCAAAAGAAAAAGGCTGTCCTACTTATATTTCAATCTTATTGTTATCCTTGTTTATTTGTATATTTGTAATTGTGCTTTTTGTGTTTGTTTCTTATTTTTATGATGTGAGCAGCTTTGGAATTATGTGTGTATAACATAAGAGTTTAAAAATGAATAAGCAAATATTTTGTGATCTTTGTGGTGAGCTGTTGGTTATGCCTATTTTGATGACAAAATATAATCCTACGTATGCTTACCCTTGAGTATAAAAGCCCCATTGAACTCAGTATGACTAATCTCTGAGTAAATATACGTACTTAAATAGATCTAATTCCCCTCACTGTAGCATGAATCAGTGGACCTAATCTGTGTATGTAGTGAACCACCTTCTGGGGGTAAATACCATGAAAAGTAGGTTAAAATCTCTACAATAAATAAAATATACAATAACAGAAATGAAAAAAAGGATTAAAATTCAAATCAGAGCAAAATCTTCTATTGTGTCAATTCTATCAAATGTTGAGGGTAATTATAACGGTTTAAATTCTGAATAATTAGTTTTCAGTTCAGCACTCAGATGGAATAAGTAATCCTGACTAGAAATTTGTGCTAGCGGTTTCATGAATCAGCAACATAAACAGTTCGTTGGCTCCTTATGGCTATACTGAGGAGATACCAGCTTGCTATCTGTACAAGATTGCCCTTGACAAAGGGTTGTGTCAATGCCCGAAACGCGTTGGGCTGCAATAAAAAATTCTCATTTTTCATTCTCTGCTGTTTGCTGTTTTGGCAGCTTGAGGGTCTCCCTCTCTTTGGCTGGAGCGTCATTGGGTGCCTCCCTCTTTGCCTTTTTGTTGCATACTTATTTACAAACATACATCTCTGCTTCACACCTACTATGAACATGGTTTGGCACACAAAACATGAATTGGCTTTGAGACATACCATAACACTTCCTGAGATGAGAGGCATTTGGAACACAACAGAATATTCAGCCAATCCCAAAGATTTTTCCATAGGTTCAAAAGCTTAGTTACCCATGCAGATTTGAGTCCCAAGCATGTCAGAGTATTTTTGTGAAGTCTGCTCATTCACAGAGAATTCTAATTAATCTGCCAATGTCTCAGGAAGTGGGGGGAAAAGTTTAGTTGTTAAGTAAAAGGTAAAGGTAAAGGTGTCCCCACACTTATAGTGTGAGTCGTTTCCGACTCTTAAGGTGACGTCTTGCAACGTTTACTAGGCAGACCGTTTATATGGGGTGGGATTGCCAGTTCCTTCCTTGGCCTTTCTTTACCCCCCAGCATATGCCGGGTACTCATTTTACCAACCATGGACGGATGGAAGGCTGAGCAGACCTCGACCCCTAGAAAAGGATATTTCACAAATGTATTTATGGTACTGTATTCTGGTGTCTAGAATGTTTACTCACCTGACTCTAAGGAAGATTCTCTGTTGGGCAAACTTCCTCATACTTAGTAGAATGGATTTACCTAAAATGAGCTACTTTGGGCTTGATTCATGTGAGCACTAAATTAGAAAGCTTGGGCCTTCTCACCAATAATGGGCTATTCTGCGGCTTGCTTTCCACAACCCTGCTACCTTTTCTCTTTCCCCTCACACATGCCTGCCTGTAAGCAGTATTAATAAGAAGGACTGCTATGCCCTTCATTAGGCTGCAGCAACATGGTGGATGCTACAGCTTTGGGGCCCTTAGTCAGGAGTGAGGACTCCGGACGCCTCCTAAACAATAATTCATAGGGATTCAATCACAGTGGTGCTGAGCATGATCAGAGAAGCATCCTTGGCACATGGATCCATGGGAACTATAGTTTCCCAGAGCTCCTGAATCCAAAGGAATTAGAAGCCCTGGAAAACTACATTTCCCTGCTGACATGCCTCCTGTTGTGGTGCTGTGGCCTAATGAGGGCTGACATAGCAGCCCTTCTCATTGCTGCCACTACTGCTAGTTAATTCCAAAGGGAAAGGGAAGGGGGCAGCTGCAGCAGTGGGTGTGGTTAGTGCTAAGGTCATCATGAGCTAAGCCTGAACTTTGAAGGGGGTTGCAGTCAGCTCAAAGTTATCTGGAAGTTCCAAACTGGAAAAGTTCATACTCCACAGTCTTCAGTTCTAATCTTTGGCTGCATTACTAGAATCTACTGTAACATCTACACCATACATTTCAAACACATTTAAAGTACATGGCTTTGAATCTTGGGAACTGTAGTTTAAGGGTGATAGGAGTTGTAGCTCTGTGAGAGGGAAACTACAGTTCCCAGGATATGCGTTAACTGGATGGTGTGGCTATGGCCTGTAATAGGTGTGGTTCCTGTTTTTATACAGTTTGTTATACACACAAGGCCAATTGGTGCCAGGTCAGCTTTCTTACATCACTGTGCATTTGTTCAAGGTCAATACAAAGCTGTAATATAGATCATCTTCTATCTAGCACAGTGTAATCGTAACACTCCTTAAACCATTAATTGTGACTGTCCTGACAGTGGCCTTGCAGCAACATCTACTGGGGTAGAAAAAAATCCATTTTGTGCCAAGGCAGTAGCTTGGATGACTTACAGTGGTTCATCCATTCAGCGTGAAAGCCATTATTCTCAAGTGTCACCAGCAATCTTAGTCTTAATTATAACCAAGCCTTCCCCAGAGGGCTGCTTGTTATCTTTCCTGTCATCCTGCAGCTGCTCCCTGTACTTAAAAATCTTCATCTCAAGGACTTCCATGCATAAAAAAGCAGAACTGCATTTGAACCAAAGAATGTAAGTTATTTGGAACATAGAGGTGTGGGGACTCACAGGTTGCAAAGGAATCTGATTTGCTTATTTGAGGCCTCTGTGGTGGCACCCTTATTGACTAGGCCAGCGTTCCTCAGCCTGGCGTCTTTGAGCTGTTTTGGACTTCACCTGCCTAGCCGACATGGCCCATGGTCAGAAGTGATGGGAGTTACAATCTAAAACAGCTGGAGGGCACCAGGCTGAGGAAGGTTGGGCAAGGCTAAAGTTAATAATTTATCGTTCACATTGGTGGACTCCTCTGCTCTAGTCAGAGGGACAGCTATGTATTTCTGGAGGCCAGAGCATGAAGAATTTTGTCTCATCACACAACAGTAGTTTAGTTTAGCTGACTATATATTTATACCATACTTTTCTTTAAAAATAATAATAACCAAAGCGGCTTATAGTAAAAATAATGTAATACAACAAAATAATAAAATTACACATAACAATAAGAGACATCAATTATTAAACCAATAAGAGACATCAATTATTAAAACTTAAGCAAGATCATAAAACATCCAAAGAAAACAGCAGTCACTGATTAAAAGCTGACTTGATTTAAAAAAACCTTTACCATCTGCTAAAGGGAGGGAAAACAGGGAGGGAGCTTAGTAAAGCTGCACTGGAAGAGAATTCTACAGTTGTGGGACTACCACTGAGAAGGCTCTGCCTCTTGTATCCACCCTCCTGTTTGATAGGACAGACAGCAGGGCCTCCAAGGCTGATCTCATATGGGAGCAGGCAGTTTCTGAGGTAACCTGATTCTAAGCCATTTAGGGCTTGCCCTTACAGTCTAGATAAGGCCTCCACAACTTGTGTCCGACAAAGCCTAACATAGCTCACCAAGTGTGAAACCAGGGAGGCATGTTTGAGATATGCTGTTGCTCAATGACAGTGCATGCTTTTCATGAAAATATCCCAAGTTCAATCCCTGACATGTCCAAATAAGACCTGTGTCTGAAACTTTGGAGAGCCACTGCCAGTCAATGTAGGTAATACTGGGCTGAATGGACAAATGGTCTGACGTGGTGCTTGGCACCTTCCCATGACTGGGTCAAGAAGACTACAATGCATGGCTGGTAGATTGCTTCTTTAGCTTTGGTTGGGAAGTTGTTCAGGCCTGTTCTACAGGAACTGGAGCTCCATCCAGGATGTGACCTGGCAGCCCTATATTAGTTCCACAAAATAAAAGACATAGAACAGGCAGAGATATTATCCTGTTTAGTTCAACTTTTGTTTCCAAGCAAAAAGCATATGACTACAGAGGGCAGCAGGGCAGCTATTCTTGGATTGGTTTCAAAAGCTTTCTGCTTCTCCCTTTACTTGCCGTGGGATCTCATTTCACAAGATGCAATGCAGGGATTGTCTCCAGGCATGCTCATTTGCCATTCTCAGCTATACTCTCTCCACACTGCAAGATGAAGGCCATCCGGTCCCCAGAGCTTCCACGCAGAATGGATTTTGTGGCATGTTGCCATTTGCCCAGCTTGTTTTGTTGTTTCTTGTTCTGCTCTTCTTCTCTTTCCCTCTTCATGGATGTTCATGGTCTTCCCTTCCTTGACCCTGCTGCCTAGGGTAGTTGTAGAACAATCCAGCATAAGAACTGTATTCTAATGGAATCTAGTCATATTCATCTTTAAATGGCCTGGGTGTATGTTATTTCTTGGGAATCTTCAGTACAGAAAGTTAGAGGATTGCATAGTTGAGGTTGCAAGGAGTGGTGCTGCCAGGACCGGACTCTGGGGTCCACTCAGCAGAAGGAGCAGGAGGGCTCTGAACCCTGCAGGGCCGACTTGCTGCTGAAGTAATACATATTTATTTATTTATTTATTTTATTAGATTTATATACCGCCCAACTAGCATTAGCTCTCTGGGCGGTGAACAACAGAATATAAAAATACAAAACATCTCAAGTCTCAAGATAAAAGTACAGCATAAACATATGTAAAAACAAGAAATCAGAAACAATTACAACAAAATTTAAAACTAAAACGAGTTACATATTAAAACGCCATAGCAAAGAGGCAAGTCTTAACCTGGCGCCGAAAGGACAACAATGTTGGCGCCATACGCACCTCTTCGGGGAGACTGTTCATCTAAAGAAGGGGTGCACCCTGTAAGACCATTTGAAGTAAGAGAATACACTTTACCCTCTAAAGCAGGAGTGGCTAAACTTTTTTTGGCCTGAAGACCACTTTCAACTTGGCCACCCTCTGGGCCACGTGTCAGTGGGGGATGTGGCCACAATCCTGTTGGGCACACACACACACATAGTACACAGCCCTCCCCCTCCATGGCTGATCCATGCAAATAAACTGAGGAGGGGGTTATCACCCCCTCTCTTCTCATTAAATGATTGGTCTAATGACCTCAGATCAATCTCAGATCAATCACCCCCCATCAAGGCACTGGGCACCACCCACCCCAACAGTGTCTGCCTTTTAAAATCAATACATATTGTTGTTACATGCCTTCGACTCGATTATGACTTATGGTGACCCTATGAATCAGTGACCTCCAGTAGCATCTGTTATAAACCACCCTGTTCAGATCTTGTAAGTTCAGGTCTGTGGCTTCCTTTATGGAATCAATCCATCTCTTGTTTGGTCTTCCTCTTTTCCTACTCCCTTCAGTTTTCCCCAGCATTAATGTCTTTTTCAGGGAATCATGTCTTCTCATTATGTGTCCAAAGTATGATAATCTCAGTTTATCATTTTGGTTTGTAGTGATAGTTCTGGTTTAATTTGTTTTAAGACCCAATTATTTGTCTTTTTCGCAGTCCATGGTGTCTGCAAAGCTGTCCTCCAACACCACATTTCAAATGAGTTGATTTTTCTCTTATCCATTTTTTTCACTGTCCAACTTTCACATCCATTCATAGAGATCAGGAATATCATGGTCTGAATGATCCTGACTTTAGTGTTCAGTGATACATCTCTGCATTTGAGGACCTTTTCTAGTTCTCTCATAGCTGCCCTGCCTAGTCCTAGCCTTCTTCTGATTTCTTGACTATTGTCTCTGTTTTTGTTAATGACTATGCCAAAGTATTGATAATCCTTGACAAGTTGAATGTCCTCGTTGTCAACTTTAAAGTTACACAAATCTTCTGTTGTCATTTCTTTAGTCTTTGTGACGTTCAGCTGTAGTCCTGCTTTTGTGCTTTCCTCTTTAACTTTCATCAGCATTCGTTTCAAATCATTACTGGTTTCTGCTAGCAGTATGGTATCGTCTGCATATGTTAAATTATTGATATTTCTCCCTCCGATTTTCACACCCTCTTCATCTTGGCCCAATCCCGCTGTCTCTATGGTATGTTCTGTATATAAATTAAACAAATAGGGTGATAAAATAAACCTGTCTCACACCCTTTCCAACTGGGAACCAATCGGTTTCTCCATTTTCTGTCCTTACAGTAGCCACATGTCCAGAGTATAGGTTGCGCATCAGAACAATCAGATGCTGTAGCACCCCCATTTCTTTTAAAGCATTACATAGTATTTGCTATGTATTTGCTGTTGATGTCACCAAAATCAGTGGGGTTTTGAGGGGGAGTAGAGCCTGGATCTGGGGGTTAGCCATTCCTGATCTAAAGAGTTCCCCCTTCCCCATAAAACCATTAAGTCCAGAATCTAAATTTACCTAACCACCTCCAACTGCAAAACTGCCATACCCTCTGTGCTTTTAGAGTTTATGTGATGCTTCTGCTGGCCTGTGCACATATATGTACCTTGCATCTTCCCCACCACCACCACCTCGTGAACAGTCATGAGGAGGTGATGGTGTATGGAATAATCACCTTTTGGCTTGCACATAAAATATAACTTTGCCTGTTGTTGCTCTTCTGTCAATTCCCCAGATCCTGTGTGGGAAGGAAATCCCACGTTGGGTGAACCGCCTGGCCTACTTTAGCTCCTGCATTCCCTTCCTGCAAAGCTGCCTCCCCAAGGAATGGCTGACTCCAGCTGCCCTGCAGAGCCACATCAGCCTCGGCCTCCACAAGGAAGAGCAGGGAGACACAACCGATGAGGAATCTCCATCCACTTCTGCAGCAGCCTCCGCCTCAGGCACATCGCGAACCTGCCGGCATACGAGGGTCTGAACTGTGCCTGTTGGAGCTGCCCTTGAGCCTCTTTCCCTAGCCCATTGGTTGCTCACTTGCCATTTCCTGTAGCCTTTATATCCTTCTTGCAAGAACACTGGGGAGCGGTCCCTCAAAGAGAAGAGGAAAGTCCTTTTTCTAAGTATAGCTGCTTCTCAGCCGTGCCACTCTAAAACTGCATCAAAGCCTGTGGGGCTTTAATCGCTTGAGGCTGGGTTGTACTCCTTGATTTTAAATACACAAAACAAAAACAGCTGGAATCTCTGGGACATGTGATGCAGTGGAACTGAAGGGAAGCCATACTGAGAAGTTCCTTACCTGGTACTCTTTTGATCCTCTGCCTCCTCCAGCTGTGACGACAAAACACCTTCTCTCCTATATCCCTGAGGTTGCATCTTACCCACAATGCACCTCTTTTAAGTACCAAAATAATGAACTGGAACCAGAGCATAACGTTCTCATCCCCAAGACCAGCAACAAGCTCCAGTTAACTTGTCTCCTCAGTTCTCTTCCTTTTTGTAATCACTAGTTTCTAAATCATCTGAAGGATAAATGAAAGGTGCTGCCATTCTACTACCACAGATTACAATGATTATAGTTATTATTATTATTATTTTGTGAATTAGAATATTGTATGAGAGACTGAAGGACTTCAACTACAATAGCAAAAATAATCTTTAAAAAAATGAATGTGTGGGTCTGACTTTATTTTTAAATGAGGGAGAGCAAGAGGGCACACTACAGTTGGGTTTGTAACTCCTTCCTGAGCAGAGGTTCTCAGGCCTTTAATCCAGAGGTGGAGGACCCGTGTCCCTCCAGATATTGCGGGATTACAACTCCCACCATCCCTGACCATTGGTCCTGCTGGCTGGGGATGATGGAAGCTGGAGTCCAACAACATCTGGAGGGGCGTAGGTTCCCTGCTCCTGCTTTAATCTCTCTATCTGGACAAATTTAAAAGGTGCCATTTTTTCAGTCACTGGAGCTCCCTAACGGACAAAGCTGAGCCTCTTGAATTTCTCCATGCCATGTCAAAGACGGTGGAAAAGAACTAGCCCTGCCCTGCACCAGAGTGAAGCAGAACTGGGGTTTGAGGAAGGCAGAGATTGGTGTTTAACTGGTGCAGTAAGACTTTAGCCAGTTGTTGGCCCTAGCAGGGAGCAAGCTTTGGCCGCTGCTTCAGGTGGCAAAATGGCTTGGGCTGGTGCTGCTTGGGAATCTGCATCTAGACTGGAATTAACAGCCCTAGCCATAGGTGGTATTTGGTTTGAACTGTCTCTCTTTGTGTTTTCTGGCTCCTGCTTTCGGTCGTTGCTTGGATAAGACTATTCCAGTGGTGTATCCATTCCCTGAAACCCTTCCAACACAGAGGGCAACTTGTTCCATAGTTAAGGACCATCTTCTAATGCTAACAAGAGCCCACAAGCTGAGGGGTGGTAGTGGCTGGCTTGCAAATGGGCCAAACCAGCACTGGCTAGATAGACCAATAGGAATCAAGGAAGCTGCCTTCTGCTCTTTCAGACCCAGCGGAGGCTGGTCCATCAGGGTGAAAGGGTCACTGCCCCACCAACCTCGGTCTGTCCTCAGCCAGTCTCCACCTGCCTGCCTGACTTACACCCGCTCCAGGGGTGTCACTGCCTGTCAGCTTCCTCCTCAGTCTCAGTGTTGTCCTTGTGGCACTCAACAGAGATGAGGATGGGGACAAAACTAGAATTAGTTGGCTCTGCCTGTCACTGCTTCTGGCTCTACCTGCTGTTGGGTTCCCTGTCTTCTACCCTATGAGTCCCAATGGGCACCAGCCCCCACTGGTCAGATCGTTGATCCATCTTGCTCAGTGTTATCTACTCTAACTGGCGTTGACAGCTTCATATATTTGCATATGTCACAAAAATGATGCTGGAACACTACAAATGGCAAATGTGCTGTAGGCAGCAAACAGGCTGCAAGTATGATTGCCACTTTCTTCTCATCCCACCCCTCTTGACAGAGATTATTTGCCTGTCATTGCTAACCATATGACAGACAGAAATCCAAGATCATGAACATGCAGTGATGTATGTACACAACACTTCTATGCAGTTATGTTACTTGGCTTTTTTTAAAAAGGTCACCTAATAAATAACCCAGTTTCCATGTTCTGTTTTGCTACTGTGAGCAATCCCCTTTAAATCAAAGATGTTCTTCACAGTAGCTACTTACGTAAACATATCTAGAATCAGAAGAAATATACTGTATCCCTGTTAATGATTGTTCTTGCCCTCACAGCTGACCAGAGTGCCAGTGTAGGGAAAACATGTTCACTGATAGGGGGCTACACAACTGTCACTTCAGAGAGAGCGCATGTTGAAAATTTTGGGTCTGATCATCCTGAACTTCCATCGTAGGCATTTATGGATTAGACATTTATATTTGCAGCCTATACATTCTACAACACAGGCTCCTACTATCCCTTGGATCAATGTCCCCAATTCTGATGGTGCTTTCTCCCTCCCATCAGCTTCCCTCCTTCCTGCCTATGCACAAAGACCTCTGGAATTAGTAGTTCTTGACAGAGCATGTCACACAGAAGCACAGATCTCTCTCAAACTACAAATACTAATTTAACTGCAGAAACACACTATTTCTGCTTGAGAGAAGGGCCGAGGCCAACAAGTCACTGATCAGGATGGTGCTTGTTTTGCTCTAACACCGTTTCTTTGATTGGCTACAGAATAGCTCACAAGATCTGGACAAAATACATAGATACAGTACAGAGTGTACTGAGCACAAGCTACAATTTAGCTCCAGTTTCTTTCTTGATGGGGAAAGGGTTGCAGCCTGGTCCCTTCCTCCCAAGATCTCCACTCCCTGGATGAAGATATCAGTTATTGCTCAGGTCCTGCTGTTCATGAATCATCATGCTTCTACTTGCAGTATGGGGAGTGTCAAAAAGAGACTGATAAATCTTGAAGGTGGACTGGATTTTTTTTAATGCTTATAATCCACCCTTCACCCAAAGGTCCCAGGGTGGAAATACATAAATTGCAAAATCAAAGTAAAATCCAAAAACTTAAAACAACAAGAATACTTAATTCATAAGACAAATTAAAAGAGAGCAGTTCTGGCAAAAACATGACTCCCCAATGCACCTCCCCCCTCTCCAAAGGCCTGGGCAAAAAGGTGCATCTTGACCTGCTGCCAAAACGAAACCCATGTAGGGGCTGGGCAGACTGCAAGGGGGGCATTCCAAAGGTGTGGGGTCATCACAGAGAAAATCCACCTACGGTTCCTCCGTCACAAACCTCAGCAGGTGTGGGAGCCACTAACAAGGCTTCCCTCACAGATCTTAAGAGTTCAGGCAGGCTGATAATAGGAGGAGGCATTCTTTTGGATATTTGGGGGCCAGGTCATTTAGGGCCTTAACTGTCAACATAAGCACCTTAAATTGGGCCTGGGAGGAAACAGTTCTGGTTCCGTGTGAAATAAGTTTTGGAGACAGTTGGAAATTCACCTCCTAAGAGGCTAAAACTCCGTTTGCCTGATCTTGGTAGTGATGCAGAATTTGGATGATAAAATGTTTACAGGATGTATCCATCAGGGATGGGCAAAGGGGGCTCTGTGCCATATCCATGTCCTGGGCTACATGCTTTTAACTTACTCTCTGCTTATAACACTCACATCAATAAGAACACTGCCACATAGATAAAACCGAAGCTTCAGCTAGGGTCAGGTTGGATGACCCAGAGCAATCTGCGGCTGTCAGGGAGTGGGGCGTAGGGCAGGAAGAAGAGGCAAGCAGAGCGCGAAAACATTATTAAAAGGCCAAGACCTACCTTGGATCCCTGGCTGTGTCTTCCAGGAGAAGGTAGGCCTAGTTTCCTGCCTTCCTAACCGACTCCCCACTGCTTGCCCCCAGCAGGATCAATCCCTCGGTGATTCTGCATGGTAAGGGGGATGCCGGGCAAGTGGATTTCCTAGAGGAAAGTTGTTTGCACAGTAACAGTGGCACAAAATTCTCCCCCCCACACACTGATCAGCTGTTCAGCGGAGGGGTAGATTCTGCATAGTGCAGTGATGCGCAGCAAATGGCTTTCTTCTACAAAAATTTGTGGAGAGCCACCAGCACAGGATCACCTCCTCTGCTGATCAGCTGTTCAATGGAGGGGGTGATTCTGTAGAGTGCTGCAATGCCTCCCTCCCAATCAGTACCTCCTCTGAGGCATTGATGCAGGGGAGGCATCAAAGCACCCTGCAGAATTGACCCTGTCTCGGTCATGGGGAAGTGGAGGAGATGCAAAGTCTCCTTTTCCTGCCCCCTTCTCTCTGCTACATATTTAATTAGGGTGTTAAAACCCTAATTAAACAGTAGCCCTGCCCCCAAATGTATTCGGGAGAGAATGCAAGGCAGGGCAGAGGGGTGGTCCCAAGGTCAACCCAGGGGTGGGTTGGCCTGATGTCCCTCCAGATCAGAGCCACAGGGCAGGTAGAGGTGCTGTGCACAGCCCTAGTGTTTTCCATATAGAAGGTCCCAGGTTCAGCCCCTGCATCTCCCAAGTAAGTAAGAGAAAGACCCACAGAGAAGGCAGCACCATGGATAGCTCTAAGTGAGCAATTTGATCCAACAAAGATTGAGAAGATACAAGTCTTTTTTAAGCATCTGCCCACCCTTGCCCCAGACTATTTATCCCAGGCTCTGCCCTCTTGAGGATAACTGTAGAGCCTTAAAGGGCCAGCACTCTGGCCTAAAGACAGACACTCCTCCTCCTTTTCATACTTCCCTCCTGGTGCACTCCCTATGCAACTAGAGTGGTGAGGTGTGTTGGGAGGCATTAGGTTCCTCAGGCAAAGGTGCCCATGAGGGTCCTGGCTCTGGGAAATTCTTCTGGGGGCTCATGTTACTCAGCCTCAGGCTTGGTTGTCTCCTGACCTCCAGAAGCAGACTCAGAACCATGCACCTGGTCTGGCTCCTTAGCTGGAGATTTTGCAGCCTCTGATGCAGAGTCCTGAATATTGCTCTAGGGTCATGACCCTTGTTAGAAATCCTAGAGGTTTCTGCCAATCAGTTTAGTCCCTAGGTGAAAAACCTGTGATCCCCAGATGTTGGTGGAATATAATTCCCACCAATCCCAGCCAGTAAGGCCAAGAATTATAGTACAGCAACATCCAGAATGGGCAGATTGACCTCACTGGGAATCTCCTAGTCAATTGTGTCATAGAAGAGACCCAAGGAGTGGTCCTAATCTCTCATAGCTTTGGGCCTTTTCAGATGACCCCAAAGTATGTTTTTATAGCTCTATTACACACACACACACACACTCACACAGAGAGTACAACTAATGCTATAAATGGGATCTGAAGTAGTCCTAATTTAGGGAGGGTGGTTATCAGTTTTGGCTCCTGTACATTGAAGGCAATGGCAACCTGTACCCAAGAGTATCCTAGTTACTCAGATCTCACATGGAACTCACGATAACCGTGTAGATGCTGAATTCAGTAATTCAAGCAGTATCTCTTGATAGTGAGAAAGGACTGTCAAATGGTGACAATGATAAAGAAGCAGAAAACAGTATTCAAGCCTGGTCAGATCTATAATCTTAGAAGGAGGTGTGGTTGTGATAATCATGAAAAGACCCTGAATTTCTGAATTTGCCACTTCCCGACTGCTGAGGTAGGTGGGCCATTTCCTTTAGACTAGGGAAGAGACAGAGCTGGGGAGCAGCAGCACACAGGGTGCATCCAGACTGTTACTATTGTGGGGTGGGATTCAATCACGTACAGGCAATTTCAGGCTGTGCAATTATAGTTGATTTAGCCCTCTGGAACAAACCCACTTCCCCCAATTATTAGGCTTCTTACAAGAAAGAGAGTGATGGGAAAATGTACTGGAAAGTGTGGAATAACATTTGCTTGATGCAATATCATCTAACCTCCCTGCAAACACATCAGAATGAATGCTTACTAAAAACTTTGTGCAAACAAGTCAGAATGAATTATTAATAACAGGTCATCTGGAAGTAACTACAATCTCTGGGGAAAATGCAAACCATACTATATTCTATATATGGAAAGACACGCATACACACTAACATTGCAAAGGCTTTGTAACAGAAGCAATTGATGGTCTCTCTCTCTCTCTTTTAAAAAAATCTGAATTAGGGAGCAACTAGACTAGATATTAGTTGAGCCTCTGCAGTTCGATGGCCATGCCCAGAATCAACCCTGCCTCAGTCACATGCTTTTTTCCCCTTTGGCTTTCAGGGCTGCTGACTCCACATTGGTTGTTGCCATGTTAATCCACCAAACTGGCACCACACAGTCTCTTCTTCTTAAGTTCATTGAGCAATATTTGCTAGAATCAGCATGAAGTTGTTGGCCATTATTTTGAAATTCCTAGAGCTGTTCCTCAAGGGTAGGTGGGTAGGGGAATAAGTAGCTGGATTGCCTTTTTATTGCCCAGAAGGGGTTACCAAGAGTTGAATGCTGCTGCTTCTGAAATTCCCAGGTCTCACCCTGCCTATAAACAGCTGTGTAATCTGCATTATGTGCAATGACTAGTTGTAACACATGGCTTTAGGTCTCACCTGGGTAGGGGCTGAGTGAAGGTTGCTGCAGAATATCCACTTGGACGGAGAAATCTGCATTCAGGATGAGATGTAACAGCAAATCATTCCTCGTGTTATGGCCGTCATTCATCATATAAGTGTGTTTTGCATTTGATGGCAGAATGAAGTGTCAAACCAAAACAATAATTTGAGAGAAAAATATTATTAGGTTTGCACAAGTACAGTATAACTGAAATCCTTCAAATTCTGATCCTGGCATTTCCCCTTGTTAGGGGATCCAAACTCCATCCACCTTTTATTTGTTCTGTTCTGTTTCCAAATGTACATTTAGGGTTGCTGTCATTCTGCACACTCCGATACATGTCTACT
Organism: Rhineura floridana; assembly: GCF_030035675.1. NCBI lineage: Eukaryota > Metazoa > Chordata > Lepidosauria > Squamata > Rhineuridae > Rhineura > Rhineura floridana. The sequence continues at coordinate 162,867,464 of NC_084481.1, read as the reverse complement.
TGAAAAAACTCAGATGCGTTGCCTGTTTTTCCAGATTTAGATTATGCTAGGGAGACAGAGACATGAGACAGGGCATTCTCGGTGGTGGCCACCCCAGTTACTGCCTCTCAAATGACATTCAGTTGTCCTTTACATTGGTCACATTTAGATGCAAGCCAAAAACCTTTCTGTTAGTCCAGGACTTTGGAATGTAACTGACAGAGCTTGGAAAGTTCATTTTAAAAAGCACATCGTTCTAATTCAACATGTCCCAAAAGGATGACATTTCAGTTCATGTTCATCCCTTTACAAAATGAATCGGTTCAGTTCATAGTCATTTCATAGTTCAATTCAAGTTCATTGAAATGATCCTTGGCAAAAATAAATGAAAACATGAGCATTTAGAATGCTCCAAGCTGCTGTGCTGGTATAAAATATACTTAACAAGACTAAGAAAAGATTAAAACACACACACACAGACACAAGGGAGTGTGAATTGTTTATTTTCCACAACAATTATGATCTCTAAATTTACAGGCTCAAAGAGTCTAAATGGTAAAAAATACATGCAAGAGCATGAACCTGAAGATGAACTAGAAATAGTTCAAAGTTCTACTCCAAAACAAACTTATTCACATTCAGTTCATCATCCACCAATTATGGGAACTACTTTCAGGTGTAATTCTGAGATTTTTTAACTAATTCAGTGAACTGTATTAAACTGAACTAGTTCATTCTAAGCACTGGTAACTGACATGTTTTGCTGGCTCTAGGTTTTTTGGGGGAAGAGGTAGTGTTTTTTGGCTAACTTTACTATTGCTGTTTTTCTTCTATTTTAGTATTTTTGGATGTGATGGTTAAACAGTATGTTACTGTTGTGTATGTGTTACTGTATTGTCAGCTGTTCTGTACTCCCACTGGGAGGAAGGGCAGGATATAAGGCAATAAATAAAAACTCAGTGGGGCTGACTCCTAAATAAGGATGTATAGGATTGCAGCCTGGGAAGGCAATCCAAACCCTCTTTGCCCCAGCCTCTGTGTGTGTGTGTGGATGTGTGTGTGGGTTGGGCAGAGGCATCCCTCTGCCCAGGCCTGCTAGTTTCTGGTTGTGGAATGACATCAGCATCAGCAATGACATCAGTGTCACTGGCAGGCTCCCCAGAGGCGGCAGCCAGTGGAGTTCCTGGGCGGGAAGGGGATTCTGATCTGGCCCAACTGCTGTCACATGACAATATTGGGCCCATTCTGGGCCAGATCATGGTGCCACTCCCCCCCACCTTCTGTCCCCCTACCTATCCCCCCACCTTCTGCCCTGATCAGCATGCTTGGCTGGGTTGAGGATACAGCAATCTATCTGTGTCCCACTCCCACCCCCACCCCATGGCATGCTTCAGAGGGCTGTGGATACAGAGGTGGCACATTTTCCCATTAATCATTTGCTCACCCCACACTTTCCAATGCACTTCCCTGTCACTTTTCAAACTACAAAAAGTGCATTTTTAATGTGGATTTGCTACTTTAGGGTGACAGAGCACTTTAATCCACTTTAATTGCACAAGCCAGTGTGGTGTAGTGGTTAAGGTGTTGGACTACGACCTGGGAGACCAGCTGTTCCATACAGCCATGAAGCTCACTGGGTGACCTTGGGCCAGTTACTGCCTCTCAGCCTCAGAGGGAGGCAATGGCAACCCCCCTCTGAATACTGCTTACCATGAAAACCCTATTCATAGGGTCGCTATAAGTCGGAATCGACTTGAAGGCAGTCCATACATACTAGAGTTACAGACTGCACTTGAATCCCTCCTGCAGAATAGTGACAGTCTGAAGACACTCTAAGCCCCTGTGACGCCCTTCCCTGGCTCTCCCAGTCAGGTTCCTACCTGCTCGTGGTTACTGCCTGTCACTAGGCACCACCAGGGACTCCACCAGTCCGGACTGTCCTTTTTTATGGTTTCTCTCCCCGCTCTAGCACAGATCTCAACAGATCCCCCTGCTAGGCAGCACCACCAGTCACGTCCTATAACCAGTATTCCCAGAGACTCTGCCTGAGTCTCTCTATCAGGTTACCTCTGTGACTGCGTGCTTAAGCTGTCCCAATCCCTTTGTATCAATGCTGATAATTCTGGTTTGCTCTGAATACTTGTGGTGTTATATTTCCCTTCACCGCTGCCACCAATTGTTACAGTTTCCCTTCAGCCTTGGTCATTACCTTACCCTCCCTTCTGGTCTGTGAAACCCCAGCCAAGGATCAGGCCTTCGGTAAACCAAATATAGTTTTTATTAAATATAACAAAGATAACAAGATTACTTTATAAAGGCACTTAAGCATATGGTTTCATCTATTTCTGGTACTGGTCTTAGTATTAATCCGAACTCCACACTCTCCCCACATCCACCAACTCTCCACACACTCTCCTCTCAAAACCCACCAAAACAACCCTCTCAAGTCCACCAACGTCCCCCAGATTTAACTGTCATTCTTCCTTTTATACTTTCAGCCATTCAAAACACTCAGCCAATCATCCAGCATTCTATTGCCCATTCACTCCCCCTTCCTCTTTCATCCCACTTACCATGTATCTCCTATACAAACAGCACTTACCATATTTACACTAATACAGGATCATCACAGCCCCCCCATGTCTTTTTTTATTGTGCATTCATGATGATTTGTGCTCCTCATGAACGTACTGGGGCTGTTATCTGCAATCCCACTTTTATTACCTTGTATGCCTGCAGTAGTTTTGGGGTGGACATACTTCTTTGTTTCCAATTAGTGCATGTCTCATAGCTTTCTGCTAAAATGTTGTAACATTTTATACCACAAATGTTCTGGAGTGGGGAGTTGTCCCACTTTGTTCCACTAGAGCATAAGAGTACCCCTCTGGTCAGCAATAATGTGATATCATTTGAGAAGCATCACAAAACAACTAACAAAGCGGAATGATGTGCGGATGGTCCAGTATAAATCCACCTCTAATGAACAATTATTAATGCACTGTCAATGACATGTGGCAGAATAGACCTACAAAAAACCACCAGTCTGTAAGGGGCCATAGTGTTTGTATGCATTTGTATTGTATCAAAGTATTTTGATTTTTAGTTATTGGCTGAAAATCAGGGAGTCCAAGATAGTCAACTGCCTTGCCATCAAAAGCCATTAGAAGAAGAAACATTTTTGCTATTTGCTAAACAAAATCCTTGAGATTATTATCTTTTCTCTTGACGCAAGAGTGCAACATTACATTCCCATTATAGCTCCATTTATACATTGATTTCTTTGGTTCAGCAACACACAGACACACATGCCATTTCAATTTCAATTTTGCCCTTTTGTGCCCCATTGTACAATTTATTTCCCCCCTCTGCAATTGTATTTGTATTTCAAATCACTCCAGTCACCCATTAGTGTGACAAAGATTGGTTTCTGGGATGATGTGATGGCTTCTGGACCAAAGTGACATTTCATTTTTCAACTCCCTGAATTGTATATCACTAGCCTTGGTTTGTTCAGAAAATGAAAGCAAATGTACCTACTTCGGTGCCTTCAACCTCACTGCCTTTCCCCTCCTTCCCCTCTCCTCTCCCTTCCTCCTCCCTTCTTCCTCCCCTCCCCTCCCCTCTTCCTTTTTCCTCTTTCCCTGCCCACTCTAGCCCTCCCTCCTTCTTTTCCTTCTCCCCCCATGATCACTGTTACCTATCCTACGCATGATTGCAGGGGAATAAATCCCACTGAACTCAATAAGCATGCAAATAATCAATCCATTCTCAGCAAACTTGCACAGGATCCCATTTCTTACCTCCCGGATTAAAAAGAAGAGAAATTCACTAAAAGGCAAAAAAGCCTTTAAGAACTTACCTATAGCCAATAGATATTTCTATCAAACTTTAAAAAGCAAGGAAATTGGCCAGTGAATGCACCAGGGGAACAGGCGACCTGACCTCCTTTATTGTACTGCACTGCAAATTTGTCAAAATGTATTTGTATGTTTTTATTCTGTACGTCGCCCAGAGTGGCTGGACAACCAGCCAGATGGGCAACTAATAAATAAATAAATAAATAAATAAAATGCAAACACAATTTGGGTTGGTCTTTCACAGTCCAATCCACTTCCTGTGTAGCTTGGAAGAATCTGGTAACATGTGCCTCTGAGCATATGGTGAGTGGTGGCACAACCCTATGCATGCCTATTCAGAAATAAACTCCACTGAATTAAATGGAACATACTTTGCGGATAGCATGGACAGGATTGCAGCTGGGAAGAGACATTCAAACTATAGGAAGCTGGTGTAACTTCAGATGGTGTAACTTGCACCAGTGTAAATTATCCCTATTCCAAACTCTGTTCAGGAGCCTCTAGGAGGGGCTACTGCCTGCTGAGCCAGCAGGTGAGTGTAGGCATAGAGCTCTAGGTCACAGGACCGAGCTGAACAGGGTTTGGAATAGCTGTAAGTCTCTCCTTGTCCCCCTGCCCTTCCCACATCATCAGAAAACCCCTTTTGGGGACTTACCCCAGTGTACGTTCCACTGATTTACACTGCACATGCTGAGCCCCAGCTGAGCCAGCATAGCCCCAGATGCTGAGAGAGTTACACCAGTGTGTCCTTGGCTTAGCTGGGATGAGGGAGTTATGCCAGTGTAGCCCCAGCGCAGCCTGGACAGCCTAAGACCCACTTATTCCAAACTATGCTCATCCTAGTGGGTCTTGGGTTTAGACTGCACTGTCTGCACTATGGTATTGTTTTCCCAAACTGCATGGTCTCAAATATACATAACACATGACAGAGAGCAGATCCACCACCCACAGCTTGTTACTGTGTTTCCCTGGCTGGCTCTATGAGTTAAGAACCTTTACTGTTTACTTGTGCAGGTGCAACAAAAACCGAGTCGTTGCACAGAATTCAGATTATTGGGGAAGGCAGTGCTTCTGTTGCAGGAAAAGAGCATTCTCCAAGCATTTAAATGCCAATTTTTAATGAGTGAGAAAATGTGATTCACCCCTGACAAAGCAAATGTCTTTACTGTGATAGTAAATGCTTTGTGGACATTTACTGAATGTGTCATGAGCACAGATTGGGCAGTGTTCATGACATTACAGTGATAAGCAACACAAGTTCATCTGTTACTACCATATGTGACTTTTCTTTCTTTTTTATAAAATGTTTTTCATTAAAAGAATATTTAAATGCTAAATACTCCGCACCTGCATCCCTCACATGTGAAGCACCCAGGCAAAAAAAACATGGTGAAGATGGGTCTCTTTCTTTAGCAGTGCCTTGTCATGTGGAGAAAGGAAACCTTTAGAATGTACAAAAGCCTTGCAATGCAGAGAGATGCATCCATACTCAGATGTGCATTGCAATGTGCATTTACATCCAATTTATGTGTAGAGTTTCTGACCCAGCAAGAAGCCCAATTACGTTTGCCAGTTTGATCTCCTAGCTCGATATGAGACATTGGGCCTTTTGAATATCTGTTATTTAAAAATATATTCGTTGCATACAGGGTGCAATCAAGCACCCAAATAGCATCAGTTCCTGCAGTGCAAGCCTATGCATGTTTTCTTGGAAAAGAAGTCCCACTATATTCATTGGGGCTTTTTCCCAGATAACTGTGTATAGGTGTTCCGCCATAGACAGCCTACCCCCGAGACAGCTGAAAATTCAGATTTCTTTCTCCTTCCCTGCCAGTGACCTGAATGGTTAGCTCTAGCTGCAAACACACAAGCAAAACACTGGTTTCAGTCCCCATCCCGGTGAATAGATGTGTTCCAGTTAGTTGCCATCAGCCATCAACAAAAATTGAGTAAGCATTAATTTGGAGCCCAATCAGGAAGCATATTTAGTAACAGGAATTAAAAGGTTAGAATAAAAGGTAATCTTCTTAACAGCCATAACAATTTTTTAGGTTAATCTTACCAGGATTAATACTCCAAAAGAACGAATTATTCAGTCTGCGTCTGTGTTGGAAATGCTTTTAAAGATGCTTTTAAAATTGTTTAAAGATGTTTGCAAGGTATTTTGTTTTAATATGTTTTAAAGTATTTTATTTTTAAGATGCTTTAAAATGTTTTGTTTGCCGCCCTGGGCTCCTTCTGGAGGAAGTGTGGGATATAAATTGAATAAGTGAATCAGTATGGTATTAGTTTTTCACTATATATTTGATTTTAAGGATTAATTTGCTCACTTAGAATTCAGAGGCATGTTACATTTTGTACATAATGAAATAAAATACTTTTTAAAAATTTATAGTTTAGTCGGTTTTTACTAGGGACCAAGCCTTTAGTGTAGCAGACTCTGCCCTATGGACTCCCAGCCAGTAGGGGCTTGGCAGGAATCATCCCTGTCTGCTGAAAACTGTGTTATTCAGACAGGCCTTTGAAACATCAGTTCATTTTTCCAACCAGTATTTATTGGTGTTTGTATTGATGTTTGTATTTATCTTACTGTAATCTTGTATGCTGTATAGGAACACAGGAAGATGCCGTATACGGAGTCAGACCTTTGGTCCATCTAGTACAGTTTTGCCTACACTGACTGGCAGCGGCTCTCCAGGATTTCAGGCAGAATCCTCTCCTGGCCCTACCTGGAGATGCCAGGGATTGAACCTGGGACCTTCTTGCCACCTTGCTATATTTTTATGAAAGTGCAGTCTATAAATTTGTAAATGAATTAAATAAATAATAATTGGTCTCAGGGGACCTGAGGTCCAGACCTAGCTACACCACTGAAGGCCTTTGCTCGAGTTTATTTGGAAGTCACAATCTCTGCTCATGAAAAAGTAACTTTTAATCTCAGATACATGGGGATATGCTGTAGCCTTCAGGATGACAAGCAGAAAGCACTTAAAAATGAAGGGAAGGCACTCAGCACATGCTCAAAAATGAATTTTGTTCCATGGCTAGGGCCCTGTTATTGAAAAATGGGTTCCAAGACTGAATTCTCAAATCAAACTCTGCAGCTGCTCCAGCTCCCACAGAAAGTCCAAGTGGCATTTTGGTGTGGGGTTGTGGCTTTGGTTTTTTACACAGTTTTTTTCCTATACAGATCTCTGTGAGAGACCCCAGGCATCACCCAGGCTAATGAACAGTATTATTGGTCAGAGAGTAGTAGCCCCTCCTTTATATGAAGCTGCATTGTTGTCACTCTTCATCCTCTAAAACGATAATGCCATGTTGCTGTAAAAATAAACTAATCCTGCACTGTTGCTTTATTCTCTCTACCTTTGGTTTCATTTGATTGAAAATCTATAGTAGTACAAAAGCAGCATAATATAATGCTCCATTGATTGTGTTTGGTGAAGTGCTGTGTGTAATCCAGAAGCTTGCCATGGAAGGCATAATATCATTCCTATTTAGTTTATAGCAGCTAATTCTCTGCAACATCGCAGGGAGGAAATGTACTGCTTTAACATTTGATATAATGAATGTGCCATCTAGTGGAGAAACACAAGTACAATTGCTCAAATCTGCTTTGCCGATACGAACCATTTGAAATGTTCACTTGGTATTCGGGCGTGGGATACGTGTAGCTTTGATCATAGCTTAAAACACAACCGTTCCCAGATCTAATTTCTCCTTTCATAGCCCCAATTTAGCATGCCTTTCATTCACTGTTAGAGCCAATGTTACTGCTACCAAGCACACATGGGTCTGAGTATAGCCCACTAAGCAGTCCCCCCCCCCCGCGAAAAAGAAACACTGGGAAAATCTGCCTTCTGATCTGGAAGCCCAATCCCTGATGAGCGCATGTGGACTCTATTTACTCAGTCCTGAAGGAGATGAAATGTTCAGGAGCGTTTTCATTTGTTCTTACTACTTAAGCTCAGGGTAAAGCTCTGACATAAGCAATGGGATTGATCTTTGGACTTGTCAGTATGGCGCTAGCATGTTTTCACGTCTGGACTGTTGAAATGTGCTCTCAGGACGGAGCAAGTTACGACACAGAAATCAACGATGCAAACCACACTGTGACTACTTATATTTATGACCTTTGTCTGTCTCCATGCCGGGGGGGCTGTACCATTGAATTTCTACTTGCCACACGGTTCTTAAAGGAACAAAAGCCCCCCTTCCTCCGGTGTTCGGTAGCTGGGCTTCTGACGGCGTTCCTATTCGAAGATTCACGGTGGTTACGTCACAGGTCACTCACTGCGCATGAATTTTTGCCTCTGTTGCCCTTTCGCACGGCGGAATTTAGCGGCTCCCAGATACGGAATCCAAGGGACAAGGATTTTGTATAACGCCGGAAGTGTGGCGATCACGGCCTCTTTCCGGGAGTAATATGGCGAAATATTATACTGGCCCTGTCATGGCCAGGATACGAGCTCTGTCGAAAAACAAGACGCTACAGTATGGACTCCCGATGATGGTGAGTGACGGCAGCAGCGGGGACGGCCGGTTAGCTAGCTCACCAGAGGGGCTGGGAAGGGCGGGGCTTAGTTTGCTACGGCAGAGGCTGCAGCGCGTCAAGCTTGCCGTTAGGAGGCGACAGTACCGGGCTCGGCTGCTCAAGGCATAGCCTTGCGCTCTGCATTGAGGCGGACTCCTGAGGAATCGCGTCGGTTGGCGCGCACGAGCTTTAAAAACGGCTTTCCCCCCTCTCTCCTCCCCCCGCGTGCCTCCTCACAATTTCACAGAAGGGTCGACGGTAGCGGGGCAGGAAGTTATATAAACCGAAGGGAAAACTTGAAAAGAGGGATCCTCTGTATATTCTTATCAGTGTATAAGATCCACTCTAGCCTGACCTTTAATTTGTTTCAAGGTTATCGGATCTTTTTTTAAGGATGGGTCATGATTGGTGTGCTGCAATCGAACCTCTCCGAAGAACGAAGGGAAAAAATTCAGTAGGTACTTCCAACCGGGCCCTGCACAGGAGAAAGAGGGGGAAAAACTGGAGCACCTCCTAGCTCTGACTTTCCAGCTAGTGAATGCAATTCCCCTGTGGCTGTGGTGCCCTGCCCCTCCCCATATGCTTGACATTGGAGAGATGCAGCCAAGTGTGAGGCAGCTGGTGACCGGCTTAGAGCGCTGGAAGGCCGCTGATGTGTGGCACTCTTCCTGCAGCCACTCCTCTCCCCAGCTGCTTCTGTCTTTGTGCCTCACACTTCTCTGCAATTGGTTTCATTGTTGCCTTTGTGCCCTCCTTGGAAGCGTCCCATTAGCATCTACTTGGCTGCTCTTAGAGTACTAGATCAGAAGGTGGACCTTTCCAGATTCTTTTGTTATGACTAGAAATATGCAGCCCCACAAGCTTTTGAGGCAATGGGTACTATGCTGGAAGGGACTTTGAAGGCCATCTAGGCCAAACACCTGCCAATTCAGGAAGTATAAACAGAAGAGCATAAGAAGAGCTTTGCTGGATCAGGCCAAAGGCCCATCTAGTCCACACTCTGTTCTTACTGTGGCCAACCAGATGCCAATGGGAAGCCCGCAAGCAGGACATGAATGCAGGAGCACTTTCCCCATTTCAGGTTCCCAACAATTGATATTCAGAGATATGTTATCATACTTTGGACACATAATGAGAAGACATGATTCACTAGAAAAGACAGTAATGCTGGGGAAAACAAGAGTAGAAAAAGAGGAAGACCAAACATGAGGTGGACTGATTCCATAAAGGACTCCATGGACCTGAACTTACAGGATCTGAACAGGTGGTTCATGACAGATGGTATTGGAGGTCACTGATTCATAGGGTTGACATAAGTCATAATCAACTTGAAGGCACATAACAACAAACTGCCTCTGATTGGAGGTTGAACTAGCCATTGTGGTTAATAGCTCTTGGTAAACCTATCCTCCGTGAACTTCTCTGATCCTCTTTTAAAGCTGCCCAGGTTAATGGCCATCACTCCCAACTTGTGGAAGCAAATGTCATAGTTTGAACCATGTGCTCTATGAAGAAATAATTTCTTTTGTCTGTCCTGAGTCTTCCAACATTCAGCTTCATTGGATGGTCCTGAGTTCTAGTCTTATGAGAAATGTTACTACAGAATCTCTGAGAGGTGGTCATCCAGCCTCTGCTTAAAAACCTCTAATGAAGATTTTCCAAGGCAGTCTGCTCCACTATCAAACAGCCTGAGTTCTTCCTAATGTTTTGTCTTAATCCCCTTGTTATGTGAATCCATAGCAGAGTTGTGGAGTGAAACACTTTTCCTGTGCTTTATTTTTCTGTGATTTCCCCCCTGCCCCCCCCATTTCTTACGTTCATTAGTAACAATGAATGGACGGCAAATGCAAATACAGTATTAGGCAAGCTTGGCAGTTTCAAAGTTTTTTGCTCTGTTTACTAAACACTTTGAAAATAAACATGCTAAATCACTCTCAGGGGCATCAGAAAATTTTCAATGCAAACTGAAAATTACCTATCCAATTTATCCTAATTTTCCAATTCATTTTTTCTGGAAAACCCACATCACTGACCCATTGGTCCAGGTCCTATAATCTGGAACAACAGAAAACAAATTTGCTCCATCATCTAGAGAAAATTTAATTTTTTACTGAAAATGCATGTTATAGAGTAGTGCTGGAGAATATGGCTGCAATGAATATGAGCAGGGGGTTGGAATCGATGGCCTTATAGGCCCCCTCCACTATTTTATGATTCTAATCAAAGGGAGGACAGTTAAGGTTAAAAAATAGTTTGCATCATGTTCAGAACTTTTTTTTTAATTGGCTTTAGCAAGGCAAAAAACAAATTTTCTATTAGAATTTATTTACAAAGTTTATATACTGCTTGATTGTAAAAAACCTCTAAGTGGTTTACAAAAAACATTAATCAATAAAACAGTTAAAAATCAAGTAATTAAAACATTTTTAAAACAAAACAACAACAGACTAAAGAGATGAAAACATATCAGCATCTATGTGTCTGTATAGGCTTGTCTAAATAAAGAAGATCTAAGCAGATGCTGGAAATAATACAGTGAAGGCGTCTGCCTAATATCAGTAGGCAGGGAGTTCCAAAAAGTAGGTGCTGCCACACTAAAAACAATTTCTTCCAAGTGCAGAACAAGTATTGTGTCATCTGTAACAGTGCCTGTTCTACAGATCGAAGCACTTGCGTGGACACATATGGGGTAAGGTGCTCCCACAAGTAAACTGGTCCCGAGCTGTTAAGGGCTTTGTATATACTAGTAGTAACACCTTGAACTTGGCATGGTAGCAAATCAGCAACCAGTGCAGATCCTTGAGCAAAGCTGTTACATGCTGACAGGGTCTCGCGTCTGTCAGCAATCTGCCTCCAGCATTCTGCACTAACTTCTGTTTTTGGGTCAAGTGCAAGGGAATCCCACATACGAAGTCATCAATGCCTGAACTACTGTGACAAAGCTCTCCTGGTCCAGGGACTCGTCATTTTCTTTCCAGGTACAGCTGATAAAAGGCACTCCTAGCCATTGAGACTACCTGGGCCTCTAGTGACAGAACTAGATCCAGAAGCACCCCCAGACTGTATACCTGCTCCTTTGGGGGAGTGCAGTCTCATCCAGGGCAGGCGGTTGACCAGTTTCTCAGACACAAGAACCACTCACACACACTGGCCTCATTTGCCAAGATTCAAGTTCAGCTTATTTTCCTTCATCCATCCCACTGCTGTATCTAGGCACTGGTCCAGGACTCATACAGCCTCTCCTGATTTAGATGTTATGGAGAAATAGATCTGTCATCACCATACTGATGACACTTTCCCCTGAAACACTTAATAACCTGCTCCCAGCAGCTTCATAAAGATATTAAATAGCACTGGGGATAAGATGATATCCTGGGGTAACCCACAGCACAACTGCTGGGGGAGTAGCAAATAATGGAAGCAAAGACAGTTGCTAAGTGCTAATAATGTCACTTCAGTTCTTAAATAAGCTGACTTTCAAACATTCTAAGAATTATTAGCTACCATTCCCTTTACAGTTGTTGATGCTCACTTCCCTGGAGAAGCTTCTGTCTACATAAATCTTTCTAATGCTTTGTTTCAGTAATTTACCATTTAAAACAGGCTTGCACTATTTATAAGCTACAAAACTGAGTAGGACACCCTAACAGCCCTGTTGTAGTGCTGTGAGGTCTTGGTAAAGTTCTTGGGCTTAAAAAGGAAAGGCAGCTGTTTCAAGAAAAGCATCCACAATTGGGCCATAACTTTATTAGGACCAACCAAACTGTCACAAAAGAGTGAGCAAGGTTTCAGGTTCTCCAGAACTCTTAATCAGGCTTGATGTTACACAAAACAAGAGAGTAGGAATGAGGGAAAAACACAAAAAAATACAGGAATTAGGCAGGATGAATTCTGCATACAAAAGCCTTTGAGCACCTGAAAAGTCATGATATATAACTGATGGGCTGCAGAACATTTAGCTTGGTGGCCTTTGAAATTCAGTTGTTCACTTTTTGCTGATAAGCCCTTTTTTGCTTAAGGGGCTGGTTTTGGCTTTTGCTTGACAGTTTTTGTATCATTTTGTATCATTAGTTTCAGAATTCTGGTCACTTTCATTGTTCCAATGGTACCCGCTTCTGCAGAAACTGAATAGACAGTAAATGTGACTTTGTACAGAATTTAATGTTATGACTGAATTCCTATCTTTGTTCCTATTAAATTCTTTCTCTGCAAGATGTATTCACAAATTCTGCTCATGCCATTAACTGAACTGGATTTTTTTTATTGTTGGCAGTAATATATATATGTAATATATGACAGGCCATTGAGGAAAGTAGCACAAACATCTTCTGGATCGTTAAAAGCACATACATACAAACAGCATAAGAATTGATGTAATCATGCATTTGCATTACACAACATAATACAGTCTGTAATAATGCAATAAAGTCCATTTAGGCAAGTGGTGGCACACTGGGTAAGAAGTTGTTTGAATTTTTGTTTTCAAACCTATTGTATGTTTGTGTGTAAAGGAAAGAATGAATGAACACTCTGGAATTCTTCCAGTTTCAAATTTGTTAGACTGATCCATACTTACTTCTTTAACCAGCAGATGCGCATAGTATAAGACACTCTCAGTTGTCCATTTGCAAGTGTAGGTTGCATTCTGTGCTGTTTAAATGTGGCACCTATCGCAACCTGTCTGTGTTGGGCCAGGATTAGAACTACTCATTTGTGAAATGTGGCCTGTGTAGGGTTGGTCAGTTTGATCTGGCCAAAAGTGGTTCCCCACCCCAGTAGCAGGGAGGAAACCCTGGATTAATTTTAGCCTCAGAATTATCTCGAGGGAGGGAGGGAGGGATGCGGTGAGGGGGGACAGGAGATAAATACCAGAAGCATTGTCTCCCTTAGCAGTTACATGCTGGCTTGGGTTGTTGGGATTCTGGTTCTTGTTTTAGATTTAAAATGTGTTGCCTTGTTATTTCCCTTCTGCATCATCCTTGGGTTTTTTAAAACTCTGATTTGCTTTCTTTGCATCAGACAGTGAATATGATTTGTCATACTGAAATGTGGCCAGTGGACCAACAGTCTAAGCTAACATCCATTTAATCTGAGGAATTGTTCACACTCCCTCTTGGTTTTTGGTGACAACTAAGGCTGAATGTGTAGGATAGTAGTCTTCAGTTTTTTAGCTTTGACCTGCAACATGAGCTTACTTTTACTATTAAAAGAAGGAGAATGACAAAAACAGGAAAGATGGACACACTTATAAATCCTGGTTTTGTCATTCTCCTTTAAAAAAAACCTCTTTTCTTTTAGGAAATTGTCATTGTGTTTCTAGTGTGACCCAGTTGTGAATAGTGAATCATAATTTACCGAGATACTAATGCATTAGGGAAATCAAGCATTACCATATGTTAGTTGTCTTATTTTTCAAGGAATCTGTTGATACTCTTCCATATATTTCAGCACTAGGAAGACTAGAAATGTGAATAAACAACCAAACAAACTCTTAACATAACCAAGTTGGCTTCTGAGGGATGTGAGTTTTTTGGAGGGTGGGAGGTGTTTAAATAACCAACACAGTGAAACCTACTGGATAGAATGGTTCTTTAGTGGAATTATCCAATCTGGCTTCTTCCACCTAAGAACTTGGCAATATGTGTGATTATAACCATGCCTAGCATAAGCCAGCAGGAGTCTAGGATAGTGTTGTAAACTGGCATTGAACACGGTTTAACAGCTTGTGTGCTTCAGGTTGTGAAGTCCTATAGCACCAGGATAGTAACATCTGTCTGGATGTTGGTATGAATTCTTGTGACCTTGTGGATGTGTCTTGTATGCCTCACAAAAGGTTGTTTGGCATGCTTGGATTTTCACATTTCCTTGCCTCTTACTTCTTTGTACTGTTCCAAAACCGACCTCTAAGGGCAGAGAAAGCTATTTTTTCTTTTTGCAAATTCTATTAGACGTGCACCTGTCTCTCATATACAGTAGATGGTGCTCCAGTTTCTAAAATATGGTGTTGATTTCACAGTTCTGATCATGGTTGCAGCTGCCAGTGACTCATTCCCCATGTGACCCTTGCATACTGTACAGGGACAACAAAGTTTTTTGTGACTGGTACAATAAAACCACACCAGACTATTTCCTGAACATGCAGAATTTTATATAGGTGGCTTTTGATGTGTCTTCCACCTCTGATTCTAATGGAACATTTATTCCATTATTATAATGGAATTTATTCCATTATTTCTTTTATTATTTACATGTATTTGTTGCCCGTTAACCCAGTTCTTAACAAAAATTAAGAACATAAAGGCCTGCTGGATCAGGCCAGTGGCCCATCTAGTCCAGCATCCAAGTCACAAAGTGGCCAACCAGATGCCTGTGGGAAGCCTGCAAACAGGACCTGAGTGCAAGAGCACTCTCCCCTCTGTGGTTTCCAGCAACTGCTATAATTGGAACACAGGATAATATCAAAAGTGATAAAATGCATCAGCACAAAAAAATACAAATACATAAAAAGTAAAACCAATACCTTCAGTCAAAATATATACACTCTTATACCCTCATTCTACCTAGTTTACTGAAGCTGTAATCCTATAAACACCAACCTGGGAATAAATCCCAATCATCCCGCATAGGATTGCATGATTGCGTTATAGGACTTTAATTCTATGCAAACCTTTCTGGCAATAAGTCCCATTAAGCACAGTGGAACCTACCTCCAAGTAAACATGCATAGGATTGTGCTGTGAGAGGCTGCTTGGTTTTCCCCTTAGTCTCCAGATTTCAGGATGGGAGATGAGGTCTGGAGCAAGACTGGATACAGGCCAGATGCTAAGAACCACAGAGCTAGTCATTCAACAGAACTCTAGATGGCCCTGGAACCTCCCACTCTGCTGGGTAGACAGAGAATTGACAAAATATTGTGATTCTGGAATAAGCTGAAGCTTTATTCAGCTGTCATCTGCAAGTTCCTCAGTCAGATTTGTACACTGTCACATTTTGACTCTGGGAAACTCTTTGTGCTGTTGAAGCTGACAGTTCTCTTGTTCCTAACTGAGCACAGGCTAGGTGGTGATTGTAGAAGTGAGGGCTGGCAATTCTCTCCTCCTCCCCCCCCCCGATTTTCCTTGGAAACAGTTGCTGACTTTGCTGCTTTCTCAAAGTGACTCTCAACATTTGGTAAAAGTATTGTTTTCAACTAAGGTCACATCCACACCATACATTTAAAGCGCATGGCTTTTCCCAACAAATATTGAGAACTGTCATTTGTTAAGGATGCTGGGGTATACCTCTGTGAGGGGTAAACTACTGTTCCCAGGATTTGTTGGGGGAAGCCATGACTGTTAAAGTGGTATAATTGTGCTTTAAATGTATGTTGTAGCATACTCAAAGTTGAAATAATGGACTTCAAATCTATGGATTTGAATGGGTTTACTGAGTATGGCTTAGCTGGATACAACCTGTAGAGATCAGCAAATAACAAAATTGCCAGGGCTACTTGTGAGAAGTGATTAGCCTTTTCATGCTCTTGAACCTTTGGATTCAATTGCCCTCTCTAAGGATTTGCTAAACACCACACACAGTCATTTCTGCCTCAAATGAAGTTGGTAGGATGGGCATCTGCTTCTTTGATCCGAGAGGCAGTCTGAGTTGAGAGGTGCCTTGTGGATGGTTTGTAACTTTTAACATGATCTGTGTTAATCTGTTGACCTCTAGATGAAAGGTTCCCTAACTTCTTGCCACATCCCCACGGCAAAAGCTACCCAATGCCACCAAATAATTTGTCTCGCAGTGACTGGCCTCAGAATACAACCTGTTTGTTTAGATTTTAATCTCTTCTTTTATCTCCCCAGCTCTATGCTGAGAAAAATTAGGAATAAACTCACCCAGCAGTTTTTCCATGAGGACTGGGAGGTGCAGTTTAAAAGCACTGCATAGAAGAGAATGAACTTCTTTATGAAGTTCAAAGGAAGTCTTAACAGCCAGGCCTTTGTTTCAATTTGCATCCTGAACTAGGGTGTAAAATACTGTACTTCCTGGCTCTGTAGTTTTGCTGTTGGCCATTAGTTGCATTTAAATAGATTATAAGTGGAAACGGGGAGGGGGGGGACACAACAACAGAGGAATGGAAGCTATTGCAATAACCAGATCAAAAACTGATTTGCTTGTGTATAGGACTAAGAAAGCTTGCATCATTTTCTGCTAAAGTCCAGAAGGCCACTGAGGTGGTATGAATGTTTAGAAAGTGGGTCTAAGCAATCTGTGATGTGAAGAGTTCTTTGTGAACCTCATTTCCTCAAGAATGAACAAGGATGTGATGCACGATCATCTAGTGTTAGTCTGTGCAAAAGATCCTAAAGTATGCATCTTACCAGTCCAAGTCATATTCATCCTCTCCCTCTCTGTAGACATTAAGAAAATCAGAGGCAATGACGGTGTTGTTTAAAGGCAAAGAAAGCTGCTATACTTGTCTCTTGAGTTTTCCAGAATCAGCTTGGGGCAAAAGCGTCTCTAGCCCTATGAACTTCTCCATTTCTGAAGCTTTGGTATGGGGAAGTGCAAAACAGTGTTTGCTGTCCTAGGGTAACTTTCTATGAGCCAATCTTATGTCAGATCAGGCAAACAGACTCTTCTCAAATCATAAAAAGGAAGCTCTTTCAGTAGGAAGAGAATTAATGAAATTTTGGCTGTTACATTTTGATTAAAAGTGTGTTTCCTGGAGCTGAGGAATGTATGCGTTTGTTAAAAAGTTGACAATAAGGATGGCAGAACTGATGTTGCTGTAGCTTACATTGCTTTTGTTTGCATGTAGAAGCCATGACTGGCCTAACAGAAGGCAAGGGAGCCCATCCTTCTGAAGTTTCTCTCAAGTGAAACATCAATGGGGCTGTTCAGTGGTTGGGGGGGTGCTTCCCAAGTTTGACATAAAAACTAACACAAATCTACTAACACAAATCTAGATTTCCTCAATGTTGTGTTATGAGAGATATTTCTACCTTGGTTTTCTCTTACCCAGAAAGACCACCTGCATTGCACTTCTAGAACCTTTTTATTTTAGAGAGGAACAGACCCAGATGGGTAGGTGAGTGTATTTTATTACATTCTGCAGAATCATTGCAAGCTAGGCAGATTTTGTGATGCATGACGGTAGTTGCCTCTTGATGAGCCCAGGACATGTGCGTAATTGTATTTTGCCAGTTTTGTGATTTGGGAAAGCACCCGCGGGATCAGTATTATTAGCATGTCTCAAACTGAATGGGCCACTTTCTCTCAGCACATAGATTGCCTCAAAAACCACCAGCACAAGGATCCAGAGGCTTGGTTCAGACTTAATTTCAATTATATTTCTCTCTTCATTTGAAAGAGGGTGGCTGTTTCCTATACTGTACAGAGGTTTGTTAATCTTTTAAAATGCAAAAATGTCCACTTAAATTGGATACTTACAAAGAAGTTTGGTTAGACAGAACTTTTTATTTCCCTAAAAGTTGATCTCCTGGTTGGTTTCTTGGGAGAGAGAAGCTGAATGTTCTGGTTGGATTTTGAATGCTAATTGCTTGTTGTTACCAATGTTAAGAAATGGACTTGTAACAGGACCAGATGCAAACTTTATTTGGCTTTCAAGTTATCACCGATTCCCATAGCATGATTGTTGTTGTTTTTCTTTTACTTTCTCCAGTTGTTCACACTAATGAAATCAAGAACTGCAGACACAGACATAAGTCTTATAAATACAGTCTAACAGGCAGAGTAGATGTAATTTGTTTGGTTGGCATCCAGCCACCCAAGCTAACTGACCCTACTGTAGGATTTATAACACTCACCAAAACAAAATCTGGGTTTGGTTTCAGAATCTTTGCAAAGAAGCCCAATGGCAGCTGACAGGTGGCAATACATATACTCTTGAAAGACGAAAACGTAAGAAACCTTTAATCCTGGTCCTAGTTGACCCATAGATGGAGAACTCACAACAGTGGAATTTGTCATTTCTGGTTCTTCTGTTCCTGTAGATAAGGTGTCTAGGTTTTTAAAACATAGATTGTACATTGATTGGGGTCAGGGAGTATCCATACTGTAAATCACTTTTTTAAAAATTAACCTCATCCCTTTCAGTCCTGTCACCGCTTCTTGTTCAAGTACAAAAGCCTTTCCAAAATCCAGTGTGACACTTTTAATGACCAGTCCAGAACACATTGTTACTGCATATAACATGTATATATAGAACACAGTTTCTTTAAGTATGAAGAGTACAAGTGGATAAAAACTGAGTCAAAGAGTCACCAGATTATTATTTTAAAAAAATTAACTGACATTTTATATTGTGTCCCTTAAAAGACTTTGTTTAAACTGAAATATGAATTGAATGAAAAAAAAAATAATGAAGTCTACACTTGTCTCTTAAAATTGAACAGATGCTTTGTCAAATACACAGAATTAAAGCCTGCTGTATTTCCTGCTACAGGAAAAAAGTGGAGAAAATATTTTACTTGTGAGGTCAAGTACTGTAAATATGTTATCATAGGTCATTTATTGTATAGTATTATTGCAAACCATAAATATTTAAATTGTTTTTTAAGTGTTTTTAAATTTGTATATTTGTATGTTTGTTTGTAATGTTTTTAATTGTTGTAAACCACCCAGAGAGCTTTGGCTATGGGGCAGTATACAAATGCAATCAATCAATCAATCAATCAATATTCTGACCGGATGGTGGATGTCCAACCTGTCCTGGATGGGGTTGCACTCCCCCTGAAGGAGCAGGTTCGTAGCTTGGGGGTTCTCCTAGAATCATCTCTGTCACTTGAGGCTCAGGTAGCCTCAGTGGCACAGAGTGCCTTCTACCAACTTCGGTTGGTGGCCCAACTATGTCCCTATCTGGACAGGGATAACCTGGCTTCAGTTGTCCATGTTCTGGTAACCTCTAAATTAGATTACTGCAATGCACTCTACGTGGGGCTGCCTTTGAAGACTGTTCGGAAACTGCAGCTTGTGCAAAATGCAGTGGCCAGATTGGTAACAGGAACCAGATGGTCTGAACATATAAAACCGATTCTGGCCCGCTTGCACTGGCTGCCTTTATGTTTCTGAGCTCGATTCAAGGTGCTGGTATTGACCTATAAAGCCTTACACGGCATGGGACCACAATACCTGATGGAACGCCTCTCCTGATACGAACCTACCCGTACACTACGTTCAAGATCAAAGGCCCTCCTCCGGGTGCCTACTCCGAGGGAAGCTTGGAGAATGGCAACAAGGGAGAGGGCCTTCTCAGTGGTGGCCCCCAAATAATGGAATGATGTTTCTGACAAGGTGCACCTGGCACCAACACTGTTATCTTTTCGGCACCAGGTCAAGACTTTCCTCTTCTCCCAGACATTTTAGCATATGTTCTATATTGTTTTAAATTTTTAAATTGTGTTTTAAATTGTTTTTAAAAGATGTATTTTAAATTGTATATTTGTTTTTAGTTATTGTAAACCGCCCAGAGAGCTTTGGCTATGGGGCGGTATACAAGTTTAATAAATAAATAAATAAATAAATCTGAAAGGCTATTCAGGAGAGTCCCTTTAAGATCAACAGAAGATGAATGTAGAAATCTCAGTATCGTATGTATAAAATCATACATGGTTTCGGTTTGGTCAGGCAGCACATTTGTTGTGCACTGTCCCACCTTTTGGAGGGAGCTCATACGCAGCTGTTTTATTCTTTCTCATTGAAATGAATGGAAGCCAATTACTTCTACAGTAGGGCCCTGCTTATACGGTGGGTTAGGGACCAGGCCCCCGCCGTAAAGTGGAAATCGCCGTAAAGCAGAACCCATGGACTATAATGGGGCCGTCACGCGAAAATGTCGCAAAATGCCGTAAAATCGCAAAATCGGCTTTAAAAGGGGGAATTCCCTCCACCGCATTAGCGGAACGCCAGAATGCGAAGTGCCGGTAAGCGGGGCCCTACTGTATAAGGAAATAAAGCTGCTGAACTTAAGAGCATCTATAGGGCAGGTTGGCAAGTTTTGCCTAGTCACAAACACAAGCGACTACAACTATTTTATATTATCTCCCAGAAACTGTTATCTCCATTGACATCAATGGAGAAAAATAAATCCAGCCATCACACTGACAGGCACTTTGCCTATTGCATACATTGTCTTTTGAAAATCAAATTTTCTGTATTTGCCATGACTGTCTGTTGTATTTTGTTTGCCTTTTATAGTTTCTGATGGCTGATGCTTGTATAGTAGGGCAATATATCCAATGGAACGTATGGTACTATGCGTGCTGCCATTAAGTGTTGGAAAAATAATTATTAAAGCCTAAAATCAAGTGGTTTGTTTGCATATGGAAAACCAGACTATTATAAATTAAAAAATAAAGATAGCCAGATATTGTTCTAAAATTGAAATATAACTGCCTTTAAAAAATGCTCACCCAAGGGTGAACCCTAAGCCCTTAGAGAAAGGCATTCCATAGTTGTGAGCCAGCTACTTGAGGAAAACTGTCTATACATGATATGCACTCTGGCCCTGCAAAGGTGGTACACCACCCATAGTGGTGCTTAGAGGTATGCCATTGATTTTAATAGACAATGGAAATAGACAATGCAAAGAAGGCTCATTTGCAATGAGAATGTTACTAAACCATTCTCAGGCTTTAAACATTGCTCCATCATGTCCTCGTGTTTAGGGGGCATGAGCTGTTTGCAGGTGATGCCGTAATGTTGTTCACTGCTTTTTCTGTCATCTCATTCTATTCCATGTTGACCTATGCCTCCTACCTCTTTCCCCGCCTCTCCTTTCAGAATTTGCTGTTTTGTGGGCTTTGCCACAGCTTGAACTTTTACCCTGTAGTCCATTTACTGGCCTTAGAAAGTCAATGCCCAACTAATGAAAGAGCGGTGGCATTTAATTGCAGAGCTGGTGGGCTCCATATCCCATTAATCCTTTGTTTATGTCCTACATTTCTCACATCATAGAACACTGGACAATAAAAAGAGAATATTATTTCCTTGCATAGTGGCATGTGGAGGTTCTCTTGCCTGTTGTGTGGAAGCAACTGAAGAAACAATACCAGCTGAGATAGCTACAGCTTTTGTACATTTTTTTTAAAGTGAAAAGCTGGTTGAATTGGGAACTGGAATGAAGAGGAGAGAGAATTCTTTACATCTTAAAATGGAATTGTCCTGCTTTGGGAGAAGAAAGGGACGGTCCACAGAAAGCTGTTTTGACCCACCACAACAGACATTCTTTGAACAGCTGCAGCTGTGTTAATTCTCTTGTTATCTGACCTGGCCAAGCACTGTGTGTAATTTAAAATGACAACAGTCTGGTTGAAGGAGCCATTTTTGCTCATGCTAGCACTGTGGAACATATGGCCTACCTTCTCTTTTGAATTTATTTTCTCAAAATGTCTTTTCTATACTCCCTCACTCTAATCTGTTTAAGAGAACTTCTTTTTGGATTGGGAACAATGGCTGTCCAAATGTTGTTGGACTTGAACTCTCATCACCCCCAGTCAGCATATCCAAAGGTCAGGGAAAATAGTAGTTGTAATCCAACAACATCTAGAGGGTCATATGTTCCCAGTCTCTGATCTAGTGGCTCTCTTCTTTGGTTCAAATAAGCAGGTTTCTTTGCTCACCAGGGAGCGCCTTTGTGAAGAATGGTGGCATTTCTATTGCTACTTCTCCACCTCTACATAAAAGTTGCTGTAGAATCTGTAGCTTATGGCCAGAGTGGTCCCCACTTAGAATTAAGGACATAACAAACTTGTTTCCAACCAAATGAAGAGTCATGGTCCTGGCAAGTGACCTGGTTGATATTTCATGCCTGTTACTCTCAGAATTACTTTTAAAACTCATCAACTAGATTAGGCCAACCAATTTCATTGCACCCAGTAGAAAGAAATTCTGTGGGAACAGTCAAGAATAAGGCTGACATACAGTGCCTTGCAAAAGTAATCAGACCCCTGCCTAATGCTCTCATATTACTGAATTACAAATGGTACATTGTAATTTTGTTCTGTATGATATTTTATTTTGAAACACTGAAACTCAAATCAATTATTGTAAGGTGACATTGGTTTTATTTTGGGAAATGTTTGTAAGAAACATAAAAAACTGAAACATGTTGCTTGTATAAGTACTCAATCCCTGTGCTATGGAAGCTCCCAATTTACAGAGATGAAAGAAATTGCCCTATTGAGGACACAGTTACCTTACCATTGGCCTCCACCTGTGAACCATTATAGTTGCTGTCACGTTATTATTTATTAATTTATTATTATTATTATTATTATTATTTGATTTATATCCTGCCCTTCCTCCCAGCAGGAGCCCAGGGCAGCAAACAGAAACACTAAAAACACTTTAAAACATCATAAAAGACCTTAAAATACATTAAAACAAAACAACATTAAAAACATTTTTTTAAAAAGCTTTAAAAACATCTTTTTTTAAAAAATGGTTTAAAAACGTATTAAAGAAAATATATTAAAAGCAATTATAACAGACGCAGACTGGGATAGGTCTCAGCTTAAAAGGCTTGTTGAAAGAGGAAAGTATTCAAAAGTTGCCGAAAAGATAGCAGAGATGGCGCCTGCCTAATATTTAAGGGGAGGGAATTCCACAGGGTAGGTGCTGCCACACTAAAGGTCCATTTCCTATATTGTGCAGAATGAACCTCCTGATAAGATGATATCTGCAGGAGGCCCTCACCTGCAGAGCGCAGTGATCGACTGGGCATATAAGGG
Organism: Rhineura floridana; assembly: GCF_030035675.1. Taxonomy (NCBI): domain Eukaryota; kingdom Metazoa; phylum Chordata; class Lepidosauria; order Squamata; family Rhineuridae; genus Rhineura; species Rhineura floridana. Next base: position 162,844,359 of record NC_084481.1, on the reverse strand, counting down.
ATAAGATGGTCTTTCAGGTATCCTGGTCCCGAGCTATATAGGGCTTTGTACACCAAAACTAGAACCTTGAATTTGGCCCAGTAGCAAATGGGCAGCCAGTGCAATTCTTTCAGCAGCGGGGTGACATGTTGGCGATACCCTGCCCCAGTGAGCAGTCTCGCCGCTCCATTTTGCACCAGCTGCAGCTTCTAGACCACCCTCAAGGGCAGCCCCACATAGAGCGCATTACAGTAATCCAGCCTGGAGGTTATATTGTCAGGATAAAAACCCCACTGTTGAAGGATCATTGGTCAGGCTGTGGATCTGAAGGAAAATGAAGACCAAAGAGCATTCTACAAAAGTGAGAGATAATGTAATACAAATGCATAAATTAGGAAAAGGGTACAAAATAATATCCAAGTGTTTGGATACCCCAGTGAGCACAGTTGGATCAATAATCAGGAATTGGAAGCTGCATCACACCACCCAGGCACTGCCAAGAAAAGGCCGTCCCTCAAAACTCAGCACTCGAACAAGAAGGAGTCTTGTGAGAGAAGCCACCAAGAGGCCAACAAACACTTTGAAGGAGCTACAGAGTTAAGTGGCTGGGAGTGAAGTAATGGTGCACCAATAAACCATATCAAGAATGATAGAATAGTAGAGTTGGAAGGGGCCTATAAGGCCATCAAGTCGAACCCCCTGCGCAATGCAGGAATCCAAATCAGAGCTCTTCATAACACTGGCCTGTATGGGAGGGTGGCAAGAAAGAAGCCATTACTCAAAAAGTACCATCTAAAAGCATGTCTAGAGTTTGCCAGAAAGCATGAAAATGCCCCAGCTGTGATGTGGGAAAAGGTTTTGTGGTCAGATGAGACCAAGATAGAGCTTTCTGGCCAAAACTCAAAGCACTGTGTGTGGTGCAAACCTAACACTGCCCATGCCTCAAGACACACCATCCCTACAGTGAAGTATGGTGGTGGCAGCATCATGCTGTGGGGATGCTTCTTATCAGCAGGGACTAGGCATCTTGTTAAAATCGAAGGAAGAATGAATGGAGCAAAATACAGGGAAATACTGCAGGAGAACCAGCTTCAGTCCACTTAAAAACTGAAGCTAGGGAGGAAATTCACTTTTCAGCAGGACAATGATCCCAAGCACAAGGCCAAAGCAACATTGGAGTGGCTCAAGAACAAAAAATGTGAATGTCCTACAGTGGCCCTGTCAGTCCTGATCTCAATCCCATTGAGAATCTGTGGCGCTATTTGAAAATTGTGGTCCACAAGCGACGTCCAACCAACCTGGAGCGAATCTGCCGAGAAGAATGGGGCAAAATCCCTTCAACACTGTGTGCAAACTTGGTACATACCTACCCCAAAAGACTTAAAGCTGTTATTGCAGTGAAAGGTGGCTCTACCAGATATTAATGTGTGGGGGTTGAATACTTATGCAAGCAACATATTTTTTATGTTTCTTTCAAACATTTCCCAACATAAAACCAACCTTACAATTATTGATTTTGAGTTTCAGTGTTTCAAAATAAAATATCATACAGAATGAAATAACAATTACTTTTTGTAATTCAGTAATATGAGAGCATTGGTCAGGGGTCTAATTAATTTGGCAAGGCACTGTATTTGTCTACTTCTTTCTTATTTAATGTAGATGGCTTTCCAACCTACTAATTACCTCTATACTGCATCAGGAGAAAGGGCTTCTATAAGTAGCAAGGCTTTGAGATGTGGCATAAATCTTTGAGCAGACAAGATCATGAACACACCAAACATTCTGTGTATGTTTATTTAGTGATGCCACATACAGTTGGGACCCGCAAAGTGCTGCAGGGTGGGTCCAATTCCAGTCAGTTTGACACACCCTTTTCCAGCCACACCATTCCATTCCTTTTTCCAGTCGGTTTTCAGCCCCCCCCCCTTCAGTCAGTCAATGTTCTATGGCCATTGAAGTCTCATTGGACTGTTTTTGGAGGTACCTGCCCATTGTTTGTAGTCCTACAAAACTTGGAGTTACTGCAAGTCTCCCTCCTGTGCATGGGTGGTGCCATTTTTTTGGTCCCGTTTATGTTAGCACACAAAGATTTCCTGTTGGAAATAGAGAGAATGATGGTACATGAAGCTGGTTATTCAAAGCAAGGGCAAAAGATATGATGGCCACAAACCCTTATTTGCACATCAATTAAACCATTGTTTTAAATAAACTCCAGTTTAGGGTGTATGAAATGTGTGCATACCCACACATTTTGAAATCATTTGTTTTGAGGGAGTTGTCTTGCTAGACATGGGGGTATTTGTGCGTGGGAGTGAGACATGTGCATGATGTGGAATATTTGATGTGACTCCTTATCCTACAAGATAATTGCCTTCAACAAGAGGTGGCCTGTAAACCAGCTGGCAAGAGGGCAGAGATGTGCAAGTTGGACAGATTTCAGGAGGACTTTCCGGGATCATGGTTGCTTCAGACAGAAGATGGGGGGCTAGCGCAGGTCTGTAGAGAGCTATGTTGTGAAGGAAGGAAGACAATAGTGTTGATAGTGTTTTAGGTATGAATAGAACTTCTAAAGAATTATGTTTCATTCTTCCTGGTATGACTTGTATGGCAAATTATGCATCCAGGCTTCTAGACTGCTGAGAATACACTGGCTGCTGAGAATCCAGAAGTTTGCTGTGCTTAATGTACAATTGAAGAGTGACTGGATAGGAGATTGATAATATTTCTAAAGTTTCATATTGACATGTTCAAAATTTGCAGCTGCAGAGCAAAGTCTCTTGGACAAAAATATTTTGTTGACACATGGCTTCCTGGAGAATGGGCTAACAGAATGTTCAGGTACATCTGAGCTGTTTCAGAGAGCTGCCTTCTAGCAAAGCCCATCTTAATCTGAAAGAGAAAAGATTGGGGACCCTTTGGGGCATCTGGAGTCAAACCATATTGGTAGGCCATCTTTTGTTAACGGGGGTTTTTTTTGCTACTGCTGTATTTGGATAGTAGATAAAGGAAAGATTGTAGTGTTTTGAGCTGTCAGGTTGGGACATTTCAACAGCTGTAAACTGCATCCACAGCAGTTTTTCTTTAAAAAAGGAAACCCCCAAAACCTCTTTAATTTCCATCACTGTGAAGTACAAAGAGAATATTTCATTTGACTGTTCCAGTTCTGCCGCTGCGCAGTGCATAGCTGGAAGCTTCAACAGCAACAGTCTTAAAGAAGAGGCTTAAAAATTATATTCTCTCTTCAAGTAAAATATTTCATAACATTTCCCTTGCTTTCCTTTCACCAGTGTGTGATCTATGTTGCCAGCAGTGAATATTGTGATGTGATTAATTTAGGGATTTATGACAAAAGGAGTGTAATTTTGTAATCTGGCTTTCAAAACCAGTGCTACAACAAAGAATTAGTTTCTCTAGTAACAGAGGTGATCTAACGCAGCCAATTGCTAAGCAGTGCTGGAGAAATTGCTCCTTGTTGTTTTGCTAACCTAAGGGTTGGCTGGTTTAGATTTTACTAAATAACTTGGTGAGGTTGGGATCTGTAGTAGAACACGGGGTTCATGGAGTATCTGAGGCCTGACTGAATGTATTGGGCCTATGAGTTGATGAGCGCTAATATCCTCCATCTGCAGTGCAGCTTTAGTAGTCAGGCTGATGCTGTCAGTAGATGTTTAACATACTTTTCAGAAAAGGAACTGAACGTAGCTTTTCAAAATGCTGTTAAGGAGAAATTAATGTCAATTTCTACATGAAACAGTTACTGAGGTTGCTGAGCATAATGTGACAGATAATGCTTCTGTGACATCACGTTTCATCCTATCTTGAATCCAGAGCTTGGAAGATTACTTTTAAAAAGTAATAAATTACAGTTACAATTACTTGGCCCAAAAGCAGTAATTACCGTTACAATTACAATTGCTCTGAAAGTAACTGATTACTTTACTTTTTCTCAAAAGTAATCACTACAATTACATTTCAGTTACTTTTTTAAAAAAACTCCTACAAGGTGCTGGCCTTGGCTGCTGCACATCTAAGAAGCCTAAAACAATATTAAAAATAAACACACACACACAGGGGGTAGTAGAATAAAAAAAATTATCCTTAAGATTAACACAATGGCATAACAGAATCTCACATCCCCCCAAGCAATGAAGATACCCCAACTCTTGAAATCAGATTTTACACTTGAAATGCTTTTATAATATGTTTCTGTTATGTCTCAAAAGAACAAGATGCTCAAAGAGCATGTCAGACAAGGAATGTCTTTTTACAGTCATTACATTGCCACCAGTACTGAACAGGCGTTCTACTGCGGCGCTTGAAGGCATGCCTGTGTTGTGCTGCAAAAAACACTGCAGCACACGTGGAAAGCCATGGAGTGATGACACTTCCCTGCTGGGAGACCTCAGGTACCTCACCAGTTCCTCCTCAGCAGTGTCCACTGCTGACTTCTTGCCCTGGGGCAGAAAGTTAAAGAAGTCATCTTCTAAGTCATCTCCTTCCTGGTCTTTATCTGAAGACTGATCACTGTCCTCATTAAGTACACCCATCTTTATTTCAGCTTTCAACAAGGCTTCCATTGTGTATCTAAGAAAGAGAGAGGATATGTTAACACATATATGTTAGGAAACCATCATCTGCTCTTCATTTCCTGATGCTTGTCATGTCCCCTGGTTCAGGGTCCAGCCTGAGCCTGTGAATGATGACATGGAAGGTAGGAAGGTGACCAAGTCACCACACTCATGGGGCAGCACAGCAGACCCTTAAGGATTACCTGCAGCAACCCAGGGTTGTGATGAGGAGCCCCAGGAAGAAAAGGCCCAGCCCCTGCCTACCACCTTAAGCCCTCTGATGCCTCCCTTGAGACAACATTTCCCTTGGAGTAATCCACCCAAAGGGCTTCCCTAATGTTCTTACTTGTTGGTATGGGTGGTGGCCTGACACGATTCCAGCTGATCTAGTTTGAAGCGAGGGTGTATGCAGGCTGCCAGAAGAAGCAGATCCCTGCCAGATCCCTACCTCTCAAGGGTTGTCTGCTGCTGCTTCAGCATTTTGGGAGGAGGGGTGTCATGCATTGGTTCAGGAAGGCCACGTCTCCTTGCCTTTATTGCTTCTTCAATTGCTCTCAGCTTCTCAGGGTGTGCCCTCTGAGGAAGAAGAACAAAGCATGAATCCAAGAAAAAATGGAAGAGGAACTTCACAATTTAAGCATAAATAGACAATGGACACTCTTTGAGGACCAGCATGACAAAGGCTTACCTCAAAATGTTTCTTCACATTGGATGAGGAGGAAACAGCTGATCTCAGATTTTTGATCCTTGGAAGGCAGTAATTGCATCGTACAACAACATTTTTCCCACTCTGGCTCACAAATGTACAAGCTTTCTCAAAGCCAAACCATGGTACTTGCTGTTCTGCAGATGTGGCTGTGGGCAACTGGCACTGCTTCATGCCCTCCTCCTCCTCGTGCACAGGGCCTCCTTTCTGAACCTCACTTTCTAGTTTTGCCTCCTCAGGATCAACAAGCTGTGACGCAAGTGGCCGCACTAACTGACTGCTGCTTTCAGCAGCAAAACCTGCAACAGGCGTGTCTGTAATAAACAAGAGATAATGCTTCTATATGGGTGAACTTCAGCTGTGATGTGCCCCCATCTCTTCCCCATGCTGCAAGATGCCCCAGTCAGAGTGGAAGTAAGCAGGTCGATAGCACAATTAAAAGAGATCCTATTTGCATCATTTTTGCTCACTGAATAACCCTGCCTGGGCCAGTCTAACCTACTATCTCACAGGGTTGTTGTGAGAACAAAATGAGACTAGGGTTCAAATCCCCACATAGCCATGAAGCTCACTGAGTGACCTTGGGCCAGTCACTGCCTCTCAGCCTCATGAAAACCCTATTCATAGGGTCACCATAAGTTGGAATCAACTTGAAGGCGGTACATATATTTTTAATTTTGAATATGATGATTATGATAATAAATATGCAGCATTTCAAATTAATTCTGTATGAGAAGCATTCCATGCCAAGCTTGGAAAACCAAGGATGAGGTATAAAATGTAGACAAAAATACTTTTGACAAAATGCCGTTTATATTTTATATATATGAGCCTGGGTAGGGAACATTTAATCTAGCCTACTTGCTTTCAGCAAGAAGGGTTAAGTGCCTTCAGGCTAGGGCAGTCACCAGAAGGCCACAGCAGAGACAAAGGAGCCTAGTGTTGTGGAGATGTTAGATGGGAGCTTTGGGGAGTAAAGATGGAGGCTCCTGAAGGCTGCAATTCTAAGCACACTTACTAAGGGATTAAGCCCCATAGAACTCAACAGGACTGACTTCTAAGTAGATATAGTTTGGACTGTGCTGTTGGTAAACCTTGACTAGGGTTCTTCTGCAAAGACATCCATATCCAAGCAGGGTTGGCAACCCCCTGCCTGGAATACCCTGCCCATATCTTTTAATGTGGCTGCTCCAAATGTTTTTACAGATTTGACCCTTTACTTCAGAAAGAGGTCTGAAAAATGAGTAAGAGTAAGAAGTATCTTTTAAAATTGTTCTTTTCAATTCACTCTTGAATGAACATCATACCTAGGGCAGATCCACACCATTCCTTTAAAGCACATTCAACACCCATTTGAAGCACATGTATCCCACCACAGAATCATGGGAACTGCAGTTTGTTAAGAGTGGTGAGAACTATAACTGTGAGGGGGAAATGACACTTCCCAGAATTCTTTAGGGGAAGTCATGCGCTTTAAATGCGAGTTGGATGTGCTTTACACATATTGTGTGAATCCGCTTAATAAATTTTGCCTGCATGTAAATTGTTTTAATTAATTTTTCAAAATGAAAATAAGCTATAAAGTGTAGTGGGTGACCATGGGCTACTCACCATTTCTCAGCCTATCTGCTCCTCAGGATGAAAACAATGGAGAACCATGACTACCCCAAGGCATACTTAAAATGTAAAGGAAGTATTGTACAACCATAGTATGCAATTGGATACTTATAGGGACACAGCATGACAAAACTGGGTGGAAGTAAAAGTTCTACACTTAGGAAAAAGAAACCAAATGCACAGTTATAAGATGGGGGATACTTGGCTCAGCAGTACGACATGCAAGAAGGATCTTGGAATTGTTGTTGATCACAAGCTGAATATGAGCCAACAGTGTGATGTGGCTGCAAAAAAGGCAAATGCTATATCAGGCTGCATTAACAGAAGTATAGTTTCCAAATCATGTGAAGTATTAGTTCCCCTCTATTCAGCACTGGTTAGGCCTCATCTTGAGTGCTGTGTCCAGTTCTGGTCTTTGCACTTCAAGAAGGATGCAGACAAACTGGAACAGGTTCAAAAGAGGGCAACAAGGATGATCAGGGGACTGGAAACAACGCCCTATGAGGAGAGACTGAAGGAACTGGGCATATTTAACCTGGAGAAGAGAAGACTGAGGGGAGATATGATAGCACTCTTCAAGTACTTGAAGGGTTGCCACACAGAGGAGGGCCAGGATCTCTTCTCAATGATCCCAGAGTGCAGGACACAGAATAATGGGCTCAAGTTGCAAGAAGCCAGATTTCGACTGGACATCAGGAAAAGCTTCCTAACTGTTAGAGCCATACAACAATGGAACTAATTACTAGAGAGGTAGTGGGATCTCCTACACTGGAGGCATTCAAGAGGCAGCTGGACAGCCATCTGTCGGGAATGCTTTGATTTGGATTCCTGCATTGAGCAGGGGGTTGGACTTAAGAACATAAGAACATAAGAAGAGCCTGCTGGATCAGGCCAGTGGCCCATCTAGTCCAGCATCCTGTTCTCACAGTGGCCAACCAGGTGCCTGGGGGAAGCCCGCAAGCAGGACCCGAGTGCAAGAACACTCTCCCCTCCTGAGGCTTCCAGCAACTGGTTTTCAGAAGCATGCTGCCTCTGACTAGGGTGGCACAGCACAGCCATCACGGCTAGTAGCCATTGATAGCCCTGTCCTCCATGAATTTGTCTAATCTTCTTTTAAAGCCATCCAAGCTGGTGGCCATTACTGCATCTTGTGGGAGCAAATGCCATAGTTTAACTATGCGCTGAGTAAAGAAGTACTTCCTTTTGTCTGTCCTGAATCTTCCAACATTCAGCTTCTTTGAATGTCCACGAGTTCTAGTATTATGAGAGAGGGAGAAGAACTTTTCTCTATCCACTTTCTCAATCCCATGCATAATTTTATACACTTCTATCATGTCTCCTCTGACCCGCCTTTTCTCTAAACTAAAAAGCCCCAAATGCTGCAACCTTTCCTCGTAAGGGAGTCGCTCCATCCCCTTGATCATTCTGGTTGCCCTCTTCTGAACCTTTTCCAACTCTATAATATCCTTTTTGAGATGAGGCGACCAGAACTGTACACAGTATTCCAAATGCGGCTGCACCATAGATTTATACAACGGCATGATGATATCGGCTGTTTTATTTTCAATACCTTTCCTAATTATCGCTAGCATGGAATTTGCCTTTTTCACAGCTGCCGCACACTGGGTCGACATTTTCATCGTGGTGTCCACTACAACCCCGAGGTCTCTCTCCTGGTCGGTCACCGCCAGTTCAGACCCCATGAGCGTATATGTGAAATTAAGATTTTTTGCTCCAATATGCATAATTTTACACTTGTTTATATTGAATTGCATTTGCATTTTTCCGCCCATTCACTCAGTTCGTTGAGATCTTTTTGGAGCTCTTCACAATCCCTTTTTGTTTTAACAACCCTGAACAATTTAGTGTCGTCAGTAAACTTGGCCACTTCACTGCTCACTCCTAATTCTAGGTCATTAATGAACAAGTTGAAAAGTACAGGTCCCAATACCGATCCTTGAGGGACTCCACTTTCTACAGCCCTCCATTGGGAGAACTGTCCGTTTATTCCTACTCTCTGCTTTCTGCTTCTTAACCAATTCCTTATCCACAAGAGGACCTCTGCTCTTATTCCATGACTGCTAAGCTTCCTCAGAAGCCTTTGGTGAGGTACCTTGTCAAATGCTTTTTGAAAGTCTAAGTACACTATGTCCACTGGATCACCTCTATCTATATGCTTGTTGACAGTCTCAAAGAATTCTGATAGGTTACTGAGACAGGACTTTCCCTTGCAGAAGCCATGCTGGCTCTGCTTCAGCAAGGCTTGTTCTTCTATGTGCTTAGTTAATCTAGCTTTAATAATACTTTCTACCAGTTTTCCAGGGACAGAAGTTGAGCTAACTGGCCTGTAATTTCCGGGATCCCCTCTGGATCCCTTTTTGAAGATTGGCGTTACATTTGCCACTTTCCAGTCCTCAGGCACGGAGGAGGACCCAAGGGACAAGTTACATATTTTAGTTAGCAGATCAGCAATTTCACATTTGAGTTCTTTGAGAACTCTCGGGTGGATGCCATCCGGGCCCGGTGATTTGTCAGTTTTTATATTGTCCATTAAGCTTAGAATTTCCTCTCTCGTTACCACTGTTTGTCTCAGTTCCTCAGAATCCCTTCCTGCAAATGTTAGTTCAGGTTCAGGGATCTGCCCTCTATCTTCCACTGTGAAGACAGATGCAAAGAATTCATTTAGCTTCTCTGCAATCTCCTTATCGTTCTTTACACCTTTGACTCCCTTACCATCCAAGGGTCCAATCGTCTCCCTAGATGGTCTCCTGCTTTGAATGTATTTATAGAATTTTTTGTTGTTGGTTTTTATGTTCTTAGCAATGTGCTCCTCATATTCTTTTTTAGCATCCCTTATTGTCTTCTTGCGTTTCTTTTGCCAGAGTTTGTGTTCTTTTTTATTTTCTTCATTCGGACAAGACTTCCATTTTCTGAAGGAAGACTTTTTGCCTCTAAGAGCTTCCTTGACTTTGCTCGTTAACCATGCTGGCATCTTCTTGGCCCTGGCAGTACCTTTTCTGATCTGCGGTATGCACTCCAGTTGAGCTTCTAATATAGTGTTTTTAAACAACTTCCAAGCATTTTCGAGTGATGTGACCCTCTGGACTTTGTTTTTCAGCTTTCTTTTTACCAATCCCCTCATTTTTGTGAAGTTTCTTCTTTTGAAGTCAAATGTGACCATGTTGGATTTTCTTGGCAATTGGCCAGTTACATGTATGTTTAATTTAATAGCACTGTGGTCACTGCTCCCAATCGGTTCAACAACACTTGCATCTCGCACCAGGTCCCGGTCCCCACTGAGGATTAAGTCCAGGGTTGCCGTCCCTCTGGTCGGTTCCATGACCAACTGGTCTAGGGAATAGTCATTTAGAATATCTAGAAACTTTGCTTCTTTGTCATGACTGGAACACATATGCAGCCAGTCTATGTCTGGGTAGTTGAAGTCACCCATTACTACCACATTTCCTAGTTTGGATGCTTCCTCAATTTCATATCACATCTCAAGGTCTCCCTGAGCATTTTGATCAGGGGGACGATAGATCGTTCCCAGTATTAAGTCCCTCCTGGGGCATGGTATCACCACCCACAACGATTCTGTGGAGGAGTCTGCCTCTTTTGGGGTTTCGAGCTTGCTGGATTCAATGCCTTCTTTCACATATAGAGCGACTCCGCCACCAATACGTCCTTCCCTGTCCTTCCGATATAGTTTATATCCAGGGATAACTGTATCCCACTGGTTTTCTCCATTCCACCAGGTCTCCGTTATGCTCACTATATCAATGCTCTCCTCTAAGACCAAGCACTCCAGTTCTCCCATCTTGGTTCGCAGGCTCCTAGCATTAGCGTACAGGCACTTGTAAGCAGTGTCTCTCTTCAAGTGTCTTTGGCACTTGTGGTTAGGCCTGTGGTAATTTTGCCCCTGCTCTCACAATGCCTACTTCTAGGCCTACCCCTTTTAAAATTTCATCATTTCTTTGGTTTTTATCCCAGGGGGGAGGTTTATTCCGAACCGGACCTTTCTCAGCTCCTGTCGGGTTTCCCCCCTCAGTCAGTTTAAAAGCTGCTCTGCCACCTTTTTAATTTTAAGTGCCAGCAGTCTGGTTCCATTCTGGTTCAAGTGGAGCCCGTCCCTTTTGTACAGGCCCGGCTTGTCCCAAAATGTTCCCCAGTGCCTAACAAATCCAAACCCTTCCACCCGACACCATCGTCTCATCCACGCATTGAGACTGCGAAGCTGAGCCTGTCTGGCTGGTCCTGCGCGTGGAACCGGTAGCATTTCAGAGAAAGCCACCTTGGAGGTCCTGGCTTTCAGCATCCTACCTAGCAACCTAAATTTTGCTTCCAGGACCTCACGGCTGCATTTCCCCATGTCGTTGGTGCCAACGTGCACCACGACCACTGACTCCTTCCCAGCACTGTCTACCAAACTATCTAAACGACGGGCGATATCCGCAACCTTCGCACCAGGCAGGCAAAACACCTTGCGGTCTACACGCCCATCACACACCCCACTGTCTATGTTCCTAATGATCGAATCACCCACTACAAGGATCCCTCCACCCCCTGGAGATATATCCTCGGCACGAGAGGATAGCTGCTCATCCCCCAAGGAATGGGTCCCTTCTAAGGGATCGTTTCCCTCTTCCTCAGCTGGATGCTGTCCTTCCCCGAGACCATCGTTCTCCATGATAGCAGGAGAGCTATCATCGTTGGAGTGGGACACAGCTATAACGTCCCTGAAGGCCTCCTCCACACACTTCTCTGCCTCTCTCAGCTTTTCCAGGTCTGCCACCTTGGCCTCAAGGAAATGAAGTCGTTCCCGGAGAGCCAGGAGCTCATTGCACCGAGAGCACACCCACGACTTCTGTCCAACAGGCAGATAGTCGTACATGCTGCAGGCGGTGCAAAACACTGGAAAGCCCCCACACCCCTGCTGGCTTCTTACCTGCATAGTTTTGTTTAAGGTTTATTACGTCAATGGGTTGGAGACTGCAGTTTAGTTGAGGTCAGGAAACAGACGGGCAGAGTGGGGGGCCCTGGCCTCCTCGCCCTGCTGCCGAACTCGCTCTGCTGCTTAACTCGCCTTGACGCTTTGTCAGCTGGGGCCTTGACTCGCTCTGCTGCTTAACTCGCCTTGACGCTTTGTCAGCTGGGGCCTTGACTCGCTCTGCTGCTTAACTCGCCTTGACGCTTTGTCAGCTGGGGCCTTGACTCGCTCTGCTGCTTAACTCGCCTTGACGCTTTGTCAGCTGGGGCCTTGACTCGCTCTGCTGCTTAACTCGCCTTGACGCTTTGTCAGCTGGGGCCTTGACTCGCTCTGCTGCTTAACTCGCCTTGACACTTTGTCAGCTGGGGCCTTGACGCTTCGTCAGCTGGGGCTCCCTCTAGCTCGTGGAGCAGGCTGATGGCCTTATAGGCCCCTTCCAACTCTACTATTCTATGAAAATATTTATATAAGCATGACTATCAAATATGTTTATTTATATAACCTGTAAAGATATTTATAGTGCAATCCTATGTTTGTTTACTCAGAAGCAAGTCCCAATGTATTCAATGGGGCTTACTCAACCAGGGAAAACTGCAGCCTCAAGTGATAAGGAACTTGTTCTTTTAACAAGTCCTTTAAGTTGAGAGCTTATCCCAGTCTGTGTTGAAATTGCTTTTTAATATGTTTTTAAACTTTTTCTTTAAAAAAATGTTTTTAAAGCTTTTAAAAATGTTTTTAAAGATGTTTTGTTTTAATATATTTTAAAGTCTGTTTTTATGATTTTTAAAGTGTTTTTAGTGCTTTTGTTTGCTGCCCTGGGCTCCTACTGGGAGGAAGGGTGGGATATAAATAAAATAATAAAAATAAATAAATAAACTTCATTCATTTTTTAAAAAAATGAGTATTAGTTTCCTACATAATAAAAACTGTGATAAACCCTGCCTAATTTCTTTAAAAATAGGGTTGGAGGGAGAGAGATTTACAACACAAACACAAGTCTGCACTTTACTCACAATCATGAAAGGGCGGGGTTGCAGCCAGAGCTTTGAAAAGTTACTTTAAACTACAACTCCCATCAGCCCCAGCCAGCATGGCCACTGGATTGGGCTGATGGGAGTTGTAGCTAGAGCATGATCTGTTTAAAAAAAAGTTGTGCGGGGGGGTGACGTTTTGGTGTATATCTCGGGAATTAGACCACCTAGAAACTTAATTTTTTTTAAAATTGAAGCGGAGAGTCCAGAGAGTAAGGGGTGGTAGCCAGAGAGCCGGAGCCCCCCCCAAAACCAGAGACTCCAGCCGAAAACACACACACCGGGGCACACACACACACAAATAATCGTCACTCACCTCCACAGCTCTTCGCCATTCTGCTGCAGCCTTCTTTCTCCTCCGTTGTTGTCCTTGCCCTGGCTTTTTCCTCCGGCGTCCATTTTTTCCTCTCAGAGTCAGACGCTAGCAGGCTCCCCCTGCCTATTCATCTCTTCCCTCGTGCCTCCTAACACAGATCACGAGGGAAGAGACAGTCTGCGCAGAGGTCCAATCAGTGTGAGGCACGTGTCTTGTGTTAACCAATCACAGCCAGGAGCTGACTTCCCCTTGTTCCCGCCCCCAAGTAACATCCAACCTAACGTGGAAACGTTAAAGTTGAAGCTGAAAAGCAGGGAAATTACTATTTGTTCCGTTACTTGCCAAATGTAATGGAATTACCCACTCGTTATTTAAAATTGTAACGAATTAAAAGTAACTCGTTAAAAATAACGAGTTACTTCCAAGCTCTGCTTGAATTCTGTACATATATAATTTCATTAAAACTGTTGCTATTGGTGTGTGTCTTGCTGTGAACTCACTGAAACGTCAACAGAATCCCTCTTTGAATATTGAATAAAGTGGTAGTTCAGATAGCTGTGATGTCGGCTTGTTTCCAGAATAGTTTGTAAAGCACAGTTTACGTGATGAGTATTGCTGTTCTGTGTTGTTAAAGGTGACCTTCAGATGTAAAATGCAAAAATCTATTATTATATCCATGTTTTCATGGCTTTACAGTAGCCAGAGTCAAAATGAGACAATTCTGTATGTAAGTTCAAAACCGAATTCTCCTGCTTCTCTTGTGTACCACACAGATTGCATATTACTAACAGATCCCTCATGTTGTTAATCTCAAATGTGAACACCCTCTGATCCAACACATAATTGCTTACAGTACAAAATGCTAACAGCTAACTGTTGCACCAACACAATTGTATTCTCCTAGATGAGGGGAAATAGGTATGGGAAGGCAAGATTTTGAATCATTATTTGTTATCTGTACACTCTGCCTATCCATCATCTGATGCCCAAGGCAGCTTACATAAAACCATTAAAAATATCAATAACAACAGTAAAAAAAACACAACGTAAAAACAGCAGGCAGTACAAAGCTAAAAACAATAGTAGCATCTCTCTTGGTATCTGCAAGTCTTTGTCATCATGCACCAGAGTGGCTTGCCCACTGAAGCTGAGTTGCTGTTCAGAACAGGGACTAGGATTTTGAGAAATGTGAGTTTCTAAAGGAAGAAACAGAGGCCATCCTGGTCCATATAATAATGTGTTGGTTCCCATGATCGCTAGTGAGCATACAAACCTGCTTTATATTTTGGGAAATTGCTTGCAAAAATATGTATGTTGGTCAAAACCATACAAAAATGTGTGTGTTAGTAGAAATTCTCACAAAACTGCTGACAAATTGTCATGTGGATTTTTTAAAAAAAATGCAAATTGCTGCACAGATGCGGAGAACTGAATTTAAGACCGGAAAGATGAGAAACTTAGAGAGCAGAAATTGTCCATCCACAGCTGGGATGTTCCAGTTTCAGATAAGCTGCAAACTTACTAGATGGCTTTAAACAAGACAGTTTCTGTCACTCTTCCATCTCTATCTGGAACTAAGCTCCATTGAAATCAATGGGACTTAATTTTGAGTAAACATGTTTAGGGTTGCACCCTTAGCTTTCTTCTGGTATGCTTGATTAAACATGTAGAATGTTGGTCAAGTTCTGTTTGAGTTATTAGTCACATATCTTCATGTGAATGACATAATATGAACATTCACTACTGCACAAACTTTGCAAGCTTGAAGAGAAGCAAATTAGAGCTTAATGGGTCTAGCAAGGCTGTTTTACAACTAGTTTCATTATTAAGAAGCAAGAACTTCCTACTGCAACTGTCTCAGGCCAGCACAGCTTTTATTCATACATTATGCTACTGTGGGTTTGTTGGTAGCCTGGAAAGTATAATGGCAGTAAATCAATTTAGAGCAAAACTGCATTGCCTCTGTACAAATGATTACTGTGGTAATAACCATTAAAGAAGAAAATATGAGCACGTTTGTTCATTTAAAACAGTTTTAAATTTTTAAAGGAAGAAAAACACACTGTGTTGAAACCCCTGCTTATTGATAGGTTTGTGTTGAATGCTTGCAACTTTCCTTTATTTTCTCTTAAAACTATCTTCTTGTTCCTGGGACTCTAATCCCATCCAGTTGAATGTTTCTGAATGCCAGTTGCTGGAAACCACAGGAAGAGTGGACTTAAGCTTAGGCACTGCTTGTGGGCTTCCCATAGGCATCTGGTTGGCCACTGTGAGAACAGGATGTTGGTCTAGATAGGCCATTGGCCTGATCCAGCAAGCTCTTCTTAGGTTCTTATGAAACGCTGTTGTAAATAAGATGATGTTACAATGCCATGTAGCCAGTACCACAAAGTCAAATCAGGATGAAGGCAATGCTTCCCTCACTCTGAATGGTGAATACTTTTCTCCCTGTTTCCAGCTCCTCCCAGTAAATCACGGGTGGGAAACCGGTAGTCCTCCGGATGTTGCTGGACTACAGATTCTGTCATCCTTGAACTTGGCTATACTGATGGGAGTATCATCATGGACGTCCCCAGGTCACTCATCTCTGCCATAAACATTGAAAAGGGGATGAAAATGTTTGGATGAAATTTTTTGCAAAAAGTGTCCCCCTCATCCCAATTTCAGCTTGGTTCTTTTCACTGCTCACATAAGCTGAGACCTCTACTGGTTTTTCTTGTTTAGTAGTAGAGGCTATACCACCTGGACTTGTATTGGCAAAACAAATGGTAACTGGTTGTTGCTTTGAGGACTTCCTTCAGCAATGTTGTTTGAATCCACGACTTCTTGGCTGTTTTCTTCATGATCCACAGATCTGGTCAGTCCTTAGTTTTCCTCCCTCTTACATAACACTAGAACCTGGGATCATCCAGTAAAGCAGAATGTTGGAATAAACTTATGAAATTTGCTATCAGAATATGTAGTGATGGCCATGAACCTAGACAGCTTTAATTAAAAGGGGATCAGTCGCATTCATGATGGCTATATATTACCAACAAAATCAAAGGCAGTATGCCTCTGAAAACCAATTGCTCAGGAGCACAAGTGGGGAGGTTGCTGTTGTGCTCATGTCCTGCCTGGAGGCTTTCTATAGGCATCTGATTAGCTGCTGTGAGTATATGATGCTGGATTATTTAGACCTTTGGTCTAATCTAGCAGGCCTTTTCTCGTATGTGCAAAACAATGTTCTTGTATATGAGGGATGGGGAACTGGTTCTGGTCAGCGGGCTGGATCTTGAGATGTCCCACACTGGTGGAGCACTTTGATAGGTGAGCAGGGCCACTTGCAGTGATCAGCTGCAGAACAGAGTTCCCCATGGGCAACTCAGTAGTGCAGCTAATCCAGCAGGCCTAAAGTCACTGTCTATTACTTTGACAGGTGGTGACTCCAAACCTGCTTTCTCCAGAGATCCATGCGGAAAACGTCCAGACGTCACTGCCTGATACACAGGGACATTGAACCTGCTGGAGTTCCCAGTGCCCTGCATTGGTCAGAGGTCAGCTGTGGTACCCATGGGGGACTCAGTAGCACAGCTGATTCCAGCAGCCTTGCTCTCACCACCAATCAGCTGATTGGTAGTGATGGCAGGCCTTCCTTTAAGGCTCCCAATTATGCATTGGCAGCTGCATCTCCATCTGCCCTTACTTTACATCATATTTGATATCAAGTATGGGGCAGGTGAGCATAGTTTGGGAGAAACAGCCTTATGGGCCAAATTGGGACCTGTGTTGGGCTAGGCCTGTGGGTTGGAGGTTCATCCTTGTTGTGTATTAATACACAACAATGAGCATGTTATCTCTGTGTTTGCCTCAGCATAGCAGGGGATGGCAAAGGTTTTAAAAATGGTATTTGCATTTTATGACATCTTATGACAGAAAAGATTTCACTTTCCTCAAATTTTTGGACTTCTATTCATAAGTCTCAGCGGTTTCAAGCTAGCAGCAACAGGACTAATGAAGATACAGGTACAGCAGGGATTGATTTCTCCAGCTGCATAATAACATACTGTAGGATTCTGGTTCCAATCTGCTGGCTTGTTCCAGAAGCTTAATTGGGTCCTTTTCACCTTGACATCAGAATGAGCCAGTTGAGCATTGTTGCTTCACTTGTTAAATGTTTGAAAATGGTGAGAACTCCTCCCAGAGCTGTGATGTCAAGGCTCCCTTAATGCTGTTGAATGAAGGAGACATTGTAGGAGGGGAGATAGACAATCAGACTGAAAGGTAGCAGAGATTGAGACATTTTTTATATATTTGTGAATTAAAGCTGTAGTAGCCCAACCCAGCTGACATAAGAGATCAATCAAGTTAGATTCTCAAGAGTCAAACCTCTTCCTGGGACAAGATCCTCCATGCATCTCTCTCATATGTGCACACACTTACATCAATGAATCAAGATGAAACTTTGACTTTATTATCTGTGCCTTGGAAAGCCAAGGGCCCATGGTGGGCGGTATTGTTTTACTGCCTTAATTGCACTATTTTTAAACTGTTTTTTGAATCATTTTAAGTGTATGTTTAAATGTTGTATATAGTTTAATTCAATTTTAAATGCAGGTTTTTGTATGTTTTTATTATATGTATTCGTTTTTATTTGTAAGCCGCCCTGAGTTCCAGCTTTGGAAAAAGGGTGGCGTAAAAATAAAGATAATAATAATAATAATAATAATGGAAGAATATGTGCTGAGTCTGAGTCACTGTCATATTATAGCATGCTTAGTGTTTCTATAACACTTTTAGACTGTTTAAGGCTTCACATGCATTATCTTGGGAATCCTTATAACAGTTTTGCTCAGCAGCTTATGCCAGCAGCTTCTCAGCATTATACACAGTGTTCTGGATTCTCTGTTGCTTCTATCCTGCTTTTTCCCCTCTTGTTATTTTTATATTTCAGCTGCTTATAATTGGTGGTTCTTTTGGGCTCCGTGAGTTCACCCAGATTCGATACGATGCTCACGAGCGCCACTGCAAGGTAAGCTGAATTCTCCTTTCCCTGTGTTTAGAGAACAGAAGCTTCAAGGGGATTAGACAAACGGTATACACTGGGTTATACCATATGCCAATTAACAGACACACACATACGTGCATGGGAGATGCTAATTCACATGACGACTGCAGGGCACCTCAAAACAGGAAGCTGAAGTTTTAGTACATGTATAACCAATGTGACTATGGTTACTGGAACAGTCTTGTCTTTCAAATTTGGCCATAAAGTCTGTCTCATAATAGCAGCAATGCTCCAGCACACAACAAGCAAGGACGCAGGGTGGAAAGTTAGGCTCAGAGTCCTATTTTACTTCATTTTTTTATTCACTACATTTTATTTACTATATTTTATATGATATCTTCCTGCCAATGCATTCAAGGTGGCTCACTTTGTACAATAATACTTTACAATTTAATAGAATGATGTAAAAGAGGCAAGGGGAGGGGAAATAAGCAGATGCAAGTACCCTGGCCTCTACATAAGACAATTCCAGAAGGGCAAGAGTCAGTTGGTCCTAGTCAACTCAATGGAGGTGACCTTGCTATTTTGGCTCTCATTTAAATACAGCCTGGTAAATGACTGTGGAGCCAAATGGTTTCTGATCCCACCCAGGCCACGCTGCTTGGAGCCACACTGTAGGGTGTAGTGTAGGGAGTAGGAACAGTATAGGGAGCCACACTGTCTCAGCTCTCCCTCTGAGGCAGCCATGTGGAATGGCTGTTATTTCTCTTTTCCAGTGAGTTCTCCTGCTCTGACTTGTTCCCAGAAACACTAGAGGTATGTTGACCACTGCCACATGCTCTGAGAATCTATCAGCATCCCAAAATTCTCCTAGCCTGGGGATCTCCTAATTTCCATAGCTGTTAGGTCTCCTCTCTACCACAAAAATATTATATTCTTCTCCAGGGAAGAATAGTTCCATTTTATGCCATCTGATCAAATAAATGGTGGTTCTGAAAACCAAAAGAAGCCTAATTTATGCCCCCTTTAGTACATATTTTGATCATTTGTATTGTCTGAGCAGAAAATTCTGGTTTTCTTGGCATAGAATTTGGTGTGTCTGTTTTTGTTGTTTTAGGATTCCATATAGTCCCAATTTCTAAGTGTAAAGAACTGTGTGAAGTTGAATTTCCAGTGCCACCCAGGCTCCATGCCACCATATGGCATCCTTTGGCAGCTGCTGGGGCTCCAGTACTGTGGCAGGTCACGCTACTGCCTGATCTGTATCTACCTGATCTGCTGCCAAGCAGTTCGGAGCCACCATGCAAAATTCTCCACAGTGCCCTCAAGCATCACTACACTGGGAGTGTTGCAGGGCATTTAAAACGGCAGCTCCAAGCTCCCCAATGCTGATGCAGTGCTACAGCTGGCTGCCATTGCCAGGTAAGCCCACCAGAAATCCCTGGCATAAGAGGGGACCCACCTGAGCCCATTTTGCTGAGGAGTTCCTCAAACCTGGAGCTAGCCCTGGTATCAGCAATGAAGGATATTCACATTTTCCTGCGTTATATATGCCCACAGAATTGTGAGAACCAAAGATGCCATTTGCCCTATTGATTCAGTAGGTTTAATTTCCTCATAGACTGCTTTGTCTGCTTCAGTATGTATGGACTCTGTGTGGCACTCAGGAAGTAAAAGTCTGAAGGATAGTGAACAAGAAATAAAAGGCTTGACCAGTTCTTTCAAGGCTTAATCTTCTAGGGCTGGTTTTCAAAAGATTGCAGATGAACACATCAAAAGCCTTTTCTTGCTATCAGACAGTAGCAAGGACATAAACAATGATGCCATTTATAATGTGATTTTGTAGTGATTTTGAACTTTGCCTTCCAATCAGATAGCATTAAATTGGAAGTTGTTTGTAAGCTGCGCTGTGGACTTGCCTTTAATGTAGATCTGTTTGGTGGTACGGCCTTAGAAGAATATAGGGTGGTTTTTATCTCCTGTAAGGCAAATTAAAAATGGGAAAACCTCTGTATGTAAAGCAGATGCTCTACCACTGAGCTACAGCCTCTTTCCTTGTTCCTTCTCCTCCCTTGCTTCTCTCTCTCTTTCTTGGAATCCTTTCCACATAATGGACGGTGGCTAGAGCACAAGCGGCGAAAGATGTGCTGTGAGGCTGATCGGGCACAAGTAAAACAATGGTACTTACTGTGCGGTGGCGAGGGCAGCGAAGAAGGCCCACTGCTCTGCCTCCATCGCATCCTCAAGTAGCCATCCGGTGGAGCTTTTCCATATTGTCAGAGGTCTTTTGACATCAGCTCCAGGAAATGGAGTTTTAGACCCTTCGGAGGCCCACTGTGAATTGTTTGCAAGACAGTTTGAGGGTAAAGTTCCTCACCTCCGTAGCAGTCTTGATGCCCCATCCACATCTATTGTAGTCCCCAATGAGGTGTCCAGTGCAATGTCTGCTGCAACTTCTTGGGAATGGTTTCAGTTGATACAGTCCGATGACATAGACAAGGTGCTTGCGATGATGCAGCCAGGAACATGTCCTCTCAACCCTTGCCCTTCATGGCTTATTAAAGCTTGTCAATGGGGTTTGACCGAGTGGATCCAGGGTGTGGTCAACGCATCATTGCAGGAGGGAGTGTTTCCAGCCTCCCTTAAATAGGCAGTGATCTGACCACTCTTGAAAAAGCCCACCCTTGACCCATTGGTCAGCAACAATTACCGACTGGTCACAAATACCCCCTTCTTAGGGAAAGTGATTGACTTTTCAACTTGTTCATTAACGACCTAGAATTAGGAGTGAGCAGTGAAGTGGCCAAGGTTGCTGACGACACTAAATTGTTCAGGGTTGTTAAAACAAAAAGGGATTGCGAAGAGCTCCAAAAAGAGCTCTCCAAACAGAGTGAATGGGCAGAAAAATGGCAAATGCAATTCAGTATAAACAAGTGTAAAATTATGCATATTGGAGCAAAAAATCTGAATTTCACATATACGCTCATGGGGTCTGAACTGGCGGTGACCGACCAGGAGAGAGACCTCGGGGTTGTAGTGGACAGCACGATGAAAATGTCGACCCGGTGTGCGGCAGCTGTGAAAAAGGCAAATTCCATGCTAGCAATAATTAGGAAAGGTATTGAAAATAAAACAGCCGATATCATAATGCCGTTGTATAAATCTATGGTGCAGCCGCATTTGGAATACTGTGTACAGTTCTGGTCGCCTCATCTCAAAAAGGATATTATAGAGTTGGAAAAGGTTCAGAAGAGGGCAACCAGAATGATCAAGGGGATGGAGCGACTCCCTTACGAGGAAAGGTTGCAGCATTTGGGGCTTTTTAGTTTAGAGAAAAGGCGGGTCAGAGGAGACATGATAGAAGTGTATAAAATTATGCATGGGATTGAGAAAGTGGATAGAGAAAAGTTCTTCTCCCTCTCTCATAATACTAGAACTCGTGGACATTCAAAGAAGCTGAATGTTGGAAGATTCAGGACAGACAAAAGGAAGTGCTTCTTTACTCAGCACATAGTTAAACTATGGCATTTGCTCCCACAAGATGCAGTAATGGCCACCAGCCTGGATGGCTTTAAAAGAAGATTAGACAAATTCATGGAGGACAGGGCTATCAATAGCTACTAGCCGTGATGGCTGTGCTGTGCCACCCTAGTCAGAGGCAGCATGCTTCTGAAAACCAGTTGCCGGAAGCCTCAGGAGGGGAGAGTGTTCTTGCACTCGGGTCCTGCTTGCGGGCTTTCCCCAGGCACCTGGTTGGCCACTGTGAGAACAGGATGCTGGACTAGATGGGCCACTGACCTGATCCAGCAGACTCTTCTTATGTTCTTATGTTCTTAGGGTTGTGGGGCAGCAATTGCAAGTACTCTTGGATGAAACAGATAATCTTGACCCATTCCAGTCTGGGTTGAGACCTGGTTATGGGACTGAATCGGCGTTGGTCGCCCTGATGGATGACCTTTATCGGGAGAAGGACAGGGGGAATGCGACCCTGTTATTCTTACTTGATATCTCAGTGGCTTTTGATACCATTGACCATGGTATCCTTCTGGGCCGACTTGGTGAACTGGGTATCGGAGGCACTGTTTTAGAGTGGTTCCGATCCTATCTCCAAGGTCATTCTCAGAAAATAGCATTGGGTGACTGTCTTTCGGTCCCCTGGCAGTAGTGCTGTGGGGTGCCACAGGGTACCATCTTGTCCCCCATGCTGTTTAACGTCTATATGAAACCCTTGGGAGTGGTCATCAGGAGATTTGGGGCGAGGTGACAGCAGTACACTGATGATACCCAGCTCTATTTCTCCATAACATCTGAATCAGGAGAGGCCGTGCAAGCACTGGACCACTGCCTGGAGTCGGTGGTGGGCTGGATGAGGGCCAGTAAACTGTCTAAATCCTAGCAAGACAGAGGCACTGTGGGTTGGTGGTTCCCGAGTTCAGATAATTCAGTTGCCTGCTTTGGATGGGGTTGTACTCCCTCTGAAAGAGCAGGTTCGTAGTCTGAGGGTGCTCCTGGATCCATCCTTGTCGCTAGAGGCCCAGGTGACCTCTGTGGCTAGGAGTGCCTTTTACCAGCTTCAGCTGGTAAGACAGCTGCGGCTGTTTCTGGACCGGGATATCCTGACCACTGTTGCCCATGCACTGGTAACCTCCAGGCTGGATTACTGTAATGTGCTCTATGTGGGGCTGCCCTTGAGGTTGGTCTGGAAGCTGCAGCTGGTGCAAAATGCGGCAGTGAGATTGCTCACTGGGGCAGGGTATCTCCAACATGTCACCCCACTGCTGAAAGAATTGCACTGGCTGCCCGTTTGCTACCGGGCCAAGTTCAAGGATCTAGTCTTGGTATACAAAGCCCTATACTGCTTGGGACCAGGATACCTGAAAGACTATCTTAAGAACATAAGAACATAAGAAGAGCCTGCTGGATCAGGCCAGTGGCCCATCTAGTCCAGCATCCTGTTCTCACAGTGGCCAACCAGGTGCCTTATATACCCTTATATACCCAGTCGATCACTGCGCTCTGCAGGTGAGGGTTTCCTGCAGATACCATCTTAACAGGAGGTCTGTTCTGCACAACATAGGAAACGGACCTTTACTGTGGCAGCACCTACCCTGTGGAATTCCCTCCCCTTAAATATTGGACAGGCAGCCATCTCTGTTATCTTTTCGGTGCCTATTGAAGACCTTCCTCTTTCAACAAGCCTTTTAAGTTGAGGCCTATCCCAGTCTGCCTCTGTGTTGGAATTGCTTTTTAATGTGTTCTTAAACCTTCTTTTTTAAAAAATGTTTTTAATCGACGATGTTTTGAAAGCTTTTTTTAAGAAACGTTTTTAAAGATGTTTTGTTTTAATGTTTTTTAAAGTTTGTTTTTATGATGTTTTAAAGTTTTTAGTGCTTTTGTTTGCCGCCCTGGGCTCCTGCTGGGAGGAAGGGCAGGATGTAAATCGAACGAACGAACGAATGGAGGTAGATGGCCCCGTGTTGCTTGTCCACCCCACTCCAAATTTCATGGGTATAAGTAAGGTTTAGGCTTTTCTCATCTAGCATTGTGATACAATTAAGAGATCAGAATAGACCAACCCCCTGTCTTGATCAGCCAGCATGTACTCAGTGAAGTATTTCTAGATAGGAGGGTAGTTTTGTGTTCAATCTACCAGTAAGGGAATACAGAGACAATGCAGTGTGCATTGCTGAACTTTGCAGGATAATTCAGTTGTCTTGTCTAGCCAGGCTTCGTACATTTAATTGGCTTTTCAGTAAACTAATTGCAGTGACTTCATGTGGCAGGGGATTGATGATGATCACTGATAATTTTTCCCCTCCCTTCTTGTTTAGCAGGTTCGATAGGCCTGGGCTCCAAGTTTAATGAAGATAAACCTTTGGTAATTTCTCTGTGGGAGTTGATTTTCAGATAGTCAGTTCACTAGTATGGTAACTTGGCTGCATCTCCTGATTTATTTATTTATTTTAAGAATAACTTTGAAATATAATTTAGTATGCACAGGTTTTGTGAGTGATAATAAATATTTTGTATGTGCTCATAACAGAAACTGCTTACTGTTATTCATCAGAATTCTACTAACAAAAGTCATTTGCTTAATTTAAATAAATTTTGCTTTCAGACTAGTTCATTGCTATACATCCCAGTTGGTGGAAAGTTTAATGTGGTTGCATAATTAATACTGCAGTTTTTGTTTTTCCTCTGGTGCGGAATTGGATGGTGATATAAATAGCATTGCTCCTGGCAAATAGATTCTTATTGAGCCTTAGGTTTGAACTATTTTAGAGAGCACAGCAAAAAGAAGTGAAAAACTATGTGGGCTTTTATCATGGCTCGTTCAGTCAGTTTTTCTGTCCATGCCATCAGTTACAGTAGCCACTACTCAGGCATGTGTAGAAATGCTAGTATGAACAATGCTGTACATAGATTCAGCCTCAGCAGTTTCCATGATAGCAATAGCTGGAGAAAGTGTGACAGCAACTAGTGAGAGTGCTGGTTTTGTATATTATATGTGAACAGATTCTCTAGCCTATTTAAGGTATCCAGAAAGGACTATATTTCTGGTTTCAGTGCTTGGGTCCTGAATACATTTGGTGTTTCACCCCTCTGACTTGTAATCTGTGACTATTTATGTCCCAGGACATGATTCAGAGGCAACCTTGCTGAAGCTAAGCTGGGTGTTATTAGTGCCTGAATGGAAGAGCACCTTGGACCCCTATACATGCCATCATGAATTCAATAATGGAACAAATACGTACATTAATATGGTGTTCCTTGAACTTATGTGCTACGTCTGATGAAGACTTTGCCTGCACAGACTGCTCACATTCCTATTCTTTGTACAAATGTGTGATCTGCAGGCTGGGCCAGGGAACCCTTAATGTACGATGTTCTGTCTGTGCAAAATGAACAATAACTCCCTCTTAATAGTGTCAAGGAAACATTTGCTTAAAGACAACTTGACTTTCTGAGAATATAGTTACCCTAAATCCATTTTTAGAAAGGTAGAACATTGTTTCCAGCTTATGCAAGAAAAATCTCAATAAAGAAGCCGGTTTGTGACAGCTGGGGAAAAGGCAAATTCCATGTTAGGGATCATTAGAATAGGGAATAAAAATCAAACTGCCAATACTACAATGCCATTATACATACCTATGGTATGAGCGCACTTGGAATACTGTGTATAGTTCTGGACACCACACCTCAGAAGGATATTATAGATCTGGAAAAGATGGGGAAGAGGGCAATCAAAATGATCAAGGGGTTGGAGCAACACCCCAATGAGGAAAAGCTACAATGTTTGGGGCTTTTTAGTGTAGAAAACAGACAAGTAAAGGAGGGCATGATGGAGTTATATAAAGTCAGGTTTGGGGTGAAGAAAATAGATGGGGAGAAGTTTTTTCTTCCTTTCTCATAATATTGAACCCGGGCTCATCCAATGAGGCTGAATTTATGCTACGAGGGAGAAGGGACTCGGGATTCCTGACCCTGAAAGACCTGAGAGACTTGGGAGGCAGCTGACCAAGAGAGGAGGAGGAGCTCTGGTGAGGCTCGGCGGCGCTCTCTGCGAGGGAGAAGGGACTCGGGATTCCTGACCCTGAAAGACCTGAGAGACTTGGGAGGCAGCTGACCAAGAGAGGAGGAGGAGCTCTGGTGAGGTAAGCAGCTCATCTGCATACTTTCTTTCCCATCCCTTACAGCGCGCAAATTTAAATAAAACCAAAAAACCAAACCAAAATCCGTTCAACTAATTCCTGGCACTCACAAGAGAAACATCAAGACTGCCACTGACAACAGAAATAGGAAACAACAAACATAAAATGGAGGGGGATCAAGCAGTTGTTGTCACCTGCAACGTGTGCGCTATGTTCATCTTCTTAACGGAAACCAGACGTGATTACACTTGCAGCAAGTGCAGATTGGTGGCGCTCCTAGAAGAAAAGGTTAGGGGGCTGCAGCAACACATAGACACCCTGCGACTTATCAGAGAAGATGAGGACTTCCTCGATAGAACACAAGAGGGATTAAGGGAGCGACACAAAGTACAGGAAGAAAGTGACAGGAAGAACAGGACTGAAACAGCAACAAATCCCCGTGGAGGACTGTCACTGTAAGGGCAAGGAAAAACAGGAGGGATTCAGAACTGATGCAACTAACAAATCGCTTTCAGTGTCTCTCGGCAGACAGCACCTCTGAAGAGCCTCAACAAACTCACCTGCATCAAGAGACACTGACTGCAAAGGAAGACTCCACACCCTGGAAGAAGGAAGCTGATGCAACCACTGCTCGCGGCAAAAAGAGGAGGGTGCTGGTGGTTGGAGACTCGTTGCTCAGGGAGGTAGAGGCACCGGTATGCCAGCCGGACAAAATGAATTGGGAAGTCTGTTGTCTCCCTGGGGCATGCATCCCGGACATCGCTGACAACCTGCCGAGGCTCATTGGGAAACAAGATAGGTACCCCTTTCTCCTCATCCATGTGGGCACGAACGACACGGCCAGAAACACCTTGGAACAGATCACCTCGGACTATGAGGCTCTGGGTAGGAAGGTCAAGCATTTGGGTGCGCAGGTGGTCTTCTCGTCAATTCTTCCCGTGAAGGATAGAGGACTACAAAGGGAAAGGAAGATACTGCAGGTCAATGACTGGTTACGCAGATGGTGTCGACAGGAGAGGTTTGGATTCTGGGACCATGGTCTAAGCTTCTTGGAGGGGGGACTGTTGGCAAGAGATGGGCTGCACCTCACGAGGACTGGGAAGAATCTCTTTGGCAGAAGTATGGCAAAACTCATCAAGAGGGCTTTAAACTAAAGCCTCTGGGGGATGGAGATGATAGCTTAAAGACCGATCCAAAGACAGCAGGTTGTAAACGCAAGGATTTGAAGGGTACAGGAGACACTGGGAGAGAGAAAGGGATGCACGGCAAAGCTCACGGTGTATTAACGGAGGAATCCAATTGGGACAAAAGAGACTTCTGGTGTCTATATACCAACGCGCAGAGCTTGGGAAACAAGCAAGGGGAGCTTGAAGTTTTAGTGCATCAAGGCAAATATGACTTCATAGGGATAACAGAGACTTGGTGGGATGACTCCCATGATTGGAATATAGCCATTCAAGGATATAAACTCTACAGAAAGAATAGAAGCAACAGAAAAGGAGGGGGAGTAGCGTTATACATCAAAGACAAATACATCTCTATGGAAATCCAAGAGAGTGAACAAAGTGGTCCGGTAGAGACCATTTGGGTAAAAATAAATGGAGAAACAAATAAAACCAACATGGTAGTAGGTGTCTACTATAGACCCCCTGGCCAAGAAGAGGTGGTAGACAAGGCCTTTCTCAACAAATCTCTGAAATCTCAAGGAGGCAAGAAGTAGTAGTGATGGGGGACTTCAACTACCCGGATATCTGCTGGGAGACAAACTCTGCGAAGCACAAAGCCTCCAACAAATTTCTGATGGGCCTTGCTGATAATTTCCTCTTTCAAAAAGTAGAAGAAGGAACAAGGGGATCGGCAATCCTGGACCTGATCTTAACTAACAGGGACGAATTGGTCACGGGAATTAAAGCGGTCGGTACCTTGGGGGAAAGTGACCACGTAATGCTGGAATTCGGGATTCTGGGGAAAGCCAAAGAAGAATATAGTCAAACATGGACCTTGGATTTCAGGAAAGCCGATTTTAGCAAGCTCAGGGAAATGATGGGTAGGATCCCGTGGCTAGATAGACTAAAGGAAAAAGGAGCCCAAGAAGCGTGGGAGTTCATGAAGAACGTATTACAAAAAGCTCAATTGCAAACAATTCCAAAGAGGAAGAAAAACGGAAGACATTGGAAAAAGCCAATGTGGCTACACGGAAGACTGGTGGAGGAGGTAAAAGTAAAAAAGAGCATGTATAAAGAATGGAAGGAAGGACGCATCACCAAGGAAGAGTACCGACGAGCGGCTCGGGCTTGCAGGAATAGCGTAAGGAAAGCTAAAACCCAGAATGAGCTGAGGCTGGCGAGGGAAGCGAGGAACAACAAAAAGGGGTTTTTCAGATATGTTCGAAGCAAGAGAAAGACCAAGGAAACAGTGGGACTGCTGCTCAATGAAGATGGCAAAATGTTGACAGATAACGAGGAAAAAGCAGAACTGCTCAACACCTATTTTGCCTCCGTTTTCTCCCAAAAAGGGAACAGTGTGCAACCTTGCATCGGTAGCAATCTCATTAAGGGGTCGGGATTGCAGTTCAAGACTGATAAGGAGATAGTCAGGAAATACCTAGTTAACCTAAATGAGTTCAAATCTCCAGGGCCTGATGAACTGCATCCCAGAGTATTGAAGGAACTTGCGGATGTACTCTCAGAACCTCTTGCCATCATCTTTGAGAAATCCTGGAGAACGGGAGAGGTGCCGGAGGATTGGAGACAGGCAAACGTCCCACTCTTTAAAAAGGGTAAAAAAGAAGATCCAGGGAATTACAGGCTGGTCAGTCTGACTTCAATACTGGGAAAGATATTAGAACGGATAATAAAAGAGTCCATTGGCAACTATCTAGATGACAATGCTATGATTAGAAGGAGCCAGCATGGGTTTGTCAAGAAAAAATCCTGTCAAACTAATCTCATCTCTTTTTTTGATCGGGTCACTAGCTTAGTAGATGGTGGAAATGCTGTAGATGTCATCTATCTAGATTTCAGCAAGGCGTTTGACAAAGTCCCCCACGACCTTTTGATTAGCAAACTCGTCAAATGCGGACTACATGGAAATACTGTCAGGTGGATTCACAGCTGGTTGGAAAACCATACTCAAAGAGTGGTCATCGGTGGCTCTGCTTTGGACTGGAAGGAGGTCTCGAGTGGAGTGCCACAGGGTTCTGTCCTGGGGCCGATACTCTTCAACATTTTTTATCAATGACTTAGATGATG
This sequence comes from Rhineura floridana, assembly GCF_030035675.1. Lineage (NCBI taxonomy): Eukaryota > Metazoa > Chordata > Lepidosauria > Squamata > Rhineuridae > Rhineura > Rhineura floridana. Next base: position 162,815,262 of record NC_084481.1, on the reverse strand, counting down.
GGGTGGAGGGAAGCCTTATGAAGTTTGCGGATGATACGAAACTGGGAGGGATAGCTAACACAATGGAAGACAGGAATAAAATCCAAAGGGACCTGGATAGACTAGAAAATTGGGCTGAAATTAATAAAATGACATTCAATAAAGACAAATGCAGGATTCTGCATTTAGGCCACAAAAACAAAATGCACAGGTATAGGATGGGAAATACCCGGCTTAGCAGTAGTGCATGTGAGAAGGACCTTGGAATTGTAGTGGATCGTAAGTTGAACATGACCCAGCAGTGTGATGCTGCGGCAAAAAAGGCAAACGCGGTTTTGGGCTGCATAAACAGAGCTATAGTTTCCAGGTCGAGGGAAGTAATAGTCCCACTATATTCTGCATTGGTCAGGCCTCATCTGGAATACTTCGTTCAGTTCTGGGCGCCTCATTTTAAGAAAGATATAGACAAGTTAGAGCGGGTTCAGAAGATGGCGACGAGGATGATAGCCGGTATGGAGAACAAGTCTTATGAGGAAAGGTTGAAGGAACTTGGCATGTTCAGTCCAGTGAAGAGAAGGCTGAGGGGTGACATGATTGCACTCTTTAAGTACCTGAAGGGCTGTCACATAGAGGAGGGTACAGATTTGTTCTCTGCTGCCCCAGAGGGTAGGACTAGGTCTAATGGTTTTAAGTTGCAGGAGCGTAGATTCAGATTGGATATTAGAAGGAACTTCTTGACAGTAAGGGCAGTTCAGCAATGGAACCGACTGCCTAGGGAGGTGGTGGGATCCCCTTCGCTGGATGTCTTCAAGCAGAGGCTGGACAGCTATCTGCGGGAGATGCTCTAGCTGTGGATTTCCTGCTGTGAGCAGGGGGTTGGGCTCAATGGCCTACAAGGCCCCTTCCAACTCTATGATTCTATGATTCTATGATTCTATGAATGGTGGGAGATTCAGGACAGACAAACATTTCTTCACACAACCCCTAGTTAAACTGGAATTCTCTAGCACAAGATGTAGTGATGGCCACCAACTCCAGCAGCTTTCAATGGGGGTTTGACAAATTAATTGAAGATAAGGTTATCAAAGGTTACTAGTCATGACAGGAATTTCCAAGTCGTGGTGGTAACCTCCAAGAGCAGAGATAGCATGTCTCTGAATACAGTTGCTGGGGATCACAAGCAGGTGGGTATCAGTACCCTCATGTCCTGCTTGTGGGCTTCTCATAGGCAAGGATGGAGGAGAAATTTGGTTCGATTCACATTTTAATGTGAATGTACCTAATTCACACTTCCTGAAATAATACACAAACCAAGCCACAACTATCCTTAGAAATCTGCACTTCTCTTAATTTCGCAATTCAGTTCTCCAACCAAAATAAATGTACAAAAATGTATTTAGGGAAATGTGTGCATAAAAATGCATATATTTGTGATATATGAGCATTTGTTGTATGTTAGTGAAAAAATCTCAAACTGATGCAGAAATGTGGCGCAGCAATTGCAAGTACTCTTGGATGAAACAGATTATTTTGACCCGTTCTAGTCTGGGTTCAGGTCTGGTTATGGGACTGAATCGGCCTTGTTGCCCTGATGGATGATCTTTATTGGGAGAAAGACAGCGGGAGTGCAACCCTGTTATTCTTACTTAGTGGCTTTTGACAAACATAATAACCGTACCTACTGTACTGGGCTCCTCCGGGAGGAAGGGTGGGCTATAAATCAAATAATAAATACATAAATAAATAAAATGTGGCGAACTGAACTTAAGACTGGAAAAATGAGGAAGTGAGGGAACCCAAAATTGACAGATATGCATCCTACCCAAAGAGCTGGTTAGACACTGTAAGAACAGAATGCTGAACTAGATAGGCCTTAGGGTCTGATCTAGCAGAGCTCTACGTGACAAGGGGATATTCATACATTGTGTTTTATACAGAGAGGCTGAAATGATTTTAGACAAGATAAAGTGGCCTCAAAGCCCCTGATGATGTCATCCATGTATTAGTGGCAACTTGTCAGAATTATTTTAATATCATGTTAACTTGTCACCAAGAGCTCGTCTATATACATATGAATTCCCAGTTTATATTCCAGAATTCACTATATGTTGAGATCGCAGAAACCTTGAAAGCAGCTGCACATTTTTGGCAATTTGTTCTGTTTATCTCATTATCAGGGTTAGAATTTAGGCTTTGTATCCAATCCTATGCTCAGGAGTAGACCTGTTGAAATTAAGGGGCATGACTAACTTAACTCCATTAATTTAAATGGGTCTACTCTGAATAAAAGTTAGTTGGCTACAACCCTTTAAAATAACGTCTAGTAAATTGGTGCTAGTGCTTGTACTTCAGATAGTTGTAAAAAGACTGAATGTTGGCGGGTGCAGGTTTTTCTTTTCTTTTCACCTGCATGAGAAGCTATACTTACCAATTTCCTCTTATTACTATTATATGTATCCTTCTTCCCTTCTAGTCATTCTAGCAACTTTTCCCCCATGGCAACTGTTGATTTCTAAAATGTCTTAACCGGTGCCTAGTCTCATGCCTCTGTCATTGAAAAATCTAGCATGACACTTGCCCATTTCACTTTCAGTTCTTCCATTTTTCCAAATTAAAAAGCCTGAGTACACTGGTCCAGAAATATATATACAACAATAAATAACAATTTTGGCAATTTTATCAGTAACGTTTTGGGAGGCAGATTATATTGATTCTAACTCCTCTAGATGTTTCCAATGTGACTTTCAGAGTAACTGGAATATTGGCTAAAAAAACCCAAGATGGTATTTTAAAAAATCTCAGGGAAATGTAAAAATAGAGTAATAGAAATGCATACATTCTCATTTTACCTACAGAGGATTTGGAATCAAGAGTTTATAAACCACTTTGAATATGAAAAGCACTGTGTAAATACTTGCATTTTTTCTTGTTGGTGAAGTTCACCAGATATCAGTATAGAAGCTACCGGTACTTTGACTAGAATTTAGTGAATCTTGAATTGAATCTTGATTTTGTTACTCTATTTAAGCCCCAAGGAAAAGCAAAATGAATGAAAAATTGAACATTTCAGTATACATATGAACCAAAGGTCTGTGGCTGAATTCCATAATTTATTTACATATATGTAACTGTACATGAACTAGATTTCCAAGTTGCTTCCACATAAGCACCATTTTGAAACTAATGATGGCTGTGTAGTAGTAGTGTTTGCTTAGATGCAGTCATTACTTGTATACTGATTAAAACTGATTGTTGTTTGTTTCTCTGAACATACTCAAATAGGAGACCTGGACTGTGGGATTGTGTCATTTCAACTTAGTCTATTTCTTCTTTACCTGGTGCTCCAGTGACATCCTAGCCTCAAAAGACAATAAAATATTTCTGTGTGCAAGGCCTAATTTACATGGGTTATGGGGAAGATTAGAAGTATATAGAAAAGTGATTCTAAACTCAAATTTCAAAAAAAGCTAGCAAGCATGCTATAGAAATAATTGTGATGATCCAGCAAATTTCTCTCTAAAGACACTGCAGTAGATGAGACTCCAAGTTGCATGTTCAACATTTTAAAGACTTCAAATTCTAGCAGAAAATATCAGTAAATGTTTCATATAATCATATCCTTTTTGAAGAACAGAAAGAAAGGAGGAAACTTTTGAAGCACTGAACTACGTAACATTTCCTCTTTCTCAGCCCAGGCCTCGAGGGCATTTTGTTTTAAATCTTGCACTTCAGGCTATTTAAGTGGTTTGTAAAAGAACAGGTACAGCATATTAAAGAGGCTTTACAAAGGCACCTTGAGGAATTGTCTTTTAATATTTTAAACGCGGGTGTCTTACTTTTCTGACTCCCCTGCCCTGTCTACCTCCATTACATTCCGGATGAGTCAGCCAGCAATTCAGCAGCAGAGTTCCAGTTCCAAAAAGAGTGGTGCATTTTTCAACAGCAGTCCGGCTTTTTGACACACAATAGAGTATATATCACCCCCAGAACTTTGGGAAAAGTAGTCAATAAATGTGATCTATTTTGTGTTTCCTCTAAATCAGGGACTGCTTTAACTTTTATTTGCTCATTTAGAAGGGCCACGTCTTTTCACCACTTTTGCCTCCCAGTGCAGGCTCTCTTTTTCCTCAGTATCCCCACAGCTTTCTTTGGATTCTTCCTTCTCTTAACCCTCCTTCTCTCTTTCTACTCTATAGCACTGTTCCTCTTTCTCATTCTGCACCCCTACAAATCTGTTTGCAACCACATCTGTTATTGGTTCTGTCAGCACAAGAATTCACCTGTACATTCCCTAAATCTGTTCTGGGATTTTTCCCAACTCTCTGGAGCAGACTTGGGAAGGTCACAGGGAAAGGAAGGGAGGAGGTCCATTGTGCAAGCAGAGATTAGTTGGATACTGCTCCAAATCGGAATAAAATCAGCAGTGACAAATATCTATAATACCCCCCATGAAAGCCAGTTGTTATTCAAACACCCAGAGAAATAAAAATGTATTTAGCTTCATTTAAATGTTTCTGCTGTGTGGGTGAACAAGATGTCACATGGGAGGGTGTGCTATAAGCTGTTGCCACCGTGGAGAGTGGCCCATATCATATCGCCATCCTACTGACCACTACAGTATATAGGACAAAGAATACTGCATGATCATAGTGTAGGGGTCAGATGATAATGGAAGGCACTTCTTTTAAGTCCCAAGGTGTTTAGGGCTTTATTTGCCTAAAGATATTGGTCTGTGACAATTCTTTTTTGTTTTCTGCCTTCCATAAGCCTTTTTATTGTTTAGGGCACTGTTTTTCCCTCTTTCATCTCCATTACTTAACCCATCCAGGGTTCAAGTTCATGCTGCTCCAGTTGGAAACCTTGTCTGTGGTCTGAGACAGGAAAAAGTAACTCATTGGTGCTAGGGCTCGCCATGCATTTAAGCACATAAAAAGAGGCCAGTCGCTCTGGATAGGGCCTTCTCCATGGTGGCTCACAATTGTGGAACTCCTTCCCCATGGGAGTGCAGTTGTGGTCTACATTGATGACATTTAGATGTCAATTGAAGACAAATTTATTCACCCAGGCTTTGAGACATAAATATTGTTATAAAACTGCTCCAGCTTTGAATCTGTATTTGTGTATGTTGGTGATTTTAGTTATTATTCATCTATTTTTAAAATGTAAATCCTGCCATTCCTTCCAGTAGAAGCCCAGGGCGGCAAACAAAAACACTCTAAAACATCATAAAAACAGACTTTAAAATATATTAAAACAAAACATGTTTAAAAACATCTTTTTTGAAAAAGCTTTAAAAACATCTTGAAAAGCAGTTCCAATTAGATGCAGACTGGGGATAAGGTCTCTACTTAAAAGGCTTGTTGAAACAGGAAGGTCTTCAGTAGACGCTGAAAAGATAACAGATGTGGCGCCTGCCTAATATTTAACGGGAGGGAATTCCAAAGGGTAGGTGCCACTACACTGAAAGTCCGCTTCCTATGTTGTGAGGAATGGACCTCCTGATAACATGGTATCTGCAGGAGGCCCTCACCTGCAGAGAGTAGTAATTGACTGGGTACATAAGGGCTAAGATGATCTTTCAGGTATCTGGACCCAAGCTATACAGGACTTTGTACACCAAAACCAGAACCTTGAACCTAGCTCTGTAGCTAATGGGCAGCCAGTGCAATTCTTTTAGCAGCAGGGTGACATGTTGGCAATATCCTGCCCCAGTGAGTAGTTGCACCATCACATTTTGCACTAGCTGCAGCTTCCAGACCAACCTCAAGGGCAGCCCCACGTAGCGCGCATTACAGTAATCCATCCTGAAGGTTACCAGTGCATGGAAAACAATGGTCAGGCTATCTTGGTATGGAAACGGCCACAGCTGTTTTACCAGCCGAAGCTGGTAAAAGGCGCTCCTAGCCACTGAGGTCACCTGGGCCTCTAGCAACAAAGATGGATCCAGGAGCACCCTCAGACTACGAACCTGCTCTTTTAGAGGGAGTACAACCACATCCAAAGCAGTCAACTGACCAATTATCTGAACTCGGGAACCACCAATCTACAGCGCCTCTGTCTTGCTAGGATTCAGACTCAATTTATTGGCCCTCATCCGGCCCACCATCGAGTCCAAGTGTGGAGTAGGTAAAGATATGGCTCCCTGATAAAAGTGGGGTTTGGAGGGGCTGCCAGTCAGCTAATCAGCAGCACCTACAAACCCTTATGCTTTTGCCCACACCATTTGAAATTAGTCTCCCAGGCAAAGTAAAGGCTTCCCCTGATGGCAGTGGCCTTGCCCTACTGTCAAAATGCCCCACAAGAGTTGGGGATGTGAGGATGGAAAAGACTCGCACTCCTGCAATAAGGCAAAAAGAATAAATGATGGATCAAGTAAATGTTTGATGAGATGAAAGGCATCAAAAAGATCACCTGCTAGAATCAATTGCAGGACAAACTCAAGACATAGTCATGAAGTCATCTATCTGTTGAAGGCCTTCACTAGTATACCACTTCAATGGTATTCAACTATTGTTCTCCTTTGGTGGGAACATATCAAAAGAAAGGGGAGATAGCAGAGGCACTTATGCCTGCTGAATTATTTATATTGCTTTGGGGGAGATAGCCAAAGGAAGCTAAAAGCTTTGCAAAAGTAGATGATTGCTGTTTTTTGGCAGTAGCAAATATAGGTAGGTACTGGACATGCTCTATCTCTGATAGTACACAGATCAGAGTAGGCAGATTGATAATTTTTGTCATTTGACTCATTTAAGACAGACAATTTATCAGCTCATTTTATCCTCCCCTAAACCTCTCTAACCATATCAGTGCCACCTGTACACACATATGTATTAGGGAGGCTCCCAAATTCAAGCCTTGAGTTAAACAGCACACAGTAACAGCAACCTCTGCTGGATCCGAGGGCTCTCAGTGTATGCTTCCTCTCATGCTTTGTGTTGAAGCAATTAACATCCTTTCCCATCTCAGGATGAAAGCTGAATTCATTTTATACTTGGTAGTTAATGACAGGAAAGGGATCTTCATTTGTACACAGTACCATGTATAAATAATTCTTTCTTGGGGTGTAAACAACTGTTCTTAATGTTCTGGAACTGTCCAGCAGTGCAAATTAGTTTTGTAGCCCATAAAATTCTGAAGTACAAATATTTGTTTGGCTATTGCCAGCCTCTGGGTAGAATGTAGCCAGTTGTGCCTGACAACAATCCAATGTCCACCAAAACATCTTTGGTTGAGGGATCTCGGTTAGGAACCTAGGACACAGTTGACCTCCTAAGTCATGTTTGCTTCTTCTTGTAACATGCTCTAGGATCAATATTAGGAGGACTCAAACACAGCAGGGTTCCTTTTACTGTGAACGTCAATCCTTTGGCCCCAATATTGTTTCTATAAATATATTGTGGCTGTGAAATGTTTCTACAACACAGGAATGAATTCACTGCAGTGGTTGATAGAAATGCTGCCCTAAGGAGGGGGGGGAAATCTTCCATCAAAGAATCTTTTTTTTTTCTGATTGCTGAATGAAACTAACACTACAAGACTGCTTTGGAGACCTGCATTCTGTGCTGATGTCCCCCCCCCCCCGTTCTTTCTTTAGTCTATTTGCAGAGTTGCATTCATGCAGTTCAGACTTTGCTTTGAGACTAGATTATTCTTGGACCAAAATGAGCCATCATAGAGTTTTAGCTATCACAGAGTATATTTAGTATATCATGGAGTACATACAAACTTCAATCCTTTGTTTGAAATGTTCTGTACCCATAAAGTACGTGGAACAGTCAAATGTGAAGCAGGTAAAGATACCTGAGCAATGTGTGGGGGAGAGCTAAAACAGCAGGTGTGGGTAACTCACAATCTGCAGGTCATCTCAAGCCCCTCAGAAAGTTTTTGTGGCCCTCCAAGCCCCCCAAATGTGTCTTTAAAAAATTAACTGTTCCCATAGGTACCCCACTGTGATATTATGATGCCAAAAGTTTATTTGTGGCCCCTGAGGCTCCTCCAAAATTTTGCCATTAAAAAAATATATTGCATTTTTTGCTGGCCACTCCTATGGGTCGCCTGCTGTGATTCTGTGGCACCAAACATTTTTTATGGTCCCACCAGATCTATTTGTCTTTTTTAACATTTTAAAATTGGGCCACTTTCCTATTTTGGCCACACCTCTACAGGAGAAAGGGAAAGGAAGAAGCAAGAGCCCACTTAAATGGGAAATGTGGGTCATTTGCATGTATGAATATGCATATTTGCTCAGAAGTAAATCGCATTCAGATCAGTGGACTTGCTCTGATGTAAATGTGCATAGGATTACAGCCTTCGTCTACATGCAGAGTGGTTCACAACTTCACAGTATAAGGCTGTGAGCACACTAGTCGCCTACAGCAAAGTGTTTCCATTGGCCACACCTGGAGGGGGAACAGGTTGATCTGCTGATTAGTTGTGAAATCTCATTGAAGCAAATTTTTTTAAATGTACTCAAGCTGATCCCATTGGGTTTTTACAGTAAAAAGGGGCAGGATTTGACTAGTGTCATGTGCCCCCGTTTTCAGAAAAGAGAGGTGGAGATGCACTGGACCCAGCAGAACAGTAAGTGTGCTTCTACTGTAAATGTCTCTTCCTTCTCCTGGCCTCAGAGCTAGTAGACAGAGCTTGTTGCCCTTGGGATGCATCCGTGTCCCTCCATAACTATCTCTTCTATGAGACCTGCACTTTATTCTGACATTCATACCTAAATCCTTACACGCTATTCACTTTGATATCATTATGGATTTCTGATCAGATTTCTGTGGATGGGACTATCACTGTGCATTGTCTTAAGGCTGGGTTTCTCAGAGTGATTGATATTGACCCTCTGGGGTTGATGGGACTGTACACAAGGTGAATGAAGGCCTAGGAGTCGAAAGGGGCTTGAAAAGGGGCTGAGGTGGAAAAGAAGTTTGCCAGGTATAGTATGAAAATTTTAATTAGGCTCAGAAATAAAGGGCATAGGCATGTACGCACCTCCCTTGCCAATTAAGAAATTGTGGTATTCAGTGCTAGTCCTCCTCAGAGTAGACCAACTGAAGTTAATAGAGCTAACTTAGGTTTATTAATTTCAGTGGGTCTACTCTTGAGTAGGACTTAGTTGACTACAACCCTCTGTATAATTTTTACATGTTATGATTCCTAGTAATCATGACTGATGATTGCTAAATGTTGTTTATATTGAATCACAGAATAGCAGCGTTGGAAGGGGCCTATAAGGCTATCAAGTCCTACTCCTTGCTCAATGCCAGAATCCAAATTAAAGCATACACAATAGGTGGCTGTCCAGCTGCTTCTTGAATGCCTCCAGTATTGGACCACATCCCTAGGTAATTGGTTCGATTGTCATACCGCTGTAACAATTAGGAAGTTTTTCCTGATGTTCAGTTGAAACCTGGTGTCCTGTAATTTGAGCCTATTATTCTGTGTCCTGCACTCTGGGATGATCAAGAAGAGATCCTGGCTCTCTTCTATATGACAGCTTTTCAAGTATTTGAAGAGTGCTACCATATAAGGCTAAATATGCCCACTTCTTTCAGTCTGTCCTCATGGGGCTTTGTTTCTAGTCCCCTGATCATCCTTGTTGCCCTCCTCTGACCCTGTTCCAAATATATTGATATTTCAACTGTATTTCATTTATATTCCTTGGAATTTGGGTTGGGGTCCATAACAACTTTATAAACTCATCAGGGGATCAATGAACTCGGAAGTTTGGGAAACCCTGCCTTAAGGCAATACCTGGCCAGAGTCTTGAACTTGATAAAGGAATGCTGATAGCCTAGGATATTCCAGTGGTGTGTTTCCTCGTAGGGACAATGTTCCTTAAGTATTCTGAATGGCTAGGAAATACCTGAAAAGGGAACATGCCTCCCGCCCCCTATTACTAGCTAAGGATAATATGAAGAGAAACAATAGAAACTGTAACTTGAGTTAGAGAAATCATGACCAACAGAGAGACGTAAGTTTTGGGAATCTGTAAGCTAACTGACAGCTAGTATAGCACAGTGGGGAGCAGAGCCTGGCTGGGAGTCTCTGAGTTCAAATCCCCGCTCGTGTCTCCTGGGAGTCAAGGGCCAGCTGAAGATCACCCCCACAGTGAGTGGCTCAGGGGCTATGTGCCCCAGCCGTGGGGGAATTATTTTGTGCTACTGCTGATCTTCTGGGAGCCAGGCTGCATACACACTATACATTTAAAGCACATGATTTCCCCCAAAGAATCCGGGGAACTGTAGTTTACACCTCACAGAACTACAATTCTGAGCACCCTTATCAAACTGCATATGCAGTTTCCAAGGTGGACTCCTCAAGGGATGTGCAGAACTGGGATATTGCATTCATCTTTCTGGTGCAATCAGTTCTGAGAACCTGAGCTTAAGCAAGTCTCCTGTAATCTTACATTGTTTAATTTGTGATCAAAATTGAACAAGAGCAGTTTATTTTCATGGATAGATATAGAAAGAGAGAGAGAGACTGATTTATCAACCTGTCCCGGTTTCCCACTTTATGAATGGAAATGTGTGCAAGACATCTTTAGTGATCCATTTTTTTATATGCAGGTCATCTTTTCCATCTACAGGACTTTAGACTTAAGGTGGAGCACCATTGAGGTGAAAGGCTTGGGATTTCATATGGAGCATTCCTTGCAAAGATGTCTTGTGTTTTACTGATACTGCCAGAATCTACTGTGACAAAGAGACAATTAGAAATGCACTGCTGTTCCATCATCGATGAATGAATACTGCAGGGATTCACCTATTTTTCCTTCTCCTTGATTCTTTTCCTACATAGGGTAATAGCACATCATAAGAGAATGGAGAGGCTATTACTTGTTCTGAAAGTTTTGGAAACTTCAGGATTTCTTTCAAATTTAAATTGACATTTTCTGGCCTTTTTGACTTGGCAGGTTGATCCAGCTTTGGAAGAAAAACTCAAGAAGAATAAAATGACACTGGAATCAGAATATGAGGTATGGTTCACTGAATGCCTGCACTGAAGCCTTTTTCCCCCATACCCTGCCCTAGTTATAATAATGGTGATTCTCCTCATACCTAAAATTAAACCAGCCCTGGTTTTGATTCATGGGCATCCAGTAAAAGCAGGCCTTTTCCTTTGGGTAGAAATAATCTTTGAGAGTTGAAAGCCTTTTACCGCACACCCTTCTTTGATGTCCATCTGCCAAATACAACACTGCAAATGCAGTTTTACTGTTCCTGTGGTTAGTCTATAAAAGAAATGCAAGTCTGACTAGAATGTGCATGAGTCTCCATTTATATTGCTAACATCATGATGAGATCCATGTGGCTAATTGCAAAACCATGTGATTGTCTTAGTGACACTGGCTGTTAAATCATCAGTCTCTCAAACCACTTGTAACGTTTCAAGCTTTGTAGCTCCATTTGACAGCATTAAAATACATATCCTTCCAAAGAAATATTTTTCACTTTTGGGAAGTAGATATTGTGAGGGGAGAAGAGAAATGAAATTTCCAATGATTATAGGCTCTAGGATTAGAAATTAATTTCATTTCCATCAGGCAGGATTTCCATTATCCATTCTGTGCTTGACAGTAGTCCTGTCCCAATCCCCCCCCTCCATCCCTTGTTTGGCTAGGTCCATGTCCAGGTTGCAAGGAATACCAAAGAGAGTAGAGTAGAGAGCAGTGCAGACCCAGTACTCTTGTGATCTTCATGTATGGTCTCTCATGCACATTGATAACCAGTTACTGGGAAACAAATAACAGCTGCTTGAAATTGCAGGCGGGGAGCGTGCTGTTGCACTCAGGACCTGTTTGCAGTCTTCTTATGGGCATTTAGATGGCCGCTGTGAGAACAGGTTGCTGGATTAGATGGACCTTTGGTGTGACCCAGCAGAGCTCTTATGTTCTTTTGCATTTTCTGTAGTGCAGTCTTTCATTTCTATTTCTACTATACTCTTAGGTGAAAAGAAACCCTAATCATTATGGTTGAAAGTATTTATCATGCTTTAAAATGCATTTCATTTGGGTGACAGAAAGCATCATTTTTAGTAAGTAGAATGAAAATGCTGGTCTCAGACTCAGTTCTGTTTGCCTTTTGAGAGCCTTTTGTCTTCTATGCTCCCTTGCTAGTCATTGTAACTCTGCTCTGATTTATTTATGTGAAGAAACTAACATATAATGAAGAGTCTCTCTCCTTTACACTTGACACACAACTCATCTCAGAACTGTGTGTGTACTTGGATATGCAGTATTTTCTCTCCACCAGGTTTAAGTGGCTGCTTGCAAGACAATATTTAAATTGCCAGAATTGTATTGAGCTTATGGGAAAATCAAAAGTAATAACACAAAAGTGGCATAGCAAAACATTAAATGTCCATTTAGATTATTTTTGCAAGGATTGTAACCAAATGAGGAACTGGCTAAAGAATTCTTCTGCTTTGCCTGAAAACCCATTGAGGCCAAATCCAAACATCTTTCAAAGTGAAAGGAAATTCACATTGTCCCAGTTTTGAAAGTGCCTTATTATCAATGGGGTTCAGCTAAATATATATGTGGAGAGAAAGAGAGAGAGCGTTGTAAACCCACAAGGCGTTGGGCATCTTTAATTATGAATCTGTACAGAGGGAACTTGATCTAACTGAAGACTAGTAGCTGAGGGTTTAAAAAATCTACATATAGCGCTTTTCCTCAAAAGGGACCCAAGAATACCTGCATTTCACACAACCTGGAAAATTCCAGTTTGGTAAACATGCAGATCAAGTTGCCATGATTACTAGAGAAGTCTGAAAATGGGTCATTTTGCATATAATAGTCAATACACAGAGTATGAAATTTCCCCCACGATAGATCGCAACACAGAACAGTACCATCTACTCAGAGCACTGATGGCAGCTAGAGCACCTGCGGCACTGGGGAAAGGTCTCTAGGGAACACCTGCTCCCCACAAAAGTCCTCTTTGCCACCCCCTCCACATTTTAAGTGAGCAGATTCAGGAGCCGCATGACACCATAGCTTAATTCAGGACTTGGCATTCAGAATCTATTATTGTGAATATCCTCCACTTAGAAATCTGGTTTTATTGCTATAGACTACTTTTGAGAACCATTCTGACTGAAAAAGGGTACGCTGCTCTTGTGAAATAATTAAACAAACTACCCATGAATTAGGCTCTCTTTAGCAGAGGAGAGCTTTCCAGGAGCAGCCAGGATCTATTCTTACAAAATGCCTGCTGGTCTGGTCACCTGCTTTCTTTCAGTGTATAGGTAAATGATACTTGAAGGTACTATAAAACACAGACAGATGAAATGTCTTCATTCAGTCCATCACCATTGACTGAGGAGTTGGATATGCTTTGAAAGAAAAGAGTATACCAACCTTTTTTTATAGCAGTCCTTGTTAAGGGCAGTAACAAATTCCCATCAGTTGTAAAAAGGCTTTATAGATTATGTGTATTGGACAAAGAAGATTAGAACTGTACAATAGGAAGACGTCTTGCAGTCCTGGGACTCATTCATTAAGGACATTATTGAACGTATGAACAGAAGGTCTACAAGCAGTTTACATCTTTTATGCCCAAGTTTGTATGCATGTGATGAACCTCATGCATTCTCCTTTAGTGCCATTTTTGCAGTGATGCTGACTGAGACCAGAAACAACAGTGCTTAGGACATGTTAGTAAAACTCATTGCTACTTTAAAATTGTAATAGCACTTCTAGTGAAATTTTTACTACATTTCCAAACTCCTTGGGTGAGGAGTTACAATTCTGAGTACTGTATTGCAGATGCAGCTTCAGGACAGGGAAGAGGTAGCTCTCATTCCCTCTCTTCTAACAGATGGCTTTCTTCAGTGTTGCCATTTACATAAGTTTCCAAGGCAACCTGATTGACCTAAGTTGTGTTAACCCAACTCAGCTCCTCTCTTACAAAAGTGGAGCTGTCCCAACATTATTAAGCCCTGCTTCCCTTTAATTAGAAAATGGGTTCTTTTTTTAAAAAAAATGTGAGGAGGGACATAGTCTTTGAACAATGTATTTTAGAACAGAGGTGGGGAGGCTTCAGGTTTTCAGGATCTACTTTTTTTATGCCAACTTGAACCTGATGCAAAAAAAGTACACTTAGAATTAAAGAATTCGGAGCCAGGAATTTGTTAAGAGAACCAAAACTAAACAAAGCTTACTGTCCTTCCACAGAAAACCCCACTCCTACTTACCCGTCACCCCCTGCACAAAACTTTATTCATTTAAACAGTTTAATTTGGAAGTGGAGAGAATCAAATTTTTTTCCTACTGAGAGTAAGAAATCCTTGCCAGTCTACCAGAAGTCACCCTGTGGTATACTAGTAGATCCTGATCTAACTTCTGCCACCCCACCTGTTTAGAATTTTAAAAAATATTTTCAACTTTGTATTAGTTCCATATATTTTGAGAATCAGCTTGTGCCGCTGAATCATTTCTAAGCTGTATTGTATAACATGTGTGAAGCTCTATTTATCCATCTGAAGTGCTGCTTCGGATATTGATGCTCAAGGCCTCAAGCGAGAGCTACAATTGGTGCATATATTTGTATAGTAATGACTGCACTTTCAGGTCTATCATGAATTCTATCTGTCTTGTGTTCTGGGAGTAAGCTACTTCCCCAAGTACCCCCCTCTTCAGTCTACGCACATAGTTTAAAGCATTCTGCTCGCACACATATGTTTTTATGCAGTCAGCTAGGCCTTGCGGTCTCATTTGCCTAATAAATTATTGCTGTTTCTACAAGGGCCATCGGAACGAATGGGAATATAGCTATGCTTCTGGGATGCACCTTGTAAAGCAGATTGTGAAAATACAAAGCATAGCATTTCATGCTTGGACTCTGTACTCTACATTGTTTGAAGCGTCAGGGCAGAGGTTGAAAATCCAAAAAAGCCCAAGAAAGCTCTAAGAGGCAAATGTATCCCTATCAAATAATTTGCTTTAAATAGCAGACAGAACTACATGTAGTCTTTTTTAAAAAAAACCCTCTCTCCCTCAGAGATCCAATGCTGTTCTTATGTGCCTTTAAGTCAATTATGACTTATGGCGACCCTGTGAATCAGCGTCCTCCAATAGCATCTGTTATAAAGCACCCTGTTCAGATCTTTTAAGTTCAGGTCTGTGGCTTCCTTTATGGAATCAATCCACCTCTTGTTTGGCCGTCCTCTTTTTCTACTCCCTTCTGTTTTTCCCAGCATTATTGTCTTTTCTAGTTCTCTCATAGCTGCCCTCCCCGGTCCTAGCCTTCTTCTGATTTCTTGACTATTGTCTCCATTTGGGTTAATGACTGTGCCGAGGTATTGATAATCCTTGACAAGTTCAATGTCCTCATTATCAACTTTAAAGTTACACAAATCTTCTGTTGTCATTACTTTAGTATTCTTGACGTTCAGCTGTAGTCCTGCTTTTGTGCTTTCCTCTTTAACTTTCATCAGCATTCGTTTCAAATATTACTGGTTTTTGCCAGTAGTATGGAATCATCTGCATATCTTAAATTATTGATATTTCTCCCTCCAGTTTTCACACCTCCTTCATCTTGGTCCAATCCTGCTTTCCGTATTATATGTTCTGCATATGGATTAAACAAATAGGGTGATAAAATACATCCCTGTATTTTAAAGTATACTGTATTGGAAAGTAGCATATTTATATTAAATTTTGTATCTTGCCCTTTCTGTAAGGAACTCTAGAGCAGCCATTTAGGCCTTGTACTCACTGAGTTGGTAAATCTGTGCCTGAGCTTTACCATTTCAAACTTAGGGTGAGGGATCACACAATTTGAATATCTTCTATGCAAAATTCCTTCCACAAAGAAAACTAGAATGTCAGCAAGAATGGTTCTAGTCTAGACTTACAATTCTAGCTTTCTACATGGAGAATGCAAGAGAATGTGCAGCGTAGTGACATATTGTCACACGATTTATAGTAAGACATTGGCAGAGAGGGAGAAATAGATGCCGGCTTTTGTGGTGTCTAATTCCGATCTGAAGCAATGTGGAATCCTCTGAAACAATATGGCAAATGACGCTAGAGGCTGCAGAGGAAGGGGGGAATCAGGGAAGGTAGCTTCCCCGTTTCTCTGTCAGTGGGATCCCTCCACTAGGTCAAAAGCCTTCCATGGATGGATGCAGTCTTTTTAGGTGAATGGAGTTTTTCCATCCATGGAAGTCAAAGTCTGGATACAAGCAAATGACTTATCCAAGGCCGCCCAGTGAACTTCATCAATGAGTGGTTATTTATTTTCCTACAAACAAGCCTGACACTCTGGCTTCTGTACCACACTGTCTATCTTTTGTATGTCTATGCATTATCACTAGTTGCCATTTGCTTATAACTGCAAAAATGTGTAGAGGACTTAAAATAATGTTACCCCCTTTTTCAAATTCCATTTGTGTGTTGGTCCACACTTTCTTGTCAGTTTTATGGCTGTCTCATTAGCCTCTTGGAGCAACATGCTTAAGCAGGTCCCAACATTGCACCTTGGAAATAACAACCTTAATGATGTTCTCTTGTCTTGCACCCTTGTTACAGAAGAGTTTTTCTGCTTTTGTATTAATTTTCTCATAAGAAAACTAGTCACTGGATAGCTGCAGCAATTCTAAGATATGCTATAGGCAAATAAAAGTCACATGCACATGTGTATCCATGCACACGCCCACTTTTTCAATGGGGTAGGTGACAATTTTACCTCTAAGTCATTTGCCTCTAGTCTAGGGCCTGGCTTGATTCTGTTATGGGCAATAGCGTGACTGCCTCTTCTCATTCATTCATTCTGAACTTCTAAATGTGTGAATCAACAGTTTTGCAGAAAGAAACCATAAGAAACTTGTCCCTTCTGAAGGAATGTGACATGAAAAGCATGCCTTTAACTTCCAGTAACACGGTGAAGAGGCAACAAAACCCAGTTTCACTAATGCTTGATCATAACTCAAAATGAAGGCCATGACTGTGCTCCTTCCTGGGGAAACTTGTACCTGTTTAAATGGGTCCAGTGTGATATAGAAAAATCACTGTGACAACACAGTACCTGACTCAGTCTGATGTCTATTCATTTACAAAGTGCAAAATAGCCCAGGGTCTTAGCCAAGCAGATGTTGTTTTCTACATGTTCCACATGTAGTGTACAGCAGAAGAGCAATGACTGTAGCACTAGGAGTGGTTTGCCCTAGAAGTACTCCAAACGTCATGAAAAGTTGTATTTTCTGTTACAACTATAAACTAGAACAGCTTTAACAAACATTGGACTGCTGATATTCTTGTCACATTACCCACTTTCCTCTCTGAGTTCACAGTCACATTTCTGTTGCAACACATTAAAACATTAATGGACACGTATCTCTCCACAGTGGATGGACACATATCTCTCCACAGTGGATGGACACATATCTCTCCACAGTGTCCTGTGGTCCAAAGGTGGGATCAATGGCAAGGTGCCTTTGCTAGTATACATTATGAAACGCATCCAAGTATCTGTAAGTTTGTCCTTCACTTTAGGTCCTCTGCAAGCTCTGTGATGTTGTGTAAGCTTCTCATGTAAAGCAAGCTGCCAGACTTAGGCAACCCAACCCTTTAACAAAAAGTCTGCTGTCTCCCAACAAAACCACAACCAGTTCTTTATGCCCTCATTCCCCTTTTTGTGTTTTTCCAAAAGCAGTAACAGAGCCAGTGCCAGATCCACAAGAAGTACTCTAGACTTCAAGTTAATCCAAATCCTCATAAGTGCCTTGGCACTTATGTCTCTCTGTACGTGTGTGCTGAAGTAACTCTCTTCTCCCCATTACAAAATATAATTAACTAGTGAAAAGTGCCTGGAGTTGGTTGAGAATTCTAAGAAACAAACAAAACAAAACTAAAAAACACACGCACAGTGCAGTTTTGACATCAATGGTTTAAATCAGTGCAGTTTTGAAAGGTTCAGTCCAGAATCTTGATTCAAAATGGTGTCCAATTCTATCCAAACATAGACAGAAACCTGCTCCTTCATCTCAGGAACCATCTTGCAAAATTTGGTGTTGATATGTAAGAGGGTCCAAATGCACAGAGACCAGACAAAGACAAGCAACTTTCCAAAATATGGAGTAGATCATTCCCAATCTTTTATTCTTACCATGGAATGTTTTATCAGAAGGGCTCTAGAATGGTCAGCTGTTCACTTCTGCAATTGCCAAAGTTAGCAGGAGCAAAAAAAAGCTGCCCCCTCTAGCTTCTTGACAAAGTTTCTTAGTAAGAGTCTTATTTAATAATGGACTAGAGCCGAATATGCTCCAGTAAAGTTTCGGTAAATTGAATTGTCTAATGCAAATAAATAAATCTTAATATTGGGCATTGAAATAGTACTCCCTGAGAGGTGACACACATCCTTTTAGCTCCTAATGTTGCTAGTGTTTTGGTTTGGCATAATGTAGATAGAAACTTGTTGGGTTTGTTTCTTGATTTAAAGAAACCCAACTAGAACAATTACTTTTAAATAATTGATTAAATCTACATAAATTTGCAAAGGAATTAAAAGCAAACTTTTATTTTTAGATTATGTATTTTCATATTTCACTAGGCACCATCTTACAAGAGGCATTCCCCTTTTCCCCATGTGTGAGAGAAGGGAATACCTCTTTTTAAGATTGTCTCTCCCGCTTGTACTGTTTTAAGTACTTGTGTTAAAAAATAAAACTTATTAAAAATCTGCCTTTGAAATCAATCTGATTCTTTGGGTAAACTTTGCAACTCCACTTTTTAGGGGACTGGCATGATGACAAAAAAAAATCACTTGGAGTACTAGTACATGCCCAGCTAAAACAAGGAGTTGGAGTCTTATTTTATGTGGTTTCTATACAGTGCACATTATCCATGCATAGTTGACACACAGAAGAAATTGCACTGGTTGAATGGCTGCATCATTATTAAAACAACAAGAGCCTTGACCTGTAAGGTATCCACCTACACAAAGGAGGAGAGAGACTGTAAGGCATGGACAATTTACATTTCCAAAGATATTAAACTTTCTGTCTCTGGCCCAGCGACACAAGGCAAGAAATAGCAACTCTTTCTTGTTTGCTTTCCCTCTTTAGTTCTTTCTTTAAAAAAAAAAGAAGATGAAAAATTGAATTGGTAATAGAAACAACAACCCCTTTTTGCTTGGGGAGTATAAAATACCTAAATCAGACAAAAGGTGACTTGAGGTACTAACTTAAAAGGAACCATGGGGCCCTTCTTAAACAGAATAGATTGGCTCCAAAAGGCATTTTATAGATAGAATGGGAGGTTGATTGTGTTGGTCCCAGTTCATATTTCCTTTGGATTTTATTTGTTGCATTTAAAACCCACTGTTGTGTTCGTCTAGGCTCTCTTCTGTGTGGTTATATTGAAATATCTGGTGGCTTATAGAAATTTCAACAATGAATGTTAAACGAGTAGGTCATATCTTGCCAAATCATGCATCTTTGAATGTTTTAACCTACTGCAATGTCAGAATGCTATACAGTATTTTGGGTTCCATTACTGTGGAGATCTTGAGGGGAGGAACCTCAGGTCCAGGGGCCAAATGCAACCTTCCAGTCCTCTCTGTCTGGCCCTTCAGACTCTCACCAGGTCAAGCACCCCTCAGTGGCCCTTCTTCGCACCTTCCTTGAGTGTTTTTGCCTGGCCGTAAAGTGCCCTTGAATTCTGATAATGCCTCTTGCTGGCCTGGATGGAGGATAAAAAACATGTGAGTGTGTATAGAAACTAGACTACTTTACAAAGATAATATTTACATCCATTGTTTGGCCCACTTTTGCCTCCCCTACCCCACTGGCCTGTGGCCCCCAATAGGTTGCGCAGAAGGGAATGCGGCCCTTGGGATGAAAAATGTTCCCCACCCATGTTGTACATCTTCTGACCCCAACCCAATTATTACTATTGCTTTTTAATAAGTGGGCAAGTTATACACTCGTTTCCTTATTTCGTGACTTGAAAAATGTTTCAGAAAAATGTTTCAGTATCAAATATGGTAAATAAAAGAATTTATGATTAATCCATCCCAGAGGGAGGAATACTCTTTGGGTTGGTCATTGGCCAGGAAAGTACTACTTGCTCAGAGCAACTGGAGCAGTTTTATATAGGCTTCTCTGCACTGCTTCAGTCTTCCTTCCCTCCTTGTTCCTGGGCTTGGAACATCTCCCTAAATATATATTTTTGGTAGATTTCAGTAGTTTGCCATCTCTCCATAACAACATGCAGGCAAACAAAACACATTTTCTGTTCCATTTTGACTGCATCTGAACTCCTTAAGTTTGAATGGGCAAAAATAAATGTAGTTAGAACAACAGCGGTGGTTGTGGGTAGAAATTTTTTTAAATGATATGGGGGATGGGGAGTCATAGCCTTTCCTGTGTTTATGGTCCTTCCCTGATCATCTTCAGAAGTATGTGTGGAGAGAGGCCTGAGCTGGTCACAGAACTGTTCCACACTGTAGCTGTGCACAGGGATGCCTAGTGTGACATGCCAGACTATGGTGCAACAAAGGGTTGATCATGCCATTGATCCAACTGTGCCAAATGCTCACAGGCCTGGGGAGCACCCCTATCCTAGGCCTGACCTTGCATACTTAAAGGCCTGCCCGCTCAGTTGGGACAACAATTTCATAGGCATGTAGTAAATTCTGTGTCCATTTTGTAAATAATTCATTCTTAATCAGAACTCAGGGTTCCATCCCAGATTCCAGCTGGAGTAGAATCCACTACCTTCACCAGTACTAGCCTGTTTAACATTGAATCTGTGGATTTGAATCTTTCACTCCTTATTTGGGAGATGTTTTCTTCCTTCCCTGCACCCATCCTATGCTCAGAATAAATTGCACAATGTTGTATCGCTGTCTAAGAATACTTTTGCTCTCTACCCCTTGGTTCTGGAAAGGGTGGGTGAGGGGCAGAATTTGGCTGTGCTACCCACAGTATATGGTGCTATGTGCTAAAGCTGTGACCTACATTCCCTTAAGTTTTGCATTCTCAGCACTAGTTTTGATAAACTAGTAAGTATAAAAAATATGACAGTAAAAAATACTCAGCATAGGTTTGAGTTGGGAATTTTGGTGGTGGTGACTTCAGAATCACAGTATGATTTTTCAGTTGGCCTCATGTACTTCTGTATACATGCAGTCACACACTTCTCTCTCCCTCCTCCAAACATACCAGTTTTGTAGGAAGCTGCCGAGATAACTGTTCAGAGCCACTTCAGAGGAGAAGCTGTTCCAGGAACAGGATGAGAGGTGTTTCTTCTTATTTCCCATGCAAAGTCCACCTTCCCCTGAAGATGAGAGAGACTGAAGCCAAAAGCAGGATACAGCAAAATGTAATAGAGGTGTGAGGGAGTTGCAAAGAGTCAGATGGAAATAAGGTTCCTATCTTGCCTGAGAGAGTCTGAGAGTCCTTTTCTTTTGCCACAGAGGAATAGTGTTGGCCATGCTGAATGATGGCTTCATTTGTGTTTACCTAGATATTTCCTTAATTGTTTCCTCTACAGATCTTAGTTGTTACGGGTTCTAAAGGAGATGCTGTAATTCAGTAAGAGAAACTGAGGATGTCTAGAATGTTTTCCAACATATAGATTAGTTTGTTTTTGTTGTTGTTTGTCCCTACAGAAAATGAAAAATTCCAACTTTGAAGACTGGAAGAATATCAGAGGGCCCCGTCCATGGGAAGATTCTAAGCCTCTTCAAGAGCAGCCGCGGTAGCGCCAGCAAAGTCTTAGTTGAAGGCCAGCCTGTCTTCATTCACTTGGTGTGCCCTTGAACTGTTTCTTTCCAGTGGATGGGTGAACCAGTAGTTAACCCCAGCAAGGAACAAACTGTTTTGATCTGATAGCATGCCTAAGCAGAAGCCTTGTAAATAAAGTTCTTGAAATGTGTTTCTCAGTAATAATCAATATGCTATCCCACCGGTTGTCAACTTTTTGGGCCCATGGGCACACTTGCAAACCAAAGAAACTTGTTGGCACCATAAACACATTGACACCACCACATGTTCTGTTAGTTACAGTAGAATGCTTCTTTCAAGTCTAAGTTCAGTGGGGCAAGGGGCGAGGAGAGGACCCTATGGGTGCCAGGCAAGGCCTCTGTGAGTGCATGTTTGTCATAAGAACATAAGAAGAGCCTTCCAGATCAGACAAATGGCCCATCTAGTCCAGCATCTTCTCCCAGTGGCCAACCAGATGCCTATGGGAATCCCGCAGTGCTTTTGGAAGTTGCTTTCTACTGAGTCAGACGATTGTCTACACTGATTGGCAGTGGCTATGCAAGATTTCAGACGGGTGTCCCCCAGCCCTACTTGGAGATGCCAGGGATTAAACCCGGAACCTTCTGCACGCAAGGCAGATGCTCTGCCACTGAACCGTGGCCCTTGTGAGCTGCAGCACTTTTGGACAGTATTTTATTATCATGCCCCCTCTATGTCTGTTTGGATTTAGGGAGACTGGGATTGGCTGCTTTCCAAAAGTGGTCCTCTGTTCAGTCATGTACATGTTCTCTATACATTAATATTTGGAATGTATTTATTTTGAAGGTATTTATATCCTACTGCACATGAATACAAATCAAGTTGGCAAACAAAACAAAAACTAAAACTTCCTGGCACATTCCAGTTCAGGAGGAAAAGTGAAGGCTACCATGGAGCTGTTCCTTCCCTCAGAAGTTTAGAAGCAGGTTTTTGGTTTTGCTGCCATAGGGAAGAGGCAGCTGTCCCAGAATCCAAACAGCATTTCCCGGTTGGGCTACAAGGCTTCTGTTCTGGTTTCTGTAAAATTACAGCTAAACTTTACATTTTATCATCATTTGCTATAAAGTGGTTCCAGTCCCCTGATGTGTGGGGTTCCCTTTACATGCACACAACGGTGTGGGAGGGTTTTTTCTTTTTCATATTGATATGCCATGCATTTCCAATATGTGGAACAGCAGGACCAATTGGATGCCTTTTCCCTGGCCTATTGGCACCTTCCCTCTCTACAGAATGATTGCGTCCTGCTCTTACGATTGTAGTATTCCCGCGCACGCACGCACGCTGACTTGGTATGTGTGTGAATGGAGTCCTGAGTTGAAATAGTATCTTTGGCTGTTGCTCCAAGTGTCTCACTTTCTGGTATCTGATTATAGGTTATAATCAGCCCTGGGTTCAGTGAAGCTAAGCCATCAGCCCTTGGGAGCAAGTCACATTAAACAAGTGAAACATTGAGAGACAAACATAGGGTTCAAGCAACTTTGTAAGATCAACTGTAAGATCTTCCCATCATTAATCATTAATTCATGCCACACTTGTCAATACATTTCCCCATCACTTTCCAAACTGCAAAATGTCTGATTCTTTAAAAAAGTGAATTCATTGCATTAGAGTAGCGTTTCCCAACCTTTGGGTCCCCAGATGTTGTTGGACTACCTATCCCATCAGCTCCAGCCAACTTGGCCAATGGTCAGGAATTATGGGAACTGCAGTCCAGCAACACCTGGGGACCCAAAGGCTGGGAAAGGCTGCATTAGGGCAACAGAGCACTTGAATCCACTTTAAATGTAGAAACCTTAATTTATAGTATGTGCTTAAATCTCTCCCACAAAATACTGGTAGTCTAGAGGCACCCATGAATAGGACTGGGCTGCAGTGCAGTACATCACATTTCCCGAGATTAAGCCTCACTGAACACAGTGAGACTTCTGAGTAAAGATGCGAAGACTTGGGCTGCATATTGAAATAAACTGGATGAGAAATTGTCCCCCACTTTCCTTAGTGGCTGTTACTCTTGGTGGTGTTGCATTACGTGATCACAGAGGATTTTACATTACACAATGCACGTCTTCAGGCACGGAAGGGGTGTTTCCTCCAGTGTTTCATTAGAGATTCATATGGATCATTGCTTGGAAGCTTACATACCAATTTGAGTAAATTTCATCCTATGCATGAAGCATTTCCTAGGAAGAATGTTTTAATTACAAATGCAATCTGAAATTTAAGGGTTTAAAACCCTGTTGGCTGCTTTGCCTTGGGCCTTTGAGAACTCTAGCTTGGCAGAGCATAACACATAATTACGGTGAGCCAAGGGACTAAAGAGACTCCCTTCATCTTAGCAACAGAAGAAAATCTTGTGAGCATTAATAGAAAATGTTCCCTTTTAAAGACACTTTTTTTAAAAAAGACTGTCTCTGTCAGTGTGACTCTCTGGAAGCACACCACTTAGAATCTCTGGGGATTTCTTTGTTATTATCCTAGAGATATCTCCTAGCATAAGCCTGAGAGGAAATCCATAGGGACCTTTAGCTACTGAACTACAAATGTTGATATTGTTCAGACTTACATTGTGGAAGACCTCTTGCCTTGCTTCTGTCATTCTCAGGAATCCAATCCATCTAGCACCTCGTAAACCTAAACCTGTGGCCCTCCAGATGTTGCTGGACTACAACTCCCATCCCTAAGCATTAGCCATGCCTGCTGGGATTAATGGGAGTTACAGTACAATAAAATAAAATGTAGAGGACCACAGATTCCCCACTACTCTCCTAAAGAGAAGGCCCCTATTTGGCAGGGTGATAAGGCTTGCTTCAGGAGGGTTGATGCAATTGTATTACAACTTTAACAGATTGCTAGATCCAGGATCTTTACTAAAACAGGCAGTGGTTGTCTTCCCTTGTAAAGAAAATTAAAGCTAATGGGAGAGGGGGAGGAAGAAAAAAGATAACGGAATGAAATGTCAGATTTCTTCAGAGGTTCAGGATGTTTACAGATTCACTGTCGGGACCAACTGCACATCATGTTTCCTGAACAACAGCATTTATTTATTTATTTATTTATTTATTTTATTAGATTTATATACTGCCCGACTAGCATTAGCTCTCTGGGCGGTGAACAACAGAATATAAAAATACAAAACATCTCAGATCTCATAATAAATACAGCATAAACATATATAAAACAAGAAATCAAAAACAATTACAACAAAATTTAAAACTAAAACGAGTTAGATATTAAAACGCCATAGCAAAGAGGCAAGTCTTAACCTGGCACCGAAAGGAGAGCAATGTCGGCGCCATATGCACCTCTTCGGGGAGACTGTTCCACAGTTTGGGGGCCACCACTGAGAAGGCCCTAGATCTTGTCACCGTCCTCCGAGCCTCCCTATGAGACGGAACTCGGAGGAGGGCCTTCGATGTGGAGCGTAGTGTACGAGCAGGTTCATATCGGGAGAGGCATTCCGATAGGTATTGTGGTCCCGTGCTGTATAGGGCTTTATAGGTCAAAACCAACACTTTGAATCTAGCCCGGAAGCATATTGGCAGCCAGTGCAAGCGAGCCAGAACAGGTGTTATGTGTTCCGACCGCCTGGTCCCCGTTATTAATCTGGCCGCCGCATTTTGGACAAGCTGTAGTTTCTGAACTGTCTTCAAAGGCAGCCCTACGTAGAGCGCATTGCAGTAGTCCAGTCGTGAGGTTACCAGAGCATGTACGACTGATGTTAGGTCCTCCCTGCTCAGATAGGGACGTAGCTGGGCTACCAGCCGAAGCTGGTAGAAAGCATTCCGTGCCACCGATGCCACTTGGGCCTCAAGTGACAGGGAAGGATCTAAAAGAACCCCCAGACTACGAACCCGGTCCTTTAGGGGGAGTGTAACCCCATCCAGGACAGGGTGTATATCCACCATCCAATCCGGGAAACCGTTCACCAGCAGTATCTCAGTCTTGTCTGGATTGAGCCTCAGTTTGTTAGCTCTCATCCAATCCATTATCGCAGTCAGGCAATGGTTCAGCACATCGACAGCCTCACCTGAGGAGGATGAGGAGAAATAGAGCTGCGTGTCATCAGCGTACTGGTGGCAACGCACTCCATAACTTCTGATGTCCGCACTCAACGGCTTCATATAGATGTTGAAAAGCATGGGAGACAGAACCGAACCCTGCGGGACTCCACATTGCAGAGCCCACAGTGTCGAGCAATGTTCCCCAAGCACAACCCTCTGGAGACGACCCGCTAAGTAGGAGCGGAACCACTGCCAAACAGTACTCCCAACTCCGCAAGCCTCTCCAGAAGGATACCAAGGTCGATGGTATCAAAAGCCGCTGAGAGATCAAGGAGGATCAACAGAGTTACACTCCCTCCGTCCCTCTCCCGACATAGGTCATCATACAGGGCGACCAAGGCTGTCTCAGTGCCGAAACCGGGCCGAAACCCCGATTGAAACGGATCTAGATAATCAGTTTCATCCAATAGCGCCTGGAGCTGGCCAGCAACCACTCGTTCCAAGATCTTGCCCAGGAATGGAACATTTGCTACTGGTCTATAGCTGTTGAAATTTTCTGGGTCCATGGAAGGTTGTTTCAGGAGTGGTCTTACTGCTGCCTTCTTCAGACAGCCCGGGACCACTCCCTCTCGTAAAGAGGCATTTATCACTTCCATGGCCCAACCAGATGTTCCATCCCTGCTAGCTTTTATTAGCCAAGAGGGGCAAGGATCTAGTACCGATGTGGTTGCACATACCTGTCCAAGCGCCTTGTCCACATCCTCGAGCTGAACCAATTGAAACTCATCCAGTAAAACATGACAAGACTGCGCTCCGGACGCCTCACTCGAATCATCTGCTACAAACTGGGAGTCTAAGTCCCGGCGGATGCATAAGATCTTATTCTGGAAGTGTCCAGCAAACTCATTGCAGCAGACCATCGATGACCCTACCGTGTCCTGAGGGCAAGTATAGAGTAACTGTCGGACAACTCTGAAAAGCTCCACTGGGCGGGAAAGAGATGCCTTAATAGTGGCAGCGAAATATTGTTTTTTCGCCACCCTCACCGCTTCCAAATACTGCTTAGTGGAAACACTTACCAGCACATGATTGCATCCATCGGGAGTTCGTCTCCACTTCCACTCAAGCCATCTCCTATCCTGTTTCATCACTCTCAGCTCAGGGGTATACCACGGAGCTGTATGAGCTCTACACAGGAGAGGGCGCACAGGAGCGATCGTATCAACAGCCCGAGTCATCTCCGCATTCCACAGTTCAACCAGGGCTTCGATAGGAGCGCCAGTCTTATCAGCCGGAAAATCCCCCAGAGCCCTTTGAAAACCTTCAGGATTCATTAGTCTCTGGGGGCGGACCATTTTAATAGGTCCCCCACCCTTGCAGAGGGGAAAAGCCACTGTAAGTCTAAACTTCAGCAAGCGGTGATCTGTCCATGACAATGGGAGAGATGTAAAACTTCCCACATCCAGATCACCATCCCCATGTCCAGTTGCAAAGACAAGATCTAGAGTATGCCCCGACACATGTGTTGGGCCGCTGATATATTGAGACAGCCCCATTCTCAGCAAACTTGTACAGGATCCCACTTCTTACCTCCCAGATTAAAAAGCAGAGAAATTCACTAACAGGCAAAAAACCTTAAGGTTTAAGAGGGCCGCGTCGTCAGACAACACTAAAGATGGTTGGAGTCTGTCAGGTGTATCAGCTGTGTCAGCTAACCTCTTCGGCACAGTGCCATCATCAGGAACCAGGCTCCCCCAAAAGTTACTCGTGTCTCTCTTGATCCGAAAAGTGAAGCCGGAGACACCCAAGATGCCCGGCAACGGCAGCGACAAAGAAGCGCAAGCTGCAACGCAAAGCTGGAACAGCGGCAAGAGAACACGAATCCACAGCGACGAAGCACAAGGCCACAGCGACGGCGACTGGAACAAGCTCCGAAGGGAAAGCAAAACACAGCAGCAGCCAAACGGAACAGACCACATGCCCAGCTGCACGACAGCGACGAAAGAAGCACAGACCCCAGCGGGGAGCAGCATCGAAAAGAAAAACAACGGCAGCGACGGAGCGCCGATGGAGAGCGCACACGTCGCCCAAAGAGGCATAGACCACAGCACCAGCGGCAGCAAAACGACTCCAGCCACCAACAGCATGTTCCTGTGCATGTCTCCGTATTGTTTCAGTGCATTTCAGGGCCGGCGCCTCATCAACTAGGGTTACCACATGCAAATATAAAAGGGGAAAAGCTGAAGCTCCTGCAGCTTCCTTCCAATTTGGGAAGGAATGTTTCTTTAGCTGCAAGTGCACTAAGGTTTACAGCAGCCTTTTGGCAACCTGGTACCCTCCAGATATCTGATGGGAGTGATAATTCAAAACATCTGGAGAGTGTCAGGTTGGCAAAAGCTGGCTTACAGGGAATTGTAATGTGAAGAGCAGTCTTGACTTGGAAGCTATTGCTAGGCAATCACTCGCTGAACCCTCTCTCTTCTATTCACCCATAATGGACATTTTCCAGAAATTTCACCAGAGAGGTGTGAGAGAAAAAAGGATCTTTTTACCAAAATTCAATATTTTGTATAATCTTCAGAAATCACTTTGATTATCTTCATTTACTTACTTATTTTATTTCTTATCCTGCCCAATTTTCCAAGGAAATGTAAAGCAGCTTAATAAATCAAATAATAAATCATTAGAAAACAAACCTCAAATCATATCCAATTACACAATCAAAATATTAGCATAACACATATCAGAATGAATGCTAATTGGTTGTATTGCCATCCTGCAATCAAAACAGAACATATGAACAATAAAATCCAGATGCAGTCTAACTTCTGTGTAAGCTTTATGCAAGGAAATTAAGGTGATTGCTCAATAAACAGTTCATCTGGAGGAGTTCCAATTAGTCACCAAAGCGCTTTTTAAAGAGTCACACCTTCATCAACCACCTAAAGCAGTAGAATGATAGGGCGTAATGCACCTTGCTTTGCAAGGCATTAAATCTGTTAAAACATGAAATTACCTGTTCCCCTAAGCCAGAGGTGGGGGACCTGTGGCCCTGCCCACCAGATGTTGTTAAATTACAATTCCTATCAACTCCAGCCAACATAGCCAATGGTCAGGAATGCTGGGAGTTGTAGTCCAACTTCATATGGAGACCACAGTTTCCCTACTTCTGCCCTAAGTCTTTGCCCTTTCTCTTGCAACTGAACACCAGCAGAAATGGAAGGGACTTCAGAATTTAACATGTTTAAGGACTCTTAGAAAGGAGTTAGAAGTAGTGTTGCCAGGTCATAAGCATCCCAAACCTGAGATTTCAGGGGTGGGCCCTAGTGATGTCATTAAGCATGATACATTAAGCATCAACCACAGTTACTTGGAGTATACTATTAAAACAAAACAATCTCTGGTTGGAAATTAAGATAGGAATCTTAGCTAAAAGATGGTGTTTCCAGGTCCAGCTAAAATGATGGAATAATTCCTTCTCACTTTCTTAGGGAGCTTGGGTAGGGAATATTTAATCTAGCCTACTTGCTTCTGGCAAGAAAGGTTTAAATGCCCTCAGGCCAGGTCAGTCACCAGAAGGCCACTGTAGGAAGACAGGAGCCTAGTGTTGTGGAGATGTGAGATGGGAGCACTCAGGAGTACAGATGGATGCCCCTGAAGGCAGCAATTCTAAACACACTAAGTGACTAACCCCATAGAACTCAACAGGACTTACTTCTGAGTAGATATGGTTAGGATTGTGCTGTTGGTAAGGCTTGACTAAGAATCCTCTGCAAAGATATCCATATCAAAGCAGGGTTGGCAACCCCCAACCTGGGATGCCCTGCCCCTGCCTTTTAACATGGCTGCTCCAAACTTCTTTACAGAATTGACCCTTCACTGTAGAGAGGGTTTTTTATTATTGTTGTTTATTTCTACCCCGCCTTTTGCCCAAAAGGTCCTCAAGGCGGCTTACAAAAAACACAAATATAAAAATACATCAATAAAACAATACAATTTACAATAAGCAATACATAAATAAATAAATGTGGGTGAGAAGGATGGGCACAGGAGAAGTCCAAAGGAATGGATCTTGAGGAGAAAGACCTGGAGGAGAGATCCTTTCTCCATGACGACTGAGATGATGAATTAGCGACGCCATGCTACTCAAAGTGGATTTTAGTCCAGCCACCACAGACTGCCCCAACCCAGAGGTTTGAGAAATGAGTAAGAGTAAGAAGATTCTCTACCATTTTCTGCCTACCCTGTTGGCTGCTATAAACTCACTATGACAGCCAACCCAATTCCAGTGAGTAATAATTGACACAGAGTAATAATTGACAGTAATAATTGACATAATTGTTTGGTCTACCTTCATGGGCAGTAGCTTGGGAACAACAACAATTGCAGCCACACTTCGCAGTATGTGAATTCTCTTTGACCACTATTGGGCAAGAAACAATCCATCCTGCAACCAACAAGGTGCATCATCAGTGGGTTTAAGGGGGTTGAGCTGAGCACATGGAACCACTGTTGTTACTTCTATAGATGTAAGGGAGTGAGGTTAAAGGTAAATGAATCCAAGATGGGTGGGAGTTTCTTAAAAAAGGAAATTCTAAAGGCACAATGACAAATAATTCCAACAAGGAAAAAAGGAGGAAGATGCAGAGGAAGCCAATGTGGTTTCACAGAAAGCTTAGAGATGACCTGAAAACAAAAAAGGACACATACAGGAAGTGGAAGAAAGGCCACAAAGGAAGAGTACAGACAGGTAGTATGGAATTGCAGAGATGGTGTCAGGAAGGCTAAAGTTGAGAATGAGCTGAGGTTAACCAGAGATGCCAAAAGCAACAAAAAAGCTTTTTTCAGGTACATCCATAGAGGGAAAAAAGGTGGTACAGCTACTGAATGAAGATGACAAAATGCTAACAGAAGACAAAAAAAAGGCAGAAGTGCTGAATTCCTACTTTAGCTCAGTCTTCTCCCAAAAGAGGGTCTATGACCCTCCTGGGAAACAGAATTGTACTCAAAGAGTGCTTATCAATTATTCCTTCTCAAACTGTGTGGAAGTAACGAGTGGGGTACCACAGGGCTTGGTCCTGGGCCCAGTGCTCTTCCACATTTTTATTAATGACTTGGATGAGGAGGTGCAAGGCATGCTTATCAAATCTGCAGGTGATATGAAATTGGAAGGGACAGCTAATACTGTGGAGGACAGAAACAAAATTCAAAGGGATCTTGATAGGCTGGAGTTTTGGGCTGAAAACTACAGAATGAAATTCTACAGGGCAAATTTGGTTCTACACCCTGGAAAAAGAAACCAAATGCACAGTTATAAGATGGGGGATACTTACTCAGCAATACTACATGCGAATAGTATCTTGGGATTGTTGTTGATCACAAGCTGAATATGAGTGAACAGTGTTATGTGGCTGCAAAAAAGGCAAATGTTATTTTAGGCTGCATTAACAGAAGTATAATTTCCAAATCATGTGATGCATTGGTTCCCCTCTATTCAACACTGGTTAGGCCTCATCTTGAGTACTGCATCCAGTTCTGGACACCACACTTAAAAAGGATGCAGACAAATTGGAACTGGTTCAGAGGAGGGCAACAAGGATGATCAGGGGACTGGAAACAAAGCTCTATGAGGAGAGACTGAAAGAACCGGGCATGTTTAGCCTGGAGAAGACTGAGGGGAGATATGATAGCACTCTTCAAGTACTTGAAAGGTTGCCACACAGAGGAGGGCCGGGATCTCTTCTCGATCGTCTGAACATCAGGAAAACCTTCCTAACTGTTAGAGCAGTACAACAACAGAACCAATTACTTAGGGAGGTGATGGACTCTCCAACACTGGAGGCATTCAAGGGACAGTGGACAGGCACTTGTCGGGTATGCTTTAAGTTGGATTCCTGCATTGAGCAGGAGGTTGGACTTGATGGCCTTATAGTCCCCTTCCAATTCTACAATTCTATGAAATCTTTTGACTATGGTACAATAGATCATAATTCAATTACTAATTAACCTTTTGGAGAAAAGAACCCTTTGTTAATAAAATGTTTCCATGCTCATTCAGTTAACAGTAGAAATGGGCAAATCTGTCAATTTCAAGTTCTCCCAGTTACTCATTTTTCCAAATTTATATTCAGGTCTCCACATTTTCACATCAGTTTGTGATTTTTTTTAAGTCCTCATGAAAATTCATCAACATTTTATTTCTCCGAATGTACACAATTGTACACAATTTTGCCTAATATACATTTTTGCAGAGCAATTTCCCCCAATACAATGCATTTCTGTGTGCTATTTTCACTAATATAATGAATTTGTGTGTGCTGTTTTCACTAATATATGCATTTTAATGCACATTTCCCCCCATTTTATGCATTTTTATACACATTACTTGGCTGGAGAAGTGCACTGCAAAATCCAGAGAATTGTGAATGTGTTTCAGTTCTTTTATGGTTTCAGAAAATGTGAATGAGGTATGTTCTCCTTTAAATGCGAACTGAATCAAATTTCACTCCCATTCATAGTTAACAGGGAAAGACACTACAGAAAGCAACAGAACCCTTTAAAAACCACACCAACAATATCTCTTACCAGATGTTTTAATTAAGAAAGTATGCCAACAAAAAAGTCACCAAGTCCCACTTTTTATTATTATTATTATGCTGGGCTATTTCTTTTCTGTAATGCTCAGGTTCCCCTGTGCCTATTCCATATTAATTCAGCTCCACATTTTCCTAAAGTCAGCTGAAAAGGGAATAGCTTCTGCATTGCTGATGGAACTGTTTGAGTCAGACTGAGAAACAGAACCTGAGAAATCATAATTCAGCATCCATATGTGGGACAGTGGGGAAGAAAAGGAGTCTCTCTTGCTATCACCCTCATATTATTTGCAAAGTTCTTTCCTACGTAGGACAAGCTCTTTCCTTCTCAGAGCTCAGAGAAAGATAGACATTGCACAGATTCTACTCTTCTGTGTCCCTAGTAAGGAAAAAAAACCAATGTTGTCTTGCAGCAGGGGTCTTAAAGAGAGAATCCTCCTCCTCTTGGATATGGGACTGCAAATCTGTGGGTCTCCAGATGTTAAGACTTCAACTTATCAGCCGAAGCCAACATAGCTAATAGTTAGAGATGCACAGTGGGAGTTGTAGTCTGGAGGGCCACATGTTTCCACCCCTGGTATGGCCACTTTAGGATTTGGGAATGGATTTTATATATCCATATTGTTTGCTTCTCTTTGTGGCCACTAGTTCTTTAATTGAGCTGTAACTTTGAACTCTTTGTTGTGATTGGCTACTGCCACTGAGGAGCAGATTTTGCTACTTTTAATTTTAAAAAAATCTTAATTCAGTAAATTTTATTACAATTGCAGCTGCTGCTGTTTGTGTAACACAGCCCAAATTTTGCTGAAGGTGGGTGTTGAGCACACTAAAGGTCTATTGATTAGGGTTGCCAGGTCCCAGTTTTTGCCCAGAGATCCCAGATTTTTGGGGTCATCTCTGGGTCTCTGGCTGAGTCACCCTAATCTCCAGACTCTCAGCTTTCATTAACAAAAAAAATTAGTTTCTAGGTGGTCTGGTTCAAGAGCTATACAGTACACCAAAACATTAGCTGCCCCGCAACTTCTGTTAAATTAGCTCATAGCTGGCTGCTCTAACCCTGCTCTTTCAGGTTTGTAGCCAATAAATGAAGTGAGGGTTGTGATTGATAAGGGATTTATTGACCTCCAGGCAATAGCTAGAACCCTTAGCAAGGCTAGAAAACGGTTGTCTTTTCCTATTTATAGCTTTCAGCAGTAGCAAAAGTCCCTTTCTTTCTTGTGCACAGGTCAGAAGATGTAGAACAAAAAAACCACAGCAGAATCTTGGTAGGCAATTGTTTACTGTAAACAATTTCAGTTATAGGTTTATAATAAAAGTGTACATGCAGGGTTTTTTTAATTACTTGCAAAAATAACATATTATAGATTTTATCTTTCAAATAATTTTTGAACAGAAATTTAAAAGAAGTCCACATGCAACTTGTTTAAATTTTTCTGCGCTGTGGAAGAGGACAGTTTATTTGTCTAATTCACAGCCTGTTTTGAAAACCTTCCCAATATGAAACTTTAATCCTATATTCACTTTTCTGGGAGTAAAGCTACAATGCTAATCCCACATACTGGGAGTAAATCCTGTTGAATTCAATAGGACATACTTTTGAGTAGACATTATTAAGACTGTGCTGTAAATCAGTGGGACTTTTGAGTGAACATAGCAAAGGACTGTGGTTGTGTTGTAAATCTTTCCCACTCCAATCCTTTTTTTTTTTTTAGAAATTAGGCAGGACTTACCTAGGTGTCACTGCTTTTATTTTGTAGGAAACTAATACTGATTTTCTTTTAAAAAACATTTTTCAGTGACCAACTGGTTTTGACAATAAACTATTATATGGAGTGTATGGATTTTTACATCTCCAGTGTGTGTGTATATGGAATTTTTCCAACAACCCTGTGAGGTAGGATTGGAAATCAAGGCAGCTCACAACAAGAAATAAATCCATTTAAAATCCAATAACCATAAAACAAGTACAAAACAGTTTCAAAACAGCTTAAAGTGGCATGATTCTGAATGTTGGGTTGGATGAGTGAAGTTCCTTATCACTTGAGGTTGCAGTCCTGTGTACGTGTCCCTGTTTGAGTAAACCCCATTGAATACATTGGGACTTGCTTCTGAGTAAACATGCACTATAAATATATTTACAGGTTATGTAAATAATAAATATTTTTGATAGTCATGCTTGTATAAGTATGTCTACATACTATGTCCCAATAAGGATCTGATTTCACACTATGGCTGTACATTATTATTTCCTCTACATTTTAAATGTGCTCTTTTTTCTTGGGGTGGTCATGGTGCCCCTCTGTTGTTTTCACTCTGAGGGGCAGATTAGGCTGAGAGATGGTGGGTAGCCCATGGTCACCCAGTAAAGTTTGTGCTTGATTTCCATTTTAAAAAAATAATTAAAATGATTTGCATGTAGGCAAAGTTTATTAAGTAGATCCACACAATACTTTTAAAGCACAGCCAACTCGCATTTAAAGTACAACATTTTCCCCAAAGAATCTTGGGAAATCTAGTTTCCCCCTCACAGTTTTAGTTCTCTCACCTCCCTTAATAAATGACAGCTCCCATGATTCATGTTCTTCAAATGTGGGTTGAATGTGCTTTAAATGAATGATGATGAATTGCACTAGGTGTGCTGTGCATTCATGAGTGAATTTAAAAGAACAATTTTAAAACATACTTTTTTAAACAGGGCAAGGGCTATATCTCAGTGGTCAGGCACATGCTTTGCAAGCAAAGGTCTAAAATCCAATATCTGGAAAAGACTATTTCCTGGAATCCTGGAGAGCCAATGCCAGTCCATGTCATCAGTACTGAACTAGATGGTACCAAATGGGCTGACATGGTATAAGGCAGATTCCTTTGTTCCTAAAGAGGAAAGAGACCCAAGGGCCACAATGATTCCATATTTTTTATGTATTTTATTTACAACATTTATATACAGCTTTATTGTAAAAAATCTCAAAGCAGTTTACAAAAGGAATTAAAACAATGAAATTATTGGCAAAAACAGTTGAAGACAGGTATTTAAAAACATTCAAAGTAATAAAACCAACAATGAGTTAAAAACAGATAAAAACGTAATAGTTTCTACATGCCTGGGTAGGCTTACCTAAACAAAAATGTTTTTAACAGGTGCCAAAAAGACTACAATGAAGATGCCTTCCTCATGTCAATCAAAGGACTGATTTCTTATAAGAGCAGAACAAATGATATGTGGAACCCATAACATGGAAAACATACTTGGAACTTGGTCTGGTAGCAAATTGGCAACCAGTACAGATTTCAGAGCAGAGGTATTATGTCCTGATAGGTCTCACTCATGTCAGCAATCATGCCACAGCATTCTGCACTAACTGCAGCCCCAGGGTCAGGTTGTGCTACATGGGGATTTCTGTGGCCAGGATTTTTTTTAGTTTTGGTTAGGAAACCTGACTGGTTGTGGGATGCTGAGTTTTCTGCCTTACTCACAGAAATCTTGTTGTGGTTGGTATGACATTGCATTCAGAAAATCATCACTGTCTTTTCTTTTTCTATTTGCATCCATAGAAGCAGCAAAAGTGGTTCCATGTGGTCAGCTCTTAAACCCATTGATGATGGACCTTCTTGATTGCATGACCATTTGTTTCTTTCCCAATAGTGGTAAAAGAGAATTCACATACTGGGAAGTGTGACTTCAGTTGCTATTGTTCCCAAGCTACTGCCCATGAATGTAGACCAAACCATGTGTGTTTTCTCTCTGTCAATTATTACTCACTGGCAGGGCTGGCTCCAGGCATGCCGGGGCCCTTGGGCATCAGCTTGCCATGGCCCCCGGCACATGTGTGCGTTTGCGTTCGCACGCGCGCACAGCCCCCCCACCTGTCTCCTGTCTTTTACTATTGCCATTAACCAAGATGGCAGCCGTGGTTTCCCTAAGGGGATGAAGCCTCCACCACCATCTTTGTTGATGGCATGCATACGTGCTATGTGCACTCATCTCTGCCATCAACTAAGATGGTGGCAGGGGCTTCAGTACTTTAGGGAAACCACGGCCGCCATCTTCATTAAGGGCAATACTAAAAGGCAGGAGACAGGTAAGTAGGGGGTGTGGGGGGTCACGGAACACTGTGGATCACGGAAGGGGAGTGGAGGGGCCACTGAGGGCCTCCTGTTACCCTGTAGCTCCAGGGGCCCTTGGGCCAGTGCCCTCACCTGACCGCCCTTTAGAACCGGCCCTGCTCACTGGAATTGGGTTGGCTGTCAAAGTGAGTTTATAGCAGCTCACACGGTAAACAGAAAAGGGTAGAGAATCTTCTTAACTCTTACTCATTTCTCAAACCTCTCTCTACAGTGAAGGGTCAATTCTGTAAAGAGGTTTGAAGCAGCCATGTTAAAAGGCAGGCAGGGCATTCCAGGCTGGGGTTGCCAACCTTGCTTTGATATGGATGTCTTTGCAGAGGATCCCTAGTCAAGCCTTACCAACAACACAATCCTAACCATATCTACTCAGAGGTAAGCCCTGTTGAGTTCTATGGGGCTTAGTCTTTTAATAAGTGCACCCTTCAGAGTCATCCATCTTTACTCCTCAGTGCTCCTATTTAACATCTCCACGACATTATGCTCTCTTTTTCCTACAGTGGCCTTCTGGTGACTGACCTGACCTGAGGGCACTTAAACCCTTCTTGCCCGAAGCAAGTAGGCTAGATTAAAGGTTCCCTACCCAGGCTCCCTAAGCAGGTAAGATGAAATGATCCAGTCACTTCAGCTGGACCTGGGAACACCCTCCTTTAGCTAAGATTTCTATCTTAATTTCCAATCAGAGAAAAAAAATTGTTTGAGTGGTATGCTCCAAGCAACTGTGGTTGATGCTTAATGTATCATTCTGGATGACATCACTAGGGCCCACCCCAGTGACATCAGTAGGAGCCACCCCATGATGTCATGAGGACTCACCCCTGAAATCTCAGGGTTTGGGATGCTTCTGACCTGGCAACCCTACTATTGATTCCACAAGATGATGCTAAGTCCTGAATTGTGGTTTGCATGACTATGTTTGACACAGAGAAACCACTATGTATCAGCATGATGACCAATTTAGTGCCCAGAAGAATGTTTAAAATGTGGGGAGCTAATAAGTTGGGTCATTACACGAAACATGGGAAATTGTGATCGTGTCACTACCACGTAAATGTATTTGAATGAACGTCATCAGATGGTGACAGGACTTTTTTGAACTGATGAAGCTTTGCTACAAAACAGTTGTGATGTATAAATACCTTTAAGAGAGCCTGCAAGTTTTATAGTAACCATGCTTACTCAGAAGTTAACTCAGTGGGGCTTATTCCCAGGCAGGGATGGACCAGAAATTCAATTTGGTTCACATTTAAAGCCAAATTTATCAAATTCACTCTTTCTGAAACAATTGAGAACTGAAACATGGCCACCCTTCCAAATTCACACTTATCTGAATTTTGTGATGCAGTTCTGCAACCATAACATGTTTACTACAATTCATATATAAGGGGGAAATGTATATAAAAACGATTTTAACAAAAATAGTTTGCAAAAATGCATTGTATTAGGAGAAATTGCTTGCAGAAATGTGTACATTAGCCAAAATTGCACACAAAAATGTGTTTGGCTGGAGAAATTCACACTAAAATGCTGAAGAATTTTCACAAGGATTTTTATTTATAAATATCACAAATTGCTGCAGAACCAGATAAGACCGGAAAAATGAGAAACTGAGAGAGCCAAAACTGACAGATCTTTTATTTATTATAAATTTATTTAAAGTTTACTGACCAAGCACCCATGTTTCATATTTTGTCTCACATATTGTTTTAAAATGGCTGTTATTATATCTGAATTATTTTCCTCTTCTCTTTCCTCTTCAGCAATCTTGTATCACAGGCATTCAAGATGTGAAAGAGCCTTGGAGCTGCTTTATGCAAGTGCCTTAATAGTGCCAGATCCATGATGAGCCCCACAAGGTACCACCCATCTTTCCAGGCTTGCATGTTACAGCATCTCGGACTAACCTGTGACTCGATGCCTTTTGAAGAGTCTGCTGTTATCCTGATGATGTCCTTGCTACATATATCCTAACATATACTAGGCTCCCATTTATTTATCCCTCAGGCATCGAAGACGGCTGCTGCTACTGCAAGCAGAAGAGGACACACAAAGGACTCTCAGCAGCTGCCTAAGGTTAAAAATTTCACCATTCACCCACCCATAAATGGATGCTTTCTCAGTTAAAGAGCCACTGTCTGTAAATAAATCCTCAGTAAGTCATGTTTTGTGTGTTTTTCTTAGTTAGTTTGTTCCCTTTTTGTTTGAAAATGGTTAAGGCCTTGTGTAGGGACCCACCTTGCATCTTCTCCAGTCACCCAGAGTGAATTATTTCAGTTTTTAAGTCTCCTTAAGGTATGACACTTGAACACTAATAAACTCTGTGCACTAGACGAAGAGCAGGCAACCTTTTTCCCATTGAAAGCTACATTACCTTGGAGATAATCTCTTGGGAAGGGCCTGCTCTAGTTGTGAGCAGGATGAATTACTTGAAATGTTGTCACATAGAGGATAACCAGTATCTCTTCTCGATCGTCCCAGAGTTTAGGACACGGAGTAATGGGCTCAAGTTATGCATGAAGCTAGATTTCAACTGAACATCAGGAAAAACTTCCTAACTGTTATAGCGGTACAACAATGGAACCAATTACCTAGGGAGGTGGTGGGATCTTCAACACTGGGGGCATTCAAGAGGCAGCTGGACAGGCACCTGTCGGGTATGCTTTAAGTTGGATTCCTGCATTGAGCAAGAGGTTGGACTTGATGGCCTTATAGGCCTCTTCCAACTCTGATTCTGCGATCCTATGATTCTATGAATAGATTGGAATTAAATAAAATGGGTACTGCCCCCTTCCCCACCCCACACTGATTCTTTTTCTGTCTTAAGAATCTCAAGGGACAATCACCTGAAGAGAGAAACAGTGTTGGATGCTGATGATCTTCAGAAAGAAAAAGAAAGTGACAAGGGAAATTAGCTATTTTATCAAAGACTTAAGAGTACTGGTTTGGGTTAGCCTAATGAACACATCAGTATATAAATTTTAAATATTTATTGAAAGATGCCTAATTAACACAGCTGAGGATGCCTTTGGGTGTCACCCCAAATGCCAGTAGAGCAGGCTAGGTACCCAATATGTCTAACCATTCATACTCAAAACACTCACTCTAGCTTAGTGGTCAAATAAGCTGTAACATGAGATTGGAGAAAAGAGGCTGCGCACTAGCTGTCTCTTGATGGAAGCTGTGATGATGAATTCTCCTCCTGCTTGCTTCTAGGTTTGGGGCAACTTTTTCCTCGAGGGCCTTGTGACATCTTCACTGGCCCTTCCCTCTTCCATAGCCTAGTAAATAGCAACAATATGTCAATACTGCAGTTTCTCCACATCAATTTCATGTAAGTCATCACTATTGGTCTTGGAATAGTCTGTCTTTGACCACTTTCACACCATACATTGGTTCCACTATTGTTCCTCTTTAAACAGACACAGCTTCCCCTAAAGAATCCTGGGAACTGTAGTTTGTTAAGGGTACTGCTGAGAGTTGTTAGGAGACCCCTCTTCCCCTCACAGACCTGCAATTCCCATAGTTCCCTAGGAAGAGGGACTGACTGTTAAATCACTCTGGGAATTGTAGCTGTGTGAGGAGAATAACCAGTGGTACATGCCCTGGTCACCTCTCGCCTAGACTACTGTGATGTGCTCTACGTGGGGTTACCCTTGAAAACGGTCTGGAAGCTGCAACTGGTACAGAATGCGGCCGCTCGTCTGATTAAAGGCAGCCGCCGGCAAGATCACATCACTCCAGTGCTGAAGGAGTTGCACTGGCTACCGGTTGTTTACCGGGCCCAATTCAAGGTGTTGGTTTTGACCTATAAAACCCTACACGGTTTTAGCCCAGTCTATCTGAAGGAGCGCCTCCAGCATCATCAGAGATGCCGCTCAACAAGATCAGCCTCAGAAGACCTTCTCTCGATCCCACCGGTTAAAACAGCTAGACTGGTGAGGACTAGAGAGAGGGCTTTTTCAATAGTGGCCCCCACCCTGTGGAACTCTCTCCCAAATGATCTCCGCCATGCCCCTTCTATGATGAGCTTCCGCCGGGCCTTGAAGACCTGGCTCTTCAGGCAGGCTTTTGGGGTGGGTTAGGTTTTTACTGTTATGGTTTTAAATTTTAACGTTTTAATGTATTTTTTTTTTAATCTTGTACATCGCCCAGAGTGGCTGGACAACCAGCCAGATGGGCGACTAATAAATTTAATAAATAAATAAATAAATAGAAATCTCCTAACAACTCCTAGCACCTTTCATAAACTACACTTCCCAGGATTCTTTGGGGGAAGCCATGACTGGTTCAAAGTGGAATAATAATGGAATAAATGTATGATATGAATGTGGCCTTTGTGTGAGGGACCCATTTTGTTACTTCTTCACTCTCTGACCTTCACATACACCAAGATGCTCACACAGTTTATGAGGCCTGCTAGGAAAAAATTCCACACACACAATTTTGCTACTATTCTCAAGCAACTAGCTGAAATTCTGACCTTGGCTTACTTAGCAAACTATACTGATTGCCTCACATTTAGCTGTACACAGAAGCCATAGACATTACCATTTTTAATAAAAGTAAACTTCCAAACATCTCAACAATTAGCATATTACGCATATAAATGGTATAGTCTGTATAAGAATACAGAATTGAGATATGTAAGGTAGTACTATATAAATGAACCCCCAAATAAGCAAAACTACAGGTAATAGGCTCTGGTTTTTGTCAAGAGTGGTGTGCAATGAGGAGAACAAGAGCACGATAAGCAGGCAGGTGCTCACATGAGTTTCGAGGCCTGATCACGGAGCATGGCAGTATCACCAGAGCTTGGAGTTACTTTTTTAAACTACAACTCCCATCAGCCCCAGCCAGCATGGCCACTGGATTGGGCTGATGGTAGTTGTAGTTCAAAAAAGTAACTTTTCCAGGCTCTGAGAATCACACACCTTGCAAAATGA
Source organism: Rhineura floridana (assembly GCF_030035675.1). Classification (NCBI taxonomy): domain Eukaryota; kingdom Metazoa; phylum Chordata; class Lepidosauria; order Squamata; family Rhineuridae; genus Rhineura; species Rhineura floridana. The sequence goes on along the minus strand of NC_084481.1, from coordinate 162,773,865 downwards.
GTTTGAAGTTTTTGTGAATATGCTCATGTTATATTGCTATTTTGGATGAATGAACATTCAAAATTAAGGCAACCCACTGCAGGAAACATGAGCGTTGCTGATGGCTATCTTAAATTAACAGGATTTAAATTATCAGATTAAGGAAAACAACATTGCTTGGAAGAAATGTCACAGTTCAAGACAGTTGTACCTGTTTGCTTAGAGGCACCCTGGCAAAGCCAAAGATAATATCAAGCCTAGGAAAAGGAAAACTATATAAAAAGGGAAATAATATATATATTATTCATTCATTGGCGATCACTCGTGGCCGAGTAAGATTGTCTTCGAAGATAAGGTCTTTAACCGTAAGTGACTGTGGAGGCCAATTCTGGATCCACACAGCCTCCCGAAGTGAAGACATAGGTTTCCAGATGGAGGATGGTTGCGATGAGGATTTGTTTGACGTGCCGTCCGCTTAGCTTGTTTGTCCCATTCGCCCTGTATTCGTGCTTCTTCAAAGTCCACAGCACCTTTGATAATAGCCAACCTCCAGTTGGGACGTTCATAGGCCAAGACTTCCCAGTTTTCGATGTTCATGTTACATTTTTTTAGATTCGCTTTAAGAACATCTCTAAACCTCTTTTGCTGTCCACCGATATTCCGTTTTCCATCCTTAAGTTGGGAGTAAAGTAGTTGCTTTGGAAGATGGTGATCAGGCATTTGAACAACATGGCCAGTACAGTGAAGTTGATGTTGAAGGATCATTGTTTCAATATTGGTAGTCTTTGCTTCTTCCAGAATGCTAACATTAGTCCACCTATCTTCCCAAGTAATTTGCAGAATTTTCCGGAGGCAGCGTTGGTGGAATCTTTCAAGAAGTTGGGAGTGGCGTTTATAAATGGTCCATGTTTTACAGGTGTGCAATAAGGTCGGTAGTACAATGGCTTTGTAAATAAGCATTTTGGTCTCCCTGCGAATATCCCGATCCTCGAACACTCTACGCTTCATTTGAGGGAATGCGGCATTCACAGAGCTCAGACAATGTTGAATTTCAGTATCGATGTCAGCTTTTACAGAGAGATGGCTGCCAAGATAGGAGAAGTGATCAACGTTCTCCAATGTCACACCATTAAGCTGGATCGATGGTGCTACAGAGGGACTGGTTCGCACCTGTTGATGAAGCACTTTGGTTTTTTTAATATTAAGTGAGAGCCCAAGCTTTCCATATGCTTCCACAAAGACATTTAGGATAGTTTGAAGATCTTTCTCTGAATGTGCCGAGACCACATTATCGTCAGCATATTGAAGTTCTACGACAGAGATTGACATTACCTTACTTTTTGCTTCAGCCTACTGAGATTAAAAAGCTTTCCATCTGTTCGATATATGATTTCCTCACCAGCAGGAAGTTTCCCCTCAATAAGGTTTAGAATCATAGCAATGAAAATAGCAAATAAGGCAGGAGCAACAACAGATCCCTGTTTTATAAAGAGGGGAATTATATATATATATATATATATATATATAATTTTCCTTGCCACGTACTCATTGCAACCCAAAAGAACATCTACAATCAACCTGTCTTAAGATTGAGGAAGTATAAAAACCTTGCAAAGACATTTTTGGGTGAAAACCTCTGCAGCACCCCAAGGAGCAGTCCAATATCACCCCGCTCCATACATCCCTCTGTGCTACTGGAACGGCCATCTAGTTAGACAGAGCAACTATCTTTGGTGACTAAATCCCTGCAGAGAATCTTTGAATGTGTTGTGTGATTGAGAATTCTTGAATAACTGAAATGAATATATCGTTTTTGAAAATTGGTACCATTGCCTTTGTGTCCTCTGTGAGGCGTCCTTCCCTGGCTCTCCCTGTCAGGTTCCTACCTGCTCGTGGTTACTGCCTGTCTCTAGGCACCACCAGGGACTCCACCAGTCCGGACCGCACTCTCTTATGGTTTCTCTCCCCGCTCTAGCACAGATCTCAACAGATCCCCCTGCTAGGCAACCACCAGTAACGTCCCAATACTAGTATTCCCAGAGACTCTGAATACTGGTATTGTTATTCTCTTCACCGCTGCCACCATTTGTTACAGTTCCCCTTCAGCCTTGGTCATTACCTTACCCTCCCTTCTGGTCTGTGAAACCCCAGCCAAGGATCAGGCCTTTGGTAAACCAAATTAAGTATTTATTACAGATAACAAAGCTAACAAGATTAACAAGATTTCTTCTTAAGGCACATAAGCATATGGTTTTACTCAATACTAATCCGAACTCCACCTCCCTCCTGGCAAACAACTCTCTAAACCCCACCAAGCAACCCACTCAGTTCTCTTCTCCCCCCCCGATTCCACTCTCACTCTTCCTTTTATACATTCAGCCATTTTAAACACTCAGCCAATCATCTCGCATTCTACTGCCCATTCACTCCCCCTCCTCTTTCACTCCACTTACCATGTATCTTCTAAAACAACAACACTTACCATATATACATTAATATAGGAACATCACATTTTCCCCCCCTTAAACAACAGCAGAGTATTATTCCTGTTCCAGGATTTATACGTCGCGTTAACAAATAAAAGTCTCTATGGGGAAAATGTCTTTCTTTGTTCCTCTGTCTGGTCACGTCACTGCAGTCCCAGCCACTTGCCTGGAAAGTCCATCGGCCAGTACATTGTCCTTGCCTTTTATGAACTGGAAGTCCACTTGATAGTCCTGTAGGGCCCAGGACCACCTCTGCAGCATAGTGTTATGGTTTTTCATAGTCTGCAACCATAACAAGGCCCGATGATCCGTAGTCACTGTGAATCTTCGTCCCCACGTGTATGGGCGCAACTTGTTCAGTCCCCACACGACCGCTAGGCACTCCTTCTGGACCGACGAATAGTTTTTCTCCCTCGGCGTCAGCTTGCAACTCAGGTATGCCACTGGATGTCTGGTGCCTTCTCTCTCCTGTAGCAAGACGACTCCCAGTGCCAGGTCCGACGCATCTGTAGCCACGATGAATGGTTTCTCATAGTCTGGTGCTATTAATATGGGTCCTTGGCACAAGGCTTGCTTCAGTAGATCAAAAGCCTTCTGACATTCATCCGTCCATACCACACGCTCAGAACACTTCTTCTTTGTTAATTTATGCAAGGGGGTTGCTATTTCCCCAAAATTTCTCACAAATTTCCTATAAAATCCAGCCACACCCAGAAATGCCCTTACTTGTTTTTTGGTTAAGGGGATCGGCCACGCTTGTATTGCCTCCACCTTGCTCCATAAGAGGGTGATTTTCCCACTCCCCACCTTATGTCCTAAATAGATTACTTCCTTTAGTCCAAACTGGCATTTCTTAGCTTTTATTGTGAGGCCTGCTTTTCTTAAGGCCTCCAATACTGTTGTCAGGTGTTGGACATGCTCAGGCACCGACTTGCTAAAAATGGCCACGTCATCGATATAGGCCACTGCAAAATCTGACATGCCTCGCAACACAGTATTGATTAGCCTCTGAAATGAACTTGGTGAGTTCCTTAGTCCCATGGGTAAGGTCACAAACTCATATAACCCATCTGGTGTACTGAAGGCAGTTTTGGCTCTGGATTGCTCGTCTAGTTCCATTTGCCAAAATCCTTTACAGAGATCTAGTGTAGAGATAATGGTTGCTGCCCCCAATAACTCTAACATTGCGTCTACCCTAGGCATAGGATACGCATCTGGGACAGTAATTTTATTGATTAGCCGATAATCAATGCAAAACCTGGTCGTTCCATCTTTTTTCGGAACCAGGACAATACTTGAGGCCCAGGGACTGATGGATTCCCTGATCACTCCTAATTCCAGCATATCTTCCACCTCCTTTTTGATCTCATTCAAAACTTCCCCATTCACACGGTACGGAACAGATCTGATTGGGGCATGATCTCCAGTATCAATGGAATGTATAACTATACTGGTTCGGCCAGGTTTGTTGCTAAAGAGATTCCTATAGGTTTTCAAAATTCTCAGAATCTCTTCTTTTACTTCCTCCTTCACCTCCTCTGACCATTCCACTTGATCTACCCCTCCTTTGTCTTTGCTTTCCTGTACCAAATCTGGAAGTTCAGCCCCACTTCCCTCAGGGAATAAGGTAACTTGCAACACCTTTGCATCCCTGGTATGGTAAGCTTTAACATATTTACATGAACCACTTTGCTTTTGTTTAATTGGTCTGTGGTGATTACATATGTCACTGTGTCAAGCCTTTCTCTGATGGTATATGGTCCTTCCCAGTTAGCCTGTAATTTGTCATGTTTCCTGGGTATGAACGCCATAACCATATCTCCCACATCATACACACGTTCTCTGGCTGTTCTGTCATACCAGTAACTTTGCTTCTCCTGTGCTTGACTCAAATTCTCTTTCACTACTTCCATCATTGATGTTAATTTATTGCGGAATTCCAATACAAAATCTACTACAGAAGTTTTGTACTCTCCCAGAGTTCCTTCCCATGAATTTTTTAGCAGTTCCAAAGGTCCCCTCACTTTTCTAGTAAACATTAGTTCAAAGGGTGAGAAGCCTGTTGACTCCTGAGGGACTTCTCTGTATGCAAATAAGAAGCATCCCAAACGTTCATCCCAGTCTTGTGGGTGATCTTGAACATAGCTTCTTATCATGCCCTTCAAAACTCCATTGAATCTCTCAGCCCATTAGTGGCGGGATGGTAAGTAGTGGTCTTTAGATGTTTTAGACCAAAACATTTCCACATACATTGCATCACTTCTCCCATGAATACACTGCCTTGATCTGTCAGCAATTCATGAGGGAAACCCAGCCTCAAAGATTTTTAATAAAGCCTCTGCCACTACAGGGGCTTCTACAGATCTCAGTGCTTCTGCGTCTGGGTACCTGGTGGCAAAATCCACCACCACCACTAGATATTTCTTGCCATGCCTTGTGGGTTTGGAAAAAGGGCCCACCAAATCTATTCCCACTCTATAAAAGGGTTGTCCAATTATAGGAAGGGACTTTAAGGGTGCCTTGGTCTTTACTCCACTCTTTCCCACCTTTTGGCATATTCCACAAGATAGACAATGTTGTTTTACATCCTTGGAGATATTTGGCCAATAATAATGTGCATCCAATCTCCTCTTGGTCTTTTTTATTCCCAGATGTCCTGCACATGGGACATTGTGGGCTACCTCTAGCAATCTGGTTCTGTATTTGCTAGGTACTATCAATTGCTTCACTGGTTCACATTCATCCTTTCTCTCAGCAGGCATCCACAGTCTATATAAAATCCCATTCTCACACACAACTTGATTCCTCAGTTTGTCAGTGAAAGGAATCTGTTGGGTCAGGGCTTGTTCCTTTATCTGCTTCAAACTTATATCTTTATGCAGCTCTTCCCTGAATTGATCTGCTTCTTCCCCAGAGACCACTTGATACAGTTTGTCTCCTTCAGCAGGCCTGCTAGTGGTTGCTATGGTGACCTGAGGCTGGTTAACAGATTCCACCCTGTTTGTTTCAGCCCCCCTTAATATGGCTTCTTTTTCTCTGCCAAGTTGCTGTCTGGTCACTACATAGATCTTTCCTTGGGCGCCCATTACATCCCTTCCCAGTATTACTGGTTCTTGTTGCTGGGCATTAATGCCTACTTTATATCGGCCCTCTCGGCCTCTCCAAGTCATATCCACCAGGGCCACAGGCAAACTTTCTGGTTGACCTCTCACTCCTTGGATAGTCACAGTTTCCTGAGGTAATATTACCTCAGATTTTATTAAATCTGGCCTCAGTAATGTCTGAGCAGCACCAGTATCAAGCAATGCCCAATAATTTGCCCCTTGTACACTCACTTCCTCTTTCAGACTTGAATCAAGGTCTGTTACTTCTGTCCAGTTTATCTGGCAGAACTGAACCTTTTTCGCTGTTTCTAAAGCCTTGGGCTCTGTTTTCACTGCCCTTGTCTGAGCAGGATTACTACTGGGGTTGGCAACCTCACATTGAAAACGTTGGTGCCCCGGTCTACCACATTTGTAGCATAATTTCTCCTCACTTTTAGGGTACACAGATCCACTCTGGGGTGTCCTGTGCCCTTCAGATTTTAATGGAGGACTCACTCGCTGTGGTACCACATCCCTTCTGCCAGCACTATATGGTCTGGGTTTAAACTCTCTTGATGTTTTCCCCACCCAGCCAGTTCTATTGGAGGCGAAGTGATCCGCCATCTCTGCGGCCTCCTGCACCAATGTAGGGGAACGGTCTTTGACCAGGAGCCTTATTTCTGGTGGTAACTGATGGTATAATTGATCCAGTATCATGAGGCTTTTCACTTCTTCCACTGACTGAGCTTTGGCACTACTCATCCACTTTCCAAATATATCCATCAACTTTGCTCCCAGTTCCACAAAAGACCTCCCTGTCTGTATCTGGCAATTTCTGAAAAGCTTTCTAAAATAATCAGGCCCCAGTCTGAATCTTTTAAACATTGCTTCTTTGAATTCAGCATAGGTGATGGGCCTGTCTGAGGGGAAATATTGGTATACCTCAGCCAATTCCCCTTTAATCAGATTTGATAAATACTGCATGTATTTATCTTCAGGTAGCCCCCACAACTGAGCTGCTTTTTCAAAGGTGCTGAGGTAAATTTGAGGATCTTGACCAGGCTCATAGACAGCAAAGTCCTTTGGAGTAATTTTTTATTTTTGCTCCATCTCTGTCCTTTCTTGTTTCATCAGAATGAAACTTCTCTCTTTCAAATTTTAACTTTTCTACTTGTAATTCGGCATCCACTGCTCATTGCTTCTCCCTCTCCTCAAACCCCATTCTCATTCTCTCAGTTTCCATCTTCAACTTCTCAGCTTCCATCCTCAATCTCTCAGCTTCCAACTCTCGCTGTTTATCTTTTTCCTCAGCCTCAAAGACCCGCTGCTTTTCTTTCTCATCAGACTCCCTCCTCAATCTCTCAGCTTCCAACTCCCTCTGCTTGTCTTTTTCCTCAGCCTCCCATCTTAACTTCTCTCTCAAGTACTCTATATAAGCGGGATTGCTTAAATATCCTTCTGGGGTCTCTTCTCTGACAGGTTGTTTTTGCTGGGCAGTTGCAAATCCTATAAGTGCTACCCTCAATTCATCTACCCCTTTACCCTCGTGAGGTAAATTGAATGTTATGCACTTCTCCACCAGCTCCTCTCTTTTCATTTTTATATATTCAGCCATGGTGTTTGAGTTCACTCACTCTTTGCCACACACTCTTTGCCAGTCACTCTCACAAGAAATCTTGTTTTGTTATTTCTGTTTGCCACACCACTGTATCTGGATTCTCTGTTGTTCATATCCCACCGCTACTGACACCACGTGTGAGGCGTCCTTCCCTGGCTCTCCCTGTGAGGTTCCTACCTGCTCGTGGTTACTGCCTGTCTCTAGGCACCACCAGGGACTCCACCAGTCCGGACCGCTCTCTCTTATGGTTTCTCTCCCCGCTCTAGCACAGATCTCAACAGATCCCCCTGCTAGGAAACCACCAGTAACGTCCCAATACTAGTATTCCCAGAGACTCTGAATACTGGTATTGTTATTCTCTTCACCGCTGCCACCATTTGTTACAGTTCCCCTTCAGCCTTGGTCATTACCTTACCCTCCCTTCTGGTCTGTGAAACCCCAGCCAAGGATCAGGCCTTTGGTAAACCAAATTAAGTATTTATTACAGATAACAAAGCTAACAAGATTAACAAGATTTCTTCTTAAGGCACATAAGCATATGGTTTTACTCAATACTAATCCGAACTCCACCTCCCTCCTGGCAAACAACTCTCTAAACCCCACCAAGCAACCCACTCAGTTCTCTTCTCCCCCCCGATTCCACTCTCACTCTTCCTTTTATACATTCAGCCATTTTAAACACTCAGCCAATCATCTTGCATTCTACTGCCCATTCACTCCCCCTCCTCTTTCACTCCACTTACCATGTATCTTCTAAAACAACAACACTTACCATATATACATTAATATAGGAACATCACATCCTCCTCCTCTGATCCTGGGTTGCATTCATGACAGCAGCTAGAGCTTCTTTCCAAAGGATATCCTAGCCGCTATGCTCCACATGGTTGGAAGATACCAGGGATGCTAGGGGCCATATACAATAAGACTGAGGGCCACATGTAGCCTGCAGGCAGCAGGTTGTCCACTTCTGGACTACAGAGACCGGTCAAAATGCAGTTTCAGAACATGGTGAGTTCCACACAGTACCCAATTCCAAAGGCACAATGCCTGGTGTTCCCTCCCTATCACTGATTGAACACTTTTGAGAACACTTTAACATCATCTCTCTTCACTTCAAATGGCATGCTTGTCGGCATCACACTATACACAATTGTCTGCAAGTCATCAAATGCTGGATAATGAACCAATGAGAAATCAATTGAAGCACATGCATGTGCAAACCAATTTTCCATCTCACACCATGTGGTCACCGTGAGCTCAATTAGTTTATAAATAGGGGCATAGTCCAGTCGTCTGAGAAAGAAAGGCTGATCATTTTAATGGTTCCCTTATTTAATATAGCCCATAGAAATCAGCATGATACAACTACACTAACCGAGTGAATCAGGAAATGGCTTGAAATATAAAAGATGGTGTTCATTTGTGGGGAAAGAATTGTTGTATTCTTGAAAGAAGAGAGGGACTAAAGGAAACACTGTCCGCTCTGGGAACGGCAGCTATTTTTAGCAAGACCTACTAAAATGAAGAGGCTTCTGCTCAGACAGCATCCCTTCAGCAAGATCTCAGACTACATGAGCAATGAGTTCAGAGCCATAGGCTTCCAAGTCAAGAGAATGAGTAATGTTCTAATGTCTTCTGCCATTAAGGATTAGGCTGCATATGGCACAGAGAGGGTGAAAAAAAAATCTATAAGCAAGCCAGCAGCAGGATGGTAGTTGACAAATGCCATTTTTGTTTCCTAGCACTAGACTAGAGGAGTAAGTTTGTTTTGTTTTTTTGTTCTATGTAAAGTATCACTCCTTCTAATAATGGATGGAGAGCCAGTGTGGTGTAGTGGTTAAGGTGTTGGACTACGACCTGGGAGACCAGGGTTCGAATCCCCACATAGCCATGAAGCTCATTGGCTGATCTTGGGCCAGTCACTGCCTCTCAGCCTCAGAGGAAGGCAATGGTAAACCACACCTCTGAATACCGCTTACTATGAAAACCCTATTCATAGGGTCGCTATAAGTCGGAATCGACTTGAAGGCAGTCCATTTCCATTTTAATAGTGGGTAGCAGGTGCTGATGACTATGAAGCCAAAATGGGATCACTCAGAAACCAAAGGGAAATATCAGCATGTTTATAGTGGAGCTTGAGGTTTGCAGAAGTACAAAAATAATCTTTATTAAAACAACCTAAAGGGGCAAAAGCATCCAAAACAGCTGAATGACAATTTAGCATGCTGAGTAGCCATGAAATGTTGAGTGTCGTATGGAAAAGGTGGGGAGGGAGGAAAGTTGGAGGGAGGAGTAAAATGCCCTGCTTGGAGGAAATGGCTAGCTAGAACCCAGAACAGGAGCTCTTCTGTTAGGAGGGAGGATGCACTGCAGCAGTTGGATTGCCATGTTTGTGGCACATGACACCAGGCTTGATTACATGCACCACATGAAATTGGAGCTGTGCCAGGCCAATCTGTGGTGGGGTCTGGCCACTTCAAAAGCATCCTTTAATAATTTTCAGGACTGTTTGAAACAGTTTGTGCTCAGCTGTGCAATACTACATTGATGTCTGAACCCAGAGTCACACAAAAGCTGAAATCATGCAGAAAAATAGTTAGTTAGTAAGTAGTTAGCTACTGTAACATTTTCTGTAAATAGCATGCAGTCTGCCATCAAAAAATGTTCCTATTCTACCTAGTTAATCTGTGTTTTTAGCTATTAGGGGTTGTTTTTCAGTTTGTCTCACTATTCTTTCAAATGCCAATACGTACTTGTTTTGTTTAATTCAAACTACTCCTCTCTTTTAGGAAAGATTTACTAACTGGTCCTTTGACGGATGAGCAGCTTTGATCCTGGCTGTGACACGCAACTGTTTTGAGAAGGTCAGTTGAAGCTGCAGCTCCAGAGCTTTAGAAGAATCCCATTAGTTTCACTGAAATGGTTCTTTCAGCATCACCATGCTACTGTACGTTACATTCCTTTCTCAAAAGAAGTCAGAGGTTCTGTCTGTCTGTCTGTCTGTCTCTCTCTCTCTCTCTCTCTCTCTCTCACACACACACACACACACACGCCTCTACCTCACTCCAGGCAAGCAAGAGGCATTATTACAGTTCCAGAACAGGCTCCAGCTAGCAAAAGCACTCAGGAAGGGCATGGAGTGTCCTGGGAAGGGGACATGGCCTAAGGACTGAGTGCCAAAGGCCAGACAGAGGGAGGCCTTGAGGGCCACATCTGGTACCTAGTGATGCCATGCCAATGCCTAGTGATGCCACCCCAATTTCAGTGATCACGGGTAGAGGGAAATATAGCCATGGGGATGTGATGAATTACCATAGAAGACGAGGACAAGACTATCTGTGCCTTGTTCCTTGCTGCCACTCCTCTCACGGAGGGGTTCCTCGTTGCTCATCTGCTGTGCCCACTGGCCTGTGTGTGTTGTTGTTTAACACCAAATCGGTACACAATAAGACCACACTCATCCATGATTTGATTGTGGGTGAAGGTGCTGATTTGGTGTGCATTACCAAGACCTGGGTAGGTGAGCTGGGAGCAGAGCTTGGAAAAGTTACTTTTTTGAACTACAGCTCCCATCAGCCCCAGCCAGCATGGCCACTGGATTGGGCTGATGGGAGTTGTAGTTCAAAAAAGTAACTTTTCCAAGCTCTGGCTGGGAGGAGTTGATCTAACCCAACTTTGCCCATCAGGATACTTGGTGCAGCACCAGCACAGGCTGCAGGGAAGGGGGGAGGAGGCTGTGGTCTACAGAACTTCCATCTCTGTCACCAGGAAACCACTCTGTCTTGGAGGTGGCTGTGAGGGCCTGCACCTGGTGTCTGGCCGAGAAGACAGTAAACTAGGGTTGCTGCTGGTGTACCCTCCACCCTGCTACCGGGCAACTTCTCTGACCAAGCTGGGTGGAGGCCGTCTCGGCTGTGGTGTTGGAGGAGCCCAGAACAATAGTCCTGGGTGATTTCAATGTGCATGCTGAGGCTGCCTCTAGTGTTCCAGCTCGGGACTTCATGGCTTCCATGACAACCATGGGGCTGTCTCAAGTTGTCACTGGCCCAACTCATAGGGCAGGGCACACCCTCAACTTCGTTTTTACTCCAAATGGAGGAAGGGGTGGTCTGGAAATGGGTGGTGGTGGATGTCACCCCATTGTCATGGTCAGACCACTTCCTGGTGAAGTTTAGACTTATGGCTCCGATCCTTCCCTGCAGGGGGTGTGAACAGATCAAGATGGTCCACCCCCGGAGACTAATGGAATTCACTGGATTCCTGAATGCTCTGGGGGAGTTCCCAGTAGATAGAGCAGGTGACCCTGTTGAAGCCCTTGTCACACTGTGGAACAGCGAGGTGCATCGGGCTCTTGACACGGTTGTCCCCTGAGCGCCCTCTCTGGCATTGTGGAGCCTGGTTTGCACCTTGGTACACCAGTGAGTTAAGGGCAATGAAACGGGCTGGACGACAGCTAGAGTGCAAGTGGCGAAAGACGTGCTGTGAGGCTGATCAGGCACGAGTAAAACATCATAACCGTGCCTACTGTGTGGCAATGAGGGTGGCAAAGAAGGCCCACTTCTCTGCCTCCATCGCATCCTGAAGTAGCCATCCAGTGGAGCTTTTCCATACTGTCAGGGGTCTGTTGACATCAACTCCAGGAAATGGAGTTTTAGACCCTTTGGAGGCCCATTGTGAATTGTTTTCAAAGCACTTTGAGGTTAAAGTTGCTCACCTCTGAAGCAGTCTTGATGCCACATCCACACCTACTGTAATCCTCAATGAGGTGTCCAGTGCAATGTCTGCTGCAACTTCTTGGGAACAGCCTGATGATGTAGACAAGGTGCTTGTGATGGTGTGGCCAGCAACGTGTCCTCTTGACCCTTGCTTTCTTGGCTTATTAAAGCTTGCAGAGGGGGTCTGACCAAGTCTGTCCAGGGTGTGGTCAATGCATCATTGCAGGAGTGATGGTTGCAGCTGCCTTGAAAGAGGTGGTGATCTGACCACTCCTGAAAAAGCCCACCCTGGACCCATTGGTTTGTGACAACTACCGACTGGTTGCAAATACCCCCTTTTTAGGGAAGGTGATTGAGAGGGTTGTGGCGCAGAATTGCAAGTACTTTTGGATGAAACAGATGATCTTGACCAATCCCAGTCTGGGTTCAGTCCTGGTTATAGGACTGAATCGGGCTTGGTCGCCCTGATGGATGACCTTTATTGGGAGAAGGACATGGGGAGTGCGACCCTGTTATTCTTACTTGATCTATCAGTGGCTTTTGATACCATTGACCATGGTATCCTTCTGGGCCGACTTGGTGAGATGGGTATTGGAGGCACTGTTCTCCAGTGGTTCCATTCCTACCTCCAAGGTCGTTCTCAGATAATAGCATTGGGTGACTGTCTTTTGGCCCCCTGGCAATTGTGCTGTGGGGTGATGTTGATGATACCCAGCTCTATTTCTCCATAACATCTGAATCGGAAGAGGCTGTGCAAGCCCTGGACCGCTGCCTGGACTTGGTGGTGGGCTGGATGAGGGCCAATAAACTGAGTCTGAATCCTAGCAAGATGGAGGCACTGTGGGTTGGTGGTTCCCGAGTAAGGATAATTGGTCAGTTGCCTGCTTTGGATGGGGTTGTACTTCCTCTGAAAGAGCAGGTTCGTAGTCTGGGGGTGCTCCTGGATCCATCTGTGTCGCTAGAGACCCAGGTGACCTCAGTGGCTAGGAGTGCCTTTTACCAGCTTCGGCTGGTAGGACACCTGCAGCTGTTTCTGGACCAGGATAGTCTGACCACTGTTGTCCATGCCCTGGTAACTCCAGGCTGGATTACTGTAATGTGCTCTATGTGGGGCTGCCCTTGAGGTTGGTCCAGAAATTGCAGCTGGTGCAAAATGTGGCAGCGAGACTGCTCACTGGGGCAGGGTATCGCCAGCATGTCACCCCACTGCTGAAAGAATTACACTGGCTGCCCATTTGCTATCAGGCCAAGTTCAAGGTTCCAGTTTTGGCCTAGAAAGCCCTATACAGCTTGGGACCAGGATACCTGAAAGACCGTCTTACCCCTTATATATCCAGTTGATCACTGAGCTCTGCAGGTGAGGGCCTCCTGCAGATACCATCTTATCAGGAGGTCCGTTCCACACAACATAGGAAGTGGACCTTTAGTGTGGCAGCACCTCCCCTGTGGAATTCCCTCCCCTTAAATATTAGACAGGCACCATCTCTGTTATCTTTTTGGTACCTATTGAAGACCTTCTTCTTTCAACAAGCCTTTTAAGTTGAGACCTTATCCCAGTCTGCTTCTGTGTTGGAATCGCTTTTTAATGTGTTTTTTAAACGTGTTTTTTTTTAAAAAACCCAATATTTTTAACCTTTTTTAAAAAAAAAGTCTTGAAAGCTTTAAAAATGTTTTTAAAGATGTTTTGTTTTAATGTATTTTAAAGTCTGTTTTTATGATGGTTAAAATGTTTTTAGTGCTTTTGTTTGCCGCCCTGGGCTCCTGCTGGGAGGAAGGGCAGGATATCAATCAATCAATACCTAGGCTTCAGACTTTCGTTGTATTTGAATCTGGCACTTGCTGCATCCCCCTGAGGTCAGGCTTTGTGTGACTGATGTGGCTTAGCCAGCACCTGGACTAACTGAGCAGACCCTCTTAGGCTTATGCATCCACCTGTGTGCTCATGTCTTTGACAAAGAGAGTGCTTGCTCAGTGATCAGAGCCTTTGTCTTCTGCCTTGTTTCCCTCTGACTGCTCTTTTTTTTCTGAACAGCATGCCAGATCTGTGCTTCATTGTATCCGCAGTGGCAGAGGTGTGATGTTTTTTCTCTGTTCCAAACCTTCATTTTCATGTTTACCAATCTCCTGCTGCACAGCTCCCACCAGTTGGCCTAACGAAGCGAGAGAAGACTGGCATGTTCCAACAGGGTTCTTTTTATTGCTTTCCCAGATATGCTGATGCACCAAAGTCTGCTCGGAATATTGCAATGTGAGGCAGAAATACAGGACCTGATATACAGGCGAATTATGCACACAGAATAAGGTGTATTCAATGGATGGAGAGCGTCAAGTCTGGGGGCTCAATGCAGCCCTCCAGGTTTGTCTGTCTGGCCCTTGGAACTCTTCCCCGGTTGCACTCCTCACTGGCCCTGCTTTGAACCCCAAGTGTTTCTGCCTGGTTGTAACATGTCCTTGAACTCTGATAATTCTCACTTGTCTGGATGGAAGACAGAGAAAGGTACAACCCCTTAGGGAAGGGCCAAAGCTCACTGGCAGAGCACCTGCCTTGCATGCAGAAGGTCCCAAGCTCAACCCCCACACACACATTTCCCACATGCCAGCCAGTGTAGTAGACAATACTGAGCTAGATGGACCAATACGGCAGCTTCCTTTGTTCCTGTGTGTGTAGAAACTAGCCTACTGTACAAAGGTAAAATTTACATTCATTGCTCCACCCACTTTTGTCTCTGACCAAACCCACTGCCATGTGGCCCTTGTAAGGAGGGAATGCAGCCCTAAATGTAGACTTTTGGTGAAGTCTTTGTAGCCTTTGGGTGAAAAGAAGGTTTTGAAAAGGTGATGCTTGATTATTCTGCCATAGAATAGCAAAAGGCTGCTTCTTGTGTGTATTTCTGTTTGCCATCATTTTTTTCAAGCCATCCTAGGATTGTGTTGGGGAGGACCGGACAATAACCATTGTATGTTAACTCTTAATTAATAGCAAACTGGAATGAAGACAGGATTACTCCCTTTCTGATGCAAGTACCTTTATTGCAAAACCCACGGCTGGGTCATACCTTTATTACAACCAACCAAAATGTCACAAAATAGTGAGCAAGTTTTCAAGTTCTGTAGAACTCTTCATCAAACTAGATGTTAAGCAAAGTGTGTGTAGAAGGGGGGGGGAGAGAAGCTGGCTTGAGCTGAAGCCAAAAGTCCACATTTCATTACAGTCCTGGGGTTTTTCTAGATGGGTGTCATTGTGGGATCGGTACTTTTCGTGCAAGCAAGGCTTTCCCCCCCAGCATCTACACAACATCATTGTCATCAAAGTGCCAGCATGTATTTTTTCCTCATTTAATCTGGATTTACACTTTCTGGGGTCAATCTGATATGTGTGGGGAAAAAACAACCTGTTGCCACTGACCCATTTGGAAAGTCCCCATTTGGAAGCATCCTTAATTGGAGTGTAGGAAGAGATAGCAAACTTAATTGGATTAGGCTCCACTAGGTGTTATGCAAGTTTCTGATTGCAACCAGGCTTGCTAGGACACGAAAGCATGCAATGGCTGATCGCCCATTCTCAAAAACATAAAATCCAGCAATTATCTGGATCTTTCTCCCGCTTTAACACACAGGCTCCTTATTAAGTAGCAGAAGTAAAAGAGAAACATGGGCAGTTTCTGTATTAGCAAAGGCAGATATTAATTTTAGGTGGTATACTAGGTAAAAAAAGTCAATTAAAAACCAGTCAAAAAAAGTCAAAGTGGAAAGCATATTAACTAGTGCTTGGAGGGAATATATTCCTCAAAAAGTGAAGTCCCACCTGCAGATGGCACAAAAACATCTTCCTTCAGTTTCAGGATCACTAAAATCCTTCCTGAGTTGCTAAAATTTGAATTGCTAAACTTTGAATTCTCTGAGACACACACAAAGCAGGAGTGGCTTGCTTAGTGGAGCGAAGCCACAATGATAGCCTCCCTGGCAGCACCATCGCTACCAATGACCAGGAGAAGGAGGGACAAAGCGGCAGCAAGGTTGGGGCTCTGTGAGCACACCGGTTGAGCCAATCTGGTGTGCCCACTAGTGTGCCTACCAGTATGCCCACGCAGCCCCAACCACACTGTCGCCTCGCTCCTCCCAGTAAGCGACGGTGGCACTGCTGCTGTGTCAGGAGGCTATTGCTGTGCCTCTGCCACACCAGGCAAGCTGCTCTTGACAAAAAGCCATGTTGGTCCATAAGAAAAATTAGAAACAGATGTGGGGAACTGCTGGATTTTTTAAAAAAAATGCTTGCAGAGTCTGAATGGATTGATGTCACAGCACATGTTTCTTTTTCTAAATAAGGGTGTGGATCCTAAAGTCCGGGGGCCAAATGTAACCTTTCATGCCTCTTTATGTAGCCCTTGGGACTCTACCCAGGCCACGTCTCTCACCAGCCTTGCTCCACAGTCTCCTCAAGTACCTTTGTCTGGAAGGAATGTGTCCTAGAACTGTGACAATGCATCTTGTTTGCCTGGATGGAGGAAAGAGGAATGTGTGCAGGTAGCAGAAGCTTCTGACAAAAGCCAGAAACCGTTGACTTTTGCACAGGTGGAACATAGCCTACTGTACAAAGGTGAAACCCACATCTGTTGCACTGGCCCCTTTTGTCTCTGGCCCCGCCCAATTTTGCCTGTCATCCCAGCCCTTGCTGCTGTCTGGCCCACCAAAGGTTGTCCATGAAGGAATGCAGCCTTTGGGCTGAAAAGGGTTCCCCGCTCCTGTTCTAAATGTTACTGGGAAACTGAGGCAGGAGGAGAAGAGTGGTTGATGGCAGTCATGTCCGCTCTGTTAACATTTAATTATGAACAGGTAACATTATTTTATGGAACAAAAAAGTGTCCGCTCACCACATAACACGCTGCATGAGAGACCATTACTTCCTTCTTATGTTCTCTCTGCAGTCTGCCTTGAAACTGGAATTGCCCAGACCAGTCACCTCTACATTCCCTGCCATCCTCCATGTTTTTAATACTCTGGGTCTCATGGGAGTTTTTATTTTCATTATTATTATTTTACTTCTCAGGGCAATCAGAAGTTTTCTTTATAAAACAGTAATTGTTTCAAAATGCTTTTTGCATTGGTTCTACAGTTGGAGCTGTTATTTACTTAGAGATAATTGACATGAATAATTAAAAACATTAGTTTGAGGTTGTTTTAGGTTTCTTCCATCTGGGTTCTTCTGACAGCACAACAACAACTTCAGCGTTCCACTTCCACGAAATTAATTCCACTTTGAGAGTTCTCCTTAACAAGAGGCCACTGTGGAGACCAACCACAAAGTCTTATCATCTCTGGTTGATCGGGGGGAAATTGCCTGCCTTATCCTGAGTCACCTTTGGTTCAGCATTGTCTGCAACGAATGGAAACAGCTCACCAAGTTTTTATTTATTTATTTATTATTTTATTTATATCCTGCCCTTCCTCCCAGCAGGAGCCCAGGTTCTCAGGTAAATGTCTTTCCCAGCCGTTAACTGAATCCTTTAAGTCAAGGATAGGGAAACCTGTCACTTCCAGATGTTGTTGAACTACAACTCTCATCATCCCTGACCGTTGGCTAAGCTGGATGGGACTGATGGGAGTTGAAGTCTAACCTGAAATATCATCTCACTTTATATACCCAGCTGATCACTGCACTCTGCAGGTGAGGGCCTCCTGCAGATACCATCTTATCAGGATATCTGTTCTGCACAACATAGGAAGCAGACCTTTGGCACCGACCCTTTGGAATTCCCTCCCCTTAAATATTAGACAGGAACCATCTCTGTTATCTTTTTGGTGCCTGCTGAAGACCTTCCTCTTTCAACAAGACTTTTAAGTAGAGACCTTATCCTAGTCTGTGTCTGTGTTGGAATTCCATTTTAAGATGTTTTTAAAGTTTTTTTTTTTAAACAAAAGATGTTTTTAGCATTTTGTCCCTTGTTTGCCACCCTGGGTTCCTTCTGGGAGGAAGGGTGGGATAGAAATTCAATACATGTAATAAAGAACAGGCTTCCCATCCCTGCTTTAATTGTAGTTGTCAGGGATTAAACCTTGCACGTATTTTAGCACTGAGCTATGGATCATTCCCATGGCTGGCCAAATCTTCTATTTCTGTTTCTACTTCTCCCTTCTGGCTAGGAGCTGCAAGTAGTATAATTTCTTCTGCAAGCATTTAAAGCACAGAGCTACAAATTCCACAGAACCTTTAACAAACTACAGTTCCCATGATGGGGGAAATCATCTGGTTTAAATGTGCATTGGATGCGCTTTAAATATATGGTGTGGACCTGCTCCTTGATTGTATGAGCTACAGCCACGAGTAGGTTTGTCTCAATAGAAAGGCTACTGAGATGGTGCAATATTGCAGCCTGGATGGCTGTGCTTGTTTTATGAGTTGACTCAGGAGATTGCACCCCAATAGCAACAATCATGGATCAACTCTGAAACTTCCTAATGGTAAGAGCTGTTTGGTAATGGATCAGACTGCCTGGGGAAGGGCCGTAGCTCAGTGGTGGAGCATCTGCCTTGCATGAGAAGGTCCAACATTCAATCCCTGGCATCTCCAGGTAGGCCTGGGAGAGAACCCTGCCTGAAACCCTGGAGAGCTGCTGCCAGTCAGTGTAGACAATACTGAGCTAGATGGACCAATCATCTGACTCACTATAAGTCAGTGTCACTATAAGTCACTATAAGTCCTTCCTATGGAAAGTCTCTCCATCACGGGTAGTATTTAAACAGCAGCTAAACCGCTGGGATTAGGGATGCTGCAGTTGCATCCTGCATTGTAGATCCTACATTGGGATTGGACTAGATGACCTCCAAGATCCCTTCCAATTCTAAATACTACTATTCTACAGACAGTTACTGCATAGCAGTGGCATGAAATATCATTACATAGAACTGAAATGGGCAGAGATAGCTATGACAAGGGTGATGTGATGGGGGACATATGCATGCTCCATCTTAAAGGTTTTTTGGCACTCTAAAGTAGGACTAGAGGGTCTTTTTTAGCCCAAGGGCCACATTCCCTTGTGGACAACCTTCTGAGGGCCACATGCCAAAAGTGAGCGGGACCAGAGGCAAAGTAGGTGGAGCAATGGATTGCATTTATTCAGCAGACTACATTGCAGCCATGCAGAAGTCAGAGGAAACAGCCCACACATTTCTCTGTCCTTCATCCAGGCAAGCAAGAGGTATGATCATAGTCCAAGGATTCAATCCAGCCAGCTGAAAGCACCCAAGGAGTGTGCATAGCCGAGCCAATGAGAGGCGTGACATGGGGAGAAGGGATGGAGTCTGCAGAGGGGCATGACCTGGACAGAGTCCTGAGAGTTGAATACAGAGGTCTGGAGAGCCACATTTGGTCTCCAGGCCCGAGGTTCACCACCCCTGCAGTAGACATAAATATGCTGATGTATACCCAATGCTTGTTAAACTGTGGGAGGAAGCTGGAATGAAATGGCAGTATAGGGGAATAGTCCTCATTTTCTTTGAACAGAATGCTTCCAAAAGTCTATCTGTACAAGCCACCCTCTGTGTGATCACTATGTGTGCTTGCAAAATAGGGTTGTGAATGATGTGTCTTTGTTCCATGGGCTTCCATTCCCTGTGTTCAATGGAATAAGGTGTGTGATTTGAATTTAAGGGGAGTCAGCCTGACCCAAAGGCACTGTTATGTGCGTGAAAATGTCAATATGTACATGGAGAGATGAAATGCACAGAGCTTGGGAAGTTCATGCTTGCAAGAATGTCTTTATATTCCTGCACCATCCATGGACTATTAGACCAGGCGATACTTGTCTACATGTTCATAGGACATTTATAGCTGTCCACTTTGCCATTATCCTATTTGCAACTGCCAAATGACTTATGTCACCAAATGAAGAGGATTCCATGCAGTCTCCATATGTTTAGTGTAGAGATGACAGAATGGGTGGGCAATGGGGGGGGAACCAATAAGCCTGAGCACCTGGAGTGGGAAGGAATATGTGTTACTGGTCTGAAAAGTTTTCCAAAATCTGGTAATGTTTGGTCCCAAAATATAGTATATATACTCCTGGGCCCCTTCCAAGGTAGATCTTTCATCGGAGGAAGCTCTTTCTGGTCTACATTTCTTGTCTAATGGATCTCTCTAACCCAGCCTTTCCCAACTAATGGGCCAGCAGATGTTGTTGGACCACAACTCCCATCAGCCTCAGCCAGCATTGCCAATGATCAGGAAAGATGGGAATTGTGGTCCAACAACATCTGCTGGCCCACTAGTTGGGAAACGCTGCTCTATCAAATTAACAGACATGGTGGAAGGCATCAGTCCAGCTGCTAGGAGACAGCTAGTCAAGCCACAAAGACCCCAAAACTGTAAAGATGTAGAGTTTGAGCACTTCCAGACTGTCACTGTTTTCAGGAGGGATTCAGCTGCATACTGGCAAATTCAGATGGCACAATTAAAGCTGATTTGGTGCTCTTGTGTAACAAATCCACTCCCCCCCCCAAAAAAAAAATCAAGGCTTTTTGCCATAAGGAAAATGATGAGAAAATGCATTGGGAAGTGTGGGGTAACAATTCTTTGATGCAGGATCGTATAACCTTTCCTCAAGCAAATCAGAATGAATGTTCAATAAACATGTCACCTGAAAGTGATCTTTGCTGGGAAAATCAGAAGACTAATTGGAACTGGCCTTTTGAGAAGGCAGCTGGAAAGGAGATTGACTGCTTCTTTTAGTACCATGTGAGCTTCGTGAGGAAACAGAGCAATATCAAAAGATAAGGGTATAACAGGGTCTGTTTGTTCCACTTGTACATTGCTTGTGGCCACTGCCTTCATTTCACATGAGCAGTTTATTCATTCCAAGTGCTTGGAATTTACTCTTGAGCAGTCTCATCTGTGGGCCTTCCAGACCGGTGTTTTAATTTGCAGGTATATTCTGCAACATGCTTTTGACAAAAACCCAGAGCATTTGTGGTATGAAAAGTTATGCGATTTCAGGAGGAAGTTACAGGATATGCAGCGACTGGAAATTAAGCCGTATGACCACCCCAAAACTTGTGGGCGCAAATGGTATTGAAAGTGAGATTGTGTATGACCACCCCAAGAGCATCATGAGCACAAATCATCATGAATGTGTCATAAAAAGGACACGGAGGGGGTTGTGAGGTGGTAGCAAAGGCTTTGTCTACATTAAATCATTATTTATTTATTTATTTATTTATTCATTCATTCATTCATTCATTCCCCGCCTTATGGCCAAAAGGCACTCAAGGAAGCTTGCAAGAAAAACACAAATACAGGAATACATCCATAAAACAATACAATTTACAAAATTAAATAACAAATAACATTATTTTAAAAACAGCGATTACAAAACTTCCAATGAAAATACAGTGTGGCGCAGGCTCCTGGAGCGGCAGAAACGTCTTAGGCTACCCCCAACAAAGCTGTGGGTTGGTTCTCTCTCTTTCCTTCTATATTTACATGTCCAACACCTTCAACTGAACTTCTAATCAGCTTCTCCGATGGCAAAATACAAGTAAGCTTTCCCCAGCACCAGCCGGTCCTGCAGAAGCAGGGTGGGTCATGTTGCTATGGAAACATGTTCCTGCTTTGTAATGGCTCCAATGGTGCAGATAGATACTTAAAGACTCTGGACTTAATGGCCTATTAGATCAGGGATGGTAGACCTGTGGCCCTCCAGGTGTTTCCATCATCCCAACTATTGGCCATCGTGGCTGGGGTTGATGGGAGTTGGAGTCCAATCACATCTGGAGGGGCATAGGTTCCTCGTCTCTTATTTGGATGGGAATGTGTATGACTTCATTTACTTCAAAATGTGGCAAGGCAGCCCTGCTGCATTTGGGGTCTTTCCTGCTCACTCTGCTGAGTGGGGCCCTGGACTTCTACCCCAATGTCCTGCCCTGATGGCACCAGCAAATGGCTCGCCTGAAGACCAGTCAGTTAACATTTAAGGTTGTATTTCTAAAGACACACAGCTGGACTTTCTTTGGAATAAACATGGTTGGGTTGGGCTGTATATGTTTCTTGCTAATAAGTGAACTGCTCAGACTTTCCTCCATGTGAGATGGATGGGGTGTGATGTTCCCTGGCAACACACAGGGACTAACTACCAATGATAGTTAATGAGGGGCCTTGCATGTGAGCCTGCTTCTTTTTCCCTCACTGATTGCTGCTTTTACTTATTCAATAAGTCTGATTGTTTGTTTTTAGCCCTGTACAAACTCTGCAACTATTTTTGCAATGATGTGTTTTATTTTGGGTTTTTAACATTAAATGGTATTTTTTCTTTTTGTAGGCAGAAGAGCAAGGCATGGTATCCATGATTCTGGCTGGATTGCTGCAAGGTGTTATACATGGGGCTGCCTTTGAAGGTAGTTGGGAAGCCTCAAAATACAGCTGCCAGGATTTTACCTGGTGTGCCTCGTTTGGGTCATATCTTGCCAGTTTTAAAAGAGCTTCACTAATGAAGTGCTGGTACTTATCTTGAAAGACTAAATGACTTGAGACCAAAGAACGTGATGGCCTGTCTATTTATTTATTAAATGTATATCACACCCTTCCTCCCAAAAGGATCCCAGGGCGGCAGACGTAAGAATGATGCACCAAAAAGAGGTGTGGGGGTTTCTTCTGCTATGGTGACCCAGTTATGGAACTCTCTACCCAAGGAGACTCGCCAGGTAGCAACATTAGTATCTTAGGTAAAAGCCTTTTTATTTACTCAGGCATTTTAAGTACTGATCTTTTAACTCCTTTATCTACTATTTTTATTGATGTTGTTTTTTAAATATTACTTTATTATTTTATGAAGAAAACATGTACACATCAAAGCATATACAAACACCAAACCTGAAATGGAGCACCAAGCTGCAGATTAACAGAAAACCGTAAAAACATCCAAGAGAAGACTTGCAAGGCCAATGGTGCTGGGCATTTATTGCGCTGTGGTATTTGAACCTCATTCTTGTCCCTTTATTTTTGTAAACCACCCAGGTTTTTAAAGGTAATTTTAAGGTAGCATGGTATATAAATATTGTTATAGGGCTGGGGGGGGTTGGCATGGATGATTTCTTTGGATCCCCTTCTAGCCTGTGATTGCAAAGGTGTAAGGTTGGGATTTATAGCAGAAGGACTTTGCTGAACTGGTCAGACCAGTTCTTTTTTTAGATAATGGGTCCAGCCAAGTCTGTCAAGTGCCCCAATTAATATGTCTAAAGACTTGGCCAAGATGCATAGCTTGGAAAAGTTACTTTTTTTGGACTACAAGTCCCATCAGCCCATTCCAGTGGCCATGCTTGCTGGGGCTGATGGGAGTTGTAGTTTAAAAAAAGTAACTTTTCCAAGCTCTGGCCAAGAGCATATGTGATGCTACAGGAATAAATGGCTGCTGATACTTTTTAATGAAAGTAGCCCCCCTTCCCAATCCTGGGGCCAAGAGGTAGCCTGTGTATGTTTTTAGTCTGATGTGGGCTGGGAAGAGACAGAGAAGCCTGACTGACTGGGGTGCGCACAACAATATTTTGAATAAATAATATAAACCAAATAATGCACTTTACACATGCTCGAAGGTGTTCTGTCCCTAGGATGATTTTCAGTATTTTTTATGGATTGATTAAATAAAAGGTGGCCACCTAAGCATGACACTGAATCTCATTGCAGAGCATATGTGCTCCCAACAAGCAATTCCCATCTTCTTTCACATCAAAGATCTCAGTAATGAGTTTGATGTTGCATTAATATTCTCCCGATTGTTCAGCCCACCCTGCCTAATAGAGAATTTCAATTTTCCACAGAATTTAGCAATTTTGTCTAAATTATGCGAACACAGCACAATCCTAGTTCTTCTCTGTGTGCAGTTTCCTATATTGCATTAAAGTAGGAGATGAAGATCTGTATTCATTTGAGAGATACAGGTATATCATATATTTGTTCAGCTACTAAGATGTATCCTGCAGTGTATTTCCCCTGCTGCCACATAAGAGTAATGCTTCCTTCACAATCTGCATAAGAATCATATTAGAACAGACCAATATTTAGAAATTTCTCCATTTAATTTAAAAATGATGCACTGAACATCCGGGAGCCTTTAAAAGAATAATACATCACAGTATCCTCACACTGAGCACCCTGCTGGTTTTCCATGTTAATTAGAAGATGTTATTATTTAGTTTGACATGCTGTAGTATTTAAAAGAAAAATGCTTTTAAAAAACCAGTATGGACATATTCAGATTTGATAAATCCTTGAGGCAGATTTTACATTTATTATTTTATTTATTTTTTATTAGATTAATATTCTGCCCTTTATTCCAGTAGGAAATTGTTGTTGTTGTTGTTAGAGAGCCAGTGTGGTGTAGTGGTTAAGGTGTTGCACTATGACCTGGGAGACCAGGGTTCGAATCCCCACATAGCCATGAAGCTCACTGGGTGACCTTGGGCCAGTCACTGACTCTCAGCCTCATGAAAACCCTATTCATAGGGTCGCCATAAGTCAGAATCGACTTGAAAGCAGTGCATTTATTATTGTTGTTGTTGTTGTTGAGACAATGGGTGTTTCCAGACAGGGGCTTAGTGTCGCAAATAGGTAATTTAGGTCTCACAAATGAGCCACTGCCAACAGGTATTTTTTTAGAAAATGAGATTTTCCATAGAAAGGGTAAATCTAGTTGATGTGGGGGGGATGCAGGCTAGCATTTTGATGCTATCGTGTGTACCCTGCAAAATTAAAA
Source organism: Rhineura floridana (assembly GCF_030035675.1). Taxonomy (NCBI): domain Eukaryota; kingdom Metazoa; phylum Chordata; class Lepidosauria; order Squamata; family Rhineuridae; genus Rhineura; species Rhineura floridana. The sequence goes on along the minus strand of NC_084481.1, from coordinate 162,749,241 downwards.
ATCTGTGCATGCATTCCCCAGTAAATACCCATCTCAAAGCACCCAATGAAAAAAGTGATTCTCTTTTGAAACACTGGCATTATGAAAGTTAGCCAATGAAAATTATTTGGGCCAAGTTAAGTATTTCTTTGTGTACTGTATGGAAGACAGTGCCAGAAGATGCAGCAAAAAGGCCTGTGGCTTAGATGACTTTTTAAAGGAGTAGACCAAGTTAAAACAGGAGAGATCTATCAACAGCAATATGATTGTAACAGCTAAATAAAATCTTCATATTCAGAATGTTCAGTTCCCTTCTGAGTACTAGGTCCGTGTGTGTGTGTGGAGTTGGCCATCACTCTTGTGAGCTGTCGCAGGCATGGTCTGATGTAGATTGCTGCTTGGGATAGACAGACTTTTGATCTGATCTGCCACCAAGGCAAATCTTATGCCTTTAAACAGCCCTCACACTTTGGCTTATGCAATTTCTTTAAAGTCTTTCCCACATCTTCCAGCTGTGAAAGAACCATCCCGTCTTTTCTCTTTCTCTCTCTCTGGCTGGGAGTGCAGTTTTCCCTCCAGGGTACTGAAGGCAGCAGAGTGAAAATAACGAGGCTTGTGTGATCAGTGCAGAGTCTGCATGTGAGCAGCAAGAGGAAAAGAAAAAGGAATACTTACAAGGCACTTGAGCCTTTGTTGAGTCAAAAAGAAGATGGTGAAGGACACAAAGAAAAGGGTGGGTAGAACATCTGCTTTGCATGCAGACGGCCCCAGGTTCAATCCCTGGCATCTCCAGGTGGGGCTAGGGGAGACCCTTGCCTGAAAACCTACTGAACTACTGCCAGTTAGTGTGGACAATACTGAGCTAGGTGATCTGACTCGGTGTAAGGCAGTTTCCTATGTCCCTAAGACTTGCTTGATTCCTGGATCAATTTCCTATGGTCCTTCCTTGTGCAAACTTCAATGCTGCCCTTGTGCTAGAACCAGCAACAAGGTTATATTGGCTCCATCTCAACGTGCAGCACTTAATACTTCTCAGAACTGGTTCTGGGGAGCTTGTGATTTAAAAACAAAACAACAACAACTTTGTTTCTCATTCAGTTGTGCATTGTGCACACAAGCTGGCATTTTAATCATGGACATCTCCAAATCAATCTGTCTTCCTACTCTTGTTCTGTGGCTGTGTAACAGCCATTAACAACTGATGGCGGGAAACCTGAACGCACAACTGCATGACAAAAGCCAAGGGAAATGGGGTGACATTCGAGCATATTTCTGGAGATTCCAGGATCCTCTGAAAAACAGCAGAGAGTCTCATATCCAATTTCCTGGTGTGCATATCAGCCGAAGCCACTGCTTGTCATTCTCAGACAATACATCATATTAAAACAACGGGGGCAGGGAAAAGAATGCCTTGTAGCATTTGAAAAGACATCCCTTTTCATTTTGGCTTGTGAAACTGTAATTTGATAGCATGCCTAGGCACAACTCTTGTCCACAGTGGACTACTAGCTCTCTATACTCAAAGGGTAAGATAAAGGGCACTGTCAGACTATTACTATTTTCAGGTGGGATTCAATTACCGGCAAATTCAAGTCCCACAATTAAAGCTGATTTGGCACTCTTGCACAACAAACCTGCTGGAAAGATTCTGGAAAGTCAGTACCAGCCAGAGCAGCACTGAGCTAGATGGGCGAAGGGTCTGCCAGTATAAGGCAGCTCCTTAAATAGTATATGTAGAAGTTATCCTACCAATGCTCTCAAGCTCATGGGACCACTCTTGCCTTTTGTTAAACAAATCCTTAAGTGCTCTGCTGGGCATCAGCCTGTTGATATCAAATCCTCTAGAAATATTATGGCGATGATGTACGCTTTTAGGTTCAGTCAATGGACCACCCTCTAATTTATAATAGTAATACTTCTTGGTGAAGAAAAGTCTCACCCCACTTTGCTTGGCACCCCACAGGGTAAGGTACATAAAACTCTTTGCATGTTTCTGTAAGGTTAGAAGAGTGACTTGTCAAGAAGGAGGTTAGAAGAGTGACTTGTCTAAGTGAGAACAAATTTGCAGCTGTGATTGCACTGACGACACTGAGGTTTTAGGTCTCCACTTTTCATGGTGAAAATGGCACTTATAAAATTAAACAGCAATTTCACACATCTTGATATACTATGAAAACAATTAGCCACGCCAGCAGCTGGAAAGAGAGAAGGGTGGGAGGAGCCTGCCATGATAACAGTTTCCTTGGATAATTTTGTTTTCTGTATGAATTCACTCTCTTCATTCAATATTGCCAGGCCCTGCAGACTGAAGGTCTGTATTTGCTGATAGACGGCATTGCTCAGGACGTTGAAGTCTTAATTAGTGCTGGTGATGCTGCTTCCCTGCTGCTTGGCTAACAATTCTGACTCTGCAGATGTGAGCACTAGAGATAAATGGAGATTCGCTGGGAAAATTCAAATTAGAATAACTTGTATTGGAATGTTGGTAACCCAGTTCCAGTTAGGCAAGTTTGCTAGAGAATTTCCCCTCCGCAGCCAGATCAGGGACTGCTGCTTCTTACTCCGGAGCGATCAAAGAGCAGTGTGGCATCATTGTCAAGAAATTTCAACCACGGCCCCAAAGGAAAAGTACAATATTAAATTATTTCTCTGTGTGTCGTTTAAGAATGTCAGTTCTTAGGGAGGGAGTGGAGGCCTTCCAAGTCAGTGAAAGGCATGGGAAGCCACCAATCAGCTGTAGAGGGAACAGGCCAGCACACACAAAAAATACATTTACATGTGATGATGAGATATTCCATGGAAGCAGAACATTTGCATGAGTAAGGACCCATCCAGACATCCTTTTATTGTGCACTCATGATGATTTGTGCTTATGATGGCATTGGGATGGTTATTTGTAGTCCCACTTTCACTACCTTTTGTGCCTACAAAAGTTTTGGGGACATCATGCTGCTTCATTTGCAATAGATTTGTTTCCTGAAGTTTCCTTCTAAAATGCTTTAACTTTTCATATCACAAGTATTCCAGGTGGTTGTTGTTTTTTATCCCTTTTTTTGTTGCACTATAGTGCAAGAGTGCCACTCCAGATGGCAAAAACACAGCAACATTGGGGGAGCATCACAGATCTAAAAAAGCGGAATGATGTGTGGACAGCCCAGTATAAAGCCAGCACTAATGCACTATTATTGTATCAATGACATGTTGCAGAATGCACCTGCCAAACAATACCAGTTTGAAAAGGCCTTGAGATACATGGATAACCCATGGCCCACATCATATGTAAATGACCAGGGCTTAAGTATCGCTTCTTGTGTGATGTTACTGTGAGACTACTTATACTGGTGCTCCAACTGTAAGACTTAGAATTTGCATTTGAATTTCAGCTAAAGCAAAATTCAGGGTAAATGTGTAGAGATGAAAGATCAGTAGGAAATGAATTGTAAGGAAAGCTAAAATATTTTTAATCAAACCAATGAAATCTTTCCAAAAGGTTTCACACGTTCCTAAAGCAACATTCACGGCAAAACTAGATCTTGCTGAGACAAAGCAATAGGATTAGTGACCCTTTTCAGGAGAAGTTTCCCAATGGCCCTGCATTTGCACAGTCAAATCTTTGCTTAATAAACTGAGATATGCATAAGCTTCATGTGCCCACATGCAGCCCCTTTGCTCCAGCTTTGCTCCCCCCCTTTGCATGAGAGAACAAACAAGGAAGCCACAATAAACTGTAGCATTCCAATATAGCTGAACCAGGAACTATGGTTACTAGCTTCCAAACAAACAGGATCTGGAAGCCAACCGTAAACTACTTGTTTGGAAGCAATTTACTATAGTTTCTCAGTTCGGATGTAATGGGAAGCTATGGTTAACTCTGGCTTCCTGAATTGTTTCACGCAAAGGGACATGCAAAGCAGCTGCATGTAGGTGCCTGAAGCTCATGCATATCTCTGGTTATTAAATCAAGATATGACCATGCAAAACCAGTTATTTTTACATAGCTCCATCTACTCTCTTTAAATATTCCTTTGACAATCTCTTGTCTCAGATGCTGTAGTCAAAGAAACATCTTTGTGGGAGCCCAGAGTCGCATCTGTTTGAAAAGAAAATGGTCGGTCCTGGAGGGAAACAGTAACAGCTTGGTATATATTATCTGTTAATTATGTATAGATCTTCTGATTTGTCTGACATCACCCTCCAGGATCAGCTTTTTGTGTATGTATTTTAAAATTATCCTGAATCATTTTAAATTGAAATAAATTAGGGTTGGTTCAAGACATTTGGTTGCTCAAAGCAGTTTCACCATCTGACCAGGGAGTTATTCCCAGCATTCCTTGTGATCCTGGATTCTTGGGGTGGAATCCAATTGGTCACCTTAATGCTGTTGATCTAGTGGAGGCATCCATTAAAGAAGGAAATGATGTGATTTTTTTTTTCAGTTCACCCTCCCCCTGCACCCCCCAGCATTCCCTAAAAATCTACTCTTTCTCTGTTAGTGGATGCCTCCTGCTGCTTGTGCAAGGGCACCAGTTGGATTCAGCTCCCAGATGACACAGATTGCTTCACTGGTGCTAACATATCACCACCCAAGCAACAACTCTGGTTGTTGGCACAGTCGAGCTGGCCTTTTAAATGACTACATTGTATTGTAATATTCTGGCACAAATTTCCAAAAACAACTAAAATTAGACCCTGGTTTTAAAAAGTGCATACAGATCGATGATTTGATTTCACATGCCAGAAATTACCCATAACTCAGTTGAAAAGTGCATGCTTTGCATGTAGATGATCCTAAGTCCAATTGCTGGCATCCCCAGTTAAAAGGATCTGGTAACAGCTGTTGGGAAAGACCGAAAAGAACTGCAACTTGCCATTCAGAGTGAAAAATACTAAGCAAGATGGACAAATAATCTGACCTGGTATTTGATATCTTCCCATGTTTCTGATTAAGTAATGAGAATGGGCTGTATGAAAACTCTCAGTGGGTAGACAGAGAGGACTATTTGCCAATCAGCAATTTGCTGGGGTATACGTAACACTTGTAATGCAGTCGTCTGTCAAGTGATAAGATTTTTCTTCCACTGATGATAGGTGAAATGGTCACCAAAAGTGGGTTGAAATGTGACACAGTAAAATATAGCTGTATGTTGGGATCTGACTGTGTAAGAAAGCAGTCACATGCATGCTTCATCACATGACTATGGAGGGGAGGAGAAATCACTTACACACACCTCTTTCACCACTTAAACAACACCATGTTGAACTGCAAAGAATTCAGTGGGAACATTTGGAATGCTCTCCGGAACAAGATCGTTTTCAGAAGTCTCCGGAAAACCATCAGATGGTTTTCTTTGCACCTCTCCTCTGATGTTTTATTTTAATATATTTTAAAGTCTATTTTTATGATGTTTTAAAGTATTTTTAGTGCTTTTGTTTGCCACCCTGGGATCCTACTGGGAGGAAGGGCAGGAGTGAGATATAAATATAATAAATAAATAATAAATAAACAAATAAACAAGCAAAAAGGAGGAGGTGGGGCTTCACCTTTCTGCTACCTGCTCTCTTGTGCTGCAGCTTATGCTGGCCTCCCCCAGTTCTTCTCAGCTAGATCATAGATGTGTGTTTGCAAAGGTATCAGGCAGTTTGCCCTTCAGGGAAAGGAGAAACAACTTGGTTCAGCTAGCAACAATTGGGGTTATTTTTCAGATTTTTCAGATTTTGGTGGAGGGCAAGTAGACTGACAGAGGGAACAAATGTCTTGGATATATCCACAGATGAATTGCAACAAAAAGGATATTTTAAGAATACCTCTTATGGTTACTTTTTATAGACGTGACAATAAACAGATTTGTAACACTAGATTGCTACTACACCACCCCATCTTCCCTAAATTCCCTGCCAGAATGGATTGGGTACTCTGAAATAGATCACACACACACACACACCAGCTGCTCAGGACTTTGCTAGGAATGCATGGTGGGCCTCTGCTCTGTCATCATTCCTTGGCGATCACTCATGGCCTAGTAAGATTGTCTTCCAGGGTAAGGTCTTTAACAGTGGGTCTGTAAGTGACTGTGGAGGCCAATTCTGGATCCACACAGCCTCCCACAGTGAGGACATAGGTTTCCAGATGGAAGATGGCCACGATGAGGATTTGCTTGACGTGCCTTCCGCTTAGCTCGTTCGTCCCTTTCGCCCTGTACTTGTGCTTCTTCAAAGTCCATAGCACCTCTGATAATGGCCTCACTGTGGGAGGCTGTGTGGATCCAGAATTGGCCTCCACAGTCACTTATGGACCCACTGTTAAAGACCTTACTCTGGAAGACAATCTTACTCGGCCACGAGTGATCGCCAATGAAATGAATGAATGATGATTATGTCATCAAACACACTTTGTTTATTTTACTTAATAGGTTTTTAGATAGCTTCTTAGACAAAATTGCCTCCCAAAGCAGTTTACAGCCAAATACAAATACTTATATATAAAATTCAACAATAAATTATTTAAAACAATTAAATTATCAATTTCCATCCAAAGAATATAAAAGCCAAAAAAAATAGCCTGCCTACCTCTACAGAACAGCATTCAGTACCTTAAGTTAGCCCTTGAAGGGCATGATGAAAAGATGAGTCTTTAAGGCTTGTTTAAAATTAACAAGATGCATTTATTTTTCTACATGTGAGGGCTAGAATAGCATCCAGACCTTAAAACCAGGCTAGTATCCAACAGAGCCCACATCCCCATTCTGGCCCAGAAAGGATTCCTCCCACTCAGAACTCCAAAATTCATCTTAGATTCCTTTTTGGGTAGAATTCAATGGGACATCTACTTTATCATATTTTACCCAATTGTTTTATTTTGCTAATCTTTTCGAGCAGGATCCCCAACCTTTCTGGGCCTGTGGACACTTTTGGAATGATAAGAAACTCTTGTGGTTGCTACAAAATGCCTATTTCACAGAAGGAAAAATAGCAATGTCCAGAAGCCTTCCCCCAACGGGCAAAACATCTATCCCCAAAAAATAATGTAGTGGAAAATTAAGAAGTGCAGGATCCCTTCATGATAGTTACAGCCATCCCCCCTTCAAAAATTATATAATCTTCTAAGATTATAGAATAATCTGACCAGGCTTGAATGCTGCTTTCTGCTTCTCTCTTAGGGTTGCCAGGTTGAATCCCTGAGACTGATCCTGTATATTTAGGAGAAAAGAAAGTCAGCCAAGTGCAGGTGTTCTTGCAACCCTGTAATGGGAAAAACCACAAGGTGGAATTCTCCCTCCCCCCTGCACAACTTTTAAAGATACATTTTAGCTTCTAGTGATAGTTCTGGTTTAATTTGTTCTAACACCCAATTATTTGTCTTTTTCACAATCCATGGTATCTGCAAAGCTCTCTTCCAACACCACATTTCAAATGAGTTGATTTTTCTCTTATCCACTTTCACATCCATATATAGAGATCAGGAATACCATGGTCTGAATGATCCTGACTTTAGTGTTCAGTGATACATCTTTGCATTTGAGGACTTTTTCTAGTTCTCTCATAGCTGCCCTCGCCAGTCCTAGCCTTCTTCTAATTTCTTGACTTTTGTCTCCATTTTGGTTAATGACTGTGCCAAGGTATCCTTGACAACTTCAATGTCCTCATTGTCAACTTTAAAGTTACATAAACCTTCTGTTTTCATTACTTTAGTCTTCTTGACGTTCAGCTGTAGTCCTGCTTTTGTGCTTTCCTCTTTAATCTTCAACAGCATTCATTTCAGATCATTACTGGTTTCTACTAGTAGTATGGTACCGTCTGCATATCTTAAATTATTGATATTTCTCCCTCTAATTTTCACACCTCCTTCATCTTGGTCCAATCCTGCTTTCCATATGATAAGTTCTGCATATAGGTTAAACAAATAGGGTGATAAAATACACCCCTGTTTCACAACCTTTCCGATGGGGAACCAATCGGTTTCTCCATATTCTGTCCTTACAGTAGCCTCTTGTCCAGAGTATAGGTTGCGCATCAGGACAATCAGATGCTATGGCATCCCCATTTCTTTTAAAGCATTCCATAGTTTTTCATGATCTACACAGTCAAAGGCTTTGCAGTAATCTATAAAGAACAGGGTGATTTTCTTCTTAAATTCCTTGGTCCATTCCATTATCCCACGTATGTTTGCAATATGATCTCTGGTGCCTCTTCCTTTTCTAAATGAAGCTTGGATGTCTGGCATTTCTTGCTCCATATAAGGTAAGAGCCTTTGTTGCAGAATCTTGAGCATTGCATGGGATATTAAGGCAATAGTTCGATAATTACTGCGTTCCCTAAGATCCCTTTCTTTGGAATTGGGCTATATATTGAACACTTCCAGTCTGTGGGCCGTTGTTTAGTTTTCCATATTTGCTGACAAAAAAAATTCAAAATTTGGACAGATTCAGTTCAGTAGCTTGTAGCAACTCTATTGGTATGCCATCTGTTCCTGATGATTTGTTTCTTCCAAGTATTTTAAGAACAGCTTTCACCTCACATTCTAAAATTCCTGGTCTTTCATCACATGGTTCCTCCATGAATGAATCTGTCATCCTTGCATCTCTTTTATATAATTCTTCAGTGGATTGCTTCTATTTTCTTTTATTTCATCTCGGTCAGTCAATGTGTTCCCCTGTTGATTATTCAACATCCCTACTCTTGGTTTAAATTTCCCTTTCATTTCTCTAATATTTTGGAATAGGGCTCTTGTTCTACCTTTTTTGTTGTCCTACTTTTATACAATAACTATTATAATAGTTCTCTTTGTCCCTATGTACTAGTCACTGTATTATTGCATTTAGGGTTCTGATTGTGTTTCTGTCTCCTTTTGCTTTTGCTTTCCTTCTATCTTAACCATTTTAAGAGTTTCTTCAGTCATCCATTGAGGTCTTTCTCTCTTTTGACGAGCAGTATTGTCTTTTTACATTCTTCCCTGATAATGTCTCTGACTTCAATCCATAGTTCTTCTGATTCTCTATCAACTAAGTTTAAAGCCTTAAATCTGTTCCTTATTTGATCTTTATATTCTTCGGGGATGTTATTTAAATTGTATTTTGGCATTGTGATTGCTTTGTTCTTCTTTAGCTTTACTCTGATTTTTGATATTGCCAGTTCATGATCTGTACCACAGCCTGCTCCTGGTCTTGTTTTTGCAGACAGTATGGAACTTTTCCACCTTCTGCTACCAATCATATAATCAATTTGATTCCTATATTGACCATTTGGTGATGTCCACGTGTACAGTTGTCTTTTTGGTTGCTCAAAAAATGTGTTTGCAAGAAACAAATTATTGGCTTCACAGAATTCAATAAGTCTTTCTGCTGCTTCATTTCTGTCTCCCAAGCCCCATTTCCCCACAATTTCTAGTTCTTTTCTGTTCCTTATTTTTGCATTCCAGTCCCCCATGATTATCAGCACATCTTCTTTTGGTGTGTGATCAATTTCTTCCTGTAATTCTGCATAAAATCTCTCCAATTCCTCTACTTCTGTGTTTGCGGTTGGAGTGTAGACTTGGATGATTGTTATGTTAATAGGTTTCCCGTTTAATCTCATTGATACCACGCACTCAGACCTTGCATTATAGTTCCTAATTGCTTTTGCTACATCACTTCTCAGTATTAAAGCAACCCCTTCTTAATTTCTTAATTTCTCATTTCCTGCATAAAATATTTTGTAGTTGCCTGATTGAAAATGTCCCAATCCTATCCATTTTAATTCATTCACACCAAGTATTATAATGTTGATGGGTTCTATTTCTTGCTTGACAATTTCTAACTTTCCCTGGTTCATGCTTCTCACATTCCATGTTCCTATTGTGTACATTGTACAATTCTGGACTCTCCTTTCACATCTGTGCACATCAGCCTCTGGGCTTCCATTCAGCTTTGACCCAGTGGCATCCTTAGTCACAGAGCTACTCGTACTTGTCTGTTGTTCTTCCCCAGTAGCTTGCCGAGTGCCATCTGACCTGGGGGGTCTCATCTTCCAGCACTATCTTGTGTTGCATTTTAGATACTCTGTTCATAGGGTTTTCATGGTAAGAGGTATTCAGAGGTGGTTTACCATTGCCTTCCTCTGAGTCTGGATGCATCTTAGTCTGGTGTCTCAGGTTTGACTATTCCACCTTGGGTGCCCCTGCTGGGAGTCTAGTCTCTCGGTCTAGATTCCTGACAGCATTGCTCTCAGCTTCTTCGACACTCTCAAACCCCCTCACCATGTTCACTGAGTTTAACTGAAGTTAGTCCCTCTTGTCCCTTTTCTCTATTCCTACTCTAACTCTTTCCAGAGCATGAAGAACTAGGAATGTGTGGTAAAGTGCTGATATTATCAATCATATTTCCAATTCAACTTCCTAATTAAAAGCAAAAATAAAAAACATATGAAGCCAAAGTCTCAGATGTGCACATGGAGTTCCCAAATGAATGGTATTCCACTAATAACAGTAATAATAATAAAAAAATTATTTGTTAGTCGCCTATCTGTCCGAATTAACGGACACTCTAGGCGACTTACAGCAAACATAATAAAATACAGTATACAATCATAAAAGGCACAAGGTAGTCTAAAACATCAACTAAGGATAAAGAAATCTGTCAGGGATTTTGATTTCTCTCCATTTCCCATTTTTCCAATTTTAAGTTCAGGTCTCCAGAGTTCCAAATCAATTTGCATTTTGAGGTGGGTTTTTTTTTAAGTCCTCATGAAATTTCATCAGCATTCTAGCATGCATTTCTCCTAATATACACATTTTGCATGCAGTGGAATCAATTAGGTGATGGGCTCTCTCACACTGGCAGCATTCAAGTTGGACAGCCACCTGTCGGGTATGCTTTAAGTTATTTTCTGGGCCCAATTCAAGGTGTTGGTTTTGACCTTTAAAACCCTATATGGTCTTAGCCCAGTTTATCTGAAAGAGTGGCTCCAGCCTCATCAAGGATGCCGTGCAACAAGATCAGCCTCAAAAGGCCTCCTCTCTATCCCACCAGTTAAAGACTGGTGAGGACTAGGGAGAGGGCTTTTTCTATTGTGGCTCTCACTCTGTGGAATTCCCTCCCAAACGATCTCTGTCACGCCCCCGCTATGATGAGCTTCTGCTGGGCCTTGAAGACCTGGCTCTTCAGACAGGCTTTTGGGGTGGGTTAGGTTTATTATATTGTTGAGATTTTAATGTTTTGATGTATTTGTATGTTTCTATTCTGTACGTCACCCAGAGTGGCTGGACAACCAGCCAGATGGGCGACTAATAAATCTAATAAATAAATAAATAAGTTGGGTTCCTGCATTGAGAGGAAGGTTGGACTTGATGGCCTCATAGACCCCTTCCCACTCCATGATTTTATGAATTCGCTCTGGGTTTCAGTCCAAACTTTCAAGGAGTTGTCCAAGGTGCTGAAACCTATTCCCACAACAGGTTCAGCACTTTGGCCATCTCCTTGAAAGTTCAGACTAAAACCCACAGCGGATTCCACTGCCCCACTGATGTGAAGCCACCATCCCCCACTGCTCTCCCCTTCCTCTGTTATTGTTCTTTGTCAAATTATAGATGGTAAGCCCCTCAGGGCAGGGACCTATCCTCTTATTCCCTGTAATGGGCTATGTACATTGATGGCACTCCAGCCAACAAAATCAAGTTCAGTTTAAAAGATTTTCAAAGGTGCTCAGGCTGGAACTTTCATGGGTTTTCAAGGAAAGATATTGTGGGGTGCTGGAATGATAAACTTTCAGTTCCTAAATTTGGCACATGGACAATATAGTTAAGAGGGCACCCTTCAGCAATCTGAGGAGGTCATAACACTGCACAGCAAAGAAGCATTCACTTAGGCTTGGTCAGAGTAAAGACTGTCAACAATTTGTTGTTATGTGCCTTCAAGTCAATCATGACTTATGACGACCCTATGAATCAGCGACCTCCAAGAGCATCTGTCATGAACCACCCTGCTCAGATCTTGTAAGTTCAGGTCTGTGGCTTCCTTCATGGAATCAATCCATCTCTTGTTTGGCCTTCCTCTTTTTCTACCCCCTTTTGCTTTTCCCAGGATTATTGCCTTTTCTAGTGAATCATGTCTTCTCATGATATGTCCAAAATATGAGAACCTCAGTTTCATCATTTTAGCTTCTAATTATAGTGCTGGTTTAACTGACTCTACTTTATGGAACATTTAAAAAAATGCTTTCTTTTGCGTTTCAGAACCTCAGATTTCTGTACACATGAAAGATCAGAGTTGGGAAATCAGTTCACAGGAACATCAAGCCCAAGGGAATATGGTAAGTTTCAAAGCAAGTTCTGCGTCTATTGGAGATGGGAGAAAAGAAGGGAAGAGAAATCCATGTAGCTATTTGACACGCACCGATGTACTTGGTTGCGGAGATGAGTTGAAATGAAACATCTGTGTACCTCAAATAACTGTGTCTGTTTTCACATATTGTCAGCTGCAAAAGCATCTGGAGTCCTGCTTCTGCCTCAACCTACTTTCTGCTCTTGCTGAGAATTATTGAACACACCTAGCGCTGTGCTGTTTACAAAAATAAGTGGCGTGAAATGGACGCGCTTCTTCATTTCAAAATTAAGCAGGCAAACCAGCACAAACTAAAATGGCGGCATTCTTGCACAGCTCCCATTCATTTCTATAGGGCTGGGGCTGGAGAATATCCCAATGGCTCTAGAGCTTTTATAATGTAACCTTTAAAAAAGGGAAAGCCCTGGCAAGTGGCAGACCCTTCAGGCATGCTTACCCATGCTTGCTCCTGACAAATATAAAGGCAATGACAGTCAGGGAAAGATCTGTACATGGCCTCACTTGCAAAACTCAAAAGCTGTCATTCTCCTCCGGGCTGAGGATGGAACCCACAATTGGGAGCCTTGTCATTTGTCACTGAAGTCAAACAGCAATTTGTGAAGCAGCAGGTCATATTTTTAGCTTCCAAATGGCTCCTGCTGCCTCCCAGTAGTTATTTGACTTTGGTTAAGACAGACGACTGGGTGGATCCTCTCCGCCACCGCCCCACCACCACCAATAGCGCAGGCTCCTTCCCAATGAATCCCAAGGCACAAAAGCCAACGGGGCTATATTTAATGTCTCTCAGATGTCTTTAGCAGATACTTCAAACGGAGCAAAAAGATTTGGGTTAGCTTGGAGTTTTGCTTTGTTTTGGTTTTAAAAGTCCAAGGAGGGTCTGATGTAGGTCTGGTCTCCACTCTTCGTTTGCTCCCCGCCCTCGAAAGCGCAAAGTCAAAGCCACTGGGCTAGATGGAAGGCACGGGGGAGATCTCTGCCCGCCGGCTCTCCAGCTGTCTGTCAGTCAGAGAGGCGGCCCATTCATGTATTTATTCTGCGTGGGGCTTGCCTGTGGTTTCCTGCGTTGCGATTTGCTTCAAAGTCCACAGCCGGCAAAATCCTCCCCCCCCCCGTGCGAGGGATAAATATGCACGGCTTGTAATTCGGTTGCAGTTCTTGCTCCCAGCTGATAGGGTGACGTGGAGTTTGGAGAGCCTTGGAGATTGGCTTTTTGATTTGGCTCCTCTGCTGCGGTTGTGCACAAGGCTGGCTGTGTCTGGCCTCTCACACAGACCCCAGCCAGGCTCTGAGGGTTGCCTGCTTGCTCTGTGATGCCGGAAAGTCGCTCAGCTGAGCCAGTGATGGTGTGAGAGAGACCCGAGAAGCCCATCCTGTGCTCTTGCAATTTGGGGGTGGGGGTGTTGCAACCGTCATTTCCCTCTCCACGCCCCCGCCCTTCTACCTCTTCCTCATCCACCTTATCTTCATCATCTTCACTCTTCCTCCCTTCCCCCTCCCAATTACTCCGCACACGACTGATAAGCGGGGCTGGCAGAATTAGCACCATTGGCACCCTCCCCCCCCCACTTCTAAACGCACTTCGCCGTTGGCAGCGGCAAAAGAGAATCTCGGCTTTCCAGCAAGTTGGATTGACATGCCAAAGAGGTTCCCACCCACCCCCCGCCGCCGCCTCCCTCCTGTCCTGAACGACTGAGCACGAAATGCAAAGAGATCGCTTTAAAGAACCGGAAGGATCTGTAACTGGAGAGTAAGGAGGACCCCCCCGCGCGCGCAGCAAAGAATCAGAAAGGTAAGTGATATTCATTCTCACTTCCATGTAAACAAAATGTACAAGGTTTATGGTTTGTAGCCGGGAAGTGATGGTTTAGCTATTGCATTCGAATGCCGCCCTATGTAGTCCCTTTTGCGGGGGTGGGGTGGGAAGAAGAGATGGAATGGTTTGGCAAAGCCAATTCGTCCGTCAGGAAACTGCTGGATCAGATGTTACAAATGTAGACATGAGGACTGTTTTCCTGCCTGGACGGAGCGGTAGCTTGCCTGCGTGTGAGGCGGTCCGCGTGCTTGTTGCCCTGCACACATACATATCGAGCTAAGCCGCGTGCTGCAACCTCGCATCCTAGCTCTGCACGCAGACCATTTGAAGGAGCTAGAGGGAACGGCAGGGGAGGAGGGAAGCCGCTTTGGGCTTGTGCTCCATCGGAAGGTGCATTGTAGGGGGTTATGAGGTTGCCCCCTGCTTGTGTTTGCGGCTGCTCTGAAACTCCCCCTCCACCCCCACCCCCCGTAGCGGGTTTTACACAGGGGATCAGGAGGTGGGGGTGAAATTTTAACATAACAAGCCGGCAATAACTCAGCAGGAAAACGTGGAGGGAGCTGTTTCACAGCCAGAACCCGGGATTGCTTCATTCTTGTCGAACTTGCTGATAGCCCTTTGGAAGAGACGCAGGAGGGGAGGGAAAGGCAACAGAGGTGGATTACTACAGGAAGGGAGGGAAGAGGATTTGGGGGGAGGGCCGGAGCAATAGGCCGAATAGATGCCTTTAGCGCAGTGGCAATAAATGTCGTTTTCTGTTCCCCAAACGCCTTGTTCCCCGGTGTAGGAACAGACCGAGCGCGGCTTGTTGTGGTCTGGAGCCGCGGGTGAGCGGGGAATGTGCAGTTTGGGCAAAAGCGCCTGAAAAGGCCCCACAAACGCCTGCTTGCATATTTATTTGTTTGACAAGGAGAGTAACAATGAGATCGCCACAGAACATCTATGAATATCTTAATAGCAGAGGAGGGATTGTTTGGGTAGAGGAGGAATGGCTGTAGTTCAAGAAAAAGAATTTCCAGCCAGGGTTTTGGCAAGGCACCGATTTCGAAATGAAAGCAAAGGAACCCCTGGCAGGCAGTCCCCCCCCCTCCAACGTAATTGCACGGAGCGCCTTTTCCTTCTTAACGCCTGCTGTGCCATTTATCTTACGCAGCTGTTGGGCTCCATCCACTACTGCTGAGATCTTATTTACCTCGGTTTTCAAATATAGCTCCTGCGCCATCCACTTTCGCAAATAGGGCAAGAAGGGCACTTTACTTTGTAGTAATAGGTAAGGAAGGGGGCCGCTTGGGATCGTATCTGTTCCTCCGGAAGGGGCTCGCTTTGCTCTTCCCGTTCCTGACACTTTGGGCCTACTAAGCCCATTCTTCCTCTTCCCAAATATTGTCGGAGGAAGGGCAGGCTGGTGCCAAACAGCCCCCAAGCCTAGAGTGACCTTTTTCTAATAAGGGCTTTATCCAGCTCAAAATAAGGAACACTTGTAGATCTGATGCTATTCTTCTGAAGTATAACGTTGTCTTAGGTAGAAATAGGGGGAAGTATATACAGGCGACGTACTTTGTTCTTTTCTTTTTTAAATGCTAAGGATCAGTTGGCAAACTTAATGCAGGAGCCAATATTACTTATTTGAGTTAATGGTTCTGAAGTGTCCCCTGCCTCCCCTGGTTTATTGGCAAACTGATTCTGAAAACACACATATGTCCTAACCTGCCAAGACCTTTCTTCTCTAACTAATCAGAAGCATGAGAATGTGGTTCTTATTTCGTCTGGCATAGCTATATTGTAGGGCTGTTGTAATCTCACAGCACTCTTATGAAACATGAAGGGAAAGAGACAGTTGAAGGAGGGCTTCGGGAGGACCAAGATTGTCCTGCTGGCTTCGTCTTCATTCTAATGGCTATTTCACATAGCCATTTTTAGACATTGCGGTTACGTGGTGGAGTCACCACAAACTTGACTTTGGCATGATGCTTCGGGGAATGCTTTGGTGTACGTGTGCTTAGGTTGCATATCCACACAGATTTAATCCACATTTTAGAAGGTTTTTCAGGTAATGTGTACATTGGCTCTTACTTAACATGCTGTGGTATTTTCTTTGGAAAGAACAACTTCCAAAGCAGTGGAAACAAAACTAGCCTTCTCTGTATAAAATATAGTCTGTGTTCTGTTTGCTAGTGTACCTGAAGACGCTCTCTGATTTCATCTGTCTTCATAATTAGCCTTTAATAGAAGATCACTTGTTATCAGTTTGGAGATGAAAGTCAAATCAAAATTATAACAGCTCTCTAAGCCCACTTCTTCTTAGCTCATCCATCTAGCACAGAACAACACTGAGAACAACAATGGGGTTTTTTCTTTTTGCTTTCATTGGTTGCCTGTTAATAATGTGTTAAGGATGTCTGTTTCATTTATTGAGACTGGAAGAACCCAAGAACCTGAAATTCTGTGCAAACAACGGGACAGGATGATCACTCTTGGTCCAAAAAGTTTCACTCATGTATGTCTGAGCTATAGACATTTATTTCCTACTATTGCATTGATTGGTAGAAATGTTCCCCACCTCCACCCCTTTGGTGTAACACTGTAATTTCAGTGGGGTTTTGGTATAACACTGTAATTTCACAGAGTAGCCATAAAAAGCCAGTGCTCCACATTTGCAGGAGTGAACTTTCTTCTCTGTAGGAATACTCTGTTCTAGAATTGGACACTGCTAGATGGCAGAGTACTGTATATATTTAGTGGAAATCACTAGTCCCACTGCTGTGGGACTAGAATAAAGGGCAAAATCTGAATTAAAGTGGAAGGATTAGCTAGCCATTACTGAGCTAGGTAAAAGGATTTTTTGTTGAAAGTAGGATTTCTGGAATTCTCCTTAGGTATCCACCAATACTTCTTGGTGTGACCTTAGGCAAGTCACTCAAGCTTCTTCTACATTCTTGAGATTAATATTTATCTACTGCAGAGTGGCAAAGGAGGAAAAGAAACTCACTTTATGTATGCTACCAGTGTGTTTGTCAGAGCAGTAAAATATACTAATTTCAGAGTAAGAAAATGCCTTATTCAGGTACTCCAAAAGTTGGGAACCAAGAAAGTTCTGATAATAGCGTGGTCAGCTCCAAGCCTTGTGCAGTGTGCTCCCTACTGGGTTGCCACTTCTGTTGATGGCTGGAACTCCTTGGGCATACTTGCCAGTAGGGGTAACAGTGTTCCAGTGTTGGCTGGCAGCTGGCATTTTAATTTTTCACAGGGTCCCACAGCACCAAACATAGGCTCACACTCCAGGGTATTGTGGGAAATTGAAGTGGGAGTTTACAGACTCAGCCACCCACTGTGGGTGGCCTAGGGCACATGCCAGTTTTGGTGGGCCCTGGCAGTTGCTCTAGGATGCCAGGTGCTGATGTCAGGCCAGGATAATAGAATTTTAAAGCAGTTGCTATCTGTGTAGTGTACTGGATCAACATTGACAGAGCGACATTGGTCAGTTGTTTCTGTAGATGGCTTTTATTGGTATTGGTAAAATTATTTAATTCCTTTATGAAAAGCAGCAAAGCACCTTCTGCAGCTTCCCTAAACATTTTAACCACAAAAACATTAACAGTCATACAGGTAATGGAAATTGTATGTATTTAGTAACACTAACACCACATGACCAGCAGGATTTCTTTTGTATTATGACTGTTGGACAAGTTCCTGCTAACATTAGATTGCTAATGACACTCCAGGTGGAGGAATATGAGACCCTATCATTTTTGCATTGTTGTTGACACCAGGGTAGCAAGCTGTAACCCACTTACCCACCCAAAACATGTATAAATGTTTGCATTTTCATGATGTGCAGCATGTTCAGGTTATTTAAATATACATACCTGTATTTCAAGTATCTCTTGATTTGCTTATTAGTGAGAAGGTCTTTCCATTAGACAGGATCTGCCTAGTTGCGCTGAATACATAAAAAATGGTTGGCTTCCCATTTTGAAGGAAAACACATGGGAATGCTGGTGGAGTGGCTAAGTCAATAGCCCATGAATTAGGAATTCCTTCTGTTCTGGACTAACTAGATAACCATCTTATCAGGAGGTCTGTTCCGCACAACATAGGAAACGGACCTTTAGTGTAGTGGTACCAATCCCTTGGAATTCCCTCCCCTTAAATATTAGACAGGTACCATCTCTGTTAGCTTTTCGATGCCTACTGAAGACCTTCCTCTTTCAACAAGCCTTTTACGTAGAGACCTTATCCTAGACTGCATCTGCATTGGAATTGCTTTTTAATATATTTTTAAAGCTTTTTTTAATGTTTTAAAAGCTTTTTTAAAAAATGTTTTAAAGATGTTTTGTTTTAATATGTTTTTAATAGTTGTTGTGTTTTAATATATTTCAAAGTCTTTTTATGATGTTTTAAAGTGTTTTTAGTGCTTTTGTTTGCCGCCCTGGGCTCCTACTGGGAGAAAGGGCAGGGTATAAATCAAATAAATAAATAATAAATAACGCCCTAAACAAACCATTGTCTCTCAACTCTGCATTTGCAATAATGGATTGATAATACTGATCTACCCTACAGGACTGTTATAAGGATAATGTTTGTGAAGCCCTAAGCACTATGCAAGTACTAAGTATTTATATATTAGGGCTGTGCATAGCCCTCCCTGTCCGCCTTGTGGCCCCGACCTGTGGGCCCTGAGGAGAGCCATTCCAGCTTGTCCTGAAGATGGACCACCACTCCACCCTGGATCCATCCCCAAAGTTATTGGGGGGCATGGATAAGGGTTTTTAAAATTAGAAATATGGTTGGGGGAGGGACTAAGAGCAGGCGGGTGCAAACCAGCACAGGATGGAATTGTTTTGCTTACCAGCTAGTAAGCAGGACAGTTCCATCCAGAGCATTGTTTGCAGCGGCTGGTTTGTGAACAACTTCTCTGCATGCGGGGAAGCCACCTGTGAACTAGCAGTGACCGGCACCACGCACAATGTATCCTCTTGCTTATCAGCTGATAAGCAAGAGGATTCCCTACTGCTGGATACTGCTCCTTTGTGAAAGGCTTCCTTGCATGCTGCTGGTGAAGGGGTTTTGGTCTATGAGGCTTGGGGAGACCTGGCAGAAAGGAGAGATTGGGTGGAAAAAGGCAGGCACCTACCTTCTCCCACAAAGAGGTGCCTTTCCTGTCCAACCTTCTCCTTCCTGGCCATGCCTGCCACTTCTTCCTACCCTATGCCCTGCTCCCTGATGGCGTTGAATCACTCTGGGCTACCATACGTGACCCATAGCGACCCAGGGCTAATTCAGCCTGAAGTCTGAAGTTTATAAATCATTCACTGTCCCACATGGAATCGGCTAAATTGAAAACCCTAGATTCGGTTTATCAGCTTAACCGTTTCTTCACTTGCAAAGGCGGACACCTTGTCCCCCCTGCTCTGGAAATTTTCCGAAGGAAACTAGTACCTCAACTTCTCTACGGAGTGGAAATTTGGGGCTACTGTAACACCTTAGCCCTTGAGAAAGTTCAGACTGCCTTTCTCAGGTTTATTCTGGCCACCCCGCGTGGTACTCCAGCCGCTCTGTTAAGACTCGAGACGGGCTCTCAGCCACTAGAATCACTGGTACATGCTGCCATGGGCTCTTATTGGCTGCGGTTGTCCGGAATGGATGACTCCTCTCTTCCCAAGAAGTGTCTCTTGGAACATATGCAATCACCACATCACTTTCCTTGGCTCCACCAAACTAAACATAAACTGGCTGCATATGGGATCTCTCTCTCCATTCTACCCAAGCCTGTCTCTGTAAAAGCCACTAAACTATTTAAAGGTAGGATTTATTTCTACGCGCAAAGATGGTGCTTGTACTCAGCCTCTCAATCAACCTTTTCAATATGGTATCCCTGGTATAAAACCACCTTTATCATGGAACCATATCTCTCATTTTAAACAATACCCTCTTTGAGGAGATCATTCACAGCCCTTCGATTACAAACAATGGCCACTTCCTTCCTCGAAGGACGTTATGCCAATACCCCCTATCACGCACGAGTTTGTATATGTCAGATGGGGGAGGTCGAAGACCTGGCCCACTATCTCTTGAGATGTCCCCTTTATGCGGACTTGAGATCGAAAACTATATCATCTATAATTTCCCCCATGGTGGATAGGGCCATTCCAGAACAGATTGCCATCCTCTTGGCTGGCATGGATATTTATATAACTTCCAGAGTCGCCAACTTTGCATTGGCCGCGGACAAGATATGGGCCAAATGTGCTAAACTGCACAAACCAGCATAACTCTGTTTAATTTGTCCCTACCTGAAGTCTTCCGGACAAAGATGCAGCCTCCCAGTTCACTCCTCATACTTTCCATTATGACCCTTTCGCAACGGTGGTCAATAATACTTCCTTGAATTGTCCAACAGTTTTAAAAATGTTAGTTTTAAAGGACAAGATTACGAGGCACATCCGGATGCCTCGTTATTAAACAGTTGGCAGGGATTTGTTTTAGGGCTAGGTTCACCCCATGCACTGGAGTAACGGGTAGTGTGAATTTTATGTATAATTTTTGAGTCTTTGTTATATGTTCTCGGATTGTGATGGCCTATGGCTGTAAACAATAAAGTATTCTACTTCAAAGTATTCTACTTCAATCATTCACTGTCACTGTTACAGATTTTCTGCCCACAGATTGCTGTTTTCAGTGTGCACAGTCACCAGAAATATACTCTAACTAGGCATTCTACAAAAGTTGAGATATGTTAATAACAAGAATTCCAGGTTTGTTAGGTTTGGGTTTATCAGTGTCTTTCAGAAACAGCGATAAATGGTGCTACAGACTAATCTGGTCATCCTTCTGAAATTTCTTACACAGACTGTGGAGAACTGATATAAAATAATATAAAAATTGTGTTAGCCAGTTTGGAGAATTTTCTGGGTTTGAAAATGAGGCCTGGTAAATTTCCTCATTCAGGATTAAAATTACATGTATGCTGAAGCTGACCACTTTCACCCAATAGATACACAATGAGTTCTGATAAGTACTCTGTTCCCTCACTGGCCTGCTTTCCACATCTTGGGGAGGAGCTTGCAAGAGCTTTGCTTTGCCCATACCTTTTTAGTGCCATACCACACTAAACTAAGTTTCCCTCCAGACTAACCACGGTAACATGCTAAGCTGAACCTTGGCTTAGCTCAGTGTGATGTGGTGGCAAAAAGGATTGGGGAGAAGCAAAAAGGATTGTGGAGAAGCAAAGAGGCTGCAAGTTCTTTGTGATGTCCCTGTATATATATTACTGTAAATATGGTAAGTGCGGGTTTATTAGAGTATATGTGGTAAGTAGACTGAGTGAGAGGGTGGAGTACATGGGCTGGAAGGTTGGAGAATGTTGTATTATGATTGGCTGAGCATTTGAGTGTCTGAAGGTATAAATGAGAGGATAACAGAGCTGTTGAGAGTTCTGTTGGGAGTTCTGAGGGAGGTTGGAGTTGGTTTTGTGGGTTGGATTGGATTAGGCGGGTAGTGAGGCAGGTTATTGATGGCTAGAAACATAAAGAGTAATGCAACTTATGAAACCACACGCTTGTTGACAATACCTTTAAGTAATCTTGTTATTCCCTGTGTATATAAATAAATATTTCTTGGTTTACCAGAACACCTGATCCTTGGCTGGGTTACACCGACCAAAAGGGTGGGCAGGGCATATACCAAGGTTGGGAAACAGTATCAATGGTGGCAGCGGTGAAGAGATAGTATAACATCATCAGGTATCCAGAGCAACCCAGGGCTGTATTCTTTATACACACAAAGATACAGGGGGGTTGTGGCCCTCAAGTGCTCCCAGACACAAAGTAGCAATAAGCCAGGAGGAAACTAAGGCACAGTCTCAAGACAATGTTGTTTTACAGGGAGTGTCTGGTGGTGCTGCCTAGCAGTGGGATCTTGAGAGATCTTTGCTAGAGCCGGTGAGAACCATTTAAAGACCAGGACCCTGAGGTGGGACCATGACAAGGCAGTGACCACAGGCGGGATCCTAGCAGGTGGCGCCTGAGATGGGATCCTGACAGGAAGGGTCCTGACACTTCTCTGGGAGCCTGCTAATTCATGCTAAGCTATGGTTTGGCTTAGTGTGACATGCATACCAGTGCACTCTCATCTTGGTTTATTTCTTCCCTCCCCCTTCCATTAGCCCGAGCCAACATGGCCACTGCGTTTCGCTGGGCACATCTAAAACCAATTGCTCAATTAAACGGTTAATTCTCTCTTCTTTTTGCTATAAATGTTTTGATTAATACCAGCTCTTCCGCTGATCCTAAACACCTTTTCTGGAAATAAGTTTCACAGATTTCATTGCAGCTTTCTCATAGTTAATTGTGCTGAAGTCCACAGCCTGATCAATCATTGGCAACCGGAAAGGGAGATAGTAGCAGGTAATTACTTCATTAATTTATTTCAGAATCTATTGTTGTATGGTTATGATAAACTTATTTTAGACTGCAATGTTGCAAAGTGAAGATTTTCTGCAAGTAGACATGGAGGGTATCCTCAATTTGTGTTGCT
Organism: Rhineura floridana; assembly: GCF_030035675.1. Lineage (NCBI taxonomy): Eukaryota > Metazoa > Chordata > Lepidosauria > Squamata > Rhineuridae > Rhineura > Rhineura floridana. Next base: position 162,726,600 of record NC_084481.1, on the reverse strand, counting down.
CTGGAACATCTCAGATAGTTCATCCAAAGAGGGCACCCCTCAGGACACAGCAAATTTGTAGTATGATCTAAGCTGACCTTCCCTAACCTGGTGTGCTCCTAATGTTGTTGGATTACAACTCCCATTATCTCTGATATCATAGTGGGGGTGATGGATATGTAGTCGAAAAATCTGTAGCTCACCAGGTTGGGGGAGGCTACTCTAGGTCAAGTCTACACAACATGTGATCTATCTAGCTAAACCAAGACCACCACCGATGTATGATAGCCCACCATGGGCTAATTTTGCTTTTTTAAAAAATGGGAATGGGCAGGATTGGGATTCAAGAAGGTTGGCAGATTGGGCCAACAGGGTCACAGGTTGTGGAGTCCTGCAAGGCCACCTCAGGAAAGTTCAAGTATATAAATAAAATCACTGTAGATATGAATGTTCTAAATTATTTATAGGCCTCGAAACATAACTCAGTTAAATAGATTTAGGCCCACTGGAGACAAACTAAATACTGAGTAATTTTAGAGTAATTTTATATTAACAGAAATCCCATGTTTAACTGCTCATAATACTATAGTACTCTATAATATTCAGCTTCATGAATTTGTAAGGGAAAATGAGGCCAGCTGGTTCTTGAAATTGGGTCCCAGTCACAAGTACCTTATTTGATAATAAATCTGATTAAAATGAACAGTACTTATTTGCAAAATAAGGTGTTTTAGATAAGATCGTTAGGAAATTAGTTGTGGATATTGGTCACAATCTAGGCCACTTTCACACCATTTATTTATTCCACTGTTATTCCACTTCAAACAGTCATAGTTTCCCCCAAAGAATCCTGGGATGGGTAGTTTGTGAATGGTGCTGGCAGTTGTTAGGAGATCCCTGTTCTCCTGAGAGAACTCCAATTCCCAGAATTCAATGGGAAGAGGGATTGATTGTTAAACCACTCTGGCAATTAAGAAGAATAAGAGTCTCCTAATAATAGGGTTGCCATATTGCCCGGTTAGCTGGGTTTTACGCAGATTCTATGCATGCCACCCAGCGCCCGGCTAGCCCCTTAGGTGGCCCGGATTGTCAGCTTTAATTTTTTAAAAAAATTAAGTTTCTAGGTGGTCGAGTTCTCGAGATATGCATAAAAACGTCAGCCGCCCCCCGACTGTTAAATCTTTCTTTAAAGTACTACAGCACTTCCTAGCTTTAACCCCGCCTGTTCAGGATTGCAGCCAATCAGGGATTGTGTTTCAGTTTCATTGACCTGAGGCAGTGTCTAGAAAACAAAATGGTGGTTTCACCCCCTGTTTATCTGAAAATCTCATAAATTGGGCAAGTATATACATTTCAGTTTTTTTCCCTCTTGTGTGCAGGAGTCAGATCTTGGGCAGTGTTTTGAAAACCTTCCCAATGCTTGGTTTTTGTAAAAGCAATGCTAATCCCATATGCCCACAGTAAATCCCATTGAATTCAATAGGACTTACTTTTGAGTAGACATGGTTATGAATGTGCTCAAAATCAATGGGACTTTGGAGTGAATGTAAAAAAGAATTGTGTTTGTGTTCTAACTCTTTCTGCACCCTTCTCCAGTCCTATTTTAAAGCAAGTAGGCAGGGCTTACTTAGGTATTACAGTTTTTATTCTGTTGGAAAGTAATACTGATTTTTTTAAAACTAATACTGATTTTTCTGCAATGACCAACTGGTTTGACAATAAACTATTATATGGGCTGTATGTATTTATACATCTGCAGTATGTGCATGTGTGTGTATGGAGTCTTTCCAACACCCCTGTGAGGTAGGGTTGTTGGAAACCAAGGCAGCTCACAACAAGAAATAAAGCCATTTAAAATCCAATAACCATAAAAACAAGTATAAACAGTTGCAAAACAGCGTAAAGTGGCATGATTCGGAATTTTGGGTTGTGTGAATGAAGTTGCTTATCACTTGAGGTTGCATTTCTGTCCCTGTTTGAGTAAGCCCCACTGAATACACTGGGACTTGCTTCTGAATAAATAAACCTAAGATTGCACTATAAATATCTTTACAGTTTGTGTAAATAATAAATATATTTGATAGTCATGCTTATATAAATATTTCTTCATTTATCATATTTTTGGTTTTTGGTTAGGAATCCTGACTGGTTGTGAGATGCTTAGTTTTTTGCCTTACTCATAGGAATCTTGTTGAGGTTGGTATGGTATTACATTTAGGAAAGTGTTACTGCCTTCTGTTTTTTTTTTCCTATTTGCATTTCGCTTATCTTTAACCTCACTCCGTTACAGCCATAGAAGCAACAGCAGCATATGCAAGATAATTAACTCCCATTAGTGATAAGAACAAGAATTTATAATTATTATTTCAATTAAAAGAAGAGGCTTATCAATACTTTGAAGAGGACCAGATATTTATTTTCTTTCTGAGCCCAGGACTGGGTCTTTCATGATGCCTGGGGGGGGGAGCAGGAGAGTAGTCGATAAGACAGACATCCTGGCATTGATAATCTAATTAGCAAGGTATGTGTGGGGTTGTTGCACACTTCCAGGCCCAGTTTCATTTTGAGTATGGAGGTGGAACCTGTGTAGATGTGGTTGATCAAAGGGAGAAGAAATTTTGAGTTAAGCAAAGCTCTGCTTTTATAAAACCTAAGAAACATACAGATACTTTGAATGTCTGAGTGCCTGCACCAGTGGAATACTGGAGGAACTTGTGAAACTTGCTGCAACAGTATTTAGAACTGAGTATGTGGTGTGAAAGACTCCTTTTCCTAACATTTTGGCTTCTTGTTTTTCTCCACCCACCACATCTTTGAAATATATCGTATATGGTTAACCGTACTGCTGCCCTGACTTTATGTTTGTTGCTATTTTGTGTTTTTATTATGTTTTTATATTGATTGTGTATTTTTATTGTTTTTATTATATTTGTAAGCTGTGCTGAGCTCTGTTTTTAACAGCAAAAGGGCAGGATATAAATTCTCTTAATCAATCAATAAATACTCCATAGTGTTGGAAACTAGAGTCTAGGCATTTAAGGCTGAAAATGTTGCTTTAAAAAAAAGATTTCTCACATCTTTCCCCAGCTTTTGGTGGTAATTCCTAGGCACAAAAACAAAACAACTGGACAATCCAAATATTAATTATGCAAATAATTTGCATAATATGTAAATACTTTATATAATATGCAAATTAACCTGCCCGGATTTGTGGAACTGGAATATGGCAACCCTACCTAATAACTCTCAGCACCCTTCAGAAACTACACTTCCCATGATTATTTGGGAGAAGCCAAGACTTTTTAAAGTGGAATAATAGTGGAATAAATGTATTGTGTGAATGTGGCCCCAGTCAAGTTCTGCTAATGTTCTAGAATAAATATTCCTGTGCTTGCCTATCTCCCACTGAAGTCAATGGAATTTTAAAAAGTGCTGTAGTTTGGCTGAGTTGTGCAATTTGTTTTGTTGTTACATGTAACAGAGTCAGTGACTTTTTGAAAAACAAGTGAGAGTTCCTCAATCTGGTAATCCAATCTGTTACTACAGGCAGTTATAGATCATACGAATATAGAAATGTGTTTGTTTTCACCCCTTCCCCTCCTAATAGTCAGACTCAGTTAAAACCCAAGGATTATTTTTTTTAGCTGGTCTTCAGTATGTTTAATATGCTCCAGTTCAAAAACAGCTTTGACTGCCTGCCAAATTTCATTTGTTTTTCAATCAAGCAATGATTTGATCTAATTCAATATTTAAATAAGTTAAATAAACACACAGACTGTTTTTATGTTATGGCGGAAGCCCTAAAGTGATGAAATTCATCCACAGATCTCCCAACTGAGACTCCTAATTTTTGCTCCTGGCATTTATTACTTATTTTGCAGAATATTCCAATTGATTTAGCTAGCAAAGAACCCTCATGTTTTGATGCAATTTACTAACATATGGTAAATGGTTCAGAGTACCTGATAGGTATAGGTAGGATCAGATGCTGTTACTTGATTTCTTTAAGGCAGCCGTGAAAGAAAGAAAAGAGAAAGAGAAAGAGAAAAAATGAGTCCACCAGTGCTATTCACACATACTTGGGAGCAAGCTCCATTGAATTCAGTGAGACTTTTGTCAGAGTAAACAGACATGGGGTTTATCTGTTAAGTCATTTGCCACAATTTGTACTGACACTGAAGAAAGCATTTGCTCATTCACTTCAGTGAAGCAAGAGCAAGCATTATGTAAGGGTACTGTAGCCATCTTGCTTGTTAGAAATGTCTCTTTTTTTATTCATGGTTGGTAAAATCTAGTAAAAGGGAATTAACTGGATGGGTCCAGGGACTGGTTAATACCCATAAAGGAGCGAGTTATGTCTACTGCCTTGAAAGAGGTGGTGATGCGACCCCTCTTGAAGATGTTCTCTCTGGATCCAGAGGTTTTAGAAAACTACTGCCTGGTCTCTAATATTCCCTTCCTGGGGAAGATGATTGAGAGGGAGGTGGTCGGCCAGCTGCAGGCATAACTGGAGAAAGTAGATTATCTAGACCCATTCCAGTCTGATTTTTGGCCTGGTTTCAGCACTGAACAGCCATGGTGGCCCTTATCAGAAGAGAGACAGGGTCAATACAACCCTGTTGCTTCTCCTTGACCTCTCAGAGGCTTTTGACACCATTGACCATGGTGTCCTGGAGTGACCGAAGGAGGTACTCTATTGCACTGATTCCATTCCTACCTGCAGGGCTGCTACCAGAAAGTAGTACTAGAAGATTGTTGTTTGGATCCCTGGCTTTTGAGTCCCACAAGGGTCCATTCTGTCCGCTATATTGTTTAGCATCTGCATAAAACTGTTGGGAGCTGTCATCTGGGGATTTGGAGCATGATGTCATCAGTATGTTGATGACACACAGCTCCATTCCATCTGAATCAGGAGAGGCTATGAAGGTGTCGGACAGGTGTCTGGTGAGGCAGTGATGGGCTGAATGGGGACCAATAAACTGAAGCTGAATCCTGTTAAGACAGACATGTTGTGGGTGGGTGGTTCCCATGTCCAGGAATTAGGTGTATGACCTGTTCTGAGAGGGGTTGAACTCCCCCTGAAGGAACACTTTGTAGTCTGGGAATACTCCTGGATTCACTAGAGTCCCAAGTGGCTTCTGTGGCTAGGAGTGCTTGTGCCTAGCTGAGGCTGATTTGCAGCTATGTTTGTTCCTGGACCAGGATAGCCTGACCTCAGTTGTTCAGGCACTGGTGACTTCCCATTTGGACTACTGTAATGTGGGGCTACCCTTGAAGATGTTCCAGAGGTGACAGCTAGTGCTGTATATGGCTGCTAGGCTGGTAAGTTGGGTAGCCTGATGGGAACATGTGTCACTAGTCCTGAAAGTGCTGCACAGGCTGCCAGTGAGCTACCAGGCCCAATTCAGAGTTTAGTACTAGCATAAAGGTAAAGGTGTCCCCGCACTTATAGTGCGAGTCGTTTCCGACTCTTAGGGTGATGTCTTGCGATGTTTACTAGGCAGACCGTATATATGGGGTGGGATTGCCAGTTCCTTCCCCGGCCTTTCTTTACCCCCCAGCATATGCCAGGTACTTATTTTACCGACCACGGATGGATGGAAGGCTGAGTGGACCTTGACCCCTTTTACCGGAGATTCGACGTCCTCCTTCCGTTGGAATCGAACTCCGGCCGTGAGCAGAGCTTCGGCTGCGTTACCGCCGCTTACCACTCTGCGCCACGGAGGATATTAGTACTAGCATATAAAGCTCTAAATGGCGTGGGAACCAAGAATCCAAAAGAACACCTTCCCCATTATCAACTATCTTGGACCTTATGATTGGCAGGCAAGGCCTTGGTGGTGGTGGTGGTGCCACTGGGGACTGCCCGGTTGGGGCAGACCCATGGCAGAGCCTTTACAGTGGTGGCTCCCTGTTTGTGGAATGCCCTCTCCAGTGAGGTGTATCTAGCTCCCCTCTTCCTTGGATTCTATAATTAAATTTTGGATGGCTTTTTGTATTACCTAATTTTTTTCCAGAATTGCTTTAACTGCCTCAGTTCATTAATATTCATTCTTAATCAATAGTTTAGAAAGTCTCATATTTGAAAATCTCAAATAATATTAATATTGCATCTTCATTCTATCCCTCATCTGTGTTAAAGATACAATTTGATGATTCCTTACCAATCAGCAAACTTAAGGCCTACTTTTTGCCAGTTAGTGAACATAATGATAGCCCAATTTTTAAAAATATTGCTGATGAACCAAACAATTGGGGATGGAGGCCACAAGTAATTGTTATGTTTATCCCATATGTTCCATAACCTCAGGAAGAAACAACTTGCCCCTTTATCTAACTTTCTATCTTTGTTGTTCATCCATAAAAGAGCATGCGATGAAATTCCTACACAACATTCAATATCATTTATATAGAATTTCCCTGCTTCTTGATAACATTCAGATATTCATATTAAACACTTAGCCTGGTAATATGCTTTAAACAGGGAGGCTTTTTCATTCGTGGAGACTCCCCGCACATTTTAGAACGTCAGGGTAGAGCCTCCACGAGTGCAGAAGTCTGCCCACTTCAGAAGATCACTCTCCACAAGTTGGAGGTAGATGGAATGGTAATGGGGGAGCAGAACTAGCATTTTCATCCTTACTGCCTGCCCTCATGAGTTGTAATGCCTTAAGCGAAGCTTCTCTCTCGCCTATAATCCCTCCTACATTGGCAGTGCCAAGGTTCTTGGTTCCCCACATTTGGCTCATTGGAACATTCAGCATGGCCTTGGGAAGCTGAGTATCCACAGCTGAAGAGAAATCTCCCTGACAGTAAATTTTTTTATGTCAAAAAGAATCCAGCCAGGTGACACAGTAGGCTACTTATCTCAGAATCCCATCTCTTCATAACTGATCTCTAAGCAAAGTGAGATCATGCTTATTATCAACAAGGAGAACGATTCTCAAATTAGTCTTGTGGGTGGTTTGCTAGGCTTCCTGCAGTAAGCGCTGGGAGCATGAAAGCACCACTTGGATTCTTCGTGAAATTGCCTAATTCAGAGGCTTTTGTTCCTGATTTGCTAACATTTAAGAGCCATCAACATGGAGCAAGATGGAGGTTTGGTAGAAATGGATACATTCACATGAGTTTTTGAGTGAAGTGGTTGACATATCATCACTTCACCCTCAAACCTCTGTATGACACCCTAAATCACTCCATGTTGTGTAAGCATGCCTCAAGAGATTTGTTAGAGTGTAGGCCAAATTAGCTCTGGGGCGTCACACAGAAAACATAAATTGTTAGCCTGTTTTAAATGGATCCTAATGTCACTTAAAACACCGACTGTCATTTATGTCCAGCTTTTCTTATGAATTCTTTCCTGAATTAATAGGATCCATGTCATACCAACTAAAGAATACAAAGGTACAGGAGATTTCTCAGATATGCTTTTCAGTGCCACATATGAACACAATGCCAGAGTGTAATCCATCTGTGTTTAGGCCTTGCTTGATATTCTCAAAAGACCTTCTGCAATGACAATAATAAAATCAAATCTTTATTTACAGTCAACTGACCACAAATGCAGAACATAGTATTAGATGTTATGAAATAAAAGACTACATAATAACAAATAATAATAAAGAAAACCCAGCTGGACACGGGACGGATTTGGATGCGTCCGGGCTGACCGCTGGCGCTTTGGCGGAGGGTCGCGGGTCGAGTGTGACTGGGTGCGGTTCGGTTTGTCGTCGTTGCGGCCTTCGTCTCCGTGGCGCCGCGGTCTCCAGTTGTGTTGGTCCTGCTGCCGTTGTGTCTGTGTTCCGGGTTGCTGTGCCGCACTCCGGCGGATTGTGCGCTGCTGTCGTTCGCTGCTTGCTGCTTGTTGCTGCTTGCTGCCGCTGCGGGAGTGCCTCCGCCGCTGTTGTCGCTGCTCTTCTTCGGACCTTTGACTTTGGTTGCGGTGGCCTCGCTCCTGGCTCGCTGGCATTGTGGGTGCCGTTGTTGCCGCTTGCGCTTTGCCCTGCTGCCGTTCGTCTTGCTCTCCTGCCTTGCTGCACTCTCCAATGTCGCTGTAGGTTACTTGGACGCTGTTTTACCATCGCTGTTTTTTTGACCAGTTTGCCCGTCGTTACCATCGGAGGCTGCTTGTCCTGGAGGCGTTGAGCGACGCATTTATTGCTTTGGGATGCTGTCGCGGCTTTAGTTTTTGTCTCATCGCTGTCCTACCATTATTTTGTTGTTGCTGTATCTTTAAGTGCGGCTACTGTTGCCAACTTAGCTGCGGCCTTTGAGATTGCAACATTTTAACTCACTGTTGCCACCTGGATGTAATTAATGGTTGAATGTGTATGGTGTTTGTATGAATGATTGAGTTGGTTGGTATTTATGTTTTTATTTGGAAGTTTTGTTGTTTTGTCGTTATGTAATTAATTGATTGGTTGTATAGTGTGAATTTTATTGCCTGAGTTAATGATGTGTGTGTGTGTGTATGTATGAATTTTTGCGTGTATTGTGTTAATACGTATTGTCTGGTGTGAATGTTACCCAGTGTGTGTGTATTTGTGAGTTTTAGTTATTTAATATGTGCCTGGGGGAGAGTATTATACATCGTTCGGGGAGACTTTCGGGGGCCCCAATTAGCGTAGTGACGGGTAATGGGAGGTATGGTGTTGTGAGGAGAACGTGCCAGGTAAGGGGAACTCGTCCCAGACAAATAGTGCCTGTGACTTGTTCCGGTTCTTCTCACATCCCCAGGACTGCTGGTTGTTTTGTCAGTCAGCCTTTGGATCTCCACGTGCTGTTATTAAATGCCAGGTCGGTATGTCATAAGATCTCTCTTGTTCACGATCTGATTGTGGAAGAAGCTGCCGACCTGGCCTGTATAACTGAGACCTGGGTGGGCGACCTGGGAGGAGTTGCTCTTTCCCAGATTTGCCCACCTGGGTATATGGTTCAGCATTGTGGTAGAACCGAAGGTCGGGGAGGCGGAGTTGCTGTGGTCTATAGGAGTTCTTGCTCACTCACCAAGCACCCTGTCCAAGTGACGACTGGCTTGGAATGTCTCCACCTTGTGTTGGGCCAGAGAGACAGGTTGGGAATTTTGTTGGTGTACCGCCCGCCTTGCTGCTCAACAAATTCCCTAACTGAGCTGACAGAGGTAGTCTCGGAGGTACTGTTGCGGTCCCCTAGACTATTGGTACTGGGGGACTTCAACATCCATGCCGAGACTGCTTTATCTGGGGCGGCTCAGGACTTCATGGTTTCCATGACGACCATGGGGCTGTCTCAATTTGTTACTGGCCTGACACATGTGTCGGGACATACCCTTGATTTGATCTTTGCCACTGGACATGGAGATGGTGATCTGGAGGTTGGGGACTTAGCATCTATACCATTGTCATGAACAGATCACCGCTTGCTGAGGTTTAGGCTCACAGCGACCCTTTCCCTCCGCAAGGGCGGGGGACCTGTTAAAATGGTCCACCCCCGGAGACTAATGGATCCTGAGGGTTTCCAAAGGGCTCTGGGGGTTTTTCCAACTGAGAAGACTGGCGCTCCTGTTGAAGCCCTGGTTGATTTGTGGAATATGGAAATGACCCGGGCGGTTGACACGATCGCTCCCATGCGCCCTCTCCCTTGCAGAGCTCATACAGCTCCATGGTATACCTTGGAGCTGAGAGCGATGAAGCAAGAGCAGAGAAGGCTTGAGTGCAGATGGAGGCGGACTCCCGATGAATGTAATTATGCCCTGGTAAGTGCCTGTTCAAAACAGTATATAGTAGCGGTGAGGGTAGCAAAAAAGAGATATTTTGCTGATATTATTAAGTCATCACTCTCCCGCCCAGCAGAGCTTTTTAAAATTGTACGAGGGCTTTTACATTCTGGCCCTCGGGACATTATAGATTCATCTGTAGCCCGCTGTGATGAATTTGCCGGGCATTTTCAAGATAAGATCGCTTGCATTCGTCGGGACTTAGACTCCAATATTATAGCAGTTGGTCCTAATGAAGCATCCAGAGCACGGTCTTGTCCCCATTTATTGGATGAGTTCCAGTCGGTGCAGCTCGAGGATGTTGACAAGATCCTTGGACTGGTGCGGGCGACCACATCTGTTCTGGACCCTTGCCCCTCTTGGCTGGTGAAAGCTAGCAGGTCCAGAACTGCCGACTGGGCCAAGGAGGTAATAAATGCCTCTTTAAGAGAGGGAGTGGTCCCTGACGGAGGCGGTGGTGAGACCACTCCTGAAGAAACCCTCCTTGGACCCAGATAACCTGAACAACTACAGACCTGTGGCGAATGTTCCGTTCCTGGGCAAGGTCCTGGAACGGGTGGTTGCCGGCCAGCTCCAGGGGCTCTTGGATGACACTGATTATCTTGATCCATTTCAATCCGGTTTTAGGCCCGGTTTTGGCACCGAAACAGCCTTGGTTGCCCTGTATGATGACCTCTGTCGGGAGAGGGACAGGGGGAGTGTGACTCTGTTGATTCTCCTTGATCTCTCAGCTGCTTTTGATACCATCAACCATGGTATCCTTCTGGGGACACTCATGGAGTTGGGAGTCGGGGGTACTGCTTGGCAGTGGCTCCGCTCCTACTTGGTGGGTCGTCACCAGAAGGTAGTGCTTGGGGAACACTGCTCGACACCCTGGACTCTCCGTTGTGGAGTCCCGCAGGGATCGGTACTGCCCCCCATGCTTTTCAACATCTACATGCAGCCGCTTGGTACGGTCATCAGGAGTTTTGGGGTGCGTTGTCATCAGTATGCTGATGACACGCAGCTCTATTTCTCCTTTTCATCCTCTTCAGGTGAGGCTGTTAACGTACTAAACCGTTGCCTGACCGCGATAATGGACTGGATGGGGGCTAATAAACTGAAGCTCAATCCAGACAAGACTGAGACGCTGCTGGTGAGTGCCTTCACTGCCCAGATGGAGGATGTTCATCCTGTTCTTGATGGGGTTACACTCCCCTTGAAGGAACAGGTTTGTAGCTTGGGAGTTCTTTTCGATCCTTCCTTGTCTCTCGAGTCCCAGGTGGCCTCGGTGGCATGGAACGCTTTCTACCATCTTTGATTGGTAGCCCAGCTACGTCCCTATCTGGACAGTGATGACCTTGCCTCAGTTGTTCACGCTCTGGTAACTTCTAGGTTGGACTACTGCAATGCGCTCTATGTTGGGCTGCCCTTGAAGATAGTTCGGAAACTACAGTTAGTCCAGAATGCAGCGGCCAGACTATTGACGCGGACCGGACGGTCTGCTCATATAACACCTGTTCTGGCCCGTCTGCACTGGCTTCCTATTTGTTTCCGGGCTAAATTCAAAGTGCTGGTTTTGACCTATAAAGCCCTACACAGCATGGGACCGCAATACCTGGTGGAACGCCTCTCCCAATACGAAACTACCCGTACACTGCGCTCAACATCTAAGGCCCTCCTCCGAGTGCCATCACATCGAGAAGCTCGGAGGGCGGTGACTAGATCTAGGGCCTTTTCGGTGGTGGCCTCCGAATTGTGGAATAGTCTCCCCGATGAGGTACGCCTGGCACCGACGCTGCTATCTTTTCGGCGCCAGGTGAAAACCTTTTTATACTCCCAGGCATTTTAAAATTTTTAAATATTCTTTTTAAAGAAATTGTTTTGTAGTGTATTTTAAAACAGTGTTTCATTGCTGGTATGTTCTGATGTTGTTTGGTTTCTGTTCTTTGTTTTGCTTTTTGATTTTCTTATATTTGTTCTATTCATATATTTTCTTGTTTATCCTCTATGTACATCGCCCAGAGAGCCTTTTTGGCTTAGGGCGGTATATAAATAAAATAAAATAAAATAAATAAATAAACACAAACTACAACATACAGCATACTAAATTATAAAAACTCCATTAGCTTAATTGCCATTAACAACCATACGGGGTCTGGTCAAGATGGCCAAGTTCAGGAATTTTGCCACTTGCTCAGTAATTGCCTTATCTGAACCCTCAAGTAAAATAATCAGAAGGGACTCAGAGGAATGGCCTGGGAAAAACTGCGTAATAGGATGTATTAGGTCTTTTCTGGCCCCTTCGTAATAACTACAATTGAACAAGACATGTGAAATAGACTCCACTGCAATGACAATAGCACCATATCCACACATAATGGATAGAAATACAGTGGTGGTGATGTAGTTATGATGCAGGGATCTACTTTATTGATGCCTGTGCCTCTTCACAAAGAATATCTGGTGAGATCTGCTATCTGTTGTGTGAGATGGGGTCTTATTCATATGCTCCAATGGATTGCGGGGGTTGGAAGATTAAAAATAAAGGAAAACTCAAAGAAAAGTTTACAAAATGGGAGGGCATTGTTTTAGCATGGGAGTAGCCAACATGGTGCCCTCCAGATGTTTTCGACTATAATTCTAATCTTTCCTGGCTATTGGCCACGCTGGTTGGGACTGATGGGAGCAATAGTCTAAAATGTCTGGAGGGCACTACATTAGTTTTAGGAGCAGGAGCTGGGGGTGGCTTTGCTGGGTCTAAATGATCATATGCTGGAATAGCATCCTGGGAAATACATATATTCTCCCCAGGTTTTTTTAAAAAACAGCATAGACAGAGCATGGGGGAAAGGAGAAAGAGAGGGTTGTGTCACATACCATTAATTATGTGATAAAGAAAATCTGCTGCATGTCCCTGACACTCGTACAGCCATGTTCCACACAGCAGTAAAAATGGCAATGAATGGGCTACTTGGAAGAAGTATCCCATTTTTTTCAGCCATAAAATACTATGCTTTTAAATTCTCAGAAAATGTAATCCTGCTGCATCAGAAGCGTGACTTGAGGAAAGACATGAGAAATGAGAATCAGATGGCTGCCAAACAAATGAGACCTATCCAAGAAGAGAAATCATCCTTTCTTGACTTTCACTCCATCCCTCTGAGATACCTTGTCTCATCTGATTCTCCCCAGATTTATTTCAGCAAGAACTCAGTTTATACTGTCCTTAAGCTTGTCATGGTCCAGAGATTATTTGTCACTCTTGACATTCATGTCGCTCTTAGAATTTGCTGTGGAGTTACTATTCAGTACTTCTAAGCAAAATTAGGACAACCAGATTCCACTGTGGGGGTTATACCCAATAGCTGTTGATCATCACCCTATCCCTTTCTTTACACCAGGCAGATAAGAGGACCCTCAGTACCCAAACACGAAGTAGTTGGCAGGGTCAATTTATATGCAACGGCAGGGTCTATGTACACTTTTCTAGCTATTTAATAATAATAATAATAATATAATATGCTCATTTATAATGCCCCTTCCACCAAAGGCGGAAACATATACAATTACATATACAATTAAAATAACAACAATACATAATTTAACAACTCCTAATATAATAGTTCATCCAACCACCTGTTGTCCTTTACATTGACACCAATAGGAGGTTTCCTAGCCCTCAGTGCTAATTGCTACACATGAGGGTGCAGAGACAAGAGATTTCTGCTGGGAAGGGAATACATAAACCTCTCCTCCCTGCACACGACAGTGGTGATGACTGACTTCCTCCTTCTTGTTATTTTAACTTTACCTTAAAGTTTAGTGAATTGGGTACTTGGATCAATGGTGTTGAAACTGTATTCCATAGAGTCCTTGGATTCACCAGGACTTCCTTGATGGGAAGGTTGATAATTGCAGTGAAGCTACCCGTCATTATTGATCTTACAGGGTGTTTTCTTGCAGTGGTACACTGTGGGATATTTGGGGAAGTCTGTTGGACCTAAGGATGGCAAATCTGTCAATTTCAGTTTCTCTCAGTTTCTCCTTTTTCTACATTTAAGTTCAGTTGTCCAAATTTCTACAACAGTTTGCAATTTTTTTTAAAAAAGTCCTCACAAAACTTCAACCTTGAATGTGAATTTCTCCCAATACGCACAAGTTTGTATGCAATTTTGCATAGTACACACATTTTTATAAAGCAATTTTGCATATAGTAATGCATTTTCTGTTATCTTCACTAATATCTGCATTTTTATGGATACTTTACCCTTGTATATTATACATGGCTAGAGAACCACATTGCAAAATTCAGAGAATTGCAAATTTCAAAAGATGACTGTGTTTCGGTTCTTGTGTTGTTTTGTAAAGTGCAAACTGGGTAAGTTAACCTTTAAATGTGAACTGAATTGAATTTCTCCCCCATCTCTAGTTGGGCCTACCCATTGTGAATAAATTGAACATGCACTCTAGGTTGCTCCTATGATGTAGCGGAATTGCATGGCAGATGTCTCAATATATAAAAAGTTACTTATAGGTGTTTAAAAATGAAAACCACTATTTAAGATATTTATATACTGCTTTTCAGGTGAACCTCATAAAGCAGTTTACATAAAACAATTAAGAGAAAATGCAAGGAGCTAGACAGATGGACAACTCTTCAGGCTGTTCTGTCCTCTTTTCTCCCCTTTGGCAAAGAAGGTCCTTCAATAGCCTCATGGTAACATTTGATCATTCTTAGAAGAAAAAGCAGATCTGTCCTCAGCCTGGCAGAGGTTGTCATTACTAAGAGCTTGCATCCATCAAACTGTCTGTGAGCTATCACAAAAATGATTCTGAGGCCACATTCACACCAGACATTTATTCTGCTATTATTCCATTTTAAACAGTCATGGCTTCTCCCAAAGAATCCTGGGAAGTGTAGTTTGTGATGGGTGCTGAGAGTTGTTAGGAGACCCTTATTCCCCCCATAGAGCTCCAATTCTCAGAATGTCTTAACAATTAATCCCTCTGCCCAAATAACTCTGGAAATTGTAGTTCTATGAAGTGAATAGGGGTTTCCTAACAACTCTCAGCACCTTTTACAAACTACCCTTCCCATAATTCTTTGGGAGAAGTCTTGACTGTTTAAAGTGGAATAATAGTGGAATAAATGTCTGGTATGAATGTGGCCTGAATCAGAGAACACCCTTCTCCCCGCTTTGTAAGCAAAACTGTCTCCAGTAAACAGGCCCATCTACATAGTCAAGAACATGTAGTTGGCCTCCCAAGCAGAGGAAATTACATATTGGAACCTTGTTAATGGATTCAAGTAGTTTGCCATGTTTACTGTGTGCCAGATGTATTTGGGAGGAGAATGACATTAAAAGAAGGCACAGGACAAAATAAGAGATATACATTTGGGAACAATGGATAATACAGTCAGGAAAGCACTCTGTGTAGGTTTCACAGCTGAGATAATGTTGTTTTAACAATATGCATCTTTGTGATATACCTTACTTTGCTCCATCAACCACTTATGAACGGTACCATCCATCTTGTAGTCTTGATCATCATTAGCACGTTTTACTGAGGCATGCATTCCTTCTAGTGTGACTCTAGTAGGTCTGTTCTGCAAAAACAGAATCAAGCAATTTCCAGAACTGGATAAAAAAAAGAGAATGCATTAATATGCTGCATCTTTTCCTTCCAGTTTCGCCTGCCAGGGATCAGGTCACCAGGTCAGGCTTGAAACCTTGTCAGAGCCAAAGAGCTAGCAGCTGCAGATCTGCTAAGTGCAAGCCGGTGTTCTGGACAGAAAGCAGCCCTTGGTCAGAAGCCAGCAGACACAGCTAGATGATGAACAAGGAGCAAGAATGGGGGAAGCAGAATCTGCATTAGTGGTTGCATCAGTGGGCAGACTGGATCAGGTTGGACTTGGATTTCAGGGGTAGAGCCTGTGCTAGATTAAGGAATTCCAGGGGTGGGGAGGCTGTACTGAACTAGGCTTGGGGCCCCATACCTCTGCCTGAATCCTCACAGAGGCATGCAGAGTTGGTTCAGTGTAGATCACTTGATTGTTGTCACATCATCACATAATACTCAAAGCTGTATGTGTGAACTGACCTTGAAAAGCACCCTGCCTGAGATGATGATGAGAGGTGATATAAAACTTCTGTATCTGATGTTGGCTCATTCATGCAAACATCACTTGATCCCACAGTCATCATGTGATGAGCATGCATGTGTGAACTGGCTCTCGGAGGAGTGTATTCTTAACCTTGTCCAGGTGGCATATGTGCACGGAGGCTATGTGCATAGATTCCAGTTGCATGGATAATCATAACCTTAATTCTTAAGGACCTAAAAACAAGGTGCTGAATCCCCACCCAGATAGGGTTGTAAGCTGGGCTACCTGCTGAAGCTGATGGAAGGCAGTCTGCATTACTGAGGCAGCTTGTGATAGTGATGCACCCAGAAGTGCCCCCAAGCTGTGCACCTTCTCCTGCAGGGGTGCAACCCCATATTGAACAGGTTGCACTCCACCCATCCAGTCTGAGGAAACATCCACTACCAGTGCCACAGTCTATCAGCATTAAGCTTCAATTGATTGGCTTTCATCTAAATCCATTACTACAACCATCAGTTCAGCACATTACCTGCCAGACCTTCTTGAGATGTAAAAGGAGAAACAGAGTCGCATGTTATCAGCATCTTGATGACAGCTGATTCCAAAACTCTGGATGACCCCACACAGCAGTTTCATGTAGATTAAACAGCATGAGAGACAAAATCAGCCCCTCTGGCACCCCAGAGCACTGCCTTCTGGAGATGTCCATCTATGTAGAACTGGTAGCACCACTGAGACAGAATGAACAGGGTCACTCTCTTCCAACAAAGGTCATCATACAGGGCAGCCACGGTAGCTTCTATGCCCAAACCAGGCCTAAAACCTTATTGAAGTTGATCTAGAAAATCAGTCTTGTCAAAGAGAACCTGGATCTGATCAGCAACCACCCACTCAAGAGCTGTGCCCAGGAAGAGGGCATCAGTGACCAGGCAATAGTTATTCAGATCTTCCTGGTCCATAGAGGATTTCTTAAGGAGTGGTCTTAACCCCATCTGCTTCAGGCTGCCAGTGACCACCCCCTCTCATATGGAGACATTGATGACGTTCCTGGCCCATTGGCCATCCCTTCCTTCCCTAATCAATTTTATCAGGCATGAGGGCAAAGATAAAAAATACAAGTGGAATTCGTACAATCACCTTAGCCATGTCCTCATGCAGTACCAACTGAAACTCATCCAACAAAATAGGACTAGACAGCGCTCTGGATGCCTCTTGAGATCTGTCTGCTGCAACAAGAATAAAGGCCTGGTGGATGCAAGCAACTTTCTCCTTAAAATGCTTTGCAAATAAATCACAGCAGACCATTGTCAGTTCCACATCCTCCCTTGGATTAGCATGAAAAAAGACCCCAAAGCGCCCCCTCCACAAAAGCTCTGCTGGACAGCATAAAGATGATTCAGTGGAGAGAGCAAAGTATATCACAGAGCCAACTGGCTCTACTAAGTGGGAGAGGACAACTCTGTCAACTTCCCCAGTCATCCATGCATTCTATACATCAGCCAGGGCTTTGACAAGAGAGCTAGTCACATCAGCCAGAAAATCCTCCAGAGCAGTCTGGAAACCCCACCGGACTTATCATCTTTGGGATGGGGTGGGGCAACCATTCTAATAGGTCCCCTGCCTCAGTGGAGGGAAGAAGCCACTGAAAGCCTACATCTTAACAGGAGGTGATCTGACCATGATAAAGGACTGATGATACCACCACCCCACGCACTTTTAGATCACTCTCTTCTTGCCCCTTCAACAAACCCAGATCCAGACGGTGACCTGCCACATGGGCTGGGCTGCTAACATGTTTGGAAAGCCCCAGTTGCTGGTTGTCATGGTGGCAAGGAAGTCCTGAGCCACCCCAGATCTGGTAGTCTCAGCATTAATATGGAAATCACCCAAGACCAATACATTGTGGCTTCTTAACACCACATCTTACACCACCTCTGTCAGCCTAGACAGGGAGACTGATGAGTAGCATGGTGGGCGGTAAATCAGCAGAATCTCTAATCTGTCCCAGTCTCTCCCCCCCCCTGCAAACTAGATCTGCACTCAACTGGAGAGGAAGCCTGCTGTACACATTTCTCTACACCCGTCTGTTAGTCTCCCTGCAGCTACCCGCTTTTGTTCTCCTTCCCTGCTCTACACATTTCTCTGTACCCCCTCTCAAATAGTCAGTTTTTCTCTCTGCACACATAACATCCTCGCTGTTCTTTATAGAGTCACAGGCTTCTTTGCACCCCCATCTCGTTCTGTTTTCCCATTCCACCCGGCTCTTTGCACTTGGAACTTTAATTTTTCCTTCAGTCTCTTTTTTTAAGCTCTGTTTCTTCACACAGAGGTGTTTAGGTTATTTTTAGATACATGCACACATACTTGGGCTAGCTCACTATGACAAAATGAGGAAAAAAAACTTACTTAGTGCTAAGTAGATGGATACATTAGAAGTTGACAAAGCTCTTCATCTCTGGTACATTAAGCCATCTGTAAGACATGTCCCACGCTACCACCCTCATGGCTAACTTGATTAGGCGTTTCACTTTTTCTCCTTTCCTCTGCTCTCCTTATTCTACCTTATACAATCCATCTTTCCAAACTCATCTTGACAGATGTTGCCCTCATGGTGACATCAAGTGCACACAGCCTATTGCATGAAAACTGATTTTGTGGGTGAATGCAGCATGAGCAGTGACCCTGCTAGCATCTCAGCTAAAAATACAACTTGTTCCTTCTGACAGTGCTGGGATTTGCTTTTAAATAGGTATGCAGAATCGCCCCCTAGATGCACTGTATTTTTGTACCCACTGGAGGGCATGGTTTAACCTTCAGAGCTCATCATGGGGAAACAGCTCAAAGGTGTAGAGGGCCAGGTATATCTTCTATAAATGCATGTGCAGCAGGTATCCACTGGGACTTTACTTCTTTACTCCCTAGGAAAATGCCTGTTTGGTCAAAAACGCACATCCCACTGGCAATCCCTTCAGGCTTATCTTTCTGTAGCTGATCTAATTCTGTATGTGTATGTATGTGGTAGATTTCACAAGTTATGCTAACTACAACTTGTGCATATTTAACTTGGGAATAATCCCCATTGAATTCAGAAGGAATTACTTCTGAGTACACATGCATAGGTTTGGACTGCATAAATGATTTCTTTCTAACACATTTTAAGGAAAACAAACTTGGAATATCATTCATATGGATTGCTGCACAAACACAGCTATTTAAATTAAAATAGTCACCCACAGAAATGTGGCTATTTAATTTGACTGGTGTGGTAGAAGCATATTTCTGTGCTCTAGGATAGCAACTCATGCATCACCAAAAGAGGAAATGATCATCAAAAAAGACAATGCAGTTTTGCATAAAAATTTGTATATGCTGATTTATATGTATAGATGCATATCTAGAAATACATTTATCTCACCATAAGGGAAAACTGCGACCAGGTGAATTGTGTGCTTGCTCAGTCAGCTGTCCGGATGCTTTTGATGTCCAACTTCAAGGCTTTCCCTTCTAAAGATTTTTTATCTGTAAACTGTCCTTGGACCAGAAAGGCTTTCAAACGGGACTCCTTCAAACAGAGGACTGTCCTCTATAAAATAGGACATGTGGCCATCCTACTCTGCTCTTATAAAGGGATACAGACTTTCTGGAAAATAGTGAGAGTGGCAGGGTTGGTGCCAGAGGGCGGCCAGGTTGGGCCCTGGCCAAGGGTTCCTGGGGCCTGAGGGGCCCCTGAAGGGCCCCTCCTTAGGTTGAGTGGGTAGCACTCTCTTCCACAATCTGTGGCAGCCTTGGCTCCTGACCCTGCCACAGGTCACAAACAGGGAGCTCCCAGACATCCCCCCTACTACCATGTAGGCCGTGACACCCACCTGCATGCCCCACCTACCTTTCTTAACCAAGATGGTGGCCGAGGCTTCCCTAAGGGGTTGATGGCAGGCCTGCGTGCACAGCACGGCCACAAGGGAAAAGTAGGTGGAGCATGCAGGTGGGTGCCTGGGCCCAGGACAGGCTGGTGCCAGCCCTGGAGAATGGTATATCTAAATGCACAAAGATTGTGACATTTGTGCATCCATAATGAGAGCCAGTGTGATATCATAATGTGAATTTGGAAAACAAATGCCCTTTGACTATTTGTTTTTGTTGCTGTGAAGCACTTTGCATGGCTACAGATGCTTCTGTCTCGTGAAAAATAAGCCAAATGTATATCCATTCTGACATAATCAATTTTGCTGTGCTATATAGCACAGTGGGGAGAAGAGCCTGGCTGGGAGTCCAGAGTCTCTGAGTTCAAATCCCCGCTCGTGTCTCCTGGGTATCAAGGGCCAGCTAAAGATCACCCCCACAGTGAGTGGCTCAGGGGTTACGTGCCCTACCACCTGTGCAGCCGTGGGCAAACTGCATAGTCCCAAGGAGCCCAGTTACCCCCCAGCTGGCAGTTGCGGAGAAGGAAGGGGCTGGCTTGTGCAGCTGTGGGAAGCTGAGCCTAGCTGGCTGGGGAGGACTAACCTCAGAGGGAGGCACTGATAAACCTCCTCTGAATACCGCTTACCATGAAAACCCTATTCATAGAGGCACCATAAGTCGGGATCGACTTGAAGGCAGCCCATTTCCATTTTCATGTAAATTTTTTACTATCTCAGATTTGGAGAGGTATAAATGTAACTTTGGTTGCAAGGAATATTTCAAGCAACATGTGATTGTCCCTTGGATAGCTAGAATATGATCCAAATCAGATTGGTTTGTAGTTCAGATCTTTTACTGTAAATACATTTGCCATAGGCTCTAGATCTTGTAGATCTGTGCGATTGTTAGCAGCACTAGAAGACAGAAACATAGGAAGGTGCCTTATCCTGAATCAGGCCATTGCTCCATCTACCTCAGTATTATCAACACTGACTGGCAGCGGCTCCCAGGGTTTTAGTCAAAGGTCTCTCATGGGGCCACCTGGAGACTCCAGGGATCAAACTTGGAACCTTCTCCATGCAAAGCAGGTGCTCTGGCTTTGAGCTATGGCCTTTCCCCTAATATCATAGATTAGAAAGCAAGAATCTAATAATGAAAAAGTGCATACTGTTAAAATCGGTCTGGCACAAACAGTAGTTCTTGACAAGCAGCAAGTATATCCAAGTCAAACAGGACTCAGCAGTGTGAGAGCCAAGACAATGTATCAGTCAGATCTCAGGCACACCATTGGGAATGGAAGGCTGACTTGGCCTAGGAAGCTAATTTACAGCTGTTTGGTCAGGTCAATCAGAACCTGAATAAAACCAGCCCCAATAGGGTATTGGTTATGGGTAGCAGTATTTGTGCCCTTATCACTAACTATGCAGTGTCACCTGACCAGTATTAATTGTCTGCCAATTTTTCTTTAACAGCTCATCCCTCTCCCCACTTAACAGCCTCCAAGCTATACAGTGCAACATCTTTAAATGGGTTAGTATTTAAATAAATTAATATATGAGGAGAGATGGAGGGATCGTCTAGGCTGTTTTATTATTGCACAGATGATCTCCCTTTACTAGTACTGTACGGTTAATCTGACTTCAGTTATTAAGTAATGGGAGCCAGTAGTAACACATAAATCCATAAACATCTAATATACAAAAGCCTTGAGCATAAACTGCTTCGTCTCATAAGAAATTAATCACACTAGATGAACTATTCAATCACTAAAGAAAACTTAATTGCAAAATGAGTGTGTTGGAGAAGTTCACTGACTATGATGAAGTAGTGTTTAGAGAGAGTATCTGTGACTGCGTGCTCTTAAAGCTTACCTGAGATATTCTAATTGGGTCATATAGATGCATATTTAGGGGGTCTAAACATTGGCTGAAGGACTGTATTGCGACAACCATTGCCGCCGCCTTGGGAAAAGGTCAGCAAGGTTCTACAAAGGCTGGAGCAACCCATGGCCTGCTTTGCCATCTTTGTTAATGAGCGAAAAGAGAGAGTCAATTAATTAATCTTGAAGATAATAATATCGGAGGGGTTTCAAGCTTTAGTGAAGCCGCAGATGCAATAAGGAGGATGAAGGGCATTTTAAGCAAGGAGAAGGAAGCAACATTAAATTAGAAAAACATGGAAGATATAAAGAAAATAACTCAAGGGCTGAATACGCTAGCCCAGTGGAAGTTATCAAATGTCTGTGGCTAATTGTGGCAGAAATGGAATGAGAATGGGCTCTTTATGAACTAAAGTTTCAGCATCTCTTTAGATTTAGCATTGCTGGTCTTATCCACGTTGGTATGTTTCCATGCTTCCTTCAGTCAGAGGAAGGACCAGTAGTGTAGTGGCAAATTCAGATGTGCAGGGTCCCTTCATGGTAGTCACAGCCACACCCCTCCCATCCTTCTTCCCCCCTGCTGGGTTGAGAATGAGATTCTTGTTAATGCCTTCTCCCACAATAACAGATGTCCCTAGGAGCCAATCAGCATGAAAGGGGAGAGTGTTAACTACTATGAAGAGTTTTCTCAGTGGCTGACTCGCCTTCTTTCACACTGTTGGCTCCAATCAGCAAGGAAGCACAAGGAAGCATGTTAGAAGGGTCTTCTCAGTGGCTAACACACTCTCCTTTCATGTGGATTGCCTCGTAGGATGCTAGAGACAAAGGGACCCTGCTCCCCAAAACATAAAGGGTCTAAGACCCTATGAGATCCTGGATGACTACACCCCTGGGAAGGACAGACGTCTTCTGTAACAGTTTCCAGCTAGGGCTTGGCTGTTCCGTTCCACAGGCTCTCAAATGCCTCTTGGAACTTCTGTGCTTGTTATAATAGGCTCCACCCATTAAGTCCTCCTTTCTATGGACTGTAATTCACATACATAATTTCATTTGAAATGCGACTGGCAAGAATATTTATGAGACCTGGCCTTCTCAAAGCAGCTCTGTAGCATGGTATAACTGGTATAACACGGTAAAATTTCTCTAAAACTCAATGATCTTAGATGATTATTTCCAAGCTGCTAGCGGTCATTGCTGAATATGATGAGCACAGGGAGCTAAAGGGGTTCTGGGTTACAGCTTGGGAAATACTGCTGATTGCCTCTCTACTGACTCAGTTGTTGATGCTTTCACATTATTTGTACAAATCATCATATTTCATGGAGGATAAGGCTATCAATGACTACAAGCTATGATGGCTATGCTCTGCCTCCAAGGTCAGAGTCAGTATGCTTCTGAATACCAGTGGTTGGAAA
Organism: Rhineura floridana; assembly: GCF_030035675.1. NCBI lineage: Eukaryota > Metazoa > Chordata > Lepidosauria > Squamata > Rhineuridae > Rhineura > Rhineura floridana. The sequence goes on along the minus strand of NC_084481.1, from coordinate 162,703,585 downwards.
GTTCAGGAGGAGAGAGAGCTTTTGCACTGAGGTCCTGCTTGCGGGCTTGCCAATGGGCATCTGGTTGGCCACTGTGAGAACAGGAGGCTGGACTAGATGGACCACTGGCCTGATCCAGTTGGCTCTTCTTATGCTCATGGCTTGGTCACATGGCTGTGGACTGCAGCTGGTGGTTGCCTTTGAAGGATTACATTCTCCAGAAGATATCATCACTGAAAGATTTGGCCCAGGTGTCTATGACTAGGTTGCACACACAAAGATGTCATGTCACATAACTGAGGTTGAATACTGTACTCTTACCCTGCATTAGGTAAACTTTTGTGAAGCCACTGAATGTTTGCATGTCAGTTTGCATGTCAGCCATGGCTTAGCACAAACCAACCATGAGTGAGCATGAATGAGCAAATGTGTTGGTTCCCAGAAAGAAGACTGCAGCCTCTGAACTTATCTCCCAGTCCTGTCGCTGCTGCATTCCCATGGATCAGAATTGCATCTGAATTCAGACTTGTGGTTTGTCACACTCCAGACAAACAATGTTGTAACGAAGGTTGGTTTACCGCTAATGGTTTGTCTGGACATAAACCCAAACCAAACCATGGCTTAGCCCTGTGTGGTGTGGCAGTAGCAGGACTGGAGGAGGAGCGCAGTGGACACAATCTTCTGTCCAGGAACCCATACGTTCAAAGAAACTTTGACCTTTGCTTTGGAAAACCTCATTAGTTCATTCATGCTAAGCTGTGTTTTCAATTAGTGTTACGTGTGAGCTGGATCATTGTGTCCTTAGGCACCAGGAACCAAACTACATGCTACATTAGTTATGTATCTATGCCTTTAAGTGCAGGGGTTTTTTTTTACACAAATTGCCAGTGTGGGGCCCCAATCTAGACTGGGGCCGTAGTGTGTGGTGTGTTAGGGGGCTTTAACTCTCCCCCCCCATGCCCTGATCCTGACTGGGATCCCTATGGTCGCAGTTGGTATTTAAAAACTCAGCTACATACCTAACAGAACATGTAGTTTGCCCCTAGGTTCCTGAATGGCAAAACATTGGGGATCAATTAGAAAGCCCTGAAAGAAGAATGAGAACAGATGGCTGGGTTGCTAGCTGGTATAATCTTACGGAAATAAGATGTTTCGTTTGACCAAGGGATGCCTATTCCATTTTATGACAATTCTGTCCCAGTAGTATCTGCAGTGTTAAATGCCCAGCAGCGAGAGGCTGTCAGAAAGTACCAAGTAGGAAATACCGAGGTGGAATAAAATGCAATTGCCTTCTTTCATTCTGAAGGCTGAGGGGGAAATCTGAACTTCTGAGATAAATTAGATTGTGAGATTGGTCTCCTGGGGAAGCAGTGGCATTGTCCTCTTGTGGGTAATTTAGAAGTAAAAAGGACAACGCATTAGAAAAATAGCATGCTTAAGGGACAAAACAGGCCTGGCTGCCATGAAGGGAAAGGGCGCTGGGGAAGAGAGACGGGAGCAGACGCTTAATAGTTCTCTTCTGTCTCTAATTTCAGTAATTCTGCAAAATCCCCACTAATAGGACTAAACCAGAGAGCGTTGGCTAACCATCCATATCATGCTGTCTGCCACACAAAGCAGTCTCAAGTATTTTAATTTACAGCTCAGAATTAAAGGCTTTCTTTCTTTTGTTCCTCTGAAAATTTCCACTCTTACCTTTCCTTGCTATTTCCTAACTTTTAACTATTCCCATATTGCCACTTCCACTCTACCCTAACCAGGTTTACTCAGAAGTAAACCAATGAAGTTCAGTGAAGCTTACTCCCAAGTAAATGTACATAGAGTTACACATTTACATGGGAGTAAGAACCACTGAACATGTGGGACTCACTTCTCAGTAAACGTGTCTAAAGATTGCATTGTCCATCTCTTGAATATTATTGCACCATCTTTTAAGAAATTAAAGCAATCTGTTCTTGAACTAGCAATGTAGGGAGTGCAGAATTGCCACTGCCTTTTCCATCAAGCCGTCTCAAACAGCTTTAAGACATATCTTTGCTGCCAAAGCTTGAAATACGGCTTTTTGACGATACGGCACATGTGTTTGCTTGGCACAGCATAAGCTACAGTGTAAGTAATTACTTTTGTAAAGAACATGACCGAGCAAAAAAAGTTCCTGCATCCTTACTCTTTAAACATTTATAAAATGAATAAACTTTCCCTTTTCCAAATGTGCAGCTCCTGTTAGTAGATTTGCCACAGTGATTAATGGGTATGTCCGTATTTGTGCATCACTTCCTTCAGGTGCACTTTTTTCTTTGGGGGGGGAGCCTTTCTCATTTTTTCCCCAAAGAAACCCCTTATTCAGATTTCTACAGTTCCTTGAAATTGCCTCCTCCCAATTGCCATTTCAAAAGTGATGGAAAATAGTTTCTTATGCCCCATAATTCCTCCTCCTGCCATTTCCTTATAAATCAGAAATGCTTCTCACAGTCAACAATTTTTTCATTGGAAATCAGAACTCTTCCTTCAGTGCTGCTAAGATAAAGAGATTGCTGGAATCTGAATCATTGTGAATTGTCAAAGTGTCTGATTCTGACTTAGACCTCCAGCTTTGGCTTCTTTTTGTTCTGCTGTTCGACTATGACCTGGGAGACCAGGGTTTGAATCCCCACACAGCCATGAAGCTCACTGGGTGACCTTGGGCCAGTCACTGTCTCTCAGCCTCAGAGGAAGGCAATGGTAAACTACCTCTGAATACCACTTAGCATGAAAACCCTATTCATAGGGTCACCATAAGTCGGAATCGACTTGAAGGCAGTCCACTTCCACTTCACTGTATGGGTGGCCAGAAATTGGCTTGGGAGGGATCACAAAATAACCATAAGTTTCTGTCATGGACTGCAAACAGCAAATATCTGGAGAATTAATGAACTGAGTCAGGATTCACTATTGGGTCAGGGAATGGAGCGATGCTGGATTGATTCAGGTCTTAAAGATTGTACATAGCATAATATCCACAGCATCTTGTCTGGGATTTTGGGGCCAACAAATTGTCTCAACAGAAACGTAAAGTCTGCAAACAGTCTGGGGTTTATTGCTTTGACAGCCTGTTAGGGAGAGTCTCAGTCAGCTTTAGAATCTTTGTATAAGTGAGACGAGTCTCATTCCACTTCCTTCCATACAGAGTAACACATTAAGAAGAGCTGTATCTGTTCAATTAAATCTGCTAGCCTTTGGTTAAACTAGTGGACCTGCTCCACGAGCTAGAGGAGGCCCCAGTGTCTCTCCCCCAGTGACAAAACAACAAGGCAAGTTTAGCAGCACAGCGAGTTCAGGGACAGGGAGACCAGGGCACAGCACTCTGTCTGCTGTACCTTGACCTGAACAAAACCTAAGCTCTCAGTAAAGTAACTGAATATACAAAAACAAATATGCAGGTAGGAAGCCAGCAGGGGTGCAGGGCCTTTCCAGTGTTTTGCACTGTCTATCACATGTACGACTATCTGCCTGTTGAACAAGAAGTTATGGATGTGCCCTCGGTGCAATGAGCTCCTGGCTCCCTGGAAGCAAGTTTCTTTCTTTGAAGCCAAGGTGGTTGACTTGGAAAAGCTGAGAGAGTTAGAGAGGTTGTTGGATGAGGCCTTCAGGGACATTATAGCCATGTCCCACTCTCAGGATGATAGCTCCCCTACTATGATAGAGAATGAAGGCCTCAGGAAGAGGGAACGGTCCCTTAGAGGGGACCCATTCCTTGGGAGATGAGCAGCTATCCTCTCATGCTGAGGATGCTTCTCCAGGGGGTTGGAAGGATTATGGTAGTGGGTGATTGGATCATTTGGAGTAGAGATAGTTGGGTGTGTGATCGACGTGCAGATCGCAGGGTGAAGATTTCAAATGTCACCTGTCATTGAGATAGGGACATAGTGCTGGGGAGGAGTCAGTGGCCATGGTGCACATTGGCACCAATACCATAGGGAAATGTAGTCATGAGGTCTTGGAAACATAATTTAGGGTGCTAGGTAGGATACTGCAATGAAGATATTCAAGGTAGCTTTCTCTGAAATGCTACCAATTCCACATTACAGGCATAGCTTTGTAGTCTCAATGCACATATGAGGCGATGGTGTCAGGAGGAGGGATTTGGATTTGTTAGGCACTGGGGAACATTTTGGAACAAGCTGGGCCTGTACAAAAGGGACAGGCGCCACTTGAACCAGGATGGAACCATTGTGCTGGTGCTGAAAATAAAAGGTGGCAGAGCAGCTTTAAAACTGATTGAGGGGGTCAAGTTTAGACACTGTATACAAGTGTTTATACCCTAATGCTAGAAGCCTCCAAGCCAAGATGGGAAAACTAGAGTGCTTGGTCTTAGAGGACAGCATTGGTATGGTGACCGTAATGGAAACTCGGTGGAATGGATATAAACTGTGTTAGAAGGACAGGGAAGGATGTATTGGAGGTAGTGTCACTCTATATGTGAAAGAAGGCATTGAATCCAGCAAGCTAGAAACTCCAAAAAAGGCAGACTCCCCCACAGAATTGTTGTGGCTGGTCGTACCAGGTCCTAAGAGTAATTTAATACTGGGGATGTTCTATGGTCCCCTTGATCAAAATGCTGATGAAAAATCTAATAGAAGAAGCATCCAAAAGAGGAAATGTTGTAGTAATGGGTGACTTCAGCTACCCTGACATAGACTGGCTACATATATGTTCCAGTCATGACAAAGAGGTGAAATTTCTAGATACCCTAAAGGACTGTATCCTAGAAGAGTTGGTCATGGAACCGACCAGAGGGACAGCGACCCTAGACTTAATCTTAAATGATGCCCAGAACCTGAGGCAAGGTCTTATCAAACCGATTGGGAGCAGTAACCATTGTACTATTAAATTAAACATACACTACATGTAAATGGCCAATTGCCAAGAAAATCCAACATGGTCACATTTGACTTCAAAAGAGGAAACTTCCCCAAAATGAGGGGACTGGTACAAAGGCAGTTGAAAGGCGAGTAATATAACTCCAAAATGCTTGGGAGTTGTTTAAAAACACAGTATTAGAAGCTCAAGTGGAGTGTATACTGCTGATCAGGAAAGGTACCACCAGGGCCAAGAGGATACCAGTGTAGTTAATCATCAGAGTCAAATATGCTATTGGAGACAAAAAGGCTTCCTTCAACAAATGTAAGTCTTGTCCAAATGGGGAGAATAAAAAGGAACACAAACTGGCTAAAGAAATGCAAGCAGACAATAAGGGATGTTAAAAAAGAATTTGAGGAGCACATTACTAAAAACAAAGACCTACAACAACAAAAATCTTTAAATACATTAAAAGCATGAGGCCATCTGACAAGGGGTCAAAGGTGTGCTAAAATAGGGTAAGGAAATTGTAGAGAAGCTACAGGAATTCTTTGCATCTGTTTTCATAGTGAAGGATATAGGGCAGATCTCTGTCTGAACTGACTTTTGCAAGAAGTGGGTTTGAGAAACTGAGACAAATAGTGGTGATGAGAAATGAAGTTCTTGGCTTCATAGACGAAATAAAAACTGACAAATTGCCAGGTCTGGATGGCATCCTCCCAAGAGTTCTCAAAGAACTCAAATGTGAAATTGCTGATCTAACAAATATGTAATGTGTCCCTCAGATCCACCCCCATACCTGAGCATATACATGACTTTTAAATTATATTAAAACAGAACAACTATTAAAAATATTAAAACAAAACATCTTTAAAAACATTTTAAAAAAACTTTAAAAACATTTTTTTTAAAAGAAAAGAGAAAGAATGTTTAAAAATATATTAAAAAGCAATTCCAACACACACGCAGACTGGGATAAGGTCTCTACTTAAAAGGCCTGTTGAAAGAGGAAGGTCTTCAGTAGGTGCTGAAAAGATGGTGCCCGTCTAATATTTAAGGGGAGGGAATTCCAAAGGGTAGGTGCCACTACACTAAAAGTCCTCTTCCTATGTTGTGCAGAATGGACCTCCTGATAAGATGGTATCTGCAGGAGGCCCTCACCTGCAGAGCGCAGTGATCACGTGAGTATATAAGGGATAAGACAGTCTTTCAGGTATCCTGGTCCCAAGCTGTATAGGGCCTTGAACACCAAAACTTGAATTTAGCCCAGTAGCTAATAGGTAGTCAGTACAATTCTTTCAGCAGTGGGATGTCGTTGGTGATACCCTGCCCCAGTGAGCAGCCAGCTCCAAGACAGAGTGGTTTCCTGGTGACAGAGATGGAAGTTCTGTAGACCACAGCAATTCCTCCCTCCCTGCTGTCCCTGCAGCCTGTGCTGGTGTTGCACTGAGTATCCAGGTGGGCAAGGCTGGGTCAGATCAATGCCTCCCAGCTCAGCCACCCAGTTCTTGGCAATTCACACCACATCGGCACCGTCATCCACGATCAAATCACGGATGAGTGTGGTCTTATTGTGTACTGATCTGGCATTAAACAACAGCACACAGAGGCCAGTGGGCACAGCAGAAGAGCAACAAAGAACCCGTCCATGAGAGGAGTGGAAGTGAGAAACAAGGTGAAGATAGACTTGCCCTCATCTTCTATGGTAGTTCACTACCTCCCGATGGCTATACCTTCATCTACCCATGATCACTGAAATTGGGGCAGCATCACCCATGTTCTTCTTCCACTCAGGTCCTACTTGTGCGCTTCCCATGGGCATCTGGTTTGCCACTGTGAGAACAGGATGCTGGATTAGATGGGACACTGGCCTTCTTATGTTTTGAAGCAGGACCCACTTGTAAATTTACTCAGCCTTTTGAGACTCACTTGTAAACTAACCCCATTTTTCTAGTCCTCCTTTCCAGCTGCAAATAAAAGTGGTTGTTTTAACCAATAAAGGCTCTATATGACCTGGGACCAGGTTCACTGACTGACTGCCTTTTCCTATACCAGCTTGCCTATTCACTGAGATCACCATCTGGGCTCTCTTGCAGGTGCTCCTGCCTTCAAAGTTTAGGATAAGCCCTTCTGTGTTGGCTCCCTGATCAGAGCATACCTTTTCTAGAAATAGTTGCTTAGCATCTTCTCTTCTGCCTTCTAGTCAAGATGAAGCTGTTTTCTTTTCCTGAACATTTAGTGAATGACGTTATGACAGTTTCCTACTCTATTGCTACTGCAACATCTAAACTGAATCTTTGTATATGGATTATGTCGTAAAATGGCTTTTATTGATTTTGTAAGCCACCTTGAAGGCTTGGTATTGGAAAGGCAGGATATAAATGTTTTGAACAAATAAATAAATCAACTCTTTTCTATACTTTTTCTTCTTTTAAGAAGAATAAAACATTTCCACATAGCAAGTAGAGTAGGAAGTGAAGGTCTTCAAGGTCCCTGTTGGGAGTTCATAAGGACTAGCGAGCTTGTTTCCAGGTGTTCTTTTTGTCCTGCAGAGTCTATTCAGTAAAGAGCACTGCAGCGCTCTGAAGGATTCTTTCTTTTGTTCATTAAGATGTCACAACCTAGACAATGAGTGAGAGACAATCACTTCATCTTTTGGTGAACAATTGCCACCTGCTTGTGACAGTTTGAATGTGGAGAGCAGCTGGCATCCACATCTTATCAAAGGGATACTTTTTTTTTCCTTTGGTGCACCAAATAAAACCCTGACTAGTTCGGCTCAGCATTTGGGATGTTTTCCATAAAGGCAAATGTGAAGAAAGACATTTAGCGAAGTAAGGGGGTGGACTATGTTGCTGTGGGATGGGTCTTTTTAAATGCTATTGCAGTGAGGAGGATCTGCTAATAACTATAGTTCTCTCTCAGGGAACAGAGAGATCGGCTGTAATAGGGACCAGTAACAGTCCTCAGAAAAATGTAGTAAGGAAGCCAAGCCATAAATCACATGGTCTTCGATATCTGTATACAAATGTGCAGAGCATGGGAAACAAGCAGGATGAACTGGAACTCTTAATACAGGAGGGTAATTACGACTTGATAGGTATAACTGAAACTTGGTGGGATAACTCCCATGACTGGAATACAGCAATTGAAGGATATAACTTGTTCAAAAAGAACAGAAGGAATAAAAAGGGAGGTGGAGTTGCGCTATATGTTAAAAATATATATCCCTGCACAGAAATACAGGAAGATGAGCTTCGTAACTCCACTGAGAGTATCTGGATTAAAATTAATGGGGCAAGTAATAAAAGGAATGTGGTGCTTGGAGTCTACTACCGACCACCCAATCAAGGAGAAGACAAGAATGTAACTTTTGAAAAGCAAATTGCCAATGTTTCGAGGAGGCATGATGTAGTAGTAATGGGGGATTTCAATTATCCCGATATCTGTTAGGAGACAAATTCTGCCAAACACGGCCCCTCCAAAAAATTTCTGGCTTGTGTTGGAGATAACTTTCTCGTACAGAAAGTGGAGGAAGCAACCAGAGGATCAGCTATCCTGGACTTGATTCTAACCAACAGAGATGATTTGGTGGATGAAGTGGCAGTTATGGGAACTCTGGGGGAAAGTGACCACACCATACTTGAATTCTTGATTTTAACAGAAGCAAAGCTGAGAGTAGCCATTTGCACACCCTGGACTTTAGGAAAGCTGATTTTAATAAACTCAGAACAATTGTAAGTACGGTTCCATGGCAAGTGACCCTAATGAGAAAAGGAGTCCAAGATGGGTGGGAGTTTCTAAAAAAGGAAATTCTAAAAGTGCAATGGCAAGCAATTCCAAGGAAAAAAGGGGGGAAACAGCAGAAGAAGCCAATGTGGCTTCACAAAAAGCTTAGAGATTACCTGAAAACAAAAAAGGACACTTACAGGCAGTGGAAAGAAGGCCAGGCCACAAAGGAAGAGTACAGGCAGGTATCACGGAATTGCAGGGATGGTGTCAGGAAGGCTAAAGCTGAGAATGAGCTGAAGTTAGCGAGGGATGCTAAAAGCAACAAAAAAGCTTTCTTCAGGTACACCCATAGTAAAAGACAGAGAAAAGAAACTGTGGCACAACTATTCAATGAGGATGGCAAAATGATAACAGATGACAAAGAAAAGGCAGAAGTCCTCAGTCTTCTCCCCAAAAAAGGGTCTGTGACCCTCCCGGGAAACATGAAGTAGAAGGGGCAGGATTGGAGCTTGAGATTGATAGATAAATGGTCAAGAAATACCTAATCACTTTGAACGAGTTCAAATCGGCAGGGATTGATAAACTGCATCTTAGAGTATTGAAGGAACTGGCTGAAGAACTTTCAGAACCGCTGTCTATTCTCTCTGCGAAATCATGAGGACTGGTGAAGTGCCGGATGACTGGAGGAGAGCTAATGTTGTCCCTATCTTCAAAAAGGGCAAAAAGGAGGAACCAGGGAACTACAGACCAGTCAGCCTAACATCAATCCCTGGAAAAACTCTGGAGTAGATTATAAAGCAGTCAATCTGTAAGCACCTTGAAAACAATGCAGTGATTACTAGGAGCCAATATGGATTTATGAAGAACAAATCCTGCCAAACTAATCTTATCTCATTTTTTGACTGGGTAATCTCCCTTGTAGACTGTGGGAATGCTGTGGACATAATATATCTCGACTTCAGCAAAGCTTTTGACAAAGTGCCCCATGATATTCTGATTAGCAAGCTAGCTAAATGTGGGCTGGATGGAACAACTATTAGGTGGATCCACAGTTGGCTCCAGAATCGTACTCAAAGAGTGCTTATCAATGGTTCCTTCTCAAGCTGGGCAGAAGTAACCAGTGGGGTACCACAGGGCTCGGTCCTAGACCCAGTGCTCTTCAACATTTTTATTAATGACTTGGATGAGGAGGTACAGAGCATGCTTATCAAATTTGTAGATGATACAAAATTCGGGGGCATAGCTAACACCGTGGTAGACAGAAACAAAATTCAAAGGGACCTTGATAGGCTGGAGCATTGGGCTGAAAACAACAGAATGAAATTCAGCAGGGATAAATGCAAAGTTCTACACTTAGGAAAAAGAAACCAAATGCACAGTTATAAGATGGGGGATACTTGGCTCAGCAATATGACATGTGAGAAGGATCTTGGAATTGTCATTGATCACAAGCTGAATATGAGCCAATCATGTGATGCGGCTGCAAAAAAGGCAAATGCTATATTAGGTTGCATTAACAGAAGTATAGTTTCCAAATCACGTGAAGTATTAGTTCCCCTCTATTCAGCACTGGTTAGGCCTCATCTTGAATACTGCATCCAGTTCTGTTCTCCACACTTCAAGAAGGATGCAGACAAACTGAAACAGGTTCAGAGGAGGGCAACAAGGATGATCAGGGGACTGGAAACAAAGTCCTATGAGGAGAGACTAAAAGAACTGGGCATGTTTAGCCTGGAGAAGAGAAGACTGAGGGGAGATACGATAGCACTCTTCAAGTACATGAAAGGTTGTCACATAGAGGAGGGCCAGGATCTCTTCTCGATTGTCCCAGAGTGCAGGACATGGAATAATGGGCTCAAGTTGCAGGAAGCCAGATTTCAAATGGACATCAGGAAAAACTTCCTAACTGTTAGAGCCATACAACAATGGAACCAATTACCTAGAGAGGTAGTGAGCTCTCTGACACTGGAGGCATTCAAGAGGCAGCTGGACAGCCATCTGTCGGAAATGCTTTGATTTGGATTCCTGCATTGAGCAGGGGGTTGGACTTGATGGCCTTATAGGCCCCTTCTAACTCTACTATTCTATTATTCTATTATATGATTCTATGATTCTCTCACTCATCTGCTGTACAAATACCTGTGCCTGCCATATATATCACACCAGTAGCGTATGAGCGGGTGGGGCTGCTCTCCCAGCACTGGTTTTGTTGCCATTTACCTGGTTGGGGCAGGGCACAGTGGTGGCAAGGTTGGGTTGTGTGGGGGTGCTCCAGCCAGTGTGCCCACATAGCCCTAACCTGGTCTCTGCCCTGGTCTACCCAGTCCTGCCCTGGTAAGCTGCAGCAATGCTGGTGTTGGAAGGATGGCTCCCACTGCACAGGCTGCTCTTGGATCACACTCCTGTAATCTGTGCCATTATGTAGTGGCAAATCCAGAAGTGCAGGGTCCCTTCAGGATAGTCATGGTACACCTCCTCACAGCCATGACCCCTGACTCGCTGGCTTGCTTGCTGAGATCTCCACACTCCTCCCCAGGCATGCCTTCTCCCTCAGTGACAGATGTCTCTAGGAACCAATCAGCAAGAAAGGGGAGTGTGTTAGCTACTGAGAAGAATCCGCTCAGTGGCTGATTCACCTCCTTTCACTCTGATTGGCTTCAATCAGCAGGAAAGGATAAGGAAGCATGTTAGAAGACTTTTCTGTGACTAACACATTTCCTTTTCATGCTGATTGGCTCATAGAATGCTGGAAACATAGGAACCCTGATGAGACCCTGTTCATAAAAAAGCAAGGGGTCTAGGACCTACCCCCCAGACCCTAGATGATTACACCCTGCTCCTGCTGGAAGGGCAAGATATAAATCAAATAATAAATAAATAAAATAATACACCCTGGGTCTTCTGACACTTCTTTTTATTTCAAAATAAAAACTGACAAATTTCCAGGTCTGGATGGCATCCACCCAAGAGTTCTCAAAGAACTCAAATGTGAAATTGGTGATCTAACAAATATGTAATGTGTCCCTCAGATTCGCCTCCATACCCGATGACTGGAAAGTGGCCAATGTAACACTAATCTTTAAAAAGGGATCCAGGGGGCATCCCAGAAATTATAAGCCAGTTAGACCGGGGAAACTGGTAGAAAGTATTGTTAAAGATAAAATAACCAAGCATACAGAGGAGTGAGCGCACTGAAGCAGAGCCTGCATGGCTATTGCAAGGGTAACTCCTGTTTCACCAGCTTTATTAGAGTTCTTTGAGAGTGTCATATACACAGCATATACATAGAGGTGATCTGGTTTACATGGTGTACTTGGACTTTGTTTTTCACAAAGCTTTCATCAAAGTATCTGATCAAGGTACTTTCATCAAAGACTCCTGAGTAAGCTTAGCAGTCATGGAATAAGAGGAGAGGACCTCTTGGGTATCAGGAATTGGTTAAGTAGTAGGAAGCAGAGAGCAGGAACAAATGGACCGTTCTCCCAATGGAGAGTTTATGAAGTGGAATCCCCTAAGGATTGGTATTGGGACCTGTGCTTTTTAACTTGTTCATAAATTAGAGTTAGGGGTGAGCAGTGAGAAAAGACAAGTAAGAGGGGACATGGTAGAAGTCTCTGCTATCTTTTCAGTGCCTTTTGAAGACTTTCCTCTTTCAACAAGCCTTTTAAGTTGAGACCTATCCCAGTCTGTGTCTGTGTTAGAATTGCTTGTTAATATGTTTTTTTAATAATGCTTTTAACCCTTTTAAAAAGATGTTTTTAAAGCTTTTTTTAAAAAATGTTTTTAACGTTGTTTTGATTTAATGTATTTTAAGGTCTGTTTTTATGATGTTTTAAAGTGTTTTTAGCGCTTCTGTTTGCCGCCCTGGGCTCCTGCTGGGAGGAAGGGCGGGATATAAATCAAATAATAAATAAATCAAATAAATAAATATAAATTAAATAATAAATTAATTAATTAAATAATGCATGGCATGGAGAAAGTGGATAGAGAAAAGTTTTTTCTCCTTTTTCATAATGCTAGAACCAGGGCTGTGGAGTCGGTTCGTCAAACCTTCGACTCCGACTCCTCTATTTTTCTACTGTCCGACTCCGATTCCTTCCTAAATGGCAAATGTATATTGATTTATGTTAAAATATTAATATTAAAATATTAATTTTATTTTGAAGCCGGAGTTGGTACATTTCTACCGACTCCGACTCAAAATTGCTTCCGACTCCACCCAAAATTGTGTTCCGACTCCGACTCCACGACTCCGACTCCACAACCCTGGCTAGAACAGTGGCTTTGCATGTAGAAGGTCCCAGGTTGTCCCCAGCCAAGTAGGGCTGGGAACGTCCATATTCAAAACCCTGGAGAGCCACTAGATGGACCACTGTTTTGACTGAGTAGAAAGCAGCTTCTTGTATAATTATGCCTATATTATTTTGTAAGTATATTTATTTATTTATTTATTTTATTTATATACGGGACTGCAGCCTTAATCTCCAGAACTGTCTTCAACAACCTTGGGAAATGGGAGGAGGCGGAGCAAAGAGAATATCTGTTTCATTTACTGTCACAATCATACCACTTTTAAATATTTTCCAGCTCAGTTCTTTCAAAAATATTTTAGGACATAACATAGCTCAGTTTGTGGACAGTGTTCGAAAAGGGATTGTGCTGTGTTTGTAGAAACATGGCATGTGTGAAGAACTAAAGACTGCTGAGTTTCTCCTTGCTATGGACTTCTTAAAAGCAGGCTTTCCCAACATGGAGCCCTCCAGATGTTTTGGGCTACATTCCCATCAGCCAGCAGGTTGGAAGAAGGCATGTAGCCGATGTCTTTAGTTAATAAGCACCTTTAGAACGACATACTCCAAGGCAAGCCCCATCTTTGCCCTGTACAACTATGACAGATAGGTAGGGAGTACATAACTCTTCTTTAGCCCACAGTTCTCTGTAACTCTGCCATTTCCAACCATAGTTTCCCATTTTCTGCCAACCAGCTCTCAGACCAGAAATCACAGCCCAACAAAGAGGAGGGAAGACCCTCAGGGGAAGGAATGCGTAGGAGTTATTTTTTGAGGCAATGCATTGTTCTGTCCTTAATTGTGACTCATTGGCTGAACAAGATATAGAACAACATAGAATTGTTTTTTAAAAAACCAGATAAATACAGCACTCACAAGAAAAGTAAGACAAAAGAACAACCATTTCCAAAAGAAAACACAATGTTGTGTTGATTTCTGACAGACACCAGGGGTAAAAACATATTCACTGTTCTACTGGTGTCTCCACCTCTCTCTTCTGAAAACGGTGACACACAGCACTAGTCAAACCCCACCCCTTTTCCCTGTAAAACGTTGTGGGAGCAACTTGAGTGTGTGTGTGTGTGTGTTTTACATTAGCTTCAAAGAGGTTTCACAACTGATCGGCAGATCAATCCATTCCCCCTCCAGGTGTGGCTAATGGAAACTAATGCTCTGGCAACTAGTGTGTTCACTGCTTAGATGTATATATTGAGGGTTGTATCCTCTACTGATGAAAGGGCATAATGGGAGTTGTAGTCCAAAAGCCTGGTGGGTCCCAAGCTGGGGAGGTGTCGAGCCTCTGCTCTCTCTTGACGAGCAGGGAAGGGGAAGGCATGAATTGCAGTCACCTCCACGGCCAGAAGGCGCGGAAGGTCCAGCTGTTGTTGTGCCTTTTCCAGCCTTGGGGGAAGGGAGCGTGTTAGATGTTCCATCAATTCCCACGGGTGAACCCTCCCCCGTTCAGGATAGTGCTCAGCCGCCAAACGCCCTCTCGGAGCCGTTAGGGGAGGATTCCGAAAGAGCAGTAACTCCTCCTTTGCCAAGTGGTGAAAGAGTCGTAACTCCCCCTTTGTCCACCCGTAACTTAGAGATGTCTGAGGCTTCCCTGCCTTCTACTTCCCTGTCTGTTGATAAGGACCCTGTTTTGTCAGACGAGCCCTTGGAAGTTCGCCCCCCTTCACCCCGCTCTCGGCAGCGGGAAAAGCGCACTGGTCAGAGGACGGGGGTACGAAGGAGTGAAAGATTGCGCTCCAAAACTTCCCATATATAAGCTTGCTGAGTTGGGAGGGGGGTGTTGCGTCAACTCCCCTTTACGTTGCAGAGCAGGTCTTAAGTGTTGTTAGGGAATTACAGTGAGTTATTGTAGGAATCCTATGAAGCACACTGCTTTTGATGTTTCCATTACTCTAATAAAACAAGATTTACTTGCACCAGCGTCTCAGCCTCTTGGGTTCGACTCTGGACGGGACAGAAGGGTTGCTCCAGTGGTTTGGGTTGTAACAGTAGTCTGCGCCTGTTTTGGAATGGTTTTAATGATGTTTTTATTATTTTATTACTTGTTCTCTGCTTCCCTGAGCTCATTTTGGGGGGAAGGGTGGGATATAAATTTAATACATAAATAATAGTTATTTATTAGAACTTCCAAAAGTCTAATAGAAAAGCCTTTCTTTCTTACTTTCTTTCTTATTTGATTTATATCCCAGCAGGAGCCCAGGGCAGCAACATTTCTAAAATATTTACCTGAATATTTCTTCTCTTTACTTATAAAGTGCTCCAGGGTTTAGATTGCTAGTGATAATTTGGACAACAAATTGTAATGAAAATTTTAAAACGTTTATTCTTTTAAAAATATTTGTCAGTTCATCTACAGAAGAATCGAGATATAATTGCTAAAAATTCAAGCTTAGCTTTTTTAAGTGGGTGTTTTTTTTGCAGGTACAATCTGTATGCGCATAATCATGCAATGTGCAGTGCAATCAAGGTAACTGCACATGCAAATTATGCATAAGAGTGGTTCTCCTAATGTGGGCTTTAATATCCACATACTGTTAGCAAGATAACTGAGCTGTGTGAAAGCGGCTTTTCTTATTTAATTTACATATTTATTTTCAGCTGTTGGCAATACATTCACATTGTGCTTTCTATTGAAAAAAATTGGTCTCTGGTGAGTCTGTCTGCATAGGTACACAAAGCACACCCGATCTTTTGATTTTGCTCTCTCGCTTTGAACAAAGCCTATGCAAACAGGAGAGTTTGCTGCTTCTACCTCTCAGTTTAGAAACAGAAGCTGGTAATTAATTCCACCATATGTTGGTAATGCAAAGAAGACTCAAACTCAGAAACTCATGGGGGAAGCAAACTGTTTCCTTATAACCAGAAGGATAATTCTCTATGAGGTCAATTTTAAAAGTAGGCTGTCAAGATGTTTCTGTTCTGATGAACAGTTGTGAATCAATGGGAGAAGCAATCCCCTCTTCTCTTCAATAGAACTAATGGTGTGGCTTCTAAAGAACTAATGGTGTGGCTTCTATGGAAGCGACTACTCACCTTTTTCTTCTTCTGTCTCTCTACCTTAATCTATGAGAATTAAATTGTCTTGGCAAATTAAAACACTGGGTTTTGTTTTCTTTTTTTTAAATCCGTCTGAAAGCAACTGAAACCTCTGAGAGCTGGTTACAGACATATGCATAAACCCTTCTGCTTGTGGTGTTGTGATATTAAAAGTTCTGTCTGTGGTGTTAGAGTTATGAAGGGCCATTCACATATGCAAGTCACCTCATCAAGTGGCAAATAGGTATGAATTTGGCCTCTCCTCTCATCTACACCAGCATGTGGATATTTACTTCAGACTACTTTAAAAACAAGTTGTCACTTTAATATGTGGTGCTGTGTGGGTAATGCAGATGGATGTGTCTCCAAGTCTTGCCTCAGCCATGAAGTTAACTGAGTAGCCTTGAGAAAATCTGTATCACTCAGCCAAACTTATCTCACAGAGGATAACTGATGTGTAGATTGGAAAGTATTTCCACCAAAAGTGTCCTGGAAGTCTTGCTGTTGCTGCTACTAAACTTAATGTTCTGAAGAATATTAAAAATCATTAGCTTCTTGATTTATTCAATGGGTCCTGATTCTGAGATAGATCACTGAGCTGCCTGCATCATGCTCGATACTCATATCTGCCAGCACTGAGCTGTTAGCATCAATAAAAGATCTTCCCCTTTCAACAAGTAGAGACCTTATCCCAGTCTGCATCTGTGTTGGAATTGCTTTTTAATATATTTTTAAACCTTTTTAAAATGCTTTTAAAGCTTTTTTAAAAAATGGTTTTAAAGATGTTTTGTTTTAATATGTTTTTAATAGTTGTTGTCTTTTAATATATTTTGAAGTCTATTTTTGTGATGTTTTAAAGTGTTTTTAGTGCTTTTGTTTGCCACCCTGGGCGCCTACTGGGAGAAAGGGCGGGATATAAATCAAATCAAATCAATAAATATCACTCACCTATATTGAAAGGTGGAAGAGCCTAAAGTGAAGTCTCACCTACCTTTCCCCCAAGTGAGGGGGATGTCTTTAGTTAAAAAGCACCTTTGGAGCTACATACTCCACGGCAAAACCTATCTTTGCTCTGTAACACTACGGCAGATGGGTAGGAAGTACGTAATTCTTCAGCCCACAATTCTTCTCTGTAATCCCGCCGTTCATAAAATACGGTTGGATATTATAGTCTTGTCAGACCATCCACATGGCACTGGGCATGTAAATCCTGATCCAGTATCAGAAATCATCCATGCTATCCCTTCTGAAATTGCAAAATAATTGGCACCTTACATCGCTTAAAGGAAATCAGTTAGTCCTAATGAGTTGTAATCCATGCTAAACTAATTGTAGTGGGCTGAAAGCTTAGTTTTGAACTACAGCTTACCAGATCTCAGGCTACACATTATTTTTCCAGCACCAGAGTTCTGCCCTAGAACAGGCTGAAGTCCACATTGAGGACCCTCAATGACAAATTTTGAGGGGGGGGTTTTGGGAGCATAAGAAACCTCGTGGGTATTAGATGTGGCCCACAAGAGAGTCACCTGTCCCATGGAACATGGCATATCAATGCAGTGACTCACATATATTTCTTCCTCAGAAGGACAATGGTCTTCAGGCCTTTCCCTCCAGGCACTGTATTCTATATGAATACAGAAAAGGGTCTGCGTATCTTAAAAGCTAGTCATTGTTGAACCTTGCAGCAATGCCTATCTATAGTGATTAGTTTGAGTCAGGGCTTGAGGGATTGGCCCCAGAATCCTCTTTACAACCTTATCCTCTCATTGCCTAGCCTTACACTGAAAGCCTGGTCCAAATTAGAAAAGGAAATAAATAACTAGACTCTCAGAGAGTGAGGCAGAAAGAATATGTCATGTCTGAATTAATCTATGTAATGCCAAGGAGATGTGTTATTTCTTTCTGGCCTCATCTATCCCAAGGATGTCTGATACGGATTTGTGATTCTGATACCACAAAATCTTTTTTTTTTTTACAATAATTTTTATTCAAATTTTCATAAAAAAAACAAAACAAAATCATAAAACATTCAAAGACAAAAAACAAAACAAAACAAAAATGATTAAACAAAAAAATAAAATGTTGACTTCCCATTTGTCACAGATCAAATCAGTTATAGGTCTACAATATATAATAATCCTGTCTCTTAAATTATATTATAAAATCACTTTCCTCCAGTAGTTATCTTAATTAATCATCAAATCTCATAGACATTACTTTATTCTTTCCACAAAAAGTCAAAGAGAGGTTTCAATTCTTTAAGAAATATATCTATCAATTTTTCTCCAAATAAACATATCGATTAATCCATCTCATCAAATCTGTTAAATCCAATAATTTCAATAGCCATTATTCCATTATCCATATTAATTCCATCTTCAATAATCCTGTTAAGTCCAGTAATTTCAGTGTCCAATCTTCCATTATCAGTATTCCATAATAATCTTGCTGTCATAGCCATAGTCATATAATAAGAGTCTGATGGGAATTTCCTCTATCCCAAATATTTTCTTGCCATCGATTCTGAATAAGTTGCTGAAATATTGTTGTAAAGTCATATCTCTGTTCTTCCTTTTTACAAAATGCACTGGCTCATCTCTTGAGAGTTTTTCCATTGTCACATGGCTGCAGTTAATTCCATAGATTTTCTCTATATCAAGCTCCATCACGTCATTCCAGTCCAGAAAATTATCCAAGCCATTGATAACTTTATCTCTAATATCTTCATTAATTTCTTCAGAGATAACGTTAAATTCCAAACAGTAGATTTTATTTCTAATATCCATAAACTCCAGATCTTTTTCCAATTCCACATTTGTTCCAATCTCCAGGGCTTGTATCTTCCCTTTATTTTTTCTTTTCTCATCTCTGATCTCATTCTCCTCTCTCACAGGATCCCCTATTTCTTTAAGCTCCTGCGTCATTTTGCTCAGTTCAATTTTCAGCTCCTTACTGCCCTGTCGCAGGGTTTGTTTCGTTATCTCAATCTCATCCATTATTTTCTGAAACATAATTACTTCCAGATTCTCAGCCACTTTCTTGATTGCCATTTTTAAAACCACGAAAACAAAACAAAACAAAAATAAAGAAGAACCACTTCTTATTTCAGCAACAATTGGGTTAATATTCCAGGCTTGATGACATCACAGTATAAACAGAGCAGCCTGCCTTATTTCTCTATGTTCAAGAATACAAAACAAATTTAGTTCCCAGCATCAAAACAGTTAGTGGCGTCGTGAAGAAGCAGATTCGTCAAAATAAAATAGACCAAAAAGAGAATAGTCCCAGACAATATAATGTTCCAAAGTTCATATTTTTTATTTTTTTCTCCTCAGAATAGAAATCCCTCTTCTGTTTATATCTTTAGAATGCACTTCCAGGACAGCTTTTTGCAATAGAAACAGAGATAAGCTGTTAATTTCGTGAATAACAGAGAAGAGTTATAGCTCACCCAGAAGTTCTTTAAAGCTGATTCATTTGACAAATCTCTTTTTGCTGCAACAATTTAAACCAAGTAAAAAAAAAATATAGAAAGAAGAGTGCTTGCCTGTTAGTCCGTTTTCTCTTTGAAGAAAAGATAAACGTATCGCATTAATCAGATAGAGCTTGTTCGGAAGTCCGTCCGGCATTGCTGGCTGGACCTTTTCTCATAAATTAATGAAATCCAGTCCTCCCAACAAAAACAGGCTTTTGAGGTTGATCTCTACGTTTCTCCCTGCCCGGGAGAAATTTCATCAGTCAAAAAAAAAAATGTTCTGACTGATTTATATCTGGATAAGCTTCTTCTGAGGCGGGAGCCTGTCTCAAAAGCAGGCACAAGCGAAGTCACCCTTCCTGGAAGTCGATTCTGATACCACAAAATCAATTCTCTCCCTTTTTTCCGCATTTTGTCCAGCCTAGTTGTTCATTTGCAGTCACTGTTCATTCTTCTCTCCCTATTTTGCTTGTCATTGCATATACTTACCTGAAAGTTATCTGAATACTTATCTGAATACTTATCTTATGTCGGACACATCATGAAAACACATGATTCTTCATGAGAATCATGATTCACTAGAAAAAACAACAATGCTGGGGAAAACAGAAGGGAGTAGAAAAAGAGGAAGACCAAACAAGAGATGGATGGATTCCATAAAGGAAGCCACAGACCTGAACTTACAAGATCTGAACAGTGTGATTTACAACAGATGCTACTGCAGGTCGCTATTCATAGGGTTGCCATAAGTTATAATCGACGTGAAGGCACATAACACACATATATCTGAAAGCTTATAAAAAGTATTGGTTGTTGTTGATATTGGAGAGATTATGCCTGCTTGGGGGTAGAAGTGAGTGACAGAATATGAAGATAAAAGTGCCATTTGAAATGCATCTGTTAACACTGATAACCTGGCACTACAAATTCTTTAGTAATTTCAGACCTTTCTGGTCCATGATTATACATAAAAACTATTTAACTCTGACCATGTACATAGGATTCTTGGAATCTCTTCTAACCCTGCTACCAAAAGGCTTTCATTGTCTTGACATGTGCCTAACCAAAAGAGCCTGCACACGGGTTATTCAGATTTACACATTAACAAATTATAGATGTATCTTCTTTGCAGCAGTGAGTAGCACATAGTAGAAGTAATAGGAGCTGGTCTTTGTGTCTGCTTGGCAAAATATGAGGCAGAATTCCCAAAAGAGGCTTAGGGAATTGTCAAGGAAGCACTGGCTCTTTCCGTTTCCTCCTTTCCTCTGGTTTTGGTATACATACACTGTTTGGACCAAGAGGCAGAAGTTGGGGTCCCTAGTCCATCCCCTTGCCAAAGTTCCTGTGTACATGACCAGCTTCATGCCATCACAGGGCCCTTCCCCAATGGTCCTTTCCCCCTTGCCACTAAAGATACAGGCAAAGTGATTTTTAAGAGTTTTTGTCTTCGCTGGAACATTGGCATGTGCTCTTGCTAAAAGTGCTAAGTTAGCTATGTACTGATTCCTTGCTTTTCTTTTTGTATTGTACTTTGCTTACCTCCGCCTTTCTTAATCATTACTTGTTTAAAATAAACTCTATAATTTGGAATCTTGGAGGTTGGCTGGTTGCTGTAGAGCACTATGGTTTAACTCCCACAAGTCAGACTGCTCCGGCAACATGCTCCAAGGTTTTTATAGACAGGGAATCAGAAGAGGATGGGCTGACTCTCATGCCCAGTGGAGACTGGGGAAGAGAAGCTAGTAGTTTTCCAGTTCCCAGAATAAAAACCTGAAGGCTGTGAGGGGCCTGCTTCCCACTGGGTCAGGGCTCCTAAGCACAGTGGTGGCAGTCCTAAGTATTATTTATTACATTTATATCCCGCCCTTCCTCCCAGTAGGAGCCCAGGGCAGCACTGAAGTAGTGGTTAGAGCTGTAAGTAGAGTTGTACAACCTCACAAGGTGAGTGTGCACAGAGGACTCTTGTGACAATGGGGTACTGCTTCACTAGGCCCAGAGTCATTGGTGGGTGTGGGAGACTTAGAGATGTAAAATTTCCAGAAATTTTGAAGCCAATGGGGGAAAACGTCCCCCCCCCCGTTTTTTTCAGGAAAAAATGAAAATTTTCTGAAAAGTTGAAAAAAGGCAGTATTAGCACTTTTCACAGATCGAACATCACTTTGTTACTTCAGGAACATAAAATGTAACTATGTACAAGTTGGTATGACATAAAATTATCTAATTTGGTATATTAAAAGTACATTTTATTCAAACAATTATTACAAATTAAATTTAGTTTTTAAATTTTTTACTTTTTTTGTAGCAAATGGATCTACAAGATCCTGAACGGTAAGGAACACCTGAACTGTAAGGAACCTCTTTCGTTTTGTTAGTTTATGAGGAGTAGGCAAAAACAACAACAACAGAAGAAACCATCAACATTAACAAAGAACATTATTTATGTCTCTGCTAGTCCTCCACAGCGTCAAGCAGACATAAAGCATCCATTCCCATAAAAAGAACTGAGAAAAAGGAGGGGGACCACGATTCAATGAAACATTTTATTCATCATGCTAAAATAAAACATTTCATAATCCATTTTTTCTTCATTTTTTCCAATTTTTCCATTTTTTTTTAAAAAATCCCAAAAACGGCTTAGAAAAAACCCCATAGAATCATAGAATAGTAGAGTTGGAAGGGGCCTATAAGGCCATAAAGTCCAACCTCCTGCGCAATGCAGGAATCCAAATCAAAGCATTCCAATAGGTGGCTGTCCAGCTGCCTCTTGAATGCCTCCAGTGTCGGAGAGCCCGGTACCTCTCTAGGTAATTGGTTCCATTGTCGTATGGCTCTAACAGTTAGGACGTTTTTCCTGATGTCCATTCAAAATCTGGCTTCCTGCAACTTCAGCCCATTATTCCATATCATGCACTCTGGGACAACTGAGAAGAGATCCTGTTTTCCCCCTGAATTTTTCTGATTTTTTCCGGGCCTTCACATCTCTAGGGAGACTTTTTTTAAAAAAAAAAGTCTCTGGCCCTTGCAGAGTGGTGTTAATGAAGCAAAATATTGCAGGAGCCACTCTAACCAATTGCTTTTGGAGAAATGAGTGTGTTCCCACCTTCCAGTGTTTTTAGCCAATGAATGAAATCAGAGCAGTGATTGACAAGTGACAGCCATCTGTCCGGAATGCTTTGATTTGGATTCCTGCATTGAGCAGGGGGTTGGACTTGATGGCCTTATAGTCCCCTTCCAACTCTACTATTCTATGTCTAGAGAGATAGCTAGAGTCACAAAATTCGGGAAAGATCTGACAATGGCTTCAAAATAAACCAGCAAGTCCCTTCTCCAGACAATGAAGGAAGAATTTCCTAGTTCAAATTGAAGTAATTTTTGAGTCGTCCTTGGTGTGTGTGTGGCTCCAGATTTCTCTAGATTCAGACACTGGAGAAGAGACTGCATTGTTCAGTTTGAAGAGACTTCCTGGTTCATTTTGAAGGTTTTATTTTTCATTATCTCTGGTAGAAGAAAGATAATCCAGGATTTTAGTTTAGCTGTGCCTAGGTGTCCAACCAAAATGAAAAGATAGCAACACAATAGCGTTCATGGTCAGGTTTAATTTCTTGTAAAAAAAGGTCATCTCCCCCCCCCATAATATAAACATTAACAAAATTACACTGCTAATGCACTTGCAAATAAGTCCATAGTATATCCAAAGAGCAGTTGGGTGGGTGGTGGATGGTATTGTGGCTGAGAGACTGTGAGTTAAGTCAGCCTTGCAATGTAGTTAAATGTAATTTTGCCATTTTAAGATGAATTGGTGAAAGACCTGCAGTAAAATAACTGGTTTAAAGTTTGTGAAACTTGAGTTCTTTGCATGGTTTAAGAATGGTTTAAAAAAAGTTATTGCATGTCAAAAAGTTTCTGATGATGCCTGCGTAAAAAAAAAATAGCAATAGCAACTATGCAAGTTTGTGCCCTGCTTCCTTGTTTGTGCTTAGATCCTTAAGAGTGCAGTCTTTTTTTAAAAAAACAGATATATACCC
This sequence comes from Rhineura floridana, assembly GCF_030035675.1. Lineage (NCBI taxonomy): Eukaryota > Metazoa > Chordata > Lepidosauria > Squamata > Rhineuridae > Rhineura > Rhineura floridana. The sequence continues at coordinate 162,680,195 of NC_084481.1, read as the reverse complement.
ATGGCATTTGGGTCCTGACGTGGGAAATAAAGATTGTGATCCTAAGCATCCGGAGGTAGTATTCTGCTTACACATGGCAGCATTTAAATGTTCCTTTTTTGCAGAAACTGCAAATGCCCCTCAACACCCCACCCATCAAGCTATCATGTGGCCCTCTGGAATAGCATTCCATGTGGAGCAAAGGGCCACTGTTGCTGGAAAGAAGTACCATTCCCCCTGAGCACATGTGGAAGTGCTTTCTCCCTGCACATTGGGAGATTTGGATCCAATCCTATACAGACTTCCCTGAGAGTAAGTCTCATTGAACTTAATAGATATGCATAGGATTGTATTGCACATAACCACCGTTTTGTCACCTCAGTCTGCTTCATGGTAGGGCTAGCCCTGCTGGTGTGGTTCCTTGGTAATTCTATTTTTTCTGGAAACCACTTTTGTTGGAAGACTGGTATCTAAATTAACTATACTGCCAGACACACTGAGATCAGCATAAACAGATTGCCTCTGAATTACTTGTTTATAAGCGCTACAATTTTGCCTGCTTTGTGTTGCTGTTTTCATCTGTAGATGTGACTTACAGTGAATACTGGTGAAACATTTATGTACTGTACTTCCTTTTATTTTCTTCCATCTCATACTTCTCATTCCTCTCTATTGCAGATTCTTAACCTGGAAAGAAGACAGTTGCCTCTGCACAGTGGAAGTTAAATCTTGTGTATGGCGTGGTTACGGTTGCAACCTGTCAGCTCAGCCTTCCTCCGCTTTGGGCTTGTTATTTTTGTGCTGTTTTTACATGGTCTACAGGTGGACGCTGGAACAGGGACAGATCCACCCAGCACAGGACAAAACCACACTTGTTCAGGTTCTTCAGAGTGCAAGGAGGGTGTCATCTTGCCAATATGGTACCCAGAAAACCCATCTCTGGGGGACAAAATTGCCAGGGTTATTGTTTACTTTGTAGCACTAATCTATATGTTCCTTGGAGTCTCCATCATTGCCGATCGTTTCATGGCATCCATAGAGGTCATTACTTCACAAGAGAAAGAGATTACTATCAGGAAGCCCAATGGAGAAATCACCACCACAACCATCCGAGTATGGAATGAAACTGTTTCTAATTTGACCCTCATGGCTCTCGGTTCCTCTGCTCCTGAGATCCTTCTGTCATTGATAGAGGTTTGTGGTCATGGATTTATTGCTGGTGATCTAGGGCCTTCTACCATTGTTGGCAGTGCAGCTTTCAATATGTTTATTATCATAGCCATCTGTGTCTATGTCATTCCTGATGGTGAGACTAGGAAGATAAAACATTTGAGGGTTTTCTTTGTCACAGCAGCATGGAGCATCTTTGCGTATATCTGGTTGTACATGATCCTTGCAGTCTTCTCTCCAGGTGTAGTCCAGGTATGGGAAGGCCTGCTCACTCTGTTCTTCTTCCCTGTTTGTGTCATTCTGGCTTGGATAGCAGACAGAAGGCTGTTCATCTATAAGTATATGCACAAAAAGTACCGTACCGACAAGCACAGAGGTATTATCATTGAGACTGAGGGTGAGCATCCCAAAGGGATTGAAATGGATGGTAAGATGATGAACTCCCACTTTCTAGATGGAAACCTAGCACCTATAGAGGGGAAAGAGGTGGATGAGTCTCGCAAAGAGATGATCCGGATCCTCAAGGATCTGAAACAAAAGTACCCAGAAAAAGACTTAGACCAGCTGGTGGAGATGGCCAATTACTATGCCTTATCTCATCAGCAAAAGAGCAGAGCATTCTATCGGATTCAAGCTACCAGGATGATGACTGGAGCAGGAAATATTCTTAAAAAGCATGCAGCTGAGCAAGCTAAAAGGATTGCTAGCCTGCATGAGGTGCGACCAGAGGAACCAGAGGACTTCATCTCAAAAATTTGTTTTGATCCTTGCTCCTACCAATGTCTAGAGAACTGTGGTGCTGTCCTCCTAACCATCGTCCGGAAAGGAGGAGACATGTCCAAGACCATCTATGTGGATTATAAAACAGAGGATGGCTCTGCCAATGCTGGGGCTGATTATGAGTTTACAGAAGGGACAGTTGTTTTGAAATCAGGGGAGACCCAGAAAGAGTTCTCCATAGGGATCATTGATGATGACATCTTTGAGGAAGATGAACATTTCTTTGTGCGCCTCAGCAACCTGAGGGTGGTTGAGACAGATAAATCTCCTCCTGAGCTCAACAACTTGCCATATCCCAAGGCCATACTAGCCTCTCCCTGCGTGGCGACTGTGACTATCTTAGATGATGACCATGCGGGTATCTTCACCTTTGAGTGTGATGTGATACATGTCAGTGAGAGCATTGGGGTAATGGAGGTGAAAGTTCTTAGGACATCTGGTGCTCGAGGTACCGTCATAGTCCCTTTCAGAACAGTAGAAGGAACAGCAAAAGGAGGTGGAGAGGACTTTGAAGATGCTTATGGAGAGTTGGAGTTCAAGAATGATGAAACTGTGTAAGTACTATACTTTAATTTCTTCATTAGTCGACTTGTTTTTTTCAACCTAAGAATTTTCTTCCATCACAGGTAAACTTGGGCAACATGTAATGGACTATCCTCTCTCCTTGCACTCTAGTCTGCATACTTATCTCCTCCAGGCAAGAACCCTACAGCAGGATCTAGGCTCTTTTGCTATCCTCTTAGAAGTGAATAAATGGGGTTGTACATATTTTTTAAAATGGCCTCTGAAACTTTATATGAGGATTGTTAAAAGTTTGACTGGGTACAATTTCAAAGAAATAATGGTCTCGGCCCAGAAGAATCTTGCTTGTGTTAATTGTCACCAATACAGATTGAATGAATTACGTCTGCAGGATCAGTTCCTTGATCATCAAACTCTGGATCTCTCTTACTGGGTCATCTAATCAGTTACCTTCCCCTCCTCTTCTTTCCAGCCACCAAATTAATCATTCTTTTTTCCAAGCAATATTGGTAGTTCAGTGTGAGTCTGAGTAGGATGCAGTTAAATCAAACTTCTAATTCATTTTCAAGAAATATGGCCTGAAAATCAAGTAGTTTTCATGTGTTCCCGCAGCAAATAAAATTCCTTTACTTACCAAGGAATTTCTTTAATTTTTGGTGTCCACATAGCAATTATTCCTATGAACAAAATCTTCCATTAGCCAATCCACCTGAATAGCTATAATGCACACTCTCCTAATAAGGTTGGGTAGCATAGCCACTTCCAGTTGCCACTTTCTCTGACCTATACTTTCAGTTAACAAGATTTTTTAGATGAAGTTAGAAGGTGGAAGAGGTCAGAATCTGTAAGGAGCCTTCAGTGCAATCATCTCTTTTAGCACAGCTTAAATCATTTACACTTTTATTAACCACCCATTTAATTTGTTGTACTTTTTTTCATAAAGTACAAGAAAAAGTATGGAAAAATGCAAGATAAGTGAACGGCTCTGGTGGATCTGTATGCCTTTCTGCTTGTCATGCTTCTGTTGATTCACTGTTGATGTCACCATGCAGCTTTGTTCGTGGATCAGCTTTCTGGCTCTAGGCTTGTTCAAGAAGGGGCAAAAGCCCACAACTCAGTGGCAGAGCAATGGCCCCAGATTCAACCTTGGCATCTCCAGGTAGAGCTGGGAGAAGCTCCTGCCTGAAATCGTGGAGAGCTGCTGCCAGTCAGTGTAGACACTACAGAGCTAGATGCATCAGTGGTCTGACTTGGGATAAGGCGGCTTCTGGTGTTCTACTGTGCAGAGGTATCACGCACTTTTACTAGGAATGATAACAATGCATTTTCTGTGGCTGCCCATAACATCTCAACAAACTGCTTGATGCATTTTCATGCTTAATTATAGTACTTTAATTTTCCAGTGTGGAAAAAGCCACTCCTTCTGGAGAAGCTTCTGGACGTTTTGCTAAATAAAAAAACCACCAGCAAATAGTAACCAGTCATGTGCAACCTAAAGACCTCCTCTGTTCACAGGAAAAGAGTAGCAGGAGTACCCCCAAAACTGATCTCAGGAACAACACGTAGGTATGCAGGGGAAACAAAATTGGTGTCAGGAAATTGAGTTTGCTCCGTTGAGAAGATACTGCATAACAGTGAACCCTTTAAGGAGACGGTGACCAGAGATGATTGAGCAGAATGCTTTTCCTTAATTTGTAAGTGGCAAAAGACTGGGTTTCATTAAAATGTTAAAAAAAGAAAACAAACCATCCTCATCCTTAAAAATGTACTTCCTAGGAGAAATATGGGACTAAAAAGACGCCTGAACGAAACTTTAGTTCTGTGAGAAGCAGATGGATCCTGCCACCGGGTCTTGCTTATTGCTTCTTAATTCCAGTATGGTCAAAGTTTCCTCACCCTATTTTGGGAGGTGGGATGGGGCAAATGATTCCTCTGTGGGTGGACAGGTGTAAAGGTGATCTTCTGTGTAACCCTAATTTCCTCTTATTGAATGAGTGTGAATTTGGTGGGTGTTTTAATTGCTATGAATTACTACATAACCCTGTAAGCAACCCAGACCCTGCACCCCAGCTTTCCTCATAAGTTCCCAGCCTGGTCCCAGGCTATGGTCTGAAGGCACATGAGGCCAGCACCCTGCTGAAGCTAAGCAAGGTCAGGTCTGGTCAGTGCCTGGATGGGAGACTGCCTGGGAACCATATGTAAGCCACCTTGGGTTTCTATCATGAAAAGAAAGGCAGGGTATAAATGTAATAAATAAATAAATAAAAATAAGTTGTTTGGAGCTGTTGCCAGTGCTGACCAGCTGGTGGTCTGCAGCTCTGCTTACATCACTGCAGCTCTGCCTCTATGGGCTTCCTCTTACTAACCATGAAACTAATACTTGAATTAGCTCTGGCCACAAAGACTGCAAGCAGAAGTGCTGGCTTTTGAGATTTGTGGGGAGGGAGGCACCTTGGTATTCTCCCAGCAGCAACGACACTAAGCCCATTGGGAAGGGACGGGGCAGGGAGAGGCAGTGGTGAGGTCAGGGTTGCTCTGGGATAGCAGCTGCACAACTGTACACATATCTTTGGGGTCTCCACCCTGGAGCTCCCCCAATCTGCAGCATTCTCCCATCAACCTTATTGGGTTGGAGGCCTATGTAAGAGCTACTAGCCTCATCCAGCTTACTGCTGCCTGCTCTGCACCATCAGCTTCCCACTTGATTGGTAGGTAGGTATGAGGTCTTAGAGAGCAGTGTTCACAGCCTCCACTGAACCTAAGTACTTTGGAGCCTTTTCTCCAATAAACCTGCCTGCTACTGATGTGTGCTGGGCCACTGCCTCAGCCCTCCACTAGAGTGCCCAGCCCATTGAAAGCGTTTCCCTTTCCCCTTGTTCCTTGCTCAGTTGTTGACACGGGCCTCAGGGAGTTTTCCATAACCCTCTTATCCCATCTCCATCTGTCAACATGTCATTAGTCCATGCTAATGCACTCAAATGCCTTCAGGGGAAGTAGCATCATCAAACACATTAGACCTTTGGATCTTCTTTTTTAGGTAATCTGTTTAATAGTTCAAGAGCCAGTTCTGCAACACTGAATAGCTGCCACATGGCCCTAAGTGTTCCCGCAAAGGGCAAATGTGAGAATGACATATCTTCTGCAGGACGTGTGCTGTCACCATGATGCCTAAGATACCTGTTAGATTAAGTCCTATTTTCTCGAATAATTGATTTTAAAAATCAAGTTGCTGTTTTGGATGGCATACATATCACAGCTTTCCAACATGGCAGCTTTCTAAACATAGCAACTAGTGCAGAAGAATCACCAGTGAATTAGACTAGTCTATTTTTATTTTACTCTTTTTGATCACAGAACATGAGCAAGGTTTTAGGGGCACAGATCAAATTGGAAAGCTAAGCACTCTTTTTCTAAGTCTCATATGTGTCATAACTAGTGATGGATGGATCTGTCAATTTTGGTTCTCTCTGTTCTCATTTTTTCAATTTAAAATTCAGTTCTTCAAATCTCTGCAGCAATCTGTGATAAAAAACTCATGAAAAATTTTGAATGCAATTTTGCCTAATATACACATTTTTGCAAAGCAATTTGCCCTAATAAAATGCATAGTGTAATTTTTAGGCACACTTTACCCTAGTATGTGCATCTTCGTACACATTACTTGGCTAGAGAACTGCACTGCAAAATTCAGAGAAGTGAATTTCAAAGGATGGCTGTGTTTTGGTTTGTGTATTGTTTCAGAAACTGAGATGTTGGTAGTTTCATCTTTAAATGCAAAACTAATTGAATTTCTTCCACATCCCTCTCTATAACACAAATGCTATATATCTAAAATGGAAAGCGCTGTTTGAGCGCATCTGACATGATTTGGACTATGGCAGTGGTTTCCAAACTGTAATTCATGGAACCTCAGCATTCCTTGGAAGTTTATCTGCCTTTACAAATGAGAAGTTAGTAAAAGCAGATTAGCATTCTGAAATATAGCCTGATGACCACTGCTCATCTTCTGTAGCGGCAGCTTCAGGGCAGCAATGAATTCAAATAGGCCTGGCTAACACTGTGAACTGACTGTGCACCCAAGGATATAAGAATGTAAGATGAGCCTTGCTGGGTCAGACCAAGGGCCCATCAAATCCAGCATACTGTAGGCAGTCAGATGTTCCTGACTGTAGGGCATGAAGACAATAGTCCACCCCCAGTGTTTGACTCTAGCACCTGCCTCTGAACATAATAGTTCCAATAGTGGCCACATCACCGTACCTTGTGGTTGTACATTCTACACATGAATTGTGTTTTGTGTCAAGATGTTTATGATTTTATAAATCTCTGTCATGTTCATCTTTAGTATTTTTTCTAAACTAACTTCCCCCGCAAGGAGGTGCTCCAATGTCATCTTCAATTTTGGTTGCCCATTTTTGCACCTTTGGCAGCTTTACAATATCCCTTTTATTGGATAACCAGAACCAATTGAATTATAAACACATGATGATACTGAATATTTTACAGTCCCTTCCAAAATTTATTTTTATTTTATTTATTTCCAAATCTGTTGATCACTTCACAACCACAAGCTATTGAAGCAGTGTACAATGATAAAATGCAAAAGATTACAGATTCAGTGAGATGAAAGCAATAACACAATTTCTACAATTGTATAGTTAATCCTCCTTTAGCACTGAGCTTGCTTCTCTCCCCCACACCAATGCTGCACATTCTCTTTCCTGGAACCCTAGAATACGCCTCAGGACCTAACATGCCCCACTACTCTGGAACCTACAGCAGATGTGCAGGATTTCCTGAATGAATTAAGGGTTCCCTGAAAATTGAGAATCTGAAAACCACTGAGCTATGAGAAGCCATTCTGTATTCCAAATTTAAGTGTGTTCTCATTCCCTTCAGCTCTGTTTCAGTGCAGAACTAGGCTGATATACTTGTCCTATTGAAATCAAGGAGAATTTTGTCACTGGTTTCATATATGTCTGTTTTATTACTTTTGCTGAAACTTTCCTGAATATGTTGATGCTCTAGGAGTGCAGTATAGCTGTAGCAGCTATAAAACCTTAACTTTTGAAGAATGAACAATAGTTTCCACGCTTTGAAATAGTGTCCATGGTTCAGCAAAAGCTAAACTGGTTGTTAGACCTGTCGAAGTAACCAACACTGAAACTTTGCATGATATCTGTGTGCTATTTCTACAAGCACTTGTGTTTGATGCATTTTCTATATTCAAATTTATAATATGGGGGGTGGGGGACATTCAGTGAAAATTTCTGAGAAGAAAAGAGTAATCTAGAGTTGCTTGATTCAATCATCATTCATTGGCGATCACTTGTGGCCGAGTAAGATTGTCTTCCAAGACAAGGTCTTTGCTTGGAAGACGCCTGTGAGTGAATTTGTTTTATGTGGGGAGATCAGCGCACGACTATCAACACACAGTCTTGACAGAAAAAGGCTTTGATCCAATGGCATGGATACCACGACGATTGGAAGTCTTTTATCTGCAGCAGCCTTCATCTGCCTTCACAGCCGTTGTAACGTACACGTTGTTATCCTCCACCTGTTCTGCCGTTGAGGACTTTCTTGGATCGTTCTTTGTCTGGTTCCTCTCCCTTGACCTTACCGCCATGGGTGACCCTGCTGGGAGTACTTGACTCCCGACTGCATCGCTCACAGGGTTCATTGGAACACGCAAGCCCACTCACCACTACAAGGTAACGATCCAGCGAGGGGTTGATTCAATACAGATGCTTGTCTACTTTAAGACATAACATCATTGTCATTTAGGAAGGGAATATGGTGGCAGCTAAGGTTACTAGTTTTTAAACTCTGAATCAGTGCCATGATTTTAGAGCAAGGACAGTAACACTGTATATAATTCTTGATAGAGATATTGGACCCAACATTACATGGTTTCACTACTCTGTGCCACTGTAACCTATAATTAGATAATTTCAGAATTGCAGGACAAGCTTGTCTTGCAGGATGTTTGGAATTTCAGAATGTTGAGAATTCTAGATGTCTTTTCCCCATCCATTGCCTTGTGTCCTGGCCACTTTCTTGCACCTGCTATTCATCTCCCAACCTCACATCAGATTCTGACTTCATTATAAGGATTGTGGAACACCCATTGTCAGGTGAGCTATTAAAGAATGGTCTCTCGTGGTTCTCTCAGGAACTTTCTGATTTCCACAGCAGTGCCTTAGAATAATGTTAAGACACATTTTTCCTATGAGTTTATTGACATTCAAGGACTAAAATCGAGCTGCTGTAACTTTTTGTAAGCAGGTTGAGTTCTGCTTCACTTAGCCAGTATTTCCCCTCTATAATTTTTGTTTCACAAAATGGCCATTTTCAATTAAGTAGTTCCAAATATAAGATTGCAATCATTTGGAAACAAGCAGTTTAAATGATACATTCAAAACACTGAGTTAATCTGGTGATTCAATCAAGGGTTTGTGTGTTTATTTGGGTGTGTGTGTATCTATCTATCTATCTATCTATCTATCTATCTATCTATCTATCTATCTATCTATCTATCTATCTATCTATCTATCTATCTATCTATCTATCTATCTATCTATCTATCTATCTATCTATCTATCTATCTATCTATCTATCTATCTATCTATCTATCTATCTATCTATCTATCTATCTATCTATCTATCTATCTATCTATCTATCTATCTATCTATCTATCTATCTATCTATCTATCTATCTATCTATCTATCTATCTATCTATCTATCTATCTATCTATCTATCTATCTATCTATCTATCTATCTATCTATCTATCTATCTATCTATCTATCTATCTATCTATCTATCTATCTATCTATCTATCTATCTATCTATCTATCTATCTATCTATCTATCTATCTATCTATCTATCTATCTATCTATCTATCTATCTATCTATCTATCTATCTATCTATCTATCTATCTATCTATCTATCTATCTATCTATCTATCTATCTATCTATCTATCTATCTATCTATCTATCTATCTATCTATCTATCTATCTATCTATCTATCTATCTATCTATCTATCTATCTATCTATCTATCTATCTATCTATCTATCTATCTATCTATCTATCTATCTATCTATCTATCTATCTATCTATCTATCTATCTATCTATCTATCTATCTATCTATCTATCTATCTATCTATCTATCTATCTATCTATCTATCTATCTATCTATCTATCTATCTATCTATCTATCTATCTATCTATCTATCTATCTATCTATCTATCTATCTATCTATCTATCTATCTATCTATCTATCTATCTATCTATCTATCTATCTATCTATCTATCTATCTATCTATCTATCTATCTATCTATCTATCTATCTATCTATCTATCTATCTATCTATCTATCTATCTATCTATCTATCTATCTATCTATCTATCTATCTATCTATCTATCTATCTATCTATCTATCTATCTATCTATCTATCTATCTATCTATCTATCTATCTATCTATCTATCTATCTATCTATCTATCTATCTATCTATCTATCTATCTATCTATCTATCTATCTATCTATCTATCTATCTATCTATCTATCTATCTATCTATCTATCTATCTATCTATCTATCTATCTATCTATCTATCTATCTATCTATCTATCTATCTATCTATCTATCTATCTATCTATCTATCTATCTATCTATCTATCTATCTATCTATCTATCTATCTATCTATCTATCTATCTATCTATCTATCTATCTATCTATCTATCTATCTATCTATCTATCTATCTATCTATCTATCTATCTATCTATCTATCTATCTATCTATCTATCTATCTATCTATCTATCTATCTATCTATCTATCTATCTATCTATCTATCTATCTATCTATCTATCTATCTATCTATCTATCTATCTATCTATCTATCTATCTATCTATCTATCTATCTATCTATCTATCTATCTATCTATCTATCTATCTATCTATCTATCTATCTATCTATCTATCTATCTATCTATCTATCTATCTATCTATCTATCTATCTATCTATCTATCTATCTATCTATCTATCTATCTATCTATCTATCTATCTATCTATCTATCTATCTATCTATCTATCTATCTATCTATCTATCTATCTATCTATCTATCTAAATAAATAAATAAATAAATAAATAAATAAATAAATAAATAAATAAATAAATAAATAAATAAATAAATAAATAAATAAATAAATAAATAAATAAATAAATAAATAAATAAATAAATAAATAAATAAATAAATAAATAAATAAATAAATAAATAAAAGTAAGCGTCACACTGTGCAGCTCCACAGACAGGTGGTGCTAAGTGAACTGCAGTGTGAACACTTCTGCCCCCCTTGCCTGCACGCCATTTGTGCCGCCCTCCACCCACCCCAGAAAGCACACAAGGCAGTGGCAGCTTTGGAGAGTGGGCAGCCTAGATGCAGCAGTGGCACCACCAGTGGCAGCCTGGGCAGTAGGCTGGTGTGCAGCCTAGGTGTGCTGCATGGCAGCACATTTTTTCCATGGCAGCATCAGTAGCCTGGGAGAGTGGACCGAAGGCCGGTATGCAGCCTAGGTGTGCTGAACTGCATGGTGTCAGAGTTTGTCTGACATGGCGGCTGTATGGGGCAGCAGCAATGGAAGAACAAGTGAGGCAAGCAGGTTGGCAAGGGGAGTTGGCTGTTGGGGTGCTTGGGAGGTTGGCGGTCAGTTGGTGAGCTGAGTGAGAGGGTGACAGAGCCCCCCTAGTGTGTGTGTATGTATGTGATACATGCAAGTCCTAAATATGTGTCATGCAATTACATATATAGATGTTTGAAGGTTTGTATAACAGAAGGCTCTACAACGGTGGAAGCTTTTCCACTGAAAATTGGATTTACTCTGATGTCCTCTGCCAAGGGTTGCAAGTCTCATAAGCTCTCCTTATTGTCTCAGGATTTAATAATGACAGAGAAAAATCTACTTCCCTCCTTTGATTTACACTGCATACTTAACTACAGGGCTGGATTATCCATTAGGCTTAGTAGGCTGAACCTAGGGGCCCGGAGCTCTTGGGGGCCCATGGGGCACAGGCCCAAGGGCCCCTGGAGCTACAAAGGGCCCTCCGCTCTCCTTCCGTGATCCGCAGAAGCAGGACAGGAGCTGCGGATCGTGGGACAAGAGCTTCCGAACCGCCCGCCATCCCCCCGCTTCACTTACCTTTTTCTCTGCTGTTTTTTCAGTTTGCCATCAATCAAGATGGCGGCCGAGGTTTCCCTAAGGGGCTGAAGCTTCTGCCGCCATCTTGGTTGATGGCACGCATGCACGCCTAAGAGGAGAAGGGGCCCCCAAACACCAATCAGCCTAGGGGCCCTTCTCAGCTTAATCTGGCCCTGCTTAACTGTATGAAACACTTCACCATGAATGCTGGTTGTGCATTGGCTGGGGTGGCTTGAGATTGTTTGTGGTGTTTTCATGTAGATTGGCTGAGGAGCAGTGCCTGTGACTTTCTAGAGATTAGAACCAGGGGATGGTGTGGCGTTTCATGACTCCATGAAATCATTCTGCAGAAATGGGACACCCTGACAATTGCATAAACAAGAGAAGTACTGGTCTGATCTTTACTCTCTTATAGCTTTTGCCGACAGGTGCTGATTTGGTGTACGTGCCTCCTGTCCATGTGAAGGACACATGGCATTCTTTCGGGGGTGGGTGAATTGCATGTGAAGGGATTTGTGCAACAACTTCAAATGAAGGAAACTTCCTGAGTCCCAAATCGCCCATGGCTTGAGTGAAATATGTTGACGATGAAGATAATAGGTGATGAGGATTCTTGGCATCTCTTAGTGGAAAGTCTATAAGATTTAATTTACAGGGCATTTGCTTGCATAATCTTAGAGGGAACATATCCCACAGTGGATTACAAATTGCCTTTTCTAATTCAGGTCAAGCAACTAATCTATGGGTCCCAGAGTTCTGCTGCCCTTGCTTATTGTGGTGACGAGGCATTTTGTTTGTCATGTGTCTCACTGACAGCTAACAGAGACGAGGTCTATCCCTTCCATCTTTTCCCGCTACAATGGTTCATTTGCAGACTTGCCCAGATTGCTTTATACACGTCTCTTTAGGCTTGAACCACCTAGAGAAGATGGAGGTTGCTTAATGAACTCGTGGTTGGGAGAAGGTAATGTTGGCTATCACTGGAAGGGTCTCACTGCCCCATGTAAAATAGATGCATATTGCCAGGAGAGGGTCTAGACCTCGCCCTGCTCATGCAGGTGGTGGTGCTGGCATTCAGCTCCATTGGATTTGTAGGCTGCGTACTTTTTTTGATGAGAGGAAAAGCATTCTTGCCATATGAGCCTTTCCATTCATTCAGATCTACAGAAACATCTCTGCTTAGGGTCCTTTTGCTACAGAGTTAAAAGGATTCAGTGAACTGGCCTCCTTGACTGTGGCCTCACATCCTAAATAAATCCATCTCAGCCACTCCTTGCAGATTTTGGAGGAAATATCTGGATCTATAGACTCAATGTTATATATCTTAGCGTTGTGCCTGTCCACCAGATCTTGGACCTGACCCCAGTGGCAGCTGGTGCCCACTAGACTTGATAGGGCTGCTATAGGGGTGTGGCCAATGAGATCATGGGGGAGTGGCTAAGTTTTCTAAGCATTCCAGTTTTGCGTATAGCACCTAACTAAACTCTAAAGTGTTTTACTTTGGTTCAGAAGGGATTCCGGCTGTCACAGTTGTTTCTTTGATGGGAGAAAAGTTGTGTGGCCTCCAACTGTTCTGGATCCTTCCCTATAGTCCTCCTTTGCAAAGAAGTAGTGGACAGTTAAACACTGCAGTGTTGGTAATGCTTAGCACCTAAGTAGTCCTATGCCTGCTCTCATGAATGTACACGCAGTTCAGTATATCTCCTCAGCAGTGAACAGAAAACTAGATCTCTGCTCATTAAGGAATGCTCCCTCAATCCTCTTTTTTTAAACACACACAGGGAGTTGCTGGAAACTCACACTTAGTAGGCACTGGCTCCACAGAATATAGTGGGATTTTCTTATTTCTAAACAAGATGAAGAGAATTGTGTTAGTAACCAGGAGGGCTTGGAAAATTCATTTTAAAAAAGAACAAAAGAGTTCAAGTTCATCCAAATGCACTTTTAGTTAATAAAAATGTCTGCCTGCCAGCATTTAAAGACACAACAGTGCTGCTCTTTCCCAATGCCAACTCTAAACCATACAAAGAGCTCTAGTGAAAAGTAAAAACAAAAGAAACACACATTTGGGCAACTTGATAATATTTCTTTAAATTAAACCTTATTTCAAATGAGCATCTGTAATTGTAAAAATGTAATGGTTAGGATATTGGGCTAGGACCTAGAAGACCAATTCTATATCCACTTAAATAAACACAGTGAGGCTTCCTTCTAAGTAAAAAGAATAGGATTATTGAGTTACTACAGCTAAATCAGACCTCCTCCTTGATATATTTAGCCATTACATATGTGAGACTATGTGTTACTTCTATGGAGAAAAAATGCAAATATTATGTTCAGGATTATGTTTTCTTTAAGCTATGCCTGGCTTATTCTCTGCTACACAAAAAGAACCTCCCTGACCTGGAGCTGTGTATTTAAGTATAATGGATAATAGTTGTTGCCTAAAGATCTCCAGAGTTCCTTTTTTATTATTAATAAAGCCATCTGTTGGGAATGCTTTTATTTGGATTCCTGCACTGAGCAGGGGGTTGGACTTGATGGCCTTGTAGGCCCCTTCCAACTCTACTATTCTGTGATTCTATGAATCATGTGAACTGTAAGTTCCTATCACTCAGAGAAAAATATATGGCAGACGAGGAAAAACAAGAAGCCAAAATATGTGTGTGTGTGTGTGTGTGTGTGTGTGTGTGTGTGTATATATATATATATATATATATATATATATATATATATATATATGTAGTAGTTTATGTATTTTAATTGTATTTTATGTATTTTTATTTATTTATTTTAATGTTTTTGTGATCTTTATTGTGTACAATTTTATTATGTATGTGTTGGATTTTATTGTAAGCCGCCCTGAGTGCCCTATTATAGGGTAGAAGGGCAGGATAGAAATATTTTAAATAAATAAATATTAGAAAAAAAGAGTCTTTCATGCCATATGGTCAGGTCTGAATACTGTAGCAAGATGTTCCACAAGTTCCTCCAGTATTCCACTGGCATGGGGGCTCAGTCACTCACAAAGTATATTTAAGCCTCTTGGTTTTTATAAAAGCAGGGATTTGCTTAACTCAAAATTCGTTTTCCTTTTAATCAACCAGATTGACACAGGTTCCACCTCCCCACTCAATGTGAAACTGGGGCTGGAAATGTGCAACAACTCCACATATGCCCTGCTAATTGGATTACCAATGCCAGGATATCTGTGTTATCAACTACTCTCCTGCTGTCTTCTCCTCCAGCCCCATCATGAAAGACACAGTCCTGGGTTCAGAAAGAAAAGAAACACCTGGTCTTCTTCAAAGTCCTACTTTTTGTTTTAATTAAAATAATTATAAGACATTCTTGCTCTTATCCCTATGGGGGTTAATTATTTTGTATAAGCCCAAATCAAATTTTTAGATACTTTAAATAAATAAAAATAAATAAAAAAGGCCCAGCCCATTCTTGGGGCATGGCACCAAGAACCTCCTCTCCCTCCCATCCTGACAATAAAAAAATTGTAGTACACGTCCAGCCCCTGAAGAAAACAGATTCTGCCCCACATATCCACTTACAATGCCACCCAAACATGCTGAGGCAGGCAGTTTGTCACCTACCCATGAAGAAACCAGATTCCCCACCCCTCTTATGATGCCACCAAACATTTTTAGTGGTAGTTTGCCACCAAGAATAATCTCCTCTCCCTTCCCAACCCCTTACAATAAATAGGGCCCAGTCCAGCCTTTGAAGAAACCAAACCTGCTTTTCGAGTACAGTAGGGCCCCGCTTTTCGGCGTTCCGTTAATATGGCGCCAGTGGGATGATCAGCTGGAGGGGGGGCTGGAGCTCACCGCACTGCAGCTGATTGCACCGGAGGAGGGGAAGATCGGCTGTAGCTCGCTACAGCCGATCTTCTCCTCTTCTGGCACGATCAGACTCCCGCTCGAGCTGATGGTGCCCGAGGAGAAGATCAGCTGTAGCATGCTACAGCTGATCTTATCCTCCTCAGGGGCAGTCAGACTCGCACACTCCAACTGATCGCACCCGAGGAGGGGAAGATCGGCTGTAGCGAGCTACAGCCAATCTTCTCTTCTGGCATGTTCAGACTCCCGCTCAAGCTGATTGCGCCCGAGGAGGGGAAGATCTGATCTTCTCCTCCTCTTGTCCGATCAGTGGGTTAGGTTCCATACCCCGCGCTACAGCTGATCCACTTTTCAGCGGTTTTCACTTTCCGGCGGGGTTCTGGAATGTAACCTGCCGTATGAGTGGGGCCCTACTGTAGTTTACCATCACTCCTCTCACTGATATGTCTCTATATGTCTGAGGCTGCTCAGAACCAATATATGGTTTCGATATAAGCTATGACTACCAAGTGGGCTGCTCTTGAAGCAGACCAGTCTAGACTCCTCCCAGCTCTAGTGGGTGTGTTAGAGAGGCCTCTTAATAATAGATGGAATAGAAGCCTTCTAAGAGGGCTGACAAGCAGGCCGACCAAGGGGAGGGACCTCTTTGCCATAGCTGTATTTCTAGATTAGGATTGGATGAGTGATGCAGAGAGCTGATTGGCCAGAGAACAATAGATTGGCAGAAATCTTTGCAGAGCTTCTCTGAGTTCAAATAGAAGTATAAATATGTGTGGAACAAGAAAGAGTGTGTGGCTTTGAAATTCTGGGTGGGGTAGGGTAATACAAATTGCTTGACATTCCCATTGGGAGAGCTGTGCCCCAGTAGACCTAGTGGATCAGCCTCCACTGCCTGAACCCAAGGACTCTTCCCAGCTGACCCACACTATGGGTGTGTTCTGTTTTTAAAAGTGATAGAAAGGAGACAGCAACAACTCCTTGTACAGCATCCAAAAGAGTGGCCCAAGATTATGTGAGGAGGCACTGAGGCAGTAGAACCTCATATGTGGGTTAAAACTGACCAAGGGACAGTGTCTATCCTTAATTTTTCACATATGAGATTCCTTGCTGCCAGAATGAACCTGTGTTTAAAATATGGATCAGAATATCCAATGCCTTTTCATTTTTGATATTAAACAAGCCTCTAGAAATATAAATGGTGAGCAAACTTGTTCATCCAGCTTCTCAGCCAATATATCTGGGAATAATGCCTGATAGGCACCTTACTTGTAAATCTCATCTTCAAAAGTTTCAGCAAAAATGCTAGTACACATGTTAATACAGTCAGAAAGTTGCCAGAACATCCTATGCTGTGACAGTACAAATATCATCACTCTCATTAAATTACCCACCAGCTGAATATTGCATACACACACCCGAGTGGGAAACTACCAGCACTGCCTTTTAAGTTGAAGACTTCCTGCTGCAGTGATAACCCCAGTTTAAGGATTTGAATCCAAAAGTGCCCTTGGACACGTGGAAGATGTTTATCCAAAGAACTTGTGTAAGAGCTTGCATGGCAATTGCTTTAGAACCTAAATATTATAGCATTGTGCAAACTCTTGCACAGCCTATTGTGCAAGCATTTGTGGAATAGTATTATTAGTGGCTATTTTCCTTCCATGCTCAGCTCTTTGGATCCAATCCAACCCATAATTACTAATATTATTATTATTATTATTATTATTATACCACTCTGGGCAACTACAAAGCAGCTCAGGGAGCCTCCACAAGCATTTGTAGTCTTTTCATGATACTGTGGCAAAGTAAATATCTGCAACGTGACTTAGATCATGTTCTCTGTTTCCTTAGCCTTTTTAGCATTTGATTATACTATGTCTATTAAAGACGAAGAATGCTTGAAGAATGCTTAGTTCATGAAAGAATAGTAACTATGGAAAATGGAAAGGCAGAACAGTAATGATTGGCTAAAATGATGTCACATACTAGCTGTAGCTTTGATTTTGTTACTAGGTCATTTCTTGGCCATGGCTGAACATCGTGTTCAAGGCAAACAGGCTTTGTCTTCAAGGTTTGTCCTCACAAAGAAAGTGTTAGCTCATTTTGTAGAGGCAGTGGGTGTAGTGGTTAAGGTGTTGGACCTAGGAGACCAGGATTTGCATCCCCACATAGCCATGAAGCTCACTGGGTGACCTTGGGCCAGTCACTGCCTCTCAGCCTCATGAAAACCCTATTCATAGGGTTGCCATAAGTCAGAATCGACTTGAAGGCAGTACATTTACATTTTTATTGAAGATTTAATGCCTTTTTTCACATAAAGAAAAACACATGTGCTCATCCATGGACTGAGATTATAGTTGTTGCCTAGATCCATGATTTGTGTCTGTGGACTGGTAAGGGAAATTGCATCTTATTTGTTGAATAAGAACATAAGAAAAGCCCTGCTGGATCAGGCCAAAGACCCATCTAGTCCAGCATTCTGTTCTTACAGTGGCTAACCAGGCACTCATAGGAGTGCAACTGCACTCTTCTCACTTGTGATTCCCAGCAACTGATATTCAGAGACATACTCCTCCATCAGTGGTGGTAGAACATAGCCATCGTACAAAACTCTGTTTGCTCTTACTCACATTGCTAATTTTAGTAGTTGTTGGTAATGCGCCTTTCAAGATGTGTTGGGTCTTTAGGACTGAGTGGTTCTTCTCATTCTTGACCGCAAAATATCCAGAAGACAATGATGTGTTTATGATAACTCCAGAGACTTTTCCATTAGGCAGAGTGAAATGAATGCCTCAGGCAGCAGTTACTGGGGAAGAGTGGCAGTAGCCCCCCCTGCTTTTCCTAAAGAAATGTCTACCCATTCACAAATACCCTAGGCTATGTATATTCAACCCTGACAAAATAATAATAATTACAACTGTGTAGCAAGAAGACATATTTTAAAGGGATAGGCATTTTGACCATCATAGCCTCTAAAAAGAACCTTATGGCACCTTTACAGCAAACTCTTTCATTGTGGCATAAGCTTATCAAAGGATGAACCCAATGTTTTTGAAATAATGTATGCAACATCCACAGAACAGCTTCTTGTAATCCTAGTCTGGCATAGCCCTGCACAGCCTGGAATGTGGAAGTTATACCTGGAAGAGCCAGGGATACCATGCTGGTCCTACAATTTTCCATGTAAGCTGTATGGTCAGAAACATTTCAGGCCAGGGATGTTGTTGGACTTCCAGCTCCCATCAGCCAGCATGACCAATCATTAGGAATGATGTGAGTTGTAGTACAGTAGCATCTGAAGGACCACAGATTCTCCATCCCTTGAGTAGGTATTCCAGAAAGATATGGGGGTTGTCATAAAAAAAAGTGTCTCTGTGGCTTTCTATGTTAGATAAGGATATATAGAGAGAAATAAACATATCTTCTAGATCAGTGGTTCTCAAACTTTTTCCCCTACACATCGCTTGAAAAT
Organism: Rhineura floridana; assembly: GCF_030035675.1. NCBI lineage: Eukaryota > Metazoa > Chordata > Lepidosauria > Squamata > Rhineuridae > Rhineura > Rhineura floridana. Next base: position 162,661,209 of record NC_084481.1, on the reverse strand, counting down.
AGCTGAGGGTCTTAATGATTTTTTTTTTGCCTGGCAAGTGTCTTGTGCTAGGTCCTGCATGATTTTAAATTGTATTTAAATGGTTTTTTATTTATTATATATTGTATTACATAGAATTCAGATTGTAATACAATAAAACACAATATAAGAAATAAAAGAAGCAATTAAAATACAATTAAAACCAATATGAACATTTAATGTGATGGATGTGCCAGTTTCCTTCTTCCGCCACAAATCCACATACATGCCACGGACCACCTGCATGAAGTTTGTGGACCACTGGTGGTCCACAGAACACAGTTTGGGAGCCCCTGTTCTACTTTATTATACTGGTTTCTAGCCAAGTTCCTGATATGGTTTCAGCCTTTAAGAGCTTTATCCTTTTCCCATGCAAAGTTCCCATGTGGCATTTTCAGTATCATAGTTCTGTCAGTTTCCTTACCTTATTCCCAGAGCTTGGAAAAGTTACTTTTTAAAACTACCATCAGCTCCAGCCAGCATGGCCACTGGATTGGGCTGATGGGAATTGTAGTTCAAAAAAGTAACTTTTCCAAGCTCTGCTTATTCCACAACATTGGGTAGTTAGCGGGTGCAGGTTAACTCAGTGTGATGACATCACATCACGTGATAAGTTTCACTTGATGTTGTGGGGAAGAGGGGGAGAACTAGGCATGAGGATGGCATTTTCAGCCACAGACCCATGCCTCCTGTAACATTTAGTTCTGTGGGGGAGGATCTGCACCTTGATTTTCTGCATCTAGTCTCAACACCCTAATGGCTACACTTCATCTGTCTCTGGTAGAGAAAACACCAAACAGCCCAAATATGTCTTGCAAGCAGCTTTCAGAGTGTAAAATCAGTCTATGCTAACATTTTTGGACAGAAATGGGAAAGATATTGATACATTTTTTTCTCTTCACCAACTCTGATAACTGAAATTGGCACACATAATGAGTAGCAGCAGTTGCTTTCTTATGTGCCAGGTAATTTGGATGGTGCTCAGGAGGTCTCCATGCTAGAGCCAAGGTTTTAGTCTGGAGGAAATGTATCTAGCATCATGGATAGCAATGACAATGTTCTTTTGCTCCAAAGGTGACTTTGTTGTTATAAGGATTGATGTGTCTCATACAATCAATATATTTGTGGAATAAAATTATTTTTGTTGCCTTTTTCTTAAGTGATCGGATAGATGGGGCAATGCCAGAAAGTGAAGTGTCCCTAACGCTTTGAGGCTGGCAGAAAGTGTTCCAGCTGATTAAAGTGCTATGTGTCTTGCAATTGATGCTATCCTTCTTATCAGCAAGCAAATGATGAATAGGACTGTGTAGTTCCATTTTTGAGGCAGCCACAATAGGAATAGAAGAAATGCAATGAACAATACAATACAAATGAGAGTGGGGTATTTCTTATGCTGAAGAAGCACACAAAGATGTACGAGGAATGTTATGACTCTTCCTCTTTCAAAGTCTTCTATATATTCACATTATGAATTGAAATTTTATCCTTTCCTTTTAAGCTATTCAAGATCAGATCCATCTATATAAACTGTTTAGAGGTCGTTACAGGTAAAATGCTTAGAGATCTTTACATTCAAGCAGTATATAATTTTTATTTTATTTTTAAAAAATGACTTATTTTAGTCATATTTTCATGTTTTTTTTTTAAGAACACTTGGTTCTTATAGATATATGAAAGTTGTATATGTATATAGGTACGATATATATTGATTTTTGTTGTAAACTGCTTAGAGATTTCTGGTAAAATATAAATTGGTATACAAGTTGAATAAATAATAATAAAAATGAGAATGGTTACTTCCAAAGGCTAAAATTGTGAAAGACATGTTCAAATGTACCAGGCTTAACATATCATGATAAATAAAACTGATATCATGATTTTTATAGTCTGGGATGTCTGTCTATCTTGTTTGTCTATTTCATACACCACACTTTGTTTCTCAAAAGACACACACAGGGTGGCTAACTGAGCATAATGTTTTGGCAAGTGGGAAAGGTTGTCAGAATTTCTGACATGTACATTTACTGGTAAAATAGTAATAATAACCAGGCCTCCTTGCAGCTGACATGCTGATATCGCTGCTGCTCTTGGACAGGTAAATCGTTTTGGAAGGGGACAGGCAGTTTTGGGGTTCAGGGAGGGGGACTGGATAGAAGGGAAGGGTTTGGGGCTGGGGGAATTGAGGTGAGGTGAGCTAAGCTAGGAATTCTTCTCTGGCCCAGAGAATATTCACTAATAGGCAAAAAACCTTGCGGTTTAAGAACATACCTATAGCCCACAGATATTTCTATCAAACTTTTAAAAGCAGGGAAATTGGGCAGCTATAGTGAATGCACCAGGGGAGCAGGAGACCTGACCACCTCTCTGAGATATTGTACTGCTGCCCTACAAATTCATCAAAATGCAAACACAATTTGAGTTGGTCTTTCACAGTCCAATCCACTTCCTGTGTAGCTTGGAAGAATTTGGTAACATGGGGAAGGAGGGGATTGGAAGGGGATGGGGAGCGGAGGGGGGAAGGAAGGGGGAAGGAACGTGCAAGAGGGAGGGGATAGGAGGGAGGAGGAGAGGAGGGCAGGTTTGATGATTTCCATGTTTTTTTAGTTCAGTGGGATTTACTCCTGCACAATGATGCTTAGGATAGGTGAAACTGACCTGGGGGAGGGGGAGGGCAGGAAGGGGAGGGGAGGAGATTGGGTGGGTGGGCACTAGGCAGAGGGAAAGGAAAGCATTGTGAACAGTATCATTCTTTTTCAGGGTTTTCCCCGCCTTTTATTCTACAGCAGGCACATGTAGCCTCCCACCCAAATTTAAACTAAAGCTGCCCCTGGCCACAGCCACACCAGACCTTTATTTCACTTTAAACAGTCATGGCTTCCCCCAAAGAATCCTGGGAAGTGTAGTTAGTGAAGGGTGCTGAGAGTTGCTAGGAGAGGCCCTGTTCCCCTCACACAGCTTCAGTCAGAGGGGCTGACTGTTTAACCACTCTGGCCACTGGAGCTCTATCAGGGGAATAGGAGTCTCCTCTCAGCACCCTTCAGAAACTACACTTCCCAGGATTCTTTGAGGGAAGCCATGACTGTCTCAGGTGAAATAAAAGTCTGGCATGGGTGTGGCCCCCTGATTAGCCAAGCCAAGCAGCTGGGAGTCTGGCTTTTAGAACACTGACAGTTATTCTTACTCAGCATGCCTGACATTATCATTAAGTTCAAGTTTTGTGTATCGCCATGAAAATTTAGAGGGTTGTTAAGGAAGTATTTCTGAGTTCAGGACTATATGTTTTGTAAGATTTTATTTTGAAATGAGCTTATGAGAAGCATCAGAACGGCATGGGGGTATCTTCGATTTAATATTGCAGAATGCAAAAAATCCATGCTGACTATAGTATACAGCCACTCTTGTGGTTGTATAATTTTAGAGGCTCTTAATTATTGTCTCCTCTTTTAGGCAGGCATCACTAGTACACAAAGCTTACTTATGGGCCTGAGACCAGAGAACTTTGCTGGCATCTCTACACAAATAAAGAAGTGTTGCCAACATTCAATGTTGTTGTATTTGAACTTCATAGTATGTGAAACCACAGCACTGGCATTTTGCATCTTCAGTTTCTTTTCACAAACATGACATTGAAATTTGGAAGGTATGCCCAAACTGAATTTTGTTGTTGTTGAAATTCAACCTTCGTACAATGTGGAATCCTTTATAAACACTTTAATGAACTTTTACATATTGGCAAATATGTTGGCTTTATTAATTTCTGTAGCACTTTTCAGCTTGGAGAAGGTTTTATATTTTGTCTTATTTGTTTTGGTGGCTAAGATGCATACAGACAGCAGCGGTGACCAGGAGCTAGGCTGGCACGGTAGGAAAATGGAGGCCTCCAGTAGAGCTGCTCTGCATTCTGCAGAAAGTTAATCAAGCTGGATTGTGCCCTAGGTTAATTTGGTTTCTAAAGAGGTACAGCTGAAAATATTGAGAAAGATAAGGGATTGAATCAAGAGTGAGGAAACCTTTTTGGGCAGAGAGCCACATTACTACAGTGAAAAGCTGTGTGGGACAGGGTTGTTGTTTTGTTTTAAAGCTGTTGAGGACTGCATTCCAGAGGTGGGTGAAACCAGAGTCAGACCCAAAAGTGTGTGATGCCAGATCCACATACAATATTTTAACACAGGGTGAGATCCATCATTGTGTGTGTGTGCGCGTGCGTGTGCGCGCGCGCACGTGTGCAGCAGGTGCGGCCGCATTTGGAATACTGTGTACAGTTCTGGTCGCCTCATCTCAAAAAGGATATTATAGAGTTGGAAAAGGTTCAGAAGAGGGCAACCAGAATGATCAAGGGGATGGAGCGACTCCCTTACGAGGAAAGGTTGCAGCATTTGGGGCTTTTTAGTTTAGAGAAAAGGCGGGTCAGAGGAGACATATAAAATTATGCATGGCATTGAGAAAGTGGATAGAGAAAAGTTCTTCTCCCTCTCTCATAATACTAGAACTCGTGGACATTCAAAGAAGCTGAATGTTGGAAGATTCAGGACAGACAAAAGGAAGTACTTCTTTACTCAGCGCATAGTCAAACTATGGAATTTGCTCCCACAAGATGCAGTAATGGCCACCAGCTTGGATGGCTTTAAAAAAAGATTAGACCAATTCATGGAGGACAGGGCTATCAATGGCTACTAGCTATGATGGCTGTGCTGTGCCACCCTAGTCAGAGGCAGCATGCTTCTGAAAACCAGTTGCCGGAAGCCTCAGGAGGAGAGAGTGTTCTTGCACTCAGGTCCTGCTTGCAGGCTTCCCCCAGGCACCTGGTTGGCCACTGTGAGAACAAGATGCTGGACTAGATGGGCCACTGGCCTGATCCAGCAGGCTCTTCTTATGTTCTTATGTTCCTGAAGTTCTTCTCCCTACAACCCTCTGTGTACCCTGAAAACGTGCCCTGGAGGGTTCTTGCCTTCCATGAGCTCCAGCCAACATGGCCAATGTTCAGGAATGATGGGAGTTATAGTCCATCCATGTCTGGAGGGCCATGTGTTAGCTACCTCTGCTTTGTAGGTATTGCAATCGAGACTTACATTAAACCAAATGATGGTTCATTATATATTTAAGGTTATCCTCTTGCATCGTCTCATTCCCAACAAAGGTGCAACAGACTAACACAGCTATCCCTCTGGGAAGGAGCAGAGGACTTTTTTCTTAGCATAAATCAACTCGGCATAGTATTTCAATTACAGGAAGTGCAGAAGAACCTTGCATCCAATTGAACACACAGGGATAATATCAGGTGGCAGGTATGTAATTAACTGTATGTAGAGTTTAGTCATTTAAACTTCTCATCCAATGTTTGCAGACAGAACATGCAATCTTTGTTCCTGGGGAAAAATAGCACCTCCAGTAGTGTCATGCTTTCTGACACAACTGCGGATGGAAGGGAAGGCAGAATAGCAGAGAACTGTGCAAGAAATAGCAGTAGGCTGGTTTGTATGTCAGCTGAGGATAGGGAGGGGAATCTGTGAATCACCTTAAAATCGCTAACTGAAAAAAAATGTTTATAACAAACAACGTCATAAGGTAAGGTCACACTCCCTGGAGGGTACTTCTAATTTAATTATGTAGTGTGTCTATCTTGCTCCGGGCAAGAGAATGGCTCAGCTTCCTTTAAGCAGTGCCCAGAATGCTTGTGAGACACCCTATAATTCAATTAGAAGTACCCTCCAGGGAGCATATAATTATATCCTATCAGTGAAACCTAATGACAGCTGCCTCACATCACATGGTGAGCAACTCTATATCGCTGCCCAGAACCTTTCACCGGTAAAGAACTAATCTGCTTAGCACAGATTGAACTTGGTGGTGTGTAGCACTTACCCAAATGTTTCTGAAAGGAGTCCCTGCCAGCGGAATAAACCTGTTAAAGGCACGTCCTTCCTATCCGTTGGGCCTGCATGTCCTGATTCTCAAGCGGCATGAGCTTTCAACATTTCCTTTCTTGCCTTAACTCAAAAAGTCACTCTCGCTACCTTGTTGCCCCCCTTCAAGGGCAAGGATTTCAGACAGGAAATCTTGGGATTTTCTTAAACCTTTTGGTCATCTATGAGCTAGAAGTATTAACCTTTACAATATGTTAGAGGCAGCTATCTGGTAGACCTCCAGATGTTGTTGGATTCTGATTCCCATCAGCCCAAGCTAGCATGGCCAATGGTCATGTAGTCCAACATCATCTGGAGGGCCACATGTATGCTATCCATGTAAATTAATAATATTATCATCACAGTTATCATAGGAATATAGAAAACTGCCTTATTGCGAATCAGTTCATCTAGCCCAGTATTGTGTACATTGTCTACATTGATGGACAGCAGCTCTCCAGGCTTTCAGACACAGGTCTCTCCCAGTCCTACCTGGAGATGCTGGTGATTGATCCTGGGATCTTCTCCATGCACAGCAGATTTCATAGATATGCATAGATATTTTTCCCCATGACAGTTGACCTTTTTATTGTATTTTTAATGGTTTTTATTCTATGGTGGTGGTGGTTTTTAACGTATTGTAAACCACTTTGATGTTTTTACTGAAATAGCAGTGTGGAAATATTTTTTATAAATGAATAAACAAACCAGGAATTAAAATAATCCACAGCTACATTTAGAGGCCTGTCATGCTAGGGCATTGCATTTGGGGCTCATTTAGGCTACCATCGCATGCTTACCTAGGAGTAGGAATGTAAGAATGCATCGATTTCTGTTCCCCTCTGTATTTATCACATGCAGCACTGTTTCTATTCCTATGCAGTTTGCCTTCCAACAACAACTATGTTACTTGTCTTGCTGTCTTCTGTGGCCAAATGTTATGTTATTATGTTATCACTACATTATTCCCTCATCTAGTTGTACGTCTTTGGAAACCAACTGTCTAGTTCACCTTCTACACAATCCAATTTCATCCATGTTCTGCAGGACACCACTATCGTCATCATCATTAAATGTATTTATTAATAAATAACAGAATGGTCTTGCTTTTTGAGGCAGGTAACAACAATAAGCATTACAATCCATTAAACCCATAAACATTATATCTTGTCAAAATACTAATGTACAACATCAGAATTAGCTCACACTAAAAGATCTCTCTGTGTCAAGCCTGGTACACAGGCAGTGTAGTCACGAGGGAGTTTCTTATCAGACCTTCTTTAAATACTGGGAAAAGGATCTTCTCACTAGCCATTGAATATAAAATAAGTCTGTATGCCAATGATATGGTAGTATTTTTAACAAATGTAGAGGAATCATCAGAAAAACTTGGAGGAGAACTCAATCGCTATACCAGAATTTCAGGTTATAAAGTAAATGTTCCCAAAAGAGAAATGCTTCCCTGAAATGTTGAGTCTGAGAGAGTTAAAGTTGGGACGTGGGTGAAAAGTATTAAAGTATGTGAAAATGTGAAGTATCTAGGAATATGTATGACATGAAAATTGGAAGATTTTTATAAGATTAACGTTCATAATCTCCAAAAACAAATCCAAGATCTTAGAAATTTGGACAAGGCAAGTAATTCCTTACTGGGAAGAATATATGTCATAAAAATGCATGTTCTTCCCAGAGTCTTGTTTTTATTTCAAAACATACTGGTAAAAAGGTAAAGGTGTCCCTGCACTTATAGTGCGAGTCGTTTCCGACTCTTAGGGTGACGTCTTGCGACGTTTACTAGGCAGACCGTATTTATGGGGTGGGACTGCCAGTTCCTTCCCCAGCCTTTCTTTACCCCCCAGCGTATGCCGGGTACTCATTTTACCGACCACGGATGGATGGAAGGCTGAGTGGACCTCGACCCCTTTTACCGGAGATTTGACTTCCTCCTTCCTTTGGAATCGAACTTCGGCCGTGAGCAGAGCTTCAGCTGCATTACCGCCGCTTACCACTCTGCGCCACGGAGGACCTAAATCTAAATCAGTAGCGTCAGAATGGCAAAACATAATTGAAAAATTCATATGGAAAGGAAGGAAGGAAACCTCAGATGTCAACAAAAGTAGGAAAAGAAACTCAAAGAGAAGGTGGCTTAGGTATACCTGATATGTGCTGCTACTTTGATGCAATGGGCGTTATATGGTTGATGCAGTAGAATAATATAAGGGGGAGCCACAATAGACCAATAAAAGAATATTCAGTTAAAATTAAGATTAGAAATCTGTTGTGGATAAGAAAAAGGAAAGGAAATTTGTTTATAGAGGCAGGACATACATAATAGATATCTGTCTGGAAATATGGGATCACTACAAACGGTCACTCTCACCTAAAACTTCCCCTCTGGCCTCATTAATTGTTGACAAAAGGTTTAATCTGAAAGGCCAGTTAGGAAACGTTAAGATCTGGAAGAATATGAATTTAGAAACCTTTCAAGATTGGAAAGAGATACAAACAGTAGAACAAGTATGAACCAAATTAAAAAGAGATCACCTACTTTTCAGTTGATTCAAATAAGAATGTTTCTTCATCAGCTGATTAATGATCACATGGTCTGGAGAGAAAAGACTGAATTAGAAAGACTATTAGAAACTGGGACACCTACACTTACTGTGCCAAGTGATGAGGAAAAAACCCAGAGTAAGCCCACCTTGATATATGTTAAAATGGAACAAAGATTTGAATATGGAGATCCCTGAAGATGTGTGGCAGTTTATATTACAAAAAGGGTCCAATTTCTCAATTTCAACGTTACATGAAAAGAACTGCTGGGTATGCCAGGGATCCAAAGAATTTTTTTGCATATGTGATGGGACTGTAGTAAAGCACTAAGTTTTTGGAGAATGGTGGAAGTAATGATTAAAGAAATGTTTTAACATCCAGATAGTTGTAGATACTTTGTTGTTCCTCCTAAATTATGTGCAAAGGTAAGAGAGTGTTGAGAGCCAGTGTGGTGTAGTGGTTAGAGTGTTGGACTACAACCTGAAAGATCAGGGTTCGAATCCCCACACAGTCATGAAGCTCACTGGGTGACCTTGAGCCAGTCACTGCCTCTCAGCCTCAGAGGAAGGCAATGGTAAGCCACCTCTGAATACCGCTTAACTTGAAAACCTTATTGATAGGGTTGCCATATGTCGGGATCGACTTGAAGGCAGTCCATTTCCATTTTCAAGAGAGTGTTGGAAAATGTCAATAACAGATTTTATATATAATGGCAATTGCTAGGACACTCTTTGCAAAAACATGGAAACAAGAGAGAGGCCCAAAGGAATTAGACTTAATTAGGAAAATTTGGGATCAATTAATCAAAAACTGGGGATTTAGTCTGGATTTTGGAATAGAATTGAACCTCAGGAAAATATTACTGTTAGCAGTGTTGTCAGAAATGTTAGATGTAGATGTAGATATGGTAGTTCTGCTTTACAGCACAATTTGTTGAAGTTGGAAACAGGAGAAATTTACTAAACTTTAAAAATATAAATAGGTAATTGAAGACAATGTGGAAGATGTGTTGTATTATTGGAACAGATTTCTTGTCAGTTATTATATTTTACATTTCACTTTTATTTGTACATTTTAATTTAAAAAAAATCTAATAAATACATACACATGTATACAACAGCACCTTGATCGGTGGCCAGAAGAAACCAAAGAGTCACTGCAGATGCTGAATATTGTTGTGATGTTCTCCCAGTGGCCTGCCCTATCGGAAGAAGGGCCACTACTTTCTGCACCAGAGGAGACCTTCAGACTCTCATCAAGGGAAGCCCCACATAGAATACATTACGGTAGTCTACTAATAAGGTTACAAAGGCATGAATGAGATTTGCTAGGTCTGTACCAGGCAAAAATGTTGGAACCTCCTTGCTGGATTGGGTTGACAGAAAAAGCTCCCAGCCTCTCTCACAACCTAAAGCAGACCATTTCATTGGTTATGTTTTTAGCACATACCCATATGGTACATTCTAAAAACAGAATGTTTCTTATTACCAACACAGTTGTTTTTAAAGCACACATTTGATGTACGATAGAGTTTCCAAATGACTGCAGCTCTTTATAGCATGTTTCCATATGGGAAATCATTTGTTTTTTTCCCCAGACAGTGTGTGAAATGGCCCAAAGTAAGCCCCTTAAGATGTGTTAATCTCTTCAGTATGCATTAGATTGAATCATGTATTCCTTTGTCTACAGTCATTTTCAATTTTTTCCCTTCCCAGCATGTCTCAAATGCCTATTATCCTGTGGAGGCATTGCTCTGATAACTATGAATACAGTGTTTGCACTTTCATCTTTTGCAATTCTTGCCCAGCTAAAAAGATATCATAGGAATGAATGTAGCTGCCAACAGTTTGTAATGAATATGCTACCATTGCTGGCACTTAGTCCCCAAATACAGGATATGCCTTAAATCATTTAACTCTGACGCAGGTGGATGCCATCTGAATGTTAATTTTATTAAAAAGCAATTCAAAAGATAATGGAGACGGTTTTAACGAAAAGGATGAGCAACTGCTGTGTGTGGAAACCCTATTCCATTCTGGAAGGGAGAATTCTGAATGAAGGGACCTTGAAGGTGACAGATCTGAAGTTCAGTGCAAAGCTTAATCAGGGACTGAGCCACTTGAAAAGGGAGAAAAGCAAGCAGGTACAGGCAAAATAGCTTTTGAGGATGAGTACTTCTCAAATCACCTGCCAGCAAGGCTATTTAAGCAAAACATCTAGACCAGGGATGAGGAACATGTAGCCCTTCAGATGTTGTTGGATTCCCAACTCCCATCAGCCCCAGCCAGCATTGCCAACAGGGATGATAGGAGTGGTAGTCCAGCAACAGCTGGAGGGCCACAGGTTCTTCATCCTCAAGCTAGACATTCACAGGTATTATATAGCCACAAGAGCGGCTGTATACTATAGTCAGCATGGAGTTTTCCCATTCCACAATGTTAAATTGAAAATACCCCCATGCCATTCTGATGCTTCCCATAAGCTCATTTCAAAACAAAACCTTACATTCACTGTAGCTGCCCAATTTCCCTGCTTTTTAAAGTTTGATAGAAATATCTGTTGGCTATAGGTACATTCTTAAACCGCAAGGTTTTTTGCCTCTTAGTGAATATCTCTAAACAAAGTGAATAAAGAGTATTAAAAGTCAGGAAATCTGTGTTAATAAAGAGATAATTTATAAGAATTACTCACTTTTCTGAGTGGAGCAATAAAATACTCACTGTTGTCATCTGTTGACTTGATGTTTCATTTTCCTGACATCAGCTTAGAGGAGTCTCCAACTAAGTCACAGCCAGGTCAGTTGTAGGCAAATGTTTCTAGATAAAATGTTAATATAAGGATGTACACATGTGCACTCTTCTTATTGAAACTCCTTTTTGCTTCCCACAAAACTGCTTAAGGAAATGTATCTCATACAGAAACCTCCAATGTCACCTTGGCATTTCACCTGAGGTGCAATTCTGTTGCAACTCTTGTCTGGCCCTTATCAACTTACCCATCCATTATGTGGAAACTTGCTGCACTTGCACTGGATTCCCCATAAAATGTGCACTGCTGGCATGGGGCAGATGTCACATAGAGCATAGCTTGAATAATAATCTGCAAATGTTCTCTGTAAATTCCTGGATGTGTCAGATTCCCCTGAGAAAATGTTCTAGTCTTACTGAAATGCTTTTTACTTCCCTGGAAATTCCTTGGAAATTTCATTCTAGTAGGAACCTCCCAATTCTCTTTGAAATGTCTCTTTAGTTGAAAGTAATAATTACCAGCAAATAATTGCCGGGAGGGGACTAGCAATCCCCACACTCACAAAGGAATCTGGGAATGGGGGCTTCACATGTACCACAGGGCACCTCTGAACCTTTGTCTTGCAAGGCTCAAAGGGGCTTTCTTAAGGCCCTCCCCTTCCTTTCACACAAACCCACCAGTCTACACTCACAAGTAGAAGCCCTGACTCATGCCACACTTCCCTCTCAGCCTAGTTCGATGTTACACTGAAGCATGTGCATCATGTTTGCATATCTGGAGTCATTTCCAAAGTTCCTATTTAGAAACCTGTATTTCTCTCCACATGGTGAGATGTATGAGCAATACATGGTCTAGAGCACACACATTTCACACTTTGGAGATGTATGCGTGTGAGTTCCAGCTTCATATATTACTGAGAAAGTGTAGGTTGCCTGTGTTTCAGATAGGGTTGCCAGGTTCATGGCCTGAGACTGATCCTGTATCTTTAGGAGAAGAGAAAGTCAGCCAAGTGCGGGCCTGGCAACCAAGAGGTCTTCTGTATCTTTAAAAGTTGTGCAGGGGGAAGAGAGAATTCCACCTTGTGGTTTTTCTCATTACACTGTTGCAAGAACACCTGCACTTGGCTGACTTTCTCTTCTCCTAAAGATACAGGATCAGTCTCAGGCCTTGAACCTGGCAACCCTAGTTGGCATTGAAGGACAGCAGGGCTCTCATGCCTTTAACAGCTATGTGGCAGGCAGATATTAAATAGAGGAAGCATTTTCTAGTATGGAACTACAATTATGGGGAAAGCTTCACCCGTTGATGGTCAGTCTGTTGGACATCTTATTATTTGTTTGTGACCTTGATTTATATTTAGGTGCTCCTGTCCCCTCATCTGCAAAAGAGGGCACACATTTGCCTAGGCTATAACATAAAGTGTATGCAAATTTGTGTCATCTTCTGTGAGTGCAGCAGGGAGCCCAATCCTCATACAGTATACTGGCCTCAGAAAATCTTGTGGGCACCCCGTGCACTTCTTCAGTATTTATTTTCATGTTTCTATTTCACCTTTCCTTTGGGAGGGGGGCTGGGCAAAAACACAAACTGATGAAAGAGGGCCTTGTTATTTTCATTTTCATCTTACAGGTTCTGCATGGGGGGGAGTAGCTGAGTGATGGATGATCACTACAGATAATAATCTGCCTTTTGCCTGCAGGAGTGTGGTGTCAATATGAGAATGAGCTCTATTAATATGGTGGTTGCAGATAATATAAGTGTATCTATTTGTCTGTGTAAAAGCCAGTTCCCAAATTAAAGGAACTCTAATATCAAACTTAAATGTGACTAAGGGCCAAGCTATATTTTATGTAGGGAGGCCTGTGATAGATCTACCAGCTTTTTAAAGAACCTAAATCTATATGTGGTATGTGCGCTAATTTTGTGCTGTCGGCTTTTAACCCTTTTCTTTGCACCATTTCCTTGCAGTTGAGTGTCTAGATGATGCATGTGCACTGGTGTCTACAGTCTCAGGCATAGTTAGGCAAAAACTGTCTTCTTCCCTAGACGTTGGTGTACCAGAGGCATGGGGTAGATTTAACACCCCACCCAACTGGTGTCCCAAGTAAGCGTAAGTGAATGTCTATAATTTATCCACGTGGAACAATTGGAGGCAGTGTTACAGTGGAGGAACAAAACTTACCCATCAACCCTAACAGCAAGGGCCCAAGCTTAATAGACTTAAGAGGCTAAATAGGGAGCTGTGTACAAACCCTCCTTCCGCCTGCATCCTGTCTGTCATAATTATGGGCATTTGTCTATTTAGATAAATAGCAAACTTGTTAGCACTTGTTATAGGAGTCCTGCGTGGCTAACTTATTGAAACAGCCGTAGTCCACTCTTAATGACAGAAGGTAAATGAGCTTTGAAAAATTGGTTTGGGGATGAAAATTTGGAGGTGTTTGATTTAAAAATGAGTTGTGTTCAGCCATCTAGCTTGTGTTGACAGCTGTGACCCTTTTGGTCCGTATTGTTTCAATGCTTCTGCACAACCACATGTTTTAAAAAGCAGGACAGATCAGTTCAGGGTCAGTGCCAATGATTCCCCAGTGAATTCAGGCTGTTGACCATCTACACCTTTCCTGAAAGCAAAGATCTTTGAAAATTGTAGAGCAGCTACCTCTTAGCACCTTGCATTGGGGCTCATACTTTTTGAGGAAATGAGGCAGATCTAAATGTCAGTGATTGCTTCAAGGCTGCTTCAGGGATGTGGTTTCTTAACAGCATTCTGCCGTTTAAAGCCTCAACCTCAACCTACCCTCTCTGCAGCTGTGGAATTATTTAGTATTTATCCATTTCCCTATCTCCTCTCTTTTCCATGAAGGATATGCCTTTCTCTCAATATTCCTCTCTTATGGACAAACATGTATACACAAAAAAAGTGATAATGCATTTCCTTTATTTCTCCTCTAAATATGATTTTGCATCTGACAGTGCACCATCTCCTGTTTGAAAAAAATCTGTTCTGCAAGGCATGCATGGCTATTTTTGAGAATTTATGTGTATGCTGTCAGACCTTCTGGATTGGTAGTTTTGAAAAGTCAAGTCCTCTAGCCTCCCCCTATTCAGGATTGACTCGTAATTGGTAGGTTCTTAGATTGTGAGGCAGATGCATGATGCGTCCCCCCTTTAGCAAAGGGAATAAGACAGCTAACAATGGTTTATGGGTGAAAACAGGCCGCAACTTTATTGATTAAAGCAAGTAAGTGAGGTTGGCATGGCAGTAGGGCAAGGATCTGCTTCCATTCTGGCAGTCCATGCTGAGGGAATGCTGAGTTGCCCAACAAGCAGTTGGGAAGATCCTTAGGTTTCAGACCTAGCCATGGATATTATATGCAGGTTCTACCAAACTTTTTTACCCACTCGAAGGATGCTTTGTCTCCCTGCAAGATATCTGTTTCTTTATAAAAATTATGTGGATTATATATTCAGATGCTAGTTTCATTCATACCTGTTGAATTACTTTTAATGGGCTGTTGTGCATTTGATTATACATTTGAATGTGCATCACCATTCGCGTTCTACCTAGTATGCATGACTAAAGCAGATAAGGGAGCTTTGGCCCAATCGCCTTGGCAATGAGGATAGATTTCCTTTCCCCAACCCATCTCTGCCCCCTCCAGCCACTTGCAAATGTTTTACACCCTTTCAAAAAGGTGTATAAAAAAATCACAGGGGGGGAAGGGATGGATTTAACAGGGGGCAGTATGTAAAACGTTCATTTTTTTCACTAACAAGATTGTTTTAGTGAAAGGTTATCACCTTGCCCTTTTGTCTCTCCTAGTATACCTATTTTTAATGAACAATTCTCCTTAATATTTTTAGATGTTATTTCTACTAATATATGCATTTATGCACACTTGCTCCAGTATATGTAGTTTTGTACACATTATTTGGTTGAAGAACTACATTGCAAAATGTGGACAAGTGAGAATTTTAAAGGATGGCTATATTTCAGCTTGCATATTATTTGAGGAACCACAAATTAGGTAGATTCACCTTTAAATATGAACTGAATCCAATTTTCCCCACCCTTACCTGGATGAAGGTAGCCTGAGTGCAGTAATCTATACCCTGTTAACTTATTATTTAAGTTAGTGTACAGTGTCATACATGGGGCTACCTTTGAAGATGGTCCAGAATTTGCAGTATGGCTGCAAGAGTGCTAACAGGGACTGGATGCTATAAGCATATTACTCCAGGACTTTGCCATCTTCAGTGGTTCCCAGTACATTTCCAGGCCCAATTCAGAATGCTGGTTTTGACCTTGAAAGCCCTTCACAGCTTAGGAATCCTGTATCTGAAGAACCATGTCTTCCTTCCCATGCCTGGTACACATCAACAGAGTCCATTCTCTGTGTGCCCCCACAAGCTGAGATAAGGCTGGGATGGGAGCTCACAAAAGAAAGGGCCTTTTCAGCAGTGGCCCCTTCCTTATAGACTGCCTTCCCCAGAGTCATTTTGTCAGTATTGGAGTTATTGGAGTTGATATTTCCATCCTTGGCACCTTCTTTTATTTTGCTAGTTGTTTGCAGAGTGAAACAGGGAGCATGGGGATGAACAATGAACTTGGGACGACCTAAATGGGAATAAAGGGAAGCAGATGCAAGTCAAATCTTCTGAGTGCTGAGAGCTTGAGATGTGACATGACAACTTAGGTCTGAAGTCCCACTTGACCACTTCACCGACAAAGGTCTGGCAGCAGCTACTCTGATTTTGATTACTGTCACTGCAGAAACAGAAAGGCAGAGATGGGATGTGACTATTGATTGGCAATCGATAGGGAACAAAGCTCTTTCATCAGACATGTGGCAGTGCAGTATATTCACCTGCCAGTAGAAATCTCCAATTCCCTGTAGTGCTGGCATGGGTATTGTCTTGACTGCATGTTATGCCCTCTAACTTATGCCAGAGGTGCTGAAGCATAAAACTGATCCTGTCAGTCTTGCCCTCTTTACAGAATAGAATTTGTAAGAGAGAACTATTCTTCTTTAAGCTTTTTGCCTTCAAATATGCTTAGAAACAAGGCCAGAGACAGCAATCAGAAATGGTATGGAAATGTATGTTACTGTGACAATGCACCCCTTGGTGCAGCAATCACTCTGGTCTTGCTGCCTAGTCTTGGTGCCTACCTAGCCTTACAGCCATGCTAGCTCTATGGTAGAAAGGCCCCTGGCAAAATGCCTTGTGGTCAACTCCCCCACCCTAAACCGCTGCCACCTGCTTGCTCCTCTCGTCATAGGATTATTTGGTGGGAGGAGCTAAGTTCCCACAACCTCCAGGGGCACTGTATATATATATATAGGGAGTGATACTAAAGGGACTACAAAGGTAAAATTTAATGTAGAAGGCATAAAATCAGTGTCAGGCTCTACCTTCAGTCCCTCCCAAAGGCTCTCCAGAACGAGATCGTTTTCAGAAGTCTCCGGAAAACCAACAGGAAGAGAGCAGAGTGGACTTCTTGGGGTAGGGTATTCCAAAGCTTGGGGGCCACAGCTGAAAAAGTTCTCTCCCGTGTGCCTGTCAGTCTAACATCATTTATTCCAGGCACGCAGAGGAGACCGGAGGCAGATGATCTTAAATCCTGGGCAGGTACATATGGGTGTAAGCGGTCCCTCAGGTATATTTGTCCAAGGCTGTTTAGAGCTTTAAAGGTCAGGACCAGCACTTTGAATTGAGCCCAGAAACAAATTGGAAGCCAGTGGAGTTGATATGCTACCTGCGCCGTGCTCCAGTTAACATTCTGGCTGCTGCATTTTGAACCAACTGCAATTTCCAAACCGTTTTCAAAGGCAGCCCCACATAGAGTGTGTTACAGTAATCAAGCCTCGATGTCACCAATGCATGTGTCACTGTAGCAAGTCAACTGCCTCCAGGAAAGGACGCAGCTGGTAGACCAATTTGAGTTGGCCAAAAGCACTCCTGGCTACTGCAGCCACCTGATATTCAAGCAGCAGGGCAGGATACAGGAGGACTCCCAAACCGTGGACCTGCTCCTTCAAGGGGAGTGTAACCCCATCCAGAACAGGTTGCAACCCCGTCCCTGGTGCAGTTTTTCCCTTGACCAGCAGTACTTCCGTCTTGTCTGGATTAAGTTTCAGTTTGTTAATCCTCATCCAGCCCTTCACAGCCTCTAGACATAGGTTTAGGATGAGCACTCCTTCCCTGCAATCAGGTGGTAGGGAGAGATAAAGCTGAGTGTTATCAGCATATTGATGACATTGTACTCCAAATCTCCTGATGACCTCTCCCAGCGGTTTCATATAAATGTTAAAGATCATATATATATAGGGAGTGATACTAAAGGGACTACAAAGGTAAAATTTAATGTAGAAGGCATAAAATCAGTGTCACTACGGTCTACTACGAAGGCCCTTCTCCGGGTCCTGACCCATAGGGAGGCCCGGAGGGTAGTAACAAGATCTAGGGCCTTCTCAGTGGTGGCCCCCGAATTGTGGAATAGTCTCCCTGAGGAGGTACGCCTGGCGCCGACACTATTATCTTTTCGGCGCCAGGTTAAAACCTTTCTCTTCTCTGAGGCATTTTAATATAAGTTATTTATGTAAATGTTGTAATTGGTATTTTAGATGATGTACTTTTATATTTGTTATATTGATCTTGTAATTTTATTATTGTATATGTTTCTATGTTTGCCGCCCAGAGAGCTGTTTGCTAGTCGGGCGGGATATAAGCTGAATAAAATAAATAAATAAATATCATGGGAGACAGAATGGAACCTTGCGGTACCCCACAGGCCAACAGCCAGGGGGTCGAGCAGTAGTCTCCCAGCACTACTTTTTGGGTCTTTTCTGTCAGGTAGGACCGGAGCCACCGTAAAACAGTGCCTCCCAATCCCATCCCAGCTAGATGGCCCAGAAGGATACCATGGTCGATCGTATCGAAGGCCACCGAGAGGTCCAGCAGCACCAACAGGGATGCACTGCCCCTGTCTGATTCCTGGCGTAGGTCATCAAGCAGAGTGACCAAGGCAGTCTCTGTCCCATGACCAGGCCGGAAGCCTGATTGAAAAGGGTCTAGATAGTCCGATTCATCCAGGAAAACTTGGAGCTGAGCAGCCACTACCCTCTCAATCACCTTGCCCAGAAAGGGGAGATTAGAGACTGGCCGGAAGTTGTTAAGATCCGCAGGGTCTACCAAAGGTCTTATCACAGCCTCTTTCAACAGTGTTGGCATAGAACCTTCCCTTAAGGAGATGTTAAATAAATATGCCAACCAGTCAGCCACTCCCCCTCTGGCAGATTTGATTAACCAGGATGGGCAAGGGTCAAGGGAACAAGTAGTGGCCCTTGATTCTCCCAGAATCCTGTCCACATCCTCAGGCTTTACAGGCTGAAAAGTATCCATAGAAAAATGACCAGAGGAAGCTTTGGGGACATCTGGCACAACTGTAGTTAATGAGGAGTCCAAGGGTGCTTTCACACTGCACTTTATTCCGTTATTCTGACGATTTCTTACCTGGTAATTTGCACATTATATTTGAGCTTTCACACAACATACCAGGCAGCTCCGGAATTCTGGTGGAATGTAGTGCAAGTGTAGCGCTAATTTTCTCAATAAATGATACCAGAAATAATCCGTTAGCAAGGCTGGGAACCCGGAAGATCGTGGGAGTGTTTCGCTAGCTGCTGCCGCTCATGTGACAGGCATCCCACCATGCAGTGCGTTCCCACCCTTTAGTCATGCAGGTTGATTTTTTTTTGTTTTTTGCCTGACGAACATTGTACCGGTATTCCGGCATTGGCGCAGATAGGAGCAGCATTTCCCACACACACCACAGTCTTGATACAACTAAAACAATTTAAAAAGTCAGATCCTAAAGGGAGGGGGCTTGCATGGCGACGGGACAAGATCTTAGACCTCCTACACAGTGGGGAATAGTGCTCATGGGTGAGGGACGAAAACAAGCTGTGTGAAAGACAGTTGCGTGAAATGCCGGTATATCAGCTGAAAAAGTACTGTTCCTTATCGCAAGAGGTACTGCAGCGTGAAAGGGATTTTAGAAATCAGGACAGAAGCACTACCTTTTTAATCCATTAAACTAGCGCTATTAGCCCCATGTGTGAAAGCAGCCCAAGTCAGTCCGAATTCAAGCAATTTTATCTGCAAAGTGCCTCGCAAACATGTCACAGCGAGCAACTGAGGGCTCAGAATCTAATGTAGGGCCAGAGCCCAAAAGACCCCAGACCACCCAGAAAAACATCGCTGGACGACTGTGTGACGCCCTTCCCTGGCTCTCCCTGTCAGGTTCCTACCTGCGCGTAGCTACTGCCTGTCACTAGGCACCACCAGGGACTCCACCAGTCCGGACTGTCCTTTTTTATTGTTTCTCTCCCCGCTCTAGCACAGATCTCAACAGATCCCCCTGCTAGGCAACCACCAGTCACGTCCTAATACTAGTATTCCCAGAGACTCTGAATACTGGTATTGTTATTCTCTTCACCGCTGCCACCATTTGTTACAGTTCCCCTTCAGCCTTGGTCATTACCTTACCCTCCCTTCTGGTCTGTGAAACCCCAGCCAAGGATCAGGCCTTTGGTAAACCAAATTAAGTATTTATTACAGATAACAAAGCTAACAAGATTAACAAGATTTCTTCTTAAGGCACATAAGCATATGGTTTTACTCAATACTAATCCGAACTCCACCCCCCTCCTTCTCCACTCTCTCCTGGCAAACAACTCTCTAAACCCCACCAAGCAACCCACTCAGTTCACCTCATCCACCACCACCACCTCCCAGATTCCACTGTCTCTCTTTCTTTTATACGTTCAGCCATTTTAAACACTCAGCCAATCATCTAGCATTCTACTGCCCATTCACTCCCCCTCCTCTTTCACTCCACTTACCATGTATCTTCTAAACAACCAACACTTACCATATATACATTAATATAG
The DNA here is from genome assembly GCF_030035675.1 of Rhineura floridana. Classification (NCBI taxonomy): domain Eukaryota; kingdom Metazoa; phylum Chordata; class Lepidosauria; order Squamata; family Rhineuridae; genus Rhineura; species Rhineura floridana. Next base: position 162,641,033 of record NC_084481.1, on the reverse strand, counting down.
GAACATCACATTTCCCCCCCCTTAAAACAACGGCAGAGTATTATTCCTGTTCCAGGATTTATACGTCGCGTTAACAAATAAAAGTCTCTATGGGGAAAATGTCTTTCTTTGTTCCTCCGTCTGGTCACGTCACTGCAGTCCCAGCCACTTGCCTGGAAAGTCCATCGGCCAGTACATTGTCCTTGCCTTTTATGAACTGGAAGTCCACTTGATAGTCCTGTAGGGCCCAGGACCACCTCTGCAGCATAGTGTTATGGTTTTGCATAGTCTGCAACCATAACAAGGCCCGATGATCCGTAGTCACTGTGAATCTTCGTCCCCACACGTATGGGCGCAACTTGTTCAGTCCCCACACGACCGCTAGGCACTCCTTCTGGACCGACGAATAGTTTTTCTCCCTCGGCGTCAGCTTGCGACTCAGGTACGCCACTGGATGTCTGGTGCCTTCTCTCTCCTGTAGCAAGACGACTCCCAGTGCCAGGTCCGACGCATCTGTAGCCACGATGAATGGTTTCTCATAGTCTGGTGCTATTAATATGGGTCCTTGGCACAAGGCTTGCTTCAGTAGATCAAAAGCCTTCTGACATTCATCTGTCCATACCACACGCTCAGAACACTTCTTCTTTGTTAATTCATGCAAGGGGATAGGCCACAATTGCACTGCCTCTACCTTGCTCCATAAGGGGGTGACTTTCCCACTCCCCACCCCATGTCCTACACAGATTACTTCACTCACAACTTTCCCATTCACACAGCATGGTACAGATCTGACTGGGGCATGCTCTCCAGTATCAATGGAATGTCTGGCTATACTGGTTCGGCCAGGTTTATTGCCAAAGAGATTCCCATAGTTTTTCAAAACTCTCAGAATCTCTTCTGACCATTCCACTTGATCTACCCCTCCTTTGTCTTTGCTTTCCTGTACCAAATCCGGAAGTTCAGGCCCACTTCCCTCAGGGAATAAGGTAACTTGCAACACCTGTGCATCCCTGGTATGGTAAGGCTTTAACATGAACCACTTTGCTTTTGTTTAATTGGTCTGTGGTGATTACATACGTCACTGTGTCAAGCCTTTCTCTGATGGTATATGGTCCTTCCCAGTTAGCCTGTAATTTGTCATGTTTCCTGGGTATGAACGCCATAACCATATCTCCCACATCATACACATGTTCCCTGGCTGTTCTGTCATACCAGTAACTTTGCTTCTCCTGTGCTTGATTCAAATTCTTTTTCACCACCTCCATCATTGATGTTAATTTATTGCGGAATTCCAATACAAAATCTACTACAGATGTTTTGTACTCTCCCAGGGTTCCTTCCCATGAATTTTTTAATAGTTCCAAAGGTCCCCTCACTTTTCTAGTGAGCATGAGTTCAAAAGGTGAGAAGCCTGTTGACTCCTGAGGGACTTCTCTGTATGCAAATAAGAAGCATCCCAACCGTTCATCCCAGTCTTGTGGGTGATCTTGAACATAGCTTCTGATCATGCCCTTCAAAACGCCATTGAATCTCTCTGTTAACCCATTAGTGGCGGGATGGTAAGTAGTGGTCTTTAGATGTTTTAGACCACAACATTTCCACATACATTGCATCACTTCTCCCATGAATACACTGCCTTGATCCGTCAGCACTTCATGAGGGAAACCCAGCCTCATAAAGATTTTTAATAAAGCCTCTGCCACTACAGGGGCTTCTACAGATCTTAGTGCTTCTGCGTCTGGGTACCTGGTGGCAAAATCCACCCCCACCACTAGATATTTCTTGCCATGCCTTGTGGGTTTGGAAAAAGGGCCCACCAAATCTATTCCCACTCTATAAAAGGGTTGTCCAATTATAGGAAGGGACTTTAAGGGTGCCTTGGTCTTTACTCCACTCTTTCCCACCTTTTGGCATATTCCACAAGATAATGTTGTTTTACATCCTTGGAGATATTTGGCCAATAATAATGTGCATCCAATCTCCTCTTGGTCTTTTTTATTCCCAGATGTCCTGCACATGGGACATCGTGGGCTACCTCTAGCAATCTGGTTCTGTATTTGCTAGGTACTATCAATTGCTTCACTGGTTCACATTCATCCTTTCTCTCAGCGGGCATCCACAGTCTATATAAAATCCCATTCTCACACACAACTTGATTCCTCAGTTTGTCAGTGAAAGGAATCTGTTGGGTCAGAGCTTGTTCCTTTATCTGCTTCAAACTTATATCTTTATGCAGCTCTTCCCTGAATTGCTCTGCTTCTTTCTTATCAGAGACCACTTGATACAGTTTGTCTCCTTCAGCAGGCCTGCTAGTGGTTGCTATGGTGACCTGAGGCTGGTTAACAGATTCCACCCTGTTTGTTTCAGCCCCCCTTAATATGGCTTCTTTTTCTCTGCCAAGTTGCTGTCTGGTCACTACATATATCTTTCCTTGGGCTCCCATTACATCTCTTCCCAGTATTACTGGTTCTTGTTGCTGGGCATTAATGCCTACTTTATATCGGCCCTCTCAGCCTCTCCAAGTCATTTCCACCAGGGCCACAGGCAAACTTTCTGGTTGACCCCTCACTCCTTGGATAGTCACAGTTTCCTGAGGTAATATTACCTCAGATTTTATTAAATCTGGCCTCAGTAATGTCTGAGCGGCACCAGTATCAAGCAATGCCCAATAATTTGCCCCTTGTACACTCACTTCCTCTCTCAGACTTGAATCAAGGTCTGTTACTTCTGTCCAGTTTATCTGGCAGAACTGAACCTTTTTCGCTGTTTCTAAAGCCTTGGGCTCTGTTTTCACTGCCCTTGTCTGAGCAGGATTACTAATGGGGTTGGCAACCTCACATTGAAAACATAGGTGCCCCGGTCTACCACATTTGTAGCATAATTTCTCCTCACTTTTAGGGTACACAGATCCACTCTGGGGTGTCCTGTGCCCTTCAGATTTTAATGGAGGACTCACTCGCTGTGGTACCACATCCCTTCTGCCAGCATTATATGGTCTGGGTTTAAAATCTCTTGATGTTTTCCCCACCCAGCCAGTTCTGTTGGAGGCAAAGTGATCCGCCATCTCTGCGGCCTCCTGCACCGATGTAGGGGAACGGTCTTTGACCAGGAGCCTTATTTCTGGTGGTAACTGATGGTATAATTGATCCAATATCATGAGGTTTTTCACCTCCTCCACAGACTGAGCTTTTGCACTTGTCAGCCATTTCCCAAATATGTCTATCAGTTTTGCCCCCAGCTCCATGAAAGACGTCCCTGTCTGTATCTGGCAGTTTCTGAAAAGCTTTCTAAAATAATCAGGCCCCAGTCTGAATCTTTTAAACACTGCTTCTTTGAATTCAGCATAGTTGACGGGCCTGTCTGAGGGGAAATATTGGTATACCTCAGCCAATTCCCCTTTAATCAGGTTTGATAAATACTGCATGTATTTATCTTCAGGTAGCCCCCACAACTAAGCTGCTTTTTCAAAGGTGCTGAGGTAAATTTGAGGATCTTGACCAGGCTCATAGACAGCAAAGTCCTTTGGAGTAATTTTTATTTTTGCTCCATCTCTGTCCTTTCTTGTTTCATCAGAATGAAACTTCTCTCTTTCAAATTTTAACTTTTCTACTTGTAATTCGGCATCCACTGCTCATTGCTTCTCCCTCTCGTCAAACCCCATTCTCATTCTCTCAGTTTCCATCTTCAACTTCTCAGTTTCCAACTCCCTCTGCTTGTCTTTTTCCTCAGCCTCCCATCTCAACTTCTCTCTCAAGTACTCTATATAAGCGGGATTGCTTAAGTATCCTTCTGGGGTCTCTTCTCTGACAGGTTGTTTTTGCTGGGCAGTTGCAAATCCTATAAGTGCTACCCTCAATTCATCTACCACTTTACCCTCGTGAGGTAAATTGAATGTTATGCACTTCTCCACCAGCTCCTCTCTTTTCATTTTTATGTATTCAGCCATGGTGTTTGAGTTCACTCACTCTTTGCCACACACTCTTTGCCAGTCACTCTCACAAGAAATCTTGTTTTGTTATTTCTGTTTGCCACACCACTGTTCTGGATTCTCTAGTATTCATATCTGGATTCTCTGTTGTTCGTATCCCACCGCTACTGACACCACCTGTGATGTAGTCTCCTTTGTCACCACATGTCTTTGGGACTCTCTTTGGTTCGTATCCCACCACTACCACCACCTGTGACGCCCTTCCCTGGCTCTCCCTGTCAGGTTCCTACCTGCGCGTGGCTACTGCCTGTCACTAGGCACCACCAGGGACTCCACCAGTCCGGACTGTCCTTTTCTATTGTTTCTCTCCCCGCTCTAGCACAGATCTCAACAGATCCCCCTGCTAGGCAACCACCAGTCACGTCCTAATACTAGTATTCCCAGAGACTCTGAATACTGGTATTGTTATTCTCTTCACCGCTGCCACCATTTGTTACAGTTCCCCTTCAGCCTTGGTCATTACCTTACCCTCCCTTCCGGTCTGTGAAACCCCAGCCAAGGATCAGGCCTTTGGTAAACCAAATTAAGTATTTATTAAAGATAACAAAGATAACAAGATTAACAAGATTTCTTCTTAAGGCACATAAGCATATGGTTTTACTCAATACTAATCCGAACTCCACCCCCCTCCTTCTCCACTCTCTCCTGGCAAACAACTCTCTAAACCCACCAAGCAACCCACTCAGTTCACCTCATCCACCACCACCACCTCCCAGATTCCACTGTCTCTCTTTCTTTTATACGTTCAGCCATTTTAAACACTCAGCCAATCATCTAGCATTCTACTGCCCATTCACTCCCCCTCCTCTTTCACTCCACTTACCATGTATCTTCTAAACAACCAACACTTACCATATATACATTAATATAGGAACATCACAGACTGCCATCACCGCCACATGATAGGCTTGAAAATGAGCTCCAGCCTGGGTCCGATCGGATGTCATCACTTTCCCTACACTTTCCCTATTTTAGAGCATTAGAGAATTGTAGAGGTGAAGAAGTCCAATGATGCTTCATATATCATTCTCATGTGTGTGTGAGAGAGAGACAGAGAGAGACGGATATACCAAGTTTCTGCTTGAGAACATTTTCAGGGCAAAATTTTGCAAACATTTTCAAGGCACAGTACAGGATGTTTACCTGAAACATCGCATTATTTAATGGTATTTTAAGCTATTTCCCTCTCATGCTGCCTTATTCTCTCCCTCCCCAGGGTTTCTTTTCCTGAGTGAGCCCAACCAATCAGAGATCATGTAGGGAAAGTGATGACACCATATTACTTCACAACCGATACTACATGATGATGTCCTGAGAGCAAACACAGCCAATATCTGCCCTTGTGTTTGAGATAACAGGGGAAGCTCTCTTGTACTTTTAAGCAGAGGCCTTATCCCAGTCTGCATGTGTTGGAATTGTTTCTTAAGATGTTTTAAAATATTTTTTTAAAATATGTTTTAAAGATGTTTTGTTTTTAAATGTTTTGTTTTAAAGATGTTTTATGGATATTGTCAGTGTTTTATTGCCTGTTTGTCCCCCTAGGCTCCGTTTGGGAGGAAAGGTGTGATATAAATTTAATAAATATACTGAGTCAGACCATTGGTCTGTCTAGCTCAGCATTATCTATGCTGACTAGCAGTGGTTCTCCAGAGTTTCAGACAGGGGTCTCTCCCAGCCCTACCTGGAAATGCCAGGGAGTGAACCCGCAGTCTTTTGCTTGAAAAGTCAATGCTCTAAAAGTAAGTCACGGTCTTTCCCAAGAAACACCCCACACACGCCATTTCAGCTCAGCCCTATATATAATTCCAATGTAAAGAATTGTTTCAATCTTTATGGTATAGGTTTCACTGGTGAAGGACAAAAACATATTGTTTAATAATACTTTTGGACAAAAGCATGTTCAATAATGAATAAATTTGATCTTGCCTGGATTACTCTTGTATAACACTTATTTTGTGAGCCTCATTCTTGTAGTACTACAGTGAAAGCAAGTATCAATGTACTATTTCCCAATTTTTTCACACAGATGAACCCTAACCCCATGTACCTTGACGTTCAACTTAATGTACATGGTTGCCACGTAAGCCTATTACTGTTTGGTCACAAACCTCCAGATAAATAAGATTCATTTTGCTAGCTTTCTCCTGTAAGTTACTTTGTTTGCTGGACAAGAAACTTGGGATTTCTGTTGTGTTTATATCCCATATCACTTTTTTAAAAAATAGCCCAAGATTTTTAATTTTTCAACAGCAGTGCCTCTATCTGAGTAAAGCCACACTTGGCAGTGCAACAGTTTGGCTACTTCCATTTACTTTGGCTTATAGATTTTGAATAATGACAATATATGAAGAACCCAAAGTGGTTCTGAAATTAAAATGAAGTCGTTTGGCATCAATCTTGGATGCTTTTTGTTGTTGTTGCAAAACTGCCCAGGGCTATTGAAAAATCAAACGGAAATCTTCAATTATGCTGTAGAATCTACTGCTGTAGAGGATAAAATAATCTCATGTATACTTTGCAGACAATTCACCTCCTTCCTTCCTCATCCATCCATGTCTGTGATGTGTAGGAGTATACAGCCACATAATATTATATGGATTTGTGAGTTATCCCATTTTAGTTCTTGCAAGACCTGCAAAAAGTCCACAGCTCTTGGCAATTGCTCTGAAAACGCTTCTGGTTTGTGCATCTGTGCAGTGGGTTTTCCATTTAATTTCAGAGTGCAGCATGTTTATTGCCAGCTGAGCAGTGGATAAGGAGTAGAAAGAAGCCAAATATGGTTTGCAGAATTAGCACTTTAACAGAGAAAGTTCCTGCGGCTTGTAAACAGAGCATGTTTCATATGGAAGCCATTGAGGGAAGACAAATGACAGAGTCTGCCTTCTGACTGTACTCACACTTTGAGGAGACAAATATACTTCTCTTTTCTTTCTCTAGCTCACAAAGCATCTAATTTGCAAAGCTAAGTTGTCTTTAAAAAAGACCACCACTTGCCTTGAAACAAGACATATCTTGCTTGCTAGCGTGAATTGCAAGGTCACTCTTTTCCAACTACTGTTTATCCCCCCCCCCCCATGACAGACGCATGCATCTTCATTCTGTTTCCACTTGCCAAGATGTGACAGGAAAGGTGCACTGAAAGGATTGATGGCAAAAAGAGCCGGGTTGAATTATTGCCTGTTGCACATAGAATGGAAGTTTGCTTTGTGGGATGCTGGATCCTCTTAAATCATCCATCCCCCCCCCAAAGGATACAGGAGAACATTCAGAAGATAAAAGAAGAAAATTAGCCATTTGTTTAAGAACTCCTATCAGGACAAAACAATAAGTGTGAATGAAACATTCAAAGCCATCTACTTCATGCACTTTGTATAAGAGAATTACTTCTCAGACAGGATACTTTAGTCCAAGCGTGAAGGCAGAACAGAATTTCTGTGAACGTCTGTTTTGCTCATTGTTATGGGAGTGAGAAAAAATGGAAAAGGTCTCCTGAAATCAAGAATTATATTCTTAACAATTGCCTGACGCCCAGAGCATCCAAATTTTAAACTTCAAAAAGACTATGGGCCACCAGACCTAGGCATGCTTAAACATACTGAGCACAATCCAGTAAAAGTTAAACACTTATAAGTCGCACTGATTTCAAACTGATTTGATATGGATGAATGTAAAAGTACTTAATTCTGGCTACTAAATCATGGCCATTGGCTTGGGCCACATGTGCTTAATTCTGTATTGTATTGTGCCTAGGTGATTTTCAAATGTGGGAAAAGGATCACATCTCTAGATGTTTGGATTTAGTGAATGGTAAACTTCATCAAGGCCCACTTCCCAGTGGAGAGTTGTGTGAGCAAAGGAGCTAAAAACTTAATGTGGATTAGCCCACTAGGAAATCACATCTGTCAGTGTGATTGCGCCAGCTCATAATTCCATGATCTCATAATTCCAAAAGATCTTTGAGGATCGGGACAATAAAGAGTATAATGACATTTCACTTTTGTTCTCCACATGTTATTTACAGGAATTATTATTAGTATTAACTTTAATTTGCATGCCACTTTTCCATATGAATGTGCGAAAGGGGGGGGGAAATCCCTCACTCCTCTTACTTTCCAAGGACCTAATATTTAGAGCAAAGAAGCAGGATGCCCTTACCTTCCTGGCACATCTAAGGGTACATATTAGCAAACTAATCACTCCACTCAGCCTTGAAATGGAGGCTTGTCTGTCGCCAGTGAGCTTCAATAACTTCAGACTCTGAGCAGCCTGTACAAAAGGAAGCAGGAAGATCCTGGAGGGAAGCTGGTCAACAGCTGCATTTGGAGCTTCTTGGCTTTGCCTCAAGACTATTGTGCTTTCTGCTGTCCCTTGGTTTGTTCTTCTGTATCCTGCTGGTACTTCTTCTGTATCCTGCTGGTATGCTCTCTTTTTCACTTCCTATCCCCCCCCCAATCCAGTTATGCCACCTTCATTCTTGCTTGTCCCTACTAGACAATTGGTTGATGATTGTGCAACGCAGGGCTCCTGTATCTTATCTGAAATGGATCTTTCAGATCTACATCCCGTGTGGAAATGTACCATGTTCCTGATGCAGGGACAGCTTTCACATTTCACTAGAAGGTGAGATATGAAAGTTTTGCTTTGAACATTAAAAGAAAACAGAACTTGTGTTTCCTGTTCTCCTTCCAGTCATGATACTCAAACAGAAGAATTTGATCAAAGGGCTCAGATGGGATTCCTCATGTGGCAAAAGTCTTGGCAAAGATGTCTCCAGGTTCTGGAACCCAAACAGGCTCATTGCTCAAAGTGGTCTGACAGTATAGTATATATATATAAACCTAGGACAGAAGGGAACAGTGTAGCTGCAGCTCTAATTATTACCCTTTTGCATTTAATTTAATTTAATTGCTCCATTTCTATCTTGCCCTTCATCAAATCAAGATGTCAGGGTGGTTTACAAAATAGCATAATACCACAATAAATGCACAACATTAAAATAATAATTAAACCATCTATTAAAACCAATTCATGTGTACACAGAGCAATAAAATCACAACTGATATATACCAGCTGGGTTATCCCTGTAAAAGCTTGCTTGAGGATGAGGTATATCTTTAACTGGTTTTGAAACATCCACAGGGAAAGTTGTGCCTCAGAGGAAAGGGCATTCCACAGTTAGGACACTACCACTGAGAAGGCCCTATCCTGTGCCCGAACACTCCACTCAGTGATGGGGCAAGATGGGCCTCAAACACATCTTGAAACTATATAGGCCAGTTGATATAGGGAGAAGCGCTCCTTTAGGTTTCTGGCTTTTAAGTCATTTAGAGCTTTAACCTCTTGAATTGGGCTTGGTAGCACATAGGCAACCAGTGCAGATTCTTCAAGATCAGTGTTACATTGATTCATGTTGGCTCGACCAGTCAAAATTCTAAAGACGATCTTCCTTCTACCGCATGGAAACTGACCATATGGGTGCAGATACATACATGCACACATGCAAAATATATTTTGGATAGGACTATAACTTGGGCCATTACCCCTTGAGGAATCCCCCTTAAGCAACCTCCTAAGAACCTGGGCTGACTTTATTAAAGCATAGCACTATCAGGAGCACCTCCTGCTCGCCCTCCCTTTCCATTGTCCTTTTTTTTTATAGTTGGAATAAATCTCACAAGGTTTCTGAAAGCAGGAGGGAAAAGAAGCAGATTTCCTGTCTAGTATATTTCAGGCTTTCATTGACTGTCAAAAGGGGCAGTACATTTGAAGCAAAAGGTGAGTCCGGTAGTGGTGAGCAAAACACAATATGTTGCTGCATGTGGTAGATGAAGAGACACTTCAGTGACTCACCTGTGCCATGATGATGGGTGTTTTAGGGATGCCTAAGGCAGCTTCGAGTGGCATTTCATTACTCAGGCCACAATCACACCATATATTTATTCCGCTGTTATTCCATTGAAACAGTCATGGCTTCCCCCAAAGAATCCTGGGAAGGTTAGATTGTGAAGGATGCTGAGAGGTGTTAGGAGACCCCTATTTAGGGTTACCAACCGTATTTTAAGAGTACATGTACTCTTTTTGAGATGGTGCAACAGCATACTCTTACTTTTCACTTATCGAAGCCAAATGTACTCTTTTTGAAATGACAAAATGATGGTAACCCTACCCCTATTCCCCCACAGAGTGCAATTGACACAGTCAGTCCTTCTTCCCAGAGATTGATGGCTGTGGTGTGGTCTCAGGAGAGACTTGTCTTGCTCTTCTCTGTTTCTGGATCAATCTATTTCTGGTCTGAGTCACTTCTGCATGTGTTCATTCATAAGTGTGCTCTGTCCTATTTCCAAATTCATCTGTGATTTAAAAGAAAATACATGAAAATTCATATTTACACGCATAATTTTTCACATTTTATTACAAATATGCATTTCTATATGTATTTTATCTTAAATCAAGCACTTTGGTACCTTTTAAAGCCAAAAACTGCATTGCAAAATGTAGAGAAGTGCAAAATCTGAAGAATAACTATATTCCAATCTGTATGGTAGTCCAGGAGCTGTGGATCAAGTCAGTTCATATTGGAATTTGCAAAGAGTGAATTCCTCAAGCATGCCTACTAAGGTGTTAACACAGCCTAGCAACTCTCATTAAGCTATTTCATCTTTCATGTTTCAGAGACTATATTTGACTGGTTCTTCTGGGTAAATTGCACAAAAAAACTGGGGAAATTGCACAAAAATAGTGTAATAATGACAGAGATTCTAGAAATGGAAATGGGGAAAAAAGGATAGGGCATGTGGGTGTTAAAAAAGGGGTCCATTTATTCCATAGCCTGTGATGACTGGTACATCACTCAGAAGGCAAGGATGGGAAATGGATGGAAAGTGACAATTCTTGGAGAGCTGCAGAGACAAGTAGCTGGCAATACTGACAGTCACTGACAGATGGGGATCCAACTGGGGATGGAAGGAGACTGTTTCCAGTTTCTGCTTTGGTAATTGCTTCTTGTCTCCTGTACAAAGTCCTTTGATTCCCTTTTTGCTCTGAGCATTTGTATGAATTAGACATTAGGATCAGATGTTTCTGTGAGTAAGAATAGCATCTACAGTAGCATTAGCCAGCAGTCATAATTGCTGTGTCTTTGAATTGTGAAGCTTCAGGGCATGAATTTCTTATCAGCAGAGGTCAGGAAGAATTCCAGACTAGGACTGCGTAAACCAGGCAGCTTTATTTCTGAAGGCATTTCCACCTTTCTACACATTAGCATCATATGTTCAGGACATTTATCTCCAAAAGTGGTCATATGATTTTCAGAAAGGGGATCCAAGCCAGTGCTGCACATCCCATGTATCCTAACATCCACTCTATCTATCTATCTATCTATCTATCTATCTATCTATCTATCTATCTATCTATCTATCTATCTATCTATCTATCTATCTATCTATCTATCTATCTATCTATCTATCTATCTATCTAATCTTGTCTGTCTGTCTGTCTGTCTGTCTCAGAAGGACAGCTGCTCATCAGGTTCCACAGTTAAGAGTACAGGGGGCAGCATAATGCAGATCTGGATCATTGTTGCACATTCCATGTGCAGTTTAACTCATCTGAGCAACAGTGTGTGCAATTAAGCCACCAGTTTTATTGTTGTTTTATATGCAGATTCAACACACACGTTTCTCATACTACTGCCTGTTCTGCTACAGTGACTATGTTGGTTTCAATTTAGGAGCAGCAAATCATGGATATTCACAGCATTCCCAATCAAGCCCCCCTACCCCATCCCAGGCTGCAGCAGCCCCATGGGAAAATAAGAAGCATCTACAAGAAGCTTCCTTCAGAGACAGAACTACAGCTTTAAGTATATGATATGCTGAAAAATTATCTCCTTAATGGATATCAAATTTAATAGATCTGTTGGTGCCCTTGTGCTCATGGAAAGGCTTTTGATCCAAAGGTGGCCTCTTCTCCCCCTTAGAGCCCCTCCCTTCACCACTCTGATATGGAGGGCTTCCAATTCTCTGCAGCTGATATGGGGAGGGGCACTGGGGACTGCAGGGGAAGGAGGAAAACAGAACTACAAAAAAACAGGGGTAGTGGATGTGGTGTCCTCCAGATGTTGTTGGACTACAACTTGCAACATCCCTGACCATTAACTGTATTAGCTGGTGCTGATGGTAGCTGGAGTCCAACAATGGCTGAAGGGCACCACTGTGACTACCCTGGCATTAGTGAATGCCTCTGCTGGATCAAAAGCCATTTTGTGAGTGTAAGGACACCAGATGGATTCCACCCTTAATCATGGTCCACTTTTTTTTCTGAATTAAAGTCCCAGGTTCTTCAACCCTTCCTCACGAAGAGTGTTGTTTTCTATAAATCTCATCATGGTAACCTCTCTTAGTGCTATTTCTGCAAGATCAGACAGTGTCTGATGCTTAAAAGAAAGATGGGACAAATTCCCATATGAAGATCTAATTGGTACAACATGGAGAGACAGCTCTAAAACATGGATTTTTTAATATTATTTTGTTGTTGTTGCTGCTCCAAGTACATTAGAATATTGATAAATGCAACAAAGCTCACTGATTGGCTCTCTCACATTCCATCTCATGTCTAACATAAGCATGCTGGGTACTTTCTATCTCTTCCATAGTTTGATCATTCCATTGTCCTTCTCTGACCTTCTGTGCTCAAAGGTCTCTTGACTCTTCACTTTTATTAATACATTTTAAAGTGAGCAGAGTGCTAACATGACAGTTCTGTCAACCTGAAGCCTTTACTTAGCTCCAGGATGAGTAGCACACAGGCAGCAACAAACACCTGCCACTTCCTCCTCACAACAATGTGTCTCATCCCCCAACAAAGGGCAAGAATACATTTTCTATGGGCAACTGAATTTATGGGCGGGCTGGCTTTCCTTCATGTAGAGATGGCAAGTAGCCGGTATTTGCTCAAAGCAGGAAAGACAGATTCTGTCTAATAGCCATGATAGGAATCTGAAAAGCCAATCAATTCGAGAGCCTGCAAGGCTCCACCTGCAATCTCACAGGCTCTACCTCTGACCCCACTCCCACCCCTGGCAGATTTTGCCTGGTCTTTTCCATGTCCACCAGATTCTGCCCCTTGGCTTCATCCAAGAAGGCATTATTTTTGAAATTAAAGGTTGGCAACGAGACCATGCATACATGGAGTGCATAAAGTTAACTATCTGCGTCTGCTTTTAGTATGGAACACCTCTTTATTGGTAACTGTCTCGGTTACTATTATTTTGCTGCTAGGGATGGGGTTCACTGCCTAGTTCTGATCCGCTTGTTCACCCTTTTTTTGTTCCCTCTTTCTTTGGCGCTTGCCGATTTGATCCGCTGTGTTTTTTGGGGTTGCAAAAAAAATTGCGTCATTTTAAACGTAAATGCTTATGTAAAATCGAGGTGTTCCATGTGATTTATTTTTTCCTATTTATCACACCTATAGATTGTTACAAATGCATCAACTTAGAGGAAATTACAAAGATAATTACATAAAATTGGGGGGGGATTGAAAGAAATCCATGCTGATTACAGATGTGGCCCCATGCCAATTATAGCCACAGCCCACCACAAGAAATCAGTGCTGGTCCGAAAAGATAGCAGACTGTTGGATTTAGTCAAAATCCGGTACTAAGTCTAATTTAGCTGATATTCTCCACCATCTCTATTTGCTGCCTGAAGGACAAGATCCCCTATGCTCCATTCCACATACGGAAGCCGACTGGACTGGTAACCGAACCTAACTTCAGTGCTAGTGGTGGAATAGTGTCGGCTGCTGCAACTGAGGCAGTTGGCTAGTTGGAAGAGAGGGGAGAGATGCTGCATAGCATACACAGGTCTGACCTCCAACATTCCTCTTGGAATGGCCAGGAGGCTTAGGAGGGACAGCCATTGGAGCTATTGCTGCTGCATCCAGCATCTACTCCCTGAGGCGGTCACCTTACTTTGCCTAATGGTAGGGACCAGTTCTGTTAGGAGTCGTGGTTTCTGCTACCTATTTACAGGCATTCCCCGCTTAATGTCGCTTCACTTAACGTCGCCTCGCTATAACGTACATGCTCCATACGCCACCGTACCCCACTTAACGTACGCGTGCTTCGCAATTACGGACTCTTAATGGCATGACGCCGCTGCCATCTAGTGGCGATAGCTGTGCAGTACATGCATAGATAATTGCTTCACTTTAAGTACATTTTCATTTTACATACACTCTCCGGTCCCATTGCGTATGTTAAAGTGGGGTATGCCTGTACTAACCATCCACCAAGCTATCTAATCTTCCTATCTACTCTTGTGTTGATTTAGCCCAGAGGTGGTGAACCTGTAGTCCTTCAGATGTTGCTGGACTATAGCTCCCATCATCCCTGACTGTTGGCCATGTTGGGTGGGGCTGATGGAAGTTGGAGTCCAACATAATCTAGAGATCCATAAATTCCCCATTCGTGATTAAGCCTGTCCCTGTTTTTCTGTCATTCTGTCTGTCAATCTTGAGGCTCAGTGTAATATCAAAGGAAGAGCAGTTTTGAATAAATCTCACAGCCAGCAGAGAACAAAGAGGTGCGATGAAGTTAAGTGGGCTTACTTAAAAGTAGGCATGCTTAGGATCATAGTGCTCTAAGGAGAGCCTTTGAAAGAGGAAGAGTTTTCCACCACTTTCCTCTGTTACAAACCATGCATAAGCCTGCTTCAGACTCTGATGGCACTCTCATGAAGTGCATATTTTCTTTTTTTAAAGAATGTGAGGCTAAAATCAGTATGTGCTTAACTTAGGTTTGATGAGAGAGCCTCTCCTTCCTCCTTAATGCAACAGATATAAGATGGGGGTAAATTTTAGGGAATAAATTTGAAATCTGCATTTTCTAGAATGTGCATAAGACCCATCGAATGCAGTGGGACTTCTGATTAAGCACGCATAGACTTTCACTGTCAATTTCTCTTTTTCATTTACTGCATTCACACAGAACATGTGCTAGGTAGTATCATGCAAAAACTGTTCAAGTAGCTGTTGATCCAGATTGAGCAGCACTGTTTAGCAGTTCCATCGCAGTATATTCTCACAAGGATAGTGCTGCTGGTGCAGCAGCGCTGGAGGTGCTGTCCCAGTTCCCTAATCTAAGATATCTCCAGTACTACCTGCTCATCTCTTATGTGGGGCTTGTATGATATTTCAATAGCTCCATTAGGCGTGGGACTTAGGGCTTGAGTCCAAGTCCCTGCAGCCTCTAAAGCCCCCAAATGATCATCAGAAGCACTGGCACATGATGGTGACAGGAAACAGGTACAGCATCAGCACTTGGCTGGTGATTCACTGCACAGTCTGATTTTTTTTTAAAGGATCCCCTTCCTGTTTCCTGCCTCTGTGTCTTACTAAGCTTATGGGAGGTGAGGGGAGCAGAGGGGAGCATCCAGGGTAGCTGGGGAGGGGAGAAAGTGACAGAGCACCCAGGCCAGGGGTGAGGGAGAAGGGTGGCGGCAGCAGTGGATAAGCAAGGACACCCAGGGCAGTGTGTGCATGCGTATGTGTGTGCATGGAGTGGCCTTTGCCTGCGTGGAGTGAACAGGTTAAGTAACAAGATAGAAGGGCAAAGAATGGAATCAGAAGCATCATGGGGAAATGGTTGGAAAAGAGATCTCAGTCCCTAGATACACACAGCAGTATTGGACTATTTTAGTCTTCAAGGTAACTTGAAAATAGCCTTTCAGAACTATCTGAAACATCTCAGCTGACTTACCACCCTCTCTCTCTCTCTCTCTCTCTCTCTCTCTCTCTCTCTCTTCCAAAAGCACGTTGCTTTTCACATAGGATGTTTTTCCCCTTGAGATTTCCACTGCTGCGGTGCCCTTAGCAGACACTGATGTGACATGCAAAGCTATGAAATCAGGGCTCCAGGGTGCTTTATCTCCTCCTTCCCAAAATGAGCTATGACATTCTAATTTCTGTTTTTCCATGGGCCCCATTCACAGTGCGTTCATTAACAGTTCCCTGTGGCTTGAAGCACTTAGGGAGAGGAAACCACAAGGCTGTGCCATCCTGAGGAGGTAGAGAACGTTATGGGAGGTGATATCCCACCCCACCCCCATGGTGGTGTGCGCCTTTCTGCATGGACAGTCAAAGACTGACCAAATGGACTTTAGCCTTGGCACAATATTCCCTTAAGTCCCTTCTTAGCTGAAAGAATCCAAGTGTTGCCATGCCTTTTTTTTTCCTGACAGAGGATCTGTGCTTTGAAAGCAACATGGCAGGCAGAAATTCAATAGATGCACCTTAACTTTTGCTGCATCTGCATAGTAGGGAAAACCAGACTGGTTTAATTTTTGCCTGTACCATTTAATTTACATTAAGGACCACCTCACCCTGTATATCTCTGTCTGGCAACTGCATTCCTCAGATGGGGCACGGCTGAGAGACCATCTGCCCCAGAGGTGTGCTTAGTTTGTACCAGAAGCCAGTCTTTTAGTGTTGCAGCTCCAACCCTCTGAAATAATTTACCAATGAAATTAGACAAGATAGCTACTAAAGACGTTTTTGTTTAAGAAATCTTTCCCTGAACCGTGACCCAGTCGTTTTATGGAATATTAACTGTACAATTGTAGAAATGTTTTTGTTGTTGTTAATTTATTGAGTCTGTATGTTTTCTATTTCATCTTAGTTTTGTCCTGTTGCACACCACTTTGGTAGCTTTGTGCTATGAAGCAGTTTGTAAATCTACAAAATAAATAAATAAAGCCTGGAGTAGCTGTCAAGAAAATAGAAAAGCACTAAAGGTATCTTACCCATATGTAATAACCTCAAGACAAAGGAGGAGGATGTCACCTTGCTGCATCTACTGTAGATAGCGCTGCTGTTGAGTCTCCTTCTCAAGCTTCCTTTATATCTGGCTAGAAGTGACTCCAGGACAGGATGCACAGCCACCAAAGTACTATTTTAAAGTGTATTTTTCAGCATAACACAACATGAAAATATTAGCCTTCCTGGTGTTCACCACTTTTTAAAAAAAGTTGTGGCTAAATGCATGCTCCAGTATTAATCTTGTGTCTCTGGGGAAGGGCACACAGCCTTCAGAGAGGAATTGTGTAGGTCATCCCTACCTGCACAACAAAGCAACAACAGTGGAAATGGTCTCAGATTCGGTAGACATGCACACAACACTCTGAATAGATTCATAATGAATCCAGCAAAACTGGATTGAAAATCCTGATTGCCACTGAACATCCACAAATTAATCTGGTTTTCCTGAATTAATTACAAATGGGTCTGGTCTTTGGACTGCTGTCTGGTTGGGAAATGAAGCAAAGACAATTAGCCAGAGTTCTTAAAGGTCCTTAGATCCTAGCTAGTCTGATTCCATCAGTGATCCCTATCCAAATGTCTGACTCACCCACCCACATGGTTGCTTTTAGGAAAAGGAAAAATACTTCAGTCATGGATCTCACGTTACAGGTAGTTTGGCCCTTAGGAGGGACATGATAGAGGTTAATAAAATTATGCATGATGTAGAGAATGTAGATGAAGATACATTTTTCTCCCTCTCTCTCATAATGCTGGAACCCAGGATTGGCAGGAGATTCAGACTGGACAACGAGATGTTCTTCATTTATGAAATTAGCTGCTATAAGATATGATGGCAGTACAGTAGTCACTCAATCACATGACTTTAAAAGGCAATATGATAAATTAATGGAGGATAGGGTTATTAGTCATGATGATTATACGGAGCCTCTGGGTTCAGAGGTTCATATTCCTGAGTACCACTTGCTGAAGAGCAAGGAGCAAGGTCTATTGTCCTCACATCGTGTCCTGCTTATGGACTTCTCATGTGCATCTGGTTGGCCATGGTGAGAAACAGGGTATTGGTGCAGATAGGCCTTTGGTCTGCTCCAGCAAGGCTCTTCTTATATTGGCAAAAAATGTTTTGTTTCTGTCTAATCAGGCAGTAAAATAGGCAGTGTATAGTAATGGTTTATAGACAGTGTTCCCTTTTTGCAGGTGAATCTGCCTTAGATTTCACCTCTGACCATACTGCATTTGTTCATTAAAACTGTCCACAGAATCGCTTCACATCTCCTTTGAAGTAGCCTTGCTAGTATTAACCTTGGCCATCTTATATCTGCTATTAAGAGAAGGTTATACAAGTGGTATTGCTATTTCTGAACTCTTTGTTGTGCAGCTGTCTTCATAGGTATTAGATAGAAAATGTTTCACTTCAAAGCTCCCAAGACCAGATATTGGTTTGTTTGTAAGACATGTTTTCCAGAGCACAGCATCTGACCTCCTAGGAAGAATTAAGAGGTGGCAGGGGAAATTGTTTGGAGGATGTAGCAGATGCCTGGCCTTTCCACAGAAAAAAACAACAATGGTAGAACTGGGATAACTTTTACAGAAAGATTTAAGACAAAGCCCTGATGCATTATCAAATGGCCTTTTGTTTGGTTGTAATGTCACATGACTTACACAGTATATAGCTGTCTACTCAGGAGTAAGTCTCACTGAGTTCAGTAGGGTTTACTCCCAATCTCAGATAAGTGGGTATAGGATTGCAGCCTTAGGCTGCAATCCTGTGACTGGCCAGTGACAAAATACAAAGATGGTTACAATGCCCTGCCAAACTCTTGTTTTGCATTTGTCTGTTTCCAGGTTTTGAGATTCAATTAAAAAAAAACTCCCATCACTTCAAGGGGTAGGAAAAGAGAAAGAGAGGTTTAGACATGCTCAGAAGGGTGTCTAAATTTCCCTCTGGTTTGGGGGTGTGACAGGGGACTACAAGGGCTTATGATTCCAGCCACTTCCCAGCATACCTCTCACTTGCCCGCTGTTGGTCCTTTCTGACATTGGTTCTCCAACACTGATTGGGCCAGGGCATCGGAGGATCAGGTATCGTCAGAGAGGGAGGTTGCAATATTATATCTCCCTGTCTGACATCAGATGTCTGTCTCTGAGATCAGAGATATAGATCCGATCCATCCTATAATGCCTGGGGCCATAGAATTACAGCCTTTACATTTTAATTTTTTTAAGAAGCAAATCCCAAAATATTGGTTCCTAGAAGGCAAAGCTTTTATAGCTTAATTTAGCTTACATTAAACTATGAAACAGTATGCCTGTATTTGGAGACCTTGGACCCCACTTGGTCTTCACCATATGCCACCTACCCACAATGCCCTCTTCTTTCTTACCCTCCATGAATGCTGACCAGCTTGTGGCTCATAGGGGCTCCTGCCTGCTGATCCAGAGGTACAACCTTTAGGGAACTCACCCTGAATAGTTCCTGCTGTGACCTCCCTTCTTCCTGGACTTGTCCCACACTGCTCTGCCTACTTCCCGGCTCATATGCCAGTTAATCATGCTCCTTTTCCCTTCCCAGTTCTGTTTCCCTTCCCAGTTCTGTTCTATGTCCCCAGTTGGACTGAGTGCTTTGTTGCAACCAGCTACCCCTGAGCCTCCAACTATATTAAATCACTGTTTTGGCCTTGGATATGGCTCACCACTGACAGCATTTCCACAAATGGAAAATGTCAGTGACCTCAACATTCCGCACAGTCAGGGAACCTCCCATTGTCCCAGACTGCTGACCATACTGGCTGTGGCTGGTGGGAGTTGAGCCCAACAACATCTGGAGGGCCACAGGTTCTCCAATTATGTAGTCAGTTAACTCTCAATGAAAGCTCGTTTATCCTTGTCACAGTTCGGTGTTGTTTGTGTTCCTTAGGGCTAGTTCACACAATCCCTTTCAAGATATGGCTGATGTGCAGTGAGGCACAGAAGCACATCTCTGGCTTGGACGTGCCTCATAAGAGTGTAACATGAGAATGGCCATAGCTCAGTGGAAGGGCATCCCCTTGGCATGCAGAGTTTCAGATTCAGTCGGAAGCATCTCCAGGTAAGGCTGGGAACGTCCCGTCAGGAACCCTGGAGCTCTGCTGCCAGTCATTGCGGGCAAAACTGTGCTAGATGGAGCAGTGGCCTGACTCAGTATAAGGCAGCTTCCTCTGATGCCCACATGTTTGGAAACTTACTCCCTATCAGATTATTTGTCTGTCTAGGCCATCATCATCTACTCTGACTGGCAGCAGCTCTCCAGGAGACAGAGGTCTTTTCCTGCTGCTTCTTTCTTTTCACTGGAGAGATCATGGGTTTGGGCCTGGGACCTCCTGTATGTGACACCTGTGCCCACATAGCTGTGACCCCTGCTTCTGTGCTTGGGCCCCCTCTTTTGTCTGGAAGTATTTGCCTTTGTGGCCCTGTTTGTTAACAAGCACACATGCATGGGTCCCAGGCAGGATTGCCAGGTTCATAGCCTGAGACTGATCCTGTATCTTTAGGATCCTGTATCTTCTCCTAAAGATACAGGATCAGTCTCAGGCCATGAACTTGGCAACCCTAGTCCCAGGTCCTGCTGTAAAAGCAGTGGCAGGGATAAAGGCCTGGTGTGAGGTAGAGGCTCCCTCCTGTACTTCGTTGTGCATCGGAATAGGCCTTTACCCTGTACTAGAAAGTCATGGCACAGAAATCTCTCTCTCTTTTTTCTTTCTTTTCAACACTGCTTTCCAGTTTGGCTCAGTCTGGAGCATGTTTTGCTTAGCAAGGTTCTGTGTGGTAGCTCAGCACTGAGCTGAATTGGCAGGAGAGCAAAGAGGAACAGCAGGTGCTGATGGAGGTCATGGCTGAATTGAGTCCAGGACGGTTGCCAACATCCAGCAAAATACTTGGTGCACCCACGATGTGATCAATACAAGTAACATTCACAAATCATTAAACTTCCTTCAGCTATGTGGCATCAAAGTTTGGAAAAGGTTTTTAAATGATCCCTTTACATTTATACAAGATTGCTCGATGAGTAAGTTAAATCTGATGTAAAAATACTTAGGAAGAATTATATAGAGAGTGCTTTAACAAACCACTTAGCTTTCTGGGTGTGTGAGAGAAATCCCAGCCTCTGGAGCATTTTTTTTAAAATGTTGTACTGTCAGCTCCTTGGAGTATTTTGGGAGGGAGGAAGCTTGAAATCACAGGGAGTGGCAGCCCAGGAGAGGGCATCCTCCGTAGCATCTTCCCAAATGTGGAACTCCTCCGTAGAGGTGTGTCAAGCATCCTCATTATATAGCTTCTGACACTGAGGGCCTTTGACAGCTAAGAT
The DNA here is from genome assembly GCF_030035675.1 of Rhineura floridana. Classification (NCBI taxonomy): domain Eukaryota; kingdom Metazoa; phylum Chordata; class Lepidosauria; order Squamata; family Rhineuridae; genus Rhineura; species Rhineura floridana. Next base: position 162,619,905 of record NC_084481.1, on the reverse strand, counting down.
TTGTGTGATTCTCTGATTTGTTATAAATAGTCTTATTGGACTATTTAAATGATTGTAACCCACCCTGGGACCTTATGGGAATGGGTGGGAAAGAACTCTCTGAAATAAATAAATATTTATACATATGAAAAAGAAAATCCTCCTCCATTCTACCAATAAAAATGGATGCATAATATATAAATCAGTAACATACCGACAGAGATCCCATTTAAACGCACACTATTTTCACAAACTCTTTTCAACCACTGTGTTCTAGTCCCTCTCCTGTCTTTCAGCATAAAATCTAGTGTGAGAGAACAAGATGCTGGACTAGATGGGTCTTTGGTTTGATCCAGCAGGGCTCTACTTACCCAACAGTGGTTCCCCTCTCTCTGCTTCCCTCTTTCCAGGCAGTTTGTTTGGGTGGCCAATATCTCCATCAATCCTCTCACAGTGTATGGTACAGTAGGCTCCCTTCCCAGCCTTCAAGCCACCTCTTCAATTTACAGGCTCCGATCTCAATCGCCACTAAGTGCGGTAAGGGAGAGGAGGCTATTTTTTCCACTACTGACTCTGCAGGATGAGTACAAGCTTTGGGTTTTGCTTTTGGAACACTCAATGCCTTCTTCCCAACAAATGGAGTTTCACAAAACACTTTTGTATTGTACCTGCCATTATGCTGCAAATCAAATATTTCTCAGAGTGCTTTTTCCCAGTCTCTCTTCATTCCAAAAGTTATGTCACTTTGGCATGTATGGTTAATATGCTCAATTTATTCTGGCATATATTTTCTACTTTTGTTATCTAACAAATCTTCCAGGGTTTTTTTTATTTTTTGTTGTCATTACAGAAGCAACAGTTGTCAAAGAAAAGTTGCTTTGTTCCTAACCTGGTACCAGGTACATCCTCCCGTTTGTCTCTCTGACCCCTTTAAAGATTATGATGTCTCCTGAAATTGTATTATTGAAGCAGTAGCCTTGGGTTTCTACCCTAAATCTTTGGTGCATTCATTTCTGTCCTTTCCAATAAATAGAATAACATTGTTACACTATTCAGTGGTTGGGGTAAGGCAAGAGGGATACACTTGGAAAGCATAGCGATGGTCACCAAATTTACAAATGGCTTCACAACCAAAAGTGACCAAAGCAGTTGTCCGAGAAGATAAAATATGAAAGACTCGAAACTCAACAAATGAAAAGCAATGAAGTCATTCTGTCAATGGCTACTAGCCATGATGGCTCTATGTAATCTCCAGTATCAGAGGCATTATGCTTCTGAATACCTATTACTGGGGAACAACAGCAGGAAAGTGCTGCTGGGAACATAGGACGCTGCCTTATACCTTTCTTTATATGAGCCCTCAAGCTGCTTTTTTCCATTCATACTGAAGGGAAAGGGTTAATCCCACAGCTTCCTAATGACCACACCCTCTCAAGGTCAAAGTATCTCTTCCTCTGCAGCAGGCTTGCAGAACGGGAGCTAGCAGGAAAAGGTAAACAAAGGGAGGAGGGAGTGGGAGGGGACTCACCAAAGCATCGGAGCGAATGGTCTACATGTCCTTAGAGATGCAAAGTACAGATGGCTTTTCCTTCTCTTTTCGGATTTGGAGTGGATTGATTTGCTTTGGATTTAAAGGGAGCAGTGGGATGCCTCCCTTTTGCCTCCTACATCATGTGATTGCTGCGAATTTAATAGGTATGTGGGGATGCTCAATCTCAAATTAAACTGCAGTGTGAACGAGTCCTGAGTCAAACAACTGGTCCATACATCTAAGTATTGTCTACATTAGTAGTTCCCAACCTGAGGATCAGGACATCATCCGGGGGTGTGTGCAAAAAGCCAAGAGAGGAATGATTTATTAATTTAAAAATTAATTGCTCTGTGCACCACCAACTTGCAGGCCTGCACTGTGTGTGCGTACAGCAGCCTCCCCTTTTTTTGTTGCTGTTTATCAAGGCTTTAAGTTTTTTTTATACAGTTGCATATGTTCATTTTAAATATTTTTTATTTTAAAATATGTTAAGTTGCCCGCATTTTGTTGCTTTTACTCTTAACTTGAATTGCTTACATAGTTTAGGGTCGGCATTGTGGATGAGTATTTAATAACTGTGTGGCAGACAGAAATTAAATATAAATTAAAGTAAGCCTTTTCTAGTATGGAAATACAATTATGGGAAAGTTTAACCTGTTGACATTATATCTGTTAGACATATTATTTTTATAATTGTCATATGGATCTTCTTGAGCCCAGTGCTGAAGACAAGGCAATGTTGTATACAGGTGGAACACTTAAAACCCGAGTCCAAATGCCCTGGCATCAGCCAAGCTCTATTCACAACTCTGAGTGGTTTATTTTTATCTCCTTCCATTCATTTCCTTCAAAATTTGTTAAAAGTTGTTTATATTGTTGTAACCTGCTCTGGGACCTTCTGGTGAAGGGCAGGTAATAAATATAATCATCATCATTTTAAAGGTGGTGGTAGAGGCAACAGCTACGGGCGATGGAGCCCCACCACTAATGGCTTTTATGGGGTAATTCCCCCTCTGCCAGAGGCTACAACGCACGGGAACGCATGGGAAATACGGGGGAGCCCTCCCTTCTTCCTATGCTGCCTCCCTTGTATTTGACCTGGACCTGGACGCCAGCTGTCGGTATGACCCAGGGACGTGACTTGATACTCCACCTATGCCAGGCTGCCGTTGCCACCGCCTATCGTGGTGGAGAGAGCTGGGCTAGAGCCAGAGATGGGCTGCGGCCTTTCGGCGGGCCTGGTGCTGCGGCCTGTCCTTGGGAGACGCCACTTTGTTGTGATGATCTTTCAGCGGCTTCTGAGGGCCTGGAAGCGCCCCTGCAGCTGCCACCGTCCTACCATCTGGCCTTCGTCCACTTCGCCTTGATATCGGCTGCGCTTACACCCTGGCTTCTTCGCCTCGGCTTCTTTGAGAAGAACTTCCCTGTTAGTTTCGACTTCGAGGGGCCTGTTTATCCCACCCTTCTCGCTGTTGGAGCTGCTGGACGTTAAGATCAAGAGGAGATGCCGCTTTTGATCTTGCAAACGGACTATCACCCACACTGGTTTCTATGCCAGGGTGAGAAGATTTACACCAGGAGCTTCCATCTGAAGTTACACCTTTCGTACTATACAGGCAAGAAGCCCTACTATTGAAACTCAGTTGCCTCTACCTTATTGTTTAGTTTTTACTGTTTAGCCCCTTGATGTTCTGATGTTTTATATGTTTTTGCTTTGTACGTCGCTCAGAGTGGCGGGATAGGCGACTAATAAATTGAATAAATAAATAAATAAATCATATTTGTTGTTGTGATGAATAAAAAGTGACATTATTGAATGCTTTATTATGTTTTTTTTCAATTAACAGAGATGAAAATTACAACAATTAGTGTATGGGGTCGCAACATTTTCTGAGGTTACAAATGGGGTTTCGTACTCCCAAAGGTTGAGAACCACTGGTCTCCACCACTGTTCTTCAAACATGGGTCTCCAGATGTTGATGGACTACAATCCCAACCATCCCTGACTGCTGGTTAAGCTGGCTGAGGATGATGGGAGTCATACTCCAACAACATCTGGGGACTCAAGGTTGAAGAACACTGGTCTACACTGAGTGGCAGCGGCTCTCCAGGGTTTCACGAAGGGTTCTCTCTCGGCCCTAACTGGAGATTAGGGTGCAAGTCAGATGCTCTACCACTGAGCTACATCCCTTCTGTTGTGCTCATGCCCTCCTTGTGGGCTTCCCATTGGCATCTGGTTGGCTGCTGTGCGAATAGCATCTTGGGCTAGATAGGCCTTTGATCTGATCCAGCAGGGCTCTTCTGTTATTAACAGTGTGGGGCAAGTCACAGTTCCTCCTCCTCCTCCTCCTCCTGCACTTCCCAAATGACTTCATGGAGTAGGAAAAAAAGGAGTTCCTGTAAGTCCTGTTTGGAGTTGCCCTTTGCTCCATCTCTTTCCTTGTCCTTCAGCTGAAGCTTCATTGCTAACCTACCATAAAAAGGGGAGAAAGGTGTCACTGCAGTTTCACAGGTGTGAAGGCAGAACGTTTACCTGGTACTGTTCATTGTCAGAGTCGTGATTTATAGAGAAAGAGCTGTCCTTGGAAATTAGATACTTTGGGCAGTGCCAGCTACGGGCTGCAAGGAGTCAAAGGACTTCCCTTACCCCTTTCTTAATCATATTCTATTTCTGGCTTTGCTGTTTGAAGTCCTTACAGACATTTCAAAAAAACAACCCTTCTCCCACCCAGCCCCAATTCACTTCTCAGCCTCTCTTTTTCCAGGAGGTTGATGCTGATCTCATTTTCCTTAGGCATGGATGAATCATCTGTATGCATATGTTATGTTTTGAGGGGAGGGGAATAGCTGGAGAAGAAGGAAAAGGAAAGATGAAAAGAGACTCTGCTAGCCTCTGTCTTTGGAACAGAGCTTGCTTACCATGGTGGTTTCTTCTTATATGCAGAGTCCAGTGGCGACTGGCTGCTCCATATCAGTGAGGCAGTAGAATCCACTCCAGGTTTTAGTCCAAATTTTCAAGGAGCTGCCCAAGGTGCTTCACCTTGAACAGCTCCTTGAAAATTCAGACTAAAACCTGGAGCAGATTCCACTGCTCCACCAACATGGAGCCACCAGTCACCACTGCCAGAGTTGGCATAATTGGGCAAACCAAGGGCCCACAACCCAGCAGGGGGCCCCCTGGACCTGTTTCTCCTCTTCACTGTTGCAACCTGCTTGTTCATCTGCCTCTCGCTCAGGCCCAGAAAGGAGGAGGAGGATCAGTACATGCCACTGCCTGACAAGCAAGCATGTGATAGCAATGAGAAGGAAGAGGAACAAATGCAACAGCTGGTGATGATGAGTGTAGATACAGAGTAATTGAATGGCCTGCTTCGGACAGGAGGTGGAGGGCTGGCACATCCCCATGTGACAAGATCAGACACACAAGACCTTCTCTCGGTCCCACCAGTTAAAACAGCTAGGCTGGTGCGGACCAGAGAGAGGGCATTTTCGATTGTGGCCCCCGCCCTCTGGAATTCCCTTCCTTTCGATCTTCATCATGCCCCCTCCCTGATAGGTTTCCGCCGGGCCCTGAAGACCTGGCTGTTCAGGCAGGCCTATGGGATTTCTGGGATGGGTTAGTTTTTAATGCTGTTTAGTTTAATTATTGAATGTGGTTTTCTGGTTTTATATTGTATCTTATTGTATTAGTGTACGTCGCCTAGAGTGACCGTTGGTTCGGCCAGATAGGCGACTCATAAATAAAATTTTATTATTTATTATTATTATTACTTCAACAAGAATTTCTCCTGCATGTAGGAAAGTAGCAAGTCCTGGGAAGGCGAGGTTAGAACCTTTCTCCCTGACAGCCTACTTTTCTGTGTGCAGGGAAATTTTTAGCTCCTGAAACATTCAGACATGTAACCCCCAGCCTGCAGTCCAAAATGATAATGTCCCAGAAGACAGAAGTACATGAATTCTTTGTATGTGGAGAGAATGGACATTTAGCTTTCCAGGCTACTGCTTCCACCCCTCTGAATATGAAACTTTCCTAAAGGCCCAGTTGCTTTGGCAGAGCCATATTTAGGAGGCATACTTTTTTATTAGTCCAAAATGTTAACTTCCTTACAAAATATGTCTACCATCTACCACTGCATACTTTTTATAGAAAAATGCTAAAATGTGCATTGCTAATTAAAATAGTACTCATTTTCTAAGGCAGAGTACAATTGGCAACACCGGCTCTCTTCCTTCTTTACCCAAATAATCCTTCATCTCGAGGAGCTCCTGCCCGTCCTTCAAGCTGTGAAAGAGGTGACCTTCCTAAATCATGCAGCGTTCATCGTTTCTGTCCTCTGACAATGTTACATTTATTAGGTGTCGTGCCTTTCAGAAGATATTTTCGGAATCTTGAATCCAGCTATGAGACTAACCTGCAGGACTGCGGATCTCCCGTGTCTCAAACTAAGAATGGACACTGAGCGAGAGGGTGGATATTTTTAACTCTGAGACATGTGGCTTGCTTGAGAAACTGTTTTGCCTCAGTGAGGGAATGTGCAAAGATTCATTGAAGGGGAAGGCACATGTGTGAATATGTTTTTAAGATCTTTGCTGATGAGACCCAGGATGTAGAGCAAGCTGGCTGCACGTGTCCAAAGCCTGAGAGGAATTGACTGTGTAATGGAACGCCACTGATCCTTCCATGTTTAGGGCAAGCTTTGAACTGTGGAGGGGATGTGTTCTGTTGGAAGAGTACAATCAAACTGTCGGTTAAGAGGCTGGTGCACTGAAAGGTAAATGCAGAGCTTGGAAAAGTTACTTTTTTGAACTACAACTCCCATCAACCCCAGCCAGCATTAGTGAAATTCCAGCAAAGGCACAAAGTTGTTATGTCACAACTTCATCGTTCACTTTTCATTGCTTCTTTAACATATGTGCTTGTGAACAATAATGAGGAAGTTGGGAGTATGTAAGTTAAAAGGAACCCCTAACACAGAGGTGGGGGATGTGCTAAAATTCCACACAATTCGGATTTGGTACCAAATTTGGTACCAAATTTTCCATTAATTCCTTTATTTGTTATCGTTGCGTATTGGATTTTTATGTAGTGATTTTCTATGGCTGTTTTTGAAAATAGTTTTTTAAAAAACTGCCTCTAAAATATTGATATTAAGAACAATAATGTTATCAATATTTCCTTTCATTTATCAATATTTCTTTTACAATATTGATATTTCCTTTAATAGCAATATTTTTTCTGAGGGGGAAATGGATCAGTATAAGCAGTGGCAAGCGGACAGAGAATGGGCTCGAATTGATACTGGTTGGTTAGGTCAATAGAATGCTTTTGAACTGGCATCGGCCAATGGATCCCATCCCTAGCCAGGGTTAGACCCATGGGTGGAAGTGGGCACTCCATGCAGCAAGAACTCATTAGGGGTTTTATAGGAGACTCTTTTTCTCAGGATAGCAGCAACAGTGCACTAAGCTGCTAGCCCTCATCTTGCAGTGATTAGCCTTGCAGTTCTTAAAAAAGCCAATTCATACAAACAAAACCCCAATTTTTAACCGTGAAAGGGAAGTGTGTGCTTTTACACTGCAAAAAGGTATGTGTGAAGGGGTGAGGGGAATCATACATCTTTCAATTAAAAGAAAGCTAATCAAAATAAGAAAACATGTATTAAATTGATAGAAATCATTGCAGTTACATGATGGGCCTGGAACGTTGTGGAAGATGCAGAATGGTGGCTAGCCTGCTAACACAAATGCTGCTGTTGCTATCACTTGTAACGGCAGCGAAAGAAAGAAGATGTGCTCCTGTCCCACTTCCAAGAAGCTGTTGGGGAATTTCTCCTCCCAGTACAGGAAATCTGTGAAATGGTTTCCCCAATTTCTCCGCCAACAGAAAGGATTGAGAATGTTGAGAGGCCATTTGTGCACTGTGCTTGTGTGAGGGCTAGCTGTGGTTACACAGGGCCAATTCACAGAGTGACAGTTTTCCATCCTTCATGTGATGTATCCCAACAGTCCACTGGCACACTTCGGGGTTGAGAATGAAAAACGTGACCCAAGCCTTCCACAAATGTAGTTCCAGCTGGGATTTCTGCTGTCAGGGCAATATCTTGCTGCAGAAGCACTCCCCTACCATAACTGCATCCAGGTAGCTACAGCTGTATTCATGGAAAACCCAGGTTATATGTTACATTCTCTACATGAATGCATCTGTTGCTGCACAGAAATAATTGTTGCTTGCAGCCCTAACTTTCCTCTTAAAACACCCAATATCTTCACTGGCAAAATTACTTAATTCAAATAATAAACTTGCACACTTTCTCTAATCTGGAGACGATTTCTTGTTGCAGAAGGTTTTCCGCTTGTTGTAGGTTTTCCGCTTACAGCAGTGTATAATTAATTGATCCTCTTTCTTCCATGCCCAAACTTACTTTTCTGTTCAGTGCACCACTAGGGCCAATGAAGAATTTCTAATTAGCTGATGCTGAAAATGTGCAGGTTCCCAATTAATGTGATTCTTAAGAAAGAAAACAGGTTACCAATCAACATTCTGGATAATACCAAGGGGCAGTGATTCTCCTTAACTCTCCCACCATATTCCCCACAATCTCATCAGCTGGAGAAAGTAAGTAGCAAGCTGTCAAGAAATCATGATGGAATAAGGACACAGCATGAATAAAAATTTAAATTAAACTGCAATAATAACTAATTCATATGCACATTTTTGTGCTTCTACTGCCAACAGTGTTTTCTCCCATTCATAAGTGTAGCAAAATCATTGATCCTCAGTAAAGATCTTCACTTTCTCATCAAACTGTTCAGGCAGACCTCCACTGCCAGTGACCTTTTAAAAATCTCTTTAGCTGCCTGGTGTGAACTTAATATTATGTCACAATTTAATAGAATCTACAGTACATAGCAGACAAGTGTGTAACAAATTAACATAGCAGCAGTTACCATCGGGAGTCACAAGACCAGATTAAGCTCTGCTCTATTGATAGATACTGTTTCATGACTAGTCCACAGTTGATGTGCTTGCAGTGAACCCTACAGAGGTTTTCATTTCTGGATCTGGGGCACAAATGAATCCACCAAATATTCCATTAGATATTGAGCAGCTATAGTTCTTGGTGGATTGTAGCCATAGGTAAATGGGTAGCATGTTTGCCTTGGGTCCTCCATCTTGTGACTTGGATCCAGTCTCTTGTTCCATGGTAACCACATTCCTCAGGACTATGTCAGAATAAGTCTCAGGGATAAAAATGGTGTGGCAGGATTTGTCAGCTTCTCAGATTGTTCAGCTTTTATTTTCAGAATTTACAAGGAAAGTGCTACTCGTATTTCTGTAGCACAAGTGAAGGGGGGGAACTGGCATTCCCAAGTTAACCGTTTTCTCTTTTATATTTTCTTAAATCAAAATAATTATGAGTTTTAAACGTTAGGGGCCTAAAAATCTCAGAATCTCCCAGGGGATAGAAACTCTGGCTTTGCTATGGTGGAAAAAAAACACTGTGGTTTGGTTTACCATCAGCTAAAATACATGAGTGATTGAAGTTCCTTCATTCCTAACTCTATTTTTAAAACAGGCCAACTGGCCTTTGAGGGAGAGTATCATAGAGTTCCTCATGCTGGTTGTGGATTTAACTTCAAGAGTTTGTGGTATGCCATTTGTGTGTTGAGCTGGTTTACACATGTGTTTTATTACCACACATCCTGCAGTCTTTGAACTGGTTTGGACTTAACATTAAAGCTTAGTATAGTTTTATGAGTATGGGTCTAGAAGAACCTTGGTCTTGCACACTCCCTGTTCCTCCTCTGGTGCAGCCATAAGGAAGAATTCAGAAGATTTTGCTTCAATTTCTTTATTAACCACAGCTTGTCACACCATCTGAATACAGTAGGGCCCCGCTTACCGGCGTTCCGTTTTGCGGTGTTCTGCTGATGCAGCGGCTTTCAATTCCTAACCCTTTCCTCAGCCAGTCAGCCACATTATAATTCAAACTGGATTATCACAGGAATGGTAACAGATTTAACAGATAACCAAGGTGTGCATTGTAAATGATCTCCCCTCTGGCTCTCACTCATTGGATTTTCTAGATGTTGCTTATGTGCTTGGAATACATATGTAACAGGCAGATGGCAAGAGGCTTGGGATTTGCACATTACTTTCTGTGGCCAGATTGCTTCTGTCTGGTGATTTTTCCAATTCTCTGGTGTAGTCATTAGTGTCTGTTATCATGTGACTCTTCCGGCACATGGGGGATTGTTTGACTGAAATCTCCCCCATATCAAAGTTTTCTCCACACATGGCCAATTTACACCTTTGGGAAACTATTTATCTCTTAGACATTTCTGTGGCCAAAGTTGGCCACCTACATTCAGTGTCTTAATAGTTTGAACTCTCTACTGTTTAGTTCCGTATGGGCTGCCATGTTTAGGGTGGGGGGATGGTGCTATATCCATATGAATCCCAGATTGCCTATGGGAAGCCCACAAACAACTTTCTCCAGCTGTTTCCCTCTGTATTCAGAGGTATGGTGTTTTTGACCCTAAAGGCAGCGTATAGCCATTGTGCCAGTAGCCATTGGTAGCTTTATTATCCAATTTGTCTAATCTTCTTTTTAAAGCTGTCCAAGTTGATGGCCATCACTACTTCTTCTGGTAGCTGTGTGAAAAAGTACTTCCTTTTGTACTTCCATATGTGCTGTATGAAAAAGTACTTCCCTTTGTCTGCCCTGAACCTCCTGCCATTCAGCTTAATTGAATGACTCCAGGTTCTAGTGCTATATGGGGGGGGTGACTGACTTCTCTACATGTGCATAATTTTATACACCTCTATTGTGTCTCTTCCCCACCACCACCCTCTACTCACCTTTCTGTAAACTAAATAGCTGCCCCATCAAACCTGGCCCTGGCTCTAACCCAGAGACCTGAAGAAGCTGAGATTTAGCCCTTAAGGTACCTGAGAGACAAGTCTTGATTCCTCCCTTCTGTGTATCAAGCCATGTCTGCTAGAAGACTATCCATCTGATGCTATTGGCGTCATCCTTACTGGGATGTCCTCCTAGGGCTCAGATGACAACATAGCTGCTGCATGCCAGAGCTGAATAGCATTGCCGAAGGGCTGCTGGTTGGTCCCGCTTAATAGATTGATTGAGTTACATTAGCCAAGCTGCATACTAGGATGACGGCAGGAAGAGGAGGGTGTGAGGTAGGTCAGAATGCTGTTGACAAAGTTATGCTGGAAACATTATCTCTGCAGTTTCCCTTGAGTGAGGCAGCTGTATCATTTACGATTGTATTTCAGTGTTCACTCCTCACCAGACCCAGAAGCATATTACAAGAGAACTCTTGTTTCTTGTTCTCATGAATTGTCATAAATAGGACAGGCATGTGTGCCCTGATCCAGCTGTTCAATCATGGCAGGAAATTTGATGTCAAGGATCTCTTTCTTTTCCCTCATTACCCAGCCAGTCACCTAATTGTTTGTTTCCCAATTCCACAGTCCTTCTGATTAGACTGAGCAGACTCCCCATCAGAAGCAACAGCCGTCATCCTAATGGTGGTGGAGAGGGGCTGGAGGATGTCAAACGTTTATCCCCTGGTGAGCAACTCCACAACAATAAGGAATCTAAAGTAGTTAGAGACCAGTTATTTCCCCGATCTGCAAGTGACCAACTGTACCAATCCCATTTCTTAAATCTCAGAGACAGAGAGTACTTCTCAGTAGGAAAATGCCACATATTTTGAGGAAATGAAAGCAAAACAGTAGTCCTGTAGCACTAGTAATGATGAACAAATCTGTTCATTTCTCTCCGTTTCCCATTTTTCCAATCTTAAGTTCAATTCTTACAGTTCCACATCAGTCTGTGATTCTTTTTTAAAGTCCTCATGGAAATTCATCAGCATTTTAATGTGAATTTCTCCGAATACACACATTTTTGTATTTTTGTGAAGGAATTTCCCCAAATAAAATGCACTTACTATGTTATTTTCACCAATATATGCATTTATATGCACATCTTACCTTAGTGTATGCATTTTTGTACACATTACGTGGCTGAAGAACTCCACTGCAAAATTCAGAGCAGCGTGAATTTTAAAGGAGGCTGTGTTTCAGTTTGTGCATTGTTTTGGAAAGTCCCCATTACGTAGGTTCACCTGTAAATGTGAACTGAATCTAGTTTCTCCTCCATCTGCAAGCTCCGTTGCCCGTCTCTACAAGGTTTTAAACAATACTTGTTCCCTGTGTTCTGCTTATGGGGAAGGGCTATAGCTCAGTGGTAGAGCATCTGGTCTGCATGCAGAAGGTCCCAGGTTCAATCCCCAGCATCTCCAGGTAGGGCTGGAAGAGAACCCTGCCTGAATCCCTGGAGAGCTGCTGCCAGTGATTGAAGAGAATACTGAGCTAGATGGACCAATAGTCTGATTTAGTAGAAGGTACTTTCCTATGTTCGTATGTTTCTGTGTTCCCTGCCCTACCTGGGATGGCTGGGGATTGAACCTGGGACCCTCTGCATGCAAAACATGTGCTCTGTTATCACAAGTTGAAGGGACAGTGAGGATTATGGATGGGTTGAAGAGAAAGAAACAAATCACAATGAAAACATCTTTAAAGTCAATGTGGCTAGTTGAAAAGAAATGGTAGTTAGAGTGTCAGATTAGGACTGGAGAGATTGAGGTCCAAATCCTCACTGGCTCAGGCACTCTTTACCCCTTCTCTCTTGAAAAGGAAAAATGAGAGAAGGTAAAAACTACAGGATTCACCACAAAAAGGGGAATGTTGGTGCGGTTAGGGATAAACAATCTATGTAGACGGGCAGACCCTTCTCAGAAGAGGGGTATGTTCTAAGGGAAATAAGACCCAACCAACGTAGGAAGATTAGTGTGAAATTAATAGTTAATTAGTGGGGCAGGGATTTACTGGAAATGAGGAGGGGAGAGTATTTAAGTGGAAACCCAGGGGCAGCTCAGGACTGTTAGCCTACTCTGAAACCCAGAGACATGTGTTGTCCGGTTGGGGAAGGAGAGGTGGCCCAAGGATTCTTGTTGTCTTTTAGTGTTTGTGAGTATTAAGTCTACTTTGCTTGCTGAAGAATGTGTTTGGGTCTATATTTCCTGTTATCGTTAAAATTCTTCTTTTGAAAGTCTTGCCTTCGATTCCAAAGAGTGCCCTTTGGGGCATGAGAAAGTAAAACAACAGCCTTAGTGCCATGTTTCCCTTAAAATTCTGCCTTCTTACAGACAGACAGCCGTGTCCGGCACAATTAGAACATGCAATGTTTGCTATCTTACCTGTCATCCCTGATCTGCAGTGCAGTTTTCTGCCTTCAGCTTTTATGAGGACTCAGGGTATTCCTTTACATGGGTAATCTACTGCCAGTTCACACACTCACCCCTCCTGTACATTTAACATAACAGGTGAGGTGGTTACTCCACATGCGTGCACACAGATAAATGAAACCTAAACACATATAGGTCTATTTACCATGTACCCAGGTTATCTGATAGCTTATAGATGGAGGGGGTACACTTGTTCCTTCACCACATGGAAAGGATGCTCGGCCAGGTGAGTGTGAATGGCCCTCAATAATGGGTTTTAGTACTCAGGAAGAAAAGGGCTTGGACTGTAATGTTAAGGTGTGTAATAATAATAATAACAATAATAACAATAAATAATAAATAATAATAATAATAATAATTTTATTTCTGAGTCGCCTATCTGGCCGAGTTAATAACCACTCTAGGCGACGTACATAATAAAATGATATACAACATATACAATATAAACCAGAATACAATATAAACCAAAACCGGAATCCCTAATTAATCTAAAACCACCCACATCTTATAACAAAATAAAACTAGTCCGCCCCAAGAGTCCTGTAGGCCTGCCTAAATAGCCAGGTTTTCAAGACTCGGCGGAAACTTGCCAGGGAGGGGGCATGGCGAAGGTCATAGGGTAGGGAATTCCAGAGGGTGGGGGCCACAATGGAGAATGCCCTCTCTCTGGTCCGCACCAGTCTAGCTGTTTTAACTGGTGGGACCGAGAGAAGGTCTTGTGAGGCTGATCTCGTCAGGTGGCATAATTGGTGATGCTGGAGGCACTCCTTCAGATAAACTGGGCCGAAACCGTATAGGGCTTTAAACATTAACACCAACACCTTGAATTGGGCCTGGTAAACAACTGGTAGCCAGTGTGGATCTTCTAACACTGGAGTGATATGATCACGGCGGCGGCTGTTCTTAATCAAACGTGCCGCCACATTCTGTACCAGCTGTAATTTCTGGACCGTTTTCAAGGGTAACCCAACGTAGAGCGCATTACAGTAGTCTAAGTGAGAGGAGACCAGGGCATGTACCACCCGTGGGAGCAGATGGACAGGAAGGTAGGGTCGCAGCCTCTGTATTAGATGTAATTGATACCAAGCTGCCCGGCTCACTGCCAAGACCTGAGCCTCCATGGACAGCTGGGAGTCAAGAATGACCCCGAGGCTGCGGACCTGGTCCTTCAGGGGCAATTTTACCCCATTAAACACCAGGTCTGTATCTCCTAACCTTCTCTTGTCTCCCACGAGCAGTACCTCGGTCTTGTCGGGGTTCAGTTTCAGCCTATTACCTCCCATCCATTCACTTACGGACTTCAGGCACTTGGAAATAGTATCCACAGCCAACTCTGGTGAGGACTTAAATGAGAGATAGAGCTGAGTGTCATCCGCATATTGGTGACACTGCAGCCCAAATCTCCTGATGATGGCCCCCAGCGGCTTTACATAGATGTTAAATAGCATGGGAGAGAGGATAGAACCCTGTGGCACACCACAATTGAGAGGCCAAGGGTCTGAAACCTCATCTCCCAATGCTACACATTGATGCCTGTCTGAGAGATAGGAATGGAACCACCGTAAAACAGTGCTGGCTAACCTGCAGCTCTGCAGATATTGTTAGACTCCAGCTCTCATCTTCCCTGACCATTGGCCATGCTGCCTGGGGCTGATGGCACTTGGGAGTCCAATAATATCTGGAGAGCCACATGTTAGCCACTCGTGCTGTATGCCAACAGACAGTAGCCCCAGTGATCTGCACCACACTGCAAGCTTCTTGCATGTTATGTATCAATGTGTGACCAAGCCATAATATGGGAGGCCATGACAATTGCTGGTGTGATTACCACACCAGTACCTGCACAGCATCTGGAGAAGATTCAGCACTGGAATGTCCCATGATACATCATTTCTGAGGTACAAGGGGGACACTTGAATTTTCCTCTCACAGCCTGCTGCCACAGAGGGATCAGAGGGCATTGAAGCAGCCTAGGTTTCTTTAAAACTGACAGCATCCCCAGGGGGCAGGCATACAACAGGGAAGGAATAGCAATAGCTTGCAAGGGACACAGCAAGCGGGAGAATCCAGGGACATGAAGTATTCTGAAATTCTTAGTGGGAGAGGAAGCTGTCAGTTTCTTCTTTAAAGTAAAGAGAGTACTACTCATCCAGCCAACCTCTCCTGGAAAACTTGAGTCATGGGTGAAAGATTCAGGCTGAACAGATGCCGCAATCTAGATAGATGCATGTAAAGGAATTTGCACCAACAGCAAACCAATACATGGGAATGCTGAGTCTTGTTTGACTTGCAAATCATTCCTCTTGTCCAACTGTGTTCTGTATCTAACCTTCCAGCCTCCTGGCATGTGGTTTTACCCATGAAAATGGACTGCCTTCAAGTCGATCCCAGCTTATGACTACCTTATGAATAGGGTTTTCATGGTAAGCGGTATTCAGAGGGGGTTTACCATTGCCTCCCGCCGAGGCTAGTCCTCCCCAGCTGGCTAGGGCCTGCTCAGCTTGCCACAGCTGCACAAGCCGGCCCCTTCCCTGTCCGCAACTGCCAGCTGGGGGGCAACTGGGCTCCTTGGGACTATGCAGTTTGCCCACAGCTGCACAGCTGGCAGGGCACATAACCCCTGAGCCACTCACTGTGGGGGTTAGCTGGCCTTTGACACCTAGGTGACCCATACATGATTACGTTATTGAATATTGAGGTGTATTGCTCCCAAGTGCTGTATTTTCACTGTCTCTCTTAAAATAATTGACTTTACATGAGACAAAAACTATACGTCCATTAGGTATAGACAGCAATGAAAAGTGCTTTTTCTCCATTACACATGAAAGACCTGGGTGCCTTTCTTTGAGTTTTATACAACAGGGATGGAGGACTCCAGCTCTCATCAGCCTCAGCTACCATAGTCAATGGTGAGGGATGATGAGACCTATAGTCTAACACAGCCTTTCCCAACTAGTGGGCCACCAGGTGTTGCTGGACCACTACTCCCATCAGCCTCAGCCAGCATTGCCAATGGTCAGGAAAGATGGGAATTGTGGTCCAACAACATCTGGTGGCCCACTAGTTGGGAAAGGCTGGTCTAACAACATCTGGAGGGCCACAGGTTCCCCATCCCTATCTTACAGTGTATGAAAATGTTGGAACTATACAACCCATGCACACATGCATAGTCATCACTTGATGGCTGCAACACCAAATCATGGTTCATGTGTGTGAAAGAGCTTTTGGAGATCAAGGGCATCTAATAGAGATGTTTTATTACTCCAACACTGTTCAGTATTCAACTACAAGCCATCAAATACTAAACTGATGAAGGATCAAATGACATATATGCATGTGTGAATCAGCTTAGTACATCTATCTTGGACACCAGGCACATGTAGAGCAAGAATCTGGAAATGATTCAGAAGTTCGTGTATCATCATTCCAATATAGATGCAGCATTCATTACAGTTCTAGCATTACGCTTCCATGTAACTTGATTCATGGGTGAAATTTCCAAGAGTCCTTTTTAGAAGTACTAAGAAGCAGCCCTAAGATAACTTGTTATTCTTCCCCTCTTAGAATAGACAAGGGGAACCTTGCCTCTGGATCTGGTGCAAAAAAAAAAGGATTATTTCCCCCTTTTTAAAGGTAATGCTTTAGGCTATCAGAAGTTTTATGTGTGACCAACAGAGTAGGCCAACATTTAACTGCCATTTATGTTGTTGTCCAAAATGTTCTTGAAGGTGGATGAAGATGTCCCCTCACCACCTCTGTGTGTGAGAGAGAGACAGAGGTGGAGAGAGAGAGATTTCAAGGTTACTGTGTGAAGCTGAGCAGATATCATGAAAGTGAAATCTCTTTACTTATAGCAAGAAGTGCTTGTGAGCTCCTATCTTGCATCCTGCTTATTTTCTCATTCTCTATTATATCAAGTCTGGGCAGATTCATCCTGCTCCTAATCACGTGCTGCTGTAGTCCCAAAGCAGGTGGAGGGGGAAACGTGTGATGTTTTAATCCTGTAGTTAGGGTGATGTCAGGATGAGTCAAATGAGATTAAAACCAGAAACTCTGCACATGCTGAGAGTCTTTCTTTTTTATTTGTCAGTATTGCTTTTTGCTCTAGCAGTGCAGCCGTTGTAAAGCATGGAATGGCATGTGAGAGAGAAATATCCATCTCCCTGCTTTGTGTGTCTCATTTGTCTCTGGTCTCTCACCCCATATCTTTTTGTATGTGAAGGTTAGGGGTTTCTTGGATGCAATCTGTGTCACGTTTACTTTGGAATAAGCTCTATTGAACACAGTGGGAGTTACTTCTGAATAAATATGGATAGAATCAGGTTACATCACCCCACTAACTGTGGAGGCAGTGAGGTGGGATGAAACCAGCATGGAGTAATATACATTACCATACAGAGAGGAGAGGGAGGCTCTGAGACTATTAAATCCAGAATCTAAAATTACTGAAGTGTGCCACTGCCTTAGAGATAATGCTTGTGAGCCATCTTCCTTGACTTCCACAAAAATATATGGACTTCTGTGCTGGATCTAGCCAAAGGTCCATCTAGCGCAGGAGCAGCAGAGTGGCTAGACTATATGTGATGGTAATTTAGAATGGCTTTGGACATTCTGTTGCTATGCAGAAATAAGCAGTGCAAATTCTCTGCACTTCATGTTCCTCTGTCCCGCGCCTGTCCCCCACCCCCGTAACTAGAACAGATAACACTGCATGCATCTAATTAAGTGGACTATAATCCGCAAATGCTCGTGCTATAATAAATTAGTCTTTAACATGCCACAAGACTCTTTGTTGTTTTTGCTCCTTCAGACTATCATGGCTACCCTTCTGGAAATATAGTCTTTGTGTCTCCCCAGCTTGGGAAATATACAAACTGCCTTCTCAGCATAAACATTTCCCAGGGAGGGAAACTGCAAAGGCTGGATTTCCAATATCGTTGCAGAGAACTTGTGCATGCTCTTCTGCGCAGCAACTAAACATCTGAATTGATTCCAAGGATGCCTGTGCAAAGGGACTATAAAGTTAGTTACTGTGTAAATCAAGATTTCACAGGCAGCATGAAAATGGCAAAATTGTTGTGACATCCATGAAATTGACCAATGCATAAACAGGCTATGGGTGACCTCAGAGTATCTGTAGTAAACATCCCATGAGGAGAAGGACAGGTGTAGGTTTGGTCATAATCTAGCCTCACATTCACAAATATTCTATGACATATTTTGCAAGAAGGGAAAATATGCATAGACAGTATATTTTGGGTCGGAGTTATATATTTTGTTGAATATGGTTAAATTTTGTGTGTGGTTATACTGTGTGCTGTTAAAATCTGGCTAACATTTCATGTTAGAAATGAAAGCTTTCTCGTGGTGAAATGATTCCCATACACACATATAAACTGTAGAAGGGTCTGCTGCCAGCTATTAAAAAGTGTTTGGCTTGCATCAGACATCAAACTGATGTATGCTGGATAGAAATAGGGACAGAATGGAATCTAAACTTTCTGAATTCTGAAAAGATGACCCCATGTGGATGATGAATATTCATCAGTCACCATCCACTGGAACCTCCTTGTTAGCAATGAGTGAATATGTGTCATGCAATAGAGCCAAACTGTCATCTGTCAGTTGGGTGGGGAACCTTATTAAAGTTCTGAAAAAGTGACTCAGAGTTAAGCAGCCCTCAGTGTAAAATATATGGATGTTTTCCCTCCTAGCATGCTGAGCGTGTGCTCAGAACTCCTTTTCATTTCAACTGACCGTAAGGATAGCTCCATAGCTCAATGGTAGAAAACATGCTTTGCATGCAAACGGTCCCAGGTTCAATCTCTGGCATCTCTAGGTAGGAGTTGCAAAGACTCCTGTCTGAAACTCTGGAAAGCCACTACCTGGACTACCCAGTCAGTGTTGGCAATACTGATCTAAATGGCCTGACTTGGTTTCAGCAGCTTCCCATGTTCTCCTCATATTTTCCCCATTATGATATATAATTGGCAATAGTAATTGTATGGAAGGGCAGATGAGTAGGCCAGGAGACCATGCCCACCATAAGGATATGATAGGTATGGACTAGGACTAAGCTTTATCTTCAGACTTCATGTTGGGGAAAAGACCCAGTGATTATGAATAAAGACTGTTTATGGAGCTGGCTGAGGAGAAGGGAGAGCCTCAGTTAAAGGCTTTGAAAGTTGAGGCTGCAAGCGTTGATACGGTAGAATGAAGTAACCACTATTTTTGCCTCTGAAGCCCTTCTCCTTGCCTGTCTGTGGGGTTGACTGCTCTGGCTGGAGGGTACTCAAAACCCTCACAAATACCAGAAGCTGTCTATGAACAGCTCAAATTGCTCAATTGGCTTTTGTAAAGAATGCTATGAAACATCCAGTCAAGGCTTCAGTTTGACGAGGCAGCACATATAGAACTACAGCCCCTATTAGCAACAGCAGCTTACTTCTCTCTCTCTTTCTCTCTCTCTCTCTCTCTCTCTCTCTCTCTCTCTCTTTCTTTCTTTCTCTTTTTCGGGGGGTGGGCTTGGTAGAGATGGAAAGATCTGTCAATTTAAGTTCTCTCAGTTTCTCATTTTTCTAATGTTAAATTCAGTTCTCCTCATTTCTGCAGCAATCTGGATTTTTTTTAAAAAAATCCTCATGAAAATTCTCCACCATTTTAGTACGACTTTCTCCAAATAAACACATTTTTGTAGGTAGTTTTGACAAAAGTACACATTTTTGCAAGCTATTTCTCATCACATCATGACTTTTTGCATGTCATTTTCACTCATATGTTCATTTTTGTGCACACTTTCCCATAATATATACATTTTTATAAATATTGTTTAGTTGGCAAACTGCATCACAAAATTCTAATAAATGCACATTTTGAAGGATGGCTGTGTTTTGGTTCTCATATTGTTTTGGAAAGTGCGAATTTGACAAATTCTGCTTGAAATGCGAACTGAATCAAAATTCTCCTGCATCCCTAGGGCTTGGCAGAAAATGACCCCACTGTGAGAAGCATAGCTTCCCTTAGAAATTCCTGAACATGATGCTGGCTGGTACATAAAATCTGACGAGATAGTTCTTTGTAGAAGATATATTTTTAATATAGCTAACTCGATGGAAACTCCCCCAATTTATCATTCATGGTATGTGCTTATATTTAATTTAAGATCAAATTGTAAATATTTATCCTCACACTAGAAATAAAGAGATGAATATTTATTATTCCTTCCCCCTAAAACCTATACCCTTTGCCACTTTGACTGTACTTACCCAGAATACTCAGATCTTTTCTAATGAGAGAGACTTTTATTTTATTTTGTTTTTAATTCGGCTGGTTTCCTGCCATTTCTCCTTTGACCAAGGAGCATCCCTGCCAGGCTCCCCACAAACAAACTCACTCTCTCCCTTCCCTGGCTTGTTTCCATAGCAGCCTCATTAAATTTGCATTTTGTTCAGCCTGGGCTGCATCATGGCTGCGAGTTGTATTTTTAGCCTGTGGCAGTTACATAATAAGGGGACTGGGGAGAGTGAGAAGGGAAATTCCTGTGAGAAATGGCGGCTTTGTGCGGCCCACTTGGCTAACTTGGTTTGCTTGGGGTCACGTGGAACTTATGCAGACGGTGGACCTGCAGCTGTTGCCATCACATAGCACCCAGCGGGATGACATTCTTTTTCCTTTCCATGAGCTCAGCCAAGCAGTGAATGTCAATTAATCCAGGAAAGGTGATTGATGAGACTGCCAGCCTCCAATGTATGCTGAAATCTTGAAAGGGAGGCATGGCCAGGAGGAGTGGTATGCCTTGTCTTTTGAAGGGGATGCAGCACATGTGCTTCCTGATGCCTACATTCCTCCCCACCCCTTCAAAACAGGAAGAGAAGGAAAAGAGAGAATACCCGAATACCCATGTGTTTCAGTGTTTCCACAAGTTGTAGAGGTCACACAGTCGACTTATTTCTATCTCCAGTGCTTTAATTTCTAAAATGAAAGCTCCCAGGCCTACCCACCTACCTGTGTGGAGTTCTGACATGGAAGTCATTTTCCAAATCTCTGATGTGTGGAATGGGTGCATTAATGAGGACAAGGCACTCTGCATTGTTTTTAATTCACACTTCATGTAGGCTGGCAAGGTGTCCTACTTTACAGAGGACAGTCCCTCTATTTGGGGGAAAGACAATCCTCTACTTGAAGAAGTCCTCTGTTTGAAGGGCTCCTCCAAATACTTCAAGTCCCATTGCAAGATAAAGTACCATAAGAAGGCAGAACATGGGCCTTGGAGTTGCCTATCAACTTTTAGTACCTGGTTAGCAGACTGAGCAGGCACACAGGTCAACAGATCAGTCTCCTCCCATATGGTGAATTTCATTGTATTTCTCTTAAAACCATAGTAATTACATCTTAATGTGCACCTCTGCATATAAATTAGCATATGAAATTTTATAGAAATTATATCCCCCCCTTTTTCTTTAGCAATGTGAAAATGGCTACTTTAGTTTCACAACTGAGCTCTAGCAGTGAAAACCACTGGATTAACTCCAAAAGAAAATTGGGAAATGAGAACTATGAGGCTGAGTTGTTAAGGACATGAGCTATGAACTGGAGTGCCTCCGCTTTACATTACGACCTTTGGCAACTCTCTATCTCTTGGTCACTCAACCTTCCCGTCTGCAATATGGGACAATAATATCTTGCAAATTGTCCTTAGACTCTGTTAGCTGCATATATATCTTGTAATAAATAAAATTAATAATTCAAGCCTATTTTGCATGGATATTGCATACATTTCTGAGCTTCAGTATACAAAGTGCTTTGCACGCTTACCTAGGAGTAAGCCACATTGAACTCAGCGGGACCTATTTTTGTATAGATATTCATAGAATTTTGCTGTTAAGCACTTAGGAATAAATACAAAAGGTTATTGTGATAATTGAAGCCTTGTCTATCTCACTTATCTTACGGTTTTTCCCATGCTGCTTCTCAAGTTTTGGGGAGTTCATACATTACCCAAGCAGCTTGTGAAGGAGCTATATTTCAGTAGTTTCCGCACCACTAAGTGAATGTCAACAAGGGCCTTAGGGTGTTGCAGGTTTCACTATCAGGTCAGTCTCTTAAAATCTTACCACAAGTAGGGGACTTTTTGCGCACCAATTGGGTGGTAGTGGGTTGTTTTGGAGGTGGAGCTGGGAAAAAGCGAAAAGAACGTGGGGGTCCTCCTGCTGTGTGTGCGGGCGTGAAAAAAGCTGTTTTTTTACATCGGAAAAGAGCGAACAAACAGGTGAGTGGGGACAGATGACAAAGCGGATATGAAAAACATGGATTATCCCGCTCCGTTTGGATGAGCCCTATGTCTGCACCTTCTATACATCAGCTCCACCTCAGCAGGGAAGGTCATACATAACACTCCATACTTCTAAATCCAGAGAGGATGTAACACGGGCTGATACCATCCCAGGCAGGGCTGTAGCTCAGTAGCAGAGCTCATGCTTTATATACAAAAAGTCCCAGATTAAGTCCCCAGCATTTCTAGGTAAGACTGGGAAAGGCTCCAGTCTGCAGCTCTGGAGAGTTACTGCCAGTCAGTGTAGACAATACAAAACAAAACTAATGGCAGCTTCCTACCTTTTCCTATCCAGATGGCAGCACAGCAAGTGACACTCCTTCTGCTGGGCTGCAAAACAACAAGCAGTAGATGTAAAACTAGTTCACTGCCATGTACATGGCACAGTTCGGTTGTACAGAAGCATGCAGCTGATGTTGAATGAGCCCATGGATTTTGCCATTGTGGATATGTCCTAACTCCTAAGGGGTACTCAGGGGCGTCACTACCGGGGTGCGGAGAGTGCGGCCTGCACCCGGGTGTCACCATGAGGGGGGTGACACCCAGAGCCGCCCTGCCCCTCACCGTTGCCCGGCAAGGCTGGTCCAACTCCTCGGAGGCGGGCTGGCGGGTGAGCGCAGGAGCAGCATCGGCGGGGCAAGGGAGGCACGCCGGCATTCCCAGGCCTTCTCTGGCTGGGTGCCCCTCCGGCGCGTGCCCTCCCAGGGGCATGGACGGGGTGGCTGGCCCTGAGTGTGTGTGTGTGTGCGTGCACGCGCGTGCGCGCAAGCCCAGCCACCTCGTCCATGCCCCTGGGAGGGCGTGCACCGGAGGTCCGCACCCCCCCGCACTCCCACTAGTGACGCCGCTGAGGGTACTTAGTGCAAAACCAACAGTAGTGCAAGCACGTGAAAGCTGCTCTATACAGCCATCTCATGACTACACAAATAATCTTTTTGGGGTATGATGGAGAAAATCGCTAGAATAACACAATGAGCTACATTGGCTTGTTGCATAGACCAGCCTCTGAACAATTGCATGTCACATATGAGTTAAGGCTTTGATACGGGGCTGATTCCAGATCAAATGTATACACAAATAAGAACATAGTTTTTAAAAGGTTTGGCAGCAATGTGTTCAGTTCTTTGACAGATCACCCATTGTCAAGCTCAAAAAATGTTCTGCAAGCCAATTCTGCCCTTTGTTGCACCTATGTGGCACATTTGCCCTCACTTGGGCTCTAGTGTTGTTGCCATGGGCCCAGTTTATTCTGCAGTGTTTATTATTTGTGTTGCTGTGAGACAGAAGGTGGAGAGGGGAAACAGCTTGACTCTAAACTGATATCTCTGGGCTCTAATAAAAGCTATCTCTTTGTTTGTAAACTGAGAAAAAATTGATCTGGAATCATTGGGATATAACAAACACACAACCCCATGATGCCATTTTAACAGCTAGCTGATCAGAAAAACATTACACTAGAAAAACAACCTGAGATATTGGGCCTTTGGTTTTTTAAAATGTTGATAATATTAGTTGTTAATAGGGAGATACAGGGACATAGGTTCAGGGGGATCTAATTAAGCAGGGGATTGGATTTGATGGCCTTATAGCCCCCTTCCAACTCTGCTGTTCTGTGATTCTATTATTCTAATCTATAATGTTCTTTTATAAAGTTAATTTTAGAAAACTCCCCTCCCCACCCCCAATACTAGATATAAGCACCAGGGCTGGTGCCAGGCTTGAGACAAGGTGTCTTCTTGCCCTCTCTCCAGGAAATGAAGATGGCAGCTGCTTTGGTCAGTATGTCTCTTCTCAGCACTGATCTAAGCACCACCCCCTGTCCCAGCTGCTGATTGTTGTAAGCTTAGAAGGGTAGGTGGCAGCAGCACACTGAGAAGCACTAAGAAGAGAAGCATTGGGTGAAGTGACATTAGCAGCTAACCACCACCATCTTCATTATCCAGAATGTTTTTGTGCCCCAATGTAACAAAGACAGTGGCCTTTGCTGTAGCTGCTTCATCTAGTAGTTCCCTGAGAGTAACAGGACAAAAAAATGTGTGTGTGTGTGTGTGTTTAAAAAAGAAAGGCTAGCATCAGTTCTGGTAGGCCCTGTCATTTACTTCACCATGATGAATAATGAGGCCAGGCCTTATAAAAATCTAGAGACACAGATCAAATGTCACATCAAAGCTTAGTTTTATATCCTTAGTCTATGCCTAACTCTTGAAAAGAAGTAATGTTACTTTTTTTTAAGGCTCCTTTGCTTTAAAGACTGGAGACCAGTCCTATGAGTTTTTACTCAAAACTAATCCGAACTGAGTCCACAAATATTCACAATTTGCCAAAATTACCACTGTCACCATTCAAAAGGTAACATTTAAATTTTGAATGATTTTTACCTCAGCGTTCAAAATGTGGGTATTAAGATTTCATAGCATCACTTTATTGTTTTGATGTCAGTAAAAGGTAAAGGTGTCCCCGCACTTATAGTGCGAGTCGTTTCCGACTCTTAGGGTGATGTCTTGCAACGTTTACTAGACAGACCGTATATATGGGGTGGGATTGCCAGTTCCTTCCCCGGCCTTTCTTTACCCCCCAGCATATGCCGGGTACTCATTTTACCGACCACGGATGGATGGAAGGCTGAGTGGACCTCGACCCCTTTTACCGGAGATTCTTCCTCCTTCCTACTTCCTCCTTCCGTTGGAATCAAACTCCGGCCGTGAGCAGAGCTTCGGCTGCGTTACCGCCGCTTACCACTGTGTGCCACGGAGGGTCTATGATGTCAGTAGGTGTCAGTTATGAAATCACATAAACTGTCAGCTATCAAATACAAAATATCACTGAATGCTAACTACTAAATACCATCAGATATAAAATAAAATGAAGTCAAATATATTATGCAGATGATAAATATTCAAATATTTGGAGAATATCTGCTCAATATTTGACATCACAATGCACAGAGGAGATTTTTGAGGTGAATTTTTAAAGAAAATCCCTTACAACTCTTGAATCCAACAGTCCTTTGCTCATGTTGAGATCTGAGTGTGTGTTTGTGAATGCAGGTATGTATATGGGGATACAGGCATGTAAAAATATTTCCACCTCTAAGTTTAAGATTTGGAAGACTGATTATTTACTTGTTGCAGTTCAATGTGCTGCTCAACCATGAGACATAATATAAAGTTTCCTGCAGAAGTGTTCACTTTTGGCCTGTATCTCAGCATGGTTGGTAAGATTTGTTTTGGTGTTCCAGAAGCCACACAATGGTTTGCTTGACTTCCATTCCCACAATGAATCTATCTATCTATCTATCTATCTATCTATCTATCTATCTATCTATCTATCTATCTATCTATCTATCTATCTATCTATCTATCTATCTATCTATCTATCTATCTATCTATCTATCTATCTATCTATCTATCTATCTATCTATCTATCTATCTATCTATCTATCTATCTATCTATCTATCTATCTATCTATCTATCTATCTATCTATCTATCTTATCCTTCAGCAAAAATGCTCCCAGGGCAGCTAACTATTTCAATGGTACACCATCACCCCTTCCATTCTCTCACAATAACCCTGTGAGGTAGGTTAGACTGAGAGTGAGTGGCTCCAGGACCCCCAGTGAGCTTTGTGGTTGAGTGGGGATTTGAATCTAGATCTCCCCAGTCTTAGTCCAGATCACTTCTCTTTGGACTAATAGTTGACTTGTCCAAATTTGGGTTGCAATATTATGAGGCATATCTTCCGTAATAATCTTGATGTGCCAGATTGCATCATTATAAAACAGGGATGGAGAATACAATTTTCAGTTAGATTCAATTTAAAGTTGAATCTATGAAACTAGCCTTTCTGAAACAATATGAGAAGTGAACCAAATTTCCTCTGAAATTCACACTTACCAAAATTTTGCAATGCAGTTCTCCAACCAATGTCAAAGTATACATAAAAATGAATACATTAGTGAAAATAACATGCAAAAATTAGAAGAAATCATGTACAAGAATATGCACATTAGTCAAAACTGCATACAAAAATGTATTTATTAGAAGAAGAATTTATTAGAAGAAATTCGCACTGAAATGTATTTTAATGAGGATTTTAAAAAACAAAAATCACAAATTTATTTATTTATTTATTTATCTTACATCTAAGGCCCTCCTCTGGGTACCAACTCATTGTGAAGCCCGGAGGGTGGTTACTAGATCTAGGGCCTTTTCTGTGGTGGCCCCCGAGTTGTGGAATAGCCTCCCCGAAGAGGTACGCCTGGCGCCTACACTATTATCTTTTCGGCGCCAGGTAAAGACCTTCTTATGCTCCCAGGCGTTTTAATCGTTTAATCATTCTAATCTTTTTAGCTTTTTAATCTTGTATACTAATCCTTTTATCTTCTTATATTTTGTTTAATTGTATTTTTGTTTTTTCTTTATGTCATATATGTTTTGTGATTTTATTATTACGATGTATGTATTTTATCCTATGCTGTTTACCGCCCTGAGAGCTACTTGCTATGGGCGGTATATAAATGCAACAAAATAAATAAATAAATAAAATATCTCACCCTTCCTCCCAGCAGGAGCCCAGGGTGGCAAACAAAAGCACTAAAAACACTTTAAACATCATAAAAACAGACTTTAAAATACATTAAAACAAAACATCTTTAAAAACATTTTTTTAAAAAAGCTTTCAAGACTTTTTAAAAAAACAGGTTAAAAACATTCTGTTTTTTAAAAAAAGGTTTTAAGAACATATTAAAAAGCAATTCCAACACAGCTGCAGACTGGGATAAAGTCTCAACTGAAAAGGCTTGTTATGTTATGTTATGTTACAGTTTATTTCTATGCCGCCTTTTGGCCAAAAAGGCCCTCAAGGCGACTAACAAAAAATAAACACAAATACAAAATACACATTAGAAAAGAACAATACAGTTTACAAAAATTTAAATAAAAATATTATTATTGTTAAAAAAGCAACAGCAACATCTTTCAATAACAATACAATAACAAATGTCATATTGTCTCAGACGCAATGCTTCTTAATGGAGTTAGTTTGTATGTTCAGCTCCAAGTCATCCAGAGATGTACATGTATGTGTGAAACAGTCCCATGTGCCTTTGCTGGATCTCTTCGCAGGCGTGTAGCTCCTCTCCTTGAGTGGCAGTGCTTGCCCAAAGCAGCAATACAGGAATACCCCGCTATACAGACCTTCACTTTACGGACACTCGTGAGTACGGACATACTTACAGTAGCACCATTCCCCTGTTTACGTACTTCGCTTCGCAAGAACGGACACTTAACCTTTGGTTGTGGCCTGTTCTTTCGGTGGGGGGTGGAAAGATGCGACCGCGCGACTGAGGATCAGCTGGGAGTCACGATCGTGATCAGCTGAGATGCGCGGCAGCGCAGCAGCAGAGGCTTTAGCATGGAGCTTTGAGGCTCCGCGTGAAGGAGAGGTGGCACAGTGGCGGCGCAAGTGAAAAAAGGTAGTGCTTCACTTTAAGTACTTTTTTGGTTTACGTACTCGCTCTGGACCCATTGCGTACGTTAACGCGGGGTATTCCTGTAACAGAGAAAGTAAGAGAAGCGGCAGGCGTCTCTGCCCGAGCTCAGCAGCACCGAGGCACCACCAGCTCCCAGCTATATCCGAAGGAGGAGGATGGAGCCTATCAGTCCCAGCCATAGTGGCGTAGAAGCAGCAATGAGTACTGGCGGCAGCCGCTGCCGCTTCTCTATGTGCCTACGAGGCAGCCACCAACTCAGGTGCAGCACCAGCACCCTCTGGCAGGGGGATGCAAGAGCCCCACCCCCTGCCAGGCTCCCACTGCCCACACCTTGCTGCCTAGCAACCACTGCTGCCTTTGCCGTGCCAGCCGCACCTGAGGCTTGAAAGATGTGCGGGGGGGGGGCTCCTCAGCGTGCGGAAGGTCAGCAGCCCGTTTGCCCATGTGCGCCGATTTCAAGGTGCGCATTCCGTTGTTGAAAGAGGAAGGTCTTCAGTAGGCACTGAAAAGATAACAGAGATGGTGCCTGTCTAATATTTACGGGTAGGAAGTTGCACAGGGTAGGTGCCGCCATACTAAAGGTCCGTTTCCTATGTTGTGCAGAACGGACTTCCTGATAAGATGGTATCTGTAGGAGGCCCTCACCTGCAGAGCGCAGTGATCAGCTGGGTATATAAAGAAATTGCTGCAGAAATGTGAAGAACTGAATTTAAGATTGGAAAAATGAGAAACTGAGAGAACTGTGATTCCCAGATATTTCCATCCCTGGCATAAGACAAGCTTGGAAGTCAGTACACAGAAGCTTCTTTTTTTAATATGAAAGCATGTAATAGTTACTATATTTTGGTACAATTACCTTACAGTTTCATTCAGAGGCAGTGTAATAACAAAATTGTTTGGAAGATCTGGAGGGTATTCAGCGAATGACACCAAAATAATGAAGAGACCAGGATGGCTGACATGACATATGAGGAAAGGTTAAAGGTACCAATGTACCTTCACACTGCTTGGCTAAGCAAGAAGAGAGGAAGGCAGACAGCAGGGGGGAAATAGGCGGAAGGGGGAGAGACTTGTGAGATGAGCCTGCTAGTAGTAAGTGGCTGGTTCCACTGAGCAGCTACCAAGGAAGGAGGATGGAGTGTCACACCTATCCACAGGCATCATTTGATGGCAGTAGTCTTTTCCTACTGCCAGCCTCAACTTGCAGTCCACCAATGCTCTGTTATATATATGAGCTCTGTGACACAAAGGATGTTTGTGTCAAGACTGAGAACTGTTCGGTGTGGCACAGAGCTCATCGCGTAGATGGAATCTTCCTCTTCTCTCCCACTTCTTCCAATACTCTCATATTTGCCATCATCTCCATAGCAACAACACTCTGCTGCTAAAGGATAGCAAAAACCTCTCTCTCTCTAGCTTCCAGATCTCCCTGCCTTCAGCTAGAAACCTTAAACCGGGGAAACAGTCTGAAGCTCTGGACAGCTCAGGGTGGGGAAGAAAAGTATATTTAGTGGGTGGGAGATGGGAAGTGGTCTGGAGGCCCTGAGCTCATTTCCTACTGGATGACCTTTTCAGCAAAGACATCCAAAAACGTTTTGGTCCTAGAATCCCTGCCACACTTCAAGAGTCCATGTTCATAAAGAGAGCCAAAGGCCCTTGACTATATCGTCAGGCTGCAAATCCATGATGGGGCTTGACATGAAATTCTGTCTTAAAATTGATGGAACTGAATTAGAAAATTAAAAATTCAAAGGCATAAGGGACAGTGCTAGCAAGTCTACTTCCTTTCTTACATTTTATTCCGGTTAATGCTCACATCATCATTTACTCCTTTTCCCTTCACTCCCTCCCTTTCCTCTGTTGTTTTCCCATTGTCAGGAACTAGAATATATGCTCCTTGGGGGCAGGACTTTTGGGCAGGACTTTTGGTTTCTGCATGTGGAAAAAACATGAAGCCAGATCCAACTTCTCCCTCACATCCTCTGGCACAGACGGCTTGGGGGAAAGATGAAGTGACTTCTCACTTCTGATGCAGTTTGGAGAAGGGAAGAAATGGTAGGAGAAACTCCTGCTTCTTCTCAACATTCTCCAAACTGAAGCACAAAGAGAACCTGCTGGAGGATGCTGGGAGTTCCCCAAATGTGATCCCAATTTCCTTAGGACAAACATGGAAGTTTCTACGGGCAGGGCTCCACAATTTCACTCATCATGCTTGCGCTGGCAAGTGTTTCTGCCACATCAGGTTTCCTATTATGTCTCTTTTTTTATTTTTTATCATTAATTTTTATTCAAATTTTCAAAGACGAAAAAACAAAACAAAACAAAAACAATTAAACAATAAAATAAAATGTCGACTTCCGATTTGTCGCAGATCAGTTATAGGTCTAGAATATATAACAATCCTATCTCTAAAATTATATTATAAAATCACTTTCCTCCAGTAATTATCTTAATTAATCATCAAATCTCATAAACATTATTTTATTCTTTCCACAAAAAGTCAAAGAGAGGTTTCAATTTCTTGAAAGATATATCTTTCAATTTTTCTCCAAATAAACATGTCGCTTAATCCATCTAATTCAAATCTGTTAGGCCCAATAATTTCAATAGCCATTCTTCCATTATCTATATTAACTCCATCTTCCATCTTCAATAATCCTGTTAAGTCCAGTAATTTCAGTAGCCATTCTTCCGTTATCAATATCCCATAATAATCTTGTTGTCATAGCCATAGTCCAAGTAAACATATCAATTAATCCATCTCGTCAAATCTGTTAAGTCCAATAATTTCCATAACCATTCTTCCACTATCAATATTAATTCCATCTTCCATCTTCAATAGTCCTGTTAAATCCAGTGGTTTCAGTATCCATTCATCCATTATCAGTATCCCATGATGATCTTGCTGTCATAGCCATAGTCATATAACAAGAGTCTGATGGGAATTTCCCCCATCACAAATACGTCTTTGCCATCAATTCTGAATATGTTGTTGAAATATTGTTGTAAAGTCACATCTCTGTTCTGGGTGCATCTGTGCTCTGTCACATATTTGTAGTTAATTCCATAATTTTTTTCCATGTCAGGACCCATCACATCATTCCAGTCAAGAATTCTGAATATGTTACTGAAGTATTGCTGCAAAGTCATATCTCTGTTCTTCTTTTTTACAAAATGCACTGGCTCATCTCTTAAGAGTTTCTCCACTGTCACATATCTGTAGCCAACTCCATAGATTTTTTCTATGTCAAACTCCATCACATCATTCCAGTCCAGAAAATTATCCAAGACATTGATAACTTTACCACCAAAATCTTCATTAATTTCTTCAGAGACAACATTGAATTCCAAACAGTCAACTTTATTTCTAACATCCATAAAATCCAAATCTTTTTCAAATTTCACATTTGTTCCAATCTCCAGGGCTTGTAGCTTCCCTATCCCATCAAACTCCTCTCTCACAGAATCCACTATTTCTTTAAGCTCCTGCGTCATTTTGTTAAGTTCAATTTTCATCTCCTGTCTACCCTGTCTCAGGGTTTGTTTCGTTATCTCAATCTCACCCATTATTTTCTGAAACATAATTTCTTCCATGGTCTCATTCACTTTCCTGGTTGTCATTCTTAAAACCACAGAGACAAAAATTATTTCAGCCACAATTGGGTTAATATTTCAGGCTTGCTTGTATCAGTGTAGACAATACAGCCTGCCTTATCTCTATGTGTTCAGGAGTACAAAACAAACTTAGTTCCCAACATCAAAACAATTAGTGGCGTCGTGAACAAGCAGATTCGTCAAAATGAAATAGACCAAAAAGAATTTTTTTCCCCCCTCCTCGAAATAGAAATCCCTCTTCCGTTTATATCTTTAGAATGCACCTCCAGGACAGCTTTTTGCGATAAAAACAAAGATAAGCTTTTTCGATTTCTTTCCTCCTTAATTTCGTTAGTGAAAGAGAAAAGCCAAAACTCACCTAAGAGTTCTTCACAGCTGATTCATTGACAAATCTCTTTTTTGCTGCACCAATTTAAGCCAAGTAAAAAAAGAAGATAGAAAGAAGGATGCTTATCTGCCTGTTAGAGTCCGTTTTCTTTAAAGAAAAGATAAATGTGTCACTATAATCAGCTAGAGCTTGATGAAAGTCCGTCCGGCATTGCAGTTTGAACTTTCTCTCATAAATAAATGAAATCCAGTCCTCCCCACAAAAACAGGCTTTGGGGTTGATCTCTACGTTTCTCCCTGCCCGGGAGAAAATCTTTATCAGTCAAAAAGAACGTTGTGACTGATTTTAGAGCTGAAAAAGCTTCTTCTGAGACGAGAGCTCGCTCAGAGGCAGCACAGGCAAAGCAACCCTTCCCGGAAGTCCAGGTTTCCTATTATGTCTCAACAGAGCCTGAGTGAGGTGTCATTGTTGTCACAGTGAATCGGGTTTTGATGTGGGGAACCTGGGTCGAGTCATGAAGCAAATTCAGTGGCTTTACACTAGTGATGGAAACCTGTGGCCCTCCAGATTTTGCTGGGCACCAGCTCCCATCAGCCCCAGCCAGCATGGACAGTTATTGGGGATGGTGGAAACTTTAGTCCAGCAATGTCTGGAGAGTGAAGGCTCCTGCTTTAGACAACGCTCGCAGCCTAACTTACCTCAGGAACCTGTAGTCAGGATGAGAAAATAAAATAACCTTATGGACAATGCCCTGACCTATTTGAAGGGCATGTTGGATACAAATGAGATAGATAGCGCTCCAGCAGGATATGTCTGCCGTGTTAACCATAGATTGGTTCTAACAGGTTAGTACCATATTCAGCAATAGGGTAAAATGATAGTTAATTTTTACAGTTTGGGTGGGGGATGTCCTGCCCGAACTCCCTGAAGTCAAAATCAGATGCAGAGGTGTGCTTTTAATTTTAATAAAAAGTTCTATTTCAGAGCGCTTCATGAATCAGCTTACAGGCTACACAGGAATCAGCATCTCTGCGGTACTTAACTAGGCATGACTAGACCAAGCTGAAGACAATGTCGCAGCAATTTGTCACTTCCCCTTCACAGACTTAAGTAAGGATGAGAGGGCACCCTCCTAGGGTGAGCTCAGTGTCACTGAGGAGAGTATTCACTCCTCCTAAGAGGCAGGGCCAGCGCCAGGCATGACTGGGCCCTTGGGCACCAGCCTGCCCTGGGCGCGTGGCTCCTGCCTGTTCCGCCTACCTTTCTCCTGTCTTTGCTGCTGCACACACTGCGCAACCAAGGCTGCCATCAACCAAGATGGTGGCAGAGGCTTCTCTAAGGGGCTGATGCCCCTGCTGCCATCTTGGTTGAGGACAGTTATGCATGGTACACTATGTGCATGCACATGCCTCTGCTGCCATCTTGGTTGATGGTAGCCCTGTGTACATCAGCAAAGACAGGGGAGAGGTAGGCAGAGTGAGTGAACGGCCAACCGGCCTGGAAGCTCCTTCCCTGCAATCCTGGCAGGGTCCCTGCCATGGATCATGGAAGGGGAGCACTACTCTCCCACCCTAATGAGGGGCCCTTCAGGGGCCCCTCTGGGCCATAGGGGCCCTCGGCCAGGGGCCCACCTGGCCGCCCTTTGGCACCAGCCCTGCTAAGAGGGATGGTAAAAGCCCTTTGAGATTGCCACCACCACCTCCTGTCTGTGTGCAGCGAGGAAGGCAAGGTCCTCCCCCTCCAGAGGTGGGCTTTGAGGTGGCAGTGGCACAAGCAAGGAATGGGGTGGAACTGCCTCAGCAAGGTCCTCCTCCCGAGGAGGAGCTGGGCTGCGCAATGACAACAACAGTGTGGGCAAGGAAGGGGGGCTTGGAGAGGGTGGTGGGGCAGCTTCCTGAACAGGCAGTGCTGGCTCAGAGGCAGCAGGGTCTATAAGGGCTGAACTGTCACTGTCCATGGCACAGGAGTCAGCAAACTCCAGCGTGTCCGAAGGCTCGCCTCCTGCACCTTACTCCAAACCCCAGTCTGCCTCCTCCTCGTCGCTCCAGTCACTCTAAGCCTTTTCCAGGGGACTCATGAGGGATGACGACAAATAATTTCTTGTTCTTTGCTGCGTTAGCAGTCTCTGCAGTAATTTAAATTAGGAATTAGATATTTTATGTGGTCTGTCCTATCTTTCATATAGTCCAGGTTGTCCTGGGTCTGCACAAGTGAGGTGACCACTTTAGGGAGCTGATTTTGTGACATGAAAGAGCAGCAAAAGGATAGTTATTGAATTAATTATATTTGTATTTTTACTGCCAGGGAGGGGGAGAAGAGCTTTGGGATTTCCTGCATCAGGTGCCAAAATAACTTCAGTGGCCTTGACTACTCTGCGCCTTGACCTTGGGGAAGGGTTGGCATCATTTGCTGCTTTGCCTCAGGCAAGCAGCCTGGGCCCAATGTCTTGGGCTGAACCTGATGCCAGGAAGATAAGGATGATCAGGGTATGGAAACATCTACTGAGCATGCTTGGGATCCTTTGTCTTGGGATAAGCACAGGATTTCACATCCTGTAGACTACAGCGGTATCTTTAAAATGCTAAACAGAATTCCTCTTTTTAAAAAGGAATTTGAAATAAAGTCCAATAGCAAATAAAGACTGCACTGGGCTAAAAATGATAACAAAACAGCCTTCATTCTTGTATTTGAATTTAGAGATGGAGGTGGGGATAAAAACTGGATGGGGGGGATATATTGAAATAGAAGCTGTGTCCAAACTGCAACATGTTACTTAATTTGCTAATAGCCATCTGTTAAATTGCGTATGTAGTAACATCAAGAGCCTCTGATCCTATTTGGCCTCCTTTCTTAACTAATCACTGGCACTGGTGCAAAATAAATGCAAAATAATGCTCTGATGTTTCATTGATAAGCACCCTCTGGATTTGTATAAACGGCAAATCAAGTTGGCATACTTTGAGAAAGAGGTCCACTCAGTCAACTTTAATAAAAGTAAGCCCAAATCAAGTACTTTGGTTAAGGTTATTACAGAATGTATTTATGACGCTCATATCTGCATATCCTTAGGACTCCTACCCATGTTAAGAATCAGGGTTATACTAGCTTGGTGTTTGCAGCTCTGCAGTAGCAGGTGCCCCAAGGCCATTCAGGATGTCCCTGTATTTGTTTAATTCAGGGGCGACCAACATGGATTCCAACTCTCATCTGCTCCAGCCAGCATGTTCAATGGTCAGGGATGATGTTATATATAAAACCTAGGAAGCTGCTTTATGCCGTGTCAGAACACTAGACCATCCAGCTTAGTGTTGTCTACAGCAGCCTTCCCAACCTGGTGTCCTCCAATGTCGTGGGACCCCAACTCACTTCAGCACCAGTTGGCATGGCCAATAGTCAAGGAGGGTCGGAGTTGAGGAAACCTGATCTAGGGTGACTAGGAGTGGCTCCTAGGAATTTTTCCCAACCCTTCCTGGAGATGCCAGGGATTAAACCTGGGAGCTTTTACATGCAAAGCAGGTCCTCCAACACAAGAGTTATGACTCTTTCCCTACTCACACCTCAGATAACTCCAGCAAGTATGAACAGGAAAGTGGACCCAAATCAATGTCATGGGGGGGAAATCATTTAACAACACAATTGGTGAATATTAGTAAATATTAAATATTACTAAATATTAATAATTTTATTTAATTGTTTATTTCAACAATATGTATACCACTTAATTACAATAGTCTCTAAGCAGCGTACAGTAAGCTTAACAAACTCATTAGAGATAAATCAGTTAAAAACTAACTCTAATGATAGACAGGACTGTACAGACTCTGCCTGTTCACATTCTCCATGGTATTATTCACTTTTATTTTTTCTGTATTTTAAAAGAACACCATGAGCGTGGCGCTTTACAGAGTGCAAGAACACAGATCCCTGCTCTGAGGAGATTACAGTGTAAAAACTAATACAGGATAGAAACACACCCATTATTCTGCCAGTGCGTCTCCACCTCTGTCTCTGAAAATGGGAGCCCCACCCCTTTTTACTGTAAACCCTAATGGGAGCTGCTTGAGTGCGTGTGTGTTTTTTAAATTCAGCTTCAAAGAGATTTTGCAACTGATTGGCAGATCAACCTGTCCCCCCTCCAGGTGTGGCTAATGGAAATGTTTTGCTGGTGGCGACTAGTGTGTTCACAGCCGTAGTGGAAACAATAGAGAAAGGAAAAGGCAATTGCAACAGGAATGAACAGGGAAACAGCATGTGATTGTTTAAGGTACATGTGCTCAGTTGCAATAGGGCATTGGAAGTATATGTGGCTGAACCAAAGGCTTCACAAAAAGATGGATTTTGAGGTGGGATTTGAAGGAAGTAAGAGGGTGGGGGCATCATACAGGAGTTCTTGGGAAGCAGTTCCGAGCACACAGAACAATAACTTACTATAACAGTAACCAAAATGGAGACTAGTCAAGAAATCGGAAAAAAGTCTAGGACTGGGGAGAGCAGCTATGAGAGAACTAGAAAAGGTCCTCAGATGCAAAGATGTATCACTGAGCACTAAAGTCAGGATCATTCAGACCATAGTATTCCCGATCTCTATGTATGGATGTGAAAGTTGGACAGTGAAAAAAGTGGATAAGAGAAAAACCAACTCATTTGAAATGTGGTGTTGGAGGAGAGCTTTGCAGATACCATGGACCGCGAAAAAGACAAATAATTGGGTGTTAGAACAAATTAAACCAGAACTGTCACTAGAAGCTAAAATGATGAAACTGAGGTTATCATAGTTTGGACACATAATGAGAAGACACGAGTCGCTAGAAAAGACAATAATGCTGCAAAAATCAGAAAGGAGTAGAAAAAGAGGAAGACCAAACAAGTGATGGATTGATTCTATAGAGGAAGCCACAGACCTGAACTTACAAGATCTGAACAGGGTGGCTTATAACCGATGGTAATGAAGGTCGCTGATTCATAGGGCTGCCATAAGTTGTAATCTACTTGACGGCATATAACAACAAACTCCTAACAGTAACATGTGCCAAACCCCTGTAGTTCTCTGGCTTCCAACATCTTAAACTGGAGAGCAAGGCTCACAATGAGCTGAAAGTTCTCCCATCCCAAGAGGCCAACAAAAATTACAGCAACTACACTACTGGTGAATAATACATTAAAGTCATTACGAATCTTTCACTATTAATATTTTAACAGAAGCAAAGATCTCTATTTTATATGTATGGCTTGGTCTTGACTGTGTCCCATTAATTACCACGCATCAAGCACAGAAGCATTTTTCAATAGCTCTAATTGAAACACAGGCCAATTTACTAATTAGCTTGAGAGTACAAGGAGAATACACAAAAGGAAATTGCTTTTTGTGTCAATACTTCTTTCTCTTTCTGCCCACTGAGAGTGGCGTAGCAGCAGCAACAAAGGTAGACATAGCAAGGTTCAGTGTTACAACTCTTTTTCACCAAATCAGGAGAAATTCGCACAGAAACAAAGTTGGGTTAGTCATGACGTTAAAGTGCTTTATGGAGAAGGGCCCAGAACAAAATTAGGACCTTAACTATGGTACAGAGATGCCCTCTGTGTTTTCTGAGTGGGTTTATTCCAGGGTCATTCAATGAAGCTGAATAATGGAAAATTCAGGGAAGACAAAATGAAGTATTTATTTACAGAGCACATAATTTGAAACTAGCGATGACCATCAATTTGGATGGCTTTAGAAAGAGATTAGACAAATCCATGGAGGTTAAGCTATCCATGGTTACTAGTCATGATGGCTATATGCTACCTCCGGGATCCAAGGAAGTATGCCACTGAACACTGGTTGATGGGGATCTGGAGCAGGGGTGGCTGACCCATTCATAGCAGCTAGTGCCCCCCAGTGCTTCCCTTAACTCCAGGGCTTGAGCCCTCTCTCTCTTTCCCCCACGCTATAATCACTCACATTCTGCCTGTCTTGCTGCTTGGAGTCTGCATTACTGTGGCCTGGCCACACCACCTCTCCAGGAAGTGGAAAGAGAAAATCCAGCTTTTAAAAAGTAATTTCCCATAGAAATATGACAAGACCCACCAATCCTCCAGGCAGCCTTCTTTCAATCTTGAGATTGGAAACACTGAGCCAATCAGAACTGAGTTATCTGCTGCAATTTGCATAAAGTGGTTCATTCCAGACTAACATTCACGAACAACCTATTGCAAGCACTTCAAAATATCCCCCTCCTCCCAGTTTCTCTCCAGTTGCTGGCCCTGGACCAGTTTCATTCAGGATGCTTTCAACCAACCATATGGCTGCTGACACTGTTCTGTTTTGAGAGAGAGGAGCTTAATCAACACACCACATTGGAGACTGAGCAGGAAGCAGTAGAAGGAGCAGGCAGGCAGGTTGTGTTGCTTTGGTTTAAAGCAGGGGAAGAGAACCATCACACGATCACTCAGTTTCTGTGCTATGAGAAAAGGATTTTCTTTCTTGCAGTGCAGGACAGAAAAGCTCTCCTCTGACACCCTTCTGTTTCTCTTACTCCCCCAACACTGTATGTGCCTGTATATATATGTCAAGTGTGTGCCTCAGTGACATGTGTGCTCTACCTATCCCTAGCTCTACCTGCTGTTAGCTGCCCTGCTCTCTGCCCTGTCCTTTGCTCCAGTAGGCAGCAGCCACCACTGAGTGCAAAAGTACTGTTGCATTCACGTCCCCCTTGCAGTTTTCCTTTCCTGAGACATCTGGATGGCCGCTATGAGAACAGAGTTCTGGACAAGACAGGCCTTTGGTCTGATCCAGCAAGGCTCTTATGCTCTTAACAGTTCTCTACAGCTCAGGCATGATGCAGTCAAAGAGAAGAGAAATGTAATGATCACGGGAGTGGAAGAGAAGATAGCAGAAGCATTACCTGAGAAGGGGGGAGGGAGGGAGCGAGGGAGGGAGGGAGAATTATAGCACAGAGGAAGGAAATGCTCAGCAAGAAGGAGGCTTCACGTGGAAGATAACCTGAGTGTGGATTTAACAGTAAATGCAGAGCAGAAGGGATGATTCTGGGAGATGCTAACAAGAAAGAAGTGTTCGGACCACAGTATCCTAGGTGTGAAAGTAAAAGAAAAATTAAGAGGTAGTTGGTGATGATCTCATTATTAGAGTTATGAACACAGGAAGCTGCCTCATACCGAGTCTGGCCATTGTTCCATCTAGCTCAGTATTAAACTGACTGACGCTGGTTCTCCAGGATTTCAGACAG
Source organism: Rhineura floridana (assembly GCF_030035675.1). Lineage (NCBI taxonomy): Eukaryota > Metazoa > Chordata > Lepidosauria > Squamata > Rhineuridae > Rhineura > Rhineura floridana. Next base: position 162,581,068 of record NC_084481.1, on the reverse strand, counting down.
GTGTCTTTCCCAGTCCTACCTAAAGATGCCAGGGATTGAGCCTAGATCCTTTCATGTTATCCCTTCCGTGGGAACCAAGGAGTTAACAAGATCTACTACAACAAAAAAGTTTGGGTAGGAAGGTTGGGTAGAAACAAACAGAACAGTAGACATCTCCACTGTTTGCAGCAGACTCATAGGGTGTTTCCCCCCTGAGAGATTTTGGGGACACTTTGTGTACAACGCAAAGTAGGAAAGGCAAAATAGCAAAGTCAAGGGAACCTGGAGAGCATCAGGAGGGAGGCTCAAAAGACACAAAGAACTGGCAGCTTCTGGCATCTCTCTGATTAAAACAGTGGGGGTGTACACATGGTAGGGAAGAGTTTTGAGGCCCCCATTTTGCAATCCCCAGGTTTGGTAGTGAAGTTGAACCTAAGGCTGCTAATATGAGGAATGAGCTTAGCCAGCCGCAGATAAATAATTGCTTCCTGCAGGGTTTTGGAATGGACTTATGTAAGTGCTAAGGAACAAGTAGTAACATCTTTAATTTAAAGTTATTTACAGTTTGTTCCTTGCACTTGCCAGTAAGACTTACCAAGTTTATATAAAAACCCCTTCATATTAGCTCTCCACCCTCCCACTGAAACTCAATTGTTACTAAACAAAAATGATGCTTTGTGTACAATCATTTCCCAAACTTACTACACAGTAGCACTGATTCTCAAATTAAGGTACAAAATTTTTAAATGGCTCACTGATTTTTAACTAGGCTGTTGCTGGTAACATTAAGAATACATTTGTATGAGGGAATCTCAAAGGTTTGAAAAGATCCCAAGCAAAGCAAAACTCTCTTAGATTGGTAAAGAGCTTGGGATTCCTCAGAGAAAGGAAGATGCTCAAAATATGAAACAGCAAATTGCCTGTGACAGCCATCTTTATTCCTGGGTAACAAGAACGAGACCTTGGGGTCATAGTGGATAGTTCAGTGAAGATATTGACCCCATGTGGAGCAGCTGTGAAAACAGTAGATTCAGTGCTGGGGATCATTAGGAAAGTAATTGAAAATCAAATTACCCAGATCACAATGCCATAACAAATCCACGGTGTGACTGCATTTGGAATACTGTGTACAGTTCTGGTCACCTCACCTCAGAAAGATATTGGAGAGTTGGAAAAGGTTCCAGAAAGGGCAACCAGAATGATTAAGGGCATGGAGCAACTGCTCTATGAGGAAAGGTTTCAGCATTTGTGGCTTTAGAGAAAAGGTGAGTAAGAGGTGACATGATAGAAGTGTATAAAATTATGCATGGCATGGAGAAGGTGGATACAGAAATTTTTTTCTCCCTTGTCTCATAACACTAGAACTCATGGACATCCAGTGAAGCTAAATGTTGGAAGATTCAGGACAGACTAAAGAACGTACTTTTTCACATAGCACATAGCTAAACTGCAATTCACTCCCATAGGAGGCAGTGATGGCCACCAACTTAAATTGCTTTAAAAGAGAATTTGACAAATATATGGAGTATGCTATCAATGGCTACTAGCCACAGTGGCTATGTTCTGCCTCTGTGGTTTGAGGCAGCATGCTTCTGAATGCCAGTTGCTGCAGACTGCAGCAGGGAAGAGTGCTCTTGCATTCAGATCCTGCTTGCGGACTTCCCATGGGCATCTGGTTGGCCACTGTGAGAACAAGATGCTGGACTAGATGAGCCATTGGCCTGATCCAGCAGGCTGTTCTTCTGCTCTTATGTTCTTCATGGGAGAAGAAAGATAGATGCTCAGTGAAAGATCAGGGAAGCAATGCTGTGGAATGTGGGGGCATGTGTCAAACGGGTGTGTCATGTGCCATGATTCAGTGGGGAAAAGATTGGGACAAGAGTACACACTTTCCAACACCTGACTGGAAAATAGGTACATTTTCTGCGTTTCAAGGAAACAAGGGATTCAGTATTTAGTGTCCTATGGAAGAGCAAAATGTTTGTGTTTGTTTTTTGGCAAATGTGTGGACCCCAAATTCTTTGCCAAATAACCAGCAACCCTCTTGACAAAAACAAAAAAACACAACACTTTTCCTTGAAAAATTGTGGTATTAATTTATGTGTAAATTTCTTTATTAGGGTCCTCATTATTCTATCTTTAAGGATAAGAATCTTTCCAAAGTAGCTTAGGCAGTAAAATAGTAATAAAACCACAAACTAGAAGAGTATCAAAAACTCAAAATGCATCAGGATAAAAAAACATTTTTGCCCCCTTTCGCCTCCCCAACCTTTGTCCCCATCACTTCCTGCCTATGTGCAGGAAGAACATGTACCAGACCATTTCCAGTGAGTTTCTATGTAGAGCAGCAGGCAGTGGAGACTGGTGGCCCTGATGTCAGAGGGGCAGTGAATCCCCTCCAGGTTTTAGCCTGAACTTTCAAGGAGGTGTCAAATGTGCTGAAAGTTGTCTGCACTGCCTCCTGGATTATGCCCGCCCCAACTGTCACTAGGAATAGAAGGATACGTCAATTTTGGTTCTTTCCATTTATTGTTTTTCCAAGTCTTAAATTCAGTTCTCCACATTTCTGCAGCAATTTGCCATTTTTTTTAAAAAAAACCTCATGAAAATTCTTCAGCATTTTAGTGCAGATTTCTTCTAATAACATTTTATGCAGTTTGACTAATGTACACATTTTTGCAAGCAATTTCTCTTAAAATTATGCATTTTGAATGCTATTTTCACTAATACCTGAATGATCGTCTTACCCCTTATATGCCCAGTCGATCACTGCACTCTGCTGGTTAGGGCTTGCTGCAGATACCTTCCCAGCATTTGTCGAATCAATCATATGGCATGAGTAACAGTGAATCTGTGCTCTTATCAGGAGGTCCGTTGGAACATAGGAAGGCAGACCTATAATGTTGTGGCACTTTGAAATTCCCTCTCTTTAAAGATTAGAGAGGCATCATCTCTGTTATCTTTTCAACACCTATTGAAGACCTTCCTTTTTCAACAAGCATTTTAAATAAAGACCTTATCCCAGTAAGCATCTGTGTTGGAATTGCTTTTTTAAGATGTTTTTAAAGTTGTTTTTTAAAGAAGTTTTAAAGATTTTTGTTTTAATATGTTTTAGAGTCGTTCGTTGTTAAGGTGCTTTAAAGTGCTTTTAGTAGATTTTTTGCTGCCCTGGGCTCCTTCTGGGAGGAAAGGCAAAATATAAATTTAATAAATAAATAAATTTTCATTTTATGCACACTTTCCCCTAATATATGCATTTTTGTAAACAATGGTTGGAGAACTGCATCACAAAATTCAGATAAATGTGAATTTCAAAGGATAGCATTGGTTTGGTTCTCATATTGTTTTGGAAAATGTGAATATGATCAATTTAGCTTTCAATATGAACTGAATCTAATTTCTCCCCCATCCCTGATTGTCACCCCTCTCTGCCCTCACCTTAAAGTCAGAGCAGTGTCTTCTGCTAAGCTCTCCAGGACAAAAACCAGCAACAGAAGTTGTAGGGTTTTCAAGCCTAATGATCCTGTTGGTCAAATGCGAGAGCACAAAATTTTGATGTTGTAACCAATGATCGTACCACAAAGAAGGTGCAGAAAGAACATTTGACAGATTAGGAAATCAGATGGAATGGCATTTATTGACACCTAAGGGAACCTGTGAAAGTTTGCCAATCACCCCTTTTAAAAACAGAAAAAATATAAATTTACAGGTGTTTCACTGACTTTGAAAAAACTGATCAAGCAAATATGACTTCAGGTCTCTCTCTCTCTCTCTCTCTCTCTCTCTCTCTCTCTCGTGTGTGTGTGTGTGTGTGTGTGTAAAGATCATATGAGATGGGAGGAAATTGGCATTTTTCTGTGTTTTACCATCAGGGTCAGTGTGTGGTCTTGTCAAGCCCTTCTCAAATCATTACACAGAGAGACAATTGGTAGCAGATTCTACTGATTTATTTATTTATTTATTTACTTAATTATTTGTTATTAGATTTATATCCCACCCGTCCTCCCAGTAGGAGCCCAGGGCTGCATTTACTTCAAGTGGCACCATCAAATGTGGAGTTTAGGGTTGAAATCTGGAAACCCACAGCCTTTGGGGGAGCAGATAGTAAGTCACATTCTAAGTAGCAACTAGCAGGGGTAGTAGCAAGTTGTGAGGCATGCTGTGAAGCAAGAACTGCTCCAGCTACTCACTATCATTTCCCCTGAACCTCTCTGGGCCCACATGGTTGCTCCTGTTGTCTCGCTTCTGACACACACCCTTGTAGTTGGTAGTTAAGTCCAGGCAGGTCAATAAAAAATAAAAACCCTGTTGGATCGCCCCTTGCAGCTTTAGATGTGTAGAACTAGAAGCGGCTCATCAGGAGCGACAGAGCTTCTTTGCTGTCTTCCCAGCAGGTGTTGCTTACCTGGAGGAGGCAAGGTAGCAGGAATGTCAGCATGGTGGAAACACACCAGCAGGAGCATCAGATTGGCTGTGCTGGTGCATTGCACCACACCACTCTGCCCATAGAACTCTCTCTCTCTCCATGTGTATTTTCCCCCCTGAAATCTATAGGCTCCTGCTCCTGTAACCAATAGGCAATGGCATGTCAGTGCAATAGGCTGCGTTTTTGTTCTCCTGAAAAATCCCCTCTTAGAATAATAGTAGAGTTGGAAGGGGCTGTAAGGCCATCGAGTCTAACTCCCTGCTCAATGCAGGAATCCAAATTAAAGCATATCCAACAGGTGGCTGTCCAGCTGCCTCTTGAATGCCTCCAGTGTTGGAGAGCCCACCACCTCCCTAGGTAATTGGTTCCATTGTTGTACCTCTCTAAGTTTTTCCTGATGTTCCGTCAAAATCTGGCTTCCTGTCACTTGAGCTCATTATTCTGTGTCCTGCATTCTGAGATGATTGAGAAGAGATCCTGGCCCTCCTCTGTGTGACAACCTTTCAAGTTCTTGAAGAGTGCTATTATATCCCCCCCCAGTCTTCTTTTCTCAAGGCTAAACATGAGCAGTTCCTTCAGTTCCTCCTTATAGGGTTTTGTTTCCAGTCCCCGATCATCCTTGTTGCTCTCCTCTGAACCTGTTCCAGTTTGTCTGCATCCTTCTTAAAGTGTGGTGTCCAGAACCGAACGCAGTACTCAAGATGAGATCAACCCAGTGCTGAATAGAGGGGAACCAGTACTTCACATGATCACTTCTGTTAATGCAGCCTAAAATAGCATGTGCCTTTTTTGCAGCTGCATCACACTGTTGGCTCATATTCAGCTTGTGATCAACAACAATTCCAAGATCCTTCTTGCATTGTAGAATTGCTGAGCCAAGCATCCCCCATCTTATAACTGTCTTTTTCTTAGGTGTAGAACTTTCCAGTTATCCCTATTAAATTTCATTCTTTTGTTTCAGCACAATGCTCCAGCCGATCAAGATCCCTTTGAATGTTGTTTCTATCTTCCAAGGTATTAGCTATCCCTCCCAATTTTGTATAATCTGAATTTGATAAGCATTTCCTATACCTCCTCATCCATGTCATTGATAAAAATGTTGAAGAGCATTAGGCCCAGGACCAAGCCCTGTGGTACCCCACTCATTTACTCCCCCAGTTTGAGAAGGAGCCATTGATAAGCACTCGGAGTATGATTCTGTAGCCAACTGTGGATCCACCTGATAGCTGTTCCATCCAGCCCACATTTAGCTAGCTTGCTAATCAGAATATCATGGCACACTTCGTTAAAAGCTTTGCTGAAGTCAAGATATATTATGTCCACAGCATTCCCACAGTCTATTAGGGAGGCTACCTGATCAAAAATGAGATAAGACTGGTCTGGCAGGATTTGTTCTTGAAGATAAGGGCAACATTAGCCCTCCTCCAGTCATCTGGCACTTCACTCATCCTCCACTATTTCAAAAAGATAATAAACAGCACTTCCGAGAGGTCTTCAGCCAATTCCTTCAATACTCTAGGATGCAGTTCATCTGTCTCTCTTGACCCTTGCAATCTCCATCTTCTCTTATCTGCTGCCCTGCCTCAGTCTGACACCAAGACGATTTGCTCCTGTTCATCATTTTGGGGAAAATGAATGTTTCCATATGTCAATGAAACAAGCCTTATATTAATTGATTAAAAAGCTACCACTGGGAACCAGATGTCAGTACTCCTACTCTTGACATTTATTTCTGTTTGCACATATAAGTTGATGCTGCTCCAGTTGTCTGGAAGCAGAGAAAGGAGAGTGATTAGTGATGGGTCACTCCTGAAGACTTACCTCAGCAAGAACACCAATGTGGCCTCCCAGTGCTTTTGATTGCCATGCTAGAGTTTTAGATGGGCTTTGTGCTGCTTTAGATGTACCTAGCTGTGGAGGAACATCATGTCTGGTACACAGCTGACAGATGGGGGTGTGGAAAGGGGAGGATTGCACCAAGTGCCCACCTGAGATGCAGCTGGAATTCAAGGTTTGCGAGTAAGAGCTGCTCAGCTGATCCAAACGCTCTTTGGATCTCTCCCTTTTCATTAAGGTGGATGTAACTGTCAAACCTGCTAGGCTGAACATCTCTCCTGTGCCTGAGTCCGGCTCGATTAATTTCCAAAGTCTGTCACGACGTTCTCATGGCAGAGTGTCAAAGAGCTTCTCTTGATTATTTGTTCTCTTGCTTTTGGTGCCTGCTTGTCACACCTTTCATATTGACATGACATCTTCCCAGAACATTGTAGCTCTTTCTGGCTCTCTGTACACTTCCAGGTGGGAACTGCCAGGCACTGGGGACAATGGGGCAAGGTAGCAATGTGTGGGCTTTTGCTGAGTTATCAGCAAAAGAATACCCAGTATCTTTTTGATTTGCTTTTTCTTTTGAACATGAAATATCATCCTCAAGATTGAAAGCCGGACACCTAACCCCTCCAAGCAACAATAATCAGAGATCTGGACCACACTTTTTCAGTGGGATTCATACTTTTCAGGGTTCCAGCCAGCCATGACTTCCTCCAGCATGCCATTCCATTCCCCACCCCCAGGTTTCTATTTTTGTTTTCCAGCTGCCTCTATACTACAGAATATGTTTAGTCCTCCGTGGGTTTTTTCCTGTTCCCCCCCCCCAAATTAAAGCTCTTGCAAACCTTGTAGTTTTTCTAGGGCTGGGGCAGAAATTCAGTGTTCTCATTCAAACACAATCCCCCAAAATACACAAACCCCAACACAGCCCTTTTGAAATTTGCACTTCTCTGAATTTCGCAGTGCAGTTCTCCAGCTGAGAATATGTACACAAATGCATATACTAGGGTAAATGTGCATATAAATGCATATATTAGTGAAAGTAACATACAAAAATGCCTTATTATCAGGAAACTTGCTTTGTAAAAATGTGTATATTAGGGGAAATTGCATACAAACATGCTTCTGAGAAGAATTTCACCCTAAAATGCTAATGAATGTTCATGAGGGCTTTAAAAAAAATCACAAAATTAAGTGGCAATGTGAAGAACCAAACTTAAGATTGGAAAGATGAGAAACAGAGAGAAAACACAATCCAGATATTCTCACTGCCCTAGGTTCTCCCAAGCATACTGATACTTTTCTTTGTTCCTCAATGGGCCTGTTTTGGCTGATTTCTGTCAGCACTCACCCTGCCCCCCAGTTTGTTATTAGAGGGGGTTATCATCTGTTATGCACATTAACTGGTGGAAAGAGTAAGCTGTTCTTCATTTAGTACTTCATCTTGTGCTGCAAGTTAGTGTTTGCTAACAGAGTTTAGTGTTTTGGGTTTTTTTTACCAGTTGCTCAGTATAAATGTAATAGATTACTGTAAGAGATTTCTGAGGCTGCCACCAGATAATAAATCTTCACACATTCCATTTATCTTGAAAATTTGAACACATGAAGCCACCATCCTGGATCAGATCTCCAGCTCACACACAACAAAAATATGCAAGATGCAATAAAAATATTTGTTATCCTTTAAACAGAGCTGGTGATCTTACCCGAATTTTGGATTCACAGCCAGTATTTTGGATTCACAGCCAATATTTTAGAAGCAAAACATTTCATAACATTTGCTTGCATTTGTTCCTTGTTATCCTTCCTTGCTTCACCTAACCTATCCCCTATCTCAATTTTGATTGTAAGCTCTTTGAAGCAAAACCCGTCTTTCGCTTATCTGCAAAGTTCCATGTTGTACACTGATAGTGTTATATGGTTGACATGCATGGTATTATTATATAGGTCAGATAAAAGGGTTCTCACGTAGGAAGTTGGGGTTCTATAATATTTAAGGTAACATATTTCTGTTGCTGCATCCAAACACAATTCAATACTCAAGGAACTTTATTTTGGAAGTGGGAGTGAGGTTCTCAAAGGACAAATTTCAGCCCTAAGACAGCACTATTCATCTGTTTACTTGTTGGCGACCTGCCACAGAATTAAAATAAATAAATAGGACACCTTCTGCTTCACACTGAATCTTTGAATATTCAGCTTAACAAAGGATGATTGCTCTGAAAAAATCTTAGGGTCGTTAATGACTACTCTAAGGTGTTAGGACTGGAACACTTTCCTGTTGTCACAAAAATAGTTGAAGTCCTTACGAAGACTTTTAACAAAAGAAATCAGTTTCCGTCATCATACTAAAGCTTTCCTTGGCTTCTGTTAGAACTAGGAACTGGGAGGAAAAGTTCCTTTCATGGTCATGTTTGTCGCATCAAGGAAACCATCCATTTACTGGACTTGTTATCCAATTGAAAGACTTATTTGTAAAACAATTTAGAGCAGCCTTCCCCAGCCTGATGCCCAGCACAGACTGTGGCTGATGGTTTGAAACAGCTAGAGGGCACCAGGTTGGAGAAGGCTGATTTAGAGCTTGATGGATGAGCATCTGTCCCTGAAGAGGGGTGGTCTCAGAATTCAAAGGCTCTTGGTAATGTTTCTGCAGAGATTTTGCTAACTTTCTGGAAGCCAATCATTACCTTGATGTTGGACTTTAATGTTGGGAGAAACTTGCAAATGTTTTGATTGTAACCCCAGATGAAAGCAGCTTTCTCCTTTCTTTAATTTTTCCCTTTTCTACTTAATTGAAAAATGGAAATGGACTGCCTTCAACTCAATTCTGACCTGTGGCAACCCTATGAATAGGGTTTCCATGGTAAACAGTATTCAGAAGTGGTTTACCACTGCCTTCCTCTGAGGCTGGAAGGCAGTGACTGGCCCAAGGTCACCCAGTAAGCTTCATGGCTGTGTGGGGATTCGAACCCTGGTGTCCCAGGTCGTAGTCCAACACTCTAACCACTACACCACACTGGCTCGCTTTTCTACTTAGCAGAGATTTATTTTTATATTTCGCAGCAAGGTTCTCTCCTTCCTCAGTTCCCCAGGGAAGTGTTGTCTTGCTACTATTACAATAATTTTTATAATTTTAACTGTCATAAGTTAGAGAAGTAACTCCTTTTAAAAATGTATTTGTGCATACCCAAGCCATGGTGAGAGGTTTTGAGACTGTTTCAAGACTGTCAGCACTGAAGAACTAGAGCCCAGAGCTTGGAAAAGTTACTTTTTTGAACTACAACCCCCATCAGCCCCAGCCAGCATGGCCACTGGATTGGGTTGATGGGAGTTGTAGTTCAAAAGGGTAACTTTTCCAAGCTCTGCTAGAGCCTTTGTTTATTTGTAAAACAAGTCTAGAAAAAGAAGTAGGAATAGAACAAGGGGTGGCTGACATGCAATGGTGCCACCTTGATACTTGAGAGGAGTGATGGTGGCTATGGCTCAGTGAACCCAGGTTCAGTCCCTGGAATCTCTAGAAAGAGCTGGGAGAGAGTCACCACCATTCAGTGTAGATGGTACTAAGTTAGATGGACCAATGACTCTACTCAATATAAGGCAGCTTCCTATGTTCCTCACTCTGAAAAAGAGTGGGATTTTTAGTTTGTTCCTCATCCTCATTAATTTTTGGTAAAATGCATTTAATTAAATACATCAAAGGAAATGAAATAATAAACCAGATCCAGCCCTCCCCCCTCGAATCCAATTTGGTCCAAAGCTTATCTGAGGTTAGGCTACTGATGTAGTCTTCCTAGCTGTCCTCACTACTGCCATGCACCCTCCTTTGTATTACTTGTTGAGATAGCGGGGAGGATTTCATCCATCTGAAGACCAACACAGGGACTGAATGCTCTCACACTAGTGCATCCAAGTTGATTGGACATCTTGGGAGTTGTAATTCCTAGGATGTCTAGGTATGCATGATGCACCACACGCTGCAGCACGCAGAGCCTCAGTGAATCTTGTGGTCCACATTGTGTGAGGTAGGCCCTCCACACTGTCCCAGTAAGCAAGAAGGAAAATGTTTTTGTTTCCTCTCACATCTAAATCCAGCAAGGATGATCCAGATGTGAAAAGAGGCTTCCAGCCTCCATGGATTGATCCTAGGGCATGGGCTAGAACCTCATGAAGCTATCGGCTTGCTAAAGCTCACAGGTCTGAGTCTTATTTATTATTTATTTATTTATTATTTTATTTATATCTGCCCTTCCTCCCAGTAGGAACCCAGGGTGGCAAACAAAAGCACTAAAACACTTTAAAACATCAGAAAAACAGACTTTAAAATATATTAAAGCAAACTTATCATTAAAACAAACCTACAAACCTTCTTCCTCTCTTAACTTTTCTCTCCTTCCTTGATTATGCTTGCCATCCCCTTTCATTCAGATGCAATCCCTTCTCTCTTAATTCACCATGGGTGATGCTCTTTTCCCTTATTCCTGCTTCAGTCCATATTTTACTCCTGCATCTTGTTAGTTTCCCATGTTTTTGTCTGTTTGCTACTTGGCTCTCTGCTTGTTCTTTCTCCTTGTTCCCCTTCCATTTCATGCTCACTTTCATTCACACTCCTTTCCTGTCCTCCATACCAGTCCCCCACTTTCACTCTCTCATCTTCACTCTCTCCTTCATGCCAAGCTCCCCTCCTACCTTCATGCAGCCACTTTTGTTTCACTCTACCTCATCGGATTCCCTTCACCAGCACTCTCTCTGCTGCCACTCCTTTCACTCCCACCTCAGCACCTCTTTCTCCTCTCTTTCTCCTTCTCCGTGCCTGTGGCTCACACCCAATGTGTCTCTTGGCCCACATTTATTTTCTTTTGGGATGAGTGATGGTGCACCCCTGCTGTGTCACTTCCGGTCTGACTGGCTCACCTTCTGGCCACCAGCATCTCAATGTGCCAGGGAAGAACCCTTGTCTTGTCAGTGCTTTGGAAGGATGTCTGCCTGGTGACTACATGTTTGTTGCCTTGGGTTCCATGATGAAAGAAAGGTGGGATATAAATGTAAGACAATAAATTTTAAAATAAAATAAATTGATTTAAGTTGGTAGACTTATCCTTCAGGATTGTGCCTAACCCCTCTTTAAAGCCATCAGTGCCAGACACCGTTACCACATCTTGTGGCAACGAATTCTACTTTCTAAACTAAAAAGCCCCAGCACATTAGCTTTCCTCATAAGGAAGGTACCCACCTGTCCTTGCCCCCTGTTTATTTATTGAGGGATTCACCAGAGCTAACAAATCATAGCATGGAATTAACACTAAAAGTAATAAATAAATGTCTCACTGAGTGAGATCCAAAGGGTGTACAAGTGGGAGTTTCCTTGCACAATCCATCTTTTGTCTTCCCTCCTCTCCCCTCCAGCCACCTCCTGATCCCCCTGAAAAGCCTCTCTGAAAGGTTGGTGGGGACTCCTGAATAGCACGGGGTGTGGCTCTGGAAGTTGCAGTGAGAGGGGACAATCACCCAACATTGGGCAGAGGAAGGTTGTACTAGGGGAGCTCTTTATTTATTTACTTACTTACTTACTTTTATTGATATAAAAATAAATAGTTTGCAATCATAATTTTAAACATCAGTTAGCCCAGATAAAGAATTGGAAGAGATGGCACCAATGCAGGCTTCCCTTGAGGTGCACACAGTAGCTTTGGAGGGCTGATTTTTGCTGGGAGGAAAAGAGTTAAAATTTCCCACCCCACCCCCATGGTTCTGAGTCTTCCCCATTACTGCTATTTACATCATGGAAAATGTTTACATCAATTGCATTCATGTCACATCTTGTTTGACCTTGAGTCCCATGCAATAGTTCCAACAAACGAAACAACTCTTTCTGCCATTTTTGCCCTAACACAAAATACATTTTACAAAAATGTAAGTGCTTGCTTAAAAAAAAAAAGTATAGTTTAGAGACCAGATATGAGGATCTAGATGCCAATCAGCGGGTCTAATTTCTGTGTTTCGCTTTCAGATTTTTCACGTAAACAGAGTTTCACATTTTTCTCATTCTGACACCTTTCTATACATAAACTTTGGTGCTGAATGTCCTGCTCTGATAATATTTTCATAATCTTTGGAAACTTGCCATTTTTGAAAAAAAAAATACTAAGAAGAATATTGTTCTGTAGCCATGGTACAAAATAAAATATTAGCATCTTTAACCAAATGAATTGTGTCATAAATTTCCAAAAAATTCCTTCGAAAAAATTACCTTTCAATTTGCAATATGCTCATTAATTTTTAACAAAGAGTTAAAGATCTGAGTTGCATAAGTTAATGCTTGTATATGCACAGTGATGGGTAAATGCCTTCTGATTTTAATCCTATGCCAGCGGGGTTTTAGATGTAAATAGAGAACTGAAAATCCAAGTAGGTTTTGCAAAAAGAATCAATTATAGTAGTGTATTTCCATTGTCGACCCTCCATGGCGCAGAGTGGTAAGCGGCGGTAACGCAGCCGAAGCTCTGCTCACGGCTGGAGTTCGATTCCAACGGAAGGAGGAAGTCAAATCTCCGGTAAAAGGGGTCGAGGTCCACTCAGCCTTCCATCTATCCGTGGTTGGTAAAATGAGTACCTGGCATATGCTGGGGGGTAAAGAAAGGCCGGGGAAGGAACTGGCAATCCCACCCCATATATACGGTCTCCCTAGTAAACGTCGCAAGACGTCACCCTAAGAGTCGGAAACGACTCGCACTATAAGCGCGGGGACACCTTTACCTTTTTTTATTTCCATTGTCTGGTGCAGATGTTCTGCCAGACTCACGCGCTGCCTAGCAAAAGGTTTAAATCTTTACTGTGTTCTGTCATTCTTAATGGGTGAGTAAGCTTTGACCATCTAAATTCTCACTTTGGCTTCTTTCTCTGTCTCTTGCCCCAGCTTGCCTGCCCACCCCTTCTCCCCATTATGACACTTATTATTTTTCCATTCACAGCAAAACTATTCACATCAAGGTAATTGATGATGAGGAGTATGAGAAAAACAAGATTTTCTTCATTGAGCTGATGAGCCCACGCATGGTGGATATGAGTTTACAGAAAGGTGTAGTACTGGTTCTCCCAACTAACATTAACACTCTTCTTTCCTCTTTCTTTCTTCTCCTCCCTCTCTTTTCTCACTATCTGTAGCCTCTTTTTGTTCTCCAACTGCTCTGTCCTTAACACTGCTGTGTATGCACAATCTGTCACATGGTAGTGATGGGAGATAGCGAGATGGTGTGTTCTGTATCTGGGGAAGGGTATATGTTTATGGTGCATGTGGCTTTTGAATGTCATTGCAGACTTTGGAAGAAGTAGACAGTGGGGTTTTCAGATCCATCCTTGACACCACAAAAGTAGTGATGCAAACCTTTATGTTTATTGGAGCTCTTTTAAAGAAGCTCACACATAGCATTTGCTGTTGGCACTCTAATTAATGCTCCATGTCTGCAGTGCACAATCATCAGCACACCAATAATATTTGCCTGTTTTGCAATGCACAATGATCAGCAAACAAACAATTTTTGTTTAGCCCCTTGCAAAAAGGAAGGATCAGCTTTCTCTAGCCTTTGTTTTCTTTCTAAAAATATTTCTTTGGCTGTAATGAATAAAATTGCAGTCAATGGTGACATCACGAAGAAACGAAACTTCAGTCTACTTCCTTCCACAAACATTTGTACAATTTGCTGTTCACAACATGCTGTTGTATCATTCTTGTCCTCTTATCCTTATGCCAGTGCCACACACCTTGTCCATAACGCCACATATAGTGTCCCTTGAGTGTATTTTTACTTCAAACCCATGTTGATTCCATATACCCAAAAAGAAACTAGATATCTCCACATAATTATATAGAGGCAGGTTAGACTGAGACCAGTAGTGGTGTGGCTGGGGTTGTGTAGATACACCAGCAGAGCCAATCCAGTGCTTCTGCCAGTGTGTCCACACATCCTCGACCTTGCTGCTACCCTGCCCTGCCAGGTAAGCTGCAGTGATGACAGTGTCTGGAGAGTGGCTCCACCTCACCACGCTGGCTACCGCTGGCTGAGATAATGGGTAGAAACACCCCTTGTGATTGTGCTGGCTTCACCTCCATTTTCTGAACATGGGGACACACTGCACTAGTAAAACTCCACCCCTTTTTATTCCGAAACCTCAGACACTGCAGCTCCAGTGCGTTTTACCTTGAAGTCAGCTTCACAGAGACTTCAGAACGGATTAGCTGTCAACCCCATTGCCACTCCAGGTGTGTCCAATGAAAACGCTTTGCTGTAGGCTCAGGCAGGCAGGGTCATTAGTCCAGCGCTTTGCTGTAGGCCGTCTCAATAAGCAGTGGGGAAGGGCGATGTGTCCAGCCATAGCGGAGTAATTTCAAACTGCATCCAGAGAAAACTGTCTGGCTGCTTTTGAAGCAACTAGTGTCTCTGCAGCCAGCCTTTCCCAATGACTGCATATGTAACTGAGCAGCAGTTTGCACTTGGTCTTCCCATACCTGCTCTCTCTCTCTCTCTCTCTCTCTCTCTCTCTCTCACACACACACACACACACACACACACACACACACACTGTGCTCTTGCTCTTTGTTACCCTTATGACTTTTTCAGAATCTGAGAAGTTCCAGTATACCATTTTGCATTAAAAAAAAAAGGTTAGATGCAGCCCCTAAATGTTGTTCCACAGATGTTTTTCCACTGAGTCATCCAGAAGCACAACTTCAGGCTCATCCCTTCACACAATTGTTTTGACGTTGGCATGACATCCATGTGACTGGGGCTGCTTCAGAGCAGTGCCTTGGATGCTGTCAACATCACCCTGGAGGCAGCAGTGTAGATATGCGAAAGAGGAGCACATACACTGCTACCTAAATCTCTTTTCCTTAAAAGCCTCTTCAATACGTGCAGAGTTTTTTTAACCAGAAAATGATGTCTGAATAGAGAGGGTTTGCACATGTGACCCTAAAAAACACAATCGAGCTTTTCTCAGACTTTTTGTGTCATGTGTTATTATGGAAGAGAATTCGGAAGACAGTATCTGCTGCAGCCAGTGTAGATTTTTCATTTGCGTAAGGAGACAATTGACGCCTCAGATGAGGAAATGCCCTGAGATAGACATCTGACAAAGCTCTTGTCTGCTACTTATTTGTCTCTCAGGGCATTTCCTTCTGACAAAGGCATGCATCAGACGATAGCTGTTTTGTGCCACTTACCTACATGTGGTTTTGAGAGGCAAGGAAGGAAATACTGGGCTCTGGGTTCACATCCACTTCCCCAGAGCAAGTAAATTGTCTTAGAACTCGCCCAGGGATTGTAATAGAGAAGCCAAGGGAGACTGCAGAGTGATCTCCAGGGAAAAATAAAAGATGGGGAATGATCAATACTCCTTCTTTGACACTTTTTATGGAATAAAAGCAGCCTTAGTGTTACCACTAGCCCTTTTCAACTGCAGTTTTAGTGTTGGGATAATTAACCATTAGGAAGAAGAAGAACCAAGGCTGTGACATTTGGAAAAAGCATTTGAACTGCATTCTCACCAGCATCTATTTCATTTTGGAATGAAAATGAAATACTTACCTGGGGTGCATTCTGCCCAATACTGTGTAACACTGAATTTCTTGCACACTGAGCACTCCATTCAGCAAAAACAATGGACAAGCCACAGTAGGAACTACCTGAACGAACTAAGTGAGCATACAGGGTACTGGCCTAGTTTGCATGTCACTTGAAATCATAGTTAAATTTAATTATGATGTATAGGTGAATGTGCAGCATGCTGATGCGTGGTGCAAACGTCACTCCTGCACTCCTGCTGCTGCCACACTTCTGGAAGCTAAGCCATCATTTGGCTTAGTGTTACAGTCCAAACCTGGGCTTGTGGTTTGTCTCTCTCCAAACAAACCATGGACTGTAACTAAGGTGTCTTCCTGGTTTGCCTCTCAAGGGTTGTTTGGGGGAAACAAACCACATGTCCACATTAAGACATAATGTAAATGGATTTCTTTCAGCCGTGTGGCAAATACAGGAGCAGAGGAGGAGCAAAGCACTGAGGATTTTAGCCCCATGCACCAGCACACTGTGTGTTCCTCTTTAGATCGTAGTTAAGTTTAACTGTAGTTTAAAGTGATGTACAAACGAGGCCAATTACAGGTGTGTGATTTTAAAGGAAAAGAGAAAAAAGTCAATTTGCAAGTAAAGTATCCTAGATGGAAAGGTAGGGTTGTTTGTGTGTGTCTGAGTGTGTGTGCGTGCTCTAATATATTCATGCTCCCCACCCAAAGACCAAACCTGATACTACAAAATGCATGCATCAGAGAGAAAAATTGGCTCTTCTACTAAAACACTTTAGATATATGTGTATGTCTGGGGCTCTCGCGCCCACGGATATTTTTGATTGGCTACTGTTCAGCCAGCTGACAAGCTGTTGTTATACCATGTGACACTCAACTAAATGTGCTGCAGAAGTCACCTTCCACTAACCATCCACCAGGACCCGGCTCCCCTTCCTCCCCCTTGGCCCCCCACCCCTCCTTTCCTCCTCTAACGTCCTCTGACTCACCTTAAAGATCAGCTGCGACCAGCGTGCTATAGGAAGCAAGCGAAGCACTGCCCGGGGCAGTGGCAGGAGCAGGCTGCATGTGGGAAAGGTGTGGTGGTGGTGGTGGTGGTGCGGTTGCATCTGCTCCCAACCAGGCAACCCACTATACACACATGTCTTTCTTGTTGTCCCTACAGGAAGACCGTAAGGGTTAAAATAGTAGATGAGGAAGAATACGAAAGGCAGGAGAATTTCTTCATTGCCCTTGGTGAACCGAAATGGATGGAACGAGGAATATCAGGTGTGAGACTCTTTTTAAAAAACAAACAAAAGAAACCCAGATCCAAAACAAAAGAAGTGATCTGTTTTGCTTCCCGCTTTTTTCCCACCTTTTTCCTCTTTCATTTTTACACAGACCAAGTTGTATTCTTTTCCCTCCTATATTCTCGCTCTCACCCTGTTTCGGTCCCATCTCTGACTTTTTGAGCCTAGCTTATTTCAGATCCTCCTTTTGTGTGATGCTTGCGCCTTTCGGGCCGTATGAGCAGTGTCTGTCTGGACCATTTCTGTTCTCTTGTTTTCTTCCCCTTTTGGTGGTGACATCTTTGGCTTTCTCCTGCTTCCCTTCCTAATGCCGAGACTGAAAGCCCTCTTTTTTTCTTCTTCAAAAGAATGCAACTTGCATGGCTGCCTCTTCCGCTTCCTCCCCAGTTCTGCATCTTGCACTGAGTCTTTCCCTCCCTCCTTGTTGCTCCCTTTCTATGGCATTGCAGTGCATAACTTTTGGGTGCTGATGAATTTTATTTTTTAACACCTGCAACTGGAATTGCAGTGAACAAGTTCTGTCATAATAGTAATGAGTGTTTGCATTCTGTTGGCAAAAATCTGACAGCCCTGCAAGAAAATACTTTTGTTACTAAAACCTCATAGCCCTAATGTTAGAAGCTCGTTAAATATTCTTAATAGTAGCTGACTGACAGACAGACAGACATGAAGCTAACAGCAAATCAGCCACAAAGAAGTCTGTCAATTAAAAATTGACAGTTGAAAGTTAAGCCATCTTTAAAGGCATCATTCCTAAACCTGTTTACATGCATGTGGAACCTGCAGATCTCAAAAGGACGTGCATACTTGGATGTATCAAGAGTTTTCTCACAGTTCTTCTTCATTTCAATGGTTATTGTCAAGTAGGTCCCAGTAAGCCACACCATTGACAAAAATGGGCTGCATCCTACACCACTGAATGCAAAAGTCTTGAGAAGGCAAAGACAAATTCATTGTTAAAGTATTTTTATTTATAACAAAACATTCATTAAATGATTTAGATTAATAAATGATTTTTCCTGGTGTAATACATATCATGCAAACAAGCTCTTTTAGATTTATGACTGAAATAATTGACACTTCTAAATTCTACAGCCAGCGATGGCTCCCTAGTTTTAGACCACATCCACAACAGACATTTATTCCACTTTAAACAGTCATGGTTTCCCCCAAAGAATCCTGGGAAGTGTAGTTTGTGAAGGGTGCTGAGTGTTATTAGGAGACTCCTAGACTAATAATAGTAATACAGGGGACCCATTATTTATTGGATCTATTAAAACGTGTCTGTAGAATTTAAAAGCACAAATTTCTTCAGTCATGCAGCCCAAAGAGTTTGATTTATTTGTATCATCATGGGCTCATGTATGATAATCTGTGGGCTCATGGTGCAAAATAAAACCAAAAATTCAAACACTATACAATGCAGCTACTCAGTGTTTAAAATCAAGTCTTTTAAGATAAATTCTAAGTAAGCACTCTCCAGTACTTACTCATAATTCCCTAAATCCAAACATCCAGTCTTTCCAATCCACTCCTTTGCCCCTCACCTAAGGGAATGCCCACCATCCATAAACCCATCCAACTTGCTCATCCTCCCTCTCACAGAAGGCTTGTTACTAGTCCCTGATATGCTAGACCTTCCTCCCGCCCCCACCTCTGGCTTTCCTCATACACATCAACCCTATCCACAACATCCCTATAAGCTTTTTCATTAGTTCTGCTATTTCTGCACACTTAATCCCCTCTCCTGCTCTAAACACACATCCTGTGTGAAGAAAGAGCCACACCAGATAAGATGACGGGAGATCTGTGATGGATCTCCCATTGGTTTTTTCACAGCTAAACATTGCCATGTAGTTGGCCCAATTTCAGATGCACACCGCGGTGGGGGTAGGGAGTTAATTAACTGTATAGTTTTGCTGCAGGGGGAAATGGTATCTTTGGGGGGTGATTTCTTGGGGGAATTACTTAGATGATTGCTTTCATTTGGATATTATTATTGTTATTATTATCCTCCTGCCCTTCCTCCTAAAAGAGCCCAGTGCAGCATGAGGAAAAGGATTCAACTCCAGTTTCCCCATCCTGTGCTGTGGTTCCTGTCCAAGTTGAGCTACTTCATGGGTGCTCTTAGCTATGAAAAACTCACAGGAGATCCAGTTGCAGATCTCCTACCATATCGTCTCGTTTGGCCCTAACCTTCCATTTTTAATAGCAGAGTGGCAGGAAGAAATTCAGCAAAGACCATAGCTCAGTGGTAGAGCACATGCTTTTGCATACAGAAAGTTCCGGTTCAATCCATGGCGTCTCCTGTCTGAAACTCTGGACAGCTGCTGCCAGTCATTGTCAATAGTATTAAGCTATATGGCCTGACTCTGTATAAGGCAACTTCCTATGTTCGTCTTGTGTTGCTGAATAACTGAGGAAGCCACACTTTTTGCTGCTAATACCACTATTATAGAGACACTGTTATAGAGCCCCTTCCATGATTTGAGCCTACAGAATGTACCTCTTGTGAATAAATAGATAAATTGTTTTAAATTGTTTTTAAAAGATGTGTTTTAAATTTGTATATTTGTTTTTAATGTTTTAGTTACTGTAAACCGCCCAGAGAGCTTCGGCTATGGGGCGGTATACAAATACAATCAATCAATCAATCAATAGGTATGTGTCTGGCTACTATGTAGGCGACTACGTGGAAATTAGGGCAGGTGTTGATAAATCTATTATCTTTTGTGTGGAATTTTACTTTAAGGCTTATTTTACTCTACCAATTTATTTGGTAGAGAAATGAACCAGCGTGTGCCTCTTCCTTCCCCTGCTCCCAGATTAACTGTTCATCCTATTTAGTTAAATTCATCCTATCTTTGCTACCCTCTAGGCTTCTAGTATATTACCTAAATTGAATTAAATTCTATGTTGTTAGCTCCTCAGCTATTTTATGTTTGAATTCCCTTCAGATTTGTTGGCTGTAACTATGTTTAGCACTCATAATCCTATATGTCATCAATTTCCCGACATTACCCTCTCTTGTAATCTCATTCTGTGACAGTACCCCCACAAAATGCCTTAGAAGATTAGGCCCGAGGTGGGCATCCTCTTCCTCTTTCATTTGCAGCTTGATAAGAAACCCAGGAATCAACACCCACCAGCAAATATAGCTCTTCTTGCCAATGCCCTTCTTACATTCGTGACAGCAGATGTTAAAAAAAAAACCCCAAGGGTATATTGAACCTCTCAAGGCTGGATGCAGGTTGCCCTCTTCTTTCTTCTGCTGCTTGACTCCAAGGTTTCCCAATCTCGTTCTTCCGTCTCATGGTTCTATATGTTTCCTTTATCTGCAGTGACAGGGACCAAATCATTGTTGGGAAAGCATAGCAGGACCTACAGGACTTCCAGCAGATGATTGTGTCATCTTCCTGGATGTCCTACTGTCAGTTGCTTTGGAGTATCCCTCCAGTAAATCCAGTCTTTCCCCCCCATTATTAAAAGATGCCATCTTTTTTACTGGGCTGTTACTCCTTTGATCGCTTGAGTATCAAGTTAATTGACAATTGTGGTCTAAGTTTTCTCTCACTTCATCAGCCCTCCAGGGAAATTCAGGTTGGTTATTTTCTCTTCATACAGCAGTCTCGACACTCCAGCATTTAAAGGGACAGCAGCAGCATCTCTAAAGTCCATCTAAACTATAATGGCCTCAAGGGCGTAATGCAAAATATAATTTCACAGCAGCATCTTGCTCAGAAGATGGAAGAGAAGTTGCATTTAACTGAGGGCTCTCCACTTGTGCCACCATGAATTTCACAAACACAAGGAAGGGGGGATTGTTCAAACTTGTGCATGTGTAACAAAGCAAAGTTTAACTGCCAAGGTGGCAAACCTGAGTCTTCTTTTTAACCCAGCAAAGGACAAATTAAAGGGGAAAAGGAGTAAAGTGGGACAGACCTCTGCCTTTTGAGGTCCCAAAGGAGCAACCTAAAGGAAGCAGAGAGGATTAATTATCTTTCTCATTGGCTGCTATTAACTTCTGTTAATTAATACAGCAGCACAACACAGCCATACAGTTTGCATTTATTGAGAGGGGACAGAGGAGTGAGTTCGTATTGTGTCTCCGGACTAGATGGACATACATGCAATTTGTCTGAAAGGGTTTAGGGGCCATGTTGCATAATTGCTAGCAACTCCTTTCTTATGAGGGTCAACTTCACACACTGAGGGCCTTGTAGTAACTGTTTACATGTAATCCACAATATGTTTACTTGGAAGTACATCCCATTGTGTTCATTGTTGTTTACTTTCAGGAAGGTATTTTAGCATTACAGTCACAATTTAGTTAGATGCTTTAGGAGCTAGTCCTGGTCAGAAAAGATCACATAAACAAGTCAATCCAGCTTGTACAACTTGTGTGACCACAAGAGAGGGAAAGAGACCAATAAGGCTGGCTGGTCACCATACACGCAGTTGATGTTGCCCCTTAGGCAGGACTGTCACTGTTTCCAGTGGTTTGGTGAATCATAATTTGTGCAAGCCTGAACTAGATTTAATTTATAGCATAATGAAATAATACAAATGAGACTTTCTTATATAATCTTGTTTTATCTTTGCTTAAAATTAAATCACAACATGACTATCACAGTGGAAACATTCATTCATCTATAAATTCATCTATATTATACAGAAAATATAGACTCCATAAATATTAGGAGAGAACTTCAAAATTAGTAATCCAGATTTTTTAAAATCCAAGAAACACACATCAAGATTTTTGATTTCAAAACTCCAGGACTACTCAGCATACAATTTGAACTGAGATTTTGGTTTAGCCCAGATATATAAAAGAACAGAAGGCATCACTAAAACTGATCCAGAAGAAGTGTACTTCTAAATGTATTGGTCCCTTGAGATTGCATCTCCCCTTGTTTTCCCTGTTTTTAGCCCAGATATAGATCTGTGTTTTCCAGAGATCATACTGGGTTAACACTTGGAATCCAGGGTCTGAAGCCAAGGCATGCTGGTGATCATGACTTTCAGGCAGAAACTTTAAGTGAACCTAACTCTGTAATAGGTTGTGACCTTGGATATTTAATCTGGCCTCATGCAAACATAATGCAAAATAACAAGGAGGCAGGATCAGCAGACAAGGATGCAATGCTGCATTAGGATGTAGGCATAGCCACATCTCAAGCCAAGCGTGCCACTAAGCATGTCTTCATTCCAGCTGAATCCCTCTTTTGCTGAGAAGCTTGTCACCAGCCATTCATAACTTCTTTGCCAGGACTCAAGCTAATCAAAACATGCAAGCACCCAAGCACATTCACCCTTTTGTTGCTATGATGATTCCTTAATTTTCAAATGTCCTCTTCAGAGCCTTTTAGTTCTCCAGAGTTCTCATCTCTCATCTCTCTTTCTCTCACCGAAGATGTTTGGAATTTTCCAGATGACCCTGAAGAACATACCACAGCGTTTCCCACTAATGTGGAAGTCATTATAACTTGAGCCAGGAGGGTATGCTTGCTGATGCCATTCATAAAGAAGATAACGTTCTGTACTAAATCCATTCAGAACACCACCCCACTGAGGCAGGATTCAATCCACTGAGGCAGGATTACATTAGATATATGCATTTTCTGTCTCAGGAGTGGAGAACTTGTGGCCTTTCAAGTGCTGTTGGACTACAAATCCCATCACCTCTCACCGGCCATGCTGGCTGGGGCTGATGAGAGTTGTAGTCCAGCAACATCTGGAGGGTCACAGTTTCCTTACCCCTACTCTGTCATCTGTTCCAGTTCTGTCACATACATTGGGGTTTTTACTCCTCTGCCTGCCATGTAGCTATTAGAAACAGGGACAGCTGGTGCCTCTAAAAAAGTGTAGGATTTACAAATCCTACCAAGACCTTTCCATTATACTGTCCTTCAGCTCCACCCAGCCAATGCCCCTCCTACCTGCTTCACCTCAGCTCCACCCACAGAAACCCCAAACAGCCATGATAGCTAAATACAGGAGTAGCCAACATGGTGCCCCCCATGTTGCTGAACTCCAGCTCCCGTCATCCCTGATCATTGGCCATGATGTCTAATGGGAGCTGGGATTCAATGCCTGATGGGAGCTGGGATCCAATAACATCAGGAAAGCAAGATATTGGCTACCCCTTGCTAAATGGAACCTCCATGTTCAGAGTTAACTTGCCCCTGAATATCAGAAGATAAGGATAAACAACAGGAGAAGACCATCACCTCCTGCCATGCTTGCGCGTGGCAAGCCCAGATGCCTCCCAATTTAGTTTCCTCCCAGATATCTCCCCAGTTCATGGCTTTCTTTGCCTCACCAAAGAAAGCCCCATTTTTCTTACCACCAGCTCAGTCTCCCTATGTTTTTTTAGACCCACTCAGCCCAGTCATCGTCGTTGCTATTAAATTCACAACCAGTTGTCAGAGAAGTTTTTCTGCTTACTCGTCTCCCATGCAGATGTCTGGAACCTAACACCTCTGTTCTCCTGGCTCCGTGGGAAAACAAAGGTGCAAAATTTAAGTGGAGAACTCCTATCCAATCCGTAGCCATTCTGATAGGCCTGGTCGCCAGTTTGCCTCCATTGCTCAGCCCTTCCAGTTTAAGCACCAATATAGCATTCTGAGGTAGGAACACAGGAAGCTGCCTTATGCTGAGTCTGGCCCATTGGTCCATCTAGCTCAGTTTTGACTCCAACTGGCAGCAGCTCTCCAGGATTTCATATGGGGAAATTCCTAACCCTGCCTGGAGATGCCAGGGATCAGTCACTTCCTACATTTAAAGCACATGGCTTCCCCCAAAGTATCCCAGGAATGGCCGTTTGTAAAGGATGCTGGGAATTGTAGCATCGTGAGAGGTAAACTACATTTCCCAGGATTCTTTGAGGGAAGCCATGTGCTTTCAATGCATGGTGTAGATATGACCAACCTGGGATTTTCTGCATGCAAGCTAGGTGCTTCAGCCACTGAGCTACAGCCCTTCCCCGCTAAGTCTGTAGGGGCAGGTAGGAGACAATCCAGGAAACCCTTTATGTCAAGGGGTGGAAAACCTGTGGCCCTCCAAATGTTACTGGACTGGGGCTCTGCTGCCTGGGGGTGACAGTATCTGGGGAGCCACAGGTCCCCCATCTCTGACATATGTGCTCTGGACCAAGCTGTGGCTCAGAGTCTCAAAGAAATCTAAAAGAATTTTAGAGCAACGTACTCAATTCTTCCCTCTCCCACAAAAGAACACTAGATAACATTGCCAGTGCACTGTGCATACTGATTAAGGAGCTCTATTGAAGAGGAGACTTATGAGCTATAGAAATTCAGGACCATCCCTCTCCAAGCCATTTACCTTGTTTGGAGTGTCATGCCTTTGTCTTGTCTCGCAGCTTGAAGGATGTGGCTATGAGCTGTAGATGGCTTGCAATAGCAGTAACAAGGCCTGAACATGCTTTAGCAGTTCCCTACAGAAAGCAATTTGGGGTCATTCACATATGTCCAATTATACTTCTAAAAGGGAGGCTTGTGTGCCACACCAAAATATATCAGGCACTATTAGCAAGGCCATTCAAGTCTGGGGTTGATTGACCAAACACAGGAAGGGTTGGAGATCAAAGTGCAGTGCCCCAGCATACTGGGGTATTAGGTAGGGTTGCCATATTCCAGTTCCACAAATCTGGGCAGGCTAATGTGCAATTATTTGCATATTAATATTTGGATTGTCCAGTTGTTTTGTTTTTGCGCCTAGGAATTACCACCAAAAACTGGGGAAAGATGTGAGAAATCTTTTTTTTAAAAGCAACATTTTCAGCCTTAAATGCCTAGACTCTAGTTTCCAACACTATGGAATATTTATTGATTGATTAAGAGGATTTATATCCTGCCCTTCTGCTGTTAAAAACAGAGCTCAGCACAGCTTACCAATATAATAAAAACAATAAAAATGCACAATCAATATAAAAACATAATAAAAACACAAAATAGCAACAAACATAAAGTAAGTCAGGGCAGCAGTATGATTAACCATTACATATATGATATATTTCAGAGATGTGGCGGGTGGAGAAAAACAAGAAGCCAAAATGTTAGGAAAAGGAGTCTTTCACACCACATGCTCAGTTCTAAATACTGTTGCAGCAAGTTTTACAAGTTCCTCCAGTATTCCACTGGTGCAGGCACTCAGACATTCAAAGTATCTGTATGTTTCTTAAGTTTTATAAAAGCAGAGCTTTACTTAACTCAAAATTTCTTCTCCCTTTGATCAACCACATCTACACAGGTTCCACCTCCATACTCAAAATGAAACTGGGCCTGGAAGTGTGCAACAACCCCACACATACCTTGCTAATTAGATTACCAATGCCAGGATGTCTCTCTTATCGACTACTCTCCTGCCCTCCCCCCCCCGGGCATCATAAAAGACCCAGTCCTGGGCTCAGAAAGAAAATAAATATCTGGTCCTCTTCAAAGTACTGATAAGCCTCTTGTTTTAATTAAAATAATAATTATAAATTCTTGCTCTTATCACGAATGGGAGTTAATTATCTTGCATATGCTGCTGTTGCTTCTATGGCTGTAATGGAGTGAGGTTAAAGATAAGTGAAATGCGAACAGGAAAAAAACAACACAAAAGGCAGTAGCACTTTCCTAAATGTAATACTGTACCAACCACAACAAGATTCCTATGAGTAAGGCAGAAAACTAAGCATCTCACAACCAGTCAGGATTCCTAACCAAAAACCAAAAATATGATAAATGAAGAAATATTTATATAAGCATGACTATCAAATATATTTATTATTTATACAAACTATAAAGATATTTATAGTGCAATCCTAGGTTTATTTATTCAGAAGCAAGTCCCAGTGTATTCAGTGGGGCTTACTCAAACAGGGACAGAACCGCAACCTCAAGTGATAAGCAACTTCATTCACACAACCCAAAATTCCGAATCGTAAGACTCCATACACGCACACGCACACACTGCAGATGTATAAATACATACAGCCCATATAACAGTTTATTGTCAAACCAGTTGGTCATTGCAGAAAAATCAGTATTCGTTTTAAAGAAAGCAGTATTAGTTTCCTACAGAATAAAAACTGTAATACCTAAGTAAGCCCTGCCTACTTGCTTTAAAATAGGACTGGAAGGGAGGGGGGACAGAAAAAGTTAGAACACAAACACAATTCTTTTTTACATTCACTCCAAAGTCCCATTGATTTTCAGCACATTCATAACCATGTCTACTCAAAAGTAAGTCCTATTGAATTCAATGGGATTTACCCTGGGCATATGGGATTAGCATTGCTTTTACAAAAGCAAGTATTGGGAAGGTTTTCAAAACACTGCCCAGGATCTGACTCCTGCATACAAGAGGGGAAAAAACTGAAATGTATATACTTACCCAATTTATGAGATTTTCAGATAAACGGGGGGAAACCACCATTTTCTGGCATTGCAGTGAGGTTTTCTAGACACTGCCTCAGGTCAACCAACACAACCCTGGCTTCACTGATTGGCTGCAATCCTGAATGGGTGGAGTTAAAGCTACGAAGTGCTATACAGTACGGTTTAAAGAAAGATTTAACAGTTGGGGGCAGCTGATGTTTTTATGCATATCTCGAGAACCGGACCACCTAGAAACGTAATTTTTTTAAAAATTAAAGCTGAGAATCCGGGCCACCTAAGGGGCTAAACAGGTGCCGGGTGGCATGCAAAGAATCCGGGTAAAACCCGGCTAACCGGGCGATATGGCAACCCTAGTATTAGGAGAATGTGAAATTGGGGTATATTGGAAGAGGAGAATGTGTCAACATTTTAACAGGTTCCCGGACTGGACTAATAAGGTCTATTATAGGTTGGAATGGAGTTATCCTCGATGAGCTTTTTTTATATATGAGGGATGCTCTGGCCTGTGAAACCATTTTCCTGCTTCTATGAGCAACACCTGCTCAGAAATGTAAAGCTAAAATAATCCCCAGGCTTCCTACTCTGTATTCCTGAAGTCTCATCCATAGCGTTCTTCAAATATTCATGTGTCACATTAGAAGTAAAAGAGAGAAAAGCACTCCTTTACTAGAGTGAAGTGCAAATGGAAGAACAAGATCCAAGATATGAACGTTTTAAGAGGCATGAAAGTGCTGCTTTTGTCACAGTATTTGCAAGCAGGGGGCAGTAGCAACATTTCTGTCTAGGCCCAAACTAGCTGTAATGTGGAAGGTGCGTGTTTCTTTTCACACGTATGTAAAGTGAGCAGTGCAGCTCTTACTTTATTACAAAAAGGCACACAAAGAGAAAGCTCTGAATTGCTTCTCCACTGTGCACCTTTATTTCCCCTCAGGCATTGGTTCAGCCACAATTCTCCATTCCCAGCTTACTTCCAGTGTCAAAGTGGGGAAAGGAGAAGAGCACCCAGAGAGTAATTGGGGGGAGGGATAAGGCACTGACCCTCCGGATGTCAGTGGACTACAACTCCCATCTTTACACATGGTTGTAATACAGCCTTTTGGGGAGCTGTCATGATCAAGAACCATGTTGTGGGTTGTATTCAACGCTGCGCAAGTGGGTTTCTGCTTCTGCAATGGGACTTCCCCCTCCTCTCCTCCCCCTGTGTGCCCCCAAAATCTGCTCTAGAGGGTTCCCCAGCACCTCTAGAGCAGATGTTTGAGGGGGCACAGGGGCTGCAAGTGGCAGGAGAGAAAGGGGAGGTTCTGTTGCACACGCAGAAGTCTGTTGCACAACTGGAATTGCAGCTTTGGATACAATCTAGTAATACCAACATTGGAGTAGTCACTGAATTTAAACAGTTCAATTTTGTCTTCTACAGTTATCTGAAACTGTAGATCTACATTCCAGTTTTGCATCAAAACCAGTAGGTATGATTCAGCCAAAGTTGAGCACATTCATTTCAGGGGGAATGATTTAAGCACTTTTTAAAACACACCCACTCAAATCAATGTGTTTAAGAATGTGTCACTTAGCTGGATTATGTCCTAGCATTTTGTGCCTCGAATTTGAAAAACTGAATGTTACATTTTTCGATATTCAGTCTGAATTTTTAAACGTTTAAATAACACTTGGGGATTTGTTTTTTTAAACTATAATTTGAATATTTTAGGGGCAATAGATATCAGTTCTAAATTCAGTCTACACAAATGTTAAGTGTCTAATAATATTTCCGAGTTAGTTTGGCTTTTCTTTGCCACTCTTTTATAATATGGAAAACTATGATAAAAACTATGATATTTCCGAGTTAGTTTGGCTTTTCTTTGCCACTCTTTTATAATATGGAAAACTATGATAAAACGATGATTCGGTTGTATTTTTGACAATATTTTGAGATTCCTAGAGTAAGAAAGTATTCCTCTTAGTAACATAGGTCATTGATATAATAAATGGTTTATTAAAAAAATAAATGGTGTGTTCTGGAAGCTACAATACCATTGGTGGATCTGTATGAGTGGTGGTGGTGGGGCTTACCTGGTCCTTGTGATTGGATTGTAAGATACAGACTAAATTTGTAAACATTATTTTTCTGAGACACTGAAAAGACAAAGCACTGTACCCTATCTCCATTTCACACTTACTGTTACCCAGGGTCCTTTTTTAAGGCCATATTTCTCCAGGTTCTTCTTAATTACATTCTTAATTGAGAATCAAAATAATATATCTTGCTAAGGTCACATTTCATAGAAGCAGATATAAAAATTAGCACAGACTTCATTGTGTTGGCTCTACACACTGCCAATAACTTCCCACCCCTAGGTCCATGCTTTCAGTCATTAATTTTTGCAATGATTTTTAATTTATTTTCATAAATCAGTTGCATAAGCAATGTCAAGGAAAAATTAAGTACATTTCTAACTCATACATATGTGTGCACAGAATACCATGACATGCTTCAAACTGCTTTTTGGGCTATCATGCTATCATGTTCAAAACAATGAAAAATAGCATTTACGTTGGAATGAACTTACAGTTATTTATTTATTTATTAAATTTATGCCCCATTTTTGAAAAATCTTCTCCACAAAGGGGCTTATGCTGTATCTAAAATTCTTTTACAGTATCTAACATAACAGATAAAAACAGAAGAAAAAATCATTCCATAAATTAATCTAATGAACAAAACAGCAAAGCAACATTTAAATAAAAGAACTCCCACCTCCAAAGGAACGGAGTTCCATACCTGCAGGGCCACCACTGAGAAAGTTTTATTATGGGCAGCCATCAAACTAACATTGATTTTAACAGGTGGACACCTAAGCATGCAAGCTTTCCATTGTTGATCTCAGGATACGGGCAGTTTGATATGGGCAGTCCTCCAAGTAACCCAGGCCCAAACCATTTAGAGCTTTAAAGGTCATAACCAGCGCTTTGAATTGGGCTTGGAAGCCCACTGGCAACCAGTGCAAATGGTGCCGTAGAAGTGTCATGTCTTCCAATAGTCGGCAAGTGGCCACAGTTTGTTTGTCTTCAAAGGCAGCCCTGCATACAGCACATTACAGTAATCTAGTCTGGAAGTGACAAGTGCATGGATAACTGAGTCAAGATCAGACTTCTCTAGATAGGATTGCAGTTGGCATATCAGCCAATAGCTGGAAAAGAGTGCTCCCATCCACTGCAGTTATCTAGATCTCCCCAGACAGTGACAAGTTCAGGATCACCCCCAGATGGCGACCTCAGTTCTTCAGGGGGAGTGGAAACCTGTCTAGGTCTATCTTTACCCCTCTATTCAGCAACAGCAATTCTCCTACCCACAGCATCTCCTTACCTGAATTAAATCCTCTCCCTCCCCATCCATCCCAAAACAGTATTCGGGCACTGCTTTAGGAGTTCCACAGCCTCCCTGTGATAAGCAGATGAAAAAGAGAGATAGAGTTGAGTGTCATCTGCATGTCAGTGACAGTTCAGCCCAAACCTCTGGATGACTTCTCTCAGCTGTTTCATATAGATGCTGAAAAGCATGGGGGACAGAAAAAAACTCTAAAGCATCCCATGGTTCAGTGACAATGTGGTGGAATAAACTCCAATACTACTCTCTGTAACAGGATTTCCAGAACCAGACCCACCATATTACTATGCTTCCTAAGCCCTATCCGATCAGGCAGTCCAGAAGGACGCTATGGCTGATGGTATCAAAGCCACTGAAAGGTCCAAGAGAACCAAAACGATTGCACTTCCCCTGTCTGCTTCCCGGTGTAAGTGAATAAAGGCCATTTCCATCACCCAACCAGACCTCAAGCAAGGTTGGAATGTTATTCAAGAACTTTCAGGCATTCAATAGAGATAGGTCTGGGGGGGAAATCGGAAAAAATTGGGGGGGGAGTGATGGGGGGGAAAGACAGAACAAAGCTGGGGTGTGGTTGACGTTTTTGTAATTTTTCCAGTTTTTTTCCAGACCTTCACATCTCTAGCATTCAACAATTTTCCTGAATTTTAAAGCATACAAGTTTTCAAAAGAATTTCAAAGTAAGATAGTTACAGAAACAATGGTGGCTGGCTTAAAAAAATAATTCTTAATACAAAATTCCTATGAGTCATATTAAATCTAACATGAAATAAGAAAGAAAGAAATATAATGGGATTAAATTAGAAAGCTCAGATTTAACAAAGATTATTATTAGTCTAAACCTAATTAACAGTTTTATAGTCAAAATATTCCTATTGATATTATACTACCAATTAGCAAATAGAAATTAAAAGAATTGCATCAGAAGAGATTTCCAACTGCATTCAGAAATTGAGAAAGATTTGTGTTCAAATGGCCAAAGTTATTCATTGTAGTAGTGTTATCAGTATTAGTATTACAGTTCTTGTAGTTTTATTAGTATTACAGGTTCAAGAGCACCTGATTTAACCATCATCATGATCAGTCTTTATAGACCAAAACCACAAACTGATGACTTCAGAGTTTAGAATACAAAACCAAAATAAGACAAATTTGTTTCTGTTCTTGGGATCACTTCACAACTGCATTGGTAATTATTTGCAGCTTACCCACTGAAATTTCTAAAGATTAGACATTAGCCTTTGGCCATGTCATGGGCTTTACTTATATCTTGGAACTGTACCCAATCCCCTTACAGATAGAGGGGAAATATCACTGAAAATTGCAGTAGCTACAAAGCAAGCATGCAAAGTAGGTGGGATGACATTTCCTTTCCCAATGCAGTGGCAGTAATTCTGCTAAAGACTGACTTAAAGCTCATTTTTAAGCATGAATCATCATATTTCTGATCTCCATCTTACTTTTTTGAGCAAAGCCAAAGTTAGAGTTGCTAAGCAGCAGCTATTCTGAGGAAACTAAAATGACTGAAGTACCTGTCAGAAGCAACAATTCATTTGGGCTGAGCTTTATCCCAGATTCCGAGAACGTGTTGGGAATTGGCACACTTTCTGATTCCAGCGATCACTTACCCCTTCAAGTCCCAACCCCTTTGCCTTTGCTCATGAAAGAAAGGGGGGAACCTCTGAAAGCCAGAACCTTTGGTACACCCTTGTTCTCTCCAGCTTCATGCTCATCTTGTTGCTCCCGGACATGCTCACAAACCTGCATCTAGCATGCGGCTACAGGAAATTCACAGCTACATGAAGCCAAATCCATTGCTCATTTAATACAGCCATCTGCAAAATGAAACTGTTGTGCATAAATTATTAACGCTGTCCCCTTCTTTCTCTTCTTTTTTATATTTCTTTTTTATATAGCACTCCTCTTGACTCAAGGTAAGACCTCTTTTCCTTTTCCTTATTGGTTTGCTTTTTGCTCTGACCTTTTTCCAGTGGCCTTCATTTCAGTGCTTCTCTTTTATTGGGAGCTACTTTCTCTTTCACGTATCTGGAGCTGCCCACTGAGACTGTATGAAGTTCACAAGTGTCAGGAAATCTGTCTTTCTTTAGACATGTAACTGAGGTGGTTGGTTAAGGTGCAGACTCTCTATTCTCTCCACCAAGGGACCTCCAGATGTTGCTGGTCTCCAGCTCCCATCAGTCCCACCCAGCATGGCCAGGGTTAATGGGAGTTGGGAGTCCAATAACATAGGAAGGGTAACACATTCCCCATTCCTGCTGTACATTATTATCATCACCACCACCACCACCACCACCTTCTACACAATCATCTCAAGGCAATGTACAATAAAACAGTCAAAAAGGTTCAAAAAACAAAAAAACAGTAGTTATATTTACAACAAAACAAAATCAATACAAAATAACATGGCAGAGATCCATTCATCCAACTGGGAAAAGTATTCATGTAGTTCCAGAAAGCGCAAATAGTGGGCCACTGTCATATTCCACAGAACAGGGACAGCCATGCTGAAAGTCCTGCTCTGAGTTACTGTGGAGCGGGCTTCTGATATCTATAGAACTTGCAGGAGAAACACTTCCCCAGACTGCAGTGACCTGGGTATATAAGGGATAAAATGATCTCTCAAGTAACCTGGTCCTGAGCTGTATAGGGTCTTATTTGTTGGTACTAACACCTTGAATTTAGCATGGTACCAGATTGGCAGCCAGTGCAAATCCCACAATCAAGGTGTTATATAGGTGGTAGTTTGCTCCCCCCAAGCAACCTAGCAACCATGTTCTGCAACAGCTTTAGCCTTTGGACCAATATCAAAGGTAATCCCACACAGAGCGCATTACTGTAATTCTACTGTGAGGTTACAAATCACAACTGTGGTCAAGCTATCCCAGTCCAGGAATGGCTGTCTTACAAGTTGAAGTTAGTAACGGCACTCCTAGCCACCAAGAACACCTGTGACAGAGCTGGATCCAAGAGCACCCTTAAACCACACACCTGTCCTTCAGGGAGAGTGTGACCCCTGCCAGAGCAGGCAACTTACCAACTTATTTGTAATACACCATCCTTCCTGTTCCTTCTGCATGCATTGTTTTCATGTAACAATATACTCTAATATCAGATTACTACGCAGCATGCAGCTCAGAGGAAATAAACTCATACTAAGTTCTTCAGATCTTATCCTGGAAGATACAAAAAGTCATTAGTTCAGTCCCAGCCCCAAGGTAGGATCATGAAGGATCCCTTCTACAATCTAGAATTGTGGAAAGGAGCCATAGGGAAAGACCATGGCTCACTGGTAAAGCACATGCCTTGCATGCAAAAGGTCCCAGGTTCAGTCTTCCATCTCTCCAGGTAAAAGGATCAGGTAGCAGGCAATATGAACAAGGGAGGGAATTATGTCAATTTCACTTCTCTCCATTACTCATTTTTCTAATCTTATATTCAGTTCTCCACATTTCTGCAGCAATTTGTGGATTTTTTGTAAATCCTCATGAAAATTCTTCAGCATTTTAGTGTGAATGTCTACTAATAAATACATTTTTGTTTGCAGTTTTGACTAATGTACACATTTTTGCAAGCAGTTTTTCCTGATATAATGCATTTTGTATGTTATTTTCACTGATATATTCATTTTGTGTACATTTCCCCCACATATATGCATTTTTGTAAACATTGTTTGGCGATCTGCATTGCAAAATTCGATTACGTGTGCAGGTTGAAGGATGGCTGTGTTTCGGTTCTTGTATTGTTGCAGAAAGCACAAATTTGGTAAATGCGGCTTTAAATGCAAACCGGTTTGAATTTCGCTGCCATCCCTAATATGAACCCTGAAGAGCCGCTGCCAATCAGAGTAGAAAGTACTGAGCTGGATGGCCAAATAGCTGGATGGACTCCTGCTAGGAGGAAGGGCAGGATATAAATGAAATAATTAAATAAATAAATAGTCTGCTCCGATGTAACACAAATTCCAGTGTTCCTTGAATGCAGTGTCGCCCTGGAAAAACCCATTGTCTCCTGTAGCAGTTGCTGATTATTAATTCTTGAACTTTTTCTTGCACCAGGTTGGAAGGAGACAAATGTTTTAAGCAATATCATTGGATGGCTTTGCCTCTTGGCCACTCCTCCCCATTTCATATTAGCAGTCTGGTATCAAAGGTGCTCTTGAAAGCAGGTGCCACATCAGATCCCTCTGTCCAGCTTTCAGAGCTCTCCCCAGGCCCCCGTCTCACTGTCCCTGTTTTTTACCCCAGATGTGTTTGCCTGGCTGGATAAGTCTGATAAAGCCTCTTGCTTGTCTGGATGGAAGATGGGGGGAGAGGGAGGTAGCATGTGTGGCAACTAGCTGACTAGCAAGGTAAAAATTACATTTATTGCTCCGCCCACTTTTGCCTCTGGCTCCGCCCAACACTGGCATGTGCCCCTCAGAAGGTTGCCCAGAAGGAAGTGTGACCCTTAGGCTGAAAAAAGTTTCCCACCCGTTTTTTAGCATGTGCACCACAAACATTCCCAAGGTTCAAACTGTGTGTCATAGTTTGAGAGCTCACTCCATGTTCCCAAATGTGCTGTGATATCCTGAAGAAATGAGGATTTGGGTGGGACTGTCAGAACAGGGGAGCTTTCCTATGTTCTTGCTCTTCCCCAGATAAAAGAACCACTGTGGTAGCAGGAGAGGAAACGTCCTCATCTTATTGTTGATTCAGCACGTTGTACGGAAAGGATCTCCTTTCGTTCACTCATCTGCTGCTAACTTAAGCCCTATTCAGGCATTCAACTGCATCCGCACTGGCTAAAAATGAGGAAAGGGAGGGGTGCTCTTGTAACTCCAACCCTCAGTGTGCATGCTGGTTCCCCTTCAGATCTTCCCACTATTAGAAAAAAAAACTGACTGGAGAGTTCCAGTGAACCCTCCTCGAGAGCTGGGGCTCTGATCACAGGATGGAGTCTAAGCTCATTCCACTGCATGTGATTACAACTAATTGTTGTAAACCACCTAGAGAGCTTTGGCTATGGGGCGGTATACAAATGCAATAAATAAATAAAATAAATAAATGCAATCCCCTTTTAGACTTTCTCAATGGGTAAAGGTCTGATGGGGGGACGTTGGGGGCAGGGCTTGTGCGCATGCTCTTGGCGTTTCCCATTTTTAGCCCACGTGCGTTCATGCGAATGCCTCAATAGGACTGCAGCACTTCTGTCATCACCAGGCAAGGAGCTTTTCTCTTCAGGCAACTCTCCTGAGACCAAATAGAAGACCGGCCAAAAGGTTAGACCCTCCCTGCTCCTATCACCGTATCAGGAATCAGAGGGAACCAAAGAGTTCCCCCCCCACTCTGATTGCCTGTAGCCTTGCCTTAGGAGACTATTTTGAGGCTGAACCATGTGTTTGTCTCTGCCTTGGGCTTCCACTGGAGGTTTCAACAAAAGAGGGAAAGCATGATTTTTTTCCCATTCATAAAAGCTTAAGACTCTAGTGGGTGTCAATAGTGACCTATCATCATGATGTGAAAAGGGTTTGCATTCATTTCCTAAGTTTAATGGGCAGCATTACCAAGAGGCAGGCACGATGTAAACAAGCCTCTTGGAAAGTGGTAATTACTGCTGTTGCTTTCCACCTCCCTGTTCCCCACCCCACCCTTGCTTACGATCTTTAGCTCTCTATCCTTCCCCATCTGCACTTACTTAGAGACTCTCCCCCTTGGTGCTTGACATTCTTGCCACCTTAATCCCCATACTTTCAGATGTCCCATCCACAATGTCTCCCTTTTTGTGTCAGCTGCATACTTGCATCTTGCACCCTAAAAGTTTTCATCCTAAAAAAACACATATGAAAAATGGTAAGAATCTGTCACACAACCCACAGAATGAGGCTGGGGTTTTTTGCATTCAAATGTGCTTGAACTATCACTTTCCTTTCCCTGAAACGGTAAGAATCCTTTTGGCTGCAGCTCTCAGAAATGATATATTTGCCTGGAGATTGACAAATGCTTCTCCACTGTGAAAGAAGCAGCTCCATGGACCAAGTAAAAGTGCAAACCTCAATCAGATTGTCTTAGGGCGTTTACAATAAAGTGCTGCTCAGCACACCTGGGTTACTGAGATAATGAACAAATGTCAAAATTTGATGCTAATAAAGTTTTTAAAAAATAGTTTAAAGGGTTTTTGAATTGTTACGGTCTTGGGAAAGCTTGCTGCCTATATTCTCTAGGGCTGAAGGCAAACATTAGTAGGGTTCTCCCCCTCCCCACTGTTTTGAAGGCAGGGCTGGCCTAAGACGCCAAGAACAAAATGTCTCCCTCCCTTCCATCCTATGTATAGAAACTGACCAGACTAGCATTTTATTTATTATTGAGTAACACTATCTGTAACACTGTCCAATAACTAACCTTCTCTGAGTGATGAACAACAACATTTAATCCCAGGTTATGTGGTGCAAAACGTCTTTCATCAGGAATAATAGTGGATAACAGCGGTCTGTAGAGGGATTCTCTGGAAAGAACTTGCTGCTGTAGGAGCAGCAGCTGGACAATTGAAGTACAAAGGTGAAGCCCATCTTTACCAGAAAGCCCCAAGAGGCAATAGTGAAGGCAGGGTTGTTTCAGTCAAGCATATGGTTGCTGACTGGCTAACAGCCCCAGTACCTCTATAGACTGATGACATCAGCAGTAAATCAGCCAGAAAGCAAGCACACATTTCTACAGGGATGAATAAAATGCCTTTTCCTCCACCCTTGACCTTATAATGTTATTGGTAAGAATGTACTTTACTACCTCCCCCCATTTGCCTCAGAATGCCTGCCAACAATTCCTGGCAGCACACCACCCAAATTGACTATCACTGATAACAGAACAAAGGAGATGGGTGTTTACATCATAGGCAACAGTGCTTGCATGATATCATTCATATCACATCTTAAAAGCTATTCCCTGCCTCCACCCTAAACTATATGGCTTCCGTCACATAGCAAATAGGTAATCTAACATGTTCATTACTAATGGCACCTGCCATTTTGCATGCATCATTCAACCCACATTCAGTAGGTTTGCATAACAATTCATGAAAATGGCAGGTTCTTAATTAGACAAGTATGTCAGATGACCCATTCCCTGGGAGCAGAGGAACCTCTGCAGACAAAACAAAACAGTGGCTGCCACATGCAAGGGAATCATGGGTTATATTCAACTAAGTCCTAATAAGAGTAGACCCATTGAAATTAAAGAACCTAAGTTAGGAATGGAACCACGCTAATTACCAATCATGTAACTAGTCTGTGAGTCTCCATTAGCTAGGAATGATCTCACTGTTTCCTCCCCCAAAGAGATTTATAATTGCATACAAAATCATACATACTGTAGCATAACAATGGCACAAGAATATATGTTCACTATTAGTTGTAAATGTAAATTTCATCCCCAACATGTGATCAGAATTTAAAAAGGTGATTTGATTGATGGCTTCCTGTTCATATAGAGAGGCAAAACAAAAACACTTCCATAGCCATTTCTGTATTACATTGTTTGTATACACGTATAGATCCCTTGTGTACAAAAATACAATTATCAACAGAATAACTGAAAAACAAAGAGGCTTTTTCCTTCTTAGAATTTGATCAGCTCCTCAGTTTCAGGAAGTCTGTCACAGCTGTTCCCATAGTAATTTTGTTGCTCTAATTCAGCAGCGTGCTAATTTAATCAGATATTCTGGAACCAAATAATATATATTAAAATAATACAATTTCTGTCCTTCCTCATGCTCAAATTTGATTGTTTCTGCAGGTAGCATTCGATAATTTACTTGCTTGGCTCTATTGGAAGTTGCTCTTAAGTTATTAAGGAAAGAGGCTAAATCTCTGACCACATTAGGAAAGAAAAGGGTGCCCAGAACACAGCACCAACTCTCCACCACCATATCTGCTCCAGATAGCAGCCATCTCCTTTAGATGAACTGTTGAGGGACCTAGGTTTATATAATCCTCCAGTTAACTTTTGCAGTTGGACCCCCTTCCACAGACTGTATCACCTGCACACAAGGATGTTGTGCTTCAAACTCTGTAATCCTGTGGCAGATGATAGCCAACGCAACATAAAAAACGCATATGCCACTGCACATATACAGTGCCACTCAGGACAGATCATGACAAATAAGTAAAGAAAGGAGGTGACATTTTCATTTCATTTTCACTCCCAGCTCCGGCACTGGAGAGTGAGGCACAGGTGGCAGGCAGGCACGGTGCGTGGCTGGAGAAGCCGCCTGCCCCGCTGACTGGCTGATGCCTGCCACGCTGACAGCAGGCAGACAGGCGTAGATGGCTCAGTCCCTGCCGGGCGCATGGCCAGTCTCACGGCCGGAGTCTCAGAGCCGCCGGGAGCGCAGGGGTGGCAGGCGGCGGCAGCAGAGCGGTGGAGCAGGCCCTCTGGCCAGGTATAAAGACAAGGAGGTTCTTGCCAATTGGCTGACCGAGAAGGAAAATGTGCAGACAATTTTCTACCCAAAGTGTGATGCAGCCTAAGCACTACCAACTCCTCCTCACAAACCATAGCTGGCGCCCACAGACTTGAGCAGAGGAGAGGTGGTGATTAGGAACTCTAAGCCTCAGAAATAAATGGCCTGAGCATGCACAGAATACAACCCGCTTCACCAGTAAGGACTCTCTGTATTTAATAAGGTGATTTTACCTGCTTGTTCCCCTCCTCCATGGTCAACATAATTTCAGTTTTCTGACACTTTCATAGAGTGGGGAGGGCGGCTTACGGGCTTCCCTTGGTGAATTTTGACTTTTATACTGTGTCTACATGTTTATGTATATGGATATTGTTTATGTATTTTGCCTTGTAAATTAATTTGATATGTTTTTATTGTGCCTTTTGTAGTCTATTGTAAACCGCTTTGAGATCTTTTAGATAGTAAGCGGTCTATAAATGGAATTTATTTATTTTATTATTATTATTATTGTTATTATTATTATTATTGTTATTATTATTATTATTATTATTATTATAAAAACGCATATGCCACTGCACATATACAGTGCCACTCAGATCATGACAAATAAGTAAAGAAAGGAGGCGACATTTTCATTTAGTCCATGTCATGTTAGATTCAGAAAATACAAACATTTCAGGAGAGCTGGAAAAAATTACACTGAAAATTACACTGAACTTTGTCATTGGCTCTTCACCTCTAGCTTCTGCCTTTCCCCCTCTACCAAACTTTTATATTATGAAGCCATCTTTAGGACTGGCTCTGTGTAGAAAACTCTGTCATTTCTTTCTCTCCTCCACCCCCCACCTCTCTCTCTCTCTGACAAGATGGTTGTATATTATTGTTCCCATGTTCATGGGTCTTCTGCTTGCTGATTCGTCTTGGTGCCAATGTGCAAAAATAGGTGTTATATATTTGTAAGGCTGCCAATCTTAAACTCAGAATTCGTAACAATGCAAATTAGGACATACAAAGATAGGAGGAAACCATGAAAGTGTATGGATTTTTAAATTCTATATTTTAGTGTATACCTACACCAGGAATGAGAATTTGTGCCCTACAGATGGTGTTTGACTACAACTCCCATCATCCCTTTGACCATTGGCTATGCTGGCTAGAGCTGATAAAAGTTGGAATCCAGGAACATCTGGAGTGCTACAGTTCCCCATCCTTGACCTATGCCACCAATGAACCTCTGTTTAACTTGACAAGTCAGCTAGTTTCTCTCCGCTGCTATAATTCTCAAAATGGGAACTTCTAGAGGAGGGACAAAGTGGACTAGGAAATCTTGCTATGTGCTTAACTGATGTGTCAGCCTAGCAGATAAAACACTGTGCTTTAATGTTCCAATAGGTGCTGGGAGACTCAGGGTGAGAGACCCTTTGCCTCTTCCAGTACCTTCTCTCTGGGAGAATCCTGGTCATGTGGGTTAGCTACATAACTGTGAAGATGAGCAACCAGGGCCCACTGAGTTTAATTGACCAAGATTGAAAGACACAGAATTCTAGTGGCCATGTAACCAAGAACCACTATGAGGTAACACGTTTAAGGTGGTGACTGAAGCTACCACAAGTCAAA
The DNA here is from genome assembly GCF_030035675.1 of Rhineura floridana. Lineage (NCBI taxonomy): Eukaryota > Metazoa > Chordata > Lepidosauria > Squamata > Rhineuridae > Rhineura > Rhineura floridana. Next base: position 162,541,113 of record NC_084481.1, on the reverse strand, counting down.
TTCCTAGCATAGTGACATTGTTTGAATATTCTGACATGCCAGAACACCTACTGGAATTATAGGTCATCACATCCTAGTTCATCACAATTTATACAGTTTTCAGGATGTAGGGAATTCCAAGCATGAAACGTGCCTATGACACAGATTGTCCACACAACCAGTCATTATGTAAACAAATCACAAATTCATAATTATTCATAGTAGTAGTAGTATTTGTTAATTACCCCATAACATACATTTTACACAATGTACAGTAAAAAGTTTAAAACAAATTAAAATATAAATAATACAATCCAAAAATGCCAAATAAAGCACAGATTAAAAATATCTAATTATTATACTCCAATGCTCCTGGTCATGTGGAGAGCTAAAACGATGCCTTTATCACATCAGCTACCACCTCAAAATGTGAGTCAGTCTAAACGTTTCACTCTTCACAACTCCACAACTCTTCCAGCTATAGTGTTTAAAAGAAGGAAGAGGAATGTGTGGCCATCCTGGTGTGGCTGGACTACAAATCCCATCATCCCTGGCCATTACCCATGTTAGCTGTAGTCCTGTCCCGTATTGAATTTCTGTTAAAAAAAAGTTCTGATTTGCCTAAACAACAAAGCCACCTAGTATAAGTATAAGAGAACAAAAACATTTGGATAGACTTCATCATATTCTAGAACAGATTTTCTAGACACCGTCTTTCAGAATGGCTGCCGCCAAATTTTAACTGCATCTATTTCAGCTCCTAGAACATGTTTTTGGGGTCAAGGAATTCAGTTATAAAGTTCTTACATTCCTACGGATATTTAGACACCAGAATGAGGTTTGTAAGTGTTCTAGGAAAATCTGTCCTGGAAAATATGTTCCAGACATTTTAGATTATGGTTTTATTCCTCTTAGTTGTATTGCACTGTTGGTTTGGTTTATAATGTATAATGTTGCTGTACAGGGTCCTGAAGTTTTGCAAGAGGGTGGTATTTAAATACTTTTATAAATAAATACAATATTTGTCATTTTAGATTTCTTTTTACACCATTCTAAAATGCATTTTTGTATGAAGGACAGTTTATACATTTTGTATAAGAAAGAAAGCTAGGGAACCCTAGTCATCGTGCAAGTGTAGTGTCCAGGATGGACAAAATCTTTATGCACCTAAACAGAAAGACATTAGGGTATGCTTAGAGGCAAGTCATTCATCTTCTTTTCCTCTGAAGTTAATCTCAAGATCATTTTTGAACTACTGTCACTCACCTTGGAGTTTCTGTGAAACTTTTGTAATTTACACTTCCATTGCAATAAGGGGGCCTTTCCCCACCTTTCTGGAAATGCTTCATCCATTTCTCCTTGTCAAAAAGGAGGGCATCTTGTCTCCTCTGTACCGATTAAAAACTTGCTGAGGTTCAGAATGAGAGATGTTAGGATGGAATTGGTTCTTCCCAGCCTTTGCCATATCTGGAAAGCAGAGATGGGAACTGAGGACAAACTGGCACATTCATTTCCCTGCTTGGCATCTCCAGACCTTATCAGGACTAATTGGAACTGACAGCTGGGAGTCTAGGGTACAGTCCATGTTGAAAGCTGAGTGCTGAGGCTGATGCAGACAAATCAAGGCTGGTTAATAATTAAGCTGCAGTTTGGCAGCATTCACCTTGACAGACTTGACCTGTCAAATTAAAAACTCTTTGGCTCTTTTGTTCCCGGACATACCTGCTGATGGGACTCCTGCCACTTTAAGCCTGTGGGCCATTGTGCTTTTGCAGTCACTGAGTATGGAACTCCCTCCTTTCAGATACTTGTGGTTGTGCCTTCCCATCTTCAAAGGGGGGGCTGACAATCCATTTGAATTGTCCGCAGATGATTTCCCCTTTATTGTACTTCCCAACTCTCTTTCCTTTTGTGATCTGTGCGCATCTGTGTAAAAACTCCTTGAGGGCCAGAAGTTGTGTAGATAGTGCTACCTGAATAGTTGTCATAGTTGTTAGTATTGTTGTTGTTGTTGTATTTCTGTGTTTTCACCTGCAGGAGAAGAGAGTGTTTTGATTGTGGAAGAGTGCATGAGGATAGGAATAGTCAGTTCAGAAGCCTCTGTTCTGAATGGCCCCCAAAGGAATGCATCAGTGGGCAGGAGATGAACTTCACAGGGTTCAGTGGAGACCTGTAACTCCCCTGCTAGCCCTCATCTCAGCGCACAAGCGGCTAAAAGCACTGCAACATGCCCATACATGTTGGAGAGTGAAGCCCATGCGTATACTCTGTCCATAATGGTAGCCAGTGACCCCACTCCATACACTCAAGGCATGGAAACAGTCAGTGGGCCAGCTCTATGGTGCGCATGCTTGCCCCTCCCATTCCATGGCTGGATATATTGCAGCTCACTCAGCATTATGGGTGCCTGGCTAAGGGACAGTGGGGGACTCCATTTTTTTGTTATGTGTGGAACAAAGAGTGCATCCAGTCCAGGGGAATGCATGACATTCTCTGTTCCAGACCATTTTTCAATGGGGTGGAGAAAATCATCCAGTCCATCTAGTGATGCATGTAAGTAGCTTGAAAAAAAAAAAGGAAATGGACTGCCTTCAAGTCAGTTCTGGCTTATGGCAACCCTATGAATAGGGTTTTCTTGGTAAGCGGTATTCAGAGGGGGTTTACCATTGCCTTCCTCTGAGGCTGAGAGGCAGTGACTGGCCCAAGGTCACCCAGTGAGCTTCATGGATTCGAACCCTGGTCTCCCAGGTCATAGTCCAACACTCTAACTGCTTACTCAAGCTTATTCAATTGAGCAATTCCAAGTGGCCTCCACATAGCAGCTATAAACAGATATACTGGCACAGTGTTGTACTGTGTCTATCGTCAAGGGGATAATTCTAATATATCCTCAAAGGAACTTGTTATTTGCCTGTTGGTTGCTGCTAGATTGGTCATCTATTCTTTTGTTATTAATATTAACCTATACTTTTTTTTTTTTTTACAAAGTGCATATACTGGCACTTAGTGAGGACTGAAGTTAAAGTGCATGAAATATTTAAGCCAAATAAATTGTTCTTATACCAGTGGCCCCAGTTCTGACATTATGCAGGTACTTGTACCATTCCTACTGCCGAAGGACATTCTGATGTTAGAGAAAAGAAAGAAAGATGAGTTCAGAACATCAGTCTTTGTGAAATGCCATAATTCAGGAAGGATCTCTGTTTAGCTTTTTCTCTACTTTGGGGTCTCTGTGATGCTCATAAGTGAAGTCCATAATTCTGTATTGTGATGACCCAAGTGCTTCGGGATATGCACCATCTGTTATTGCACACTAACTCCTTCTAACAGACAGAAGAGCATGAAAGGATTATGCTCCTGACATTCAAAGTTGCATCTAGTTTTGGCCTCTGTTCTTCTGTGAAGACATTTCTGACTCATGCAGGGCAGCTGAAAAAGGGATTCCCCATTCTGGAGCACTCAGTGGGGGTGCACAGAAGAGCTGTGACACTTCAATTTATTATTTACTTCGAAAGGTAGATGGATTTGTCTCTGCCACAGTGATAGATTAATGTGGTATCTCCTGAAACAGGAGTCCTTGTATGTTTTGTAAATTGTGCTGCCTTTTCAAAGTTAATAATCTTTGTAGTCTGGCAGGGCTTTTGAGTTGAGGCAAAGTTTTAATGATATATGGAGTCTGTGCAGACATTTTAGCCTCTGAATAATTTCTTAAGGAGAATATGAGCCCTGTGGGAGTCCATGCAGGATTTATAAGCTCCTTCATATCAGGCATCTTGCGCTCACAAAATGATCTGAAGTCTTCATAAATTCAAGAGAAATCCTTATAAACCATACATCTACAGGGTCTAGACTTTGCATGCCAGTTCAGAGTGGAAAAGTCAGGGGTTCAGCCAAGAAGGGTGAGTTGAGAAATATTAGCGAGAAGGACACTAGTTACCATAGCTACTAACTCTACTGCTTTTCCAAAGCAGCGCTGTAGGTCACATCAGGGCAGGCTGGTTGCAACTGGGTTGCCCTCCTGAGGGAGGTTGACCTGACCCATCACCACTCACCTGTAGGTAGGCAGCCAAGCCTTTTTTATTATTTCAATCTTGTCTCTTAATTGAGAACTGGAGGTTTTGACTACTGTGGGTTTTATGATCCTTTCTTACTTAAAGTTATTTATTTTGTTTTTTTAAAATATTAATGTTAATAAGGCACTTTCATTCTTTGTATTTTTATGGAACCATTGCTTAGCTGCCTTGCATATTTGCAATAGAAAGGCAGAGAATCAATTCTGGTGGTGATGATAATGACAACAACCACAACTGGAAGTTGTTTCCACATTTTGGTGGCTGCTCACGAAAGCAAGATACACTGTGTTCCATGAGGCTTGCTCTGTAGTAAGTGTGCAAAGGATTGCAACCTGAGGCTGTAATGTTTGATTTCCCATGTGCAAACTCACACAAGTGCCTGAAGCCCCAGGCAGATGCAATCCAGCAGATAGATGTGGGAAAGATTGCAAAAGCGAACGTCCTGCCAGTATCATATATGAAGCAATGCATCTTTAGGAAGGAGATGCAGATTTGATTGGTCAGCTCTCAGAATGCACCAGACTTGAAAAGGAAAGTGGACCAATTAATTTTTTAAATTTTTTTTGGTAGGAGGACTTTGTCTAACTGCCTCAAATAGAAAGCAACATGTACAACTTTGGAGAGCACCAGGAAATTCCAGGGATGTCCCCCAAAAGGTTGACAACCTAAGGCTTTCCTCTTTAGCATCCATCCTTAGGACAAACAGCTCTTAAAATAGGCTCTGGAAAAAAATGGGTTTGAGGCTGCTCCAGTTGAAACCTCTCAGGTAGCTGGGGCAGCCCCAATCTATATTTCCAGGGGTCATGCACGGGCTGATAGTGTGAGCTCTGTGGCTTGAGTCTCTTACCTGAAAGCAAAGAAGCCTAGAGAGCTGGGAGGAGGGCTGTCGCCATTGCAGCAATTCAGGTCACTGTTGGTTCATCTAGGAGTACTTTTATGATGAATTCCCCTTGACTTCTGCTTTCTGGCATGGTGGCTGCACAGTCTATCACATGCTATGATCACAACTTCCACCTTCTTGCTCAACCCAAGTTTCAATAGATTTCCAGGATGTGGTAAGGTGCAATTCTGACACACACCAATCTATTCATAAGACTAGTCAACTTGAAAAAAAGAAACCCTTGAAAATATTGACTTGTATGGCTTTGCCACAAAATGGCCACATAAGAAATGACTGCCAATCAAGACTTTTTTCCGTCCCTTCCATTGCTTCAGCTAGTAGTTATCATCGGCACCATGGACAAGGACAGTGTTCCTTAACCTTGTTTCTAACAAGATTTCATAAGAAACACAAATCCTGAAAGTTCACATTATACGAGTATAAATTATACAAGATTGTACAAATATCATGTTATAATTTTACATATATCACAATTTCAATCATAATTTCAGTCAGATTTGTTTCTTTGATTCATGTTGGTTATCTTTATCCCTTCTTACCCTTGCATCTCAGTTTGTTACCTTAGGTCCTCTCCATTTGTTATCCCTTGTTCATCAAAACCTAGATTGCTAACTGCTCTAGGGAAAAGCCCTGTGTACATTGATGCTGCTCTATAGAACATGGCCACAAATGCTTTTGGCAGAAGCATTTTGTCAAGAAAATCCCACACATAGTATACATTCTATTTCATCTGCAACATCTTTCTGCTGCCCATTGACAAAGAATTCTCCGGGTGGTGTACAGGGAAACAATGCTTTTAGTCCAGTGATGGAGAACTTGTGGCCCTCCACGTGTTGTTGGACTGCAACTGCCATTGTCCCTGAACATTGGCTATGCCTGGAGAGCACCAAGTTAGGGAAGGCTTCTCTAATGCATTCATTTATTGTCATTTGTTATCTTTTTCTATCCTGAAGATCAAGTTTTATCCAGTCTTCACTTCAATTAAACTTCCTCCACCCCCTTTTTCACCTCGCTATGACAGGGGAGGGGAACCTCAGCCCCAGGGGCCAAATGCAGCCCCCCAGGCTTCTCTATCCAGCCCTCAAGATGCTGTCCAGGCCATGCCTATCTGTGGACCACACCTTCTCCCCAAGCCATGCCTGGGGCTGGCCCTGTTCCACACTCTCCTCGAGTGGTTTTGCCTGGCTGGATGGGAATGGAGACTGATCATTGCTGTTGCTTATCAAGAGGAGGAGGGGTGAGGTGCGAAGAGTTCAGTGGGGTGCAAACATGGCAATGGAGCCAATCCAACACTCCTGCCACAAATGCCCCACCAAGCTCCTCAACACTCTCCGTCGGTAAGCAGCAGTGATGCTTGGTGTCAGAAAGTGAGGTGCACCGTGCCACCCTGCCTTTACTGCCCCACTGAGTGCTGTTGGATGGGGAGCTGTGTGAGGTGTCTGTGTGTGTAGAAAGCTCTGATTCATGCGCTGCTGGATTACAGCCTATGTTTTAACCATAATCCATTGCTCCACCCACTTTGCCTCTGGCCCCACCCACCATTGGCACGCATCCCTCAGAAGGTTGTCCACAAGGGAACATGGTCCTTGGGAAGAAAAAAGGTTCTCCCCCTATACAATGTGAATATGAAACCCTTCCAGTTCCCTAATGACTTATTTCTTCTGTACATTTTTAAAAAAACACAGAGGAATCTCCTAGGAAAGCCACCATGGTTTTGAGATAAAGTACAGGATAAAATGTTAGATAAAGCACAGGATGAATTATGTGCATGTACACACACGTGCACACATAATTGAGCAATACATCCATTTGTGTATATGGGTTACTGTTCAATACTGAGTTGAACAAACTACCAAGTGTCATTACATAATCAATGGGGGAAATCTCTTCTTTATTGCAAACACAGAAAGTGTTGATGTTTTCTTAAACAGTCAGAGAAAGAAATAATAGATACATTAAACTCTCCCAAACTCAGTTGGCAGTGAGTGTCACAGAAGAACATCTTACAAAATATTATATATTTTACATAATCATTCCCTTTCCTTGACCAGTTCACTTTGTTTTGAGTTCTTGAATTTGCCTGCTGAAATATTTGTGTTCAATAAAATCTTGGCATCTACTATTTTTGTTTAAATTGGTGGTATTAATATTTTCAAAGGATCAAAGCCTTTTGCAAACTCTCACATAATCAGGCTGTCCTAAAATAAATACTTTTGCATACCTAGAAATCATACAATAGATATAGGCTTTTAACAAACCCTGAAAATCCACATTTTGAGGGCTGCAATCCAATACATGTGCATTCAGAAGTAAGCTCCATTGGATTGAATGGGACTTACTCCCAGGTAATTGTGCATTGGATTGCAGTCTAAGACCACAATAGAGTATGAAGCTAGACATATTTGAGTCTGTTGCTTTTAGTAACTCTGCATTGGATAGTGGGCTTAGAAAATAACCAATATGCTGTTGAAAACAGTAAAAAACAACAACTGTTGCAATGTATTCAAGAAATTAATATTTTTAAAATTTGCCCCAAATAGAGAACACTTCCCCTTCTAAGAACACACTTTCCTTTTGAGAACAAAATAAGAAAATATAACAGGCAGAAAAATAGGTTGCATCCATATTTTGCCCAATATCTGACTGTTCAGGGTAAATAGTATCAGTCTAGGCCCCACCCTCAGTATCTTATAGGAACAGCACTTTAAGTTTAAAGTACTCCATTCTGCCATTGCCTTCATGAGATTTGTTCTATGGAGCTTGTAGAGGAGACCAGTCGCATACAAAGCCCTCTTCTGCCCAGCACTTTTGTCCAATGTCCTCTACCCTGTGTTCAAAGTGTGGAGGACATTCTCCATATGTTCACACTTTCCCAACAGAGGTGGCGGAAAGGAAGCTGACAATGGAAGAGGAGGAAGCCAAGCGTATTGCAGAAATGGGGAAGCCGATGCTGGGCGAGCATCCCAAGCTGGAGGTTGTCATCGAAGAGTCCTATGAATTCAAGGTCAGTGCTGTGTACCAAGACTTTGGGGGAGAAAGTGAGGGGAGGACCTCCAGGAAAGGAAGTGATCAGAGGAGGAATAAGGGGTGGACAAAGGGCAAGGCAGGGAGGGAGGAAAAAGCAGTGTATGAAAAGGGAAACCAGTGATGGGCAGAGAGAGAAGACTGAGGGAAAGGAGAAGAAAGTGAGAGTCATAAGCAGCAAGGCCATGGAGGAGAGGAAGGGAGAGGAGGGATTCTGAAGAAAGAGGAGAGAAGCAGAGTAAGAAAGGAAGGTAAAGGAAAACTTGAGTTCCTATGGCATTACAGAATTAGACCATCTATTGGCACCCAACAATCCTCTCCTGACATGTCATGCCTGAAAACAGAGCTAGCCAATCCTGAGGGAATCCAAACTATATTGTTTGCACAGCAACGTGGCCAGATACTCCCAAATATAATATCGTCATGTACAGCTAAGAAGAGTTGTCACCATTCATTCACTTGAATGTTCTGATGGCTACCATTGAAAGAAGGGGAACAAAACACTGAAAAAATGCTGAAAATCTCCTAATCCTAAGCAATAGGCAACTATGTCACCAGATATATATATATATATATTTCACGTGGAAGAAGAGCTGGTAATAAATGCTGTTGTTTAGCACTGACTTAGCTTCAATCTGTGCAGTCATGTTTGCAACTGTGCTTTTTGAAACCGTCAGAGATATTCTAACACATTTGTTAGTAAAAACATTTGTTTGTACTGTTCTCTTTTTCTGTCTTGCTTATTGGAGCAGATGGACTTAAAACCTGCTTACTGTAGCCAGCAATTGAAAAGGGAGTGGAGAGTAGTAGATCAAAGCTCCAAGCAGACACACACATGCACACCACCAAAGTGAGCTGTCATCACCCTGCTGTGCCAGTTTATGGTTCCTCCACATGTCTCTTTCACTTTTTGGTCCTGAAATTGGGCAGCGGAGGCAGATTTCACTCTGGGGCTGCCAGTTGCTGATCCTTACCATCAAATGAAGTTTGCCTTCCAAGCTGACAGGCCTCTAAGCCTACCTTTTCTTCTGTTTATCCCAAACATGTCAGTGGTTTGTTCTGTAAAGATATAGTTTTCTTATCATTAAACTGTTAAATTTGCTGCCATAAGCTGTGGCAATGGCGATCGACTTAATGCCTGTTGATCAACACAAGAACATGGAGTGGGGATGTGCTGAGTAGCTCCTCTTCCTAGCCTTGGTACAAAGAGCCTTGGCACGTATAGCTGTACACACAACGATCTGCCACTACAGATAGCCGCCCTCTTTGTGCAAAGGCTAGGGGACAGAGCTATTTGGAACAACAATGCCCAAACAGGGCTTTCAAAGGGGTTTAAATATAGTCATGACTTTCAGTGGCTACTATGCTAAATCCAGGATCAGAAGCATCATGCACCTGAACTCCAGCTGCTGGGGGAACAACTGCAGAAGATGGCTTTATTGGGCTCATGTCATGTACGTGGGCTTCCTATAGGCATCTGGCTGGCCAATATGAGAAACAGGATCCTGGACCAGATGGGTTAAGACTGAGCAACTTGTGGCTCTCAGTCTGATTTCATGCAGCCCTTGATCTAATTTCATGCAGGTAGCACGCGGCAGGGGATGTTGCCCATCCCTGAGATAGGTTGTAAGTTGCAAAGATGGATGTTTTAAATGAGGAATCTGATGTGACTTTGTATAAAGAAGTGCATTCGTTGCCATAAAACTGGTTTGATTTATATGTCTTTAAGAGTCACTTAGCCTGAATGTTATGTAGTATACACTATTATATGGGAGTAAGCTGCATTGAACTCAATGGGACGTATAGGATTGCACTGTTAGGTACCTATGCAAAGTTCTCCCAACAGAAGGCCTATTCTGAACCAGCTTTCTTTGTGTTACTGTAATTGACAGAGTACAGTGGACAAGCTCATCAAGAAGACAAACCTGGCCTTGGTTGTAGGAACAAATTCATGGCGGGACCAGTTCATGGAAGCCATTACAGTCAGTGCAGGTGAGAAAGTAATGCCTGTGACACAACCAAGGCTACTGTCACAGAGAAAAAGGAGAAAAAATGCTTTAATGATCACTCTGTCCTGCACCAGCTATCATTAAGGTCTCCACTCAAAGGCCTCAGCTTTGCAGATTGGCCAGAGTTTTTTGGGGGGGGTCTTGTATTTTGTTCTCTTGTTTTATCCGCACATTGGGCACTGAATGAATGTTTATTAGCGCTGGTAAGTGATTAAACAGTTTCAGTTGATCAGTGATCTGCATTTTAATCAACAAATGAATTACTTTTCATCTGAACATTTCAAAAAGTTCAATATAGGTGACTTTTTAAGATATTGAAGGAAGTGTGAGATAACCTACAATTTAACAAAGAAAAGCTATCAGAAGGAACAGCTATTCATTATTATTTTCTCTCTTTTTTCATTTCCTGTTGCAGTAACTTGCCAGAATGAAAATAGCCTAAAAAAATTAACTAGGTTGTTCCTTTAATTTTCAGATAATTAAAAGTAGCTCTCTCAGTTAAAATTGACTACTACTGATTAATCAACTAAATGAAACTAGTCAATTAGTCTGCTAGATTAAATGTGAACACTTAATTCATACAGATTTTAGCTACGCTTTGGCAGCTCATGTGTACTGTGGAAATCTTGAGCAGTGCTTAAAAATAATTTACCTTTGTGGTTTGGATTATGAGTGAATAGATTATCTAGGAGTAGGCAACTGTTTTTAAAAAAACTGCCATCACATTTTGCACAAAATAGAATATAACAGAGATAGCAAGTCAAATAATTAGAGCAGCCTTTCCCAGCCAGTGTGCCTTCAGATGTTGTTGGACCACAACTCCCATCAGCCTCAGCCAGCATTGCCAATGGTCAGGAAATATGGGAATTGTGGTCCAACAACATCTGGAGGCACACTGGTTGGGAAAGGATGAATCAGAGGAAATAAACAGATGTTTCCCTTTTAAAACTTGTCACTTCTTTCAAGATGTTTCCCAGCGCACGTTCCCTTCCTGGGCACCTTGCATTCTTCTTGGAGAAAGGGCTACTTTTCAGTGAGCCTATGTAAGCAGAAAAAATGGGATACCTGGGGTGGGTAGCAGGCTTAGCTATCCTTAAAGGATGCCTCCAAGTGCACCCCTGGACTTTCTCCCATATGACTGAATGGTCACCATGCACCTTTCCACATGGGGCCACTGTTGTGGTGAGGGCAAAACCTGCCTTCCATCTTGGTGCCCCAGACTTCTCATGCACCACACCCATTTTGCTAGCTTCATATAATAGCCCCAAGTGTGTTACAGTAGAGCATGGGTGTGAAATCTTTCTCCAAACCTCAGACAATGTGAAGCCAATGCCCCGGTGTCTTGTCATTGAATGTACGGCCCCAGATACAGTATGAAGATTCAACTAGCATGTTGTGCAAGGAAGTCATTTCTTTGAAGTCATCCTTCAGCTTCAAATGATTCAAAGATGAATAAGCATGCCTGAGTGGCCTTCAGTATTTTCACAATGCCGTCTCTGTTGCTATGGTAATAAATATAGTCATATCCTCTGGGTGCTCGTACAAGAACATTAAGGACATTAAGAAATGCTTCTCTTGTTGGTGACCCACTTTCAAATATCCTGGTCCCTTTACAAGGCATAGGGAACCATAGTGTCCCGTACCGTTTCCCCTTCCTAACCCTGTAGAGTTCCAAAGAAGCAGATGAAACTGAGGCGAAGCCCACAGAGCCATTTATTTTTTCAGCACTAATGAAGACCTCTGAGTGGAAAGAGTCTTTTTCTATGGTTAATTTAGAGGAGAGTGTATCTCCTGGCTATCCCTAAGTAATCTACCTAGTACACGCTGCTTCACTTCTTCTGTGTTTCTAAAGGTCATGTATATGTGAATGTTCTCATTCATAGCCTAGTGATTCATGGCAAGATCAGATTTTGATGAGGGAAAGGCAGGAGCAAGGTAGGTCTGGAGTACTGTAAGCAAAGAAGACAGACTAATACCACTAGGAAGTCAAAGGTTAATGTCTAACGGGAGGAGAAAGAAGCTGCAGATCAGGGGTGTCTGATCTGTGGCCCTCCAGATGGACTCCTAACTCCCTACAGTCCCAGCCATGATCATGGTCCAACAAGATCTGGAGCACTGCAGGTTCCTCACTCATGCTGGAGGAGGTCAGGGTAACAAAGCAGTTGTAGAAAGCACACAGAAGACTAGGCTGGCAACCAAGGCCTCAGAGAGGAGGGCCAGGAAGCAGGGAGGAAAGCGAAGCCGGGAGTGACTGGAAAGCAGCAGGAACAGCTTTCAGGTCAAGATCCAATGCAGTGTCAGACAATTGCAAATAGTGGCTGGGATACTTCCTGAGCCTTCGTATATGCTATCCAGAAACTCGATCAGGGAAGAAGCAGTTCTAATAGATCCTAAGCCTGGAAATGGTGCCTCCTCGGTCTGAGTCAAATTAAATGGTGCTCTTAGATGCTGGTGGGGGCTCCAATAGTCACACAACAGGGTGCACCTGCCCTGCTTGAACACCTTCAGGTGCCCCCTTTTAATTCTGAGGTTTTTGTAGTGTAACCATATTTGATGATGTTAGTCTAGCAGATCAGTGGGAACAGGGCACAGGGGACATCAACCAAAATAGTTGACAATGTGTATTTTCAAAAGCAAGAAGGACTGAGAGGTGAAACATTGGTTTCTCTTTGTCCCCTGGGCAGTGGGCAATAGGTACTTAATTGACATGCCCCTCCAAGTTGTTAGCAGCTGTCACCAAGCACCAGGCTCTGGTGGCTCGTTCCATCCCAAAAGTCTGGAGCCAACATTCCTCCCTGAGCCCCGTGCAAGGAAATCCAAAAGCCAGTGATGCTGATATTTGTCATCACTGTGCGGCTTGAGCCTTTCCTTCCCTTTTAGGTACCAGAGCTCAGCATTGTCCACAAGACCTTCTCAAGATGTTGTGGAGTGATGAGGATCATTGATACCATGACTACTAGGCAGTGCCTTTTGGAGAGTAAAAATGAGGTGCCAGTATGGATGGGATCTATTAGCTGGTACAGATTCGAAAGCATTCTGTCAATCTAACAGGATGGCATCAATTCAAGTTTGTTCTTTATCCACTAGTCGCTGCTTTTACTGATCCGTATTTTTTTCACTATACTAATATATTGATATTTTTAAGGAATTATTGATATTTTGAAGACAATACTGTATCAAATATTGATATTTCAAAGAAAATATCAATATTTTAAAAGGAAATATTGATAAATTATCATTCTTAAAATCAATGTTTTAGAGGCAGATTTTTTTAAAGTCCATTTTCAAAAATAGCCGCAGAAATTTGCTTCATTAAAATCTGACCCTCAGCAATTGGAAATAAGTCAATTAATGAAAAATTCAAGTTGGGCAGCATTCTGGCACATCCCTAGGTGTCGGTACTCATATTTTGATAAAAGTGCCATGGGTGCCAGCTCAAAATGGCTGCCATGGACAGCAAAAAAAGAGGTGATGGTGCTCCATACTAGTGAGTACCATCACACAAAAGCACTGCTTCTAGGTCTGCAGTCCACCCAATGTAGTTGTGATCTTGGGATTTCCGCAGAACCCTCTGATGATGGGTTTCCTCTCTTCTGTTTCCTGCAGCAGGCGATGAAGATGAGGATGAGTCTGGTGAGGAGCGCCTGCCCTCCTGCTTTGACTATGTCATGCACTTCCTGACCGTCTTCTGGAAGGTGCTGTTTGCCTGCGTCCCACCCACCGAGTACTGCAACGGCTGGGCTTGCTTTGTCGTGTCCATCCTGATCATTGGCATGCTCACCGCCATCATTGGAGACTTAGCTTCTCATTTTGGCTGCACTATTGGTCTCAAGGATTCAGTGACCGCTGTTGTCTTTGTGGCTTTTGGTACTTCAGTTCCAGGTGAGAAGGCTATTGGTCGGTTTCCTCCATGCAGGTTCTCTCTTCGCCATCCCACTGTTCAAACAGGAGCACTCCTTGCAAAGGTTGAGTTATGATCACCCCACATTTACCTTCCTTGAGTGCCAGGCAACCCTCCCCACCCCCCACCTTCACATGTAGACGATGATGGTCCAAAGGTCCTAAGCGCCTTCAGTCACTGTGGAGAATCACAGAAGCCAGGGACTTCCGGGAAGGGTGACTTCGCTTGTGCCTGCTTTTGAGACGGGCTCCCGCCTCAAAAGAAGCTTATTCAGATATAAATCAGTCAGAACATTTTTTTTTGACTGATGAAATTTCTCCCGGGCAGGGAGAAACGTAGAGATCAACCTCAAAAGCCTGTTTTTGTTGGGAGGACTGGATTTCATTAATTTATGAGAAAAGGTCCAGCCAACAATGCCGGACGGACTTCCAAACTTTTGCTCTATCTGTTTAATGCGATACGTTTATCTTTTCTTCAAAGAGAAAACCGACTAACAGGCAAGCACCCTTCTTTCTATTATTTTTCTTACTTGGTTTAAATTGTTGCAGCAAAAGGAGATTTGTCAGATTGATCGGCTTTGAAGTACTTCTGGGTGAGCTATAACTCTTCTCTGTTATTCACGAAATTAACAGCTTATCTCTGTTTCTGTTGCAAAAAGCTGTCCTGGAAGTGCATCCTAAAGATATAAACAGAAGAGGGATTTCTGTTCCGAGGAATGTTATATTGTCTGGGACTATTCTCTTTTTGGTCTATTTTATTTCGACGAATCTGCTTCTTCACGACGCCACTAACTGTTTTGATGCTGGGAACCAAATTTGTTTTGTATTCTTGAACATAGAGAGATAAGGCAGGCTGCTCTGTTTATACTGTGATGTCATCAAGCCTGGAATATTAACCCAATTGTTGCTGAAATAAGAAGTGGTTCTTCTTTACTTCTGTTTTGCTTTGTTTTCGTGGTTTTAAAAATGGCAATCAAGAAAGTGGCTGAGAATCTGGAAGTAATTATGTTTCAGAAAATAATGGATGAGATTGAGATAACGAAACAAACCCTGCGACAGGGCAGTAAGGAGCTGAAAATTGAACTGAGCAAAATGACGCAGGAGTTTAAAGAAATAGGGGATCCTGTGAGAGAGGAGAATGAGATCAGAGATGAGAAAAGAAAAAATAAAGGGAAGATATAAGCCCTGGAGATTGGAACAAATGTGGAATTGGAAAAAGATCTGGAGTTTATGGATATTAGAAATAAAATCTACTGTTTGGAATTTAACGTTATCTCTGAAGAAATTAATGAAGATATTAGAGATAAAGTTATCAATGGCTTGGATAATCTTCTGGACTGGAATGACGTGATGGAGTTTGATATAGTGAAAATCTATGGAATTAACTGCAGCCATGTGACAATGGAAAAACTCTCAAGAGATGAGCCAGTGCATTTTGTAAAAAAGAAGAACAGAGATATGACTTTACAACAGTACTTCAGCAACTTATTCAGAATGGATGGCAAGAAAATATTTGGGATAGAGGAAATTCCCATCAGACTCTTATTATATGACTATGGCTATGACAGCAAGATTATTATGGAATACTGATAATGGAAGATTGGACACTGAAATTACTGGATTTAACAGGACTATTGAAGATGGAAGATGAAATTAATAGGGATAATGGAATAATGGCTATTGAAATTATTGGACCTAACAGATTTTGATGAGATGGATTAATTGACATGTTTATTTGGAGAAAAATTGATAGATATATTTCTTAAAGAATTGAAACCTCTCTTTGACTTTTTGTGGAAAGAATAAAGTAATGTTTATGAGATTTGATGATTAATTAAGATAACTACTGGAGGAAAGTGATTTTATAATATAATTTAAGAGACAGGATTGTTATATATTGTAGACCTATAACTGATTTGATCTGTGACAAATGGGAAGTCAATATTTTATTTTTTTGTTTAATCATTTTTGTTTTGTTTTGTTTTTTGTCTTTGAATGTTTTATGATTTTGTTTTGTATGTTTTATGAAAATTTGAATAAAAATTATTGTAAAAAAAAAAAGAGAATCACAGAAGCCAGGGATCCAAAAGTCAAGGAACACAGCACAAGGAAATTTTAGCCCACTTCATTTGTTTCCTCCACACTTTCAAAGACTGCATGAAGAGGAAAGCTGGCCTGCAATACCTTCCAGCTCGGCCCTCTTAACCTCTGTGCATAGGGTGGGATATTTGGAGACAGAAAGCATGCAAGGGCAGCCCCCCATCAGGCTTCTACCCAACGCACACAGATATTCAGTGAGTGGAGCTGGTGGCAGGGCCTGTTCCTCTGCCCACACCTTAGGAGCAAATATCTGACGGGGGCAATGGTTTTGACTGGAAGAGGCAAGGGACAGGGAACTCAGTGGCAGGGCAGGTGGTTTGTAGGCAAAAGCCTCTGATTCAGTTTCTTGCAGCTCCATTGAAAAAGGTCTCAGATAGCCAGATTGGCAGTGATTTCTTGTCTGCTGCCAATCAGAGCAGACAATACTGAGCTAGAGGGACCGATGGGTGCTCAGCTTCCTGTGACTTTGTTGCAACCAAGTTTTGCTGGATTGCATGAAATCCCTCCATATTACAGAGAGTTCTCCCAACCCTTCTTGGAGATGCCAGGGATTGAACCTGGGACCTTCTGCATGCCAAGCAGATGCTCTGCCACTGTGCTATGGCCCTTCCCCTTGCATGCAGTCAATACTCTATTCTCAAGGTTTGCTCTAAATAAGACTTTTGTTTTGGTAAATGCATCTGTTCTAAATTTGTACTAGAGCCATTATTGCCCTTCTGGCTGCAAGAGTCACCTCAAGGCCTCAGAACAGAGTTGCCTGCATGCAAAGCATAGCCTCAGAATAATAGTTGGTTACACTGTCAGCTTACATCAGCACTGTGTATAGCTCCCTTGGTTTCTCAAGTCTGCACATCCAGAGTTCGTGGCAATGAAGCTATTTTAGAGTTAACCACAATAAACCATTCACGCGTGGAGTTACATTCTGGCAAGAAACAGGGAGATCTTAGTCAAAGGCTCAAACTTTTCATTATGACAACACCACGCATATTCCCAAACCTGTGTTTGTTCAGAACTACTTGTGCAGGGCTGGGAGAATATGCAAGGGCGATTCAGCAGGAGAAGGGCACTGAACCTCTCTCACCCTTTCCCCTGCCTGCCATTTCTTCCTTCCATCCTGGCGATAACACTGGCCCAACATTTTTTCTACACCACAAAGCTGGCATCTTTCTGGTCTCTGAGGTTCTGTGGGAGCACAAGGAGGGGAAATCAGTTGGAGGGGTTGAGAGGATGAGTATTAAACAATCCTAGAACACTGCAGGATCTGAAAACATCAGCTGAACCACATCCCAACTTTGCATAGTCATGTTTGTCACATAAAGAACAAAACTTGCCCATGATGGCTGGTTGTCTGAAATTACTATCACAGATAGAAGTTACTATGCCACAGTACACAGTAATGCAGTGGCGGGGTGAACCTGAGGCTCAAGGCTGAATGTGACCCTCCAGGCCACTTCCCCTCCCTAGACCACATCCCTCACTGACGCTGCTGTACACCCTCCTCAAGTGCTTGGGCCTGGCTGAAATATCTTGAACTCTGATCATGTCTTTTGGTTGTCTAGAAGAAGGACAGAGACGCATGGAGCAAGTTATGTGTAGAAAGAAAGCTCTGGATTGGTGTGGTTGGAATGTAGCCTACTAAACAAAGGTTGAGGGTAATGTCTGTTGCTCCACCTGCTTGTTTGCTTTGTCCCTGGCATGTGGCCCCAGAAGGTTGCCCACACAAAAAAAGTGTCCGTCATGCTGAAAAAGGTTCCCCACCTCTGCAATAACTGAAAGGAAGGAAGGTGATAAGCTGATCACTTGACTACAACTTCTTGTAACAGGTTTTATGGCTTTAATTTTGCTGGCATTGTATGATGGTTTTTAAATGTGTTTTGCTGTAATTTGGGTTTTAATATTGTATGGGAGCTGCCTTGTGAGAGTAGTTTCCCTAAAAGATAGCTTATCAACCTTTAAAATAAATATATACATTATACTCAGCTGGTTATGGGAAGGTTAAAGCCTTGTTTCTGCTGAGGTGATATTTAAACCAGAGTCTGGGATGTACCGCTTCAGACTGCAGGTGGAGGTTCACATGACCAATTGTTCTTATACATACATATCCATCCCTTCACCATCATGTGAGCTTTTATTGTAGCCTGAAGTGGTATAGCCCTAGACACAAGGTTTACCACTTCAGTGAGACTGGGCCTACATTTTTGGCTCTACCTCCATCTTCCATTTGCCAATTATGTATCTTGCTCAAAGTAAACATGACTGACTCCCTGACTGTTTCGTTGTTCCTCATAGCCCAGTTTCTTCTTTCCATTTCAGACACTTTTGCCAGCAAAGCAGCCGCCATCCAAGATGTGTATGCAGATGCTTCCATCGGCAATGTCACGGGCAGCAATGCTGTCAATGTCTTCTTGGGCATTGGACTGGCATGGTCAGTGGCCGCCATCTACTGGGCTTCCCAGGGAAAGGAGTTCCGTGTGACAGCAGGCACTCTCGCCTTCTCTGTAACGCTGTTCACCATTTTTGCTTTCATCTGTATCAGCGTCCTGCTGTACCGAAGACGGCCTCATCTTGGAGGGGAACTAGGAGGTCCTAAAGGGTGCAGACTTGCCACAACTTTGCTGTTTGTGAGCTTGTGGCTACTGTACATTTTGTTTGCCACCCTGGAGGCCTACTGCTACATCAAAGGGTTCTAAGCTATGGAAAGATGATCAAGATGGTAGGGAGGGCCTTCCCCCTCCTTTGTTACCTCATTGGACACCCGTCCTCAAAGTGTTGTCAAACCAGGAGTGACAGCTATCAATCAAGATTCCATAATGGCCCAGATTGAAGGACAAATGGGCTTTAAGAAGGGCAAAACTATCATCACAAAAGGGAAAAAAAACAATTAAAACAGAGCCAACATCAACCAAGCCACTGACCCCATCCAGTCAAATCAGAAATGCCAGCAGCTTTTCAAAGTACGCATTTTTTTTAATGTTGCTGCTGATCTCAACTTTGTTCCTTCCTCCGCCTTACAAAATGTCATGTATTCGGATGGAAAGCTTACAAATAATGTGGGTGAATATTTGGGTGTTTTTTTAAAAAAAAACTGGAGTGGCAAATCTGTTTTCCTTCTTTAGCACTCAGAAACCTCACACCAGCATTAGTGCTGGGGTTGAAAATGCTACTTTTTATATATATATATATATATACATTGCATAAACAATGTCTATGAAAAGACTCACTCTTCATTTTCTTTTAGAGTTACAGTGCTAGACTGTGGCATTTGAAATGCAAACACAACACAAGACACACACAGACGCGTTCAGGAAAAATACCATTGAAGGCTGGAGCATTCACCTGCCTGGGCTACCAAAAAAGAAAGACCTGTAACAATCGTGTATGTAACGTGTGTATTTTGAATATGGCAATTCTCTATGTGTAATTAACTAAAGCTTTTGGCACTGCAGAGAACAAATATATATATATATATAGTCATTTATGAAAGGTAAATAAACCAACACAAGGGGGGGGGAAGCCTGCAGTGTGGAAAACAGCAGTACAGAAAAACCAGCACAAGTTTTTTCCCCATTTTTGAGCCTGACAAGCTGTTTTGTTCAATTTATAGGAAACATGATTTTTTTTTAAAGTGGAGATGAATTTATGTAAATAATTTGCTGTTCTCACATTTGTTGGTGCATATGAAGAAAACTTTGAGGTTTTAAGGTGCCACTCAAAGTCTTCCAAGCATTTCCTTTGGGTCGACTTTGCTCTTAAAAACATTAGAGGAGAAGGCAAGGAATTCTGGTGGTCCCTCTTGGCTTGCATTGCCAGATTGCATCGTGGATGATGATCCAGTGGCTGCTTTAGCATCCCATTTGTAAAAGGAAGCTCTCAAACACTGCATTCTGATGTAACACTATAGTTTAGTGTTGAATGAACAAGCCTCAGGCTGGTTGCACTCACCCTTCGTCCTTTGTTGTGGTCACAAGGGGGAGATTGGAAGCATCCATCTCCATTTTCAACTAATGACAGTTCTTCTTTATGTCCAAACTTGGACAAACAGAGAGTTAAAACTATATAGTTTATTAAAAAACAAACAAATTAATCTTAAAGCGCAATTTATGATCCTGGCTTGTTTGGATAAACCATAGTTAAAACTAACTGCTGTGTACAGTTTGGAAGAAACAACAATCTTCAGTTAGTTTAACATGAAAGCTGCTGCTTCTAATCTCCTTGCAGCCATGCCAGAGGAGGGGATGAGAGAATAGGTTCATGTGCATAATGCTAAACTATGGTTTAGGGTTACATCCAAATGAGGTCCATGTGACCCTATCTATACGTCTGGAGATCTAGCTACTGGCGTACCTTAGCATAGAAGTGATTAACCTCCATTGATGTCATAACCTGGCAGTGAAACTCATTTTATGAAGCATCTAAGACACAATTTGGTAAACCTACCATAGTGCTCCAGCCAGATGACTTCCTTACTTACCTCTTTTGAGACAGAGTGTTGCCTCATGGATGAAGCTATACATCTGGTTACTGTAGTGCACTGGCATCTTGTATCCTAAGCAAGTGAACACCAATCCCCTTGGCTTTTTTTGTGGGGGGGAGGGTTCTTTTCTTTTTTTCTAAAGAAAGCACTGACAACATTTTTCCACTTCATGTGATGATTCCCATTGTAATTGCCTGTCTTACAACTGCCATCTTGTTTCCTTCACACCCTCCCTTCCAAAGGCCGGCTCTTCCTGGTCTCTGATAAATTAAGGAAGATAGTCTTAACTGTCAACATTCTTAGGATTTTTGCTTCATGTGAAGAACCTTCTAGAAAAGTATCCTTTCGATTTGCGATGGTAACTTTTTAAAAGAAAAAATTAAACATATATATATGAATGAATTGCATCAACAGCTGCAAACTGAAACATTGAATTGGTAAGAAAAGCTATCCTATCTACACTCACTCACACACATTTCTTAACTGCAAGAAGCGGGGGGGTTATTTTTTTTAAAAAAAAAGGAATAAGACATTTTATTCTGTTAAAAACCTTAGGTGCTCTAAAGGAATGTCTTGTACCTAAATGCCAATCTTATTAAGGGGCGCAAAGAAGTTAGTGGCTACTAATCCAGGGAAATGGGAGATATCTTTGTTGTGCATTTTGTAAGAGTGAATCAGTGATGGTAAATCATTTTTTAAAACAGGAAAGGTATATGTGAGAGTGGATGACTGAGTGGTGTATGCACACACACACACACACATATATGGCCATGTGCATTAAAAAAAACTCCAGTGGCCAAAAAGAATGCATTATTAAACATGAAAATGCAAAATGATGTTAAAGAGTTATGACAATGAATGGAAAAAAGAAATATTTATTTTCATATGAAACCACAGAGAATTTTCATGCATGCCACACACCATTTTTAGTTTCTTATTACACAGACACATAGATGGACATATAGTAGTGCTGCGATCCTACGCACACTTACCTTGGAGTGTGCCCCACCAAACTCAGTATGGGTTTCTTCTTATTAGACAAGCTTCAGATGGCTCTGAAAAAAGCGTAAGAGAGAAATGATCATGCTTAATTCTCTCATGCCATTGGAACTTGAGAGAGGTGGGGGGGGTCATACCCCTCAATAAAGGTGGCTTTATTCCAGCAAGCAATTACATTTCTAAAGCTGCACAAAAAATGGATCATCCCAATGGTGACGTGAATGAGGCAAAAGGGCGTAGTCTACTGGAAAGGTCTCTGTTGAATTGCATCAGAGTTGCAGAAGGGCACAGTAGTGGTCAGTTGTGTCTGGTGGATTGTACCCAAAGTCACAAAGGTGACTCCTTTTTATGGAACCACTTGTTATCCTGGGCAGGCATTCTAGCTCCAGCTCCAGCTTTTCTTATTTGTTTTGTTTGTTACTTTGCTTTATGCTCTTTTTACCTAGCCTAACTTCAGGTAGGGGGTAGCGAGCCAGAAATCTAGTGAAACAAATAGTTTTGTGCCTGTTCTACAAGGGCCCCTACCTTGATTTTAGAATGAAAAGCTATCTGTCAAATAACCGGATCTTCTGGTTTTAAAAAAGTATTGGATTGGTGGAACGGGGAGAGGGAATAAAACGTTCCGGCATTCCCACAGCCACCTGTTAAATAACACTGTGTTATTTCATATCCCCTTGGTGTTCTAATGCCTTGGTACAAATTCCCTTTTTACCAAGACTATGTTATCTTAACAGCTAGTACTCTTACATTGTTTGTCTGTGTGGGTTTATTTGTCACATTGGGATCTTGCCCTGCCCCAAAGGAGAGTGCAAATGAGATCTTATTTTATCCTTGCAATAACCCTTTGCGGTGATGGGCTTAGAGTAAGAGATGTGACTTCTAAGCTTCTCATTTCTGCCAGCAGGAAAGCTCTGCAAGACTTAAAAGGTCAAACATTCAATCCAATGAAAGCTGTGTCATCATCTCATCTGCTTTGTCTCTCAAGTGTCTTGGATTCCTACTGTCACTTCATGAGATCCATGTGGGCGATCATTACTATAGTTCTTTCAAAACTGGCCTTGGCTGTCAAGGTCACCATCTGAGTTCTTATTTGATTCAGCCTAGCTCCCCCATTCCTAGTTAATAAACCTAACTTGGATATAACAAATGCTGTTGATGATGTCTGATTGTGCGGTATCAGACACATTATTCCCATCCGCCACTTTCTTAAGATCACCTTGTTGGGGAGGGATGCCATTGCCCATCTCATGGTTCCTTGGATGCCCTCAACACACACTGAAAAGAACTGTTCTGGGCCAACTATATCAGTGTAGTGTTCCTTTATTCTATTTTTTAAGTCATTAAACACAAGAAAAAAATTAACTGAAACGTTGCATTGTCCTTTTTCACAGAGCAATTTTCTATTCCTTTCTTGAAATGTGAATGAAACCATTTTTACCGTTTCTTTGGCCCTTAGCCTTCTTAAATTATAGGTTAATGGAAGAAACTGCTTCCTATTGAAGCCTCTGTCACAAAGACGGGGAACTGGTGGTGCCCCTCCAGATCTTGTGGCCCTCCAACTCCCATCAGCCTCAGCCAGCATGGCCAGTGGTCAGAGATGATGGGAGTTGGAGTCCAACAACAACTGGAGGGACACAGGCTTCTCATCCCTGCTCTAACAAAAGCTGCTGTACAAACTACACCATTACATTCCCATCCCCCAACACGGCTTTCACACCTGCTTTTTAAAAAAAGTTTTTGTTATCAATACAACATGGGAATCCCAGGGTGAGTTAGTTCCAACACAGCTATGAGTCCACAACCCCCACACTGGTGGTCAAGGCCTGGAGGAGACTGGCCTGTGGCACTAATCTAGCAACTGCTTTTTTGCGACTACTAGGAGACACACAGACCTGGGCCCTTTTTGGTGCCAGGGATCAGAGCTTTGGCACCAAAGCTCCCTACACATACCTTTAATTAATGTATGTAACAGATGTATATCCTACCCTAAAAGACATCAAAATTAAAAAATCAGAAGGAGAATTATCTGAAAGAGGTGAAGCCACTAAAGGTTCAGTTTCATAATTTCATTCTTTCTACAAGGCAAACCTTTAGTGGCACAATCCTCTTCTTCTCATGGCAAGTTCAAACCAGTAGGAGGAGAACTGTCACCTTCAAGTTTCTGCTTCTCGCAGGTCCATTCCTGTTCAAAATCCTGCAGGGTTTCAGTCCATGGCCTTAAAAAGCTCTGTGAGTTATTAAAGCCGTTACAGATATGTTAAAGACCTCTACGCGGTTGACAAAGCAGTTTATTAAACTATGACTGAGCATTATATGTGAACCCAAATGGCTTAAGTATTACTTATTTATTTATAAAAAATAGTTGTATACCGCTATATTGTTTAAAACAGCCTTTCCCAGCTAGTGGGCCACCAGATGTTGTTTGACCACAACTCCCATCAGCCTCAGCCAGCATTGCCAATGGTCAGGAAAGATGGGAATTGCGGTCCAACAACATCTGGTGGCCCACTAGTTGGGAAAGGCTGGTTTAAAACATCAAAAGCGATTACAACATGTTTAAAACAACCACCACCATAGAATAAAAAACATTAAAAATACAATAAAAGCAAAGGTCAGTTGTGGGGGAGAAAGCATCTTCTGAATTGCCTGCATAAGCCTGGTGGAACAGAAAGGTTTTCAGCAGGAGCGTAAAAGTTAAAACAAAAGGTGCCTGCTGAAACTCTGTTGGCAGAGCATTCCAGAGAACTGGGCTGATGACACTGAAGGCTCAATTTTGTGTTGATGTTAAATGAGCCTCGCCAACTTGGGGGATGGCCAAAACTTCTCCTGCAGATGATCTCAGTGATAGAGCTGGGATATATGGGTTCAGGCAGTCCCTACAATACCCTGGACCTAAGTTGTTCAGGGCTTTGTAAAATAATGCAAGGACCTTGAATCTGGTTGAGTAGTGGATGGGTATCCAGTGCAGATGTTTTAAAAGTGGTGTCACATGTTGTCGGCCATGTGCTTTGATCAGCAATCTGGCCGCCACATTTTGCACCAGCTGGAGCTTCCAAACAAGGGCCAAGGGCAGCCCTACATAGAGTGCATTGCAGTAATCCAGGCTTGAGGTTACCAAACGCATGGACTACAGAGGTCAGACTAGCCTTGTCCACAAACGGCTGTAGCTGACAAACCAGACAAAGCAGATAAAAGGCACTCCTAGCCACAGAAGATACTTGGGCCTCTAGTGACAAAGATGAATCCAGGAATACCCCCTAGGCTGCGGACCTGGTCCTTCAGAGGGAGCACGACCCCATCCAGAACAGGCAACCTGCCTATCTCCCAGACATGGGAACCACCTACCCAAAGAGCCTCCATCTTCCCAAGATTCAAGCACAGTTTATTGCCCCTCCTCCAGTCCACTACAGCATTCAGACACCGATCCAGAGCAGTCACAGCGTCTCCTGATTCAGATGTTATTGAGAAATGGAGCTGCGTGTTATCAGCGTTTTGCTGGCACTTTGCTCCAAAACTCCTAATGACTGCTCCCAACGGCTTCATATTGTATAGCATTGGGGAGAGAATAGTACCTGCAGAACCACATAGCACAAGTGCCAGGGGGCTGAGGAACACTCACCCAGTGTTACTCTCTGGAAGCAACCCTGAAGGTAAAAGAGGAACCACCATAATACAGTGTTTCCAATACCCATCCCACTGAGTCGGCCCAGGAGGTCAATGGTATCAATGCTGCTGAGAGATAGAGCAGAAGCGACAAGGTTGCACTCCCGTCTCTCTCACAATAACAGTCATTCATCAGGAGGCTGATTCTGTTCCAAAATCAGGTCTGAAACCAGATTGTGATGGATCTAGATAATCAGTCTCATCCAGGAATACCTGCAATTGCTCTACAACCCCCTTCCCCACCACCTTTGCCAAGTAAGGGGTGTTGGCAACTGGTCTATAGTTGTTACACTCCATTGGGTCCAGTGTGGGCTTTTTAAGAAGTGGACGCACACACCACCTCTTTAAGGGCAGTGAGCATTACACCATCACACAAAGTTGTATCTGTGACCCATTCAGTCACCCCATTCTAGCTAGCTTTAATAAGCCAGGATGGACAAGGATCTAAGGAGCAAGTGGTCGGGTGCATCACTGCAAGCATCTTGTCCACATCATCAGGCTGCATTAACTGGAATGGATCCCACAACACTGGGTTCAGCATTGCATTGGACACCTCAGCTGGCACGGCCACAATAGCAGAGTCTACATCACTGCAAAGCAACAAATCGTGATCTGAAGCCATGGTTCGTTATTGGCTTATGAGCCTTGGTTTGTTTTAACTATGGCTTGGTGTTACATGTAAACCTAGCACCCTTCCTTAACCACAGTTTGTTTGACCACCCCACCCCAGATGCTTCCCAAACTACAAAGGCACAAGTCAAGGACAGGTGGGAACCAAACTAAATAGAGAAGCAAGCCATTATTTGTTTGGCCATGTGTTGGACAACTGGTTAACACATGGCTGAGCATTATATATGAACCATGCCAGTGTTTCTCTGATATTGTTCTCTAAGGAAGGATGTTTAAGCAGTCAGGCCTCACTCAGAGAAATCCCAAGGTGCAGCTGTGTGAGACAAACAAGAAATGTTCTGATATAGTGCCTGATAAAGGTAGACTCTCTGCAGGATGTAGCTCCCACCTTTACTTGTTAATTCTTTCCCGGCGTGATGCCAGCCAGAAACATTACTTCGCTTTTGTTCTTCACCTGAAATAGTTATGCCCTTTCTTCTGATGCATGAGGAGCTTAGTTGAATTAATTTAATTAGGAAACGGTATTGTTCAGTTCACTATGACAGAACTAACCTTCTTGACTGTAGTAGCCAGCTTGAAAGGAAACAGCAGACTCTTCCTTCGGCCTGTCCCAGGCCAGGCTTGCCATAGGAACCTATCCCTGCTGGGGGCCTCTTGTCACTACCGATATATAAAAATGCCCACGTAGACAGGAAACTTTTTAAATACAACCATCACTTTTGCACCTAGTGCCAGAGGCAGCCAGCTTGCTAGGAAGCAATGCTTTTATGGCCATAGCACTTCAGATCCAACAAAAGACCATGCAAGGTGTTAGCAGCTGCTTGCATTTGTTAGGCTAGAGGCAAATGCGCTATTTTGGAGGAGATCCATTGGCAAGCTCTGTGGCCCCAAACTGTCATGTTTTCTTTCTAAAGTTTCTTGCACCTTTACCAGCTACACAACAAGCAGAAACTCAACAGATTATGCTTTTAGCCTCTCCATTCTGAAAAAGGGCACATCAATTTTTAAAAACATGCATTTTACTGAATGGCTACATCAAGAATATGCAAGACATAATGAATATTTTAAAAGCATGTAATAAACAGCTTTGCGAAACTAAAAATTGATAAGCAAACAATATAGCAGTAAATGATCAAATATTGAAATAATGCACTTGTTGAACTCTTTTCTGTTCCACAAAAGACTTTGGAGCCCTGCCAAAGGCAGAAGCCTCAATCAATACTGTTACAGCTTAGAAGGGTGTGAGAACAATCACTTTTCAGCACTGAAAAGAGAGCTGAAGACTTTTAAAGAAAAGAAGCACATTCTGTAGTGAAGTGCAGAGCTTCTCTGCTACACGGAAACGGAAAGTTAGATGATGCATGATTTTAAAAAAATAGAGGGAATGGCTGATGAACTGGCAGTGACCTCTTTTTCAAGAGCCATTAATCCATAGTCCAGGTGTGGGGAACCATTGACCCTCCGGATGTTGCTGAACTCCCATCCAGTAGTGTAGTGGCAAATTGAGTTCAGGGTCCCTTCATGATAGTCACAGCCACGCACCTTCACTGCCACGCCCCCTTCTAAGATTATAGAATAATCTGGCCGGGTTTGAACACTGCTTTCTGCTTCTCTATCACTGTCACCATTTGACTGTCCTTTCTTAAGTCATTTAATTAATTAATTAGCCAAAAATTATTAAATTAATTAATATCCTGCCTTTCCTCCCAGGAGGAGTCCAGAGTGGCAAACAAAAACACTGAAAATACTCTAAAAGAAGAGACTGTTTAAGATTGTTTTACAGTTTATAAACAAGACTATACAACATACAAACAAAGCATCTTTAAAAACATATTAAAACAAAGCTTGAATGACTGAATTCAGTATCTATACGTATAGCTCCTGCTGCTACCAAACTGCTTGATGATGTAAATGCTGTCATCAGGATTTGCTGTCTTTTCTTCTGCAGTTACGGCATTCCTACTCTCCACAACTTGTCTTGGCTTTTTGAAGTAGGAACTAATAAACACTTGGTGGCAATTGACACTCATTAAGGCCTGCATAACTTACTAAATTACAAAGGTTGTCCTCGCAGCAACCACTAGCAGAATAATATGGTGCATGCGTACTTTTGATTTTGAAGCGAAAATTCCCAGGAGTCCTTGCAGAGGAAGCCATCTAGTGGACACTGTGTGCAATGCCTATTCCTTTAGTTATGGAATATGATACTGTGGTGCAATGGTTAGAGAAAGGAACACCAACAATTTTGGGCCCATGGACACATTTAGGAATCTCAGAAACTGTTATGGGGGGCACACCCTGCAGCCACATGTGTTTCCTAACTTCAGCCCCACCACACACTCTATCTCACACTGAGACCACTAACATCCCCAGCCCCCTACACACACCCACACACAAGCTTGGCTAAAGCCTTAACAGATGTGGCCCCATGATCAGTAATGATGTGTAATGTCACATTTTGCACTCGCTTACAACTTAACCTTCCATGCAGCCACACTTTTCCTTGGTCTTTCAGGCCCAAATCCAGATGGGGAGGATGGCATGCCTGGGACCAGCAACGACGCCCTACAGTGTCCTGCTCCTATATTGCCTCAAGATGACGCACCTGAGCCTTACTGTACTGCTCACTTCCAGTTTCCCACTTTTGTGGAGCTTGAGCCTACATGAGACAGCCTTAACTCTGAACTTAAACCAACAGGTTTTTTTTAATCACTGAATAGTTTGTTAAGAGTTTTGTATTTGCATTTTAATTGTTTTATGCATTCTTGTCAACCACCATAAAAAAGGACGGAAGGGTGGTGTTAAAATTCTTTAAAACTACATGCATACAGGTATCTGGTTGCCAGAGAGTTTTGATGGGACCCGGGGGCAGGAGATGTCTCCTGGAGGCGGTCACTTCTCTGTTGGTGGGCCTTGATGGGCTTAGCAGGCAGTGGTGGCAGACAACAGCAACGCTGAGGGCCGCCACCTTAATCTTCCACAATGCTCCAGAGTGATGCTACATGAGGGTGAGGGGAGGATAGTTAGACATTAAAATGGCAGGCCTACCTGCCAGGTGCTGTCAAGAGAGGCAAGCCAGAAAACAATTAGGGAATGGAGCAGAAATCAGCCTTTGGCCCCTCTCGACTGTTGAAGCACTTGCAGCTGCCCAAGGGTGCCAGGTGCTGACACCAGCCCTGAAAGCCACCATGGAAGAAGTTTCAAGTGATCACCAACACAACAAATACTTGTTTAAAACAGGCGTAGCTAACTTCTGGTTGTTCAGATGCTATTGGACTCCCAACTCCCAGCAACCCCAGCCTGGCCGGAAGTCAGAGATTATGGGAGTTGTAGTCCAGCAACATCTAGAAGACCATAAGTGAGCCATCTCTTATTTAAATCCAGATTCATTGTGGTTAGAACAACTGACATGAAGGGTGAAAGCAACTGTGTTAGTAGCATTTTTTAAATGAACGCCCAGTATTAGATGGAAGTGCCACAAACAATTTGAAAGTATTTTTAACCTTTCTCACTTTTTTCTGGCCCAGTATTGAAACCTGTACCAGTTCCTAAGAAGAACGGCTCCGCTGCTACAAACATCCTGCCCTGTGGTCATTGGGTTAGTCATTTCCACCATCCAGATCCCAGCTGTGCCCCACTTCCTGAACTTAGTGCATGCCCAGCTGGGGTGACAGAGCTTAGCTCTCCCTCTTCCTACCACCTCTGCAACAAACCAACAAACAAGGTCAATATTGTTAATTACATCTGCAATCATTTAAGATTATGCCCTTCAGGCTAACGTTTTCCCTGCTTTGCTTGCTAGTTTTATGAACCACCTTGCACATTTGGATTATTATTTTTATTAAACACGCCGCCATCACCATATGGAAATGTTAAACGCTAGTTTAGTTCTTACCAGCAGCAACATTGAAAGAATGCTCTTGTTTTGGCATGGTACCTCTGAGCAACTCTGTTACAGCAAGAGCAATAAAAGGCAAAGTTTAAAAAACAAACAAACATTTGATGTTAGCCAAAAAGCTGAGAAGCAATGCTTTTTTTAAAAAAAATCCAAAGCACCAGGCTCATTTGGGGGGAGACAACAGGAAGTGTAGCAGAAACATGCTATTTAGGAAGCAAATGAGCCTGTAATCCTGGGCACATTGGATGGGATGGGACAGAGGGACTTGAGTCAGACCATTGGTCCATTTAGCTCAGTATTGCTTGCACTAACTGGCAGCAGTGCTCCAGGATTTCAGACTGGGAACAGTCCTAGTCCTACCTGGAGATGCTGCCGGGGCTTGAACTAGGGACCTTCTGCATCCACAGATGGGTCTGCAGCAGACAATTCCACACACTTAGGCTTGGGTTGGCATGTAGTCAATAGCGCACCATATTGGGGTGGGGGATTTCAGGCCCAGGGACTAAATGATGCTCTAGGCCTCTCTATCTGGCCTCAGAACACTATCTCGGCCACATACCCTCTCCCCAGGCCACTGTCATAATGCATTTTGCTTGTCTGTGTAGAGACAACTATGTATGTGTAGAAAGCAGCCTAGTGTACAAAGGCAAATTTTACATTCATTGCTCCACCTACTGTTGCCTCTCGCCCTGCCCACCAATGGCATGTGGCCCCCAGAAGGTTACCCAAAAGCAAATGTGCTCCTCGGGCTGAAAAAGGTTCCCCACCCCTGCACTCTGTCTACTGGAATGAAGTCAGCAGAACCGGCAAACTTTAGAAGTCTTTGTTTCAGCTGGAAGCGGATTTGCTAGCTGTGACTGTGTCTGCATGACCAACAAAGCAGAACAGAACACCCATCTAGATATAGATATAGATAAATAAAAAAATAAGTATCATGATGGAACTTCTATAATCTTCCAACAGCAGCTAAACAACTGTATGACAAATAATTAGTACATGAAGATAGCATACTTTGCTATCTTGAGACTGAAGTAGCATTTACATTTCAGATGTGAACTTTTTGATCATACATTAATGCCCCACAGACAGTAATTTACAAAACAATACTGTGCTCTAGTGTGTCTTCTGCAATTAGTTATGTCTATTGCTAATTTAAGTCTATTGCTTTCATTGAGACTTAGGACTAACTTTAGCTGGACCAGGACCAAAATATGTGATTCCTGTTAAGGCAGGAAGAGGGGAGCCTCTCTCCATTCTCTTCTGAGTTACACATAAATTAAAAAAGCTTCTTTCAGCTTTTCCAGGTCAGCCACCTTGTCTTTCTAAGAACCATGAACTCTTTCCACTGAGCACACACCAATAACATTGACCCAGCAGGCAAATCAGTATGCATAAGTGGAGCCTATAGCAAAATGTTACATTGTTGAATGCACCAGCTGAGAATTCCAGCCAGCCAGCCATGCTGTCTACCAGGATACTCCATTCTATTTCTCCTCTACCCTAGTTTTCCATCCTCCCCGCCCCCACAACCCAACAGTCAGCCAGAATTCTATGGCCACTGAGCATGTTTCCCCTCACTGGGCTGGATTTTTTTCGGGGGAGGAGGTCTTTCCCATCTTTTTTGTACTTCAGCAAAAGCAAGTTCACTGATATCTCCCTGTTGTGGGTGGGTGGTGCCACTTCGGTTACCGAAGGAGTGGCACTATGAAAACTGAGTTTGCTACTGTTGATGATGATGAGTGAGTTTCTATGTCCAAAACACTGAATAGCTCAAACACTTCTGATGGCTTTCTAACTTCATAACTGATTCTGTGCCAGTTTTCTTTTAAAACAAAACTCTGAGAGGTTAGAGGTTTTGTTTTTGAGTTTACTATGGTGGGAAGAAGGGTCTCTACTGTTCTGGCTGAACTTGCACAGGTGCTTCACTTGCCTGCCTCCTTACTTTTTCCTTTGGTACTTCATTCCTGGAAAGCCCATGTACTCTCAGAGCCGTGCCTGACTTTATGTTGGATTGTAAGCCTCTATGCGAAGAGCTCCCAATTTCCCATCTGTCATGTATGTAACAGATTCTGGACAAACACCACTGCCAATGTCACTTAAAAGTCAGTATTACCCTGTTTCCTTACATACCACATGCAGAGGACGTGCTGACCAGATTAAAGAGGAGGAAGGGCCTCTGTCAGCTTAGGAACAGCAAATGTTTAACTGAAATAAGCTATGTGTGAGAGTCATGTTCCTGAATTTATTGTGCCAAGAAAAATGAACATTTAAAAGACTGCTTTATTTTTATTCAAATTCCTTCACAAACAAAACACTGGACATAACACTAAATCCCAAAGTCTTCCATTCTCCTTGCTCTGGTCTGGATCCAAAGTGAAGCCTGAACGTCCTTTGCCCCTTCCAGTCAGCATTATTCTATCAAAGTCAACATAATTAAAAATTCACCAGCAGAAATTCCTTTGGCAGAACGTAGGAGACTGCCGTATACGGAATCAGCCTATCACTCCACCTAGCTCAGTAGTATCCACACTGACTGGCAGCAGTCTTCAGGCAGGGTTCTCTCTTGGCCCTACCTGGAGATGCCAAGGTTTGAACCTGAGACCTTCTGCATGCAAGGCAGATGCACTGAGCTTTGGCCCTTCACTGTGTTGCTGGCCTCACATATCATGAATGAAGCTTCCTTCATTATTACCTCAGCTGTTTACTGCTTATTGTGCAAAAATGTTAAGCTCCTGGATGTCCACATTGCTGTATAATGAAAATGTTGATTTTATCATTTGAAAGAGAAGCAGGAACAGGAAGGCTCAATAAGGAAGAAGATGGTCTCTAAACATTTGAAGACCTCTATCCTACCTTTTATCAATTCCTCAGCACAGTCATTAACCAAAATGGAGACAATAGTCAAGAAATCAGAAGAAGGCTAGGACTGGGGAGGGCAGCTATGAGAGAACTAGAAAAGGTCCTCAAATGCAAAGACGTATCACAGGACACTAAAGTCAGGATCATTCAGACCATGGTGCTCCCAATCTCTATGTATGGATGTGAAAGTTGGACAGTGAAAAAAACAGATAGGAGAAAAATCAACTGATTTGACATGTGGTGTTGGAGGGGAGCTTTGTGCATACCATGGACTGTGAAAAAGGCAAATAATGAAATGTTAAACAAATCCTTTGTAGTGAGCATCAATGGTGTTAGGTCCAAACCCAACACGCAAGTTGCCCTGTCAACCCCAACTCGCTTATTACACCCCGGGAGAGTGCGGAGCTGAGTGCAAATGAACCCACTATCAGAGATCAAACAACATGAAACAAAACCTTTGCAAAGGGGACCCAATACTTACAAGCCGAAGCAGGCGAGCATGGGAACCTCGTTTATTGGTGGTTGAGGGTTTATATAGGCTTACCCCGAAGTTTACAATATCGGGTTCACGTCATAAAGTATAAAAGAAACAATTGCTAACTGCCATAGCTTTAGGGCATATGTGAGGAGGTAAAGGGGTACAGGGGAAAGGACAAAGTGGAAACATCAAGACTATCTCTTAGACTCTTTGTCCGCATATTTCGCATGTCCTTGAGATAAGCACTATGCAGAAACAGACAAAGGCAGAGGAGAAGAGGAGGCCCAGTTGCAACCGGGCGCCCCCTAACCCAAACACAGACATGGTATCATTCTTTCTTACATATCAAAGGGAGTGATACAATTCAAGGATATGAGAGGCAATGGGACAGCATTTGACATTTCTATGTAAGGCACATTAACAGCCATAAGCAAGGCCATAAGCATACATGAGATATAGAAATGCATAGCAGGGAAGTTTCCAGCTTAAACCGGCTTTTATTATGCGAGCCGCTGGAATGTAGGTAAGGGTTAGGTCATCAGGAAATAAACCGACATTTTATATCAAAAGTCAAGTAAAGGCCACATTGGTTCTATTTCCCATGAAGCCTAAGCTGGTATAGTTAGGACAAGTGAACTATAGTATTACAAGTACTGGGGGTTTCAATTCAAACACAACAGTCCCCCCTTTCAGCCCTGAGAGACTAGCTAGTCTCTCAGGTAGCTGTATCACCTTGCTTAGGTTGCCAAATCGGTCTTAAAGCCATTTCCATGTAGGTTGGCTGCGGCTTTCGGAAAAGGGACAGTGTGAGTCGGTTCAGACAGGCAGAGGCCAATTGCATTAGATTAGGAATACATTGTAGACAACAGCAAACTGAAATTAACAAAGCACATACCATAGCAATGTAAAATAAGATCTTATGCCACCCAGGCCAGGCTGAAAACCAATCAGAAAACCCTGAGAACAGAGAAAAATTCCCTATGCGCTCTACTTCATGATAGATGTTCCCAATGTCATTAATGTGTTTTATGACATCAGCCTTACTATCTGTTATGTGGGTACAACATTCGCTCCCTATCAGCGAACAGACCCCCCCGTGAGAGCTCAATAAAAAGTCCAAGGCGAGCCGGTTCTGGAGAACTACGGTTCTAATTTGCCCCTGTTCATTGGTGAGATCAGAAAAGGAAATGGCCGAATCATTCATAAAACGCTCAAAGGCTTGAGACAGTTCTATGAGTTCCTGGTATGTTTTGGCTGCGCCATACTGTGGAAAAAAGCCTCTCAACACTGCCTCCCCAGTGCCTCTTTTGTTACGGCGGCGTAGGGTAGGCAGTGTAGAGGAAACCCGGAGTCCTGGCACCACCCTCCCCAGAGTACAGGTCCAGGAGCCTGATACTGGCAGTTTCCTTACCGCTGAGTGTCCACAAAGCCACCAGAGTCCAGCTGGGGTTTGGTGATCCACTAAGTCCGTGAGGAAAGGCACTAAATGATGGTCTGCAAAAGTTAAACGTAGCAAGTGCTGCCAGATGGAAAGCCACGTTAGACCCGCTGCTTTGCGTGTTCCATTTATAAAAGACCAATTGCCTGGGTTTGTAGAGTAAATCAAGCCGTCACACAACATCCCTCCCGCTGGCTGGCTTCCACTGCCTACACAAACTGATCTGGCGATGGGCCCACTAAGAACCAACCCCCCTTCTAGTTCCTGTGAGCTGGAATGTGAGGCGAAGGAGAGATAGTCATTTAACGGCAATGGGGCCCCTGTCAAGGGGACTCCCGCCTGTCCGTGCGGTGGGGTATGTGCACAGACATAACAAGTGCCCTTTTTTGGAGCTGTTTCTTCCATCAAGGCAACAAAAGTATTTCCGTCCCACCCGTCGCCTCTCTTGGTGTTTCTATGTTTGAACCCGCCCAATGTTTCTCTGGTTTGTGTAGCTTGTGTTACCTGTTTCTGTACGGGTTTCTGAGCGCTCAATTTATCATTCAGCCATGCATAACATGATGGTTCACCAATACCCACACAAAACTTCATTCCTTCTGTTATCTTGGGCTGGGTTCTGCCGTATTGGACCTGGAAAGTAATCATGTTATACTCTAAACGTATAGATGTTATGTCTACATTAGAAGGGCAACCATAATTAGGCATATGACGGTATTGCCAGCACCGAAGTGCAAGTCTAATAGGCCATTCGATTTCCACTCGAATACAATGTGTTACCCAGCGGCCAGTATAATTGTGTTGCAAAATAACGGCTGCTTTTTGGCACAAACGTCCCGCTATGTCAGCCTTCACTATTCCTTCCTTTATCTGGTTCAAATCGTAGAGAAAAGGATCTGGGCAGTCCTGTGTTTTTGGAATTGTTCGTCCAAAGTCTTTCAAATAGTAATAGTCATTACTGGTGCATATTTTCACACTTGGGGGGCAGCAAAGGGTTGAGGCATATTGAATCAGAGCAGCCACCCCCCATAAATAAACAGTCATCCTTTCTTTTTGTTGGAACATTTCTGTGTTGATGTTTATTCAATGTCCGCGTCCTGGAAGGGGAGTTGTGCCGCTTGCCACTGGCCGGTTTCTTCGTTCCTCTGCAACCGTATCTTGGGGACCTGGGGTGGTGGCGGTGCCACTACTACAGCAGGCTTTACGTGGGAATGATGTATCCACGACTTCCGTCCTTCTAGGAAAACAGCAGCTTGTGTAGTTAACAGGACTTGATGCGGTCCTGTGTATCTCGGCTGCAAGGAATCGCCCCTCACGAACTTCTTTGCCCAAACAAAGTCCCCGGGGTTGTATGGATGCACCTGGTCCTCAAGGGGTACCGTCTTGGTGGATCCGGCAGCTTTCCACAATTCACGGAGCCTGGTCTGCAGAGAAAGATACTGGGATACAGTTATGTGGTCCCCCCCCAATAGTGAAACATCCACATTTGGCAAGCTCCCCCCTTTTGTGGGAGGCCTGCCATACACTAATTCAAACGGCGAGAGCCCTAACGCCCGGGTAGGGCGGGTACACAAATGGAAAAGAACGAGAGGGAGTACCTGAGGCCACCTTAAGCCTGTTTCCTGAGTATACTTAGCCAAAGCCGTCTTAATTTCCCGGTTCTGTCTTTCCGTCGCCCCGGACGATTGTGGATGGTAAACAGTATGAAATAGATGTTTAATTCCCAGACCTTCTTCAATTTTTGCCAAAATCTGTCCCGTAAAGTGTGTTCCTCGGTCTGAGTCTATTACCTCTGGAATCCCGAACCGCGGTATTATTTCTTTCAGTAGTATTTTGGCCACCGCTGTAGCTGTGGCATTTGTGGTGGGAAATGCCTCTACCCAGGCTGTAAAAGGACATACCATGACTAAAAGATGTTTCTTTCCTTCCGCTTTGGGGAGATCAACAAAGTCAATTTGGAGCTGTGTAAACGGTGCTGCCGGCACGGGTCTGCCCCCTTGTGGGGCCCTATTTGGTAAGGCTGGGCCGTTAGCTTGGCAAATGTGACATGCTTTCACTATTGCACCGCATACCGGTTGGATTCCGGGGGCATACCAGAAGCGTGTAATCGAATCCACTAACGCATGTGTACCATAATGGCCCCCGCGGTCGTGGAACCATTTCGCTGCTGTGTGATACAACGCTCTGGGAAGACACGCTCGACCATCCGGCATAATCCATAGCTGTTGTTTCAGGATCGCTCCTAGCTCAGTCCATCGCTTCACTTCCTGTGGGGGTATTGAAACAGATACAGGCGGGACAAAAGCAGTGGTTGCCAGCGCCAAAGTCGGCATACTCATAGGTAACAATGCTGCCTGGCGCGCAGTTTGGTCTGCCAGGGCATTTCCCAGAGTCACAGGATCCTGCTCCTTGGTGTGTGCTTTGCAATGCACCACTGCCAGCTGTAAAGGATCAAGAATAGTTTGTAATAACTTTTGCACGAGCTCTAGGTGTTGAATTGGTTTACCCCCTGCAGTTGTAAACCCCCTGTACTTCCACAGATGAATGTGACAGTGTATAACTCCAAAAGCATACCTGCTATCAGTAAAAATGGTCACTTTCTTACCTGCTGACAATTGACATGCCCTGGCTAGCGCATAGATTTCTGCTGCTTGCGCTCCCCATCGTCCTGGGAGGGCTGCCGCCTCCACCACATCCCACTGTGTTGTTATCGCAAAACCTGTATATCTTACCCCATTTTGGTAGTAGGAACTGCCATCTGTAAACAGTATGACATCCGATTCTGGCAATGGTTCATCAGACAGATCTGGTCTGATCTGTAAGGTAGATTGCAAGACTTCTACACAATCGTGTTCCGGGAAAGGCGGGGGTAACTCGGGCAAGAGGGTGGCTGGGTTTAACGGTCCACAGCGTTCAAACCGCACATTTGGATCCTCTAGCAGCTCTGCTTCCAGCTGTTGCTGCCTCTGTGCTGAAAACACTTGTGTGGTACCTTTTCGCAACAAAGCCGAAAGTGCATGCGAAGTCCAGACAGTGGTGGAATGTCCGAGGGTCAACCCTTTCACTTTGGTTAAAAGTAAAGCCGCCGCAGTCAGTGTGCGTGTGCATGTGGGGGTCCCACGGGCCACATTGTCAATTTGTTGAGAATAAAACGCCACTGGGAAATGACTGGGACCGTATAATTGTGTCAGGACTCCGCTGGCCACCCCTGATCTCTCATGTACAAACAGATGAAAGGGTTTACCGTAATTCGGCGGCTTCAGAGACATAGACGTGGCTACACTTTGTTTTAATAATTCAAATGCTTTTTCATTGTCCCGGCTCCATTGTATCAAATCAGGAGCTTTGCTTGCAGTAAGCGCGTGTAGCGGCTTGCTCAGTTCTCCACAGGATGGCAGCCATGGTCTACAGAACCCAATCAGTCCCAGAAACCCCCTTAACTGTCTCTTTGTTTTCAGGAGGGGGCAATTTTGTATGGTAGAAATACGCCCAGGGTCCATCTGTCGCCCCTCTGGCGTTAAAATAAACCCCAAGTATTTAACTCTCTCTGATAACCACTGGATCTTCTTCGGGTCTATTTTGTGACCCCTTGAATACAAATATAGCAGAAAAGCCTTACCGTCTTCTCACAGCGCCCCCTGGTGTCCGTTTGCAATCAAGATATCATCAACGTACAGAACGAGAATGGAACCTCCTTTTGGGGTGAATCCCTCGAGGTCATCCCGCAGGCATTGGCTAAACACCCCGGGACTATCGCAGTATCCCTGAGGGATTCGGGTCCATACGAAAGAGCGCTGGTCCCATTCGAACCCGAACAAATGTTGTGAATCTGGGTGGAGAGGAATGCTAAAAAAAGCATTTTTGAGATCAATGACGGTAAACCACTTCGCGTTCCATGGGATCTGGCTGATAACCGTTACTGGGTCTGGAACAACAGTGTGCAAAGGGATCACATACCTGTTTACCGCCCTCAAGTCTTGGCAGAATCTCCACCGGACTGGATCTCCCGGTTTCTTTGGAGGTTTCTTTATCGGTAGTATAGGCGTGTTGCAGGGGGTCCGCTGTGGCCGGATAACTCCTTTTGCAATAAAGCCTTCAATTATGGGGCGTATGCCTTCTCTTGCTTCCAACGACAGAGGGTATTGGGCAACATTTGGTGGCAGGAGGAATGGCTTTACCTGTATTCGAACGGGGCTTACCGAACGTAACAGCCCCACATCTGTGTCCTCCGTTCCCCACAAGTCAGATGGCAAGTCAGCAAGATCTTCTGGTAAACTGTGTCCTGTATGTTTGTGTTTAATTGTGTTCCCCGCCGGCACCCCCAGTACACTCATCAATAAACCCACCCCCTCAGGGGTGCAGGTTAAGGTAGCCTCCAGTTTACACAACATGTCATGGCCCATTAGAGAAATGGGACAGGAAGCAGAGTAGAGAAAGACATGGTTAAACATTTTATCATTGTATTTAACTTGCAATGGCAATGTTAGACACATAGGTGTGGGGTTTCCATCTACCCCATTGTCATTTTTACTTCTTTGCTCAACCAATTTCCAGGTGCTACATTGATCAGGGAGTATGTGGCTCCCGTATCTACCAGAAAAGTCACCGATTGTCCTTGCATGCTTAAGGACAGTCTGGGTTCTTGGGTTGGGAGAGAAAGAGAGAAAAAAACCTGCCAAAGACATAAGATTCATCAGTCCCGCTCCCAACCCCTCTCCTTCCACAGTTAGTCATTGTTGGTTAGCCGAGCGCCCGCCGTACTGGTCCCATGAGGCCGGTGTCTGTTGGGCGACGGGAGGAGGTGGAGGTGGGTAATCTGCTTGCGCACCTGTGAAATCTGGGTAAGAGGGGTTGTTAGAAGTTTATTGTGCATCCCCTGTCCTCCACGGACAGTCCTTCTTGAAATGTGTATACTCTCCACACTGAAAGCAAGCCCTATCTCCCTGCCATGAATTCCTCATTTGTCCTCTTCCTCTCTGATTTCCGGCTCTTGGCCCCCTTGGAAAACCTCTACCCCTGCCTCGAAATCCTCTATTTGGTGGCTGGCCTCTTATAGCAAGAGCCAGCATTTCAAAATCCTCCTTTTTCTCCTTCTTTCTACTTTTCTCCTTGTCCTTGTCCCACACAAAATCCGCTACTTCCAATATCACCGTCACAGCCTCCCCCCCCCCATCCGGGTCTGAAATTCAAAAAGTAATCCCTCACCGCTGGCTGCGCTTGATGAACGAAATTAGCAATGAGGGTCGGATGATCCAACACGTTTTCTGGGTTCAGATTTGTATAGCTACGTGCCCCCTCTAACAAGCGCGACCAGAATTTTCTGGGAGGTTCACTGGCTTCTTGTTTTATTGCCATAAATTTAGCTTGGTTGGGGGGTTTCTGTGACATTCGCTCCAAATGTGTCAAAAGCCTATCCCTATCGGTCTGCAGCTGGGCGCGGCGAGGCTGCGTCCAGTCTCCCGCTACCCAAGCTGCAGCCGTTTGCGCTCGGTCCGACCAAGCCCTATTTCCCGCTGCCTCCGCAGCCCATGCAGTCTCCAATGTCCACAGCCTGCTCCGTTCTTCACCTGTCAGTACTCTTCTCAGCAGATGTTCCACATCCGAGTATGTCGGATTGTGGCTCTCAAACAACCTGCCCAACAGTTCCCTGATTCTCCTTGGCTGTTCTCCAAAAGTTCCAGCCATCCTACTCCATTCTTTTAAATCCCATTCCAACCAACTCTTTAGTTCAACCACCTCGGTACGCTGGATACCCCCTCGGCCATCCACGTACGGCTGATCGTGTACCAGCAATGGCATTTCCAACGCTTCTGCCTCCTGTCTTTTCTTTTCTTTTGTTCGCTGGGGCGTGTCCATACCCCCTGAGGCCCCCTTCTCCTTTTCCTTTTCATCTGTATCGTCATCCGATACACATGAAAAGACCATTTCCTCCGGAGTGGGATCTCTGCTCCCGGGAGCTGGGAGCGGATCCGGAGCAGAAGGTATTATAGATCGGTTCAAGACCGTTCTTTTACTTGACGTATCGTCATTAAAATAATGGGGAGGGGGTTCCTCAATGGACAAAGTTCTCACTGCCATCAAAGTAAGACTATCCCATTTTTGTGACCCTATTTTCCATAGGAGCCAAAATTCCAATTGATCTGGGTGGGTGTCCCCAAGCCGTCTCCGCACTCCCAATAGCGGAGCGGTTTCAAAGGATCCACCCCTCGGCCACCGTTCACCCGGCACCGACACTGCAGTCATCCGCGGCCACTCCTCCTCACAGAGCTCTATCATTCTTTTCTTTTTCAGGCCTCTCCTTCTCACCGGCAATTCTTCCTCTTGCCACAGCATGCACATAATTCCCAAAGGGCTGTCCTTTACCGGCACACTCCCTTTATTTCCCATGACGTCTGATAGCGGGTTTTTCCTCAACTGTGCTTTATCCCCAAAATGTCAAAGCCGCCCGCTTATATTGATAACCGAGGAAATCCTCGTGGCGCCTGTTATCAATTCAAGGGGTGCAATGGCAAAAAGGGGGTCCGCACAAGGGATCCCGGACGAGCCCCCAATTGTTAGGTCCAAACCCAACACGCAAGTCGCCCTGTCAACCCCAACTCGCTTATTACACCCCGGGAGAGTGCGGAGCTGAGTGCAAATGAACCCACTATCAGAGATCAAACAACACGAAACAAAACCTTTGCAAAGGGGACCCAATACTTACAAGCCGAAGCAGGCGAGCATGGGAACCTCGTTTATTGGTGGTTGAGGGTTTATATAGGCTTACCCCGAAGTTTACAATATCGGGTTCACGTCATAAAGTATAAATGAAACAATTGCTAACTGCCATAGCTTTAGGGCATATGTGAGGAGGTAAAGGGGTACAGGGGAAAGGACAAAGTGGAAACATCAAGACTATCTCTTAGACTCTTTGTCCGCATATTTCGCATGTCCTTGAGATAAGCACTATGCAGAAACAGACAAAGGCAGAGGAGAAGAGGAGGCCCAGTTGCAACCGGGCGCCCCCTAACCCAAACACAGACATGGTATCATTCTTTCTTACATAACAAAAGAGAGTGATACAATTCAAGGATATGAGAGGCAATGGGACAGCATTTGACATTTCTATGTAAGGCACATTAACAGCCATAAGCAAGGCCATAAGCATACATGAGATATGGAAATGCATAGCAGGGAAGTTTCCAGCTTAAACCGGCTTTTATTATGCGAGCCACTGGAATGTAGGTAAGGGTTAGGTCATCAGGAAATAAACCGACATTTTATATCAAAAGTCAAGTAAAGGCCACATTGGTTCTATTTCCCATAAAGCCTAAGCTGGTATAGTTAGGACAAGTGAACTATAGTATTACAAGTACTGGGGGTTTCAATTCAAACACAACAATGGCTTAAAAGTTCTATGCAGCAGCAGCAGCAACAGTAGGAAGATTCAGCTGGTAGAAACAGCAAATGAAGGCAGAGCACTGATCCAACTCTTCAGTCTGCTCATAAAACAGACTGGAAATCTAAGACCAAAGCAGACAAGCTGGAGGATTTTGGATCTAGAAGCTCAGGGCACAGCCTTCCCTCCAAGTATTATGCAGTGGAGGCTGGTCCATTAGGTCTACTAGGTCACTGTCCTACCACATGAAATTTCAAGCAATTTTTAAAAACTCTTCCTCCAAAATCTCCTGTATTGTCCCACACACACTCATGGAGGACAGGGCTATCAATGGCTACTAGCCGTGATGGCTGTGCTCTGCCACCCTAGTCAGAGGCAGCATGCTTCTGAAAACCAGTTGCCGGAAGCCTCAGGAGGGGAGAGTGTTCTTGCACTCGGGTCCTGCTTGCGGGCTTTCCCAGGCACCTGGTTGGCCACTGTGAGAACAGGATGCTGGACTAGATGGGCCACTGGCCTGATCCAGCAGGCTCTTCTTATGTTCTTATGTTCACACTTATATACTCCCCCTTTGAACTTAGAGACTCCTAGAGATATTTTTGCCAATCTCCCATTCTCTGGCCAATCAGCTATCTGCACTAATCAGCCAACCCCAATCCAAAACCATATTGCCATGGCTAGGAAGTCCCTCCCCCCGTCTGTCTCCAGGCAGAAAAACAATGTGAACATTTTCATTTTTTCAGTGTCTAGGACATTTTAGCCCTTGCAGTTTTGCTGGTTCCCACTCCCTCCAGTTGTAATGATTACAAACCACCCAATCAGGGCACATGAATTACTGTACAGCCATAGTACAACATTAGTAGGACTGCAGTTACAGTAAAACCTATTAGCGTATTAGAATCACGTACATTTTCTAA
Organism: Rhineura floridana; assembly: GCF_030035675.1. Lineage (NCBI taxonomy): Eukaryota > Metazoa > Chordata > Lepidosauria > Squamata > Rhineuridae > Rhineura > Rhineura floridana. Next base: position 162,498,399 of record NC_084481.1, on the reverse strand, counting down.
GCATGTGCAGAGAGCTGCTCACTGGTAGGCCACACCTCCACAAACAGGCCCCAGGAGCATGTTTGCTGCCTGAGCAGCCTTGCCATTTGCTTTGCTTTGCTTCCCTTTCCCTGATCTGCTTTTGAGTGAGCACCACAGGACACACAGCGAGACTCGTATTTGTAACATAAATGTTTTTTCTTATACCATTTTTGGTTTTTTGTATGGGGAATGGATGGGATTGGGAGGGGTTAAATTATTATTTTTAAAATGTGTTCAGCAATCCTGTAGCAGTTTATTCACATTCAAAGCCTTATGCTGAGACTGGAGGAAAACAAGGCTTTCTTCACAGGCATGGCAGGACATGTATTTCTTTATGGCTGGAAACTGATAATTATGGAATCATCGTATTAAATACAAATGGAGATTACTTGCGGGGGAGACAAGGGCACTCTGTGCATGCTTATGCCATTTATTTCTGTGGAATTCCCTCCCTTTGAATATTAGGCAGGCGCTATCTCTGCCATTTTTTCGGCGCCTTTTGAAGACTTTCCTCTTTCAACAAGCCTTTTAAGTTGAGACCTATCCCAGTCTGCGTCTGTGTTAGAATTGCTTGTTAATATGTGGGTTTTTTTATAATATGTTTTAAACCCTTTTTTAAATGATGATTTTAAAGCTTTTTTTAATGTTTTTAACATTGTTTTGTTTCAATGTATTTTAAGGTCTGTTTTTATGACGTTTTAAAGTGTTTTTAACGTTTCTGTTTGCCGCCCTGGGCTCCTGCTGGGAGGAAGGGTGGGATATAACAACAACAACAACAACAATTTCTGAGGATAATAATTCCTTTTCATGACTGACCATTTTTCTTCTCAGTAAGCCATTTGGCATGAGCCATTTATTTCTCCAAAGTTTGCAATGCAGTTCTCCAGCCAACAAATGTGTACAAAAATGCAAATACTAAGATAAAGTATCCATACAAATACTTAAAATAATACATAAAAATGCATTATAACACAGGAAATTGCTTTGCAAAAAAGGGTATAAGGAGAAATTAGCACTGAAATATTAATGAAGTGCCTTTCTTTCTTTCTTTCTTTTTAAAGTAAACTGATGTAGAAATGTGAAGAATTGAAAAGATTGGAAATACTGAGAGAGACCGAAATGGACAGATTCACCTATCCTTTGTCACAACTAATTGACATCTTCCTGACATCAAATTAGGGCTGGATCAATTATACTCACCTTTAAAATGGCTGTGTTGTTTCAGTTATGTTTTGGGAGTGAGGTGAAATTATTTTGTTTTCTCCAGAAAGCCCGGTTCTGAGGTGTTTTTGAATTTTGAGAAATTCAAGATGGCTACCATGATTCAAAACAAAACAAGGCAGCCCCTTGCTGCTCACTAGGGAATGCCATTATGGTGGACAACAGTTGAACATCTGCAGGAAACAAACAAAAAACCCACTTTTAAATGTTTGGTTGCCAATATGGTGCTTCCCAGATGTTCTGGATTACAACTCCCAACAGCCCCAGTCAGCATGACCAAAGGTCAGGTCACGGTCAGAGCTGATAGGCATTGTAGTCTGCAATTTCTGCGGGGCACCATGTTAGCTCCCTCTGCTTTTACAGAACTGGCAGATTGTTCCTCCAGCAGCTCATTTTTTTAAAGCAGCACAAAGCCAACTATTCCTCCAAAGAAAAGGCAATGTTTGAACCAGGTGTGTTAAAAATATAAAGCCACAGAGTGCTGTTCTACGGAACCCTTTCTTTTTAACCTGAATTACTAGGATAAGTTTTGAAAAAACATTTGGATCTCTTTTCTTCTATGCACGTCTAATGGAAAGTAAGCCCCAGTGAGTTCAAATGTGACTTACTAAGTAAATATGCTGAAGAATCAGCAAAATAGTTTGGAGAAATAAAATTGGGATGGGGCAATTTCATGAAACATGAACAATTCCTCAAATTACTGAGGCAATTTCACAGCACTTTGGTCGATGCACCATTTCGACCCAAACCCTACTTCAAATGAGACTCTGTCACACCCAAGTTCAGCTGGATCGGGGCCAAACGCCAGCCCACAAGCCCAGTTAGGCCCTCCACACCTATTTTGGGCAAGCCACACTTACTTTTCCCAAGTCTGATGTCATATGTTATCAGGCATGTGAAAGTTCAAGGAAGAATCTTCCTCTACATTGCAGCCAAAAGTTAGCATTTTTTGAATTTGGCACCTTTTTCTGCCTACTTTGGGCTGCAAAAGAAGAATCAGGAGCACACTTAATGGCGCACTTCCCATTCTTCGTTTGAAGCTACAGCTTGAACTTTGAATCACCTGGTGCCATATGTCAGGTGATTAACAGGTAGGTGGGCCTCACCCACCTGCCACACTGGCCTGTAGAAGGTTGACCACTTCTGGATGCTGCCGTCTGGCCAGATTCCATTCCCCAACCCCGGTCTAGATGCTTTCAATCCTTAACTAAGAGAGCAACTCAACTCATATTTCTGCCGGGCTGGAGGGAGTTGGATGCAGCGGGCGGACCCCAGCTGAGCTGGCAGGCTCCTGGAGGTGCCGGGCTCCCCCAGTAGAAGCCCCCTGCCAGGGCTGAGCCACAGAGCGGACAGGACCCCGCCTGCCCAGCTGGAGGTCCACCAGGGACTGCCATCCTGGCTGACAGAGAACTGGCAGAAGCTCGCAGTAGCCCCAAAAGAGTGTGTTCTGGGGGCATGGTGTGGGAGGCGGCACAGGGGGACTTACATGAGATCCTCCTCATGTTTGGAGCCCTCCCCAAGGTCCCGATCCAGCTGAAATCTCCACCAGGCAAAAGGCCAGCAGAGTAAAAAAAACCCCTGTAATGGACACTATGGGAAGCGCTTACTCCCCAGGAGGCCGATTCATGGGATCCGGCTTCTTCCTTCCCACTCGTGTGCGCAGCTCCTGACCGAGCTGGCATTCAGCCGGGCCGGTGCCTCCCGAGCTGGAAGTGGATCTCGTGGACTTTCCTGCCGGCTCCTCCTCCGCCAGCTGCCCGTCACTTAGGGCTCATCCAAACAGAGCGGGATAATCCACGTTTTCCATATCCGGTTCATCATCTGACAGTCCTCACTTTGCCTGTTTGTTCGCTCTTTCCCAATAAAAAAAACTTTTTTTGCACCCACACACGCAGCGAGAGGACCCGTACTTCTTCTCACTTTTTCCCAGCTCCACCCATAACACTCTCCCCTATCAGCCAATTGGTCCGCAAAAATATGACGTATGCTCCTCTCCCCCTTTGCAACAAAGCACAACAAGGTGCATACGCTTGAACATATGAGCGTGAAAGTTTGAATTTCCTGATGGTTTGGTAGTAGTGGCTGTAATGGAGTTCCTTGTCGCTCACCACTCTAGAGCAGCGCTGGCCAGGGTGTGTGTCTCCAGCTGCCCCTGACCATCCAGGGGGATTGTGGGGAGTGCAAGGTATGAGCGCTTGTAATCACCGGGTGAATCTCCCCGTAACCCTTGGGCTCATTCCACTGCAGGGTTCAGCCCTGGAGTGTCATGCGGCTCGGCGGCAGGCATGCTGCCCGTGAGGGAAGCAAACAGCCCCCCCCCATGGGTGGCCATTCTTGGCTCGGGCAGGGAATGCGGGCAAACAGCCCTGCGTGCTGCTATGTCAATCTGCGCTGAGGCGACCAGCACAGGCTTTGCGGTGTTCCCTCTGATAAAAGAAACATGCAAACCACTTATATGCCTATAATTCCTGTATTTTTGTTTGTTTTTATTTGTAATATTTCGCAAAACTGACTGTATGCTTTTCTACCTTTATGCATATTAACGTTTCTGGAGATACACAATTGCAATTCCACTTATTTCTCCAGAACAGCAAGTAACGATGTGTCATGTCTAGGAAGGTAGACCACCAGTCTCTATGGTTGCGGGTGGCTGAGACGCTCTAGCAAACCACTTATATGCCAATAATTCCTGTGGGGTTTTTGCTTGTATTTGTGATATTTCGCAAAAGCCACTGTATGCTTTTCAGCTCAGCTAGGCTGCAGAGAACCTGCAGGCTGTGGTTGAAATTGACAAGACTCAAAGAGAGTAGCCTTGCAGGCAGGAAAGCGAAATTGACTAAGGGTGCTGGAGTGTCTGTAATCCAAGAGGAAAGCCTCTATTTCTCTTCTCCTCCCCTCTCCCTCGACTCTGGATGCCTGGAAGCAAAGACCAATACGTTCAAGAAGGGCATTTGATGCAGGGGGTGAAGGGTGGAGGTTAGGCAAAGATAAATATTTTCTCCCTTGAAAAAGTTTCCAAACAACCACAATTACAGATCTCACCCTGAGCGGCTGCCCGGTTTGCAGGCTGGCTAAAAATTAACCGCTGTTGCTGCTTCTGCACAAATGTGCTTTTTTGCATTTGCGCAGAAGTTGTAGGGGGGGCCCCCAACAGCACACCATTGCTCTGATAGGTTCCTTTTCCCCTGGACATTCGCACACATGCGCAACAGTGGAAATACGTGATTGGCTGAGAATGAGGGAAGAGATATGGGGAACCGCCCAAGAACCGCCCACAGCTGTAAAGTCCACGGTATTACATCCAAGTGCCTGAAGGTACAGCGGATGATTCCCGGTTTAAAAAAGCAAATCGCATGATTTGCGGTATTGCAGGAGCAGATTTAACCACGTGAATATGTGCAAAAGCGTGTGGCGTCATATGGACGACTGAAAAATAATGAAAACACAAAGCGATCATGTCACACATTTTACAGTCATCCGGATGAGCCCTGATTGTGCTGTAAGCAGCTTTCTCTACCAAAGTTCCCTTGCTGATGGAAGATTGCATTTTACTGGTTTTGATTTTCATGGAAAGGCAGTACCTAATAGACTGTGACTAGTAAATTCATTACCCGGTTAACCCAAACAGTAGAGCAAACAGTGCCACCTAAAGGCAATAAAGTTTATTTGCAATTTCTCCCATAAAAATCTGTTATTCTAAATGCTATTTGCTTTTCAATGTGTACAAATTTGCTGACGAGAAGAGGCATATAGTATACTGTTATTGTATTAGAGGTCACACAGTCAAGCTCCATTATTTGAATTGTCTAGCTTTCTGAATTCATAATGTGACTCCTACATAGCTTCATGCCTTTGCAACCTAGAGATGGTAGATGAAAAGCGTTCTGACAGCTGTCCTGTGGACTCCAGTGGAACTGTGGTGTGTTGAAATAAGACATGCTGTATGCTCTGCAGGGCTGTGATGTTCTGGGCACATGTTAATCCCCCCATGCAAAAAAGAAACTAACAGCTTGTGTGAAACTTGGAACAAAGCTCTCTCCAGTCCACTTTTGGTTTTGTAGAGCGGGGGGGGCAGAAAGCAGTTTGGGATCTACTGACTGGGTGATTTGAAGTAGATTGGCAAGGATTTCTTACTCCCAGTTTTTTTAATAATGGCAACAACATAATGAACCCCCCACCCCAAATTATACTGCTGAAAAGCAGAGTTGAACCAGGAATCGATGTTTGTGCAGAACTGTGCATTCAGCTGACCTCTGGAACACAAAATTCCTGGGTACACCTTTATTTAATTCTAAAGTCCCGTTACTTGTTCCTGTGTATGAAGATACAGGAACAAGGACTGGGGAACCATCAAAGTTCCCGATCCCAGGGAAGCCTTTGCACATACAAATGCACACCAGAGCCCCCTCCCCAAAGACCTTTGCTGTTCACAAGTAGATGTTGGGGAAAGGGTGCAAGAAGCCAGGGCTAGGATTACTCAGCACAGCCCCAGCCTTTGCTCCCATGTTGATATACATGGGGATGAATAATGCCCAAGTAGGTACCTTACTCTGGTGATCTCAGGGTTCTGGTGAAAAACAAAGTAGATCTCACAAGCCTAACGCCTGTGCACTCCTCTGTTATATGGATTTTAGTGGCTGGTTCATACATTGTCATCACAGATTCTGTATTTCTGATTTAGCAAACAGCCAAAGAGAAAAGGGGTCCACACTGATGAAACTGGCTAATCCATGAAATGAACAGCCCAGGAGCAGCTTGCTGCATGAAGCAATGGTTTTGATGGCAAGATGTTGTCGTCAATTTGTCTGAATCGGGCGTCACGAGTGGCTTAGGAAATTATGGCTCCCACACATCTGATGCATTCAAGTGACTCACACAATTTTCAAACATGATAGTGCCTGTGGGCGGCCACACTTTTCCGAGCAAGAGAAAGTGAAATGTGAAAAAGTCATTAAAGTGGAAGCAGAGGGATGATGAAAACCAGTAAGGATCAAAACGTCAACACCATCATCAACACAAACTAAAATTATCCAGGGGTAAATTATCAGAGAGGAAAGTAAGAGCGGAAAGGGTATATAATTTGAAAAAGCCCATAATTATTTGTCTTGCCCTTTATCAGTCAGCACTAGGTACACACATCCAAAAGCAACACTTCTGCATGGTGGGTTGCAATGACTTTTTAAAGTGCGGTCCTTTTGCTGAATGGGGGGGGGGGAGCCAGACATTAAAAGAAACAGAATTTACTGTCTAAGACAAAAATATCCTGACAGGCAGAAATATCAAGTTTATTAATTGATGCAGAGACAACCAAGAAGAGGAGGCCACCCCCTTATGCCCTGCTTGTGAGCACACCAGGAAGCACCTGGCTGGCCACTCGTGAGGACAGAATTCTAGGCTAGATGGGCCTTGGTCTAATCCAGCAAGGCAATTCTTATGCTCAGGACATACATTGTATTTTCAATACTTTAAATGGCCAGAGACAAGGAGAGAACACCTAGGAATGTATACTCTATTAATGCTCGCTGCTGTTAAAATTTCTTGAAAGAGGTTGATTTGGCCCTTGAAGACAAAATACTGACCCAGACAGACCATTAATCAGATGCAGTATGCTGTTCATGAGAGATAAAACACAAAGGTTGTAGTTGTATTGTGAGGGGTAGGCTTGCTCCCTAGATGAACAGACAGCAGTCACTTTGACAAGGCAGAATCACAAGGTGTGCTGGTAAGTGACAGAAGAATTTGCTTTAGCCTCTTATTTTATGCCACTACTGACCATTGCTATAGCGAAGGCATCTGTTGGGGGAAGGGAAGCACGGGGGGGGGGGAAATCTTACAACAGTTCTTTACAAGTTGTTCTTCAATCCTGCAACAGGTTCAGATGAGCTACTTAGAATTTTATACACTGTATATTAAACCCAAGTAAATGGAATTCATACACAATACGGCCTGTGTATTTAAAAAGAGAGCGAGAGAAAGAAAATTCAGAGAGGAGTTTGGATAGAAAAAGGCACATACGTTGTATGTGATATGAAACAGAAGCCAGCAGTGGGTGCAAATATTCCATGAAACAAAGATTCACTTTACAGTAATATACTTGTAAAACAATTTGGCACAACTTTTTTTTTTAACAAATAAATCTAAACTTTTTTTTTGCCAGTTTTACACTTCTACCCACTTAGAAGGCCACCAAGATCCAGAATCCATTTTTTTAATCTTTATTTTTAAAACCCAGCTTCTGAACATTTAAGGGGCCAAGACCAACAAGACTGAAATATTTTTGCTAAAGAGCAAACCTGCATCACCTAATCATCTCTTGAGGGTTGCCAGAGTAGAACAGAGTTGTTCTACCATGGTGTACTATTTGAGAAAGATGGTGCCATGTTGCTTAGTAACTGCTTTGCAACAGGAGGACATGACTCCTGGTGTTTTCTATTAAGGTTTATTTCAATCTCTATTACTATGGACTATTGATTACTCTGCCATCAAATCCAGTCACAAGAGACTGTTTACATTAAAAAAATTACACCATATAAAGCAGTCTTTGCTCACTATCTTGCATCAGTTTCAGACAAGATGTGTGTACATACACTCACAAAACTCAGGCCCTTCCTTTAGATGTACAATAATTGTGTGGTTGAATGTTCCCCAGAAAGATTCAAAGGGTAGTGGCAAATACATGAGCTATGCAGTTCAGAAGCATGAAATCAGCAAGCATGATATCCCTCAGCATGAACATTCTATTAGTCATCCATTGGAGATGGAGACACAAGGAAACTAGAACCATCATGTTGCATGCTATATGGTAAGTGCCCCTCTTTCAACTGTCTGAACCTGAACTGAAGCCAAATGATAACAAACTTTGGCCAAGGCACTGTCCTGTAAAGTCACTGTTGTGACTTTCTTGAAAAACAGCAGCTTGTTCAGTTGCTGTCTCTAATTCAACAGTGTTCAAGTTTTTCAGCTTGCAACAGCAAACTGCCAAAACAAGGAGATGCATTGCTACACTGCTTCCAGGAAGATTAGTATGGATTTACAAATCACAATGCAACCAAGACAAACACGTTTGCAGAGCAATTTCCTCCAGAAAGAGTGAAAGCAAAACTAAAGCACTCAGATTCCTCATTTCTCAACAGTAAGATATTAAACACAAAAACCCTGGAAGCATGCATGAACAAGGACGACACAAATATTGCTACTATACAATACAAATTTTTCTGTCTCTGCTCTGTTTTGACAGGCCACCCTTTGGTTCCTCCTGCCCCTCCCTTCTTCTGCATAAGTGCAGGAGGCATGACGTGTCATTCCACATTTATGTGCAACTGTCAACTGTTAGAATACATTCTTCCACAACCAAACAAAATCAAGTATACATTCTTCCACAACCAAACAAAATCAGGAGGCCGATTGCAGATAGTCCAGTTTAAATAAGATTCAGCATGGGTGGGGCAAGCTATTGTAATGCAAATGCAACAACATTATACAGCCACGAGTGTGACCATATACTATAGCCAGCATGGATTTTTCACATTTTGCCATATTAAATTGAAAATACACTTCATGCCATTCCCATAACCACATTTCAAAACAAAATCTTACAAAACTTATAGCCCTGAGCTCAGAAACGCTTGCTTAACAAGCCTCTATGTTTTGATGGTGATACACGAAACACTCTGAGAGAATCTAGAGTTCAAAATGTAAAACAAGAGAAAAAAATCCAGACCTTTGTTGGACTTCTTTTCTGCCCGTGGTCTCATAAATTGTTGAAACTAATTAAAAATCAGCCATACCCACAGAGTACCTGTAATTCTAGTACTGACCTTGCCCCATACTCTGACCTTCATCTTCTGCAGTTTAAAAGAAAAAAATGCTTGGCTGATTTTTAATTAAGAAATTTAACATTGGAGTCTATGACAATGCAGGCACGCTCAGTTCAAGAACCAACTGTCAGTGTTCTAAAGGCCAGAAGAGTGGCAGTTTGGCTTGGCTAATCGGGGCCACACCCACACCAGACATTTTTTCCGCTTTAAATAGTCATGGCTTCCCCAAAGGCTACTTAGGAGACTCCCATTCCTCTGATAAAGCTCCAGTGGCTAGAGTGGTATAACAGTCTGCCCCTCTTCTGGGGATTATAGCTCTGTGAGGTGAATAGAGCGTCTCCTAGCAACTCTCAGCACACTTCCCAAACTACACTTCAGAGGATTCTTTGGGAAGATTCTTTGGGGGAAGCCATAACTGTTTAAAGTGGATAAATGTCTGGTGTGGATAGCTTTAGTTTAAATTTGGGTGGAGACTACACACGTCTGTTGTAGAATAAAAAAGTGGGGGAAACCCCCCAAAATAATGATATTGTCAAAAGGGGCTTTCCTTCTGGAAAGTAAAGGGGCTTTCCCTTTGCCCAGTGCCCACCCACCCAGTTTGCTCCCCTCCTCCTTCCTCCCTATCCCTACCCTTCCTCCTCCCCTAGGTCAGTTTCACTTATCCTAAGCATGATTGCACAGGAGTAAATCCCACTCAACTCAATAAGCCTGCAAATGATCAAACCTCCCCTTCCTCCTATCCCCTCCCCCTTCCTTCAACCCTCCCCTCCCCCTTCTTTCACCCCTCCCCCTCCCCTCCTTCCTTCCCTCCCCCTCCCCTTCCAATCCTCTGTCCCCCGCCCCTATGGTCAGTTTCATGTATCCTAACCATGACTGCACGGGAGTAAATCACATTGAATTCAATAAGTATGTTAATGATCAGACCTGCATTTCACCTCCCCCTCCCCCTCTCTTCTCCCCTCGTCCTCCCTCCTTCTCTGAGGAATTTGGTAAAATATGCCTCTGAGCATATGGTGAGTGGTGGTAACTTCTGCAATCAGCCCAGATAACAGAAATAAGACATGTGCTGTGCTGAACTTGTTTTAGCAGGTAGGAAGCAACACTATTAAGACACTTGATATAGTTCAGATAGTCACTTTAAATATGTTTAATTTTAGCAATTTTAGCAAAGTTTCCTATACAGTAGGGCCCCGCTTCTTGGTGCCCCACTTTTCGGCGTTCCGTTAATACGGCACCAGTGGGGTTATCAGCTGGAGGGGGGCTGGAGCTCCCTGCACTCCAGCTGATCACGCCAGAGGGAAAGTTCAGCTGTAGAGCACTACTCTCCTCCTCCTCTTCTGGTGCGATCTCCTCCTCTTCTTCTGCGATCAGACTCCCGCGCTCAATCGCGTCTGAGGGGAAGATCAGCTGTAGAGCACTCCAGCTGATCTCCTCCTCTTCTGGTGCAATCGGACTCCTGCACTCCAGCTGATCGTGCTGGAGGAGGGGAAGAGCAGCTGTAGCGCGCTACAGCTGATCTTCCCTTCTGGCGCAATCAGACTCCCCCACTGGAGCTGATCTTCTCCTCCGGCGTGATCAGCAGGTTAGGTTCCAGACCCCCGCACTACAGCTGATCTGCTTTTCAGTGGTTTTCAGTTTTCGGCGGGGGTCTGGAACCTAACCTGCCATATGAGTGAGGCCCTACTGTAGTAAATTATTTTCTTTTGCCTCTGCTTCTGTGAATATGTGAAGTACAGCAACACTGCATAATTTTCACTAAAAAACTCCAAAAACAATTGTGGAATAATGGCACTGAATATTGTGCAGAATAGTCTCCAATGGACATGAAGAATGTTTGCACAAGATAAAACAGTGGGAGGTGAAATATATTCTAGAAAATTTCTACATGTGATCTATGTTTATCATTGACCATGCCCACCCTTCCTTAAGTGGAGTGGTTTAAGCATAGCAGGCTGAAAACATGCATCTTGGGCAGGCCAAGTTTGTTTTTTTTCCCAACAGCTAGAGTCATTGCTTAAATTGCAACATAATCAGTAATCAGTCTAATTTTACATCAGACTGCAGATTCAACCATTAAACGCACCCAAAATAGAAATAGAATATAACCTCCAGTTTGAAACACAAAAGGCTGTCCTCACCATTATATGACATTAACCAATAAAAAGGCTTTGAAATTAATACAAATAAATTCGACAGAGATTTCTAGGATGAATAATGAGAGAAATATAATTTTTTAGATTAAATTCTCCGTAGAAACAGTGGTAACACAGGAAAGAAGCAAAGTAAGAAGAACACTAACGAACATACAAAAATGTAATAGATGGCAGGTGTTGCCACCACTCACCATATGCTCAGAGGCACAGGTTACCAAATACTTCCAAGCTACATAGGAAGTGGATTGAACTGTGAAAAACCTACCCAAATTGTGTTTGCATTTTTAAAAATTTATAGGGCAGCACAATATCTCAGAGAGGTGGACAGGTCTCCTGCTCCCCTGGTGCATTTCACTATAGCTGCCCAATTTCCCTGCTTTTTAAAGCTTGATAGAAATATCTGTTGGCAATAGGTTTGTTATTAAACCACAAGGGTTTTTTGCCTATTAGTGAATTAGCACTAATCCACGCAACAGAAAATATTAGTGTGTGCTCTACGAGCATTTGAAACTGTTGTACTTAGCTGAAGCTAAGAAGGCATGGCCTTGACCACTGACTGGCTGAGAGGTTGTCACTGAGCTATTCAAAAGCAGCCCTGAGCTGCTCCAGGGGGAGAGGGAAAAACTTACCTAAGGTCAACTTCATGGCTCAGCAGAGATCTGAACCCAGGACTCCTCCAGCCTATCTTCATCCACTACAGTATAATGCCAACTGGGGACTGTGATGTTCCTATATTAATGTATATATGGTAAATGTTGTTGTTTTAGAAGATACATGGTAAGTGGAGTGAAAGAGAAGGGGGAGTGAATGGGCAGTAGAATGCGAGATGATTGGCTGAGTGTTTAAAATGGCTGAATGTATAAAAGGAAGAGTGAGAGTGGAATCGGGGGGGGAGAACTGAGTGGGTTGGTTGGTGGGGTTTAGAGAGTTGTTTGCCAGGAGGGAGGTGGAGTTCGGATTAGTATTGAGTAAAACCATATGCTTATGTGCCTTAAGAAGAAATCTTGTTAATCTTGTTAGCTTTGTTATCTGTAATAAATACTTAATTTGGTTTACAAAGGCCTGATCCTTGGCTGGGGTTTCACAGACCAGAAGGGAGGGTAAGGTAATGACCAAGGCTGAAGGGGAACTGTAACAAATGGTGGCAGCGGTGAAGAGAATAACAATACCAGTATTCAGAGTCTCTGGGAATACTAGTATTGGGACATTACTGGTGGTTGCCTAGCAGGGGGATCTGTTGAGATCTGTGCTAGAGCGGGGAGAGAAACCATAAGAGAGAGCGGTCCGGACTGGTGGAGTCCCTGGTGGTGCCTAGAGACAGGCAGTAACCACGAGCAGGTAGGAACCTGACAGGGAGAGCCAGGGAAGGACGCCTCACACGTGGTGGTAGAGGTGGGATACGAACAACAGAGAATCCAGATACAGTGGTGTGGCAAACAGAAATAACAAAACAAGATTTCTTGTGAGAGTGACTGGCAAAGAGTGTGTGGCAAAGAGTGAGTGAACTCAAACACCATGGCTGAATATATAAAAATGAAAAGAGAGGAGCTGGTGGAGAAGTGCATAACATTCAATTTACTTCACAAGGGTAAAGGGGTAGATGAATTGAGGGTAGCACTTATAGGATTTGCAACTGCCCAGCAAAAACAACCTGTCAGAGAAGAGACCCCAGAAGGATATTTAAGCAATCCCGCTTATATAGAGTACTTGAGAGAGAAGTTAAGATGGGAGGCTGAGGAAAAAGATAAACAGCGAGAGTTGGAAGCTGAGAGATTGAGGATGGAAGCTGAGAAGTTGAAGATGGAAACTGAGAGAATGAGAATGGGGTTTGAGGAGAGGGAGAAGCAATGAGCAGTGGATGCCGAATTACAAGTAGAAAAGTTAAAATTTGAAAGAGAGAAGTTTCATTCTGATGAAACAAGAAAGGACAGAGATGGAGCAAAAATAAAAATTACTCCAAAGGACTTTGCTGTCTATGAGCCTGGTCAAGATCCTCAAATTTACCTCAGCACCTTTGAAAAAGCAGCTCAGTTGTGGGGGCTACCTGAAGATAAATACATGCAGTATTTATCAAACCTGATTAAAGGGGAATTGGCTGAGGTATACCAATATTTCCCCTCAGACAGGCCCATCACCTACGCTGAATTCAAAGAAGCAGTGTTTAAAAGATTCAGACTGGGGCCTGATTATTTTAGAAAGCTTTTCAGAAATTGCCAGATACAGACAGGAAGGTCTTTTGTGGAACTGGGAGCAAAGTTGATGGATATATTTGGAAAGTGGATGAGTAGTGCCAAAGCTCAGTCAGTGGAAGAGGTGAAAAGCCTCATGATACTGGATCAATTATACCATCAGTTACCACCAGAAATAAGGCTCCTGGTCAAAGACCGTTCCCCTACATCTGTGCAGGAGGCCGCAGAGATGGCGGATCACTTCGCCTCCAATAGAACTGGCTGGGTGGGGAAAACATCAAGAGAGTTTAAACCCAGACCATATAGTGCTGGCAGAAGGGATGTGGTACCACAGCGAGTGAGTCCTCCATTAAAATCTGAAGGGCACAGGACACCCCAGAGTGGATCTGTGTACCCTAAAAGTGAGGAGAAATTATGCTACAAATGTGGTAGACCGGGGCACCTACATTTTCAATGTGAGGTTGCCAACCCCATTAGTAATCCTGCTCAGACAAGGACAGTGAAAACAGAGCCCAAGGCTTTAGAAACAGCGAAAAAGGTTCAGTTCTGCCAGATAAACTGGACAGAAGTAACAGACCTTGATTCAAGTCTGAAAGAGGAAGTGAGTGTACAAGGGGCAAATTATTGGGCATTGCTTGATACTGGTGCCGCTCAGACATTACTGAGGCCAAATTTAATAAAATCTGAGGTAATATTACCTCAGGAAACTGTGACTATCCAAGGAGTGAGAGGTCAACCAGAAAGTTTGCCTGTGGCCCTGGTGGATATGACTTGGAGAGGCCGAGAGGGCCGATATAAAGTAGGCATTAATGCCCAGCAACAAGAACCAGTAATACTGGGAAGGGATGTAATGGGCGCCCAAGGAAAGATCTATGTAGTGACCAGACAGCAACTTGGCAGAGAAAAAGAAGCCATATTAAGGGGGGCTGAAACAAACAGGGTGGAATCTGTTAACCAGCCTCAGGTCACCATAGCAACCACTAGCAGGCCTGCTGAAGGAGACAAACTGTATCAAGTGGTCTCTGGGGAAGAAGCAGATCAATTCAGGGAAGAGCTGCATAAAGATATAAGTTTGAAGCAGATAAAGGAACAAGCCCTGACCCAACAGATTCCTTTCACTGACAAACTGAGGAATCAAGTTGTGTGTGAGAATGGGATTTTATATAGATTGTGGATGCCTGCTGAGAGAAAGGATGAATGTGAACCAGTGAAGCAATTGATAGTACCTAGCAAATACAGAACCAGATTGCTAGAGGTAGCCCACGATGTCCCATGTGCAGGACATCTGGGAATAAAAAAGACCAAGAGGAGATTGGCTGCACATTATTATTGGCCAAATATCTCCAAGGATGTAAAACAACATTGTCTATCTTGTGGAATATGCCAAAAGGTGGGAAAGAGTGGAGTAAAGACCAAGGCACCCTTAAAGCCCCTTCCTATAATTGGACAACCCTTTTATAGAGTGGGAATAGATTTGGTGGGCCCTTTTTCCAAACCCACAAGGCATGGCAAGAAATATCTAGTGGTGGTGGTGGATTTTGCCACCAGGTACCCAGACGCAGAAGCACTGAGATCTGTAGAAGCCCCTGTAGTGGCAGAGGCTTTATTAAAAATCTTTATGAGGCTGGGTTTCCCTCATGAAGTGCTGACAGATCAAGGCAGTGTATTCATGGGAGAAGTGATGCAATGTATGTGGAAATGTTGTGGTCTAAAACATCTAAAGACCACTACTTACCATCCCGCCACTAATGGGCTAACAGAGAGATTCAATGGAGTTTTGAAGGGCATGATAAGAAGCTATGTTCAAGATCACCCACAAGACTGGGATGAACGTTTGGGATGCTTCTTATTTGCATACAGAGAAGTCCCTCAGGAGTCAACAGGCTTCTCACCCTTTGAACTAATGTTTACTAGAAAAGTGAGGGGACCTTTGGAACTGCTAAAAAATTCATGGGAAGGAACTCTGGGAGAGTACAAAACTTCTGTAGTAGATTTTGTATTGGAATTCCGCAATAAATTAACATCAATGATGGAAGTAGTGAAAGAGAATTTGAGTCATGCAGAGGAGAAGCAAAGTTACTGGTATGACAGAACAGCCAGAGAACGTGTGTATGATGTGGGAGATATGGTTATGGCGTTCATACCCAGGAAACATGACAAATTACAGGCTAACTGGGAAGGACCATATACCATCAGAGAAAGGCTTGACACAGTGACATATGTAATCACCACAGACCAATTAAACAAAAGCAAAGTGGTTCATGTAAATATGTTAAAGCCTTACCATACCAGGGATGCAAAGGTGTTGCAAGTTACCTTATTCCCTGAGGGAAGTGGGCCTGAACTTCCAGATTTGGTACAGGAAAGCAAAGACAAAGGAGGGGTAGATCAAGTGGAATGGTCAGAGGAGGTAGAGGAGGAAGTAAAAGAAGAGATTCTGAGAGTTTTGAAAACCTATAGGAATCTCTTTAGCAACAAACCTGGCCGAACCAGTATAGTTATACATTCCATTGATACTGGAGATCATGCCCCAATCAGATCTGTTCCGTACCGTGTGAATGGGGAAGTTTTGAATGAGATCAAAAAGGAGGTGGAAGATATGCTGGAATTAGGAGTGATCAGGGAATCCATCAGTCCCTGGGCCTCAAGTATTGTCCTGGTTCCGAAAAAAGATGGAACGACAAGGTTTTGCATTGATTATCGGCTAATCAATAAAATTACTGTCCCAGATGCATATCCTATGCCTAGGGTAGATGCAATGTTAGAGTTATTGGGGGCAGCAACCATTATCTCTACACTAGATCTCTGTAAAGGATTTTGGCAAATGGAACTAGACGAGCAATCCAGAGCCAAAACTGCCTTCAGTACACCAGATGGGTTATATGAGTTTGTGACCTTACCCATGGGACTAAGGAACTCACCAAGTTCATTTCAGAGGCTAATCAATACTGTGTTGCGAGGCATGTCAGATTTTGCAGTGGCCTATATCGATGACGTGGCCATTTTTAGCAAGTCGGTGCCTGAGCATGTCCAACACCTGACAACAGTATTGGAGGCCTTAAGAAAAGCAGGCCTCACAATAAAAGCGAAGAAATGCCAGTTTGGACTAAAGGAAGTAATCTATTTAGGACATAAGGTGGGGAGTGGGAAAATCACCCCCTTATGGAGCAAGGTGGAGGCAATACAAGCGTGGCCGATCCCCTTAACCAAAAAACAAGTAAGGGCATTTCTGGGTGTGGCTGGATTTTAAAAGAAGTTTGTGAGAAATTTTGGGGAAATAGCAATCCCCTTGCATGAATTAACAAAGAAGAAGTGTTCTGAGCGTGTGGTATGGACGGATGAATGTCAGAAGGCTTTTGATCTACTGAAGCAAGCCTTGTGCCAAGGACCCATATTAATAGCACCAGACTATGAGAAACCATTCATCGTGGCTACAGATGCGTCAGACCTCGTGCTGGGAGTCGTCTTGCTACAGGAGAGAGAAGGCACCAGACATCCAGTGGCGTACCTGAGTCGCAAGCTGACGCCGAGGGAGAAAAACTATTCGTCGGTCCAGAAGGAGTGCCTAGCGGTCGTGTGGGGACTGAACAAGTTGCGCCCATACGTGTGGGGACGAAGATTCACAGTGACTACGGATCATCAGGCCTTGTTATGGTTGCAGACTATGAAAAACCATAACACTATGCTGCAGAGGTGGTCCTGGGCCCTACAGGACTATCAAGTGGACTTCCAGTTCATAAAAGGCAAGGACAATGTACTGGCCGATGGACTTTCCAGGCAAGTGGCTGGGACTGCAGTGACGTGACCAGACAGAGGAACAAAGAAAGACATTTTCCCCATAGAGACTTTTATTTGTTAACGTGACATATAAATCCTGGAACAGGAATAATACTCTGCTGTTGTTTAAGGGGGGGGAAATGTGATGTTCCTATATTAATGTATATATGGTAAGTGTTGTTTTAGAAGATACATGGTAAGTGGAGTGAAAGAGGAGGAGGAGTGAATGGGCAGTAGAATGCGAGATGATTGGCTGAGTGTTTAAAATGGCTGAATGTATAAAAGGAAGAGTGAGAGTGGAATCGGGGGGGAGAAGAGAACTGAGTGGGTTGGTTAGTGGGGTTTAGAGAGTTGTTTGCCAGGAGGGAGGTGGAGTTCGGATTAGTATTGAATAAAACCATATGCTTATGTGGCTTAAGAAGAAATCTTGTTAATCTTGTTAGCTTTGTTATCTGTAATAAATACTTAATTTGGTTTACCAAAGGCCTGATCCTTGGCTGGGGTTTCACAGACCAGAAGGGAGGGTAAGGTAATGACCAAGGCTGAAGGGGAACTGTAACAAATGGTGGCAGCGGTGAAGAGAATAACAATACCAGTATTCAGAGTCTCTGGGAATACTAGTATTGGGACGTTACTGGTGGTTGCCTAGCAGGGGGATCTGTTGAGATCTGTGCTAGAGCGGGGAGAGAAACCATAAGAGAGAGCGGTCCGGACTGGTGGAGTCCCTGGTGGTGCCTAGAGACAGGCAGTAACCACGAGCAGGTAGGAACCTGACAGGGAGAGCCAGGGAAGGACGCCTCACAGGGACCAATTCCAGCAAGTTGCCAGATGTGTTTTGTATGGCAAAAGACTTTTTCTGCATGTGTGTTTGTGTGTGTATGTGTATACACACAGGAAGTATTCAAATGAAAGTGTAGGAGCAACCAACAACTTTGAATAATGATGTTGGTTGTGCAAGAAAGAAGTTGGTTTTAGGTTTGAATTTGGATTGGTTGTAGCAATCAATGCATTACTGGATTCCAGGGTCCTCTGTGCCCCTTTAATCTAAACCAGCTTTGAAAATGTCCTAGGCAGGGACAACGTAGTCACACTAAGGCCAACACAAAACCACTGTACAATTTACATTTATACACAGTATATAAGACACAATTCTTCAAGTCCAAGTAATCCCCAACATTTAAATCATCAGTAGCTGTTCAGTTTTCTTTCCAAGATGTAATGTTCTCCTTTTTTTCTTCATCTCCACAGTACTAGAAAATGGCATTATAAGTAGGCCAATTTTCATCCCTTTCAATTTTTTTAAAAAGTGCACATGTTGTGGCAGCCACTTCTGCTACATTGGATGTTTCCAGTTCCACTTGAGAGTTTTCGAGCAATATATTCTGTCCTGTCCTTCCCTCCGTCTGGTTTATGCTTTCCCATCAGCTCTTAGACAAGACGTCCTACTAAAGTTGTGGATGGTTAAAATGTGGAACAGCACATGTTTGAGGAAGAGGAGAAACAAAATGTGAAAAAGCCAATTAAAATCTTATCAGTACGTAATTAACAGTTTCTTCATTAAAGCAACTAATAATTCCATTATTATTTAATAATGCACTGCAAGGCAACGAACAAATTACAGCTGATGACCTTGCATAATAAACCTTGGATACAGTCTCCCTCTCTCACACACACAACCCAGGAGATTAATGTAGTTTTAAACAGATTTTGGGGGGGAGGGCGGGGGGTGTCTTTGCAATTGCATGCACTAATTGGTAACAACCACCATTATGAAAAAAGATCCATTTCATGGGGACATAGAAACATAGGAAGCTGCCTTATACTGAGTCACACCACTGGGCCCATCTTGTTCAGAACTGTCCACTGACAGGCAGTGGCTCCCCAGGGTTTCAGACAGGGGTCTCTCCCAGCCCTACTTGGAGATGTCAGGGACTGAATCTGTGACCTTCCGCATGCAAAGCAGATGCTCTACCACTGAGCACCAGCTCTCTTCCAGGCATTGTTATGTTCTACTCTTTTGCCCTTGGACTTTGCCCCATGACCAGCTGCATTTCCATCTGTTAGAAATAAAATTCAAGTACAGATAAATGTGAGGAGGACCTTTTAGTGTGGAAGGCACATGTATCACCTTTGTCACTCAACCACTCACCCAAGCACAAAGATCTACAAGCCAACAAGGGATTTGTAATAGGGCCCAACAGGCTTTATTACAGGTAGAATATTGTATAAACTTTGCCCCTTTATCTCCATTACAAGAAGGGCTAAAGCCAACAATTGGTATGCTTAAGAGGAGCCCTCCCTGGAATACACAGTTTCTATTTCATTTGAAACCAGAGGAGCCAATGTGCTACTTACACACACACACACACACACACACACAGAGAGAGAGATTTTGTTGGATTCCAAACACCCAGATGCTATTGAAATGATTTATGTAAACAATATATAACAAGTTATAGATGTGTTGATTTAACACTATCCTACATATTTACAGTTTAAAAAACGACATACCTTTGTTCAGTAAGGTCTTTCACCAATTCAAGGGTGGTATTCAATATTAGTCATACTCAGTGTAGACCCACTGAAGTTAATAGATATAATGTAGGTTCATTAATTTTAATCAGTCTGCTCTGAGTAGGACTTAGTTGAACACAACCCCAGGTATTGGTTAAAGGATGGATGGAAATGGAAGCCATCCTCTTCTCAGGACTCTTTGAGCAAACCACACAAGCTAGATTACCCACCTGAAATGTTGTAAAATGAAATTGATTCATGATGCCCAAGGCAACTGACCAAAATAGACCAGGGACAAGAAGGAGGGGAAAGAAGAGGTACATAGGTACTTACTGAAAGGGTTAACACCTTGCCTTTTTCCATGGGGAAAACTGCCAATGCTCTCTGCAAAATATAAACCCTTTGTCCAGTTAATTATTCTGTATATAATGAACACTGCAAATTTCAGAGAATAGCAAGATTAATCTATCAATGATAACTGACGGCTTGCAAGGTAGAAGTACAGCACAAGGTGCAAACGTTACATCCCTCTATGGCCAAGGTATTTTGGTTGAGTCAGACCAGCCTGCGCTTTCAAGTATTTTGTTCAGTAAGAAAGTAGATTTGGGAAAAATAAGGTCTCACAACCAGTCTGCTTTGTGCAGTGATGAGTTTTTTTAGATTCCAATAGAATGATAAATTATTCAAAGAATTTGAGAATGCCACTTTCAAGATAACCATCTATCTTGGTGAGATCTGAGAAATCACAATTAATCCTCTTGCTTAAGGCTTGAGTGAATTAGGGTATATGAATTTCACCACCCTAGTGGCAAAGTGCCTTCTCCTGGTCATAGAAGATTTTAGTGTCAATGGAAATAAAAACTGGACACATCTGAGCCCTTTTGAAGCTCATAAACATAGCTTCATGTTAGTGTAGGACTTTTTCTGCAGTGACCACAAGAGGGTGCTAAACAGAAACATTTGCCAATAATTGTATTCTTTCCTTGGCTTCCTTTAGTCCAGCTTCTTCAAGCATCTCTTGTAAGGCAGAGGTCCAAAATCCATGTAACCTGAGAGATCCATGATCACAGCAGCAGTATTCAGGGGGAGGGAACTGTTAAACTCTTCACCCACAGAAACATACAACATTTCATCAATCCAAATTATATGTGATGTGTGAATCAACTGTTATTAGCACTGGGGGCGAGTGGGGAGAAAGAGTGATAGAGAAAGAGATCCCTTTGTAGGACAAGACATCTTTACATTAAATATAAATATTGTAGCTAAGGCTAAGGGGAGACAATGAGAGAACCATGGGAGACGTTCATGGAATGGGACTTTCCCACCTTCTCTATTCTATAGCCTTCAGAGCCCTCCAAAAAGCTAATCCTGAAGGCTGAGGGGGTAGCATGGATACATTAAGGTGGGCTACCAATGAAGTGGAGAATTTGGAGGAAGTTGCCCCAATCCTTTGCACAAGTGGAGACATCTTTCTCACTATAGAAGGAACCTCTGAATCAAACTTGGTATATTTTTAGAGTTGAAGGTGGTTTGAAAGAGGGATCACTGCTCACGGTACTACCACTTTTGCCTTTAAGAATATGAGGGCTTTGTCTACATCAGAGTTTACTGTGTGTTTGCAGCTGTTTGTTTTCTCATTTAATTTGCGTAGTCCACATGACGTTATTCTAAAAAAACAGCAATCTTCATCCTTTACCCTGTAAATTAGGGTTTACCCTATACAGGGATAATCTGACAAATTGTGGGAAATCGGGCACCAAATGGCTTCACTTGGCCTGTAAACTATTTGCTTTGGTTTTTTGGGGTGGGTGGATCAATCATCACTTTCTGCTACTCCCATTTTGACATCCACTACTTTTTCATTACTTCCAATAATCTGGTAAAATGTAAATGTACTGCCTTCAAGTCGATCCTGATTTATGGCGACCCTATGAACAGGGTTTTCATGAGGCCAAGAGGCAGTGACTGGCCCAAGGTCACCCAGTGAGCTTCATGGCTGTGTGGGGATTCAAACCCTGGTCTCCCAGGTCATAGTCCAACACCTTAACCACTACACCACACTGGCTCTCTCCCAATAATCTGGAGCAGATTATAAAACAGTCATTCAATAAGCACCTTGAAAACAACGCACTGATTACTAGAAGCCAACATGGATTTATCAAGAACAAATCCTGCCAGATTAATCTTATCTCATTTTTTGATTGGGTCACCTCCCTCGCAGACTGTGGGAATGCTGTGGGCAGAATATATCTTGATTTCAGCAAAGCTTTTGACAAATTGGCCCATGATATTCTGATTAGCAAACTAGATAAATGGGATTGTGGACTGGATGGAACAACTATCAGGTGGATCCAATTTGTTTTCTGGTTGTGCTTATGGCTCTTTTTGCTTTTATTTCTTTTCTGGTTGTGCTTATGGCTCTTTTTGGTAGGCTCCTCTCTCTCTCTCTCTCTCTCTCTCTCTCTCTCTCTCTCTCTCTCTCTCTCTCTAGTACCTTGCAAAAGGAATCAGATCATTGACCAACACTCTCATATTTTGTTGTTGTTATGTGCCTTCAAGTCGATTATGACTTATGGCACCCCAAGAATCAGTGACCTAAATTACAAATGGTACATTGTAATTTCATTCTATATGATATTTTATTTTGAAACACTGAAACTCAAAATCAATTATTGTAAGGTGACATTGGTTTTATGTTGGGAAATGTTTGAAAGAAACATAAAAAACTGAAACATGTTGCTTGCATAAGTAGTCAGCCCCCACACATTAATATTTGGTACAGCCACCTTTCGCTGCAATAACAGCTTTAAATCTTTTGAGGTAGGCTTGCAGTAGCTTTGCACACAGTGTTGGAGAGATTTTGGGCCATTCTTCTTGGCGGATTCGCTCCAGGTCGTTCACGTTGGTTGGATGTTGCTTGTGGACTGCCATTTTCAAGAGGGCCACAGATTCTCAATGGAATTGAAATCAGGACTTTGACTGGGCCACTGTAGGACATTCACCTTTTTGTTCTTGAGGCATTCCAATGTTGCTTTGACCTTGTGCTTGGGATCATTGTTCTCCTGAAAAGTGAATTTCCTCCCAAGCTTCAGTTTTTTAGTGGACTGAAGCAGATTCTCTTGCAGTATTTCCCTGTATTTTGCTCCATCCATTCTTCAATTTTAACAAGATGCCCATCCCTGCTGATGATGATTCTGGGCAGTTGCTGCAGCTGTTCAGCAGTGTCTGCAGAGGTGTTTCTTCAGAACTGCAGGCTGGAAGGGAGTCAGGATGTGTGGTGTTTAAGGCAATATGGGCTCTGCCCAGGCAGAATCACAGAGAGCAGAACGAAGTGGTAGAATGGAGTGTACCACTTTGGACTGCAGATCTTAAAACAAGCCAGTATACAAGATGGCAGTGCCAGAGATGGAGGTGGTAGCAGCGGGTTCTGCGTCTGGTCCTGAACAGATCCTTTGATTTCTCAGGAGCATGCCAAGCATCACCTTCCTGCTAATCTCCCACTTTGTATTTGGACGTGAGTTCCTCGCGCTTTGACCCCCCTGCTGGCGCTGTACCTGGAGCACACTGCCTTACCCGCTCACCTTATCCGGCCACGCCTTGCTTCAACAACCTGGCCAAGTACTAGAGTTTCCCGTGCCACACTTTGGGCCATCAGTGTGGGACCCCTGGGCAAAGCAGCCACTCTGCCGGGACATGTACCTGGAGTCGAGCTGGCCAGCCCCCGCTGACCCCGAGCATATCCAGCGTCTCCGTAGCCTCATGGTGGCTAAGGAAACTGAGCGAGAGGTGAATGAGAGGGGCAGAGCACAGGAGAGGAGGGCGCCGCACAAAGTGCTCGCCAGGATGCCTCGTGGCTTCAGCAGCAAAGAAGTTTTTTGTTTCCATGCTAAAGCTGATCCATCCGTGAGCTATTTCATCGCCTCTGCTGAGCGACTAGCTGCCCTTGCCCTCTCCAGTAGCCACCATGCTATCAGGCTACCTGCTTCCATTCCAGCTGGTCATGATAAGAACTGTAATTTAAGAACTGGTGCCTTAGCGTGCTTTTTTCCCTTGTTCTTCCCTGTCCCCTTTCCCCTCATGTGTCGTGCATTTTACATTGTTAGCCTAAGAGCAGTTATTTAACTTTTGCAAATTGTATTTTGTAAATTGTATTGTTTCATTGATGTATTTTATATTGTATTTTTATATTTGTTTTTTTTTAAGCTGTCTTAAGGGTCTTTGGCTGAAAGGTGGGGTATGAATAAATAAATACATAAATAATGAGAAGCATCCCCACAGCATGATGCTGCCACCACCATACTTCACTGTAGGGATGGTGTGTCTTGAACATGGGCAGCATTAGGTTTGCGCCACACATAGTGCTCTGAGTTTTGGCCAAAAAGTTCTATCTTGGTCTCATCTGACCACAAAACCTTTTCCCACATCACAGCTGGGGCACTTTCATGCTTTCTGGCAAACTCCAGATGTGCTTTCAGATGGTACTTTTTGAGTAACGGCTTCTTTCTTGCCACCCTCCCATACAGGCCAGTGTTATGAAGAGCTCTTGATATGGTTGACTGGTGCACCATTACTCCACTCCCAGCCACTGAATTCTGTAGCTCTTTCAAAGTGATAGTTGGCCTCTCTGTGGCTTCTCTCACAAGTCTCCTTCTTGTTCGAGTGCTGAGTTTTGAGGGACGGCCTTTTCTTGGCAGTGCCTGGGTGGTGTGATGCAGCTTCCACTTAATAATAATAATAATAATATATATTTAATTTATGTGTCGCCTATCTGGCCAATGGCCACTCTAGGCGACGTACAAGTAGGCAATTAAAACACAATACAAAAATACAATAATATGATATACAACAATACAGCAGCGAGAACAATAATAATACCGGGTACGAGGCATTGCAATCATAGCAGTTAACCCTCCCCGGAAATCCCGAAGGCCTGTTGAAAGAGCCAGGTCTTTAAGGCTTTACGGAATACATTTAGGGAAGAGGCGTGCCGTAGATCTTGTGGGAGGGAGTTCCAAAAGGTGGGGGCTGCCACTGAGAATGCCCTCTCTCTAGTACCCGCCAATCTAGCTGTTTTTGTCGGCGGGATTGAGAGAAGGCCCTGTGTGGCTGATCGTGTCGAGTGGCATAATTGGTGGGGTTGAAGGCGCTCCTTTAGATAAACTGGACCAAAACCGTATAGGGATTTAAAGGTTAATACCAACACCTTGAATTGGGCCCGGAAAACAATTGGAAGCCAGTGAAGATCGAACAACACAGGCGTGATGTGATCCCGGCGGCAGCTATTCGTGAGTAATCGAGCCGCCGTGTTTTGTATAAGTTGTAATTTCCGGACCGTTTTCAGGAGTAACCCCACGTAGACTGCATTACAGTAATCTAATCGAGAGGTGACCAGGGCGTGTACCACCAGTGGGAGCTGATAAGCAGGAAGGTAGGGTTGCAGCCTTCGTATGAGGTGTAGTTGATACCAGGCTGCCCGGCTCACTGCCGAGATCTGAGCCTCCATGGACAGCCTGGAATCAAGTACACCTCATACGAAGGCTGCAACCCTACCTTCCTGATTATTGAGCCAACTGTGCTCACTGGGATATCCAAACACTTGAATATTCTTTTGTACCCTTTTCCTAATCTATGCATTTGTATTACATTATCTCTCACTTCTGTAGAATGCTCTGTGGCCTTCATTTTCCTTCAGATACACAGCCTGACCAATGATCCTTCAACAGTGGGGGTTTTATCCTGACAATGTGACAGCAACTTTAATGGTTCACAGGTGGAGGCCAATGGTAAGGTAATTGTGTCCTCGATGGGGCTGTTTCTTTCATCTGTGTAACCTGGGAGCTTTCACGGCACAGGGGTTGAATACTTATGCAAGCAACATGTTTCAGTTTTTTAAGTTTCTTACAAACATTTCTCAACGTAAAGCCAATGTCACCTTACAATAACTGATTTTGAGTTTCAGTGTTTCAGAGTAAAATATCATACAGAACAAAATTACAATGTACCATTTGTAATTCAGTAATATGAGAGCATTGGTCCGGGGTCTGATTACTTTTGCAAGGCACGCACGCACGCACTCATGCACTCACTCACTCACTCACTCACTCTACCTACCTACCTACCTACCTACCTATCTTTAGATTTGCACAAAACCAGAAAACTGCACAAGCAAAATATATTAAAAATTGTGTGCTGAGAATTTACAATTGCCTGACTGTGTGTTTTTGCACATTTCCTGGGCAGGGAAAATGTAAAAAAAACAAGATGCACACACAGCTATCTATCCACATGTCCTGTTGGTACTTAATTGGTATAATAGGACCAGCAAATTAGAAGGTGGGGAGAAACACAAATGGAAATACCTACTAGTATGGGCAGGAAAGACCTAAGTTGCTCCTCATACACAAATTCAAATACATAGTGGTGTAGACTACTCCAGTCTAATTCAAATGGGGGGGGGAGTGGATTAGCAGCTAAATAATGCTCAAATGTGGATAAGCCCTAAGAACATGAGAAGAGCCCTTCTGTATCTGAACAAAGGCCCATCTAGTCCAACATTGTGTTCTCACAGTGGCCAACCAGATGACTATGGGATGCCCAAGAGCAGGACTATAGTGCAACAGCTCTCCCCACGTGTGATTCGCAGCAACAGGTATTCAGAGGCATACTGCCTCCAACAGTGGAGGCAGGACATAATCATCATGGCTAGTAGCCATTGAAAGCCTTACTCTCCACTAATTTGTCTAATCCTCTTTTAAAGCTATCGAAGATGATGGTCTTCACTACATCTCATGAGAGAGAATTCCACAGTAACTACGTGCTATGTGAAGAAGTCCTTTGCCTGTCCTGATTCTATTGAACTTTGGTAAATACATCTTTCTGTTGTTTCTATTGTTGTTTCAAAACCCTAAAAATCCTGTCTGGGGTGAAATAAGAGATGTGTGGACATGAAGTGATGCCTCTCTTAAGCTATTCTCAGCTCTCAGTGTCTCACATACGATTATCCATCTGCAGCCTAATATAGGTTCTACATTCAAAATTACCAAGAGCAGGAAACACAATAATTGATTTAAGCATCACTTAGAAAAGGTCGGAAAGGATTTTAAGAGCTTCCTAGTCCAAACCACAGCATTTTTCATTCATTCATTGGTGATCACTCATGACCAAGTAAGATTGTCTTCCAAGATAAGGTCTTTAACAGTGGGTCCGTAACTGGCACAAGGTACAGTGCGGCAGAAAACAAAGAAAATATGTTTCAAAAACAACATGCTATTAAAAACTGATCGGCTTCAAAAGGTTCAAAACCTTCCTGGACATTTGTGACCTTTTCTTCCCTCCCTAGCACAGGCAGTCCCCTACTTAATTGTGCATCCCCATAGACATGGTCTCCCCACAGATTAACCCATGCAGCCTAAACCACAGGTCCCACAATTAGGACGCAGGACAGCCACGGAGCCACAGGGCCAGCCAAGCAAATGACTCCAGACCACTTCTAAAGCAAACAAGTTTGTTCAAGCACTATAGCCAGGTTGGGAAACCTTTTTCAGCCTGAGGGACACATACCTTCTGGGGCCCCCACTTTATCATTAATATCTATTCAGTGTATTTATCCAGCTCTTCATCCCCAAAGAGTCCAGGACAGCAATGCCAGTGATGGGCGGGGCAAGAGACAAAAGTGGCTGGAGTAATGAATGGGAATATTACCTTTATAAAGTAGACTCGTTTCTACATGGATGCACCCCTCTCTATCCTGCATCCAGGCAAACATTCTAGCTAGGCAAAAACGCTCAAGTAGAGTGCAAAGCAGGGCCAGGGAGAAGTGTGGCCTGGGGAGAGGGGGTGTGGCTGGACAAAGTCTCGAGGGCCAGGCGCATTTGGTCCCCAGGCTGAAGTTCCTCACCCACACACTACAGATATGATGGAAACACTACCCACCTCCTTCCTTCCCGACACCCAAGCAACCCTTTAATTCATGTAGAGAGATAGATTTGTCCTTGTTGAGATCACAGTAGTCAGTGAAGCGCCGCGTACATTTCTTGGGCTTTGCTTTCTTCTTGACGTAGCGCTTGAAGGGCTTCATCTCCCTCTTGTTGATGTCATTGCTGTTGTTGTTGTCCAGCTGAGTAAAATACCAATGTACCACCCTCTCTTCCAGAGTGTGGCTGGGATCAGGCTCAGAAAACCTTAAACAGAGTAGAAAGAAAGCTCACAGGAGATGCGACTCTCAGTTTTAATACACGCACACAGACAGACTAGACAACAAAGTTCTGTCAGGTTCCTGTTTTGTTGCTTAAGCCCAGCGATACCAACTGTCTCCTTTTAGGGAGAGCTGTGCTTTTGATTTTTCAGAAACTCTTAGAAGAGGAAACTTCAAACTGTCTCTTCCAACATCAGTTTGAAGGCCTTGCTTATAATGTATGTCTAATTGGCCATCTAGGGGAATTGTGCCTTGTGTTAAAAAAAAAAGCAGAATTTTCTGAGCTCTGAAAAAACAATAGGGAAAATGTATGCAGATGCTAATGATGCTAGTATGTTTGAGGGCTATAAAAAACCTGAAGAGACAGAGAAAAGGTTCGAGCCCTGGCAATATAGCGTGAAAAACCAGGGAGTGAAAGAAAGATACCTAGGTTAAAATGGCTGAATATGTGGAAATATGCACAATCACATTATATTATATTTTAAAACATCTGAAACGAAGTGCCAGTATAGTAAGACAATGGTCAGAATTAAAAAACATCTTGCTTAAACTACCAATGGAATATTAGGGAATATTAATTATTATTTATTTATTAAGTTTATATCCTGCCCTTCTTCCCAAAAGGAGCCTATCGCAGCAAACAAAAACACTAAAAGCACTTTAAAACATCTTAAAAACAAAACTTTAAAACATATTAAAACTAATCATTTTTTAAAACGTATTTTAAAAAATCCTTAAAACATCTTAAAAAACAATTCCAATACAGTTGCAGAGTGGGATAAGGTCTTTACTTAAAAAGTTTGTTGAAAGAGGAAAGTCTTCACTAGACACCAAAAAGATAATAGAGACGGTGCCTGTCTAATATTTAAAGGGAGGGAATTCCAAACCTTGAAAACTTGTTCAGTGAAACTTAACAAAGATAGAAGAGCTTGGAATTAGGTATAGCTCCTAGTGATGCTTGCTGGCGGACTATCATAACCCTCTCCCTCTCTCCCTCACTCACTCACATACACAGACACACAGCATGGTATGGACATATCTTGTACATGTAAAGCATATATAGCTTGGATCCTGAAGGACTGTGGAATGCAGTGAAAGACGACGGAGTGAAAGAAAGGTGCGCAACTGAAGAGTGCTGAATGTGTGTGCAAACAGATTACATTTTGCAGATTTTAAAACTAGCCTTGACATTTGAAACCAATATTGAATTCAATAAGTTCACCCAAAACTAACAAAAGCAAAGAAAAAAGAAAACTGAAAGAGAAGAAAGGAGTGGGGGGCATTACTTCCTCAGGATGCAGGCAACAGATTGTGTGTATCTGTATGAGAAGTGGGTACTGAAATAAAAAATCTTCTATTTGTTTGCTGGCTGTAGTAAAACTACCAGTCCTCAATGAGGTAAGGTCAAGAAACAAAGAAAGTATCTGAAGGACCTGCCATAAAAGCTGAATACATGCCCATAGTTCTAATCTTTCCCCCCCTTCCTACAGCAATATCAGTCCTCCACTTCTAAACTGTTAATCTTTAAAGCATTAAAAACAGGCCCGAGTGCAAAGTAACTGACATCTTTTACTTTGCATTCTATCTTGAGAAGTACAGCAAAAAGACAGTGTGCAATTTTGTAAATAATAGGCTTGGTGAAACAATATTAAGAGGTGTCCAGATATTTTAGTCTTGGCAGCATATACCCATGAGGTGCAAACCTGAAGTTGTCAAGTGTATGTTAAGTCCCGCTGAAACTTTCTGTGTACTTAACCCTCTGAAGTGCATACTGGACTTTTGATTGCTTGGGATTTGACAAACCTATTCTACCAGAGAGTAAATGAGAGGCACATGGTGGATTTCAGAGAATTACTATATCATAGAATTAATGTAAAAAGCACAACATTTCACCTGGAAATTAGCACTGCTTATTTACATTTCTTTTTTCTAATTCAGCTCTTGGTGGTGAAGCAGGTCTACATCTTGGACCTTATTCAAAAGGATCATGTTTTAGCAATGTTAGCATATTATTTAAAGAGAAAGAGAGTCAGCATTTTGAACAAAAGATCATTCACACAGTTGCCTCTCAGCCAAATCCATTAGGAAAAAGCAGGATAAGAGAACAGCCAGCCACTTACTAAGTCACTGTTTCCCTACGTGACACCATCTCTCACTAAACCTGAGCCACATGAAAGATTTTTAAAACTGCAAGTCTTGCAAAAATACTGCAATAAATTTGTTCAGATAGTTTCCCTCCTCCTCCCTGTGCTCCTCCACCACACACCAACCCCCCAACTTACAAGAAAATAAGGAATAGTATAGAATGTTTCAAGAGCCTACTTTGACCACATCAGAATGAAACCAATAGCCCTACTAATGCAGCATACAGAGAAAGTTTGCAAGAAGCAGGATTAGTAATGTAAATGCACTAAGAAATTACATCACCTCTGTCTCCCCCCACCCCACCCCATTAGCCTGACCAACAAAAACACATTTATCTATGTCAGCTTTTTGAGAAGAAAAGGAATTAGCAGAAGTCAGGGTCTTTTTCTCTTTCGTTGTGGTAGAACTACACACACATGTATACCCACACACACACACTGGACTATTAACATGCTGATTTGGGAATATGTGTTCTAAATTCCACCTGCTACCATTTCCATACTCTGAGATCTCATAGATATATTAAAATCTAACACTGAGCCACATTTTATCCACCTACAAAACAGAAAAAAATAAAACCATTTACAAGGTGCCCTGATTATGATGTTTTGATTCTTCTGATGAGTTTTTTGTTTTGATTTCATACTTGCTTGTCTTCTGTAGTTGAAATCTTCTTTAGTTGAAATGTTTAAATTAATTAATCCCGCATAGCCTACACTTCTGAGAGAATGAATGTGAAGTACTCTGAACATTTCAAAGTGTTCAGATTTCAAAGTAGAGGTATTATCATCTTTCTGCAATCTGATG
Organism: Rhineura floridana; assembly: GCF_030035675.1. Taxonomy (NCBI): domain Eukaryota; kingdom Metazoa; phylum Chordata; class Lepidosauria; order Squamata; family Rhineuridae; genus Rhineura; species Rhineura floridana. The sequence goes on along the minus strand of NC_084481.1, from coordinate 162,467,561 downwards.
AAAATGCTGCCTGTGCAAGTAATTAAAAAGTAATAATAAAGCTGGATATAAGTTAGTTCATCTGCCTCATACATTCTTCCAAAAACGTGTAGTATGGTACTGCAGGTACAAATTGCCTCACAGGGTTTCAAAAGGACAACAAGGTGCTTAGTGAATATCTGTAGAAAATTGAAAACATTTGTTAAGCATTCTGTGGATTGATAGTGTCTAGTCCTGCTGTCAAGATGGAAACAGTCATTCATGAAATAAAGTGAGGGATGAGGTTTATGGAGAACAGTGGAGCCACTACCCACACTCAGAAACAATCAACATCATACTCAGTTCTCTCTCCTGCCAGAGTTAACTTCAGGGCAGCATATTATGCTCCTTAGCAAATACAAAAAAATATGCAACCAGCACATTGGATCTTCTAAGCCAAGCCACAGATTACTGCTTTGCAAAATAGCTGTGTCATTCATATGCAGCAAAGCTTGTATCCATCAAACTGACTGTTAGAATCCAAATGAGACACACACCCCATCCAAAGCACCATCTGTCTTTAGCAAATTTTAGTTGCATCAGCAAGGTTTACAAGGATCACCACTTTACAATCTGTCTCAGTTTGTCACTTCACTCTCTTCCAAAAGGCTGACATATGAGTAAGACAAAACAGCTGTACAGAGTAAGGAAGTAAATGCTGTAAAACTACAACAATGTGGCAAATATCTTCTAATAATAATAATAATAATAATAAAATTTAATTTATGTGTCACCTATCTGGCCAGTGGCCACTCTAGGTGACGTACATACAATAAATTACAACAAAATAGAATACAAAAATACAGTGTAACAGTATAAATTATGCTAACAAACAATATATGGTAGGCAGTATTTAAATCATAAGGCCATTAAACCTCCCCAGAAGTCCCAAAAGCCTGTTGGAAATGCCAGGTCTTTAAGGCCTTGCGGAACATATTCAGGGAAGAGACGTGCCGAAGATCTTGTGGGAGGGAGTTCCAGAGGGTGGGGGCCGCCACTGAGAAGGCCCTCTCCCTAGTTCCCGCCAATCTAGCTGCTTTGGTTGGCGGGATTGAGAGAAGGCCTTGAGTGGCCGATCTTGTCAGGCGGCATAATTGGTGGCGTTGTAGGCGCTCCTTTAGATAAACTGGGCCGAGACCGTATAGAGATTTATAGGTTAGTACCAACACCTTGAATTGGGCCCGGAAAACAACTGGAAGCCAGTGTAGATCGAACAGCACTGGCGTGATATGGTCCCGGCGACGACTGTTTGTAAGTAGCCGAGCCGCCGCATGTTGTATAAGTTGTAATTTCCGGACCATTTTCAAGGGTAACCCCACGTAGAGCGCATTACAGTAATCTAATCGAGAGGTGACCAGGGCATGTACCACCAGTGGGAGCTGATGAACAGGAAGGTAGGATTGCAGCCTATGTATAAGGTGTAGTTGATACCAAGCTGCCCGGCTCACAGCCGAAATCTGAGCCTCCATGGACAGCTTGGAATCAAGTACAACCCCGAGGCTGCGGACCTGGTCCTTCAGGGGTAGACTCACCCCATTGAACTTCAGGTCAACAAATCCCAGCCTTCTCTTGTCCCCCACGAGTAGTACCTCGGTCTTGTCGGGGTTCAGTTTCAGCCTATTCCTTCCCATCCATCCACTCACGGACTCCAGGCACTTGGACATGGTCTCCACAGCCAACTCTGGTGAAGATTTAAACAAGAGATAGAGCTGAGTGACTTCCGGGAAGGGTGACTTAGCCTGTGCCTGCTTTTGAGACGGGCTCCTGCCTCAAAAGAAGCTTATTCAGATATATCAGTCAGTTTTTTCTTTTTTTTTTGACTGATTAAACTTCTCCCGGGTAGGGAGAAACGAAGAGATTAACCTCAAAGCCTATTTTTGTTGGGACGACCAGATCTCATTAATTTATGGGACGAGGTCCAGCCGACGGAGGTGGGACGGATTTTTAACAGCAAGCTCTATCTGATAAAGCGAACGTTCACCTTATCTTCTAAGAGAGAACGCATTAACAGGCAAGCACCCTTCTTTCTATATTTTTCTTTTACTTGACTTAAATTGTTGCTGTTTAAAAGAGATTTGCCAGATTGATCAGTTTTTGACATCTCACTGGGGAGCCATAACTTCTCTCTGCTACGCACTAATTAATAGCTTATCTCTGTTTTTGTTGCAAAAAGCTGTCCTGGATTTGCATTCTAAAGATATACACAGAAGAGGGATTTCTATTCCAGATTTTTATTTTGAAAAATATTATACTGTTTTGAGACTACTCTCTTTTTGGTCTATTTTATTTTGACGAATCTGTTTCTTGACGATTGCCATTAATTGTTTCGATCCTGGGAACTGCATTTTGTTTACTTAACTATTGGAGAGATAAGGCTGTCTGCTCTGTTTATACTGTGATGTCACCAAGTTTGGAGTATTAACCCAATTGTTGCTGAAATAAGAAGTGGTTTTCCTATATTTTTCTTTTAAAATGGCAATTAAGAAAGTGGCTGAAAATCTGGAAATAACTATGTTTCAGAAAATAATGGATGAGATTGAGATAATGAAAATTGAATTGAGTAAAATGAAGCAGGAGATTAAAGATATAAGGGTCCCTGTGAGAGAGGTGACCCTGGAAGGGGTCCCTGTGAGAGAGGAGACCCCGGAGATTGGAACAGGGGTCCCTGTGAGAGAGGCGACCCTGGAGACTGGAATAGGGGTCCCTGTGAGAGAGGAGATCCCGGAGATTGGAACCAACGTGGAACAGGAACAAGATTTGGAGTCTATGGACTTTAGAAATAAAATCTATTGTTTGGAACTCAATGTTATCTCTGAAGAAATGAATGAAGATTCTAGAGATAAAGTTATCAATGGCATGGATAATCTTCTGGACTGGAATGATGTGATGGAGCCCAATATAGAGAAAATCTATGGAATTATCTGCAGCCATGTGACAATGGAAAAACTTTTAAGAGATGACCCAGTGTATTTTGAAAAAAAGAACAGAGATATGATTTTACAGCAGTATTTCAGCAACCTATTCAGAATGGATGGCAAGAAAATATTTGGGATAGAGGTAATCCCCATCAGACTCTTACTATATGACTATGGCTTTGACAGCAAGATTATTATGGAATACTGATAATGGAAGATTGGATATTGAAATTACTGGACTTAACAAGACTACTGAAGATGGAAGATGGAAAATGGAACTAATAGAGATAATAGAACAATGGCTACTGAAATTATTGAACCTAACAGATTCTGATGTGATGGATTAATTGAAATGTTTATTTTGACTATGGTTATGACAATAAGATTATCATAATTAGTAATGAGATGGATTAATCGATATGCTTATCTGGAAAAAAAAAATTGATAGATATATTTCTTAAAGAATTGAAACCTCTCTTTGACTTTTTGTGGAAAGAATAAAGTAATGTTTATGAGATTTGATGATTAAGTAAGATAACTACTGGAGGAAAGTGATTTTATAATATGACTTAAGAGACAGGATTGTTATATATTATAGACTTATAACTGATTTGATCTTTGACAAATGGGAAGTCAATATTTTACTCTTTATTTTTTATTTTTCTTTTTTTTTTTCTTTTTTTCTTTTTGTTTAACTATTTTTGATTTTGTTTTTTGTCTTTGAATGTTTTATGATTTTGTCTTGTATGTTTTATGAAAATCTGAATAAAAATTATTGAAAAAAAAAAAGAGAGATAGAGCTGAGTGTCATCCGCATACTGGTGACACTGCAGCCCAAATCTCCTGATGATAGCCCCCAGCGGCTTCATATAGATGTTGAATAGCATGGGAGAGAGGATAGAGCCCTGTGGCACACCACAATTGAGTGGCCAAGGGTCTGAAACCTCCTCCCCCAATGCCACCTGTTGGTATCTGTCAGAGAGAAAGGAACGGAACCACCGTAACACGGTACCTCCTATTCCCAATCTCTCTAGGCGATATAACAGGATACTGTGGTCGACAGTATCAAAAGCCGCTGAGAGATCGAGGAGGACAAGAAAGGTGAATTCTCCCCTATCTAATCCCCTCCTCCTATCATCTACCAGAGCGACCAAGGCTGTTTCAGTTCCGTGACCAGTCCTGAAGCCCGATTGGTATGGATCTAAGTAATCCGTTTCATCCAAGTGTGTCGACAACTGATTAGCCACCACTCGCTCAATGACCTTGCCCAAGAATGGTAAGTTCGAAATTGGGCGGAAGTTATTGAAAACTTGGGGATCCAAGGAGGGCTTCTTCAAGATGGGCTTTACAATTGCCTCCTTGAGGGCTGATGGCATCACACCCTCTTTCAAGGATGCGTTTACCACCGCCTTAATCCCCTCACCCAACTTCTCTCTGCAGCTCATAATGAGCCACGATGGGCAAGGATCAGTTAGACAGGTGGTAGGCTTTACAGTCGAGAGCACCTTGTCCACATCCTCAGAAGAGAGAGGCTGAAAATGATCCAAACAAACCGGCGTGCAACTGGCCAACTCTGGTTCATCTACTGTGTCCACGGCGCACGGGATCGAGCTCCGTAAGCGTTCGATTTTATCGGCAAAGTGCTTAGCCAAGATGTCACAGGAGGCTTTTGACTGTTCCAAGGGTTCCTGAGCAACTGGACCGACCAGGCTTCGGACCACTTGGAATAACCTCCTGGGACAGCACTCTGCAGACGCAATAGAGGCAGTAAAGAAAGTTTTCTTTTCTGCCTTTATTGCCACTTGGTAGGCAGTTACTGCTGCTCTAACTTGTGTCCGGACACCTTCGGAGCGGGATTTCCGCCACCGGCGTTCTAGTCGTCTCACCTCCTGTCTCAGAGTACGCAGCCGTGGTGTATACCATGGAGCTAACTGAGTTCTGTTCAGGGGGAGAGGACGTTTCAGAGCCACCCGGTCTAATGCCCCGGTGATCCTTTCATTCCACTCCATCACCAGGGTTTCGACCGGGCGACCTTCAGCAGGTTCCAATTCCCCTAGCGCAGTCAGGAATCCATCAGGATCCATCAGGCGCCTGGGGCGGACCATTCTAATAGGTCCATCACCCCTGCGGAGGGGGTGTGGCATCGAAAAGTCCATGTTTACCAGGTGGTGATCTGACCATGACACGGGGTGGAAAGAACCACTCCCAACTTCAGAGCACTTCTCTCCTCTCCCAGGACAAACACAAGGTCGAGAGCATGACCAGCTACATGGGTGGGCCCAGTATTACTAAGGTGCAGTTCCCAGGAAGCCATGTCACCCAGTTCCACAGATACAAATTATGATAATGTAAATAGTGCAAGTAACTGGGAAGGTCTGAAGGAAGCCCAGCAATCACTGAAATATTTGCTGAAGGGCTAATAATGTATATATTGATCACAAACTGAGAAGCTTTGACTCTCAACCATGCTCTCTCCTATAAACTTGCAGAGATAGACTACCCAACACAAATGCCCAAAGAGAGAGGAGTTGCCTGTTGTCAGACAGAACTTTCCGCTAGATCCCAAGTGCTTGACCAGAACTGCTCATCAAGGAGAAAATAGCAATAAACTAGTAGCAAGAATTTTGATGAAAAGAGAGAGCTTTTACTAATAATAATAAATAATAGCAATAATAATAATATTATTATAATAATAATAATAGTAATAGCAGAGCAGCTTTTAAACTGACTGAGGGGGGAAACCCGACAGGAGCTGAGAAAGGTCCGGTTTGGAATAAACCTCCCCCCTGGGATAAAAACCAAAGAAATGATGAAATTTTAAAAGGGGTAGGCCTAGAAGTAGGCATTGTGAGAGCAGGGGCACAGGATATAAATTCAGAAGAGCAAAATTACCACAGGCCTAACCACAAGTGCCAAAGACACTTGAAGAGAGACACTGCTTACAAGTGCCTGTACGCTAATGCTAGGAGCCTGCAAACCAAGATGGGAGAACTGGAGTGCTTGGTCTTAGAGGAGAGCATTGATATAGAGAGCATAACCGAGACCTGGTGGAATGGACAAAACCAGTGGGATACCGTTATCCCTGGATATAAACTATATCGGAAGGACACGGAAGGACGTATTGGTGGCGGAGTCGCTCTATACGTGAAAGAAGGCATTGAATCCAGCAAGCCCGAAACGCCCAGAGGCAGACTCCTCCACAAAATCGTTGTGGGTGGTGATACCGTGCCCCAGGAGGGACTTAATACTGGGAACGATCTATCATCCCCCTGATCAAAATGCTCAGGGAGACCTTGAGATGAGATATGAAATTGAGGACAATATAAAAACTGACAAATCACCGGGCCCGGATGGCATCCACCTGAGAGTTCTCAAAGAACTCAAAGGTGAAATTGCTGATCTGCTAACTAAAATATGTAACTTGTCCCTCGGGTCCTCCTCCGTGCCTGAGGACTGGAAAGTGGCAAATGTAACACCAATCTTCAAAAAGGGATCCAGAGGGGATCCCGGAAATTACAGGCCAGTTAGCTTAACTTCTGTCCCTGGAAAACTGGTAGAAAGTATTATTAAAGCTAGATTAACCAAGCACATAGAAGAACAAGCCTTGCTGAAGCAGAGCCAGCATGGCTTCTGCAAGGGAAAGTCCTGTCTCAGTAACCTATTAGAATTCTTTGAGAGTGTCAACAAGCATATAGATAGAGGTGATCCAGTGGACATAGACTTTCAAAAAGCGTTTGACAAGGTACCTCACCAAAGGCTTCTGAGGAAGCTTAGCAGTCATGGAATAAGAGGAGAGGTCCTCTTGTGGATAAGGAATTGGTTAAGAAGCAGAAAGCAGAGAGTAGGAATAAACGGACAGTTCTCCCAATGGAGGGCTGTAGAAAGTGGAGTCCCTCAAGGATCGGTATTGGGACCTGTACTTTTCAACTTGTTCATTAATGACCTAGAATTAGGAGTGAGCAGTGAAGTGGCCAAGTTTGCTGACGACACTAAATTGTTCAGGGTTGTTAAAACAAAAAGGGATTGCGAAGAGCTCCAAAAAGACCTCTCCAAACTGAGTGAATGGGCGGAAAAATGGCAAATGCAATTCAATATAAACAAGTGTAAAATTATGCATATTGGAGCAAAAAACCTTAATTTCACATATACGCTCATGGGGTCTGAACTGGCGGTGACCGACCAGGAGAGAGACCTCGGGGTTGTAGTGGACAGCACGATGAAAATGTCGACCCAGTGTGCGGCAGCTGTGAAAAAGGAAAATTCCATGCTAGCAATAATTAGGAAAGGTATTGAAAATAAAACAGCCGATATCATAATGCCGTTGTATAAATCTATGGTGCGGCCGCATTTGGAATACTGTGTACAGTTCTGTCGCCTCATCTCAAAAAGGATATTCTAGAGTTGGAAAAGGTTCAGAAGAGGGCAACCAGAATGATCAAGGGGATGGAGCGACTCCCTTACGAGGAAAGGTTGCAGCATTTGGGGCTTTTTAGTTTAGAGAAAAGGCGGGGCAGAGGAGACATGATAGAAGTGTATAAAATTATGCATGGCATTGAGAAAGTGGATAGAGAAAAGTTCTTCTCCCTCTCTCATAATACTAGAACTCGTGGACATTCAAAGAAGCTGAATGTTGGAAGATTCAGGACAGACAAAAGGAAGTACTTCTTTACTCAGCGCATAGTTAAACTATGGCATTTGCTCCCACAAGATGCAGTAATGGCCACCAGCTTGGATGGCTTTAAAAGAAGATTAGACAAATTCATGGAGGACAGGGCTATCAATGGCTACTAGCCATGATGGCTGTGCTCTGCCACCCTAGTCAGAGGCAGCATGCTTCTGAAAACCAGTTGCCGGAAGCCTCAGGAGGGGAGAGCGTTCTTGCACTCGGGTCCTGCTTGCGGGCTTCCCCCAGGCACCTGGTTGGCCACTGTGAGAACAGGATGCTGGACTAGATGGGCCACTGGCCTGATCCAGCAGGCTCTTCTTATGTTCTTATGTTCTTAGAAGCATGAATTAATTCCTTTGTCTGACTGAAGGTGGCATTTAAATACTTCCCACCTGACCTTGACATTAATTGAAAGGGGGGCCCATTGTTTTCAACAGAATTTATTTCCATGTAATGTGTTTGCCACTGGATGTTAGAGACTTGGTCTAGAAATGAATTTGTTTTGTATGAACATACTTTTACAGAAAGTTGCATGGTGCCAAGTCACACCATTGGTCCATCTAGTTCAGTACTGTCTATACTAACTTGTTGGAAGTGGGGTAAGAGCAACTCCTGTTTGGGTTCTTTTGTTTGTATTCTAGAAGGAAGATAGAGTTAGGGTCCTCCAGCTGGCTAGCCTTGCCCACCTTTACCTGTGCTCTTCTCTATCTAATTCCCTTCCATTGTAAACTGATATGCTCAGGGAGCTGACCTGCCCCTCTTCCGTCTTCTTCTTCTACTGTCAGAGGAGAGAGGAGACATCTTCATCTTTGTTCTCTCTCCTGAGCCATGAGGGCAGTACCTAAGTTTGGGCATTGCACCTCCAACTTAGTTAGTTAGTTAGAATTAGGTATGCCTTTCCTATCTATGTATTTCTATAAATAAAGTAGCTTTTCTTATTTTACTAAGTCTTAAGTCTCAGTGATCTAAATGCAGGGTAAAAGCCTGCTTCTTAGGTAAATGCACACACTGGCACATGCAGCTCAGACCACTGAATTACTCTGTTCATATCCATAACATGACTGGCAGCAGCTCTCCAGAGCTTCAGGCAGGGGCCATTGCCAGCTCTACCTGAAGATGCTGAAGACTGAACTTGGAGCCTTTTGCATGCAAAGCAGGTGCTCAACCACTGGACTGTGGCTCTTCCCCTTTTTCAGTAAGAATGGAATGTTCAATGCACATGGTTTGGAGCACAACCAGGCTAAATGAAGCTCCCAGATGTTTATATTGGAGCTGTTTCATATAGTAAATCATGACTGAGGGTAAGCAGATGGCTGAGAATCTTTGGACAGTAAAAGGTGTTTGTCTTACACAGGGAGAGTTACTTAAAAGGCTTCCCCCAACACACTTGACACCTGAATGCAGCAAGACAAGCATGGTGGAGACGGTGATGGGAGACCTCAGACCCAAAGGGCCCTGTTTTCACACAGACATATTAGAAATATGGGCCTTCAGGAACACTGGCATGGTGAAGCTTTAAAAAAACCACAGATTTTCCTACTTACATTTATTTATTTATTATTTGTTTAATTATTTATTATTTATTTGATTATTTGATTTATATCCCACCCTTCCTCCCAGCAGGAGCCCAGGGCAGCAAACAGAAACGCTAAAACACTTTAAAACATCATAAAAAGACCTTAAAATACACTAAAACGAAACAACATTAAAACATTTTTTTAAAAAAGCTTTAAAAACATCTTTAAAAAGGGTTAAAAACATATTATTAAAGAAAACATATTAAAAGCAATTCTAACACAGACGCATTTACGTTTTTCAGAAATTTCTAGCTTTTCATAGTTTATTTTTAAGAGTGCTGCTTACAAAGGCACAAAGACTGAAACCTAACAACTAAGGATGCCAAATACTCTCTAAAGTTTTCTTCACCTCTGACTCACTGTAAAGTTACAAAACAACAACAACATCCTGTGAAATCAAGCCACTTCTAACTTAGAAAAGGAAAAGCACATTTTCTATTACAGAAGGTTTTGGCTCATTACTTAAATCCAAACAGGCTTTTTAGTATCATCTGCATAAAAATGAATTATTGCCACTGCATGTTGAATATTTCAACATATCAACAAACTGCAGAACATCTAGTTCAGACATTCTACCACCGATATGATTAACAAGGTACAAATGCCAAATTAAAATATACTTTAGAAAGACTATTTTTAAAAAACTAGCACTGTATAAAATAAGATATGAAATACCATCCTCAGAATTATTTGCCTTGGGACGCTGAAAGTCTTATTACTTGCCTACCACCCTTTTCCTTTTTAAGATATGATAATATGGACTGCTATGAAATACATGCATATTCAGTGTTAAATCACTGTGCTCACAAGTAATGATAACCCAGACTTTCTGCATTCAGCAAGCCAACAACAAATCATAGCTTTAGGTTGGCTAGTAATTGTGAGCTGTTGGGAATCAAACCACAGTCATGACTGCAACATTAAGTGGTGACTTGCATGAGCAAATAAGCTATTACAGATCAAATGCCACAGATAGAATTTTCATTTCACTTCTGCAGAAGTACTTCACACATTCAGCTATAAATACCAAGTGTTGCATAATCAAGTGCAAAGAAATCAAGATGTATATGAATGTGTAAAACAGCTCTGAGCATCTTATTGCAAGTTCAGGCAAGTGTGGGGAAATCAGCGGATGTTTATGCAAGTGTAAATCAGCTGATATCGTTTAGCCAATATGATAATGAATAAAATACCCTCACTGAAACAAGTGCATATCTTGCTGCTACATTTAGACTAATAATATTTGAACAATATCTGCTTTAAGTAATCTCCCTTCTGCCTGACTACAATATCAAAAGTGAATCAGACAGGGAGGCCAAGCAGAGGAGGATCTCTACACCATGCATGGGGAACCTTTGGCCCTCCAGATGTTGCTGAACTACAACTCTCACCATCCTTGGCCATTGGTTATGCTCACTGAGGCTGATGGGAGTTGTAGTTCAGCAGCATTTTTATACACATTATTTGGCTGGAGAGCTGCATTGGAAAATTCAGATAAGTGCAAACTTTGAAGCATGGCTGTATTTTAGTTTGCATATTGTTTTGGAAACAATTAGGAAACAATCAAATTTTCTCCTCATCCCTACCTATAACATAGTCGAGATCATGAATTTCCTTAGTGCATTACTCTACTGGAATAGTCTCCTGTTCAGAATAAAAACTGATGCATCTACAGATCTTTGGCTGCCTCAGTTCAGTTCAGTTCAGCTTCCTTTCAGACTCACCTCCCGCCTCCAGCAGGTGCTGCTGAGTTAATGGCCTGTACCATGTCTGTGGTGAGAGCATCCAGTAAACTGGTAATAAATTCCACTTTCTTCCTTTCTGGGCAGCCTGCAAAAATAAGAGAAGCTTACTTTGAACAAATGGCAGACAAAGCAGGTTCCTGTTCTTCCCAAGGCCATGTCTATATTACAGGAAGTTGCCAAATTTTGTTTGAATGCAGTTCTAATGACTGCTGCATCCTGCATAATTGCCAACAGCCTAAATCTCACTTGGCCCCCCAAATCTGACCCACATTTTCATCTCCCATGGTATATTGCACTGGGCTGTTCCTAAGGTCAAAAATGCAAAGATGAAAGCACGGTTGCACAAATGCATACCGGATGTTCTACATTGTAATAGGTTTAAATGAACAAAGGAAAAGTCCTCCAAACAAAATGGAAAATGCAGCAAAATGAGGACAAAGGCACTCAAACACACATGTTCACCAAGACAACCAAATCTGAGGTTAATGTACATTTCAGTCCACATGGCTATTTTAAATCATAATGTGAACCTTGCTCAGGATTCTTTAAGATAATACAACTAGATGGGAGTGGTGAACCTTTTGTAGCTCCATGGGCAGATCCTTATTAGGATCTGCCTTGTGGGCTAAATTTGACAGGTGGGTGGTCAATCACATGACATCATTATTGTGCTTTCCGTTTAAGTCTCTGAGATCAGGGACTTAAAGACTGAGTGGGAAAACTTGCAAAAGGCTTCAAGACAGCCCTCACACTCCTGTTTGAGCAAATGGGAGTGCAGGAGCTGTCTTAAAACCTTTGCAAAAGCCTCTTTGAAGAAGCTCAGCACAAGAGCTGCTTCAAAGGGTACTCGGGCAAAGGACTTTTAGTGATATCAGCTGATGAGTGGGGATTCAATCCTGTGGCCTTGGCTGCAGGGAACAGGACTGTGTAGCCTATGCAGGATCGTGTAGCCTATGCAGGATCAAACCTTCTTCCCATTAGCTGGCATCTCTAGGTTGATGGGCAGGTAGGTGTGGTTTGAGAAAAATGACCTTGAGGGCGAAACTGGACCTCTGGCAGGCCTTGATTGACTCAGAGGCCAGAGGTTCCCCTTCCCTGAACTAGATCTACACAAACATCTATATAAAATTAGCCATCTTGGAAATCCATAAGTGACTAAAATACGAGGTACAAACTGAAAAATAAATATTACCACCAGATTGTTCAGTGCAGATGCTACATGTAAACAGAGTGTTAAAATCATCTGCAAATGATCATAAATCAACAGTAAACTAGTAGCCACACATACACTGGAGAGAGCCTTTCAATAACGAGCCAGCCACATTCTTGTCTCTTCTACCATTTTCGTACCAAAATTTGTACAATAATTATTTGGATCAACATGAAGCATAACAGAAATTATGGGAGGCAGGTGGGAAAGCTAGGCAACAAGGGTGGGGGGAGGTTTATTTCCCATATTTAAAGCATATTGATTGGGGGGAGGAAAGATATCTTCCCAGACATTTTCTAAGATTATCATCAGCAAACGTAGTAATATTGAATATGCACGAGTACAGTTATAAACCTAAGCTAAAGCTCAACTCTGAAGTCTGCTTGATATTTGTCTCTAGTGAATCCTCCTCTTATCTTATTTATCTTAACTTTTAATGCTGAGATAAGCAAATGAGATGGGAGCCGAATAAGCAGAATTTTCCTCCACTCTGACCTGGAAGTTCTCTGCCTTTGAATGGGTCATCATTTTCTGGACTCTTTGATCTGGCATCACTTTCACACACAGGGGTCTCATATCTAGAGTACAAAGAGATTAAAAAAAATGTCCTTAAGATATGGACTTCTGGAGTTCTCCCACTCCTCTCCCCACCCCAAGCACAAGGGTCAGCTGGGGCAGTGGCAATGACAGTAGAAGCACAAAAGACACTATTTCTGTGGGAACATTGTGTCCTGTGGCATTTATTCTCCTGCTTTCTACTTTACTTTCCAGCTTTGTATGTATGGAGCAGAAAAACTGAACAGGAGAGGACTGGGGTTAGAAAGAGCAGAAGAAAGGGACTAGTTGTGGCAGTCTCCTTTGAGTCTAACACTCTTCATCTAGATCTCCTCCCACCTCCAGCACCAGCCATAGAATGTTACTTAGCAGTGTCATGGCACACTGAGCTGTGGGGACTCCCAACAGCCTACCCACAATTCTCCCAGCTATTCAGGGCTAAATTAACTTGTCACACACGTGCCTTCTGTTGTTGATGATGGTGGGGTTGTTGTTTGTTTTTGTTTTTTACATTCTTAAAGTATCTAAGATTCTTATGACAATACCCAATAATAGAAATTTACATGAAGAGTTATAACTGAAAGTTGAACAATGGCACCAACAGAAGCTTCCCTCCCAGAATAGCACTTCAGGAGAGCTTCTCAGGACTGCAGTTGGGTGGAAAGGTTAAAAAAAAAATCCCCATCTACCATGGTCCTGATCTCAGTTGGGCACCTCTGGATCTATTTTTGTTTTCTTTAAAAAAGCAAAAACAAAACCACCATGTTAACTGCAATCATGCATTTACAGTAACGTGTCGTTTGATCTTGTGAATCTGAGCTGAAGCACCAATGAGGAAAGCAAGGATCAGGGAAGACATCTGATCAAAAGACCCTAAAGCACCCAAGAGAGATCAGAATGCTGCTCTTGGGCTACAAATGTGGAAACCCAGAGAAGGAAGGACTCCTATAGTGACTACTGTTGACGCAGGTCTGGTGAAATCTTTTGGAAAGGTTTGTAATGTCAACATTACAATACTTGACGTGAGTGAATTAAAATGGATGGAAATGGGACATTTTCAGTCAGGTAACTACAAAATATTTTATGCAGGAAATCATAAATTAAGAAGAAACGGGGTTGCTTTAATAGTGAGAAATGATGTAGCAAAAGCAATTAGGAGCTACAATTGCAAGGTCTGAGCGAGTGATATCAATGAGATTAAATGGGAAACCTATTAACATAACCATCATCCAAGTCTATGCTCCGACGGCAAATGCAGAAGAAGAGGAATTGGAGAGATTTTATGCAGAAGTACAGGAAGAAATTAATCACACACTAAAATATGTGATGATAATCATGGGGGACTGGAATGCAAAAGTAGGGAACAGAGAAGAACTAGGAATTGTGGGGAAATGGGGCTTAAGAGATAGAAATGAAGCAGGAGAAAGACTTATTGAATTCTGTGAAGCCAATAATTTTCTTGCAAACACATTTTTTGAGCAACCAAAAAGACGACTGTACACGGGGACATCACCAAATGGTCAATATAGGAATCAAATTGATTATATAACTGGTAGCAGAAGACGGAAAAGTTTCATACTTTCTGTGAAAACAAAACCAGGGTCAGACTGTGGTACAGATCATGAACTGATAATATCGAAAATCAGACTAAAGCTAAAGAAGAACAACAAAGCAATCGTAATGCCAAAATACAATTTAAATAATATCCCAGAATACAAAGATCAATTAAGGAACAGATTTGAGGCTTTAAAAATAGTTGACGGAGAGCCAGAAGAACTATGGAGTGAAGTCAGAGACATTATCAGGGAAGAATGCAAAAAGACAATACCTCTAAATAAAAAGAGAGAAAGACCTCAATGGATGACTGAAGAAACTTTTAAAATGGTTAAAGAGAGAAGGAAAGCAAAAACAAAAGGTGATAGAAACATGGTTAGAACCCTAAATGCAACAATACACCGACTAGTACATAGGGACAAAGAGAACTATTACAATAGTTATTGCATAGAAATAGAAGAGGACAACAAAAAAGGTAGAACAAGAGCCCTATTCCAAAAAATATGAGAAATTAAAGCAGAATTTAAACCAAGAGTAGGGATGCTGAATAATCAACAGGGAAACACACTGACTGACCGAGATGAAATAAAAGGAAGATGGAAGCAATACACTGAAGAACCCTATAAAAGAGATGCCAGGATGACAGATTCATTCACGGAGGAACCATATGATGAAGAACCAGAAATTTTAAGAATGTGAAGTGAAAGCTGCTCTTAAAATACTTGGAACAAACAAATCACCAGGAACAGATGGCATACCAATAGAGTTGCTACAAGCTACTGAGACTGAATCTGTCCAAATTTTGACAAAAATTTGTCAAGAAATATGGAAAACTAAACAATGGCCCACAGACTGGAAGCGTTCAATATATATCCCAATTCCAAAGAAAGGGGATCCCGGGGAATGCAGTAATTATCGAACTATTGCTGTAATATCCCATGCAAGTAAAGTAATGCTCAAGATTCTACAACAAAGGCTCTTATCATATATGGATCAAGAAATGCCAGATGTCTAAGCTGGATTGAGAAAGGGAAGAGGTACCAGAGATCATATCGCAAACATACGTTGGGTAATGGAACGGACCAAGGAATTTCAGAAGGAAATCACCCTGTGCTTTATAGATTACAGCAAAGCCTTTGATTGTGTAGATCAGCGTTTCCCAAACTTTTTTTATTTTTTTGTTGCTGGACTACAGTTCCCATAATTCCTGACCATTGGCCATGCTGGCTGGGGCTGATGGGAGTTGTAGTCCAGCAACAAAAAAATAAAAAAAGTTTGGGAAACACTGGTGTAGATCATGGAAAACTACGGAATGCTTTCAAAGAAATGGGGGTGACACAGCATCTGATTGTCCTGATGCACAACCTATACTCTGGACAAGAGACTACTGTAAGGACAGAATATGGAGAAACCAATTGGTTCCCAATCAGAAAGGGTGTGAGACGGGGTGTATTTTATCACCCTATTTGTTTAATCTATATGCAGAACATATCATACGGAAAGTGGGATTGGACCAAGATGAAGGAGGTGTGAAACTTGGAGGGAGAAATATCAATAATTTAAGATACGCAGACGATACCATACTACTAGCAGAAACCAGTAATGATTTGAAATGAATGCTGATGAAAGTTAAAGAGGAAAGCACAAAAGCAGGACTACAGCTGAACGTCAAAAAGACTAAAGTAATGACAACAGAAGATTTATGTAACTTTAAAACTGACAATGAGAACACTGAACTTGTCAAGGATTGTCAATACCTTGGCGCAGCCATTAACTAAAATGGAGACAATAGTCAAGAAATGAGAGGAAGGCTAGGACTGGGGAGGGCAGCTATGAGAGAACTAGAAAAGGTCCTCAAATGCAAAGATGTATCACTGAACACTAAAGTCAGGATCATTCAGACCATGGTATTCCCCATCTCTATGTATGGATGTGAAAGTTGGACAGTGAAAAAAGCAGATAAGAGAAAAATCAACTCATTTGAAATATGGTATTGGAGGAGAGCTTTGCGCATACCATGGACCGCAAAATAGACAAATAATTAAGCTGAAAATCTGAAAGAAAACAAAATGCTTAGTAAAATATTAAAATACTTTTTGCTTTAGTCTTCTATCTGTCTGAGCTTAAAAAATTTAAAATTGGGTTTTAAGCCAGTTTTGTTTAAAGTGACTAATAGAGTTTAATCTTGAGGGCTTTTAAAAATCATCAGCATTTTTTACAAAAAAAATTAAATACTATTTTATATCTTTAACATTTAAGTAAACCATGATCATTGATTCCTTCTAGGAGAAATGGCAATAAATTCTCTCTGCTCTGGGATTACCTATGCTATTTACCCCACCCTTTGGAACTCCCTCCCACAAGATCTACAGCACGCCTCTTCCCTAAATGTATTTCGTAAAGCCTTAAAGACCTGGCTCTTTCAACAGGCCTTTGGGATTTCCGGGGAGGGTTAACTTTTATGACTGAAATGCCTCTTACCCTGCACTAATATTGTTGTTGCTGCTGTATTGTTTATATATTGTATTAATGTATTTTATCACATTGTGTTTTAACTGTTTACATGTACGTCGCCTAGAGTGGCCATCGGCCAGATAGGTGACACATAAATTAAATTTTATTATTTATTATTATTATAAATACTCCTGCAGACTAGAAAGAAACTGTATGTTGGGTGTGGGTCCTAGACTATGAAATAGTGGTTCCCTGCCCCATGACAAAACTTATTTCACTTTCTAATATGTAATTCACAGGAAATCATTCTTACCTGGTAGAAGTACCAGGCAGGGGGCGACCTGTGTCTACCAGAACACACCAACAATATCCTGTAGATTGATGGCACTGCACTGGCTTATACAGCCCCCCAGGAGCACATTCAGGGATAACAATCCCTTCACGGGGGTTCTGCCTGGCCTCTTCAAGAGCACTTTGCCTCTCTTGGTCACATGAATTAACTTTCTCTGGAAAAGAAAGCATAGAGAGGATCACTATCCATGTCACATAACAAAGTCTTCCTACCATTCACACCTTGATAATTTAGGGAACCCAGAAATAGAGGGAATAAGCCCCTATTTCCCTCCTGCAAACACAATGTACAATCTGATCCTACAGACAGAAGCCTAAAATGCAGCAACACAGGTCACCACTGTAGCTCAAGTTTTTATGAGACATATTTCTTTGCCAAAGGTTTAGCAGGCTTAAAGGAGAAAAGATGCCAACATCTGCAGATGCCATGCCCTCACATCTCAGTCTAGGAGTTTTCATCCTGGCTTTCATGGAACTTTGCAGTTCTTTGGAATTTCATCAAGAGGCCCTTCATTGAACATTTCCACCATTATTGCTGATCCTTTCCTCTTCACCAGTGCATCATCATAGTGCTGGGCATGTTCAAAATGTAAAAGTACTGCCTTCAAGTCAATTCCGACTTATGGTGACCCTATGAATAGGGTTTTCATGAGGCTGAGAGGCAGTGACTGGCCCAAGGCACCCAGTGAGTTTCCTGGCTATGTGGGGATTCGAACCGTGGTCTCCCAGGTCATAGTCCAACACCTTAACCACTGTTCAAAGGTACAGTCAATTTGCAGATACAACTGCAGAGTTCAACAATTCTGGCTGATGCTCTGTGAGCACACCTAAGAATGGGCCCCAGAATTCACTGTAACACAACTGATTCTATAAGAGACAGGGATATACTGTGGCAGATGTGTAGGAGTTTGTTGACAGAGAAGATAATGTGGAAAGTGTTCTCTATAGATTTTGAAACCACTGTCTAGATAGCCAATGGGGTATCCTCCAGATATTGCTCAGCCCGTTAGCATGGCCAATGGTAAAGGATAATGAAAACTGTAGTCAGCAACATCTGGAGGGCACAAGTTTGGCTATTCCTGGTCTCGATGATCCCCCTCCCCAAATTAAAGTTACCATAGAAAAATCTACACATTATGCTTTTAAACAAAAAAAACCCCTCTCTGTGTGTGCACAAAGCAAACTTGGCAAAACAAGAGAGTAACTTGATCAGGGTTGCAAAACAGAGTACAGAGGAGAGGTAATTAAGAAAAATGAACAAAATCTGAGAAGGTCAGACCTCAGCTGATATGTAAGGGGTCTTTACTTTGCTAGCTGACAGGTTTTACATTTTTTTAAAAAAAGATGACTGTTTCTGTGGTCTACAGAGGAGTTATTCAGAAAGAGGCCTCTGGGTGTCCTCACAAATCAGTTACATCACAACCTGTCAAATTATTCAAGCTCGCTGCCTGACAGCGATTTACACCTTTGCTGTCAAGGTGAGGTGGGTCATTCATTTACTCAGATGCAGCAAAAGAAACCAAATAATCCCCTCTGTGGTCTGCTCAAACTTTCCATTTGTTTGCTTTAACGCAACAAGCAATGGAAAATGCTCCCCTGAAATGAAAAACATTACAGGCATATTTACATCTAACTCTACCAAGTTCTGCAATGCAGAAATTCAAAGCAAAATGTTGAGTCTAAGTTCACACAAAGATCAGATGAGGTATTAAAACAATCTTGACTACACACCTTCAGATCATGTAGTATCTGTTCCTGGCTCAATGCAATATCAAGCGGACATGGGCTTGATTCAAACGTCAAATTTTTATTTTGTTGAATTATATTGTAAAATACTAGATTGCATTTTGTATTGTACCCTGCCTGGAGATGCTTACATGACAGGCAGAATAAAAATATTTTAAATACATAAATAAGATGATTGCATGTTGGAAATCACATGGATGAATGCTGAAACTCTACTACCGGTCATGCTAGTTTTCTAAGTGTAAGAAATTATTTGTATGCATACTGTTATTTCATGCATGTCCCCACCTGCAGTCTGAGCTGGCACAGACCAAACACTGGTTTACCATCTCATTTGTTGTTTGTGTGAATTAGGCCTTTTGAAAAGAAGGAACTAAAATGTCTTTGTATGAAAAGGAATGCCAACACTTCTCTGAAGATGTGCATCAAGAATTATAAGTGAAGCCCTTCTAGTTTAGAATTAAAATGCTGGACTAGAGAGTTTAAGAATGTTTTGACAAGAGAGGAAATGGCACTGAGATGGGCAACAAAGATATGTCATGCCCTCATCACTCTGGATGACCAAATGATTAATGACAGTGGAGTATGTTTGTGGCTGGCTAGGAACATTGCAATAGCTGCTTTGTCTATCGAGTGTTCAGGGCATGTAGACAGATCTTAAAATCTATGCTAGCTTCTCATTTGAATCTTACTCCAGTAGGATTAAAGATTTATTGAACATCTGGACAACTTGGGGTCTGGCAACCTCATTTTATGTAGTCCAACACCTCCTGAAGTGCCCCCCATTCTCCCATCCCATTAGAATTCCTTACTTCCTGTTCATTTCTTCCCCACTTTTAAAATTATTTCCCCCCCTGTTTCTGTGTAATGACAGAACAACTGGAAGGGGCAGTATTTTATTTGAGTAAAAAGAGAACAAATTGGTAGGCTTTTCCCATATGATATCTAGATACACACTGAGGTTTAGGACAGAGTTTTCTTTTGTAAGAAGTATCAATGAACACCTGTTTAGGAAAATGCAATTCTAGGTCATAAAAAGAGGAGAAATAAAATGGAACTGTTTTTGTACAGTTTGTATGGTTTTTTAATGTTTTTATATTGCTGTATACTACCCTGATATTTGTATGAGAGGGTAGTACATAAATACAGGGCTGGCACCAGGCATGACTCAGCCCACAGCACCATAGCCCAATACCCCCCCATACAGATGGTGCGGGGCTAATAAGCCCACCCATGTGCCCCACCTACCTCATGTGTCATCCAAATTACATGAGCACCTAGCCTGCATGCCTGCCATCAACCAGGATGGCAGCGGGGGTATTAGCCCCTTAGGGGAAGCTCCCATCACCATCTTGGGTGATGGCAGGCACACATGCACAGCATTCACACTGGTGAGAGAGGTAGGTGGGGTGTGATGTGGGTTTATTGAAGACCACGCTGTCTGTAATGGGGGGGTGCCTGGGAGTTCCCTCCCCAAGTACCGCAGTAGGGTTGGGTTGTACCACCCTCCCAGCCTAAGAAGGAACTATTCAGGGGGCCCTCTGGGCTGCTATTTTTGATTACTTTTTGTTCTAAATAAATAAAAAAATTCTTCTCTGTGTGAAAATTAATGACTAAGGGTTGTATTCAATGTTGCACTAAGGAGAACTTTCCATCAGTGCAAGGATTTCTCCTTGTGGAACTGAACTTCTTTCCCACTCCCCCCCCCATGTACTCCCTAAATTTGTTCTGACTTTTCCCCCAACTCTCCAAAGCAGTTTAAGGATAGCGCAGGGGAGGAGTCCCATTGCACAAGTAGAAGTCATTCTGTTCACATAATTATTTAGTTGAATACCTTAAAATATGAAAAAAGAACAATGTACAGCATATTGGAAGGGGAGGGGAGGGAAGTGCTGAGTGACAAATTGGCCAGGATAATAAAGCTGTGACCATTTTACAAAGAATCAGACTATCACATTATCCCATGGGTTTTTTTGCTGTGATTTTTGACAGTCATCAGGAAAGCAGGCCAGCAACACAGCAACACTATTGCGGCTGCTGCAGGAAGGAATGGAGGGAGGGAGGCCTTTGGGGAGATTAAAAATCTTGATTATGTTTCCCAACAAGAAACAGGAGAAGCAAGACTTTCAATCTGAACTACTGAGCCCCCAAACATTGAACTCTTTAAATCATATTTCAGATTAGTCTCTTTGAAGACACAGACTACTTTATAAGTCAAGAGGTCGAGGCAGAGCATCAATAAGTATGGTTTATTTGTTAATGATGCTTTTCCTATTAAGATATTTTTGAGAAATATGTACTTTGATTCATAGGAGTGTGTCCTAGGTTCATGCAGTCTGAAGCATATAGATCATATTTCCCTATGGATGCATTCAAGATTAAAGATAAGGCATGAAGCCTATGATGCAGCCAGCTATTAGAAAGATGGTCCAGTTTTGCCTGGCATAAACAGATGGAAAAGACAGGGATCAGAGGAAGTCACATTAAAAAAGATTGTGATGTCTGGATTTGCTTTTAAGTTCTTGTTTATAGAATAAAAGCTGTTTCTATTTCACTGTGTACCGCACTCCAAATGAATTTCCCAAACTCCACAAATCATTGTAGCAGAATTACTGTGATAATACTTCAGACCTTAGGGCGCATTGAGTAGGATCTTAACAGAAGTTCCTAAAGTACAGTCATACAAGTACAGGTGGTCTATAACATATCCTGGGCCTAGACCAGCCTTTCCCAACTAGTGGGCCGCCAGATGTTGTTGGACCACAACTCCCATCAGTCTCAGCCAGCATTGCCAATGGTCAGGAAAGATGGGAATTGTGGTCCAACAACATCTGGTGGCCCACTAGCTGGGAAACGGTGGCCTACACCATTTAAGGCTGGGATGGGGAAGGATCAAGGATTATGGGAGTTCTAGTTCAGCAACATCTGATGTTCCTCACCACTGAATTAGGACTATAAAAGGTCAAAATAAAACACTAATCTATCAACTACTCTCTACTGTATAGTGTCTGAAGACTGCTTCCTTCCTATCAATACCATCATTATGTGTGTGTGAGGAATTATCGTTTGAATTTCCCATGCTATCTTATAGTGTTTTCATTGACAGAACCCCACAGGCTACTTCAGTGAGAATGGAAGTCTATAAGGACACACTGCAGTCTGTTATTCTAGGACACACTACAGTCTGTTATTCTAGTCAGGATGACTATAGCTGGTTGTGTCTATGCAGAAGTCCGATACAATCAAATGAGAGCATGACAAACAGGGTGAAAATTGGCATACGTAAATAATTCAACATTTTCAAGAGAACATAAATATGGAAAAAATTCTGGTTCTCATGTGTACAGTCCCAAGTGTGCAGTCACATAGCCAATTCACAGCCACCTTACATAGGTGATTAATCAGTCTTTCACTTAAATCGTAGCTATGCCCTTGCACATAATTCAGGCACTGGGCAGTGAGAGGTAGTCAATGGAGACCCTGCCACATAACAAGAAAAAGGTAGTGCGAGTTGTTTCCAACTCTTAGGGTGACGCCTTGTGACGTTTACTAGGCAGACTATATGGGGTGGGATTGCCAGTTCCTTCCCCGGCCTTTCTTTACCCCCCAGCGTATGCCGGGTACTCATTTTACCAATCCATCCACGGATGGATGGAAGGCTGAGTGAACCTCGACCCCTTTTACCGGAGATTCGACTTCCTCCTTCCGTTGGAATCAAACTCTGGCCGTGAGCAGAGCTTCGGCTGCGTTACCGCCACTTACCACTCTGCGCCACGGAGGATCCTTAACAAGAAATACTCCATAAATATATGTTCCCTTTAAAGACCTGATATAGTTTCAGATAAATCAGGCTTTTCAGAAAATTAAGAATTTTTAACGGCTGAAGTAAGGGACTAGTATTTTATATTTCATTACAACCACACACGCTGATATCCAGGTGTGATATTAACTACTATAGCTTTAAGAAAAATAGAATACTGAACCACAGCTTGGAAAAGTTACTTTTTTTGAACTACAACTCCCATCAGCCCCAGCCAGCATGGCCACTGGATTGGGCTGATGGGAGTTCTAGTTCAAAAAAGTAACTTTTCCAAGCTCTGATGGTTATACCTGAGACTGACTTTAAAGTATTGGTTTGGTTTTAGTTCTCAGACCAGGGCTAGTCATTAGAGGACACATGGCTGATTCCAAAAGCTGAAGCTTTCCTTCTTCCTCAGTAGTATCTAGTAAAAGTAAGTGTGCCACATGACTTCACACTGCAAGGTTCATCACTGCCACGTGGTTGCATGGGCTGCCATTTACAGGAACAAAGACACCACCAATAAAAAAATGCCACATGGTACATTTTGTTTTTATTAGACAAATTGCTTAGAGACACTAACAGGGGAGTGGGTAAGAGGATATAGCAGGCTGATGTTTTTGGTGGAAGCCACATGTTCTTCTTAATTTTAGTCCCAGCCTAAGTTAAACATTACTCTGTTGTTGTTTCAAAGAAATATTTTTATTTATTTATTAGATTTATATCTCACCCTTTCTCCCAGTAGAAGCTCAGGGTGGCAAACAAAAGAACTAAAAACATTTTGAAAATGGACTGCCTTCAAGTAGATCCCTACTTATGGCTACCCTATGAATAGAGTTTTCATGGTAAGCGGTATTCAGAGGTTTACCATTGCCTCCCTCTGAGGCTAGTCCTCCCCAGCTGGCTAGGGCCTGCTCAGCTTGTGACAGCTGCACAAGCCAGGCCCTTCCTTGTCTGCAACTGCCAGCTGAGGGGCAACCAGGCTCTTTGGGACTATGCAGCTTGCCCACAGCTGCACAGGTGGCAGGGCACATAACTCCTGAGCCACTCACTGTGAGGGTGATCTTTAGCTGGCCCTTGACACCCAGGAGACACGAGCGGGGATTTGAACTCACAGACTCTGGACTCCCAGCAAGGCTCTCCTCCCCACTGTGCTATGCCAGCTCACTTTAACACATCATAAAAACAGACTTTAAAATATATTAAAACAAAACAACCATTAAAATATTAAAACTAAAAACATTTTTATAAGCTTTAAAAACATCTTTTTTAAAAAAAGGTTTAAAAACATATTAAAAAGCAATTCCAACACAGACCCAGACTAGGATAAGGCCTCTACTTAAAAGACTTATTGAAAGAGGAAGGTCTTCAAGGAGGTGCCAAAAAGATAGCACAGATGACACCTGTCTAATATTTAAGGGGAGAGAATTCCAAAGGGTGGGTGCCACTACAATAAAGGTCCATTTCCTGTGATGTACAGAAAAGACCTCCTGATAAGATGGTATCTGCAGGAGGCCCTCACTTGCACAGCGCAGTGATCGACTGGGTATATAAGGGATAAGAAGGTCTTTCAGGTATCCTAGTCCCAAGCTGTATAGGGCTTTGTACACTAAAACTGGAACCTTGAACCTAATAGGTAGCCAGTGCAATTCTTTCAGCAGCAGGGTGACATGTTGGTGATACCCTGCCGCAGTGACCAGTCTCACCACCGCATTTTGCACCTGCTGCAGTTTCCAGACCATTCTGAAATATTATTATCAACATTACAGAGGGTGAGGTTTGACATCACAAAGGGTAGATTTGGGGGGTGGGACTCTTAAATAAATGTATAAATTGCCCTTTATGACTTACTTAGTTCATAATTAAAATGTTACTATCTTGTGTGGCACCATTTGGTTTTTCCATCTTGGGCATTAAAACGACTCTTCTCTCTGACAACAGCACATCAGGTGTAAAATATTAAGCCAGGACATTCAAACTGGAGATCTGTATCCACACATCAAGCACTCAGCAGAGATAAGAGGTTTTATATCTCTTCTGACAATGTAAACATTGTCCCTTCCCTACCAAAGAACAAAAAGGCACTAAACGTGTTCAGCGTCTAACAGATCTTTAGAGTGGGAAGCAGGCATTCCCCCTCCCCCGCAAGCCTGCAAATCACGGAAGCATCAGGTGAGGGGAAGAGCAAAACCTCCTCTTTACATTTAGGAGCACAACACCAGCTGAGCAAACACTGGAAGGAGTATATGCATAAGTGTCTTTCTATCCTCACTTCTTTTACACAAGAACACCTGCACTTCTCATGACAGACCATCTAGGGTTGGATAGGTGATAACTGAAATATTCCCCTTTTCAAAAAAACACAGTTTTATTTTTTAAGATCTTTTGATGTTTCCAACTACAATCTCTAGAAGAACAAATGTTTTGACTTAATTTCAGTTTCTATACCTCTACAAAAACCCCAGAGGAGGAAAAAATGTTGCAAAATGCAGTTCGATTTCTTGGTTTTATTTGCAAGATCCAGATTGTGGAGGGAGGGCTTGGGCAGGATGCTTTTACCACACAGCATCAACTCACATCCATTTTCAGTCCTCACACCATCGCCTTGACTCAAAAATGTCAATTTTGTAAAAAATTTAGACAGAGTGCATTTGCAGTTCCAGTTAATACCTTCTATTGAAGTGGAAAAGAATGTCCCAGCTCTCTATATGCTAACCTGGGAATTCTTGGACATGCTGAAACCAAATCTCCTCTGCTTCCTAAATTAAATCAATTGACAACCACTTCTCAATTGGCTATTGAGAACCCTAAACTCTTGTGTGACCTTCCAATCACTATTCAAACACATTTGCCTAGAATCAAGCATCTCCCCCATCCTTCTTTGTCAAGAAGGGCAGACAATCTTATTCCCCTTTTCTTCATCTGCACGTCTTTCATCCAGTCTTTTGCTGGGGTTGTCTATCTAAGACTATAACTGGTCTTGGAACCCTGAAGTCAGTGAGAGATTTCAGGAGAGCAGTCTTCCTGGCACCCTAATGGGTGCCCATCTCTGCACATCCTTCATCCACAGATCCTTGCCAGTAAAAGCTTGCTATTATTTTAGTATGGAAGAGTAATGCCTACTCTTCCAGTTTTCTTTTATTTGCCCTGCTGCTGAGGAACCTCACTCCCCCTTCCTTTGATGCATTTTTGGACATATCATAAAGACAGATACATAAGTAACTGCAATATCTTCCTCAAATCCCATCCATTGTCTCTCCATCTCCAGCCTATCTTCTATCTTCCTCCCACCCCAACGCTGAAGCAACATTGCATAGGTCACTCTTGGCTCACTGTTGTCTCATCACTCTCTCCCATCAGGCGCTCCCTTAGCATGTGCGGGGCCCGGGGCAAAAGCATAGTTGGGGGTGCCGCCACATTTGCTCCAGGTCATCATCTTGGTCTTGGCTGAGTCACTGTAGGTGCGCAGGCACCAGTCCTGGAACTGCCGGCCCAGCTTGCTGTCCCTGGGGCAGCTACCGCTCACTGACCGCAGCAGGAGCGGTGGTGGCGGTGGCGGCTTCGGCATGGTAGGCGGGCAGGCAGGCGGGCAGGCAGGCAGGCGAGCGAGCCCGTCCCGGGCGGAGAGAAAGAGAGTGAGCAAGCACTGCGCCCTGCCTGGCATGGCGAAGGCAAGCAGGCAGGGAGGGGCCAGCTGGTGAGCAGATCACCAAGCGTGCCCCCCCAAAGCTTCCCCGCTTCCCGGTGCCTAGGGGCGGCTCTGTCTCCCATAGCTCTTTCTTGCTATCTTCTTGCACAAACCTTCAGGAATTTGCCTTTTCCTCTTTCAGTGAAGTATGTCTCAATGCTGCTACTACCAAAAAAAACCCTGGTCTCATCTCTGTTACTCCTTTCTGGGTACCTTAGGATACTCCACTACCTAGGCTTAAATGCTGTGCTTCTGTATATTTGGTAAATGTTCTCATTTCTGGGGCAGCTCTAGTGGACTGATAGCAGCCTGTACTCTAGTAGAATAGAGCCAGGGTCCCCTGCCACAAGAACAATATTTCTCCCAGTCATTTGTGTCCCTGAAGAGCTTATTCTTGAACGCAGAAAAGTAGTTGTACAGAGAGATTCATGTCCTGAGCAATCAGGAGCTATGGCTTCTCCTCCTCGTCCTTTTCATCACCTATATGCTTGCACAGGACAAGTGAAGAGGACACATGAACAGGTAGCAACAGCATCTCTGGGGATCACTACATGCTTCTGGCTGGATGTGGGTTTCACAGCATGTACTCAACAATGCCAAACCCTGGCACCAGCCTTGCCTGACACCCAACAGAGATCATATGGAGTAGCAGGTCAGAGACTTTCTAATGGAAAACATCCCAGTTTCAAATATTCTCTTTTTTTAAAATCTAGTAATGTCTCACTGTGTGTGTTATGTGCCTTCAAGTCGATTACGACTTATAGCAAGTCTATGAATCAGCAACCTCCAATAGCATCTTTTGTAAACCACCCTGTTCAGATCTTGTAAGTTCAGGTCTGTGGCTTCCTTTATGGATATGGTCAATTTCCTTTATGGTCAATTCATATCTTGTTTGGCCTTCTTCTTTTTCTACCCCCTTCAGTTTTTCCCAGCATTGTCTTCTCTAGTGAATCATGTCTTCTCATTATGTATCCAAAGTGTGATAACCTCAGTTTCATTATTTTAGCGTCTAGATTTGTCTTTCTCGCAGTCCATTTGATTCCTATATTGACCATTTGATGATGTCCCCGTGTACAGTTGTCTTTTTGGTTGTTCAAAAAATGTGTTTGCAAGAAACAAATTATTGGCTTCACAGAATTCAGTAAGTCTCTCTCCTGCTTCATTTCTATCTCCTAAGCCCCATTTTCCCACAATTTCTAGTTCTTCTCTGATCCCTACTTTTGCATTTGAGTTCCCCATGATTATCAGAGCATCCTGTTTTGGTGTGTGATCAATTTCTTCCTGTACTTCTACTTAAATATCTCCATTTCCTCTTCTTCTGTGTTTGCCATTGGAGCATAGACTTGGATGATGGTTATGTTAATAGGTTTCCCATTATGTCTCATCGATATCACTCACTCAGACCTTGCGTTATAGCTTCTAACTGCTTTTGCTACATCACTTCTCACTATTAAAGCAACCCCGTTTCTTCTTAATTTATCATTTCCTGCATAAAAAAATTGTAGTTGCCTGATTGAAAGTGTCCCATTCGAATCCATTTTAATTCACTTACACCAAGTATTGCAATGTTGACATTACAAACCTTCCCAAAAGATTTCACCAGACCTGCATCAAACAGTCACTATAGGAGTCCTTCCCTCTCTGGGTTTCTTGCTTGACAATTTATAACTTTCCCTGGTTCATGCTTCTCACATTCCATGTTCCAATTGTGAATGCTGTACAACTCCAGACTTTCCTTTTGCATCTGTGCATATCAGCCTCTGGGCTTCCTTTTGCTTTGACCCAGTTGCATCATTAGTCACAGCGCTACTCATACTTGTCCGTTGTTCTTCCCCAGTAGTTTGATGAGTGCCATCTAACTTGGATATCTTCAAGCACTATCTCATGTTGCATTTTGGATACTCTGTTCATAGGGTTTTCATGGTAAGAGGTATTCAGAGGTGGTTTACCATTGCCTTCCTCTGAGTCTGGTTGTATCCTAGTCTGGTGCCTCAGCTTTGACCATTCCACCTTGGGTGACCCTGCTAGGAGTCTAGCCTCTTGGTCTAGACTCTTGAACAGTATTGCTTTCCGCTTCTTCGACACTCTCAAACCTCCATTATAAACCTAGTAAATTAATTACACAGCTTCACTTTAATCAGGGCTCAGCCACAAAACCTATTTTAAATTCCGGAGCTCAGCTCCAGAACATATGAAATAAGACAAATGTTTTGGAGAAAAGAAGCAGTGCATTTGTCTCACCATATAACTACACAGCCCACCCACCCACACCTGGGATATAGAAGCAAAAGCCTCCAGGGCATACCCGAGACTCTTGCAGCAAGTCAACCAGTGTTTATTTGAATTACACTATCCACAGTGACTAAGGAATTTGATCATTTTTGTTTTCATTCAATGGGCTCCCACTAAAGTGCTTTGACATTTCATTCTAACATTTTGTGACACCTCCCTCCCCTGCCACCTCGCTTCTTTTTCTCTCACTTTCCCTTCCTGTCCCTGTGTATCTTAACAGCAGCTGTGGGGTTTGCCGTTATGACTTTGTGCTTGGAGTAATTTGTTTTCTTTCTTTGGAGGTAGGAGAGAGACTGAATTCTTTGTGAGTGATTTATCACATGGCAGCAGAAGCGAACCTCATTTATTTATCTAGCTGCATATGGTTTTAGCACCTATGATTGCATGCTGATTATTATAGTGTTATTTTTCCCAGTTGTATACTTTGCACCTTTTCATAAGGTTAGATTAACTGATTCCCAGTGGCATGTTATTTATTACTTTGTTTGCCAGCTGTCTGGAAGGGCTTAGCCTCTTCCATCACTCCTTCCTTTGCTTCAGCCATACCTGCCTCCAGACAAGTCAACTTAAAACTTACATTCACCAGGGAGACAGCATGCCAGTTCCATTTTTTTTAAAGGATCAAATATTGTTTTTTTCCATCACTTCCAATAAGCATTCTGACAGTCATTGCAAAGCTGCTTACAAAAGTGAGCATTTGGAATTCTGATGGTACTGCATTCTCTAGAATTTGAAGTTTCTATGTCTTATTCTCTTTGGGCCAAATAATCTGTATCCTTATAAAATAATATCCTCTCTTTTCCACAAAATTAAATTGATTTTTGCAAACCCAATATACTCATGAAAGCATATAATCTATCTGCTTGTTGTTTTAACCCTTCTGCTTCAAACTACTGTCATTTTCATGACTAAAATATGAATGTGCAACAAGACTTTCAGGCTTCTCTTGAACATTTTTCCTACCAACAGGCCTATGCATCTGTTTAAAATGTTTTTTGAGTAGCCAGTCATTTTAATGATTGTGTTGTCTTTTCCAAAATGTCTTTATGTTGCTGTACACTTCCCTGATGTACTGCGAGAGGGCAATATAGAAAGAAAGAAAGAAAGAAAGAAAGAAAGAAAGAAAGAAAGAAAGAAAGAAAGAAAGAAAGAAAGAAAGAGGGCCCATTGAAACCACTGTTAAAATGAAAGGGGGAAAAATCTGTTTCAACATCCATTGAAACTGCTTCTTTCTCCCAGTGCTGTTCCTTGAACCTCTAAAAACCAGAGGTTCAAAGCACCGAGCAGGGCTGTTTGAAAGCCCTTTAGCAAACAGCCCTGTGCTGCTCTTTGAACCTCTGAGGTGATGGGGCTGTTTTCAACAGGACTTTTCAAACAGCCCTGTCCAGAATTTTCAAGTCCTGACAACAGGGGCTTCATAGCGCCACATCACCTGATGTCACAGTGACGCCTGTCAAATTTGACTCGGCAGGGGTGGGGAGGTAAGGATCTGACCCAACAGCCAGAAAATGTTCCCCATTCCTGTCCTACAAAGTGCTTGCTAATCCTTCCACTGCTGAGCTGTTTGCATCATTACAACCCATTGCAATTAGTGCCATCATCATTTTCCCCTAGCCCACCAGAATAACATTATTCAGGCCCACTCACCAGATATATTATATTACTTGTTTTTATATGCTAATTTTGGAGTTGGGGAGTTTAACCTAACCCTGTTGATCTGGGGAAGACTGTGTAACATCTTGTTAATGTTTCTGGATATAGACCTGGGCATGTGGCAAGCAAGCCCTAGACAGCATGACTCCTATGCAGATAGGAATGGTGCCAGCAGGCAGCCAGGTAGGGCACAGGCCCAAGGGTCCCTGCAGCTCAGAAAGGCCCCTGCAACTGGGGCTGGGAGGGTGGACCCCACGCTCCGTGACCCAGCCCTGGCTTGGATTGCAGAGCATCAGCTGTACCCTACCAGGAAACACACACCCCCAAGCAGCCAGTGCAGACTTAAATAGGCCTGGCTGCCCCACCTCCTGCATCAACATGCTAGCATGCTGCATGTGTGCATCTGCCATCACCGAAGATTATGGGCCTGCTGAAGTCTGGTGCTGGCTCTGCATGCAGGGTCACACGTACAGTTAAGCCCAAGCAAGTAGCATTATGTGAACTTTCCTTTATTTTCTTTAGGCAAGTCCAGAAGATAGCAAAGAGATCACAGGATGGCTGAAGGACAAAAACATCTACATGAGGTGCCATAATGTTACTGAACCAAATAACTTTCATACTACAGTAATATCTGGATTTTGTTCACATTATAGTAGAAGTTATCTGCCTGTTGAATATTTAAATTATAAAAGGTGCCCGGATAATTTCCGGATGCCAAGGATGGCTTGATTTTAAGAAAAAGCACACACACATACAAACCTATCTTCAGCTGCTGACCTTAATAGATTGCTCATTCCTTCTTTCAAATAACGTCATCTACAGACCACTAGTCACTGCAAAGTATTTACTTGACAGCTACTGCTGGCTTTCCTAGCGCTGTTTATATTTCCATTTATCCACTCATTGCATCATTCTGTGGTTTTCTTAAAAGGTTGACAGTGTAGGCTGACTGCATGGTTGGAATCTCTCTTTACCCAATACTAAATAACTTTGTAGTACAAAGGTTTCTGAGCAAACCCCACGCTGTGTAGCAAGGGAGCTACCACACAGTCCCTTGCTGAAAAGATGCCTTCTGTATTTGATCTATTCTCTTGGAAAACCACCACCTTTTCGGACATTGCCTTTAAAATGGCCCTGTAATGAATGAGTAGCACTAGCAGTTCACTAATGTGCCCTAAGATACTTAAGAGGCTGGCAGGAGAATAAAGACACTACTAGTATGTGATTAGACTTAGGATCCAAATATCGGAAAGACCACTTCCTTCACTACAAGTCCTCTTGGTGTTAAGACTGGCAGAGGGAGCCTTGTTAGTAGTTCCATCACCCTCAGAAGTTTGGGAGGTGGCAGCTCAGGATAGGACATCATTCTCTATAGCACACCATGTTATGGAATTCTCTCCCCACGGAGGTGCATCTAGCACCTTCATAATGTAATTTCCATCTCATGCTGAAGACACATCTCTTTACCCTGGCCTCTGAAATTTTAGATAAATATGTTTTAAGGCCCACCATATTTTCCTTACTGTAGTTTGTTTTACACTGATTTTAATATTGTATTGTTTAATTTCTGTAACCTAGCCAGGGACATTATAGTGAACAGCAGGTAAGAAATATAATAACAATGACAATGACAACAACAACAATATACTTAATTGCTCCTTGTCCTGTCCAAGGAGATCTGATCAACTGTTCAGCTTTTTATCCTGAATTTAGCCTTTAGAACTGGGAGTTTCTCCTTGTCTCAGATGCAAAGACTATTATACAAGTAGAATCAGGAATCAGGGCAGGTAAAACTTTTGAGAGATTAAACGTGACCTTATCTGATAATGAGAGAAGATTATGAAGTACAGATCAACTTTGTTCAGCATATATTTATTTTAGCTAAACCCACTCATCTGTCCATCACATCTATCTAGACTGCCTTTTTGAGTGCATGTGAAAGAATTTTCAAACCGTCAGACCATAAAGCCATCACTCGATTAACAGTGAAAAAAACCTTTGGAAAGAAAGGAAAATAAAAGCTTCCATCACTTGCAAGAGTTTTCCTAGTTGTGACACTGGATTCTATGAAATAATTGATTAAACTGAGTTATAAAACTATGGGTGGTGTTGAACTGGTGTCCCTCTGCTGACAAAAAGCATCCATTTGCAGAATGGCGAGGGAGACGGTTTTGGGTGATTCCTTCTCATCCTACAGCAAAGGGACACCATTAGCATACTACCCAATAATTACAAGAAAGTAAATAAAGGTATAGCGGAAAAAAATTATAACCACAGACTAAACTTTATTCCCTCTTTAAAAAACAAGCATTACCTGAATTTTTCATACTAGAACTGTTCAGTTTAGAATCTTTGATGACCAAGTGCTTAATCCAAAGGGTGGGAGCTGTTATCTCTGGAAAAGAAGAACAGGTGTCTTAAAAAAAACCATGTACTTAATTAAACAGTGCCACTTAATAGGCTTCAACTCCTTATGATAAGAGATTTACCAATGAAATAAATATTTTTTCCTTAATGAAGTGACATTTTCTCCAGGGTCCCATCTAATTTCTGGAATTCTGACTTTTGAGGGTTCCTTTTAGTCCTTTTGTATTTGCTGTCCGATTGTGTCATCATCTCCCCATGCACACACCGCTGACTTTTCGTTGTTGTTGCTGTTGTTCTTCCCAAATATTAGGTGTCTCATGGGCTTTCAACTCATTAAACCATTTTTAGTTGACAACTTGCCTTTGAAGAGTAGTGGCCGGTGGGGAAGCGTGAGTGGGGTTTCATTGCTCTCCCGCCAATTAAGTTAATCAAATGTGCACATTATAAAACCTTTCGTTGAAGTCCAATTTAAATATACTGAAGAATACAAGATAAACTTGAAAAAATTAAGATATAAAAAAGGAAAGCTACTGTTCATTGGCCAGGATGCAATCAACTCCCCAGTGCATCAGCACAAAGCTCTTCCAATGGCAACTCCTCACACTTTATGGAGAACCAGTTCTAGAGGTCTCCCCCCCATCAGAGGGTTTGTGGGGGAAGAGCTACTGCTGCTGCTGAAACTGTGGAGCTAAAAGTCCCTTTGCACAAAAATGGGATGCAGCATGCGATGCTTTGGATCCCAGAGTTTTAACGGGAAAATGATGTCTTCAATAGTTAATTTTTCATTTCCTGCATCATATGAAGATTTTGTTTCAGAAAATAAAACAAATTTGCCTTTTTCTCACAGACTATGGAGTCCAAGCTTTGATCAATTTACTTGTGGATTAATGAAAGCCTGGAGTTGTAATTTAAATGTAACAGCAGCCCAAACATGAGCATCTCAGAGGGCACAGGGCTGCTAGAGGCATTGTTTGTGACAACCAGTGCCATCAACAGCAGGTGACAGTGAGTGAAAAGGGCCTTTTCAGTAGGGGCACCCTGGTTATGAAATGCCCTCCTAAGAGAGGCTACCTGAAAGTCCTTTCGGCATGAGGCAAAGGGCTTTTTTTATTTTCTCAGCCCTGTTAAATCATGCTGTAGCTTTTAAAATCCATTTTATGACTTATGTTTGTTCTCCACTCTTTGCTTTTGATCTTAATTTGGAGTTTGTTTTAAAGCTGCATCTTATTTTACTTGATTTTTTAAACTTGTAAACTATCCTGAAAACGTTTTGTTACAAGGTAGCCTACAAATATAGATGCTAAATAAATAAATACAGCACTGCTATGATTTGTTCAATCATGGCAGCTGTTTTTTAATTAGGGCATTGCTTGAAAACCTACAAAAATGAAAAATGAGGGTCTAATCCCACGTTCTATGCAAATATAACCCAATATCCACTTCCATGTTTTCGAGTCACTAGTGTTCCCCTGATACCATGTGGTAAAGTGATGCAAGGACTTTGAGGCAATTAATGAGGGCGGGGGAGCAGGAACGTCCATAAGGTCCTATATAAAGTGGTATATAAATATTTGTAAATAAATAAAAGCCAAAAATATTCTGACAATTTCCAAAGGCATAACCATGTAGTCTCTTGGAGCAAGACCAACAAAGAACCTTGTAGCACCTTAAAGATTAACAAATTTATTATGGACTGAACATTAAAATAAAAATAGAGTGCATAATAAAACATAGCAGTCAAAGATGTCTAAGGGAACAGTATCCTTCCTTTACATATGTAAAAAAGGAAAAGTATGAAAGCAACAATTTACTTTGGGGTGGTGGATTAGAAAAAGTTATTTACATCAAAACTCTTTGCAACTGTAATTTGCACAGTGAAAAGAAAAGAAAAGCATTACTTAGAGGAAAGAGGACAACAATGATTAAAACCAGAGTACATCATGTCAAGTAATTTGGACTTGCTTCACAACATGTAGATTCCATTTGGGAACAAGAGCAAGTCACTCAGTTTTTCTAGGCTAACTTCAAGCGGGGTTTGGAAGGTGTTCCAGTTAACAAAACCTGGTTTTCAAAGCAGCAGATAATAATGGTAGCACAGAACTATGATGACGTATAACTAGTTGGCAAAGTTTGCTGATGATACTAAATTGCTGAGGGTTGTTCAAACAAAAAGGGATTGTAAAGGGCTCCAAGGGGGCTCTCCAAACTGAGTGAATGGCTGGTAAAATGACAAATACAATTCAATGTAAACAAATGTAAACCTATGCATATTGGAGCAAAAAATCTTAATTTCACATACACGCTTGTGGAGTCTGAAGTGGCAGTGACTGACTTGGAGTTGTAGTAGATATCTTGATGAAGGTGTTGACCCAGTGTGCCATAGCTGTGAAACAGGCAAATTCCATGCTAGGGATCTTTAGGAAAGGTGTTGAAAATAAAACTACTGATATATGATGTTGTTGTTATGTGCCTTCAAGTCGATTACGACTTATGGCGACCCTATGAATCAGTGACCTCCAACAGCACCTGTCGTGAACCACCCTGTTTAGATCTTGTAAGTTCAGGTCTGTGGCTTCCTTTATGGAATTAATCCATCTCTTGTTTGGCTTTCCTCTTCTTCTACTCCCTTCTGTTTTTCCCAGCATTATTCTCTTTTCTAGTGAATCATGTCTTCTCATGATGTGTCCAAAGTATGATAACCTCAGTTTCATCATTTTAGCTTCTAGTGATAGTTCTGGTTTAATTTGTTCTAACACCCAATTTTTTGTCTTTTTTGCAGTCCATGGTATGCGCAAAGCTCTCCTCCAACACCACATTTCAAATGAGTTTTTTCTCTTACCCGCTTTTTTCACTGTCCAACTTTCACATCCATACATAGAGATTGGGAATACCATGGTCTGAATGATCCTGACTTCAGTGTTCAGTGATACATCTTTGCATTTGAGGACCTTTTCTAGTTCTCTCATAGCTGTCCTCCCCAGTCCTAGCCTTCTTCTGATTTCTTGACTATTGTCTCCATTTTGGTTAATGACTGTGCCGAGGAATTGATAATCCTTGACAAATTCAATGTCCTCATTGTCAGTTTTAAAGTTACATAAATCTTCTGTTGTCATTACTTAGTCTTTCTGATGTTCAGCTGTAGTTCTGCTTTGTGCTTTCCTCTTTAACTTTCATCAGCATTTGTTTCAAATCATGATGCTGTTATATAAATCTATGGTGTGCCCGCATTTAGAATACTGTGTACAGTTCTGGTCATTTCACCTCAAAAAGGATATTGTAGAGCTGGAAAAGATTCAAAAAAAGGGAAACCAAAATGATAAAGGGGATGGAGCAACTTCCCTCTGAGGAAAGGTTGCAGCACTTGGGGCTTTTTAGCGTAGAGAAATGGCACGTCAGAGGTGACATGATAGAGGTGTATAAAATTATGCATGGCATGGAGAAAGTGGCTAGAGAAAAGCTTTTCTCCCTCTCTCATAACACGAGAACTCATGGATATCCAATGAAGCTGAATGTTGGAAGATTCAGGACAGACAAAAAGTACTTGTTCAGTTAAACTGTGGAATTTGCTCCCACAAGAGGCAGTCATAGCCACCAACTTGGATGGCTTTAAAAGAGGATTAGACAAATTCATGGAGGCTAAGGCTGTAAGTGGCTACTAGCCTTGATGGCTATGCTCTATCTCCACAGTCAGAGGCAGTATGCTTCCAAATACTAGTTGCTGGAAACCAGGAGGGGAGAGTGCTCTTGTACTCAGGTCCTGCTTGTGGGCTTCCCATGGGCAACTGGTTGGCCACTGTGAGAACAGGATATTGGACTAGATCAGCGATTCCCAACGTGGGCGGCAGTGCCCCCCTGGGGGGTGTTACAGCCTTTCAGGGGGGCGTTGGTGTGACTACAAACTTTAGGGGGGCGTTTGGGTTCATTAGGGGGCGTTGAAATTTGGCGGTCTGATGCGACAGTTGAAGCATTTAAGTTTAATTTTATTTAATATACAAATCATTAATTTTTAAACTGTTTTGTCGCCAGTTAGAATGTATTTAATAGTCTCAATTCATGGAAATAACACTATAAATAGTGTGTGCACTTTAGTAAAGAAATTCTGAGTAGCGGCCAGTGTCATATCAAGGAATGGGGATATTAGCCACGCCCCGGCACTAGGTAACGTTCCAATGCTGTCTTGAGGGATGTTGGAACCAATCACGAGAGAGTGTTTGATAAGCTGGGTGTATTGGTGGAGGGCACATTCTTCCAACGGATGAGTGCCGTGTGCAAACGGGTGATGCAGACAGTCAGTTATTCGCTGGTTTTCTTCAGGAATGGGACACACTTGCTACCCGTTGTTTCTGTTATGTTTAAATGAACTTGTTTAACGAAACAATGCCGGTAAACTGAATGAGTTTGTTGTTAAGTAACACAGTATAAGACTATTACTATCCAAGTATACTCCAGATATTGTGAAGTTAGCCAAAACTCATCAAGCTCAAGGATCACACTAGTATTTTATAATAAATCTCATTTTATTTACTTTTCTATAACTATAACTGTGTATGTATATTAATAAATCATACTAAGAATTCAATGTGTAATCTAAGTGCAATAAAAAGGCATGATAAAAACGATCAGTAATAATCATTGAAAATACCTTTTATGCATTACTCATATTTTAAGGGAAGAATAGGAAGCATTGGCATATACTTAATCTGAGGCACAAAAAGATTTTGCAAGGGGGTGTTGGGTCAAAAAAGGTTGGGTAACGCTGGACTAGATGGATCATTGGGCTGATCCAGCAGACTCGTCTTACGTTCTTATGTAACTTCAGGCAGGCTTTTGGGGTGGGTTAAGTTTTATTATTATTGTTGAGATTTTTAATGTTTTAATGAATTTGTATGTTTTTACTTTGTACGTCGCCCAGAGTGGCTGGACAGCCAGCCAGATGGGCGACTAATAAATTTAATAAATAATAAATAATAATAAATAATAATAACTAGTTTAGTTCAGAAATTCTGCCTAATTATGCTGTTGCTGTGGGTTGACCAGACAAGAACAGCATATTTTTGCAAAACTGGTCACCACTTTAGCACAACTGAAATTCTCAACTACATTTTCCTTATGGGACAACAAATACTGGGTTCACACATATCAAGTGAGGGAAAAAAAATCTGAGGTTCTTACCTTCTCCATCAAAAACAGGTTGGGTCTCTATAGTGGGTGTTGGTTTCGAACCATCATCTGAATTGAGAGTTAAAAAGAATCGAAAAGAAACTACCATTACTGAGATAAATACTATCTACTCTCCAGTATTGTTGAATGATTGGGATTTTTACATGGCCCGGCCAAGTCCATCAGAGAGAAGATCATGCATAAAAATGAAAACACAAAGACAAATTACTTTATGGAGCTTAAAGATCAAACTATCAGAGCATATATTTTTTTTAAATACCATTTTTAGAAATATAAAATACGTGTCATCTGTCACATTCATTGCAGTGACTAAATCCAGAGAACATTCTCCTTTTCCTGATGTATTCTGAAGTGTGCATGACTGGGTACGAAGAATGATCATCTTTTGGATCAGTTGGGCTTATCTCATAGAGTATGGCCCTATTCATTGATCACTCTTATGGTGGTGACCAGTAGCATAGTGGCAAATTCAGAAGTGCAGGATCCCTTCATGACAGTCACAGCCACATCACGCCCCCTCCCCTCCTTTTTTTGCTGCTGGGTTGAGAATGAGATCCCTGTTAATGCCTTCCCCAACCACAAGAGATGTTCCTAGGAGCCAATGAGCATGAAAGAAGAGTGTGTTAGTTACTGATAAGAGTCTTCTCAGTGGCTGACTCACCTCCTTTCACTCTGATTGGCGGCTAACACTCTCCCCTTTCATGCTGATTGTCTCATAGGACGCTGGAAACATACAGACCCTTCTGGGACCTTGCTTCTAAAAACGTAAGCCCCCCTGAGACCCTGGATGACTACACCCCTGGTGGTGACATGCTTTTTGGATGTGTTGACCACACCATCAAGTGGCACAAATAACAATTTGAAGGTTTGGGGGAATGAGATGTCACAATCTCGATATGTTAGTATATTCACAGATATAGTCACACCCCACTGTGACAAAAAGTGAATTCACAGCACCTCTTCAGCACAAGGACACCATGTAAACAATGCACATGTAAACAAGACTCAGGGATTCATTGGCAAAGCGGTAAGCCTTCTAAATATTTCCTTTTTGTCTTTTTTGTTATTATTGAAACATCTTATTTTCTGAAACTGATCAGCATGGAATCTGGCATCACAACATATTTCAAAGAAATTAGGTTGCAATCACCACAATGGTATATTATTTCTACTGTTTACACTGGCAAATTTCTAATACCAACATAGTTATAACAGAAGAGTATCTGTGTTCTTATTGTCCTCCCTCATTCTGAATTCTCCAAGTTCAGAGGTAACAATTAAACATGTCTCATAAATGCTTGAACATAGTAAAATCCACAACCAATTAAAACCACGAAGAACAATAATCTCTGTTGAACTTTGGCCACGGAATGAAGCAAATGGGGACAGAGCCATGTTTTGACTGTGTTTCAATCCATGGATGCTAGGCTTACAGCCCAAGAAGCTCATTTCAAAGAAAGTTCCAGGTCATAAGAGTTTGGATCTAGAGTTTGTCCACTGTTTGAGCTTTCCAGTTCAGACACACATACCACCAGTTCAGACACACATACGATCAATGAAAGGTAGCCACTATTTACCTCCTCTACTAGTATTATATGCTATAAGAATGGGAAAAAGTTACCATATGAAAAATAAAACCATAAAAAAGCATTAGTTTGTCCAATAAGCTGGGTCATGTATGCATATAAAAACCAGTGTAATAATGGGAATTTGGGGATATTTACATCATATTGTGGCTTTAAATACCTTGTCACATGTTCTGTGTCCTCATGCCCTGACACAAGATATATAGAAAGAAAATCTCAGTTACAAACCATAGTATAATATGTTGCAGTGCTATGCAAAAGTTAAACAAAACTCCTGCCCAGTTTTCATCAACTGTTTAGCTACCAATGCGGAATTTCTAGATGTGTCTAAACGCAGAGTTTCCAAAAACAGGGGAAATAGTATCCTTGCTCCATCCAACATACATAATTCCCCATAAAAAGAACAGGAAGGAGATGAAGGAAGAAATATATGGCTAAAGATGACAAATGTCAAAATGGCAAGGAAGGTACAGGAACAGTGCTGTAAGCTATTCAACTATTAAAGTTTAATCATGTATTTTAAAATGAAATTTTGATACAACTTAGTAAGAAATATAATGACTAGCCAGTTAACTGAGAAAACATACTTAAAACTGAACAGTGATTATACAGAGAAAGTCAGTTGCAATTAAAAGCTGCACCTCTTGAAATCAATTAGGCTAAAGTTGTTGTCTTGCAGAAAAAGCTGAACTTAACAATTTCCAAGTTGTTTAGAATGTTCTTAGGTTTCTGATTTTAATTACTGACAAATACATTTTTTATAATCAGCAAGTATTTGCCAAAGGATCTCAAACATTTCAACATCATTTGGGTCAACTAAGTTTCTTTAGAATGGGGCTGATGTTGGATAACAATTGCTGACTGGGAAAAATAGAACTGCAATCCCATTAGTTTCTGTATATTCAACAAGTGGAAGACATTGTTCATTATTTGTTAAATTGCCCATTGTATGATGTGCCTAGACAGAAATTCTTGGCCCATCATATTTACACCTCGTCGGATAAATCCACCCAGGAACAGGTCGTAGAGCTTTTATGTGATAATCAGAATCACGTGACGTTAGCCGTAGCCAACTTTGCGTTGGTTGCCAGGAAGGTGCGGGCGACCCATATTCAGAAATATAAAATCTCCTGAGCACTTTCTTATTTCTGTACTTTGGCTCATTTTATTTGCATGTTGTTTTAACTGTAACTGTTACTGTTAAATTGACGACATTGCAGCCGATCTTGTGTTGGTGGCCAAGAAGTCGCATGTGGCTCATATGCAGAATCATAATATTCTTTGAGTATTTCTGCACTTCTGTATCTTGGCCTATTTTAATTCTATGTTGTTTTAATTGTTAAAATTGTTGTATTTTCCAATGGTCTATGGCTGAATGCAATAAACCGAAATTGAATCGAATCGAATCACTTTTCAATTCAAGCCTATTAGCAACAAGGAAATTGTCTGATCATTAGTATATCTAGCTCATTATTGTCTACACTAACTAGAGCGGCTCTCTAAGATTTCAGGCAAGGGACATTCCCAACCCCACCTGCAGAATGAGCCAACGACTTTCTGTATGCAAGGAAGGTGCTCTACCAGTGAATTTTGTTCCTTTCCCAAAGCTTGTCCAAAGTTCAGGTTTGGGCCTCAGCATAAGGCAGTTTCACATGCTCATTCCTTCATTAGAAATATTTATTTCAGAAATTTATTTGCCAATAAATAAATCAGTACTGAATAGTTTTAAGAATTTTTTTGAACAAATGTATTGGGGGGGGGGACCAGGACATTAGGTTTCTCTAAAGGACTCTTAATATATTTTTAAAATCTGCACATAATATGAAATGTTGAGAATATTTTCTAATTTCATCATATATATATATATTATTAAACATTTGTAGTATACATGGATACACTACATACAGGAGTACTTGTATACATATGTGCACAGGACACAAGTGGGATAGATATTATTTGCAGTTAGTTTTGCAGGTGTAATACTGAAATGTCTTGATTGACCAGTACAAAACACTTCCTCAATTTTGGTTCTACATGGTTTACTTTAAATTTGTACATTTGAATTTTATTAGTATGATCAGTTCCATA
Source organism: Rhineura floridana (assembly GCF_030035675.1). Lineage (NCBI taxonomy): Eukaryota > Metazoa > Chordata > Lepidosauria > Squamata > Rhineuridae > Rhineura > Rhineura floridana. Next base: position 162,426,116 of record NC_084481.1, on the reverse strand, counting down.
TAGTTTAATTGTCATGCACGAACCCCCTGAAGAAAGAGAGAACATAAATATCACAAACACACCGTGCTTGCGCATACATAGCAAATGAAAAGCTTTGAAAGAACTGGTGAACAAACAAAAAATATTTCTCACCCTTGTAACCTGGTAATACCAAAGATATTTGTCACTAAATTAAAATACACATTCTTCAGTTAGGCCCATCTCCCTAACAGTTCCAATTTTTGTGTCCTGGAACAAGTGACATTATGGAAGAATAACGGCTACAGAACACAATTACATTCCCAGTGTTACTCACAGAACACCCGTCTACTCTCATATTCTGAACACTAGTTTTTGTTTTTAAAACCAGGTTGTAAATTGCTTTGGGACTTTTTAGTGGGAAGCAATATATACACTTAATAAACCTAATCTAATTTAACATGATATAGATTATTATATTTAAAAGCCACAGATATAATCATGATACAGCAAAAGAGGATTGCTAGTTAAGTGTAAGTTAAGCACTGCTTCTGGTTTAAAAGGGTATTCATAAAAGGGGATCTGCTTTATAATCAGTACAACTTCACTGTAAAGATATCGGACTTGCAGGATCTCATTCCAAGAAACCAGAGTCTGAGCAAGATTATAAACATGAAAAGATTTGGTTAGAATCCAAATTCAAGGCTATCACGAACTCCAACCTGAGTGAATTGCATACTTCTGAATTAAACTACTTTTTAGAAAATGCTGCCAATGCTAACTGAAACAATACGTTAAAAGAATCTTCACTCAAGTACAAATGAGACTTTCTGGAATACATTAGCCCCCTCCCTTTCCCCCCACCCCAAATATCTCCCTTGCAGGTGCATGAGTGTGAAGGAGGTTGGGGAATATTCTTCAAAGACTTTGTGATCCAATCTAGTCAGTCAGTGCACTTCTGCAAAAGACAGCACAATTCTTTGGTTGGTGTGAAAGGCTGTCCCTTGCACAGACAGCTGGAAGTAACTTTGACCCCTGATGACAGGATTCAAAGCCTCTTCTGTTTGGCTTTTTGATTTCTGATTGACACATTCACTGCTGGCTGGCGATAAACGCCATTGTGAGGACAATGTTGATCCGCTCCAGCTATTTCTGTGAAGGTCTTTTTTTTTTAATAATAAACAAAACAAAAATGGTATGCTTAAATGTCTGAATAGAGTTTGAGATAGACCAAGAGGGGGCATAGTGGCTTTAAAGAGTCACTTGAAGAGTTAATTGTCTGGGTGTACAATGAGTTTATTCTGACCACAGACAAAGCATCCTCTCTTTCTGGAAACAGCTCCTTAAAAAGGACATGTCAAAAGGACCCATCCGCTGTTGCGTTTTTCTTACAAACGGCATCCTCTGGCATTACTTTGAAAATCCTGACTCTGAAATCCCAATACGAGTACCCTAGCCTCTCTATATCCTCAAGGGTACAAACCACAAACCATTAAAGTCCAACTGCAAGTCTGCCATTTATTTGTATGGCTTTAGATTGCACCTCATTATATTCTTTTTAAATACTAACAGGTTTGGTAAGTATTCCTGAAGCTTTTTCTTCTTCCCAACCCCCCTCTGACATGGGCACCAAAGGAAGTTAGGTCTCAAATTCCATCTGGGATTAGAGAAATTACATATCTAACTACAAGTCAGAAAGATACTGAATGTGATCATCTAAAGATACTGTCCAACATGAAAGGAAATTTGCAAGGCATTATAAATATATGCCAAATCCCCAACTTCAAGCAATCCGTTACACTCTCCTTCTAGTACACTGCACTCTCCTGTCCTCCAGTGGTGCTCTCTTGGTGTCACTGGCGGACTGGTGTGGGACTGGCTTAGCTAACACTCCTCTGAGCACAGAAGGGCTAGATGGAGCTTCCAGGCCTTTCATTCCCAGATCACTAAGAACACCCTCCTCTCCCCAAAAAGTAAGGCTTTTCCAGAAATGGCAGAACGGTACCAGCTTTCCCCCTTTTTGGTGACAGCACTGTAGCTTAGGTAGGGAGAGAAGTTTGACACTGGCAGACTCAACTCATTTTTTTTTTACTTTTTAACATGACGGAATAGACTATTCTTGATAGAATGGATGGGTTTTCTATTCAGTGCAGCAAATGGAATTAGGCAATATTTCTCCCTTCATCTTGTAGTATGGTAATGATGTCTATACTATGTCTACACACATCGCCCCAAGGTATTTATTAGTGCTGGTGATCTCATGCAGATGTACAGCGTGCTCATCTAGGCAGCTACATGTCACAAGTGTCTTAAATCATCACTGGTCTCAATCAATAGCTAATACATTCAAGTTTATACATGTTATTAGGAAGTATAAAAATGTCATCAGATGAAAATGCATCTTGAAACAGAGATACCTAGCTTATGCCTAGTAGTGAACTGGCAACCAAACAAAACCCTTTCTGTAGAATTATTGGTAAAATCCAATACAACAGCCATTTTTGCAACCATTCCTAGATAACCAGACAGGTGTGTACATGTGCACACACAGTGGTAACTTTCTCCCACTCCTTACTGCAATATGTTATCATATTCTTGCCTGCTGAAGCAGAAAGAAGATTTCCCTCCTGTTAAGCACATTTGCCAGTCCAGAGTGGGACTACGACCTGAAAGTTCCAGGGTCAAATCCCAATACAGGGTTCTCCCTCTCTCTTCAAATATAGAGGGAAAAGATTGACAGAGAAAAAGCAGCCATTGTTCTTATGTAAGTAAAACCTATTTGCCTTATTAGAGCAGGACCCATAATTAATATTTCTTTTTCTAAAAAAAAAATCATGTTCTTATATTTAATGCAAGTTTTCAACAGTTTAATGCAGTTAAAGTCACCTTAGAGAACACCCTATGCCTTTAAGCTACTCTTCCCTCAGCCCAACAGTCTCTCTCCTAAGAAAGGTCTCTCTATAAAACCTCTTTACATCTGCAAGGCCTCAGGTTGCAGAGTGGGGGTGGGTAAAGCAGCGAGTTTCTCAGATCAATGGTCGTTTGAAATTCAACCATATGGCTGAAGCCCTACAGCTGCATGTGTTAATTACCACACGTGCCCCCTGCAAAGCAGTCTGTTCAACACAAAAAGAAAAACAGAAGAAAAAAAGGCTGTTCAAGAGGATTAAATAGTCCACTTTTTTTTGCCTAATTCCTCCCAGACATACAATCTGCCTTCCTTCTGACACCTGCATGCTTAGAAGCCATAATACCCCCGCCCCTGTACATCTCCAGCCATGTGCAGTGAACCTAGGCAAAACTATTGCAAAGTGTACTTTCTCTTCTCAGCCCTCTTTTCTCCCCCATCCCCCACCGTTTTCTTCTTTAGAGAACTAATTTCTGGCTGACAACCAGACTGAGTTTTGAGGGTTACAATATGCCTTTTCATTTCCTCGTAGAAGAGAATGGACACCTCGTGAATTATGTCTGTATTGCGTGTGAAGAAAGGAGAAATAAGAACAGGAAGGGTGAAAATAAACAGAGAGAAGAGTGACAGACTGAGGACGGCATACATACAAATCACAGTGTTACGTTCTCCTGACATAGCTTTTCTTTCTAGGTGGAAAGTGAACAGAGCTGCACACAGTTCAACTGGAAGTGACAACCAGGTTCACAGGTATAAATTTGACTTAATTGGATTCCATAACCAAAAAACACTAAAAAGAAACTGTCACAGTGGAACACAGTGAAGAAAGAATCAGAGGACTTCAATGGGATGGATAACACCAGGCATCATCTCTTGCCCTTTTCATAACAATTTCAGGGAAAAGGGTAAAAAAGAAGCAAGCTAACATGAGTCCATATTTTAGATGAAATTAAGTTTAATAAGTTCACTTTCTCAGTTTAGTATAACTGCCAGATATATATACCACATACTTCTCTGGCCAGAACCACACAAGTAGACTGTCACACAAGTACTTTTACTGCCTTTTATATACACACATACCCCAATATTATGGTGTTTCCTTTTAGTTAGCACTGCCTGGTCCAAAGATGAAGAACATAAGAGTTTCTTCCACTAGCTGGCTAATTAATGAACGCCTGTTGTGAATACTTAAAGGCTTATATATTGGTAAATAAATGTTTTACAATCTAAATCCTGAATCCTGGCAGGCTTTTAGCTTTTCCTTTATTGTGCCTCTCCCTCTGCAGCCACCCCAGAGAGAAAAGGATGCAACCTCTGATTCCTCTCTGCTAGACCTCTTCTAAAGAAACACAGAGGAAAGAACTCATTCTCAATGGCCATCAGAGTGTCTTTAAGAGACTTCACACCACCCACTTTCATATTTTTCTTGAATGAATGTAACCATTCCTAACCTACATTCATCAAGTTAAACAAATTAATAAATAGCTTGACACAAAAATCTAAGAGTGACATACAAATGCCGAGCCTTTTCAGACATACAATGCGTAGTCCCATAATTTTCACACGAGGGCTTTTGGGGGGAGGGGGTCAGATGCAAGACCTGCATATTCTTGTGTTCCAAAGCCCCAGTTGTGCATATATCAGGATCAATGCAGGAGGTGGTTATTCTTGCCCCTGGCTTTTTCCTCTGAAAATACATATTCAGAATGATTCAGGCCTTTACCAAAGAAATGTGCACAACCATAACTCACATATATGAGTGACTGGCCTGAGTTCCCCTGTGGCATGAGTTCTCTTACACTCAGTGTATTGTTGCATGCCTCCCCAATCTCCAAGCGGTGAGATTTCCTGGGGTCCCTGCGTTCGCCCAGGGTTTGGTTTCCTTGGGAAGAAGGTCAGTGGAGACTGTGGTGTCTTTATGAAACATGATTTATTAACACACATTCCAACCTGAGCTTAGGATGGAGGGATTCAAGGCATCAGCAGTCCAATATTCAGCTTTTCCATCAGTGTTACAGGAGACATCCTAAAGCCATGGTGCAGAGAGCCAGTCTCTCTGCTTGCCGCTAGTTCCCAGCCATTCTCAGACCCAACTCTAAACACAAACCCCTCCTAGGCCCCAGGAGGCGGGGAGGCTCTCCTGAAGATTTTCAATGACAAAAGGATCTTCCTGGCCCACTCATCAATTGTTGGGCACCTAATAGATCCACTAGCAAACCTGGCCACTCTATTAGCTTAACAAAAGAAGCTCATCTGACCAGCAGAGCGACCTTCTCACCCCAAGGCACAGGATTCCAAATCGGAGGCTGGAAGGGGACTCATAGAAATTATCCATTTCATCCCCCAAACTCACAACAGTATGAACTCTTGAGTTTTCCAACTGCTTAACTGCTTTAACTTTGAAATTGCTGGCCCGTTCATTTAGCCCAAGGGGAAAATAGGTGATCTTACATTGCCATCAAAATCCCTGCTGGGAAAGGAATGATCACATCACATTTCAGTTCAATAAACAATTCCTTTTGTGAAAAGACTCTCCATGTGTAGTCAAAAGGATTATCTATTGACTCTGGAACTTTTGGAATTTGCTAACCATCACAACGGTGGATTGCTAGATTCCCACTGAGTTAACAGTGGGTGATTTAGTGCCTGAGGCATGCACCTGTTTGCCTTTCATGCTTACAAAAATATGTTGTGCTAACTCCCAACCTAGATATTCAGAAAAATCACATTTAAAGGTATGTGAGCTAACCATGTAATATTCTGTACAATGATGCTGTTAACACAAACAGGAAGGAACATGCTCTGCTGACTCTCCAAGAAGGAGGGTGCGGATACTGGCTGCATTTTAAATATACTGGATTCAATATTTTTTGACAGAAAAGGTAAAACCCAAAAATTATTGTAAAAAATACAGAATTAAGCATTTGACAAGACTGGAGGTGGCCTCAGGCAAAGCTCAGACAGACAGTTATCCTGTGTTGTCTATGATCAAGCAAGAAATATGGGCAGAACAAAGCAGAGTCAAAAGGTAAAATGAAGTGAAGCAGCACATTAAGAAGATCCCAGGTACCAGAATATGGTCTGAAGGTACACCTGATTGAAGCGAAACAGGTTTGGGTCTGATTAGTGTGTGGATGGGTGACTACCTAGGATCCACATGCACCCAATTAAAAAAGAAAATTGGGATATAAATGTAAGAAAATTAAGATGGGGGAAATCTAGATAAAGCAGAGAACAAATCACAGTGAACTATCAAATTGGGATATGGAAGCTGAATTGTTTTATAGGCAAAAAATGGAAGAACACTAATACGAATGGAGCAACTGTAGTAATGGGGAATTCTTATATTCAAACAATAAACAAATATATATTCTTTGGTAATTATAAGGTTATAATATTTCTAATAGTGTAGCAGGCCAGCTGTCTCTTTTGCCTACTAAGCTGGAATGCATGAAATGGTTGGCACAGCTTCAGCTCTCTAAGGTAAGATAAAAGGAACAAAAGACTAGTACTGAACATCTCGGTATCTCCAAGACGTAGGACGGATTGCAGTAGCTGAAATGGATTAGCTCATTAGCTGGAGTACTAAGCTCATAGGAAAATGTACTGGTATGTGAAGTGCTGAACGTTACCAAATTGGCTAAGAAAATAACGTAGGCAGTGTACCCTCTATGTAATGCTTATGTAATGTCTATGTAATGCTGATGTGTAACGTCCCAATTGGTATATGCTAAAGTCTTTGTCCTGGAATGTATAAAAACCCAGGCAAGCAGTGCCAGCTCTCCACTCACTCAGAGGGAGACTGACCGTGCATACACTCGTCACCAATAAAGGCCTAACTTTGCTGTAAGCTTGTGTCTTCAGTTTCCTCAAGGACCCCCGGTCCAGCAAACCTCAAAATTCCCTGTCAGTTCCATTCAAAGCAAGCTCACAGAGCTCAAGGCAGGATGTGATGTTCCTGTGTCTCTGGGATTACCATCTCCTGATTCCTGATCAGGAAATCCCCAGGAAGTCTGCCTCAGCTTGGGTCAGATATGCCCTCTGAACCACAAGCCTTAGCCCCACCACCTTTTCACCAAAAGGTGACCACTGGTGTAATCTCTTTGTAAAACTGGTATAGGTGTAGGTACAAAATAGGACCTTAGCATTTAGCACTCTTGACCAAGCTGGCACATGGGATTTTGAATCCAACAAATAAACTTGATTATATACAAGATGTTAAATGTGATAGTAAATGAATTAAGTTATGGTTCCTATCCTACTTACCTATCCTACCCCACTAATCCCAATCAAATTCTACCCCAAACCCACAGCCCTTCTAATTAGATGTTCTCTTCTTGACCCCTAATCCTATCTAACTCTATCAAACCGCAATGGCTTTTCTCTTCAAAACTCCCCTCAGAATTCTCACTCACACATCCCCTCCCACCTGTCAATCATACCTCAACTGCACCTACTAACATTCTATTAACACTTTCTTACCTGAACACAATTTCAAAACAGTTTTAATCATATAAATAATTCTGATTTCATAACAAACGACAATCATCTGAAGACAAAGCCTACATTCAAGCCAAGGGTAGACATTTAGACAATTTCTAAACCAAGGAAGCACTGTGGAAGTTTTAACACATTTATGATTTGATTGACAGGTGTCAGGAAACCTAAGGATGAAAGTTAACAATTTGAAGAAGGTATGATTAAGGGGAGGGAGGTATTATCTCCCTCCCTCAAGCATCACCAAACTGCATGAAACATAGAAAATTGTACTCTTTTTTTGGATCATCTAGGAACATGAAAGCCTTGTTCTGCATGTATCTCTTTGAAGTTAAGATAGAACTATGCACTCTCTTTAATAATTAGGCAGGGAAAAACTAGTTTGAAGACTACTGGAAATGAAAAAAAACCCTGACAATTTATTTTCAGGACTGATAGTAAGACAAACAAATTGGAAAGTTCAATGAAAGGGCAGTGCCAAAAGGATGGAGACAGACATAAAAATATTGTTAAGCTTCAGTAAATTCACCATTTAGCACATGGCAGAAAAGAGCTGATCTGATCTGCTTTTTGACAAGGCAAACTGCAAAATGGATTCAGCTTAGAATGGGCAGATTTCTGGTCCGGGCCTCAATGCAATCAACAACACAAAACAGCTACAGAAGAAGGCAAGTGTTTTATCAGTTCAATCAACAGAAGGCACAGTAGAAAACTGAGGTTAATTTTTCTCTAGTGAACAACAGAATTCTTGTTGAAGGATGCACAAGAGAATTAACAAATCACACGGAGAGGAGTATCAAGCCCAGGACTGCCTTTTCCTCCTTAAGCACATCATCACCTTCCACAAAAACCTCCCCCTGAAACAAGAGAAGATTAGAATCTTTTGGTTTCACATATATATAGTGGCAAATTAATTGTAGCCTATTTAGAGAGAGGCCCAAATTTCCACTACTAACAGAAATACATGCTAACACATCTTTTATGAGATAATTATAAAGGAAATGCCACCAGACTCCAGTCTTACGTGGAATGGAAGCAGCTGCCCAGCCCTTTTGTGGAACAGCTGTGAGGGAAGCTGAGGATGTGGAACATTATATCCCTCAGTTCTTCTTAACTTCCCTGCCCTGCTTCACAAAATGCTAGCCCTGCAAATGCTGACTTCCGTGACAGCACTACAGGAGGAGTCATTTCCAACAGCCCTCGCTTGATTCATCTGATAGTCTTGCAGATACACACACCCCCATTTGAACTAGTGGAGCAAGCACTAGAAGATGTGTCTTAAAGCTTGGGCTGCAGGGGCTGACATCATTGAAGTAATGGCCCCAATCTTGACATTAGATCACTTTTAAAAAAAATTTTAAAATTGCCTTGCTAAAGTTCTTCTATCTTGTCAAGATTTTTTTCCCCCAATAGTGACCGACCAAATGGTCCCTGGATATGGAAGCTCCCATTTGGCCATTATGCATAATCACCCTCATGGCTGACCCATACATAATGCCTGCTGACTTCCATCATAACTCATCTTAAGGAATTACAACTGCAGCTGTGTTCCAACTGCCTGTATTTTTCACTTTGCTAAAATTCTGGAAAGGTGGAATCATCAGTTAGAAGCACTGCAAATCATATGCATGTGTTTAAATGCATCCATTACAAGCCATAACAATATATATAAAAATATCTTTAAGATGAAAAAGGAATTTTTTAAAAATCCAAAATAAAACAACCTCAACACCATATTGATAATTCCCAAAGACAAGTATTTAATATCAGTATTCCAGCTAAACCAGGAACATTACAGCCTTCCCTAACCTGGTGCCCTCCGGGTACTTTGGACTACAACTCCCACCAGCCTCACCTAATAGGGCTATGCTGGTTGGGGCTGATGAGAGTTGTAGTATATGACATCTGGAAGGCACTAGAAATTGAGGAAAGCTGAATATCTCTACTAAGCAACTTGAGATTTTTAGGTTTACTGTCCTTATTTTAGCAACTCATACTACAAAAGCTGATATTTATGTGTTATCTCTTTTGTCTCCTAAAAGATAGACTTACAAAGAATTGTATATAAAATTTCCTATAGAATTGAATGCAACAATCTAGCTTTTATATCTTAAGTGAAGAGGCAGAAACAGTAAAGTAGCACTTTATTTTCTATAAAACCACGCAACACAAATAGCAAAAACTGCATGCAAAACTATTTTTTCAGTCTCTCTCCTTCATTAAGCACTTCATTAAGTACCTTATACCAAGGTGAGAAGCTGGTGGACTGAACTAGGAATCTCTCTTGTAAAAATATTCAGAACTGTTCTGCCAGTTGGTGCAGAATTGCTCATGGAAAATGCAAGAAAGCTTGAAGTTGCATAGTTCAACAGTACTTTGATTTGACCTGATTATTCCCCTGTTGAAGTCAAGAAAAATAGTCAAAATACTTACAAGGCAATGATGTCACTGATCTCAAAAAGAAATTACATTATGCCAACATGCAGTACTTCAGAAAATCCCACACTTGAAACAGTTGGCCCATAACTAAAAATGCATGTTCATCACTGCTATAGATCTGTGCTCACAATACACACGCCTTCTATTCTTTCACTCTTGGAACGTACTGAGAGTCTTCAAGATTGACATAATTTATGAGGTCTATCCTGCAGCTTCTGGTTTAAATATTCTTATCAGATGAAAGCAGCACTTATGACTCAGAACCTGATACCATGGCATCATTTGGATTATAATAATGTTTTTGAGGTTATGAAAAGTTCCAAGATGGCTCAAAGAAAATGACGGGAAAACCCTGAATTGGGGGGGGGGGGAATCCACTTCATTAGAGCACAGAACTCTACTCACCTTTTCTCCCAGAATTACCCTGTCCTAATGGCCTGTCAGTTACTGAACCTTAAAAAAGAAGGAAACAAGCAAATATATTATTTAAGGGATTGAGTAGGCAAAATATTCATAGATACACTGTCTCAACAAATTTGGCCAAATCTATAGGCACAAATTTGGCACATTTGTCTCAGATGCCATGCCTGAAAGAGCACCCAGACAAGTACCCACACACACACACACACACACACACCCAATCCCCAAAAAACTTGCTACTTCACCTGCCACTTTTGTACCGGACCAGTCATTTTATAGAATCCAATTTGAGATATACAAGCTTACTAACTGCAAGAAGAAGCTACAGAGAGTGGGAGGTACCTAAAAGACCAGCATTGCGATCTGATGGAGTGACAGACTGTACAGCAAGAATGGAATGTGGTACGTTTTGATACTGCATGGCCAGATACAACAACTCAGCACAGATGTTGGGGAGGTGCCCAAGACTGGAGCACGAGATGACAGCTGGCCTTCTGTCAAGGTTGCTGCATTTTACCTGCATTTTACTTTCAAATATTTTTTGCCAGCAACTAGATTTTGGTCTATCAGTACCCCTCTATGGAATCCTATGGTACTAACCACTTAGGATAGAGAGAACGAGAATTATTTTTTGTAGTGAAAAGCGAGGCAGGATCCCTGCTAGATTGTTCAGTTTCTGTCATAGGAAGAAATTAATACATTGCAAGTGCAGGGGCAAAAACAAATTTCCAGAAGACACCTAGATGTAATGAGGAGGTTTAGTGTGGCATGCCCCATTCCCCGTTTCATAATTCTTGTCTCATACCTCTGATCTATGGGGTGCTTATGGGTTTTGCAAACTTCTTGCATAGTACAAGGACTCTAAGAAAGCTCTGTTTAGAACAGTGAGCTCAAATTTGCAGGCTGCCTGACGTTTTTCACTCTGCCTAGGACAACAGAGGCTGGGAAAGACTGTTTAATTAGCCAAAAAATGAACTCATTACAGGGGTGGGGTAAGTCTTCATAGCTGTATTCTCAGCAAGCCAGAACAGCTCTAAGGCCATTGTAAGATAAATAAACATCAAAAGTGTGAGATCTAAAGACACTTGCCCCTGGGAAAGATAAAAATCTCACAGGTATAGGTGCCACCTGTGCCCCCTCCCAGAGGGTCTTTTGGGTATAAATAAAGGACCCTTGATCTGGGCAGATAAGCTAGAAGACTCGGCACCAACCTGCAGGGAAAGAATGGCACGGTGTAATTCTAACCAGGGCCGTAAGGGATCACTTTGTCTGCTGTCTGGGGGCTTCCAGCAGGGGGAAATAGAGAACTTAAGAGATTTGTGCTCATTAGTTGCTGTGTTTTAGTGCCTGTCTGCAGCAACCAATAGCTTTTGCTTCAATAAAACACTAAATATTCCTTCTTCACAAGTGTGTTTCATGGTCATTCAGATTCTGAACTTTCTTGCCACAGGGAAAGGGAAAAAACCTTTGGCAAAACAGCAAGTGTTTTCTGAAGTCTTGTATGGCCTAAACCCATTTTATTTTATCCGTAAGCATTTCTGTGCTCCTAACCAACTTTTTTACAAGTACCTAGTCAAATGTATTTTTTAAAATAATATTTCAAATTCTCTATATGGAAAGCGTCCCACTAGGGCAGCATCAAAAGACTATTTTTGCTATTAATAATATATTCAGTGAAAGTTATTGAATGATATGCCACTGAATGGATAGAGCCATAGGCATCTGTAATATAACTATGGTTGTATGTGGCTACATTAGAACACATGCTGGAAACAATGAACATCGGTTATCATGATCAAAAAGTCTTGTAAATGTGGAGCAAATTCAAAATGCATTACTCTTTTCTATTCATTTTCTCTGATGGCCAGGACCATTTGCAACATATAATAAAGCTGAGCAGCAAATTAATAACAGCTCTCAAGCACCACTCAAAACTGATCTAGTCACAAGATGCAGCAATCATTGCCAACTATTATTACACTTGGGATTCTCCAAATACAGTGCTAATTTTGAGTTGTACGAATAGGTCTGAGTACTTTGAATTAAAAGTCAAAAAGCTTGTCCCCTCATCTTCCTACTTCAGCACCAGAAGAAGCAAACAATTTTTCTCAGCCCTCAGTACCTGAACATACAGGAGTTTTGTTCTGTACAGAAGAACCACTGATGGGTTTGCCATCTGGAGTGACACACCAGCAATATCCAGTATAGGTATGGCACTGCACCTGTGTGGGAAAAAAGAAGCTTACTAGTTACTAGTTTCCCAGTGTTCATCCAACAACTGAATGCGAGCATGAAAGCTTTTGTGCCAGTGCAGAAATTATACAGCAAAAAGAATAAATATTTTCAGGAGGGAAGAGAAAAATGTCTCTTTTGAGCATTTTAATATAATGGCTTGTTAAGTCCCCCAGTCTAACCAATATTATAAGCCACGACAGTGGCTGTATACTATAGCCAGCATTGATTTTTTGCATTCTGCAATGTTAATTGAAAATACTCCCATGCCATTCTGATGCTTCCCATAACCTCATTTAAAAACAAAACCTTACAAAACTTATAGTCCTGAACACAGAAACGCTTGCTTAACAACCCTCTAAATTTTCATGGTGATACACAAAGCAGTCAAAGAAAATCGAGAGTTCAAAGTGTAAAAAGAGAGAGAAAAAATCCAGACCCCTTTTGGAGTTTTTCTGTCAGAGTTCTCATAATTTGTTGAAATTAATTAAAAATCAGCCGTGTTCACAGAATACCTGTAATGCTATTACTGACCTTGCCCCACACTCTGACCTTCATCTTCTGCAGTTTAAAAGTTTAAAAAACACCTAGCTGATTTTTAATTAATTTAAGAAATTTAGCATTACAGTCAATGATAAGCCTGGGCATGCTCAGTAAGAACCAATTGTCAGTGTTATAAAAGCCAGCTAATCAGGGGGCCACACCCACACCAGACAAGAACACCAACAAACATACAAAAATGTAATTCTCCATCTTTGGAGATGGCAGGTGTTGCCACCACTCACCATATGCTCAGAGGCACACATTACACCAAATTCTTCCAAGCTACATAGGAAGTGCATTGGACTGTGAAAGACCAATCCAAATTGTGTTTGCATTTTTACAAATTTGTAGGGCAGTACAGTATTTCAGAGAGGAGACCAGGTCTCCTGCTCCCCTGGTGCATTCACTATAGCTGCCCAATTTCCCTCCTTTTTAAAATTTGATAGAAATATCTGTTGGCTATAGATAGGCAAAAAAACCCTTGCGGTTTAAGAACGTATTAGTGAATACTAAGTAGAACAACTGGTCCATTTAGCCCAGGGCTTGTCAACAAGCTACCTGCAGGTACATATACACCCCACAGAGGCTTCCCTGGCACCCACATAGTTCCCTCTCCCTGCTAAAATTAGACTTACTTACTTAATAAATTTATATCCCACCCTTCCTCCCAGGAGGAGGCCAGGGCAGCAAACCGCTCAGGGAGCTCTGGCTGTGGGGCGGTATATAAATACAATAAATAAATAATAAATAAACAAAAACACTAAAAACACTCTAAAACATGTTAAAACATCTTTTAGAAAATTCAAATAAAGCATCTTTAGAAACAAGTTTTCTTTTTTAAAAGCTTTAAAAACATCTTAAAAAGTAACTCCAACACCGAAGCAGACTGGGATAAGGTCTCTACTTCAAAGGCTTGTTGAAAGAGGTGTCTTCAGTAGGCACTGAAAAGATAACAGAGATGATGCCTGTATAATATTGTTGCAATATTTAAGGGGAGGGAATTCCAAAGGGTAAGGGCCACAACACTAAAGGTCCGCTTTCTCTGTTGTGCAGAACGGATCTCCTCATCAGATGGTATCTGCAGGAGGCCCTCACCTGCAGAGCGCAGTGATCGACTGGTGTATAAAGGGGTAAGATGATCTTTCAGGTATCCTGGTCCCAGGCTGCATAGGGCTTTGTATGCCAAAACTACAATCTTGAACTTGGCCCGGTAACTTATGAGCAGCCAATGCAATTCTTTCATCAGCGGGGTTGCATATTGGTGATACCCTGCCCGCCTTTTGCACCAGCTGCAGCTTCCATATCAATCTCAAGGGCAGCCCCACATACAGCACATTACAGTAAACCAGCCTGGAGGTTACCAGTACATGGACAACAGTGGTCAGGCTATCCTGGTCCAGGAACAAACATAGCTGTCTAACCAGCTGAAGCTGGTAAAAGGCACTCCTAGCCACTGAGGTCACCTGGGCCTCTAGCAACAAAGATGGATTCAGGAGCACCCCCAGACTATGAACCTGCTATTTCAGAAGGAGTACGACCTCATCCAAAGCAGGCAGTTGACCAATTATCCGAACTCGGGAAACAGCAACCCACAGCGCCTCCGCCTTGCTAGGAAACTCAGTTTATTGACCCTCATCCAGCCCACCACCAGGCCTCCCCTGATTCAGATGTTACAGAGAAATAGAGCTGGGTATCACCAGTATACTGCTGACACCTTGCCCCCAAATCTCCTGATGACCACTCCCAAACACTTCATATAGATGTTAAACAGCAATGGGGACAAGATGTTACCTTGAGGCACCCCACAGCAAAACTGCCAGGAGCCAAAAACCAATCAGCCAATACTATTCTCTGAAAATAACCCTGAAGATAAGATCAGAACCACTGTAAAACAGTGCCTAATAGGTCCATCTCACCAAGTCAGCTCAGATGAATACCATGGTCAATGGTATCAAAAGCCGCTGAGAGATCAAGTAAGAATAACAGGGTCGCACTCCCCCTGTCCTCCTCCTGATGAAGGTCATCTATCAGGGTAAAGGCTGATTCAGTCCCATAACCAGGCCTGAACCCAAATTAGATAATCTGTTTCATCCAAGAATACCTGCAACTGCTGTGCCACAACCCTCTCAATAATCTTTCCTAAACAGTGGCTATTTGTGACTGGGTGGTAGTTGTAACAAACTAATAGTCCAGGATGGGTGCTTCAGGATTTTTAGGAGATCACCGCCTCTTTCAGGGTGACTGGACCACTCCCTTCTACAAATACACACTGACCATACTCTGGATCCTCTTGGGTCATACTCCCTTGACAAGCTTTAATAAGCCAAGATTTGAAAGAGGCATTCTATTGCAGCCAATAGAATAGGTTACAGTGTGTGCTTGTCTGCAGTATGGGCAGTTTCTCCGGTTTGCAAATGTGCCTATAGACCCCAAAAGGCTGGTGACCTCTCACCTAGGCCAATATGATCCACTGTGACAGCAGCTCATCATATTTTCAGACATTAAAGTGTTTCATATCACCTGCTCCCAGTGGAGGCTGGCCTACTGGGGTAAAGCCATCTCAATAAGAATGTCAAGCAATTTTTTAAAAATCCCCCAAAATCTCAAAGCCACTCACTTTTTCTTTTTCCATACACATTTTATACTTTTATTTGAATTCAGAGAAGCTCTGCAAACATTTCTGTCAGTCTTCTACTCTCTGGCCAATGAGCTCTATGCACCACTTAGCCACTTCTAATCCAAAAGTGTAGCTCTGTCCAGGGCCGGCTCTAAAGGGTGGGGCCCTGGCTGAGGGTCCCACGGCCCACAGGGCCCCCTAAAGGGCCCTTCATTATGGTGGGGGAGTAGCACTCTGCATGTGCCAGGGCAGACTGGTGCCCAAGGGCCCCAGCATGTCTGGGGCTGGCCATGGCCATGGCAAAGATGTCTCTCCTAGGAAGGTTCCTGCTCCATCTGTTGTTATGAGGCCTATCTAACACAGGCAATATAGCAAATTAGGGAGGAGTCTCGGCTGCTTCAAGAACATCCCCATTTGGTAGCCTGTATCAGAATCATACATATGTTCTGAGCATGCTCAGAGCTGTAAACACTGGGCATAGCATGAGTCTCAGTCTTGTCTTTTTATAATAAACATGGAACTTAATGTTATTGGCATTTATTTTGGAGAATGAATGGAGAAACAACTGTGAGGAGAAATGTCAGCCTGCTTCCAATATTACACAAGAAATAAATTCTCCACTCTCCTAATGTCCCACCCACTTTCTATTCTCTAAGCCCATGAAATTGCTATCAGAAAGATGGTAGGAGGTGGTGGATCATTGCTACAATCCAGCTTTTGCTCCCTTACGATCTGAATCCCACTTACATGGAAGTAAGCCCCACTAAATTCAATAGGACTTAGTTCTAAGTAGACATGGTTAGGATTTCACTGTAAGGTGGTGGTTTGCTGAATTAAAGACTCCTCTGTATGCTTGTTTGTTTACAAAGGCTTTTGGCTCCAATAAGTACATATCCTGAAGCCCCACCTGGACATCTCTTTCTGCAACTTTGTTTGCTCACAGGGGCTTTTAGAAAGTTGGAAGGGGGAAGTCATAAATATCTGTTCTCTGATGTCCCATCACCTCCCTCTTCTATAAGTTGCTTGCCCATTATGATTTGGGTGGGGAGATTGTGGCTGCCTTTCTTCCCTGCCCAGGAGAGCCATTGGAAATTTTGGAGGAGATGGTGAATAATTGTTCCAGTCAAGTTTTTGTTCCCTTTGCCAAAACTGCAATCCTAATTCCATTTTCCTGGGAGTAACTCCTACATGGTTAGCGTTACACAATAAGCTGGTGACTTCACCAACTAAAAACTGTGGTGTTCTTTTCAGTTCTCTGTCTACATCAATAAAGTTTGCAGTACAGTCCTATATATAAAAAATTATAGACTGAAAGTTGGTAACTGGCCCATGGCAGGAAGTGAGCCAAAACAATGAATTACGTTTAAAAAGTTAAACTGCACATACTCAGAATATATTTTGTAGCCCATGAATTCTACTATAATGAATTTGTTAGTCTTGAAGCTAGCTTAAGACTTGTTTTGTGGTACCTTATTTCATGTGTTCCTTTCTAGTAGAAGCGAGTCCTATTTTGGAAACTGCACCAAAGCTTGTTTTTTAGGTTAGGTTTTTTCATGATTTGAAACCTGCACCCCCACTAAGGATGGAAAGAACAATTTCATTTCTCTCCATTTCTCATTTTTCCAGTCTTAAATTCAGTTCTCCACATTTCTGCAGCAATTTTTTTTTTCAAAAAATCCTCATGAAAATTCTCCAGCATTTTCGTGAGAATTTCTCCTAATAAGCACATTTTTGTAGGGAGTTTTGACTAATGTACACATTTTTGCAAGCCATTTCTTGACATAATGCATTTTTGCATTTTAATTCAATTAGTATATTCATATTTATGCACACTTTCCATTAACATATGCATTTTGGTAGACAAGGTTTGGTTAGCAAACTGCATCACAAAATTCAAATCAGTATGAATGGCTGCGTTTCAGTTCTTATATTGTTTTGGAAAGTGCAAATTTGATAGATTCAGCTTAAAATGCAAACCATCAAAATTCTTGCCCATCCCTAACCCCCACTCCTATTCAAAATCAGACGCAAGCAGGCTGGAAATAGATTTTAATTTTATTCCTTATTTCTCAGTATTACATTAATATCCACTCCACTTTTCTTCCAAGAAACTCAAGGTAGTATTCATAGGTCTCCTTTTCTCTATGTTATCCTCACAATAACCCTATGCAGTAGGTTAGGCTGAGGACAGTGACTTGCCCTAGGTATGAAACTCACTGTGTGACCTGAGCGGTGATTTTAACCCTAGGTCTCCCAGGCCCTAGTCTACTTAATTTCCCTGCATTTTATTACACATTTTGGAAAGATGTAGAAATTGATCAGTTGGTGGAGGGGGGGCATGTTTTCCCATCGTTCTGGAAATGTGGTCCTTGTTAACATTCTCGTGTAGCACCTTTCAGACTAACCAATTCAGGTTGCAATTCTGTACATACTTACAAGGAAGCAATCCCCATGGAATTCAGTGGGGGCTTACCTCTGAGTAATGTAGTTTATTGTGCCATGAATTCACACTAGAAATCGTGACAGCAGAGGCCCATTCTCAACCAAGACGAGACAGTTAAGTGCTAAATGTTAATAAAACTTCAGTGTTTAAGTTCCACTGTTCCTTTGCAACGGAGAAGGAAAGGGAGAGAACCAGAACAGGTGAAGGCTACACAACTTTTTTCATAGCAGAGAAGCAACTATGACAGCAGGGGCCCCTTCGGAAACAAATAAAGACATTTTCCAGCTAAGTTACATGCTGACTATTTGTAAGAGAGCAATGCTTAAATGTCTACAGTATTCTTTGCAAGGGAGGATGGGGAGAAAACCAGAATAATTTGGCCACACCCCCCGGACCTCTCAGCAGCCGCCACTGCCTGCCACCTAATTGTTTTCAACTGGAGATGCTGGCAACTGATCCTGGGACCTTCTGCATGCATAGCATGTATTCTGCCACTGAACCGTAGTCCCTCCCAAACCATACACAAATTAGGAGAAGATATACCTGAGGTAAATTCTTAATAAACCAATTTCACCTTTAAACCGTAATCAAAATTCTCGCAACAATTGCCAATACAAGCTGCAACGATGTCAGAAGATCAATTATTTGGATAAGATTGATGAGACTGTACTTCAAGCACTCACTGTGAATATTTTAAGCCTGCTGAGAAATTGTGTTTCTCTGTTCATTTGTAGCAATCATTTGTTACAGAAATATTGGGCCCTATAAAACCAATTCCAACTAAATTCCAACTACGGCTACTGGCTTTCCCCCCCATGTGCCCCCCACATCTTTACCAGAGGTACAGGAGAACCCCCAGAAGAGTTATGTGTGGAGAGGAGGGGGGAGATCATTCCATTGGGCAATCAGAAATGTTTGCACTGACAGAACAATCTCCTTAATAAGACGTTGACTACAACCTATGATTTCCAATATGTAGATTAAGAAGTAAATAGTAAGCCTGTTGCTAATCACTGAAATTAAGGCTGGACAGAACATCCATTAAGCCCCTGGAAAAAAATCAATGATTTTTAGGGTGGTAGGCAAAAAACCCTTTGGGTGGGCTTACCTTTGATGATAACAGCCAAGTAATGCTACCACTTCATGGTTTGGGAGTGGCCACAGGTCAAACTAGAAAGAGGTTAACACCTGATGTACTGTTATTGTCATGGGACATTTTGCTCCACGAGCTAGAGGGAGCCCCAGCTGACAAAGCGTCAAGGCGAGTTAAGCAGCAGAGCGAGTTCGGCAGCAGGGCGAGGAGGCCAGGGCCTCCCACTCTCCCCGTCTGTTCCCTGACCTCAACTAAACCGCAGTCTCCAACCCATTGACGTAATAAACCTTAAACAAAACTATGCAGGTAAGAAGCCAGCAGGGGTGTGGGGGCTTTCCAGTGTTTTGCACCGCCTGCAGCATGTACGACTATCTGCCTGTTGGACAGAAGTCGTGGGTGTGCTCTCGGTGCAATGAGCTCCTGGCTCTCCGGGAACGACTTCATTTCCTTGAGGCCAAGGTGGCGGACCTGGAAAAGCTGAGAGAGGCAGAGAGGTGTGTGGAGGAGGCCTTCAGGGACGTTATAGCTGTGTCCCACTCCAACTATGATAGCTCTCCTGCTATCATGGACAACGATGGTCTCAGGGAAGGAGAGCATCCAGCTGAGGAAGAGGGAAACGATCCCTTAGAAGGGACCCATTCCTTGGGGGATGAGCAGCTATCCTCTCGTGCCGAGGATATATCTCCAGGGGGTGGAGGGATCCTTGTAGTGGGTGATTCGATCATTAGGAACATAGACAGTGGGGTGTGTGATGGGCGTGTAGACCGCAAGGTGTTTTGCCTGCCTGGTGCGAAGGTTGCGGATATCGCCCATCGTTTAGATAGTTTGGTAGACAGTGCTGGGAAGGAGTCAGTGGTCGTGGTGCACGTTGGCACCAACGACATGGGGAAATGCAGCCGTGAGGTCCTGGAAGCAAAATTTAGATTGCTAGGTAGGATGCTGAAAACCAGGACCTCCAAAGTGGCTTTCTCTGAAATGCTACCGGTTCCACGCGCAGGACCAGCCAGACAGGCCCAGCTTCGCAGTCTCAATGCGTGGATGACACGATGGTGTCGGGTGGAAGGGTTTGGATTTGTTAGGCACTGGGGAACATTTTGGGACAAGCCGGGCCTGTACAAAAGGGACGGGCTCCACTTGAACCAGAATGGAACCAGACTGCTGGCACTTAAAATTAAAAAGGTGGCAGAGCAGCTTTTAAACTGACTGAGGGGGGAAACCCGACAGGAGCTGAGAAAGGTCCGGTTCGGAATAAACCTCCCCCCTGGGATAAAAACCAAAGAAATGATGAAATTTTAAAAGGGGTAGGCCTAGAAGTAGGCATTGTGAGAGCAGGGGCACAGGATATAAATTGTACCATTGGTCTCACCTGAAAGGTGATTTTCATAGGAGGGGGCCATCACCGTGGGAAATAGTTCCACCTATCGTGCGAAGGCAAGAATGTTTTTGAAGTCAAGACTAGGGAGGTCATGCCCCTCCCACTCTCCAGTTCATTCGTAGCGAGTCTAAAAAGAGATATCTAAAAATACAAGAACAAGGCCAACAGGCCCGCCAGGAAAATAACATAATAGTCACATGCATAACAACATTACTCTAACATAACTACATAACATAACAAACTAAAAGTCTTGACTTCACTCTTACATTTAAATATAATAGCGTAACAATAACATGTAACCCATTGATAAAATGTCTAGTCATCCTCCAACTGGGAGGGTCGTGATGGCCCCCTCCTATGAAAATCACCTTTCAGGTGAGACCAATGGTACATTTTCCATAAGAGGTGGGCCATCACCGTGGGATGTACCAAAGCAACCCATATAGGGAGGGCCACCCACATGTTAATCCTCATTAAGAACCTGTTGCAACACTCGTCTGCCAAAAGATGCATCAGCAGAGGCATAACGATCAATTTTATAATGCCTTATGAACGAGTGTGGGGTAGACCAGACTGCAGCCCTACAAATATCGGCAACAGGAGCATTAGTGGCAAAAGCAGCCGAGGTGGCAGCTGACCTGTTAGAATGAGCCGTTATACTAGCTGGAACTGACAGCTTCAGGGACTCATATGCTAAAGTAATGCATGCCCTTAACCAATGGGATAAGGTAGGATTGGATACTTTATGCCCCATAGACCTTGGATGAAAGGATACAAACAGAGACTCCGTTCGTCGAATCTTTTGGGTCCTAGACAGGTAGGTCTTGAGAGCCCTCCGGACATCTAACGAATGCCAAGCCTTCTCGAGAGGATGGGTAGGATTCGGGCAAAAGGAAGGCAAAACAATGTCCTGGTTGCAATGAAAAACTGAATCGACCTTGGGACGAAAGGAAGGGTCAGTCTTCAGCACAACAGAGTCCTTATGGAAGACGCAGAGGTGTCTAGCAGAAGACAATGCGCCCAACTCCGAAACGCGTCTGTCAGATGTGATTGCGATCAGAAACAGGACCTTGAAGGACAGTATACGTAGGGGCACAGTCCTGATGGGTTCAAACGGAGGGCGTTGCAAAGCCTGCAGAACTTTCGGCAAACTCCATGAGGGGAACCGATGGACAACAGCCGGAGAGCGTAGGGCGACTCCCCTCAAAAAAGTTTGATGAACGGATGTGAGGAGATATGATCTCCAGGAGAGGACACTGAGAGAATGGATGACAGAGTAGACGCATGTCGACGTAGAGTGTTGGGTCGAAGTCCCATCATAAAGCCACTATGGAGAAATTGGAGCACCTGGTGCACATTGGCCTGGGATGGATCGTGGTGGTGGGACTGACACCACTTGGAGAAAGCCACCCAGGTATGTTGATAAATGAGAGTGGTAGATGGTCTTCTCGAGGCCAAAATAATATCAATCACAGCGTCAGACAGTCCAGCTGACCTCAAGTGTCTCCGTTCAAACGCCACGCTGTTAGATTGAGCCAAGTAGGGTCCTGGTGCAGTACTGGACCCTGGGATAGGAGGTCTGGCGTTACTGGAAGTGTCCAAGGATCCATCATTGACATTGCCAGAAGATCTGAGAACCACGGACGGCGTGGCCAAAATGGTGCTATCAGAACCAGCTGTGCCCTTTCGGTTCGCGCCTTCCTCAAGGTTTTGGCTAACAATGGTATGGGAGGAAAGGCGTACAATAGACCGTCTGGCCACGGTGTTGTCAGAGCATCCACTGCTTCTGCTGTTGAGTCCAGGTATCGGGCAAAGTACCTTGGAAGCTGGCAATTGTGACTGGAAGCAAACAGGTCGACTGAGAGGGCGCCGAACCGACACTGGAGACGATGGAAAATGGCTGGATGAAGTTTCCATTCTCCCAGGAAGACCTGTTGTCTGCTGAGCCAGTCTGCTGTCACATTCCAAATCCCTCTGAGGTGCTCTGCTTTCAGGGATTGTAGATGTTGTTCTGCCCAGACAAAGATGAGGGAGGCTAAGTCCTGCAGAGGACGAGACCTGGTGCCCCCCTGTCTGTTCAAATGTGATTTTACACACGTGTTGTCTGTTCGAATGAGCACATGATGCAAAGGGAACAGAGAATGAAAATGACATAGAGCCAAGTGGACAGCCTTTAGTTGCAGCCAGTTGATGCTTCGAGATTGCTCTGCGTTGGGCCAAACCCCCTGAACGTACTGGGAGTTGCAGTGGGCTCCCCAACCTATGAGGCTGGCGTCTGTGGTCACGACGGTTCTGCAGGGTTCTCTGAACGACGTGCCCTTGGAGAGATGTTGAACCTTGGTCCACCAGCGGAAGGAGAGGTGCAGAGCGGGGCTCAAACGAACTTTGCGATGGTTGGAGCTGGCAATGTCTTTTTGAAAAGGCAACAGAGTCCACTGAAGGGGCCGAGTGTGGGCTCGAGCCCAGGGCACAATGTGGATTGTGGAGATAAACATCCCGAGCGCTCTGGCGAGAAGCATGACGTCTGCGGATGTTTGTTGCATCAGGGACCTTGCGATGCTTGTGATGGCAGTGATGCGATCTGGAGCCAGGAAGACCATTGCCTGCAGCGTGTCCAACATTGCCCCAAGGTGTAGTAGGCGTTGGGTTGGTTGGAGATGGCTTTTGTCGAAGTTGACAAGCCAGCCGTAGGTCTGCAAAACATTGAGGGTGATCATTAAATGTTGATGAGCCAGCTCTTCAGACTTGGACCGTATCAGCAAATCATCCAAATATGGGTAGATATGAACCCCTTGGGTCCGAAGGTAAGCCACTAGGATGAGTAGCACCTTGGTAAATACTCTTGGAGCAGAGGAGAGGCCAAATGGCATCGCTCTATATTGAAAATGTTGGTGGCCAAAGGCAAACCGAAGAAACTTTCTGTGGGCTATGCAAATGGGCACATGGAGATACGCTTCCTTAAGGTCGATAGAAGCCAGGAAGTCTCCTTCATGCAGACTCTCGGTAATGGAATGGAGAGATTCCATTTTGAACCTGCGGTATGTTACAAAACGGTTGACAAACTTGAGGTCCAATACCGCCCTCCAAGATAAATCTCGTTTTGGCACAGCAAATAGGAGGGAGTACACCCCTTCCGACCTCTCAGTTGTGGGAACTGGCTCTATTGCCGCTATGTCCAAGAGGTGATGTATAGCTGTCTGCATGATGTTGTGCCTGGCTGGTGCCCTTGGGCAAGGAGACGGATGGAATCTGTCTGATGGGGTTGCCCAGAACTCTATGGTATAGCCGTAAGTGAAAAGGTCCCTGATCCAGGAGACCGTAGTAAGGCGCAGCCATCGATCTCCAAAATTAAGTAATCTGCCACCTATGGGAAGGGCGTTAATACTACTTGTGTAGGCGAGGGCCTCCCCTATATGAGGACGATAAGTTGCCCCTGCGCCCTTGGTATTGACCTCTGCCCTGGAAGCGTCGGTTCCAGGAGCCCCTGAATGCGTTGGAGTCATAGGGTCTGAAGTCGCGGCCTCGTCCTCCTGGCCGCGTTCCTCGAAAGGACTGGTTAGAACGAAAGGAGGGAAATCGCCAGAAGGGCCTGTGGTCAATGTTCTTGACTGTGGCCAGAACCGGTTTTTGGGCGTCTTTTGGATCAACCAGAACTGCCTTTAGAGCTTCATCGCCGAAGAGTAGAGATCCGGAGTAAGGAGCCTTGGACAGGTTCAGTCTGGCCGCCGAATCAGCTTGCCAGTGGCGAAGCCAGAGGGTGCGACGAGCGACTATTTGAGTCGTCATGGCTCGTGCCCCTAATTGAGTGGCATCCAAAGTGGCATCGGCCACAAAAGCTGCTGTCTTACGTAATTTCGATAGTGCTCTTCTGAAGGCGACAGGATCAGGGTTAGCATCCTCTAGAAGGTCATCCATCCACATCATAGAGGCTCTGGAGAATATGGAGGCTGAAGCGGAGGCACGCATGGCTAAGGCAGTGGCCTCGTGATTCTTGCGGAGGGCGAAGTCTATTCGTCGCTCAGTAGTATCTTTTAGGTGGGATTCCCCTTCCCTGGGCAAAAGAGATCTTGAAACGAGACGAGCGATTGGTTCATCTATGCCAGGGACATCTAACTTGGTGGCAAAGTCTGGGGCTAGGGCGTACAATCTGTCAGCCAGGTTCTTGAAGCGTCGGGCTTTGAGTGGATGAGCCCATTCTTCGGAGGCTAATTTGGCAATTGGGTCCGGCACCGGGATGTAGTGTTCAGTAGGTGCAGGGGATTTGAGGACCTTGGCCCCTTTGATAGCTGGGGCGGACGAAGTTGAAGGCGCAGTCTGGAGACCAAGGGTATGAAGTACCCTACGTGCTAGCGGTTGATAATCTGAGGTATCGAACAAGCGATACAAAGTATCCTCCTCATGATCTGAATAGTCGCTCCAGTCGTCTCCTTCAACATGGTCAGTGAAAGTTGACTCCTCCGCATAGGAGGCTTCATCCGTACATCTGCCTCTGGCTACATCAAAGGGATCTGGTGAACAGGAAGGATGAGCTTCATGGAACGCACGTTGGTCCATGTTGAGTGGGGGTATGGCAGGAGCTTGTGGTAGTGGCTGCATTCGCGTGAAAAAAGCCAGCATGGCTTGGAGTTGGGAGAGGAAATCAGGAGACAGCTGCAGACCAGATGTGGGAGATGTATGTGCCTGGTGAACTAATGGAACAGAAGTTTGAGGCGGTAAACCAGAGGTAGGTTCATTAGGCGAACAGTGAGTGGGAAAGCCAACAAACTCTTCCTCGTCAGAGGCAGTAGTAGGAGAATGGAAAATGTCACTTATGTGTGTCTGTGCTGTGGCGTTGGTTGGCACAGAGACATAACGAGGGCGCTTTGGTTTACTATGGCTGGAAAGATGTTTTGTCTTAGCCAGTGCTTTGGAATGTCTGGTCTTAGACGTGTTAGGATGTTGTGGCTTGGCTGATTGTGGCATGTCTGGGTGATCTGGCACCATGTGTGTTGATGGTGACATGCCTGGCTGTTCTGCCATCTTATGTAAACCTGGGTGCAGTACACTGCCACGGAGGGGGCAGGATGTAAAGACCCGAACTGGCACAGCGTACTACCACGGAGGGGGTAGGATACACTGGCAGATGGCGAAATGCACTGCCACAGAGGGGGCAGAATGCACTGAGGTATCAACGTTAATATAATATAGGCTGTTTTAGAGTTGGCACACTCAGATTAGTGCTGTAGGCTGGGTTTTTGGCTTGTTCACGGCCCCAGAGGGGGCAGGATATACAATGTAAATCAGATTTAATACAAGTCAGCCACTGATATTAAAGCTCCAGCCTTGATAATGTAATCCAGCCACTAGGATTAAAGCTCCAGCCTTGATAATACAATCCAGCCCACTAGGATTGGAGCTCCAGCCTTGATAATATAATTCAGCCACAAGGATTACAGCCACAGTAAAAATGTGTGTAAATCAGCCTTGTGTAAGTTTGTCAGCAGCACACATACACAAACATACAGATAGACAGCCTGCAGGGGAGGTATCCGACGCTTAATAAATGGTAACAAAAAAGGCGGGAATTTCGAATTTCAAAAAATGGCGCCCGGAAAAACGGGCGGGAAAAAACGATCAAAAGGGGACTGAGGGAGAAGGAGCAATGGCGGCCGTCGGAAGCGAACTGGGGGAAGGGCTGCCCAGCACGGACTCGCCGAAAGCCGCAGTAGCGGCTCTGGAAAAACTCTGGAAGAAGCAGGTAGAGGAAAAAACGGCAGCCGCCGCAGAGAGAGCCGCCGTCGCGGTCTGTAAAGCCCTTCGCAGTGGGATTTAAGCCACGTAGCGAGGGCGATCTGCGGTAAAGGAGTAACGGCGGGAGCCGCAGCTGCAAGCTCCTGCTGAGATCGGATCAGCCACAGCCGCGGCAACGATCAGGGGGGGAGGGAGGGGGATTCCCCTTCCCTCACAAGCGATCAAAAGCGATCAAAAAGAGAACCGCAGCCGCGGTCACTGAGGGAGCCCCCTGGCTACGGATACGACAGAGCCGGGGGGGGAGGGGGCTTGAAACTGCCAAAACAAAGAGAGCCGCAGCCGCGGTCTCAGAGGGAGCCCCCAGTCAAGGAAATAAAAGAAATTAAATAGCCCTGAGGAAAGGGGGAAGAGAGCCGCAGCCGCGGTCTCTGAGGGGATCCTCAGTAAGCTAGACACAAAAAACGGAAAAAAGGTTTTAAAGAGAAATAGACAAACAAATACGAGACTTAGCTAAATGCTACGTGAAATTCCAATCTTGTTCGTACGAAGGCAAGAATGAACTGGAGAGTGGGAGGGGCATGACCTCCCTAGTCTTCACTTCAAAAACATTCTTGCCTTCGCACGATAGGTGGAACTATTTCCCACGGTGATGGCCCACCTCCTATGGAAAATCAGAAGAGCAAAATTACCACAGGCCTAACCACAAGTGCCAAAGACACTTGAAGAGAGACACTGCTTACAAGTGCCTATACGCTAATGCTAGGAGCCTCCGAACCAAGATGGGAGAACTGGAGTGCTTGGTCTTAGAGGAGAGCATTGATATAGTGAGCATAACAGAGACCTGGTAGAATGGAGAAAACCAGCGGGATACCGTTATCCCTGGATATAAACTATATCGGAAGGACAGGGAAGGACGTATTGGTGGCGGAGTCGCTCTATACGTGAAAGAAGGCATTGAATCCAGCAAGCTCGAAACCCCAAAAGAGGCAGACTCCTCCACAGAATCGTTGTGGGTGGTGATACCATGACCCAGGAGGGACTTAATACTGGGAACGATCTATCGTCCCCCTGATCAAAATGCTCAGGGAGACCTTGAGATGAGATATGAAATTGAGGAAGCATCCAAACTAGGAAATGTGGTAGTAATGGGTGACTTCAACTACCCGGACATAGACTGGCTGCATATGTGTTCCAGTCATGACAAAGAAGCAAAGTTTCTAGATATTCTAAATGACTATTCCCTAGACCAGTTGGTCATGGAACCGACCAGAGGGACGGCAACCCTGGACTTAATCCTCAGTGGGGACCGGGACCTGGTGCAAGATGTAAGTGTTGTTGAACCGATTGGGAGCAGTGACCACAGTGCTATTAAATTAAACATACATGTAACTGGCCAATTGCCAAGAAAATCCAACACGGTCACATTTGACTTCAAAAGAGGAAACTTCACAAAAATGAGGGGATTGGTAAAAAGAAAGCTGAAAAACAAAGTCCAGAGGGTCACGTCACTCGAAAATGCTTGGAAGTTGTTTAAAAACACTATATTAGAAGCTCAACTGGAGTGCATACCGCAGATCAGAAAAGGTACCGCCAGGGCCAAGAAGATGCCAGCATGGTTAACGAGCAAAGTCAAGGAAGCTCTTAGAGGCAAAAAGTCTTCCTTCAAAAAATGGAAGTCTTGTCCGAATGAAGAAAATAAAAAAGAACACAAACTCTGGCAAAAGAAATGCAAGAAGACAATAAGGGATGCTAAAAAAAAATTTGAGGAGCACATTGCTAAGAACATAAAAACCAACAACAAAAAATTCTATAAATACATTCAAAGCAGGAGACCATCTAGGGAGACAATTGGACCCTTGGATGATAAGGGAGTCAAAGGTGTCCTAAAGAACGATAAGGAGATTGCAGAGAAGCTAAATGAATTCTTTGCATCTGTCTTCACAGTGGAAGATATAGGGCAGATCCCTGAACCTGAACTAACATTTGCAGGAAGGGATTCTGAGGAACTGAGACAAATAGTGGTAACAAGAGAGGAAGCTCTAGGCTTAATAGACAATATAAAAATTGACAAATCACCGGGCCCGGATGGCATCCACCCGAGAGTTCTCAAAGAACTCAAATGTGAAATTGCTGATCTGCTAACTAAAATATGTAACTTGTCCCTTGGGTCCTCCTCCGTGCCTGAGGACTGGAAAGTGGCAAATGTAACGCCAATCTTCAAAAAGGGATCCAGAGGGGATCCCGGAAATTACAGGCCAGTTAGCTTAACTTCTGTCCCTGGAAAACTGGTAGAAAGTATTATTAAAGCTAGATTAACTAAGCACATAGAAGAACAAGCCTTGCTGAAGCAGAGCCAGCATGGCTTCTGCAAGGGAAAGTCCTGTCTCAGTAACCTATTAGAATTCTTTGAGAGTGTCAACAAGCATATAGATAGAGGTGATCCAGTGGACATAGTGTACTTAGACTTTCAAAAAGCGTTTGACAAGGTACCTCACCAAAGGCTTCTGAGGAAGCTTAGCAGTCATGGAATAAGAGGAGAGGTCCTCTTGTGGATAAGAAATTGGTTAAGAAGCAGAAAGCAGAGAGTAGGAATAAACGGACAGTTCTCCCAATGGAGGGCTGTAGAAAGTGGAGTCCCTCAAGGATCGGTATTGGGACCTGTACTTTTCAACTTGTTCATTAATGACCTAGAATTAGGAGTGAGCAGTGAAGTGGCCAAGTTTGCTGATGACACTAAATTGTTCAGGGTTGTTGAAACAAAAAGGGATTGCGAAGAGCTCCATAAAGACCTCTCCAAACTGAGTGAATGGGCAGAAAAATGGCAAATGCAATTCAATATAAACAAGTGTAAAATTATGCATATTGGAGCAAAAAATCTTCATTTCACATATACGCTCATGGGGTCTGAACTGGCGGTGACCGACCAGGAGAGAGACCTCGGGGTTGTAGTGGACAGCACAATGAAAATGTCGACCCAGTGGGCGGCAGCTGTGAAAAAGGCAAATTCCATGCTAGCGATAATTAGGAAAGGTATTGAAAATAAAACAGCCGATATCATAATGCCATTGTATAAATCTATGGTGCGGCCGCATTTGGAATACTGTGTACAGTTCTGGTCGCCTCATCTCAAAAAGGATATTCTAGAGTTGGAAAAGGTTCAGAAGAGGGCAACCAGAATGATCAAGGGGATGGAGCGACTCCCTTATGAGAAAAGGTTGCAGCATTTGGGGCTTTTTAGTTTAGAGAAAAGGCGGGTCAGAGGAGACATGATAGAAGTGTATAAAATTATGCATGGCATTGAGAAAGTGGATAGAGAAAAGTTCTTCTCCCTCTCTCATAATACTAGAACTCGTGGACATTCAAAGAAGCTGAATGTTGGAAGATTCAGGACAGACAAAAGGAAGTACTTCTTTACTCAGTGCATAGTTAAACTATGGCATTTGCTCCCACAAGATGCAGTAATGGCCACCAGCTTGGACGGCTTTAAAAGAAGATTAGACAAATTCATGGAGGACAGGGCTATCAATGGCTACTAGCCATGATGGCTGTGCTCTGCCACCCTAGTCAGAGGCAGCATGCTTCTGAAAACCAGTTGCCGGAAGCCTCAGGAGGGGAGAGTGTTCTTGCACTCGGGTCCTGCTTGCGGGCTTCCCCCAGGCACCTGGTTGGCCACTGTGAGAACAGGATGCTGGACTAGATGGGCCACTGGCCTGATCCAGCAGGCTCTTCTTATGTTCTTATGTTACAAAGGGAAAACTGCTGGGTTGCTCATGGCAGCCAAGCTGCTGCTTCTAGTGGTAGCAAAGGTTTTTTGCTGTTGTTTGTGTCAAAAACAAAAATAAACTTTGGCCACTTCACCTTTAAGATAAACCTACCCACCCAAAAGTTAAACCAACCTTCAGGGGGCATTTTCATCTCATCCCAACACGAGCAATGAAAAAGTCTGGGACCAGCACTAGTTTAAAAAACACAAATTGACAAAAAGTGAGAAATATTACTTCTGCATCTAGTTATATTTATTTAATTAGGATATGTATATACCACTTTTCAACAAACAATTATCAGTGTTGTTTACATAGTAAAAAGGTAGCTTACAAACAAGTTTCCATAAAGTTGTTTACAGTCTCAACAGGGGCAGGTTTTCTTTAATAACTTTCTTAATTTTCCAAAATAAAAACACGTCATAGCAACAGTCCAGACTGAGTGCAAGGAAACAATAAGATACAGTATATCATACAGAAAATTACACTTGTTCACATTTTCAACTCAAAATTGGCAATTTTTTACTAATACAGAATCACATATTATTCTAATGATGAAAATATCTGGGCAGTACACATAATACATTCATCTAATAGTACCAGGTCTCAGTCATACCAGAGCCCAGAGGCACAAATTAAAAAAGATATCCACCATCATATCAATATCTCTACCATACAGAAGCATAAACCTTTGGGACAGGTCTTCTATGTTCTGGTTTATTCTGTAGTGTTTTATTTGCCCCATCATTATTCTGACTTTGTATGGCAATTTCTCTAATATAGCTTTATGCCAGACCTTCTTATACCAATGACTCAACTTAACTAAACTAAAATCCTTCCAATTCCTTGCAATAACAGCCAATGCAGCAAAAAGATGTGAAATTAAATCCTTGTTTGGTACATTCAGTTGATAGCAAAGCTAGACCAGGAGACAGATGTAATATATGATGTCAGAGATTTCATCAAAAACCTTCTCCCGAAATTCCTGGATCACTGCATATTCCCACCACAAATGCCAATATGTAACAATTTCCCAGCACCCCCTCCAAAACTGGGGGGTGAGGTCCCAGGGAATATGCATGATAGCAAGTGGGGTGTCAAATACCAGACATGTAGGAGATTAAGTGATAGCTCTGTGACATGGGCCAATATTGATTTATTAAGGTGTTTTGACCCACAAGGAGTTCCACTTCTCCTCAGGAGTTAGAAGCAACACGTTCCTTTCCACCCAGAGTTTCAAACTGTCATTGTTACCATAGTCCACATTCAACAATATTTAATAGAGAATTGAGATTATAATTTTAGAGTTACTGCTATTTTCCAAAGACAATGTTTCAAATCTCACAATAACTCATGTTTAGCCTATTCGTGAATTGTCAGTCTGAGAAGTGCTTAGTCGGTGCTTCAACAGCCAGGGAACAGCAGAATCTTAACTCTTCCATGAACAACGGTGCTTTATTTAAAAAATAAAAAATAAACAAGGGCTCTGTATAAATTGTTGTCTTTCCAGCTCCCGATAGCAAAATGTGCCCTTGCATATCAGAAAGCAAGATGAAAAAAAAATATAGGCATGAGAGGAGAGACTCCGGAAGCTAGCAAAGCTGCTTTTTTCCAGACCATGAACAAAGCCACAGTAAAACAGTTTTCAATCCACATTAAATATCTGAATTTGTGCTTAGGAAACAAAAAACATGCAGAGCAATCCTGTTGGCCATGCAATGTTCTAACCTGACCCATTGTTCTTTAGGAGCATTGTTAAGTAAAGAAAGAATGTTTTAACTGGGCTGCCTCAGAATCATAGCATCATTCGGTATTCCCCACTGTCCAGTCCTAGGCTGGGCACACTAGTCATTTCAAAGGCAGCAAGAATTATTTTTCTGGTTGCATTTTAAAGCAACTCTGCCCTCAGCTGAACACACCTTCCCCACTCCTGACTTCAGATATTTCAGGACCACCTCCACAGCAAAGTGTTGGGCCAATCACTGTCTCTGCCTGAGCCTACAGCAGAGAGTTTCCATTGGCCACATCTGGAGGAGCAACAGGTTAATCTACCAATCAGTTGCAAAATCTGTCTAAAGCTGAATTTTAAAAACATGCACTGGAGGTGGTCCAACCAGGTTTTAAAGTAAAAATTGGCAGAGTTTGCCCCCATTTTCAGGAAAAAAAAGTGGAGACACTGGAACTGGCACAACAGTAAGTGTGTCTCCACCGCTAGTTGTCCTATATATTGTCTCTTCTTAGTCTAGGTCATTTGGAGCAAATGACCTAGAATAAGGAATTCAAATGTTCAAATGTTTCTGCCAGAAGTTTAAATTGAGTGTCCGAAACTATGACTGGGAACATCCAAAATAAAAATAGGAGCCATGGATTTTCAAGCAGCTATCTTGTCCATAACTGATAAATTTAAATTCCACCGTCGATCATCTGTATTTAACTCTGAGGTAGCAAAACTTAGTGTGGCAAATCTGAATATGAAGGTGGGTATGAAAGTCAGGTTGTTCTTTCGGGGGAACATGGAAGAACATAAGGTCAGCTTTGCCAAATCTAAAGCTGAGGCCAGCTATCTGTTAATTAACTTATTCTCATAGGTGATGTTGTCAAGATACCCGAGTTGTTGCCAAACCTCGTCTTTTTTCTTATAATGCAAAAAACACATGATATCCCATCATGGAGCTGTATCCCTTGGTTTGCTGGCAAGGATGAGGAGCACCTACTCAATATCTTCTGAAGTTAATCGCAATGATGGAGGTTCAGAGGTAAGCCGCTCAGTTTACAAAGTGGTAATGTCCTTATCTTCAGCCCCCTCTCTAAACCATGTAAGTTCACACTGGAGAGATGGGAAGAGTTCTCAATACTCTTGAGCTTGTTTTTAATGTCTATATTCTTCCTGCAGAGCTTTTTATTTACATGATTATGCAAGTTCCACATATCCAAAGCCCCAGAGGCATTTCTGCAATTTCATCTACGTAAGTGCCTATAACCATAATCTTGGTTTCCAGTGGACCTATCAAATCTTTCCAGGTCTCAGAGCTTCTTTCAATGAAACTGCTTGGGCAACAAATTCTTCTTTCAAATTAAAATCACTCTGCCTGCTTCGAGTCTCTGGCTCCATTTTGTCTGCACTAATCAGAGGCGTGTTAGACTGGGCCTCATCAAATCTCTTCTCTTTTGGGCAAAGCAGAGTAATTAAATCTGCAGATTTAGATCAAGATACATTAGCTGATGTTTCCCTCCAACAGGTATTTAACAGAGCGCTAATCCTTTTTTAAAAAGGCACATAGAGCGGTAAATTCTGATGTGGTCATGTAGAGCAGGAGATTAAAGTAGCCATCTTGCAGCTCACTGGCCATGCCCCCCAGCAGGGGCAGGTTTTCACATATAGATCTTCTATCATCAAACAAAGGAACAGACTCCCTCGCCCTGTGCCTGATTGTCTTGGAGAACAACTCCCTGGAAGCACCCGTTCCCCACTAAGATCGAATCTGGGAACAGATCACATAATGTCCAGAATGGAAGGACAGAGTCACTCCTGTCACATAGTGCTTTCCTCAGACAGCTGACCTGATTGCAGTTGGAACTGTTGTAGCAGGGAACTTCATAGACTTGGCTTCCTTCCTTGCTGATGCTAATTGTGGTCCTGGTTGTCTTGGACTCAGCAAACCTCCCTGCCCAAAATCAGATCTGGGAGCAGAGCAGATAACGGCTAGGCCAGGAAGACAGGGCTTGTACAAGTCACTCTTTCATTCAGAATGCACAGTATAATCTCTCATATAACACATACTTTTTAAAATAAATTATACCACATGTACTTAAAAAGCTTGCATGCCTCCACTCTGAGTACAAACCTTGTAAATCTCCATTAGCCAGACTTTCCAGGCAATAAGTGATTATTGTATTCAGGCAGCATTTGACCCACTGAGACAGCCTTTTAAAAAAGAAAAGTTACAGATCAGTTGTCTGCAACTACAACTGTTAAAGGATCATGTCTAGTTCAGCAGGTCAAGATCCCCACACCTAGAAGCAACCCCCACAGGTTTCAGAATGTTTGAGCAACTTCTTTTCCTCCCTGACTGCCAGGACTGTGCATGTCTCACCTTCAAATCTCTAACCCAGCTAGGTATGAGGTCCATGATCCAACAAGCAGGATCATGAGATGAAAGCCATGGCACCCACATCAGCCAGCAGGCCAGACAGGAGCCATCTACAGTACAAGTACCTGCTGGCCCAGAGTACACCAGATGCCAGACTACTAGATAATAAATTAGGAAAACAAGACAGAGATAAAATGGCATGGTTCAGTGGTTTCCACAACTGACTTAAGATTCTTTTTTAAAAAGAAGTTTGAACTTTGGTTTAAGGATAAGAGTTAAGGTACTTACAAATTTACTAATGTGCCATAAAGCATGGACATTGTAAATTAAGGCATCCAAGCCTAAGTTAACTTGCATGCCAAGTGAGCAGTAAATGCATTTTACAATCTCTCATTGTGCTCACTTACAGTTTAGTGTCCATGCACCCACACTTTCTTGGTCTTCTGACCCCAGTTCTCTTCCTCTGCAGGCTGGAGAAACACTGAAACTTGGATCGGTGCTAGTTTTTCACCCTCTCTCATAATACTAGAACCTGGGGCCATTCAATGAAGCTGAATGTTGGAAGATTCAGGACAGACAAAAGAAAGTACTTCACACAGTGCATGCTTAATCTACAGAATTTGCTACCACAAGATGAAGTGATGGCCACTAACTTGGATGGCTTTACAAGGAGATTAGACAATTTAATGGAGGAAAGCGCTATCAATGGCTGATAACCTTGATGGCTATGTTCTACCGCCACTGTCGGGAGACAGTATGCTTCTGAAATTACAAGTGGGGAAAGTGCTGTTGTGTTCACATCCTGCTGGAAGGTTTCCCATAGGCATCTGTTGGCCACTGGGAGAACAAGTTGCTGGATTAGATGGGCCTTTAGTCAGATCCAGCAGGGCTCTTCTATGTTCAATGTTTGCATTTCCTTATATTTTGAAACAGAAATTTACTGACAGTTGCAACACACCAACTGTTTTAATTTGTCAGTCATCTTCATTACAATCTTCATTTACCTCTTCTGCCCCCTAAAATTCCTTAGTTTCTTCATACATACAAAATAGGTAACACAGCCCATTCTCTAAGAGCTCTAGCACTGCAGTACTTGTATTCTTTACAACAATGCAAAATTATTGCAGAACAAATACTATCCATAGAAGGATACAAAAATATTTTTAAAATATATTTGATGGGCAAACTTACATGCCCTTTGAACCCCAAATTATCACCATATTGGAGATGGGAAAGTGGCAGAAAATCTAGTAAGTCTACCACTGATCCAAGACTGGAACCCCCAGTTAGGGATGGATAATTTCTGGAGCTTGAAAGTAACTCGTTACAAATAACGAACTACTTGTAATTTATTACTATTCTGGTTAACTAGTGGGTAACTTAGTTACATTTTGCTTGTAACAGAACGAGTAGTAATTTCATTACTTTTCAGCTGCAACTGTAACATTTCCGGCGTTACTTTTGGACATTACTTTGAGGGGGGAAGCAGGGGAAGTCTTCTGCTCTTGTGATTGGTGGACAAAAGACATGTGCCTCACACTGGGCTTCTGTGCAGTGTTGCTCTTCCCTTGTGCTCTGTGTTAGGAGGCCACGAGGGAGGAGAGCCAGACGGTAGTGGAGCAGAGAGAAAGAAATTTCTGCAGAAATGGACGGCAGTGGAGAAGAAAGGAATGGAGGGAGAAAGCCTGAGAGCAAGGATGAAGGAGAAGGAGGCAGCAGCAGGATGGAGATGAAGAGCTGTGGAGGTGAGTGACAATGATGTGTGTGTGTCTGTGTGTGTATTAGGGTTACCAGACCTTTCCAGCTTTCAGGGGTGATCTCCAGACTCTCTCTGGATGGTGAATCTCCACTTTCTCTCACTCTCCCCCTGCCACCCACCCGCCTGCTCGCTCACTGGCCCTACAGCCCC
Organism: Rhineura floridana; assembly: GCF_030035675.1. Lineage (NCBI taxonomy): Eukaryota > Metazoa > Chordata > Lepidosauria > Squamata > Rhineuridae > Rhineura > Rhineura floridana. Next base: position 162,390,100 of record NC_084481.1, on the reverse strand, counting down.
CACACCCTGCTCACTCATGCCCCCACTTGCTCACTCATCCTAACACCCCCAACCCCACTTGCTCACCCCCCGCTCACTCCCTCCCTCGTCCTAATGCCCCCCCACTCGCTCACTCCCTCATTCATCCTAATGCCCCCACCCCGCTTGCTCACCCCCGCTTGCTCACTCCTCCTACCGCCCCCACCCCCGCTCCCTTGCCCCTGCTCACTCGCCCCCGCTCACTCGCCCCCCGCTCACTCCCTCATCCTACCACACTACCCCCAGCTCACTCACACACACCCCACTCCCTCCCTCCCTCCCTCATCCTAACCCCTTCCATCTCCTGCTAGCTCACCCCCCCTCGCTCACTCCCTCACTCATCCTGCTATTGAAACAGCTGTGCAATTTCTGATTTGGTCATGAATAGTTTTAACGGCTGCATAAAATGAAGAAAAGAAGAGCTGCCAAGCTTCACATAGAACCACCAGCCAAGCTTGGCATCCGCAGTACACCAGATAGAAAGTCCACTTCGACTGGCACCTGCCAGTTAGTTATGAGTCTGGGCAGTAGCTGCATGCCTTAATTCAGCAACAGGAAGCAACAAAGAGATGGCATAAAAGGAGAGAGCAGGAACCAAAAAGTATGTGCGATGGGACTTCATGGGAGAGAAATGCATGGGGGGGGCTCAAAACAGAAAGATTCAGACAGGAATGGTCAGGCCAACTAATGTAGTAGTGGGTGAAGATTACTCTCCACCCTGGTCTCCCTCACAACTCATTGGATTCCATAACAAATTGGCACTATCCACGGAGAAAAAAAGCTTCGCAGTTATGCTCAGGCATAGGCAGGTCGCTAAATATAAAATCCAAGAGAGAGATGTAAGATGAAGTGTAAAACATCTGAAACTCTGGGCAAACCTGTTACGCCTTGATGGATGAAAATGAGGTAGGGTCACCATGGGCTGAATAACTTGCTTTGGGGGCCAACTCTGGTTTACAGACCACACGTCCATCGTGGGTAAGAGATTGAAGATGAGAGATAATGGGAATAACAGTACTGCCAAACCGTACAACCTCAGTTGTTAGGTCAGAATACCAGTAGACATTACCTGCTGAACTTTGACCATTTGAGGTAGCTGAGCAAAGTGTTTCCTACTCCTTTTGTTTATCTTTTAAACTTCCTGTTGCATTTGCATGGGAACCAAGGCCGTAGTCCCTCCATACTCTCTTTGGCACCCATGAAAGGTCTCAATAAATACCCCCTCAGGAGACTGTTTGCTGCTGCTACTCAGTTCCTGTTTGGCACTGGTTTAGCCTCTCCTCTTAAATAGCCTCACATATTATTGAATGCCAGGGTTGAACACCCACCCTCTCATCCATTCTGAACAAAGGAGAGGTGCAAAGAGCTTCTCTGTGAGTGAGCATTATGGTGACTGATATAGGTGTCTTTTCCTCTCCATATTCTGTCCTTACAGTAGCCTCTTGTCCAGAGTATAGGTTGCGCATTAGGACAGTCAGATGCTGTGGCACCCCCACTTCTTTTAAAGCATTCCATAGTTTTTCATGATCTACACAGTGAATTTGGCTAACGAACTATTTATTCTTTCATCAGAACTTTAGCAGTACTAAAATAATAATCAAAAAGAAAAGGAAAAGAGAAAAATGCTTTACATACATAATTCAGCTTTATTAATTATGGATATTGATATAAAGGATAAATGGCATTTTGTCAAAAGTATTTTTGTCTACACTTTATACCTCCTCCTTGGTTTTCAAGCTTGGCATGGAATGCTTCTCATGCAGAATTAATTTGAAATGTTGCATTTTTATTATCATCGTCATCATCATCTTCAAATCCTATCTCCATTCACTGTACATAGCTCTCTCTCTTCCCCCCCTTCATTTTATTCTCACAACAACCCTGTGAGCTAGTAGTTAGTAGTGAGTTAGGCAGGGTTATTCAGTGAGCAAAAATTATGCAAATAGGATCTCTTTTAATTGTGCTATCGACCTGCTTACTTCCACTCTGACTGGGGTGATCTTGCAGGATAGGGAAGAGATGGGGGCACACTTCACATGGCATCACAGGTGAAGTTCACCCATAAAGAAGCATTATCTCTTATTACAGACAAGCCAGTTGTAGTTTTTGCTGCTGAGAGCAGCAGTCAGTTAGTGCAGCCACTTGAGTCACAGCTTGTTGATCCTGAGGAGGCAAAACTAGAAAGTGAGGTTCAGAAAGGAGGCCCTGTGCATGAGGAGGAGGACAGCATGAAGCAGTGTCAGTTCTGCCACATCTGCAGAAAAGCAAGTACCATGGTTTGGGTTCGAGAAAGCTTGTACACTTGTGAGCCAGAGTGGGAGAAATGTCGTAAGATACAATTACTACCTTCCAAGGATCAAAACTCTGAGATCAGCTATTTCCTCCTCACCCAGTTTGAAGAAACATTTCAAGATGAGCCTTTGTCATGCTGGTCCTCCAGAAGTGTCCATTGTCTATGTTTAAATTGCAAAGTGCCTCTTCCATTTTTTCTTGGATTCATGCTTTGTTCTTCTTCCTCAGAGGGTACACCCTGAGGAGCTGAGAGCAATTGAAGAAGCAATAAAGGCAAGGAGACGTGGCCATCCTGAACCAATGCATGACACCCCTCCTTCCTAAATGCTGAAGCAGCAGCAGACAACCTTTGAGAGGTGGGGATCCAGCAGGGAGGCTGTCACCCAGAGCAATCTTGACAGGAAACTCATTGATTTCATTGTAGAGGAGACATTACCACTTCAGACTGTGGACAAACCATCATTCATTAGTCTGATTCGCACTGGACTCCCAAAAGATCTCACCATCATATGTGCCAAGACTGAGACACAGAATTGAGAAGAGAACATGAGAGAAACTCTTGCAAACTGAAAGGCTGCTGTGGCATATATAGCAACCACTGCAGATTGTTGGACCAATGGCAAGAAGAGTTACTTTGGGGTAACAGCCCACTGGATCAACCCAAATACCCTGAAACGTGAGGTTGGGGCCTTGGCTTGCAAGCTCCTGAAGGGGCGCCATACATATGATGTCCTCGCAAAAGCACTGCATGATGTGCATGTGCAGCACAGGATTCACAACAAAGTTATGTGCACTACTACAGACAATGGCTCCAATTTTGTGAAAGCGTTCAAAGTTTTGATGGCCAAAGAACCAGCAGAAGCTGCAGACACCAGCGCAAATTATGATGGTGATAACCAGGAGAAAGAGGCTGAAGTGGAGATTATGCCCATCTGTGAGATCCTGGACACAGGACCTGAGGCAGAGGAAGAAGCTACAGACTCAGGAGAAGATTTTGTTTTACCACCACACCAGAGATGTGCTAGCCACACCCTCAACCTGGTGGCAACACAAGACATAGAGGCCATGCTTTCTGACTCCTCCAAAAGTAGTCTTCTTGGTTCTTTCAAGAAACACTTTCATTCCTTGATGGGAAAGTACAGCAAGTACAGCTTGTGGTCCAAGGAGAACCAGTCAGCACAGATTGCTGAGTACATCCATGCGCAATGTGATGTGTATCTGAAGATACTGAATAAGACCAGGTGAAATTCCACCTTTGATGCATTGAAGCAACTACATGAGCTCCTGTCAACTGTGCCACTAAAAATGCACGCCATAATGGATCAGTGCTCCTTGTCCAGGATCACAGTTGCTGAGACTGCAGTGGTGCAGGTATACACAGAGATTATGGGGCCACTAGCCCAGTCCCTAGACATCCTACAACGCAAGAATGGCATGTTCATGGGGTATTTGCTAGCAACGCTCTACAGTCTGGACCGCAAGTTAGAAGGGCTGGAAAACAAACCTGAGAGGTACACATACTGTTTTCAGCTGCTGAGAGGTGTGCGCGAAGCCCTAAGAAAGCTGTCTGAAGCTATCTGGGAGGACAAGAGACTTTTTCTGGTGGCCTGCCTACACCCTTGCTTCAAACTAGAATGGCTGGAATCGTGCCAGGCAACCACCCATACCAACAAGTAAGAATATTAGGGGAGACCTTTGGGTGGATTACTCCAAGGGAAATGTTGTCTCAAGGGAGGCATCAGAGGGCTTAAGGTGGCAGGCAAGGGCTGGGCCTTTTCTTCCTGGGGCTCCCCATCACAACCTTGGGTGCTGCAGGTAATCCTTAAGGGTCTGCTGTGCTGCCTCATGAGTGTGGTGATTTAGTCACCTTCTTGCCTTCCATGTCATCATCCACAGGCTCAGGCTGACAGCTGGACCTTGAATCAGGGGACATAACAAGCATCAGGAAATCAAGAACAATGGTGGTTTCCTAACATATATGTGTTAACATATCCTCTCTCTCTCAGATACATAATGGAAGATTTGGTCAAAGCTGAAGTAAAGATGGGTGCACTTAATGAGGACAGTGATCCTCAGTGACAGTGAGGGCAGTTATGGGAACTCTAGGGGAAAGTGACCACACCATACTTGAATTCTTGATTTTAACAGAAGCAAAAGCTGAGAGTAGCCATACGCACACCCTGGACTTTAGGAAAGCTGATTTCAATAAACTCAGAACAATTGTAAGTACGGTTCCATGGCAAGCAACCCTAATGAGAAAAGGCGTCTAAGATGGGTGGGAGTTTCTAAAAAAGGAAATTCTAAAAGCACAATGACAAGCCATTCCAACAAGGAAAAGGGGGGGGGGGACAGCAGAAGCAGCCAATGTGGCTTCACAAAAAGCTTAGATGACCTGAAAACAAAAAAGGACACATACGGGAAGTGGAAAGAAGGCCAGGCCACAAAGGAAGAGTACAGGCAGGTATCATGGAATTGCAGGGATGGTGTCAGGAAGGCTAAAGCTGAGAATGAGCTGAGATTAGCAAGGGATGCTAAAAGCAACAACAAAAAAAGCTTTCTTCAGGTACATCCATAGTAAAAGACAGAGAAAATAAATGGTAGCACAGCTACACAGTGAGGAAGGCAAAATGATAACAGATGACAAAGAAAAGGCAGAAGTGCTCAATTCCTACTTTGGCTCAGTCTTCTCCCAAAAAAGCGTCTATGACCTGCCCAGGAAACATGAAGTAGAAGGGGCAGGATTGGAGCTTGACCCTGACAGAGAAATGGTCAAGGAATACCTAATCACTTTGAATGAGTTCAAATCGGCAGAGCCCGATAAACTGCATCCTAGAGTATTGAAGGAACTGGCTGAAGAACTCTCAGAACCGCTGTCTATTATCTTTGCGAAATCGTGGAGGACTGGTGAAGTGCCAGATGACTGGAGGAGAGCTAATGTTGTCCCTATCTTCAAAAAGGGCAAAAAGGAGGAACCGGGGAACTACAGACCAGTCAGCCTAACATCAATCCCTGGAAAAACTCTGGAGCAGATTATAAAGCAGTCAATCTGTAAGCACCTTGAAAACAATGCAGTGATTACTAGGAGCCAACACAGATTTATGAAGAACAAATATTTCCAGACTAATCTTATCTCATTTTTTGATCGGGTAACCTCCCTTGTAGACTGTGGGAATGCTGTGGACATAATATATCTCGACTTCAGCAAAGCTTTTGACAAAGTGCCCCATGATATTCTGATTAGGAAGCTAGCTAAATGTGGGCTGGATGAAACAACTATCAGGTGGATCCACAGTTGGCTCCAGAATCGTACTCAAAGAGTGCTTATCAAATTTGCAGATGATACAAAATTGGGGGGCATAGGAAGACAGAAACAAAATTCAAAGGGACCTTGATAGGCTGGAGCATTGGGCTGAAAACAGAATGAAATTCAACAGGGATAAATGCCAAGTTCTACACTTAGGAAAAAGAAACCAAATGCACAGTTATAAGATGGGGGATAATTGGCTCAGCCATACGACATGTGAGAAGGATCTTGGAATTGTCATTGATCACAAGCTGAATATGAGTCAACAGTGTGATGTGGCTGCAAAAAAGGCAAATGCTATATTAGGTTGCATTAACAGAAGTATAGTTTCCAAATCGTGTGAAGTATTAGTTCCCCTCTATTCAGCACTGATTAGGCCTCATCTTGAATACTGTGTCCAGTTCTGGTCTCCGCACTTCAAGAAGGATGCAGACAAACTGGAACAGGTTCAGAGGAGGGCAACAAGGATGACATGGGGACTGGAAACAAAGCCCTATGAGGAGAGACTGAAAGAACTGGGCATGTTTAGACTGGAGAAGAGAAGACTGAGGGGAGATATGATAGCACTCTTCAAGTACATGAAAGGTTGTCACCCAGAGGAGGGCCGGGATCTCTTCTCAATCATTCCAGAGTGCAGGACACAGAATAATGGGCTCAAGTTGAAGGAAGCCAGATTTCAAGTGGACATCAGGAAAAACTGTTAGAGCCATACAACAATGGAACCAATTACCTAGAGAGATAGTGGGCTCTCCGACACTGGAGGCATTCAAGAGGCAGCTGGACAGCCATCTGTCGGGAATGCTTTGATTTGGATTCCAGCATTGAGCAGGGGGGTGGACTCGATGGCCGTATAGGCCCCTTCCAACTCTATGATTCTATGATTCGTCTTCAGACAAAGACCAGAAAGGAGACGATTTGGAAAATGACTTCTTTAACATTCAGTCCCAGGGCAAAAAGTCAGCAGTGGACACTTGTCTGGATTCCTTGTCCGACATGCTGTTTGATCATCTTGTTCTTTTGAGACATAACAGAAATGTATTGTAAAAGCAGCATTTCAAGTGTAAAATTCGATTTCAAGTGTTGAGGTATCATCACTGCTGGGGGGATGTGAGATTCTGTTATACCATTCTGTTAATCTTATGGATAAAAAAAATTATTCTACTACCTTCTGTGTGTGTCTGTTTATTTTTAATGCTGTTTTAGGCCACTTAGATGTGCAGCAGCCAAGGCCAGCATCTTGTAGGGTTTTTTTAAAAAGTAACTGAAATGTAAGTATAGTGATTACTTTTGAGAAAAAGTAAAGTAATCAGTTACTTCCAGAGCAATTGTAACGGTAATTACTACTGTTTTGGGCCATGTAACTGTAATTTATTACTTTTTAAAAGTAATCTTCCAAGCTCTGATAATTTCAGTTTTCTACATTTCTCTTTTTTCCAATCTTAAATTCACTTTTCCACATTTCTGCAGCAATTTTTTTTTTTAAAAATCCTCATGAAAATTCATCAGCATTTCAGCAAGAATTTCTACTAACACACATTTGTCTGCAGTTTTGACTACTATACACATTTTTGCAAGCAATGTTTGCAAATACAAAGCATTTTTATGGCATTTTCCCTTAACATATACATTTTTGAACATATTGTTTGGTTGGAGAACCACATCGCTAAGTTTGGAAAAATGCAAATTTCAAGGGATAGCTGTGTTCTGATGCACATTTATTTATTTATTTATTTAATTCAATTTTTATACCACCCATAGCAAAGCTCTCTGGGCGGTGTACAACCAATGAAGATATATGATTACATTTCAATTTTAAAAACACCTAATCCTCGAAACAACAGTTAGACAAACAGACAAAACATATAACTAACATAAACATTAAATACAAATACTAAAATACTAAGATATTAAAAAATTAGGTAATTTCCCATTAAAATGCAAACAAATTGAATTTCATCTCCAATCCTAACCCTAGCTCCTAGATCAAACCTTAATCACTATGCAAAACAAGCTCTCTAGTGCCTACCTAGGTTTTTAATACACATTCTCTTTCTGTATTGCTTGCCACACATTTCCATCACATGGAAAGCAATGTTACTTTTGTCTTTTTATCAAATTTAAACACAACTTCTAAGCTCCCTGCTCAAACTGACAAAATAGCAGGAAAGACTACATAACCGAACTCTTTTGTCACCATTTCCCAAATTAATTAGAAATGCTATTACATCCCTCCCCACCCCTATGTCAGACACATCAATTACAGTGTGTGAAATTGAAAAAAAAGCCAACACTTCAATCACTGGGCCTTTTAATAAATTCCTGCACCCATAAAAATCATTAGAATATGAAAACATTAGAACTGTAGCCACTGGCAGGCTCCTCTGGGAGAATAGAGCCTTTGTTGAGGTCTGTTCCTCACTGAAGATGCCAGAATGAGATTTCAAAGGACTACATAAACATTTTAACAAGCTGGCAGGATCATCCATTATAACTTGACAGAGGCAAATCAAGGGCTGATTTGTTTCCATTCCATCTTCTGGAGAAGGGAAAACACAGAATTGTATATGCATAGAAAATACAGGAACTTGTCAGGATTAATCATTTGGCTCAGCATGCTGCCAACAAGAGCCTTTGCTATAATGAAGTCTGCGCCTACTCTTCTTACACCATTCCTCAGAGCTGAAATATGGTAGCTGCTGTCCTGTAACAAGGTAGGGAAACAGACTACGTTCAAAAATTTCAGTGGTAGAGAAATCTCATACTGATGGCCTGCACTGCACAAGGAGTGTTGATTGTTCCATTCCAAATCTCTGGAGGGCTTCACTGTGCGTGTTTTAGCTTCAAGGTGTCTGCCTAACAACCAACTGGTTTTCTCAAAGCTCCAGTATCTGTAAAATAGCTGGAGCAGACTTATTACTGTGTGGGACTGGTAGAACCAGAGAAAGGTGTCTACCTCATTGTTCCTAACCCTGTGCAGATGTTATACTGAACACAGGGGAAGAGCAGAAGCAGATATGCTGTGCACACTCCCAACCTGCAGATGTCCAGCTTAATGTCAGTAGAGCTTATAAATGTACAATTATAAGTATACAGGACTCCCTTCATGTGATCAGGAACCCAGTCTTTCCCCAGGGGTTCCAATTACGTGGAGTGCAAACTAGAGTACAGTTGTACACACATAAGGCCTATATAAACATTAAGCTAAACACATGGAGGTTGAAAGAAGAAACAGCATATGCAACCTCACTTCTTCCCCTTCAAATTCATAGTTGGGAAGCCTGGAAAAAGAGTTCCTGAGCACACAAAAAGACTCTGATGTATATATGCACCAGGGGTGTGTCAGGACACAGGCTGCATTCAGACAGCAGTTTATTCAATTTTCCCAACATTTCCTTACCTGACAATTTCTGCATTTTGTTTGATCTTGTATGGCCACTTCTGGAAATCTAGCAGAATACAGTGAGAGTTTAGTGCTTATTTCCATATTAATTGCTTCCAGAAAAAAATCTGTTTGCAACCGCATGACTCAAAATATAATGAGAGCAAAGTGAAGAAATTTTAGGTAGTATGCTGACATACAGTTCTTTCCTGCTATAGTCAGGGAGGAATCATGGGGAATCAGAAGTGTGCATGTGCAGAAAGGGTGGGGGAGTAACGACATGCCCGGTGATGTTTATTGTTGTGTCACACCACGCTAGAGATGGGTGAGAAATTCGATTCAGTTCACATTTCAACCCAAATCTATAAAATTTGCACTTTCCAAAACAATATGAGAACCAAGACACAGCCATCTTTTGAAATTCGCACTAATTCGAATTTTGCAGTGCAGTTCACCAACCAGTGTTTACAAAAATGAACACATTAGGGGAAAGTGTGCATAAAATTGAATGTATGAGAGAAATTAACATACAGAAATGTATTATACAACAAGAAATTGCTTGCAAACATGTATACATTAGTCAACTTCCTACAATGTGTTTATTAGCAGAAATTCACACTAAAATGCTGGAAAATTTTCATTTTAAAAAAACACAAATTGCTGCAGAAATGTGGAGAACTGGATTTAATATTGAAAAAATGAAAAACTCAGAAAACCGAAACTGACAGATCTTTCCATCCCTACACCATGCCCACTGGGGTGAATGAAATTCAGTGCAACATGGCAGTATATCAGTCAAAAACCCAGTGTTCCATAATGTAAGAGGTACTGCCATGTGAAAGGAACTTTTGAAATTGGGACAGAAGCACTACCATCATAATCAGTAAAACTAACACAATAAGCTCTATGTCTGAATTCAGCCATAATTCACTATAAGTTTACCCACACGGCTTTAGGGGAAGACAGAGGTAATGACATCCCACAGGCTCCTACTGAATAATATTTATTTTCTTACATTTGTATTCCACCTTTCTTTCATTGTGGAATGCACAGCAGCATCGTCCATTGGTTCCCAAGTAGTCACCCATCCAGTCACTGACCAGACCCAAACTTACTTCGCTTCAACGAAGTGATGGGCTCATGTGCCTTCAGACCATAATATGATGTACCAAACTAACATTATATTAAGATGACTAAATGTCAGCCTTCTGTTACCCAAACAATAGCTCATATCATCCCCAGACTTTGGTGAGCCCCAGAGGGAAAGTATTCCACAGCCATGGAACAATCAAAAAGAAGTCTTCTTCATGTGTTCTAGATGTCCTCAATAGTGAAATCTTCAAGAGCTGCAATAAGGCATAAACGGAGGAGGCACACTCCTTCACATGTTGGAATTATGATTAGTTAATTCGGCTTTAGTCTACGCAGATACTTACATGCGAGGATAGTAGTATGTATGGCTCGATAGTGAGCTAAAATAGCCCAGAACTTGCAGGTTTTTTACAAGCTAAAATAAGTTACTTTTTTTAAAAAGCACTGATGTTCCAAAGACACACTGACCCTCTTTCATGTAGGGATTTGATAAGGAATCACATGCAATGGCAGATAAGAAATGAAAGGCAAACATCTCTCTTTGTTCTTTCAGTAACAAGTGGGTGGGGGTGATGGGGAAAAAAACATTCATTTTGTATTCAGGGAAATATTTTTCCATGAGGAAAAAAGATTTGGTCTTTGGGGGGAATACTGTGGTTAAGGGATTCTCAGCAGGGCTACTACATGGGATAACAAACGAGTCACATGGGCACATGCATGTAAACACACAGACACACAATAGAGTATTACCATCTTATTTTTAAAGAGGCAGATCACCGGGCAAAAATAAGATCAAAAATAGATTTTCTGTACTAGAGTTTTGTGTACTGAAAAAGCACAACTGCCTGAAAAACATTTCTTTCTAAATATTTAATATCAAGTCAGAAGCACAACCTTATGGATACTAGATGCTGCAGTTTTGGTTCAATTTGCCTTTATAGCACATGAAATATACCTGAACAGGTTCCCTTTTTTACCATTTGTCTTCAAAGACAGGATGTATAAACAGTTATTGAAGCAAGTTATTCACTTTTCAGCTTATTATAAATCTGATGTTATTAGGTCATTTTTATATGTAATTTTTGCCTTTTAAAAAATACAGTAGTACAAAGGATGTTGATTCCTCAAAAGGATTTTAAAAAATTAAACTCAACACACAGCAATACAAAACTGAATTCATTCATCATTAGGTACCAATCAGGGCCCAAGCATGGGAAGGAAGGGCACATTTTACCAGGGCCTGGTGATTGATGCTGCAATCTCTTTGCCATGAGAAGGAAAAAAATAGCTTACATTATACATCATGCCTGAGGGTATTTATGGAAACTTATTTCCCTGTATCTATGTACCTATTGTCCAGATATTCTGATATTTGCTAGAGCCAGAGAAATAGCACAAGAAACATTCTGAATAGTCAAATGCTTGCCCAGGATTGTGCAAGTATGCTTGTGCTGTTACTTCAGAATTAATATAGATATTTATTCTCTTTCATGGCTTATGAGATTGTAAGGGCTGTGAACATAGTATATTTTTGGGAGGGGATCTGCATTACACATTTGTACTGCACACCCAGCCCCCCACTCCCCATTTTGAAGGCAATCTGTAATGGCATAGATTGTAGAGATTTCAAAACAAGAGGTGCAGGGGCTGTGGAGTTACAATGAATGAAACACAGAGATATGCTTTTTGTTTTCTGCTCAACTTGACAACAGTAAAATTTTCTTTTACATCTCCCCCAAAAGAACTGTGATTGGAAATAAAGGAGAGTCCTGGTAAAGTTATCCCTGTCTAGAAACTAGTAGTGTCAGATCACAGAACTACAATCCTTTCTCTTCTTCTCCTCTGCTGTTTATCTTGAGAGAAGTTGTGGCCATATTTAACAGATATTTAACTGACTTTACATTAGAGGTGAATTCTTTGCGTTGTCAGCCAAATTTGCTTTGAGCCAAGCCTACTTTGGTTCTGGATTTGGCTTTTATTCAAAGTGGATGCACACTTCCAGATTGCATGACAGGTTTTTTTCCAGCACCAGGTTAAAACCTTTGTTTGCTTAGACCTTTTAGTTGTTCAGTTTGCATATGCCACTTTGCACTGATTTGTAATGGAATTCATTGTATGTTCTATTGTTATTGTTTTATTCTTTAAGCCACACTGAAAACGTGGGATGAACAGCAAATAATAAAATTAAAAGATGGAATGAAGACGATGCAATAACTAGGCAATATTAGGGCTCCCTAATCCTCGCTAAACTGAATAGATTGGTTACCAAACCCATTTTACTGTCTTTCGCAAGCAAAAAGTGAAACATGTTCACAGCAAATGGTGGTGGGGTGGAGATGCCTTGTGTCTTCCTCTGCTTCACTATTCCAATCCACAGGGAAGCCACAACCCTTTCAATCCTTCGAGGTACCTCCCTGTCCTACTTAATACCCACAAGCTCTTCCCAAGTCATCACAGCCTCACATTTTCTGTGCTGACCATTACCAGTTCATAATAATTCTTCATTTAAGCCTTGTATTTGGGTACAGACAACAGAGTACAAAATGGACATGCCACGCACACACCATATTTCTTCTGCAAAATACACAAAAGCGCTAAGGATTAAGCCAGTGGTTCCCAATTCCAGACACACACACCATGGACCATTTGAAAACTGCTGAGGGTCTTGACAAACCACTTAATTTTTTTCCTGCCTGTTATAGCATTGTAATGCACTAGTCTCTGCTAGATGATGTGTGCTTTTTAATTGTATTTTATTGTTTCTTTTATTTATTATATTGTATTTAAGTATATTACAATTAATCAATCAATCAGTCAGATTTATATCCTGCCCTTCCTCCCAGTAGGAGCCCAGGGAGGCAAACAAAACCACTAAAACCACTTTAAAACATCATAAAAACACCTTTAAAACACATTAAAACAAAACGTTAAAAAAATTTAAATGCTTTAAAAACATTTTTTTTAAGTTTTAAAACATATTAAAAAGCAATTCCAACACAGACGCAGACTGGGATAAGGTATCTACTTAAAAGGCTTGTTGAAAGAGGAAAGCTGAAAGGTTGAAATTTGAATTCCATAGAATTCTACAGAATTCACATTGTAAGTGTTCTTCACTGGCATGCAATGGACTATCTGAATGAAGCCTGCAGATCACAGGCAGTCCACAGACCAGTTTAGGAACCCCTGGATTAAGCAATCGCTTCTGTCCATCTTCAAGAAAAAGCAACAGGAATCTTGAAGAAAATCTTACCTGGGTGAATGATCCATCCTCACTGCATTCTGGAATAAAGACTGCTTCTTGTGGCTTCTTTGCTTGATCCAGTGCTTGAGCCCTTTCTAATCTGCATTTGCTTTGACCAGCGTCTGTGAAGGGGACAAAATCCACTTGGAATTCAAGTAGTGGCAGGCAACACAACAAACCAACCAAGGGTGCTTCCAGATGTAGATGATTTAGCAACGTCTAATCATTGCTATTGTGCTTTAAACTGGAATTGGAATAGCAGAATTCTGGAACCCAAATAATGTTCTGTAGCCAAGTGGGAATTCCCCTTTCCTCCGCTCCAAATTTTGGGAGGGATGATTTTGATTATGTGGGGGAAAGGGTTAAATACTCCATTCCCCCCTCACTGCACTCCCAATCAAGATTCCCCACCCCCAAATTGGGGCAGTGGAACAGATATAAAGGGAATATTATTGGGAAAGGAAGAATTAAAGTGACAGAGTCAAGAGGAGAGATGGACTCTAAAAAAAATATAGAGCAATCTATGTGGCCATAACCAAACAACAGAACAACAGCACAATGGGTCATCTACAGCTGTTCCACTGTGTTTTAAAAAAATGGGTTTTCTGAGCTCTGGTGGAAAAAACAGATGAAGGTGGAAAACATGGGGATACTTTTAATCACATCATACATATGTACCATAAAAGAGTGAGTGTATAAAAAAGTATCTGTTCCACAGTAAATGCCCAGTGTAGAAGCAGCCACAGACTCCACAAAGTGGTATTTTGCTGCACTACACATACAACTTCCCTGGCTGCCAAATGCATTTTGATAAATGTGCTCAAAGTTCTGCTAAAAGTGTATCATCTTAAGAGTGACTTTTTATCATTTCTGTACAGTTGAGGTATTAGTACTAGAAACATATATTATTAAGTAGGCTCTAGCCCATGAAATATAATATCACAATAAATCTGCTGGTCTTTAACAGGTAGCAAAGGTCTTTGTTTTAGATGCATACTATTATCAGACACAAATGTGTGTATAACTTCTATTCAGCCTTAGGAGATCAATGCAAATTGGAGCTTAATCATGTCAAGAAGTATTTCACCACAAATTCTACTAATTAGAAAACAAAGGGCTCTTTCACAAACGAGCTTAAGAATGGTTTGTGTATGTTTGTGATCAATGGGACAGGCTGATTATCCATTAGATTTTAAAATGGCACTTTTGCTTCCTATGTCATATTAACACAAAGAAGTGATATACCTAAGATATGTTTAGTATCACTTGCAAAATAAACTCACCCACAGTAGACTTTTATTCCTTTGCTCTCTTATATAACCTTGAAATCTTATTGTACAACACTGAAAGACTACAGCGTTAAAAACAATGGACTGCCTTCAAGTTGATCCCGGCTTATGGCAACCCTATGAATAGGGTTTTCATGGTAAGCAGTATTCAGAGGTGGTTTACCATTGCCTTCCTCTCTACAGTGTTAAGCAGTATATAAAGAGCTAAAATAAATAAATTTCAAAACCCCTCCCCAGGGGCCATTTATTTGCTAAGACATTTATATAATTTGAAGGGGGGTATTCCTAAGGTGAGAGCCAGTGTGGTGTAGTGATTAAAGTGTTCTACTATAACCTGGGAGACCAGGGTTCAAATTCCCACATAGCCATGAAGCTCATTGGGTGACCTTGGGCCAGTCACTGCCGCTCAGCCTCGTGAAAACCCTGTTCATAGGGTCGCCGTAAGTCAGAATCAACTTGAAGGCAGTACATTTACATTTTTATTCCTAAGGTACTTCTCTGGTTTAATGCCAGAATCTACTTAGTCTGAAAAACCACTTTCATTCCCTTACCTTTGCATCTGCCTCGATGAACCACACTCAGGCTCGTCTCCCTGCACTTTGCTCTCTGATAGTCACACATCGATTCATATGTCCTGCCATCTGAGGCACAGAGGGGCTTAGCTGGGGACCTGGAGCAGTGGAGGTTACACTGTGGGTCTCTGTCACGATCGCTTATTAAAAACTGAAGAGGGCGAGAAATGGGAAGAATTTTTTAAAAAACGAAAGTAGTAGTACTGTAAATTATAATGCATTTTGTTTTCTAGATTTTTCTTCCATTATTGTCATGTTATATCCTTCTCGAAGCTCACCACTGGACCCCAGCGTAGCTGTTGGCTGTGGGGGACACTGCAGCATACACTAATGTATGCTCTCTGCACATATACCAAGGGCCAGTTCAAAAGGCACATTCTCGGGAAAGCAGCAGCATTGCCTTCAACTTACCCTATCACTTTCTTTGCAGTTTGCCTAAACAAACACTCTATACGTTTGCCAGGGTTTTTTGGGGGAGGGTTGAAGTGTCCTTAAATAAAGATTCCTATAAACTAGCCTATACACCAGTTTACACATCACACTTTGATAAGTTTGATATTTTTGCAGTTACTTTTTTAAGCAGCATGGGTGTTTTATGCCAGATGAAGAGTTTTTTCTTCCTACCTAAGAAGGAACTTTTTTAGGTCAGACCATGGGTCCATGTACACTATGTGTACCATGGGTACACGTAGACCATGGGTCCACCTGTACACTACGTTCAAGATCAAAGGCCCTCCTCCGGGTGCCTACTCCAAGGAAAGCTTGGAGGATGGTAACAAGGGAGAGGGCCTTCTCGGTGGTGGCCCCCAAATTATGGAATGATGACTTTGACGAGGTGTGCCTGGCGCCAACACTTATGTTTTCGGCGCCAGGTCAAGACTTTCCTCTTCTCCCAGGTATTTTTGCAAGTGTTTTATATTGTTTTAAATTTTTAAATTGTGTTTTAAATTGTTTTTTAAAAGATGTATTTTTAAATTGTGTATGTTTTTAGTTACTGTAAACTGCCCAGAGAGCTTTGGCTATGGGGCGGTATACAAGTATAATAAATAAATAAATGTAACCAAGCATCCAGTCTCAAACAGGCAGCCAGTTCTGAATATCCATAAGCAGCACAGCATATTTATATGTCAGTGCCTGTGCATCACTTCTACTCTTAACTCTAATGGCGAAAATGAGCCTATGCAGCAGGAGTTGGGGAGGAGTGTGGCAGCCCAGAAACACAGCAGGTCAGCCAACTCCAAACCAGGACAATGGCAGTAATCACTTATTTATTTTGTTCTGGAGTGTAACTGTTCATACAGAAGGACTGCTTCTGGCTTGGCTCTTGTACATGATGAATACATGTTTATTCCTTTTCTTCATGTTTAATTGTGGGACCAAAAGGACTGGACCCACAGTCTGCTGGTTGGCTCACTTCCTTGAGCTATGTGCTCTGCATTTATTTCCTACTTTCTAATAATGGCACAGTTGTAGTATAGATTGCAAGGTCTACAATTCTTATCCCAGTTCAGTCTTTATCCAGTCTGTATCTGTTTTGGATTTGAAATAGTTACTTATGTAAGCATTTTTTTAAAAAAAAAAGTTATTTGTTTTTATATATGAAATAGTGTGATTGTTTTACTCATGTTTTTACTGCAAAGTTGTTTCAAATATTTTATGGGAAGAGATTCACAAATGGAATTAAATAAATGAGTATCAGGTGTGGATAGTAAGCAAATACAATCACAGCACATCGTCGATGTTTTGTGTAGTCCTAACCCCAAATATATCTGAAAAATTTAAAAAAATCCATTCCCAAGACTGGTGAATCCTAGAGGAAGAAGTGGAAGCTATGGGGAACCGTAGGGTACAAGCAGCTAAAGGGCAATGTTGAATGTCTTGAACTTATTTTCTATATCTAATTTTTATAATACAACTATTTTTGAACATCCCTATAATATAGTATATATTCTGATATAAGGAGGCTAGTACAGAATTTTAAAGAAGTCTCTTCTAAATGCACAAATCCTTGTGTGACTGCTAGAGGAGAGGAAGCCTTTCAAGAAGTATTCAAAACAGAAATTAAACCCGTTACTTTTGACTATGCATTTACACAGGTGCATGTTTATAGCCACTTCCAAGACTAATTCCAGCCTCCTCTGACCTGGGTGGGAAGGCAACAGAGGTGAGATAAGAGAGGTCAGGATAAAGCTAAATTTGCCAGCCATGAGCATCTGCTCTGTCTCTCCACACCTCAGCACCACCACTGTCAAAAACAACAAACACTGATTAAAGAACTTTTAATGTCTGTGAGAAAAAGCAGATTCCTTGCAGCTGCTCAGCAGCTGGAACCACTTTTATAATTTAGCTTGGGAAGGGTCTGTCTACACAAAGACAAAGATGTTTGGTGGGCATTCATTCTGGCCTCCCATCTATGCATAATGCACATCCTAACATACAACTGACTTTGTAAAATTGTAATCAGCACCCAAAAAGCTTCCCTGCAATGCAAGAGAGAAAACAAATTTGGACTGATTGTCTTCATTCAAACAAGGAAGAGAAAGTGAGACAGAAAAGCAAAGGAACTTGGGGGGGGGCAATAACCTCAGAGCCAAATAATACTATCATTTGTGTATGACATTAAATGAAAAGTACATCTATTTTTCTTCAATTTACAAATGAACAAATTGAAGTGCAACCTGATCTACCTGCAGCAAGACAGATGTATCAAAGCATGCTTATCAAAACTATCTTGCTTTATTGCCGCAGTTATCCCTTGCAGCAGTAACTTAATCCACATTAGCATTCACATGTGTTTTCTTTTGGTCTCCCAGCTCAGTGGAAGAGCATCTGCTTTGCATGCAGAAGGCCCCAGGTTCAGTCCCCAGCATCTCCATGTAGGTTGGGAGAGACCCCTGCCTGAATCCCAGGAGAGTTTCTGTCTGTCACCATAGACAATGCTGAACAAGATGGGATGGTCTAACTCAGTAAATTGCAGCTTCCTATGTCCCTAACTTGTCCCACACAATTTATACTGAAATAGAAATATTCATGCATCCCTTCTTTACTAGGTGAACAAGGCATATATCCACAAGCTACAAACTGTGTAAATATCAAAACATTGTCGGTACTGGGGACTAACACAGCTTCAGGCCTTTCCAGATAAAGCACACTATATAGGGTTGTATCCTATGTCAGTTGTATTCAGAGTAGATCCACTGAAATTAACAGACATGACTAATTTAGGCCTATTAATTTAATGGGTCTACTCTACTCCAAGTAGAACTTAGTTGGCTACAATCCTCAATTATCTTGACATGTTTGTTATGTGCCTTCATTTTCGACTTATGGTGACTCTATGAATCAGCAACCTCTAATACCATCTGTAGTAAACCACCCTGTTCAGATCTTGTAAGTTCAGGTCTGTGGCTTCCTTTATGGAATCAATCCATCTCTTGTTTGGCCTTCCTCTTCTTCTACCTTCTGTTTTTCCCAGCGTTGTTGTCTTTTCTAGTGAATCATGTCTTCTCATTATGTGTCCAAAGTATGATAACCTCAGTTTCATCATTTTAGCTTGTAGTGATAGTTCTGGTTTAATTTGTTGTTCACAGTGCATGGTATCTCCAAAGCTCTCCAACACCACATTTCAAATGAGTTGATTTTTCTTTTATCCACTTTTTTCACTGTCCAATTTTCACATCCATACATAGAGATTGGGAATACCATGGTCTGAATGATCCTGAGTTTAGAGTTCAGTGATACATCTTTGCATTTTAACTTGACATGTTCTTCCCCTCAGGTTCAACAGTGTCAAATTTTTCTTCTGGCTTCATTTTAAAGGCGCTTCCAGCTAATCATTTTAGTGGATAACTTATGTTTTTCCTTTTTTGGGGTGCTTTCCGATTTGCCCAGGAATTTCACCAATTCTAGCATTGATTCATGATAACCTCAGTTTCATCATTTTAGCTTCTAATGGTAGTTCTGGTTTAAATTGTTGTAACACCCACTTATTTGTCTTTTTCGCAGTCCATGGTAGGTGCAAAGCTCTCCTCCAACACCACATTTCAAATGAGTTGATTTTTCTCTTATCTGCTTTTTTCACTGTCCAACTTTCACATCCATACATAGAGATCGGGAATACCATGGTCTGAACGATCCTGGCTTTAGTGTTCAATGATACATCTTTGCATTTGAGGACCTTTTCTAGTCCTCTCACAGTTGCCCTCCCCAGTCCTAGCTTTCTTCTGATTTCTTGACTATTGTCTCCACTTTGGTTAATGACTGTGCTGAGGTACTGATAATCCTTGACAAGTTCAATGTCCTCGTTGTCAACTTTAAAGTTACATAAATTTTCTGTTGTCATTATTTTAGTCTTGACATCAGCTGTAGTCCTGCTTTTGTGCTTTCCTCTTTAACTTTCATGAGTATTCATTTGAAATCATTACTGGTTTCTGCCAGTAGTATGGCATCGTCTGCATTTCTTAAATTGGTATTTCTCCCTCCAATTTTCACACCTCCTTCATCTGTCGTTCTGCCATATCCAGAAGACTTTCCTTTTCTTGTCGATGATATGTTCAATCTCACTATCATTCTCATCAAACCAATCCTTTTGTTTCTTAGTTTGGTTTCACATGCTGCAATAATGGAAGTCTGCAGTTTAATCCAGAGTTCGTCGACGTTTTCAGGGAGTTCTGTAGGTAGATATTTCTTAAGCGTTGTTTGAAAACAAGCTCACTTAATAGGATCTTGAAGGGCATGGATGTTCATTTTACGCCTTGGTTTTCTTCCTTAGAGCCTACGTTGAGGAACAATATTAATAGCCATAGTGGATCGAATTAATTGGTTATCTGTCCAGCAGGTATCAGCACTCGTCATGGCCCTAGTGAGGAGTACATCACAACGATCTCTAGCATGGACAATTGCGTAATCCAGAAGACGCCAGTGTCTCGACTGAGGGTGCTTCCATGATGTTTTAAATTTCTTTTTCTGGTGAAAGAACGTGTTTGTAATAACAAGATTATGTTCTGCACATTTAGTCAGAAGTAGAATTCCATTCAGGTTGCTACTGCCAAATTCTTTCCCTATGGTTTCTAACCATAAACCAAAATCACACCCAACTCTTGCACTGAAATTGCCCAGGAGGATAATTTTATCTTCGCTAGGAATATCTGATAAGATGGTGTCCAGCTGGGTATAAAAATTTTCCTAGATGTCTTCATTAGCATCTAATGTTGGCGCACAAGCACTTACAATAGTTGCCTGCTAGTTTTTGGAGAGTTAACCGGACAGTTGAGAGCCACTCATTTATGTCAATAACTTCTGACAAGAGCTTCACAAGATTATTTTTAATAGCAAAGCCTACTCCATGTATTCTTGTTCAGGCAGTCCTTTCCAGTTGGGATGCCACCAAGCACTCAATAAATTTGCTCAAGAAGGGGAGATTAGAGACATGGTGATAGTTAAGCTGCAGTTCATCCAAGGAGGGTTTTTTCAGTAGTGGATGCACTACTGCCTCCTTTAATGACACCAGTAACCACCCCTCTCATAAAGATGTATTTATGTTGTTGCCTAAGGCTAATGAATTCCCTCAACGCATTCTTGGCAAATTTCACTAGCCACAAAGGGCATGGATCCAGAGAACATGTGGTACCCTGAACAATAGAGAGGATCTTGTCTACATCCTCAGGTTGTACAAACTGAAAAGAATCCATAGTAACAGGACAATCCAGTTCCCGAGGCAACTCAGTGCGTACTGTTATAACTCTTGAGTCAAGATCAAACTGGATTTGAGTGATTTTATCTGCAAAGAACGATGCAAACTGGTCACAGTCAGGAGCTTAAAGTGGGCTCTTGATTGTTCCTTTGTGGGAACAAGGCACACTCCCAACCACCCATCAGTTGATGGGCAGTAGGAACACGCCTTGCTCAAGGAGAGGAAAGTGGTTTCTACTTCCTCCCAGTGTTGCTCTGTGACATCACCTTGCACCGATCCTTTCAAACTCCAGTGACTAAGGTTGAAGGGATCAGCACGGGTTGGACTTTGCAAGCCTTTCCATGCTCTCCCTGCTGCAGTAGTGGCAGCAGCTGTAGGAGCAGTGAACAGCAGAAAGAAGCTTCTTTCTCCCTTTCATTTTTCCTCCCTCCCCATACTGCTGCCGCTGCTATAGGAGACACAAGAAAGGAGCTTCCCTCAGTGGGTGCTTGGGATCAACATTGGGCACTTTGCAAGTCTTCCTTTGTGCCCCCTGTTGCTGACTGGGGAGAAACAAAGGGGAGTTTTCCCTTCATTCCTCCTTGCCATTGCCGCTTTGGGAAGCAAGAGAAAGAAGCCTGCCTCTTAAAATGAACTACTTACATTACACTACTAAGCCATTTCTACTAAGCACACTTCTTCCCTTATTTCCTGCAGCAGCAACAGGCACTTACGAACCCCACATGGGATTTTTGGCAGGTGGGCGGGACAGCCTGCCTCTCATTCATAAGACATCATGATATCATATGACTGACTGACTGGTGGACAACCCTGTCCACCTGTCAAGTTTGGCCTGCAAGGCCAATCCTGATAAGGATCTGGCTCTATGGAGTGAAAAAGGTGCCCCACCCCTGCTGTATGCCCTTGCTTTATATTCCTTCCTGAACCCTAATTGTGTATCGAGATGGCCACAGAAGGAAGGAATCTTTATAACGCATCACTAACCTGGTTCACACAGCAGGAATGTGTGGGCAACCAGAGAAAAGCTCACAGCCGCTTTGCTTCTTCCCAGTCCTTTTTATTGGCAAGGTTTGGCTTAGCATGTTGTTTGAACCTGGATTTGTGGTTAAGCTCTCTCTTCACTAACACGAGCTGCAGCCAAGGTTTGCTCTGTTTTACCATGTCATGCAAACAAGGCCACTGTGCGTTACATATTGGGGGGTGGAAGGCAAGGGAGGGAGGGAGAGATCTACTGTCTGCACCTTAGTGTCAGGGTGGAGATGAGATTTTTGTCAGGATTTTACATTTTCCCATACATCAAATGAGTAACAACTATTTACTTATATGGAAGAGCTTATATCGCACACCCCTCAGGGATACCATTCAGGTGGGGGCTACAGCTGCTTTTTGCCCAGTGCCTTAGGAAAATAGGTTTAGGCCCCCTGCAACTGTTTCACAGACTGCAGCCTCTTTACTTTGTCCCATGGAACCTAACAGGCGTTCTGCAGAATCAATTCTGCACTTATCTACAGAGCCACATCCTGTAATGGAGTGGAGTGGAATGGAGAAAACCAGTGGGATATGGTTATCCCTGGATATAAACTATATCGGAAGGACAGGGAAGGACGTATTGGTGGCGGAGTCGCTCTATACGTGAAAGAAGGCATTGAATCCAGCAAGCTCGAAACCCCAAAAGAGGCAGACTCCTCCACAGAATTGTTGTGGGTGGTGATACCATGACCCAGGAGGGACTTAATACTGGGAACGATCTATCGTCCCCCTGATCAAAATGCTCAGGGAGACCTTGAGATGAGATATGAAATTGAGGAAGCATCCAAACTAGGAAATGTGGTAGTAATGGGTGACTTCAACTACCCGGACGTAGACTGGCCGCATATGTGTTCCAGTCATGACAAAGAAGCAAAGTTTCTAGATATTCTAAATGACTATTCCCTAGACCAGTTGGTCATGGAACCGACCAGAGGGACGGCAACCCTGGACTTAATCCTCAGTGGGGACCGGGACCTGGTGCGAGATGTAAGTGTTGTTCAACCGATTGGGAGCAGTGACCACAGTGCTATTAAATTAAACATACATGTAACTGGCCAATTGCCAAGAAAATCCAACACGGTCACATTTGACTTCAAAAGAGGAAACTTCACAAAAATGAGGGGATTGGTAAAAAGAAAGCTGAAAAACAAAGTCCAGAGGGTCACATCACTCGAAAATGCTTGGAAGTTGTTTAAAAACACTATATTAGAAGCTCAACTGGAGTGCATACCGCAGATCAGAAAAGGTACCGCCAGGGCCAAGAAGATGCCAGCATGGTTAACGAGCAAAGTCAAGGAAGCTCTTAGAGGCAAAAAGTCTTCCTTCAGAAAATGGAAGTCTTGTCCGAATGAAGAAAATAAAAAAGAACACAAACTCTGGCAAAAGAAATGCAAGAAGACAATAAGGGATGCTAAAAAAGAATTTGAGGAGCACATTGCTAAGAACATAAAAACCAACAACAAAAAATTCTATAAATACATTCAAAGCAGGAGACCATCTAGGGAGGCGATTGGACCCTTGGATGATAAGGGAGTCAAAGGTGTACTAAAGAACGATAAGGAGATTGCAGAGAAGCTAAATGAATTCTTTGCATCTGTCTTCACAGTGGAAGATATAGGGCAGATCCCTGAACCTGAACTAACATTTGCAGGAAGGGATTCTGAGGAACTGAGACAAATAGTGGTAACGAGAGAGGAAGTTCTAGGCTTAATGGACAATATAAAAACTGACAAATCACCAGGCCCGGATGGCATCCACCCGAGAGTTCTCAAAGAACTCAAAGGTGAAATTGCTGATCTGCTAACTAAAATATGTAACTTGTCCCTCGGGTCCTCCTCCATGCCTGAGGACTGGAAAGTGGCAAATTAACGTCAATCTTCAAAAAGGGATCCAGAGGGGATCCCGGAAATTACAGGCCAGTTAGCTTAACTTCTGTCACTGGAAAACTGGTAGAAAGTATTATTAAAGCTAGATTAACTAAGCACATAGAAGAACAAGCCTTGCTGAAGCAGAGCCAGCATGGCTTCTGCAAGGGAAAGTCCTGTCTCAGTAACCTATTAGAATTCTTTGAGAGTGTCAACAAGCATATAGATAGAGGTGATCCAGTGGACATAGTGTACTTAGACTTTCAAAAAGCGTTTGACAAGGTACCTCACCAAAGAATTCTGAGGAAGCTTAGCAGTCATGGAATAAGAGGAGAGGTCCTCTTGTGGATAAGGAATTGGTTAAGAAGCAGAAAGCAGAGAGTAGGAATAAACGGACAGTTCTCCCAATGGAGGGCTGTAGAAAGTGGAGTCCCTCAAGGATCGGTATTGGGACCTGTACTTTTCAACTTGTTCATTAATGACCTAGAATTAGGGGGACTTCCGGGAAGGGTGACTTCGCTTGTGCCTGCTTTTGGGACGGGCTCCCGCCTCAAAAGAAGCTTATTCAGATATAAATCAGTCAGAACATTTTTTTTTTGACTGATGAAATTTCTCCCGGGCAGGGAGAAACGTAGAGATCAACCTCAAAAGCCTGTTTTTGTTGGGAGGACTGGATTTCATTAATTTATGAGATAAGGTCCAGCCAACAATGCCGGACGGACTTCCTAACAAGCTCTATCTGCTTAAGCAATACGTTTATCTTTTCTTTAAAGAGAGAACGGACTAACAGGCAAGCACCCTTCTTTCTATTATTTTTTTTACTTGGTTTAAATTGTTGCAGCAAAAGGAGATTTGTCAGATTGATCGGCTTTGGACAACTTCTGGGTGAGATATAGCTCTTCTCTGTTATTCACGAAATTAACAGCTTATCTCTGTTTCTGCCGCAAAAAGCTGTCCTGGAAGTGCATTCTAAAGATAATAAACAGAAGAGGGATTTCTATTCCTGATTTCTATTCCGAGGAATATTATATTGTCTGGGACTATTCTCTTTTTGGTCTATTTTATTTTGACGAATCTGCTTCTTCACGACGCCACTAACTGTTTTGATGCTGGGAATTAAATTTGTTTTGCATTCTTGAACATAGAGAGATAAGGCAGGTTGCTCTGTTTATACTGTGATGTCATCAAGCCTGGAATATTAACCCAATTGTTGCTGAAATAAGAAGTGGTTCTTCTTTATTTTTGTTTTGCTTTGTTTTCGTGGTTTTAAAAATGGCAATCAAGAAAGTGGCTGAGAATCTGGAAGTAATTATGTTTCAGAAAATAATGGATGAGATTGAGATAACGAAACAAACCCTGCGACAGGGTAGTAAGGAGCTGAAAATTGAACTGAGCAAAATGACGCAGGAGCTTAAAGAATTAGGGGATCCTGTGAGAGAGGAGAATGAGATCAGAGATGAGAAAAGAAAAAATAAAGGGAAGATACAAGTCCTGGAGATTGGAACAAATGTGGAATTGGAAAAAGATCTGGAGTTTATGGATTTTAGAAATAAAATCTACTGTTTGGAATTTAACGTTATCTCTGAAGAAATTAATGAAGATATTAGAGATAAAGTTATCAATGGCTTGGATAATCTTCTGGACTGGAATGATGTGATGGAGCTTGATATAGAGAAAATCTATGGAATTAACTGCAGCCATGTGACAATGGAAAAACTCTTAAGAGATGAGCCAGTGCATTTTGTAAAAAAGACGAACACAGATATGACTTTACAACAGTATTTCAGCAACTTATTCAGAATGGATGGCAAGAAAATATTTGGGATAGAGGAAATTCCCATCAGACTCTTATTATATGACTATGGCTACAACAGCAAGATTATTATGGAATACTGATAATGGAAGATTGGACACTGAAATTACTGGACTTAACAGGACTATTGAAGATGGAAGATGGAACTAATAGGGATAATGGAATAATGGCTATTGAAATTATTGGACCTAACAGATTCTGATGAGATGGATTAATCAAAATGTTTATTTGGACTATGGTTATGACAATAAGATTATTATAATTATTAACGAGATGGATTAATTGACATGTTTATTTGGAGAAAAATTGATAGATATATTTCTTAAAGAATTGAAACCTCTCTTTGACTTTTTGTGGAAAGAATAAAGTAATGTTTATGAGATTTGATGATTAATTAAGATAACTACTGGAGGAAAGTGATTTTATAATATGATTTAAGAGACAGGATTGTTATATATTGTAGACCTATAACTGATTTGATATGTGACAAATGGGAAGTCAACATTTTATTTTTTTTTGTTTAATCATTTTTGTTTTGTTTTGTTTTTTGTCTTTGAATGTTTTATGATTTTGTTTTCTATGTTTTATGAAAATTTGAATAAAAATTATTGTAAAAAAAAAAAATGACCTAGAATTAGGAGTGAGCAGAGAAGTGGCCAAGTTTGCTGACGACACTAAATTGTTCAGGGTTGTTAAAACAAAAAGGGATTGTGAAGAGCTCCAAAAAGATCTCTCCAAACTGAGTGAATGGGCGGAAAAATGGCAAATGCAATTCAATATAAACAAGTGTAAAATTATGCATATTGGAGCAAAAAACCTTAATTTCACATATACGCTCATGGGGTCTGAACTGGCGGTGACCGACCAGGAGAGAGACCTCGGGGTTGTAGTGGACAGCACGATGAAAATGTCGACCCAGTGGGCGGCAGCTGTGAAAAAGGCAAATTCCATGCTAGCGATAATTAGGAAAGGTATTGAAAATAAAACAGCCGATATCATAATGCCGTTGTATAAATCTATGGTGCGGCCGCATTTGGAATACTGTGTACAGTTCTGGTCGCCTCATCTCAAAAAGGATATTCTAGAGTTGGAAAAGGTTCAGAAGAGGGCAACCAGAATGATCAAGGGGATGGAGCGACTCCCTTACGAGGAAAGGTTGCAGCATTTGGGGCTTTTTAGTTTAGAGAAAAGGCGGGTCAGAGGAGACATGATAGAAGTGTATAAAATTATGCATGGCATTGAGAAAGTGGATAGAGAAAAGTTCTTCTCCCTCTCTCATAATACTAGAACTCGTGGACATTCAAAGAAGCTGAATGTTGGAAGATTCAGGACAGACAAAAGGAAGTACTTCTTTACTCAGCGCATAGTTAAACTATGGAATTTGCTCCCACAAGATGCAGTAATGGCCACCAGCTTGGATGGCTTTAAAAGAAGATTAGACAAATTCATGGAGGACAGGGCTATCAATGGCTACTAGCCATGATGGCTGTGCTCTGCCACCCTAGTCAGAGGCAGCATGCTTCTGAAAACCAGTTGCCGGAAGCCTCAGGAGGGGAGAGTGTTCTTGCACTCGGGTCCTGCTTGCGGGCTTCCCCCAGGCACCTGGTTGGCCACTGTGAGAACAGGATGCTGGACTAGATGGGCCACTGGCCTGATTCAGCAGGCTCTTCTTATGTTCTTAATCACACTAGAGTGAAGAGGAATCCAGGGAACTGTCTTCTGGAGCACTTTTCAGTCATCCTTTCATTCCTGGTGAATGGACCTAAATGGGTGCTTATCCGAGAGACAGTAAATGCACAAGCTGGTTGGAAGAGATTCCCCACAGAATAAAGAACCCAATGAAACAGGTATATCCTAGCCATGGTTATTCACACTCCAACATCCCATTTGCAATAGTCTGATGTGTTGTATGTTGGGTGGTCATTGAAGAATTGTATAAACTACCAATAACAACCTTGCTGCTGTTTTGAACTAACTGGGACTGGGCATACAGGTCACACATTGCCAGCTGTAAAGTAACTGCACTGATTCCTTGTTAGTTTCTGGGACCAACGCCCTGTGCTTGTACAGCTCCCAGGTTTGGCCAGGGATCAAAGCCTAGGCCCAAAGGTGGACACCAAAGATAAAGAGATGCAATTTCTGGTGCATCCACAAATTGGAATTCAACGCAGACTGTCCAATTCATTTACACGGCACAACAGAAAGGCAATGGGAGAGGGAGACAGAGGCAGACAATTTTCTTGCTTTTTTGGGCAACCGACCAAAAAAGCAAAAGATTGGCTGACAACCCTGCTCCAGTTGATTAATGGACCAACATTACTTCATACTTCTATCCTAGCAGTCATACCAACTCCAGATGCATTTTACTGAAGAAATTATACACCTTGTTCCTATCCCACAAAATTATTCTCTCTTAACTTAAAAATGCCTCCTTTCAGTCATTATAATGGAAGACAAATGTTTCTAATTTCTGTAAGGATCCAAATGAATTGGTCAGCTTGCAGAGTGTCCCAGTCTTCACTGAGTTGGTTTTCTTGCGCTAGTTGTTCTTAGACCCCTGGGAAGCCTGGCTTTGGGCCAGGCACCTATATGCTTCCTCTACTATAAAGGCCTAAAAGAAGTTATATTGTGCTTCAGTGCAGCAGTATTCCATCTGTATTTGGGTAGCTCCTTCTTCGAGTTCCATCTTGTGCAGTTTGGGATCAGAGTCCCAACATTCATAAAAGAATAAAGTGGACTTTACCTGAATTCAGGGTGCCAAAGGATTATGCAATAGCCATACATAAGATCACTTTCAAGATGCACAGTTTAGAAAACCCTGTGTCTACTGCCATTTAAGGAAATATTTTGAGACACTGCAGTTTGCTCACTGAGCTGCACCCACGCTAATCACGGCCTATCCAAAGTCACAGAAAAGGTAGCAGTGCTACACATGTTTTACATTTTACATGGGAGACCACCAACAGAATATTTATTGTTTTGTGGAGGAGACAAAAATCAAGTTTGACTGCTTGTGGTCACTGAAGTCCTTGAGTACTTTCTAGGAAATGGGGCTGGGGGGATCCATGTTCTGCCCTACCCCTAGAGCTCAAGGCACATAGCAATTCTATGCAATATGAAGCCACCAAGTTCCCCATCTGGAGACTTGCAACTTAAATTTAGGCAATCAGTGGGAAGAAGAGAAGGGAACAAAAAATGCACACACAAACGCAACTACTTCTATGGCTTACCTCTCCGCAGATCACAAACCTAATTTAGATTTCCTGACCATTTCTACCCCCCCCAGCTCCTTGCTCTCATTCAATCCCTTTCCTTTCACAAGAAAATTCAATTCTACCTCAGTCTTCCCAGAACTGTCTCCTTGTCCTTTACAATCTGAGCTCCAGTTACACTTGAGAGGGTAGCGACTAAAGTGTATATCTTAAGATACAGACTCATGCCAATCCTCTTAGTCCTTGACAGGTGCTTTTTATCATCAACTGTCAGATTTATATTACTTTGATTGAAACCAAGCAGCAAGACAATCCAGCTGAGTTTTTCAACTCATCTGTTGTTTGTTATATCCAAATGACTCTCCTCACCTCTCCTTCAGCTTTTCTTGTTTAGGTCTGTGATCCCTGAGCAGGAAGAAATGTGTGTTTAGGCAAAACATTTCCTCATAATTTTGATAAAGAAACTTGTTAGGAAGATTACATTGGGAACAGTTTTTTCACTAACATAACTCAATTCTCAGAACACCTAATGTCGTTTTCCACAGATGGGGAAAATACATACAACTCCTTTCTGTTTCTCAAATAAGCAACCAGAATAAGTTTGGGAATTGTTGCTTTTTATAAGGTAATTCAGTGTACACAAACTGTTGAGCATGGAAAAACTCATTTTGATATGACTTGTGCGGGCATTCTGTCAGGCCACGTGTGCTTTGCTTTTGTTGACACTATATGTAAACTTGTGCTTTAAAAGGGATTAACATTAATTTTATGGAAAAGAGAGTATTTATGCAAGGGTCTCCAGGCCACATTTTGATATGTGCCAGACAGAAGAGACATGCACCTAGGAGTATAAGCAGCACTGCAAGTTGTATCTTGAGACACAATCTGATGGACTCTCACATATTTGTTCTTGTATTATTCATATAGGTACAACATCTTTTTCAACAGGTAACTTACTCTTTGAGAGACATTGCAAGTCTCCATGGCACTTTTATTTAAGTAAAATGGGCCCTGGAGCACTATCCCTGGACTTCTCACCACTCGGGGAATGGACAGTGTCTTAATAGGATAATCCATATTTTTTCAGGGCACTACACACTCAGACATTAGGCATTCTAAATTTGTTTATATGTTATCTGTGTTGTGCCTTTCCAAGCATGTAATTTCTCACTAAAACCTCTTAGCGGATCATATGCAGTAACCCTGATCCATGCAGCACCTCTCCTACATAACTGATGAGGTAGGGCTAGGCACAATCTTATTACCGGCTTACTTGTGGCATTATATTTTGGGGGGGAGGGCAGGTAGCAAACAAGTTATATCAAGGCAAATTGGAAGACTTTAAACAATTGCATATCATAATTCCAAAAGCTTAACACTTTTGTTGTTGTTTTGCAGTAAGACTTACAGGGAAGGAAGGAACTATTTACAAGCTACCTCAACATTAGTTGCATATGTTAATACATCCTGAAGGGTAGAGCCCTGCTTGTACTGTACCATATGAGATCACCCATGCTGGAAGATTTCTTATGGCTGCAAAGTCAGAATCTGAAATCCCCATGAACACAAGCAATACATATTACAAATACTGAAGCAGCAGCAAAATTCCAACACAAGAAATAAGAACAAGGGATCTTTAGTTATCACTTCTCTCTAGAAACACTCTATATAAATGACTAACTGGACAAGGGAGTCTTAAGCACTGAAACCACAACTTCCTCACACAGGGGCATCACTACCGGGGTGCAGGGGGTGCATATCACACCCGGGTGACACTATGAGGGGGTGACACCCAGAGCCACCCCACCCCGCACCGTTGCCCGGCAAAGGAGCCGAGAAGCGCTCTGGGTCGGTCGGAGCAGCCAACTCCTCCTCGGAGGCATGCAGGTGGGCGGGCAAGACCGGGAGCAGCATCGGCGGGGCGAGGGAGGTGCGCCGGTGTTCCCAGGCCTGCTTCTCCGGCTGGGTGCCCCTCCGGCGCACGCCCTCCCAGGGGCATGGACAGGGGTAGCTGGCCTCGTGCGCACAGCACAAGATTTGGGGGCTCGCCAAGGGCCCCCTGGCACCTGGTCCAGTATGCACCGAAAGCAGGCGCCCACTTGCTGGTGGTGAAGCCTGGACGGCCTTCCACCGTCAGCCTGGAGCGTGTGGTGAGTGCGCACGTGCGAGACCAGCCACCCCTGTCCATGCCCCTGGGAGGGCGCGTGCCGGAGGTCCGTACCCCCCCCGCACTCCCGCTACTGACGCCGCTGTCCTCACATGTGTAGTTATGCTGGTCATACACCAAAACAAATGAAAAAGCAATCACACTAAGCACATCCTTTCCACCAGCTTTTTAAAAACCTCATCAATGCGCTATGCTTCTCACTTGCCAAGAGCTGACAAGACATAATACCTGAACAAAGTTTTAAAATTGGGACGCACGTGCAGATATTGTTGTGCTTTTCTCTTGAAAGCAGTTAAAACAGCTCTATAGCTTGTTCAGCATTGAATGAAAAATAGTATTTTTTCCTTACTGCCCCCAATCAATAAAATATCTTAGGTTCCTAGTGAAGCATGGGGCAGAGAAAGGGGCTTCCAGTTCCTCCCACATACAGCAAAAACATTATGAATGATCAGACATTCTTACCCAGACACTGTTGTGTTCCTGAACTGACAGATTATATCCACAGAGCTCTTAAGCTTATTTCTACTTATCTTCTTATCCAGGAAGGTTAAATTATACACCAGCCTTCCCCATCCTAGTGCCTTCCAGATGTTTTGGACTACAACTCTTACCAGCTTAAGCCAGCATGACCAGTAGTTAGAAATTATGGGAGTTGTAGTTAAAAACATCTGGAGGGTACTTGGTTGGGGAAGGCTGCTATACACTATACAAAAATGACAGAACACAAAACAGCAGAAATACTACAAACCAACATTATTTTACTTGTCTGCTCAGATCATACAGAAAGCTGGGTCTATTTTTAGATGGAATAGAGCACAGAGATGAAGAGCAAAAAACCATTCTCCCACTCCTGCTCATTTCCTGAAACACTTTTCTCCCAACCAAGTTCTGACACTGGAAGAAAGATGCTTGAAACAGATCATCAAGTAAACAATCCAGCAAATATATTCACTAAACTAGCATATTCTTTGTTAAAGTGCTCAAGACCTACCCAAACCCCATTTTAGCGATGGAGATTGGTTCACATGCCTACTGTCATGAACCAGTTGGGTAAATTGGTACCTTCCAGATTGGCCAAGAGCATAAGGCTGGTTATAGATGTGTTGCAATTGCCTTGGGACAGGAAGAAAAGAATCTGCCAGAAATGCTGCATTATCTCTCCGCAGTTTTGATGTATTCTACAGCAACAAACCACTTCCAATGCTCAAGTTCATTCAGAAAGGTGAACACAGGGGCAATTTGAAAGGATCCCAAAGAGTACTTATTTTGTAGAATAAAAGGTTCCAGACCTCAAGCGTATCTGAACACCATGTAGAGACCACAGTGGCATGACATGATTATTAAGAATAGTAGTGCTGCTCTGAAAAGAGCAGGCTTCTACAAATCCATGATGCGAGTGCCCTTGGTTCATTAGTGAGGGCTTTTTCTCAACGTGACAAAAGGAGCCCAACCTCTTCTCCCAACTTAGGAAAAGTAGAGGAGTAGTATCTCATTGCACTGAACTTTAAGAAGCAGTACAAGTTTAGCACAAAGATTCTCCATTTGCATTTATCATACACACAGAATCTGTGTAAGAAGCAGGGATGTAGTTGTCCAGGGTCCTGCGGGGTCTTAGACCCCTCACTTTTGGGGAACTAGGTTCAAGCAGGGTCCCTATGTCTACAGTGTCCTAAGAGCCAATCAGCATGAAAAGGGAGTGTGTTATCCACTGAAAAGAGTCCCAATGAGTTTCAATTGCAAGCAAGCCTTTATTAGCTCCTACTTCAAAAAGCCAAAACAGGAGAGTGAGAACTCTGTAATTGCAGAAGAAGAGACAGTGAATCCTGATGATAGTATCTCATCTATATCATCTATCAGTTTGGTAGCAGCAAGAGTTATACATGTAGACACTGAATTCAGTAATTCAAGCAATATTTCTGACAGTAAGTTATTGTCCATTGAGGGAAAAAAATGATTTCAGGTGCATGGATAGGATGACTTCAGAATCCTTTCTAGCCCAACAGATTTGGAATCCTTATGCTGCTAAACTGTATCAACCTTTAATATATGATGTTTGGCTAGTTACAACAAAGGGTCATGGAAACTGCTGTTCCCCAGCCCTCCATCACCATAAACATTCACACAAAAGAGGTCTACAGAAATACTGCCAAGCCCACTCATCCATCCCACTCTGTGGCCTATCTTGTACTTCCATCTCATGCTCAGATTACCTTTAAAAGCTTTCACTATTCTGTGGGAAAATACAAACAAGAATGGCCTTTATGGAAAGTATGGAAGAATTCCCCTACATATAAACAAACAGTTTGATATTGTAGTTAAGCCAAGCTGGAGAGGGGGGAAGGAATTAACAAGAGTGATTAATCACATTTTCATCTTGCCCTGCTGATTGACACACAGTCAGAAGTTCCTTGCATTCTTCTCCCCAAGAACTGTTAATCTTTCAAACAGATAGTGAAACATCTGGGTTTTCTGTCCCCTATCTCAACCCAATTTAGCAGCATATATTTACCATTATCTAGTTGATTTCACATTCCAGCTTGACACAAATAAAGTCTGTCTTCCCTTTGGAACAGCCCACTATGTTTTGAAGCACTGCTATTTAAGGTTTTGAACATTAAAGGAAGAACACACTCAAGGATGAGAACTTGTATACATAAATTTGTCTCTTT
The DNA here is from genome assembly GCF_030035675.1 of Rhineura floridana. Lineage (NCBI taxonomy): Eukaryota > Metazoa > Chordata > Lepidosauria > Squamata > Rhineuridae > Rhineura > Rhineura floridana. The sequence continues at coordinate 162,356,466 of NC_084481.1, read as the reverse complement.
GTAAACTGGATCTGCTGTTCTCCAGTAGAAGGGGCTGCAGGTGATTCTTGAAAAACACTATTTTCTAATCAGTTTCAGTACTGTAACACATTAGGCAATCTCAAGCCTCATAAAAGATCAAATTAAAATTATAGCTCTTTTCACCATTAGAAGGCAGTTTGTTAAAACTATACAATATTAAATAGTTGTAGTCCTGAATCCAGTCTGCAATTTCAGCCTACTGCACTATTTTTCTTCAAAAAAGAACTTCTGAAGTTTCATAGTGAAGGAGGAACACAGACCCACTTACCATACAAGATACACAGTATGTCTTGTGCTGTGCAGTTTTTTCTAGCATCACGGTAAATCCTCTAAGCAAGTTTTAAGCTAAAGGCTCATCAAAGTGACTGACTTGTGGGACTGTCCTGTTTCAGCATCTTCTCAGTTAATATATGTATTTTTAAAGGAGTGCTCTTCCAAAACATAATATGCTAGAAAAGGTAGTTTGCTAGAAGCAATCTACAGAATTGGGAGGGGGGGTAAGAGCTGGATCTATCCTCCTGTAGTGCTTTCGACACCTTGAGGAGATAGGCAGAGAACAAAATAAAAAGGGGTAACCCTGTTTCATTTCCCCAAGAGAGGAGTATTGTTTTCAGAGTAACAGGTAGGGTTTAAGCATACAATCTTCTTCCATCAACTAGGAAATATCTCCAGTCAGACTTTTTTACAACCAGGGATTTAAAAAAGAAGTGTACACTTTGTGGGATTCAGGGCCAGGACAATGGCATTATTTTCAAGTAAATGAAATGAATTTTATATTTCCGGCAAGAACTTTTTGCTACTCTGCAATTTCAGCAGAAATCAAGACTCTGACCAAGCTATAACACTGACTTCACATGTTCTTCACTGTCCCCCCTTTAAAAAAGTGAAGTAATTCCTGAAAAGGATATTATTTAGCAAACCAGAGCTTTATTTTTGCTTAGTGCAGATCTCAGAACAGGGATTAGAGAAAACTGAGTAATACGGCTGAGCCACTATAAAAGAACTGCAATGAATTATTCGAATAATGCTTTGTTATGCAGATGGCAATATAAAGCATAACATCTTTACACTAGTGACAGCTTTATTGGCAGAGCCTAATCATCAGGGGAAAGTGTATCAGATAGGATAAGTCCCTTTGAGTTTCAACATGCTAACAAACTAGCAGGCAAAAAATAAAAGCCCCATAGTTTTCAAACAAATCACTTGGGAATGGGAAGGAGATGGGATTTACGAGTTTAACATCCATTAAATCCACAGTTCTTCACTGAAGAGGAAGCAAGAGTTTTAAAGGGCATAGATCTTCCCCAACAAAGATAGGGGACATAAGGTTTGCTGCAAGGAGGAAAAAGAAGCTTTAACTTAAGTACCACCTGAAAATAAAGTTTGTTGAACCCATGTGGCAAGGAAGTGACAAATCAGCAGTAGCTTTTAATTGGACTGGGGGGGAGCTCTTGAAATAGTTTCTGTTCCCCAAAAAGACACAGTCCAGGGAGCAATTAGAGAAGCTTGCAAAGTCAAGTATATAAAAATGGTCTACATGGATTTAGCTTGATAGACAAACATATGTTGTTTGTATGGGCTGACATCAGCATTTGGATGCTCCACACTTAATTAAAGCTCCCAGATACCACAACACTGAGGCTCATGTGAATATTTATATAGACTCCATACATCATTTTCAATATCCAAACAGAGATGCCATCATCATACTTAGTAGCATGGTGGGGTGGGGTGGGGTGGGGCAGGGCAGGGGGAGAGAAATACTTCTCATATACAGTGGAACTTTAGGTAAACTTTAGGTAAACATCCTCCATGCATGGACTCAAGTTGAAGTCCCAGTTTTCTGCTGCCTTTGGAATTCTTAACTTCAAAGATTTATGACATGCACTGGATCCAATCTAGCCCATTTCAACTGCTGCTGCGCTACACATCTGCTCATAAAAGGGGCTAAAAAGAGATAGTTAGACAGAAGGATACAACTTTCTTTCCCCAATACAATATGATTGTAGGGTATTCCCAAAATTAGGAACATTTTTACAGATCTAGTATTCAGAAATTGTTCACCAGCAGCACAGTACTGATGGGTTTGCCCTGTCCCTTAGCAGCAGTTTCTACTCAAGTAAACATTAAAATATTGAATTGTACATTCAATTTAGTGCACATTAGATACAGTACACACATCTGCATTTCCAGCTGTAGAGGAAATATGTAAGGATATTTTCTGGTGCTTTCCACTGATCTAACTGTACAATGTGGATGGGGTGAAGTGGGGGAGAGAATGCCTGGTCAATATTGGCAGTCCGGTTCTATCACGGTTACTTGGAAGTCAGCCCCATTAACATTAGTAGAACTTATTCCCAACAAGTGCATATAGGACAGAAGCCTTAAAGGTTTAGAAATCACAGTTATTGCAACACTCTAATATTCTTTTAATGCGTAATAATATATGATAAAGTAACTGATTCTCCCACAAGCAGTATTTGGGAATTGTAGGACTTATTTCCCTATCATAAATGATTAAGACCACTTCTCCATCCTTGTTGCCTAGACTCAAGGCATTACAGTAGTTAAAGGGCATTTAACTGCATAACAAAAGAGATTCATTTAATTCCCGTTTGGGGCATAAAAAGGAAAAGTCCTAAAGCTACGTTTGGATAGTATGACGATTTTGCTAAATGGAAAATTAACAAAAGAATGCTAACATACTCCCTGAACCTATGTTGGCTACATCAGAATTTTCATCCTCCAAGTTGTGCCTGGGCTTTTGATCCTCGGGATCAAACCACAGCAATTAAAAGCAAGGCTTAGGAACATACAGAGAGAGCGCGCAATCTGTCTCCCACTTGCTCTACAAAACAGCTCCCCAAAATGGCTAAAGCCCGTCTCCAACAACGTGGACTCAGAAAAGGCACATTTAACAAGCAGTTGCAAAAACGGGGACGCATTTTGTCCGGTTGTTTTTCAAGACCAGTTCAGAAGTAGGGAGAAAGTTACTTTAAACAAAAAAAAAGAAACCTATTGAAAAAAAATTTTTTGGGGTAGCTACACAGCTTCAGTCAAGTTGTTCTGAAGAGGCAGGCACGTCTTGCGAGAGGAAAGAAAAACCTGACGCCAGGACTAGACGCAAGCTTTAAAGCATCCTTCTCCCCAGTCCCCCACCCCCAGAAATTATGAGGCAAGTAGGAAAGTTACACTCACCCTGGGGCCCGTAACTCTGTGGGCATGAACCTGAGGAAGAAGCACCAGCAGCGCCAACAGCAAGCGAGAAGTCACAGAGCCCCAAAGTCTAGCAAACATTCTGAGAAAAAAATGGGGGGGGACTGAAGAGAGGGAGAAATCACAGCCACAAGGCTACCCTCCTTCGTCGTTGGTGGCTGAAGGTTTTGATTTTTGAGGTGGCTTCAGGTTGCTATGATTCTTCTTTTCTTTATTTATTTTAGCCGGCTAACTCGTTAACCTTTTTTCCTCTTGCTCACGCCTCCCCCCACAGAGCGAGCGCCTTCTGCCCCCTCCAGCTGCAACAGGTTAAATGCCTCAACCCGAGCCATTAGGAGAAAGGATTTCCATTATAAAGCCCTCTGCCGGGGCGGGGCGGGGCCAGCCTAGGCTACGCCAATTGACAGGCAAGAAGATACCCTTCCCTGTACTCAAAATAAGAAACTCCACTCCAAGAAGGAATCAGGAGCTTGATTTAAGTCGTGATACAGTGTCACACACATCCCAGCAGACTGGCTATTCCTAAACTTTTTTTTGCCCAGAAGTAATCGTTCAGTAAAAAGGTTGGGGGGAAATCCTGAAAAATAATTTATTTTTTAACATATATGAACAGCAGATTCGTCCAAAAAGAAATAGTCCAAGGAGAAAAATAGTCCAAAATATATTTCCATCAAATAATAATTACCTCTCATCCGTTTTTAAACTTTAAAACTCCAAATTCAGGCCAGCTTTTTGTCGTAAAAAATATATATATATAAGTTGTTTACATTTTCTTTCTTCCTTAATTATATTTAAAAGAGAAAAAGTATGACTCACCCAGTTCTCAGTTGCTGATTCGTAAACAAATCCCTTTTATTGTAGTAATTTAAGCCAAATGATAAGATTTAGACAGAAGTAGGCTCGCTGGTTAAGGACGTTTTTTTAAAAAGAAAAAAAAACGCTTTGCTTTTTTCCAGTACAGCTTGCTGGAAGTCCTGACTCCATCTTCAGCCGATCGGCATGCCTTCTTATCTCAGGGATTTCCTGATCAATTCCAGCAGCCGACAGCTCAACGAAGTCCTGTGGAAAATCTGATCGGTTCTCCTATACCTTGGAGAACATTTAAGCCAGTCAAAGTTTCCTCTTGGCTGGCTTTTAAACTGAAAAAAGCTTCCTCTGAGGCAGAGATCTCTCAGAGACAGTCACCAGCTGAGCACTCACTTCCGGGAAGTTACTAATCGCTTGGTGTTGTGAACCAGAATTGTTTTGCATTCCTGGACGTAGATAAGAACTGTGCTGTGCTGGCCGGACTATAATAACAGGCCTGGAATATTAACTCTTTTGTTGGTGGAGGAAAAAAAAAAGAAATAGACTGCCTCTAGGTTTTGGAACAGTGGTTAATATCAGAAATTAAAGGCTTCTTTCGAGAATGACAACTAAAAAAGCAACTAAGGCCCAGGAGCGAAGAGGTTCAATTGACCCACAGGAAGGGGCTATACCCCCAGATGTGTTTCAAAAAATAATGGAAGGGATTAATGATATAAAACAGGAAATGAAAACTGAATTGATAGATATAAAAGACTATATTAAAACACAAGTGGATGAGATTAAAGGGACAATTGGGCAAATAAAGGAGGATGCAAAAAATACTAAAGAAAAGGTACAAATCTTGGAGAATAGAACAGATATATTAAATCTGGAATTAGAAAAAAACTTGGACTATATGGCTGTGACTGAATGAGAAATAAAGAACATTGTTTGAGATTCCGTGCAATCCCTGAGGAAACAGGTGAAGACATCAGAGATAAAATTGTTAATGCTTTAGTAACATTTCTGGATTTGAATGAAGATCGGATGAAATTTGAAATAGACAAAGTTTATAGAATTAATTCCAGATATGCAACAATGAAAAAAATTCCAAGAGATGTGCTTGTTCACTTTATAAAGAAGATGACCAGAGATATGGTATTACAACAACACTTTAAAAATACCTTTAAAATTGATGGTAAGGAAATACTGGTGATGAAAGAAATTCCTATTAGACTTTTACGTAAGAGAAAAGAATATGCTTTCTTTACAGAAAAACTTAAGCAATGCAAAATTCAATTTAGATGGGATGTTCCAGAAGGAGTGATTTTTACATTCAGACAACAGAAATATAGATTGAATACTGTTCAAAAAGCAAGGGACTTCTTGAGAAAAGCTTCAAAAGACATGGAAGAAGATAAACTCAAAGATATGGATATAATTCCTGGGAAACAAAGTCAACAAGAACATGCAGAGGAGGGGAAGGAAGATGATGGATTAAAAGGAGCATCAGGCACATTTTAAAATACACGCTTAAAGATGGATTACAAATATCTAACTTGGAATATAAATGGAGCCAACACAGCGCAGAAGAGAAAGAAAGTGTTTCATTATTTGAAAAAATTAAAATTGGATATAATTTGTTTACAAGAAACTCATATTAAGAAGAAAGATTCCAAATATTTGATTTGTAAAAATTTGGGTGAAGAATTTATTTCGGCTGGACCAAAAAAAAAAAATGGAGTTGTTCTTTACATTAACCCACAATTGCTTCCTAAATTGGTATTACTGGATGATAGTGGTAGATTTGTGGGGGTTGAAATTACTTTACAGGGTATAAACATTTTGATAGTGGGTATTTATGCCCCCAATGAAGATAAAACAAGGTTTTACACAGGACTTATGGAAAAATTGTCAGAGTTTTCATATGATCATTGGTGCGTCATGGGTGATTGGAATGGGGTAATCTCACCAAAAATTGATAGACTTTCTGAAAAAAATATTAAAGAGACACAGGGTAAATTACCGAAGATTTGCTTTGAACTGATGGAACATTTAGAATTGGTGGATACCTGGAGATATATAAATGATAACGCAAAGGAATTTACTTATTTTTCAGAAAGACATAAAACATTCTCGAGGATTGATATGATTTGGATGTCTAAAATTCTAGCGAAGGATATTTTTAAAATGGATATATTACCAAAAACTTTTTCGGACCACAATCCTGTGATATTAACTTTTAAAAAAAAAAATCTTGGATTTAGATGGAGACTAAATGAATCTTTATTACAGAATCACAAAGTAGTACAAGAATGTAAGAAGAAATTAAAAGAGTTTTTTGAACATAATTTACATAAAGAAACAAATGAAAATATTGTTTGGGATACAAGTAAGGCATTTATGAGGGGATATTTTATTAAATGTAACTCTGAATTAAAAAAAAAGAAACAATAGAAAATGCAATTAATTTTGGAAGAAATAAAACAAAAAGAGGAAGAACTGAAAAAGAATCCAACTAAAGTTTCTATTGTAAATCAAATTAAAATGTTACAGAAGCAAGTATCAATGCTGACAGTTAGAGAAATTGAAAGGAAACTAAATTTTGCTAAACAAAGGACTTTTGAATTTGCAAATAAACCAGGGAAATGGTTAGCATATAAATTAAGAAAAGAACGTCAAAAAATATTATTTTAAAGATACAAGGAGATGAGACGCTGACAGATAATGTAAAAATCAAAAAGATTTTTCATCAATATTATTCAACATTGTACAAGTGTCAGGAAATTCCATCTGAAAAAATAGAAGAGTATATATCTAAACAGAATTTGCCTAAAATTACAGACTTTCAGAGACAAGCTATTAATGGCCCTATTACGTCAAGAGAGATATCTGAAGCTATAAACAAAATTAAATTAGGAAAGGCACCAGGACCAGATGGGTTATCTGCAATGTATTATAAATGTTTGGAGGAAGAACTCTTGCTACCTTTACAGTCTACAATGAATTTTATTCTGCAAGAGGGAAAGATACCGGATAGTTGGAAAAATGCTAACATAACATTAATACCTAAAGAGGAGCAAGATTTAACTAAAACAAAAAATTATCGGCCAATATCTCTATTGAATAATGACTATAAAATTTTTACAATGATCTTGGCAGAAAGATTGAAAATAATATTGCAACAATTTATCCAGGAAGATCAATCATGGTTTTTACCTAAAAGACAATTACGTGACAACGTCAGGAATGTCTTGAATGTGTTGGAATATTTAGAACAACGAAATGATAAACAAGCAGCTTTGATTTTTTTAGATGCTGAAAAAGCATTTGATAATTTGAATTGGAAATTTATGTTTCAGGTTTTGGAGCAAATGGATTTTGGAGACAATTTTATAAAATGGATTAGATCGATTTATACATCTCAGAAGGCTCAGATAATTGTTAACGGAGATTTAACGGATTCATGTGAAATACAAAAGGGTACAAGACAGGGATGTCCATTATCTCCCCTTTTATTTATTCTGGTCTTAGAAGTGCTGCTTAGAGATATAAGGCAAGATAAAAGGATTTCGGGATTAAAGATAAAAAAAGAAGAATATAAATTGAGAGCATTTGCTGATGATTTGATAATTGTACTAGAAAACCCTTTGGAAGGAATTAATGTATTGATGGACAAATTAAAAGAATTTGGACCGTTAGCAGGATTTAAGATCAACAATCAAAAAACAAAGATGTTGGTGAAAAATTTAACTTTAAGGGAACAGAAAGAGTTAATGGACAAGACAGATTTTACAATAGAGAAAAAGTTGAAATATTTAGGTATCATTATGACAAATAAAAATTCAAAGTTGTTTCATAATAATTATGAAAAATTATGGACAGAGATTAAGAAAGATTTGCTAAAATGGGATAAACTACAATTGTCATTAATGGGTAGAATATCTGTGATAAAAATGAATGTATTACCGAGAATGATGTTTTTGTTTCAAACAATACCTGTAATATCCTCTGATTTACCTTTTAAACAATGGCAAAAAGATATCTCTAAATTTGTATGGCAAGGAAAAAAACCAAGAGTTAAATTTAAACTACTACAAGATGCCAAAGAAAGAGGAGGACTGGGATTACCAAATCTGAGACTTTATTTTGCTGCCTGCTGTCTAGTCTGGATAAAGGAATGGATCTTATTGAGGAATAAAAGACTATTGGATTTGCAGGGCCATAATTTGAAGTGGGGATGGCATGGATATCTATGGTATGACAAAGTAAAAGTAAATGTAGACTTTAACAATCATTTTATAAGACGTCCTCTGTTGAAAATATGGAATAGATATAAACCAAGGTTTTATTCGAAAATACCATTATGTGTCTCAAGTCAAGAAGCGTTTTACAGAAGAGAAATGGCTGGAAAAGAGAAATGGTTAACTTATCAAGAACTATTAGAAAATGTACATGGAGAATATATAATGAAAGAGAGAGAACAACTGACAAAGGAAGGATATAGTTTTCAATGGTTTGCCTGTTTACAACTGTTAGAAAGATATAAAATGGACAAGAAAATGTATGGGTTTGAAATAAGTAAATCTGATTTTGAAATAGGATTGTGTACAAATGATGAAAATATAATTGCGAAAATGTATAAACTCTTACTGAAAATGGATATGGAGGAAGAACAAGTAAAAGAGTGTATGGTAAAGTGGGCAAAAAATTTTGGTTATAACATACAAATGGATCAATGGGAAAATATGTGGAAAAAAGGCTTGAGATTTACACTATGCTATAATCTTAAAGAAAATTTCTATAAAATGATGTACCGTTGGTACATGACTCCAGAAAAGTTGTCAAAAATGTATAGTAATGTTTCTAATGTTTGTTGGAAATGTAAACAACAAGAAGGATCATTTTATCATATGTGGTGGCTGTGTAAAAAGGCAAAATCATTTTGGGCACAGATAGGTAGGAAGATGCAAAAAATTCTAAAGATAAATATTCAGTCAAAACCAGAATTTTTTTATTGGGTTTTATGGATAAACAAATAGAAAAGAAATATGGAAGAATAATATTATATATGATTACGCCAGCAAGATTATTATATGCACAAAAGTGGAAAATGGAATCAACACCAACAACGGAAGAATGGCTGTTGAAATTAATGGACTTAGTAGAAATGGATAAATTGACATGTCTACTTAGAGAAAAATCGACAGATACATTTCTTAAGGAATGGAAGCCTCTCTTAGACTTTTTGTTGAAAGATCAAAATAAAATGATATTGGGATTTGACGATTAACTAAGACAGCCTATGGAGAAAAGTGATCCTGTATGTATACATTAAGGGACAGGTTTGATGTATATTATATACTTATAGCTGATCTGCGACAAATCGGAAGTCAACTATTTTATTTTTATTTTTTTGTTGTATTGTTATGTTTTTTGACTTTGTTTTGTTTGTCTTTTGAAAAATTTGAATAAAAATTATTAAAAAAAATAATTTATTTTTTGAGAGAACAATTGGACTAGCACAAGAAGCAGCATACTTAAACCTTGCACAGCCTATCTCCATGCAAACTAGGTTTTCTTCATCCCCGCTTTTCAAGCTGGGTTTATTACAGAAAGGCCCTGTTTGGTTGCAGAGGCCTCTGCCCATGATCCAACCAAACCGGAAGTGACCTGTTGACAGTACAAGACCATGTGATGTCCCCAAACCAATAATAACCAATATAGAAATTGCTAATTAACTTAGATTACCCACTCCAGAGTTAGGTTTGAGTTACCCCCAAATCATAGACCCACACCTCAGAAAGTGTCCTTACAAGAAGACATGGAATCATGTCATTGCTAGCCTCATGACTCTCTCAAATAATACATTCTTTTTCAGGAATTTTAAAACTTACATGTATTTTTTCACTATCTTCACTGGATTATACATTCCAGCAAATTCAATAGGATTTTCCACCAACCCTCTTCTCCCGAGAAGGTGCATATAGAGGTAATAGTCCTAAATTTAGCTGAGATCTTAAAATCCTCACAAAAGACCTCTGGAAGAAGTAAAGGGAGGAGGGGCTGCCCACTGGAACAGCTGATTAGGAGACAGGGGAAAGAAGCAGGCTGGTAAGATGCTGAATTTTACACCTTGATTTGAAATAACCAACCAAATCTGTCTGTCTGGAGTGTTATTATTATTATACACAAATGCTTAGAAGTTATTTATAGCCACAAGAGAGTAAAGCAATAATTAAGCATGGTGCTGTTGAGCTTAGCTGATCAAGACAAAAAGTAATTTAAGTTGGAAAATGCTAAGCATGACAGAGAGATTCTCTAAATCTCAGTTATCAAGGATCACTACAGAGTCTGTTGATTTAATGTGCAGTTCACAAGGAAAGCCATCTGGAAATCTGCTCATTGTGTGTATCCATTCAAGCTGGATTGGATTCCTGCATTGAACACAGATTGAACTACTGTATAAGGCCTTATAGGCCCCTTCCAATTCTACTATTCTGTGATTCTATAAGAAACCGGTTTACAGTCAGGATATATGTTATTTCATTCACGTGGAAAGGTCTTTCAAGAAGGAATTTTGTTGAGATGAAGCAGCTCCCAGATATCAATGTAACTCAAAGGGGATGTGGAGTGTATATTGTCCTGCCAAAAAGTATCGTCTGGGACAGCATGCATCTTGACCAGAGTTAGAAGATTACTAAGATAGGGACTACTGAACTCTTATCTTCCAGCTCAGTCACTGAGATAATCTGCTGGAGCATCATTGGCCATCTCCTGAATTGGTGAGGCTCATTTGACAGAAGGAACAGAGCCTTTGCTGTTATCAGCCCAGTCCTGTGGAATGCTCTGCCAATAGTGATTCAGCAGGCACCTTCTCTTCTAATTTTTAAACACCTCCTGAAAACTTTTCTTTGTCACCAGGCTTACGCAGGCAATTGAGAAGATATCTTTCTGCAATAGCTAGTTAATGGTTTCTGATTTAAAAATTTTATATGATTTTATTGTGTGTTTATATATGTTGTAATCTGCTTTGATTTTTTAATGACAGCTATCTGCGGGAGATGCTCTAGCTGTGGATTTCCTGCTGTGAGCTGGGGGTTGGACTCGATGGCCTACAAGGCCCCTTCCAACTCTGTGATTCTATGATTCTATATAAATATTTTTATAAATAATAAAGAATGTGAAGACATCATATTGCCTCAGAAATCAAGGTCATCATGCACTAGGGTGGCCATGTGTCCTGTTTTACCAAGAACAATCCTCTATTTGAAGGACAGCCCTCTATTTGAAGGCCTGCCTAGTTCTAAGTCCAGTTCAAGGTAAAAAGCCATTCAAAGTGAGAGCAGCAGCCGTGAAGTTGCCCATCAATAGTTAAGCACCTAGACAACAGCCTGAGCAGGTCACCAGGTTTTCTGGTCACAGTGTTCCCTACTATGGCAAAGTGTACTGTATTCCTATTTTAGTTATAGTAATTATTCCCACAAAAGTTAACTAATACAAGTTTTAGACAGACCTGTGCCCTCTTTAATGGTGATGAAATTATTCTTTTTTGGCAATGCACAAATGGCTACTCTGTTATACACAGGTTAAACCACACTGAATGCCTCAACAGATATCTAAGACATGCTACGGAAGAGTACAAAAATCAGTCTAGGAGACAAAGACTGCATACACACCATACATTTAAAGCACATGGCTTATCCCAAAGAATAGTTTGTTAAGGGTGCTAATGTAACCCCTATGGGTTATATTGGTTTGGTCCAGTGGGTGGAGAAACCTTATGGAAGGATTGTATTAAGGAGTTGAGTACAAACCGTGAGGAAGCTGAAGAGAAAAGGAGCTGTTAATGCCAGGGAGTAAGGACTAGGCACTTGTCACCTTGAATTAGGTAATGGGGTTTTACAATTATGTGTGTAAAGGGGATGGAAGAGTAAATTAATTCTTTTGTGGCTTTATGTATTTGAATTTAAATTATATTTTATTTAGGGCTTTGAAGTTTGCAATTTGGAAATTTCCGAATTTTCTCTACTGGACTTTCTGCAAGCAACTTCTTCATTTATGTCTTGCTGAATGCATTGGACTTTGGAAATTATTATGTTAAGAAGATATATGATATATTCTGTTGGCATACATGGTGTTATGTTCCTTTCAGTTATTGTTTAAATATATATATATATATAAAACAAACATTGTAATTGTGTTTGCAGTATTCTTTTCAACGAGCCCCATAGGACCCAAGAAAGAGGTACCCTGGGAATTAGGCAGGCGCCATCTCTGCTATCTTTTTGGCACCTTTTGAAGACTTTCCTCTTTCAACAAGCCTTTTAAGTTGAGACCTATCCCAGTCTGCATCTGTGTCAGAATTGTTTAATATGTTTTTAATAATGTTTAAACACTTTTTAAAAGTTTTGTTAAAAAAAGTTTTTAATGCTGTTTTGTTTTAATGTATTTTAAGATCTGTTTTTATGATGTTTTAAAGTGTTTTAGTGCTTTGTTTGCTGCCCTGGGATCCTGCTGGGATTGAATAAATAAATAAATAAATTGAATAAATAAATAAATAAATTAGAGTTCTGGGTAAGGGTAAGCTACAGTTTCCAGGGTTCTTCAGGGGGGAATTCATGTGCTTAAATGTATGGTATGGATGTGACCTTAATATTGCCCTTTCTTCTGCTACAGATGCTTTGAATGGCCTTGGAGTAGTCATCAGCCTCAGTTCCCTATCTGTAGAGCAATAATGTACACCACCTATGTCTGTGGGAGGGTCAACGCATGAAAAAGTGAAATTCCTTTAAAATTAAGTGGATTACAAGCAATGATAATATGGTATAAGGTTCAACATATATAAACTGCATGAAAAGATCTGTGGCAAAATCTATGCTTAAAACATGGCATTGCAGTAGTGAGCTATGTAACACTTGAGTTGTGCTAGCTAAAGTCACATGTTTTGTGGTGAATTAGAGCAGAAGATACAAGTGAAAACTATCACCAGACCTTACAGATTATCTGGAGATAGATAGGATTTTTCACCATACACACCACTACTATACATTTGTCACATGCTATCCCAGACATTATACTACCAGCACAGAAAAGCAAAAAAAGATAAAGGCCTCAGTGCCTAGACTAAGTTTACATTTACTAGTTTCTTTAAAAAAATCTACAAAGACTAATATTAACCCCAATATTAAGAAAAGAAAGCTTTTAATTCCTCATTTCTTTATGGCAGTTATAGTACTTCTCCTCCCTATCCCCTATTTAATTAAGATTCTGATTGGTTCTGCAGTCTTTAGCTGTGCTAGTCCTTGCACAATTGTGACGTAATTCCCTGTTTGCCAGATACCACCCAGTGGCTTCATCCTATATTGGGAATAGGACTGCCAAATTTTGTTCTGGATAGTCTTCTGTGCTTTTAACAACTCCAAATTAGGTATTCAATAGGCAAAGACTTTCTCCTGCACTTAGGGCTTATCCAAACGGAGCGGGATAATCCACGTTTTCCATATTCAGTTTGTCATCTGATAGTCCTCACTTTGCCTTTTAGTTTGCTCTTTCCCAATTAAAAAAAAAGCTTTTTTGCACCCGCACCCGCAGCGGTAAGACCCCTACATTCTTTTTGCTTTTTCCAAGCTCCGCCTCTAAAACCTCCCCCTATCAACCAATTGGTCAGCAAAAAAATTACATATGCTCCTCTCCCCCTTTGAAACAAAGCACAATATGGCTGTAAAGGAGTTCTCGCCTCGGAAGGAAAGGCTGCTGGTCGGTTTCACGCCTGCCTTGTTTGTATTTGCAATATTACACTTAAACGAATGTATGCTTTTCTGCCTTTATTGATATTTAAGGAGATACGCACGCTGGCAATTGCACTTATTTCTCCAAAAAAGCAAGAAACTGTCACACATGCCCCTTCTCCCTTTCCTTCCCACGGAGAATGAAATTGACAAAGCTTTCTGGAGCAGGCTTGAAACCGACCAGCAAACCTTTTCTTCTTTGTATTTGCGATATTACACTTAAACCAATGTATGCTTTTCTGATTTGAAGCAAAAACCCCAGCAAGTAGAATGAAATTGACAAAGCTTTCCGGTGGCAGGCTGAAACCCACCACCACCCCTTTCTCACTTGCTGTGCATTGCAGATCTCACCCAGAGTGGCCTCCCAGTTTGCAGGCTGGCAAAAAATAAAATGCATTTGTGCAGTAGTTGCAGACCCCCCCCCAACACCCCACCATTGCGATGATTGGTTCAATTTTCCTGGGCTTATTCTTGCACATGCGCAAAAGTGCAGATACGTGATTGGCTGGAATGAGGAGAAGGGGCAAGGGGAAATGCCCAAGAACCGCCCATCAGCTGTAAAGTCCGCGGTATTGCATCCTAACTCCTGAAGGCACAGCCGATGATTTCCATTTTTAAACAGCAAATCGCATTTTTGCCGGTATTGCAAGGAGCGGATTTAACCCACGAAAATGCGTAACAGCGCGAGACGTCGTTTGGACGACCGAAAAATAATGAACACACATAGTGGGCGTGTCACACATTTTACAGTCATCTGGATGAGCCCTTAGTCTCCATGTTACGAAAACCTTCCCCAGTTGAATTTTTGCCTGTCATACAGCTGTTAAAGCCATAACAGAACAGACAATAAGAAAAAAAACAATTCAAACAAGCAAATGAGACTTCAGGTGTATAGTTGTCTCCACCCACAACCAACCTATCCAATGTCTAATTTGTGGGATTTCTCTTCCATGCACACCAAGGCATTCTTAAAGGAATTGTTACTGGGTAGCCTCTTATTCTTCTTTTTCAAATGGCTTCTACGTAGAAGCCTCTCTACCATGATTGATTGATATCCTGCCCTTCCTGCCACTAGAAGCCCACAAGTTACTAGCCTAGCAAAATTCTTACTAGCCTGCCTACCCACCAGTAAATACATGAATTAAAAAGCAAATTAAAATGAAAAACTGCTGCTTATGTTCTATGTCCTGCTGTAGCAGAATTCTTATGAAAAAAAGAAAGATACAGAGAATCAGACATCACACTGTACAGGGAGAGAGATTTTGTAAAGTTTTTTTCAGAAAGTTGTGGTTTGTAATAACCCTAAGAATTATTGTGTAATGTGCCCCTATATTCTACTGTTTCTTTTCAGTTTCACTAAACTTTCAGTAGCTTCCAATCAGAATTTGTGTTCTTAATTAATTGATTACATGTTATGTGTCCATTTGTGTCCACTGGGTATCCAAAAGCTAGGACTGGGTAGCCATTTGTTCACACAACTATTACTTTAAAATGCCTTGGCACACACTTGTTTCTGTAATGCAGCATATTGAAGGAGGGAAATGTGTCTCTCTTCAAACTGCTCCAATGTACTTACAATGCAAATATACTCACTGTAGGTCTGCTCTTATTTGGGGGAACATCGCCTACATTCCTACATGGAATAGAAGAAAACTGTTTCATCAACAGTCTGGCTTTCCTGTTTCTGCAAGGCAGGGCAGGGATTTTTTTTTAATTAGACTTATGGGTTCTAAAGTGAAGGGAAAAACGAATAAATTATTGCTATGGTTACAAGGCCTTGGCCAAGCTATGCCACAATGGACAGTACTGTGAAGATGTTATGCAAACTTAAATGATTCCAATGGCTCTGGGCCCAGAGTATACCTTTATAAGACCCTAGAAACATGTTACTTTGATACAAAGGAAGCTGCTTCTGGACAGTATAGTAAGGTGGTGTGGTGAACTTTTTCCTCCTGACATGACATTTATCTGTATTGGTGACCAAAGGTCGGATGAAAGGAAGCAGCAGGAAAAGATTTTGAGGTATTGGGAATCTAAGAACATAAGAAAAGCCTGCTGAAGCAGGCCAATGGCTCATCTCATCCACCATCCTGTTCTCTTAGTGGCCAGCCAGATGTCTTTGTTGCATTTTTCTAGCCATCATCCCAGACATCTTCATAATAATTTACCATATGGGCAGTTTTTAAGGTTGAAACGGAACAGCACATTTACTCACAGCTACAACATACAGGCTGATCAATTTTCTAGAGAATTATCTTCTAGGGGTTTTTCTAAAAGTGTCATCACAGCAACCAGAGCCAGGGCAGATTGGATTCCTAGACAATCCTTGCTACAGTCCCGGTCTAAACAGATGTCTGATAAGATTATTTTGGTCCATTGAGTTCAACAGGTTCGCCCAGCAATTTAAACGCATCATACATAAACATTGGCATTTGGCACAGGATATACCTGGTTGCAGCATTGCTCCTGTCATAGGGTTCAGGAGAACTTCAAAACTGGCTGATAGACTTGTTCATTCTGATTATCTTCCCAGAATTTATCTTTCCCGTGACACTACTGGCCATTTTCCCTGTGGACATTGCTCATGTTGCTGTCAAAGTCTTCAAGTGAAGCAGTTCACTAATCCTATTGACAATCAGACCTATGTCCTTAGATCTTTTACTAACTGCAATTTGCATCATGTCATCTATATTATTATGTGCCCGTGTGCCAAGATTTATGTTGGACAGACATCCAGACCTTTAAAATCCAGGATCACTGAACATAAAAGTAAAATACATACGTCTTTGGAAGCTCCGCTTACTATGCATTTTCATCAATATCAACATTCACCTGACGATTTTTGGCTTTGGAATGGGTGCAACCTTCTCCCTATAAAAGGGTTTCACTCACAGACATCTTACTTAAACAAGAGGCCTTCTGGATATACAATTAAAATCCATATTTCCTGGGGGTCTCAATGATCGCTTGGATCTGTCTGTGTTTCTGTAAATTGTGTACTTGCCAGTATTTCATCCTTTAAATTTTCATACCATATGTATATTGTTAAAATATTTTAAAATTCTCATATTATATTGTTATAATAATTCTTTTTGGCAAATTTCATTTTTCAAGTTATTGCAGTGTCTCATGTTCTTATCATTGTTCAACATTGCAGTTGGACCAGTGTATTGTGGCTTATTGTCCCTCGCATACATTCAATTGGGCTCCTGTTATAGTCATCTACACCAGTTTCATTTACCTAGTCTCTTTAACTGTTGCCAGCAGCTGACCTTGAACATGGAAATGGACTGCCTTCCAGTCGATCCCAACTTATGGCTACCTTATGAATAGGGTTTTCATGGTAAGCGGTATTCAGAGGGGGTTTACCATTGCCTCCCTCTGAGGCTAGTCTTCCCCAGCTGGCTAGAGCCTGCTCAGCTTGCCACAGTTGCACAAACCAGCCCCTTCCTTGTCCACAACTGCCATCTGGGGGGCAACTGGGCTCCTTGGGACTATGCAGCTTGCCCACGGCTGCACAGGTGGCAAGGCACGTAATTCCTGAGCCACTCACTGTGGGGGTGATCTTTAGCTGGCCCTTGACACCCAGGAGACACGAGCAGGGATTTGAACTCACAGACTCTGGACTCCCAGCCAGGCTCTCCTCCCCACTGTGCTATACCAGCTGTTACAGCTGACCTTGATTATACCATAATGACAGCTGAGATCTCAGCTTAGTTCAGAGCAAGATTTGCTTCTCTCCCAATTAGAAGTGGCTATTTTCTCAAATGAGGTATGTAAATGGTTAGATGCTTTATCACACATACAATTGGCTGTTTTATTGATTGGCGTCTTTATAATATTTAATGATTTATGTAATTGTAGGGCATATCACCCTACAAAAAGACAGTGATTGAGTTACAGTACTGGCAACTTGTATACATTGCATTCTCTTCAGTGTAGGTATTTATGCACTTTCACTTTGAATATGTTGCTGTCTGAATACCTTTACTGTTCATAGACTTATATGTGGGTAACATTTCTCATATTTTTAACAGATATTTGTGGGAGACTCAAGGTTGGCCACTGAAATTTGAGTATTATGAATGTCTGAAGAAGCATTGGAACAGTTTAACAATCTGGAATAACTATCATCTTTGTATTATTGTGTCATTTTCCATTGTCTGTCATCTATGTATATTTTTTCATGTTACAGTACTATATTCACTGTGGCAGCATTTTGTATTGTTACATATTGTTGATGGTCAAGGATGACTGGAGTTGTTGTCCAACAACGTCTGAAGGGTACCTGGTTGACTATTGCTGTACTAAATAAATAAATATGAAAGTTAATATTTGAGTCTGCTGTTCAAGCCCATTAGACTACTCTTTTTCTCTTCTTTTCTAAAAGATGACTAAGGATTCCGTTTCCTCTTGAGTATCCTGCATGCAAAATTGGTGGGCAGCTGAATCTGTGCTAGGCCACAGAGAGGCTCAGGATCTAAATCAGCAGAAGGGCCATCAAAACTGCATACTGAGAAGTCATTTTGATTTCTGTTTGATTCTATATACCCCTTTATCCCAGACTAATTTTATTCTAACATTGCTGAGGAATAGAATGTATATGTTCTTCCACATACTCTCACAGACACAGATGGGAATGCCACATCCAAGGCAGGGTGCCTGCTGCAACATGTGTATTCAGCATTTAACAACAAAATGTGATATGTTCACCACCACCCCCCGGGCAAAATGCCCTTGTTCATATGTGACTTTCAATTTGTGGAAATTTAAGTAACTGATGAATGAATTAAACAAAACAAATTAAAAATTGGTTAACATTTTAAACACATTTCCAAGCAATTGCAATAATACAATAAGCAAGCAGTGTGTTGTATTCAACTAAGTTCTACTAAGAGCAGACCTCTGAATTTAATGAACCTAAGTTAGTTATGTCTATTAACTTTAATAGGTCTACTCTAAGTAGGACTAGATCACCCAGTATTTTCACATATGCACTAATGCTTCTACCCCAGCCAGCTCAATAATAAGGGATCACACAAGGCCATCTTGTATTGTATGTGTTCTTTAAAACACATGGCAAGCTAGCAGTCAGGAATTGAATGGACAGCAAAATTAATGTTTATTTAGAGGTCATGGTTCTCTTGTGATCTTCATGGAGGAAATAGTTTTCTGTTTCTCAAAATCATGAGAGGTGGGCTTACTTCTTATGTGGCAAGAGAAGGCAAACTCTGCACACTCAGAAGCATTATCTTCTCCAGGTAGCCAACAGGTGTAGAAAAAACTATTACAGTGACCTAACATTGGCAAACTCTACCTCAAACATTCAGTGGAGTTTTTGTCAAGCATTTTGCTTACAAAACATACCTAAAACCAAAGTCTTTGAACTAAATATTGTGGTTGGAACTTGTGTCTACAAGAGGTGGACCCAAACTACAAATCTGCTTGTACTTGAGGTTTTGAAACTTTTGCATTTTAACTTTTCTATACAGACTAATCTCTAAAATAAATAAGCTGGGGATTTTTTTTATGACGAACAAATCTAGTGACACCTTTAGCCATGCTGTTATTTTAAAAATATTTTTGTAAAAATTACTCTCCTCTTTTACCCACCTGCCACTAACAATGGGCTCCTGCTGGAAGGAAGGGCGGGATATAAATGAAATAATAAATAAATAAAATAAATAACAATATACCTAGAGAAGCCATTCACAAAGCAGAATTTGCCTATAACCAGCTTTCTAGAATATCCTACTGTGGTACATATTAACCTTAATCTTATGATTGAGAGACACTGCCAAGGAAACTTAACAGAACAGAACAGAGGTGGCTGGCTGGCTGGCTGGCTGGGTGTTGTAAAGGGATTTTTGATGCTCCCCTCCCTCCATTGCACCCCTTACTTACAAAACTGTTGCTAAAAGATGTGTGAATCTAGAAGGTGGGGGAAGGGGAGCTTAGGGATTAGGGGACATCTGAGGAAAGCAGTACAAAATTGCACTAAAGGAGAAAAGGCAGAGGATGAACCTATAACCCATTCCCCACTTGCTCCAGTGTTAACAAATATGCAACCAATTAATGTAATGGCAGAGTTATTTATGGTGCACAAAGACCTCAAGAACCAAGGTTGTAGAGATTTTAAAAAGCACTTTGCACCACCACTTCCTCTTTTGCAGATGTTGGCTTGTGATGTCCATGTGTCTAATAACCAGAGAAGCACGTGCACTTTCTTTGCAAGAGCTACTTTCTGTATGGAGGTCAGGCGAGGAAAGGGATGGCAGGGTTGGAGGAAGGAAATGGAGAATGAAAGGGTCTCTCAGTTTCAAGCTGTGACCAGACAATATGGTTTGTGTTTTTAGATAATTCCCCTTAGGAGCTCACAGTAGCCCTACTTAATCCATCCTCAATTTCTCTTTTGGACAGCGGCAACAAAATTTGCACACAAGATGGTGGTGAGGGAATGGTAACTCCATAATTTAATTGTCTGGGGATGACAGTTTGTCTACTTTTCAGTGCCCTTCATGAGAGAGGCTTTAATTAGAACTATTGAGTGGTCCGAATTGGCGCAATTAGGGTCTGCGTTAATTATTGTTGCATGCGCTTTTTTTGAACAGTAAGGCATTTCTTGTTGTTGCTCTCATTGTAATAGGAGAGGGTCAGAAAGAAGGACCAGCTAATGAAATGAGTGCAAATTATCTCTGAAAGGGTAGGGCAAGTGTAACATACCCTTGACAGATGCAGAGCAATTTTGAAAAGCAGCTCATAGGCAAGACTGTGAGAAGCAAATCCTCCCTTTTAAACTCTCAGCTGCTTTAGTTCACCTTCATGCCTGTTTATGTTGCCTATAGGCCTGCACAAATTGTGACCTACCAAGCTGAATGCAATCCATCAGTCATATATCTGCAGTGGGCAGCTTGATAAGACCCTTGTTTTTGATGTCTGCCTGGGACGGCAAAAACAAGGGTCTTATCAAGCACTTGCCAGGCCACAATGCATGGCTATGGGTGAGCCATAGACTGGGAGGAACCATAAATCTGTAAGGCAGCAAGAAGTCATTCTGGCTGCTTTCACATTGCACTTTATTCCGTTATTCTGAAGATTTCTTACCTGGTAATTTGCGCATTATATTTGATATTTCGCACAACGCACAAGCTAGCTCCAGAATTCTAGTGGAATATAGTGGAAGTTTAGTACTAATTTCCGTTATAAATGATACCAGAAATAATACATTAGCAAGGCTGGGAACCCGGAAAATCACAGGAGTCTTTCACTAGCTGCAGCCACTCATGTGACAGGCATCCCAGCATGCAGTGCATTCCCACCCTTTAGTCGCGTGGGGCTTTTTTTCCCCCTGACGAACGTTGTACCGGTATTCCGGCATCGGCACAGATAGCAGCAGCATTTCCCCCACACACCCCTGTCTTGATACAATTAAAACAGTTCTAAAAGTCAGATCCTAAAGGGAGAGGGCTTGCATGGTGATGGGATGAGATCTTAGACCTCCTACACAGTGGGGAACAGTGAGCATGGGTGAGGAATGAAAACAAGCTGTGTGAAAGACAGTTGCGTGAAATGCCGGTATATCAGCTGAAAAAGCTGCTGTTCCTTAATGCAACAGGTACTGCAGTGTGAAAGGGATTTTAGAAATTGTGACAGAAGCACTACCTTTTTAATCCGTTAAACTAACACATCAGCCCCATGTGTGAAAGCAGCCTAGATTCTAGACTGACACTTTCCCATTTCTCCCAAGCAAAGGGAAATCCATTCACTAGCCTTCAAGAAATTAATGATTTACTTAATAATAATAATAATAATAATAATTCAAAAACCACTTCATATTTGAAAGAAAATCTCTAAGCGGTTCACACAATCCTAAAAATATCACAAATAAAAGTGAAATACAAAAAAATACAGTAAAACTAACCATATTTCAGAGCAGCACAGATCAGTTTTATTTATTTATTTATTAAATATTTATAAACCACGCTTTCATAAAAACACAGCAAGGTGGTATACATCATACATCATGACTATAAGAGCAATAAAATCATCAGTAAATACTGGCTGGTAAAGAGAAATTCACATCATTTTCCTCCTCATCCATCTCCTCCTCTTCCTCCTCACTGGTGTCAGATAAGATATTCTCTATCCTCTTAAACATCGATATAAACTGAGACAATTAACATAGAGGGGCCATAGTAAGTACTAGCAGATACAAAATACAGCAGAGACAACCATACCTCCCCCCCCCGAAAAAAACTAGATATACTAGCATGTATTTATAGGTAGCAGCAGCACTATCACTTCAGGTGCTTTCTCCCCAGCTTAAGCACACTAAAATGACACACTTCCCACTCCTGAGGCTCTCTGTTGTCACCAGGGAGCATCCACCATCATTTATCCCCCCAAAAATTACACACTTCCCACCCATGCAGCTCCCTGCTCCCAAACACACACACAGACAGACAAACTGTTGGTCAAAAACTGCCAAAGAAGAAAGAGAGCAGACAAAGTCATGGCGATGAAGACAAAGGTGCGGAATAGATGCATTTATGGTATCCTGGGACAATATAGCAAGTTCTGCTAGCTTAGTTAGGAAATTACTTCTAAGCCAGAACAGAAGTTTTTAGGCAGAATAGAAGTAGCTTCTTAGTTGCTTTCTAATTTTATCTCTGCTAATTTATACAATTTACAAACGGTGCTTAGTTCTCAATAAGAATACTCGTTTGTTCAATATCTTGTATATCCTTTAGTCAGAGAGCCCTTAAAATATCACACACAGTATCACAATGAACTTTTTGTTCCTTCACCAGTTGTTTTTTCCTCATGATAGATAGATGGATGGATGGATGGATGGATGGATGGATGGATGGATGGATGGATGGCTGGCTGGCTGGCTGGCTGGCTGGCTGGCTGGCTGGCTGGCTGGCTGGCTGGCTGGCTGGCTGGCTGGCTGGCTGGCTGGCTGGCTGGATAGATGGATAGATGGATAGATATCTCCAAGTTTAGCAAATGGTTCAACAGGAGTCTCTAGTCAATAAAGGTAACTTTCTGTCCAGCTGGATGATGTCATTGTTTGTCATTTAGCTGTTAAGAAAAATTGGACATGTCTCTTATCTGTTCTGTTAATAATACTACAGAGTCATTGTGAACCAATCAGCATTCAGATAATTGAGCCACAGGCAAGACTGGGATGTGCGTAGATGCTGTTATGCTTTTCTCTGAATCCGGAGGAGTTCCAGGGCAAAGTGGTTACCCAGGTTTAGTTTTCTTTGGAAGGAGGTCGCAAGAGGCTTATAGTGTTTATGATAAATATTTGAGTTTATTTGTAAATATACATGTTGTACATAGGTGGAGGTACAGCTTAACACCAGACAGCCAAATCTACTGCCCCACATACATTCTTCAGAAAAAGGCACCCCTGCATCCCGTGATGTTAGCCTACACTGCTCCCAAAACTCACATCTGTGTGCATATCTGTGTGTCCCTCACAAAGACATCGTTCCCAAAACTTACCGTACTGTGCATATGTCTGTGTCCCTTACAAAAACCACAGTCTCTCTTCTTTGTTCCCTTTGACAAATACACATGGACCTAGATTACATCAGTTGCAGGGGAAGAGAGGGGAAGAGGCACATCCCCTTTCAGGACCTTCCAAGTATTTCCTACCCAAGGAAGTATCCACTGGACACTTAGCCAGCAGTCTCCCTAATAACAAAAGATGTGCCTGACAGCTTTGCCACCAGCAATTAAACTGCATTTGCAATCATTCTGGCTTCATTAACTCTCTCCTGTCCAAACCCTTCATTTTGACATTATGCTAATAATATTTTTACATATGTACGAATCGCCAACCTCATCCAATAGAAAGGAGAAAATGGACAGTGTCGACACCATAGTAATTATATGCTATGTGTAAATGAGTGAGAATTTTCTTCCAGTCATATATCATGGCAACTCTAGGGGTTCCTCCTCCATAGCATAGCTGGAGTCGCCTGAGCTTTCCTACCTGATACGTGCATCAGTTTATGAGAACTCTGGCATGGTGGAGGACCTTGATTGTGCCTACTCTAGCAAGATAGACTTTGGTGGGTCTTTAGATGTAAAGGATCTCACCTCATAAAGACATAAGAGCCCTGTTGAATCAGGACAAAGGTCCATGTAGTTCAGCACTCTGTTTTCACTGTGGCCAACCAGGTGCTCATGAGAAGCCTGAAGCAGGACGTGAGTGCAACAGTACTCTTCCCATTTCTGATTCCCAGCAACTGGTATTCAAAGGCATTCTGACTAGTAGCCATTGATAGCTTTATCCTCCATGCATTTGTCTAATCGTCTTTTAAAGCCCTCCATGTTGGTGGCCATCACTACCTCTTGAGGGAGCAAATTCCATAGTTTAACCATGTGCTGTGTGAAGAAGTATTTTCTTTGCCTGTCCTGGATCTTCCAACATTCAGCTTCACTAGATGGACCCAAGTTCTAGTTTTGTGAAAGAGGGAGGAAAACCTTTCTGTATGCATGCACGCATTCACAGCCTCAGGCAGCTGTCTGGGAGAGATAACCATCATAACCCTTCTAACACTGTAGCTGTATTGATGTACCACAAAACTATGCATGTTCCCCCAACAAAATGATGTACATTCCCCATACAAAATCCAATAGAACATTTCTCCCCCATACTAAATCCAGTAGAGTTGAATGTGCCATCTGATGCAGCTGTGTTCCAGCTTAAAATGCTCAGAAAGGAGGAAAGATTATTGTCCACTGTGGCAGCTCCAGAAGAGATCACAAAAAAGAGCCATGAAGAATTCCTTTGCTTTTCAATTACTTCTTTGTTATCCATTTGTAAACAATCCTTCGCCTTTTGGTTTCTCTCCTTTTCTGTTGTGCCAACAAACTTTTTTCCAACTTCTTGTCCCCACACACACTTTCTTCCTAGAATAATTTCTCTTTCTTTCCCTCGTCTTTTCTTGTGGCTGTGGATGGTGTCCGAGGATTCCAGCTCATATAACTAACCTTGCTGATAAAAGCAATTAAGCTAAATGCCTTGGTTCAGGTAGCATCTGAGAAGGAACAGATACGTTACCTGCCAGAACTGAACAGTAAGCAACAAGATGTGGTGGAAGGTTTTTTTTAAGAAGCATGACAGCTATTAGATATTGGCCACTTACGAAACAATCCAATGCACCAATTATGCTGGTGGCGGAGGAAGAATGTAATATACCACCTCTACGCTGGTCCAAGATTCAGCCTGAGAGGAAATGGGAAAACATACAACTAGGAAATACAAAAATGGTGTAAAAATGGCAAACACACACCCAGCATCCCTGGTAATACTCCCATAGCTCCCCCCATCATAGAATGTGCTTGCAACCACACCCCCATGTCTCCCACACCCAGAGGCAGTTGGTAAACTCACAACAGCAGAGCGATGCCCCCAGCACACACCTCTGAATCACAACAGACACATAACACACAACAGAACCTCACAATCCACCAGCCCTGTTGACACAGCCAGCAAGCCCACTCCTACCAGTTCCCAAGCCCACTCCTGCCAGTCCTCCAGGCAGAGACTCTTTTGCTGAGCAGACAAAGGGAGAGGCCAGGACGTGCAGCAAGGTGAACCACAGGCACAGCCTGGCAGCAGCAACCCCCAGGGGCTCACTGAAGGGCATGAGGGTGGGCAGCTAGAGATGGGAGGGAAGAGCCACAAACAGCCCCACATGCCTTTGACATGCCTTGCCAAAAGTAGTCGTGTCAGTCAGAACATGGCTGACAGGACTCCAGGCTCTTGATGAGTTTGGTTGCGCATTTCTACCTCTAAGATTTTTTTTGAGATGGGCCAACCAGAACCAAATGAGTGAATACTCTGAATACAACCATGTCATCGCTTTCCATAAAGCTTTACAGTGCAGGCAATTTTATTTTCAGTCGCTAATGTGACATTTGTTGTTTTCCCTGGCACTGTACCATGAATGGATGCTTTCATTTAGCTGGGCTATCTGCTATGAAGCCAAGTCTTTGCCAGTTCAGACCCCACAAGCATCAACAGGAAGACAACAAATTGCCCCTATATCTGTGACCTTTTTATTTCTTTGTTTGTTTAAAACAGTTTAAAAGTGCCTTTTACCTATATAGATATGAGGGCTGTTTACATAGAGACATGAACAAAATAGAACATACCAAAAATTCAATACACTAAAAGCAATAGAACAACATCAGCTATAGCAGTGGTTCCCAAACTATTTTTTCCCATGGACTACTTGGCAATTGCTGGGGTCTTGGCAGAACACTTAATGATTTTGCTGCCTGTTGTAGTAATTGTAAAGTGCTGTGTTAGATGCTGTGTGATTCTTAATTGTATTTTTGCAGACACCCCATGGACCACCTGAATAAAACTCACGGAATGAAACTCGTGGTCTATGGATTACAGAACAAGCCAAGCAAATATAAAAGTCATTTAAAACTTTAAAATGCCTGGGAAAATAAATAAGTAAATAAAGTAAGACGCTGCACTGAAATGATTATCACATTGCTTCCAGTCAGACTCCCAACAAATGAATCACTCCCTTGTTGCCGTATAATGAACATCCTCTGGCACAGGAAGATCTTATGACCCGGGATGATTAGTACAGCCCAGTAGCAGATGGCATGGTGGTGCTGACCTGATCTCCCAACAGCTGAAACACTGCTGCTTGCCAGGAGGGAGAGAGGGAGGGAAGAAGCTGTGTGGAGGTCAGCACTCTGTAAACGCATTGCCAGCAGTGCCATATCCAGGATACCTGAAAGATCATCTTACCCCTTATATACCCAGTCGATCACTGCGCTCTGCAGGTGAGGGCCTCCTGCAGATACCATCTTATCAGGAGGTGCGTTTTGCACAACATACGAAGAGGACCTTTAGTGTAGTGACACCGACCCTTTGGAATTCCCTCCCCTTAAATATGAGACAGGAACCATCTCTGTTATCTTTTTGGCGCCTACTGAAGACCTTCCTCTTTTAACAAGCCTTTTAACTAGATACCTTATCCCAATATGTGCCTGACCTGCATCTGTGTTGGAACTGCTTTTAAAGATTTTTTTAAGCTTTTTAAAAAAGATGTTTTTAAAAATGTTTTGTTTTCATATATTTTAAAGGCTGTTTTTAAGATGTTTTAGAGTGGTTTGAGTGGTTTTGTTTGTTGCCCTGGGCTCCTGCTGGGAGGAAGGGTGGGATATAAATTTAATATAAATAAATAGATAGATAAAAATAATATTGGCTCCACTGGTATGTTTGCACAGCGCTGTCCTCCCCACCACCTCTCCCCTCCCACGCTCCCTCTTGCGAAGTCAGGTGAACAACGGTATCCCACCACTATGCTTGCTACTGGTATAGTATCTGTACTGTAGGGACAGGTACTCCTTCAGATATTTGGGTCCCTTATTTCCTAAACTCCAAAAATCTTTTAGTACTGGGGCCAGTACATTCTAGAAGGGTAGCCATGTTGCAGCAAGAACAACAAAGACCTCTGAGATAACTTCAAAGATTTAACACATTTCTTGGTTGCGCCGTATGTTTTTACACTCTGTCCCTTTAACAAGACTTTCTCCTTTCACAGCCATCTTCCCCGTTGCCACCGCAACCCCCATCCAGCTATTAATATGTGCAAACTCCTGACACCCTGAATGCTTTCCCAGTGCCAACACTAATCACATTTTAGGGAGCAGGTCAGCAGTGAAGAGACTGAGATTCGTGTGAAATAGGCTCTGGGATGGCCGCGGTGGCTCACACCTGCACGTCCTATTCATTGACACTGTTTACATATTGTCATCCACAATTAATTCTTTCCTGGAACGTTCCGTGGAGTGCCCTCCCATTGCAGAGACTCCATCCTGAGCTGTTGTGGCTGTTAAATTGAGCATGGGGCACCATGATTAAATGAAGTTTTGTGGCACTCTCTCTCTCCCCCCACTCTCCTTTTCCCCCTCCCCTCCTCTTTTCTCTCTGTTCAATAATGATGCCTGTTTGAGGGTGGCTGGCACTGGAATACAAAGGGAACTACAGGCACTAAATGCATGGAGAAGGAAGATTTCTATTCTGAAGTGGGAACCAGGACAGCAATGGAAGGAAAATCTCTCCTGGATTTCTGCCATGTATGTAAGGGCAATGACTGAATTGGAGGAGTAGAGGAAAGCAGCAACAGAGGCAGACCGGGTCAGGAAGGAGAGCCGCTATATCAAGGATAGAGAAGCACTTTGCGTGTGCCGGTGGTGAAATATTGTAACTGGGTGGATATACAATTTATTTATTCATAGATACATTTATACCCCACTCTTCAACCCTGAAGGGTTCCCAGAGCAGCTAACGGTTAATACGTTAGAAACAACCATCAGTAATAAAACTGCAGAACATGACAAACAAAGGGTGCTTCCTGAGGAGGGCCTTATATCACAAACAGGCAATTCAGTTGTGATTTTTCTGTGTCTGTGTTTGGCATGTCAGCTTCCACACATTCCCTCCCCCTCCCATCATTGTTAGTCCCCCACTTGCCATCCACATCAGTGGGTGGAGCTTGATGGAATGTATCTGGGCTGTAGGGGGGGTTGTTGTTGCTGTTCTTCTCCTCAGTCACTCTTCTCCCACACTCTATCGTTACTAAGGTTGCCGGGTTCAATCCCTGAGACTGATCCTGTATCTTTAGGAGAAGATAAAGTCAGCCAAGTGCAGGTGTTCTCGCAACCCTGTAATGAGTAAAACCACAAAGTAGAATTCTCCCTTCCCCCTGCACAACTTTTAAATATACAGAAGACCTCAGCCTCCAAGAGGTCTTCTGTATCTTTAAAAGTTGTGTAGGGGGAAGGGAGAATTTTGATGATGGCACAGAGATGCAAGAGATTATCAAAATGCTCCAATATATGGACAGTTTATCTATTTACTAGCTAATTTTTCATCATTATAACAGATGGCAGGGGGAGAGGCAAAGAAAAGCTGAGGGCCCATGGCTCTTCAGACCATGAAATAGATCAGGTATGTTTTTTTTCCTTCACCTGCTAAAACCCCACACGGGGAGCAATGTATATGCATGGCCTCCACTCACAGGGTCAGAATCCACAACTGGACCTAGTCCATATGCCAGGCCACTATCCACATCACTCTCATCCACACGTCAAATGTCTGGGACCTGTAGGAAAGGAAAGCAATGCCCATGCACTGACCCCCACACATGCTATCATAGACCTCTACCACAGGGCAAAGGAGAATAGAAGTAGGACCATTTTCTAAAGAACAAGTATTAGGCCCCAAACCTCCCCCAGCTTCCCACATGATACTGTCAACTTGCAAGTCCAATAGATGCAGAGTCAATGTATACATAGTCCTGGTCAACAGATGCCAGGGTTCACTGGAGGAGGCATCTTCCTTCCCAGAGATTGGAAGGCCTATCCTTTGCAACCATCTCATCCCAGGAGATGAAAAAGAGATGAGTACTGGGTATATGTGCATTGATTCTTCCCTTCCCTTCCATAAGTTTGCAGGCAGCTGATCCCATAGGCTAAGAAAATAGATGGGCTAGGACCAAGGTGAGTTATAGACCAGAAATGAGTCCTCCCTCTTCAGCAGATCAAGTGAAGACTGATCTCAGGTCTTATCCTTGCAGTGCAAGAAAGAAAACCAAGGTAGATGATATGACCTTGGTTTGCACTCTTTGCTCATTCAGGATGTCTGATGTGTATGCGCACCCTAGAGGACCAGTGGGCACACTACACCAGAAGCTCACTATGACCAAGTGATAGCAAGCACATACACGCATACACATGGCACGCAGGGGTTTGTTATATATATGAATGATTGTGTTTCTGGTCTGCCCTATTCTGGAGTCTCAAGTATGGTCATGTATCATATGAAGATAGTTGAGTTTCATTTGCCACATTATATGAGCTGGTTCACCAGGTCAACTTGAAACCGACACCCCACTCACAATATATACCTTCCAGCTTTCCTGCATTAATATAATATCATATGAATATAAAAACATCATAATCAACAAAAATGAACAAATACATTTGCTCCTAGGGATTTTTAAAACTTCTGTAGCTGTAACACTTAGAGACAGGCTTATATGACACACCACTTGAAAAGGAAAATAGAAGAGATGCTCAGACATTCAGTGCCTTTGTCTCCCTGTCAAGCAATGACAGCCCTTTCTTTTCTCAAGGGGCAAGGGGCATCGGGATGGTAAACACTGCTCAGAGTACTTCCACATGTCCAGAGGTACCACAAGTCAAAAAGCCTGGTGTGGGAGGATGCTAGGATTCATGAAGCCATAGATTTTCCTGAGTAATATGAAGAATAATGATTTCTTCCAGCTATAACAACAGGAAACTCAAACCAGATTATCATAATTCTGGACCAGCTTTCCAGCCAATTGAATAACCCAACTAGCATTGCCAGGTCAGAAGCATCCCAAACCCTGAGATTTCAGGGGTGGGCGGTAGTGATGTCATGTGGTGGGCCCTAGTGATATCATAGAAGCAGGCCCTAGTGATGTCATTAAGCATGATACATTAAAGATCCACCACAGTTGCTTGGACTATACCACTCAAACAAAAAAAATTATCTGATCGGAAATTAAGATAGAAATCTTAGCTAAATGAGGGTGTTTCTAGGTCCACCAGAAGTGGTGGGATCATTCCTTCTCACCTGCTTAGAAAGCTTGGGTAAGGAACATTTAATGTAGCCTACTTGCTTCTGGCAAGAAAGGCTTAAGTACCCTCAGGCCAGGCCAGGCCCCAGAAAGCCATTGTAGGAAGAAGGGAGCCTAGTGTTGTGGAGATGTTAGATAGGAGCACTTGGGAGTAAAGATGGATGCCCCTGAAGGGTGCAATTCACACTTACTGAGGAACTAAGCCCATAGAACTCAACAGGACTTACTTCTGAGTAGATATTGTTAGGATTGTGCTGTTGGTTAGGCTTGACTAGGGATCATCTGCAAAAATATCCATATCCAAGCAGGGTTGGCAACTCCGTGCCTGGAATGCACTGCCTGCTTTGTAACATGGTTGCTCCAAACTTCTTTACAGACTTGACCCTTTACTGCAGAGAGAGGTTTGAGAAATGAGTAAAGAAGATTCTCTACCCCTTCCTACCTACCCAGTGGGTTGCTATAAACTCACTTTGACAGCCAACCCAATTTCAGTGAGTAATAACTGAAAGAGAGAAAACACACATGGTTTCGTCTACCTTTACAGGCAGTAGATTGGCAACAATAGCGATTGAGCTTCCCAGTATGTTAATTCTCTTTTACCACTATTGGGCAAGAAACAGGCCATCATGCAAACAACAAGGTGCATCATCCAGTGGGTTTAAGGGGATTGAGCCGAGCATATGGAAACACTGTTGTTGCTTCTATGGATATAAGGAAGTGAGGTCAGAGGTAAATGAAATGCAAAGAGAAAAACAAAAGACAGTGATGATTTCCTAAATACAATACCATAACAACCATAACAAGATTCCTATGAGTAAGACAGAAAACTCAACATCCCACAACCAGTCAGGATTCCTAACGAAAACTAAAATAATCCTGGCAGCCAGTCAGGCAGGATCACAGAAATCCCCACGCAGCACAACCTGACCCAGGCACTACAATAAGTGCAGAATGCTGCAGCATGATTGCTGACATGAGTAAGACCCTATGAGCACATAATTCCTCTGGTCTGAAATCTGCACTGGTTGTCAATTTGCTACCACACCAAGTTCAAGGTGTGCTTTCCATGCTATGGGTTCCAAATAGTACTTGTTCTGCTCTTGCAAGAAATTGATCCTTTAGAGTGGCAGCACCTACGCTTTTGGAACTCCCTGCCTATTTACATTAGGCAGGTGCCATCACTGTACTCTTTTTGGCACTAGCTAAAATAATGTTTTGTTTAGGCAAGCCTACCCAGGCATGTAGAAGCGATTACTCAAACAGGGAAGCATGCACACGACTGCAATTCAATGATAAAGAATTTTACTCACCCAATCCAAAATTCAGAATCATGCTACTTTAAGCTGTTTTATATTTGTTTTATGGTTATTGGACTTTAAATGGCTTTATTTCTTGTTGTGAGCTGCCTTGGTTTCCAACTCTACCTCATAGGGTTGTTTGAAATATTCCATATATTCACACACACTGGAGATGTAAAAATACATACACCTCATATAATAGTTTATTGTCAAAACCAGTTGATTTTTAATAATTTATTGTCAAAATCAGCAGGACATTTTTTTTAAAAAAATAAGTATTAGTTCCCTGCCAAATAAAAGCAGTGACACCTAGGTAAGCCCTGCATAACTGCTTTTTAAAAAAGGATCAGAGGGGGAGAGAAAGATTTACAATACAATCCTTGTCTATGTTCACTCAAAAGTCCCACTGATTTTCAGCACAAGCCTAACCATGTCTACTCAAAAGTAAGTTCTACTGAATTCAATGGGGTTAACTCCCAGATATGTGGAATTAGCATTGCAGCTTTACTCCCAAAAAACTTCATATTGGGAAGGTTTTCAAAACAGATTATGAATAAGACAAATAAACTGCCCTTTTCAACACTCCAGTAAAATTTAAATTTGTTTGAATCCTTAATTAGAAAAGTATAACACTGCAGCATGTACACTTTTAAAAACTTCTCTTCAAACGTTATTTGAAAGATAAAAAAGTATAAGATGCCATTTTTGCAACTAATTAAAAAAATCCTGCATGTACACTTTTATGCCTATCAAGATCCTGCTGTGGTCTTCTGTTGTAGTGCAATCCTATGCATGATTACTCAGAAGCAAGTCCCAATCCTGTACAGAGAAAGTACTCTTTATGCTGCTTAAAGCTATATATTTACTGAATTCCTGATGTAAGACAAGCAGGAAAAGGAAACTGTTCTCAGAACTTGAAATAGGGTTTAGCTATTGCTATGGTCAATCACAACCCTGACTTCACTTATTGGCTAAAAACCTGAAAGGACAGGGATTAGAGCAGCCGGTACTAACAGAAGTTGCAGGGAGGAGACTGACAGTTTGGTTTATATCTTATGAACCAGACCACCTAGAAACTTAATTTTTTAAAAAATGAAAGCTAAGAGTCTGGAGATTAAGGTGACTCACACAGAGACCCAGAGAGGACCTTCAAAAACCAGAGTCTCCAGGCAAAAACAGGAAATCTGGAAACCCTAAACCCAACCTCTTCACTTCCTGAACAGTTGGAGAAATGCATCCTAAGACTTTTTTTAAAATAGTGCTAGAGTAAATAGGCATCTAATTTTGTAGCAATGAATAGCATTTTCTCTAAATTTGTCATTTTTCCAATCTTACCATCAGTTTGCCACCTTTCGTTATCACGTTGTGATTATTTTTAAGTCCTCGTGAAAATTCATCAAAAATTTTTTGTTGTGTATTTCTCCTAACTCATTTTTGTATGCCTAATTTCTTAATATATATCTTTGTGCTAGCAATTTTCCTTAATAAAATACTTTTTTGGAGTTATTTTCACTAATATATGCATTTTTATGGATGCTTCTATCTATGCTGCTTGGTTGGTGCTGACCCATGACAGCAGGGCCTTCTTGGTGGTGGTTCCCCATTGGTGGAACCACCAAAGCTGTTCCTAATGAGGTACATCTGTCTCCTTCATTATTAAGTTTCAGGAAGAACTTAAAAACATTCCTGTTTACTTAGGTATGGACGATGGCTGAGAGATGCTGTTCTGGCAACCTTGAAATTATTAGCTGCAAGCTGTAGGATATTGTGTTTTTTATAAAAAAAATAATTATATTGTTTTATAAAATTTTAGTATTTGCTACCCTGGGCTCCTTTCAGAGGAAGGGCAGGACAGAAATGTAACAACACTTTTACTATTGGAGAACTGCATCACAAAATTTGGAGAAGTGCATATTTTGAAGGATAGTTGCATTTTAGTTCATATTGTTTCAGGAAGTGCAAATTAGGTGTCATTGAGGTGTGAACTTAATTGAATTTATCCCCCATCTCTAACTTTAGGGCAGACTTCCCCAACCTGGTGACCTCCAGATGTCTTGGACTACAATTCCCATCAGCCCCAGTCAGTAGGGCAAATGTTCAGGGATCATGGGTATTGCAGCAAGTACTGTGCTTTGTCTGAATACCAAAAGCTTGGCTGTTGCCCATAATATAACACAAAATGGTTTCTGACAATCATTTCTTTTCCAGTGCATCATGGACTATGGCTTCAGTATCCAAAATACATTGGCTGGCAAGATTGTTTGATTACTGTTGCACTGCATGCACCCTTAATCTGGGTTGATAATAAAAAAACACTACAGATGTAAAATAAGTCCTCATGTGTATGAAAGCCTAGTTCTGCTGCATTCCAGTACCCAGTAACTTTCAGTGACTAGTTCACACCTCTCTGCACATCACTTACAGTACACCAGATTAGTGGTAGTTGAATGTGTTAACTAGGTCCACTGAAAAGCATTGTTTTTGAAGTGATGAGAAGTAATATGAAAGATCTATCTGTGGTGTTAGTCCATTCACAAACACAAATCATCACTTGATGTCACATTTGTCAAGCGATGAAAATGTGTATTGACTAAGCCCAAACTATTGTGCATTGTGTGAAGAACTTTTTTTTAATTAAAAAAATCCATCCAGAGGCTTACAGACTGTCCAAAACCATTTCCAGTGTGATTTTTGTTTCCTTGCATACATGTTAGAAGGAAGACTTCTTTAACAAAAGTGATAGAAACCCAGCTGGATCCTTTTCCCTATCACTTTTTTTCACTCTCATACTTCCACATTTCTTTCCTGATACGTTTCGCCCTCTGCTCTCCAGCTGCAGAGGGTAAGAAGTGGCTCAGTGGGGTGCTGCAATGTTTGTGTGGAGCCTAAAGATCACCACATAATTTCTTTTAACAAGGAAAGAAAGACTTTTAAATCATTCACTGTGTCTCTTGCCCATGCCCTGGTCAGCGCACCCATTAAAATATTCTGTGCAAGTGCGAGAATGTGTGGCTCTGCTCTGCTTCGTTCTGCACTAAAGTAATTAAGTTGGTATCCCATTGTGTTCGGGTGTTAGAGGACACCTGGAGAATGTCATTAGTAACTCCTGCCACACCACCTGGAACACCGAGCGAGAAGCACCTGCAGGACCCCCTTGCAAACTATGACATGTGGTCTAGCTTGGTTCCTCGATGTATGGAGCCTTTAAGGTCCAAAGGGCACAAAGAGTACCATAGTGCACTTTGTGCACCATTTTTACACACACGCACAAAGTGTCTCTTGTTTTCATCTTTTGCTATTGCATTTGTCATCAATACCACTGTTGTGTTACACATTCTGTATATACGAATTACTCTAGAGAAGTATTTAGGCCACATCCACACCAGACATACATTCCAATTTAAACAGTCATGGCTTCTCCCAAATACGTTTTTTTGTTTTATTGATTTTTTTTGGTAAACTTCTTAGTGGCCTTTACATTAAAGCAGTATATAAATGTTGTTAAATAAAGTAAGAATAAATAAATAGCTTGTGACTAGAGTGGCCAGATGCAAAAGAGGACACCTTAATAATTCAGCAGGTAGAACTTGCAGTTCCCTCTTCCACATAACCAGGCCCAGCGCCAGGCAAGACTGGGCCCTTGGGCACCAGCCTGCCCTGGGCCTGCAGCACAGTGGCCCAGCGCCCCCCTGATACAGGCAGCACAGGGCTAATAAGCCTGCCCACGCACCTCACCTACCTCTTGTGTCATGTGAATGCCATGCGCACGTAGCACGCATGCCTGCCATCAATCAATATGGTGGCGGGAGCATCAGTCCCTTAGGGAAGTTCCATTGCCATCTTGAATGATGGCAGTCATGCGTGCACAGCGCACACAGCATTCACATTGATGGGAGAGGTAGGTGGGGCATATGGATAGACTTATTCAAGCCCACGCTGTCTGTATTGTGTGTGTGTGCCTGGGAGCTTCCTCTCCATGATCCACAGCAGGATCGGGTTGCAGGACCTGATGTTGCCATGGATGCTGGAATGAGAGAGCCACCCTTCCATCCTAAGGAGGGGCCCTTGGCCAGGGCCCAACCTGGCCACCCTTTGGTGCTGGCTCTGTTAACACAACTATTAAAGGTCCAGAAGCCCTGTCCTTTTTTTCACCTGGCCACCCTACAACCACCAATCCATCTACCAGCTCTAGGAAGGCAACAAAACCTGGAGTTTTAGTGAGCTCCCTGTTTGTCATTCATGACTCATAGGCTGTACTCGGTTTCATGGCTCACTAGTTGTCAAGTCTAATTTCACCAACTTGTTCATCTTCCTTTGTGCTAATTGCATCTAGATGCCAAAACAATCGGTCAATGGAATCAGCAGTCAATGGCACAACTAAGCTATGTGATCGACATTGTCCTTTGGGCTGATGGTGCAGATATAGCATGCAACTATTAAGAGGGTACTGTTGGACTTGAAGCACTTTTGGGTGCCTCCAGACTGGGTGTTTTGCTGGAGGGATTCAAGTGCATACTGGAACAATTTGCACAATTAAAGTGGATGAAAATGCACTGTTATGCTAGCATAGCAAATTCACTTAAAAAACAGATTTTTTGCA
Source organism: Rhineura floridana (assembly GCF_030035675.1). Taxonomy (NCBI): domain Eukaryota; kingdom Metazoa; phylum Chordata; class Lepidosauria; order Squamata; family Rhineuridae; genus Rhineura; species Rhineura floridana. The sequence goes on along the minus strand of NC_084481.1, from coordinate 162,320,078 downwards.
GTTAGGAACGTGACAGGGATGCGCTGAAAAGAGTTGGATAGATGAATGATTAACAAGAAGATGTAACAAGAAAATACCCCACAAGGAAATCAGGTTGATTGTTCATTGTCATATAATCGCTGCACAAACAAATAATTTATTTTATTTTATTTATTTTATTCAATTTGTTAGTCGCTCATCTGGCTGGAAACCCAGCCACTCGGAGCGACGTACAAAATAAAGGCATATAAACATCAGACATAAAAGTATATAAACATCAAAAAAGAAGCAATAAAACTAAACAACAAAGTAGAAGCTATCCCCCAACCCACACAGCCCAGCCCAAAGATCAGAAAGTCCTCCTAAAGAAGCTCCCTTTTGAAGGCTGGAGGGTGGGGCAAGGCAGGTGGAAGCAGCCTCCCCTGATGGCAACAGAGTCTCTCTCCCCTCATAGTCCTTCTCTTGAGGCAGCTCCCTTTTGAAGGCTGGAGGGTGGGGCAAGGCAGGTGGAAGCAGCCTCCCCTGATGGCAACAGAGTCTCTCTCCCCTCATAGTCCTTCTCTTGAGGCAGCTCCCTTTTGAAGGCTGGAGGGTGGGGCAAGGCAGGTGGAAGCAGCCTCCCCTGATGGCAACAGAGTCTCTCTCCCCTCATAGTCCTTCTCTTGAGGCAGCTCCCTTTTGAAGGCTGGAGGGTGGGGCAAGGCAGGTGGAAGCAGCCTCCCCTGATGGCAACAGAGTCTCTCTCCCCTCATAGTCCTTCTCTTGAGGCAGCTCCCTTTTGAAGGCTGGAGGGTGGGGCAAGGCAGGTGGAAGCAGCCTCCCCTGATGGCAACAGAGTCTTTCTCCCCTCAAATAAGAGTAAATGCTCAGTGAAGACTAGATGTAGTCTAACCACCACATAAGCTTCGTGCAAGCAGATGAGGATGCATGCCAAATAAAAAGGTCTGGAGGAGCCCTGTGTTACCAACAGCTTTTCCTCCCACCACACCACCTTCTCTAGCTTTCTGCTATTTGGAAGCAGGAATAGAGACACCACCAAGGACTTATTGTCATTTCAGCTGGATAGGAAATGAACCTTCTTGATAGCACAGTGGCTCTTTACACCTCAATGTGTGGTGTATGGTGCAACTGTGTTCCTTAAACAATGACTTTATCCAGCATTTACAGTTCTTATCTCATTCATCTTTATAATCAACCTGATGATACATCACTCTGATGTTCCTATTTTGCAGCCGGAGTGCTGAGGTTGAAAACTAGTTGCTCACCCAGACGTTCATGGCCAAGAACTCATTCACACAAGTTCACGTCATATAAGGTCACCTCACTGTGATGAATGTATTTGAACGTGCATACAACCAAACAGCACCAGACATACTTCCATGTTGCCAAATATTCATGGTAATAAATTTGGTTAAATTTGACAGAGCATCTGTCCTGTCTAAGGGCTGTATCCAGTGAAGTCATCCGATTAGTACAAGGGCTTCTGCCTGCACAGTCGGATTTCCTTTCCTTCTCCCCACATGCCCCCTACAAACCACTGCTCCCAAACCTGTTTGGGGGTTTCCTTCAACCCTCCAGAGCAGATGGGGAGGCGGGGAGAGAAGCGAGGAAGTCCCATTGTGCAAGAAGAAGTCCTTGCGCTAATGGGATGACGTTGTTGGAGAGAAATCTAAGTCTGCATATATATTCCCAGAAACCCTATTCAGGCATTTTTATGAATGGGAAATTCCACATATGAGGGAGTGAAGATGAGCACACTAGCTCCTCCCCCTTGTCCTTGGCAAATTCAAGGTCTGAAGCAAGGAAGCCTCCACTGTTCATAGAGGCTCCTGCACAATGTAGAAGAATTGCAGTTTGACATCGTGTGGAGAGCCTGCAGGAGTAGAAACAGATTCCCCAATTCAGACATCTACCTTTGAACTCATGGCAACAGGGGACAGAACTAGCACACTTGTTACTACCACATGTGGAATTTCCTGCTGACAATAATGCTGGAATAGGGGTTTTACCTCTGACACTTTTAGAAGCCATCCGCAGTTCATGGGTTCCAAGCCGCAGGTTCATTCTAACTTTTCGTGGCTAGTGTTCCAAATTCAGTTGCTCATAACTTTCCAAACTGTCTCCCATACTTCAACTTTTTCCTGCCTAGATTCGGGGGAGGGGGGTCAGGTTGCACCCTACAACAGAGGCCTGGTTCTTCTGAAGTGGTAAGCCTGTGTCTCAGTTGTATTACTGTGAAGTAAGACTGTTGGAGGTACACACGACTGAATGCCCTGAATATTCCCTGCTCATCGAAAATTAGTGTGTAAGCAAGACGCTTTCTCTCAGTTCCTCTGGCATGCTAGGTTTTTGTTTTGTTTTGTTATCTCAGTGAGAACAAGGTCAGAGTAACATACAAAAACGGAAGCAAAAATAGCTGGAAATCTCACAAATATGGTCATCCGTCCTAGAGCATTATGAATAATCCTAATATAGAGCTCATCGAGAGAAACTGTCACAGCTGAGCCTGACATCTCATGGTGGCTGAAGATAGGGAGGACGGAGGAGGAGGAAGGGAAGGGAGGGAAAGCAGGAGTCCTTGTCTAGAAGAGAGGCAAAAAAGGGCAGGAGACCATTGGGAAAAGAAGTGCCGGAGTGGGGGAAGGAGATGCACAAGCTTGTGTTTCTCGCAGAAACAGAACTGCATTAGTATTTGAGAATAATTATTTTGGTGAGGATAATGGATAACGCTTGCTGTCCACCCTTCTCAAGTAGCAGTTGGGGGGAATGATATGGGTTTAGTCCTAAATGGAATGAAGCAAATTACTGCAGCTTAGGCAAAGTATGGAGTCGTGTTGTGGTGAACTTTCATTTTGTTTTGACTGAAGTAAAAAATGTTGGGAACTTTTCAATGCTAGGCTTGTGTAGCAGATTTAAATATGATTTTGAAGATCTCTGCCAGCTTTGAAACACAGCTGGTATAGCACAGTGGGGAGGAAAGCCTGGCTGGGAGTCCAGGGGCTGTGAGTTCAAATCCCTGCTCGTGTCTCCTGGGTGTCAAGGGCCAGCTAAAGATCACCCCCACACTGAGTGGCTCAGGGGTTACGTGCCCTGCCACCTGTGCAGCCGTGGGCAAGCTGCATAGTCCCAAGGAGCACAGTTGCCCCCCAGCTGGCAGTTGTGGACAAGGAAGGGGCTGGCTTGTGCAGCTGTGGCAAACTGAGCATGCCCTAGCCAGCTGGGGAAGACTAGCCTCAGAGGAAGGCAATGGTAACCCCGCTCTGAATACCGCTTTCCATGAACACCCTATTCATAGGGTCACCATAAGTCAGGATCGACTTGAAGGCAGTCCATTCCCATTGCCAGTCTTGAAAACAGAGCTGCCGTGGAACACAGGGGAAGTCACAGCCTCAGCTACAAACGGATCCTACATACTTCGAGGCATGAGTCTGAAAACTGCTCCGAGAGCTTTGGCTATGGGGCAGTATACAAGTGCAATAAATAAATAAATAAATAAATAAATAAGGACATTCACTTCAGCCATTCTAGTACAGTAGAAGCTCATTATAACGTGGGGGTCAGGAGTCAAGGCTGCATTATAGGGGTTCTGTGTTATAACGAAAACAATGGTACTGCCTACAGTAATGTACTCGGTCACATCGTCATACCCACGGTATATCTGAACCTGCAGTACAGCGAACTGCGTTATAACAAGCTTACCCTGTACCTAGCTGCATGCTCCCCTTCCCCCTCCACTAGGATGAATGGCAAATGTGCAACACTTGTAGTCCCACATCAACAAGGATCTACATCAACTTTTCCCAACCAGTGTGCCTCCAGATGTTGTTGGACCACAACTCCCATCAGCCTCAGCCAGCATTGCCAATGGAAGGCTGATGGGAGTTGTGGTTCAACAACATCTGGAGGCGCACTGGTTGGGAAAGGCTAATCTACATTGTTGCTGAGCTCAAGAAACCAAAGATATAAGAAATATGGATGTTGCAATGATTTTGACACCTGTCCCTCATTGTGCTACTCAAAGTACCCAGTGTACACATATACTGCACGCGCACATGCACGTACGCACACACACACACTCAAACACACTGACTTGCTTGCTCATGTCAGTCAGTATAGAATCATAGAATCATAGAGTTGGAAGGGGCCTTGTAGGCCATCGAGTCCAACTCCCTGCTCACAGCAGGAAATCCACAGCTAGAGCATCTCCTGCACATAGCTGTCCAGATAGCTGTCCAGCCTCTGCTTGAAGACATCCAGCGAAGGGGATCCCACCACCTCCCTAGGCAGTTGGTTCCATTGCCAAACTGCCCTTACTGTCAAGAAGTTCCTTCTAATGTCCAATCTGAATCTACGCTCCTGCAACTTAAAACCATTAGACCTAGTCCTACCCTCTGGGGCAGCAGTGAACAAATCTGTACCCTCCTCTATGTGACACCCCTTCAGGTACTTAAAGAGTGCAATCATGTCACCCCTCAGCCTTCTCTTCACCAGACTGAACATGCCAAGTTCCTTCAACCTTTCCTCATAAGACTTGTTCTCCATACCGGCTATCATCCTCGTCGCCCTCTTCTGAACCCGCTCTAACTTGTCTATATCTTTCTTAAAATGAGGCATCCAGAACTGAACGCAGTATTCCAGATGAGGCCTGACTAATGCAGAATATAGTGGGACTATTACTTCCCTCGACCTGGAAACTATAGCTCTGTTTATGCAGCCCAAAACCGTGTTTGCCTTTTTTGCCGCAGCATCACACTGCTGGGTCATGTCCAACTTGCGATCCAATACAATTCCAAGGTCCTTCTCACACGCACTACTGCTAAGCCGGGTATTTCCCATCCTGTACCCATGCATTTTGTTTTTGTGGCCTAAATGCAGAATCTTGCATTTGTCTTTATTGAATTTCATTTTATTAATTTCAGCCCAATTTTCTAGTCTATCCAGGTCCCTTTGGATTTTATTCCTGTCTTCCATTGTGTTAGCTATCCCCAGAGCTTGGAAGATTACTTTTAAAAAGTAATAAATTACAGTTACAATTACTTGGCCCAAAAAAGTAGTAATTACCGTTACAATTGCAATTGCTCTGAAAGTAACTGATTACTTTACTTTTTCTCAAAAGTAATCACTACAATTACATTTCAGTTACTTTTTAAAAAAACTCCTACAAGGTGCTGGCCTTGGCTGCTGCACATCTAAGAAGCCTAAAACAATATTAAAAATAAACACACACACACAGGGGGTAGTAGAATAAAAAAATTTATCCATAAGATTAACATAATGGCATAACAGAATCTAACATCCCCCCAAGCAATGAAGATACCCCAACTCTTGAAATCAAATTTTACACTTGAAATGCTTTTATAATATGTTTCTGTTATGTCTCAAAAGAACAAGATGCTCAAAGAGCATGTCAGACAAGGAATGTCTTTTTACAGTCATTACGTTGCCACCAGTACTGAACAGGCGTTCTACTGCGGCGCTTGAAGGCATGCCTGTGTCGTGCTGCAAAAAACACCGCAGCACACGTGGAAAGCCATGGAGTGATGACACTTCCCTGCTGGGAGACCTCAGGTACCTCACCAGTTCCTCCTCAGCAGTGTCCACTGCTGACTTCTTGCCCTGGGGCAGAAAGTTAAAGAAGTCATATTCTAAGTCATCTCCTTCCTGGTCTTTATCTGAAGACTGATCACTGTCCTCATTAAGTACACCCATCTTTATTTCAGCTTTCAACAAGGCTTCCATTGTGTATCTAAGAAAGAGAGAGGATATGTTAACACATATATGTTAGGAAACCATCATCTGCTCTTCATTTCCTGATGCTTGTCATGTCCCCTGGTTCAGGGTCCAGCCTGAGCCTGTGGATGATGACATGGAAGGTAGGAAGGTGACCAAGTCACCACACTCATGGGGCAGCACAGCAGACCCTTAAGGATTACCTGCAGCAACCCAAGGTTGTGATGAGGAGCCCCAGGAAGAAAAGGCCCAGCCCCTGCCTCCACCTTAAGCCCTCTGATGCCTCCCTTGAGACAACATTTCCCTTGGAGTAATCCACCCAAAGGGCTTCCCTAATGTTCTTACTTGTTGGTATGGGTGGTGGCCTGACACGATTCCAGCCAATCTAGTTTGAAGCGAGGGTGTAGGCAGGCTGCCAGAAGAAGCCTCTTGTCCTCCCAGATAGCTGCAAACCGCTTTCTTAGGGCTTTGTGCACACCTCTCAGCAGCTGAAAACAGTATGTGTACCTCTCAGGTTTGTTTTCCAGTCCTTCTAACTTGCGGTCCAGATTGCAGAGCGTTGGTAGCAAATACCCCATGAACATGCCGTTCTCCTGTTGCAGGATATCTAGGGACTGGGCTAGTGGCTCCATAATCTCTGTGTATTCCTGTACCACTTCAATCTCAGCAGCTGTGATCCTGGACAAGGAGCAGCGGTCCATTATGGCATGCATTTTTAGTGGCACACTTGACAGGAGCTCATGTAGTTGCTTCAACGCATCAAAGGTGGAATTCCACCTGGTCTTATTCAGTACCTTCAGATACACACCACATTGCACATGGATATACTCAGCAATCTGGGCTGATTGGTTCTGCTTGGACCACAACTTGCTGCACTTTCCCATCAAGGAACGAAACTGTTTCTTGAAAGGACCAAGAGACTACTTTTGGAGGAGTCAGAAAGCATTGCCTCTATGTCTTGTGTTGCCACAAGGTTGAGGGTGTGGCTAGCACATCTCTGGTGTGGTGGTAAAACAAAATCCTCTCCTGAGTCTGCAGCTTCTTCCTCTGCCTCAGGTCCTGTGTCCAGGATCTCACAGATAGGCACAAACTCCACCTCAGCCTCCTCCTCCTCCTGGTTATCACCATCATCGTCACTGGTGCCTGCAGCTTCCACTGGTTCTTTGGCCATGAAAACTCTGAACGCTTTCACAAAGTTGGAGCCATTGTCTGTAGTAGTGCACATAACTTTGTTGACATCATATGTATGGCGCCCCTTCAGACGCTTACAAGCCAAGGCCCCAACCTCACGTTTCAGGGTAGTTGGGTTGATCCAGTGGGCTGTTACCCCAAAGTAACTCTTCTTGCCATTGGTCCAACAATCTGCAGTGGTTGCTATATATGCCACAGCACCCATTCGGTTTACAAGAGTTTCTCTCATGTGGCATGCTCTCTTCTCAATTCTGTCTCTCAGAGTCTTGGCACATATGATGGTGAGATCTTTGGGGAGTCCAATGCGAACCAGATTAATGAATGATGGTTTGTCCACAGTCTGAAGTGGTAATGTCTCCTCTACAATGAAATCAATGATTCTCCTGTCGAGATTGCTCTGGGTGACAGGCTCCCTGCCAAATCCCCACCTCTCAAGGGTTGTCTGCTGCTGCTTCAGCATTTTGGGAGGAGGGGTGTCATGCATTGGTTCAGGAAGGCCACGTCTCCTTGCCTTTATTGCTTCTTCAATTGCTCTCAGCTTCTCAGGGTTTGCCCTCTGAGGAAGAAGAACAAAGCATGAATCCAAGAAAAAATGGAAGAGGAACTTCACAATTTAAACATAAATAGACAATGGACACTCTTTGAGGACCAGCATGACAAAGGCTTACCTCAAAATGTTTCTTCACATTAGATGAGGAGGAAACAGCTGATCTCAGATTTTTGATCCTTGGAAGGCAGTAATTGCATCGTACAACAACATTTTTCCCACTCTGGCTCACAAATGTACAAGCTTTCTCAAAGCCAAACCATGGTACTTGCTGTTCTGCAGATGTGGCTGTGGGCAACTGGCACTGCTTCATGCCCTCCTCCTCCTCGTGCACAGGGCCTCCTTTCTGAACCTCACTTTCTAGTTTTGCCTCCTCAGGATCAACAAGCCGTGACTCAAGTGGCCGCACTAACTGACTGCTGCTCTCAGCAGCAAAACCTGCAACAGGCGTCTCTGTAATAAACAAGAGATAATGCTCCTATATGGGTGAACTTCAGCTGTGATGTGCCCCCAGGTCTTCCCCATGCTGCAAGATCCCCCAGTCAGAGTGGAAGTAAGCAGGTCAATAGCACAATTAAAAGAGATCCTATTTGCATCATTTTTGCTCACTAAATAACCCTGCCTGGGCCAGTCTAACCTACTATCTCACAGGGTTGTTGTGAGAACAAAATGAGACTAGGGTTCAAATCCCCACATAGCCATGAAGCTCACTGAGTGACCTTGGGCCAGTCACTGCCTCTCAGCCTCATGAAAACCCTATTCATAGGGTCACCATAAGTTGGAATCAACTTGAAGGCGGTACATATATTTTTAATTTTGAATATGATGATTATGATAATATACGCAGCATTTCAAATTAATTCTGTGTGAGAAGCATTCCATGCCAAGCTTGGAAAACCAAGGATGAGGTATAAAATGTAGACAAAAATACTTTTGACAAAATGCCGTTTATATTTTATATATATGAGCCTGGGTAGGGAACATTTAATCTAGCCTACTTGCTTTCAGCAAGAAGGGTTAAGTGCCTTTAGGCTAGGGCAGTCACCAGAAGGCCACAGCAGAGACAAAGGAGCCTAGTGTTGTGGAGATGTTAGATGGGAGCTTTGGGGAGTAAAGATGGAGGCTCCTGAAGGCTGCAATTCTAAACACACTTACTAAGGGATTAAGCCCCATAGAACTCAACAGAACTGACTTCTAAGTAGATATAGTTTGGACTGTGCTGTTGGTAAACCTTGACTAGGGTTCTTCTGCAAAGACATCCATATCCAAGCAGGGTTGGCAACCCCCTGCCTGGAATACCCTGCCCATATCTTTTAATGTGGCTGCTCCAAATGTTTTTACAGATTTGACCCTTTACTTCAGAAAGAGGTCTGAAAAATGAGTAAGAGTAAGAAGTATCTTTTAAAATTGTTCTTTTCAATTCACTCTTGAATGAACATCATACCTAGGGCAGATCCACACCATTCCTTTAAAGCACATTCAACACCCATTTGAAGCACATGAATCCCACCACAGAATCATGGGAACTGCAGTTTGTTAAGAGTGGTGAGAACTATAACTGTGAGGGGGAAATGACACTTCCCAGAATTCTTTAGGGGAAGTCATGCGCTTTAAATGCGAGTTGGATGTGCTTTACACATATTGTGTGAATCCGCTTAATAAATTTTGCCTGCATGTAAATTGTTTTAATTAATTTTTCAAAATGGAAATAAGCTATAAAGTGTAGTGGGTGACCATGGCTACTCACCATTTCTCAGCCTATCTGCCCCTCAGGATGAAAACAATGGAGAACCATGACTACCCCAAGGCATACTTAAAATGTAAAGGAAGTATTGTACAACCACAGTATGCAATTGGATACTTATAGGGACACATCATGACAAAACTGGGTGGAAGTAATGAGTGGGGTACCACAGGGCTCGGTCCTGGGCCCAGTGCTCTTCAACATTTTTATTAACTACTTGGATGAGGAGGTACAGAGCATGCTTATCAAATTTGCAGATGATACAAAATTGGGGGGCATAGCTAATACCGTGGAAGACAGAAAGAAAATTCCAAGGGACCTTGATAGGCTGGAGCATTGGGCTGAAAACAACAGAATGAAATTCAACAGGGATAAATGCAAAGTTCTACACTTAGGAAAAAGAAACCAAATGCACAGTTATAAGATGGGGGATACTTGGCTCAGCAGTATGACATGCAAGAAGGATCTTGGAATTGTTGTTGATCACAAGCTGAATATGAGCCAACAGTGTGATGTGGCTGCAAAAAAGGCAAATGCTATATTAGGTTGCATTAACAGAAGTATAGTTTCCAAATCATGTGAAGTATTAGTTCCCCTCTATTCAGCACTGGTTAGGCCTCATCTTGAGTGCTGTGTCCAGTTCTGGTCTCTGCACTTCAAGAAGGATGCAGACAAACTGGAACAGGTTCAAAAGAGGGCAACAAGGATGATCAGGGGACTGGAAACAACGCCCTATGAGGAGAGACTGAAGGAACTGGGCATATTTAACCTGGAGAAGAGAAGACTGAGGGGAGATATGATAGCACTCTTCAAGTACTTGAAAGGTTGCCACACAGAGGAGGGCCGGGATCTCTTCTCGATGATCCCAGAGTGCAGGCCACAGAATAATGGGCTCAAGTTGCAAGAAGCCAGATTTCGACTGGACATCAGGAAAAGCTTCCTAACTGTTAGAGCCATACAACAATGGAACTAATTACTAGAGAGGTAGTGGGATCTCCGACACTGGAGGCATTCAAGAGGCAGCTGGACAGCCATCTGTCGGGAATGCTTTGATTTGGATTCCTGCATTGAGCAGGGGGTTGGACTTGATGGCCTTATAGGCCCCTTCCAACTCTACTATTCTATGATTCTATGAAAATATTTATATAAGCATGACTATCAAATATGTTTATTTATATAACCTGTAAAGATATTTATAGTGCAATCCTATGTTTGTTTACTCAGAAGCAAGTCCCAATGTATTCAATGGGGCTTACTCAACCAGGGAAAACTGCAGCCTCAAGTGATAAGGAACTTGTTCTTTTAACAAGTCCTTTAAGTTGAGACCTTATCCCAGTCTGCGTCTGTGTTGAAATTGCTTTTTAATATGTTTTTAAACTTTTTCTTAAAAAAATGTTTTTAAAGCTTTAAAAAATGTTTTTAAAGATGTTTTGTTTTAATATATTTTAAAGTCTGTTTTTATGATTTTTAAAGTGTTTTTAGTGCTTTTGTTTGCTGCCCTGGGCTCCTACTGGGAGGAAGGGTGGGATATAAATAAAATAAAATAAATAAATAAACTTCATTTATTTTTTTAAAAAATGAGTATTAGTTTCCTACATAATAAAAACTGTGATAAACCCTGCCTAATTTCTTTAAAAATAGGGTTGGAGGGAGAGAGATTTACAACACAAACACAAGTCTGCACTATGTTTACTCACAAGTCCCATTAATTTACAGCACAATCCTAACCATGTCTACTCAAAAGCAAGTCCTAATGGAGTTCAATGGGGTTTACTCCAGGTACATGCTTTACTCCCAGAAATGGCTTTACTCCCAGAAAAGCAGATATTGGATTAAATACTTTCATATTTCATAGCCCAGGGTCTGACTCTTGGACAGAAGAGGGAAAAAAACATTAAGCCATATTACTTACGCAAACTGCAAAAAACTCAAAGCCACCATATTCTGACGTTCAGCCTAGGCATGCCTGGATCAACAAGTCACAACTCTGGCGTCATTGGCTACAATCATGAAAGGGCGGGGTTACAGCCAGAGCTTTGAAAAGTTACTTTTTTAAACTACAACTCCCATCAGCCCCAGCCAGCATGGCCACTGGATTGGGCTGATGGGAGTTGTAGCTAGAGCATGGATCTGTTTAAAAAAAAGTTGTGCGGGGGGTGACGTTTTGGTGTATATCTCGGGAATTAGACCACCTAGAAACTTACTTTTTTTTTTAAATTGAAGCTGAGAGTCCAGAGAGTAAGAGGTGGTAGCCAGAGAGCCGGAGCCCCCCCCAAAACCAGAGACTCCAGCCAAAAACACACACACCGGGACACACACACACACACAAATCATCGTCACTCAGCTCCACAGCTCTTCGCCATTCTGCTGCTGCCAGGCCTTCTCCTCCATTGTCCTGGCTTTTTCGTCCGGCGTCCATTTTGTCCTCTTAGACGCTAGCAGGCCCTGCCTACCTCTTCCCTCATGCCTCCTAACACAGATCACGAGGGAAGAGAGAGTCTGCGCAGAGGTCCAATCAGTGTGAGGCACATGTCTTGTGTTAACCAATCACAGCCAGGAGCTGACTTCCCCTTGTTCCCGCCCCCAAGTAACATCCAACCTAACGTGGAAACGTTAAAGTTGCAGCTGAAAAGTAGGGAAATTACTAGTCGTTCCTTTACTTGCCAAATGTAATGGAATTACCCACTCGTTATTTAAAATTGTAACTAATTACAAGTAACTCGTTAAAAATAACGAGTTACTTCCAAGCTCTGGCTATCCCTCCCAGCTTCATATCATCTGCAAACTTCATAAGGCTTCCCTCCACCCCGTCATCTAAGTCATTGATAAAAATGTTGAAGAGTATCGGCCCCAGGACAGAACCCTGTGGCACTCCACTCGAAACCTCCTTCCAGTCCGAAGCAGAGCCACCAACAACCGCTCTTTGAGTACAGTTTTCCAACCAATTGTGAATCCACCTGACAGTATTTCCATCTAGTCCGCATTTGACCAGTTTGCTAATCAAAAGGTCGTGGGGGACTTTGTCAAACGCTTTGCTGAAATCTAGATAGATAACATCTACAGCATTTCCACCATCTACTAAGCTAGTGACCCGATCAAAAAAAGAGATGAGATTAGTTTGACAGGATTTTTTCTTGACAAACCCATGCTGGCTCTTACTAATCACAGCATTGTCATCTAGATAGTTGCCAATGGACTCTTTTATTATCTGTTCTAATATCTTTCCCGGTATTGAAGTCAGACTGACCGGCCTGTAATTCCCCGGATCTTCTTTTTTACCCTTTTTAAAGAGCGGGACGACGTTTGCCCATCTCCAATCCTCCAGCACCTCTCCCGTTCTCCAGGATTTCTCAAAGATGATGGCAAGAGGTTCCGAGAGTACATCAGCAAGTTCTTTCAATACTCTGAGATGCAGTTCATCAGGCCCTGGAGATTTGAACTCATTTAGGTTAACTAGGTATTTCCTGACTATCTCCTTATCAATCTTGAACTGCAATCCTGACCCCTTACTGAGATTGCTACCGATGCAAAGTTGCACACTGTTCCCTTTTTGGGAGAAAACGGAGGCAAAATAGGCGTTGAGCAGTTCTGCCTTTTCCTTGTTATCTGTCAACATTTTGCCATCTTCATTGAGCAGCAGTCCCACCGTTTCCTTGGTCTTTCTCTTGCTTCGAACATATCTGAAAACCCCCTTTTTGTTGTTCCTCGCTTCCCTCGCCAGCCTCAGCTCATTCTGGGTTTTAGCTTTCCTTACACTATTCCTGCAAGCCCGAGCCGCTCGTCGGTACTCTTCCTTGGTGATGCGTCCTTCCTTCCATTCTTTATACATGCTCTTTTTTACTTTTACCTCCTCCACCAGTCTTCCGTGTAGCCACATTGGCTTTTTCCAATGTCTTCCGTTTTTCTTCCTCTTTGGAATTGTTTGCAATTGCGCTTTTTGTAATACGTTCTTCATGAACTCCCACGCTTCTTGGGCTCCTTTTTTCTTTAGTCTGTCTAGCCATGGGATCCTACCCATCATCTCCCTCAGCTTGCTAAAATTGGCTTTCCTGAAATCCAAGGTCCATATTTGACTATATTCTTCTTTGGCTTTCCCCAGAATCACAAATTCCAGCATTACGTGGTCACTTTCCCCCAAGATACTGACCGCTTTAATTCCCGTGACCAATTCGTCCCTGTTAGTTAAGATCAGGTCCAGGATTGCCGATCCCCTTGTTCCTTCTTCTACTTTTTGAAAGAGGAAATTATCAGCAAGGCCCATCAGGAATTTGTTGGAGGTTTTGTGCTTCGCAGAGTTTGTCTCCCAGCAGATATCCGGGTAGTTGAAGTCCCCCATCACTACTACTTCTTGCCTCCTTGAGATTTCAGAGATTTGTTTGAGAAAGGCCTCGTCTACCACCTCTTCTTGGCCAGGGGGTCTGTAGTAGACACCTACTACCATGTCGGTTTTATTTGTTTCTCCATTTATTTTTACCCAAATGGTCTCTATCGGACCACTTTGTTCGCTCTCTTGGATTTCCATAGAGGTGTATTTGTCTTTGACGTATAACGCTACTCCCCCTCCTTTTCTGTTGCTTCTATTCTTTCTGTAGAGTTAAAATCCTTGAATGGCTATATTCCAATCATGGGAGTCATCCCACCAAGTCTCTGTTATCCCTATGAAGTCATATTTGCCTTGATGCACTAAGACTTCAAGCTCCTCTTGCTTGTTTCCCAAGCTCCGCGCATTGGTATATAGACACCAGAAGTCTCTTTTGTCCTGATTGGATTCATCCGTTAATATACCGTGAGCTTTGCCGTGCGTCCCTTTCTCTCTCCCAGTGTCTCCTGTACCCTTCAAATCCTTGCGTTTACAACCCGCTGTCTTTGGATCGGTATTTAAGCTATCATCTCCATTCCCCAGAGGCTTTAGTTTAAAGCCCTCTTGATGAGTTTTGCCATATTTCTGCCCAAGAGATTCTTCCCAGTCCTCGTGAGTTGCAGCCCATCTCTTGCCAACAGTCCCCCCTCCAAGAAGCTTAGACCATGGTCCCAGAATCCAAACCTCTCCCGTCTACACCCTCTGCATAACCAGTGTAACCAGCGTAACCAGCGTAACGCATGCCCATCTTCCTGCACTATTTTTTTCCTGTTTAGAAAACTCAAAGCTATGAATGGCTTAAACATCTCCTCTCATTATCTAACTCAAAAAGGGGTCTACGTTAGATAATCCTGTCCACCCTCTTTTATACCTTTAGCCGGCAGTCCTAAATACACTTACCCCTAGGGACAGTAAGCCCCATGGAACATGGCGGGACATTTCCTAGGGTTACCCTGGCAAGTTCATCTTCTTGTCTCACATTCTTGTACTTCCTGCTAAGTCCCAAGGCTAGGTGTGGTGGAACTCTGTGCAACATACATCAATGTTTAAGGAGTAAAATGCACCCCTGGGAGTTCAATGCAAAGAAAATATGAACAATCTGCAGTAGGAATGGTTCCCCAAGTACCATGCGTAAAATGCCTGGAGGTTGGGATGGAGGAAAGTCATCGTTCAGTCAGCCACTGGTAATAAAAAATACTATGAGTTGGCTCTTTTAAAAAATAAAGTTTCATTTAGATCCAGAATATGTTTAATAAGTAGCCTTTTAAAAATTAAAACCATTCTGGGTTTTGAGTTTTGGGATTTCATATTGGTAAGCTTTATTCTACACAAGGATGGTGACAGAAACATCTGATTATCTCCTGATAAGGATTCTCCAGGATTGGATTTACTGCTGTTGCCTCTAGCACTTAGGTCTAGAACCAAAAGCCAGGTGTAGTTACTCTTGACAGCATTAGATTATTTAATTCAATCTTGCCATTTCTGTTTCGTGTGGAATTCCCTAGCCAGCAGAGGGCTGCAGAAAAGATGTGCCAGGCACTAACCCTAAACTATACACAGGGGATGCTCTTGGTTTTGGGAACTGAGCAACAGCTGAGATTTCTTCTCCTGTTGCCTGGCTGGAGAGGCCCACAAGTCAACCAGTTAATTACATGCCACAAAACAAGGGTGGCTAACCTGTGGAACTCCAGATGTTGTTGGACTTGACAACATGAAAATGTAAGAGCCTGCTGGATCAGGCCAGTGACCCATCTAGTCCAGCCTCCTGTTCTCACAGTAGCCAGCCTGATGCCTATGGGAAGCACACAAGCAAGACCTGAGGACAATAGCATTCTTGCCTCCTGTAGTTTCCAGCAAATGGTATTCAGAAGCATATTGCTTCCGACAGTGGAGGTAAAACTTAGCCATCAGGGTTATTAGCTACTGATAGCTTTATCCCCCATAAAATTATCTAATCCTCTTTTAAAGCCATCCAGTTTGGTGGCCATCACTGCCTCTTGTGGGACCAAATTCTCACAATTCAGCTCTCTTCAGCCTTTGCCAGCATGCAGCCAATGGAGGGATGTAGAAACAGAGTCCCCCAAGGATCAGTATTGAGACCTGTGCTTTTTAACTTGTTAATCAATGATCTAGAGCTAGGCATAAGCAGTGCAGTGGCCAAGTTTGCTGATGATACTAAATTGTTCAGGGTTGTTAAAACAAAAAGGGACTGCAGAGAGCTCCAAAAGGACCTCTCCAAACTAACTGAATAGGCTGTAAAATGGCAAATGCAATTCAATGCAAGCAAATGTAAAATGATGCATGTCGGGGCAAAAAATCTCGATTTTACATATTTGCTCATGAACTGGCAGTGACTGGCCAAGAATGTGACCTTGGGGTCATAGTGGATAGGTCGATGACAATGTTGACCCAGTGTGTGGCAGCTGTGAAAAAGGCAAGCACCATGCTAGAGATCATTAGGAAAGGAACTGAAAATGAAACTGCCAATATTGTAACGCTGTTATAAAAATCTATGGTCCAATTGCATTTGGAATACTGTGTACAGTTAAGGTTGCCTCACCTCAAAAAAGATATTACAGAGTTGGGAAAAGTTCAGAAAAGGGCAACCAGAATGATCAAGTAGATGGAGCAACTCACCTATGAGGAAAGGTTACAGCATTTGGGGCTTTTTAGTTTAGAGAAAAAGTGAACAAGAGGTGACATGATAGAAGTGTATAAAATTATGCATGGCATGGAGAATGTGGATAAAGAAAAGTTTTCCTCCCTCTCACATAACACTAGAACTGATAGACATCCAAAGAACCTAAATGTTGAACGATTTGGAACATACAAAAGGAAGTACACACAGCACATAATTAAACTAGAGCATTCACTCATGCAGGCAGCAATGATGGCCACCAACTTGGATACCTTTAGAAAAAAATTAGACAAATTCATGGAGGATAAAGGTACCAATGGGCTACTAGCCATAATGGCTATGCTCTGCCTCCATGGTCGGAGGCAGTATGCTTCTGAATACCAGTTGCTGGAAACCACAGGAGGGGAGTGCTGTTGTGCTTAAGTCCTGCTTGCAGGCTTCCCATGGGCATCTGGTTAGCAACTGTGAGAACAGGATCCTGCACTCAATGGGCCATTGGCCTAATGGCAGGGATTATGGAAGTGGCTAATGTTAGATCTAATAAAATAACATCCCCAGACTGTATGCTTAAGCAGAGGTACAAACTATCCAGAACAGACTTGATTGACCTCCCTAGTCAGATGGGTCAACTTCCAACAAAATTTCTATATTGCCTGGATTGAGTGTCTTGTTTTTTTAGCTTTCATTCAGTCAACTCTGGGCACCTGATAAGCACTTGCACTGTTTCACCTAACTCCAAATAAAAGAACTGGCACTGGATGTCATTGACACACTAATAGCACCTCACTCCAAATCTCTGAATTAACTCACTTAGTGGCTTCATGTAGATGTTGCAAAAACACAGGGCAAACAGCCAGGTGGAAACCCATAACGTAAAATGCCATGAGCCAGAGCAATAGTCCCCGAGCATCTTCTTCTGAAACTGGTCTGCCAAGTAGGAATAGAACCGCGAAACCATTATGCCCCTAGTTCCCACTGTGGAAAGCTGGTGCAATCAACACTATTGTTGATAGTATCAAAGGCCACTTCGAGGCCGGGAGAATTAGCAAGATAGCATTCCTCCTACCTTGTTCAAGCCAACAGCATCCATCCAAAAGGGTGACCAAAGCAGTTTTTGGTGCCAAATCTAGGCCTGAAACTGGATTGGAATTGATCTAATCAGAGTAATCCAAGTGTGTCTGTAGTTGCCCAATCTCTGCTGCTTAAGCACTTTGCCCAGGAAGGAGATATTAGTGACCAGCTAGTAAGCAGAAGAGTCCTGTGGGTCCAGCAGTGGTTTCTGTAGGCAAAGCTGCTTGCCTGTGAGAGAGGGTACTTAGGAGTGATCATCCCAATGGCCTAAGTACGTTCTAGTTTCTATATCATGACTAGGGCTTCAGCAGAAGCAATGGTCATGCGAAGAGAAAATACCCTGAGGGCACTCATAAATTCTTCAGGATCCATTGGCCTCCAAGGCCAGTCCTCTCTAATTGACCTACACACACCGGCAGATGGATGGTGGCATCCCTAAATCTCACCAGGAAATTGTTAGACCATGACAAGGGAGTCAGCAACATTTCCTCCAGTTTCTCATCTCCATCATCCAACTCAGACTAAAATATGATTTACCACATGCCTTGAGCCAAAGACAAGTTGGGACACACTTGTGCTTATGATATCAACCATGAAATCCTGAGCTGCATCAGACATGGCAGCCTCGCCACTGATGTTTGTCTTCCAGAACAATCATCCTGAGTGTCCTCAGTGCCAGGTACAAATCCACCTCCCTCAGCTCAGGCAGAGATTGACATGCTTACCGAATGCCTACAGAATTCCTGTTAGTGATGGAAGAAAAGAAGAAACTCTATTAATATTTAGGGTAATATGAAGTAAGAATTCTATCCTTCCTAAAGTAGCAAAGGCTAATTGCTGAACTAATTAGATATATCCAGTGTTATTTATGTAATAGGGTCCAACATCTTTAAATTGTTTTTCTGTTAGAAAAGTGTGCAAGATTCAAATGGGAAACACAGGAAAATAACAGGAAATGTTGCCTTACCCCACTACCCCAGTCTAAATCATGTAAGGTGCAGAAATGTACTCAGTCAGGTGCAGAGAAACTCAATCCAATGGGTGTTAAAATCTGGACAGGGAATTGCTGGCCATATCTCCTGAGTGCCTATGCAGAGCGAAGAGGGCTCTCACTTTCTGACCTCCAAAGGGAAGTGTCAAACACTGTCTGTGAGTATTAATCATGCAGATACACCTGCATCTTATTTCATTCATCCATTTCATGGTTCTGAAAAATCCTAGCAGTGTGTACATTTCCTCCCTTTCTGAAATCTACTATAATCTCATCAATAGCCATGAATGATGTTTTTCAAACACACTGCCTTGTTGCAGTTTAATCTTGAACACACTGAAAGGACCTGTGAGCCATGCTGCAAATTTTGCTCTCCACCTGTACTGAATCCTGTAGTAGCTGCAATACATCTGAGATGCTGTACAGATTTGACTCCCAGCAGGTTGTGTCTGTGTGCGTGTGTATGTGTGTGTGCTGGGAACTCTATTTTTTACTGCCCATGGCAGCTATTTTGTATTGGTACCCACAGCACTTTTATAAAAATATGAGTACTGGCACCTCATTTTTAACCCCCCCAAAATGTCTATACTGGAGACTTAAGAGATTTCACTCTGAAGGCCTTAACTGGTTTACAGACTTCTTATTGATCCCTGCAGCTGACAGAATGTGCCACCATCGCCCAATGTATGCTAATCTTGTTAGTTCTGTTTATAGTCAAACTTCCTGAAGCCCCCCCCATCTCTGAACAGATAATGGCTCCCTTTGTTCTAGGCTGGTGTCAGAACAAGTAGGTGGGAATTGAAGTGTAATTAAAACAAGACAACTTTAAAAAAAACACATGCTCCTTATTTTAGGGGCAGAGGGACATGGGGGAGATGCGTAGGCTAGATTTTCCTGAATGCTTCAACAATTCCTACTAGGGTGGTCATGTGTTCGGCAGAGGACAGTCTTCTATTTGAAAGGCTATTTGAAAGGCTGTTGGGTACAAGTCCAATTCAAAGATGGTATGCAAAAGGTGCCATGTTCAGTCCCCAGCATCTCTAAGTAGGACTGGAGAAGACTCCTGTCTAAAATCCAGGAGAGCTGTAGTAGACAGTAGTGTAGACAGTACTGAGCTAGATGGACCAATGGTCTGACTCAATGTAAGGCCACTCCCTATCTTAACCCTAAGATGGGAGCGCAAGGGCCTTGAAGTTGCCCAGTAACAGTTAGCACCTGAACAGCAGACTAAGCTGGCACATAGGTCACCTGGTCATAGTTTTCCCCGCTATGCTGAGATGTATTACATTTCTATTTAAATCATTTAATTATTTCTAAATTTGCATGTGTATATATATATATATATATAAAAACTTAGCCTGGATATATATAATCGTAGCATATAATTTTTTGGAAATCTGTATCCCCTTTTCTCCTCTTTTTTCAGCGATGTGGAAGTGGTTAACCTAGTTCCTGCTTCAAGACATACCTCTCAAGTGCTCCCCATTGTGCTAACGATTTTGTTGCTCTAAGTTTGCCTTTTCTCCCAGTTCCAGACAGCTCTGGGCTGCCTATCTGTTCAGATGGCGACCGTCAAGAACTGTGTGTAATCAAACTATACAACTTGATCTCTGTGTTCTGTTTTGACATTCTGTGTCAGAACTGGACATTGAATGTAAAGAGAGAATAATGTGCAAATAAGATGCTACTGGGGATGTAATTTGTCCTCCATGACAGGATGGCTAATTTTATTGTTGCTGTATATACATACTGTAGGCTCAGAGTTGTACCTGTATTTTTTCAGACTTCTGAACAGAAACATAGTCCCCCCCCCAACTTCTGAATAGAAATTGAATCTTTTCTTCTGCTTTGAAATGTTTAACATTTCCTAATGGTTTATCTTTCAAAATGCAGTTTTAGGGTTAGGGAGACAAAATGAAATATCATCTACTGCAGTTAGTGGTCTGAAGGTTGGAAGTGGATACTCTTTACTCGGCAATCAGGAGAGAGTGTGGAGATCTGAGCAATGGCCAAGAGTGTAAATTATGAGCCAACAGCCAGGAAGTCCCTGGTTCAAATCTCATGTCAGCTATGAATTTGCTGGGAGGCCATAATAAACCAAGAGTAGCCCATGGGATGAGAAAGAGCCACTCTCCTGACAGAGGGGCATCATTGCAGCTTTCTGGGATGACGCTAAGGTGGGGCAGGGCAGCGGAGATGTTGGGGCTGAATGGGAGCACCAGTGGAGCCAAACTGCTGCCTGACCTTGCCACTGCACTTCCACGCCCCAGCCCCATCCAATTATGCTCTTGATAGGAGGGCAGTGCCGCCCCACCACAAGGGCTGCTACTGCCATAAGCAAACCACTGTTCTCTCAGCTTCAGTCCCCATATGGGGAACAGAAATATGAGGTAAACACTAGCCTACTTTACAAGATTACTGAGTTAATATCATGCTTTGAACATTCAAAGAGTTTTAGACATGTAAAGCATTATTACTGTTGTCTATGCACTGGCAACCTCCAGGCTGGATTACTGTAATGTGCTCTATGTGGGGCTGCCTTTCAGGTTTGTCTGGAAGCTGCAACTGGTGCAAAATACAGCAGTGTGACTGCTCACTGGGGCAGGGTATTGCCAACATGTTACCCCACTGCTAAACAAATTGCACTGGCTGTCTATTAGCTACCAGGCTAAGTTCATGATTCTGGTTTTGGTGTATAAAGACCTATGCAGCTTGGGACCTGGATACGTGAAATATCATCTTCCCCCTTATATATGCAGTTGAACACTGCGCTCTGCTGGTGAGGGCCTCCTTCAGATACCATCTTATCAGGAGGTCCGTTCCACACAACATAGGAAGCGGACCCTAAGAGTAGTGGCACCTACCCTTTGGAATTCCCTCCCCTTAAATATTAGACAGGCACCATCTCTGTTATCTTTTCAGTGCCTATTGAAGACCTTCCTCTTTGAACAAGCCTTTTAAGTAGAGACTTTATCCCAGTCTGCATCTGTGTTGGAATTGCTTTTTCAGATGTTTTTAAAGATGTTTTGTTTTAATATGTTTTAAAGTTTTTTGTTTTTAAGATGTTTCAAAGTGCTTTTAGTGTTTTTGTTTGCCACCCTGGGCTCCTTCTGGGAAGAAAAATGGGATGTAAATTAAATAAATAAAGAATACTGTTGGTGGTGGTGATGTGTCAGTTTCTTATTATTAAAACTGGTATTATGTTGCTATACAAAGTGAGTTTTAATGCTCCTTGTTACAAACCAAGAATTTAATTTGTAACGGCATATATTCAGAAATGAAAAGATGTGTAGATTTCCTTAACTGGAGAGAAAATAATATGGAAAAAGAAGTCTCACATTGCCATCTAGTGGTGCTTATGTGCCATTCAATTGGAGTTTGGCCTTCTGTAAGCTATTGCTTTCACTGAAACAAACATGGACACTGAACTCTGAGCCAGGGTTATTTGGAGAAAATGTAGGAAGGGTTAAAGTAACCTCCCTCCCCTTTAGTATTTTCAGGAGGAGGATGGAAGGAGAAACTGGCAAGCAGCAGGAGCACCAGCGGAGACTGAGAGGAAGGGCCATAGCAAGTGGAAGAGAGCCAGGCAGGAAAAGACTGGGGTAATGGAGCAGACATTTCACCCCACACTCCACCCTTCCAGGCGGAAGCACAGCCAGAAAAGGATCAGGAGGCTACAGCAACTCCTGTCAGGAAAGGTTATAATGGTGGTATTCAGCTATGTCCTACTCAGAGCAGACCTATTCAAATTACTGCACTTGATAGTCATGGCCATTAACTTCAATGAGTCAACTACTCTGAGTAGGGCTAGCGTTGAATACCACCCCATGTTTGGGGCTTTTCAGTTGATTTTTTAAAAAGTCCTATCCAAAGCAGCATCAGCAGAGTTTGGCTGGTGCAGCAGCACTTCTGTTTCGTCTCCTTCCTCTGTGTGCTCCCAAAATCTTCTCTGGAGGGTCCCTCTGCAGCTGATTTTGAGGGCACACAAGGGGCTGCAGGGAAGGGGGGGAGTTCCATTCTGCTAGTGCAAGTCTTTTGTGCTAACGGAACAGGAGTGTTGGATACCTCTGAAAGGAAATAAGGGGAGGGGGATATGATCCAGGCTTCCTTCAGCAAGCATTTTCCACCAGGAACTAGCTTAAGTCTACATTTACATTTCCACCTTTCTCCACAAAGGACATTTAAGTCACCTGCCTGTGAGTTCTGATTAGCCAGAGACTCCTTGCGAGCTCTCTGCCACTATGCTGTGGGAAACTTGTACTGATTGTAACGACTCCAATATTGCTACATGCCCAAAAGAAAAGAAGCTAAATAGAAAGTTGGGGATGGAATCAGTGCACATGTGCAGCCAATTCAATGAAAACAGCAGAGTCTTGGGGCACTTTAAAAACTAATGTATTCTGGAACATTCATGTGGATGCATGAAGTATTATTCTCTCAGTAGATAATGGTTTTATTATTACATTAATATCCTGCTTTTCCTCCAAGGAGCTCAAGGTGGCATACTGGTTCTGTGAGGTTTTTTCCACTTGGCTCCATTGGTGAGTTCTTTAAAATGGCTCATTGAATAGCTCCTTTAAAGTTCCCTAAAAGTTAGGAGATGCAGATATAGTATCTCCCATATCATGCCTGTTTTAACCCTCAGCTGAGTATTTCAAGGCAAGAGTATATACTATTCTGGGATTGTAGGATTATTATTATTATTTTATTATTATTTGATTTACATCCCGCCCTTCCTCCCAGCAGGAGCCTAGGATGAGAAAGGAAAGGAGCATGGCTCATATTCCTTAACGCTACAATCTAAAAGTGCAGAATGAACAATGAAAGGTGGTGGGGGAATCCTGGAGAGACATCATATTTAAGGAAAGTGGGTTATACTGTTATGGGTATACCCAGGGCCGGTTCTAAAGGGCGGCCAGGTTGGGCACTGGCCCAAGGGCCCCGGAGCTACAGGAGCCCTTGAGGGGCCCTCCGCTCCCCTTCCGCGATCCGCCCCCCCCACCTGTCAGCCAGCTTTTTAGTATTGCCCTTAATGAAGATGGCGGCCGCAGCTTCCCTAAGGTACTGAAGCTGCAGCCGCCATCTTAGTTAATGGCAGAGATGTGCACGTATAGCATGCACGTGTGCCATCAACAAAGATGGCGGCGGAGGCTTCATTCCCCTTAGGGAAACCGCGGCCACCATCTTCTTTAAGGGCAATGGTAAAGACTAGACAGGTAGGGGGGCTGTGGGGGGGTACACGCACACACACATGCACACACCCACACACACACCCGGGGGCCAGGGCAAGCTGATGCCCAAGGGCCCCCACATGCCTGGAGCCGGCCCTGGGTATACTTCTGAACTCTCTAATATGTATTATTCACTAGAGGCACAAATTGCACCCCAAGAGTGTAGCAGGATCTTTTGCTGGAATTAAAACCTGCACATTGTTCTTATGTGTGTATGAATCCACCCACAACCCCAAGAAGCACACAAAAAGGTAAAATAAAAGTTGATTTATTGAAAGAAACAGGAAAAATATGGCAATTTAATTACAGTGAAAATGACAGCAGCTTCTAACTTAATACAATCATTCATTCCTTAGATCTAAAGAGCGTAAGAGAAACCCTATCCCTAGTCACTTCCGAGATTGCATAGATTCACACCAGAGCAAGAAATAAATACAGATATGCATAAATATACTATACCTTTCCTGAAGAGATATAGCAAGACTCAAAGTCAGGAATGGGACTTCTGCCTCTAGCAAGAGCCAAACTGTGTCCTTACCATAACCTGCAGTTAGACACAAGAAATTTCACTCTTCCTTGGTCCACTTGTCCTGTGTAGCGATATGAAGTTACTAAAGAATATGGAAGTGTTGGAGCCCCAAGAGGTGCCGCTTGACTCCCCAAAATCCTGACCTTAAATGTGTCGAGCTTGCACTGAATTGCGTGTAAACTGAGAGGGAGCATACAGGTGAGTGATCTGGTACATAACAGATACTGTTAAACAGGTAGTTTGTCTACCTGTTTAAAGTAAAAACTATACCTGCAGTCTCCTGAGTAAATATGATGTGCCTAAGAAGTAATGTCTTATCTTGTGTGAGCTTCATTGACCTGAACTCTACATCTGGCAAGGACTATTGTTAAAGAGATTATTCCTGGACAAACCTGGAATTTGGAACCTTCATTATTCGGTAACTTAAGTCATTGCATGTCTTCCTGAGGTCAGCAAGCTAGTTCTGACCATCCTGAAACTGGGGTAAATGACAAGGCTGTATCACAGAGGCCACCAAACTAGGATCCTATGCTCTGATCCACTCAGATGAACCCAAGAATAAAACCCAAAAATATGTGTATCCCTTCACAATACTCAGAGGCTGACCCTACGATTAGACAAAGTGAAGAATGGGGGGATTGCCTCATTACTATATAAGACTGGATGAGCAAAGCAGCTTCCTTCAGTAATAACAAGATATGCTTGGCACAAGGGAATTGTAATACATGGAACTCTATTAATGTAACAGCTAATGCCCAAAGCCTTGGCTTAAATTCCGTGGTGTCTGTTTTAGTCTCTATTTTCAGGCAGAGGTATGATTGTTCTGCTTCTATTATTTATCCCAATAATTGCTCTGAGTGTGATCCATCTTGGAAGCAGAATCTTGATCAACTTCTCTCCACGGTTACTGGGGACAGCATGCCTGATGCCTGTTAGTAGCTTCTCCTTGGGCGACATCCTGTCTGCATTTTTCAGCTTCAGTGATCAGTATGTTCTCTTAACCAAACTCACTTCCTTTTGCCTAAAGACAAGTACTGATACTAAAAGCAAATAGAGAGGCTATCAGCTGCATATTTTGTTATTATTATTATTATTGTGTATTTGCTACTGGTAGTGAAATGTGCGATAGCCCTGAATAATGTAATCTGTAACTTGGACTCAAAATGGACTCGGATGGGTGCTGCTGATTCCTACCCACCCCACTCAGGTCTGAGTCCAATGCAATCTGGACCACACCATTCTCAGGCTGGCATTTACTGGGCCTGTGCATTTCTCACACAAGGCTCTGTTAAGGCTCACCCCTTTGTCTCGCTACAGCCGGTATAAGGAACTCTCCCCTCAGAGCTAGCTAGCATGGCCAAAGGTCAGGGATGATGGGTGTTGTAGTCCAATAACATCTAGAGGGCCTCAGGTTCCCCATACCTACTCCAGAGTTCCTCAATTCCCAATAGATTAGTGGCTGTACAAGATTCCTTTACTTTGTGTCTATGGATAGTACTCAAGCTAAGAATCAAATGAAGTATGAGTTTTTGAACCTGACCTTAGGTGACAAATCAGGAGGTGATGGCAGTAAGGGAGCAATGCAAAAGCACACCCATCGCCAGTAGGCTACCTGGTACTGGAATGATGTCATTTATGATGAGGCTATAGACAGAATGGGGAATCATTGAAAGTCATCCCCTCCATCGTGCCTCTGCTTGACAAAAGACCACAGAATTCAGTTTTGTTCCCAGTCCTTTACAACTACACTGGGGAGGGGTACCTTTTCGGCCCAGCAGGCCTGATCTTCTCTCTTCCCATCCACGCAGGCCAAATTTGTCAGGATGGCATCAAGTCCCACCCACTTGTCAAAGTTGACCCACAAGGGTGGGGTGCCTGCTTCACCAGCATGTTTTCCACAGGGAATGTGCTGGCAAAGCAGCACCCACCAGGACTTCAACCTTCCATTCACCAGCTGATGAATGGAGGATTCAGTCCTGCTGGCTGCAGGAGTCTGGTTCACCAGCACATTCCCCAGTACTGGTCAGAGAAGGGGTACAGGTGGGACTGCATTGCTCACCTGCCTTCCGAACACTGAGCATTGCTGCCTCTTGTCATGGCCCCATCAGAGGACTCCTCAGACGAGGATGACTCGGGAGTAACAGCAGCAGGCCCAGAAGCAGCAGGCCCAGAAGGAGAAATGGAGGAAACTCCTGAGGGCCCAGCTCCTTCTCCCCCTCAGCTGCAGAGCACCCCAGACACAGCTGAGGCCCTTCAGCCAGACACAGCCAGTGAACAGGATACTCCCCCCTCACCTGCAGAATGTAGACAGCAGAAGGTCAGGCAGAAGAGGGGCAGGCCTGTCCACTTAAGGCCAAAACGCTGAGGGCTCACACCTGCTGACAAACCTGCTCCTTAAAAGTCAAACCTTGGCTTCAGCTTGTTGCTGACTACAACGTCAGGCGTGGCTTCGTGTGTTTCTAGTTTCCCTGAACCTTATCTTGGACTGACCCCTTGGCAATTGAACCCGGACCTCAACTGACCTCACTTCTGGACTTCTGGACTTCTGGCTTAGCACGTAAGCTTAGGACGGGCCTTGCCCTTATCATGCTTCATCCTCGTTAGCCTGGCAGATTTACGACCAGACTGCCAGCTAAGGACTTTCCCGCCCTGATAACTACCCAGGAATTTCCAGCCCCCACCAGCACTGCTGTCTCAGTGCAGAGTTGACACCTCTTCCCGAGAGGGGTGAGGGGTGGGGAGCTCAGTGTGGTGCAGGTATGGCAGCATGAATGTCATATTGGTTCTGCTGCTGTGCTGCACCACATCCTGCATCCCATGCATTGCCCTCTCAGGTGTCAGCAGCAATACTTGGAGTTCAGAAAGCAAGTGAGCAACACAGCCCCACTTGCACCATTCCACCAACCACTACTGAAGTTCCCCAAAGGGAACACAGTGGCAAAACAGCACCCAGCAGGGTGTGCTGATGACACTCAGCTCTTTTTCTCCTTTTCAGCCAAAGAAGGTATGATGGTTTTCTAAACTGCTTAGAGGTTCCATTTACAATCGAGCAGTATGTGAATTGTATGAAATAAACAAACAGAAGCCATGAACAGATGTCTGGGGTCACTGATGGGCTGAGACACTGCCTAAAGGTCAGTCTAGACAAGATGGGGTAAGTTTATAGTTTCTCTAAAAGAGCAGTTGCACAGTTTGGGGATGCTTCTGAATTTGCATTGCTCTAGGAATTCCTGGAGGCAGCTGTGGGCAACTGATTTTTACCAACCTAGATTGGTATGTCAATTGTAGACAATTCTAGAACATGGAGACCTGACCATTGTAATACATACCTTGGTAATCTCCAGGCTGGACTACTATAATGGGGTACCTTTGAAAACTATT
This sequence comes from Rhineura floridana, assembly GCF_030035675.1. Classification (NCBI taxonomy): domain Eukaryota; kingdom Metazoa; phylum Chordata; class Lepidosauria; order Squamata; family Rhineuridae; genus Rhineura; species Rhineura floridana. Next base: position 162,292,686 of record NC_084481.1, on the reverse strand, counting down.
TGGAAGCTTCATTTAGTTCAAAATGTAGTATATCAGCCCCACAATTCAGTGTAGGCCAATCTTTTAAAGGTCACATCTTTAAAAGATTTGGGTCAGAATACTTTAGGAAATGCCTTCTTCTGTATGAACTCCTTCCTGATACATGAAGATCCTCAGAGAAGGCCCTGCTCCAAAAACTATGTAAAGGTATCAACCTGCTCATGAGATGTCCAAATCTAGAATGTGGTATCTGAATCTGATCTTTGCCAGCTAACCTTCCCCCAGGTTTTCTTCAGAACATGAAGGCAGGCATCTTGTTTTCACTATTAAACAAATTCCTTCATTCTTACATTAACCAGACTCTACAGTGGATGCAAATTCTGTATTGTACAGGGCTGGTTATATTCATGGGTAGTCTTAGCAACTGTGAGCCCAGCATAATTCCTAACCCAGTAAATTTTTCCCAGCTTCAAACCAGCAACTGCACCATTGCTTTTTTCACTTCTCCCTTTCCTTGTCTAATGAGTTCAAGGTCTAGGGTGCTTTTCTGTGGGGCTATAGTAGCTGGGACAAGAGTATGGGGTGACCAGTTATTCAGTGCCTTATTAAGAGGCTTTGCAACACCAAAAAAGAGGATACCAATTTGCATGTGATAACACAAATTCAGAAATAATGTACTGTAATTTAAATACAAATACATCACATCTCACCATTGTGGGGAAGACACCACGAGACCCCATCGTGGGCCTGCTTGGTCTGCTGAGCAGGTGTTTCAAATTGTTGATGGGCAACTTCAAGGCTAATAATAATAATAATAATAACAACAACAACCAGATTTGGACTGGACAGTCTTTAAATAGAGGGCTCCTTTAAACAGAAGACTGTTGTCTGCAAAGTAGGACACACAGCCACCCTACAAGAGTACTGCTCCCATGAAGGAACAGCTACTCATCCATTTTATCGCTGTGAGGGAGAAACTGTGTGAGCAACTCTGAAACCTAGTGATAATGTGCTGAAGTGGTATGCATATAAATATGGTCAGCCCCATGAAATAGTCACATACAGTTCTGTGTTTCCTGCATATTTGCAGTCTGACAGTCTGCCTGGAGACTGGCTTCCAAAATGTACAGCTGTGTTTTACCATTCTCAAAATGACCTTTGCCCCTGAAGTCATTGGGCCACTCTTTATCTTCCCTTCTCTGTATCTGATATTCCAGTTGGGAGAGTGCCTTCTCCTAGTGATCTTCAGGAGCTATGAAAAGATAAAGGAACCAAATGGAAAGTACAATCTTTTAGAAAAAACAAATACCCCTTCCTTCCTTTCCACATCAACACTTATTCTATAGATTGCCATGGAACTTTGTAAAACCTTTTTATATAGCCCTTATATCACAAGGGCTGTTTGATTTTTGAGCTTCAACCTGAGTGAACTTCAGTTATGACTTCAACTAGATGTGACTCAGAATTTAGATGAGATGGGGTGGAAAAAACAACAGAGTGGTCTGCTCTTGGGATTTTTTAACAGCAACTCAATGTGTACAAAGCAGTATATGAAGCTTTTTACAGAATGGAAATAAACAGGATCATTTGCTCAAATGACAAAAGAATAGCTGTAGCGGTTAAATGAAAAGTTGGCAATCTTCATTTAGCAATTGAAAACCTATTTTCTTTCATTTAGAACAAGCAGGTTTCTAGCCCTCATGATTGTAGAGAGAGTTTTGAAAACACTGGTGTTGACTACAAAAAGACTTGTTTAGGAAGAACTTATGTTCTGCCTAGCTACTTGTCCCTCTTTCAAATGTTCCATTCAGTATGCACAGTGCCCACTTCTATCAACATACCACTACTTTCAAAATTTGTCAAAAATTCAAATACTGGGCTTCCTAGTGTGGAAATTCTCCATGTGAGAAGCAGCTCTACCACTAAGATATCGTTCTGATTCCTAAATGTCCTGACAAGTTCTTGAAACAATACTATGCAGGTGTTCATATTCTCTTAGGAACTGAACTGGGATGGAAGATACTTCTGTTACAGGATGCTGGAAACGCTGGGTGGAATCCAGTTGGTACTCCTTGTGGTTTAGCTCCAGCAGATGTGTCTGCTAATGGAAGAGGAGGGGAAGAGATTTTTGCCAATTTGCCCTTTCCCCCACAGCCCCCCATGCCACATTCCACTCTATTCTGGATGGTACCCCAACCTCCCCCCAAGCAGATTTGGGGGGAGCACTGGGGTGCAGAGGGAGGAAGGCAAACTGACAAAAATTGCTTCCCCTCCTCTTCCATTAGCAGATGCCTCTGCTGCATCAAAAGTCCTTACACTTGTGTGAGGGTACCAACTGAATACAACCAATCGGGTCAAATCAGATCTCAAATCTAGGCCTCTTGAGTTCATCTGAAGAGGTTAGTAGACTAATATGCAAGCACAAAGTAATATGGAAATGCACAATCAAGAAACTACACATTTCACAGGAAGGCAAGGCATTGCACAGAATAAGGAATAACAGATGTTTTAGGTCCTTATAGAAATACTCCTTGTGTAAGAATATAACACAAGGTATATTTTTGTTAATGACCAAAACCCAACATTTGACCCAATGGTTCCAACATCTCATAATCCTTAACTACCCAGAATGGTTGATAATGAGCAGCAGGGAAAGTCATGGCAGATGAGAGCAGCACGACTACCTTGCTAGATCAGACCAAGGTCTATGACATATTTCAGCATTCTCTTTCCAACAGTAGCCAAGCAATTGCTAGGCTGGGAGAGACCAGGTGCTTCAGGCAATATTTCGTTAAACTGAACCCAAGAAGACTCACAGAAGGAGAGGGAGCAGCTTAATGAGTAAAGAAGGAAGTGTGTAACTGTTCTAAGCACAGGGTGTTCCATGCTGTACATGAATTTGGAAAGGGACTGGGATAGTGGATGAAAAAATGAGACGGAAGCCATGCAGGGCTGGCCCTAACATTAGGTGGCAGATGTTGAAGGGAGAACAGAGCGGGCAAGGTGTTGGAGGTGAGAACTGTGTGTGCCCCACACAGCCTTCCCTGCACCTTCTAAGGTAGCTTGCTGCCCTCAAGTGTGGTGGAAGATGCTGTCCCATCACAAGTGCAGAGATAAGATTTAACTGCCAGTCTGTCCAGATTCTGTACATTGATTGAGATTTAGTAATGTCTTGGGCTAGTCCTAGAGTCATGGCATTACATCTGATGAAGTGGACTTTGGTCCACAAAAGCTTATGCCACAGTAAATTTATTAAAGATGTCACAAGACTCTGCTGGTTTTGCTGCAACAGACTTAACACAGCTACCCCTCTGGAAAATGGTACATTGCTGTTCACCAAGTGTGTTAACAACAGATTAGCTTCATGAGTGAAATACCAACATCCTTCAGCAGTTTTTCTGCAGACTTCATTTCTCCACTTGACTTCTCTGACTTCTCCCACCCATCTTCTTTTCCTCTGCTGTGGCATAGCTAGTCTGATGTAATTGGACCTGCAACATCTGGGAATTCACATTCTTGTTCCTCTTTTTCAGTAATTCCACACAGCATCAACCTACACTTCAGGAAACTCTGAATCTTTACAAGCTTACTGCCAATAATTATGTAACCCTGTTTGGCCTTTCTCAACTTGTGGGTGTCCCATCATGGCAGGCACATCCCAGTCCCCACTGCCCCCATTTCTCACATATAAGTAATATTAAACATTATCAAGATAATTACTTATTTTAGGAAAATAAGAAACAATGTTTGTATAGTCTTTACAAATCTGCAGGTATTTGTACCTTTGTAGGTATTCAATGTTTTTTTTTTTTTAAAAGAAATATTTACACAAGCATGTAGATGTGGTTTTCCACATTATTAATCCAGTTGTGGATTAGCTAAAACCAGCAAATGCAGGACAAGATGGCAAACTGATGGTAAAGTTTAGCAGCAGGCTACTTATATGTGAAATTGTATCCCTGATTATCAGTTGTGTTTATTATTCTTTTGGTTTTATTCTGCTCTTTTATATGCAGCTTTTAGATTTTATTGTTTTGATTGTTTTTATTCTGTAAAGGTTTATTTGAAGGGAGTCTATAAATACTTTAAAAAAACTGTTCTGGATTTTGTGGGGCAGACCTAACTGTGTATGTCTCAGAGATGGATTGTCAAGATGTCTCTTGTAACAGTAATACTTTTACAGCATTAATATGGCTGGTTGTTCCCTACAGCATTTGTTTTCATTGACATAGGTAAGAGATCACATTTCCATCTGCCTTCTTTTCTCTTTCATTTTAGATTCAGCAAAAGTGATCTACAGAAGTGTGGATAACATTGAAGTAGAAACCAGCCTATCGATAGAGGCCTTAAATAATAGCAATGAAGCAAGTGAAAGCTGAGCACCACCACCCAAAAAAAATCAGGGCACTCCACCATCAGAACCAGGTTACTCCTATACTAACCTCTGGTGGCATAAAATACTTGCCAACATTATGGTTGTGAAGAGGGAGGGGCAGTGTCCTCATAACTCATGTCAGCATCGCTTTTCTTGCACACATTTTCATTCTGCAGGCAGTCAGGAACTTCAAGATTAATTTTTGAGACAAATGTGGGGGGCAGTTGATGAAAAAAATAACTATTCCCTGATGAAAAAAATAACTGTTCCCATTACGATCAACATGTGATCACTATGATGCATTCCATGGCTAACTGTCAAACTCACATCCAGCTAGTCTTTCCTCTCTCTCCCTCTCTCCCCCTCTCTCTCTCTCTCTCTCTCTCTCTCTCTCTCTCTCTCTCTCTCTCACACACACACACACACACACACACACACACACACACACACACACACACACACACACACCCCTGCTTTCCAATATATCTTTTTGTTGTTTCACAAGATTATCAGCTATGGTTTACCCTATGAAATGTTCTTTGTTTTAACCATGACGGACCATACAAATGGCAATTTTTTAAAAGTATTTTTCAATACTTCTGATATCTTGAACTAAAGTCACAGTTACTATAGGAGATACTTTCTGGATGCTATAAAGCTGAATAATAAGCAGACAATGTGCTCCAGTATATTAAACTGTAGTGTTTCTCCCATATACTCTCCACTCTGACATTTGAGTGGGGCTTAAACTGAGTTGCTGTTCCTTAGACTGAGGACCAAAGAAACCTGGGACTCATTAAGTCTCACTACACTACCTGGTGCAATTCTATGACTCTTCCCAGAAACAATTGCTACAAATAACATATACAAGTTTGTAGGTTCCTGTTATAGGTATAAGGTTATATCCAATGTTAATCGTTCTCAGAGTAGACCCATTGAAATTAAGGAACCTATTAGTAATGTCTATTAACACCAATGGATCTACTCTGAATAAGCTTACCACTGGATACTGCCCAATGTGTCTACTCTGAGTAGGACTTAGTAGGCACAACACAGAATTAATATCGTTTGCACGTCCCGGGAGATAAGATCGAACGCCCTACAACTAAGCCTTTAGCTAATAGTTAGCAGGCAGAATGCAATATGCCCATATTTCTCCCACCATACTGAGAACTACACGCCTGTTACATTCTGCCTAGCATATCTCTGTTGCAGATTTAAGAGCACTGCACCCTGACTCCAATTAAGCTTTGTTTGCATCGCAGCTTTTCGAAGATGAAAGAGAGTATCACTTGACAACTAGATGATCTAAGACCGCTGCCCATTGGACTAGAGCTGAGGAGACGGAGGTTCAAATCCCTGCTGAGCCAAGAAGCTCACCGAGTCTGACTGACCCTGGGTTAATTTAGCAGTAGTCACTGTCTCTCACCTCAACCTGTCTTGCAGCGTGGTTATGAGGTTTAGAAATGGGGAGAACTAGTTACGCAGCCTTGAGGTTTGTGGAGGAAAGGCGGGATATAAATGTAATACATTAGCAGCCTTCAGCCCTTTTGTTTAGAGACAGAGATCCTATCTTCCATGAGGACGTTCTCATCGACATACGATCCCTTCACTATAGATTTATATCCACCAATCACATACCTCTTTCGCGCCCGATTCCCCGTTTCCTCCTCGCACGCTGCTCAAAGGTCGCATTACTAAAATTATTATTATTATTACTGTGCAGCTTTGAGGTAGTACGGTAACGGTAGGCGACCAGCCAACAGCTGGACGACAAAATGGTGGCTGGTCTCCCTGAAAACCAGAACAGCAGCAGCCGAGAAAGAGCCAGACAAACGAGATAGGGAAAGCATGCTTATATAATTTGGGAGAACGACCATTCCGTTATCCAGAACCGGAACTTTGTGCTTGCCTTCGATGCCAGTTTTTTCTCGCTAGCCGAGTAAAATGGATGCTAACCATTAGGAAACGTTAGAAAAATATTGGAGTTTAGAATAAATGCAATTAGGCAGCAGCTTGTGCCCCAGAAAAGACAGGAGCTCGTGTTCTTCCCAAGTGCGTATATTTAACTTTAGCTTTTCGATCCTTGAAAAATGTGCTGCAAATGCCAATTTGCCTCCGCATTGCAAACGGGGGGGGGATATTGTTGCTCTGCCGTATGTACCTTGCGATTCATCCCTGCACTGCGGAGGTGGGGGCTTAGAGATAGTGGTTTAAACATTTGTAATATACATTCCACTGCTGTGACTCTGGGCACTATATTTCAGTTTCCATTAGCTCTGAAAATGTAGTTTACAACCACCCTACAATCTATGGAAAACCGGGCTACAGATCTGGGATGAAAGTGGGTCCCGTACAGGCCAGTCAACCAGCCCTCGATGCCCTCCCCCAGCGCCAGCCTCTTTCTCCTAGCAGCGGCGGCGGGTATGCCCGTTCGCACTAAAGGCCAGCCGCCAGCCTCCTCCGAATTTGCGACTGCTACTATGCAGTAACACTAGCCACGCTGTAATGGGCCGGGGAGCCTCGGTAACAAGGGCCCAACATAGCTGGTGCTGACGAGGACCCTGCAACGGACGCCCTTTTGCACATCAGGATTATTAACTAGTACTTTAAATCTCTCTTCGGGCCCCTTACCTCCACTTTATGTCGTTAACTGTTGTGGGTTTCCAGATAAAAATTCAATTTTACCAGGTCACAGCAAGAAAAGTTCTAGTTGAACTCCACCGTCAGCTCAAACCCGTCACCATCCAACACTCAAATCGCCCATGAACGACTCGCGCTTCATTCTCTCTCATACAGCTCTTTATTTGCAAAATGGAATCCCAAGTCAAACGCCATTTAAAAAGCATGCAGTATACTAGCCTGTCGATTCCATAGAGCGGACAGGGCAAAACACAGCAGCAAGAGGTCCAACTGCTACACAATACCCATTTCTGTTGCCACTGAATTGCAGTATCAAAACGCTCCAGTGAGAACTGTTGTTTTATATTATAGAACATTCAAGTATCTTGTATTATGGTTTCAGAATCTTTTAATAATTTGTCAGAAACTTTCATAGCTGGGCAATTATGATTCAAGCAGAGGTCAATAGGTTAGAACTTGGGGGCAACGACAGGTAAATGAAGTAAGCATGCAGGTGTCACGTTCACGTAACTTTAAAAACTAGACACATGGTTTTTTAAGCTGATCTGCATCAAATCTACGGCCTTTTTATGGTAAATAGTTCCAACTGTGGGTGCATGATAGAACCATGAACAAACATGCCTTTGATTTTTATTACAACTGTAGTCACTACCAAGTTTATTTTAAAATGTTTATTCAATTAAACTCCCAAGTCAAAATGCTTGTAACCCATCAGCTGCACTCTCCACCTGAAGTTCCAGGTCACCAACCACGGAAACAGAAGGTAGCAGTTTCTTCTTCCAAATTTCCCTCAACCACCTGAGCGGTTTGTTGCAGCAGTAGTGTATACAAACCGCCTGCCACCCTCAGCCCTGTACTGAGTGGGCATTGAAAGTGGAGAACTGCTCTGTGTATTTATCATATACAAACTACATTGTAGCTATGTGTGGCATACTAAATCTGGGTAAGACATTTCTTGCTACTTCTCCAGTACCCGCTTTAATTATGCAAGTAGCCTACTCTCAAGGTTAAAAAAAGCCTTCCCACATGGTTCCATTGAACAATTTGAATGAATACAACAATCTTCTCCCATTCTCTCATCTCTGCTCTCCAGCACAATAGGAATTATTACTCATTCCCAAGACCAAAGGCTAATTTAGACACTTGGGTGTGAATCTCTCCCCAGCTACATTAAAAGCGTGCTAAGCTATTGCAGAACTTCAATATTGGAGGACAGGCTAAGGAAAAGAGGCCTGCTGATCTAGGCCAACAAAGCTATCTGCAAAAAGGGTAACATATTAAACGCAGGGCTGGTATTTTTGAATACGAACGAGTTGGGAGATCCAATCCTTTTTCCTCCAGCATGATTTGACTCATAGGCACTCTTAAGGAGTGATACCATTCTTTAAATTTTGCAGGCTAATACTACAGAATACCTTTTATGAAACTCTGTCTTATGAGTATAATTGCAGTTACTGGAGTAACTTGCTTTCTCCACAGGTTATTGCACAGAACTATGTATGTAAAAGGGTAGGATCATCTCTGTACTCTTGTAGATAATTCTGCATTTGATAGAATACATCAGGGCACGAAATAAATGAAAATAGCATATTGCTTTAAGCAAAATGCTCCATTTTAACATTAACTTGTCTACACATTTTACTGAATAGAATGCTGTCCATACAACAGAAGTTTTTGAGACATAAAATATAACTGAACAGGTTGAATGTAGTGACTGCCAAGGTCTACTGCAGAAACGCTGCTACCATGGAGGAAAGCATGGGGAGGGGATGGCTTTAGTGTTGCAACTAATGTGACTTCTATCAGGCAAGAACAGCATTCTTTAAAAGAACACCCTAATATGCATTGCTATCATATGCTTGTCTATGGAGCAGTTCCACTCTACATAGGGGACGGAGTAAAAACCTCAAGAACCTGCAGTTTTTTCTTCATTTTTGACAGGCTTACGCCACATGTTGTAATCCCAGCTCCTTTATTCAGACACATAGAAGCCCTACTCACAAATTCAGTTTACAACTGTTTATGGATTAGGATTTGTTCCTTTCCAAAGCTTACCCTTCATTTCCCTGCTCAACAGTTACAAAGTACCAGCTTGCACATAAATATCTATTAACCTACATGCCAGCTCCCTTTTGAAGAAAACACACTTTTAAAAATAAGTTTATTATCAGTAGAACTGGACACCAATGCATAAACATTGAGCAGCACAGAAAATCAAATAAAGCTTTATTTACAGATAGTGTAGAGCTCTATAGCTAATAAAATATTTCAACACCAGAAATACCAAATATCAGAGTACAGAGAACTAAATGTTCAAAAGTAGGTTTCTCTTTAAATACAAAAGAAGTTTAAGTTTTTTCAAAGAGCTCTAGCAATATACATGAAGCTATGCACTTCTGTCTTAATGAAGTGAGCAGAAAAAAAGATTATCAAAAAGACAATACAATTATAGTTCAGTAACTTCTGTGGTCCCACATATACAAAGCTGTTAAATCCCCCCTCCCTCCTGTTCAGTCCCTTTTCCCAGAAGTCACATACTTACCACAACTACTAGCAAGTATGTTTTAGGAGTCCCCCAGGGCAAACTGTAGTTCAGTTGCCACTGTCAACAGATCTTGACCTTGAGCGCGATCTCTGGCGATCCACAGAAGCTGGAGATTTTGATCTACTTGAAGATGCACGTTTTTGGCTTTTTTCAGGGACAGGAGACCTACTAACTGAACGGGACTTGCTACGGCTCCTGCTCCTGGATCTGGTGTAAGACTTGCGGCTTCTGGAGCGAGAGCGGCTACGAGACCTTGATGAGCTCCGGCTACGAGACCGGGACCTGCTTCTGGACCTACTAAAGTAGAATAAAATGCCCATTTTAGATTCTCCATAGCAAAGAAGGCACAGACACAATGTCAATAAGCAAGTATTTCTAAATTGGAATTCTTACCTGTGTCTTTTGCTGCCTTCAATTAATTTGATTTTCCTTCCATTGATTTCTTTGCCAGAAAGCTTTTCAATAGCATTCTTTAAATCACTGTAAGAGGCAAACTCAACCACCCTAGAGAGAAACAGGACATACAAAATTAGTGATCAAGCTTAGAGAAAAGTACTTCTAGGCACCTCTTGGGATAGTAAATATTTCTTTTAATATTAGAGACACTTTCCTGTACACTATACATCAAGCCTTCACCAATCAGGTGCCCTCCCATGTGTTGGGACTACAATTTCCATCAGCTAGTCAGCACAGCCCTGCTGCTTAGGACCATGGGAATTTGTTGTTCCATACATTTGGAAGGCACCAGTTTGGCAGAGGATGATACACATAAATCACAAAATATTTATTACTCCATACCTCACTATTACAACACGGTACTTACCCTTCATTTAGCTTGGGCCTATGTGCATCTGCAAATGTTACTTCCCCAGCTTGTCTCATGAAGTCTTTGAGATCCTAGCACAAGATGAAACATGTTAGACTAAGAAACGGACAGTATTTGTGAATAATAATAAATATTACTACTGCAAGAAAAGGTGTTAAGAATTACAACGCGGCAGATGCCACTCTTGTAGATAATTCTACATTTGATAGAATACATCAGGGCACGAAATAAATGAAAATAGCATATTGCTTTAAGCAAAATGCTCCATTTTAACATTAAGTTACTTGTCTACACATTTTACTGAATAGAATGCAAAACAGTTTATTTGCAGAAAAGCATTCTGAAAAGTTTTATAATTAAACATACATTTACAAGACACCAGTTATTTTGTGCCCCATATGTCATTAAAAATATAGTTTACTTTACCTTCATTAACATTTCCCTAGGCTAGCCAAGCAGCAAACTGCTTTAAACGACCGAAGATACCGTCATGATATATGCCCGACTGGCTCTTCGCCAACCATTTGAAGAACACTACCCAGTCGATGGAAGCCTTTAATCGCACAGCCCTCCCTATTAGCAGACTACTGGCGGATCCAGATATTCTCTACTCTTGTGAAGTTACACCAAGGACCACTTTACTGCGATCAGGATTCCAACGACCACCTAATGCGTATCTTTCAACTCTCGATCAGCATCTCTTATTTCGAAGCGTTACAGGAGGTACAGTTCTCAACTTAGGAATCAGATCTCTTTAACTTTCGGGGATCGCTGCAACCCGGCACTTTAAGGAAGTGCATCGATTACGTCTAGACCAGCAAACACAGATCTAGAGGTGGCCAACTGATACACTGGAGGAGCTGACTGGATAAGTCAACCAGGCCCAACCAAGAGTGACCAAGACAGAACGATTAGGATAACCCACAGGCACTCCTCGTCATAAGGCCAACGACACAGATAGGCTGGCAAATAAAATGGATTTTTAAAGTGGTTAAAATGGATTTTGAAAACAAGATAAAATTACATTAAAATGTTACTATTAATCTACTTTTGAAAATGTATTTAAGCATTAAGTATTAATAATTTTGATAAAGTTTTAAACTTAAGATAAAAATTAGTTTTAGTAAAAACATTTTACATATTACATACCCATTAAACGAAGTCTAAGAGTTAATCATGTTTTAACAAACCTGCCAGCTGACCCTGGATGACAAGTTTTCTACAATGAGACGATTTTCTGTTCTTACAGGTGGAGCATTTCTGGAGGAGACAAAATATCTAGTTCAGTAGTAACATCTAAAGACTGAATTAAGTGTCAGTCAAGCCCTCCAGAGTGCATTCAGCTCTAGCCACAGGTACATACCTTCTGTCATTTCTTGGACGACGGCTACTAAAACGATCAGAGTAACGTCCTCTGCCTCTTCCACCTCTAGAGCGGGCCCTTGCATGTTCAATTGTAACCCTTGGGAAAATAGAAGAAACCAAACCATTTACTTTACTGCTTAGGCTTTCATGACCACTCAGATGAGAAACATATATACAGAACTTAAGTAAGAGATGTTAAGATATTATGGTTTACCTTTCACTGCAGAGTTCTTTTCCGTCCAATTCATAGACTGCATCATCAGCATCTCTTGGATCTTCAAACTCCTGTTAAAAATAGGATTTATTGAGTTTTGACTTTGCAACTTTATGTAACAAAACAGAAAGATTTATATTGCACTGAACACTCCTTTAGATATATTCCCAAATCTTGCTAGAGTTCCATTTATTTGGCATCATTTATACAAATTCAAACAATATTTTTTTGTTTAGGAAGCTTTTTCCTGTGCCATTAAAAATGGAGTTGGATACAGTAAAATGCCACTGGCACATTCTACAGAAAGAGATCCATTTAGGCACTCTCAAATCCATATTAACAACTCATTTCAACTTACCACAAATCCAAAGCCCCTTTTCAAGTCTATGTCTCTGATGCGTCCATATCCCTTGAAAAATCTTTCCACATCCTTCTCTCTGGCAGCTGGATTCAACCTTCCGATGAATACACGACAGCCACTCATGGTATGTCTAGATTTTTCAGCTGTAGGAAAAGACAATGTGTTGAACAGGAAAGTAGAAACAAAGATTTCTAGGTCTATGGTAAGTGTGGCGGGGAGGAAAGATGGCTGCCACAGAAATATGTCAGTACCTTCTACCCTCCTATTAAGAATGTACTGCAATACCGGCTCCGCCCTTCATTGCCGCAATCGGACATCAAAGGCGGCAGAGAGCCAACTAAACCCCGCCCCGATGCCTGCTTAGTCCAGTCGTAACCCGCGCCCAAGGACCGCCTCTCGCTAATCCAATCCTAAAACGCCATATCTGCTTCGCCTTTTATGACATAGAGCCCAGTGCCCGCCCTACGGGACTAAGGAGCGGCCGACCTACACATGCGCTCTACAGTACCTCGAGTTTAACCTATTTCAACAGACGCAATATCTTTCACAAAATGGCGGCGGAATCGCGCCACCCAGTTAAAGCAGCGGCGTCAACGTTACTCCCCATAACTTTCTTTTTGTACCTAGAAATGAAACCGCGCTCAGCTATCCTTCAAAAACAAGCCCGAGATCAATTCCCTTCTTTCTTACCACACTCAAGAGTTCAGAAAAGAAACCCTACACGTAGTCCCGCTAAGGGGAGGGGGTTCTTTCTCACAGCAGTTCTGTTTTCCGTCTTCCTAACATCGTTCTCCTAGCAGATTCCCAACATATTGACTATCTACTAAACCTTCACAAACCTGTATTTCTGATCGTTCGTTCTTGGGCAAAGCTGTATAGAGGTCAGCCGACACTCAGCAATACGTAACCTCCAACCCTTCCGAACAACGTTCAACTCCCGACTGGGTAGTTCGGATTGTAACTGCGGCACAAAATGGAAGGTGGTACCTCGTGACCGAGAAGGCACGTGATGCCGTTGCTGCTCAAGGATAGGTGGAAAGTGGTGGAAAAAATCTCGGTCAGCCGTGGGGGAAGGGTTTTCGGCTTGGCTGAGTCATGGAGGAAGGGAGGATAAACCGGTCAGACTGCTCTGTGCGCGTGCGCAGTGGGGATGAGGAGAGCCGGCTTGACGCCAAGCAGAAAAGAGACGGCTCCTAAGAAATTTTACGTTTTCTTAACACACGTTAGCCGCCCTCTCTCATCAGGAATGGAAATAAATATATATACTGGGTGTATCTAAGGCTTAATGAGTCCAGACTCCAGAGCAAGCGATGGTGATGTTGCGTAAGTGGCGAGGCGGGTGGAACTCTCCCTGTTTCGAGTTAAGATCACCCGTACGTCGTGTTTGTCCTATATCACTTACACCTTTTTGTAATTCTAGCGTGATTTTATGCTTGTTTATTCAGAAATTATTCCCACTGAGTTCACTGGAACTTACTCTCGTGCATAGGTTTGCAGCCTTCTCCATCTCTCTACATGGGGCGGCCAGAGTCCTAGTTTGGTTCCATAAGGTTATGTTGGATTTTTCGTCCCATAATATCCACCAGCCCACCTGAGTGTTTTTGAACAGGGATAAAAGACGGCATTTTGAAAAGAGCACTCCGCACGGCTACATTTCCTCCGTGATGGCCGCAGTCATATAAACTCCGAGTTTCACGACGCGTCACTTTCCAGACCAGCTCGGTGTTGATTTTCCCCTCTAGATTTTCCCTTCCCAGAATCCTAATTTGTTCTGATTGCTAACTCTTGGCGGAGTGGTTGCATTATGAAAAATCTGCAACCCAGGCTTCTCCTGATGTATTTAATCTGATTTGTAATCTATTTTGTATTTGTTTTAAGAATATAATTTTATTGTTGAATTTATGCTGTTCACTGCCATATTTTTTCCTAGTGTTGGTAGTAGAGAAATTTTTGCAAATAAATAAATAATCCTGAACCTCCTATACCTGTTTGGTCTAATAACATTTGATTCCATATTTAGGACTTTATTTATCCATATGTAAAGCTTTATAAACACTTGGCACACGTATTAAAAGGGATTTTATTAAATTTATGAACTCCAAACCAAAAACATTAAACAAAATGCATACAAATAAATGCAGCCTGAAATTATTCAGAAGGGGATTTCAGATTCCCCTCTTCTAGAAATCAAGTCAGTAGTTGCATTTCTGCCCTGTTTAGTATAAGCATGCCTGACCTTCAGTAAGTAAAGGAATTTACCCTCTAAATGAGAAATAATGGGGAGAGGGGAGAGGCAAGATCAGATTCAGATAATTTCTTGTGACCTTTAACTTACTATGCTTTCAATTGGAACAGCGTTGATTGCATTACAAATATTAATTCATTTGTATTTTTGCATCATTGTTAAAAACACAGTCAGTTTTGTCACATCCCTAGCCATTTTAATGACTAAAGTTAAACTTCAGTTACTGTGATCTGAGTCAGGCTGCAGTTAAAGCAAACTAAAGGTAAAGCTTTGAGGAAAGGAGGATGGTTCCTTTGCTTTCTGTTATGTTTTGAAGATAAGAACTGATACTACATGGGGGAAGGACCTCTATATGCTTGAAAAGGGGAAGTGCAGGAGCTCACATGAACTTCAGCACACACCTGACACTCTTGGACTGTAAAATCCTGAAATGGTGCAACCGGCACCTGCTTTAAGAATATAAGATGACCCTGCTAGATTAGGCCAGTGGCCCATCTAGTTTAGCATCCTGTTCTCACAGAGGCCAACCAGATGTCCATGGGAAACCCAAAACCAGGACCTTGAGCATGAGTTGGGCTGCATTGCTCTCCCTGCTTCCCAGCACAATGTGCTGCTGCTGGTTACCGAGAGGAGGACAGGCAAGACAGTGGGGAACTCAGCATGGTGCATGCATAATTACTGCAGCGCACCATACCAAGCTCCCCTCCCCCTTGATAACCAGCAGTAAAACCTGCTGGCCACCACTGCTCCAACCATGAGGTATGATAAAGTACACATGCCAGGAATGGAGGTTCTCTGCTACATGCCCTATTGAAAGGCAAGTCTATGGATCAGGAGTGTTTCCAACAAGCCCCAGCTGTCCAATCATATCCTCCCAGTTCTGAACAATCTGATTCTGACCAAGCAAGCTGCAAGGCTTAAATAGTCAAATACCTGGAGGAGGGATCAGCCACATTCAGGCTGAGCTGGCCCAGGTGAAATCACACCTCCGTTTTCTCCTCCAGAGTTCTCAGGCCCAAGAAAGATGGACATGATTTGCATGTGCCCAAAACAGCTAGGTGGGCCAACATCTAAACCCTGGTAAGCCTAATTTGGCCAATAGGCAGCAGGCTCTCAATGAGACATCTATAGGATTAGGATTGTATTTAATGCTATGAGGAATTTGTAGGAGAATCATGCAAAAAGAAAATATAGTTAGAATGCCCCTTCGCAAGTTTTTAAAAAATCTTTTAATGCTTTGTTAATACATGCTGTGAACAATTCACTATAACTTTAACAGTGCCTTTGCAAGATCATTTTGAGCCCCACTGAACATTGGGACTTACTCCCAGCTAAGTGTGTATTGGATTGCAGCCTTAAATAAGCAAAGAAAAATAAGATACGGCTCTTCACATCTGAAATTATTTACTCCTCTCTTCCACCAAACCTGCCATTCATCTACCTATTCACAGCCATATTAAACACAACATTAAAACAACAATGACCAGAGGAAAATCGTCTTAGATAAAGGGTGAAAAAAGAGAAAAGGAAGGGGGACTGTGATGTTCCTTTATATTAGTGTATATATGGTAAGTGCTGGTTGTTTAGAGTATACATGGTAAGTAGTGAAAGAGGAGGGGGAGTGAATGGGCAGTAGAATGCTTGATGATTGGCTGAATGTTTAAAATGGCTGACAGTATAAATGAAAGGATGACAGGTAAATCTGGGGGAATGTGAGGTGGTGAATTGTGGAATCTGGGGGGAGAAGAGAAAGAGTGGATTGCTTGGTGGGGTTTAGAGAGTTGTTTACCAGGAGGGAGGTGGAGTTCGGATTAGTATTGAGTAAAACCATATGCTTATGTGCCTTAAGAAGAAATCTTGTTAATCTTGTTAGCTTTGTTATCTGTAATAAATACTTAATTTGGTTTACCAAAGGTCTGATCCTTGGCTGGGGTTTCACAGACCAGAAGGGAGGGTAAGGTAATGACCAAGGCTGAAGGGGAACTGTAACAAATGGTGGCAGCGGTGAAGAGAATAACAATACCAGTATTCAGAGTCTCTGGGAATACTAGTATTGGGACGTTACTGGTGGTTGCCTAGCAGGGGGATCTGTTGAGATCTGTGCTAGAGCGGGGAGAGAAATCATAAGAGAGAGCGGTCCGGACTGGTGGAGTCCCTGGTGGTGCCTAGAGACAGGTAGGAACCTGACAGGGAGAGCCAGGGAAGGACGCCTCACATGTGGTGGCAGAGGTGGGATACGAACAACAGAGAATCCAGATACGAACCAAAGAGAGTCCCAAAGACACGTGGTGACAAAGGAGACTACGTCACAGGTGTTGGCTGTAGCAGTGAGATACGAATGCTAGACAATCCCTAATAGTTGTGTGGCAAACAGAAATAACAAAACAAGATTTCTTGTGAGAGTGACTGGCAAAGAGTGTGGCAAAGAGTGAGTGAACTCAAACACCATGGCTGAATACATAAAAATGAAAAGAGAGGAGCTGGTGGAGAAGTGCATAACATTCAATTTACCTCATGAGGGTAAAGGGGTAGATGAATTGAGGGTAGCACTTATAGGATTTGCAACTGCCCAGCAAAAACAACCTGTTAGAGAAGAGACCCCAGAAGGATATTTAAGCAATCCTGCTTATATAGAGTACTTGAGAGAGAAGTTGAGGATGGAAGGTGCAGAGAAGGAAAAACAGAGAGAGTTGGAAGCTGAGAGATTGAGGATGGAGGCTGAGGAAAAAGATAAACAGTGGGAGTTGGAAGCTGAGAGATTGAGGATGGAAGGTGCAGAGAAGGAAAAACAGGAAGTTGGAAATTGAGAGAATGAGATTGGGGTTTGAGGAGAGGGAGAAGCAACGAGCATTGGATGCTGAATTACAAGTAGAAAAGTTAAAATTTGATAGAGAGAAATTTCACTCTGAGGAGACAAGGAAAGAGAGAGATGGAGCAAAAATAAAAATTACTCCAAAGGACTTTGCTGTCTATGAGCCTGGTCAAGATCCTCAAATTTACCTCAGCACCTTTGAAAAAGCAGCTCAGTTGTGGGGGCTACCTGAAGATAAATACATGCAGTATTTATCAAACCTGATTAAAGGGGAATTGGCTGAGGTATACCAATATTTCCCCTCAGACAAGCCCATCACCTATGCTGAATTCAAAGAAGCAGTGTTTAAAAGATTCAGACTGGGGCCTGATTATTTTAGAAAGCTTTTCAGAAATTGCCAGATACAGACAGGGAGGTCTTTTGTGGAACTGGGAGCAAAGTTGATGGATATATTTGGAAAGTGGATGAGTAGTGCCAAAGCTCAGTCAGTGGAAGAGGTGAAAAGCCTCATGATACTGGATCAATTATACCATCAGTTACCACCAGAAATAAGGCTCCTGGTCAAAGACCGTTCCCCTACATCTGTGCAGGAGGCCGCAGAGATGGCGGATCACTTCGCCTCTAATAGAACTGGCTGGGTGGGGAAAACATCAAGAGAGTTTAAACCCAGACCATATAGTGCTGGCAGAAGGGATGTGGTACCACAGCGAGTGAGTCCTCCATTAAAATCTGAAGGGCACAGGACACCCCAGAGTGGATCTGTGTACCCTAAAAGTGAGGAGAAATTATGCTACAAATGTGGTAGACCAGGGCACCTACGTTTTCAATGTGGGGTTGCCAACCCCATTAGTAATCCTGCTCAGACAAGGGCAGTGAAAACAGAGCCCAAGGCTTTAGAAACAGCGAAAAAGGTTCAGTTCTGCCAGATAAACTGGACAGAAGTAACAGACCTTGATTCAAGTCTGAGAGAGGAAGTGAGTGTACAAGGGGCAAATTATTGGGCATTGCTTGATACTGGTGCCGCTCAGACATTACTGAGGCCAGATTTAATAAAATCTGAGGTAATATTACCTCAGGAAACTGTGACTATCCAAGGAGTGAGGGGTCAACCAGAAAGTTTGCCTGTGGCCCTGGTGGAAATGACTTGGAGAGGCCGAGAGGGCCGATATAAAGTAGGCATTAATGCCCAGCAACAAGAACCAGTAATACTGGGAAGAGATGTAATGGGCGCCCAAGGAAAGATCTATGTAGTGACCAGACAGCAACTTGGCAGAGAAAAAGAAGCCATATTAAGGGGGGCTGAAACAAACAGGGTGGAATCTGTTAACCAGCCTCAGGTCACCATAGCAACCACTAGCAGGCCTGCTGAAGAAGACAAACTGTATCAAGTGGTCTCTGGGGAAGAGGCAGAGGCTTTATTAAAAATCTTTATGAGGCTGGGTTTCCCTCATGAAGTGCTGACAGATCAAGGCAGTGTATTCATGGGAGAAGTGATGCAATGTATGTGGAAATGTTGTGGTCTAAAACATCTAAAGACCACTACTTACCATCCCGCCACTAATGGGCTAACTGAGAGATTCAATGGAGTTTTTTTTTTTTTTTCAATAATTTTTATTCAGATTTTCATAAAACATACAAGACAAAATCATAAAACATTCAAAGACAAAAAACAAAATCAAAAATAGTTAAACAAAAAGAAAAAAAGAAAAAAAAAAAACAAAAATAAAAAATAAAGAGTAAAATATTGACTTCCCATTTGTCAAAGATCAAATCAGTTATAAGTCTATAATATATAACAATCCTGTCTCTTAAGTCATATTATAAAATCACTTTCCTCCAGTAGTTATCTTACTTAATCATCAAATCTCATAAACATTACTTTATTCTTTCCACAAAAAGTCAAAGAGAGGTTTCAATTCTTTAAGAAATATATCTATCAATTTTTTTTTCCAGATAAGCATATCGATTAATCCATCTCATTACTAATTATGATAATCTTATTGTCATAACCATAGTCAAAATAAACATTTCAATTAATCCATCACATCAGAATCTGTTAGGTTCCATAATTTCAGTAGCCATTGTTCTATTATCTCTATTAGTTCCATTTTCCATCTTCCATCTTCAGTAGTCTTGTTAAGTCCAGTAATTTCAATATCCAATCTTCCATTATCAGTATTCCATAATAATCTTGCTGTCAAAGCCATAGTCATATAGTAAGAGTCTGATGGGGATTACCTCTATCCCAAATATTTTCTTGCCATCCATTCTGAATAGGTTGCTGAAATACTGCTGTAAAATCATATCTCTGTTCTTTTTTTCAAAATACACTGGGTCATCTCTTAAAAGTTTTTCCATTGTCACATGGCTGCAGTTAATTCCATAGATTTTCTCTATATTGGGCTCCATCACATCATTCCAGTCCAGAAGATTATCCATGCCATTGATAACTTTATCTCTAGAATCTTCATTCATTTCTTCAGAGATAACATTGAGTTCCAAACAATAGATTTTATTTCTAAAGTCCATAGACTCCAAATCTTGTTCCTGTTCCACGTTGGTTCCAATCTCCGGGATCTCCTCTCTCACAGGGACCCCTATTCCAGTCTCCAGGGTCACCTCTCTCACAGGGACCCCTGTTCCAATCTCCGGGGTCTCCTCTCTCACAGGGACCCCTTCCAGGGTCACCTCTCTCACAGGGACCCTTATATCTTTAATCTCCTGCTTCATTTTACTCAATTCAATTTTCATTATCTCAATCTCATCCATTATTTTCTGAAACATAGTTATTTCCAGATTTTCAGCCACTTTCTTAATTGCCATTTTAAAAGAAAAATATAGGAAAACCACTTCTTATTTCAGCAACAATTGGGTTAATACTCCAAACTTGGTGACATCACAGTATAAACAGAGCAGACAGCCTTATCTCTCCAATAGTTAAGTAAACAAAATGCAGTTCCCAGGATCGAAACAATTAATGGCAATCGTCAAGAAACAGATTCGTCAAAATAAAATAGACCAAAAAGAGAGTAGTCTCAAAACAATATAATATTTTTCAAAATAAAAATCTGGAATAGAAATCCCTCTTCTGTGTATATCTTTAGAATGCAAATCCAGGACAGCTTTTTGCAACAAAAACAGAGATAAGCTATTAATTAGTGCGTAGCAGAGAGAAGTTACGGCTCCCCAGTGAGATGTCAAAAACTGATCAATCTGGCAAATCTCTTTTAAACAGCAACAATTTAAGTCAAGTAAAAGAAAAATATAGAAAGAAGGGTGCTTGCCTGTTAGTGCGTTCTCTCTTAGAAGATAAGGTGAACGTTCGCTTTATCAGATAGAGCTTGCTGTTAAAAATCCGTCCCACCTTCGTCGGCTGGACCTCGTCCCATAAATTAATGAGATCTGGTCGTCCCAACAAAAATAGGCTTTGAGGTTAATCTCTTCGTTTCTCCCTACCCGGGAGAAGTTTAATCAGTCAAAAAAAAAAGAAAAAACTGACTGATATATCTGAATAAGCTTCTTTTGAGGCAGGAGCCCGTCTCAAAAGCAGGCACAGGCTAAGTCACCCTTCCCGGAAGTCTCGAGATTCAATGGAGTTTTGAAGGGCATGATAAGAAGCTATGTTCAAGATCACCCACAAGACTGGGATGAACGTTTGGGATGCTTCTTATTTGCATACAGAGAAGTCTCTCAGGAGTCAACAGGCTTCTCACCCTTTGAACTAATGTTTACTAGAAAAGTGAGGGGACCTTTGGAACTGCTAAAAAATTCATGGGAAGGAACTCTGGGAGAGTACAAAACTTCTGTAGTAGATTTTGTGTTGGAATTCCGCAATAAATTAACATCAACAATGGAAGTGGTGAAAGAGAATTTGAGTCATGCACAGGAGAAGCAAAGTTACTGGTATGACAGAACAGCCAGAGAACGTGTGTATGATGTGGGAGATATGGTTATGGCGTTCATACCCAGGAAACATGACAAATTACAGGCTAACTGGGAAGGACCATATACCATCAGAGAAAGGCTTGACACAGTGACGTATGTAATTACCACAGACCAGTTAAACAAAAGCAAAGTGGTTCATGTAAATATGTTGAAGCCTTACCACACCAGGGATGCACAGGTGTTGCAAGTTACCTTATTCCCTGAGGGAAGTGGGCCTGAACTTCCAGATTTGGTACAGGAAAGCAAAGACAAAGGAGGGGTAGATCAAGTGGAATGGTCAGAGGAGGTGAAGGAGGAAGTAAAAGAGGAGATTCTGAGAGTTTTGATAACCTATGTTCACAGGGACTGATAAAGAGTTGTGGGAAATGAAATTTCTTCCTTACCTTTATTTACTGGCAGTAAGAATGAAGTATATACCACATTTTTGTATTTGGTGTGAACCCTCCTCAGCCACATATTTGTAGATTGTAATGAATCCTTGGGGAGCAGCCATGTTTTTCTGATTTAAAGCTAGTTAGGTCAATGTTAAAAATAATTACACATGAAATCAAGAATATCTAACTGAAGAAAAAAAGAGTGCTTCTTTCCTTACTTGTAACATTGGGTTAGCACTATAGCATGTCACAGGTGCCTGTTACAAAATGTGATCCATTAATATTTGTGAAATAGTTTGAGCTCATTAGAGTAGGACACTTTATTACCCAGTAGTCATCCTGGAGTGCGGTTAAATCAATCCAGAGTAGTACAAATACCATGTGAATTGAAAGGATTTAAACCAATTCCATGCTATTTGTGTAATGAATTTTTCACTGCAGAGCGGACTTGCCATTTTAAGTGCTGTTTCATTATGACTTAGGGCAGTGGTCCCCAAACTATTTTTTTCCGCACAGACCACTTGAAAATTGCCAGTGGTCATGGTGGACAACTTGATTTTTCTGCCTGTTTTAACAATTGTAATATGCTCTTTTAGGTGCTATATGATTTTTAATTGTTTTTTATTACTTTCTTGCAGTTATTGTATAAAATTTCAATTCCATAGAATTCAAATTCTAGTATCATAAAATACAATCTAAGAAATAAAAGAACTAATAAAAATACAATTAAAATGCAATATGAATATTTTATACACACATGTTGCAGAACACCTGAATGAAGCTCAATGACCACAGTTTGGAAACGGGTGACTTGGGAAATTTTTATATGTAACCCAAAGGAAAAGAAGGGGCCGCCATCCCAAGGGAGAGAGGGGGCAAAGATTCTGAGGGGCTTGGTGGAGACGGAGGGAGACTGTTGTCTGGATGCTTATGGATCAATAAGCGTCATGTTTATTGACTGTTTCATTTCCCAGTTATTTATGTTTTTAAACACCCAACTCTGTCTTTTACTTAAGTGCACTATTAACAATTACTGGGCAGTTGAGAAAAAGACCTCATACATAAAGGTTAAGGACAAGCTATACAATACCTCAGCAAACTCAGGCATTATTACAGTCATCATCTCTTGTACCCCACCCTTCCATTTATAAGAGTCCAGGGCTGCTAGCAATAAAAATACAACATTAAAAGCAAAAGTATAACTACAGTACAAAAGACAACACACAATAATTAGTATTACATTATACAAATTATGTCATTCCTGTTATGCAAACAAATGCCAATTCAGTGGAGCAAATCTGCAGGAGAGAATTAGTGGGAAGGGGTGCCAAACTTTCATCCCACCCTACCCTGTTTCTTTTTGGTCTCTGAGCAGGCTAATAGGGAAATGGGGTAGGCAGAAACAGTTGGAGAGCAGCTGTTGTGGGAGAGAAAGGGTGGGTGAGGAAGTGTTAAAAGGTAAAGGGGTCCCCGCACTTGTAGTGTGAGTCATTTCCAACTCTTAGGGTGACGTCTTGCAACGTTTACTAGACAGACCGTATATATGGGGTGGGATTGCCAGTTCCTCCTCCGGCCTTTCTTTACCCCCCAGCGTATGCCGGGTACTCATTTTACCGACCACGGATGGATGGAAGGCTGAGTGGACCTCAACCCCTTTTACCGGAGATTTGACTTCCTCCTTCCGTTGGAATCGAACTCCGGCCTTGAGCAGAGCTTCGGCTGCGTTACCGCCGCTTACCACTCTGCGCCACGGAGGGTCCCCTTTCAGTGTTGATTCTCCCCTGAAAATTCCCCTCCTGCTTCTGCGTTAGCGTTAGGAAACAAATGGTCTCTAGGGTCAGGAGCCCCATATTTTCCTTGTAATGTATAATTGTGTCCTTGGAGCATCTCTTGTTCCTTTGCTGGAAATATCTGATAATTGTTAATTAGAAGATTGACATTTGTAATGCAAATAAACATTCTTGTCAATGTGGGTTTTACAGAGGGTGCTTCCAGACCACTTGTTCATTGATCATTCATCCTGATTGGTTTGCAGAAAGATTAGACAATGCACATTTCCCCATCACTTTCCTTATGGCAAAAAGCCCAATCTTTTCCTGAAGCAGGTTTGTTGCGCAAGACCTAATCAACCATAATTGCACAAGCTGAATTTGTTGGCATGTGATTGAATCCCACTCCAAAATAGGGACAGTCTGAAAGCACCCCTAGTTATAACAAGAGCAACTTTAAACCTCATGTTTGAAAACACCCATGAGGTTTTCTTAAGGGCTGCTGCTTATGATACTTTTTATGTTTGGATATGTTGCAGAGTAGGTTTTGTTTCACCACACTGAAGACAGCACTGTAAACTTTAAACTGGATATTTTACTTAGTATCATCAGGCGTTACTGGTTACAGCAGAAGCAAGCAGAAAAGGTGAAAGAAAAACTAAACTCACAACACAGGAAGACCACCCAGCCAACTCCCAGATACATTAACTCCTTAGTGGCTTAGTTTCTCACTCAGCACACTGGGTCTTATTTCAAAACTGTTGCTTATTCCAGCAATACAGATACCTGTGCAACCACCATATACCCAATGCCTATTGTGAATGGCACAAACATAGAAAAAGCAGCTGTGAAAGGAAATCTGCTTGACCACTGTGAGAACAGGATTCTGGAATAGATGGGCCATTGGTTCTTCTTATGTTCTTATGAAGGCCCCTGGTTTCTGTGTAATTTAATAAGAAAAGTAGTGATATAAATAATATAAATTTAATAAGAAAAGTAGTGATACAAATGTGTATGAGGCCTCCAGCATCATCAGCTATGCCGCCCAACAAGATCAGCCTCAAAAGACCTTCTCTCCATCCCATCAGTCAAAACAGCCAAACTGGTGAGGACTAGAGAGAGGGCTTTTTCAATTGTGGCCCCCACCCTGTGGAACTCCCTCCCAAATGATCTCCGCCATGCCCCTTCTATGATGAGTTTCCGCCGGGCCTTGAAGACCTGGCTCTTCAGGCAGGCTTTTGGGGTGGGCTAGATTTTATCTTCATTGTTTTTAGATTTTCAATGTCTAGGTATTGTATGCCTATGTTGTACGTTGCCCAGAGTGGCTGGACAGCCAGTCAGATGGGCGACTAATAAATTCTATAAATAAATAAATAAATAAAATTCACAGCTGACACAGTGTATATATTTTGTTCTCTGATGTCTCAGAATTGTAAGAAGCAGACTCAGATTTGGATTGCTTGACTCACTGATAAAGCCAAAATAGAATGAGTCCTCACATGACAGGGATATCAAATGCTGAGGGGATAAGGGAGGAGAAACTACTTCCACCCTGTCCCATCCCCAAACAAAAGAATGTAAGAGCACAGCCGCAAGAGCTCTTTACTCATTGATAAAATATAGTCACACATTTGTCCTTGCAGTCCTTGAATTTCTCTTAAGCCTGTCTGAAATGAGCCGGTTGGCACAAGAGTGTTCAGAATGACTTCCTAGCACTGGAGCGTTCCTCTGTCAAAAAGGAGCAAAGTCAGGAAGGGCTTTTGCTCCAAACGACTGCATGTGATTTGCATATTCTGTCCTGAATTTGACAGCATCCACTTCATTACTTTGTAAATCACTCTACATTGGAGGTGTTATAGAAATAACAACAACAATAATATACTGTACTAGAGGGATCATTGCTGTTACTCATTATTTGGCAGTTTCTTCTATCCAGTGGACTTAACCATCAGTCAGCAGCTGGAGGGCCACAAACCCAACTAGATCCCTAGATCAGCGGTTGCCAAACTTTTTTTCCCCATGGACCACTTGAAAATTGCTGAGGGTCTTGACAGACCACTTAATTATTTTTCTGCCTGTCGTAGCAATCGTAATGCACTGTGTTAGATACTGTATGATTTTTAGTTGTGTTTTTATTGCTTTTTTTCTTATATATTACTGTATTCTATAGAATTCAAATTGTAATACAACAAAATTAATGAAATAAGAGAAGCAATTAAGTTCCAGCTGAAAATCAATATTAATATTTATTATGACGGATGTGCCTTCTCCTGTCTTCAATCCAGAGATACATTGCAAACCACCTGAAGGAAGCTCATGGACCACTAGTGGTCCGCAGACCACAATTTGGGAACCCCCGCCCTAAATTATAAATATTTGACACACAGACACATGCTTGCTTGCCCTCTCTCTTTTCCTTTTCCATTCCCTCTTTCCTGTTGTCTATTCCACAAGGGGAGTGAGTGGGTGGGAGTAGGTGCATCTCTCTATTTCCTCTAGGGCCAGGTATCAGTGACCTATGGTCCTCTGTCATCCTGACTGTTGGCCATGCTGCCTGGGGCTAGTTGGAGCCAAATCTGAAAGGCCACAAGTTCCCCATTCCTGCTCTAGGGTATGCATTGTGCTTCTGAAAACCAGTTGTCAGTAGCCGCAGGCGGGGAGAGTGCTCTTGCCCTCAGGTGCTGCTTGTGGGCTTCCCATAGGCATCTGGCTGGCCACTATGAGAACAGGATGCTGGACTAGATGGGCCACTGGCCTGATCCAGCAGGCTCTTCTTATG
The DNA here is from genome assembly GCF_030035675.1 of Rhineura floridana. Classification (NCBI taxonomy): domain Eukaryota; kingdom Metazoa; phylum Chordata; class Lepidosauria; order Squamata; family Rhineuridae; genus Rhineura; species Rhineura floridana. The sequence continues at coordinate 162,266,454 of NC_084481.1, read as the reverse complement.
TTCTTAGAGTCTAGAAGGAGAAACTGAGAGACAAGTTATAGAAATGGTTTCTAAGGAAAGAAAGTACTTATTGTTGTCAGCTGTAACTGTTATTTGCTACCACTAAACAAATGCCAATATCTCCTGGAAGTTTTAATAGTTAATGAAATAAAAATGTTCCTACCAGCTCATAACAGCCTACATGAGGAGCCTGTTTTGATATGCCTGTAGCTCTTTATTCTGATTTCAGGTTCACCAGTCACTGTGTACAAAATCCTGGGGGGAAATTTTCCATAAATCTCTTGTTTGGATCATTTGATTAAACAAAGTGCAGCCTTTTTACAAGCTGTAAACATTAAGCTTGAGATCGTTCAAATATATTTATGATAACATGCAAGCTGTCGTGCTTATTTGTTGCCATAGTTACATTCCCCCAAAGGATACCAAAATATATTCTTCCAGAGCTCTTTTGAGGCATGTTTTATCAAAACGTCCAAGGGTAAGTTCATGCATTCACTTGCCATAGTGTTTAGAGGTGCTTTTGGTGCATGGTATTCCTTTTTGAAATTACCCATGAATTTATCCCAGAGCTTGGAAAAGTTACTTTTTTTGAACTACAACTCCCATCAGCCCCAGCCAGCATAGCCACTCGATTGGGCTGATGGGAGTTGTAGTTCAAAAAAGTAACTTTTCCAAGCTCTGATTTATCCATGTGGCAGAGAGCAGCACACCTAGGTATAAGTATATACTTTGGCACGGTGAACAAAGTTCCTGAGTGAAAACTCAGATGGGTTTGCATGGGGCAGTGGATTGAAGGGAGAGGTGAGATGGGAGAGTTGGATGCTGTTTTTCAAGGCATTCCATCCTTATCAACTACATAGCACAATATTTACTTCATCCTCATTTCTCACCTGTTCATATGGCTGAGGAACCAGTGAAATTGATGGACTGAAGGTGCTTTCACTCAAAAAAACTCAGAGCCCCTCTTTTACTATTTGTGTCATGGGTACATGTTGTTACTGTGGCAGAGAATGCAGAAGATCATTTGGTTGCACATTCATGGCTATGCTGGCTGGGGCGGATATGAGTTATTGTAGTCCAAGATATATGGAGGCCCCAAGGTTGGACAAGGCTGATCCATCAAGTTTCCACATATGCCATGGATACCAATTCAGTATGCCAATTCACATTCACATTGCAATGTTCCCCTGAGCTCCAAAGAACTCTGTGGGCACAATAGTCGATTGGGAAGTTTCTGTTCAAATGTTGCAGAAGTCTCCACTACAGCAGAGTTCTTCTTTAAAGAAGGACTCACTTTCCTGCTATGCTGTCCTGGATGGGGGCCAATAAACTGAGGCTGAATTCTGATAAAACAACTGAGGTCCTGTGAGTGGTAGATCCCCTGTCCAGGAATTAGGTGGACAGCCTGTTCTGGGTGTGGCTGCACTCTCCTTGGAGGAATATGTTCATAGTCTAGGAGTATTCCTGCATTCTGTGGCTAGGAGTGCTTACACCCAGCTTAGGCTTGGACCTGGATAGTCAGACTTCAGTTGTCCATGCTCTAGTGACCTCCCACCTGGACTCCTACAATGCACTCTTTGTGGGGATGCCCTTGAACACAGTCTGGAGGTTACACCTAGTGCAGAAAGTAGCTGCTAGGTTACTAAGTGGGACCGCCCATTGTAACCATGTGTCACCAGATCTGAAAGCACTGCACTGGCTGACAGTGAGCTACTGAGCCCAATTCAAGGTGTTAGTACTAGTATAGAAAGCTCTAAATGGCTTGGGACCCAAGTACCTAAAACAGCACCCCTCCAGTATTAATAATCTAGGGGTTCTATGAGGCCCTGTTGGTGGTGCTGACACTGGGAGCTGCCTGCTTGGCACTAACTCATGACAAGACCTTCTTAGTGGTGGTTCTCTGTGAAACACCTTCCCAGGTAAGGTGCATTTGTCTCCCTCATTATTAACATTCAGGAGGAATTTAAAAATATTCCTGTTGGCCCAGGCAAGATACTGTTCCTGGAAACTGTAATTTATTAGCTGAGAGAGTATATTACTGTTTTAAAATATTCTTAAAATAGTTTTAAAATGTTTTTAGATTTTTATTTTATTTTAATTTTATAGTTTGTATAGTTTTGTTCCTTTGTTGTTTGCTGCCCTAGGCTACTTTTAGAGCAAGAAATGGATAGAAATTTAAATAAATAAATATGGGTCTCAAATGAGGGATGCTACTTTGAAGAAGGGTAGATTGTATCATGGTTCCTGGTCGTAGGCTGGGAAAAACAGATTATGGAGATACACCTCAAGAAGCTTTCTCCAAGGACTTCCGGGAAGGGTGACTTAGCCTGTGCCTGCTTTTGAGACGGGCTCCTGCCTCAAAAGAAGCTTATTCAGATATATCAGTCAGTTTTTTCTTTTTTTTTTGACTGATTAAACTTCTCCCGGGTAGGGAGAAACGAAGAGATTAACCTCAAAGCCTATTTTTGTTGGGACGACCAGATCTCATTAATTTATGGGACGAGGTCCAGCCGACGAAGGTGGGACGGATTTTTAACAGCAAGCTCTATCTGATAAAGCGAACGTTCACCTTATCTTCTAAGAGAGAACGCACTAACAGGCAAGCACCCTTCTTTCTATATTTTTCTTTTACTTGACTTAAATTGTTGCTGTTTAAAAGAGATTTGCCAGATTGATCAGTTTTTGACATCTCACTGGGGAGCCATAACTTCTCTCTGCTACGCACTAATTAATAGCTTATCTCTGTTTTTGTTGCAAAAAGCTGTCCTGGATTTGCATTCTAAAGATATACACAGAAGAGGGATTTCTATTCCAGATTTTTATTTTGAAAAATATTATACTGTTTTGAGACTACTCTCTTTTTGGTCTATTTTATTTTGACGAATCTGTTTCTTGACGATTGCCATTAATTGTTTCGATCCTGGGAACTGCATTTTGTTTACTTAACTATTGGAGAGATAAGGCTGTCTGCTCTGTTTATACTGTGATGTCACCAAGTTTGGAGTATTAACCCAATTGTTGCTGAAATAAGAAGTGGTTTTCCTATATTTTTCTTTTAAAATGGCAATTAAGAAAGTGGCTGAAAATCTGGAAATAACTATGTTTCAGAAAATAATGGATGAGATTGAGATAATGAAAATTGAATTGAGTAAAATGAAGCAGGAGATTAAAGATATAAGGGTCCCTGTGAGAGAGGTGACCCTGGAAGGGGTCCCTGTGAGAGAGGAGACCCCGGAGATTGGAACAGGGGTCCCTGTGAGAGAGGTGACCCTGGAGACTGGAATAGGGGTCCCTGTGAGAGAGGAGATCCCGGAGATTGGAACCAACGTGGAACAGGAACAAGATTTGGAGTCTATGGACTTTAGAAATAAAATCTATTGTTTGGAACTCAATGTTATCTCTGAAGAAATGAATGAAGATTCTAGAGATAAAGTTATCAATGGCATGGATAATCTTCTGGACTGGAATGATGTGATAGAGAAAATCTATGGAATTAACTGCAGCCATGTGACAATGGAAAAACTTTTAAGAGATGACCCAGTGTATTTTGAAAAAAAGAACAGAGATATGATTTTACAGCAGTATTTCAGCAACCTATTCAGAATGGATGGCAAGAAAATATTTGGGATAGAGGTAATCCCCATCAGACTCTTACTATATGACTATGGCTTTGACAGCAAGATTATTATGGAATACTGATAATGGAAGATTGGATATTGAAATTACTGGACTTAACAAGACTACTGAAGATGGAAGATGGAAAATGGAACTAATAGAGATAATAGAACAATGGCTACTGAAATTATTGAACCTAACAGATTCTGATGTGATGGATTAATTGAAATGTTTATTTTGACTATGGTTATGACAATAAGATTATCATAATTAGTAATGAGATGGATTAATCGATATGCTTATCTGGAAAAAAAAATTGATAGATATATTTCTTAAAGAATTGAAACCTCTCTTTGACTTTTTGTGGAAAGAATAAAGTAATGTTTATGAGATTTGATGATTAAGTAAGATAACTACTGGAGGAAAGTGATTTTATAATATGACTTAAGAGACAGGATTGTTATATATTATAGACTTATAACTGATTTGATCTTTGACAAATGGGAAGTCAATATTTTACTCTTTATTTTTTATTTTTGTTTTTTTTTTTTTCTTTTTTTCTTTGTTTAACTATTTTTGATTTTGTTTTTTGTCTTTGAATGTTTTATGATTTTGTCTTGTATGTTTTATGAAAATCTGAATAAAAATTATTGAAAAAAAAAAAAAAAAGAAGCTTTCTCCAAGGTAAGTGTATGCACATTTGTTTTGCATGTTTTCCCAAGCACTTAAGCTGCAACAATTTATATTTGAGGAAAGTGTGTGTGATCCAGCCACTTTAGAGGCTCGCTGATTTCAGTTGGAGAGTTGCCTGCCTGTGCTTATACCCTGCCCAACCAATGGCAGCTGTGCGCTTCTTCAGTGTGCTGCTGCTGGAGTTCTCCCTGCAGTTCAAAGATCAGCAAAGCTAGCTAATCACTCCACCCTTTCAGGGTTTATTTCTCTTTCCCTTGCTCTGCTGTTTCGAAGCTAGCATAGGAATAGTCAAAAGGGAAGTTGAAAGCAGCTGCAAACACCTGCCGCCGCCTCCCCCCCCCCAACATTACATAGGGTCTGGATATTTTCCTAATGGTATTGCTCTGAGGCTAGCATGGGAAAACATCTTCTTAAAAATCATGTTGGATGCCGTTTTTCAAAGCCTTTCAAAAAGGCTGAGTATGGTCCTTTGCAAAAGTCTTGACATTTTGCATTCCATAATCTCCAGACCAGCAACGAGGCATATACCACACTTGGGGAATGCTGTACTAGTGCCCACTTTCACAAGAAGGACTTTTATCTTCTTTCGTCATCAGTCTGACTGTTCCCCTTTGCTTTGCCTTAAGTTTACTTTGTAATATTTAAAAGTCTCAATTGCAAATACACAAACACAGAGTACTGAATGGTATTTCTAAGACTGATACATTTATTTCCATCCAGTATTCATTTATTGTTTATGTTAGTCAGACCGAACACAATCAGAGTCCTCCAGCAGATTATGCTAATATGGAATGCTTAAGTTTTTTATTGATTATAGTGTCACTGATAATGTCGGCACTTGTTTTATCTTCATTGCAGGCTTAAGGGGCAGTGTGGTGAGGTAACAGCAGCACATAAATGCAAGACAAACCTGCAATGCTGGGGCTTCTTTCTAAGAAGATTTGTTATATAGGGTTGGCCTTATTAGGGCCTTCTCATAACCAGAGTTATGACAGCATGATTTCAGGTTGTGGTATGCAAACAAAGTGTGGGAGTGAGGGGTGGGGAGATGATACCTAAAAAGATAGTAATTGATTTAAAGGGACAGCCCAGAAGAGAGCTAGAAAAATATTTCTGAAATAGGGTTGCCAGGTGTCTGGTTTTCACCCGGAGACTCCGGTTTTTGAGGGTCCCCTCCAGGTGACTCACCTTAATCTCCAGACTCTTAGCTTTCATTTTTTTAAAAAAATAAGTTTCTAGATGGTCTGGTTCAAAAGATATAAACCAAACTGTCAGCCGTTGGCCCTGCAACGTCTGTTACTACCTGCTGCTCTAATCCCTGCCCTTTCAGGTTTTTAGCCAATAAGTGAAGTCAAGGTTGTGATTGACAAGATTTATTGACACCTCCCCCCCAAGACAATAGCTAAACTCCGTTTCCTTTTCCTGCTTGTCTCACATCAGGAATATATAGCTTTCCGTGTTCAGGATTGGGACTTGCTTCTGAGTAAAGATGCATAGGATTGCACTACCACAGAAGATCTCAACAGGATGTTGGAAGGCATAAAGTGTACATGCAGGGTTTTTTTAATATTATACATTTTATCTTTCAAATAATTTTTGGAAAGAAGTTTTAACAAGTGTACATGCTGCAGTGTTATACTTTTCTAATTAAGGAGTCAAATTTAAATTTTACTGGAAGAGGGCAGTTTATTTGTCTTATTCATAATCTGTTTTGAAAACCTTCCCAATATGACGCTTTTCTGGGAGTAAAGCTGCAATGCGAATTCTACATACCTGGAAGCAAACCCCACTGAATACAGTAGGACTTACTTTTGAGTAGACAGGATTGTGCTGAAAATCAATGGGATTTTTGAGTGAACATAGAAAAGGATTCTGTTGTAAATCTTTCTCCCTCTGATCTTTTTTTTTTAAGCAGTTAGGCAGAGCTTACTTAGGTGTCACTGCTTTTATTTGGCAGGAAACTAATACTTATTTTTTATATAAAAATGTTCTGCAATGGCCAACTGGTTTTGACAATAAACTATTATATGGGGTGTATGTATTTTTACATCTCCAGTGTGTGTCTTTCCAACAACCCTGTGAGGTAGGGTTGGAAACCAAGGCAACTCACAACAAGAAATAAAGCCATTTAAAATCCAATAACCATAAAACAAGTATAAAACAGTTGCAAAACAACTTAATGTAACATGATTCTGAATTTTGGATTGGGTAAGTGAAGTTCCTTATCACTGAATTGCAGTCCTGTGCATGCTTCCCTGTCTGAGTAAGCCCCATTGAATACATTGGGACTTGCTTCTGAGTAAACATACATAGGATTGCACCTTGGGGTGGTCATGGTCTCCCTCTGTTGTTTTCACCCTGAGGGGCAGATTAGGCTGAAAGATGGTGCGTAGCCCATGGTCACCCAGTAAATTTTGTACCTTATTTCCATTTTAAATTTTATTTATTTATTTATTTATTATTTGATTTATATCCTGCCCTTCCTCCCAGTAGGAGCCCAGAGCTATGATAGAAATGGTCTATATGCAGGCACAGTTTATGAAGTAATGCAGATCCACATAATACATTTAAAGTGCATCCAATCTGCATATAAAGCGCATGGCTTCCCCCAAAGAATCCTGGGAAGCATAGTTTCCCCCTTATAGTTCCCACCACCCTTAACAAACAGTTCCCAGTATTCTGTGGCGGGATTCGTGTGCTTTAAGTGTATTATATGGATCTGCCTTAGTATGCTGTGCAGTCATTAGTGAAATGAAAATAACAATTTTAAAATATACTTTTTTAAACAGACTTTTTTAAACAGGGCTGTAGCTCAGTGGTAGGGCACATGCTTTGCATGCAAAGGTCCAAAATTCAGTCTCTGGAAGAGACTATTGCCTGGAATCCTGGAGTGTCAAAGCTAATCCATGTCAGTAGATGGTACCAAATGGCTTGACTCAGTATAAAAGAGGAAAGAGACCCAAGGGCCACAGTGACTTAGAAAGTTATATATTTTATTTACAACATTTATATACTGCTTTATTGTAAAAAAAACCTCAAAGCAGTTTACAGAAGGAATTGAAACAATTAAATTATTGGCAAAAACAGTTAAAGACAGGTGTTTAAAAACATTCAATATAATAAAAACAACAATGAGTTAAAAACAGAAAAAACACAATAACTTCTACCTGCCTGGGTAGGCTTGCCTAAACAAAAATGTTTTTAGCAGGTGCCAAAATGAGTACAATGAAGGTGCCTGCCTAATAGTTACTGTGGTTGATGCTTCATGACATCACTAGGGCTTGCTCCCTATGACATCATTAGGGCACACTGGCTATAACATCATCAGGGCGTGCCCCCTATGACATCACTAGGATCCGCCCCTGAAATCTCAGGGTTTGAGATGCTTCTGACCTGGCAACCCTGTTCTGAATAGGTATGGAATAGGCATATGGAATTTTGGTCAGGGTGATTGATCAGAGATGCCCTCAATTTCAAATACTAGAAGTTGAATAAGTTATGCTACGTAAATGTACATCATTTGGATGCCTCAAACAGTTTTCTCAGTCATTCCGTTTGTGTACTTTTTAATAATAAATAAATATCCGAACACAACATTCTATGTTCTTTTAGACTTAGGATACCACTGGGAGTTTAAGCTGAAATCCTAAACATACCAATTAAGAAATAAACCCTGCTGAACGCAATAGGATTTATTTCCAAGTAAACATTTATAGAGCTGGGAAGCACATGAGACTTTAAAATGTAAGGATGGGGAGAGAAAGCGGACCTACTTTTAACAGAGGGAGCTTTTGTGCCAATAATTCAGCTGTGACCACTCAACTTGAAATTTCTGACCAAATGAAATGCTTTCTTCCCTCTCCCCCCCCCCGTCCTAAATAATACCATATAATTCTGCTAAGCGAGAGAAGAAAAGGCCTCTGTCATTCATCCAGTTACTTGGAAGCCATTGCATAAGCATTTCCTGGGGCACACATGTCAGTATATTTTCCAGCCCTTCTTCAAGTTTCTAAGTTAGTCATGCGTCCACAGTTTTTCTTTGGCAGGCTGCTTTAGTCTTGGACAGGTTTCTTTTTAACCAACTAGCTGTTCTGACATTCTTCTTTTTCTTTTTGGTTGGAGCCCTGTAAGCTAACCTGCAAAAATGACTGTTCCCTCATGAGGCTTCAAAGACAACCAAGAGTTACAGGTGGCATATTCTGTAGTCAGATATAACCATAACCATGCATATTTGATACATGGTTCTGGACACCGAAGGGTCAGGGAAGGGAACAGGTCTTGGCATATCTCCCTTGGGACATCAAAACGGGAATGGGATGCCTGTCGATATACACTATGTGCACCATTTATTCTCTTGCCTCTTTTGGTGTCTCACATTTGAAAAGGGTTGGGACATTCTGACTGCAACATGCACATTGGGGCCCCTGCCTTCCTAGGATTAAGTGAGCAAGCCATCTTGGCATTGTGCCTAGTTCTAGGGATGGGTGAGAAATTTGATTCAGTTTACATTTAAATCCCAATTTATCAAATTCACACTTTCCAAAACAACATGAGAACTGAAGCACAGCCATCCTTTGAAAGTCACATTTACCCGAATTTTGTGATGCAGTTCTTCAACTAAGCAATGTTTGCAAATAAGCATACATTAAGAGAAAGTGTGCATAAAAATGAATATATTAGTGAAAATAACATACCAAAATTATGAAAATTGCTTGCAAAAATGTAATTAGTGAAAATTGTGTACAAAAATGTGTTTAGTAGGAAATATTCTCACTAAAATGCTGGATAATTTTCATGAGGATTTTAAAAACATTGCACGTTGCTGTAGAAATATGGAGAATTGAGTTTAAGATTGGAAAAACGAGAAACTAAGAAAACTGAAGCTGACAGATCCTTCCACCCCTAGCTAGTACTAAGAGGCCAGTGGAATTAACAATGTCACCAATTACATTGTATAGATCGTGGGTTGTATCCAACCAAATCGTCCTGTTTGCTCAACAAGACTTCCCTTTTCTCTCTCTCGCTCTCCCCCCCCCCCGGTGAGTCCTCCAGATCTGTTCTGGAGGGTTGAGGGGAAATCTAGAACAGATTGGGGGTATGGGGGGGAGAGGAGAGGAAGGGGAAGCTACATTGCAGTAGTGGAAGTCCTTGCACAAATGGGACAACTTCATTGGATACAACCCCATTGTTCTTAGATCTCCTTGTAGCTCTTCTGCTGTACCCACTGGAATTGCTATAATCAACAGGGCTTCAATGTCCACACTGACCTCCATGCGTGCACAATGTCTTCATTCTCTGCTTACAATGTGACAGAATGCCTTTTAATGCACCACTATTTGTGCATGACTGGTTCATTTCCTACCACTAAACAGAACTGGGCTGCCTGTGTTTACACAGAGCTCCATGGGTATATGAGAGCCCTTCCAACAGCAGTGGTAAATTTTTAGTGCAAAATTAATAGACCACTGCATCAGCACCATATTATGAAAATCACAGGCCCTAAACCAGGCCCTTATTAGCCTGTCTGAATAATCAAAATGACCTCCATTGTCAGAAAAGGTAGAGTGGGGCCATGTACAGATTTTCTTGACTGCTTTGCAGCCTTTCCACAGATCCCCTGAATGGAGCTCACGGACCACCATCTTTGGCTCACAGTCTGAGAACCTTTCGTCAGACTTAACGTAAGGCAGCTTTATATGGTGATGCTCCACTGCACCAAAGAAAGAGACAAAAACATCATATTGCTTTAAACTGACAAAGCTGGCCTGAAAAAGGTCAACCTTTTAATGCAAATAGGTATATAACGTCACTGGGGTGTTTTGTTTCTGAAACAAGCACATATACTAGGAAATGAAGGGCTTTTTTGCTGACAGCACTCAGCGGTATGGAGTACCGGCACCTCTTTTTTGCTGCCCATGCCTGCCATTATGTGCTGGCACCCACAGTACCTTTATCAAGATATGAATACCAGCACCTCAATTTTTTTCAACCAAAATGCACTGAGTAAAAGTCAAAGCAAAAGGATACCAATTGGGACAAGATTAAGCAGACTTGAAGGCCAGACAGCCAACCTTTGCTTAGCCTTTCAAAGAGAGCTTACCTATCTGAGACACTAGCAAGCACAATATGATATTCAGGCTAAACTACAGGTTTTATGTTCCACCTAATTTCTAAGCAGAAGTTGGGGCGGCAGAAGCCCCAGTCCAACTCAAGTTAGTTGTGATTAAAGCTGCAATCCTATACCCACTTACCTGGGAGTAAGCTGCATTGAACTCAATTGGACTTACTTCTGAGTAGGCATGTATATTAATGAGTTGCAAGTGTCATTCAGACAAGTTAGTCATAATAAGCTCCTTTACTTTGAATGAGACTTTGGCCTTACTAATTATAGCTGGACCAGGAAGAAAGTATATTTCATTCAGCTTTTCCCATCATCTGCAATTTATCCCTAAAGCCATTGTCATCAACAACGTTTATATTTTTAAATTAAAGTATATTGCAAAATTAAAAGGCAACTAGGAAACAGAAAAGCAATCTTGGCACAAGTGTTTGACAAGCTTGTTTGTTATTATGTACTATAACCCAGAAGTGCAGCAGGTATTCTGCAAATCAAACAGGGCAGGACTTGTTCTGCTAAGCAAGGTGGAACTTGATAAAGATCTGTAAAGTGATATCCCAGGACATGTATATGGACCTTTAATAAGTATCCTTAACCATTATTGCATTCATAATCTAGATGTTATTTAGGGGTCACCACTAGGCGGTTTTTCAACTTTTGTTTTTATAATACCATTTTTAAAATCTGGTTTCATTGGCTAAAGTAGCCTACAACATCAAAAACAGCAACATAACACAAAACAATATCATCCATAAAACCAAAAACAATTTCTTAAAATCACTATTGCAGAAAAAGAAAATTCTGAATGCAGCGATTTTAGAATTTGCTAATTCTTCTCTTAGAAAAAATATTTTCTGGGTAGAATTTGAGTATAAGATCATGGATAAAAGTTAAGGGCAATTTGCATTTTTCACTGATAATTTTTTTATTAATCCAATTTGAATGCTGCATGATCAGGCCAGAGCTGGTGAACAAGTCTGTATGAATCCTGTACATTTCTGGAAGGGTTTGGTCACCTGGATCTCATAGACATTCATTAACAACAGCTGTAACACCTATTTCTTTTACCTTTTAATATTATCAACCCACATATTTTCACGACAGCTGACAAAACTGTTTAAAATCCTAAGTGAAAAGCAAAAACGCTTCAACTAGTTCCTTAGAATAATGAAATGGGCTTGGATTCAGAAATCATTATCTCCGCTTCCAGTGTTCAGTCTTGTGAGTACTGCTGCATATGTAGTCAAAACAGCAGCATTCACACCCAAGAGTATCAATTGCCTTGGGGGAACCCAGAGAGGGGGGGGGATAAAAAAAAAAGCCCAGTAAGGGCTGAGCATGCTCAGTGGCCATGGAATGCTGCCTGACTATTCATGGGGGGGGCATTAAACTGGGAGAGGAGAGGGGAAATGGACTTGAGTGGTTGGGATCATGAACAGCAGTACACCCCACTGCAACATTTTGTTGCAGCCCCCCCCGGTTTATTTTAAGCTTTTTCTTCCTACTGCATAAGCAGTCAGCAGACTGCCTGCCCCCAAGTAATTTGTCCCATAATATACTATTTGTAGTTTTTTTGTGACAGTATTCACCAGTAAGGAGTACCAGCACCTCTTTTTTTGCTGCCCTGACATCCATTTTCTGCTGGCATCCACAACACTTTTATTCAGATGTGAGTACTGTGACGCCCTTCCCTGGCTCTCCCTGTCAGGTTCCTACCTGCTCGTGGCTACTGCCTTTCATTAGGCACCACCAGGGACTCCACCAGTCCAGACTGTCCTTTTTTATGGTTTCTTTCTCCACTCTAGCACAGATCTCAATAGATCCCCCTGCTAGGCAGCACCACCAGTCACGTTCTACAACCAATGTTCCCAGAGACCTTGCCTGAGTCTCTCTATCCGGTTACATTCGTGACTGCGTGCCTATGCTGTTCCCAACCCCCTTGTATCAATGCAGATAACTCATAACTCGGGGTTGCTCTGGATACTTATAATGTTATCTTCTCCTCTTCACCGCTGCCACCATTTGTTACTGTTTCCCTTCAGCCTTGGTTATTACCTTACCCTCCCTTCTGGTCTGTGAAACCCCAGCCAAGGATCAGGCCTTCGGTAAACCAAAATAGTATTTATTAAATAACATTAATAACAAGATAACTTTGATAATGATCTACAAGCTTATGGTTTCATCTATTACTGTGATATTTGACTTATTACTAATCCGAACTCCACCTCCCTCTTTCTCCACACTCTCCTGACATACACCAACTCACACCCACCTCCCAACTCCACCAAAACAACCCACTCACGTCCACCCAGATTCAACTGTCATCCTTCCATTTATACTCTCAGCCATCCAAACACTCAGCCAATCATCCAGTATTCTACTGCTCATTTACTCCCCCCTCCTCTTTCATTCCACTTACCATGTATCTTCTATACAAACAGCACTTACCATATATACATTAATACAGGAACATCACAAGTACAAGCACCTCATTTTTTTTTTATACCAAAACAGTGTTGGTAGTATAAGGTGATGAAGATTTGACAGGAACCAGGGTTTGTCTTCATTTTCTGTCCTTTTATTTTTTTCTCATCTATTTCTTTCTAGAAGCTACCTAGCTCCTTATTAAATCCCATATGCTCAGTTGCAGAAAAACATTTCACAGTGCAGTTTTTTTGACACTTCACAAAATGTGTCTAGCTGCACATTAGAATAAACCCTGCACACACACACCCTGTATACTTGTAACACTAATATAGGGATTCCTTCTACCTGAAGTGTACTTTTACCACAGGTTGCTTTCCCATTTTTCATCTTTTCTGCATGACCGAGATCACTAAAAGCCAGCTTTTAAAGATGAAAAACAGATGTCTATGTCTGTAAACAAGAACCCCTGGGCTATACCAAGTGCCTTGTGAATTCCATGCCAGCAGGGCAGCTGTCTGTCTGTTGCCCTCTCAGTCATGTGCCAAATAACTGAAAATGATGGTTTGTATTTCAGGATTAAGTACATGAGTGGTCTTTTCCATCCTCACAGGGAGGCTACAACATGCCCTTAATATAACTGTATTCTGAGCAAGGATAGATTGATTGACAATCGTTAATGTGTATTTAGAGTTTTCAGTAAACTGTTTCTCCTGTTTACTGAAAACTCTAAACTGAGATTCAGTTGTTTACAGTTTAAAGGTGATAACAACCATATGAAAACATTACCCGTCATGAACATATACAGCTGTAAAGTGCTACATGTGGGCTTACCTTTGAAGATTGTTTGGAAACTGCAGTTAGTGCAGAATGCAGCTGCTAGATTTCTAACTAGAACTGGGTGTTATGATCATATTATGCCTTTGTTATGCCAAATGTGCCTGGCTTCTAGCTACCAGAGAGAGGGCCTTCTTGGTGGTAGTGAGCCTCAGAGAGGTTCGTCTGATACTTACCTTCTTGTCCTTTTGGACCTTTTTAGTTTTCCCAAGCTCTTTATTATATCTCAATATTAACCCTGCTGGCTGTTTTCTGCTGCTTTTATTATTTTGTGGCTTTTAGTGTAGTACATTTTTTATATTTACATTTTTGCTATCATTTTGTAAACTGTTTTGCAAAATATTATTGGGAATATTATTAAAGTGTGCTATAAAATTACTTATAGTACATTAATAAACAAAATGAACTACTCTACTAGGACAAAAGTTTCAGGTTAGTCTTCCAGAGCTACTTATCTCCAAGAATGCTTTGCACAATCATCACCAGAGAATAAGAGACAATATAGTAGATCTTTCTACATGCTATGCAGTTATGGGTTAAATTGGGAGTTTTCTGTGAAAGAAATTAATTATCCCTGGCTCAAGAGTAGAGTTGCTAGGTCTCTGGTTTTTGCCCAGAGACTCCAGATTTTTGGGATCCTCTCTGGGTATCCAGGTGAGTCACCCCAATCTCCGGACTCTCAGCTTTCATTTTTTAAAAAATTAAATTTCTAGGTGGTCTGGTTCAAGAGATATAAACCAATATGTCAGCCACCTCCCCACAACTTCTGTTAAATGAGGTTGTAGCTGGCTGTTCTAACACCACACTTTCAGGTTTATAGCCAATAAGTAAAGTCAAGGTTGTGATTGACAAGGGATTTGTTGACCTCTAGGAAATAGCTGGAACCCACTGCAAAGCCAGGAAACGATTGTCTTTTTCTTCTTGTCTGAAAATCTCTTTTTTTTTTTTTTTTCAATAATTTTTATTCAGATTTTCATAAAACATACAAGACAAAATCATAAAACATTCAAAGACAAAAAACAAAATCAAAAATAGTTAAACAAAAAGAAAAAAAGAAAAAAAAAACAAAAATAAAAAATAAAGAGTAAAATATTGACTTCCCATTTGTCAAAGATCAAATCAGTTATAAGTCTATAATATATAACAATCCTGTCTCTTAAGTCATATTATAAAATCACTTTCCTCCAGTAGTTATCTTACTTAATCATCAAATCTCATAAACATTACTTTATTCTTTCCACAAAAAGTCAAAGAGAGGTTTCAATTCTTTAAAAAATATATCTATCAATTTTTTTTTCCAGATAAGCATATCGATTAATCCATCTCATTACTAATTATGATAATCTTATTGTCATAACCATAGTCAAAATAAACATTTCAATTAATCCATCACATCAGAATCTGTTAGGTTCAATAATTTCAGTAGCCATTGTTCTATTATCTCTATTAGTTCCATTTTCCATCTTCCATCTTCAGTAGTCTTGTTAAGTCCAGTAATTTCAATATCCAATCTTCCATTATCAGTATTCCATAATAATCTTGCTGTCAAAGCCATAGTCATATAGTAAGAGTCTGATGGGGATTACCTCTATCCCAAATATTTTCTTGCCATCCATTCTGAATAGGTTGCTGAAATACTGCTGTAAAATCATATCTCTGTTCTTTTTTTCAAAATACACTGGGTCATCTCTTAAAAGTTTTTCCATTGTCACATGGCTGCAGATAATTCCATAGATTTTCTCTATATTGGGCTCCATCACATCATTCCAGTCCAGAAGATTATCCATGCCATTGATAACTTTATCTCTAGAATCTTCATTCATTTCTTCAGAGATAACATTGAGTTCCAAACAATAGATTTTATTTCTAAAGTCCATAGACTCCAAATCTTGTTCCTGTTCCACGTTGGTTCCAATCTCCGGGATCTCCTCTCTCACAGGGACCCCTATTCCAGTCTCCAGGGTCGCCTCTCTCACAGGGACCCCTGTTCCAATCTCCGGGGTCTCCTCTCTCACAGGGACCCCTTCCAGGGTCACCTCTCTCACAGGGACCCTTATATCTTTAATCTCCTGCTTCATTTTACTCAATTCAATTTTCATTATCTCAATCTCATCCATTATTTTCTGAAACATAGTTATTTCCAGATTTTCAGCCACTTTCTTAATTGCCATTTTAAAAGAAAAATATAGGAAAACCACTTCTTATTTCAGCAACAATTGGGTTAATACTCCAAACTTGGTGACATCACAGTATAAACAGAGCAGACAGCCTTATCTCTCCAATAGTTAAGTAAACAAAATGCAGTTCCCAGGATCGAAACAATTAATGGCAATCGTCAAGAAACAGATTCGTCAAAATAAAATAGACCAAAAAGAGAGTAGTCTCAAAACAGTATAATATTTTTCAAAATAAAAATCTGGAATAGAAATCCCTCTTCTGTGTATATCTTTAGAATGCAAATCCAGGACAGCTTTTTGCAACAAAAACAGAGATAAGCTATTAATTAGTGCGTAGCAGAGAGAAGTTATGGCTCCCCAGTGAGATGTCAAAAACTGATCAATCTGGCAAATCTCTTTTAAACAGCAACAATTTAAGTCAAGTAAAAGAAAAATATAGAAAGAAGGGTGCTTGCCTGTTAATGCGTTCTCTCTTAGAAGATAAGGTGAACGTTCGCTTTATCAGATAGAGCTTGCTGTTAAAAATCCGTCCCACCTTCGTCGGCTGGACCTCGTCCCATAAATTAATGAGATCTGGTCGTCCCAACAAAAATAGGCTTTGAGGTTAATCTCTTCGTTTCTCCCTACCCGGGAGAAGTTTAATCAGTCAAAAAAAAAAGAAAAAACTGACTGATATATCTGAATAAGCTTCTTTTGAGGCAGGAGCCCGTCTCAAAAGCAGGCACAGGCTAAGTCACCCTTCCCGGAAGTCTTGTCTGAAAATCTCATAAATTGTGTGCAGGTCAGGAGATGTAGAACAAAAAGTCACAGCAGGATCTTGGTAGGCAATTCTTTACTCTAAACAATTCCAGTTATTTTAATAAAAATGTACATTCAGGGTTTTTTTAATTACTTGCAAAAGTAGCATATTATCCATTTTATCTTTCAAATAATTTTTAAACAGAAATGTAAAAGACGTTTACATGCAGCTTATGATGCTATTACAGTTTGTTATACTTTTCTGATTATGAGGAGTCAAACAAGTTTAAATTTTCCTGGGCTTTTGAAGAGGGCATTTTGTCTAATTCATAGCCTGTTTTGAAAATCTTCCCAACATGAAGCTTTAATCCTATACTTGCTTTTCTGGGAGTAAATCTGCAATGCTAATCCCACATACCTGAGAGTAAACTCCACTGAATTCAACAGGATTTACCTTTGAGTAGGTTAGGATTGTGCTGTGAATCAATAGGACTTTTGAGTGAACACAAAGCATTGTGTTTGTGTTGTAATTCTTTATCTCCCTCGCCAATCCTATTTTTTTAAGCAATTAGGCAGGGCTTACCTAGGTGTCACTGCTTTTATTTTGTAGGAAACTAATACTGATTTTTTTTAAGTCTTCAATGACCAACTGGTTTTGACAATAAACTATTATATAGGATGTATGTATTTTTAGATCTCCAGTGTGTGTGTATATGGAATCTTTCCAACAATCCTGTGAGATAGGGTTGGAAACCAAGGCAGCTCACAACAAGAAATAAAGCCATAAAATCCAATAACCATAAAACAGTTGCAAAAGTGGCATGATTCTGAATTTTGGATTGGGTGAGTGAAGTTCCTTATCATTTGAGGTTATAGTTCTGTGCACGTTTCCCTGTTTGAGTAAGCCTCACTGAATACATTGGGACTTGCTTCTGAGTAAACATGCATAGGATTGGAATATAAATATCTTTACAGGCTGTGTAAATAATAAACATATTTGACACTCATGCTTATATAAATATTTCTTCACACTATGTCACTGTAAGTATCTGATTTCACACTATGATTGTACATGATTATTTCCTCTACATTTTAAGTGTGCCCTTCTTCCCTGAGGTGGTCATGGTCCCCCTCTGTTGTTTTCACTCTAAGGGGCAGATTGGGCAGAGAGATGGGCTTATAGACAAGGGAGTGGTTTGACTTTTCCCATCAATACAAAAAGTAACCACATGGTGGTAGGTTAGGTATATTGAAGTTTTGGGCACAGCCACAGCAAGGCCATATTGTACCACACCCTAGTCTCTGCATGAAGGAGGTGCGGAGAGTGGCAACACAAGAATGGGCCTTCTCAGTGGTGGCCCCCCATTTGTGGAATACTCTCCCCAGGGAGGTGTGCCTGGTGCCATCATTATCCATTTTTATGTGCCAGGCAAAACATTTCTCTTCTGCTAGGCATTTGGTTCTTAACCTTGGAAAGCTTTTGGAGGGCTTTTGTGGTGTAGCCTTCCTAAGAAGGGTTCCTCTGCCCCCTTATGTACTGTTTTTGTTTTTGACTTTTTCTATATTTATAATCTTTTACTTTATTTTGTATTTTAATTCTTTATTAACTGCAAGTCACTTTGAGTGTGCATATGTGTGTAGAAAAGTGACTAACTAAATAAAAAGTCGGCTTGCAAATGCAACCAGCAGGAAGAGCCAAGCACTCTTTGTAATGCAGAAGATCTTAAGGATACTGCCTGATGAAGTTATATATGTGATTATCCAGTTGAGTGTAAGACTCGGTGTAGCGTGGCCTTTTATATTAATGCTATTGGTGAATGGACTCCTTCATGGGAAGTTAGATTTTTTTAACAAATAAAAAAGTGAACCAAATGTAATGGTATAAGGCAACAGGCTAATGGATACCCATACTAAGAAAAAAGGTGCACAATTACAGGAGTCCTACCTTACTTTTAATCTATTCATAAATCCCTTTTAAAGTTTGTATGTTCATCTAACACAAGAAAAAGCTGTAAATACTAGTAACAACATTATGGGGGAAAGTATTAAATGGCTTTGTGAAAGCCTGGAATTTGAACAACATGCCTTCTGTTTTAGGCCCTAGGGCTGCCTGCAGATTGTCCAGCCCTAAACTTTGGGAAGATCCTACTATCTGGTCTTCATTTTAGTTATATAAGGATCAGGCGCTGCAGAGTGCAGCTTATAGATGTCCTAAGACGATTCCTACAAAGTCAGGAAGTCTTCCAGCAGTGTGTTTCCCCCAGTGGCTGGCCACACCCACACACCACTTGAAAATTGCTGAGGGTGTTGGCAGACCATTTAAAGATTTTTTTCTGCCGGTAGTAGCAATTGTAATGTGCTGTGCTAGAAGCTCTATGATTTTTAATTGTATTTGTATTGCTTCCTTTATTTCTTATATATTGTATTTTATTTCTTACACATAGTATTTCATTGCATTACAATTTGAATTCCATAAAATTCAAATTGCAATGCAAATAAAATACAATATAAGAACTAAAATAAGCGATATCAATACAATTAAAAATCAGTATGACTATATAATGTAATGGATGTGTCATCTCCCATCTTCAACCCCAAATCCACAGACACGTTGTGGACCGTGGACCATCTGAATGAAGCTAGTGGACCACTGGTGGTCCATGGACCACAGCTTGGGAACCCCTGGTCTAAACTCCTTTTGAAGCCATCTTTAAAGCCACCTAAGGCAGTGTTTACCACGGTGGTGAATTTCAGCACTTGCTTTTTGTTTGTTCCAAATCTACTGCTATCAGTCTATACTGGGTGATGCCAAATTCTAATATTATAGGTCAGTGCGATCGCTTCCTCCACCTTTTCCATACAATGTATAATGTTATGTCACTTCTCTCAAGTATTTGTGTCATTCCATGAACCTCAGTCATGATCTCAGTCTCATATTCTTCTGCTCATTTGGGGGGGAGGGGCAGCCTTTTCCTTCCACCTGTAGGTTTCAATGAGACAAGTTTCTGGACTGCAGACAATACACAGCCTATTGATCATCTGACTAACCAATCAAACAAAGCTGTATTAAATTCTGTTGCTTCCTTTTTGACTCAAGTAATATCCCATTTCAACACTAGATGGTGACATTTAATCACAGTTGCCTTGATGTCTATCCTGTGTTATGCCTTCATAGATGCATCAACCACAGTGTGCTGCTCTATTTTCCGGACAGGAGAACATCATACAGTGTTGTGGCTATTCCATCTGTGCTCAGTACTCACATGCAGCCAGAGTGGGCCAATGCTTGTTTGCCTGGAGCAGGAGTGGGGAACCTATGGCCTTCCAGATGTCACTGGACTGTAATTCCATTCATCCCGGACCATTGGTCTTGCTGGCAAGGGCTGATTGCAACTGGAGTCCACAAATAGTTGGAGGACCACTGGTTCCCCAGCCCTGGTCTGGAGGCAATTTTGTACACTGCATACAACCCAGCATGTACCTTTTTACAATACAGAGTTAGATAGACTATCTAACATGATCTAAAATGGAAGCTGCTTTATAACATGACCACTGGTCCATCTAACCCAGTATTGTCATTACACTGACTGGATGGTTTTCAGATGGGAATCTTTCCCTGCCATGGAGACTGAACCTGGGACTTTCTGCATGCCAGATATGTTCTACCAGTGCACTATGGCTCAATCCCAAGTCTTCATGTCGACTACTGGCCTCTCTACCAAGCTTGTCATGAAGGACACCAAGCACAAATGTTGGTTTGGAGATGTGGACATTGAACTTCCACTTATTCTTGTTTAACTTAAATATGAGAAGCTTTAAGGAAGCTCTTCACAGTTCTTAAAACCAATGTAAGATTTTAAAAAACACATAACAATTCTGGCCAGCTGTAAACAGTACATCTCAAGCTTGATTGGTAGGGTGCAAAATATTCTTCAAAAGGAGGTCAGCGTCTCTCTGCACCTTCCACTTGTATAGCAGTCATTGCCACTAAAAGCTGGGGTGGATGTGGAAAGAACAGTGAGTATTGCCTAGTTCTGTGATTTTCCAGCAACAAGCACCATTTACAATGTATGACTGTGGATTATAATCTGTGGATTATAGCAATTTCTGAGGTCTCAAATTCAACTTGTGCTTGAGCTTGCTTTTCCCTCCTCCCTTCCATTATTTTTTCCTCTTGTGTCATGTCTTTTTAGACTTTGAGTTGTGATGTTTGTAAACCACTCTGAGGACCATTTTAGCTAAAGGACAGGGTTTAAATGCCTTAAATAAACAAAGATTGGGGATGAGTTGAGGTGGTAGAAGAGATGGGGAATCTGCTCAGGGAGTAGCTAGTACCATTTCAAGGTGAAGGGCCAAAAGTTTCATTTCCATGGTAGAGGCCCAGAGCTAAATGAAAAAAGGCCAAAGAGTTAGCGGGGCTGAGGCTGCAGAATCTTATTTAGGATTGTTTGCTGTTGACAGGAAGGAAGGACAGAAGGAAGGACGCATTGGAGGTTAGAAAGCCAAATCCATGCGGTATAGATTCCAACATTCCCCTGCCACCTTTAACTAAAGCTGGAGTGAATAGCTCTCTGGCTTTTGTGGGACCATTTGTCTCCCACAAAAGGGGTGCTACTGAGTGACTTTCAGGGGGTAGGCAAATTCTAAAAAATATGTTTGGGGAGAGGGGTCTTACCTTTAGATATGAGATGGACAAGAACCTTTAAGGAAAGAAGCATTGCCACCTCTTTATGAAGCAGTCTGGCTGCAAACCTGGGACAGCTGACCCATGGGATTAATACTACATCATGATGATGTAGTGTCGTTTTCAGAGACAATTGGATGGGGCGGGGGATAGTTTCCCCCCAGTGGCCAGTTTGTGTTCCAAAAAAGAAAGGAAAACACTCAACCACCTCTTATGTAAAAGGTAAGACACTTGGGAAGCTGCCTTGTGCTGAGTCAGATCATTGGTCCATCTAGATTGGCACTGCCAACACTGACTGGCAGTAGCTCTCTAGCATTTCAGGCAGGGGTCTCTCCCAGTCCTACCTGGTTATTGAACCTGGGATCTTCTGCACACAAAGAAGATGCTCTGCCGCTGAGCAACAGCCCTTGCATGTGGCACATACACCCCTAACATTCTTAGAATATTACATCAAAATTATCCTCACACCCAGCCCCTGCTGTTCTGATTATCAGTGGACTGGATACGTCGTCCCAGCATGACCTGTAAGAGGGATAATTCTGCCAGGTGGGTCACCACAGCTAAGAGTCCATACATTGCATTTCACTTCCTGATTTCAACCAACAAATCAATTCTTTGATTGCAAGATTCTACTGAGATGGCAAACAACTCCTGGGCCTGAATGGACCCTCTCTGCCATTGACACATCCAGAATTATAATTTTATACTTTTGGAAAGTAGATTGATTTCCCTGCCAAAATATTATGAACAGAACTTTTTAAGAGTCTATTAATATAAAATCTTTGTAGGCTTACTGATTCTTCTTCTAAAGTGGCAGACACTGCAGGATTGGGCTGCTATAGTAGCCTCCTTACAAACAGAGTGTTATTTATATCCCATTTGACCAGGGCAGTCATTTGGCAATTATCCAAACACTGTGTGTCAGAGTAATTACGCAATTTCTTCTGCAGCATCTATTATTTTTGGGTGACACCGGATTTAGTCAGTGTGAAGAACACTAGCTGACCCAGGAAGTTTCTTTTGTGTTATATAACTATGTATTATAATTTAGAAAACATGCTCTCATATTAAAGCAGAGGGTGCTTCCAGATGGGAGCCTCACTGCAAACATCATTCAGATCATGTTTGGCTTATTAGCTTCCACATATTCCCATTTTTTCAGTCATGGATATTCATTGCCATCCTGCCACTTGCCGCCATTCACACCAATGGGCAGAGCTTGACAGAACATACCCAGAATTGTATGTGTGGGTGTCCTTTCAAGGACTCTCTCCTGCCCTCCATTTTCTTTTTCTGTTCTCAGCATGCACATAGAAATTTCTGTATCTCTGCACACGCACCTTTTTTTTTTAGCAGAAAACTTTTCCCCAGGAAGTGCACAAGAGCAAATATTACCAGAATTCCTGTTAATGTGTTTCACAACGGACAAAATAGGCATTTGTGCCTTTTCCCATTTTTTGGTGGTGGGATATCCGTTTTCATGTGTTTGTTTGTTTAATCAATACTTAGGTCTTGTGCAACAGTGATAATAAGGTATTTTGAAGGCATTTTTTTAAAATCCTGCTTTTTTAAAAAAAGGGGGGCATATGTATGTATTGCAGTTATAGTCTCTGAGGTAGTGAGCCACATATACTGTGTGGAGATCTTGAGAGAACAGCTCCTCCTGACTGGGTTGTTGAAATTCAAATGTGCCTTCAGCATGTGACAACTGGCAGAAGTAGGCACATTCCTGTCATTTGGGCCACTGGAAGCAAAATGGCTAGGTTGTGCTCAGGTGAGGAAAAAATGGAAGGAGGCATGTGGCATTAAAGATTACCCACTGAAATGTCACCATGTGTGACAAACCCCCACAATTCACAAAATAGCTTGCACACCAGTGGCAGATGGGGCTAGCGAACCAGGTGGGATGGCTTAGGAGCTAATGAAGGTGGGCTCAAGAGGATCACAGAGGCAAGGCCAAGGATAGGTCACAAAGGCAGAGCCACACTGTTCTGATTTTCTTCCCATCCTCCAGTGATTGCAGATGTGTAACAGTTTATTTTTACTTAACAGATTTTTCCATGGGAAGGGGAAATTTGGATTAAAGGACTGTCTTGCCTTGTATGCCCCAAGCTGATCGCCCAGATTGTCTGGGGGAGCACTCTTAGTGGTCTGCACCAGCAGACTGCTAGTTTGGGCCCTGGCTGAGGACTCCTGAGGCCTGGTGGGGGCCCTCCTTAGGGTGAGACAGTGAAGCTACCACTGGGCAATCCACAGCAGCGTCAGGCTGTAGGACTCAGCAACCCAACACTCTGTGGATCACAAAGTGGGAGGTGACATGGAATCCCACCCGATACAGGCAGCTCAAGCCTGACCTACCTGTTGTATCAGTGCAAATGCCCCATGTGCTGCACGTGCAGGTGTGTCTATGATGGCAGCAGGGGTGCCCCTAAGGGGATGACTTGGGTGATGGCAGACGTGTGCAGATGAAAGTATGTCTTCACACAACACATAGCTAAACTATGGAATTCATTCCCACAGGTGGCAGTGATGGCTACTAACTTGGATGACTTTAAAAGAGGATTAGGCAAATGAATAGAGGATAAGGCTATCAGAGCCTACTAGCCATGATGGCTATGCTCTTCTGAATACCAGTTGCTGGAAACCGCAGAGGGGAAGAATGCTCTTGCCCTCAGGCCCTGCTTGTGGGCTTTGGGCATCTGGTTGGCCTCTGTGAGAACAAGAGGCTGGTCTAGATGGACCAGTTGCCTGATCCAGTAGGCTCTTCTTACGTTTGTATGTGGCATCTGCTGGCGCATCATCAGATCTGGCCCAGTGTAATCGGTACTTTATACAAAACCATTCCTAAGCTTTTTATATATATTAATCTTGGGCTTTTTCATGTAAAATTATTGCATTTGATTTGGTACTCACATCTTTACCTCAATCATACTTGTGGTTCTCCCTCTTCACATTCATTCATTACAAATTTTCTTTTTCTTTTTCCCATATCTCTGTTTCACATATACACCTCACAGGCAGCTCTTTCCTTCCTTCCTTGGTCTCTTCTCCCCTTTTCAATTAATGTTTAACTGCCCTGCTGGCCCTAGATCCTATCAGTCAGTCAGTCAGTCCCATCAGGCTTTTAATCTGCATAACAAACCAATCCCTAAACAAGACAGACAGAGGCTACTGTGATGTTCCATACCTTTATGTTATGTTTTCTGCTTATGTATTCAGATATTTGTGGGTTGATATTAGAATGTTTACGATAAATGGTGTGTGTTGGGAGAGGGGAACAAGTGAATAGAATGCCAGAGTGTGCTGGTTGATGATTGGCTGAGTGATTGAGTGTTGAATGTTTATTTTTGAGTGAGTTTAGCAGTTTGGATGGGGCTTGAATAGTGTTTGGACAGGGTTTAATGCTTGAAGAGTGAACACGGTTATGTGGAGGGTGGTAGATAGGTTCAACTATATCTCAGCCAATAGGAAAGTCATCTTTTGACTCTCCTATTTTTCTGCCAATGTCAGCCACAGTAATAGGCCCTGCTGACCATCAAATTACCACAACAATGCACACAGCAGCCAAGAGGGCAACGTTCACTGGTACTGTGCAATAGATTAGCCTTTTCATTTTCTTAGCAGTTTGAGGGGTGAATTCAGCATAGAAAAACTGCCACCTAGTAAGAGGTTTGGTTTGGAAATGAAAACTAAGCAGACAAAAGTATTATTAAAAATTGAAGGAATCTTCTTTTGAAAAATTATTTGCAGCAAGTACTGAGCCAGGACATAAAGGGTGCTTTTAAGAAATCCTCTACCAGGCTGCCCTACCTTAGAGGACTTTTGTAAGAAATATGGAAATCAGGCCTGGCAGCAGAATATGGCATCCTGCCATTGCTCATGCCTCCTCTGGACTCTTTAAAAATAACACTCCTATCAGCTTCAGGTGGCCATCACTTAACTTATGGGGTATTATGGGAGTAAAATGGCCACTGCCTAGAACTGCCGGTGTCACCAAGCTACCCCCCCCCACACACACACACCATGAACCAGGGGAGGGACTCACTAGACAGTACTTTGTGAAGGACTCTCCCAACCCTGGAGCTGCCCTGACTGATATTTTTTTTAGTGTTTTGAGCACTTCAGCTAAGTGCTAAATACATAAATAATAGTAAAGAAGGTGCTTCTTACATAAGCTAGTGCCCACATGCTCTCATAATGGGAACATGTAGTGGTTTGTGTGCTTGTTTCCTTAGGGAAGTTTGCCTCTTGCAAAATGCATGCAGCCATCCCTGATCCTTCCAAGGGCAGCTTAAACACAGAATCCTGGCAACTGTAGTTTGTTACGGGCATTGAGTTTTAGGAGACCCCTATTCCCCTTACAAAGCTACAATTCTCAGAGTGATTTAACAGTTAGTCCCTCCTCCCAGAGAACTTTGGGAACAGCGATGACTTTTTAAAGTGATGCAATACTGCGTTAAATGTATAGGACAGATGAGGCCGGGGTTTCATTAGGACAGGTCTAGCTCATGGCAGGGAGAGTGGAGAAGGAATCCTCCTGACAGCTATAACCTTTTCAGTTATGGCAACCAAAAAGTTTCATCTGCCAATCCTCGAATGTGAACTGATTTAGGTGCCCAATTCCACCTGAAAAGAGTCCCATTCAGATGACACACATCCAAGATTGAAGTATTTGAGGGAGAGTAAGGTGAGCATGGCCGCAGCCCCCATCTCCAATGCACAAGCATTCAGATGAACGGCTGCATAAAGTCTACATGTTGGGCTTTCTCTGTGCAATGGGAACTCCTGAAATGCAGTGTTCCCATTATGAGGAGAGACTTAGATTAGATGTATCAAGTTGTACACACATCTACTCACTAGATAAGTGGAGTTGTCTGGTAAATTTCATCTACCACTATGCAAGTTCACAGCCTAGATATATTATCAGAATAGGGGAAAAGTGAAGGAGAGTGAAATTCTGCATAGTCCATGCACCAGGAAGCTCAGGAAAGAAGGAACTTTGGGTAGCTAACTGTGTAAGGACTAGATTTCGCAGTATCTTGGCAGTGGCACCTTTCTCCTGGAACAGTCAGTCACACTCCCACAAGAGCTAAATCTGCAAGTGTCAGACAGCATATCGGTCATCAAGGAGCCACTGGTGTCAGGCAGAACATTTTAAATAGGAAAATGGCATAAATGTTTAAAAATTAATCAAATAGTATTGTGAACAGGAACAGTTCAGCTGGAGAAGGCTGGAGGACCCCAGGAAGATAATTCATTAAGAACTGACCATGTGTATCTTTAATATCTCAGGAACATATCTAAGTAACAAGTTTAAATTTGTTACTGTCATGACTACTCCGTCCCAGCCCAGGAATCCTGGGAATTGTTCTTCCAATAGGGGTGTGGTGGGGTTCTCTAACAGTGAGCCCTGTGTATTCTCACAAAACTGTAAGCCTAAAATTGCTCACTGGAAGCTGTGTGCTATTCGAAGGCTTTTAACCATATGAAGATTTTAATATACCTGCATACAATAATGGAATAGTCTTTTTTTTTTGTCCTCCAACAACGTATCTCCCTCAGTGCACAAGGAATATGGCCCTTTTGAGATTCACAATGAGCTGTTGGCTTTGTCCCAGTGTTCAGCAGAACAGAAGCAACCCAGCACTTTTCATAAGGAGATGTGGTGGCTGTGATGTCACGCCTGCCTTTTATAGATGAGCAGCTGGCAGCTTGGCCCCAGTGGCAAGATGAAATCCCGTCTTTTGTGTGCAGGCGCCTTACGTGTCAACAGCTCTCTTGGGGCTCTATCCTTTCTTTTTCCTTTCCCCCCTTGCACTTTTAAAGGTCACCATTAAAAGCAGCATTGCACATAAAAGGATACTCTCAGAGTAATTGCAAGGGAGATAAAGGGGCAGTGTGTGGCTCCACAACCAGGCACCTTGACCATCCCAGGAGCAGATCACAATACTACATGGGAGGGTTCCTAGCAGGCTATTTTGGTGTAAACACCTACAGCTGGGACTGGCTGATGACTTTATTTCAATGACAAAACCAGGATCTGTTCTCCACTGATAAAGCCACTTTTCATTCCTGGCTCACACACTATTCTTAACAGATCCCTGTATTCTTCCTTTAAACCACTGGAAAACCTAAACTATCAGTTCTGTCAAAACTACAAGTCTTTTGAGGAGCTAAGGTGGGTAGGCAGGAGGCAAAGTTTGGTAAAAGGGTTATTTTCTCTTCTGTGGCTGCCCTGCGTGTAAGAGCAAGGCAAAAAGGACAGTACTCGCTCTTCCTTGTCCTGTCCTACTCTACAACTGTTACTAGCAGATTCTCTCCTGGTCTGTTCCACAAGACTGCTGCAAACTCACTACCCGTGTCTCTAAAATCCGCCGCCCCTCCCCCTCTGAAGAAGTTTACAGCTCAAACATCAACATCTGAAGGGAAACAGGAAAGGGAGGGGCAAGGATGAATACAAGGAAGTGCAGTTAGAAATGGGGATGTATTTAAGCTGGGGATGAGGGCAAAAGTCTATTCTGTCTTTAAATGAAACAGCTCTCAAGAACGTTATACACTTTAAAAATCCAATAACTCTTAATCTCAAATCCCTCTCTGAAGGGTTTGTTAATTTGTATTTTGCCCTTTTGAGAATACTCTCACTAAATGGGAATTTAGGCTTTAATGACGGGAGGCTGAACGGGAGAGAGGAGTGGTGAACCAAAGATGCAAGAAATCACCCTTACAAGTTGTTTACAGCTCAAAGCAGGGGATATAAGGAGGGCTGATTGGATCATGAACACAAACTCTATGGGCACGAATGGCTTAGGAGCAGTTGCTGCAAACAAGAACAAAGAAAACTGGCCTGATTGGTAAAGTGCTGTGTGACTGAGGGAGAGTAGTTATTCTTTAGGTACTTTTCACTGATCAGGCTTGAAGGACAAAGGAAAGCAGTCCAGATTGCCTGGTTCAGGCCTTTGGTTGCTCTGAATATCCCATTCTGGTTATGGAAGCATAACCACACGTCCTTCTCGGAGACACAGATGCTTCCTTCCACCCCGTTCAACTAGCAGTGTCATGTAGTACATCCACCTCCCTGTGACAGACATGAAACCATAGAGACAAATTCTTTCCAATACATGATTTGGTAGATAAACATGAGGAAAGAACACTATTCCCAGCTGCAAGTGGTGCAGGAAAACCTGACCTTGTGTAAAACAAAGGGCAATAAAAAAAACAGTTTCTCTGAAGCTGCGGTCACCACTGACACACCTAACATGAAACCCGCCTACACAGGAAAAATGGTTTCAAAAGCCTTGTGCTCATTTTCCCATTTACAGCCTCTGGCTTGGCTTAGTTTTCAGAGTCGACTGTATGATAGCTAAATCACACCCCTGAAATGGCTTTGGGGTAAGGTAGGGAAAGCAAAGTGAAAGACAGCTAGGGAATGAATTTGTTGCTAACCCTTGCGATAGGTTTTGGAAATTACAGTTGATAAGGCTAATTGCAGGTTAAAAGCAAAAGCAATTGTTTATACCCAAATACACCATTCAAAAATGCAGGTGCACTTTGTGATCACAAGTAGGACCCACTGTACAACAATGAAAGCCTAAAGAGACTCTGAGACTAAGGTAGAAAATAAAGATGTCATAATGCTGTATACAAGTCTATAGTATTGCCACATAGACCACTGGACTGCGGCCTGCTGTACCTTTACGGAATATCAGGAATATATATCCATTTAAAGTAGCAAAGAGTCTTGTGACACTTTGAAGGTCAAAACATTTGCTATGGCATAAGCTTTCACAGACTGCCACAGGCTAGCATAACTACCCCTCTAGAGATTTCAATTGGGCTTTCCTGGGATATCTTGGAAGAGTTATATGAAGAAAGGAACAGGATGGGGCTACAGACTTCTACACATTACAGTCACTCTGTAAATGTCACGTCCCATAATTCATTGCAAGAAGTGATAGCAATTAAAGTGATGAAAAAAGGTACACATTGATAGCATAGAGAGGCTCATTTCAGAATTGTAAAAGGTATGAAGATCAACACACCCTCCTTAAATAAGAAGCCACAACAAAAATTAACTATAGTTTAGGGAAGAGGCTGAGGGGAGGACGACATATGTAACATGTACGCTAACAACTATAATCCCAGACAGGTCTTTTATTGATATAGGTGAATTTGTGCATATGGTAAATAGCTGCTAGTGCCATTCACTGATCAAGTCTGCCTCATTACCAAGGCCATTGCCTGAGGCTGTCCTCCAGGTGCCCCCACATTCTGGAGTATGGGTGGGCCTTTTCAATTGGGTCACCCCAATTCTGGAATACCCTCCCAAGGGGCATTTCCCTGGCACTGCTGTTGCTATAAGTTTGACACAAAGCAAAGACTTTTGCTGTCATGGCCCCCAGGTTTTAAAAATCTTTAATGTCACTCGCTGTAAAGCTTTTAGCTGACTTGTATATATTGATTGCAGAGTGTGATATTTTTCTAGTTACCTGTATGGTTTTTAAAAATCTTTTGATAGGTGCCCTGACAGCATGTGCTAAAATATAAATTTAATACATTAAAAGTAGTCCCTCATCTGTCAGTGCTCGCTAAGACACCCCCCTACCACATAAATAAAACTACAAGTATTTTTATTGTTTATACTCTGCATTTCAACCACGATTAGTTCCCAAAGTGTCTTACAAGGCAAACCACTCACAAGATAGGATGGCTGCTATGAGAACAGGTGTATGTCTGTATGGTAGGAAATAGGAGGAGGAGTGATGTAGCTCACTATTCCAGTTTCAGATTCTTCTTCCTTGTGTTTCCTGCTTGGCTAGACCTTTCTGTCCAGTCCTCTCCCTCTGCAGCTGATGAAACCACTTGGGCTAACACTGTATCAATGTTTAGTAAGATGTAATTTAAAAAATGTGAAAATCTTCAATATTGTTCTGCTGTGTTATGCTTCTTCCAGGTGTCTGATAGTAGCCACTATTAGACAAGATACTGGGCCAAAATCAGCCTGGTCATCTCATAGGCACCTGTATACTAAAGGAGGGACAGTAAAAACAGCATTCCACCATTATAATGCTGGGACATTGACCTTTGTAAAATCCATATCCTTTTTGGGGTACAACAATAGAACTGAACACATTATTCCAAGTGTGGCTGCACAACAGATTTGTAGAATGGCATTATGATATTGGTAGTTTTATTTTAATCTCTTCCCTAATGATCCCTAACATGAATTTGATTTATTTACAGCTGCCACACACTGAGTTGACCTTTTCATCAAGCTATCCACCACAACCCTGAAATCTCTTTCCTGCCCAGTCACTATCGGTTTGGACCCCATAAACATTTATGTGAAGTTAGGATGTTTTGCCCCAATGAATGTCACTTTACACTTGGCACACATTGAATCGCATTCGCCATTTATATGAAGGTCTGTATAGACCTGCCCAAGCACTCCCATTGGTATCTGGATGGCTACTATGAGAACAGGATGCTAGACTAGATGGACCTTTGATCTGATCCAGCAGGACTCTTCTTGTTCTCTAACATTTGTACCACAGAACCAGCAAACATGCTCCCCTGTAGTCTCCAATATTGTATTTTAGCCCCCATCATGTTCCTCTGCAGAGAACACTGATATTGCATGGACCAAAGCCTCAACATTCAATCAGAATGTTAAAATCATGTATCTTAACCAAATTCTACAGCTTAAGGCAAGCTATGTCAGACCACACTCTAAGCAATGTTCAGCAACTTAATTCAAGTGTTTGTGTTCTAATGCAGAGGGGAGAGCAAGAGGGTGCTGTGAGCCCCCACTTAAAATTTCCCTGCCTTTTCATGCAGTAATGAATTTGTAAGCATCTCAGGTGTAAAAACCAAGGATGTTTTGAACCTAGAATCTAGTCCAACATTTTAGGGTTCCAGTAAGCATTAATGTTTCTAAGATCACTCTTGACTTTTCAGGCATGTATGTGCACACACATAGGGAATCTCAGCTTGAGTAGTGTGTGAATTTGTTTAATTCTTGCCTTTCCCTCTCAGAAAAGACCTAGCAGGAGGTCTTTTCCTTATCTCTCTCAGTGAATAAAGTGGATACACAGGCTAGTTCCTGAACCCTCTGATTGAGGTCCCTCTAAACCTCAGTGTCAAAATACAAAATATTTCCTTTCACAGCTCGGTTCTCAGCCATCTAAATTCTCACCTGTGCCCATCCACTCCCCACCAAAATGGAAAGAACAATCTGTTTTAAGCTATCACAAAGAAGTATGGGTATGCAAAAGACTGGAAAATCCAAAACAGGGCTGTTTTAGACAGATTTGGGACTTATCAGAGCTGAAATGGGATCTCCCTGAAGCAGCCTGAACTTAAGTGGGGATGTCAACTGTTTTGGACTGCTTTGGTTATTCAGATGTTTTAAAAGCTGTCTCCAAAACTGGAAATATTTCTCCTCAAACTTGCCATAATAAGGAAAATGCCATGGTCTAAGAGGAAATGGTTTTAGCTGGATTGTGAAGCCACAGAGCTTTGGAGAAGGGACAATGGAGTAATATATCACCTTGCTATTGACTGTTTTGTGTTGTTTGCGAATTATGCTTTCTTGGAAAATGTTGGATATTCAAGTCATCTGCCTCTCTCACAAAGGCCCACACATCCACTCCCATCATATCAGCTTTGCAGTCAGGTCCTGTGACGTTTGATGCCAACTGAGCAGAACACAAGCCTGCACCTGATTGTTTTTTTCATTCATCATAATAAAATTATTATGAACCCCTTTTAGTTCTCTCCTCCCAATCAACTTTAAAAGGGGCTCAGTACAAAAAGCCCTGGACCAATTTGTCTGTAATTTGGCAAGTTTGTTACCTAGAGACACCTTTCTCATGTAGGGCATTTTCATATAAATTGCCCACAAAGCAAGTGGGGAAAAGGGTTTTTTTTAATCACCCCAAAATATAAAGGTTGCCCTTATAGGAAAATCACTGCAGCTATCCTTCTGAAATTTGGCAGGATTTGTCCCCTCAAAAAGGTCTACCCATGCCTGCATATGTCATCCAATTCTGCCAAAAAGTAAAAAAGTTAGATTGTTCCTTTTTGGGGGGGGGGGAATCCAAATGTCAAAGAACCCTTGCCTTATTTGTAATTTTGTAGATGTTATCCAATCAGGACTTAATGTACCAGCACATTTCATCCAATTCTGTTGAAAGCAAAAAAAGTTTCCCCATAAGTAAATTGGAAAGGCATAAAAAATATTTTTCTGAATTGAGATTCAGACCCCAGCCAAATCCGATAGCTTCTGAAGCATTTAATCTTCTCTTTTCCAAAGCAGATGTTTGTTGTTGATTCTGACTCCTACCAAGTAGGAATGCAGAGAAGACACACCAGATTTGACCTATCATTCCGGGCCTGCTTCCAAACTCCATGATCATGTGGAATAACACCCGCTAGTATTCTAACCTAAGGAGTGTTAGGTTCCACACCATTTTAAATGGCGGGCCAAGGATACCAAACATCAAGTTGTATGCATCCTATACCCTCTAAATCTTGCATTAATTCTTTTTTTGAAAGTCATCATATCTCCATTCTTTAACTTGTATGGAGGTGAGGGATTAGAGGGGACTTAAATGACTTTGAAAAAGATTAAAAGATAGTGAAGAAAAGATGCAGGCAGGCAGTACAACAGATCCCATGTTTGTATGTGCCATGTTGGCCATTTAAAATTGCTTATCCATACAAACTTTTGTTTTAGTACACAAAAGATCCTGAGTAACAGAGCAATCCAAACCTTCCTTATATTGGGGAAGTGTGGCATTTGTCTTTTGAGTAGAAATGTCCTTCTGTACAGCTCTGCTGGCTGATGTCAGCTCTACACTGCAGCAGCAGTGTCAGGGGGGGCTGGAAATTCCTGGGTCTTTGGCAGGGAAGGGAAGTCCTTAGCCAGCAGTCGGGTTGTAAATTTGCCAGGCCTATCCGAAGCGTACTTGCCGAGTCAGAAGTCCAGAAGCGAGGTCAGTGGAGGTCCGGGATCAATTGCCAAGGAGGTCAGTCAAAGAGATGCTGCAGGGAAACTAGGTCTACACAAAGCCATGCCTGACGTTGCAGTCAGCAATAAGCTGCAGCCAAGGTGTGCCTTATAAAGAGCAGGATGGACAGCAGGTGTGAGCCCTCAGCGTTTGGGCCTTAAGGAGACAGGCCTGCCTCTCTTCTGCCTGACCTTCTGCTGTCTACGTTCTGCAGGTGAGGGGGGAGTATCCTGTTCACTGTCTGTGTCTGGCTGCAGGGCCTCTGCTGTCCCTGGGGTGCTCTGCAGCTGAGGGGCAGAAGGAGCTGGATTCTCAGGAGGCTCCTCCGTGTCTCCTGCTGCTCATGGGTCTGCTGCTGTTACTCCCGAGTCGTCCTCATCTGAGGAGTCCTCTGACGGGGCCATGACAGCTGAGCTGGCTGCTGTACATGCAGAGGGGTGGCCCACTGGCAACTTCCTTGCCGCTGAGAGCAAGTGGTAAGTCCAGAAATGGGGCATCCTGGTGGGGGTGGGGCAAGTGAGCCTTGCATTTGCTGGATCTTGAGCTGGTCTCACACCTGTTGAGTGACAGCATCAAACCCAGTGCAGATCCAATCCTGCACCAGTTTGACAACTGAGTCCTATTGTTATTGTTCCCCACTTCTGCTGCAGCTGCAGAGAATGAACAGAGGTAGAGATGCAGTGGTGGCTACATTGTTCTCTAGAGCACTGGTGGCAGCGAGGACTTTTGATTGCACCTTAAGTTAAAATAAAACGGGAAGCCAGCAGCAGACTGCTAACGGTGAGTCTGGGGGGTTGCCAGGACAAGGACCTAGTGGCTTCCTTGACTGTTCAGTCTTCAGTAGGAGCAAACATTGTTGGATTTCGCTTTCCAAATTGATGGGCTTTCTGTTCTATGAATTTGATACAATGGCCATTATTCAGCTGCATGGTTTCAGGAAGGGAACAGGATCACATCAAAATACTTCTTGTATTCCAACAGACAGAAAACCCAAACAATTCACTTCAAAAGATTCTTTTTTAATTTAGAAATGCAGTTATATACATAGAACAATTGAAATTAAATTAAACTTTGTACAAATATTAAAATACTATCTTCACACCCACTGCAGTGTACAGGATATCAGAAAAAAAATATAAAATAAAGCAAAATAAAAATTGATTGACATCCTGCACAGCATTAATTATGGTATTTTTAAATCCCACATATATACGAGTACCATTCTGCAAATAATTTCATAGTGGTGCAACTCAGATTACAAACAAATAAAACCCACTGAAGGACAAACAAGACCCACTGAAGGCAACCAGGTTCTCCCTGTGTGTTTGCATCTCCAACTACCTGCAGCCTGCCCACTGGGTAACAACGTGTGCAACCATTTGTTCTGACAGGACATTTGGTCTGAACTGTGTGAGCTTCCATGTAAAAGCAAATGCAACAGTGATATTTCCAGTAGAAATGGACAACCATTCTCAGCAGAAGCCAGTATCTCAAAATATACATAAATACAGAAATGTTCATCATTGAACAGACATCTCCTCTGGTGCAAGCATTAAAATCTTAATAAAGTGACAGAGGTGGTCAACTCCAAAAGCAATTAAAAATCTAGAAAACAATCCTAGGACTGAGGCATAAAAAAAAGAGAGATTCATAGCATAACACCACCTAATATGAATCAAGCCAATGAAAGGTTTCTTACCAAAAAAAAGCATACTCCACCGTTGTGTCTATGTACACACTATGCTACTATAAAAATGGTAGTAGAGTGAAACAAAGGACTGATTCACATTTTAACATGGGAGTCGTAACTGCTGTGTGTACGTGTTGTAGATGAAGTGTATACTGTAAAGCAGGGTGGGAAACTCAGCCCCAGCCAGCATGGATAAAGATCAGGGATGACCACAGGTTTCCCCCTTCCAGGAATAAAGCGCGAAGGAAACGCACGTCACCAGCATGTTATCAGTGTTTACAGGCACTACACAGTGGTCACCACATAGACATGTAAAGTGTGAGTTATCTTAACTCATGGTCAATTTTCAATATTTCTGAACAATGTGTAAATGCTTTATTGGTGCACTGTATCTGGAAACTATGATAGGGTTGTAATATTATGTATCCAGTGGAAGAGATCTGTTTCAGAAAGACCGATTATCCTGTCTGAAAGCACAGTAGTAAGACTACAATCAGTGCCTTTTCCATAGACCAGCTTTTGCCAAACTGGTGCCCTCTAGATGTTTTGAACTACAACTCCCAGCAGATCCCAGCCAGCTGGGGTTGATGGGAGCTGCAGTCCAAAACATCTGGAGGGCACCAGGCTGGCAAAGGTTGGTACACTCTTTCTCACAAGGATTAAGTATAATATCACCATCAGTTATACATGTGCTTTTTCTCTAGTGCAGGTAACACAAGCATCTTTGATTTTGGAAATGCTGTTTCTATGCACCACAGTAGTTAACTATTGTGGTATTTACTCTTGTATTTGGTACACCTTACATGAGTATGGATCCTCATGGCAAAATTCCCTGGCAGCCACTATGATATCCCCAAAAAATATCTCACTAAGAAAGTAGTAAAGATTAAGCATAGACTGTACAGTGAAGCCTTTTTAATCTCCATTCGGAACTGGGCCACATGCCTAAAAATGCTGCAAAGAACTATCATACAAAAAGCTCCACTGTGGGAAATGGACCTAGAAAGGAGTTTAGCATAGGCAGCCTGCACCTGAGGGTCAAACTACCTTCAGTTCCCTTACATTCACTGTCCTATATATTTTTTCCAATCTTTAGGGTGCATTAAAACCTACTGTATTCATGTCATTAAAATGCATTAACTGTAAAAATGAAAAACAAAACAAACTTGTCCTCAAATGAACCTCTTCCTTCACCTCCTTGTTCTCACTTTATATGAAAGTAAGTTTCAAAGCTAAGGACTTGAGAGACCTGATAGTACAATCCTACACATATCTACTTAGAAGTAAGCCCCACTGGGTTCAGTGGGAATTACTCCGAGGTAAATGTTTATAGGATTGCAGCATAAAAGAGCAATGTAGTAATCTATTTGCTCCAATTTACATGGCCTCTCAAGTTTCAGATTTTCCTGCAAGGGGAGTGACACCATAGCAAGGACACCCAGGCTTCCTGCAAATGCCAGGCATTTGGGTCATCAGTGGTTACTGGGCATCGTCATACCTCAAAGAGATTCTCTTACCTCCTGCCCTCTCTGGAAGTACTTAAATGTTTTAGGAGACACTTGCTACACTGGTAATACACAAAAGAAAAACAGAATACGTAAGGGCAATTCTTTACCAAGAGGTAGCTTACCACTGTGCATCTAATCACCGAAGAAGTGCTGCATTTCAGTTAAACAAATGTAATCTTACTTTTAGCATAAGGTGTGTGGGAGAATAAAAGAAGCGCCATTGCTCAATAAGAGTATATACTGTATGCAGGAGGTCTCATGTTCAATTTCTCAGATTTTCATAAACACACCTGCATGTACTAGAGCTAGGAAACACCTCTGCCAGTTACAGCAGACACTTCTGAGCTCGCATATACTGAGTTAGGCAGCTTCATACGATCAACCAATATTCTAAATAAATAGAGGGTGACATGCATGGGAACCACTCATTAAACAAAAGGGTTACGTTCCAGCATTTAAAGGGCAAGGTCAGCCTGCACAATCAAATTCCAGAGAAGGCCTATATTTTTCAAAAGCAGGCAAACACAACCTTGATGGGTTTTATTCTTTCGAGGCACAAAGTGTGCCCTTGCAGCATCTGGCTTTCTGCATATAAGACTGGAAGAAGGTAGTTGAATTAGTTGAATTATTAGGCACCTGACAGCCACACAGTGTTGGGCCTGTGGTTGTTTCAACTGAATAACCTTTTTGACACATTTTTTAAAAACAGAAGACTGTCTTCATTTCCCCTCTAAGCATTAGAACAGATGCCCCAATCATTACACACAATAGCTATTGCTATTATTGCCTTCCATGAATTTGTATTTAAGAACTTGAGAATATAAAATCTTAAGAAAATAAAAGGAAGAAACCTTCATTCATAGCCTGAAGTGCATAATGTTTGTATTTCTATTCCTCAAAATTCTAGTTTTATTGAAGAGGAGAACTCCTCTGTTTGTTTCCCAAATGCACAAGACACAACCATAAAGTTCTATAGTGTCTCCTCATTTAGATTACACAGGTGATATAGCCATTCCAGAGTTAGGACTCAAGTTGAAATTAAGTGATTCTTCAAATACCTGCACAAAGCTAAAGTTGGTTAGCACTTTAAAAATAATAAAGCACAAAGATTTATGAACCATCCACAGGTGAATGAGGGACAGAAATTGTGTTATTACTTCATCCCATCTTTTTATATAAATAAAAAAGAGACCAGTTCTTTGGGCTAGGTGCCACCTAAAATTTCAGCACACTTCCATACTGTCCAAAACATTTAGCACTAGTACTGTTGCTGTGTCCCAAGGTGACAGACATAGCCACAGCTAAAATTTTCTGCATGAATTGTGCTTCCTAATTGCTGGTATAACCCCTGGGGTGATCAGTCCCCAAATATATCAGGCAGAGAAGTGTGTGTGTGTTCATGTATAAAGAACAGAGGAACCTGGTGCCCAGATCTTTTGAACTACAACTCCCATCAGCACCAGCCAACCCGGCTATCTGGGGTGGTGCTGATGGGAACTGTAGCCTTAAACATCTGAGGGCACCAGGTCAAAGGCTGATCTAGGCACTACATTAAAAAGAGCACCCTCTGAACTAGGCGAGAGCCTGTTCTATAACTGGGGGTCTCAAAGAAAGCCAGGATATCCCAAGGTTAGGGCCATATGTGTATTCAGGCATCAAAGCAATCCAAATTTCTGTGGCCTGTATACATTATTTAAAGCAGGAGACTGGCATCTATTGGCTTACTCTGTGAAATTTAGTCTGCTTCTGCCAATCAGGATGAGATATAAAGAGTTGTGCAGAACCCTGAAGTCCTGAGGCTTTATTGTCTCTTTTGCTCAGTTTTAAGCTGTTAATTTAAATTAAATTAGTTTGTGTTTGTGTGCTGTTTTATACAGTGTTGTACAGACAGACTGTTAAATGATGTTTTCTTATTGTCATTACAATTTTAGTTTTTATGTTCTTTTAATTGTTGTTGCTAGCTTGATATGTTGTAAGCTACTCTGATCACAATCTTGTGAAAAAGCAACATACAAATAGATAGATGATGAAAAGTTGAAAGATGATTTCACTCAGACACATCACCCACAGATCTGCAAGGCAATTTTCACAAAGTAGCTAAACAGGTACCTTACTGAGAATTAAAATTGCAACCTGTTATCTGAATGCTTAAGTCAGTACCAAATTGTGTGCTTTTGTATGGAATGCAATGCCTATCTGAAACCAGAGGACATGCGTAGTTGCCCAGGGAAACAAACACTGTCCTCCATTCAGATTTTGATGCTTGCAAGTCAGGGGAAAAGGCAAAGTGCTGACAGCTCCAGATTGCCACAGCTGCCCCCCTTCTGCCAATCAATGCATTGTTATGAGGCAGAAAACAGTGCTGACCTCTACCACTTCCATTTTTTAGAAATGCTTCCCTATATTAAAGCACGCTGTGCTTTTATGCGGACATGCCCTTCATGTTTTCCCATATTTTGATCACCCTGACTTTAAGACTGGGGCAAGTATGAGAACGGTAGGCTATCCTGCCTTTGTTGTAAGAAACTTTGGGAAAGGTTACAGAACTTTTCAATTTAGGCAGGCTCTATTCCAGATTAGCCTCAAAATTTGTACGTCCATAATGCCATCAAGAAACTGCATTGCTTTGACCACAGAGGGCTCAATAAACAAGAGCAAAAAGTATATTTATATCAGAGCTGCAGGAGGTAAGCAAACATATTCCCTGCATAGAAAGAAGCTTCCTAGTGGAAGCTGTGTGCAATTGGAGGTATGGGGAGGAAAAAGCAGGAGGGAGGGATCTTCAATGAGGATAAGACAGCAGCATGGCTCTTTCCTTTCCATTTTTTAAGGCAGACTATTACTGTAATTCATTCAAGGCAAATTGGGCATGCCAGTTTCAATAACCTAGACACTTGCTAATGGTGATCAATTTTCTAATGGCTAGTTTCTTCACAAGAGGA
This sequence comes from Rhineura floridana, assembly GCF_030035675.1. Classification (NCBI taxonomy): domain Eukaryota; kingdom Metazoa; phylum Chordata; class Lepidosauria; order Squamata; family Rhineuridae; genus Rhineura; species Rhineura floridana. Next base: position 162,227,020 of record NC_084481.1, on the reverse strand, counting down.
AGACAAAAGAAATGCAGGCTAAATACTAAAAGCCTTGGCATTGCTTTCACAAGGATGGGACCCAACAACAGCAACAAAAATAAAGTGGTGGTGCCATAATTGCTCTCTTATTAAAGTGGATCAAAGCAAAGGCATGACTGGGGTGATGAACCCTACTCAAGAAGCAGCACAATGCACACAGGCATCCTGACATCCTACAGCCATTCCAAAGTTAATGAGCTCAGCACATGGCAAGATAAAAGGCTTTGGATCAACAATGGTACAGCCATAGCTGACAGGCTGGCTCCTCTAGGAAGAGGGTAGTCATTCTCCATGTGCACTTGCCAATGCAAGTGCTTTTAAACTGGCCATGGACTAAGTGAATTGTTTAAAGCTGTTTGTCTCACGAGAATCCTAGACTTCAGCCCACACCAAGTTTAGAGAAATGTCATTGATGAACAAAAATGGAGGAAGAAAGATTTTTTTTTAAATGGAAGCTTGCAGAGGTACAGACACTTCATCCCACAAAGGGAAACAAACAAAAAAGCAAGTAACAGCCTAAGCTTGCCATTAAGGATTTTTTTTAAAAAAAGTCACAATTTCCTTTAACACAATCAACATTGCCTAATAAGTTCAAGTGCAGCTACATGTATATGATGTTGAAAACATTTGAGAGCTGCCGTATGTGTATGTCACTCCTACCAGACTCCCACCCCACTCCTCCTCACGGCACATCCACCGGAGTACTGACTTGCCTTCATAAGACAGTGAATAAATGGAAGGAAACTATCTGCACCCAGCAAAGCAAACTGTTTTTTGGCCCTGCTTTCTGAGCAGTAATCCAGAAGCTCGTAAGGCCCATGAGAAGCTGCAACAAGCCAGTGTGAGAAGGAGCAAGGCACAAGTAAATAGCAGCTGTCCAGAGACCACACTCAAACATCTTGCTGGGGAAGGGGAGAGGTAGGAGAAGCATAAGTCCATTAACATCACTGAAGCCCCCACCCTTAATGCAGATTGAATGGGAGGGGGGACGGCTGACACCCTGTACACCCCACTGATGCATCGAGGAGGTATCCTGGCAGCATCCTTTGGATCTTCAGCTAAAGGATGTATGTTTGGAGGTATTTGGGGCACAGTGCACAAGGATGGGGAAAGTCTGCACGGAGTTCATCATCCCACAGGAAGGAAAATGGAGAGAAAAGGCTAGACAAATGCAGCAAGCCTCATGCTTCTTTCAGCAATGGAATATCTGGGTTGGGAGAGAGGAATAGAAAAAAGACAAGTTAAACAAACCTTTCATGTTCACTTTTCATGTTCTAAATGCCACACATCACAGCCTTGATGTATATCTGGACTGTCCACAAAGCCCTTTCCATTTATCAAATTCTTTTTTGACCAAGTCAAGCTTCTATAAAAGTGAAACACTCTTTAAAACCTTCATCAGTCATGTTTTTGCAAGGACTTTCCCCTAGCAAAGCCCTAAAGTCTCTGACCTACTGAGGATTTTCTTGGGACAAGAGACTAACACAGATCCTTTTGTAGCCAGACTATGCAGTACTAAGCTGCTTTTTTCAGCGGGCTAGCAAACAATTGCAAAATAATCATACTACAAATTATCAACATTCCTCCCCATTCAAGATTCTGAACTTTTTGCCATCTACATTAAAATATGAACCCAAGTTCAACCGTTGGAACAAATTACCCACATTGACAACGCTTTACTAATTTGTTGCATTTTAGTCTGATTACAAGATAAGAACATATATTTGTTTTGACTTGTTTCAAATGAGGACTATTTTATTTGGGTCTCTTACAAAATTATTTAGTGGACACTAGGTTTAGAAGGTTAAGGACTATGACACACTTCTCTCTACTTATAAAGGGAAAACTAGAAGCTCTGGAATTTGTGGTACAATTGTGCCTTTGTCAGTTTTTATGACCACTGACTCCCCACCATTGTAGATCCATACTAGTAGTAACACCATTACTCAATCCATTAGTGGACTACCCTATTCCAGAATGTTGTTAGGGATTGTACATTGTGTGTGCATGTTGAAGAAGGGAACAAGGTCCTCGTACCTTTATCTGTACATGGCATTACTCCTTGTATATGTTCCACTGAAGGAATAAAAGACACTTTGGAAATATTAGGACGTATGAACTTTAAGAATTCCAACTAACAGAAGCAAGACTTATGTTTCAATTTCTTACCATCAGTGTACTCTTCTGAGGAAGCAAGTGACAGAAGGCTTTGTACATCACTGTTTTCCGAGTCTGGAGCTTCTTTATGCCCAGGTCTACTACAAGATGTGCCAGCTACCCACGAGGACGTGGTAGCCTGATGCACTAGAACAGCCTCTGAGTGTTGAGAGCTGCCAGCTTCACACAGTCCAGAGTGTCCAGGGACTTCATCCTCCCCAGTAAAGCAGTTATGACCCACTTGGTCTGGTGGCAGCTGCTGCATCTCCCTTGCTCCACTTTGCCCAGCTCCCTCCGAAAGGACAATCTGTACCCGTGAATCCGAAGGAGGTATGCAGTTCCCAGCACTGCCATAGACAGCTTCTTCATAGGATGGCAAAGCTACCTGAACTCCATCCACCACGATGGAAACTTGGTCCCCGGAAACACCTTGATCACGTCTGTGTTTAGATTTCAGAGAAATAATACACATTATGTTCTAGCTTAATGAAGCATACAAAAGCATTTTACACAGCACTGTATTGGCAGAGCTCCTAGATTCTGTGCTTCTCGAGATATTTTCCCAGTACAATTTATACTTGAAATCAGCCAGCACAATTGGACTTCAACACTTCTACTCACCATAGCAAGCAAAAGGCATCATTCCTGGCCTTGGAGCTTCAGGGATGGGCAGGGATTGTCCCAGCTATTGTGTGGAAATCTAATTCCCATCCCAATTCCAACTGTGGGAGTTAGGCTGGGTGGTTTAGAGAGGGTAAATGCTGGAGCCAGAAAGGGAAGGAAGTGGCTTCCTTGCCTGTCATGGCATCCAGAGCACCTCTGACGTGGGGTGGCCAGACTCCATGCCTCTCTTTCCATGTGGAAAAGGGAAATATAAACAAAATACTTACAGCTTTTCCTCCTAAGACTTCAAAGCACTTTACATCTCAACAATCCTTACAAGCATGTAAGGTAGGCAGTATTGCCCTTATACAGCTATGACATTAACTTTCTGGGCTGGTATCATAATATTGCTAGGCTTCTATGAACCAACCATTTCCCTCTAGGGGTAGAACAATGGTCTACCTCCTACCTACCAGCAAATCTTGGCAGGATAAACTGGGTCTCAAAACATAATTTTGCTATGTGATACTTTTCAACCAGAAATGCTTGGGACTGAACCCTACATCCAGGTTAAGAGACTGAGAATATTGTGATTAAGCACAGCTTGTGTCAGACTATGGCAGGAGTGAGAATTCTCAGAATTTCCAGACAACTGTCTGGGCTTCCTCCCACCACAAACCCACATCAAGGCTTGAGAATTGAGTAGGATTTCTAATGCTCAATTGAAGCAAGGACATCAGCTTCTGAGACACTGAAATTTGGTAGTTATCTCACGCTATGTCAGAATTACTAGGAAAAGCCCAAAATCTGGAGAACTAGAGAGAGCTCTTTACTTTGGGGAAATGGGCCTGAACTCTTCTGGAACCCAACAGTGAAAGCCCACTCGCTCCCTGCCCTTCATCACCTATAACTTGTTTTTTCCTTGCCCTACTGAGTCACATGGCTTGGCTTCAGCAACAGTTTACTCCCTTGTTCTGGCCAGCCAGGAAAAATGAGCACACATTGCCTCCTTCCTGCTCTGGTGGCTCCTATGCTTGCCCCCATAACTAAGTTCTTTTCCAGCACTTTCTAAGATAAAAATAGCCTAAGGGAGGGTACCCCAACCCAGTGCTCTCCCATTTTACTCCTGATGCATTTTGATGGGCAGTATTCAGCCGATCAGGACCAGGATTCAGCTTTTGGTTGCTTTGGAAACAGAGACCAAGACAGTGTGTAGGATGCCCCCAGCCAATCCAGTGGTAGAATTTCATGACTGACAGTTTGATTCACTTGAGTTACCACTGGAATGCAGGCAAGCAGAGCAAGCAGCAGTGACTTGCCACGTGGAGAGCTCACAGCTAGCTCTATAGCAGCCCTCTTGCCTTGGTTAGCCATTATTATAATTACTACTACTACTACCCTGGAAGTACTTCTTCCCACAATGCAGTTAAATTCCACAGTTAAACTATGGCATTTCCTACCACAAGATACAGTGATGGTCACCTCTAAGTACTGGCTTTAAAAGGGGATTAGACAAATTCATGAAGGATTAAGTCAATGACTACTAATCATGTCTATCTATTATCCTTCCCCCTCCCCTTTCTGTGGGGCTTGGGATTGTAGGCGGCAAAGGGGAAAGGGGGTTTGAACTTTGAATGTACTAATAGAAAAACCTCATGTCTACTTTGAAAAGAGGCTGCTGCCCTAGCAGAGGCAGTGGAGGGGGGCTGCCTTTGCCAATGCGACTGTGCTTGTGTCAATTGAAACAAGCAGAGGAGGAGAAAGCAGACTTTATTTTAAACTAAAATGTATACTGATGTCATACCTGTCTACACAGAAGCAAGTACCCCAATGTTTGGTGGGGCTTACTCCCAGAAAAATATGCACAGGGTTGGAGTCCCAAAGAGAAAATAAAAAAGCTTTTCTTTCCCTCTGCTGTTTTTCTTTTTTCCCTCTCCCTTACATCCTCCTTTAAAAAACAAAAAAGATGTATGTTGCTCATTCCCTGTGAAAAGACTGCAAGCTCTGCCATGTGCTTTCTTACTGGGGCATGAAGGGTTAATAGTGAGAGGGCTCCCAGGAACATCTATTGTACTGTCCATTTTAATTACAAAAAAAAAGGAACCATGTATGTATATCTATATCTAATGCTGAAAGAACTGTGGAGTCCCTGTAGTTTTTTGTTAAGCTTTGTTGCAAATTGGCTTTCAGTAGTAACAGGCCATTTTTCTCTGAGATTTAAGTGCAACTAGGTGGCCTGGTAGATATCAGCACAGCTCTGTGTTTGCTTTGAGTTAAGAAGTTCTTCCTGATGGGTTTATAAAAACACAGCTAACATCACCACTTTCCCTGCTTTTGCAAATGATTTGTTGAGTTTTACATCTGCGAAATGGGTATTCCTGGTTTCTGAGGCTTACTAGTTTGCCCCCCATCCCTGAAATGGGTGCTCTATTTCACAGCCACCACTGCAGAGAACAGCACACTTTAAACAATGCACATATGGCTGCTCCTTTTGGGTAGGGTCATTATCCAAGAGAGTAGAAAAGGAAAGAGGCAATGCGTCTAAAGGTCTATATGGTTTGAACGGAAGCTTCAGATCTGTTTACATGTAAAATTGGAAAATGTAAAAGTAGAGCAGCAGATAGGACAGGACTGCCACAGGAATTAGTCATGAAGAAACAAAGCCGGTCCTGTTACTGCAGGCCACATCACCCACATATATTGCAAAAAGAGCACCACAGATGTTTCTGGTGCTCTACTCAATGAATACATTTCTGTGTTGTGTGATTGCTGCCTTGAGTTCACTATTTTGTTTGAGTTCACTATCTTGCTAAGAGGCAGACTTCTTTTTCCCCACCACCAAATCTCTCACCAGTTCAGATATTGGGTGTAGAAAGGACAATTATGCCCCCTATACTGCATCTGAGAACCTTGCTGTTGGTTTAAATACATAAACTCTCAAAAGAACATGTTTTTCCTCCATCTCATTGCATAATACATTCTATGTGAAATAGCCAAAAGATTTGACCCAGAACCCACACATTAATGCCTGTATTACAGGAATAGCTAGTTTACTGCTGCCACATTTCCTTTCAAATAGCCGCTTCAGCAGAGACTGGGAAGCCTCTATACTAAGCCCTCTCTTATCCTTCTAAGAGAACACCAAAGGGCAGCTTCCACACAGCAAGTGCATCACCACCATCATTTGAGCATGAGCAGCCCTAACCTTAGAACTACGTAAGTGCAGACGTTTCCTGGCAGCTGCATGGCAATACCTACCCACAGCTCCAAGGGTGGGAGGAAGAGTAGGGGCCATTTGGTTATTGTGTTAGTGAGGCAGCTAGAGCACCTCAGCTGCACAGAGGTCAGGCCAGCAAGCTCCCCACCCTCCTTTTCCTGCAGGGAAAGGTGAGAAGGCTTTGTTGGCTGTGCAGTGGCCAAACCAGCAAGGGGAGGTGTAGAAGCCTGGCAACCACAGCTTTTAGCAGTCTATTGTGGACCCCTGCTAAAGTTCATCAGTAAAAGCCGTGTCTAAAGAATGCTTCCCCAAGAACTACCAAGGTTGAATACAGATGGAGAGACTGCAGTTGTTAGGACAACTTGCATAACTTGAAATCCATCAAGCCCAGTGCAGTCTTCACAGCCCTTATTTTGCAATTCCCTGGAGGCAATAAAAACAGGGGGCTCATCCAGCCCTTGTCAGCTGTTAGGTTGTATTACTGTTCAGCCTTAGTTGTTGCAGACCTGCTGCAGGAATGTAAATGTAAATACACTGCCTGCCAGAACTAAACTTATAGAAGAGATCCACAAGAGTGAAGAATAAGACCAAAAGGGGAAAAAAGATGAGAGCAGAAAAAGATGGCACCACTATAGGACAACAGAAGCAGCAAGAGAAATGGCAGATCTTTTCTAAGCATTTACATGCATAAAATCAGCCCTCCAGTTGAAGGTCATCCCCATAAACTCCCAAGAAGCTCACCTGCTGTGATGAAAGGACTTCAGCTTTGGCTGCAGCAAAACAAACAACACAACTAGAAGAAGGATGAGAGCTACAGAGCTTGCTGTGGAAGCCACTACAGACAGGGTGGGCACTCCCACACTTGGAGGAGAACCTTTATCTGTAATGCAAAATCAAAATATTTTTTTAAATAGCTTCTTAGGAAGTAGCTTTTTTCCATAACAAAATCAGACTCCTAATGAACTGGGCTGGGAAAGAAAGCAAACGTACAAGGATGCTCCTGTCTTCACATGGCCAGCTCTGTCCTCAAGTCAGTGCCATATGGAATTGTCCTGGAATGAGGCCTGTCCCAAATGCATTCAACCACACACAGGAACAGGACTTAATTTGGTTGTCAAGTGACACTCATTCCAACATGATTTCCAGACAACCTTCACCACATTGGCAACCAAGGCCCTTTTCCTGTGTTGAGCCTATTTGGTCACATGAATGCTAGCTAACCCTACAGTTAAGTACACGTGCACCTCTCCTCTGAATTGTATTTTATATTAAGGCACACAAGGAGTTTAATTTTTCTTGTTGTCTATGTCTGGGTGACTGAGTCACCATCTCATGCACTTGGAACGTATTGGTGAAATGTTTTGTGAAAGTTATAGCAGTCTCCAGGAATCCTGAAAACTGAGACTGCTGCATCTTATCTGATTAATGCATTTTTCCTCTTGCAGCTGGGGGAGGGGGGAGCATCAACCCTTCCCAAATCCACCTCAAGCATCTTTAAAATATGCATGAATTCCAGCACATCATCTAGATTGCAGGGAATTCCTCCTTTCCATAAAATTTTATTCAATTACACACACTCCTCTTTCCCTCTGCTCCCATGTCTCACGGTCAATTAAATGACAAACATATTCCTGCAGACTTCTTGGCTTTTTATCCTGGGAAAGGAATTCCTATCCAACTGGTAAAAACACAACTGTCAAGTTACTTTGGAAAAGTTCTTTTATTTTTGAGACAGGCAGGACTAGGCAGAGAACAGCTTGTGCTGCAGCAGGGTACAATCAAGCAGCATCAACATTTGCCCCCTCTCCCACAGTTTGGCCTTGCTTGCTGAGGTTGAATGGAGCTGAAATCCAACATCTGGAGGGCACCAAGTTGGGGAAGGCTCCTCTATATAGATATACGATCCACTTAAAAAAAACCATCAGGGGAAAACACTGAATTACACATGAAACTATTTTACCAACTGAAACCAATGCAATAGCTGTTCCTGGAACTCTGGGAAGTGTGTGTTAGTATGCACGTGGGTGTGTTTTGGGTAGGGAGGGAAACAGGATTTTTGGCAGATTTTCTGTATCTCACCAAATTAAACTTCAGGAAATACATAAATACAAATTTGTAGTGATAATGTGCCCTTAGATAAGATTAACCCAATGCATTTTCTGAGGTCTAGACAGATGCTGGTTTATACACCAGTAAGTGCAAAGTGCTGGATGATCACAACAAAATGAAAGTGAGAATATTCACAGGGAGGCATAACTAACCTTGGCTGAGCCTGCAGGTAATCTCCATTTCTGGATTCCACTTTCCATTCTTGCAGGTCAAATATTTGTAGTCTCCCTTCAGCAAATAGCCTTCCTCACATAAATACTCTATGACACTGTCAGATGTCAATGGATCTTTGCAGGGGGATGGATGGCATATGTATCCTCCATTCTCAGGTTCGGGTGGCGGTGGACAGACTGAAAAGGAGAGTAAAAACAGCAGTTATGATAACTGCACAAGGGAACAGAGAAAACAAACAGGATATAACAGAAGAGCCAACAGGAAATAAGCTGGATACCTTTTACCAGCTTATTTCTTATAAATGTTATTAAGAAATACCGCACAGAACTCTTCTGCATTGCAAAAGTTAGTAAAAAAACATTGCAAGGCAATTTGTGTACTCTTCCCCTCTTGGCCACGGGATACCTTTTACCAGCTTATTTCTTATAAATGTTATTAAGAAATATCGCACAGAACTCTTCTGCATTGCAAAAGTTAGTAAAAAAACATTGCAAGGCAATTTGTGTACTCTTCCCCTCTTGGCCACGGGAGGAGCATAAGTAATGGATGGTGGCCCACTAGCACTCTGCTGCTGCCACAGGCACCATTTTCTCCACATCTGCTGCTTCTCAGTTGGCAAGCTCAACAGCCAGGCAGCATCTCTTGAGGTCCTCCAGTTACTGACTCCTAATCTACAGTCACTGCTTCTGGTCGTCACTACAATAATCTCAACATTGCAATTCCACTGCTTTGTTCCAATTACTCTATTTCCATTTTCAAAGCACCGAGAAGACAGGGGAAAAAGAAATTGTTGACAGCTGTCACGAGGCCAGGAGGTGGTAGAGGTAGACCAACATGGCACAGAAAGAAAGGAGGGAGATTCAAGGCACAAAAAGGTCTTAGCCCATGTACTCATTTCACTGTCCAATAGTACAGGCCCCTAAGCTGCCAGTCAATTTAATGTGCATCATTCAAAATACAGGGCCGTTAAGGCAGCAGAAGTCTACTGTGCAAAATATAGGCATCACTTCATCTCTCTCTTCACTGAAGGCAACAGATTTCTATTAACAAATCAGCATAAAGCAGATTTTGGTGTTGGTCAAAAGAATCCAGGCTTTCCCCCAAGAAATGAAGCTTAGTATTTAGCCTCAAAAAGGCTAGCCTCAAATAATGATTTAGCCAAAGCCAACCAGCATGTTTCCAGTCTTATTAAAGATTTCAACACGTTGCAGCTGTTTTCATAGATACATGTACACAGACAGTAAAAAGTTATGTGGGGAGATTTTCAGTAGAAAATATGGCCAGTAGGGAAAGGGTTAAGCCAAGCCCACTTGGTTGCTGCTCTGAATTTTCATTTAGAAAAACATACCAGGGCTTTGTTGCATGCAGTGTTTGGTCTACCCCTCAGAGAGCTTCCCTGAATGGTACAACTATTTTTTTTGACAATAGCATAACGTATACCATAGCTGATCAAAGGTTTCCTTAGAGTCCAAACAGGATTTTATTTTATTGATACAGAGACAGAAACAAGAACAGTGATGGCAACAGTTCATAAAACTGGCTTAAACCTGGATGACCAGGTGATGACTGAGTGCCTTTGGTCAGCTTGAGGCAGGAGTGCCAGCTGCACCTGCTCTTGAGGTCAGATTTGGCCAAATTAACACATACCTTAATTACATGCAGGTTGGATTTTTGCAACTCATTCTACATTGGAAAGTGTATGGAAGATTCAGTTAATCCAGCATGCAAGGATGTTGGTGGGCGCATACTCTTGTGATCATGTTACACCAATATTGCAACAGCTGCACTGGTTACCAATCTGCCTCTGAGTACCATTGAAAGTATTGGTGATTATCAAAGCCTGAAATGGCTCAGGTCCAAGATAACTCGCCATATTGTCATATTTGAGTGAGAGGGGGAGAATCTCAGTAGCTGCACTTAGATTATGGAAGATCTTGCTTCATGAAATACAGGGGGGCAGTTACTAAAGCTTTGTGTATGTGGCAGATAATTTTTTTGCTTCGTTTAAATTGCTGATCTTATCTCCTTGGTTGATTGTTTCATATTGTTTTTATGGAATTTAAATTTATTTATTATTATATTAATTAAAATATTTCTATCCCACCCTTCTGCCCTACAATAAAGCACTCAGGGTTTTGTTGTTGTTACGTGCCTTCAAGTCAATTATGACTTATGGTGACCCTATGAATCAGCGACCTCCAAGAGCATCTGTCATGAACCACCCTGCTCAGATCTTGTAACTTCAGGTCTGTGGCTTCCTTTATGGAATCAATCCATCTCTTGTTTAGCCTTCCTCTTTTTCTACTCCCTGCTGTTTTCCCACCATTATTGTCTTTTCTAGTGACTCATGTCTTCTCATGATGTGTCCAAAGTATGATTACCTCAGTTTCATCATTTTAGCTTCTAGTGACAGTTCTGGTTTAATTTGTTCTAACAGCCAATTATTTGTCTTTTTCGCAGTCCATGGTAGTTGCAAAGCTCTCCTCCAACACCACATTTCAAATGAGTTGATTTTTCTCTTATCAGCTTTTTTCACTGTCCAACTTTCACATCCATATATAGAGATTGGAAATACCATGGTCTGAATGATCCTGACTTTAGTGTTCAGTGATACATCTTTGCATTTGAGGACCTTTTCTAGTTCTCTCATAGCTGCCCTCTCCAGTCCTAGCCTTCTTCTGATTTCTTGACTATTGTTTCCATTTCGGTTAATGACTGTGCCGAGGGATAATCCTCGACAAGTTCAATGTCCTCACTGTCAACTTTAAAGTTACATAAATCTTCTGTTGTCATTACTTTAGTCTTTTTGACGTTCAGCTGTAGTACTGCTTTTGTGCTTTCCTCTAACTTTCATCAGCATTCGCTTCAAATCATTACTGGTTTGTGCTAGTAGTATGGTATCTGCATATCTTAAATTACTGATATTTCTCCCTCCAATTTTCACACCTCCTTCATCTTGGTCTAATCTCGCTTTCTGTATGATATGTTCTGCGTACAGATTAAACAAATAGGGTGATAAAATACACCCCTGTCTCGCACCCTTTCTGATTGGGAACCAGTCGGTTTCTCCATATTCTGTCCTTACAGTAGCCTCTTGTGCAGAATATAGTTGTACATCAGGACAATCAGATGCTGCGGCTCCCCCATTTCTTTTAAAGCATTCCATAGTTTTTCATGATCTACACAGTCAAAGGCTTTGCTGTAATCTATAAAGCACAGGGTGATTTTCTCCTGAAATTCCTTGCTCTGTTCCATTATCCAACGTATGTTTGCGATATGATCTCTGGTGCCTCTTCCCTTTCTAAATCCAGCTTAGACATCTGGCATTTCTTGGTCCATATATGGTAAGAGCCTTTGTTGTAGAATCTTGAGCATTACTTTACTTACATGGGATATTAAGGCAATAGTTCGATAATTACTGCATTCCCTGGGATCCTCTTTCTTTGGAATTAGGATGTATATTGAACGCTTCCAGTCTGTGGGCCATTGTTTAGCTTTCCATAGTTCTTGATTTTTTTTGTCAAAATTTGGACAGATTCAGTCTCAGTAGCTTGTAGCAGCTCTATTGCTTTGCCATCTATTCCTGGTGATTTGTTTCTTCCAAGTATTTTAAGAGCAGCTTTTACCTCACATTCTAAAATTTCTGGTTCTTCATCATACGGTTCCTCCATGAATGAATCTGTCATCCTGGCATCTCTTTTATAGAGTTCTTCAGTGTATTGCTTCCATCTTCCTTTTATTTCATCTCGGTCAATCAGTGTGTTCCCCTGTTGAGTATTCAACATCTCTACTCTTGGTTTAAATTTCCCTTTCATTTCTCTAATCTTTTGGAACACGGCTCTTGTTCTTCCCTTTCTGTTGTCCTCTTCTATTTCTATACAATAACCATTGTAATAGTACTCTTTGTCTCTACGTACTAGTCACTGCATTGTTGCATTTAGGGTTTTGACTGTGTTTCTATCTCCTTTTGCTTTTGCTTTCCTTCTTTCTTTAACCATTTTAAGAATTTCTTCTGCAGTCATCCATTGAGGTCCTTCTTTTTAACTAGAGGTATTGTCTTTTTGCATTCTTCCCTGATAATGTTTCTGACTTCACTCCATAGTTCTTCTGGTTCTCTGTCAACTAAGTTGAAAGCCTCAACCCTGTTCCTTATTTGCTCTTTATATTCTTCTTGGAGGTTTTTTTAATTGTATTTTGGCATTATGATTGCTTTGTTGTTCTTCTCTAGTTTTACTCTGATTTTTGATATGACTATTTCATGATCTGTACCACAGTCTGCTCCTGGTCTTATTTTCGCAGAAAGTATGGAACTTTAATAACCACCAACTAAAAGTCTAATAACAACGTATTTATACTTACAATGGAACTATCACACTATTGATGACTTTTAGAAAACTTTTTTAGGACAGAACAACAAGCTTTAGATGCATCTGTGCAATAAAGATCACGAACACATTACCTATTATCAGTGTCAGGTATTTCACTCTTCAGAAGTGCAGATGTAAGCTTCTCATATCGTTTGTCTCAAAAGAAATCCAATCTCAAATAAATAAAAGTGGTATGTAGTCTTCTTTCTAGTTTTCCCTCACTATTACCCTTGTAAATGTGCCCATTAAAGTAACCTGGGACTGGAGTGGGGGCTAGAAAACAGATGGTGCAACTCCACGAGCCAGAGGGAGCCCCAGCTGACGAAGCGTCAAGGCCCCAGCTGACAAAGCGTCAAGGCAAGTTAAGCAGCAGAGTGAAAAGAGGGTAAGTAGCTCCCATTTATTCCATTATTTAATTGAATTAAAACAGCTCAGAGCAATAAGTAATAAGGGCAGCCTAAGGTCACCCTGAGCTAGGAGCCAAATCCTGAAAGAACCTATATCTTAGGAGACAGATCCTAGGACAAGGAAGCCTATAGAAAGCTAGTGTTCAACACCACCCTAGCAGGAAAGCTTCAGGGGACACTGTAAACAAGGCTAAATTCCAGTCGGAGAGAAGGGGAAAAAGGAAACTCCACCGATACATACAGGGAGAGAGTCAGCTCAGTCCTTGCTAAAAAGGGCAGCTTTAGCCTTCCTGAAACACAACCACAAGCTCTGTTTCCCTAGGTTAAAGAAAGGTCAGGCTGTTCTAGGTGGGAAAACAACAAACAAAAAAGACTTGCCTGCAAGTCGCAGCCCCTTGCTTAGATTAAAAGCAGCCAAAAGCTTAAACAGCCCCACCCCTCACTCAGGAAGGAAGCCTGCCTTCCTGCCTTCAAAGGAAGGAAGCCTGAGATAATACTAAAGAGTTAAGCCCCAGCTGATAGTTGAGCCATCAGCCTCAAGTAACATATCATTGGCTGGCAGCAGTAGCTGGGAGGAACCAGCCACACATATAAAGTCAGAGCACCCTAGCGAGGGAGCCTTCAGGGACGTTATAGCTGTGTCCCACTCCAACGATGATAGCTCTTCTGCTATCATGGAGAACGATGGTCTCGGGGAAGGAGAGCATCAAGCTGAGGAAGAGGGAAACGATCCCTTAGAAGGGACCCATTCCTTGGGGGATGAGCAGCTATCCTCTCGTGCCAAGGATATATCTCCAGGGGGTGGAGGGATCCTTGTAGTGGGTGATTCGATCATTAGGAACATAGATAGTGGGGTGTGTGATGGGCGTGTAGACTGCAAGGTGTTTTGCCTGCCTGGTGCGAAGGTTGCGTATATCGCCCGTTGTTTAGATAGTTTGGTAGACAGTGCTGGGGAGGAGTCAGTGGTCGTGGTGCACGTTGGCACCAACGACATGGGGAAATGCAGCCGTGAGGTCCTGGAAGCAAAATTTAGGTTGCTAGGTAGGATGCTGAAAGTAGGACCTCCAAGGTGGCTTTCTCTGAAATGCTACCGGTTCCACGCGCAGGACCAGCCAGACAGGCCCAGCTTTGCAGTCTCAATGCATGGATGAGACGATGGTGTCGGGTGGAAGGGTTTGGATTTGTTAGGCACTGGGGAACATTTTGGGACAAGCTGGGCCTGTACAAAAGGGACGGGCTCCACTTGAACCAGAATGGAACCAGACTGCTGATACTTAAAATTAAAAAGGTAGCAGAGCAGCTTTTAAACTGACTGAGGGGGGAAACCCGACAGCAGCTGAGAAAGGTCTGGATCAGAATAAACCTCCCCCCTGGGATAAAAACCAAAGAAATGATGAAATTTTAAAAGGGGTAGGCCTAGAAGTAGGCATTGTGAGAGCAGGAGCACAGGATATAAATTCAGAAGAGCAAAATTACCACAGGCCAAACCACAAGTGCCAAAGACACTTGAAGAGAGACACTGCTTACAAGTGCCTGTACGCTAATACTAGGAGCCTCCGAACCAAGATGGGAGAACTGGAGTGCTTGGTCTTAGAGGAGAGCATTGATATAGTGAGCATAATGGAGACCTGGTGGAATGGAGAAAACCAGTGGGATACGGTTATCCCTGGATATAAACTATATCGGAAGGACAGGGAAGGACGTATTGGTGGCAGAGTCGCTCTATATGTGAAAGAAGGCATTGAATCCAGCAAGCTCGAAACCCCAAAAGAGGCAGACTCCTCCACAGAATCGTTGTGGGTGGTGATACCATGACCCAGGAGGGACTTAATACCGGGAACGATCTATCGTCCCCCTGATCAAAATGCTCAGGGAGACCTTGAGATGAGATATGAAATTGAGGAAGCATCCAAACTAGGAAATGTGGTAGTAATGGGTGACTTCAACTACCACTGGCCACATATGTGTTCCAGTCATGACAAAGAAGCAAAGTTTCTAGATATTCTAAATGACTATTCCCTAGACCAGTTGGTCATGGAACAGACCAGACGGACGGCAACCCTGGACTTAATCCTCAGTGGGGACCGGGACCTGGTGCGAGATGTAAGTGTTGTTGAACAGATTGGGAGCAGTGACGACAGTGCTATTAAATTAAACATACATGTAAATAGGGCCAATTGCCAAGAAAATCCAACACGGTCACATTTGACTTCAAAAGAGGAAACTTCACAAAAATGAGGGGATTGGTAAAAAGAAAGCTGAAAAACAAAGTCCAGAGGGTCACATCACTCGAAAATGCTTGGAAGTTGTTTAAAAACCCTACATTAGAAGCTCAACTGGAGTGCATACCGCAGATCAGAAAAGGTACCGCCAGGGCCAAGAAGATGCCAGCATGGTTAACGAGCAAAGTCAAGGAAGCTCTTAGAGGCAAAAAGTCTGGGTAGGATCCTGTGGCTAGATAGACTAAAGAAAAAAGGAGCCCAAGAAGCGTGGGAGTTCATGAAGAACGTATTACAAAAAGCGCAATCGCAAACAATTCCAAAGAGGAAGAAAAATGGAAGACATCGGAAAAAGCCAATGTGGCTACACGGAAGACTGGTGGAGGAGGTAAAAGTAAAAAAGATCATGTATAAAGAATGGAAGGAAGGACGCATCACCAAGGAAGAGTACCAACGAGCGGCTCGGGCTTGCAGGAATAGCGTAAGGAAAGCTAAAACCCAGAATGAGCTGAGGCTGGCGAGGGAAGCGAGGAACAACAAAAAAGGGTTTTTCAGATATGTTCGAAGCAAGAGAAAGACCAAGGAAATGGTGGGACTGCTGCTCAATGAGGATGGCAAAATGTTGACAGATAACGAGGAAAAAGCAGAACTGCTCAACACCTATTTTGCCTCCGTTTTCTCCCAAAAAGGGAACAGTGTGCAACCTTGCATCGGTAGCAATCTCAGTAAGGGGTCGGGACTGCAGTTCGAGATTGATAAGGAGATAGTCAGGAAATACCTAGTTAACCTAAATGAGTTCAAATCACCAGGGCAAGAGTATTGAAGGAATTTGCGGATGTACTCTCGGAACCTCTTGCCATCATCTTTGAGAAATCCTGGAGAACGGGAGAGGTGCCGGAGGATTGGAGACGGGCAAACGTCGTCCCACTCTTTAAAAAGGGTAAAAAAGAAGATCCGGGGAATTACAGGCCGGTCAGTCTGATTTCAATACCGGGAAAGATATTAGAACGGATAATAAAAGAGTCCATTGGCAACTATCTAGATGACAATGCTGTGATTAGAAGGAGCCAGCATGGGTTTGTCAAGAAAAAATCCTGTCAAACTAATCTCATCTCTTTTTTTGATCGGGTCACTAGCTTAGTAGATGGCGGAAATGCTGTACATGTCATCTATCTAGATTTCAGCAAGGCGTTTGACAAAGTCCCCCACGACCTTTTGATTAGCAAACTCGTCAAATGCGGACTAGATGGAAATACTGTCAGGTGGATTCACAACTGGTTGGAAAACCGTACTCAAAGAGTGGTCGTCGGTGGCTCTGCTTCGGACTGGAAGGAGGTCTCAAGTGGAGTGCCACAGCGTTCTGTCCTGGGGCCGATACTCTTCAACATTTTTATCAATGACTTAGATGATGGGGTGGAGGGAAGCCTTATGAAGTTTGCGGATGATACGAAACTGGGAGGGATAGCTAACACAATGGAAGACAGGAATAAAATCCAAAGGGACCTGGATAGACTAGAAAATTGGTCTGAAATTAATAAAATGACATTCAATAAAGACAAATGCAGGATTCTGCATTTAGGCCACAAAAACAAAATGCACGGGTACAGGATGGGAAATACCTGGCTTAGCAGTAGTGCGTGTGAGAAGGACCTTGGAATTGTAGTGGATCACAAGTTGAGCATGACCCAGCAGTGTGATGCTGCGGCAAAAAAGGCAAATGCGGTTTTGGGCTGCATAAACAGAGCTATAGTTTCCAGGTCGAGGGAAGTAATAGTCCCACTATATTCTGCATTGGTCAGGCCTCATCTGGAATACTGCGTTCAGTTCTGGGCGCCTCATTTTAAGAAAGATATAGACAAGTTAGAGCGGGTTCAGAAGAGGGCGACGAGGATGATAGTCGGTATGGAGAACAAGACTTATGAGGAAAGGTTGAAGGAACTTGGCATGTTCAGTCTGGTGAAGAGAAGGCTGAGGGGTGATATGATTGCACTCTTTAAGTACCTGAAGGGCTGTCACATAGAGGAGGGTACAGATTTGTTCTCTGCTGCCCCAGAGGGTAGGACTAGGTCTAATGGTTTTAAGTTGCAGGAGTGTAGATTCAGATTGGATATTAGAAGGAACTTCTTGACAGTAAGGGCGGTTCGGCAATGGAACCGACTGCCTAGGGAGGTGGTGGGATCCCCTTCGCTGGATGTCTTCAAGCAGAGGCTGGACAGCTATCTGCGGGAGATGCTCTAGCTGTGGATTTCCTGCTGTGAGCAGGGAGTTGGACTCGATGGCCTACAAGGCCCCTTCCAACTCTATGATTCTATGATTCTATGTCTTCCTTCAGAAAATGGAAGTCTTGTCCGAATGAAGAAAATAAAAAAGAACACAAACTCTGGCAAAAGAAATGCAAGAAGACAATAAGGGATGCTAAAAAAGAATTTGAGGAGCACATTGCTAAGAACATAAAAACCAACAACAAAAAATTCTATAAATACATTCAAAGCAGGAGACCATCTAGGGAGGCGATTGGACCCTTGCATGATAAGGGAGTCAAAGGTGTACTAAAGAACGATAAGGAGATTGCAGAGAAGCTAAATGAATTTTTTGCATCTGTCTTCACAGTGGAAGATATAGGGCAGATCCCTGAACCTGAACTACCATTTGCAGGAAGGGATTCTGAGGAACTGAGACAAATAGTGGTAACGAGAGAGGAAGTTCTAGGCTTAATGGACAATATAAAAACTGACAAATCACCGGGCCCGGATGGCATCCACCCGAGAGTTCTCAAAGAACTCAAAGGTGAAATTGCTGATCTGCTAACTAAAATATGTAACTTAGGCACGGAGGAGGACCCGAGGGACGAGGACTGGAAAGTGGCAAATGTAACGCCAATATTCAAAAAGGGATCCAGAGGGGATCCCGGAAATTACAGGCCGGTTAGCTTAACTTCTGTCCCTGGAAAACTGGTAGAAAGTATGATTAAAGCTAGATTAACTAAGCACATAGAAGAACAAGCCTTGCTGAAGCAGAGCCAGCATGGCTTCTGCAAGGGAAAGTCCTGTCTCAGTAACCTATTAGAATTCTTTGAGAGTGTCAACAAGCATATAGATAGAGGTGATCCAGTGGACACAGTGTACTTAGACTTTCAAAAAGCATTTGACAAGGTACCTCACCAAAGACTTCTGAGGAAGCTTAGCAGTCATGGAATAAGAGGAGAGGTCCTCTTGTGGATAAGGAATTGGTTAAGAAGCAGAAAGCAGAGAGTAGGAATAAATGGACAGTTCTCCCAATGGAGGGCTGTAGAAAGTGGAGTCCCTCAAGGATCGGTATTGGGACCTGTACTTTTCAACTTGTTCATTAATGACCTAGAATTAGGAGTGAGCAGTGAAGTGGCCAAGTTTGCTGATGACACTAAATTGTTCAGGGTTGTTAAAACAAAAAGGGATTGCGAAGAGCTCCAAAAAGACCTCTCCAAACTGAGTGAATGGGCAGAAAAATGGCAAATGCAATTCAATATAAACAAGTGTAAAATTATGCATATTGGAGCAAAAAACCTTAATTTCACATATACGCTCATGGGGTCTGAACTGGCGGTGACCGACCAGGAGAGAGACCTCGGGGTTGTAGTGGACAGCACGATGAAAATGTTGACCCGGTGTGCGGCAGCTGTGAAAAAGGCAAATTCCATGCTAGCGATAATTAGGAAAGGTATTGAAAATAAAACAGCCGATATCATAATGCCGTTGTATAAATCTATGGTGCGGCCGCATTTGGAATACTGTGTACAGTTCTGGTCGCCTCATCTCAAAAAGGATATTCTAGAGTTGGAAAAGGTTCAGAGGAGGGCAACTGGAATGATCAAGGGGATGGAACGACTCCCTTATGAGGAAAGGTTGCAGCATTTGGGGCTTTTTAGTTTAGAGAAAAGGCGGGTCAGAGGAGACATGATAGAAGTGTATAAAATTATGCATGGCATTGAGAAAGTGGATAGAGAAAAGTTCTTCTCCCTCTCTCATAATACTAGAACTCGTGGACATTCAAAGAAGCTGAATGTTGGAAGATTCAGGACAGACAAAAGGAAGTACTTCTTTACTCAGCGCATAGTTAAACTATGGAATTTGCTCCCACAAGATGCAGTAATGGCCACCAGCTTGGATGGCTTTAAAAGAAGATTAGACAAATTCATGGAGGACGGGGCTATCAATGGCTACTAGTCGTGATGGCTGTGCTCTGCCACCCTAGTCAGAGGCAGCATGCTTCTGAAAACCAGTTGCCGGAAGCCTCAGGAGGGGAGAGTGTTCTTGCACTCGGGTCCTGCTTGCGGGCTTCCCCCAGGCACCTGGTTGGCCACTGTGAGAACAGGATGCTGGACTAGATGGGCCACTGGCCTGATCCAGCAGGCTCTTCTTATGTTTTTAAGACTGCAAGTTGTAAATTAGTGAGTTCTCATTTCATTTCCAACAACATATAAAATACTAGCTTGAGCTGAGGTTTAGCATAGGAATGCAAGATCAACAGCCCAAACCATGAACATGCTTACTTTTTCTTATATTCCTCCTCTTGCAATTAGTAGACATCTTCACTTTTCCTTAGGTATCACCAGCATGTTAGCAGATGGTTATTATGTCACAGAAGGAGTTTCTCCCCAAATTTGCCACAATAGTTAAGAGCTGATGAACCTCACACTATTTTGTAGAGAGCTATTCAAAAACCCATCTCTACATCTCACACACACTAAACACATAAACTATATATAAATGTACACATACATATGTATCACTGTCTCACACAAAGACAGTATAAGCATTTTAAAACAATTTTAGCGTACTTACTCCCATCCCATTTTTTTAAAAAAGACATGTATTTTAAGTAATTTTATTTTGAGCTTCTTTGAATTCACAGTACAAACAAACATACGTTTGCTGTTGCTGGTTTTCTTCATATTAAATCATTATTGGGAAATTACTGTTTCCTCGTCAAAGCTGCATTTTGAAAAGGAATCTACTTTTGTAAGCTAATGTTGACAAATGAGATCATGCTCAAGCAAAGTGATTTGCCTATGTAATCATAGCTGTACATTTATGTAATTAGACAAGCATTTATACAGTGTAAAATATGCCCAGTCATTTCAGATTTCCCAAAAGCTTTTTAATAAAAGATACCAAAAAGAGAAATAAAAACTAATCACAGTCTTATACCAATGCAGTCAACAGCTGGTGATTCACAAGCAGCACAGAGTTGAATTCTTAATTAACATGCAGCAACATTAGAAATACTGCATGCTCATTAACCCTCCACCATTAGCAGCAAACCAGGGAGGAAACCTGCCAGTACAGCTTTCTATTAAAAATACTGTCTTGTTGCATGTTCTAACTTTGCAGTTAAAACCACACTCATCAGTAGCTTCGAGATTTCAAGAAGCTAGATAATGTTGCATCAAATCTCTTCATGACCTTCATTTAAAATTTAATAGCTTAAAATTAGCCAATGATTATAGAATGTAGTAACTATATGTAAACCTCCTTGGGAGGACTGGAAAAACAGACATAGCCTGCTCCAAAACCACAAGTTGGTTCTGTATTAACAGAAAATCAGGTTGTTAACAGTATTACAGACCAGCAAAAGCAATACTTATGAGCCAGCTTTGGAGAATATTTGTTCCATATACAATCTGTTTGCTTATGTTGACAGATCTTCACAAACCTACATATCCCATAGCTTCTCATACATTTAACAGAGGAAATAGTGTGCTCTATTTTTAGGAGACTAAACATATCAACTCCATATTCTAATTTTCCCATTTTATTTCTAACCATAAAACAACTGCAACAGGGAAATTATACAGAAAAAAGCAACCAATTCCTGGAGTTAGCATAATTTGTTATAGTATTCCAGAAGTAAGCAAACGAAGGCTATTTATCATTAATCTGTCTTCCTTCAACAGGATGCAATAAAATGCAACGTTATACGTAGTCTAGTATATGTAGTATACTAGGTGCCTAATGGCTCTCCAAGTACATCTGTCACAATTAATACATTTGTGTCTACGTCTAGGACATCTAAAAGCTTCAGCACTGGAAGTCAAATTGTAGTTGAGAAGTCAGTAGCAGATATAATGAAGGCTTTAATTCCAAGAAGCTACACACTGGTATGGGCAGGAATGGTGCATTCAACTACAACTCAGAATTTTTCATGGCAGCAGCTCCCTGGTGAAGAGAGAAGCCATTCTGCTTTAAAATGTGTTTGCATCTTAGGGACAGCTGCTTTAAAAGCTTCAGAGAGTTCTATGGTTCATAGAACTAGATTAATATCCTGTTACCATATTAAAATACCAAGGATAGCACAACTGAAGAAGTTGGGTGTTAAAGAAAGAGGGCTCTGCACAGTTTTTCAGATATGAGAACCCCCAGTTAAATCCAATCTGAGTTATAATGAAAATACAAGTTTTTTGCTCTTATGTGACTCTTCAACATAGGCCTCTGGAGATGGTTCCTTACAACAAGGAAGAAGGTTCACTGTATCTGGTTCAGTAGAAAGAAATGCTCATGAGACACTTTCTGACACATTATGCATATCAAAAAGTTGTCACCCTAATCAAGAATTGGTGCTCAATCAAGGTAAGTATAATAATTTATAACTATGTTTTGCATTCCTCAGTTCATCCACTGAGGGATTCACTCAAATAAACCCTCTGCTTCTTCTGGTCCATGTACTACAAGGCTCCTTGTCTTTGTTTCCAGGAAGCATGAACCACAACAGGCTTGAATCAATCAGAAGCCCCATAACTGCAGAAAAAGGATGGCTGCCATTATACCTTTAGATCTCCACAAGCTTTGGCTATGTGCACAGTTCTGTCTGCACATGTAGATTTTATGGATTGCTGCCCACTTCATTACTGAAATCAAAAACAGTATCTGTGGGCAGTTCCATGTGTATTCAAAAACTGTCCAGTTCTCCACGGTATTTTCAACAAATGGCATATCGGTTTATAGACCTCTGTGTGGGACCCAGGAGAACCACTACTAATCTGAGTAGACAACACTGGGCTACAATGATGGGAAATGGTTTGAGTTGGTTTATGGCATTTTCATATGTTGAGTTAAATATCAAAATTTTAAAAGAAATGAATTTTTTCAAATAAATGCCAGAACTTAAAATGAGACCATCACTCTATCTAGGTTTCACCTATCATTCATTGAACTTCGCTATTATTTCAGGAAGGTCTTTTGTTCTACACAATCCATTTTCAACGTGTGTGTGTGTGTCCCACTGTTTCACTGGGAAACTCAGAGTTTACATAAAACCAAGGAACTAACTAATCTGAGAAATGCTTTGCTTTAATAATGCAAAAGCATCACATTATTTGGTCCCAACTCAAGAAACTGGGATGCACATATGTATACCCACAAAAACAGTTAGCTTTGACAGTTCTGGTTACTTGTTTGGGAGGACTGGAATACTGAACCTGGGTTATCCATCCCTACCTCACCTGCCCCACAACTGTAGCAAAGAAAAAACAGGGGTCTAGATTAAGTACCCCCATCCCCTCCAGATAACCAGTACTATTAAAACCAGTGGCACTGGTAAACTGCTGGGCACTGAACAAGATTGCAAACCAACATAATCAACTGTCCACATAGGCCTAAGTGTTGGCTGCAGAGATGAAACCACATGAATGGCATCTGCAGTACCCTTTGGAATAGTGTTCTTCAACTTTGAATCCTCAGATATTATTGGACTACTACTCCCATCATCCCCAGCCTATACTGGCTGTGGATGATGGGTATTGTAGTCCAAGAACATCTTGGGACCCAAGGTTGAAAAATACTGTGTTGGAATATACACCTTCTGTCAGCAAGAAAGGCCCAGGAAAAACCCCAGACAATTCAAGGAAAAAACCATTTTTATCCTAAGTTTTCTTGGTTTCCTCCCCGAACAAAAAAATTTTAAAAAAAAGAAAAACAAAAAATGTGGTTTGTTCTCCAATTTTTTAATATCCCCCCCCCGGACCTTCACATCTCTAGCCACCTCTCCCATGCACTCTCCCTTTACTAGATCAGAATGAAGATTCAGAACACATTCCTTTCACTAAAATACCAACAGGCCTTTAAGGTTAAAGAAAACAGAATAGCAGGCAATGTGCTGAATCAGTGTGAGGGAAAGAGGAACAACAGAAGCAAATGGAAGTGGACAGAAATTTCTTCAATAATTATTTGTGATGCTGGACAAAAACAATGCAGTAATCACTATGATTAAAAAACATTTTCAGAGGATTCAGTATTTTTCAAATTAGTTTATCTTGAACCAGAATATAGCACTCAGATGGGAACAAGTTTTTATATTTCACATTGGAACTGATTTATCAAACATGACAAATTAATTCCATTTTGATGCACATTTGTGCAGGTAAGATGCTTATTAGCTTGTACATATGTATATTTATTTATTAAATTTATATCCCATCTGTCCTCCCAGAAGGAGGGCAGCAAAGCTTAGTAGTTGTGTAAACAAATTATGTATATAAAATGCCAGACAAAATATGTTAATATGAAAAAGTTAAATGAACGTAATTGTGATTAATCAAATAGAGGTTTTTATTATATTAACAAAACGTTTCAGCTTCCGCCTTCATCAGCTGCCAACATACAAATGCTGTTACCAAGGTGGCAGTTATAGAGCTTTGAGGATGGAATGCTTAGAGGGGCTTCATTTGCCAAAGCTAAGTAGTGGTGGTACTGTCCTCCAGGTTCAGGCCATGTGGTGCCAATGTGTCCAGAGAGTAAATCCAAAAGTTCTCCCTTTTGGTCAATGCTGCTGGATCTGCTGGCATCTCTATCGCTGTAATGGAAAAATCTAGTAGACTGTGACCCTCAATGTTAAAATGCTTTGCAACTGGTTGCTCCACTTTTTTTGTCAAAATTGCCGACTTGTGGTTCCTGAAGCGCGTGCGTAGGTCAGCTGTGGTCTTTCCTATGTATTGGATATGACATCCTGGCCTTTTGCACTCGATGATGTAAACTATATTGCAGGACCTGCAGGTGATGTTCTGTTTGATGTAATATGTCCTGCCTGTCCTAGTGCTTGTACAAGTGGCTGTCTCCCTGAGGTACACACAGGTGATACAGCGTTTGGAGTGACAAGGATGAGACCCTGGATTGGTGATATGTGGCTTAAGCACAGCTCTCACCAACAGTCTGCGCAAATTAGGAGGTTGGCGAAATGCTATAACAGGAGGCCTGCTGATGGCTCTGGTAAGATGTTCAGAGTTTGCCAGCAATGGGTAGCTCTCCTTGATTGCTCGGTGGTAGTTAGGAGATGCTGGAAATCTACCACAAATGGAATCCGTTGCTCTCTGCTCTTTGACACCTCAGTATGATGAAGGAGGTTTTCTCTGGACAGAATGGAGGCTCGGTGGATGTTGCAACTGATAATATGTGGAGGATATCCTCTCAGAAGAAGGTGTTCTTTAAGTTCACTGATCCTTCTCTGGTATTTATCTTCAGTGTTGCAAATAAGTTTGATTCTCAGAGCTAAGCTATACACAAGGTTCTTCTTTATATGCCTAGGATGGCAGGATTTCCAGTTTAAATAGGTGTGGTTTAAATATCCCAGTTTAGGTTTAAATATCCCAGGGAATGCAGTAATTATCGAACCATTGCCTTAATATCCCATGCAAGTAAAGTAATGCTCAAGATTCGACAACAACGGCTTACCATATATGGAGTGAGAAATGCTGGATTTAGGAAAGGGAAGAGGCACCAGAGATCATATCGCAAACATAGGTTGGGTAATGGAACAGAGCAAGGAATTTCAGAAGAAAATCACCCTGTGCTTTATAGATTACAGCAAAGCCTTTGACTGTGTAGATTATGAAAAACTATGGAATGCTTTAAAAAAAATGGGGGTGGCACAGCATCTGATTATCCTGATGCGCAACCTATATTCTGCACAAGAGGCTACTGTAAGGATGGAATATGGAGAAACCGATTGGTTTCCAATCGGAAAGACGGGTGTATTTTATCACCCTATTTGTTTAATCTATACGCTGAACATATCACACGAAAAGCAGGATTGGACCAAGATGAAGGTGTGAAAATTGGAGGGAGAAATTTAAGATATGCGGATGATTCCATACTACTAGCAGAAACCAATAATGATTTGAAACAAATGCTGATGAAAGTTAAAGAGGAAAGCACAAAAGCAGTACTACAGCTGAACATCAAAAAGACTAAAGTAATGACAACAGAAGATTTATGTAACTTTAAAGTTGACAATGAGGACATTGAACTTGTTGAGGATTATCAATACCTCGGCACAGTCAACAGGCAGGGAGTTCCAAAGTGTAGGTGCTGCCACTAAATGAACAATTTTTTACAAGTGGAGAATGAGTATTATGTAGCACCTGTAACAAAGTCTGTTACCAAATTCTTCCAAGCTACACAGGAAGTGGACTAGATTGTGAAAGACCAACCCAAATTGTGTTTGCATTTTTACTAATTTGTAGGGCAGTACAATATCTCAGAGAGGAGGTCAGGTCTCCTGCTCCCCTGGTCCATTCACTATAGCTGCCCAATTTCCCTGCTTTTTGAAGTTTGATAGAAATATCTGTCGGTTATAGGTACGTTCTTAAACCGCAAGGGTTTTTTTGCCTAATAGTGAATACTTTTCTATATAACGGTGCTCTTAAGAGTATCAATTATTGTCATGAAATCAAAAGGTTTCTATGTGAACAGTTTAGTGTTTAGAAACTAGCTATTATGTCATTGTCTTGTCAATTTGATATAAAGGAAAAACCAACACAAAGGAAGATAACACTTATATTCTCTAGTACACTAACCTAATTGGCTAACTATCGGCCTCTCCAATGATCTTCTATATCAGATTATTCCAACAGTTATATCAATTATTGCTAAATTCCTTGGGCATTTTAAAAAAGGATAGTGATAGCTCCAATTGCAGACCCTTCAAATGTTAGGTTTGTGGTAACCTTCACTTTTAAAGCCTCTCCAAGTCTCACTTTTATTATCTGCTATGCATGTCAATCAGGGGTACAATAGCCACAAAGCAGCTTTTCAATTAGGAGGCAAACCGTCTACCTCTTAGATCCTGAGGGCTATGATA
Organism: Rhineura floridana; assembly: GCF_030035675.1. NCBI lineage: Eukaryota > Metazoa > Chordata > Lepidosauria > Squamata > Rhineuridae > Rhineura > Rhineura floridana. The sequence goes on along the minus strand of NC_084481.1, from coordinate 162,200,637 downwards.
ATTCCCCTTTTGAAATGCTAATGTCATTACAAGCATAGCACCAGAAGACAAGTGGCAGAGCCTGGATGACAAGTTGTGGCTGTGCCCTTATACAGATGGTTTAATCAGGGTCTTTTGTGAGTCATCTAACCTCCCACCCCCAACAGCCATCCCCCTCTGGGTAATGCAGAGCCTGTCAAGCAGCTGTGGTCAAGATAAATACGGTTTTGGTAACAAGTATGGGGAGCAGTGAAAAGGGTCTTTTAAGATGAAGAAAGTAAGTGTGCCAATAGTCTGCAGCATGAAGCTTCATTCTCAGCCATGCATACAACTTGCCTAAGGCTACCCTTACATTCACAGCTGATGCAACATTTGAACTGGAAGTTCAGCTCACACTCGAAGCCACTACATAATTGTTCTTCAGAAGTCTATTCTAAAACAAAGGCAGGACTTGGGAAGCATTTGAGCGTGCAACACCATGAAGGTGCTCACTGACACTTTCCTCAAAGTGAGGAACAGAAGAATATGGACTTTTTTGTTACAAGTCACGTCATGAAATATTACACTGGAGTGATTTCTGATATGCTTCAGTTTGCAAGCCTTTTTCCCTGAACAAACAACTAACAGGAAGCACATTTCCTAATTGATGAAATTGTTCAAATACACAGCAAGTTCCGGAGCTTTAGTTGACAACCTCAAAAACTGCCACCAGTAAACACTCTCATCAATCAACTCAGGTCTGCTGGAGGACAATATTTACACTGACATCAAGCAAAAACTGTTAATATGTTGCTGTTATTTTCAAAATGGTGTTGGAGATTGTGTTAAAAGAGGCTGAGCTACCGCCATAATACTATGTAAAAAGTTTGTCTTTATTAACAAGAAGCCATTTTCCTCCTACCTCCCATTTGTAGGGATTCTGAGAAATCTCTAAGAAGACCACACAAAGAGCTTCAAGCAGAGCCTTCAGTCAAGTGGAAACTAAGCTAGCATTTAAACAGGTAAAATAACACATTAATTGGCAGAGTACACTGCTGATCAAGCTACTGTATCCAGTGGATGAATATTCTAGTGTTCAAAAGTTGTTTCCATTCCACTACTTGTTCCTTGGCTGGACTTATGAGATGATCATCTTGCCAAAAGCAGAAGCAATAAACTGAAGATTCATATAAAGAACCCATTTTATCCAAGTTGACACTACAGCAATATTTGCTCTCTTCACACAAACTGCCACAGCAAGGGAGAGAAAAGGGCAAAGAGGGAGTAAACAACACTCAAAGAGTTAAGTAGAAACTGCTGAACATGGGTAATCTACCTACTGGTATTATTTCTAGCATTTTTGTGTGAAATTTTGTTAGAATTAACATCTTGTTTGGTTTCATAGATAACAAGTGTATGCCAGCGTGGGTGAATTCACACTTTACAGGTAGACAAGCTTCATCATCTTACGCCTGCTGGTGAATATAGGGGAAAATGTGGATATGCAGACATATATTTGAACACAGGCCAGTAAGTGTGGCAAGAATTCCCTACAATACAAAATATTTCCAGGAATTCATTTCATTCCCTGGGCACAGCATTCCCTAGGAAGCATGGTTGTGAACCATGGGGAAACTTGTCTTCCATGTGAAGTGTGAATCAGTGATGTGGTGCACTGGCAGGAATGTATGGATGTGGAAATTTCAAGTTCAAATTCCCACTTGCCTACAAAGAACACTGTGGCTTGGAGCATGCCATTATTACTCAGCCTCGCCCACCAGGGTTGTAAGGCTAATACATTGATCTTTGCTCCTTGGAAGGAATGAGAGTATACAAATACAGCAAAATGATGCCATGTCATCCCACACCAATGATGTCAATATAGACTGTTGCTCTTGAGCATCTCCTCCCCAATCCATACCCTTGCTCTATGCACTTTTGCCTAGAGATCCCAGTTGACTTTTTGCTAAGCTTCTTTCCTTCTGCAATCAGTAAGTTAGCTTCCCTTCTGTCTAAAAGTTGCCCAGAGCTCCAACCTACTGACTAAATCATAGGTCTGCAGGCCTGTAGAAGAGTATGCATTTGTACTGTCAGACTCTTCCACAAGAATAAAATAAAAAATCTGCCACACCAACACCTTTCACAGTTCTGGCCAAGATCATGTTTTTTATGGCTAATAATTTTGGGATAGTGTCCGGAGGAGAACAATTTGGGATATTCCAAGCCTTGTTGGATTTGAACATCTTTATAAATCTACATTATTATTAAACAAGTTTATAGACTGCTTCACAGCATACAGCCACTGAATCGGAGTACAAGATAAAAACAGAACATACACAAACAAGCTCTAAAATAATAAAATCAATTCAAACCCTAAATACAATAAAACCATCCATACAAACTCTGAAAACAAAACCGTTTCATCAGATATTGATAATTCTATAAATGAGTGGGAAACTCTTCCTAAACAAAAATGTCTTCAGTAAGCGACCAAACTTCATCACGCTAGGTGTCTGTCTGATTTTGGTTGGTAACTGATTCCAGAGAGTTGGGGCAGAAACAATACAATCTTGGTTTCTAGTACAGACTAAGCACATCTCTGGGGAATATGGTACTCTAGTATTGCCCCATCTGAGGAGCACACTTGCCAGGAAGGGATATAGAGGGTGAGGCAGTCCCTTAGACATCCTGGTCCCAACTTGTATAGGGTTTTAAATGCTAAAAACAAACCCTTGAACTGCACCCGGAAGCATTCAGCACCAACTGCACCTACCGGATAAACCCAAAGGAAGCTCCACATAGAGTGCACTGCAGTAATCCAGTCTTGAGGGTACCAAAGCCAAGATCACAGTGGCTAAGGTATCTCAGTCTAGGAATGACTGTAGCTGTCTTACCAACCAAAGCTGGTAAGAGGTACTCCTAGTCACTGAGGCCACCTGTGCCTTGAGTGACAAAGATGGATTCAGGAGCACTCCCAGACTATGTATCTGTTACTGAAGTGGGAGTCCAACGCAGTCCAGAACAGGCAACTGTCAATCTCCTGGAGGCAAGAACCACTCACCTACAGGGCTTCCATCCTGCCAGGGTTTAAACTCAGTTTACAGGCACTCATCCAGCCCACAACTGCAGCCAGACATGTTCTGTGCAGGTAATTCCTATAAGACACTAGTAAAATCATCCTATCTTCTTACAGAGTCAACTGTTTAAAATATGCAGAAAAACCAAATTCTTATTTTATCTATATAATATGTATATTACACCTGTATGACAATTTATATTATATTATTATAAGATCTGTATGACAATTTATACTGAAGTATTATCTAAGTGTATGCATTTTTAAATGCATTTTATCCTAAAATGGGCTTTTAAAATTCATTTTGGTACTTTTTTGAGCAGAGGACTGTATCACAAAATTAGGAGAAGTGCAAAATCTGAAGGATTGTGTCTCAATTCATGCATTAGTTGGGGAGGTACAAATTAGATTGCTTGCTTAAAAACGTGGACCAAACAAAATTCCCCTCCCATTCCTAATGCTCAGAACTATTTCAGACGTGGGATACAGGATTCTTCATTTTTGTGATTTCTGAACTGTTCAAATATTCAAAAACCCTTTTAAATGTAAATGGGCACCCATTTTTATGCAGAAACAGAAGCATATTCAGTGGCTTGCATTCTGAGTAATTAAAACATTGCCCATATTTTAAAATTATTGGATACCATCCATTGATTATGAACGTATAAACACCTTTGAGGAAGATATTTAAACCTAAATGTAGTCCCATGAACTGACCCCATCAGAACAAGGGAAAACCAAATGGTTATAACACAAAGGAAAGTGACTCCAACAAGAAACTTGAGAAGTAGAAGTGAGGGGTTCTTTCTAAAGCTCTGCTCTGCAGCCCTTTCTGCTGACTGCCTAAAAGTGGCAGTAGTGAGAAACCCTCCTTGGACCCAGATAACTTGAACAACTATAGACCTGTGGCGATCTACGTTGGGCTGCCCTTGAAGACAGTTCGGAAACTACAGTTAGTCCAGAATGCAGCGGCCAGATTGTTGACGCGGACAAGAAGGTCTGCTCATATTACACCCGTTCTGGCTTGTCTGCACTGGCTTCCTATTTGTTTCCGGGCTAAATTCAAAGTGCTGGTTTTGACCTATAAAGCCTTACACGGCATGGGACCGCAATACCTGGTGGAGCGCCTCTCCCAATATGAAACTACCTGTACACTGTGCTCAACATCTAAGGCCCTCCTCCGAGTACCATCCCATCGAGAAGCTCGGAGGGTGGTGACTAGAAATAGGGCCTTTTCGGTTGTGGCTCCCGAACTATGGAATGGTTTCTCCGATGAGGTGCGCCTGGCGCCGACGCTGCTATCTTTTCGGCGCCAGGTGAAAACCTTTTTATATTCCCAGGCATTTTAATGCATATTATTATATGTATTGTTGTATTTTGCTACTATTTGATTATTTTTGTTTACCTTTGTTGGTTTGATTCTATTGTTTTATTGTATTTATATATTCCTGATTGCTTTATTTTATGTACACCGCCCAGAAAGCCCTTGGGCTTAGGGCGGTATATAAATTAAATTAAATAAATAAATAAATAAATTCCACAGCAGACACTGGAACATGTCAACACTTGCAGCTACAAGAACACATCAGCATTCTAAATGAATATACCATTACAAGCACAAAAATCAGTCATTTGCTTGCCACATTAGTATAGGGTTCAACAAGAATAAAATTAGACAGCATCAACAGTTTAAGCCATTGCATTCTCTGTTGAATGGCTATAATACAGTGTCCCTTCTGCACCATAATGAGCAGTCAAAACTTCTAGAACACACAGTTCAATGCAACTTCAGGGACACCTCCTTAACTGCACCAGAGATATATAACAGGGCTGCTCAAGATAGCAATGGATGATGAACTCCTTCAAACTGAGCTTGGTGTGTATGTGCATCAGAATTCATCCATGCAAAGATCTGGGTCAGATCTTTAGTATGATTATAAGTATGCTGCCTTATGCCAGTTCAGACTATTTGTCCACATAGCACAGTACTGTCTACTCTGACCGAGAGCAGTTATTCAGGACCTTGGCAGAGGTCTTTGACTACTTGATCCTTTTAATGGGAGATCACCAGAAACTGAACCTAGGACCCTCTGCATACAAAGAATGTGCTGTACAACTGAGTCTTGTCCAATCGTGTGATCTATAAGATGGTTTGGTGTGGTGCAACATTATAAGCACTCACATGTGAGACAAGCTGGAAGCATAAGGTCATTGTTCATACAGTTATTCTTCCAAGATTTGTTTAATACCTGCTTGGCTCTTCTGCTCAAGGACCATCTATGATTATCTTTACTATTCAAAAAGGACACGTAAACACAAGCAGGGCTGCCAAGACACAGGTAAAAAGGGTCTGTTTCTCCTGGGCCCGGGGCTGCCAGGGACCCCAGATTCCTAACTTTCATTAAAAAAAGAGATCTGGGTCAAGAGACACCCACCAAAATGTCAATCACCCACACACTCTGCAACTTCTGTTAAATGAGCTAGTAGTTGGCTGCTCCAACCCCTGCCTTCTCAGGGTTTTAGTCAGGGGAAGTCAGAGTTGTGATTGAAGAGGCATCTGCTGACCTCTAGGAAACAGATAGAACCCCTTGCAAATCCTGAAAACAACTGCCTTTTCCTGCTTGTCTTTATAGCTTTCTAGCAGCCCACTTTTACATGCTTAGAATATATTTGTGTTTGTGTGTGTTGGCAAGTGTTTTCTTCCTTTTTCAACAAGCCTTTTAAGTTGAGACCTTATCCCAGTCAGTGTTGGAATTGCTTTTTATTATATATTTTTAACATGTTTTAAAAAACAGTATGTTTTTAACTTTTTTTTTCTTTTTTAAGATGTCTTCAAAGCTTTTTAAAAAAGCAGGTTAAAATATGTTAAATGAATACATCTTAAATAAAGACTCTGGATTCAAAATAACTGTTCATGTTTGTAATATTAGTATTCAAGCCTGGATTGCTGCAATGCACTCTGTGTGGGGCTCCCCTTGCACTTGAACCGGAAGCTGCAATTAGTGCAGAATGCTGCAGCCAGATTGCAGACAGGAATGAGAATCTGTCAGCGTATAACAACTCTGCTCAGAGGTCTGCACTGGTTACCAATTTGTTACTGGGCCAAGTTAAAGGTGTTACTACTGGTATATAAAGCCCCAAACAGCTTGGGACCAATTTACTTATGAGATCATTTTATCCCTTGTGTACCTACTCAGGCACTTCAGTCTGTGGAACAAGCTTTGTTACAGGTGCCACATAATACTCATTCGCCACTTGTAAAAAATTGTTCTTTTAGTAGCAGCACCTACTCTTTGGAACTCCCTGCCTATTGACATCAGGCATGTGTCTTTGCTTTATTCCTTTCGGCGCCTGCCTAAAATTTTTTTGTTTAGTCAAGCCTATCCAGACACACAGATTTTCATCTCTTTCATTTTGTTTAGTTAACAGCTGTTTGAATTGTTTTAAATATGTTTTAAATATTTGTTTTTAACTGTTTAATTTATAATTTTAATGTTTTTTGTAAACTGCTTAGAGGTCTTTATATTCAAGCAGTATATTTATTTATTAAATTTATATCCTGCCTTTCCTCCTAGGAGCCCAGGGTGTAAAACAAAAACACTAAAAATGCTCTAAAACATCTTAAAAACACAAGATTTTGAAACATATTAAAACAAAGCATCTTTAAAGGCATATTTTTTAAAAAAGCTTTAAAAACATCTAAAAAGTAATCCCAACATAGACACAGACTGGGATAAGGTCTCTACCTAAAAGACTCATTGAAAGAGGAAGGTCTTCCGTAAGTGCCAAAAAGATAAGAGATGGTGCCTGTCTAACATTTAAGAGGAGGGAATTCCAAAGGGTAGATGCCACAATACTAAAGGGACGCTTCCTGTGTTGTGCAGAATGGACCTCCTGATAAGATGGTATCTGCAGGAAGCCCACACCTGCAGAGCGCAGTAATCGACTGGGTATATAAGGGGTAAGATCAACTTTCAGGTATTCTGGTCCCAAGCTGTATAGGACTTTGTGCACCAAAATCAGAATCTTGAACTTGGTCCAGTAGCTAATGGGCAACCAGTGCAATTCTTTCTGCAGCAGGGTTAACAGGTTGGCAATACCCAGCCCCAGTGAGCAGTCACGCCACCACATATTACACCAACTGCAGCTTCTGGACCAACCTAAAAGGCAGTCCCACATAAAGTGCATTACAGTAGTCCAGCCTGGAGGTTACCAGTGCATGGACAACAGTGTCTTACCAGCCGAAGCTGATAAAAGACACTCCCATCCACTAAGGTCAGCTGGGCTTCTAACAACAAAGATGGATCCAGAAGCACCGCCAGACTACGAACCTGCTCTTTCAGAGGGAGTACAACCCCATCCAAAGCAGTCAATTGACCAATTATCCAAACTCGGAAACTACCAACCCACAGCGCCTCCGTCTTGCAAGGATTCTGACTCAGTTTATTGGCCCTCATCCAGCCCACCACTGAGTCCAGACACTGATCCAGGGCTTGCATGGCCTCTTGCAATTCAGATGTTACAGAGAAATACAGCTGGGTATAATCAGCACACTGCTGACACCTCACCCCAAATCTCCTGATGTCTGTTCCCAAGGGCTTCATATAGACATTAAACAGCATTGGGGACAAGTTGGCATCCTGTGGCACCCCACAGCACAACTGCCAGGGGGCTGAAAGACAATCACTCAATGCTATTCTCTGAAAACAACCCTGGAGGTAGGATCAGAACCACTGTAAAACAGTGCCTCCAATACCCATCTCACCAAGATGGCTCAGCAGGATACCAAGGTCAATAGTATCAAAAACTGCTAAGAGGTCAAGTAAGAATAACGGTGTCACATTCCCCTTGTCCTTCTCCAGATAAAGGTCATCCATCAGGGTGACCAAGGCCAATTCAGTCCATAACCAGGCCTCAACCCAGATTGGAAAGGGTCAGGATAATCTGTTTCATCCAAGAGTATTTGGACCACTGCACCACAACCTTCTCAATCACCTTCCCTAAAAAGGGGGTATTTGCAACTAGGCGAGACTTGTCATAAACCAATGGGTCCAAAGTGGGCTTTCTGAGAAGCAGTCAGATCACCACCTCTTTTGGGGTGGCTGGGACCACTCCCTCCTGCAAAGACGCGTTGACCACACCCTGGATCCACTTGGTCATACCTCCTTGGCAAGCTTTAATAAGCCAAGAAGGGCAAGGGTCGAGAGGACACGTTGCTGGCTGCATTGTCACAAGCACCTTGTCCAAGTCATCAGGTTGCATCAACTGAAACTGATCCCAAGAAGTTGCAGCAGCCACTGGACACCTTACTGGAGACTACAGTATATGTGGATGGGAGATCGAGATTGCTATGGAAGCGAGCAACTTTACCTGCAAAATGCCTTGCAAACAATTCACAGTGGGGCTCTGAAGGGTCTAAAACGCCATTTCCTGGTGTTGATGTCAACAGACCCCTGACAACATGAAAAGCTCCACTGGATGACTACTTGAGGATGTGATGGAGGCAGAGAAGTGGGCCTTCTTCGCTGCCCTCTCTGTCGCACAGTAGGCACAGTTATGTTTTACTCATGCCCAATCCCGCCTCACAGCATGTCTTTCACCACTTGTGCTCTAGTGCATACCACGCTCCACAATGCCAGAGCAAGGCAACATGTCTCATTGTTCCACAGCATGACAAAGTCTTCATTCAGGAATCCAGTGGATTCCATTAGTCTCCAGGGGTGGACCATCTTAATCTGTCCACCACCCCTCTAGGGGAGGATTGGAGCCGTAAGCCTAAACTTCACCAGGAATGGTCTGACCACAAAAATGGGGTGATATCCACCCCCCTATCTCCAAAACACCCCTTCCCCCATCTAGACCAAAACCCAAGTCAAGGGTATGCCCTGCCCTATGTGTTTGGCTGGTGACAACTTGAGACAACCCCATGGTTATCATGGAGGCCATTAAGTCCCAAGCCAGAACACTAGAGGCAGCCTCAGCAGAGACACTTAAAACACACAGGACTATCGTTCTGGGCTCCTCCAATATCATAGCCAAGATGGCCTCTGCCAACTCGGTCACAGAAGCTACTGGGCAGTAGGGTGGATGGTACATAAGAACATAAGAACATAAGAAGAGCCTGCTGGATCAGGCCAGTGGCCCATCTAGTCCAGCATCCTGTTCTCACAGTGGCCAACCAGGTGCCTGGGGGAAGCCCGCAAGCAGGACCCGAGTGCAAGAACACTCTCCCCTCCTGAGGCTTCCAGCAACTGGTTTTCAGAAGCATGCTGCCTCTGACTAGGGTGGCAGAGCACAGCCATCACAGCTAGTAGCCATTGATAGCCCTGTCCTCCATGAATTTGTCTAATCTTCTTTTAAAGCCATCCAAGCTGGTGGCCATTACTGCATCTTGTGGGGGGCCCTGGCCTCCTCGCCCTGCTGCCGAACTCACTCTGCTGCTTAACTCGCCTTGACGCTTCGTCAGCTGGGGCTCCCTCTAGCTCGTGGAGCAGTTTGAACATTAATGTACACCAGCAACAACCCTAGTTTAGTCTAGTGTAAACCAGGTGCAGGCCCTCATAGCCATCCCCAAGACAGAGTGGTTTCTTGGTGACAGAGATGGAAGTTCTGTAGACCACAACAACCCCTCCCCCCCCATCCTTGCAGCCTGTGCTGGTGTTGCACCGAGTATCCAAGTGGACAAAGCTGGGTCAGATCAACTCCTCCCAGCTCACCCACCCAGGTCTTGGTAATACACACCAAATCGGCACCCTCAACCATGATCAAATCATGGATGAGTGTGGTCTTCTTGTCTACCAATCTGGCGTTAAACAACGTTAAACAACGACACACATAGATCAGTGGGCACAGCAGATGAACAACCAGGAACACGTCCATGGGAAGTATAGATAGCCTTGCCCTTGTCTTCCATGGTAGCTCATCGCTTCCCCATGACTATGCCTCCCTCTACCCATATATATATTATACGTACATAAGCAGCAGTTCTGGCCAATAGATTGGGGGGAAGATGTAGGGGGCCCAATCTACATAGTGTGTACTTGACCCAGGAAATTCTGTTGGCATCCCTGCTTACAAGTTCCATTAAGAAATGAAGAATATACAGATTGCAAACCATATTCCAAAATCATATTCAAACAAATCTATTTCCCTTCTGCTTTAGGTCAATGGTCTTGATAAGCTTTCAAGTTCTAATCAGCACCTAATAAGTGGTGTGTTTAGCCAGAGGCGGATTCAATTAAGAGTGCTGATGTCACCAAGACATGGACCAGAGGGCTCTTTTGGCAATATTTGAAATCCTAAGCTTTGAACCCTGCTCCATATAATTTAGAACTATTATGTACAATTAAAGTTCATACTGCCATTAATTAGATAATTCCAAATGCTTCAGAATGTGTGTTCTATTACTTCATTTCTTATACAGATATCACTTGTGCAAATACTCTCAAACTAAAAATTTTCTTTCCTATAACGATACTTTTTATACTTCTATATAGTCACCTACTTGTCTGACCTAATATCTTTACCCATTTCAACCCCCAAAGTAAGGAATAACATGATGTAAGAGGCAAGCAGCCCATTTTTAAAATATGACACAGTAGGGCTGCTTCATGCAACATGCTCAGACACATTTCAAAACTATAGTGAAGAGCTCTAAGCAGGATCTTGAATGACTAATCTATATTCAGATGAGCAGTAATTACTGACTGATATTGAACAGCAATCATCTTGTTTACAGATATTTCAGCAACAAATTGAGAGTTTCAGGGATGAGACATTTCTGTCACTTATCCAATGAGTCAAGCATCTAATAGGTTTATGGTCAAAGAAGCTATGGTGAATTCAAATGTAAGGCTGCAAAATAAGGTTTCGCCAACAATTTATAAAATCAAGCCTCTCCCATTCTCTATCTAATAACACAGATTGTAATAGCTTAAAGTTCAGCTGTAATTTACTTGACATTCCCCACCTGGGGGGAGGCAGGAGCGAGAAGAGGGAAACAAATATTGCTCACATTTCATACCTGGATTGCAGTTATTGAGACTCTTCATTCCAGACTTCCGGGAAGGGTGACTTCGCTTGTGCCTGCTTTTGGGACGGGCTCCCGCCTCAAAAGAAGCTTATTCAGATATAAATCAGTCAGAACATTTTTTTTTTGACTGATGAAATTTCTCCCGGGCAGGGAGAAACGTAGAGATCAACCTCAAAAGCCTGTTTTTGTTGGGAGGACTGGATTTCATTAATTTATGAGATAAGGTCCAGCCAACAATGCCGGACGGACTTTCGAACAAGCTCTATCTGCTTAAGCGATACATTTATCTTTTCTTTAAAGAGAGAACGGACTAACAGGCAAGCACCCTTCTTTCTATTATTTTTTTTACTTGGTTTAAATTGTTGCAGCAAAAGGAGATTTGTCAGATTGATCGGCTTTGGACAGCTTCTGGGTGAGCTATAACTCTTCTCTGTTATCCACGAAATTAACAGCTTATCTCTGTTTCTGTCGCAAAAAGCTGTCCTGGAAGTGCATTCTAAAGATATACACAGAAGAGGGATTTCTATTCCTGATTTCTATTCCAAGGAATATTATATTGTCTGGGACTATTCTCTTTTTGGTCTATTTTATTTTGACGAATCTGCTTCTTCACGACGCCACTAACTGTTTTGATGCTGGGAACTAAATTTGTTTTGCATTCTTGAACATAGAGAGATAAGGCAGGTTGCTCTGTTTATACTGTGATGTCATCAAGCCTGGAATATTAACCCAATTGTTGCTGAAATAAGAAGTGGTTTTTCTTTATTTTTGTTTTGCTTTGTTTTTGTGGTTTTAAAAATGGCAATCAAGGAAGTGGCTGAGAATCTGGAAGTAATTATGTTTCAGAAAATAATGGATGAGATTGAGATAACGAAACAAACCCTGCGACAGGGTAGTAAGGAGCTGAAAATTGAACTGAGCAAAATGACGCAGGAGTTTAAAGAAATAGGGGATCCTGTGAGAGAGGAGAATGAGATCAGAGATGAGAAAAGAAAAAATAAAGGGAAGATACAAGCCCTGGAGATTGGAACAAATGTGGAATTGGAAAAAGATCTGGAGTTTATGGATTTTAGAAATAAAATCTACTGTTTGGAATTTAACGTTATCTCTGAAGAAATTAATGAAGATATTAGAGATAAAGTTATCAATGGCTTGGATAATCTTCTGGACTGGAATGATGTGATGGAGCTTGATATAGAGAAAATCTATGGAATTAACCGCAGCCATGTGACAATGGAAAAACTCTTAAGAGATGAGCCAGTGCATTTTGTAAAAAAGAAGAACACAGATATGACTTTACAACAGTATTTCAGCAACTTATTCAGAATGGATGGCAAGAAAATATTTGGGATAGAGGAAATTCCCATCAGACTCTTATTATATGACTATGGCTACAACAGCAAGATTATTATGGAATACTGATAATGGAAGATTGGACACTGAAATTACTGGACTTAACAGGACTATTGAAGATGGAAGATGGAACTAATAGGGATAATGGAATAATGGCTATTGAAATTATTGGACCTAACAGATTCTGATGAGATGGATTAATCGAAATATTTATTTGGACCATGGTTATGACAATAAGATTATTATAATTATTAACGAGATGGATTAATTGACATGTTTATTTGGAGAAAAATTGATAGATATATTTCTTAAAGAATTGAAACCTCTCTTTGACTTTTTGTGGAAAGAATAAAGTAATGTTTATGAGATTTGATGATTAATTAAGATAACTACTGGAGGAAAGTGATTTTATAATATGATTTAAGAGACAGGATTGTTATATATTGTAGACCTATAACTGATTTGATATGTGACAAATGGGAAGTCAACATTTTAATTTTTTTTGTTTAATCATTTTTGTTTTGTTTTGTTTTTTGTCTTTGAATGTTTTATGATTTTGTTTTCTATGTTTTATGAAAATTTGAATAAAAATTATTGTAAAAAAAAAAAAAGAGACTCTTCATTCCACATCCTCCCTCACATGCACATCTCCCTTTACACAGAGCCAGAAGCACAAGCCTGAAGCTCTTCTTTTGTCAACACCACATATTTAGCATTCTCCTAAGTTTTATTGCCCGCAGTGGACAGGAAGACTTGTATACTGCAGGGGTACACTCTGCCATGTCAGAGTTTTAGTTGCCTCTTGGAAATTGATGGTAGTCACCAGTTCTATCTAAAGTCTGCTCTGGGTTTTAATACTTCATTAAACTAGAAAGTATTAACATAAAACATTTCCTTTAAACATATAGGGTAAGCTGTCATTTAGACAACAGCAGCCGAAAGCAACTCTTTTAAACTCAGTGTAACTAATACCACACTCACAAGATTACACCCTTGTATCTGCATTACCCATCCAAACTAGCTACCTGTGCACCGTTCCACACTTCATGTGGAGGGATTAGAATATCCTACTATGCTTCCATCAAGACGCTTAAAGGATACGGAAGCTGCCTTAAGCCATTTTTGTGCCTTGAACCATCACAAAGGGGGCTATAAACCTAATGAAGTGAAGCAGAAAGAGCTTTACGTACATGAGTCCAATCCTTCCACCATGAGTGTACTGAAGATAACCAACAGAAAAAATATCCCATGACTGATCAAGGTAAGCAGCGATGTTGTGGTGCTCTTTGTCGATACCATTCCATGGCACATCTTTTAGACACCAATGTTTTTTATCTTTTTCCCCCTCCAATGTTTTAAGGATTTCTTGGCAGAGGTCAAGTCTACCTGAAAAACAAGAAAAAATAAACATAAGTTAATCATCTGAAGTGAAATCTCCAAATAAATACACTACTCGCTAAATTGAGTATTAGGTGTGAAATAAGATCCAAAAGTCTTTTGAAGAAAATCTAATCCAAAGACCAGGAGTACATAAATCAAGAAAACCTGTCTTGACTAGTATTCTGGCAGACTGTATATAAAAGCCAAGCACAACAAAAAAAAGTGTATGCTATGTGCACAAGATTTTTTTTTAAGATACAAATTACCCAGCAAACTGCCTCATCTGAAGATTTCACTCAAGAGACCTCAGGCAAACCAGTTTTACTAGACAGATGCATCTGTCTATAAAAAGGGAAGCTCACACAGAAATGACAGTCACACTAGACAGTTGTGATAAATAAACCCAAATCCTTCATTAGCCACCTGTAGGGAGAAAGAAATCACAAACCCCAAGAGAAAAAAAGTCAAAAGACATACACTACCTCAAAGGAACTGCCATACAAGAGGAAACCAGGCAGAAAAACAAGTTGGTGTGTGGAAACGTCAGACCTCTGAATTACAAAAGTGTGTGGCTATTTAAATTCAGGGAAGTGACATCACTCCTACCTATGGACTATTAAGAGTCAAGCCAATGGTGTATGTCACCTTCTATATTCAGAACTGAAGCCAAAAAATCCTGTCCTATGGCAAGGAGCTTCTGTGGGTTAATAATGTATTCAAATACAGACCAGAGCTGTTAAATCTATCATAACCACTCAGTCCCTAATCAATACAAAAACTTCCGGGAACTGGATTTCCAAAAATCTAAATAAAAAAGTTATAGCAATTGTCATAGATTAGGAGATATTTAGAAAATTTTGAGTATTTGGGCTTAAATGGAAATGATGAGGACAATTTCTATTTTACTGAAATTGCTGTTCTTTCAGTTCAGGCCTTTAATTTCAATCAAACATACAGAGGAAAACTCCCTCAGAACTACAGAGCTAATTGGAGTACATGCTACCTCAATGAAGATCTGGCCATACTCCCTCTGATTGCTAAGCAACACTTCCATCCATCTCCCTCTTGGCTAGCTGAGGTCAACACTAACAAAATTAACCCTTTAGTTACAAACTGAATGACTCCTGCTGTTGCACTTCCAACAAAAAAATTCAACACATCAGAACTTCGTTAAAAAAGATACTTCATGATAACAGCAAATATTTAATCTTTCAAAATACATAAGCAACACTTGGAACAGAATTCTGAACTTAATAACTGAAAACAATGAAAAAGCAGCTGGGAAGACAAACATCCCCTTAAAATAAGACTCTTTAGCCATAAGCTCTTCTTCTATAGCTCTTCTTGAATGATGCCAACCACAGACTAACAACAGAGTTGACCATCCAACCTCATGGGAAATGTAGTCAACCTTTACCGCTTAGTAAAAACCCCTCTGTTATTGCATATTAGGAAAGGGGGAGGGAATATTACACTACTTTTGTGTTAATACAGTTTATAAAAAACCCTGCTATGGATAAATTGGTTATCTGTATTTGTTCATTTACTCTGGGGTCAAAAAGAACCATATAGATAGAATTGTTATGACCATCTAAGTTTAAATCAGTGCCCATTCCAGGTTTATCTCCCTTTAATATAGATTTATCCATCAGGATTGGCATCAGCTATTGTCCAAGCTGGGGACCTGCTGGGGCCATGCACCAATGGGGGACGACGACCAGTGTCTCTACCATTATTCTTCCTACATATATTGGGCTCGGATGGAGAGAACTAAATGTGCAAATGCACAATGTCTTGGCTTGAAGCTTTTTGTTTTGCTTGATCGTATAACAAAAAAGAAACTGAATTTTAAAATTGTCACTTATGGATCTAACCTGTGAGAACTCACAGCCTATGAACAAAAATATCATAAAGCTATAAATACTCTTCCCCCAAGTTAACCAGTATTTGTATTGACTTTCCTTGTTAACTGATAAATTCAAGCAGTCACATGTAAAAAACTAATGCTGTAAATACTGAGCTATCAGGACAGTACTTTTGTCAAAAAATTTAGACCAAGTAAAACAGTACGAGCATTCATCTTCTCTAATAAAGGCTTATCAAATTCTTCAAGGAATATGCACTCAGATATGGAATAATACATCTAAATCTATGCTGTGTATTCATCTGGCGATGAAACCACACCTTTAAAGTTCAGTACCAGTGGTATCAACACCATTTGCCAATTAAATCAAAGTATCTGCTTGAGCTGAAGTACCCGATTCTCAATCCCATTCCAACTCACAGGGAATAACAGCGGGATATTGCTTTCCCCTACCTAGGCCAACAGTGGTCACTGTGGGGAATAAGCTGCTGAATTAGATGCGCCTTTGGTCTGATCCATCTGGGCTCTTCTTGTGTTCTTATAGTCACTATTACTGATTAAAAGTATGTGAGGCACTATACAGTACTTTCCAATACCTTTCCCACTAGAAGATTTGTGTTTATTTGTGCTCTGAATTAAGGAAGGGTTTTCACTGGTGTTTCACATCCTCTTGTGCTAGAAACCTCTCAGCAGAGTTCTTATGTGTTCCTGGCTAAGAATCTTCTCCATACTCCTTACTGTCTCACCTCAAGGCCTGCTCCAGCTGGACTATCACCTCCCTACTCCCCACCATAATTTATGGTCAACTGCCCTGTGAGGAGGATTCCAGGAGAGGGAGGAAGACAGGCAACAACCACCTCAGGGCCTACTATTGGTATACTTTTCCCTTGGCACCTTCACAGGGTGATTTACCTTAAACTGCCCTTGTGAAAGATTCCAGGAGAGAGGAGGGGCCTGCTCCAGCTAGACCTTCTCCTTCCCACACCCATGGAAAAAATGTAATTGAATGTTACTTGCAAGCTGCCTTGGTAGGACTTGCATCCTGAAAAGTGGGATACACTAGGGCCCCACTCACACGGCGGGTTACGTTCTGGACCCCCGCTGTAAAGCAAAAACTGCTGTAAAGCGGAACTCATTGAATAGAATGGTGTGCGATGCCCGAAAACCGCCGAAAAAGTGGAACAAGCGCCGTATGAGTGGGGCTTTAGTCTAATTGCATCTAATCGAGACTGCTGTATTAGTGAAGCGCTCTAAAGTGGGGCCCTCCGTGGCGCAGAGAGGTAAGCGGCGGTAACGCAGCTGAAGCTCTGCTCACGGACGGAGTTCGATTCCAACGGAAGGAGGAAGTCGAATCTCTGGTAAAAGAGGTCGAGGTCCACTCAGCCTTCCATCCATCCGTGGTCGGTAAAATGAGTACCCAGCATATGCTGGGGGGTAAAGAAAGCCCGGGGAAGGAACTGGCAATCCCACCCCATATAAACCGTCTGCCTAGTAAACGTCGCAAGACAGCACCCTAAGAGTCAGAAACAACTCGCACTGTAAGTGTGGGGACACCTTTAACTTTACTGTATACATAGTCATAACAAAACTGTAAGCATCTTCTTTTGCAGATCCCTCCCAAAGGTATTCCTTTTCCCACTGACTTCTCATGTGTTGTTCTCAGCAGCTCACATGGGCAGAACTCCCAGATTCCAAGCCAAAGAGCATGAGAAAGACACAGCATGCAGCAGAAACAGCATGAAGCAGACATGTTCTGGTGCTTTTAAGGACACAAGGCAAGGCAGACTATGCAGTCAGCCTGATTTGTTGCCTTCAGACTCTTTAAAAAGCATTCGGGAAAGCTTACTGTCCACTTTTAAATACATCTTTGTCACTGCAAGCCCAGGTAACTTCCATGGCATGAAGCACAGATTATCAACTTAGGTTGGTATGCCACCTTTACCGTTTCCTGAACAAGGATGGCTTGGCCACTGTGATTCATTAGCAACCACATATTTGAGACAGGAGGTTCACGATAACTCATGCACTTCATTTTAACTTGTCAGAATTCTTTACATAGGTATTTTTTAATATATTCTCTGTAACTTTTACAATCTACCTAATGCAAACAATAATTCAAAGGGCTAGAGCACATCATTTCCATGTCAGAAAAAGCATCATGTACTCAAACTCTCAAGGTAACTGAAATCTAGGGGGCAATTTTTCTTTGTCCAGAGCACCATGTACACATCACCTTGAAAGGATTTGTCCTAGGAGTTGCCAACATGGTGCCTTTGGATACAGTGGTATCCTTGAGGTCTGCCTGTGGCATCAATAAAGCCTCTGAGCCCTCCCAGTCACTGCCCCTTTGGTCATGAGGTGGTGAGGGTGGTTACCTTTTCCTTCCTGAAAAACTGCATAGAATTAAAGGAGGAAGGTGGAAGAGTTACACTCTCTCCGATTTCTTCTTTCAGCCCCAAATGCTTTTCAAGGCTCAGATTAATTCTACTGGTGGTGACTTTTACCAAGATCCCCTTGAAAAGCAAAGTGAGCCTGCATGCACATATTCTTTTTTTCTGTCAGGAGTGGGCTGATCTAGAGGAGAAGAGAGAGAAGTGATCAGAGTGTGTGGAGTCCATGTTACTTGCTCAAAAATCAAAATGTGCTCTAGGCCTAAAAAGGTTGGTGACCCCTGTCCTTAAAAGTAGTCAATAAATATTGTAGTAAAATACTAAACTTGGATTGTGCCAACTGTGTTAAATTACTTTTAATTAAAAAAGGAACTACTCTTAAGAGCAGAAACAACTCATCCCAAACAAGGTTACAAACAATAATCTTCCCATACTAAAATAGCCAAAGCCCTTTAAAAAAAAATCCTTTGTAAGTTAATGGGAGAAAGACTAGTTCAAAGTGTAGTCTGAAGAAATTCCATCTGCTTTTCTGAAGTTTATGTTCAACAGTTTTGATCAACTGAATTTAGTTCAAAGCTTTTTGAGAACACAGTTCTTTTAGAACATGCAATTAATTGTTAACCCTTTGAATTATATATGTAGATAATTTAAGAAATGTTTTTAAAAAATGTTTTTAGTGCTGTTTTGTTTTAATGCATTTTAAGATCTGTTTTTATGATGTTTTAAAGTGTTTTATCGCTTTGTTTGCCACCCTGGGCTCCTGCTGGGAGGAAGGGCAGGATACTAAATAAATAAATAAATAAGAAATGTCTTTGAAATAGCTGGATCTCTCCTCTCATAAGCTTACTCTATTTTTTAAAAAATCCTTGGTAAAGAGCTCCTACGGAAGACACCACCTCTGAGACTACTGGAAAGAGTTACAGAGGAAATTAAAAAAATGAAAGAACCAATGTAAAAGGATCTGAACTTGGGCCTAGAAGTAAAAGTTAAATATTCCAGCCTAGCCAGCATTCCTCATCCATCATGGGCACAAGTTCCTGGGGGCTGTAGCAAGGATGAATAGCTTAAGGATGGTAAAAGCCTTTGCACATTTATTTATTTATTTGCTTATTATATATATAATATCTAATGCTACTAGAAGCCAAGCAAGGACCAAATAATAGGCACAAGTTCCCAGAGGATGTTGGCATTGAAAAAATATTCTGCATTTGAATATGAAGGCAACAAAATCTGGCCATTAAGGTGAAAACATTTTGCCTCCTCCATCAGTATCCTAAAGATATTTGCTACCAAGGAAGGAAAGACAAAAAGAAAGGTGTTGACATACAACTTTACTTTGTGCCATTTGTAGGTAAAAAACATTCCTTCAACATGCCTTGGTGGACCTTTGTAAGGGCAAGATGGCTAAAAAAAGCTGGCCTTCCAATGATCGCTAAGCAACAACAGCCGAGTGGCAAGGGTTCTAGTCCCAGGACTTCCTGGATCTTTACATGGAGTGTCATTTTAATATTTATCACACAATACACAAAAGAAAGGCACAGTCTGAAGGCTGTTTTTATTGTTCTCTCCTTTATGTAGCCAGCAAGAGTTACTTTGAAACTGGTGCATTCATGAATGACAACTCCAGTCATTCCATCACTGTCTTTCAAAGCTGCAGGAGACCAACACATTCCTTTTTGTTTGCAAATACTGGTGCTTTTTACTCTCAAATGCATGTGAATGTGCCTCATTAAGCATCTATTGCTACTCAAGTTTTCCGTTACTCAATAACACATCTCATGGAATCATAGAACAGTTGAATTGGAAGGGGCCTATAAGGCCATCAAGTCCAACCCCCTGCTCAATGTAGGAATCCAAATTAAAGCACACCCAACCGGTGGCTGTCCAGCTGCCTCTTGAATGTCTTCAATGTTGGAGAGCCCACCACCTCCCTAGGTCATTGGTTCCGTTGTCATACTGCTCTGACAGGAAGTTCTCCCTGATGTTCAGTCAAAATCTGGCCTTCTGTAACTTGAGCCCATTATTCTGTGCCCTGCACTCTGGGATGATGGAGAAGAGATCCTGGCTCTCCTCTGTCTGACAACCTTTCAAGTACTTGAAGAGTGCTATCATATCTCCCCTCAGTCTTCTCTTGTCCAGGCTAAACATGCCCAGTTCTTTCAGGCTCTCCTTACAGGGTTTTGTTTCCAGTCCCCTGATCATCCTTGCTGCCCTCCTCTGAACCTGTTTCAATTGGTCTGCATCCTTCTTCAAGTACGGTGTCCAGAACTGGATGCAGTACTCAAGATGAGGCCTAACCAGTGCTGAATAGAGGGGAACTAGTACTTCACATGTTCTGAAAACTATATATCTGTTAATGCAGCCTAAAAGAGCATTTGTCTTTTTTGCAGCCACATCACGCTATTGGCTCACATTCAGCTTATGATCAGCAACAATTCCAAGATCCTTCTTCATGTAGTATTGCTGAGCCAAGTATCCCCCATCATTTAATTGTGCATTTGGCTTCTTTTACCTAGGTGTAGAACTTTGCACTTACTCCTGTTAAAGTTCATTCTGTTGTTTTCAGCCCAATGCTCCAGTCTATTAAGATCACTTTGAATTTTGTTTCTGTCTTTCAGGCTTTAAGCTATCCCTCCCAATTTTGTATCATCCACAAATCTGATAAGCATTCCCTGCACGTCTACATCCAAGTCATTAATAAAAATGTTGAAGAGCAGTGGGCACAGGACCAAGCCCTGTGGTACCCCGCTCGTTACATAGAATCACAAGAGTTGGAAGGGGCCTATAAGGCCATCGAGACCAACCCTCTGCTCAATGCAGGAATCTTCCCCTCAGTTTGAGAAGGAACCATTGATCATACTCTTGAGTATGATTCTGTAGCCAGCTGTGGATCCATCTGTTAGATGTTCCATCCAGCCCACATTTAGCCAACTTGCTAATCAGAGTATCATGGGGCACTTTGTGAAAAGCTTTGCTGAAATCAATATATTATGTCCACAGCATTCCCAGTTTCTTGATAGCAAATAACCTTGGTAGATGTACAATCATCATAACCATAAAGAGAAATCTACAGAAGCACCTTATGCATTCTGCTTTGCTGGGTAATGCTGGCCAAGGCTGTATTTTTTTTAAGAAAAGAAAGGGACTAGTCGAGTTAAAGTTAAGGCCCACAGACTTCCTACCTGCAGGCAATACAATTCTGCTGTATGGAGTCAAGGCAGGTCTAGGTTTGAAAAACCTGCAGGGAGCAATCTCAAGCTTCAAATGTTCAGCCACCAGCTGCATAAATCTAAGTAGCAGCTTAAAGGCAAATTCTACCTGGGCTGATTTCAAAGGCTAGGGTAGAACCCAGCTTTGATAATCAAGTCACAAGATAGGCTGTATTTAATTGCTTTAGACCTAAAGGGTTGATACTCCCATTCTCTCTCTCATTCTTCACCTCTCTCAACCCAAGGTGTTTGCAAAGTGTTCAGCAACTCCATTCCCCATAATTACTTACTACTTACTCTCACTCCTGCACAGCTTCTTTGTTTGCACTAATTCCCTTACGGAATGCATTCTACAAAAGGGAACTGCTTCCCAAAATCCAAGCACCTACCAGAAAGCACCCTTCTTTTGTAATGCTTCAAATCAGTTTCACTAGACATGAAGCTCTGGCCAAACATGTGCGCCCCAAGCGGTTTTTGTCACTCCTAAGCGAAGAGGAGCACAAGCCATAAAAGGAGAGGAAGAGGAGAGCAGCAGGAGACAAAGTTCAAAAGGTAAAAGCCCATCTTTAACAAGACCTCTAATCTACATTTGAAAGGAAAATGCAACAATTTTATGCTGGATTCCCCACCCTTCATCTGCTTAAAAGGATCACATTATACAGATTTTATAAAGCAAACCCCTGCAGACCATATTCTGTGGGAAATGTAATTGCCATGTCAGGGGGTGGAAGTTTTTTGAGTGAACACATGGATACTTAGGACAACAGCAGAAAGCTAGCTTGAAACAAACCTGAGTTTAGCTGTTAAAAGGAATGGGAAGGAACACACACAGAAAGTAGTAGTAGTAATAAAACTAAATAATGCCCCCCAACTTGGTCTTCTGTACAAAATATCAGGACACCTCCCCCCTCCCCCAAAGAAAACAATCCAAGCAAAAGTATGCAACCTAGGAAAAATCCTATCATCTTCATACATACTGAGCATCTGGGAAACTACCGAGTAAAACGCAGCAGCACATTCAATTGACACCCTTTGGAGGGGGCATTATGATACTTTAACTTTTGTTCTTTATTTACAGATTTTTTCCTTTTAATATAAAACACCATCTCCAAAAATGCACCAACTTAATCTCTACTGATTTCTACTGAAGAGACCAGAAGCACATGTTTAATTTTCCTAGGTGTCACTGGAGAGTTAAGCCTGTGCTTTAGACTATTCCTTTAGACTTTAGAAACAAATGGAACCTCAGAAGTGCTTTGACTCATTTTGGCCCTTTGTAGGCTAGTGACAGCTTCTATTTCCTTCCAAGTTTCTTTGGCAGGACTCATAATTGCCACAAACACTGCCATAGTTAACTGCAAAAATAAGGTACTGTATTTCATATAATTAAAAATAAATGCAAACACATGGATGTTTACTAGTTCTTTCAAACATGGACAGATATTCTTTGTTAAGCGCATCAGCAGTATTAGTTTCTTCAAGTTGTAATGTACCAAACTAGTACAAGAGAAGTTAAGCGGGAAGGGGAAACCATGAAGAATTTCTTGCAATGGCAAAGATAGGACTGCTTCCTAAGAGACAGCAAAAGCCTGGGTCCCACATTTCTACAACAGGTTGGCCACTCCTTTTCTGTAACATTTGAAGAGCATTCATGTGTCCTAGCATATAAAGGTGTGCAACTGTAGAAGCTCCCAGATTTATGATACCACATCATTTTCAAATGTTTAAAAGCTGTTCAAACACAGTCCACAGGTGACTGTCTCTTTCACTGTGCGTGAAGTGGCTTTTGGTATAATTAAAACAAGCTAGGTAGGTGAAGGGTTTTGTCACTAGGCCGCATTGTGACAAACACTTGTGTACATTTTGAGCAGTTAAAATATCTCCAAACCTACTCTTTACAAATGGCAGAATAACAACATTTTCAAAGATCGCACATAAGAATTTCTTCTGCAAAGCTGCTACCTTTTGTACCTTCATTAAAAAGTAAGCTTAAACTAACCACTTATTTTGAATACAGGAAAAAAACTCACCACAAATCCCAATTTAAATGTACTCCCTATATCTAGGGCCCTGTGATAGTTTCTTGATGAAATCCCCCTCTCCATGCCGCTATTTGCCCCCAAAGGTGCAGTTTCCTGCTAGCAGCACCTTCAAGGGTACAGCCAGGGAGTTAACGTTTTTCAAAACTGGCACAAGGGCCCCAATCAGGATCTGGAGCAAATTTTAGATTGTGGCCCCATGCTTGTTAACATGCACTTTGGCCCCACAGCAGATGTACAACAATCATTCCTGTACATCTAAGAGACATAAATGGCTATTTGCCTGGGCACTTGTGGAAAGTAAGAATTACCTCCAGACATTCCGGCAAAAAAACTTACAGGGAAGGGGATATGTTTCCCATACTTTCAGGCCAAAATGTCACACATGTGGTACTAATACAGATACATAAGGACAGGCAGGAGAGTCGCTTTTTGGACTTACTTGCTGGGCACTGTTATATTGAATGAATTAGTGGTATATAAATATTTTTATAAAATAATAAAGTTAAATTTGAGAGGCGTTTATCAAAACCGCCTTCTATTTTGAAACCCCTTTGAACTATATTTAATTGATTTTTATATTCTTCTTCCATCCAACTGGAAACCCAGAATGGGAGGAAGGGTGGGCTATAAATTTAATAAATAAAAAAGCCACCAACATAAATGAAATTAAAGCCATCATAAATCAATTTCACAAAACCATTTAAATTAAATTTGTAACATCATATAGTATCAGAAATGCAACCTTATAATATCATAGTCCTATCAGTACAACTATTGGGTTCCTGGCCACTTAATTCCCCAACATCTGGGTGAATAAGTAAGTCTTTAGATGGCTTCTGGAGGCCAGCAATAAAAGGGAACAATCATACTTCCCAAGGGAGAAGTTCCAAAGCCTGGGGGTCACCACTGAGAAGACCCCATTTTGTATAACCAGTTCCCAGATCCAAGAACCAACATGCCATAACTGGCCTTTATCCAGTCCATCACTGCCTCCAAATACCAGTCTACCACCTGCACCACCTCTCCTGATTCAGAGGGTATTGAGAGACACCTATATTATTTGCACAGTTTCTTTCAAGGAAGAAAACTGATTATCTATGACAAACTAAAGTTACTCGCTAAATTATTATTATTATTATTATTATTATTATTAATTGAATTTATATCCCACCTTTCCTCTTGAAGGAATGCAGGGTAGGTACTTTTAGGTGCTTGTTGCTAAGCTGGTTCTTAAAGTGGCACTATTTCATTCCTCTCCCAGATTTGAGGAGAATACAGTCACGAGAGACTATAGTCAGCATGGATTTTTAGCATTCCACAATGTTAAATTGAAAATACCCCCAATGCCATTCTGATGCTTCCCATAAGCTCCTTTCAAAACAAAACCTTACAAAACGTATAGTCCTGAACTCACAAATGCTTACTTAACAACCCTCTAAATTTTCATGGTGATACACAAAACAGAGAAAACAGAGAGTTCAAAGTGTAAAAAAAGAGGGGGGCAAACCCCAGACCCCTGTTGGACTTTTTTCTGTCAGAGTTCTCATAATCTGTTGAAATTCATTAAAAATCAGCCATACCCACAGAGTACCTGTAATCCTTTTACTGACCTTGCCCCATACTCTGACCTTCATCTCTGCAGTTTAAAAGTTAAAAAAATGCATGGCTGATTTTTAATTAATTTTAGAAATTTTGGCTTGAACTCAATGATAATGTCAGGCATGCTCAGTAAGAACCAACTATCAGTGTTCTAAAAGACAGACTCACAGCTGCTGGGCTTACCTAATCAGGGGGCCACACCCACACCAGACTTTGATTTCACATGAGACAGTCATGGCTTCCCCCAGAGAATCCTGGGAAGCATAGTTTCTGAAGTGTGCTGAAAGGAGATTCTTATTCCCCTGACAGAGCTCCATTGGCCAGAGTGATTTAACAGTCGGCCGCTCTGATTGAAACTCTGAGTGGAACAGGGCATCTCCTAGCAACTCTCAGCACCCTTCACTAACTACACTTCCCAGGATCCTATGGGAGAAGCCATGGCTGTCTAAAACGAAATAAAGGTCCTGTGTGGATGTGGCCAGGGACACCTTTGGTTTAAATTTGGGTGGGAGGCTACATGCACCTGCTGTAGAATAAAAAGCTGGGGAAAAGCCTGAAAAACAATGATACTGTTCACGTTTTTCTTTTGGAAAGAAAAGGGGCTTCCCCTCTGCCCAGTGCCCACCCACCCAATCTCCTCCCCCTCCCCTCCCTGCCCTCCTCCTCCCCCCTGGCCCCTCCCCCAGGTGAGTTTCACCTATCCTAAGCATGACTGCACAGGAGTAAATCCCACTGAACTCAAAAAGCATGCAAATGATCAAACCTGCCCTCCCCTCCTCCTATCCCCTCCCTCTCCCTCCCTTCACCCCTCCATTCCCCTCCCCCATCCCCTTCCAACCCCCTCCCTCCCCCTCCTCCTACCCCATGGTCAGTTTTACCTATCCTAGGACTATGACTTGGGAGACCAGGGTTCAAATCCTCACACAGCCATGAAGGTGACTGGGTGACCTTGGGCCAGTCACTGCCTCTCAGCCTCAGAGGAACGCAATGGTGAAACCACCTCTGAATACCGCTTACCATGAAAACCCTATTCATAGGGTCGCCATAAGTCGGAATTGACTTGAAGGCAGTCCATTTCATTTTCAAGCATGACTGCATGGGAGTAAATCCCACTGAACTCATTAAGTATGCAAATGATCAAACCTGCCATCACCTCCCTTTTGCCCCTTCCCTTCCCCTTCAAATCCCCTCCTTCCCCCTCCCACTCCTTCTGCTCCCCTCTCCCCCTTCTTCCTTCCCTCTACTCCCACATCCCCGTTCCTCTCCCATGGTCAGTTTTACCTATCCTAGCCATGACTGCACAGGAGTAAATCCCATTGGACTCAATAAGGCTGCAAATGATCAGACCTGCCTTTCCCCTCCTTCCCCTCTCCTCTCCCTTCCTCCTCCCTTCTTCCTCTCCTCCCCTGCCCTTTCCAGGCTTCCCTCCCCATGGTCAGTTTTACCTATCCTAAGCATGACCGCATGGGAGTAATTCTCACTGAACTCAATAAACATGCAAATGATCAAACCTAGCCTTCTCCTCCCCCTCCTCTACCCAACCCCTGTGGTCAGTTTCACCTATTCTAAGCATGATTGCAGGGGAGTAAATCCTACTGAACTCAATAAGCATGCAAATGATTGATCCATTCTCAGCAAACTTGGATAGCATCCTGTTTCTTACCTCCCAGACTAAAAAGGAGGCAAATTCACTAATAGGCAAAAAACCTTACAGTTTAAGAATGTACCTATAGCCCACAGATAATTCTATCAAACTTTAAAAAGCAGGGAAATTGGGCAGCTATAGTGAATGCACCAAGGGAGCAGGAGAGCTGACCTCATCTCCAAGATATTGTACTGCCCTACAAATTTGTAAAAATGCAAAGACAATTTGGGTTGGTCTTTCACAGTCCAATCCACTTCCTGTGGAGCTTGGAAGAATTTTTTTGTTGAACTGAAAACTGTAATTGGTGTAACCTAAATTTGTGAGTTTATTGTTCCCTTTGATTTGTAAGGTGGTTGTTGCCAAGTTACATCTGCCATAGTTACCTCCTGCTGCTAATATATTGTGTGCTTAACCTGAGGAATGATGATGTCTTTGGACAGTCCTTGCCTCTGAGCATATGGTGAGTGGTGGCAACACCTGCAGTCAGCCCAAATCACAGAAACAAGACATGTGCTGTGCTGATCTTGTTTTAGCAGGAAGGAAGCAACAATATTAAAACAGTTGATATAGTTTAGATAGTCACTTTAAATATGTTTGATTTACTTTGCAATTTTAGTGAAGTTTCCTATAGTAAATCATTCCCTTTTGCTTCTATTTCTGTGAATATGTGAACTACAGCAACACTTTGCAACACCAAAACAAAAATCTCCAAAAACAATTGTGGAATAATGGCACTGACTCTTCCGCAAGATAGTTTCCAATGAGCACGAGGAGTGTCTCAGTTTGCACAAGATAAAACAGTGAGAGGTGAAATATATTCTAGCAAAATTCTAGGTGTTCTCTATGTTTTTAATTGACCATGCCCACCTTGCCTTAAGTGGAGTAGTTTAAGCATAGCAGGCTGAAAACATGCATCTAGGGCAGGCCAAGTTTGATTTTCCAACAGCTAGAGTCATTGCTTAAGTAGCAACATATTGCAATCTGGCTGATTTTACATCAAACTGCAGTTTCAGATTCAACTGTTAATGCACCCAAAATAGAAATAGAGCATAACCTCCAGTTTGAAATAAAAAAGGCTATCTTCACCATCACATGACATCTACCAATAAAAAGGCTTTGAAATTAATAAAAATAAATTTGACATAGATTTCTACGATGAATAATGAGACAAATATAATTTTCTAGGTTAGATTCTCTGTGGAAACAGTAGTAACACAGAAAAGAAGCTAAGTAAGAACACCAACAAACTTACAAATATGTAATTCTCCATCTTTGGAGATGGCAGGTGGTATGACCACTCACCATATGCTCAGAGGCACGTGTTACCAAATTCTTCCAAGCTCCACAGGAAGTGGATTGGACTGTGAAAGACCAACCCAAATTGTGTTTGAATTTTTAAAAATTTGTAGGGCAGTACAATATCTCAGGTGAGAGCCAGTGTGGTGTAGTGGTTAAGATGCAGACTCCGACCTGGGACACCAGGGTTCGAATCCCCATATAGCCATGAAGCTCACTGGGTGAACTTGGGCCAGTCACTGCCTCTCAGCCTCAGAAGGAGGCAATGGTAAGCCCCCTCTGAATACCACTTACCATGAAAACCCTGTTCATTGGGTCGCCATAAGTTGGGATCGATTTGAAGGCAGTGTATTTCCATTTTCACAGTATCTCAGAAAGGAGATCAGGTCTCCTGCTCCCCTGGTGCATTCACTATAGCTGCCCAATTTCCTTGCTTTTTAAAGTTTGATAGAAATATCTGTTGGCTATAGGTACATTCTTAAACTGCGAGGTTTTTCGCCTATTAGTGAATTATCTTTTATTCCAAAGAAAAGCAATTTATATACTCTGCTGTTTGTCTCTTTCACACAGAAAAATTGTACTTAGGATTTCCCTATCATCAAGTATAGAATGACATGAAATTGATGTCTGGATTGTACAATCTTTTATATAATAATAGAAGTAAACTGCATCTGACTATTATTGTGTTCGTTTTTGTGCACATTCTGTAATTGGAGTTCTCAGTGAGGTGAAAATGGGGACCATGGCACTCTCAAACACCCCCAATAACACCTGCTAAGGCCCCTTTTTATTTTTAAATTGAAATTCTTTGGCTTTTGGGGGGGCTGTTTTGTTGGGGATATTGGGGGTATTGTCTGTTTTTTTCTGTTTTGTTTTGGTGTGTGTAGGTGGTTAGCCTATTGTTCTTTGGGAAGTCTCAACATCACCAACTTTTTTCCTGTGAAGTTAATATCTTGTGGTGCCTTCAACAATTTTAGCTTTTCTAATGGGTCCCCAGGCCAAAAAAAGGTTGAAGACCTCTGATCTATAACATGGTATTCTATGCTTGCTGAGTGCAGATTCTTTGATTGTTTATTCTCTGAACTTCCTGTATGGCTACTTCTTATATGCATTTTATTGTAACAACAGAGGCATGTCCAACAGTTGCTAGGCTTTTCACACAATTGCTTCTCAAAGCAATTGGTCAAAGGCAGCAGTCACTTTATAAACTAAAGTTCTACAGGCCAGGAAGAAGACACTGTGCACAGAAATAAAAGATGAACTTAGCAGAGATGCATCAAAACAAAAGAAGTTCACAACACTTTATTTCAGTGAGCTGGCATCCAACAGCAAACACACATTAGTACTCCGCATTAGCTTAGTAAGGAAACAGTTTTGGACAAGGATATGAAATATTATTCATAGTTGCTATAAGTCTCAAATAATTTTCAGCATCTGTTCAACCTTTGGGGCTCAGAACATTACCATTTTACTCCATTTGCTATTGTATTTACTTCTAGGAAGCGGTAAGCACACTTCTATATTAAAAACTGCAACCCCGTTAATTTTCTACATGCACGAATCTGCTCAGGGGGTAATTGCAGTTTTCCTCTACGTGGGAAGACATCAGCAACTTTTGAAGAATATTGTTTTGCCCTGCAAAAATGTCAGACTAAAACCAAGTATTTGAGATTGTAAGTATGCCCAAATGCAAGACATTGAATTTGCAAGCATCCAAAGATGTCTGGAGTACCCTTTGTTCACAACACTTAAATATTGTGTGAATGTAAGTAAGTGCATAATTGGCTCAAGGACATACCAGTTATTCAAGAAATCTACTATTTCAGAGAACAATGGTTCTTTTAGGCTCTGTGATTTTTTTCCTCAGTGTCAGTTATATGGGAGATGTTGTACCACATATCTGGATCTTTGCAAATATTTATCTAAAGCAGTGTACTGTATGTCAAGATTTTTCTTCTCAATTTAGAACAGGAGCACAAGATCAGCTCATCAGTACATACAAGACAGGCAGTGAGACTGGCAGAATGAAAAACCTCAATTTATTCTTAGATTCTTCTTCGTTTTCTCTCTGTGTCACTCTCTCTCACTCACACACACTCAGGCTCAAAAAGCAGTGAAAAGCAGTGTACAGAGGCTAGGTGCACTCATCACAAATGCTGAGCAAATTCAGCTTCGCATTAAATTGGCTCTGAACAGCAGCAGACAGCACACAAAAGAGAGGATATTCAGTTAAGATGATGACCGAGAAGCTAGGATCCAGTTACTGAATTCTTTGAAAAGAGAGACTTTATTTTCTACATGGTGAGCAGCTCCATTGCCCGTGAATTTTTGTATTATAAAATCTATACCAATAACTTGACACACAGCAACAATTGCTGCCTGAGTTACTGCTGACATCCCTCTGCAGACAGGACATGTAGGAACAAAAGAAGAGATCGGGCAGCAACAGCGAAAAGGACACAGAGTGAGAGAAACATCTGCTGGATTCACTAGAAATACCATATGGCCTGTGTCAGACACAGAGAGACTGCCTTAACTCATTTAGAGCAAATGTAATGTTTCTTTAGAAAGAAAGAAAAATCAGTTCCTTCCTCAACCCACAACCACCATATGATGTCATGATGTCTGAAAGTAGGCAAAGTAGCTACCAAAATATAAGCAATGCTGCTCAGAAGCAAGATTGTAGTATTTAAAAATATTTCTTTCTAACAAGACAGGCTCATTCTATTAGCTCCACGATGGGCAAACTAGTATGGGAATGACTGGCCAGACACATCCAGGAAGCCACTCTTCCGACCTCTGCGAAGTCTTTCAGCACTCAAAACAACAGTTCAGAGCAGGAATGTTACCAAACTTGGGCAGAATTTGAAACATCCAAGACTTCCCCCATTTTCTGAAATGAAGACATGCAGCCACAATTGTCATGTGACAAAGTAAGTTCTATGAGGATATAAGTTAGCCTACTCTTTGGGGAATAACAATAACCTACATCTGTGTTGGAATTGCTTTTTGAAATGTTTTTAAAGCTTTTAAAAAAAATGTTTTTAAAGATGTTTTGTTTTAACAAGTTTTTAGAGATGTTTTGTTTTAATATATTTTAAAGTCTTTATTAACAATGTTTTAGAGTGTTTGTTTGCTGCCCTGGATTCCTACTGGGAGGAAGAGTGGGAAATAAATTAATTAATTAAACAAACAAACAAACCACCATTTAAAGCACCTATCCTCAAAGGAAGCTTTGAGGGAGGGAGGCTTTTCTAAGGCACAAGCATACCCTGCTGCCCCACCACTCAAGTAATGTCCATCTTTGTGTATGCAATCTGGTTTTTCCTTAAGAAGTACTGTAGAGCAATGAGCTCCTCTCCCCTCCACCTGCACCTTGCCTTTCAACTTAGTATGACAGAAACTGTGAGCCTTAGTGCAGTTGTGCCAAGTGTATATAGCCTCTTTACAAGCTCCTAACTTGATGGGTTGATTGATGGCACAGGGGACCAATCAGTTTGTAGTTCATTGCCAACATTCCTTTGCGGTCCTTAAAGTATGCTAAGGGCCCATAAATCATCGGACCTGGCTTCATACATTCTCTTTTCACTACTAACTGTAACAAGTTTCTCTTTTCTTTTTTTCAGCCATCCATACAAATATTCAGTGCTGCTGTACTGAAACCTAATCGGCTGCATCACCAGCACAATCAGGTGTCATGCAGCTGTGCAGAATAAGCTGGAGACGACAAGAAATACAAAGCTATTTTTCCCTTTCAAATCAGACTGATTCCTAGAAGAATTCAGAGATCTGGGAGCTGTGCAGCCAAATCCAACAGCTTGAGTTTGCAGTTTTTTGCATCCAAAATCAGAACACCTTAATTTTTTTAAAGGAAAGTTGGATCACATACAGCTTGCTTGGGAAAAACAAGCGCTTACTAATGTAGGGTTACAGCAAACATGCAATTTTAAAAAAATGTATTAGGACTTTGATATGTTAGTCCTTTTACCATTTTACAGTGATTTGGATCCAACTAAGTTAGTTAAACTTAAGTTCAATAGAGTCCAATGGGAATCAATCAATGTAAGTAGCTGTCATGGCCCCGTCAGAGGACTCATCAGACAAGGATGACTCGGGAGTAACAGCAGCAGACCCAGAAGCAGCAGACCCAGAAGGAGAAATGGAGGAAACTCCTGAGAACCCAGCTCCTTCTCCCCTTCAACTGCAGAGCACCCCAGACACAGCTGAAGCCCTTCAGCCAGACGCAGACAGCGAACAGGATACTCCCCCCTCACCTGCAGAACGTAGACAACAGAAGGTCAGGCAGAAGAGAGGCAGGCCTGTCCACTTAAGGCCAAAACGCTGATGGCTCACACCTGCTGACAAACCTGCTCCTTAAAAGTCAAACCTTGGCTTCAGCTTGTTGCTGACTACAACGTCAGGCGTGACCACTGTGTGTCTTCCTATCCCCTGAACCTTGACTTGGACTGATCTCTCGGCAAACTAGACCCGGACCTTCACTGACGTCTCTTCTGGATTTCTGGCTTGGCACGTAAGCTTTGAACGGCCTCTGCCCTTATCTTGCTTCCTCCTTGCTAGCCTGGCAGATTTATAGCCAAGCTGCCGGCTGAGGACTTACGGCCTGGCAATTACCAAGGAATCTCCAGCCCTGCCTGCACCCCCACCGACACTGCTGTCTCAGTGAAGAGCTGACAGTAGCGACAAGTGTGCTTTGAGCTAAGTAATAGCAAAGCAGGGCTGTGGAGTCGGAGTTGTGGAGTCGGAAGCAATTTTGGGTGGAGTCGGAGTCAGTAGAAATGTAGTGACTCCGACTTCAAAATAAAATTAATATTTTAATATTAATATCAATATTTTAATGTTAATATTAAACACATTAATATACATTTGCCATTTATGAAGGAGTCGGAGTCAGACAGTAGAAAAATAGAGGAGTTGGAGTCGAAGGTTTGACATACCGACTCCACAGTCCTGTAGCAAGGTCTCTTCCTGTGTCTTTCTATATATTCCAGACAATCATACCTAATTAAATACACAAATATGCTCAATGGAAAGTGAAACAGAAAGCAAGAGTTCAATCTGGTGTAGACAGGCCAGTGCAAATATGTACCACTTTGAGTGACACAACAGTTACACCGTCCAGTCTTGTTCACACTACAGCACAACTACCACAGCATGTTCACAGGGCTTGCATCACTTTTGTAATCAACATTTAACAGGCTTTAATCACAAGCAGAACTACACATAAATTTATAGGAGTGCACCTGCAAGTTAGGATCACCGCATGATATTGCTGGATGGAATCCCTTCCGGCTGAAAGAGAGCCAAATATTGGAATGTTTGTTTGTGTAAAAAAAAAAATCACACAGAGCAGCAAACTAAAACCATCTTCTTGACAATACTAGTTTGAGTGCGATTATTCAAACGTTTTATCCTGCCCTCTCACATGCAGTCTGAAGTGGTGCCAGCCAGCAACACACACAATCACATGTGATGACCAGTATTATGTTTTGCCTCTTCCCATGACAGAAATGTTAACACTGGAATGCCACACATCTAATCAGGTGTCAGAAGCAAGTAGCTCTCCTGACAAACTTATGACTTGCCAGTTGCTATGGATTTATTTATTTATAGAATTTCTTACCTGAAAGTAATGAGAAGTGTCAGTGTCTTAAGCAGAAGCAGTTCACAGATCAACTGTTTTATCAACGTCAGACACTTGGGTACAGATTATGTAAAGATCACAAAATACTAGAAGGATATCTTTGACCTAATCATCGTTCTTCTCTTCTGAATATATACCCAGTTTTATACAGCCCGAGGTTACTTCCAAGATCAGAAAGGAAAACAAAACTGGAGGAAGTAAAAAAAGGATTACATCTTTTAATGGCAGAAGGCAGCTAATAAGGCTGGTGAATGTTTTATCAACATTTTATCAGCTTTCTTTTTAAGGGTTTCATAAACATCAGTGACATGCCACGTTTGCTTCCCTTTAATCAGTTTGATTTTCTTCTAAGCCCTTAATCTTGTTTCTCTGACCTCAACCCATAATTTCCAACTATACCTGTTGGACAGGCATCATGTTTCTAGACTACCCAAGTGAACTAGTCAAATATTGTTCTCTCTCATCTAGAGTCCCTAATTTGACTGTTCAAAATTCTCTTATTTATGCATACAGCAATTATGACTGTACAAATTTTCCCCAGTCATTCCCATGATGTAGTAAACCTCTGTCGTCCACCACGAGACCCCTCCTTACAACAGAAATCCCTGTCTTTTATACAAGGAAGATGTTACCGGCAATGGCAACCGAGTCAGAAATCCGCAAGGGACTATCAATTAAAACGTGGTTTCTTTTACCTCATGTCTCTAGGCCAATTCAAAGTGCTGATGTTGACTTATAAAATGCTGCACAGCCTAGAGGATCACCTCTTCCCATATATACCTGCTTGCTCTCTAAGATGGTCAATGAAGATCCTTCTTCAAGTGCTCCTCAAGTTCAGAGGATGGCTACAAGAGAGAGGGCTTTCCCTGGAGCTATGGAAAGTTCACCTAGTGCCAGCATTAATATATTACTGGCACCAGCCAAAGACTTTTGTTCACCTAGTCTTTTAAGGGTTTTTAACGTTATAATTTTGGTCTCTGTCCATGCGTTCAATGTGTGTTTTATGAGATTATCCGTATGCTTTTACTTCATCAAGTATATTTAGAGTTGCACTGTTGCTTCAG
Organism: Rhineura floridana; assembly: GCF_030035675.1. Lineage (NCBI taxonomy): Eukaryota > Metazoa > Chordata > Lepidosauria > Squamata > Rhineuridae > Rhineura > Rhineura floridana. Next base: position 162,166,067 of record NC_084481.1, on the reverse strand, counting down.
TTACTAGTTTTTAGTATTTGATTGTATTCTATGATTTAGTTGTTTTGTTTGCTCAGAGAATCCTATTATATAGAACTCATTAACAAAATATAGTTGTGGATACAGCACTTCCCTCCCAAGTTGACCTTCCAGATGGACAGGAGACTACCTCAGTAAGAAACAAAATACAAGACTGCAGAAACATAGCCAGTATTACTCTAACAGAAAGAATGCTGGGTTTGGACTTGATAGACATGGGTTCAAAATCCTGTTCAGCCATTAGATCAAGGTATCCTTGGGCAAGTCAGCCCAATCTACCTTAGAGCTGTCATGAAAACAGAAATGGGATAACTTCATGCGCAATTTCCTGAGTTTAAGAGGAAAGGCACGATACAAATGCAAATATTGCCTGGGTGCTTTCTATAGAGAAAACCTGTTGCCACTGCTCTCTCATCTTGCACGTTCTCTACAGAACAAATGTGAAATGTGAAACCCCACCTAGGTCTGCCACACATTAGAATCAAAAGAAAATGAAGTAACACTCATTGTGGCAACTGCAGAAAACACAGTTGAGAATCTGTAAAGCCCAAGTAACCAAAATCTCGTCAGCTTTTTATACTATTGACTATGGTATCCTCCTGGAGTAGCTCTGTGAGTCAGGTATATTGCCATATGGTGGTTCAGCTCCTACCTGCAGTGCCATTTCCAGAAAGTAGAACTGGAGACATTTGCTTGGCCCCCTGGTAATTACTTCACAATATAATGTTGTTCATGCTCTTTAACATCTATATGAAGCCATTAGGAGAGGTCACTTGGGGATTTGATGAAACTCAGCTTTATCTCTCTATTCCATCTGAATCAAGTGACGCAATTGGACCAATGTTTTGAAGTGGTAATGGAGTGGATGAGGGCCAGTAAACTGAAACTTAATTCTGACAAGACAGAAGCACTGACGATGCATGGTTCCCATGCCCACCCAGTTTGCAAACAGGCTGCTCAGGAGTGTTGCACCCCTCTTCAGAGGCAGTCCTCCCAGTAGGCCAAATAGACTGGTGTTGAGGGCCCCATGCTTGAAGGGGTCCTGCACCCTTGGAGTTTGACAGGGGGCAGTCACATTCAGGCTGGAAAAGGGGGGAGTCTTACACACTTTAAAAACGACCTATGGGTGGGGAAGCAATACACTCTGCAGCCCATTCCCCACCCAAAGCCACACAGTCCTCCCAAAAGAGACAAACATCCCTGGAGAAGCTCAGAAGTAGCTGCTTCCTGCTCAGGTGAGGTTCCATGGCAGCAGCAGCTGCTCTCTCATCTTGTCTAAAACTCATCCACAGTGAGCTGGAAGTACGGTCTCCATTGCTACTTTCCTCTCCTCCCAACTTGTGCCGGAGCTATGATTGATGCACCCCAGAGGCGGAGGCGCCGGCACTGCTGCGCTGAGCTGGTGAGTTGCCTTAAAGCTGCAGCATCACCCTCGCCTGTCCACTCTTGGGGGAGCGCAAACGTGAACCTGCAAACACACTAACACAGGATTCGTGTCATATCAGATATTCTGTTTATACCAGCTGTATTATACTGTCAGCTTTTAAAAAAATTCTATGCCAATAACAGATTTGGGATTCTCCCACTCTTGATCCACACATATACTTGCTAAGTATATGCCTTAATTTTTCTCTTCTCCAGATCATAACACAGTATTAAGGACACTAGGCAACCAGATCTAAAACCAGGAAGTCCACCACTAGTCTAATGCACATGCATCTAAACAAATATAATTTTAAGTGAACTAGACTCTTGCAGACCTAGAAATAACAGTCTTTGACAGTACCAGCATAAGAATTAGCTAATTAAGGGCAGTGAACACTGTATTCAGAAACAAACAGAGGGGACAGAACTAAGGAAAATAGTAATGTCATTCTGAAAATGTCATTAATTGCAGCTGGAATTAATACTAAAGGGCCAGAGATAAATAGACCAATGATGTAAAGCTCAACAGACTGACCTCTATGGATCATTAAATTGTTAGAGAGTAGCCTTTATGTTCTAGAAGACGAGAGGCATTCATTTCTTACAGTCATGTCCACCCAATGACCAGATGTTTAAGAGAAGAGTACACATAAACCAAGCCCGCTTAGAGAAAAATACTAGAGCTTTTGAGAAGGCCAACTTGACACCACTCAGATAACTGCTGTCTAGAAAAAAGTAGCACAGCAACATGAATATGGCATGCCTTGTTAATTGAGCTGGACAACTAAGCTGGCAAATAAGTATTGTGCCCTGTACCCAAACGATCTAGATTTTCCACTGGAAGGAAGAAGGGAGAAAAGGGAATCTATGACAAAGATCAGCACTTGTCAAGGAAGCTCTAAGTAGTCTCAAGTGTCCATTACGCTGTAATCAAATACCAGAGGAGCATGAGGATCACTGATCAGTACCTAAAAGACACTTCTGTTTTCTGCAGATCCTGATATGTTGAGGCCACTGCTTTGAAAGGACTGTCCAAAGACATCATCATTCCTCAGGTTAAGCACACAATATATTAGCAGCAGGAGGTAACTATGGCAGATGTAACTTGGCAACAACCACCTTACAAATCAAAGGGAACAATAAACTCACAAATTTAGGTTACACCAATTACAGTTTTCAGTTCAACAAAAAAATTCTTCCAAGCTACACAGGAAGTGGATTGGACTGTGAAAGACCAACCCAAATTGTGTTTGCATTGTGACAAATTTGTAAGGCAGTACAATATCTCAGAGAGGAGGTCAGGTGTCCTGCTCCCCTGGTGCATTCACTATAGCTGCCCAATTTCCCTGCTTTTTAAAGTTTGATAAAAATATCTGTGGGCTATAGGTACGTACTTAAACAGCAAGGTTTTTTGCCTATTAGTGAATTTCCCTGCTTTTTAATCTGAGAGGTAAGAAATGGGATGCTGTCCAAGTTTGCTGAGTATGGATTGATCATTTGCATGCTTATTGAGTTCAGTGGGATTTACTCCCCTGCAATCACACTTAGGATATAGGGTTGCCAGGTTCAGGGCCTGAGACTGATCCTGTATCTTTAGGAGAAGAGAAAGTCAGCCAAGTGCAGGTGATCTTGCAGTATTGTAATGGGAAAAACCACAAGGTGGAATTCTCCCTTCCCCCTGCCCAACTTTTAAAGATACAGAAGACCTCTTGCTTGCCAGGCCCAGCCTCCAAGAGGTCTTCTGTATCTTTAAAAGTTGTGCAGGGGGAAGGGAGAATTCCACCTTGTGGTTTTTTCCATTACAGTGTTGCAAGAACACCTGCACTTGGCTGACATTCTCTTCTCCTAAAGATGCAGGATCAGTCTCAGGCCCTGAACCTGGCAACCCCAGTGGGAGGCTACATGTGCCTTCTGTAGAATAAAAAGGTGGGTGAAACGCTGAAAAGCAATGACACTGTTCAGAAGGTTTTCCTTTTGGAAAGGAAAGGGGCTTCCCTTCTGCCCAGTGCCCACCCACCCAATCTCCCCCCTCCCTGCTCCTCCCCCAGGTCAGTGTTGGACTACAATCTGGGAGACCATGGTTCGAATCGCCACACAACCATGAAGCTCACTGGGTGACCTTGGGACAGTCACTGCCTCTTAGCCTCAGAGAAAGGCAATAGTAAAACCACATCTGAATACCATTTACCATGAAAACCCTATTCAAAGGGTCGCCATAAATCCGGTTGACTTGAAGGCAGTCCATTCCCATTTTCAAACATGATTGCACAGAAATAAATCCCATTGAACTCAAAAAGTATGCAAATGACAAAACCCAGCCTCCCTCCTCCTCCCTCCTATCCCCTCCCTCTGGCCCCTCCCCTCCCCCTCCCCTTCTTCCCCCTCTCCTTCCTCCTCCCCATCGTCAGTTTTACCTATCTTAAGCATGATTGCACGGAAGTAAATACCAATGAACTCTTTAAGCATGCAAATGATCAAACCTGCCCTTCCCCTTCCTTTGCCCCCCTCCAATATGCTCCTTCCCCCTCCTTCTCTCCCTCCCTCCCTCTCTCCCTCCCTCATGGTCAGTTTTACCTATCCTAATCATGACTGCATAGAAGTAACTCCGATTGAACTCAATAATCATGCAAATGATCAGACCTGCCTTTTCCCTCCTTCCCCTTTCCTCTCCCTTCCTCCTCCCCTGCCCACTTCAGCCCTCCGTCCCTCCCCCCATCAGTTTTACCTATCCTAAGCATGATTGCACGGGAGTAAATCCCACTGAACTCAATAAACATGCAAATGATCACATCTGTCCTTCTCCCCTCCCCCTCCTGCCTGCTCCCATCCCAATCCTCCCCTCTACCTTTCCATCCCTCCCCCTTCTCCTCCCTTCCCCATCCTCTGTGGTCAGTTTCACCTATCCTAATAGGATTGCCAGTTTCAGGGCCTGGCAGCTCTTTTTGCTGATGAACAAGCAAACACATACACAGTCTCACCAGGCACACCCTACTCAGCACCAAACTAAATACTTGCATGCCGTAATGTGCATCACTCCCCTCTCCTCAAAATACAAATTTGGGAAGATGCAATTAGAACATATTATCCCAATCAACAACAAAAAGGTTAAACATCCATTCAAGACAGCCCGCTCCCCCAATTTACAAATTTCAACATGTCTCTGGAAGTCCACAAGGAGGGTGTTAGCAATTTAAAGCATAAAATAGCCAGCAGAGAAAGAGTTAATCTCTTCCCCCACCTCCACTAGCCCCTTCCTTACATTAATTTAAAAAGCACAACTCAAAAACAAAAGTAATGTTGCAAAGAAGGAGGGGGTTACAGTTATCTAATTTGGCCCTACATTTTTATCAAGCTGGTAGTCTGTTCAATACAGAACAGTTTCAATGCACAGAAGCCACTTCAAACAAATCAAAATACTGAAGTGTGAAAGCGTACTACTTTAAGCAGCCTGTATTAAAATATTGCCTTGAATCTAAAACAACCCTTGCCATTTCTTATCCATAGGCTGCATCAGCAGTTTTCTCTTAAAGCTGCTTATAGTGCCAAGAAAAACAGCCTACACGTTTTTAAAAGTAATAGAATTTGCCCTAAAATAAAGCATGGCATTTTCTGATTTAAGCAGATGCAGCTACAGAAGAATGACAACTAGCACACAACTGAATGTGACTTTAGAATGTATAAGAGAGATCAATTAACTATAGTAATCTGAAAGTTTATGTATGATCTCCCCACACATGCCTCAAAAAACACTTTCAGATTACCCTTTCTACTTGAAGAATCCAGGTTCACCATGATTGTTTTCACCATTGAAGAGAAGGTATAATAGCTTATGAAGTCAATGCCTTAAGATTTCAGGTAGAGAACCAAAGCATGTAGTCTTTCTTCCCACATCTCTCCAACTTTGTGTTTCTTATTTAAGCTTACCTCATAATTATATACAGAAAAGCCAAGTAGGAAAAGAACAGTTTCCAATTATAAAAAACATAATGTAAATGTACTACCTTCAAGTCGATTCCGACTTATGGCGACCCTATGAATAGGGTTTTCATGAGGCTGAGAGGCAGTGACTGGCCCAACGTCACACAGTGAGCTTCATGGCTATGTGGGGATTTGAACCCTGGTCTCCTGTAGTCCAACACCTTAACCACTACATCACACTGGCTCTCTCATAAAAACATACAATAACATTAAGAAGCTTACATTTAAACAACTGAATTCTAGGGCATTAATTTGTTTGTACCAGTATTCTGCATAATTCATCCCTATACCTAGAATATTCTTCTTTTCTGTGATCAAGAACAATACCTACATGAAAGGAAGTCTTGTCCTGATTTTTTATTCAATGCCTGTTGATTATCTGAGGTGAAGGCTGCAAAATATAGTCTATAATTAATTAATATTAAATGCAATGGTCTTCCATGATTTGCAACAGAATAATAAACATAAGAACATAAGAACATAAGAAGACCCTGCTGGATCAGGCCAGTGGCCCATCTAGTCCAGCATCCTGTTCTCACAGTGGCCAACCAGGTGCCTGGGGGAAGCCCGCAAGCAGGACCCAAGTGCAAGAACACTCTCCCCTCCTAAGGCTTCCAGCAACTGGTTTTCAGAAGCATGCTGCCTCTGACTAGGGTGGCAGAGCACAGCCATCATGGCTAGTAGCCATTGATAGCCCTGTCCTCCATGAATTTGCCTAATCTTCTTTTGAAGCCATCCAAGCTGGTGGCCATTACTGCATCTTGTGGGAGCAAATGCCATAGTTTAACTATGCGCTGAGTAAAGAAGTACTTCCTTTTGTCTGTCCTGAATCTTCCAACATTCAGCTTCTTTGAATGTCCACGAGTTCTAGTATTATGAGAGAGGGAGAAGAACTTTTCTCTATCCACTTTCTCAATGCCATGCATAATTTTATACACTTCTATCATGTCTCCTCTGACCCGCCTTTTCTCTAAACTAAAAAGCCCCAAATGCTGCAACCTTTCCTCGTAAGGGAGTCGCTCCATCCCCTTGATCATTCTGGTTGCCCTCTTCTGAACCTTTTCCAACTCTATAATATCCTTTTTGAGATGAGGCGACCAGAACTGTACACAGTATTCCAAATGCGGCCGCACCATAGATTTATACAACGGCATTATGATATCGGCTGTTTTATTTTCAATACCTTTCCTAATTATTGCTAGCATGGAATTTGCCTTTTTCACAGCTGCCGCACACTGGGTCAACATTTTCATCGTGCTGTCCACTACAACCCCGAGGTCTCTCTCCTGGTCGGTCACCGCCAGTTCAGACCCCATGAGCGTATATGTGAAATGAAGATTTTTTGCTCCAATATGCATAATTTTACACTTGTTTATATTGAATTGCATTTGCCATTTTTCCGCCCATTCACTCAGTTTGGAGAGGTCTTTTTGGAGCTCTTCGCAATCCCTTTTTGTTTTAACAACCCTGAACAATTTAGTGTCGTCAGCAAACTTGGCCACTTCACTGCTCACTCCTAATTCTAGGTCATTAATGAACAAGTTGAAAAGTACAGGTCCCAATACCGATCCTTGAGGGACTCCACTTTCTACAGCCCTCCATTGGGAGAACTGTCCGTTTATTCCTACTCTCTGCTTTCTGCTTCTTAACCAATTCCTTATCCACAAGAGGACCTCTCCTCTTATTCCATGACTGCTAAGCTTCCTCAGAAGCCTTTGGTGAGGTACCTTGTCAAACGCTTTTTGAAAGTCTAAGTACACTATGTCCACTGGATCACCTCTATCTATATGCTTGTTGACACTCTCAAAGAATTCGAATAGGTTACTGAGACAGGACTTTCCCTTGCAGAAGCCATGCTGGCTCTGCTTCAGCAAGGCTTGTTCTTCTATGTGCTTGGTTAATCTAGCTTTAATAATACTTTCTACCAGTTTTCCAGGGACAGAAGTTAAGCTAACTGGCCTGTAATTTCCGGGATCCCCTCTGGATCCCTTTTTGAAGATTGGCGTTACATCTGCCACTTTCCAGTCCTCAGGCACGGAGGAGGACCCAAGGGACAAGTTACATATTTTAGTTAGCAGATCAGCAATTTCACATTTGAGTTCTTTGAGAACTCTCGGGTGGATGCCATCTGGGCCCGGTGATTTGTCAGTTTTTATATTGTCCATTAAGCTTAGAACTTCCTCTCTCGTTACCACTATTTGTCTCAGTTCCTCAGAATCCCTTCCTGCAAATGTTAGTTCAGGTTCAGGGATCTGCCCTATATCTTCCACTGTGAAGACAGACGCAAAGAATTCATTTAGCTTCTCTGCAATCTCCTGATCGTTCTTTAGTGCACCTTTGACTCCCTTATCACCCAAGGGTCCAATCGTCTCCCTAGATGGTCTCCTGCTTTGAATGTATTTATAGAATTTTTTGTTGTTGGTTTTTATGTTCTTAGCAACGTGCTCCTCAAATTCTTTTTTAGCATCCCTTATTGTCTTCTTGCATTTCTTTTGCCAGAGTTTGTGTTCTTTTTTATTTTCTTCATTCGGACAAGACTTCCATTTTTTGAAGGAAGACTTTTTGCCTCTAAGAGCTTCCTTGACTTTGCTCGTTAACCATGCTGGCATCTTCTTGGCCCTGGCGGTACCTTTTCTGATCTGCGGTATGCACTCCAGTTGAGCTTCTAATATAGTGTTTTTAAACAACTTCCAAGCATTTTCGAGTGATGTGGCCCTCTGGACTTTGTTTTTCAGCTTTCTTTTTACCAATCCCCTCATTTTTGTGAAGTTTCCTCTTTTGAAGTCAAATGTGACCGTGTTGGATTTTTTTGGCAATTGGCCCTTTACATGTATGTTTAATTTAATAGCACTGTGGTCACTGCTCCCAATCGGTTCAACAACACTTACATCTCGCACCAGGTCCCGGTCCCCACTGAGGATTAAGTCCAGGGTTGCTGTCCCTCTGGTCGGTTCCATGACCAACTGGTCTAGGGAATAGTCATTTAGAATATCTAGAAACTTTGCTTCTTTGTCATGACTGGAACACATATGCAGCCAGGAATGAGGAAGATGTCAGCCAAGGGCAAGATGAAAATAAATGTGAGTTAGCATGCTCTTTTTAGCATAACCCTTGAGTTCCCACCTCCTCACCATAAGCCAGATTTGTTAGCTGGACCATATTAGGAAACCTTTCTAGGGTATGGAAACTCACTTACATACATAACAAAGGAAGAAAAGCTCCACAAAATTATTCAGGAACAAGGAACCAAATGCACATTCTGAATCTGAACCATCTTCACACACTCGGTAAACAAAAATATTGCTCACTCACTCCATTCAATTCTTTGCTCACGCATCATTATACAGTAATACCTAAGTTAACAAACTAGATGCATTCCTGGGCATTACTTCTTTAACACAAACTTTGGTACCAGAGGTAAGAATAACACTGAAAGAATAGGGATAGGTTCCTACACCCACTCATAGATGGTGGGGGCAGCTGAAAAAGGGGCTTTAGAGGGTACCTACTTGGCACCCACCCACCCTCCTTCTCCTCCTCTGAATTGTATTGGATCCTTCCCTCCCCACCCCTGGGAGAAAGCAAGAGGTCTCTTCAATGCAAAGCAAACACACAGGCTAGTCAGTTCTACCTTAAAGCAAAGGTACAGGCTTGAAAGTTTATCCATAGCAAAACCAAGACACAGGCTTGTCAGTTTCACCTCAAAAAAAGCCTTCCTTAAAATAACCCTTCCTGGAGGATTCTTTACCGGAGGTATCACTGTATTGTGATCAAACAGAAGCAGTCTACCTTCATTCTACACCAGTCTCTCACTGTTGTGCTTCATTGATTGGGAAAAAAAACTTCCATGACCCTGTTTCACAAAGGCAAGAGCAGATTTTAGCTGAACTAGTTTGCTGGATTTTAAATGCAGCTATTAACATAATATCTCAGGGCCAATTGATATGTGAGCACTATTAACACAGACAACAAATGGGATAATCACCTATTCCCTCTGCTTTCAAACTGCTGACTCATGAGTTATCTGTAGTCATATCCATATTCCTTTTTAAACTCCTTCTAGCACATGAATAATCCACAAATTACATGTGTATGTCAGCAGCTCATATACTAAGTAGCAGCAGGATATCAGGCACACATTAATTCCTATATCCACCATTTATACCACTAAAACAGGTCTCTGTTTACCACATCATCTGACACAACTAAGAACCAGACCATGGTAATTTGTCAATTTTGTGGGTAATCAAAAAGGCCTCAAGCCACAGCACTCCTTTAGGCTTCCATCAAGTATGCTCCTACATACTCAACATCCTGCATCAAGTATTCAAGGTCACTTCACACTTTATAAGAAAAGTGGGTGCTCATCTATATATGTGCAATTGTGTGCAGTGTTCCCCATAATACATGAGACAAACTCATCCTCCCCCACCCCACAAATACTGTACAAACTTACTCCATATCAAAAGATATTCACTGGATATGGACATATACTTGTTAATACTCAAAAGTGTGAAAAAGCTATCAGAATAGCAACAGTTAAAGAGAATCTCAGGCTTCCTTTGAGATATCTCCTCTAGCTGCTCAGGTTTGTCTTCTTTCATCCATTTTGAGCAGCACACATATAAGAATATAAAAACATAAGAAGAGCCTGCTGGATCAGGCCAATGTAGTCCAGCTTCCTGTTCTTACACTGGCAACCAATTGCCCATGAGAAGCCTGCAAGAGCACTCTCCCATCCTGCGGTTTCCAGCAACTGGTATTCAGAAGCATACCATCTCCAACTATGGAGGCAAAGCACAGCCATCATGGCTAGTAGCCATTGATAGCCTTATCCTCCATGAATTTCTCTAATCCTCTTCTAAAGCCATCCAAGTTGGTGGCTATCACTGCCTCTTGTGGGAACAAATTCCATAGGTTTACTATGCACTGGGGGGGAAAGGACTTTCTTAATTATTTATTTGTATACTGCCCCGTGGTTTACAACAATTAAAAACATTAAAACAAATACACAAATTTAAAAGCACATTTTTAAAAGCAATTTAAAAACACATGCTAAAATGCCTGGAAGAATAGGAAAGTCTTGACCTGGCACCGAGAAGATAACAGTGTTGGTGCCAGGCACACCTCATCCAACAAATCATTCCATAATTTGGGAGCCACCACTGAGAAGCCCCTCTCCCTTGTTGCCAGACTCCCAGCTTCCCAGACTCCCAGCTTCCCTCCGAGTAGACACCCGGAGGAGGGCCTTGCATATTCAGCATAGTGTATGGGTGGGTTCGTGTCAGGAGAGGCGTTCCATCAGGTATTGTGGTCCTAAGCTGTGTAAGGCTTTATAGGTTAAAAACCAGCACCTTGAATCAAGCTCGGAAACATACAGGCAGCCAATACAAGCTAGCCAGAATCAGTTTTATATGTTCCAACTGTCTGGTCCCTGTTACCAATCTGGCTGCTGCATTTTGCACAAGCTGCAGTTTCCAAACTGTCTTCAAAGGCAGCCCCATGTAGAGTGCATTGCAGTAATCTAATTTGGAGGTTGCCAGAGGATGGACAACTGAAGCCAGGTTATCCCTGTCCAGATAGGGGTGTAGCTGGGCCACCAACTGAAGTTGGTAAAAGGCACTCCGTGCCATGGAGGCTACCTGAGCCTCAAGTGACAGAGATGGTTCTAGGAGAACCCCCAAGCTACGAACCTGCTCCTTCAGGGGGAGTGCACCCCCATCCAGGACAGGTTGAACATCCACCATCCGGTCAGAAGAACCACCCACTAGCAGCATCTCAATCTTTTCTGGATTGAGCCTCAGTTTATTAGCCCTCATCCAGTCCATTGTCGCAGCCAGGCACTGGTTCAGCGCACTGACAGCCTCACCTGAAGATGAAAAGAAGAAATAGAACTGCTTGTCATCAGCATGCTGATGGCAACGCACTCCAAATCTCTGGATGACCGTACCCAATGGTTTCATGTAGATGTTGAACAGCATGGGGGACAGAACTGACCCCTGCGGAACCCTATACTGGAGAATCCAGGGTGGCAAGCAATGTTCCCTAAGTAGGAGCAGAACCACTGCCATGCAGTCCCTCCCACTCCCAACTCAGCCAGTCTTCCCAGAAGGATACCATGGTCGATGGTATTGAAAGCCACTGAGAGATAAAGGAGAATCAACAGAGTCACACTCCCCCGTTTCTCTCTCGACAGAGGTCATCATACAGGGCAACCAAGGCTGTTTCTGTGCCAAAACCAGGCCTGAAACCCAACTGAAATGGATCCAGATAATCCATCTCATCCAAGAGTGTCTGGAGCTGGCCTGCCACCACTCGTTCAAGGACCTTGCCCAGGAATGGAACATTTGCTACCGGCCTATAGTTATTAAGATTTTCTGGGTCTAGGGAGGGTCTCTTCAGGAGTGGTCTCACTACCACCTCTTTCAGGCAGCCAGGGACCACCCCTTCTCGCAGAGAGGCATTAATCACTTCCCTGGCCCAGCCGGCTGTTCCATCCCTGCTAGCTTTTATTAGCCAAGAAGGGCAAGGATCCAGCACAGAAGTGGTTGCACGAACCTGTCCAATCACCTTGTCAACGTCTTCAACCTGTACTAACTGAAACTCATCCAAGAAGTCGGGACAAGGCTGTGCTCTGGATACCCCGCTTGATTCACCTGCTATAACACTGGAGTGTAAGTCCTGGCAGATGCTAAAGATTTTATCCTGGAAGTGCCTAGCAAATTCATTACAGCGGGCCTCAGATGGTTCTACCATGTCCTTAGGGCTAGCGTGTAATAGCCCCCAGACAATTCTGAAGAGCTCTGCTGGGCGGCAGATTGATGATTTGATAGTGGCAGCAAAAAATTGTTTTTTTGCTGCACTCACTGCCCCTAAATACAGCTTACCATAGGCACTTACCAGTGTGTAATTGCATCCACCAGGTTTTCGTCTCCATCTGCACTCAAGCCGTCTCCTATATTGTTTCATTGCTCTCAGCTCTGGGGTATACCATGGAGCCGTACAAGCTCTACACAGGAGAGGGTGCTCAGGAGCAATCATGTCAACCGCCTGGGTCATTTCTGTCTTCCACAGTTCAACCAGGATTTCGACAGGAGCGCCAGCCCTATGAGCCAGAAAACTCCCCAGAGCCCTTTGGAAACCATCTGGATCCATTAGTCTCTTGGGGCGGACCAACTTAATAGGTCCCCCACCCTTACAGAGGGGAAAAACCACTGTAAGTCTAAACTTCAACAAGCAGTGATCTGTCCATGACAGAGGGACTGATGTAAGGCCCCCCACATTCAGGTCACCATCTCCATGTCCAGTTGCAAAAACCAAGTCTAGAATATGACCTGCTACATGAGTTGGGCCACTGGCATATTGAGACAGTCCCATGGTTGTCATGGAGACCATGAAATCCTGAGCTGCCCTGGATAAGATGGCCTCGGCATGGATGTTGACATCCCCCAGAACCAACAGTCTGGGGGATCTCAACAATACACACGAGACCACCTCCGTCAGCTTAGCTAGGGAGTCTGTTGGGCAGCGGGGTGGGCGGTACACCAATAAAATCCCCAGTCTGTCCCGCTGACCCAACACAAGGTGCAAACACTCCAGACCAGTCTTCACATGGACAGGGTGCTTGCAGAGGGAGATGAAGCTCCTATAGTTCCTTTCTTTTGTCCTGAACCTTCCAACATTCAACTTCATTGGATGTCCACAAGTTCTAGTGTTATGAGAGAGGAAGAAAAGCTTTTCTCTATCCACTTTCTCCATACCATGCATAATACTATACACTTCTATCATGTCACCTTTTACTCGCCTTTCTTCTAAACTAAAAAGTCCCAAATGCTACAACCTGTCCTCCTAGGGGAGTCGAGTCGCTCCATCCCCTTGATCATTTTGGTTGCCCTTTTCTGAACCTTTTCCAGTTCTACAATATCCTTTTTGAGGTGAGGCAACCAGAACTATACACAGTATTCCAAATGTGGCTGCACAGTAGATTTGTATAACAGCATTATAATAATGGCAGTTTTATTTTCAATACCTTTCTTAAAGATCCCTAGCATGGAATTTGCCTGTTTCACAGCTACGGCACACTTGGTCAACACCTGCATCGAGCTATCCACTACAACTCCAAGGTCTCATTCCTGGGCAGTCATCACCAGTTCAGACCCCATCATGAGCGTATATGAGAAATTAAGATTTTTTGCTCCAGCATGCATAACTTTAAATTGAATTGCATTTGCCACTTTATCGCCCAGTTTGGAGAGGTCATTTTGCAGCTGGTTGCAATCCCTTTTTGTTTTAACAACCCTGAACAATTTAATATTATCAGCAAACCTGGCCACCTCACTGCTCACCCCTAACTCTAGATCATTTATGAACCAGTTAAAAAGCACAGGCGTCAAGACTTTACTTTCTACAGCCCTCCATTGGGAAAACTGTCAATTTATTCCTACTCTCTACATCCTGCTATTTAACCAATTGCTGATCCACAAAAGAACCTCTCCTCTTATTCCATGACTGCTAAGCTTACTCAGGAGTCTTTTGTAAGGTACCTTGTCAAAAGCTTTTTGAAAGTCCAAATACACTATGTTCACTGGACTACCTCTATCAAAATGCCTGTTGACTTGCTCAAAGAACTCTAATAGGTTAGAAAGACAGGACTTACCCCCGCAGAAGCCATGCTGGTTCTGCTTCAGCAAGGCTCACTTTTCTATATGCTTGGTTATTTTATCTTTAACATTCCTTTCTACCAGTTTTCCTGGGACAGATGTTAAGCTAATTGGCCTGTAATTTCCAGGATCCCCCCTGGATCCCTTTTTTTATCTGATATAAATCAAATAAATAAATAAAATAAAGATTGCTGTTACATTGGCCACTTTCTAGTCCTCGGGTATGGAAGTGGATGTAAGGGACAAATTGCATATTTTTGTTAGAAAATCTCATATTTGCATTCTTTGAGAACTCTTAAGTGGATGCCATCTGGACCCAGCAACTTGTCCGTTTTTATTTTGTCTATTAAGCCTCGAACTTCATCTCTCATCACCACTATTAGCCTCCGTTCCTCAGACTCTCTTCCTGCAAAGGTTAATTCAGGCACAGGGATCTGGCTTATATCCTCCACTGTGAAGACAGATGCAAATAATTCATTTAGCTTCTCTGCAATCTCCTTATCCCGTTTTAGCACACCTTTGACTCCCTTGTCATCCACAGAAACACATACATCTGGAACCTCATGTAGGGAAGAAACTACTTGGGATGCTATTTGGAACCAAGAAACAGCAAGTAGAAAGAGGAACAAATATCCCTTTCCCTGTCACTTTTCTTTCTAATGAAGCTGCTTTTCAGTATCAAGGCTCTGTTACATGCATCTGTGTAGGAAGATCCAAATAAATTTGCTTTAGGTAGGTAACTTGAAAACCAAAAGCTTGTTAATTAATATTTTCCTCATTACACTTTTTGCCTGGAGGTTTCTCTGTTCTCACTGATCTTTGTCATTCAATCACAGGAACTTTTAAATCCATTCTGTTGTGTCCAGTGTCCAAAGAACTACCTTGAACTTGCCAGAAAAATTAAGCCTGCTGAAGAGTTCAAAAAGATTAAGATCTGAACAGTCGCACTGCTGTTCATCACAGCCAGGAAAAAGCAAGAGGGAAGTTACCTTTATTTTGTTCTATTGCCCTACACACATTCTTTGTGGTTACGTGCTGCAGCATGCAAGAGGCACCATAGTTTCAGAGTTCCATGTCTAGTTAGTCTTTTGATCTTATAATAATTTGCACTGAGCTGTCTTTAAGTATTCTAAGCAAAAGCCCCACTGATCTTCAGCAGCCAGTTGCGTAATTCTTTTACGTCTCGTTTACTGTTTCTCAGATCCAGTGCAGTGCCAGAAGTGCAAGTTTGGACGCTGTAAACACAGATTCCAAATTCTTAAGCCATGAAGCTCATTAAGTGTTCTCAGGCAAGTTAGGATTGTAGCGAAGCTAGGGAGCTTTAAAACTTAGCACACTATATTATTCTACTTTTTAACACATTTGTAACACCATGCAATACTAATGTTGCCTTAAAGTAGTGGCATTGTGTCTTGCTATGACAGGCAATCCTAAAGCAACAGGTTTTGTCCTTACTCACCCAAACTATCATCCATATTGAGTAGCATTCTCTTGTTTTTGCCTAAAGTACAGTAAGGCCCCGCTTCCCGATGCTCCACTTCCCAGCGTTCCACTAATGCGGCGGCTTTCATTTTCAATTTTAAAGCCGATTTTGCGGCATTTTGAGTCATTTTCACGCGACGCACCCCATTAAAGTCAATGGGGTTCTGCTTTACGGTGGGGGAACGGAACCCTCCGTATAAGCGGGGCCCTACTGTACTAAGAAGTGGTGTTACATTATTGCTCGAAACTTGCATTTTGAAATATAGGTGGCATTTTACAACTAGCACTGCCAAGGGCTCCAGGAGCATACCAGGAGCATTTCAAAAGTTCACAAAATGCCACAAGCTAGACTGGTGGTAGTGGTGTTGGGTGGAGTTCTTTTTACTTATTACTTGTCACACTGCTGATGAGAGTCAAACTTTGCTGACATTTGTGCAGCATTAACAATTCAAATTTCAAAATAAAGCAAAGTTAGTGCTAGAGAAATACATCACTATAACAGCAATGCATCACTATAACAGAAACTCATCTGGGTTCTCCATCAAAAATGAACAATGTATGTTTTTTATTATACTAAGAACAGATCACTGAGTATTTTGACTTGTAAAGTGATACTAAATTTTGCTTGAGGATGTTTCTATCCAAATTTCAGTTCCTGGGTCATGAGTAGAGATTGAAGAAATAGGATCATAATTCCTAAATATGATTCTCCAAAACTGAATTGGCATTAGAAAATTAGGATAAAACATCCAAAGCATACAATATCTGTAAGCATACATTAACTCCTATTTAAAAACTTGTACTACCCCGATTAATATAGTTTTGAAAAGAAGATCTTCTATGTATTAAAATAGCCTAGAGCCTGCAGTGTGCCATCCATCAGTTATTCAAGCAACAGAGCAGAATGTTAAACAACTGGATTTGCATGCTCATATATTTGTAAAAACTGATTTCCCTTCCTCTTGAGCTTCATCAGCTACTGAAGGATGTTGTTGCTATGTGCCTTCAAGTCAATTCCAACTTGTGGCGACCGTATGAATCAGCGACCTCCAATAGCATCTGTCATGGACCACTCTGTTCAGATCTTGTAAGTTCAGGTCTGTGGCTTCCCTGGAATCAATCCATCTCATTTGGTCTTCTTTTTCTACTCTTTTTCCCAGCATTAATGTCTTCTCTAGTGAATCATGTCTTCTCATTATGTGTCCAAAGTATGATAACCTCAGTTTCTAGTGATAGTTCTGGTTTAATTTGTTCTAACACCCAATTATTTGTCTTTTCCACAGTCCATGGTATGCGCAAAGCTCTCCTCCAGCACCACATTTCAAATGAGTGGATTTTACTCTTATCTGCTTTTTTCACTGTCCAGCTTTCACATCCATACATAGAGATTGGGAATACCATGGTCTGAATGATCCTGACTTTAGTGTTCAGTGATACATCTTTGCATTTGAGGACCTTTTCTACTTCTCTCACAGCTGCCCTCCCCAGTCCTACCTTTCCTCTTTAACTTTCATCGACATTCGTTTCAAATCATTACTGGTTTCTACTAGCAGTATGGTATCATCTGTGCATCTTAAATTATTGATATTTCTCCCTCCAGTTTTCACACCTCCTTCATCTTGGTCCAATCCCACTTTCCGTATGATATGTTCTGCATACAGATTAAACAAGTAGGGTGATAAAATACACCTGTCTCACACTTTTTCTGATTGGGAACCAATCGGTTTCTCCATATTCTTTCCTTACAGTAGCCTCTTGTCCAGAGTATAGGTTGCGTATTGGAACAATAAAATGCTGTGGCACCCGCATTTCTTTTAAAGCATTCCATAGTTTTTCATGATCTATACAGTCAAAGGCTTTGCTGTAATCTATAAAGCACAGGGTGATTTTCTTCTGAAATTCCTTGCTCCATTCCATTACCCAAAGTATATTTGCAATATGATCTCTGGTGCCTCTTCCCTTTCTAAATCCAGCTTAGACATCTGGCATTTCTCACTCCGTATATGGCAAGAGCCTTTGTTGTAGAATCTTGAGCATTACTTTACTTGCATGGGATATTAAGGCAATAGTTCGATAATTACTGCATCCCCTGGGATCCCCTTTCTTTGGAATTAGGATGTATATTGAACGCTTCCAGTCTGTTGGCCATTGTTTAGTTTTCCATATTTGTTGACAACTTTTTTTGTCAAAATTTGGACAGATTGTCTCAGTAGCTTGTAGCAACTCTACAGTAGGGCCCCACTCATACGGCAGGTTAGGTTCCAGATCCCCACTGAAAAGCAGATCAGCTGTAGCGCAGCGGTCTGGAACCTAACCCGCTGATCACGCCGGAGGAGAAGATCAGCTGTAGTGCCATCAGCTGAATTGCAGGAGTTTGATCGCCCCGAGGAGGAGATCAGCTGTAGCGTGCTACAGCTAATCTTCCCCTCCTCCAGTGTGATCAGCTGGAGTGCAGGAGTCTGATCACACTAGAAGAAGAGATCAGCAGTAGCACGCTACAGCTGATCTTCCACACTCCAGCTGATCGTGCCAGAGGAGGGGGAGTCTGATCACCTTGAGGAGGAGAAGATCAGCTGTAGCACGCTACAGCTTATCTTCCCCTCCTCTGGCGCGATCAGCTCAAGGGCAGGAATCTGATAGCACTAGAAGAGGAGATCAGCTGTAGCGCTCTACAGCTGATCTTCCCCTCCTGCAGCAAGATCAGCTGGAGAGCGGGGAGCTCCAGCCGCCCCTCGTGCTGGCGCCGTATTAACGGAATGCCAAAAAGCGGGGCACCGAGAAGCAGGGCCCTACTGTATTGCTATGCCATCTGTTCCTGATGATTTGATTCTTCCAAGTATTTTAAGAGCTGCTTTCACCTCACATTCTAAAATGTCTGGTTCTTCATCATACGGTTCCTCCTTGAATGAATCTGTCATCCTTGCATCTCTTTTAAAGAGTACTTCAGTTATTGCTTCCATCTGCCTTTTATTTCATCTCGGTCAGTCAGTGTGTTCCCCTGTTGATTATTGAACATCCCTACTCTTGGTTTAAATTTCCCTTTCATTTCTCCAATCTTTCGGAATAGGGCTTTTGTTCTTCCCTTTTTGTTGTCCTCTTCTATTTCTATACAATAACCATTGTAATAGTTCTCTTTGTCCCTACTATCTATCTATCTATCTATCTATCTATCTATCTATCTATCTATCTATCTATCTATCTATCTATCTATCGCACTTGTATACTGCCCCATAGCCAAAGCTCTCTGGGTGGTTTACAGCAATCAAAAACATTAAAACAAATATACAATTTAAAACACATATTTTAAAAACAATTTAAAACACAATTTTAAAATTTAAAACAATATAAAAACAATTTAAAACACATGCTAAAATGCCTGGGAGAAGAGGAAAGTCTTGACCTTGCGCCAAGAAGATAACAGTGTAGGCGCCAGGCGCACCTCGTCAATAACATCATTCCATAATTTGGGGACCACCACTGAGAAGGCCCTCTTCCTTGTTGCCACCCTCCGAGCTTCCCTTGGAGTAGACACCCGGACGTAGTGTACGGGTGGGTTCGTATTGGGAGAGGCGTTCCATCAGGTATTGTGGTCCCAAGCCGTGTAAGGCTTTATAGGTCAAAACCAGCACCTTGAATTGAGCTCGGAAACATACTAGTCACTGTATTGTTGCATTTAGAGTTCTGACCATGTTTCTATCTCCTTTTGCTTTCCTTCTCTCTTTAACCATTTTAAGAGTTTCTTCTGCAGTCATCCATTGAGGTCTTTCTTTTAAACTAGAGGTACTGTCTTTTTGCATTCTTCCCTGATAATGTTTCTGACTTCACTCCATAGTTCTTCTGGTTCTCTGTCAACTAAGTTGAAAGCCTCAACCCTGTTCCTTATTTGATCTTTATATTCTTCTTGGAGGTTTTTTGAATTGTACTTTGGCATTATGATTGGTTTGTTCTTCTTCTTTAGCTTTACTCTGATTTTCGATATGACCAGTTCATGATCTGTACTGCAGTCTGCTCCTGGTCTTGTTTTCGCAGAAAGTATGGAATTTTTTCATCTTCTGCTAGCAATTACAGAATCAATTTGATTCCTATATTGACCACTGGGTGATGTCCACGTGTACAGTCGTCTTTTTGGTTGCTTAAAAAATGTGTTTGTGAGAAACAAAGTATTGGCTTCACAGAATTCAATTAATCTTTCTCCTGCTTCATTTCTATTTCCTAGGCCCCATTTCCCCACAATTCCTAGTTCTTCTCTGTTCCCTACTTTCGCATTCCAGTCCCCCATGATTATCAGCACATCTTGTTTTGGTGTGTGATCAATTTCTTCCTGTACTTCTGCGTAAAATCTCTCTAATTCCTCTTCTGCATTTGCCGTTGGAGCGTAGACTTGGATGACGGTTATGTTAATAGATTTCCCATTAAATCTCAGTGATATAACTTGCTCAGACCTTGCATTATAGCATAATAAAGCAAAAAATAGGAACATTAAAATAGTGTAACATTCACAAGAATACAACTACATTCTACTTTGGGCATGTGAAGTAGATTTAAAGGCAAGTATGCTGGTTTCCAAGGCTGCCAATTCCTCACACGCATTTTTAAAAAGTGATACAAGATAAATGATCCTTTCTTCATTGAAGGTGGATCTCAACATGTACATCTGTTTTTAGAGTATGTCCTCCCTCTGTTCCAACCTTTCATGTTTGTGAGCCACAAAGGTTCAAAAGTGGTATTAAAACAGGTATTGCATTTTATATTCTGGGTACCAGTCAGTTTTGTCACTGGTCTCCAGCTCTTCATTTGTGAATGCTTAACTGACTCAGTTCAAACACGGAAAGCCAAGCTCTCATCAGCCCTTTTCCAGTAAAAACAGGACGAGTACCATAAAAAACTTCAATGCAGTTTGGCACAAAGAATTACAAGTAAAACTTGGTAAACAATATCACGACATTACAGGAAGACATTTTTGATTATCAACCCTTAAGTTAATTTTGAGCTATATTTATTCTGTAAGAATATCCTGTTTGCAAACTTCACTGCAGAACAAGTACTGTTAACAGTTTCCTGTTTTCACTCCCTCTTTGTGCTGCAATCAACACTGAAAGTTAAATGCTGCCCTTCTATTTCCCAATATGAATTCACTTCCAGATGAATTAGGCTCTCAGTATAGTTCCTAAGTTAGAACTATAGTTCCTAAAACTATATTCTAGGCATATGTTCCAGAGGATTTATGCACAGATCTTCCACAGTCTTCTTTTATTATACATAGTAGCAGTGACAGCTTCCTCCCTCTTTCCCCACTCAAAAGAGAACAGGAGTGGGGAAAACTGAAGTTAGCAAAAGAATACACAGTCAGGTAGCCAGACTGTTGATGTCACCACTAGATAGCAAATTAAATTGTCTGGACTTCAAAAGGGCAGTGCCTTCCGTGTAAAGAAAAGCAGCTTTATGTCAGAAGAAAATATACATGGCTAATCAAATAATCAGTCCCATGTTTACCACTTCTTTGAGAACTCTTACCCATTACAATAAATGCACCTTAATGAAATGGTAATTAATGTAAATCATTAAACCAATTCCAGAAGCATGCGAGCCCCACCATAATTTTTTTCAGATGTCAGTCCTTATCTCAATACATGAGAGTTCAGTTTCATAAGACCTGCACTTCCTATAGTTTCTGTGTAGCTAAATGTATAAGGCCCATACTTCCTATAGCTTCTGTACTTCTATAACACTATCAGGGCTCAACAACGGGAAGTGAAAAAGTTGATGCTGTTCCTTAAATGTTAGGTGCATGTGATCTTTTCAGCCCTAAATCTAAGAAACAAGAGTATTAACACTCATAAATGTTCTGATATCACTACAGAATACAAGGGATATTCAGCATAACTGGAAAGTATGGACCAAAAGCATAACCAACCCTCCCTTACTTTAACTTCCTTATATCTAAACTAGTTCACAGCAGTCCTAGACCTGCTAACAAATTATGAAACATTTTATCAGTTTTCTCTCATGTTTCACAGGTATTAAAGCTCTTCAACAA
The DNA here is from genome assembly GCF_030035675.1 of Rhineura floridana. NCBI lineage: Eukaryota > Metazoa > Chordata > Lepidosauria > Squamata > Rhineuridae > Rhineura > Rhineura floridana. The sequence goes on along the minus strand of NC_084481.1, from coordinate 162,144,467 downwards.
CAGGTGTCCAAGCAGCCTTGACAGCGCACTTTAAATAAAGGGGTCTAAAATTTTGGTCTGATCACTTCTGCGTGCAAGTCATCTTAATCTTTGCTTATGTTAGGTTTAAACATAGACTACTTCTACACTAGAAGTACTTGAAAAAGGTAAGGGGGAGGGAAACAATTTTTCTTCAGTTTACTCAATACTGTCTAGATTAGATGCCAAAGCCTTGAGAAATTTTAACATCAAAGTCATTCGATGGATAGAACAGGAACAGCACAAGGAAGCAGCTGCAGTGATCCATGCTCTGTAACCTCTTGTTTGGATTACTGCAACACATTATACACGGGGCAACCTTTCAAAACAGTCCAGAAATCTCAGTTGGTCCAAAATAGAGTAGGAGGTTTGTTAACTGGGACTGGAGACCATGACCATATTACTTTGTTTTTTGCACTAGTTTTAGGCCCAATTAAAAGTGTTAGTACAGTAATACCTCGCATTAACGTATTCAATGGGACCAGAGCGAGTACGTAAACCGAAAATGTCCTTAAAGTGAAGCACTACTTTTTAAAACTTTTTTTACCTCTCCTTCATGCGGAGCCTCAAAGCCCCACGCTAGCTGCGCTGCTGCGCCTCTCAGCTGATCGTGAGTGTCCGTAAGTGTGAAGTAAGCATACGTAAATAGGGGCATGGTGGAGTATGGAGTATGTCCGTAAAAGCGAGTGTACGTTAAGTGAAGGTCCGTATAGCGGGGTATTCCTGTATTAAACTTTTAAAGCCCTAAATGGCTTGGGGACAGATTATCTGAATGAAATTCCCCTCCCACATACACCTGAAGCATTAATATCCAAACTCCGACAACCTTCTTTGGATGTTTTGCCCAATGAGGCCCACCAAATGAGGTCCAGGTAGCTACTTAACAGAGACCTTTCAGTGGTGGTGTCCTGGCTATACAATGTCTTGCCCAGAAAGGCTCACTGGCACCTACTGTAAATCGCCCAGAGAGCTTCAGCTATGGGGCAGTATATAAGTACAATAAATAAATAAATACACTGCAATCCTTTTGGCATCAGGTGGCCTTTTACAATTAGCCAGCAGAGAACAAAATGTTGATATTATACAAAGTTGAGAAATAAAATTGGACCATTTATGACAAAGCTAGTATTACAAAATCTCCATGGCCATTTGACCTAGACTAGTAGCCTGCATCTCTTCATGCTTCAAGATTCGTGTGACAGTTTGGTTTTTATAAATAAAAAATGGAATATATTTTATATAATCCATGGAATGGGCAGGCTAAAAAGGGGCAAGTGTAAACATAAAATCTAATCTGAATATTAGCACAGTAGTATTTATTTATATTGTACATGTTTACCACACTAGATACCCTGCAGTCTAGTCATCCTCAAAATGCCACAGGAGACCATTGTTATGCTCATGTTATAAATGAGCAACTGAGGGCCAAACTGAGAGTTGGTGTAGTGGTTAGAGCAGTGGTTCCCAACCTGGGGGCCGGGACCCCCAGGGGGGCCGCAAAGTAATCCAGAGGGGGCCGTGAACAGTAAAGAAATGAATTTTTTTTAAAAAGTCTTCACTCCCTCGACACTGCTTTCCACTGCCGCTGCAGATGACACCTCCCCCTTGCTCCAAACGAGAGGGGAGGCCTTTTGCTGAAGCGCCAGAGCGTCTTTCAGGCGCACTAAGGGCAGGCATCTGCCTATAAAGTACATGGCAGATGCCAAAGGAGGCTGAGGGTGGGGCTACCAGGAAGAAGAGGGGATTACTATCACTGATTCCCATCTCCTTGCACTGCCGCTACAGACAACACCCTTACTTAGAATGAGAGGAGAGGGGTTTTTGTGAAGTAAAAAGAAGCAAGCCTGCAAAGAAAGGCTGCTTTCCCCCCTCCTTCCTGGCAGCCAGCCTGCCTTCCTGGGGGGAGGGGGTCACAAAAAAATTTCAGCTTATAAAGGGGGTCCCGTGCTCATAAAGGTTGGGAACCACTGGGTTAGAGTATAGGACTGGGACCTGGAAGACAAGGGTTCAAATCCCCACTCAGCCATGAAGCTTGCTGGGTGACCCTGGGCCAGTCACAGTCTCTAAGCCTAATCTACCTCACAGGGTTGTTGTGAGGATAAAATGGAGAGAAACCATGTATGTCACCTTGAGCTACTTGGTGGAAAGGTAGAGTATAAATGTAATAATAAAATCAACTAGATATGTTGGCTCTGTATTTGTGCTCTTAAGTGCAGGTTTTTTAAAATACAAAGTTCCCCCATGATCCATACCACAGCTGAAGGGCTGGGAGTTAAAGCCCCACAGAACAATCTCAAACTTGATCAGACCCCCTGAGCTGTCCATTTGTGTCTTAAAAAGCCTGCACTTAACGGCACAGTTACAGAGTCAGTGACTCAGTTTGGCACTAAGACTGAGTTACTCGTTCAAGGCCATTCAGCAATTAGATCCCAGACACAAACCTAACTATGTTTTATGAATATTTTAGTTTTGTGTTTGCTTTAATCATTGACATAATTATGTTGTTTATCTTTTGTTGGACATTGCCCTGGGCTATGTTGAAGAACGATAATTCATAAATACGAAGAAAAAGAACTTAGGAGTGAGTTCCCCCCACCCACAAGAGTGTACCTTCAACAGAGTTGCATTTTAAAAATTTATTTCTGGGCCTTCTAGCTTACATAACCTCAAATTAAAAATGAAACCAAAACATATCCACAACAGCCCACAGTTATTTATGTAAAGAAATTTGTTTTCAGAAACCTCAGTACTATGCAAAGGATTCTGGGATATATTTTTGGGTACCATTTATGAGAGGCACGGGCCAGAACGTGACACAGAACAAACCCAACATTCTCTTCAACCGCTCATTATGTATGAAGAACAGCAATACTAGGCAGCTGTCTTCCAATCTTCTCTGATATTTCTGACCTCACTGAGAAACCCCTGATAAGATTCTAAGGAAGCTCAAAGTTCCCCAAAAGACAGTGTAAATAAAACATCTGCATTAATGTTATTCTTCTCCTTGCAGACAGGCATGTGGACTGAGCAGGCTCCAGCTGCTAGAGAAGCCAATTATGGAGCTGCTGCCTTCTACTTGCTGCTCCCTGCAAGAGAAAGAGCCAGGCCAGTTACCTGCATGGCACTGTGTGCAGTTCAATCCAATACATACTAAGTTTGTAAGTAAATCAAACTACATTCATTAGGACAGTGAGCTCTTTCGGATGTTATATCTGTGGAGTGGGACCTAGGATACTGTGAATCAAGTCAAGTAAGGAGCCCTAATCACATGGAAGTAGTACATGATGTGGCTTCTTCCCACATCAGCACTATTTTCCCCAGAAAATGTGGCAACACAGGTGCGTAAAAGAGCAGAGTCCATGAGGTCTAGACTTCTGACATTACCCAAGTACGAAGGAAAGAAGCTGTACTGTTTTCAGCAGCTCCCATATAGCTAAGCCAATACAAGAAAGTGTCCCAAGCATGTCTGCAAATGTTTCTCTCTTGCCCCTCACAAGCATAGGTTCTAGCCAAGAATTTAGATACTACTACATACAAATATTCACACGATCTTAAGCGTGTGTCTCAGTGTTCTCCCTTCCTGGCTACTGTCATTTGGAAAAAACTGCTCATGTTAATAATTTCTCAGCCAGCAGAGGTAAAAAAATGTAAGTGAAAGTTTAGATTATGAAGCTACCAAAATGCACAGAAATTATATATATATATAACTATTTGGGCTGATAACAGAATGAAATTTAACAGGGATAAGTGCAAAGTTCTACACCTACGAAAAAGAAACCAAATCCACAGTTATAAGATGGGGGACACTTGGCTCAGCAATACTGAGGATCTTGGAATTGTTGTTGATCACAAGCTGAATATGAGCCAACAGTGCGATGTGTTTGCAAAAAAGAAAAATGTTATTTTAGGCTTCATTAGCAGTATAGTTTCCAAATCATGTGAAGTACTAGTTCCTCTCTATCTGGCACTGGTTAGGCCTCATCCTGTTGTGGACACTGCACTTTAAAAAGGATGCAGACAAACTGGCACAGGTTCAGTGGAAGGCAACAAGGATGATCAGGGGACTGGAGACAAAGCCCTATGAGGAGAGACTGAAAGAACTGGGCATGTTTTGCCTTGAGAAGTAAAGGCTGATGGCAGGTATGATACCACTCTTCAAGTACTTGAAAGGTTGTCACTCAGAGGGGGGCCAGGATCTCTTCTCGATCATCCTTGAGCGCATGGAATAATGGGCTCAAGTTACAGGAAGCCAAACTGCAGCTAAACATCAGGAAAAACTTCCTAACTGTTAGAGCAGTATGGCAATGGAACCAATTGCCTGGGGAAGAGGTGGGCTGTCCAACACTGGAGGCATTCAAGAGGCAGCTGCACAGTCAGCTGTTGAGTGACTCAGTCAGTGACCTTATAGGCCCCTTGCAACTCTGCTACTCACTCTCACACTCACACTCACACACACACACAGAGAGAGAGAGAGAGAGAAATACATACACGTATGAACACTGCAAAGCCATTAGATAAGTTTATCAATAACAATGAAAATAAATTTCATCTCCAATTCTGTTTATTAGGTAAAGGTAAAAAGGATTTAAGAAATTTTAATTGGTGGCAATTCTTGAATTTCACCAGCAGACACAGCTTGAAAGAGAACTGTGTTTTGTACAAGTTGGGAAGATGAAGTACAGAAGGGAAAAACAAATGATGCAGTCTTAGCCCTAGTTAGCAGGTATAAGTTGCCCAATATATTGCCTATAAATTACTGTTCTGTCTTTTCTTGGTGGATACAACAGAGCAAAGATGGATCTAGTATTCTCTGTCCTATCTGAATAATTTCTTTAGCCTCTCCATGCATTTCCATTTCTCTCCTTCCCTAGTTCTGGAACAGTCAAGTATATTTTATTATTGAAGGAGACAAAGTGCCATTCTCCTTCAGGACCCAAGCAGCAAGCTTTAGCTACTATAATTCAAGACGACATTCAACAACCTTGTGCACACAGAGTTTAGAAAAGTCTAGGTGCTGGAAGCTTGCCTTAGAAAACAGTATTCTCCTTTGTTAAAACACATTTTCACTGTTATTTAAGAACAGAAACCTTTCCAGTATAAACTCACTCTAAAAATAAAAAACGCCCTGCACATCTGCAATGACAGAAAAGATCTTGCCAAGTGAAGCCTTATTACCCAATAACATTTACAGGAACATAAAGAAAGCACCCCCAAAATTGGCAGCATTACAAAGTTACAAAGTGTCAAACATCATCAAGGTATTTCAACATCTTTGCTTCCTTCCCAGTTAAGGCCAACACTAGATGCAAGATTACAATAAATTACTAAGTATTCAAAAAACCCCAAACAAGTATATTCTAAGAACAGAAGCAGGCCAAATTAGTGCATTAAATGACTCCTCAGCAGGAACCCACAATTTGGTCCATCGTGCTCTCTAGTGAGACGGACACTAGCAGCTACTATCCTTCCAACCTGTCAGATGGGACATGGATCTTCTCTGTAGTTGCACTGTACTTTGGGACCACATGAAGTGCCTCAGAAATGCAGAACGTCTTCAAGGAAGATCCCCACCCCCTTCTCTAGCCCCAAGATGGAGAAGATAGTTAAGGTTGAAGGGCAGATTGGAGGAATGGCTCCCTTACTCCTTTCCCTTGTCCTACACTATGAACCAGGGAGGGGACCCAGGGGGTTATACTGTATAGCACCCAAGGAACATACTAGCAGCCTCAAAATGTTTTTGGTTGGTTATGGCTAGCAAATCTGATTTTCCAAATTTATAGACCACTGCTCAGGCAATATTAAATCTTAAACTATACTCAACTCACTGAGTCATTTTGAAGAATCTGGAGACTTAACATATCTCCAAAAACAATTTCAGTCCCTTGATTCGCTCACCACTATGAAAACCCTCTTCATAGGGTCGCCATAAGTCAGAATTGACTTGAAGGCAGTCCATTTCCATTTTTTTGATAAAGTGGTAACTCTTGCTTTCAGATCTATTAGGAAAATGTTACTCCAAGTTAACAAATATGTCATAGTATACCAGTACTGAAAAGCAATATTTAGTAAACAAAAAGCTAAGCACTGGGAATAAACAGATTCAGCTGCTTGTTTTATATGTATAATAGAAGAGTTTGCAACATTCTGAAAAACCAATGGAAAAAACACCTAACGTGGATAGGTATACACACACACACATGTACCCAAGAAGCAAAGAATGTAAACTCTAGGATGCAACTTATCAGCATATGGCAACAATTCAAAACAGCTAGAAACTCATCAAATTTTATTGCTTAATAGCAGGGTTTGCTTCATATGTGTCCAAATATCTAATATAAGTTAAACAGACAGAGGCCTTGTATGAAAATTCACCTCCACCTAACTAATAACCAGGATAGTATCACAAACAAATGACATACTATTACTTAGAACAAAACCATCACCACTTATAATTAAATATTCAGAAGGAAGTGTCACTACTTTCATCATAAAGGTGATTCTGCACATAAGTTTTCTAAGAAAGGAGACTATAGGAGAAGACTGGGCTTCTCTCAACAGCAGGCTGTGGGTTTTTTTCTAATTTAAGTTTATTAGAGAATACAACATAGCAGCAAACAGGTGGATGGTAGGACCAAACAAGATCAGCACGATTATGTACGATTAGCAATTCTTACCTAAAGTTTCACAGAAGAGGAGCACATTACAGGAAAGTGATGCATCCACCCTCTCTTAATCTGATAATGCATTTTATTCTTTTGCATTTCCACAACCGCTCTCATTACACTTCACCACTTATTTTAAAACCAAGACAAGTATGTAACCATAGTATTGCACCTTCAAAAGCCCAAGTTTTGTAAAATAACATGACTTTCAAAAGAGTAGTTTTTATAATAAAAAAATCTCTTCTCTCTTTCTCTCTCTTCCCTGAAGTAGTTGCATACAGCCACAACTTTCCTCAGGAAATTCAGCATTCCTAGGTCAGCACTCAAGCAAGGTACAGATTGAGACACAAAGAAACCGCACATTACCAGAGCCTAACAAAGTCATTTCACCACCCACTCCCTAGAAGGCTTCACAATGGTATAAATAAGTACTGTGTTCTGTTAAGTCATCTAGCTCCAAGATCTATTTAGCTACTGCCCCCAGTGCAGTCACAGCACCGACACATCTGCATTTGAGAATACATATTCTCCATTGATCTTCAGCTAGTGGTTCGGGACATGGCTTGGTCTAAGATGGGTTGCAACAGCAGTACTATCTATACTATACAAACATATGGGGGGTGTTTGATTGGTTCCCAAATGAACGTTTGGGTAGTGGGTCCCAGGTCTGAGAACACGGAAGACGACTGTAATTAGCCCATCCTCCAGGAAGTGCTGGAGATCCGGCGTCTCTATAGCAGCTTTGTTCAGACAAGTTTCCAAATTTCTCAAGTGACGGGATTTCTCTCCTCCTCCCGTCCCTTTGGGAATCTAATCCCCTGAAAGAAGGGGGCGGGCGGCGAAGAGAGCTGCGATCAGTTTCCATCCACAGATGCACCACACAAACCAGGGGTCAAGTATTTCACCCTTCACCCCTTTACCTCAAATCCACCCTTTATCATTCCAAACCAACATCGTCTGTATTTTTCTCTTTAATCTCCAGAAGCCCCGCTCTCCCCAGGCTCTGCAGAGCAGATGTGCGTGCCTGGAAAGAGAAACACCGAGTAACTCTGACAGTCCCCCGCCGGTTAATGCGACTAGCAGTCAGTCACCCTCATCTCTTCCAAGCTTGGCTGACAAAGAGCCATGGGGGGGGGGGAGAAAGAAGGATGCGCCCTCCGCCACCCCCCACCCCAAACCCTTTCCCCCCTCCTCCTGTTTCAACCCATTCTCCCGGCAGTTACTCACCCGGCAGCACGGCGGGTGATGAGAAAGCGGCCGGCTCCACAAATCCCCTCCGTCACTCCAAGGCACCAGGAGGCTGGGCTGCTGCAAGGCCCGCGTGCCCTTGTCTGTCTGGTGCTGGGAACGGCGGGGGAGGGGAAGAGAGCCGTCTCCTCTTGGCGCAGGGCTCGGCCAATGCAACATTCACGGCCTCAAAATATAAAACTAATCCTAACACAAAAGTAGCAGCGAGGCAACGGGGCGTCCCGCCTCTGCACCGGCGCCTCGCGGGGCCGATGAGCGCGAGGACACTTTTTTCCTCTCGTTCGTTCTTCCTCCAACTCTCCGGCTTCTGTTTCCTTCTTCGCCGCCACAGGCAACAGCCCCTTCGACGTTGCTCCGCCTGCGCTCTAGCGCGAGCTCGCCTCACGCTCCGGGCCTGGCGAGTAGGAGGGGGGAAAGGGGCGGCCCTAAATGAGGGTTTAAAGGGACAGCCAGAGCTGAACAGGGCAGGGCAGCTGGAGAACTAAAGAGAGACCGCCGGCTGTGGAAAGAAGGCACCGATTGCTCGGGTCGAGGCGTCTGATGAGAGAACCACAAGGAAGGGGAGGAGCCTCACCAACCGGCCCTACTGCAAGGACTCAGTCAGCGCTTTTCCGCACGTGGACTGCCGTCTTCCCTCTTTCCTCCTCCGGCCTCGACAACTAAGGGAGGAGGAGCAATTTCCTCCTCCTCCTGGGCTGGCATTGTAGAATACAGATATACAAGCAGAATAACATGTAGCTCCATTTTCTGGCCAATTGTGATATTCTCAATTTTGCATCTTTTTTCTTTTGGACATATTTCTCTGTTCATATTACGCCTTGAGTGCGGGAGACCTTTCTCTCTCCGTTTTATTTCTGTCCCTCTTTTAACTTTAAATGGGATAGCATTGCCAAATTATAAGAGCTTCTGAACACGAACTCGGATGTGGTGAGGGGATGATGGCATTGTCCCCCAATGATAACTCTGCTCCCTCCCAATGAAGTTTTTCTTCAGTCCCCAAACTTCTAACACTGCAGTAAGTTAAAACTTCAGTTGAGATTTTAGAAATACAGTTTAGGCATCCAAAGAAAGGGGCAGGGCAAAGTTACCAAGGGAATGTGAACAGAGCAAATGTAAGCTAAAGGTATGAGTGAAGTAAACACAAATCTTGATAGATGGGAAGCAGTTGGCAAACTTAAGGGTTTGCAGTTGGAGGAAGGAAAGGTGGGAAGGACAGTATTGTGATGCACTGCAGAGCCTCTCCCCCTCCCCTTTAGTGCTCAGCCAACCTCTGTAGCTGGTGGGTGTTATTAGTGCACCTAGTGGGAGTGCCTTGGTTTTTGGGCCTAGATTGTGCAGCAGCCTAGCCTAATCTAGGGCAGGACCTGAGAAGAAGCAGAGAAGTGAGTGACCTGGCTCTCCAAGGCCCAGGCAGCCTAATGAGACCTTACTAACTTAGCCCAGGCAATCAGCAGCTGGAATATTTGTTGTGTGTGCATGTCTGAGGAGCATTTCTTCCCTAGTTTGTTTAAAAAATTGAAAAATACATCCTTTCAATACTTTGAAGCTGGTTCCATTTTAAAATGGTTTTGAAGTAGAATGTGGCTAGAGCCTTAGTTGCAACAGTTTTAGATCTCCACCCAGCTGTGCAAATTATCATTATAAATACTTCACCTTGTTTAACTTTTCTCATGCAAGCTTGTGTACAAAGTAGGGTGTGTGAGGTTTGCTGGTAGAGCCATCAGAAGCAGTGTTAGCTGGCTGGCTCAGGGCCTTTCTGTAGAACAGAGATTGTGTGCTTGTACAGTTGATTCTAGCGCCTGTAGTTCAGAGAGACATATAGTTCCTATGTAACATGCTGTCAATCATTTCCTTATGAAAAGTGGTGTTTATAGGTATTGATTTAATTTTTAAAGTGAATCTTCCCTTAATTGCTTTCCTGGCATGGCAAAGAAGACCAGGGTAGTTAGTTCCTGGGAAGCAGCTGCCTCAGGAGAAGAGAACTCGCAGTTTATGAGCTTACTAAAACATCTTACTTTGTACAAGGAAGCCTTTCCACGAATGTATGCTGCAGGAGTCACCTTTGGTCTACAGCTGTGTGTGAAAATTCATTTATGTAGCTCAGTGGTATAGCATATGCTTTGCACGCAGAAAGTCCCAGGTTCAATTGCTCAATCCCATGCATCTACAGACAGGGCAGGGAGAGAATCTGGCCTGAAAAGTTGGAGACTGTTGGCAGTGTGGACAATAATGAACTAGATGGACCAATGGTATGAGGCAGTTTCCTCTGTCCCAGGCACTGTTATGACACTGGCTCCATGTTGGAAACACTTTCACCTGCTGCATAACTGTCTGCTGTTTTATTTATGTATTTATTTATTAAATTTATATCCCACCCTTCCTCCCAGAAGGAGCCCAGAGCGGCAAAGGTTATGAACCTTGCAAAAGTACAGGAACCTGCCTGGAGCAAGCAGGTCAACAATACCACAGAGAAGCATCCAGGAGACCTTTGGTCACTCCTCTCCATCATAGGATGGGCCTCCTTTACCGGTGGGAGAGTGGCCTGTGGAGAGCAAGGGGAAGCCCAGCTAGAGAGTAATGAGCAATAGTAAGCAGCTGGAGCACATAGTCCCAAGACTTTGATACACAGTAGGCATTTGCAAGGAGGCTAGAGAGAAGCAGTAGTGCTGCCACCTGGGTGTTCTGCTGGTACTTATGTGACAGCTTCCTCACCTCCACTGCAGTGGGAAAAGGAGAGAATGCAGTGACTGTGAATATATTTCCCCTCTGCAGGTTGCAGTGAAACAATGTGCAGTAGCTTATTGTTTTGTTCCATTAATCCTGGCTGTGATCCTGCAAGGCAAATGTGCTCACAAGTGTTTGGCAATGGTTATGATAGTGTCCTTTGCCAATAGTGTGCATCCCCTGTTCCTCTTGGTTGAGGGCAAGAGTGTTGCAGCAATACAGTTCAGACAAGACATGTATTCACACACATCAAAAGGAGGAGGGAGATATTAGGAATGTGGCTTGTTAGACCAGGCTGTTTGGGCTCAGTACTCTTGTGTGTAAAATGCTTTCCCCCCCCCCTTTCTAGGTACCTTCTAGGTACTAAAGTTTCATCTTGTGAATTCTAAGTGTGCACATTGGCACAAAGGTATAACTACATGCCCTATCACCTGAGATGTGGTCTCCCTGTGTAGGGTTTATAGTCTAGTAGTAGTGTGCTATGATTGGGTGTTACGTTACACCATATCCTATGCTCTGGCATGGCAGTTGTTAACTCAGGGATGCCTCTTTTTTTTTTTTTTTAAATCCCTCCTATTGAACCAGGTCTCAGCTGGTGTAAAGTTATGCTGTAAACAAAAGCATGGCCATGGATTTAAGGGATATAGGATATCCTTCATAAACTCTTTCAATACACCCCTAAGTGTTCTTTTCCTCTACGTTCTACTGATTCCACCCAGTGCTGCTTTTTTTTTTTTTTTGTAAAATATGAAGCACCAGTACTCATTTCCTTTTTTTTTTTTTTTTTTTTTTTTTCAATAATTTTTATTCAGATTTTCATAAAACATACAAAACAAAATCATAAAACATTCAAAGACAAAAAACAAAATCAAAAATAGTTAAACAAAAAGAAAAAAAGAAAAAAAAAACAAAAATAAAAAATAAAGAGTAAAATATTGACTTCCCATTTGTCAAAGATCAAATCAGTTATAAGTCTATAATATATAACAATCCTGTCTCTTAAGTCATATTATAAAATCACTTTCCTCCAGTAGTTATCTTACTTAATCATCAAATCTCATAAACATTACTTTATTCTTTCCACAAAAAGTCAAAGAGAGGTTTCAATTCTTTAAGAAATATATCTATCAATTTTTTTTTTCCAGATAAGCATATCGATTAATCCATCTCATTACTAATTATGATAATCTTATTGTCATAACCATAGTCAAAATAAACATTTCAATTAATCCATCACATCAGAATCTGTTAGGTTCAATAATTTCAGTAGCCATTGTTCTATTATCTCTATTAGTTCCATTTTCCATCTTCCATCTTCAGTAGTCTTGTTAAGTCCAGTAATTTCAATATCCAATCTTCCATTATCAGTATTCCATAATAATCTTGCTGTCAAAGCCATAGTCATATAGTAAGAGTCTGATGGGAATTACCTCTATCCCAAATATTTTCTTGCCATCCATTCTGAATAGGTTGCTGAAATACTGCTGTAAAATCATATCTCTGTTCTTTTTTTCAAAATACACTGGGTCATCTCTTAAAAGTTTTTCCATTGTCACATGGCTGCAGTTAATTCCATAGATTTTCTCTATATTGGGCTCCATCACATCATTCCAGTCCAGAAGATTATCCATGCCATTGATAACTTTATCTCTAGAATCTTCATTCATTTCTTCAGAGATAACATTGAGTTCCAAACAATAGATTTTATTTCTAAAGTCCATAGACTCCAAATCTTGTTCCTGTTCCACGTTGGTTCCAATCTCCGGGATCTCCTCTCTCACAGGGACCCCTATTCCAGTCTCCAGGGTCTCCTCTCTCACAGGGACCCCTGTTCCAATCTCCGGGGTCTCCTCTCTCACAGGGACCCCTTCCAGGGTCACCTCTCTCACAGGGACCCTTATATCTTTAATCTCCTGCTTCATTTTACTCAATTCAATTTTCATTATCTCAATCTCATCCATTATTTTCTGAAACATAGTTATTTCCAGATTTTCAGCCACTTTCTTAATTGCCATTTTAAAAGAAAAATATAGGAAAACCACTTCTTATTTCAGCAACAATTGGGTTAATACTCCAAACTTGGTGACATCACAGTATAAACAGAGCAGACAGCCTTATCTCTCCAATAGTTAAGTAAACAAAATGCAGTTCCCAGGATCGAAACAATTAATGGCAATCGTCAAGAAACAGATTCGTCAAAATAAAATAGACCAAAAAGAGAGTAGTCTCAAAACAGTATAATATTTTTCAAAAATAAAAATCTGGAATAGAAATCCCTCTTCTGTGTATATCTTTAGAATGCAAATCCAGGACAGCTTTTTGCAACAAAAACAGAGATAAGCTATTAATTAGTGCGTAGCAGAGAGAAGTTATGGCTCCCCAGTGAGATGTCAAAAACTGATCAATCTGGCAAATCTCTTTTAAACAGCAACAATTTAAGTCAAGTAAAAGAAAAATATAGAAAGAAGGGTGCTTGCCTGTTAGTGCGTTCTCTCTTAGAAGATAAGATGAACGTTCGCTTTAACAGATAGAGCTTGCTGTTGAAAATCCGTCCCACCTTCGTCGGCTGGACCTCGTCCCATAAATTAATGAGATCTGGTCGTCCCAACAAAAATAGGCTTTGAGGTTAATCTCTTCGTTTCTCCCTACCCGGGAGAAGTTTAATCAGTCAAAAAAAAAAAGAAAAAACTGACTGATATATCTGAATAAGCTTCTTTTGAGGCAGGAGCCCGTCTCAAAAGCAGGCACAGGCTAAGTCACCCTTCCCGGAAGTCCTACCAGTACTCATTTCCTGATAAAAGCGCTGTGAGTGCCGGCATAAAATGGCTTCCATGGACAGCAAAAATGAGGTGCTGGTACTCCATAACGGTGAGTACTATCACACACAAAAAGCATTGATTCCATCTCATGGTATCTTCACAGGTGGAACAGACTCCAAGATTCTGGGGAGTTCTACTGGTGTTATCTTTTGTGCCAGCATTGTATATTGAGATTTGCCAGCATGATGGAGCTCTTCCAAATCTTAGAGGCCCTCAGTTGGCAGATCTTGAGAATGGGATTGTACTGTAGAACTCTTATTTTGAAAACCTAAAGGACATACTTTTCAGAGTCTGGTGATGCTGAAATGGTGAATCACACAAGCATTCTGGGAGCAATACCCGTCTTTGGTAGAAGAGTGACAATGCATCATAGGATGTTACAGAAATCAGGATGTGGAAATGTAGACACTATAGTTCCCTTATAATAATTTTGAAAACTAACTCTGAAAGAGAGGCTAATTATGACCGTACTTTATTCCTTATTTTAAAATTTCTTATCTGTCAATTCAATAAAGAACATGACTACATGAAGCTTATAATCAAAGACACACATTGTTGTGCCAGTTCCTGTGTGTCTCCACCTCTTTTCTGAAAACATGGGCACATGACACTAGTCACACTCCACCCCTTTTTACCCTAAATCCTGGTGTGATCAGGTCGAGTGTGTGCGTTTTAAAAATTCAGCTTCAGACAGATTTCGCAACTGATGGGCAAATCAACCTGTTGCCCCTCCAGTTGTGACCAAGGAAACGCTTTGCTGTAGGCGACTAGTGTACCCACAGCCTTAGTCAACCAGTAATCAGCTTTCTTCCCTAACCACAAGAACAAAACAAGTCTATTTTTAAATGCTTAATAACCAAACACCAAGAAGATACAAGAATTTCCTACCTACATAGACTGGCTTATCTCTCTGTATCATTTGCTTGCTATTTAGTGAATGGGGAAGTCACACCAAGAGAACAGCGTTATACATTTGCAAAGCCACATATGCTTACGTATGCAGCATAAGTAAGACTCTTTTTCTATATCCTTTTTGGTGCAAACAGTCAGAACTTGATTTTGTCTCTCCTCAAATATAGCTTTTAATGAGCCAAGAATAACAGTTCAAAAAGGAACCAATTCTGAATAAATGGAAAATAACAGTAAGGAAAAGCAATTCTTAGTACAAAGGAAACATATGACATCACATGCCAAATATATCCTAGAAAGCCATTAACAGTTCAAGTCCTGTTGCATTTGTCTCTTAATTTCTGGTACACTGTACACTAAGGAAGATGGGAAGCTTCCTTATGAAAGTCAGACCATTGAGCCGTCTAGCTCAGTCTTGTCTACACTGATTGGCAGCAGTTCTCCAGGATGTCAGGCAGGGGTCTTTCCCAGATTGACCTGGAGATGCTAGAGACTGTACTTATTGCTTGTAAACCATGTGCTTTACTACTCAGTAAATTTCCAGTATGACCATATGTGATCTCATATTGAAATTCATCTCTTGACTATCTTTTGTAACTGAGAAAATATGTTCTCCAGTTCCCATCTTCATTTTGCTTAAAAGAATAACATCCTATTAATTACTGTGCTGATAGTAATCTTGGTGCCTAGCCCTATTCCAGCAGAGATAAAAGATAGCTCATAGGGCGAACAAACGTGAGCTGGACCTCAGCAGTGGAGCAGCAAGAAGTCAGACCATCCACTGGGCATATTACAAAAAGCTGCTCTCAGAAATACTCACCCATTCATTAGGTTGAAAGAAGACTGTTTATTTTAAAAGCATTTGTAGTAGTTATAATAGAGCAATAAGTGCTCTGGAAGAATAACCAGATGTGGCCTGAAATGTGAGGGGGACTGCAGTCCCTCCCTAAATGGCATCTCTGATGAGATTCCATTTATAACTTAGCTGTATGAGACAAGCAGGAAGGGATGGGTGGAATACTGGAGACAGATGACCAGCCATCTCAGTGGCATTGCACAAATGTTCATGTTAAAAATCCCAAGTTCTGTTCCTGGAATCTCATCTAAAGGATTCTGCGTATCAGAAAAAACTGTTGCAGTATACCTCTTAGAGATAAGATCTCACACCCCAGCACAGTGGTGTGCTGGTAAATGTTTAACAACCGGATCTCTGGGGAAAAGAAATCCAAGCTGGATTTAGAAAGGGAAGAGGCACCAGAGATCATATTGCAAGCATACGCTGGATAATGGAATGGACTAAGGTATTTCAGAAGAAAATCACCCTGTGCTTTATAGATTATAGCAAAGTTTTTGATTGTGTAGATCACAAAAAACTATGGAATGGTTTTAAAAGATATGGGGGTACCACAGTATCTGATTGTTCTGATGCACAACCTATACTCTGGACAAGAGGCTAGTGTAAGGACAGACCACTCCTGAAGAAACCTTCCCTGGACCCAGATAATTTGAACAACTATAGACCGGTAGCGAATGTTCCATTCCTGGGCAAGGTCTTAGAACGGGTGGTCGCCAGCCAGCTCCAGGTGCTCTTGGATGAAACCGATTATCTAGATCCATTTCAATCCGGTTTTAGGCCCGGTTTTGGCACTGAAACAGCCTTGGTCGCCCTGTATGATGACCTATGTCGGGAGAGGGACAGAGGGAGTGTTACTCTGTTGATTCTCCTTGATCTCTCAGCTGCTTTTGATACCATCGACCATGGTATCCTTCTGGGGAGACTCATGGAGTTGGGAGTTGGAGGTACTGCTTGGCAGTGGTTCCGCTCCTACTTGGTGGATTGTCTCCAGAGGGTAGGGCTTGGGCAACATTGTTCGACACCCTGGACTCTCCATTGTGGAGTCCCGCAGGGATCGGTTTTGTCCCCTATGCTTTTTAACATCTACATAAAGCCGCTGGGTGCGGTCATCAGGAGCTCTGGAGTGTGTTGTCATCAGTATGCTGATGACACGCAACTCTATTTCTCCTTTTCATCTTCTTCAGGTGAGGCTGTTAATGTGCTGAACCGTTGCCTGGCCGCGATAATGGACTGGATTAGAGCTAATAAACTGAAGCTCAATCCTGACAAGACTGAGACGCTGTTGGTGAGCGCCTTCTCTGACCAGATGGTGGATGTTCAACCTGTTCTAGATGGGGTTACACTCCCCCTGAAGGAACAGGTTCGTAGCTTGGGGGTTCTTTTCGATCCATTCCTGTCTCTCGAGGTGCAGGTGGCCTCGGTGGCACGGAATGCGGTCTACCACCTTCGGTTGGTAGCCCAGCTACGTCCCTATCTGGAAAGCGATGACCTCGCTTCAGTTGTGCATGCTCTGGTAACCTCTAGACTGGATTACTGCAATGCGCTGTATGTAGGGCTGCCTTTGAAGACAGTTCGGAAACTACAGCTAGTGCAAAACGCAGCTGCTAGACTGCTGACGAGGACTAGGCGGTCTGCACATATAACACCTGTTCTGGCTCGTTTGCACTGGCTACCTATTTGTTTCCGGGCCAAATTCAAAGTGCTAGTTTTGACTTATAAAGCCTTACACGGCACGGGACCACAATACCTAGCGGAACGCCTCTCCTGATATGAACCTACCCGTTCACTACGTTCAACATCTAAGGCCCTCCTCCGAGCTCCGACTCACAGAGAAGCTCGGAGGGTAGTAACAAGATCCAGGGCCTTTTCAGTGGTTGCCCCCGATTTATGGAACAGTCTCTTAGATGAGGTGCGCCTGGCGCCTACACTTTTATCTTTTCAGCGCCAGGTTAAAACCTTTTTATTCTCCCAGGCATTTTAATCTATTTGTGTTTTTAATCTATATCAGGTTGTTTACTTGTTTAATAATGTATATTTTGCTGTTCTTGTGATTTTATTGTATTTATCCATGTTGTGCACCGCCCTGAGAGCCCTTGGGCTGTGGGCGGTATATAAATCGAATAAAATAAATAAATAAATAAATAAATAATATGGAGAAACCAATTGGTTCCCCATTGGAAAGGGTGTGAGACAGGGGTGTATTTTATCATCCTATTTGTTTAATCTATATGCAGAACACATTATATATAAAACTGGGATTGGCCCAAGATGAAGGAGGTGTGAAAATTGAGGGGAAAATATCAGTAATTTAAGATATGTAGATGATACCATACTCTTAGCAGAAACCAGTAATGATCTGAAACAAATGCTGATGAAAGTTAAAGAGGAAAGCACAAAAGCAGGACTACAGATGAACGTCAATAAGACTAAAGTAATGAAGATTTATGTAACTTCAAAGTTGACAATGAGGACATTGAACTTGTCAAGGATTACCAATACCTTGGCACAGTCATTAACTAAAATAGAGACAATAGTCAAGAAATCAGAAGAAGGCTAGGACTGGGAGGGCAGCCATGAGAGAACTAGAAAAGGTCCTCAAATGCAAAGATGTATCAACTGAACACTAAAGTCAGGATCATTCAGACCATGGTATTCCCAATCTCTGTGTGGATGTAAAAGTTGGACAGTGAAAAAAGAAGATAAGAGAAAAAAACTCATTTGAAATGTGGTGTTGGAGGAGAGCTTTGCGCATACCATGGACTGTGAAAAAGACAAATAATTGGGTGTTAGAACAAATTAAACCAGAACTGTGACTAGAAGCTAAAATGATGAAACTGAGGTTTTCATACTTTGGACGCATAATGAGAAGACATGATTCACTAGAAAAGACAATAATGTTGGGAAAAACAGAAGGGAGTAGAAGAAGAGGAAGGCCAAGCAAGAGATGGATTGATTCCATAAAGGAAGCCACAGACCTGAACTTACAAGATCTGAACAGGGTGGTTTATAACAGATGCTATTGGAGGTCACTGATTCATAGGGTCGCCATTAGTAATAATCGACTTGAAGGCGCATAACAACAACAAATTTCTGAACTCTCATACCAAACGGTGGTTGCCTTAGAACCACTCTGCAGTCTTCCTCAATGTTTTTTAGCCATACGAGGAGCCTAAAATTAGAGCATTACATTAGAAAATTGACCATGATGTGAATCACTCAAAACTAAAAGATAAGAGCAAAAAAGAAAAGAAATAAATGATTGCAAGATAACAACAAATTAAATTTGCCCTTTCTTTTTAATCATTGACATTACGCAAGTGCCTTCGTTATATTCTTTTTGGCGCCTACTTCAAACTTTTTTGTTTAGGTAAGCCTATCCAGATGCATAGATGCTGATGTTTGTGGGTTTTTTTGTCTGTTGCTGTTTTTAATCAATTTAAAAATGTTTTTAAGTGTTTTAACTGTTTTATCGATACTTTTAATGTGTTTTGTAAAACTCTTAGAGGTTTCTTACAATCCAGCAGTATATAAATTTTTAATTAATAAATAAATATATTCATCAGGATGGAAGTTTTCAATAACTATCAGGGTTTAATTACACAGATATAAAATAACAGAACACAAAGAGAAATTTGTTAGTCTCAAAAATTGAGGTATGCTTGACATATATGACCTGGAGACTTGATTTTTTAAAAAAATGAATAATAATTCTGGCACTAGCATAGGATATTGTCATTACTTCTTTCAGTTCTACATTTCCCTGTCTCTAGCAACTCAGTCCAATAAGAGGAAATGCACATGCAAATGCATGCTACATGCACGTTTTCCATCAATCATAAAGTCCAATAATGAAGCAGTCAGGCTATGCTTGGTTCCACTTATCATCCATTTGGGGGGGGGGAGGAAGGGAAAGACTAAATCTAGACTTCCATTATGTCCTCTTCTCTGAACACTATTTAACATAATAGCTTGTATCCAATGTATTGAGTCATGGTTCCATCAGTGCAAATATTTTTGCTTGAGCGATAGGATAGGACGTCCCCCCTCTCCTTCCCCCATGCACCCTCTAAATTTGTTGTAGGGGTTTCCCCAACCCTCCAAAACACATTTGAGAAAGAGGGATATGCAGAGGGTTGAGGCGGGAGTCTTGTTGTGCAAATGGAAATCTTTGCATTGACAAGATGTGCTAACTGAATACCACCCAATCTGATGGCTTCTGAAATGGGCTTCTAAGCCAAGGGAAACACACCCATTTCATCCTATAAGTACTGGAATTATTTTTCTTGTACTGTTTCTAGGGAAGGGGTAGCCAATATGGTGCCTTCCAGGTGGTGTAGACTACATCTCCCATAATCCCTGACAATTGGCCATGGTGGTTGGGGCTCATGGGAGTTTTAGTCCAAAACAGTGAAAAGGCACCGTGTTGGCTAGCCCTGTTGACAGACCCTAGGCAGGGGGACTGTCAAAATTACTGTTTTCAAACAATTGCCAGCGTCAATTAAATAGTTAGAAACCAGAACCATTAGTTCTAGAAACCTGCCCTTTTTAAAAAAAAATACTCTCAGTTTATCAAGATTATTTTAACAGCAGCTAGATTTTGCTCTCTAGTTCTGGCAATATTCCACAATCCCAGCACAATTGCAAACCATGCCCATTTCCATTGCATGATTGGCCCAGAATGGTTAAAAAAAGAGTCCTGTATAGCACAACATGACAAAGTACATGAAAAGAATTGCTGCCATCTCAGAATGAATAATGCTAATCACTATAATTATATTTCTTAAAACTACACTGAGCTGTGTCATATGCAGCCCTACCTCAAGAAAGGCAGAAAACAAATCTGGTGTTGGGGTAGGTCAGCAATGATTACAGGAATTGCTTGTTTCATTATTTCCCAGTTTTCTTGTGCTGTTGACAGAAACAGAGCGGGGCGTTGGACAGGGAGGCAAAAGAGCAGGGGTGGGGGGGCAGTAGGACAAGTGCGAAGTTCACCCCTGCAAGCCGGAAAGGGTAACACACACACATTATCATCACTTACCTCCACAGCTCTTTACTTCCATTCCGCAGCTGCCTTCTCCAGCTGGTAGCATTTTTTCCCTCTCTCTCCACTTCCTTCCTCGTGCCTCCTAACACAGAGCACAAGGAAAGAGCGACGCTGCCCAGCAACAGATTGTGGAAGTTACTTTTTTGAACTACAACTCCCATCAGCCCCAACCAGCATGGCCACTGGATTGGGCCGATGGGAGTTGCAGTTCAAACAAGTAACTTTTCCAAGCTCTGCCCAGAAGCCTATGCTTCTGGTACATGTCTTTCGTCCACCAATCAGAGGAGCAGAAGACTTCCCCGGCTCCCTCTGTTAACAACCGGCTCGCAAAATTCTCGAAACTTTAACAATTGGCTCTCGCAAGCCTGTGTGAGCCGGCTCCAGCACACCACTGCCCCAGCAGCTAAGCAAACTATGGGTTGCTTATATTAACCAGAATATGTGAGATTATCCATAAAGAACAATGAGTTTCCACTAAAGGGCAAAACAAAAGACTTCCCTTGTAGTTTCCTACCAATGACCTCCAATATAATGGCTTTGAAGCTCCAAAACTATTTCCAGTACGTCTGGATCTTGTCATGTCAACAAGCAATATTAACAACACCAGCTTTACATATTTATTATTTTATGTATTTATTCATTTATATCCCACCCTTCCTCCAAAAAGCTCAAAGTAGCATACATGGTTCTCCCCCTTGCAATTTTATCCTCATAATATCTCAGCAAAAGCAGCCACCCCAGTTCCTTTCGTTAGAGTATTGGTAACGTAGCTTGCACAACATTCTGTGCACTGTGTGTGTGGTTTACCAGAGACAAAGCAAGCTTTTACCTTGCTTTGAATCACTGAGGCTCTAGTTCTAGCTAACTAAGCTGGAGGCACAATGGCCAAGCTTGATCATTGCCCCCAAGCTAGAGGAGAGAGACAAAGGGAAGACATCTGCTCTCCCTTGGCTGGTCTGAGAGAAAGAGGAAGGAGGAAGATGGAACGGAGGTCAGTTCCCAGAAAGTATTAGTTTACAACAGAAGGAAGAGGAACAAGGACAAGGACAGGCAGCCTAGCCAGATGGAGGACCCTCTGTCTCCCTTCAGGTATGCAAAGACAACCAAACAGGAGTTGTTCTTGCTACACTTCCAACACTTTCTGCTAAGTGAATCTCAACCCTTTCCATGGCTGGCCCAAGATACTGTGCTGCCTGAAGCAAAACAAGATGGTGCCCCTCCCTCCCCAATTCCACATAGATGATTCCACGTAATTCCATGTACTAGACTCGCAGTTGATTCTCGTTTCTACACTGGTAATGGGACAGCAGCTTCTACTGCAGCAAATTAGTTTAGTAAGTACAGAGCAGACCACATGGCACAGATTACCCTGTCCTCCAACACCTCATCGCTACTTCCTGACTTTCAGCATCCACCACCTGGCCACATCACTAAAAGATATACCTAAAATATTTTCTCATCCCTTATATACCAATAAATCACAGTGCTTGCAGGCGAGGGCCTCCTGCAGATATCATCTTACCAGGAGGTCTGTTCCACATAACATAGGAATCAGGCCTGGCGTGGCCGCATCTCCCCTTTGGGATTCCCTCTTGTTACATATGGTTCTGTCTCTGTTGTCTTTTCAGCACCTACTGAATACCATCTTCTTTAACCAAACTTTTTAAGTGGAAAACTTTATCCCAAGCTGCATCTTTATTGGAACTATTTCAACTGTTTTTATACATGGAATTGTTTTTAAATGTTTGCATTGTTTTCATATATGGAACTGTTTTTACACTTCTTTTATGGTTGTTTTATTAGTTTTATGATTGTATATTTTATTGTTAATCCCTTCTCAGGACTTTGTAGTGAAGGATGGGTGAGAAATATAAATAAATAAATAAATAAATCCATCTATCTAATGGTAGGGCTGGCCCTGTTCCTACCCCAGCAACAGAGCTTCACTTTCCAGGTAGATCAGTTTTGGCAAGGAGCAGGGGGATCTCAGATGGTACTGTTCTTGTGAGTGTGCAAACTTTCAAGAACAGCAGGTACACACAAAGTGCAAGTCTGGTTCACATTCTTCAGGCAAAGGTAAGAGGACATCTCCCATTTGTCTTCCTGACAGGCATTTTGCTAGTCCCTTAATTATAATCTCACTCTGTACATAATTCAGCAGCCGGTTAGAAACAAGCCATTTCCTGCATTTTACAAGACACACACACACACACACACACACAGAGAGAGAGAGAGAGAGAGAGAGAGAATGTAGGCGCCCTTCATATAAGCTATGGGAAACTGACAGGAAATATTTTGCTGGTATATCCGTACCTGACTGAAGCATAAATAGGGATGAAAAAGTAAACAAGACTAGTGGAACATACAGAAAGCTTGCATGTTTTTTGTCCAAGGACATGACTTCATTCTCGTTGTGAACAACATATTACCTATTCAAAATGCTCCCTGTGTAAACAGCATCTATACAGAGGCAGGAAACAGTTGCAGTTGAAACAATTTCCACTAAGACAGGAAGGTAAAAGGTGGACCTAGATACAGTGAAACAGCTGCGCAAGATTTCCCCTGCTGTTTGTAGATAGTATATGCTTTAGTCTGATTTGTGTCATCTTTTTTGCAACAGGAAGCAAAAATGTAGAGGAGGGCAGGACAGGAGGGGGTCTCAACCACCAGGTTTGCAGGAAAAATTGAGGTGTCAAAACCGCCTTCTGCCTTGCATCCAAAACCACTAAAGGCTGATGGCTGAGTATGCATGCTCTCCTGATGCTGCCAGGAAACCATGGCAGCATAGAGATGCACAGGCCCTCAGCTAGCTGACACTGGTAAGTAGGCTGAAGGGAAGCAATGAAGCAGACTGCCACTCACTTCCCTCCAGCCTGGGGTCTACAGGGGAAGAAAAGAACCGGATTTGGAAAATGCACACCCTCACCCAGATTTCCAGCCCAAAGCCAATAGTCTTCAATGTTTTCAAACTTGGAACCAAACTTTAATACAAATATGGATGGGGGGGATTTCTTAGGGGTGTTTTTTTATCATAAATCAATACAGTATGGTGGTAGTGCTGCTGTTGTGACCCATCTTAGATCAGGCCACAACCCAGTAGTAGATTCCAATCCACCAGTTGAAGACCAATGTTTGAAGCTATAAAACGGGGCTGTTATTTTGGATTTTAAATGACCATACAGACAGGGTGGGGAAATTGGCCTTGGGGGACATGCTTGAAGATCTCCATTCTCCAAGCTCAGTTTTTCCTACAATGATCATTTAAGCTGTGATGACAGCTGTCCCTTCTCAGTCTGAAGGAATAGCTGCGCTGTCTGTATTGAGGAGGTGCCTGGAAGCTCCTCTCTGCGATCTGTAGCAAGGTCACATTGCAGGACCCAAGATCAGGTTGCCAGACCTGGCCTCCAAGAGGTCTTCTGTATCTTTAAAAGTAGCGCAGGGGGAAGGGAGAATTCCACCTTGTGGTTTTTCCCATTACAATGTTCCAAGAACACCTGCACTTGGCTGACTTCTTTTCTCCTAAAGATACAGGATCAGTTTCAGGCCCTGAACCTGGCAACCCTAGTTAGAAACCATGGCAGCTCACAACAAGAAATAAATCCATTTAAAACCCAATAACCATAAAATAATAATAATAATAATAATTATCTTTATTTATACACTGCCCTTTTTCCAAACTGGAACTCAAGGTGGCTTCCAGATAAAAAGTACACATAATTCAGAACGAACAAAAATCTGCATTAAAATATAATTAAACTATTGAAATATTAAAACCATTTAACAACATTTAAAATACTGCAAACTCAGTTTAAATAGCCATGCAGATAAAACAATGACAGTACAGCACCCACTTCAAGCCCTGTCCTTAAGACCTTCAGGTCCCAAAGCCTGTAGGAAGAGAAAAGTCTTTACCTGCTGATGGAAGGACTGCACAGAGGAGGCCATTCTTACCTCCCTAGGAAGGGAGTTCCACAACCTAGGGGCCGCCACTGAAAAGGCCCTATCTCGTTTCCCCACCAGTCTAGCTTGTGAAGGTGTTGGGACTGAGAGAAGGGCCTCTCCTGAAGATCTCAGGGCCCGGGCAGGTTCGTATATGGAGATACAGTGTGAAAGATAGCCTGGACCTAAGCTGTATAGAGCTTTATAGGTCATAATAATAATAATAATAATAAATTTTATTTCTAGGCCGCCTATCTGGCCGCACAAGCGGCCACTCTAGGCGGCGTACAAGATCAAGTAAAATACAACATACAAACTATAAAAACCCAAGAACTACAATATAAAACGAAAACGAACCCACCCATAGCTAAAACCAATAAAATTAGGCTACCCCAGGGATCTTGTAGGCCTGCCTGAATAGCCAGGTTTTCAAGGCTTGGCGAAAACTTGGCAGGGAGGGGGCATGGCGAAGATCATAAGGGAGAGTGTTCCAGAGGGTGGGGGCCACGATTGAAAATGCCCTCTCTCTGGTCCGCACCAGTCTAGCTATTTTGACTGGTGGGACCGAGAGAAGGTCTTGAGTGGCTGATCTAGTCAGGCGGCATATTTGTTGATGCTGGAGGCGTTCCTTCAGATAAGCTGGGCCGAGACCATATAGGGCTTTAAAGGTTAGTACCAACATCTTGAATTGGGCCTGGTAAACAACTGGTAACCAGTGTAGATCTTGTAACACCGGAGTGATGTGATCGCGGCGACGGCTGTTCGTAATCAAACGTGCCGCCGCATTCTGTACCAGCTGCAGTTTCCGGACCATTTTCAAGGGTAACCCAACGTAGAGCGCATTACAGTAGTCTAAGCGAGAGGAGACCAGGGCATGTACTACCCGTGGGAGAAGATGGACAGGCAGATAGGGTCGCAGCCTCTGTATTAGATGTAATTGAAACCAAGCTGCCCGGCTCACTGCCAAAACCTGAGCCTCCATGGACAGCTGGGAATCAAGGATGACCCCGAGGCTGCGGACCTGGTCCTTCAGGGGCAATTTTACCGCATTGAGCACCAGGTCTAAAGCTCCTAATCTTTTCCTGTCTCCCACGAGCAGTACCTCGGTCTTGTCAGGGTTTAGCTTCAGCCTATTTCCTCCCATCCATTCACTTACTGACTCCAGGCACTTGGAAATGGTCTCCACAGCCAACTCTGGCGAGGACTTAAACAAGAGATAGAGCTGGGTGTCATCCGCATATTGGTGGCACCGCAGCCCAAATCTCCTGATGATGGCTCCCAGCGGCTTTACATAGATGTTGAATAGCATGGGGGCAAGGATAGAACCCTGTGGCACACCACAATTGAGAGGCCAAGGGTCCGAGACCTTATCCCCCAATGCCACCTGTTGATGTCTGTCTGAGAGATAGGAACGGAACCACCGTAGAACAGTGCCCCCTATTCCCATTCTCTCCAGATGATCTAAAAGGATACCATGGTAGACGGTATCGAAAGCCAATGAGAGATCCAGGAGGACGAGGAATGCATGTTCTCCTTTATCCAACGCCCTCCTTAAATCATCCACCATTGCGACCAAAGCTGTTTCAGTTCCATGACCAGTCCTGAAGCCAGACTGGAATGGATCCAAATAATCTGCTTCATCCAAGTGTGTCTTTAACTGTTCGGCCACCACTCGCTCGATGACCTTGCCCAAGAATGGAAGATTAGAAACTGGGCGAAAGTTGTTTAAATCTTGGGGATCCAAGGAGGACTTTTTCAGAATGGGCTTTATTACTGCCTCCTTGAGGGCTAATGGCACCACACCTTCTTCTAAAGAGGCATTCACGACTGCCTTGATCCCTTCACTGAGTTTCTCTTTACAGCCCAAAATGAGCCATGTAGGGCAAGGATCAAACAAGCAAGTGGTTGGCTTCACAGTAGAGAGCACCTTGTCCACTTCCTCAGAGGGAAGAGGCTGAAACCGATCCCACCAGACCGGAATGCAACTGGCCAACTCTGGCACACTTCCTGTATCCACGGCATACGGAATCGCACTCTTTAGGCGCTCAATTTTATCAGCAAAGTGTTTAGCAAATATGTCACAGGAGGCTTTAGAAGGTTCCATGGGTTCCTGCACAACTGGACCGACCAGGCTTCGGACCACTTGGAACAACCTCCTGGGACAACACTCTGCGGATGCAATAGAGGCAGCAAAGAATTCCCTCTTTGCTGCCTTCGTTGCCACTTGGTAGGCTGCAATTGCTGCTCTAACCAGTGTCCGATCGTCTTCAGAGTGCGATTTCCGCCACCGGCGCTCTAGTCGTCTCACCTCCTGTCTCAGACCCTGCAACTGTGGAGTATACCAGGGCGCAGTCTGAGTTCTATTCAGGGGGAGAGGACGTTTCGGAGCCACCCGGTCAATTGCCCCGGTGATCTCCCTATTCCACTCCATCACCAGGGTTTCGAACGGGCGACCTTCAGACAACTCCAAATTCCCCAGTGCATTCAGGAATCCCTTAGGCTCCATCAGGCGCCTGGGATGGACCATTCTAATAGGTCCCTGTCCCCTGCGGAGGGTGTGCGGCAATGAGAGATCTATATTTACCAGATAGTGATCTGACCATGACACGGGGTTAACAACAACAGCCCCTATTTTCAGAGCACTTCCATCCCCTCCCAAGACAAACACAAGGTCAAGAGCATGACCGGCTACATGGGTGGGCTCATAACCAGCACTTTGAATTTTGTCCGGAAACAGACTGGCAGCCAGTGGAGCAGTTGTAACGAGGAAGTTGTATGATCCCTGTAACCAGCCCCAGTTAGCATTCTGGCTGCAGCTCGTTGCACCAGCTGAAGTTTCCGAACAGTCTTCAAAGGCAGCCCCACATAGAGTGTGTTACAGTAATCTGAATGGGATGTAACTAAGGCATGTGTCACCGTGGCCAGATCAGGTGAGTCCAGGAACGGGCACAGTTGGCACACTAGTCTTAACTGTGCCAAAGCACTCCTGGCCACCGCAGAAACCTGGGCCTCCAAGTTTAAGGCTGAGTCCAGGAGCACACCCAAACTGCGAACCTGCATCTTCAGGGGGAGTGTAACCCCATCCAGCACCGGCTGAATCCCTATTCCCTGATCCACCTTATGACTGACCAGGAGCACCTCTGTCTTGTCTGGATTGAGCTTCAATTTGTTCACCCTCATCCAATCCACCACAGATGTCAGACACTGGTTTAGAACCGAGATAGCGTCCTTCGAGTTAGGTGGAAAGGAGAAATACAGTTGGGTGTCATCTGCATACTGATTGCAAATAAATATAAAATAGTGCAAAACAGCATAAAGTGGCATGATTCTGAATTTTGGTTTGGGTGAGTAATGTTCCTTATAATTTGAGGTTGCAGTCGTGTGCATGCTTCCCTGTTTGAGTAAGCCCCACTGAATACATTGGGACTCGCTTTTGAGTAAACATGCATAGGATTGCAGTATAAATATCTTTACAGTTTGTGTAAATAATAAACATCTTTGACAGTCATATTTATATAAATATTTCTTCATACTATCTCACGGTAAGTATATGATTTTACACTGTGGTTGTACATTATTATTTCCTCTACATTTTAAGTGTGCCCTTTTTCCCTGAGGTGGTCATGGTCCCCCTCTGTTGTTTTCACTCTGAGGGGCAGATTGGGCTGAGAGATGGGTCATGGTCACCAAGTAAACTGTGTAGCTGATTTCCATTTTAAAAATTAATGATTTATATGCAGGCAAAGTTTATGAAGTAATGCAGATCCACATAACACATGTGAAGTACATCCAACTCGCATTTAAAATACATGACTTCCCCCAAATAATCCTGGGAAGTGTAGTTTCCCCCTCACAGTCATACTTCCCACCAGCCTTAACAAACTACATTTCCCATGATTCTGTGGTGGGATTCATGTGCTTCAAATGTGTGAGGAATGGTGCGGATCTGGCTGCCCTAGGTATGCTGTGCATTCATTAGTGAATTGAAAAGAACAATTTTAAAAGATACTTTTTTAAACAAGAGAAGGGCTGTAGCTCAGTGGGAGGGTACATGCTTTGCATGCAAAAGTCCAAAATCCAATGTCTCGGAAAGACTATTGCCTGAAATCCTGGGGAGCCAATGCTAGTCCATGCCATCAGTACTGAGCCACAAGGCACCAAATGGCCTGGGTCTGTATAAGGCAGATTCCTTTGTTCCTAAAAGAGGGAAGAGACCTAAGAGCCACAGTGACTCAGAAATTTATTTATATATTTTATTTACAACATTTATATACCGCTTTATTGTAAAAACCCTCAAAGCAGTTTGTTCCTAAAACTGGTGCAGGAATCCTGGCTGAAATTTAGGCCTTGCATATTGGAGGAACTGATATGTACTGACAATGTATGAGTGTGTATGTGTATTTATTTATTTATTTATTTATTTATTTATATTACATTTATACCCCGCCTTTCTTTCCATGAGAGAAACCCAAGGCAGCTTACATATGGTTCCCAGGCAGTCTCCCATCTGGGCACTGACCAGACCTGACCCTGCTTAGTTTCAGCAGGGAGCTGGCCTCATGTGCCTTCAGACCATAGCCTGGGACCTGTGTATATATATTGTCCATCTTCAGTGTCTATGAGGCGTCATGGTCTTCCCCTTACTGAACAGCCTTAGAACACTTTTGCGGATCTCTTTTGTCTTCACTCCATAAACAATGGGGTTCATCATGCCAATATGTTTCCGGGCTAGATTCAAAGTGTTGGTATTAACCTATAAAGCCTTATACGGCGCGGGACCACGATACCTGTTGGAACGCCTCTCCCGATACGAACCGGCCCGTACACTACGCTCTACTACGAAGGCCCTCCTCCTGGTTCCGACTCATAGAGAAGCCCGGAGGGTGGTGACAAGATCTAGGGCCTTCTCAGTGGTGGCCCCCGAACTGTGGAACAGTCTCCCCGAGGAGGTGTGCTTGGCGCCGACGTTGCTTTCCTTTAGGCGCCAAGTTAAAACCTTCCTCTTTTCCGAGGCATTTTAATTTAAGTTAACTTAATTTTTAAATGTTGTTGTAATCGATTTCAGATTGTTCTTATTTTTATATGTTTTTGCTGTATTATATTGTGTGATTTTATTGTATCTTGTGTTCACCGCCCAGAGAGCTATAGCTAGTCGGGCGGTATAAAAGTCTAATAAATAATAATAAATAATAATAATAATAACAATGAAATTATTGGCAAAAACAGTTAAAGACAGGTATTTAAAAACATTTAAAACAATAAAACCAACAATGAGTTAAAAACAGATTTAAAAAACATAGTAGCTTCTATATGCCTGGGTAGGTTTGCTTAAGCAAAAATGTTTTTAGCAGATGCTGAAAAGAGTACAATGAAGGTGCCTGCCTAATGTCAATAGGCAGGGAGTTCCAAAGCATAGGTGCTGCCACACTAAAGGATTGATTTCTTACAAGAGCAGAACAAGTACTATGTGGACCCCGTAACATGGAAAGCACACCTTGAACTTGGCCTGGTAGCAAATCAGCAACCAGTACAGATGTCAGAGCAGAGATATTATGTGCTCACAGGATCTCTCTCATGTCAGCAATAGTGCCACAGCATTCTGCACTAACAGCAGCCCCCAGGTCAGGTTGTGCTGCATGGGGATTTCTGTGACCTTGGCTGATTGGCTGCCAGATTTTTTTAGTTTTGGTTAGGAACCCTGACTAGTTGTGAGATGCTGAGTTTTCTGCTTTACTTGTAGGAAACTTGTTGTGGTTGGTATGGTATTGCATTTAGGAAATCATCACTGTCTTTTGTTTTTGTTTTTCTCTTTGCATTTCATTTACCTCTGACCTCACTTCCTTACATCCATAGAAGCAACAACAGTGTTTCCATATGCTCGGCTCAATCCCCTTAAACCCACTGATGATGCACCTTGTTGTTTGCATGGTGGTTTGTTTCTTGCCCAATAGTGGTAAAAGAGAATTCACATACTGGGAAGTGTGGCTTCAATTGCTGCTGTTCCCAATCTACTGCCTGTGAATGTAGACCAAAACGTGTGTTTTCTCTCTGTCAGTTATTACTCACTGGAATTGGGTTGGCTGTCAAAGTGAGTTTATAGCAGCCCACAGGGTAGGCAGGATGGGGTAGAGCATCTTCTTTACTCATTTCTCAAACCTCTCTCTGCAGTGAAGGGCCAAGTCTGTAAAGATGTTTGGAGCAGCGACATTAAAAGGCAAGCATTCCAGGCAAGGGATTGCCAATCCTGCTTTGATATGGATATCTTTGCAGAGGATCCCTAGTCAAGCCTTACCAACAGCACAATCCTAACAATATCTACTCAGAAATAAGTCCTGTTGAGTTCTATGGGGCTTAGCCCCTTGGTAAGCGTGTTTAGAATTGCAGCCAACTTTACCCCTGAGTGCTCCCATCTTACATCTGCACAACACTAGGCTCCTTTTTTGCTACAATGGCTTTCTGGTAACTGGCCTGGCCTGAGGGCACTTAAACCCTTCTTGCCAGAAGCAAGTAAGCTAGATTAAATGTTCCCTACCCAGGCTCCCTAAGCAGGTGAGAAGGAATGATCTCATCACTTCAACTGGACCTGGGAATCCCCTCTTTTAGCTAAGATTTCTATTTTCATTTCCAATCCGAGATTATTTTTGTTTGAGTAGTATGCTCCAAGATGAGAGCCAGTGTGGTGTAGTGGTTAGAGTGTTGGACTACAACCTGAAAGATCAGGGTTCGAATCCCCACACAGCCATGAAGCTCGCTGGGTGACCTTGGGCCAGTCACTGCCTCTCAGCCTCAGAGGAAGGCAATGATAAATCACCTCTGAATACCACTTACCATGAAAACTCTATTCATAGGGTTGCCATAAGTCGGAATCAACTTGAAGGCAGTACATTTACATTTTAGTATGCTCCATGCAACTGTGGTTGATGCTTAATGACATCACTAGGGCCTGCCCCCATGATATCACTGGGGCCCATCCCTGACATCTCAGGGTTTGGGATGCTTCTGACCTGGTAACCCTATGTATGTATGTATAAATAAATAAATAAACATTAGTATTTAACTCTAAGCCTGTGATTAATGCATTTATTGCACCCCTCTGCTATTTTTTAATTGTACTGTTCAATAAAATGCATTTGTTTAGTTTTATCAAATTTGTTGTGGTGCTGCTATGCTTATTTTGAGAAACAAATTGTTTGAGAGTTGGTTGATTAAAAAATTAATAATAAACTTAAGTTATCTTATCTGTCAGTGCCCTCTAGTGATGAAAAATATTTAAATCCACTATCTGTAGAT
This sequence comes from Rhineura floridana, assembly GCF_030035675.1. NCBI lineage: Eukaryota > Metazoa > Chordata > Lepidosauria > Squamata > Rhineuridae > Rhineura > Rhineura floridana. The sequence continues at coordinate 162,112,958 of NC_084481.1, read as the reverse complement.
TTGAAATTCCCCATTGGAAATTCTGCCTGGGCCCAGCTGTGAAATCTTATCTGGACCTGACTCAGTATAAAATCTGCACTTCTGCATCCAGAATTAGACACTCTGCACAAATGCAAGATGGGGAGAGCAAACCTATATTGACATTGCACCAGGACTGGAGATACACACCATTACATTGGCAGAATGTAATGCAATCAAAAATGCAGAAACCTGTGTCCACCTATCAGGAACTGTGCTGACAATAACACTCACATGCTGCCAACACTGGGGCTGCATTTAGACAGCAGTTTATTCCATTTTCCCAACATTTCTTTACCTGATAATTTCCACATTTTATTTGATCTTTCACATGAAGTAAAAGCCACTTCTGGAAATCTAGCAGAATAAAGTGGAAGTTCAGCACTTATTTCCATGTTAATTGCTTCCAGAAAAAAATCTGTTTGCAACCGCATTGACTCAGAAAATCATCAGAGTAAAGTGATGACATTTTGGGCAATATGCTGACATACAGTTCTTTCCCGCCTTTTTCATGAGGGAACCATGGGGGAACAGAAGTGCGCATGTGCAGAAAGGGTGGGGACTTAACAACATTTCCAATGACATTCATTATTGTGTCACACCATGCCCACTGGTGTGAATGACATTTAGTGCAACATGGCGATATATTGGTCAAAAAGCCACAAACTCCATAATGCAACAGGTATTACAGTGTGAAAGGAATGTTAAAAATCGGGACAGAAGTGCAACCATTAAATCAGTAAAACTAACGTAATAAACCCGATTAATGCATGCCCCCAGAGACAGCCAATAAACTCATGACAATGGAGTTTATGAAAAGCTCCACCGGACGGCTGCTTGAGAATGCGATAGAGTCAGAAAGTGGGCCTTCTTTGCCTCCCTCACCACCACCCAGTAGGCACAGTTATAATGCTTTACTCGTGCCCAGTCAGCCTCACAGCACGTCTTTCGCCACTTGTGCTCTAGCCATCGTCCAGCCTGTTTCATTGCCCTTAGCTCACTGGTGTACCAAGGTGCAAGCCACAATGCTGGAGAGGGCGCTCGGGGGCAACCGTGTCAAGTGCCAGACGCACCTCACTGTTCCACAGCATGACAAGGGCTTCAAAAGAGTCGTCTGCTCTATCTACTGGGAACTCCCCCAGGGCCTTCAGGAATCCTGTGGATTCCATTAGGCTCCAGAGGCAGACCATCTTAATCTGTCCACCACCCCTGCAGGGAAGGATCGGAGCCATAAGTCTGAACTTCACCAGGAAGTGATCTGACCATGACAGTGGGGTGACATCCACCCCCCTATCTCCAGACCACCCCTTCCTCCATCTGGAGCAAAAACCAAGTTGATGGTGTGCCTTCCCCTATGTGTTAGGCCAGTAACAACTTGAGACAGCCCCATGGTCGTCACGAAGGCCATGAAGTCCCGAGATGGAACACTGCCATTGCGAGCAGAGTTCCTGATTAGTTACGACTGGTGATGTTTCCAGGGTGGCTGGAGCCATATCTTTACTTCTGACACCATTTTTGTATTTTCTGGTTATGTGCTTTGCACTTCTTTCCTCGGCTGAGCATGTACAGAATATTGTACAGTGGTGGCATATCTTCTTCCACAGCATAATTATAGGAATGGATTGCTCTGTAAATCACTTCCTTTCTATCCACATAGGATAGGTGGAAGAATTCCTAGCTTCTGTTATCATCTAACCCAGAGATGGGAATGTGTGACCCTCCAGCTGCTGTAAAACTCCAGTTCCTATCGGCCGCAGCCAGCATGGCTAATGATCAAGGATGATGGGAGCTGTAGTCCAGCTACATCCGGAAGGCTACTGCTTCTCCATCCCTGATCTAACTTTATCAGAGGAGTAAGGGTGCTTTCAGGTGAAAGCTTCCTCCAGGGCCAGGATTTAAGAGGGTTGCAAGGCAACAGTGGGCCTCCTTCACAAGTAAGTGCAAGGGCAGCATTTAAAGAAGTTGGGTTTAGGATGAGGAATGTGATTATTCCTTGTTAACAATTATGTTTCTGGTTGTAATCAATTAATTAAATTTCTATCCTGCCCTTCCTTCCAAATGAGCCCAGGCTATGATGATATATATAATACAATAAATACAGCAGATGCTCTACATCTTTTACAACACATTGTTTTAATTTAAAACAACACATTGTTTTACTTTAATTTGTGCAAATTCATCCAAGATCAAACCTTTGAGCTGTGCTGTAAATATTACTGACACCCTGACACTGAAAAGAACTGTGTGGTGCAGAGAGAGGATGGGGTGAGACTGAGACAGCAGGCAAAAGTCCTGGCTGCCCAGATGATCTTGCAAGAGCCCAAACAAGCCTATGTAGTACTGTGGGGAAAGTCAGAATTCACAGCAGTGCCTTCCTCTGAAAGTTTTGTCCAGCTTCCTCTAACTCAGGGGTTAGGAATCCCAAGCCTGGGACTCTCCTTAGATTACACCTCCTCATCAGCCAAATCCCTCTCTAGCCCTATTTTTCACTCTCCTTGAGAGTTTTTTGCCTGGCTGAAAGGTGTCCTTGTGTTATTGTTAATTTATTTAAATTTATATCCCACCCTCCCTCCCAGAAGGAGCCCAGGGCAGCAAATGACAAAATTCTAAAAAATCTATAAAACAATATTAAAAGCAAAACATCTTTAAAAAAAACACCATAAAAACATATTTAAAACAATTCCAACACAGATGTGGACTGGGATAATGAGGTCTCTTCTTAAAAGACTTGGCTCACTTTTACCTCTGACCCCATTCATGCCTGGCCTTCAGAAGACTGCCCAGAAGCAAACGTGGCCTGTTCTAACTTCTTTGACTGCCTTGGAACTCTGGCAGGAACACCCTATTTCTTACATGACTGCCCCCCACAATGACAGCACTAAAATGGAATTGAGGAAGGGAAGTATCTCACTGAAGTATGTGTGTGGTGGAGGGTTGCCTGTTTTGATACCTCACCTAAGGGTGGAGGTGGGGGTAACCAAAGGTGGGTGAACTGCCTCATTAATTGCCCTGCTGCGCTTTCACCAGCAGGGTGGGGGAGTTTTTGGTTTGTTAACAATGACCCTGCCATTGGTAAGGAAAAAAACTATGCTAGCTCCATGAAAGGAGCAATTTAATTCCCAGTTTGGGGGACATGCTTTCAAATGAAAGCTTATATTGTATTTTATTGTATTACAATTCAAATTCTATGGAATTGCAATTGCTACAACAGGCAGAAAAATAATTTACTGGTCTGACAAGACCCTTGGCAGTTTTCAAGTGGTCCAAGGCGAAAAAGTTTGGGAACCACTGCTCTAGAAAATTAACTCCTGTTCTATTTAAAAAATGCAAACAAACATGTTTATACAACGCTAATCGCAGCTTCAATTCTCCTTTGCACGTCTACTGTGTCTTCTGTGTTCTACAGTTTACATACCCATGCAGTTCTAAACTTTGACTTACAGACATTTGACTTTGCTTTGACTTACAGACATTTTTGAAATGATGTTAGGAAGGCAGATATTTCTGTTTATTTGAGAAAATGTAAAATGTGTCAGGACAACTTTTTTTATCATAGACTACAGATGGTATTCAATAAACTATTTGCATTCATGCAAGGATTAGCATTAGTGCAACAGGACTTTCCACCCTTCTCCCCCCACATGTGCCCCACGCCATTCTCAAATTTGCTCTGGATGTTTAGGGGAAGCCACAAAACAGATTTAGGGGGTATGCAGGGGGAGGAGAGGCATAGAGAATTCCATTGCACAAGGAGAAATTCTTGTGCTGACAGGACATTCTTCTTAGCAGTATGGTGAATACAACCCTATATATCTGTGTTGAGGTTTGCTTGATTTTTTTTGGTCAGGCTAACCCACATATAGTAATTGAAAGAACCCAGGAAAGTGGAAATCTCCCAATTAACATCAGTGCAAACCTTGATGAATGTTAATTTCAAGGGCAGCACATTTAAAGTATGGTCCACTGACTTCCACAGGATTAACTTTTCAACATCTGACACAGAGGCTTATTCCAAATGTTTTCAGAGTTCAGAAGATTTTCTTTCAGCAATCTCCAATGTTGGTAGTATTCCCAGATACCTGTGGAATGAAAATGAAGCATCTATGCGGTATCCACATGCACACACACGCACAAACACATACCAGCCAAAATAAGTGATCCCATTAAAACAACAGAGGGCACACACAATCCACTGGCAAACTGTCTCATACAAGCCCCACTGAAACTAATGGATTCTTTGCACACAAACTGAAATTAACTGAATGTTTTTCATATTAATTTAAAATGTCTGACTTTTCAGAAAAATCTCAGATTTTGTCATGGGAATCACTCAGCAGGGGAGTCCATTTTTGGAAGCTTCCCAGTGGCAAATGCAGCATGCGTTCTGGTCCTATGTGTCTTGTTCTTGGCATGTAGAAGAGAAAGTCAGGTGAAGGCAATTTAGTTTAATCCATGAACTAACTAACAGCCAGTTCATACAAACAGGCCCTCCCTTAGCATGTGCGGGCCTGGGGCAAAAGCATAGTTGGGCCCCCCCCACATTTGCTCCAGGTCACCGTCTTGGTCTCGGCTGAGTCCCCGTAGGTGCACAGGCACCAGTCCTGGAACTGCCGGCCCAGCTTGCTGTCCCCGGGGCGTCTACCGCTCGCTGACCGCAGCGGGAGTGGCAGCGGCAGCGGCAGCTGTGGCATGGCGGGTGGGCAGGCGAACGAGCCCCTGTCCCAGGAGGAGAGAAAGAGAGAGAGAGAGCACTGCGCCTTGCCTGGCGTGGCGAAGGCAAGCAGGCAGGCAGGGAGGGAGGAGTCGGCTGGTGAGCAGATCGCCAAGCGTGGGGGGGCCCCAAAGTGTGGGACCCGGGGCAACTGCCCCACTTCCCAGTGCCTAGGGGTGGCTCTGCATACAAATGTTTACTTGAAAATCCAACTAGGATCAGTGGGCCTTATTCATAATAAATATCCTTAGGATTTCATCATGCGTGAATGAAGAGAGCTGAATGAATGAATGAAGAGAATTTAGGTGATAAGTCTGTGTTTGATTGTTTCTTGGCCTGTTGTCTAAATTCAAATGTAGTATCACTGAGTTTGCATATCTTAAATTATTTCTTCCTCCAATTTCACACCTCCTTCATCTTGGTCTAATCCCGCAAAGCTCTCCTCCAACACCACATTTCAAATGAACTGGATTTTTCTCTTATCCGCTTTTTTCACTGTCCAACTTTCACATCCATACATAGAGATTGGGAATACCATGGTCTGAATGATCCTGACTTTAGTGTTCAGTTGATACATCTTTACATTTGAGGACCTTTTCTGGTTCTCTCACAGCTGCCCTCCCCAGTCCTAGCCTTCTTCTGATTTCTTGACTATTGTCTCCATTTTGGTTAATGACTGTGCCAAGGTATTGATAATCCTTGACAAGTTCAATGTCCTCATTGTCAACTGTAAAGTTACATAAATCTTCTGTTGTCATTACTTTAGTCTTCTTGATGTTCAGCTGTAGTCCTGCTTTTGTGCTTTCCTCTTTAACTTTCATCAGCATTAATTGGTATGTAAGGTTTAGAAGAACAAGCATTCAGAGAGGAGAGTACTGTGTTCTTTCAAAAAGAGTCTCTACTTCTCTGTCCCTGAAAACATTTCAGGAGCTAGAGAGCACATTAAGGTCTTAAAAGAAGCAACACTTTGAATTCATTGTATACCCTGCCACACACACACAACCCATGCCAGTATATCCCTTTATAAATAGCACTCTCATTTATCCAAAGTGCTAAGTTGACACCTTTTTCCTGACAGATGTCTGTGTAAGCCACCCAGACTGTGTGACAATGGGAACAGCTATAGTGCAATGGTAGAGCAACTGCTTAGCATGCAGAGTAGGGCTCGGAAAGACTCTGGTCTGCAACCCTGGAGAGTTGCTATCAGTCGGGGTAGATAATACTGAGTTAAATGGACCAATCATTTGACTCCTTATAAGGCAGCTTCCTCTGTTCCTATGACAGGTGTCCCACTAGAGATGCTTTCTTAACGCAATAAGAACATAAGAACATAAGAAGAGCCTGCTGGATCAGGCCAGTGGCCCATCTAGTCCAGCATCCTGTTCTCACAGTGGCCAACCAGGTGCCTGGGGGAAGCCCGCAAGCAGGACCCGAGTGCAAGAACACTCTCCCCTCCTGAGGCTTCCGGCAACTGGTTTTCAGAAGCATGCTGCCTCTGACTAGGGTGGCACAGCACAGCCATCATGGCTAGTAGCCATTGATAGCCCTGTCCTCCATGAATTTGTCTAATCTTCTTTTAAAGCCATCCAAGCTGGTGGCCATTACTGCATCTTGTGGGAGCAAATGCCATAGTTTAACTATGCGCTGAGTAAAGAAATACTTCCTTTTGTCTGTCCTGAATCTTCCAACATTCAGCTTCTTTGAATGTCCACGAGTTCTAGTATTATGAGAGAGGGAGAAGAACTTTTCTCTATCCACTTTCTCAATGCCATGCATAATTTTATACACTTCTATCATGTCTCCTCTGACCCGCCTTTTCTCTAAACTAAAAAGCCCCAAATGCTGCAACCTTTCCTCGTAAGGGAGTCGCTCCATCCCCTTGATCATTCTGGTTGCCCACTTCTGAACCTTTTCCAACTCTAGAATATCCTTTTTGAGATGAGGCGACCAGAACTGTACACAGTATTCCAAATGCAGCCGCACCATAGATTTATACAACGGCATGATGATATCGGCTGTTTTATTTTCAATACCTTTCCTAATTATCGCTAGCATGGAATTTTCCTTTTTCACAGCTGCCGCACACTGGGTCGACATTTTCATCGTGCTGTCCACTACAACCCCGAGGTCTCTCTCCTGGTCGGTCACCGCCAGTTCGGACCCCATGAGCGTATATGTGAAATTCAGATTTTTTGCTCCAATATGCATAATTTTACACTTGTTTATATTGAATTGCATTTGCCATTTTTCCGCCCATTCACTCAGTTTGGAGAGGTCTTTTTGGAGCTCTTCGCAATCCCTTTTTGTTTTAACAACCCTGAACAATTTAGTGTCGTCAGCAAACTTGGCCACTTCACTGCTCACTCCTAATTCTAGGTCATTAATGAACAAGTTGAAAAGTACAGGTCCCAATACCGATCCTTGAGGGACTCCACTTTCTACAGCCCTCCATTGGGAGAAGTGTCCGTTTATTCCTACTCTCTGCTTTCTGCTTCTTAACCAATTCCTTATCCACAAGAGGACCTCTCCTCTTATTCCATGACTGCTAAGCTTCCTCAGAAGCCTTTGGTGAGGTACCTTGTCAAACGCTTTTTGAAAGTCTAAGTACACTATGTCCACTGGATCACCTCTATCTATATGCTTGTTGACACTCTCAAAGAATTCTAATAGGTTACTGAGACAGGACTTTCCCTTGCAGAAGCCATGCTGGCTCTGCTTCAGCAAGGCTTGTTCTTCTATGTGCTTAGTTAATCTAGCTTTAATAATACTTTCTACCAGTTTTCCAGGGACAGAAGTTAAGCTAACTGGCCTGTAATTTCCGGGATCCCCTCTGGATCCCTTTTTGAAAATTGGCGTTACATTTGCCACTTTCCAGTCCTCAGGCACGGAGGAGGACCCGAGGGACAAGTTACATATTTTAGTTAGCAGATCAGCAATTTCACCTTTGAGTTCTTTGAGAACTCTCGGGTGGATGCCATCCGGGCCCGGTGATTTGTCAGTTTTTATATTGTCCATTAAGCTTAGAACTTCCTCTCTCATTACCACTATTTGTCTCAGTTCCTCAGAATCCCTTCCTGCAAATGTTAGTTCAGGTTCAGGGATCTGCCCTATATCTTCCACTGTGAAGACAGATGCAAAGAATTCATTTAGCTTCTCTGCAATCTCCTTATCGTTCTTTAGTACACCTTTGACTCCCTTATCATCCAAGGGATGTAGGCACAGTATGAAGATCTTCTGGAAAGGATGTTTTGTCCTTCCAGTTTAGCAAGATGGGATGTCTGACAACCATTGCTATGTGAACAATAACTCATAAGAATAAGAATTATTATCATTAATTGCCCGTCCTTCACCCCATACAATATCCTTAAAATACAGTGTTAAAAACAATTAAAGACAACCAGAATCACAAGCTAGGGTGGGTCCTAAAACTATATGTCCTGGCATTATGTCCTACGTCAGGGCCAGCATCAGGAGTTGGCATAGTTGGGCATCTGCTCAGGCCTATGCCCTAGTAGAGCATCAAGAGCTTCCTAGACCTGCTCCTCAGCCTCACAGTTGCCACCCACCCTCTCCTTCTATCTTGACCAAAGGGGTAAGCAAGCAAACAACAGAGGCAGTGAAGAAGGGAAGCAGCAGCAGCTGCCTGCTTGTTTACTGAGTGTTTGGCAAATGAGGAGCAGCAGCAGGAACAACTAGTAACAATGAATAAAAGAATAATAAAAGAATAAGAGTTGGAAGGGGCCTATAAGGTCAAGTCCAACCCTCTGTTCAATGCAGGAATCCAACCTAAAGCATACTTGACAGATGGCTGTCCAGCTACCTTTGAATGCCTCCAATGTTGGAGAGCCCAAACCTTCAAGGTAATTGGTTCCTAGGTAATGAGAGTAGGCAGGAGATGGAACCACTGAGATATTGGTTCTCACACAGAGTCTTGCCCAGAGAAAGTTTTGCCCAAGCCTCTGCTTTCAAACCTGGATCTAGCAATGTTCCAGGTAATTTGTGCATACCCCAGGAGCAAGACTATAGCAGAGAAGGAAGGGCTGTAGCTCAGTGATAGAGCATCTGTTTTATATGCATAAGGTCCCAGGTTCAATTCCTGGCATCTCCAGATAGGGATGGGAATGCACCCAGTCTGGAATCCTGGAGAGCTGCTGCCAGTCAGTTTAGACAATACTGAGCTAAATGGCCCAGTGGTCTGACAGTATAAGGCAGCTTCCTAAGTTCCTAGAGATCAAAGGAGGATGCAGCATCAGGTTTATACAGGTCTTAACTGACAGCACAAGATCATCACTGGTGGGCACTTCTACTTGCTCTCTATGAATTGCATTGCAAAGAAGATGCCCACAGTGGTGTGCCTATCCTGTTGTTCTTCTGGAGTCTCCCAGGAGTCCAAAACACCTGAAACAGAACCTATTGATTTGAAATGTAGAGCAGAGACTCACTTGTTGTACCAGTTCCAGTGCATCTCCATCTTTGTTTTCTGAAAATGGAGCACGTGATGCAACTGATTGGTAGATCAACCCATTGCCCCTCCAGGTATGGCCAATGGAAATGCTTTGCTGCAGGCTCAGGCAAAGACAGTGACTGGCCCAACACTTTGCTGTGGGCGGTCCTGAAAAATCTGAAGTCAGCGGTGGGGGAGGGAGGTGCTTTTGGAGCTACTAGTGTGCCCACTGCCGGTCTCAAATCAAGTGCAGAGGCTTTTGTTCCTTTCAGTGTTTACTACTCTCTCAGTAATTGTGCATCAGGTTGTTTGCATAGAATGAGCATAGGCAGATCAGGGAACTAGTGCATATTGTGTAGTGGGAGAAGGGGGATTGCTGAGGCACTGGTTACAACTAGGCTGTACGTGGTTTTAATAGGTGCACATCAGGGGCCACGCTTGGTCCACCAGGTTTCTCCGTTTGGCCTGTGAGGCTGTTTTGGGCAAGCCATGCCCACCTGCCCTGTACCTGACAAGGGCGGGGTTCAAAGGAACAATCAGGAGCTTAAAGTGAACACATTATTGTTTCTTTGCTGGAGCAAAATGTGCTGTTTGCCCACTAGCTGATAGGTGGTGAGAGCACATTGTGCTCAAGGAGGGAAAACTAATGTCCATGGAAACTTCTGTTAAAAGGGGTGAGAAAATTTTCCTTTCAGCAACTCTTCCCTCCCAGTGCTGCTCCTTAAACGTCTGAAAACCAGAGGTTCAAAAAGCAGTGTGGGGCTGTTTGAAAGTACTTTCACAAATACCTGTTGTTTGAACTTCCAGTTTTGGATATTAGATATCTGCTCTGAGGGCTTCCGCCAAACAAACGGAAGCCGATAACCACCAGGGAAAGGGCCTTTTTAGTAATGGCAGCCCCCCACTCACCCACCCATCCAGTTATGGAGCAGCCTTCTTAGAAAGATTTGCCTGGTCCCATTACTGTGGTCTTTTCTGTGATAGGTGCAGACTTTTTTGTTCACCCAGGCCTTTTAAATAAGCTATGTCTTATGGTCTCATCCTATTAGTTTAAAATTTTGTGTTTTTAGTTTTAATCCTTTTTATTGTTTTCTGTTGGGGTTGGAAAAGCTGTGGACCTCTATATCTTGTTGGACTCCAACTCCCATCAGCCCCAGGCAGCATAGCTAATGGTCAGGGACAGTGGGAGTTGTAGTTCAACAACATGTGGTTGCACATTTCCTAGTTGTGCTTTATATTGTATTTTAATTGTTATATATGGTTTGTGAACTTTCCAAAGAACTTATGGGATGGCTATATACATTCAGTTAATAACATTAAATAAATCGTAGCATCAATTTGCAATATGAAAGCAGATCAAACTTGGCTGGGCCAATCCTCGCCGGATATCTTTGGCAGCACACAGTGGTTACGCTACAGTGCAAAACTTTTTGGAGCTGAGGGCGGGTCATGTATGTAGGAAAGATCATGCTTAATATTTCTCTTGTCAGTTTCACAATATTATAGAGTGCTCTATACTGCATCCTAAAAATATAGAACCAAAATGGCTTCAAAATAATTAGCAAGTTCATATCCCACTCATATGGTCAGGCCCAGTGCTAGCACATGACAAGGTAGCGCAATGGCCAGAGGGCCCAGGATCTCATGCAGGAGCCCAGGGGGCTCTCCTGGGTTAAGAACAGGCCAGCAGCTGGCAGCTCCACAGCAACAAAATCTGTCCTGCTCAGCTGCGCCACTGCTGTACAAAGATAAGCGGCAGGCCGGTTGCTAAAGAGCTGCCTGTCTGTCCTGAGTTTCAGGCACAGGACAAGGGGCAGAGTTTACTGGCCTGTAGCAGCAGAAGTAAGGCAATGCTGAGGGAAGGAAGCCACTGAAAAACCATCTCTGTTCTAATGTCTACTCAGAAGTAATCCCTGTTGAATTCAGAAGGGCTTCCTCTCAGGTAAATGTAGTTAGAATTGCAGCCTAAAGCTGCAGTCCAATACATCTACTCAGAAGTAAACTCCATTGTGTTCAATGGGGATTACTTCCAGGTAAGGATTGCAGCCTAAGAGTGAGATGCGAAGCTTGGAAGTAAGGTAAGAAAGCTTTTCTGGTTTTTTTAGGCTGAAATCCAATTATATCTACTCAGAAGTAAGCTTCATTGGATTCAATGGGACTTACTCTGCCTCACTGATCTGAGAGTGGCTTTATTTATTTATTAGATTTATATCCTGCCCCGCCTCCCAGTAGGAGCCCAAGGCGGCAAACAAAAGCACTAAAACCAAAGACTTTAAAATATATTAAAACAAAACATGCTTAAAAACATCTTTTTTAAGAAAAAGCTTTAAAAACTTCTTTTTTAAAAAAGTTTTAAAACTTATTAAGGAGGAATTCCAGCACAGACATATACTGGGATAAGGGCCCTACTTAAACGGCTTGTTGAAAGAGGAAGGTCTTCTGTAAGTGCGGAAAAGATAACAGAGATGGTGACTGTCTAATATTTAAGGGGAGGGAATTCCAAAGGGTAGGTGCCACAACACTAAAGGTCTCCTTCCTATGTTGTGCGGAACGGGCCTCCTGATAAGATGGTATCTGCAGAAGACCCTCACTTGTAGAATGCAGTGATTGACTGGGTATATATGGGATAAGGTGGTCTTTCAAACTTCCTGGTCCCAAGCTGTATAGGGCTTTGTAGACCAAAACTAGAACTTTGAACTTGGCCCAATAGTAAATGGGGAGCCAGTGCAATTCTTTCAGCAGCGGGGAGACATGTTGGCAATACCCCACCCCAGTGAGCAGTCTCGCAGCCGCATTTAGCATCAGCTGCAGCTTCCAGACCAACCTCAAGGGCAGCCTCACTAGGGTTGCCAGGTTCAATCCCTGAGACTGGTTGCCAGGCCCAGCCTCCAAGAGGTCTTTCGTATCTTTAAAAGTTGTGCAGGGGGAAGGGAGAATTCTACCTTGTGGTTTTTCCCATTACAGTGTTGCAAGAACACCTGCACTTGGCTGACTTTCTCTTCTCCTAAAGATACAGGATCAGTCTCAGGGATTGAACCTGGCAACTCTAAGCCCCACATAGAGCACATTACAGTAATCCAGCTTGGAGGTTACCAGTGCATGGACAACAGTGCTCAGGCTATCCCGATCCAGAAATGCCCATAGCTGTCTTACCAGCCAAAGCTGGTAAAAGGCACTCCTAGCCACTGAGGTCACCTGGGCTCTAGTGACAAAGATGGATCCAGACCTGCTCTTTCAGAGTGCGACCCCATCCAAAGCAGGCAACTGACCAATTATCTGAACTTGGGAACTACCAACCCACAGCGCCTCCATCTTGCTAGGATTCATAGTCAATTTATTGGCCCTCATCCAGCCCACCACTGAGTCCAGGCAATGGTCCAGGGCTTGCACGGCCTCTCCCGATTCAGATGTTACAGAGAAATAGAGGTGGGTATCATCAGCATAATGCTGACACCTTACTCCAAATGTCCTGATGACCATTCCCAATGCTGAGAGATCAAGTAAGAATAACAGGGTTGCACTCCCCGTCTTTCTCCTGATAGAGGTCATCCATCAGGGACCAGGGTGACCAAGGCTGATTTAGTCCCATATATGTGTGTGCACTTGCATGCGTATTAAGACCTTTCCTCTCCTTCTATAGGAAAGCTTCCATTGTTCAGGTCTCTATTGGGGCTTTTGTATATGGATTCCCTCTCTTTCCCCCCCCCCTCGCCTTTCCACTACCCCAGTTGTAGCTGGGAAGCTCCTATTAATATTTTCATTCATATCCTGCTTTTTATATAAGGAGTTCTTTTATATAAGGTGGTTCTTCCCCTCCCCATTTTATCTTATTAACACCCCTGTGAGGTAGGTTAGACTGAGAGACAGTTACTGGCCCAAGGCCACCCAGAAAGCTTCATGGCTGAGCAGGAATTTGAAACCAGGTCTGGCAGGAGGTCCTAGTTATCATGTGTCTCTTTAACTTGGAAACTTGTACATTTATGATGCTTGGTGGTAACATGGCATGTTCAGAGACTAATAGTTTGTCCCTAGAAAGGCCCCTTTTTTCAGTCCTTCATACAAAGTGCTATATTAGTAGTACTAATAGCATCAAATCTCCACCAGCGCTGTGTGTTTATTCTGCACTACACATCAAAGGTGATTCCTCTTTATTAGACATTTTAATGAAATTTTCTGATGGAGTGTTATGATGCATCTGCGTTTATAGAGGTCTACAGTATCTGGAAGTTTTATTTTCTCTGTGTGGAAGTCCTGTGATGTGGAAGTATCCTTTATTGTCATTTTTGTATACTATACACACTTCTTAATCTGTAAGTGAATTGTAACTGAATTATTGTGAATGTCTTTTTTTGGGGGGGGAATGGAATTTTAACTTTTAAAAATAGTATTTTGTTTAAGAGGGCAGCTTTTCATTTACTGTTCTGTCCTTGGCTTGCCCTGGTGCTCTGATACAACAGTGCCATGTGGCAATTAGGGGTTCTAAGATTAGTTCTAGAATGCCTCCTAATACCTCAGCACAATTGAGCAAGTTGTTGTGAGTGTAGGAAAAGAGCCATTGCAGCATCTGCCTTGCATGCAGAAGTCCCTCAGATTCAGTCCCCAATGGGATCTCCAGGTAGGAAAGATGCCATCAGGGACTGAACCTGAGACCTTCTGGAAGAGACTTCTGTCTGAAACTTTGGAGAGCTGCTGCCAGTCAGTGTAGACAGTAATGGGCTAGATGGACCAATGGTCTAATTCAGTATAAGGCAGCTTCCTATGTGAGAGGAAAATCCTGGTAGAGAACTGAAATGTTTATTTGAAGTGCTTTTTTCAAAGATCTCAGGTTCTGATATTATTCATATAACCTGCCTATCATTAACATGGTAAATCAGAATAAATTCTTAGTAGCTGAGGCCTACAAAACAGGTAAATTTACCCCTACAAATTAAAATAAATAAACAGTTTGTATTTTTATTTTATAAGAGGGGGTTGCAACATTGCTGAAGATTTCTTTTCTTTGAAAGGAGTGGGGCCAAAAGGGAGAAGGAATGTGGTTTGAGGAGGAAAGCGAGGGGACAAGGGCCCACTGATACCCTGTGTCTGAGGGCCCCCAGAAACCTGGAGCCGGCCCTGCATATAGTGGAGGATTTAAATGACAGATTAACTTTGATTTCAAATTAATAGTGTTAAACTTTAGTTGCCTGTCAGTTGGATCAGAGGTGAATAACTAGTTTCATTGTAGGAACTCCTTCACCTGTTGCATAGCTGTCATAGAGAAACCTGGAACAAGTAGGTTAATAACTCCTTGGAGGAACAGCTGGGAACATCCTGGTTATTGCTGCTGGTCTTGGCGTGGGCCACTCTTGCGGTTAGCAGAGAAAATGTGGGATGGATCCTGAACCTGTGAGATAGAAGCCTGTGGAGAGCAAGGGAACTCTCAGAGAGTTATGAGCAATAGTCAGTCACTGGAACAGAAGTTTGTGAGGAGGGGAAAGGGAAGAGTGAGTGGCATCAACTAGATGTGAAGGCATGGGGGGGACATAAAAAATTGGGGGGGAACCAGCTGTTTTTTCCCCAGGTTTCCAAATTTTTCCAATTTTCTTTTTTTTAAAAACAGGGGGAAATGAGAAGAAAAAAAACAACCAAGAAAATGGGGGGAAACTTTATATTTTTTCTGGGCCTTCACAATTGCAATGATTGTGACTATACTTCCCCTCCCCCTTGGGGACTGTAGTGAAAGACTGTGTGTGAAATGTCTGTCTGTTGTCCCATACATTCAAGCTGTGATCCTGTGAAGCAAAACTGTTCATGTGTATTTAGGCAGCAGTGACAATGGTTAGACCAGAGCAGACGTGTCCAATAGTTTTTTTATACTTGCCAAAATTGTGGCGACTGTAAAATGTTTGCCACACAACAAAAAGGGTTTTTAACTGTGTTTCTGAGGGTATAAAAATACACAGTCTTTTGAATCATCCAATATCTGCAACCTGTATCTTGATTTTACCATTCTAACCACAGAAAAAATTAACACAGCCATACTGAACCAAAAACTGAAAACAGTTTGGAGTAACTGTAGTTAGAACTGCAAACTCATTTTGGTTTAAAATAAGAGTCCACGTTGTAAAAATTGAATCACCTTTCAAATGTTAAATGCTTTGAAGTAAAATCTCATCCGCCTGGAATAGGTGCCTCTCCAAAGAAGCCTCACAAGCTCCTGAGATAGTTGAGAATTGTAGATGTCAAGGTGAAATGACTCTTGCATGAAGTCTGTATTTTTAAAAATTGGAAAAGTGTATAGAACCCAAGGACAAATCTGTGAGTGTTAAAGGTGGAGGGTGGATTCTTTTTTGAACTGGTACCGTGTATAATAATTTCATTTAAACATTTATTTAAAAAAATAGGTAGTAGAAGAACCAATTTTCCACAGGTCAGTAGCAATTTTGTCACACGTGGTGAGTGGCAACACCGAGGGACTAGAGTGTCCTTTACCAATAGAGGGTTACCTGCATATGGAGCTGCTCCTCTTTGTGGTGGGTGTTAGAAGCAGTAGTATAGAGGCAAATTAAGAAGTGCAGGATCCTTTCATGATAGCCACAGCCATGCCCCTCCTCCCATTTTGCTGCTGGGTTGAGAATGAGATCCTTGTTAACACCTTTTTCCACAACAGTTATCCCTAGGAACCAATAAGCATGAAAGGGGTGTTAGTTGCTGAGAAGAGTCTTCTCAATGGCTGACTCACCTCCTTTTACACTGATTGGCTCCAATCAGAAGGAAAGGACAAGGAAGTATGTTAGAAGACTCTTCTCAGTGGCTAACACACTCCCCTTTCATGCTGATTGTCTCATAGAATGCTAAAGAATGCTAAAGACATAGAGACCCAAAAAAGTAAAGGGTCTAAGACCCCCTGAGACCCTGGACTACTACACCCCTGGTTAGAAGTGTGACAAGAGCAAGTTCCATTTGGTCCTCTGCATGGGGATAGAGATAGAGAGATAGTCCTCATAGTGGCTAGGCTGACCTGCACTCATCTTTTCTGTCTGTCTTCCTTCCGTCTAAACTGATATGTCTCAAGGAGCTATTCACACCTCTGACTCACCTTCCTGATTCTTTCTTCTCTGCTGACCACTGGAGGAGGAGGAGCCATGTTCTCTTTGTCTCTTCTCCTCTAGCATGAGGGGCAATGTCCAGGCATAGTGATTGCAGCCTCCAACTTAGTTCGCTAGTAGAAGTAGCACCTTTCCTATCCAGTATGTATTTCTATTAATAAAGTAGTCTTTTCTTTGAAACCGAGTCTTAAGTCTGAATGATTGAAAGCAAGGTAAAAGCTCGCTTTCTCTCAGGTACAATCAGACCCATGCAGCACAGAGCGCTGAGCAAATTACACTAAGCTAAACTCTGCTAATTTACCAAATCTCTAATTGGTCTACCAGCCATTAAAGAACCCAACAGGGAGCAAGATTGTTTCAGCAATACAGGTCAGACAAGGCACAGTATCTATATACAGTATATCACAAGGAGTTGGGGGGGGGGCTGAGACATGGGAGCAAGAGTTATTACATTACAGCATGGTTGCCCCCTTCCCTATATTGACTATGTGGGGTGTTAGAACACTGCTTGTTGAAGTGCAGTTTGATGTTGGATATTTGTGAGGCCAGACTGGTGCACAATGCCCCCTTGCTCCACAAAGTGTCCTTTCTTTCTCTTTATCCCCTCCCCACCCAGTGAGTTTTAAGCATGCACAACATAGGGCCAGTGAGGTATAGCTCATGCTCTATGTGTCCTGGCATCTGAGGTGGTTTCTCTTTGTGGTGGTAGCATGCTGTGATTGAGTGTTAAGTTATACCATATCCTGTGCTCTTTCATGATATGGATAGGGCACGAGGGGGCAGAAAGCAGCTTTTTTGAACCCCCACCCTACTGAAGTCAATGTGTGAGAGAAATTAACTTGCTGCAGGTCTGGGGCTGGTGCAAAACTCCATCATGATGGAGGGAGTGTGGCTATGAACTTAAAGGAGTGTAGAATTTTGCCTTCCATTTCAATTGCTCCACTGGTGGGGGATTCTGCTGGTGTATCTGTCCTGCTGGCAGTGCATTTCAAGTTCTGCTATGCATGATGGCACTTCTGCCAGTTCCTAGAGCCCCTTAGTCAGCAGATCTTTGGTTTAGGATTGGACCCTAAGTTGTGCAAAAAATCTTGAAGTTCTGTTTTATTGAGGAAGTAGTATATGATTATATGAAATATTATGAATAACATATGAATGTGAATGTTTCACAGAAGTTCAAAAGCCATCACCAGAAGACCAATGAAAACCAAGCTACATTTTAATATTATTTGGAACACTGTTATGACTGCAGTAAAGGAAACTGATGTTTTGTGTTGTTTTGAATGCAGTATAGAATGTTGTAAGTGGGACCTGCAACAAAATGTTGTGAAGAAGCATTCCCTGTGCAGGCTCTAGCCAGATGGCCCACCATGCTCTTCTTTAGCAGGCTATGCCATCCCGTCCCCAATGTTTTGTTTTCCTTTTCCAACTGACAACTGGGCTATTTTTGTGACAGGGTTGCCCCCTAAGGGTTTGCTGTTGTTTTTAATTTGCACTTGGGCTTCCCCAGAGCATGCCGATACTGCATGCCCTGTTTTGGGTACAATTGTATCAATGCTCACCAGTTGAGTTTGCTATTAGGAGTGATGATGAAACAAAACTTACTTGCCATCCTAACCTTGCACTTGGAAGGATAGTGTAACATAACAGCAAGGTAATGATCTGAGAAATCCCATATCCCACCCATGAAATGTCCCCTAGGTGGCCTTAGGCAAGCCATTTATTCTCTTTGTCTCAATCCATCACACACACACCACGCCCTGTCTGCAAATATGAAGATAATAGTACTGGTCAACCATACAAGGCTGTTGTGAGGATTATTGAGATACCACATATGAAGCAGTTTGTGCTAGGAATTATTCACATATTTATTTAAAGATTTTTCCCCTCCTGCTCTTCAGGCAAGAGTCTCAAAGTGGCTTACAGATCACTACAAACAAAACAGACCCTGCCCTAAGGTTTACATGCCACAAAAGGAAAATAGATTGGGAGGGAGGAGGAAATAAGCAAACTCAGGTACAAGTTCTTAGCTACTAAGATCTTAGTTACACATAGGGTGATAGCCAAAGTTGGTCATACTCAGACTTATGTCACAGGGCTTAAGTAACATAAATTACTTGACTGGACATCACCTATATGATTTCTAGGCTGGGCGTTTTCAAAAGGGAGATGAGGAAATATTGCAAAGGCAATCAATCTCTTGGTAGGATCCACCCCCTCCTCTCAACAAACCCCGCCAGCCACAACACCACCCACCCTCATACTCATCTGTTATTCCATCATGCATCTCCTCCTCCCTGTCTCTCCTCTGTTGTGGATCAGCACTGGATCCTTGCTTTCTCCCTGTCTCTCGCCCGCCCCCCTGCCTCTTCTTTCCGCGGAAAAGCAGCGCAGCGACTCATCGAATTCAAGCTGGAGGAGGCGACGGGAAGGTGAACTGCAAGGCTGAGGTCGGTCGTGGCGAAGATGGGAAGTCACTGTCCTCTTCCCCCGTCGGCTTAGGTGCTAAAACATGGCGGGGATTGCGCCACAGAAGCCACTTCCAAGTTGCATCCTCCTGGCTGTAGGTAGAGTGCGGGGTTTGCCGGGCGCCATGGAGAGGCCGCCGCCACTGCTGCTGCAGCAGCTACCACCAGTAACCTGATATCTAACCCCCTCCCTTCAATAAAACATTGGCTTGGTGGTACATCGGCCGGGCACAAAAAAGACCAGGGAGCCACCGAAGATCTGGACAAGTCCCCGGGCGCCCAAGCGGTGAGTGAATGACATCTCCTCCCCAGGGATGTTTTTGTCGGGGGCGGAGGGTCCATTCGACTGCTGCTGGTTTTGTGTTTGAGGATCGGCAGGGTGGGCGGCGGGCGGGGCAGGCAGCTCACTGTTTGTGGCCCAAGATGCTTAAAAAGGATGGCCATTCTCCATCAGATCCAGGGAGGGTGTTTTGGGAGAGCGCCCCCCCCCATCCCAGCGACAAGGAGAGGAGGCTGTTTGCCCAGAATCCGGAAAACGGCGGAGAGGTCAGTGTCGGCGAGGAGAGCCGCAGTTCGGAGCCAGAATGAAAATAAAGAAAAGGGTTGCATTCAAAAAGAGGCGAAGCGTTATTCTCCGTGTGTTTCTCAAGGGTGATCTGGGCACATGGATCTCTTTTGACACCCACCTACCCGGCCTCTCTTTTCCATGGCGGAACTTCAGGGCTGCTAGACTGACAATGATGGGGGGGGATCTCTCCGCCGCCCCACCCCTCCAAGCCACTATTCTTTGGGGAAAGGGCTTTAACCACAACCAACCACCTTACCCAGGACAGAGACAGCTAGAGGGAGGGAAGGAGGGAGTGTATATGAGTAGTTTCGATCGCGATCCCGCCCAGCCTCCACCCCCGTCCCCTCCTCTTGATCTCCTGTTACTCAAGACTACTTCGTAACTTCCCGCAAACCTAGGCTAGCTGGCCTCAACGCCTACCGCGGGCTTTTCAACTCACACCAACTTTTAGCCACCCAAGCAATAATAGGGGGGGTGTCCCCCGGATGGCGAGAGAGAGCAGGAGAGGCTGTTGGCTTCTCTTTTGGGCGCTGCTTCCTGCTCTCACCCCCCCCCTCTTCCCCGTCTCCTTGCTGGGCATGGAGACGCAGAGGCCGGCAACGAATCCCTCGACTGTAGTAGATCAAATCCCAGCGAGGTTATTTTTACGATTTATCTTCCTCATCTTTCTTTTTAAAAAAAAATTTCAATTGCACATCCTGCAGGAAGCAAGGCATGGTGGATCCCGTGGCGGATCCGGGCGAGGAGAAATGCGCAGACCCCAGGACTGCAGCCGCAGCAGCAGGTGGAGATGAGGCGGCGGCGGCACCAACGAGTTCCTCGGGGGCGAACGGTGCAGCCCAGACGGCCGCATCTGCAGCAGCCGCGTCAGCGTCGGAAGCGGCGACTCCTATTGGAGATGCGGGGAAAGTCCGCGAAGAGTCGCCGATGCTGCACTTGGACCTGTACAACTTTGACTGCCCGGAGGCCGAGGACAGCCGCTATGTGCTCACCAGCCCCCGCTCGCTGGAAGCCTGCGCTCGGTGCGCCGTCAAGCCGGTGGAGTTGCTGCCCAGGTCCCTCAGCGAGCTGGTTAAAGAGGCCCCCGGCAGGTCCATGCGGGTCGCCGCCGGCCTCTACGAAGTCTACGAGATGGACCGGCAGAGGAAGCTGCAGCAGTGCCGGGAGGAAAGGGAAAGGATTATCCGCGAGGAGAAGAGGAGGCTCTTCACTCCCCTCCTGACTAGTAGCCTCCCTTCCTCCCCAGCCTCCCGGCTCGCCTTCAAAAGCACAAGCGGGAGCGGCGCCCCGGCTGGCCAGCCAAGGGGAGGCTGCCTTCCCTCTCCTCTTCCTCCCCCGACAGGCTCCAAGGGCAAGAGCCACTCCTTGGACTCCTTGCAAAAGAGGAGGGATGGCTTCTCCACCAAAACCTCCTCCGATTCAGGGGCCTCCTCCTCCTACAGCGGAGACAGCTTTAAGGACAAATGGCCCAAGGAGGTGCCCAGGACTAAGACGGTGGCAACAATGACCTCCTTGGTGGGCCGCAGTTTTAGCTTGGGCGACCTGAGCCATTCCCCGCAGACTGCCAAGAAAGTGGAGAGGATAGTCAAGGACGTGAAGAAGAAGAAGGGCCTCAAGGAGGTGTCAGAGAGGGACCGGAAGATTGCGGCCCTGATGATAGCCAAGCACCAGGAGGAGAGCATCCTGAACGAGCAGAGGTACAGCGCCCACCTCCAGTGGGACATCCAGAGGAGGCATGCCGACCAACGGAGGGAGCAGGAGGAGAAGGAGAAGCAGAGGGCCTTGCTACAGTGCCAGCGGATGTGGGAGTCCAAACTGGAGAGGCGGCGCTGCAAGATGACCCACCAGCAGGAGGCGGCTGCTCTGATGAAGCAGAAGCAAAGCTTGATGGAGGAGGAGAAGTGGCTGGAACACCTGGAGAAGCAGGAGAAAATGAAGAGGGAGAAGCAGGAGAAGGCTGCCCTGGAAGACAAGAAGAAAAAGCGTCACCAAGAGCACAACCTGAAGGCTCAGGAAGAGGGCAAGAAAGAGGCTGTGGAGCGGGAGGTGCAACTGCTGCAAGAGAAGCTCTCCTTGGCTACCCAGAAGAAGCTTAAGAAGGAGCAGCTGCTGCAAAGGGAGAAGCGGCTGCTCAACCAAGCCGAGAAGCGGAAGCATGAGGCCATCCTCAAGGAGCTGGCCAAGCAGGAGGCTGAGGAGAAGGCAATGCTGAGGGCTTCCCTGGAAGGGAGCCTCAGCAAGGCCCAAGAGAAGTATGAGCAGCTGGTTGAGAAGAGGAACCAGGAGCTGAGGGAGAGAGCACAGCGGGAGGAAATGCAGATCCAGAGGGCCAAGAGGGCAGCAGAGAGGCGGGACAGGGAGCAGAAGGAGTACTTGAAGGCCTTGGCCAGAGCTTCAGAGCGGAAGCTCCAGCATGCCACACAGGTGGCTGAGGAAGTGGTCCAACAGAAAGCCCAGAAGGTTGTCCAGAGTCGGCTGGAGAAGGAGAAGGTTCAGAAAGTGAACAAAAGGAAGGTGGAAGAGTGTGAAGATATCCGTCGCAAGGAGATCCTACTATCTATTGAGAAAAAGCTAGAGCGGAGTGAACAGATTTGTAAGGAGAGAAAAAATGTCTTGGAAAATGCCAGGTCTGTTGCTCGAGCCTCATTCCATGTCCGGGAAAAAGTACGGGAAGAGATGAACACGCGCACCTTTGACAAGATGGCCTTTGAGGTGGAATTGCAGGCCAGCCTAGTTAAAAAATAAATGGTCTTTTCCATTTCAGTTAAGTGGGGATTCAGCGGCCCATTGTCAACCCCTTTTTAAAAACCTTTATTTATTGCTTTAGGGGAGCGCAAAAACTTTGGCAGCTACTTCATAGACCTTTTTCAAAAAAAGATTTCAGATTCTAACATGTTTTAACTATCCCTACGAAGAGAAAGATGTATCCTCTCCTCTCCTTCATTGAACAAAAAGTTGTTTACAAGGCGCAAAACAGGGACAAATAATTTTATACAGCCGAGTGCTGTAGTAAAAGCTCCCCAGAAAATCAAAGGCCATTTCAATTCCTCCTGCACAAATGATCCAACAGCAGCTACTTTCAGTTTTACACACCTAACTCTTAATATGGATGCCATTCACTTTGAATCAGGCTGCAGCATTGTATGCTGGAACTTGTGCTCTCTTAAATATGAAGAGTTTGTTTTATAGTGTTTTGGCCCATATGGTGCACTTTATCCATGCTGTTAGAATGGAAACAATGGAGCTTGTAACGTACATTTTAAAACAAAAATGCAGGTAACATTCTGATTAGACCTGATCCATGTCACAGAAGCAATGTGCGGAAACTCCAGCTCAAATAAAATTATAAAAGCTGAGAAGGTGTTTACAGTCGCGTTCATTAACTTTTTTGTGGACAGTTACATCTGAGAGTTAGTATTGGGTGGTATCCAATCACAGTATTCATCACAGATGGAAGGGATCCATCAGCAGAACAAGAAAGGGAGGCACTTTTAAGCAATTTCCCTTCTTCCCTGCAGCAGATCCTTCAGAGTAGATTTAAAGGTGGTGTGGGGGGGGCTATAGGGGGAATCACTAAAGACTGCCTCCCCCATTCTGCTGTTGAATTCCTTCCAACAGTGGGTGGACACCAATGGATATCATCCACCATTGGCAAAAAACATATCAGAAAGAGCAGGCCTTATACTGTTGCAAATATTGATCTGTAGGAATAATTGCACCAAAAGTGATTGAAACCATATTGAAAACTCTATTATTGTGTTTCATCCAAGTGCATTCCAGTTGTGTCATACCTAGTGTATTAGATATAACCAGTTCAGACGAATGTACCCAATATAAGAAGAAAGCATTATTGCTAATCAGAGAGGAGAAAGTATGCCATGCGCTCCACTTATCCAAAACATTAATAGCAGCTAAGCACACACACATTTGAAGCTAGCTGCAGGGGAAAGTTTATGACAGAACGATAACATAATTTCTTTACAGTATGAAACAAGGCCTATTCAAATGTATTTCATTTATTTGTCAATTGGTGCTAATAATGGTGTGCAAAGACATATTTTGCAATCAAACAGGTTTTGTAATAGCTCAGCATGGGATCATGACATTTTTACAACTTGAACTAGATACTGAGTATAGTAGAATGAGTCTCTTAAGGAAGCATGATTGTCCTCTCAAGAATCGTTCTATGAAGAAATAAGTTGTGATATTTCCTTTTTTGCTTGGTTGTTAATATCAAAATCATTGACTTAGCCTTTTGATCTTTTGATCTATGCCTTCTAAATCCAAGGTGCATCTGATGTTTGCTCACAAGCAGAAGATATGCTTCACTGTCAGTAGTATGGGAAGGGGCTATTATAGAAATTATAATGTCCCAAACAGAATAGAATTGCTAAATGTAGGAGAAGCATCAGGATGCTTTACAATTCTGTTTTTATGCAAACAGGTATAAGAAGATAAAGTATTCAAAATCACGAGATAATATATGCTGGATGGGTTATTTATTTATTTATTACAAATATGTCTCCAGCACCTTTCAAGGCATAATAGCTCTCACAATATGGTGTACAAAATTCCAGAATAAAACATAATGTATAAAGTAAAAAATGAACAGTACAAATTAATCCAAGCACAAAATTTAATAAAACAAAATTGAAAAAGAAATGTATTCAGAGTGTTTGTTTAAAAAAACATAATGATGGAGCCACACAAATTTCCAGGGGTTTGGGGCAACCACTGAAAAAGCCCTGTCTTAGGTACCTGCCAGTCTAGCATGGAAGAGCCAACATGGTGCCCCTAGATGTTTTGGACTCCAACTCCCATTAGCACCAGCCAGCAAGGCAAATGCATAGAAATTATAGGAGTTGTAGTATGCAACATCTAGAGGGCACCATGTTGACTATGTGTAGGATGTCTCATTGACAGGACAGAGCAGGACACAGGCATTGGTTTCAATGCCCAGGCTGGCTCATATGGGTGTAGGTGATCCTTCAGATAACAAGATGCTTCTTAAAAGTTGTGTCTGAAGTAACATTTTACATGGTTTTTAAAAGGATGTAATACCAAGGTGGTGAATCATAAAAGCAAAAACATCAGGGAGCAACAGAATGAAAATCTGTAAACAAAAAGGGACACAGAGTTTACAGAGTTCTTTTATTTTTTTGGATATAGGATATGATTAAAGGTACATCAGGTACAAAGGTAGAGATGGAGGAGAAATTAGTTTCAGTTCACCTTTCAAGCCAAGTCCATCAAATTCACACTTTCCAAAACAATATGAAAAGCAAAACACAGCCCTCCTTCAAAATTCACTTATCCAAATTTTGCAATGCAGTTCTTCAACCAAAATTTATAAAAATGCATATGTTATGTTGGCGGGGAAATGTGCAAAAAAATGAATATATTAGTGAAAGTAACATGCAAAAGTATATTATATTAGGAGAAAATGCTTGCCAAATGTGTGCATTAGTCAAACTTGCATACAAAAATGTGTTTATTAGGAGAAATTTGCATTAAAATGCTGGAAATTTTTCATGAGGATTTTTATTTTAAATCACAAATTGCTTCAGGAATGTGGAGAACTGAATTTAAGACTGGGAAAATGAGAATCTGAGCAACTAAAAAGCTAGTGTTAACATACAAATCCTGAACAACTTGGCTCCAATATTCTTTAAGGACCACCTGAGCCTTTACATCCCAGCTTAATCACTGAGATCATCTAGAGGAGCACGTATAGTTGTTTCCTATGTCACAGAACCTGACTGGCCCCCACTAGGGCACATTTAGAGATGCCAGTCCCATGCTGTGCAACACTTTTCCAGCCAAGGTTCGGCAGGCATCCTTGCTCTTGACTTTCCGGCATCTCTTGAAGACCTTTTTATGACAACAGGCCTATGCAGCTCTTAAAACTATATTGATTAGCAAGTCATTTTAATGATTATTTGTACTGTTTTTCCTGGTGTTTTATTGTATACACATTGCTGTACACCATCCTATTTTATGAGATGGCGGGATATAAATACTTTTAGAAATAAATGAATAAATGACTTAAAGCACCATTTATATTCTGAAGCCTGCCATTAACTTGGCTGGGCAGGCTTTTGGTTGCTTTGTTTGGTCAAGTGCAGATACGTAACAAGCTGGCAATCCTCTTTGTGGAGAAACCAGCATGTGCCTGTCCCTTTCCATTCCTGCTACTAACATAACATGATATAACATAACCTGCTTTATAGGTTATGTGTGATTTACATGTGTACTCTCCACATGGAAATCACACTATAAGTCTGGTTCATGTGATATTTACGTCATCCTTCTGAAGGGAAAAAAACTTTACAAATTGCCCTGGATTGAATGGATCAAGCTGCCATTTGAGCACTTGCCTTACAAGGTACAAAGCACTCCTGCTGTTTCCTAGCTAGAATGTGATTCATTAGCCAGCTCTTGGGGAACTCCTCTTAGGGAATTGCGGCCCTTGGCTCCTTCTGGGAGGAAAGGCAGGATAGAAGTTTTATAAATAATAATAATAAAGCTTAATATATAGATAGCTGGAGTCTCAAAATGATATCAGAAAGGTTTCTCCACCTCAGCTTCGTAATCCCTTCAGCACTGTCCTTCTAGCCTACATCTAATATCTGCTTAGCTGATTGCCACTTTGTTCAGAACTGAGAACCATTATTTGTGGGATTCTTTCCTACACAGGGATTTGGATTTGTGAACAGGAATTAAATACAATGGGTGGAATACAACATTGCACAAGCAGACTTCCACTCATGCAATGTGCCTTCACCTTCCTCTTCCCTCACCCCCAGCCTGCTCCCAAAATCTGCTCTCAAGGGTCCCCTATCCTGTACCATTGGGTGCAACCCAAAGTAATGTAAGAGTTTAGAGTGCCCATGTTCAAAAAAGGAGCAGGGTTTCCAACCCTCTACTGTTGCCCTGTTCTAGTGTTATTTAGTGCACAGAAGTTCTGTAATAACTAAACAATCACACAACTGGGTATATGGAGCTGTATCCAGCTAAGTGTTACTCACAATAGACTCACTGAAATCAATAGATGTGACCAACTTAAATCCGTTGATTTCAGTGGGTCTGCTCTGAGTATGACTTAGTCTGATACAGCTTGTGAGTTGCATATACACTCACAGAGCCAATCTGATTTACGATGGTCATAACTTTTTCATGAGAATCTCTGTATAGGAAAAAGTAATGTGAGTCTCATGCCTGACAACAGGAAGTGAATCAAACTGCTTTTGTTCAGATAGTATTCTCTTCTGGAGGTTATTCAGATCAATTGATATCTTTACAGTGATTTTGTAGATATTTAATTAATTTAATTCAGCAGCACTTACATTTTTTATGCGAAGGTCATGCTAATGAGTAAGAAAATACTCTGAAGCTGTGTTTTTCTTTGTTCACATTGAACAAAGTTAGCTGCCCAGTTATAAAACTGCATAAATTCCCATTTTAGTTGGTTGTAATAAAGGGACTTGGGAGGTTTTCAAAATAAAAGTGGCAGATTAACTCTTAGCCATGCATTCTATTATAACCTCTTCTGCTGCTTAGTATATTTGGCGAGTTTCTTTCTGAGAAAAACATATTTATTTTGCATACAGAGAACTGGGAAATAGCACTCCAGAAGATAACATCATCCCTAATGTGAAATAAATGGTGACACTACCTCCCTGCTCCTACAGCACTGATGCAGCCTTAGTGGTGCATGTAGGGTCAAACTGCACATTACAGACAGCAAGACTGTATCTTTTCTGAGTTAAAAAAGAAATTAATTAAAGCAGCAGTAGGAGGCTGCAATCTTGAGTGAGGATCAGCAGGAAGAAGAGGGATATTTTTCCTGCTCAAGATTGTTCCCCAAGCTGAAGGGGAAGAGAAATTAGTACCCACATATTTCCCTGTTGAGTGAAAGGCACCCCACCTCTGTGTGTGTGTGTGTGTGTGTGTGTTGTGTGTGTGGGTGGAGAGAGGGAGAGAGGGAGAGAGAGAGACCATCACCCAGCCAGTTTTCTGCTGATACTTCCAACCTCAGAGGCCAATTTTGCTTTGAAATGAAATGAAATGCCACAGAAAAGATATGTGCAGATGTGCGTACCGTACAGTTTGGCCCTTTGAAGATCCAGTTAAGATTCTGACACACAGATAATGATAGCTTTATTCTACATACAGGCAGATGCTTTTCACTGAGACAACTACGTTAGACTCCATCTATGATCGATGATTTTTAGTTCTTTCTATCTTATATTTTGTGTATCATTGTATAGGCTTGTTATCAGTTATCCTGCCTACTACATGGAGTATTTTTCTTCAGGCATTATGTATTGTGCACATATTTTCCTCCACCACAGTAGCAGCAGTGGCCATCCTTTATGAATGCAAATACTAAAGGATAGCTTGTGGTTGTAGATAAGGGAAAGATGCAAGGCCTAGCACGATAAATCTTTCAACATTTACTGGCGATGCAGAATTGCACAAAGCAGACGGTGAAATGGGAAGAATCTGGATGCTCCACTTAGAAGCCTTCGGTTGTGGGTCACACTTTACTAATAATTAATTTATTAACAAATTGATACTCTGCAAATGTCAGTGATGTAACTCAAAATCCACATTTTGCACGCGAGTAGCAACAACCAATCTGGACTTTTACAGGCTATTTTTAAAATTGTCTGCAGGTAGTGAGCATTCTTCCTGATTTGTTTGCACAAAATTTGCAGGAAGGTTATACAATGTGATGTCAAGCAATTGTTAATCCCACACTTTCCTGTTATGTTCCATATCACAAAAAGTCAAGGGAGGGTTGTTGTGCAAGAACACCAAATCTATTTTAATTGCGCAACCTGAATTTGCTGGTATGCATGCAACTGAACTCCACCCAGAAAATAGCAACATTCTGGAAGTGCCCTCAATTGTTGCAAGGATCTTTCTAGTAACCAGGATAGCAGTTGGATAGAGGCTGGGCCAATAAGAAACTGGTTAGAAGTAGCCACCTTCCCCCAGTATTTTTGTTAGTGCACATGCACATGTTCATATTAGTAATCATGGAGGTCTTTAGTTTTTCTGTTAATTACATTGATCGCCCAGGAAGCTTAAGCCAACATACAAGCCCCCCCCCAATTTTATCCTCACAAAAAGCCTGTGAGGTAGATAAGGCTGAGAGAAAGTGACTGCTCAAAGTTACCCAGTGAGCTTTGCAGCTGAGGGGGGATTTGAACCTGGAACTCCATAGTTCTAATTTCACAGCCTAACCACAATGCCACACTGGCTCTCCAACAGCTTACCATGCTTTACAAAAGCTGCCCCGATTCTCCTACTGGTCAGGGGAGTGGGAGTACAATACGCAAAATGACAAGATGTAAAATAAACTATGTGTTTCAGAGAGAAACAATAATTTGATTTATTTCCCACCCGTCATCCCAGAGTGCATAATAAATATAGATTAACTTTCTGCACATGGAGTTTGCATGTTTTCCATTCAAAATGAAAATGTATGTAATCAGAATTCTGTGCATTTTAAGGTCCAAGGCAAACATGATTCCAAGAGTATTCTCATGTCCTTTATAGCCATTGGAAGTGCCCTTGAGGTGCATGCTGCAATGCCTGCTAAGCTTCAGATCTCTGCAAGTCAGGTTTTTCATATCTCACAAATGAGATCATTTTCCCTCTTAGGCACCTAGCATGGAAAGGCAGGGTATATTTAAGAAAGAAACACTTACTGCAATAGAAGAAAAAGTTGTATGCAGCTGGAGACACTGAAGCTGGAATTTGAACCTCAAAGAATGTTATGAGGTGAGACTCTTTTAGGACAGCAGTGGAGGCTGCTATGCTACCTTGCCAATGCTGCTAACTAGAAAGTGTACATTTGGGAGGACAGGCCTCCTGCACTTTTCATAATTGTGTAGAAGAGGGGACTTCAGCAAGTGTTGCTTGTCATGTAAGTGACACTTCCTGAATTTCCCTCTTCTACACAACCTCTTAAAGGTTCAGGAGCCCTGTCCCATTTTTCAGATGGCCACCTGAGTTTACTATAATGGATTGCAGGGATTTTGGTATGGCGTGGAGATAATGAAGTGCTTGTAGCAGAGACCAGAAAGGGGTTTAGGCCAGGCCTGGGATCCAAAGGACTGTTTGGGCACACCTAAAGGCTTAGCCATGTCCAGCAAGATTTTTGGATTTTGAGGCTAGTGTTCCCCAGCTGGCCAGGGCCTGCTCAGCTTGCCACAGCTGCACAAGCCAGCCCCTTCCTTGTCCGCAACTGCCAGCTGGGGGGCAATTGGGCTGCTTGGGACTATGCAGCTTGCCCACGGCTGCACAGGTGGCAGAGCATGTAACCCCTGAGCCACTCACCTTGGGGGTGATCTTTAGCTGGCCCTTGACACCCAGGAGACATGAGCAGGGATTTGAAGTCACAGACTCTGGACTCCCAGTCAGGCCTTTAAATGCAATCTGAACTGAATTCCCCCCCCCATTCCTATCTGCATGTAAAACGGAAGGTGTCACAGTCGGCTAGGGCTTCTCCTGCAGCCCCCTGTACCCCTAATGCCTATGACTGGGTGTTGGGAAGGGGGGGAGAGAGATGATTGCCTTCTGCTGTTGTTGAGTTAGGGAGCAGAACTGCTGTGAAGGTGAGGAGAAAAAAGCCAAAAGTAGAAAGGCAGAGGTAGGGATGGGAGAGACATTCAATTCAGTTCACATTTAAAGCCAAATCTATCAAATTTGCATTTTCCGAAACAATATAAGAACCCAAACATAGCCAGACCATGGTGTTCCCCGATCTCTACGTATAGATGTGAAAGTTGGACAGTGAAAAAAGCAGATAAGAGAAAAATCAATGCATTTGAAATGTGGTGTTGGAGAAGAGCTTTGCGGATACCATGGACTGCAAAAAAGACAAATAATTGGGTGTTAGAACAAATTTAACCAGAACTATCTTTAGAAGCTAAAATGATGAAACTGAAGTTATCCTACTTTGGACACATAATGAGAAGACATGAGTCACTAGAAAAGACAATAATGCTGGGAAAAACAGAAGGGAGTAGAAAAAGAGGAAGGCCAAACAAGAGATGGATTGATTCCATAAAGGAAGCCACAGACCTGAACGTACAAGATCTGAACAGGGTGGTTTATAACAGATGCTATTGGAGGTCGCTGATTCATAGGGTCGCCATAAATCGTAATTGTCTTGAAGGCACATAACAACAAAGTAACACAGAGATCACACATGTGACAAAGTCAAAGCCTTTATTGATCAGTACCTGGGATAGAGGACATCCTGAAAGAAAAAGGCACATGTGTAAAGTTTGCCAACCAGTCGTAATTGACTTGAAGGCACATAATAACAACAAACACAGCCATCCTTCAAAATTTGTACTTATCTGAATTTTGCAATGCAGTTCTCCAAAATGAATATATTAGGGGGAAATGTGCATGAAACTGGATTTATCAATGAAGATACCATAAAATGCATTAGGAGAAATTGCTCGCAGAAATGAGTACATGAGTCAAAACTGCATATAAAAATGTGCTTATTAGGAGAAATTAGAACTAAAATGCTGAAGGATTTTAATGCAGATTTTCTTAAAAATCACAACTCTGCAGAAATGTGAACTGAATTTAAGATTGGAAAAATGAGAAACGGAGAGAACCAAAATTGACAGATCCTTCCACCGCTAGCCAGAGGAAAGGTAGAAGAGGCAGAGGCCTGGAAAAAAGAAGCACGATGTCCAAGAAAGGGGGGGGGGACAACTCCCGCACAGGATCTATAAACAGCAGATGCTGTCAGCCAGGCAGCCACTGTAAGCAGAGGGAGCACTGGAAATAACTACAGAGCCAAAGGGAGCCATTAAGTGTTGAGTGTAAAAGAGGCTGCATTTCACTAACTGATTGAATTAGTCAGCCAAAGCTTTTGTTGCAGGTCTTCAATGAATATTTATGATTTATTGCTGGTGTTGAAAGATTATATATTATTTAAGCCAGATTTTGAGTTGGTCCAAAGCCAGGTTTAAGGAGAGGCAGTGTGTGTTTGTTATACATACGCAGCCAGTGATGGCTTGCACCATGTTTTCTTCCCACAAATTCCTGCCTGTATTATGCTCAAGAGAGGTGTGACTGACATTTCTTCAAGCGACAACAATAAAAATATTTTGCTCAGAAGGGATAGGAAGCCAATGTCGTCATCATGTTTACTGTCCATGGGGAGGGGGGAGGGGGAGGAGAAAGGAGATGGACCAGGATTGCACCAATATATGGATCCTCTGTCTCACACAACTTGAAACCTGTTTCAATTTATTCTCCCTTGGGGTGCCACAGCGCCGTGAGAGCAGCTGGTCTGAGCTGTTGTCAAATATTTTGGCAAGATAGTAAGAAGCAGCATATGGCCCCTTACATACCCTCTCCCTGCCTGACCCTGAGCATCACTTAGCGTGTTCTGTATAATTTATGTCCTTAGCTGTTTTTCTACACACATTAAGATTTGCCTCTCCTTTGATTAAACACACACACACACACACACCAACCATAAAACCTAATCCTAACCGAGTTTATCCAGGAGTACACCTCTATTTGATTTAGTTGGGATTTGTTTTCAGGTAAATATGTTTGGGACTGTAGCCTTTGCGGCATAAAAGCAAAACCCCAAACAAAGCAAAAACCAGCCTTCACGCTCAGCTTTTCTAAAGCTTGATGCCTTTATATTAAGGCCTAACCGTGCTCTTTGGTATTGTTGCTATAGTAACCCAACAGTTATCCCTTATTTCCAAATATATTCACACAGTTCCTCTTAAACACTTCTCCACCACCACCACCATCCTGCAATTCTCTATTGGAATCCACTTGTCTAGCATTTGTTCTAAATCAAATTCAGAGCAGTACAAACACCCTTAACAAGTGTATGAAATTTATTTGTTTATTTATTAGATTTATATCCCGCCCTTCCTCCCAGTAGGAGCCCAGGGCAGCTTGTACTGATTTTGTTATTTTTATAATGCTGTTTAGTGCTCCATATTTTTTTCCCAACCTCTTTGTACACTCAAGAAAGAAACCATTTTCTGAAGCAAACCTGATACCAGACTGCTTTGGCTTAGCTGTGTAAATGAAATACTGTTGAAAGCTGCTGATTTTGAATTCTCAATGTCTCTTTTAAGGTGTCCCAATGGGATTCTTCCCTATACAACCTTGCCAGTGTACGTGTAAAGATCCTGACCTTAATTGGGGAGGTCAGTCTCTCCAATACATTTCCTAGTGCTGATATCACATAGAAAAGAATTCATTGTCATAAAACTGAGAAAATCACAAATATGTATGTAATTATTTAGTATAAAAACAGATACACAAAAAGAAACTGTACTCCAAACTAACACAAACCAACCAAGCCCTGATTTGATGTACATTTACATCAGAGAGATCCACTTTGTGCTTGTAAGGGTTTTAGCAACAAAGCTCATAGAGGTGACATCTTTATATGAATTCACACAGCCTGATCAACTAGCTAACAATACCCCTCCTCCACAACAGAATAGACCAAGGATGGGGAATACTTCTTCTGTTAGGACCACATTCCCTTGGTTTAATCTGTTAGGGCTGAATGCCAGCAGTGGTCAGGACCAGAAATGTGTTCCCCCCTCCTTACTACCTACTTGACTTTAGGCTGAAGGCTGCATGCAGCCCTGATGCTTCAGGCTGCCCAGGGCTAATTGCACTTCCTGATAGAGACTCTCAGAATAACCCAGTGGGCTCCTCTACAAACCTAGCCTCATCAAGCCATGCTCTGATAACCTTGTGTTTGAACTACTACAATGTGTTCTACCCTTGAAGCGGGGCAGCACATTGGGATCATATGTCACCAATCCATAAAATACTGCAATGACTGCTTGTGAGCTACCAGTTCAACTGTAATTCAAGGCATTCGTACTGGCATACAAGGCCCTGACCAGCTCAGGACCCAAGCTGTTGTTAAAGGATCACCTCCCTCAGTACCTCCTGGCCTCTGCTGTGGGATCTGTGGAGGAGACCTTGCTTATGATCCCTCCAGTGGGGTGTTCCAGAGGGCACTTCTCAATAGCGATGCCCTGATTATGGAATTTCCTCCCCAAGGAAGTATGTTTGTCCCCTTTCCTCGTGGCCTTTAGATGTCAACTGAAGACATGCTTGTTCACCTTGGTGTTTGGGAGAGAAATGTCCTAGGAACCGCCCAGAGAGCTTCGGCTATGGGGCGGTATAGAAATTTAATAAATAAATAAATAGGAACTCAGCAGTTGTAGTATGGTATTGTAGTTTTCAAGTTAGGCTCTGTTGTGTATAATGTTTGCATTACTTTGAATTCAGTGTTTTGGGTTGAATGTATTTTAATGATGTTGTACACTATCCTGGGATCCCAATTCAGAGGAAGGGTGGTATAGAAATAAATTAACTATAATCAACAATAATACATGCTCCCCAAGGGATTGTACTCTGCTGCATCATTTCTGAAGCAACTTCTCATACTCTCAAGGAAGCTGATACCAGTAAGCAGGAGACTTTAAGGAGTTCCTACATGGGCCTTAAACTTGAGGGAGCTTGGCTCATGCTGCCTGGCCTTGCATGATAATCTCAACAGGCACAATATCCTTCCTTCTACAGTTGCAATCTAGCTTTTCTTGCTTTCTCTTTTTGCCTTATTTATAGGTCTGTTTATATGTAACTGCATTAACGGCCCAAGAAAATTGCATCTACATAATCTTGCAGTGCAGTGCAAACACCGCATGTCAGAGATACACATGCAATTATATGTGTATCAGATATTACATGTCAGTGATCCATACAAAAAACTATAGCAGATTAGACGGTAAAATACAGTAGGGCCCCATTCATATGGCGGGTTACGTTCCGGACCCCCGCTGTATATTGAAAACTGCTATAAAGCGGAACTCATTGAATAGAATGGCGCGCAATGCCATAAAACCGCCATAAAAGTGGAACAAGCGCTGTATTAGTGGGGCTTTAGTCTAATTGTGTCTAATTGAGACCACTGTATTAACAAATCGCCGTAAAGCGAAGCGCCTTAAAGTGGGGCCCTACTGTAAATCCACACAACCCTTGATGGCCAACCAGACAAGCATCACTATGCTATTTGTTCATTCACTCATTCATTCTCTCTCTCTCTTGTCCTACCGTTCCTCTAAAGAGCTCAGGGGACCAAGGCCAGCCTTAGGGATGGGCAAGCTCGGTGCTGAGCTGAGAGAGGGCACCAAGCTGAGTGGAGGGGGGGGTGCATAACTGAGCTCAGTGGCTGTGGTTTTTTTAATGTACTGTCTCCAGTGAGCTAAGGTGGCAAAAGGTAAATGTCTGTAACCTTTTTTTCAAGGTTCTACAGGTTGTTTGGGTACTAACTACAAAAATGATCTTCCTTCAATTAGCTTTAAGGTGTGTTTCTTTTTCAGTTTGTGCTTGATGTTATTTGAGCTAGGTAAAAATAAGTGGAACACAGCTTTACTTTGAGGCAATGTTACCAAGCACTTTGCACTTCAAATACTATAAACACTATAAAATAAAGCTGCAAGAGGTCAGTTGGATATCTGTTTTGTTTATAATTATTCTTAATTATTTTTAAAGATAAAAATAATGGATATGCTAAAATAAATAATGGTTACAATATGATAGGAAATGCTAGAAAAATAATAATAAAAGTAAAACTTGCCGTGTTGCATAGTGTCCTGCCACTGCTCAGAATGTGGCTTTTCAAACTTTGGCTTGCACAAACTGTAGCACAGTGGCTGAGAGATCAAGGTTTTGAAGAAGAAGAAGCTACAGCCTGAGAGACTATAATGTAGGGTGATGCTGTCCCTTTAAGACTAGTTATACCACTCCAATGGAGGGCCTACTTCTTGTAGCTGAGGAGGGAGTGTTGGAGCTCACAGAGGAGAGCTTGCACATACACACACAATGGTTTCTGCTACAAGCAGACTGGGCAAGGAGGAACTGCAGGCAAGAACTCTCACATGTAGCCCGTGAATGCAATAATTCTTGCATGTGGCCCCCAGCTTTGTGCATATATGCATGGTTCCTTGTAGGGGGCAGTGCCCCCAACATCACACCTGCACCAGGCTCCATAAACTCTCTGTGTGACCCTGCAAAGCTGACAGGGGGGCACCAAAGGCACTCCTCACCCAAGGCACTATTTATCCTAGGGCCAATCCTGCAGAGGAGCATACATAGATCTCCTTCATCCATTCTGACCTCACGACAACTCTGTGAAGTAGATTAGATGGAGAGTTAGTCTCTGGGCGAAGATCACTCAGTGAACTTTGTGGCTGAGGGTTTGAACCATGGTCTCCCTGATCCTATCCCAACACCCTAACCATTATACCACACTGGCACCCTTGTCCAGTTGCCTCATCAAGAATAAAATAGTGACTGGTGCTTTGAACTGAATTAAATTCACATGTAGCCAAGCTAAGGTTTCCTTCACAGCTAAAAAGAGGATAGGATTAGCAACAGAGGAAAATCTATGTACAGAATCAATACAAAATCTTAGAGAACATGAGATAAACAGAGGGCTGAGCTAGAGACCACAGATGAGACCCATTAAGTATGACAGACACAAATGCATGAGTCAATGATTGATTTTTAAAGGGGGAGCTTCCCCAGGGATTTCACATGCACTTGTGGATTGAAAAGCATTCTGCTAAGAGCCATCATCCCAACAGCCTCAGCTGGATGTTGGAAATGAGTGGGTGGGATTTGTTACAACACTGTCAAAAATGGGGGGGGATACACCTGAATAGCCCTTCCAAAAAGGCCTAATAATTATTTCC
Source organism: Rhineura floridana (assembly GCF_030035675.1). NCBI lineage: Eukaryota > Metazoa > Chordata > Lepidosauria > Squamata > Rhineuridae > Rhineura > Rhineura floridana. The sequence continues at coordinate 162,076,871 of NC_084481.1, read as the reverse complement.
AGTGCAAATAAATAATATCTCATCTCCTTTAAATTTTAAGACAGGAATGCATTTAGAAAGAAACGGTCATTTATCTAAAATTAAATTTCATATCTAATTGCATCATATCCCATGACAGGCAATCATAACGCAACATAGTTTGGCTGGATCATCACTCAGGAAGAGTGCACAGGGGGCAAAAATAACTTTGTGTCATTTGGTTGTCCAAACTGAAATGTTGTGGCAATGCTATAACGAGTGGGCTACATAGCAGACACAGGAAGACAAAGTATCTTTCTAACTTGAATTTTCCTACAGAACTGAGAGATGAGAAGATCAAGAACTTGATTAGCAGGAGGAAATACAATGCAACGAAATACAATATATGTTTAGGAGTTTGTATGGGGCCCATTCACCAGCAATCAGGATTCAACTGGGGCCTTCTACACATGGGAGCATTATTTCATACTAAAGGTAAAAGTAAAGGTGTCCCTGCACTTATAGTGTGAGTCGTTTCCGACTCTTAGGGTGACATCTTGCGACGTTTACTAGGCAGACCGTATATATGGGGTGGGATTGCCAGTTCCATCACCAGTCTTTCTTTACCCTCCAGCATATGCCGGGTAATCATTTTACCAACCACGGATGGATGGAAGGCTGAGTGGACCTCGACCCCTTTTACCGGAGATTCGACTTCCTCCTTCCATTGGAATCGAACTCCGTCCGTGAGCAGAGCTTCGACTGCGTTACTGCCGCTTACCACTCTGTGCCACGGAGGATCCCTACTTCATACTAAAGATGCTGTTTTTACCTTTTTTTTAGTTTGCACCATCCACAGTAAGGGCTCAATGCCTGCTGTAAACAAGGTATTTTCTATTCACACTGAGGGGAAGGATCAATCATGCAGTTTCCTAGTGACCATGCTCTCTAATTTAACATTTCCACTCCCTCTGGTTGATTGACAAGCATGCTCAGTTCGTCCTACCACTTGCAGTAGGTTCCATTAAAAAACCCAGAAGTGTGATTATTAGTATTTTCACTTGTACAATACAGCTGAAATACAAATCTTTGTTTGAGCAGTATTGCGCTTTTGTGTTGCGCTTTATAAGGAAAAGAAAAATAACTGCACAGTTTGCAGCAACATAAAAAAGGCCAGCAGAAAGGAGGAGAGCAGCTGGTTGCTTGTCAGCCCACAGAAAATGAAATGAAAGAAGAGAGTAGAAGATAATGGGTGAGGAGAGGGGAGTGATTGACACAGTGACCTAAAAGCATTGGAGCAAAGCATCTGCAAGCACTAGAGATAAGGAATGAAGACTTTTCCACCTCTCTTCTCATATTATCAGTGGATTGGGTTACTACAGATTTACAGGGGGGAATGGCACCACAGCTTTTGTTTGCCGGTAACATCATATGAACTATGCAAATTTAAAGGAGATGTGAGTAACACCAAACATACAGTAAACCACCGTGTAGATGAGCCCTGGAACAATTAGAACTTGGCTCTAATGAATATTATAGACTTTCCCCTTCCTTTAGTCAATATTAATAGTTCCTTCATTAACCACCCACATCTCACGCAAGATGGTGAGATGAATATATATACCTGGATCAGAGCTTGGAAAAGTTACTTTTTTGAACTACAACTCCCATCCGCCCAATCCAGTGACCATGCTGGGTGGGGCTGATGGGAATTGTAGTTCAAAAAAGTAACTTTTCCAAGCTCTGAGCTGGATGAGTAACAGAATAATTGCAGTCTCTCATGTTCAAAATGAACCCCAGTGGCAATAACCTTCAGAAACAAATACCTTTTCTTTGCAACCTCTGTTTCTCTTCTGCTTGAAGCCAGTTTGTCAGTTCCCAATGCATGTGGTTCAGCCACTGCAGGTGACACCACCCTTTTTGGATTCATGGGCACATTTGGAAATTGGGAAAACTATTGTTGGAACCATCAGAAAATGGTTGCCCAGGGGCTGTGGTTAGTCAGAAAATGGCTACTATGGAGGCATGGCTAGTTATAAGGATAAATAACATGCCTAGGAAAGTGAGTTCAATGCATTGCTGGGATCTGAACACAAAACTACTATTTCAATCCCAGTTTTCTGTCCAACAGAACATTCAGAAAGTAAATCCATTAATTTCCCCAAATAAACACATTCCCACAATCTCTCTTTTTCAGGATTCACATATGCCATCCCCTCCATCCATTCACAAGCAAGTATACAATTCATCCAACACACACACTTGTCTCTCCCTTCTCTCCCCTCTGGGCCCATCTTGTCTCTTTTCACTCTCCCAAGGCTCCATCCACCTCACTTTCTGCCTTTCCTCCATGATTCTGATTTCCCCGTCCTACCTTCCCATCACCACTCCCCCCTCATGTTATGCTATTCCTTGCATGACTCCATATTTCCTTTTACTCCTTCACTCCACAAACACACACAGGCACAGCTCAGCTGCCAATAGTCCCTCTCTTCCAACCAATTCAAAGGCCTGCTGCCATCTAATCAGCATGGAAGTGGGCACATGCAACAAAGTAATAACAGGGAATTGCAAGCAGCTGGAGAAGCAGCACTGGGAGGCCTCATTATCATCATTATTTAATAGAACACAGAGGCAAGCTCCATGGCAGTCCTCTGGGGTGCCTTTTCACCTATGGGCACCACACTGGCAACAGGTGAATACACATATTCAGAGTCTGTCTGTGCCTCCATTAAGGTTTTAGGAATTCTTTCCATTTTTACACTGACTGACTGAGGCTGGCTTCAGGGAATATGCATCATCTGAATATGTTCCAGCCTCCATGCTAGTTTTATGATTTAGGAACTTTCTGGTATGGAACAAAGCTATGAGACCTGAACACAATGATTTAACTATGGTTGCATCATGATGCCTACCCAACAGGCAAGAAGTGGAACTGTCTGCTGACTGGAAGAGAACCACCCTGGCCTGCTCCTGCAACTTTAAGATTATTAATATTATTATTAATTACATTAACCTTCCATTTTTTAAGACAGTTTTCAAAGCTCATAACAATATAGCAGACAATATAAAGATAAACTCAAAAACTTTCAGCAAGAATAACAAAAATCAATAACAAATACTAAACAGTAGATAACAGGAGGCAGCTTTTTAAAAAGAAAGGTTGATTACAGGAGACAGGATTTAACAGAGATCAATCTATTCTACGCCCAAAAGGCCAGATGGAAAAAACCAAACCCCTTCAAGCTTTCCTAAAGAGAGCAAAATTAGTTGGGTGGATCTCTTTTAATCAAGACTTCATCAAGAGACAATAAATTGGCAAGGCTTGTTTGAAAATTTGAATTAAATTAATTCTGAATAGTAATTTTATTCCTTATCTATTCTACTGAGGTGGCCCTTTGTCTTTAGACCCACAGGAGATTTTATGATGTAGCCAATTGGTTTGAAAAGTGCCAGTCCGCTTCCCAGTCCCCTCCCCACAGGCCACAGGAGTCTGTGTACTAGTGACAAACACAGCGCCAGAGTTCCCTGGAAGAGCTCTTCTCCACCCTTTACTAGGCTTGGAACCCTGAGCAGAATAATAGACGAGGCTTGATTTAGAACCGTGAGAGGAACATTGCAGTCTTTCTGCTCACTGACTGATAATGAGCCTGGCACATGCTTCCTTGTGAGAATCAACAGAGATGCATTTTAAACTACTAATGAGAACAAAAATTAAACATCTGAAAGAAATGCAAATTCTTTGCATACCACTTTTAAATCCTTCCTTTCCAGTAATGTTTCATGTAATGTTTTAATACCTCCCACCCCCAACTCCTATGAGTAAACACACTAACAACTGGTAAGGAGTCCACACATAGAGCAGAAGAAATTAGCCTCTTATTCAGTTGCCACTTGATTCTGGCAGACCTTTCGAAGTCTCCTCCATCTTCCAGGCTCAGGGTATTGTTGGAAGCCCAAGGGAGAAGCTTAAAGGCTCTATGAAAATTTGTAGCTTTTGAGTTTGCTGGTAGCTCATTAGAAGTGGCTTTGAAATGGTTTCCTCTCATATTCATGAATGTTGGACATAGTGTAGTTTTTAACTGCAGCAACTTTGATTTTAACTTTGAATTAGGTTGCTGCTGCTGCTCCTCAGTATTCTTTTTGCCCTTCCATGATGCAGTGTATACCACTTGCACTGTCCATGCTTACTAATGGCAGATGTTTATATTAGAATAGCCGATAGCTATGATTCAAGATGGCAAACTCCTTTAGAAGTAAGCTCCCACTAAAACCACAGGGACTTATTCAATTAAAAACATGAGGATTAAGACTGATAAATATTTATTATTGATGACAACCACCAAGAGCAGAGCCATTTGACAATCTAGAGCCTGATCAGGTATTCTGACCACCATAATCCAAACTCGCAAAATTTTCAGCCTTCATTGTTTCATTCATTTATTCAGTTTGTATCTTCTTTTTTCTCTCCAGTTTAAGTTCCTGAAGTAGCTAAAGCTTGGAATGTCCAGTCCTTTCAAAGTAACAGCTGAAATAATTGGTTACATAAAGTGAATTAAGTTACAGTTGACTAGTGAAGGGTTCAACCTACAGAACTTCTAAAGACAGAATAGGGCCACTGTATGACCTACACAAATAGTGCAGCCTGTATTAGGAGGATGCTTTTCAGAAAAGAGAGATGGAGATGCACTGGAACCGGCAGAACAATGAGTGTGCTTCTCCTCTATGTTACATATTTGGTGATCTTTCCAATGGTACTTCCCCCAAATGAAATAAATGCTGAAGTGCAGTAATTCAGTTTCATGATTTTTGGAGTGCCACACATATGGAAAGTAGTAACACTAGTATTCTACAACAATGCAAAACATCACCTGTTAGCGAACACATTCATTTTAAAATGTGTGCGCTTACTTATATATATAAATTGAGGACAGGTAATAATGAGTTATGTTTCTGTTATTTTTTATGGAATAAATGATATGGTGAGTCCACATGATCTCTCGGGATCTCTTATGTGAGTTGAGCTCTCAGCATGGGTTACCCTGCGGCAATACCTCTAAAGGGCTGACAATAGATAGCCTCAGATATTCTGCTGATACCCACAAGAACTGCAGGCTGCTTGCTTTCATCACTTTTACACAGATACCTGGCTCCTTCTCTCCCCCACTAATGGGGGAGGTCTAAGGAAAAGTCACTTCCATCCTTCACCTAGGACAGCCTCCCCCAACCTGGTTCCCTCTAGATGTTTTCAACTACAACTCTCTTCATCCCCAGCCAGCACAGCATCAGGTTGGGGAAGACTGGCCTAGGTGAAGGGTGGAGGCGACACTTCCATATCCCTTCCCCATTAGCCAGGGGAGGGAAGGAGCCAGGTATCTGTGTAAGAGAGAACAAAGCAAGCCGTCTGCAGTTATTTTTGGACGCAAACAGAATTTGGAGTGAGAAAAGCATGCAGAGGGATGATTTGCTCTCTGATGTGCCAGTGAGTCCCCTAGAAACCTGATAGGGTACAATGAGCTTTGGACCTCTACTGGACTTAAGCTGTTCCTTCACATATGCTGGATATGTGTGTAAATTAAACCATATAAACACAAAATGCCTATTGGCATCTAGTAGCCTCATTCAAAGGAAGCAGAATCTTAGTACCCGCTACACCACTGAGGTTCTCATTGCTCAAATAATTGGGAGCACATGGGGCCATATTCATTCCAACATTGTCATAACCTTGTTTGACATTTACAAGAAACACCACAAAAATAAAATACAAGGGATTTAAATTAGCTGAGAGCCTGGACATAAAATGGCATGTTTGCAGGCGGCACTGCCCAGATGTGGAGTGCTGAACGCTAAAGATAAGTTGTGGCCTGTGCAAGATACTGCTGGTATGTAATAGAAAAATATAATACAGAAATTGGCTAGCGCGCGAGAGTCCAGACAGACTCAAAGAGAGAGAGAAAACTTTAAATGCGCCCTCTTGTCTAGCACACAGTCTGACCTGCCACCTCCCCACCTCGCTCTCTCTCACACACACGTGCACACGTGCATTTTCCCTTAGGGCAGCACTTTCTGCACTGCTGCTTTAGAGGACCAAAACATACTTTGCAAAAGTAGAGAGGAGCCGGACTGGACACTGCAGCAGCACCCATCGCATGTGGAGGGACAAGTCCGTGATCAGGATCTTAGATTCCTATTGGATCCTGCTCACAGATTTGTTCATCCATTCTCTCTGTGCACTCAGTGGGATCCCTTCAAGAAGTCAGCCTGTGAGTACTGAGTGCTCTGTGTAAGAGCAGGGATGGCAAAAGACATTTGTTGTCTGAGGTAGGAAATCCAAATTACATGCCCCCTTGCTTATAAAGATGTGATAAAACATGGCAAGAAGTTGCTCTTGAATGGATTTAAAAACTGGCAGCTAAGGTAGGTCACCTTATCCTGCCTAATGGCTGGATGGTCTTAGAGAAGTGCCCCTTTAGAAGTGGATTCATCACAAGAACAGCGTTTGTTCATCGTAACTCAAGGGTCACCAACCTTTTTGGGCGCATGAGCATATTTGCAGTTTTGAGAATCCCATGAGATACTATCCACTTTGGCTATGTCTCTTCTCTGGTCAATCCCCCTTCCTCTGCCCGAAAGAAAGAGAACATACATACACACATACTTTACTTTTACATTCAGTCTGAGTTAGATCTAGTATCTTCACAAAACCACAATCAAATTACAGTGGTAGACCACACGGGGGAAAAAAGAATAAAAATCACAGCTACGATGCTTGCCAGAACCACAAAGCCATTTATCAAAGGCATGGATCCTCACAGATCTTCACGCTTTTTTTTCTTACATAGGATGACAACAGAACAACTGACAAATTACTAAGCACATCTGTGGACAAAGAGGTGACTTATGATTTGATGGTGGTCATGAGGGATCCCTTGTACAAATTATGGGAATCTATCTGTGCCTCAGATCCATGTTTTTGCCCCATGGGAGTCCTGGAAAGCACTGGATCCATGATTTTTATAGTTCAGTCAATGGAGGCAGATGTTTTGATATGATGGTGTATGAACCCATGGAAAAGATTGTGCAATTTCAATAGGATCTGTTCTATTGGATCTGACTTGTGTGTTTGCGTGCACCTGCTCTCTCACACACTCCATTCTCACTCCTGTCCTCTAACACCCTAATTTCTACCTCCATCCCGCAGTCACTCCATTTTCCTTCTCCCAATCTCCCAGATTGCTCCTGTTTCCCTCCTATCCTCTGGGTCTCTCCGTTTTCTGTTCAGTTGCTCAGGTGCTGATTTGAGCCTTCATAAAGATGAAAGAGAAAATGGGAAGAGCATCCCTCTATCTAATTTTAAAGGAGGAAAAATTATAGCCACCCTCTTCACTGCATGATGACTGGGGCAGTGAGCCGGATAGGGCTCAGAGGCTTCTTGGCCACCAGTCTTCAAGGGTGCCGTTGCACCCAGAGGCACCAAGATGGCAATCTCAGTCACAAAGAGATGAGATTGGACTCATACACCCTATTTGCCACAAGAGTGCCCAGCCCAAAGCAGGTATGTCTGTTATGAAAAATAACCCTGTGCAGCTATGTGAATTGATCCTAACTATATGCAGATTAGAGGAAGTAATAATATGTAATACACAGCTTCATATGCCTTCTTTACAACTCCACCCACTTTTGGGTAAGGAGGTACAATAGCAGAATTGTCACCTGGGTATCCTAGGCCTATGATTTTACAACACATCACAGAATATACCTTTTAATTTGGAATATTGTTGCATCACAGCATCATTAAAATCTCAAACATTCTTTCTGAAAGACCTTTAGCAAAACCCTAGTAAAATGACCCTGCTTGCTCCCATTAGTGAGATTTTTATCTGATAGCTTTCAAAGACATTTTGAATGGCCCCATCAGTTCCCAATTTTCTCAAGTGTCCAGGCAGACCCCTCCATTCCCATTTTTCATCACATGTAATACTTCTCTTCCCTGTGGCAGGTGCATGTCCACTACTCGAGGAAACACGATGAACAGGATAATGCTTCTTTATTGTCAGTTGCTTCAGTATTGACTCCCAGGCCTAAAGGCAGCTTCTGTTTCCTCTCCACTGGGTCTTTTGCAAAAGAGGCTGAGGTAGCTCTTCAAGTTCTAAAAGATTGCTTTATGAATAGTCATGTGTTGGGTTTTCTGTGAATCAAAGAGCAGGTGTGGAAGCATCTGGAACCAAAAGTGGGGACCAACAAAAGCTACTCATTCTTTGCAGACTAATAATTGTTCACAAAGTTGCCGTTCATTACTTTAGTAGTTTTTGGGAAGGGCCACACCTACTTACAAGCAAGTAAAGGCCGCACAAGTCACAACCAGATTAGAAGACACAGAACTTCAATTTTTTAGGCCATCCTATATACTGAAGAGATAGAAATGTAAAAAATATGCCCAGTTTCTACTGTCTTCAGATCTGAAGTCAGACTCTTGTCTGGGCCCAAAGAAATAGCACACGTGAAGGTCTGCTCTGCAGTATTAACACTCAGAGGAAAACAGGTGAAAACCCTCCTCCTCCCAGCCCCATTCTGCAAACCAACAGCAGCCAAGATACATTGAAAAGGGAGTAAGTAATACACTATTTCCCAAGCAGAGAGGATTGAATAGAACTGTGGACGGAAAATGCATGCACATATGAGGCTCCCTTATAAATCAATGACTCGGACTATCAATCCATCTAACTCAGCATGGTCTACTCTTGCTGGCAGGAGATCTTCAGGAGTACTCCAGAGGTATTTCCCCAAACCAGCTACCTAAGATTGTTTTAAGTAAGTTAGCAAAACAGAATCTGAAACCTAGGGCTGGAGCCAGGCATGACTGGGCCCTTGGGCACCAGCCTGCCCAGGGTACGCGGCTCCTGCTTGTTCCACCTACCTTTCTCTTGTTTCCTGCTGCTGCACACGCTACATGCGGGTATCTGTTGGCGATTGCGTGTATAGATCAAACGTGGTTTGAATTCAAGCGCCGTATAGAACAGGAATAAGACAGGCCAGGCAAGTTTCTTATAAGAGTCTTTACTAGGCAAAGACATTAGACACAGCTCTCTCCATTGACATTTCTTCCCCCACTCTGAGTTCCTGCAAGTTTCCCACCTTATCACACTCCCAGCCAGCCAGTGACCTTGATAGTCTGGCACTCTGTTCTCACAGCTTAACCCTTCTGCTTCAGGTTTCTCTCTCTCTGCTAAAAACCTTGTCTGTGAGTCTCACAGCCTGCGTCACTGACCAACAGTATCAGCCCCTTAAAGAAGTCTCTGCCGCCATCTTGGGTGATGGCAATCCTGCGTGCGCAGCGCACACAGCAGCAGAAGACATGAGAGAGAGAGAGGTGGAGCAAGTGAATGGGCAGGTGGCCTGGAAGCTGCCTGCTGCGGATTGTGGAAGGGGAGTGCTACTCCCCCACTCTAATGAGGACCCCTTCAAGGGCCCCTGTGGGCTGTGGGACCCTTGGCCAGGGCCCAACCTGGCTGCCCTTTGGCACTGGCACTGGTGAAACCTTCCATGTACAAAGCAGAGCTTGGAAAAGTTACTTTTTTGAACTACAACTCCCGCCAGCCCCAGCCAGCATGGCCACTGGATTGGGCTGATGGGAGGTGTAGTTCAAAAAAAGTAACTTTTCCAAGCTCTAATACAAAGCATGTGTTCTACAACTGGGCTATAAATCCTTCTTCATAGACTGGGATTGGATTTAATATGAGAGTAGAGGCAAGGAGAGCTTGATTAAATCATAAAGCAGAGACGGGGAGGCTGTGGCCCTCCAGATCATGTTGGACTGCTACAACCCCCACCATCACTGACCGTTGGCCATGCTAGCTGGGGATTATAAAGTTCAACAACATCTGGAGAGTCTCAGGTTCTCCATCCTTGTCATAAAGCTTGTAGATATTAAACTTCTGAAAATGGGTGGAAGGAAGTTGTTTGGCCCTGTGGTTCCCCTGCCTTAAAAAAGAGGCATCTCTAAGGGCCCACTGCTGATATGTCAGTGGAGAAAATGTTGTGGATCACCATTTTGTAGCGCATTCTTTTCAAAACACAAGAGACTCAATCTAGCTTTTTCCAAGACTGATTACCTTGCTTCATGCATTATTTTGCCATCAAAGTCCCACAAGTGAGATGGGAGATAGGGTGTATTGCACCAGCAATCTCAGATATAAATTCAGTGGAATAATGGAGGAGTATCAGAAATCTAATTTGGCTATATTTTCCAGCAGAAAATAGGTTTTGGGAAAGAAAACTTTAGAGGAAACACTGCATGAAAATGACAATTAACAGAGCACCCCCCCATGGATTAACAGTAATTGTTGAATGATATCAGACAATTTTTAATTCATTTGCAGACATTTTGGTGAGATTATCAGCTTTACATACAGCAATATTACACCAGGGCTAACTGAGCCACTCTGTTCTCGACAATAGTATTACTCTGTCACATAATTATTTATTTATTTTATTTATTTATTAGATTTATTAGTCACTCATCTGGCTGGTTGTCCAGCCACTCTGGGCGACGTACAGAATAAAAACATATAATTATATTAGAACATCAAAAATCTCAACAACAACAGTAATGAATACTGCATAGTCAAAACATATAATAGCAATGTCCTGAGTACACCTCTGTTGGACTCTTAATAAATAATACCACCTTTATTCTAGGAACAGAGGAAGTTGCCTTATACTGAGTCAGACCTTTGGTCCGTCTAGCTCTGTAGATGATAGTAGCTCTCCAAAAACTTTTCTAGCCCAAGCATTGAACCTGGAACCTTCTGCAGCATGTGCTCTGACACAAGGGGAGGAGAAAGAAGGGAGAGGCAGCATGCAAGCCGGGCTGGTGCCAGGGTCGGCAAGGCTTGACACTGATTGAGGGTCCCAGGGACTTAGCCCATCTTGGCCTCACAACCATTCATCACTCTCCCTGGGCCCTTGATGGGCCCCTAGATGCTTTTCAGCAGTGGGTGGCAGTGCCACTTTTGAACAGGAGCTGTGCTTGGCTCCCATCCATAGTGGCCACCTGCCATTTGAAGTTGCCCAAAATATAATGCCACAGCCCATAGATCTATTAAATTGATTGATCCTATAGGTATATAATCTGAGTAGAATTATACATCTATGAACTTGATAGAGGGCAAGGAGTAGTACTGTCAACCAAGAAGTGGTGGCAGAAAAAATATAAGTTGATGGCATGCAGTAATATAGTGGCAAATTCAGAAGTGCAGGGTCCCTTCAAGATAGTCACAGCCACACCCCCTCCCTTTTTTCTTTGCTGCTGGATTGAGAATGAGATCCTTGGTAATACCTTCCCCCACAACAACAGATGTCCATAGGAGTCAAGCAGCATGAAAGGGGAAAGTGTAAGCTACTAAAAAGAGTCTCCTCAGTGGCAAACTCACCTCCTTTCACTTTGATTGGCTCCACTCAGCAGGGAAGGGCAAGGAAGCAAGTTAGAAGGCTCTTCTCAGTGGCTAACATACTCCCCTTTCATGCTGATTGGATTGTAGGACACTGGAGACATAAGGATCCTGCTGGGACTCTGCTCCCCCAAAACTAAGGGGTCTAAGACCCCCCATGACCCTGGATGACTACAAACCTGGTGGTGTGGCTGGGCCTGGCTAGGTTCATGGTTGAGGGTGGCTGGGCCCATTAACACCACCATGCCAAGCCCCCCCCCCAGTCTGGCACTGGCCCCACATACAAGCCTGCAGTGTGTTTTCAATGCTCAAACTATAGTTTGGCCACATTTGTACCCAGACCATGTTTTCAACCAAAAATATTTAATGTATGTATTGTGGGGTTTTCTGGGATATCTTAATAGTGTGTTTGTCACATCTAGAACTCTGAACACTGTCACCACACACAGAAAATGGGAGGGAAAGGTAACAGTACTGTATTGTACGTGAAACGAAATAGGTGATTTGGGTAATCTTTCACAAACATCAACGTATTCTTTGTTGCAGTCATTACATTCCACACCCATCACTACATTAAATAGACTGGAAAACTGGCTTCTAAGATTCAGCACATCTGTAAGAGTTCACATTTCCTCTGAGCTTTAATTGAGGTTCTTCCATTGTCTTTGGGACCTCAATTTACCCATCCCTACACAACAGAGGCCACAATGCAGGCATGTTGACAGACATTAGTTTTATGTGAATGAAAAAGAGCTTGCCAATGCGCTGCCTGTGTGTGCATTATGCCTGCACCCGCACATAGGACTTACACAACTCCATACTCCCCCCTCTATCTGCTGACTCACCTTCAGGCCTATCTGAGAGTGGCAGAAGCCTTGCTGAGCTAAATGCATTCACACAGTGCTTAAGTTATCTGCTCTGATCAAGCCCTGAATACCGAAGGATCCAAGACAGGCAAAAAAAAAAGTACTGCTTCACACAGCGCATAGTTAAACTATGGAATTCTCTCCCATAAGAAGTAGCTGTGGCCACCAAATTGGATGGCTTTAAAAGAGGATTAAACAAATTCATGGAGGATAAGGCTCAGGCTGGGGGAGCTATGGGGGCCCACCCCAATCTATTTGGGGTTTTTTTACAAACAAATAATTAAATTTATTACAGGAAAAAATGTTCTCCTCCCTCCCCCTGACCTTTTTGGTGCCCTCTGTGAACTTTTAGGCTGGTTACGGGCTACAATGGCCATGTTCTACCTCCTGCATCAGGGGCAGACAGTATGCCCCTGAATACCAGTTGGTGGGAATTGTGTGTGTGTGTTGCTATTACGCTCAGGTTCTCCCGATAGGCTTCCCATGGACATCTGGTTGGCCACTGTGAGAACAGGATGCTGGACTATACGGGTCCTTGGCTTGATCCAGCAGGCTCTTCTTATACTCTTAATGGATTTGTATAACTATTTCAAAAGGATGCTCTTATCAGTCTGTATTGCACAGATACTCACTTCACTCTTATGTACAGTGGGGGCGGGGAACCTCTGACCCTGGGGCCCAGCGTGGCCCTTCATGAAAGGGGAGTATATTTGGCCCTGGGGCTCTCCTCACCACCACTCCTCCTTCCCCTGCCACATCCCTCACTGGCCCAACTTGAGTGCTTTTGGTTGGCTGGAATGTGTCCCTGAACTCTTGATAATGCCTTTTGTTTTCCTGAATGGAGGACAGAGAAGTGTGTGTGAAACTTGCCTACTGTATAAAGGTCAAATACAGCACATTCATTGCTTTGCCCACTTTTGCCTCTGACGTGGCCCCGCAGTCATGTGGTCCCCAGAAGGTTATCCAAAAAGGAATGTAGCTCTTAGGCTAAAAAAAGATGTCCTCCCCTAATGTACAGCATCATATCACATTGGACAAATATTCTGTTGGGATGAGTTTGGGGAAATAACATTTTGAGAAGTCCCACAGAGGTAGATGAGAAAGGAAAATCCCTCACTGCCATTTAGATAAAGGCATTTCTTGTTTCTTATGAAATAACTCTAACAGGGGTGACTCTGTTATTTATTAATTCACAACTGGATGTCTGTAATGTAGTGTTGTATATTATTATTTTTTACAGCCTGTAAAGCAGGGCTCAAGGCAATTCCATTGTTACAGAGGACCACTAGAGGGAGCCAATGCTCTTCCAAAAAGGTAATGGTTACAGGAGGGTTACTAACCCCTTATAGCTGTAATTTCCAGCATCCTTAAAAAAAAGTCCTCAGGATTCTTTTGGGGAAAATGTGCTTTTAATGTGCTTTAAATATATGGCAGATACACAGCCTCATGGCAATAGCTCTGCCCTAGATCCTCCATTTTTAATTTTGTTAGATTAGAAAACTATTACCAGAACTGTCACTAGAAGCTTAAAATGATGAAACCGAGGTTATCTTACTTTGAACACATAATGAGAAGACATGACTCACTAGAAAAGACAATAAAGCTGGGAAAAACAGAAGGGAGTAGAAAAAGAGGAAGGCCAAACAAGAGATGGATGGATTCCATAAAGGAAGCCACAGACCTGAACTTACAAGATCTGAACAGGGTGATTTATAACAGATGCTATTGGAGGTAGCTGATTCATAGGGTCACCATAAGTTGTAATCAACTTGAAGGCACATAACAACAACAACAAAGAAAACTATTAATGCAAGTGTGTGCAGTTAGCTAATGTTTCTGTGGCAGGCCAACTACAGCAAACTTGTACTGCCATGCTGTGCTTCCATTTCTAGCTGTGGGCATCAACAATATTAGAGCAAGCTGAGGCCAGTGGCTGTGCAACAGTCATCACTGACCATTAGCCCAGCACAGTCCTCAAAGAGATTTTTGAACAGTGCATAACTGAGGACGCCCTTCACTGCCTTGAACACAGTCCATGTAAAAAGGCAGGTTATATACCACTGTAATAAAATAAATAAGGGGAAATTAGTATCTTATTTTCTACTTGATTCCACAGAGGACTGAAATCAAGAATCTGGTCTGCATTTCACTTCATTACACATGCTAAGGAGACTACTCTCTCCCTCTCTCTGTCCATCGTCTAGAAGAACAACATTCAAGATGTATTTTAACAGGTGGAATTAGAAGAGAGTTGTTTAGCTGTATATAGTTTTTTTGGGAGAAGGCTAATGAAAGGGCAAAGTTGTGTTAAGCCCATCTGCCTAGGCTTCCTTGCTTGATAGCTGGTGGCTAGCTGCTACAAGATGCTGGGATGTGCAGGTCACACCAACAGCAGAGTGTATCCAGAAGCTAATACTGGGTGTACTGAAGAAAGCAGGGAGAGGAGGGTGCAGTCTAAATTTAGGCAATAAATAAAACAGAGTAAGTTTTGCTGTTGGCTAGCAAGAAGCAGCCTTGGGGAAAGTTACAAAGGTATGCTGTTTGGTTAAGGAACTTTAACAGTGTTAGCATTGTTTAGCTGCTCCGCCTTGCTCTGTTTGTCGATTTGGAAACAGATACTATAAAAGCCTATTAAATCCTCAGATCTCTTGCCTCACAAGAGCCATGGAAGCCCCTGTGGAAGGCTGCCTCTGAGGCTGTGAACCCACTAGTTGCCAGTGCAAAGCGTTTCCATTAGCCACACCTGGAGGGGGAACGGTTGATCTGCTGATCAATTGCAAAAGCTCTTTGAAGCTGATTTTTTAAAAAAAAAATGCACTCAAGCTGCTCCTGCCAGGTTTTAAAGAAAAAAGGGGAAGGGTTTGACCCCATGGGCCAAAATGGGCATAGTGTGCCCCCATTTTCAGAAGAGAGAGGTGGAGATGCACTGGAACTGGCAGAACAGTGAGTGTGTTTCTACCCTGAAACTTCCTGCCACTCCGAGAATGTGGGAAGCATAAAACAGTATACTAGAAGCATGTATGTTTTACAGCCAAAGCAGGGTGAAAACAGATAACTATCCACCAAATGGCCATCTGAGCACTTAGGGGAACTGCCTGTGCATAAAGTAAAGAGGATTTGACCAGACTTCCATATGTAATCAGAAACCCAAGGAAGCAGAGTATGAGTAGTATATACCTACTCTGTACTACAATATAGAAGACTTTATCCTTGTGTGGTTGGGAAAGGGCAAACTGGGTATCTGTCCCTGGTCTGAAAGGATCAGCTGAGCATTCTCTAAGACTCTAAGCTAAGGTGTGTGATTCACTTTAACACTGACTGCAGAACTGTGGCAAAACATGTTGAAATGGGAGCATTAACAGATGGGACAGGAGCAAATGGCAAAATATTCACAATGTGTGAGGTGAAACAGCTCCCCTCCCCACAACCTCACACAATGGAAAGTGTTACATTCACCATTCCCAATTCCCTTGGAAAGGGCACAATACAAACTGGCATCCCACTTCTGCCTCCTAGTCACAACAATTTCATTTTTGCTGAATGGAATGATGGGAAGCTGAGTTTGGACTCTATCTCCCAACGGGAAAGGAGAGAGTTCACTTTTTGTTGCCTGAGGAGGAACTCTGATGTGATATCATGATCTGATAGATGGTTTCCCGGAAATGCTGGTCCTGGGTCAGCCTCTTGGCAACTTGCTTCAGCTCTTCTATGTTTTCAGCCTCTGAATACATGAACGATTGCGACAGCCGCACTGAAAACCAAAATAGCAAACACTTAACGTTGGTAGAACCACACCAGGCACACATTAAGGAACTGTTGTGCTGAATTTGGAAGCTATCATGTCACATTCTACTCAGTGAGATAAAGTTCTACATAGACAGAAAAAACTGAAGTCTGACAGTGTACATATAACTAAGTGCAAAGATAACAGAATAAAGGGCAATTCACTGAGCCACATGAGCTCATAGGCCCATCAGAACCTGAACATCATGTGGGTTTCACCATTGAAATCTCTAGGTGTGCCACTGCCCTCAAGAGACTCACAGCTTGATTCTGCCCCAGGGCCAGCCCTACTATTAGGGCTGCAAAATCTGCTGCAGGTTAGCAGATTTTGGACTGTCAGTAAAGGACAGCAAATTGGCAATCATTTAGTTTATTATTACTTTTTTTTTTACCATCATGGGGTGGGATATTCCGTCTCAGTCATCAATCTGGCAAGGTATAAATATTCTATAGAAAATAGACTGCATGGAGCCAGTATAGTTCGGCCCCCATACCTTTTCCCTTAACACAGTCAGGGGGTGAACCACTACATCAGCGATAGCCAATGTTGTGCCCTCCAGATGTTGTCAGACTCCAGCTCCCATCAGCCCAGCAGACATGGCCAATACTCATAGATGATGGGCGTAGTTGTCCTACAGTATCTGAAGGGTGCCACATTGGCTGCCCCTGCACTACATGCTGGCAGTCTAGGGCTTGCGGTCATAAGGCTATCACATTACTGACTCCTGTTCTCACTCACTGTAGTCACAAACCAGGTTGAGGTTTGTGTGCCTATCACAGAATCTTACTTGGCATAGATCAAATTTGTTATGCATCAGAGCCAGTGCATTTACACATTCATTTCAGCCCACAGTGAAAACAGGTCATCATCATCATGTCAAGAAGTGGTTGTGTGAATTGTCCATAAATCTTACTCAAAAGAATAGCCAGGAAAGTAATGGCAGGTGGTAATCTTAAACCAATCCTCCTGGATGGAAGCAGAAAACATCCTCCTGACTTCATCTTAAAAGGAAGAGAATGATCCTGGATTTCACTGCTGTGTCAGTGAGGCTGTTAAAAGCCACATATCTTTCCTGCATAGTGTTGCTAGTGGCCCTCTAGAAAGAGAGGCAAAGCTCTTCCTGCCTAGCAAGGTTAAGCCAGTACTAAACTGGAGGAATTCTGTGTATGTCACAGAAAAAGCATGGCAAAAGGATATTCAGAGCTGGTCTCAGCTACTGCATCAAATTGTTGTGAGAAGGGCTCCTGAAAACCCTGCCCTTTGCAGCCTCACGATCCCCACAATATCCTCATCTGCAGACCGGAAGGGAATATGGGGAATAACACCTACAGTCATCCCATGAGTTGCTGGATCTTCTGCTGTGAAATCTACAGCTTTTTATCCTGCGGGTGGCAGCCTTGTGAAGGTACACAGAGTTCTTCATGATCACTGGCATCTTGGCTTCCAACTCAGCGTTCCGGATGCACTCCTCAAAGAATTCTATGGGAAGAGGAGACCCAAAGGAGCCAGTTAATGCTGTAATCAGTTCAAGCTAATATACATTTCTGAAGACGTTTTAAATCACTCCACCTTTTAGGATTTAAATTCTGAACATCTTCACATGTTGCTTTTGAAATTTAGAAATTTAACTGATGGATGCTTTTTAGAAAATGTGGCTTTTTCCTCCTGTGAATCAATTTAAGGCAACAATGTTAACTTGCTAAATTTCAAACTTTATTTGTTTATTTCTTGTTTACTTTGTTTTGTTTTTGTTTATTAGTTTATTTTTTTCTGAAATCTACATCTGGAAAAACTAAACTGAGAGAACACACATTGGAATTTTTTCAAGCTACTCTGACCCAGGAGAATTTGCTTCTTGCCTAATAATCGCCTCTCTGAGGTTTCTGGGACAGAGGTTCCCCAGGGCAGTCAAGGAGGTATTTCCCTTGCACTTGTTTTATTATCTCAAAAGAACATTTTGGCATCTCAGGGTGTCAGGATAGAGGGTTCAGAGCTCAATATGACTTGTGGTTTAGCAGGACTTTGCTTTAGAAACCATTTTGAATGTCATGGATCACACCTTGAACATATAAAGTAATATGCTTAGAACATGAAAAGTAATGAGAATGTTCCTCTGAGTATGTGCAGAGTATGTCCCATTACATAAGCTAGAGGTTCCAAATACTTATGCACATAACAAAATAGATACTCAGGGCCAAACTAGATATTATTTTTAAATGTGTCTTTGCACAGTAGTGTCAATGTGTGTGTGTATTTCCTCCCAATGCAGATAGCAGCTTCAGAGGACCAATTTTCATCAGGATTGCAGCAGGGGAGGAAAGGGTAAAACTCCTCCTCTGCACTTGCTACAGTCGCAGAATTATCACTCACCCCATCCCCAGCTGCTATTGGATTTTTAAAAACATGCAGGTTAAATGCAAACATAAATTTAATGTCGCGTCTAATTTGGCCTTCATTTATGGTCAGGGCCGGTGCTATCATTAGGCCAACTAGGCAGCCGCCTAGGGCGCAGACCTCAGAGGGGCGCAGTACTGACCTTTGAGGGGCACAGTTTTATACAGATTAGTTTTTTTAACCCTTGGAAAAAATGCAACTAAAATAAATTTAGCAGTTTAAAGTTTTGTGCTTTTCATTTTTTCTACAGTACATCTGTTTTTGAAAATTGAAGTTAGCAATTTTTTTGGGGGGGTGCAAGTAGTTAGCCTTGCTTAGGGCGCAAAATAGCCTGGCACCGGCACTGTTTATGGTATATGCTTTTTTCCCTGCCACTCTTTTTGTTAAAGCGCATTGTAGTTTGCTTTACAATTGTTAGAAGTAAACTGCCATAGCAGCAATCATCACCCTTGAGGATTTGGCAGATTCAACACTGAATGGTGCTCATCTCTGGCCCGTTAGGTTTACAATGCTTAACAATGGGCATCTGCTTTCAGTTGTTCATCCTGATTTGGGAGTGATGGCACCAGATGTGGGGAAGGCAAGATGAAACACTGCTCACTTACTTTTCAGATTGCTGACATCAACTTTCATTTTTTCCTCCTTCTCTTTGTTACGATGCTTACAATTCAGGCCTTGTTCAAGGCTCTGCAGGGCCTCCTCAGCCTCCTGCAAACGTTTCTCCAGGTCCATGCGCACCTTCACTTCTGCCTGAGCAGGAAGGAAACAAGACAGTCCATAACCAAGCAATAAAAATAGCAGAGGGGAAAAAGAAACACCCAAAGGCAAAACATAAGCAAGGGATGTCTTTCTTTCTTGTGTAGTCTGTCCTCTCCTAAAGCTTTCTTCTGCCTCGTAACAGGAAATCTGCTTCATGCAGAAGCTGGGACCAATCCCCAATCAACACCAGAACAACTTAAACTCCCAAGACCAGTAGTAACACACATCAGAGGATCTTATGTGTTGCAACCCAGTTCAGAAGTGATGCTTTTAATTATGGTATGGACTGTATTTTCTATGTTGTTCATCTCCTTGGCTTGCCACAGGAGGAAGAGCAGTGAAGAAATAATAATAATAAATGACAAACCACAAGCAAGCACAAGCCTCAGGCTTGCATGCTCCCCCATTCTTCCTCTTTAGGTGCAGGGGGAGGAAGTACAAAGCCTCCCGCTGCCTTTCAAACAAACTGCAGTTGCCTGTTTCATCTAAATATGGGAAACTCTGGTTTGTACAAACAATAATTAATTAACTGACCAAGGTATCTACTGAGCAAAGTAGTATGCTAACTCAAGTATTAGAAATATGTAAGTCTGTATTTAATAGTTGTCACCATAAAACATAACTAAAACAACCATCTTCATCATATAATGTATGTCATCATATGTGGAGATGGAAGGTTCACCCACAATCTGTTGTGTGCATATAAATCTAGACATCACAACTTCACAATAATTTCTTAATACAAAAACTTGACAAAAGGTCAACTTTAGCAAAAGACCATACACGTTTTGACCTATATCAGATCTTCTTCAGTAGAAAAAATTATGCTGTATAATAGTGGGCTCCTTTTAGGTCCTAATTGTAGTTATTATAACCTATATGATATATTGTCTAATCCCTGACGGGATGGGGGATGTTCGACCTGTTCTGGATGGGGTTGCACTCCCCCTGAAGGAACAGGTTCGTAGCTTGGGAGTTCTTTTAGATCCATCCCTGTCACTTGAGGCTCAGATAGCCTCTGTGGCACGGGGTGCTTTCTACCAGCTTCGGCTGGTGGCCCAGCTGCGCCCCTATCTGGACAGAGAGAACCTCGCTTCAGTAGTCCATGCGCTGGTAACCTCGAAATTAGATTACTGCAATGCGCTCTATGTTTAGTATATTAAAAGTACAGTTTATTCAGACAATAACAACAAATTGAAATAACGGTTGATTTTACCAGATTATGAGGAGTAGGCAAAAACAGACAAACAGAAGAAACCATCAACATTTATTTATTTATTTACATCTTTATTAAATTTATATTCTGCCCATCCTCTCAAAGGAGCCCATGGTGGAAAACACACAAGCAATAAAACATCTAAAAACATCTTTAAAAAAATAAAACCAAGAAAATTAGTACGTATTGTGAAAAATAAAATGAACCAGGAGTAGGAGGGGGTAGGTGTGGAGAGGGGAACGACTGACACCCACCTAAAGGCATCGGAGCAAAGACTCTGCAAGCACTAGAGAAAGGGACTGAAGGCTTTTTTTTCTGCCCTTTTTTCAGCAGATTGGGTTAGTAATGGATTTACAAGGGGGAAACTGCATGATAGCTTCTGTTTCCCTGTAACGTCATGTGAACCATGCGAATTAAAAGAGATGTGAATAGTAGTATAGCACCAAACACACAGTAAACCACCATGTAGATGAGCCCTCAGTGTACAGCCCAGGACTTGCTTGTACAGGAAATGTAATGATCTAATTTGGTAAAGGCCCAAAGCCAGCATAAAAGTTCAGGGTGGGGGAACCAAAAAAGTGTGTGTGGGATTTCCCCCCCTGTAATAAATGTATTATTTATTTTTTGTTAAAAAAAAGTTAAGGGGGGGAGAAAAATTTAGGGGGGCTACATCCCCTGGCTACAAGCCTGATTCTGTTCATAACCTTACTTAAAAGTCTTCTGTTACCTGGTTTTTGAAATGATTTGGGGAGGGGAGTAAATATTTGAACACCTTGTTTTAAACATTTTATTTATCATTCTAAAAAAAATTTAATAAAAAAATTTCAGTTTTTTCCAATTTTTCAGAAAAAAACAAAAAAGCATTCAGAAAAAAACATTTCCCTGTGTTTTTTTCAGGCCTTCACATCTGTAGAAAGAATCTTTTCTGTATCAGCACCCCTCCTTGGAGATATATTCTATATATATATTATAATATAGATAGATAGATAGATAGATATCGATATATATATAATATATAGATATATAATATATAGATATATATCTATATCTATATCAGATCTTGGAAGTAACTAGCTACAAGTAATGAATTACTTGTAATTCATTACTTTTTTGAGTAACGAGTGGGTAATTCCTTTACATTTTGATTGCAACAGAACTAGGAGTAATTTTATTACTTTTGTGGAGTAATTGTAACGTTTCCAGAATTACTTTTGGGCATTACTTGGGGGGGAGCAGGGGAAGTCTTCTGCTCCTCTGATTTGTGGATGAAAATCATGTGCCTCAAACTGGGCTTCTGTGCAGTGTCGCTCTTTCCTCGTGCTCTGTGGATGGGCAGGAGGCGACGAGGGAGGAGGCGGAGAGTGAGACGGGGTGGAGTGGAGAAAACAATTATTTAAAAAAACGGATAGTGGTGGTGAAGAATGGAGTGGAGGGGAAAAGGATCTGGAGGTCAAGAACATGGATAAAGGAGGATAAGGAGGCAGCAGCAGAATGGAGATAAAGAACTGTGGAGATGAAAGATGACAACGTGTGTGTGCATGTGTGTGTGTTTGCACTTGGCACACAAAGTGGCCTCCACCACCCTCTTTGGCTACTGTGCTGCATTTGCAGTATTTTAACTTTTTTGCATCTCAGGGGAAAATGTTTGCTTGAGTGAGTGTCCCTTAGTTGGTGGCAGGGCAGGGTCCGGGAGGTGGTTAAGTGAGAGAGATTATGCTCTGTCTGAGTGGGGGGGAGTTTGCACTTGGTTTGACGTGCAAAGATCTGAGTAGTGGCCTCAGCTTCCCTCCCTACCACCCTTACCAGCGGAGAGACCACCATTGCTATCTTATGAATAAAAATAATTATTCTACTACCTCTGTATGTGTGTGTTTATTTTTAATGTTGTTTTAGGCTACTTAGATGTGCAGCAGCCAAGGCCAGCACCTTGTAGGCGGTTTTTTTAAAAGTAACTGAAATGTAATTGTAGTGATTACTTTGAAGGAAAAGTAAAGTAATCAGTTACTTTCAGAGCAATTGTAATTGTAACGGTAATTACTACTTTTGGGGGGCATGCAACTGTAACTGTAATTTATTACTTTTTAAAAGTAATCTTCCAAGCTCCAATCTATATATATAAAGATTTTTTAGAGACGTGCCTTTAAGGAAGTTTCAACACATAAAACACATTCAAAACATATAAAAATACCATAAAACAGTCAAGTCCAACAATACAATTATCAATAACAACCCAATGTAACAATATTAT
This sequence comes from Rhineura floridana, assembly GCF_030035675.1. Taxonomy (NCBI): domain Eukaryota; kingdom Metazoa; phylum Chordata; class Lepidosauria; order Squamata; family Rhineuridae; genus Rhineura; species Rhineura floridana. The sequence goes on along the minus strand of NC_084481.1, from coordinate 162,054,196 downwards.
AAAATAGGGGATGCCCTCCCCAATCATATTTGCCTGATGCCCAGTTTGCTCTCTTTAGGTGCCAAATGGAATCTGTTTTGTTTTTCCAACCTTTTGGCAGGATATGTTACAGAGCTCTTTTATTAGTAGTATTTTTCTGCTGATTATAGTGCCAATGCTTTGCTTGTTTTTTTCTGATATCAGTTTTTTAAACTGCTATATTTTGGTTCAGTTCTTCTAAGGTACCTTGAAGACCTATTGATGGGAAGGTGGGGGTATACATTTTTAAATAAGCAATAACCATGAAAGTTGTTTCTCTCTTAATTATTTGGTTTTATTTTTGGGACAACTGGAATGGTAGGCATTTATTTATTTATTATTTGATTTATATCCCACCCTTCCTCCCAGCAGGAGCCCAGGGTGGCAAATAAAAGCACTAAAAACACTTTAAAACATCATAAAAACAGACTTTAAAATACATTAAAACAAAACATCTTTTAAAATATATATTTTAAAAAGCTTTCAAGACATCTTTAAAAAAAGGTTAAAACATATTGTTATTATATTAATTATGTTGAATTAACATCCAAGGCTGTAATCCTAACCATGTCTACTCAGAAATAAGTCCTACTGAATTTAATGGGGCTTACTGCCAGGTAACTGGGGTAAGGATTGCAGCTTGACAAATTAAAGCCAGTTAACATTCTGACTGTGAATACTCCTTCGGAGGAAAGACGAGCATCCTTTGTAGAGTTTGGTAGCCTAAGTTACTTAGCTCCCAATGTATAATTTTCTTTTAACTTGTTTTCATTGTGAAGCTCTTTCGGTATGATTGTATGAATGAATTATATAACTAAAAATCAGAATATACCTTTAGCTGCTGGGGAGAGACCAAGGGAAGGAAGGTGAGATTGTGTGCTGAGAGCCTATAACAGAAGCCAAACTGGTATACAACTGAATGCGATCAGTACCTTGAGGTCTTGCTCGGTTTGCTGTTTCTCAGCCGTCAGTTCGGACAGCGAATTCTGTAAAGCCTGGGATTGGGAAGAGTAGAACTCCCGCTCCTTCTCTAGAGCTTGGGAGCGTTCTTCATTCTCCTTCATTCTGCAAAGCAGGACGAGAAAGAGATTCAGCTCTTGTACCATTTCTCTGTTTCTATATTATCATTAATATTACATGAATATTACATCATCATCATCATCAATAACAACAACAACAACAACAATAATTCTATACCACCTGTCCACCCAGTAGGAGCCCGGCACGGCAAACAAAAGCACTAAAAACACTTTAAAACATCATAAAAACAGACTTTAAAATATAATAAAATAAAACATCTTTAAAAACATTTAAATATAGTGTTACTTCCCTGTTTGTAGGGTTGCTAGGTTGCAACCTGGAGACTGACTCTATATTTTTTAATCCTTCCATGCAGCAGGAGTGGATCCCCTTCTGGCCAAGCCCTCCTCTGGTCCCATCTTCACTTCCCTCCCTCCCTCCTCTACCTGCTAGATAAAGCAAGGCTCTGGGGTGAGAGGACCAAGGAAGGACTGGGTAGGAGAAGCCTCCGCTGAGGTGTCTGCTTCCTTGACTGCTTCCTTGAGTCAATCTCCAGTTGCAAACAGGGGATGCTGCCTGTTTGGAAGACTCCCCTATTTCTCTTCATCTCACCTTTTCTCAGCCAGGAGTTTCTCCTCTAGCAGTTGGTGCATTTTCTCCTCGATTTGGTGCAAGCTGCTCTGCAGACCCCCGGTAGTATCAGGTTGTTCAGTACTAGGGCTGGTCACGGGCCGCAACTGACCCTGATTCTCTTCCAGCATTTCCAGAGTTCGTTGCTTTTCCAGGGAGAGCTCCTTCAAGATGTACAAACAGATTAAATCATATGAGCAGGTTTCCATTCATACAGTTAGTTGCAGTATGAAATGCAGTGCTGCCAAGTTTTCGTTGGTAGAGGTTTTGGGTCTTTAACACATTATACAGAAATTTGCAGTTTGACATTTCCCATACTGGAAAGATATGTAGCTCCATACTGGAAGAAGCTTTACCTGCTTAATTTCTACCTGTCATTTAGTGTATAAAGGCTGGCAAACTTTAAGATTACATAATCCAGGAAATGTATCAAGCCAACAAAGTAAAAGGGAAGTCATAAGTTTGAGAAGACTTTCCAAGATAATTGGGAGGGGGCAGGGAAGATAGTTTTATTGGGGCTAAGGATGGATGAATCTGTCAATTTCAGTGTCTATTTCTATTTTATCCACTCTTAACTTCATTTCCCCCATTTACATATCAGCTTGTGATTTTTTAAAAATAGAGTCAGCACAAAAATTCAGATGCATTGTCAAGTGCTTAATATACACACTTTTTCTAATATACACATTTTTGTATCTTTTTTGGTTGGAAAACTGCATTATGAAATTTGGACAAGTGCAAATTGTGAAGGATAACTGAGGTATGGTTCGTGTATTGGTTCATAAAGTGCAAACTAGATAGGTTTGCATTAAAATGTGAGTAACATTATGTATTGCAAAGCGCAGGAGTCAGTTGAACCATTTCCCACAACATACCTGCCATAAACAAGAGAATTGTGGTACAGGGGGAAAATCCTTCCGTGTAGCCTTAAGAGATCAACAGGAGCTGCCCTGGGCTCCTTCTGGGAGGAAGGGCAGGACATAAAATTAATTAATAAATAAAATAATAAATAAATAGTACTTCTTGCTCTATAGGTAAGAACTCATTCTTAAAGAATTTTCATAGGGATCAGCTACTAGATCTTAAAGGCTCGCATCAAGGGGAAAAAAGAAACCAGGCACTTACTTCCAGTGTTTTCTGCAATGTCTCTGTCAGCTTTCGAAGTCCTTTCTTCTCCTCCTCCACTCCTTTGAGGGACTGGGCAGTCATTTCCAGCTCTCTGGAAAACAACCATGTCAATGCCGTTGGAGGAAGAATATTGATTCATACAGCCTTTGTCCACCTGGAGCTCTCCAAATGTTTGGGACTACAACTCCCATCAACTCTAGTCAGCACAGCTGGTTGGTGTAGGCAAGTGGGCATGGCTTCGCCAAAAGAGGCTCACAGGCTGGAGGTTTCCCATGCCTGCAGTAAAGTAACTATAGGGGCTGGACAGATCACCTGAAGTCCCTTCCTCACTTTTTTCCTGAACATACGAGGATAGAGTTGTTGGAGGCTTTCTCAAAACAAGGATATTCACAGGGAAGGTTCGTCGTGAGACCACTGAATTAAAAATTACTCATTTATTTCATGTCTTTCAGAAAAGGGATCACAAAGAGGTTTGAAAAAGAAACGAAGAAAAGAACATCAATTTAAGAAATACCGTAAGTAAAACAATAACACAAAACCACCATCAGAATCCATAAAATAGGGCAGCATAAAAATCTCATAAATCAGAACAGGTTAACCAGATCCACAGTAAGCTTGTTGTTCTTGTTGTTATGTGTCTTCAAATTGATAACGACTTATGGTGGTCCCATGAATCGGCGACCTCCTGGGTGAACAAAAATGTCTTGAGCTCATCAGAGATGTAGCTGTCCATGCCACCAGGCAAAGGGAGTTTTTAACTGCTTAGCCATGTGCCAAACTGCACCACTCCATCACTTTCACTCAGCCTTATTTTGAGTTTTGTTGTTTAAACTTGTGCAGCATGCATCTGCCTTTTCACCAGCCTTCATATGTTAGAACATTTTTGTAGCTTTGTTGTCTGTTCGTCTAATGGTACACATGCCTATTTCCACAATTCCCTAGACATCCACGCGCACACAAAGACTGAAAAGTTACTATTAGGTGAACTCCTGGCCCTGTGCAAATCTGGCACAATTTATGGAAAGGAGAATCTGAAGGCCATGTCCAATAGAGTAGTCCAAATTACCAAAGGAGGAATTAGCATGTACTGATGTTATATGGAGGGCAATGTACAGGAACTAAGCTAGTATACAGGGATTACTAAGAAGCAATGGAATCCATTAGGAAATAAAACATAAGGACTTTAAAGTGAGAGTTTGCCAGAGTAGTTGTCTCCCAGGATAACCACTCTAGGACGCCAATTGAAGGACCCACTTTTTCACCAGGCTCCCTTCACAAATATGATATTATTACCGTTTAATCTGCTCTTGCTCCACCCGCAGATCTTGCACCACCTCCTCAAACTGCTGCTTCTCTGCCTCCAATACTTGGTTGAGGCGCTCCAGAGCCTTAAAAGAGAAGAAAAGGGTATATGTGGAGACCAAAAGGTTGCAGAGTTCCTTATCTAATAATGTGTCAGGTCTCACACTCCTTTCAGGGATGCTTCAGGCGTAACACATTTCTCCATGGAAAGCACTTCAGTATAGAAGATAATACCAAACTTGCACAGGCATCATCACTCAATGACTGCTGTATGTACACATGGAGAAGCCATAGCAAATCACACCTTCACAGTGGCCAGGTTCACATGTAATCTAAGCCATAGTTTGTTATGCTGATTTGTTTATATGTCCAAACCCACCTCAGCCAGCTAAGTATGGTTCGTTTGTAGCCAACAAATTGGAACATGAAACCAGCCTTTGAAGACTGTTCGGAAACTTAAACTGGTACAAAGAGCTGCAGCCAGAGTACTAACTGGAGCTGGTTACAGGGATCATACAACTCCCCTGTTACAACAGCTCCACTGGCTGCCAATTTGTTTCTGGTCACAATTCAAAGTGCTGGTTTTGACCTACAAAGCCCCATACGGCTCAGGTCCAGACTATTTGACAGATTGTATCTCCCTACATGAACCTGCCCGGGACTTGAGATCTTTAGGTGAGGCCCTTCTTGTGCTCCCTACACCTTCGCAAGCATATTTGACGTGGACACGAGACAAGGCCTTTTCGGTGGTCGCCCCTAGGTTGTGGAACTCCCTCCCGAGTGAGGTACGATCAGCTCCCTCCTTGCCGTCTTTTCGGCGACAAGTAAAGACTTTTATTTCAGCGGGCATTTGGGACAGAGAATGATCAGGATTAACGTCTTATCAGCTTGGTGATCATATTATATGGCTTTATTATTTTAAATTGTTCGCTGTTTTAACCTATATCTTGTAGTTTTTAATTTCCCTTATAGTTTAATTCTTTTTTAATAATATATTTGTATGTTTTTAACGATGTTGTTTTTAGTTGTAAGCCGCTCTGAGTCCTATTGGAGAAGGGCGGGGTAAAAATAAAGTTTTATTATTATTATTATTATTATGGTTTAAAGCTGGCTTACAAATCTAGGCTTGTGTTAACCTTAGTTTCTCATTATGTCTGAACAGCTGTCCTGGTTTAATCTTGGTATGTTCTGGTGCCCTGCCCCAGATGCTTGCTGAGCTATAGAGGTGCAAGGCAAGAACATTCAAAAATGAAACCAACATATCTGTGAGACTCAATCTAGTTTATTTAAGAAACCATATTTAAAGCAAACTATGACTTAAGTGTTAAGTGAGAATGCAGCCAATAGGTGCATATGCAGCAGCAAACACACAATACAAACCCATATGTTCAGTGATCACTAGGGAAAAGCATGTTATAATTTCTATATAAAAGTGCTTTCCATGGAGGATTAAAGTGCCTGAAGCTCTCTAGCTGTTGCTTGACTCCATCAGCCCCAATCAGCATGGTCGGCCTGGAAGGAGGTCTCGAGTGGAGTGCCACAGGGTTCTGTCTTGGGGCCGATACTCTTCAACATTTTTATCAATGACTTAGATGATGGGGTGGAGGGAAGCCTTATGAAGTTTGCGGATGATACGAAACTGGGAGGGATAGCTAACACAATGGAAGACAGGAATAAAATCCAAAGGGATCTGGATAGACTAGAAAATTGGGCTGAAATTAATAAAATGACATTCAATAAAGACAAATGCAGGATTCTGCATTTAGGCCACAAAAACAAAATGCACAGGTACAGGATGGGAAATACCCGGCTTAGCAGTAGTGCGTGTGAGAAGGACCTTGGAATTGTAGTGGATCGCAAGTTGAACATGACCCAGCAGTGTGATGCTGCAGCAAAAAAGGCAAATGCGGTTTTGGGCTGTATAAACAGAGCTATAGTTTCCAGGTCAAGGGAAGTAATAGTCCCACTATATTCTGCATTGGTCAGGCCTCATCTGGAATACTGCGTTCAGTTCTGGGCGCCTCATTTTAAGAAAGATATAGACAAGTTAGAGCGGGTTCAGAAGAGGGCGACGAGGATGATAGTCGGTATGGAGAACAAGTCTTATGAGGAAAGGTTGAAGGAACTTGACATGTTCAGTCTGGTGAAGCGAAGGCTGAGGGGCGACATGATTACACTCTTTAAGTACCTGAAGGGCTGTCACATAGAGGAGGGTACAGATTTGTTCACTGCTGCCCCAGAGGGTAGAACTAGGTCTAATGGTTTTAAGTTGCAGGAGCGTAGATTCAGATTGGACATTAGAAGGAACTTCTTGACAGTAAGGGCAGTTCGGCAATGGAACTGACTACCTAGGGAGGTGGTGGGATCCCCTTCGCTGGATGTCTTCAAGCAGAGGCTGGACAGCTATCTGCGGGAGATGCTCTAGCTGTGGATTTCCTGCTGTGAGCAGGGGGTTGGACTCGATGGCCTACAAGGCCCCTTCCAACTCTATGATTCTATATAACGATCAGGAATGATGGGAGCTGTAGTCCAGCTATGGCTGAAGGGCCTCAGGTTCTCCACCCCTGCTTTAAATAGATGCCTTTGAAAAGTTTTTTCCAGGATGATCACTTAAAAAAAATTAAACCACTACATGAGCAACATTCTTATGTTAGTCAGGTCAGTCATCACTTTATTAAGTTTTTTTTAAAAAAACACCTGGAAACACTTGTGAAGTGCAAAAATGCTCTGGGGATTGTGTGGGAGATTTTTTTTTGGTGCAGTCATGGGACGTGGATAAGGATGGGCAAATCTCTCAATTTTGGTTTCTCATTTTTCCAGTCTTAAGGGCAATTCTTCACATATCTGCACCAGTTTGCACTTTTTTTAAAAAAAAAAGTCATTAAAATTCATCAGCAATTTACTGCAAATTTCTCCTAATATATATATTTTTGTATGCATGTTTGCCTAACACACATTCTTGCAAAGGAATTTTGCCTAATACAATGCATTTCTGTATATTATTTCCACAAATATATGTCTTGTTTTGCACAGTTTACTCTAGTATGTTCATAATTTCTGTACACATTTCTTGGCTGGAGAACTGCAATGCAAAATTAAAAGATGTGCAAATTCTGAACGATGGCTGTATCTCGGTTTGGGCATTGTTTTGGTAAGTGCGAATTAGGTAGGTTTGCCTTTAAATGCAAACCGAATCATATTTCTCCTCCATCCCTAGGTGTGGAAGGCAGCTAGTGCTTCAAAACTTGCAGAAACAATTTTTTTCCAGAGCTTAATTTAGAGGAACAGTATATCTAGATAGTGCTTTCAGGATAGCCCTACTTCTCTAAAAGTGTTATATCTGCCTTCACCCTAAGAAGAAGTAACACAATCAGAAGATCCCAAGCCTTCCTTTTGCAAGTGGGCAATAGGTATACATTGCATAGCTCTACCTCAGATTTCCCTAAACCCCCAGTCCCCACCCTCTAAACTCCTGAAAGGAGAAAGACAACAAGTGCAATCCGTATCTATTGCATTCAGCGAAAGTCTTACCATTATAAATATTGTCAATAAACAAATTAAATAATTTAAAAGGGGGAGAATAAACCTCTCTCTGCTCCCTCTGTAGACAGAGTTCTTCAGTCTCTTCCATCAGTTTATCTGCAAATGGAAAGAGAAAAGTGCAGTGCATCGAGTCGCCATGGAAGCAAATTGTTTGAACTGTTAGACACAGACTGCATAGACCTGGAAACATAGCAAGAACCTTTCTTCCTGTATATTGCAACGTGTTGATTTGCATTTGCTATGATGAGACTCCTTTAATGTGTTCTTGCCTTTGATCTGTTACCTGCCAAATTAATTACGGATGCCAGTGATGACTTGTTCTGCCTCCAGTGACTTCCTTCCAAAGTGGAGTGGGTGGGTGTCAGTGTCCAATAATGTGCCCACCTTTACTATCGCTCTCATCGAGTGTGATGGCATCACTACCTTAATTAAATGGATGACACACTGGACAAGGTCAACGGCAAAGCAGTGGAGAAGGCTCGCCCCCTTACCCTAAGAGGCTGTGATTTGGTTAATAAATTTGTGGAAGTACATATTGTGAAATAACACACAGTGCTCCCAGCTTCCATGCATGTGTGTGTGTGTGTGTGTGTGTGTGTGTGTGAGTGAGTGAGTGAGTGAGAGAGAGAGAGAGAGAGAGAGAGAGAGAGAGAGAGAACAAGTGGCTAGGAGGGGGAGATGCTTAACTTTTCCCTTGCCTGATTCTAGTTTGCAAATTCACCCCTATAAACAGCAACCAGGGCCAAAGACACATGCAAGAGGGAATGCAGTTGCTGCCTGGGGATACACACACAACATTTGCAAGGAATCATTGGCAAGAAGGGTTAAAATCCCATCAAGCAACTTATTTATTATAAAATAATTTATACTCCACCTTTCTAATACATGTGTGTTACTCAGCGTGCTTCCAATAATTAAAATTACAATATTTAAAATTGAAAATTATATTTATATCCTGCCTTTGCTCCAAAGAGCTCAAGGCCATATATATGATTCTCTCCCCATTTTATTCTTACAGCAAGCCTGCAAAGTAGGTTAGGCTGAAAGATGATGGCAGTCTCTCGGTCATCCAATGAGCTTCATGTCTGAGGGGGATTTTCACCTGGGTCTCCCCAGCACAGGTCTGACACTCACTACAGCATTATAGTGCCTTGTAAAAAGTGAAATACCGCAATAATACAAACAAAAGAGACACACATGGCAGATGAAGTACAGTCTTCAATAATTTCCAGAAGGGTACATGTGTTAAGTTTCTTCAAAGTCTTGTGTCACTTTAAAGATTAGTAAATTTGTTAGGACATGAACTTTCATAGATAAAAGGTTAGTTTATCAGATGCATGAAGTGTTATCCTGAGTTGCAGGCATATATACATATGGTGTACAGGGGACAGGTTGCTTGTAAATAGTGAAGTCAGGAAGAAATGAAATGCAGAAAGTAATAGATTAACACTGGCCATTCATTTTTTAAAAAATGCTGATAGCAGAAACATCCTGGCATTGTTAAGCCAAATTACACATATAGCGTGATTAAAAAACAAAAGCGTCCTTTGTCCCCAATTCAAGTCACAAGCAAGAGCAATGAGCCTCTTGATCAAAAGCAATTCAGTACTTTCACTTTGTAGTCCCCTCCGTGCCCCCCCCAGCATGGCCCTCTTATTGTCAGTTCCAGAGTGTCCTTAGACACTGAAATGTTTCCTCACTGCCTTTTAGATATTGCCATTTCTGATGTCAGATATGAATCCATTTATTCTTTTGGGTAGACAGATCACCTTACAGCTCCCAGTTAAAACCATTCAAATATATTATTAATGATCTCCAGGCCATCCTAGACAGGCACCAGAGGGTGGCCAGGTCAGGTCCTAGCCAAGGGCCCCTCCTTAAGGTGGGTGGGTACTGCTCTCATTCCGCGATCTGCAGCAGCATCTGTTCCCAACCCTGCCACAGATCACAGAAAGGGATCTCCCAGGCACCCCCCTACAACCACGCAGGCCTGTGACACCTGCATGCACACCCCACCTACCTTTCCCGTTGTTGCGAATGCTGGCCGTGCTGTGCGCGCATGCCTTCCATCTACCAAAATGGTGACTGAGGCTTCCCTAAAGGGCTGATGACCCTGCCACCATTTTGGTTGATGGCAGGCATTCACGCACACATGTGTAGCACATATGTATGCCATCAACCAAGATGGCAGCGGAGGCATCAGCCCCTTAGGGAAGCTTCGGCTGCCATCTTGGTTGATGGTAGGCATGTGCGCACAGCGCAGCCAGCATTTACCACAGTGGGAGAGGGAGGTGGCACATGTGGCCAGGCGCAGTGCACCCAGGGCAGGCTGGTGCCCAAGGGCCTAGCCATGCCTGGCGTTGGCCCTGATGCTAGACCATGACATTTTTTTCTCACAGCAGGCCTAGGGTGGCAGCAGGCCATCACTTTCTTACACAGTCAGTCCTCCAACCTAAAATAGCTACTCACAAGCAACAACAGTCAGCAGAACAGAGAGTGGACACAGGGAGCAGCCCCTGTGATAGATCCAGATGGCCTGTGGCAAGCCCATATCTACTCTGGCAACACTATTTACAAGACCTAATAATGTAATCCACAACTTCAGGGGTTCAGTTCACCTTATCCTCTTCCAATGTGAGATAGGCCATCATCTGCCAACAATGCCCTTTTACGTTCCACATGGGACAAACACACCAGTCTCTATACAAAACAATAAATAGGCACACATCTGACAGCAGAAATGGGAATATCCAAAAACCAGTGGGGGAACATTTCAACCTCCCAGGTCCCACTGCAACTTAAAGTGGCCACACTGGAACAAAGGGAACTTCAAAGGAGAACTTCAAATGTGCAACTGTTGATCCGTTGAATTTATCACAAATGATAAATGACTTGTGAGTTGTATCAGGACATAGGTTTTTTACACGCTACATGCATTAATTAGCTAACCAATGCCAAGATGTCTTTTGTTGTCAACAATTATTTTTGTGTATGGCCACTGTTAATGTAATTACCACAAGAAGTATATTCTTGCAAAATCAGGGTACCACTAGATGCATGTTGAAATGCACTGTGGTCCATGAAGTCTTATGCCACAATAAATTTCTTAGTATTTAAAGTACCACAAGACTCTTTGTTTTTTAGTCTTTTTTTAAAAAAACAACAACAACACTTCAACCTGGCAAATGAAACGTTTGCAAGGGGGGGGGGAAGTATTCACAAGCTGGCAGAAGCCATTCAGAGAGGAGACCGTGCAAGCCTCATGTGGCCCTGCTGTTCCACCATCTTGATGCAGCCTGGCAGAAAGCTCTGTCCCTTGTCCCATCATAGAAGGGGCACAGCAAAAGGCTTCCCTTCTTAATCTTAATGAGTGGGCACGAGGGTAATCTGGTAGGAGGTAAATGTCCCCCTCCTCCACAGATTCACATTAACATGGAAGCTTTCATCACAAGATCAAAATATCTTTGAATCTGGGAGCAGTCTGCACTCACAAGGCAGCCATTAACTCTGCTTTATCTTTGTCTCCCATAATAGCGTAATAGAACATGCTACTTTGTTGAGGTCATTGATTGTAAGGTCTTGAGGGTACACAGATAGAGTTGCTCTCCTTAACCTACCTGTCATTAAGAAAAGAAGGTTGCTACTTGGGATGTTGCTGTGACATACAGGGGCGAGTCATTACACCTGTTTCCCCCCTCCCCATCATGCTATGCAATAAAACACACTCTACTGTGATGACACTGTATCAATGATAAAAGACTACAATAAAAAATATTAATGCTACTGAAAAGCAATTCCCTGAGGTTTAGCAGCTGTTTGTTCCAACCTAAATACCCCTGCTTCTCTTTGGCCAGCTGGAGTCCCTGAGCTTCGAGACTCTCAATCATGGCTTCTCCGAGCTGAGCATTTCTCCAGGTCCTAAAAAAGGAAGAGAAAAGAAGAAATGAAGGGATGGCAAGAGCTCCTTTTAAAAACCACCTGCTGTCAAGTTTGTACTCTTTCCTATCTTTGTAGCTGTGAAAATAGGAACACCTCTGTAAAAACATTTAACAGACTGAGAGAAAAAGAGAAGTTCCATGAAAAACAATAAGAGCCGGCAACTCTGTCTGCTCCCATAGTGTTAACCTGAACAGATAGGGTAGCGGGATATAATGGAAACAAATGACCAGCTCTATGATGGAACAGGGAACTCATTTCTCTCTGGAGAACAAAAGGACCATAAAAATGTGGTGCCAAAGTAATTCATAGTGTCTTTTTAACTATTGATTTCAATCTTCTGGGCCTTTTGGCTCTTGCAGCTCCAGACTTTGTCTTATGTCACAAATCACAATCCCCTCCAGTCCCCTCCACAGGCAGATTCTTGAAATATATCCACAAAACATCACATTCAAAATTGCTTTGGTTTCCTGAAAGGCTGCAAAGTGAATTTGGGACATGGGCCAGGACCACACACAGATTTTGAAGCATCAGATGGATATGAACCATTTTGTAGAGCGTGCGCAAGAGCTCAGAATGGATGGAGATTGTGAAAGAACTGCTAGGGAAGCCAGAGTGGTTTGTTGCTGTTGACTGGTTGCCTCACCCAGCTGGGATGGGGAACATTAGGCCCAGGGGCCAAGTATGGCCTTCCAGACCTCTTTGTCTGGTGCTCAGGACTCTCTGAAGACCACACCCCTTCTCCTCAGGCCACACCTCTCACCTACCCTGCTCCATATTTTCCTTGAGTGCTTTTGCTTGGCTGGGATATGTCCTTGAAGTGCAATGATGCCTCTTGCTTGCCCAGATGGGATGAAGAGGTGTGTGTGCATGTGTGCAAATGGGTGTGTAGAAACCTCTGACTTTTGTGTGGGTCAACTGTAGCCCACTGTACAAAGGTAGAAATCATCTGTTACTCTGCCTGCTTTTTCCTCTGACTCCACCTATCACTGGCATGCCTGCCCCCTGCTGAAGGTTGCCCACAAGTGAATGCGGTCCTCAGGCTGGAAAAAATCCCCACCCCTCAGTGGAGACTGGTGGCTCTGTGTCAGCGGGGCAGTGAATCTGCTCAAGGTTTTAGTGCAAACTTTTAAGGAGCTGTCCAAAGTGCTGACCAGACTCTACTGCTACCCTGATCTAGATAAATGGCATGCCCCCCCACAGATGAGGCCATGGTTACAATGGCCCTAGGATGTGATTGCTACACAGAGAGGAAGATGGACCCGCTCGCTGAACAGTTCTGCTACAGATGGGCAGCTTGCTAGCTTCTGTCCTGCTAAAGCCTGCATTTCTCAAAATGTCTCTTGACCTTCACAGCTCTGCCCTCTCCGCTTCCCTCTAACAAAGCAACTGCATGACTGGTGGAGCGATTCTTCAAACTCCCCTGGTCAGTAAAGGTGCTCTTCTGTGATTTTGCTTTTTCAGCAAGGATGGTGTGCGCAGCAGCATCAGAGCAAACAGTGATGGAGGTAGTTACATGTGTGAACTAGTACAGCTTAGTTCAGATGTAATTGGGCTATAGGCCTAGTGTTTTGGAGGGTATGCTGGTGTGCAGACATTCACCTGGTATTTATCTGAAGGCTGGAAGCTAGGGTGGCTTGATGGCATCCTTCCCTTTTAGTACATTTAGGGGTGAGGCAAGTTGCATAAAGAGGTGAAGCTAAAATGGGCACTGGAGTCTGAGGCAGTTTTGAGGCACTGTAGGAAGCAGGCAAGGGAGGACAGGCGGCAAGGACTGGAGCAGACAGTTTAGGTAGGCTGAGGTAGGGAGGTGTCATTTGCACAATGAGCAGGACTGGGACAGACCTCCAAGGGTTTTTATAAGGCTGTCAGCCAATCAAAAGGCCAGGCTCTGAACCAATAAGGGAGAAGAAGCTCCCACAGCCTAATCAGGTGCTATTGACTCTCTTCCAGCTCTCTGAAGCCCCCAATTCATTTACACATACAAGAGGTGAGTCACATGAAATCCAATAGTGTTAATGTGTGAGTGGAACAGACTTTCACTCATGCAACAGGACTTTCCTCTCCACTGCAGTCCCAAGTACAACCCCCAAATTTGTTCTGGAGGGCTGGGGGATCCTTTGGAGCAGGGCCATGGGTATGTATGCACATCCAGAGGGCTGCAGGGTGGATGAGAGGAATGGGAAGTCATGTTGTGTGAGTAGAAGTCCACTCATGAGATGATGAAACCTGCCCATTGCTTGTTATAGTAGCCGGGGTCATAGGCCCCAGGTCAATAGGGAGCCACTGGGAACTCAGGCTTGCAGCTATTGGCAGTACAATCCAATGCCTGTTGACTCAGAAGTCAATCCCACTGTGTCCAGTGGGCCAGAAACGTGCTTACGACTGCTGCCTAGACGCCCAATGCTATTTCTCCTGCATAGCCACCTTTTATGAAATGTTAGCACATGTTTTTTCTGCTCTTTCACTTGAATATGACATTGCTTCCCTAGTGTGAGTGCACACACAGAGGGATAACCTAGAATACACCCCTGTAGAGTGAGAAAGCGGTTTTAAAATTGTTTCCTGTAAGCGTCAATGAAATAAAATCTTTATAGCTGGATATAAACTGCTGGTATGAAGCAAACAGCAAAACCTACGCAGCTTCGGTGATAATTACAGGGCTCTAAAAGTTCCCCATCTGCTTTGGGACAGCCTCCTTCATGCAGCTACATCTGTAGCCCTTGCCTTGCTTAATTGTCAGAACTGGAAAGAGCTTGCTCATGCTTCACAGCGGGAAGAAGACCTCAGGAGGACAAGCACTGGATGTTATTTGCAGCCCACTCCCTAAGCCATAAGAACATCAGAACAGCCTGCTGGATCAGGCCAGTGGCCAATCTAGTCCAGCATCCTGTTCTCACAGTGGCCAACCAGGTGTCTATGGGAAGCCCACAGAAACCACTTAAATGGGCATAGGTTTGCAGGTGTGCAGTCCAATCCTAGCAATGTTTATGTGAGATACTCAATGGGACTTACATCTGAGTAAATGTGCATAGGATTGCAGCCTTAGTGAAATAATCAAGAACATAGGAATAATCTCTTGGATCAGGACAGTGTTCCATCTCATCCAGCATCCTGTTCTCACAATTGGCAGGCAGATGCCTAGGGGAAACCTGCGAACGGGACCTGCATGCAAGAGCACTCACCACTCCTTTGGTTTCCAGCAACTGGTTTTCAGAAGAATACTGGCCTCTGACCGTGGAGGCATAACCATCATGGATGGTAGCCATTAATAGCCTTATCCCTCCATGAATGGTGGCTGGCTATCACTACCTCCTGTTTTTACCACAACGCGCACCACTTTACACTTGTTTACACTGGATGGCATTTGCTAATTTACTGCCCATTCACTATTTTGGAGCATGCTCTCTGAACATTACAGATGTGTAAAGCAAACTTGGGATACTAGACTTCTTCATAAAACTTCATGGAGTTTCATGTGAGTAGTGAGAGTCATCTTCTTGGGATGCATCCATGGTCCTGTGTCAGTTACTTGGATCTAGGATAGGATGGAAGGACTCTTATCTCATGGCCACAGAACCACAGTAGTGAGCATCAAATTGAACCCTCCTGGACACTGTAACCCAAGTACAGACACTAATTTGTAAAGTTCCATGGGCATAAATGTGTTGTTCTTTTATATTCATTTATTTAATTTATATCCCACCCTTTCTTTCAGTAGGAGCCCAGGGCGAAACAAAAGCACTAAAAACACTTAGAAAAAGGTAAAGGTGTCCCCACACTTATAGTGCGAGTCGTTTCCGACTCTTAGGGTGACGTCTTGCGACGTTTAGTAGGCAGACCGTATATATATGGGGTGGGTTTGCCAGTTTCTTCCCCGGCCTTTCTTTACCACCCAGGTACTCATTTTACTGACCACGGATGGATGGAAGGCTGAGTGGACCTCGACCCCTTTTACCGGAGATTCGACTTCCTCCTTCCGTTGGAATCGAACTCCGTCCGTGAGCAGAGCTTCGGCTGCGTTACTGCTGCTTACCACTCTGCGCCACGGAGGGTCTTTAAAACACTTTAAAAAACACTTTAGCACATCATAAAAACAGACTTTAAAATATATTAAAACAAAACAACCATTAAAAACATTTCAAAACAAAACATCTTTAAAAACATTTTTAAAAGCTTTTAAAACATCTATTTTTAAAAAAACATTTAAAAACATATTAAAAAGCAATTCCAACACAGACTCGGATAAGGTCTCTACTTAAAAGGCTTGTTGAAAGAGGAAGGTCTTCAGCAGGTACCAAAAAGCTAACAGAGATGGTGCCTGTCTAATATTTAAGGGGATGGAATTCCAAAGGTCCACTTTGTATGTTGTGCAAAATGGATCTCCTGATAAGATGGTATCTGCAGGAAGCCCTCCCCTGCAGGGCAGAGTGATCGACTGGATATACAAGGGATTAGATGGTCTTTCACGTATCCTGGTCCCAAGTTGTATAGGGCTTTGTACATGAAAACTAGAACCTTGAACTTAGCAGGGTAGCTAATAGGTAGCCAGTGCAATTCTTTCAGCAGGGGGGTGACATGTTGGTGATACCCAGCTCCAGTGAGTAGTCTTGCAGCCACTTTTTGCATCAGCTGCAGCTTCCGGACCAACCTCAAGGGCAGCCCCACATAGAGTGCATTACAGTAATTGAGTCTAGAGGTTACCAGTGCATGGACAACAGTGGTCAGGCTATCCCGGGCCAGAAACAGCCGCAGCTGTCTTACCAGCCAAAGCTGGTAAAAGGCACTCCTAGCTACTGAGGTCACCTGGGCCTCTAGTACAAAGATAGATCCAAGAGCACCCTCAGACTACGGACCTGCTTTTTCAGAGGGAGTACAACCCCATCCAAAGCAGGCAACAGAACAATTATCTGAACTTGGGAACCACCAACCCACAGCGCCTCCATCTTGCTAGGATTCAGACTCAGTTTATTGGCCCTCATCCAGCTCATCACCGAGTCCAGGCAGCTGTCCAGGGCTTGCACAGCCTCTCCTGATTCAGATGTTACAGAGAAATAGCCAGAATAATGAGTCTACTATGAAGTTATGAAATCAGGTGATGATGCAGTTGTTCCTAGAGAATCCAACTTTTCTTCTTAAAGTCAAAGCCACAATCTAGCCAAAGTTAAGTACCTTTAAATCCCATTCATTTCACTGGAGAATTAAGCATGTACTTCCAAGTTCTTAACTCTGCTGAATAGTAGCCATAGTTTCTAGGCCCAGCAATCCTGAAGAAAAGTCAGGTAATATGTGCTCTGCCAGTTGGAAGCCTCAGAATCCAAAGTGCAATTGGAGCACAATACCCAACATCCAAAACTCCCATTCCCTCTGCTGCTGCTCCCTACCTGCCTCAGGGAACCATTCCACTTCAGGGGCCATGCCTTATCCTCACATCTTCTCAGCCCCAAATCTCCCCACAAACCAAGCTGAAGTCCTTGCCAAAATATTCCAAATCCATTGAAAAACATATTTGAATATTTACTCTGGACACTGAATTTGGATTTTCTGACCCAATATTTAGCTTGTCAGAGATGGAGATTTGTACACTGAATACATATAGGCTGTGTTTTGATGTCACGCTAAACCATAGTTTAACGTGATGAGAACAAGCTGCAGCAAGCATCAGGCTTGTATTCGCTCCTCTCTCCTCTTCTGCTGAAGTTGAAAGGAGGTGTATAGAAGCTTTTGATTCTCATTATCCTTAACTACAACTTGTTGTGTGGTCCAAACCAAAAAACCGTGATTAGTGTTATTTCAGTTTGTATGAGGCTTTTCCAAATAAACACGCCCAAAGCAGTTTACAACACAAGAGCAAAAAACACGTCAGTATATCATTACCGTAAGTCTAATGCCAATTCATTTCAAAACAGAATATGGCAATCCAAATAAATGAGTTCACTTTGATAATATGGGCATTCTAACATTTTAAATTAATTGTAAAATCAACTATCATTAAAACACATCAATTGATATTGGTCTGTTAAAATATATAATAATAATAATAATAATAATAATAATAATAATAATAATAATAATAATAATAATAATAATAATAATTTTAATTTATAAGTCGCCTATCTGGCCAATGGCCACTCTAGGCGACGTACAACTCAATTAAAATACATCATAATAAATACAGTACAACAATAAAACAGTAAAACAGTGACAGTTCAGAGTAGCAGGTAATTAGTCAAAAAGATTAACCCTCCCCGGAAGTCCCGAAGGCCTGTCTGAAAAGCCAGGTCTTCAAGGCCTGGCGGAATACATTCAGGGAAGGGGCATGCCGAAGATCATATGGGAGGGAGTTCCAGAGAGTGGGGGCCGCCACTGAGAAGGCCCTCTCTCTAGTCCCCACCAGCCTAGCTGTTTTAGTTGGTGGGACTGAGAGAAGGCCCTGTGTGGCTGATCTTGTCGGGCGGCATAATTGGTGGTGTTGGAGGCGCTCCATCAGATAAACTGGGCCGAGACCGTGTAGGGATTTAAAGGTTAATACCAACACCTTGAATTGGGCCCGGAAAACAACTGGGAGCCAGTGCAGATCGAACAGCACTGGGGTGATGTGCTCCCGGCGACGACAGTTTGTAAGTAGTCGAGCCGCCGCATTTTGTATAAGTTGTAGTTTCCGGACCGTTTTCAAGGGTAGCCCCACGTAGAGTGCATTACAGTAGTCCAAACGAGAGGTGACCAGGGCATGTACCACCAATGGGAGCTGATGAACAGGGAGGTAGGGTTGCAGTCTACGTATGAGGTGTAATTGATACCAAGCTGCCCGGCTCACTGCCGAAATCTGAGCCTCCATGGACAGCTTGGAATCAAGGACAACCCCTAGGCTGCGGACTTGGTCCTTTAGGGGCAGTTTCACCCCATCGAACATCAAGTCAATATCTCCCAACCTTCCCTTGTCCCCCACGAGTAGCACCTCGGTCTTATCAGGATTCAGCTTCAACCTGTTCCTTCCCATCCATCCACTCACGGATTCCAGGCACTTGGACATGGTCTCCACAGCCAACTCTGGTGAGGATTTAAACGAGAGATAGAGCTGAGTGTCATCTGCATACTGGTGACACTGCAGCCCAAATCTCCTAATGATAGTCCCCAGCGGCTTCATATAGATATTAAATAGCATGGGAGAGAGGATAGAGCCCTGGGGCACACCACAATTGAGACGCCAAGGGTCTGAAACCTCCTCCCCCAATGCTACTTGTTGATGCCTATCGGAGAGAAAAGAGCGGAACCACTGCAGTACAGTGCCTCCTATTCCCAATCCCTCCAGGTGATGTCAAAGGATACTGTGGTCAACAGTATCAAAAGCCGCTGAGAGATCGAGGAGGACAAGAAAGGTGAATTCTCCCCTATCTAATGCCCTCCTCATATCATCCACCAGAGCAACCAAGGCTGTTTCAGTTCCATGTCCAGTCCTGAAACCCGATTGGTATGGATCCAAATAATCCGTTTCATCCAAGTGTGCCAACAGCTGATTAGCCACCACTCGCTCAATGACCTTGCCTAGAAATGGTAAATTTGAAATAGGGCAAAAGTTATTCAAAACTTGGGGATCCAAGGAGGGCTTCTCTAAGATGGGCTTCACGACTGCCTCCTTGAGGGCTAATGGCATTACACCCTCCTCTAGGGATGCATTAACCACCGCCTTAATCCCCTCGCGCAATTTCTCTTTGCAGCTCACAAGGAGCCACGACGGGCAAGGATCATTTAGACATGTGGTAGGCTTTACAGTTGAGAGCACCTTGTCCACATCCTCAGAAGGGAGAGGCCGAAACAGATCCCATTTAACCGGCTTGCAACTGGCCAACTCTGGTTCATCCATTGTATCCACGGCGTACGGGATCAAGTTCCGTAAGTGTTCGATTTCATCAGCAAAGTGCTTTGCTAATTTGTCACAGGAGGCCTTTGACTGTTCCAAGGGTTCCTGAGCAACTGGACCGACCAGGCTTTGGACCATTTGGAACAACCTCCTGGGACAGCACTCTGCGGACGCAATGGAGGCAGCAAAGAACTTTTTCTTTTCTGCCTTCACTGCCACTTGATAGGTAGCTACTGCTACTCTAACCTGTGTCCGGACATCTTCGGAACGTGATTTCCGCCACCGGCGTTCTAGTCGTCTCACCTCCCGTCTCAGATTACGCAACTGTGGTGTATACCATGGTGCTAACTGAGTTCTATTCAGGGGGAGAGGACGTTTCGGAGCCACCCGGTCCAATGCCCTGGTGATTCCCTCGTTCCACTCTATCACCAGGGCATCGACCGGGCGGCCTTCAGCAGGTTCCAATTCCCCAAGCGCAGTCAGGAATCCTTCTGGATCCATCAGGTGTCTGGGGCGGACCATTCTAATAGGTCCTTTTCCCCTGCAGAGGATGTGTGGCATCGAGAAGTCTATATTTACCAAGTAGTGATCTGACCATGACACAGGGGTGGAAGAAACCACCCCCAACTTCAGAGCACTTCCCTCCCCTCCCAGGACAAACATAAGGTCGAGAGCATGACCGGCTACATGGGTAGGCCCAATATTACTAAGGTGCAGTTCCCAGGAAGCCATGGTTTCCAAGAAATCCCGAGGGGCTCCAATGAGAGTGGTCTCGGCATGCACGTTGAAGTCACCCAGCACCAATAATTCTGGGGACAACGCCCGTACAGCCGAGACCACCTCCAGCACCTCGGCCAGGGAGTCTGCTGTGCAGCGGGGTGGGCGGTACACAAGCAGAAAACCAGAGTCAGATTTACATGCAGGTACAGCTGTCCACCAAACTGACATACCTGTGACACGTATGGTTGGGGTCTGAAATTGTTAATATCTTCTAAGATGGAGGGAACATCTCTCTCTCTCTCTCTCACACACACACACACACACACACTCTCCCTTTGTACCCACCAGTGAATGTAAATCAAGCCCAACTGCATAGTTAAACACATCCTTGTAAATCCCCTTTGGCCATGTAATATTTCTCCTAGTTTTAACATTAATCATAGTTTGTTTGAAACAAGCCACCTTCAAACCATCGCTTCAGAAGATGGATTTTAAAAAACAAACTACTGTTAACATTAACCACAGCAGGGATGGGGAATCTGTAGCCATTATCACCCATCAGGCCCAGCCATCATGGCCAGTGGTCAGGGATGATGGGATTTGTAGACTAGCAACATCTGGAGGCAAGAGGCCTGGTTTAAAGCATTTTTACCTTGCTTTCAAACAAAAAAGGCTCCCATAGCATCTTACACAGGATCAGTAACAAACAAGAAAATCCCTGCCTTGAGGCACACAAAAAGGAAAAGGGACAAGGAAGGAATGTGAAATTTCATTTAAGATATATGGCCCCAAACAGATTCCTAGAATTCAGACTTTTGTTGCATGATGGAAGTTTAGCAGCTAATTCAAAAGGTCTCTGTTTATCCATAAAAAGTTATATTTCAGCCTTGATCCAAACCAAGAGGACTGATAAACTTATGTTTAAAATCACACTGCTATCACAAGCAAAAATTGTTGGTATCTTAAATAAAGATTTATACTGGTGGCAACATAAATATAGGAGGGAAAATAGGATCCATCAATCTGATTCCCTTTATTATTATGGACTGCCTTCAAGTCGATTCCTACTTATGGGCGACCCTGTGAATAGGGTTTTCATGGTAAGTAAATGGAAGTATTATTTATATAGTATTTATATGAACACAGCAAAAAAAATAAAGCACCTAATAACCAGATCGTTAATGAAATCAGAGCTGAGGTAATGGAAACTCCACTTTACTTCAAAGTAAATGCAGGCCTAATAGAGTGACTTCTCACAAACTTACACTTTTCCAGACTCCTGTAGCATTTCCAACCACTGGGCTTGTTCATATTCTGATTCTGCGGCCAGGACAATGTTACCCTTAAAAAAGAAACAGTGACTATGAGGAGAGAAGCTGGCATGTAAGTATGTCCCATCAAGGAGAAAAACCAGACAACTGCAGCTACCATGAGAAGAGTTTGTAAGGCTCCAATCCAATACACACTTACCTGGCAGTAAGTCCCATTAAACCCAATGGAGCTTACTTCTGAGTAGACATGTATTGGATTGCAGTTTAAGGCAAGGGTTCCTGAATTGTGGCCCATGGGCCACCACGAACTTCATTCAGGTGGTCCATGGCAAGTCAGCATTAATATTCATAGTGCTTTTTAATTGTATTTTTGTTTATTGCTTCTTTTATTTCTTATATTTTACTGCATTAGAATTTGAATTGTATGGAATGCATACTGAAATACAATAAAATACAAAAGAAGAAATAAAAGAAGGAAAAAATAGTTAAAGATCATACAGCGTCTAGCACAACACCTTAAAATTGCAACAGACAAAAAAAATTGATCAGTGGTTCACCAAGACCCTCAGCAATTTTCAAGTGGTCCGCGGGGGAAAAAAACTTTGGGAACCACTGAAATGCAACATTAAAAACAGTTTAAAACAACATGCAGTCACAAACATAGGGAAATGCTAAACACAGGGATCACCAATGTGGAGTCCTTCCCCAGGGCTCACAGGATTCCCTCCCTCCACTAGATTTAGACTTGAAAGTAGCATTCTGCTGAAGCCAAGATAATGGGTTGTGAAGTATGTGTATCTGTGTGTTTGCTTGAGAGTCTTCAGACTTCTGATGCCATAGCTACTCGGCACCTTACTTTGGGAGCTATAGCTAGAGAAAACAAAACTGGGTGGACAACATATTTTCCATGAGAAATACGTAGCTTAGATATATGGGGTGTAGTTCAGCGGTACAGCGTCTGCTCTGCTTGCAGAAGATCCTAAGTTCAGTCACTGGCATCTCCAGGTGGAGCTGGGAAAGACCCCTATCTGAAATGCTGGAGAGCTGCTGCCAGTCAGCGTGAACAGTACTGAGCTACAGGGACCAATTGTCTAACTCTGGATGAGGCAGCTTCCTATGCACAGCAGCGGGAGTCCCATTCATTTTCTCTCTGCCAGCACACTTTACTTCCTCCTTAATTAGCAGCTTGCTTCTGTTGCTGTGTAATTGTGTGCTTAATTTAGTTTAAAGCAGCACCACAGCAGCAGAGAGTAACAGCGGATGTTGAAATGCGAGTGTGCCAGCGTGTGTGTGCGTTTACCTAAGAAAGCAGGGTTTTACCCTGCATCAGGATCACTGAGACTTGAGACTTAGTAAAATAAGAAAAGCTACTTTATTTATAGAAATACATTATAGATAGAAAGGCAAACCTAGTTCTAACTAACTAACTAAGTTGGAGGCATAACACCCAGGTGTGGGAGTTAGCCCCATGGCTAGGAGAGAGAGCGGAGACAAATGGATGTCTCCTCTCTCTCGGACAGTCAGAGAAGAAGGAAGTGGAAAGGGCAGAAGGAGGGGCAGGTAAGCTTCCCTAAAGACATAATAGTCTAGCGACAGAAGGAAGTCAGTCAGAGCATCACAGGAAAAGGTAAACAAGCCTATCCATCTGGAGGACCCTAGCTCTATCTCCCTTCCGGAACATAAACAAAAGAACAAAACAGGAGTTGCTCTTGCCCCACTTCCAACAGCTTCAGCATGAAAAATACATTAAGTTGAAAAGGAAAAATAAGAAGTTGACTTTACATGGAAGTCCTCATGGGAGATTTTCATGGCGTAAGGCATGTTTGGCTCTTCTTTGGCTTCAACGATGCAGCCACCAAGAGGTATGACACCCTGAGGAGACACACACCAAAGATTCAGGCTAGTTGTTAAGAACACCCCTGAACTGCAGCACGATACAGCTTATAATGAGTTAGGATTGACAGATGTCTGCCGTGGTGGTTTCTGGCTCAGAGATGGTGAGAGCCGAAAGGAGGACAAGCCAGAAATGCCCCACTTTAGCTCTCATCTCAGTCATGGACATCATCACTCTTTTTCAGCTGTGGCCCTTCTGCAATATTAGGTGTGGGTGTGAGTAAGAATATGGGTCTAACTTATAAACAGTAAGGATTGTGTGAAAATGTACATGAACTACTTTATAAAGATTATGCAATTCTAGTTGAAAGAAATTACAGTTTGGGGGAGTTAGTCTCAGTGATCCGTGGGAATCCTTTCCAACTACCAAAGGGGGTCTCTTTTACCAGGTTATGCTGGTGTGCCAGCGACAACCCCTGAATAATTTTACTGAAGGGAAGCAAAAGAAAATGTTTTAAATGCATATGCAAACAAACTATAAAAGTGTCTGGATGAGTGGTGTCCCAGGGATAGGCAAGTAACTTTTTTCTGAGACTAAATATTCAGTTATCAGGAAAGTACTGGACTCCCATTCATACATATTTTAAAGGGATAAAAGTCAGACCCAGATGCACACCTGATTTGTCATATTTTTTTCCAGTGAAGATAACAACAGAGATTCTAGCCCTGGTTGTCTATAAAGATGGCATTTGCTGATGCTGCTTACCTTGGGGTGGATATTAAAGTACCTGTTGTTTTCAAAGCTCTTCTTTTCATTCTCAGAATAGTAAAGCAGAAAACTCTCCTTGATAATAAAGAACCTGAAAAGAAAGGAAGACAGAAATATGAAATTTTGTAGAAACATTTAGCTCCCCAATAATATTAAATGGATGAAAAAACTCCAGGTGGAAACAACAACTGGAAACAAGTTAATTGTAATTTGATGGAAGAGTGGTAGAAACAAATCTGGATGGTCATTTTAAGGGAGAAATTAACCCAACAAATAAGATGAAGGAAGAACCCAGCAAAAAAGAGACACTTTTCATGTAAAATGGTATTGTTTCATAGCCTATGTGGCTCACCTGGAACATGCCTGAAACCCGCCACTGACTCATGCTTCATCATGGAAAGATGTTTTAGGGTAAATCCTTTGTTGGGATGCCTTTAAAACTTTTATCAAGGCCCTCTGTTGGGTCCTGGCCCACTGTTTGAGACATACTAGTTTAGAAGATAATCTGAGAAGAAGCCCTTTTTATTGCTAGTAGTTCAAGTTTATTGCCATATATGTGCACATGTCCATGAAGACGACCAGATGCTTGAAAACAGTTAACATGTTGAATTTTAAAGTGTGTGTGTGTGTAAAATGAATCAATAGGCAGTATTCAACTTTTTGCGTTAGCACTAGGGTTATTGCTAGTGCAACAGAGTTCCTCCTCCTCCACCCGCACATGCCCCACACTGTCCCCAAATCTGCTGCAGAGGGTTGGGTGAACACCCAGAACAGAGGGTGCATGGGAGGGAAGAGACAAGATCATTCCATCATGTAATCCTTGCACTGACTGAACTATCGCCTCAACACCACATTGAATACAACCCATTAAGCTAGGTTATTTTTCACCTTTGGATGGTGGCAGTGTTTGTGAAGAGACTCTCACTATTAAACCCGGCCAAGCAGTTAGATCTAAAGAGATATCTAGGAATTCACTCCTTGCCACCCTCTAATGTCATTTATTGTAAGCCATCTCAATGAGAGCCTTTTAAAATGTTGCTCTTCAATCACAACGGCTAGAATCTTTTTTTTTCTTTTTTCACAAAGGAATCTTAAGATTCTCAGGAGGCCAAATTCTAGAATAATATACTGTTCACCCTGGTTTGTTCTTATGTGCAAAAGCAGCACACCGACACTAGAAACCTATGGTAAGTTGAATACTAGAAACCACTGATGTTGTCAAGGGATCTGAAGCTGAAAGTGAAATGTAATTTGAAGGCTGGAGATTTGTTCTCAATGTACTTACAACCACAAAAGGAACTCGAGAGGTTTTCAGCTCCTAATATTTCTTTAGGTGATAGGCTTGCCCTTAATTGCTAATATATTTCAAGTGATTCCAATTCTGGCAAAGGAAAGGCATTTTCTGTCTAAGCAGAAAAAAAGACCTCTTGATTCATAATTCCCAGAAGCTCCTACTTGGCTAGGTGTTTTCTTCAATAAATCAGCCCAGAATCACTTCTGTCAACAGTCACAAGGCCAAGTGCAAATTGCTGCATCTCTATCTCAAAGTCAAAGTGCCACTTTGGAGACTCTTAGGATTGTATCCAATGCTAGTCCTATTTAAAGTAGGAAGCCTAAGTTAATCATGTCTATTAACTTCAGTGAGTCAACTCTCTGAGTAGGACCAGCATTGAATACAATCCTTAATATTTTATTTTATTATTACATTTGTCTCATTTTTCATTTGAGAAACTTAAAGTGGCATACATGATCCCCCCCATATTATCCTCAACAAATCTGTGAAGTAGGTTTGTCCCTCAGATCCACCTCCATACCTGAGGACTGGAAAGTGGCCAATGTTACACCAATCTTTAAAAAGTGCTACTGGCCGGTTAGCTTAAAGCCTGTCCCGGGAAAACTGGTCCTGTTGTTGTTATGTGCCTTCCAGTCAATTACAAGTTATGACAACCCTATGAATCAGCAACCTCCAATAGCATCTGTTATAAACCACCCTGTTCAGATCTTGTACATTCAGGTCTGTGGCTTCCTTTATGGAATCAATCCATCTCTTGTTTGGCCTTCCTCTTTGTCTACTCCCTTCTGTTTTTCCCAGCATTATTGTCTTTTCTAGTGAATCATGTCTTCTCATGATGTGTCCAAAGTATGATAACCTCAGTTTCATCATTTTAGCTTCTAGTGATAGTTCTGGTTTAATTTCTTCTAACACCCAATTATTTATCCTTTTCGCAGTCCATGGTATGCGCAAAGCTCTCCTCCAACACTGTATTTCAAATGAGTTGATTTTTCTCTTATCCATTTTTTTCACTGTCTAACTTTCACATCCATACATAGAGATAAAAAATACCATGGTCTGAATGATCCTGGTAGCAAGTATTGTTAAAGATAAAATAACCAAGCATATAGAAAAGCATGCCTCACTGAAGCAGAGCCAGCATGGTTTCTGCAAGGGTAGATCCTATTTCACCTACTTATTAGCTCTTTCCATTATAATTATTGGCTAGTAGTATTCAAGATAATTCTCTGTTTAGATGGTCCCTCTCCCCACATCAAGCCAGATTTGAGCTCTAAGCAGTAATGATAATGGCACTGATGGCTTAATGAAGTTTTAAAGTCCTGAGCATAGGCAGACTGACTACGCCTTTACAAGCTACAGTTACCATTATGGACTGAGGGTCATCTCACATTTCAGCACACCTCAGCTGCATTGAATTCAACAGGACAGAAACTGACAGTGCCCTGCCTACAAGTTTTGTAAAGCACTGGCAACTAATTTTGCCACAAGCTGTAACATTACTTGAATTACAGAAATTCACGCTACAATCAGAAAAGGTGAGAAAATGCAATGCATACTTTTGGAAGGTATTGTGCAGCAATTACTGTATAGTATGAGGAAAAGCCTACCCCCCCTTCTGCATTTTGAGAGTGCTAACCTTGATCCAGCATCAGCATTTTTCTAGCAAGGAAAACTAACGTAAGTTGGCGGAGACTTCCATTTTAGTTGTCCTAACCTCAGCTATTTCCTCTAGCCCAGTCCCATGGAAGTCAGAGTGGTGAAATTGACTAGTTCAGACTGTAAGTAGCCTCTGTTCAATCAATTTAATTCCCAAATGAACCTTTTTTTTAATTAAGAAAATGTTCTTGATAGGAAGGAAAGGACTGAAAAGAGTGGGAACACTCTCCCTCCCCTCATCTTTTTAAAGCAGTGCTATGGAACCTTCGTATGGAACCTGAGTAGGCCAACTGGGCCTCTCCTTTTTATCCATGAGGTCATTTGGAGCAATCACATAACATCAGATGCAGGAGAATTAGCTTTCTTTAAAAAAAACCCTTTTGAGTACATTGCCAAAACTGTTCATGATACAGGATAATATATTACCTGATACCTCCTTTAAGGAATCCTCCAGGAACCAATCTTCTTTTAACAAGGCTTTTTTAAAGGTGAAACTGACCAGATTTTATTTGCTATGGATAAACTTTCAAGCCTGTGCCTTTGCTTTAAGGTGAAACTGACCAGCCTGTGTCTTGGCTTTGCTACCCATAAACTTTCAAGCCTGTGTGTTTGCTTTGCATTAAAAAGACCTCTTGCTGTCTCCCAGGGCTGGGGAGGGATGGATCCAATACAATTCAGGGGAGGAGAAGGAGGGTGGGTGGGTGCCAAGTTTCTGTTAAAGACGTAATGTCCAGGAATGCATCTACTTTGAGGTATTACTGTACTTACATGAATTATGTCAAAAGAAATCTCGAATAGGCACCTTGTAGTGGTGAGTGGCTTGCGTGTTCCAATGAACCCTGTGAGCGATGCCGTTGGGAGTAATGTACTCCCAGCAGGGTCACCTATGGCGGTAAGGTCAAGGGAGAGGAACCAGACAAAGAACGATCCAAGAAAGTCCTCAATGGCAGAACAGGCAGAGGAAAACAATGTGTATGTTACAACGGCTGTGAAGGTGGATGAAGGTTGCAGCAGATAAAGGACTTCCAATCATCATGGTACCCATGCCATTGGATCAAAGCCTATTTCTGTCAAGATTGTGTGTTGATCGTGGTGCACCAATCTCCCCACATAAAACAAATTCACGCACAAGCGTCTTCCATAACATAAGTCCCATGGCAATTGACAAATGGAGACGAGGGCAGGACTGTGAAATCCAGAAGCCCCTAGTCATGGTCTGGTACATCGGCGGTGGGTACAGATTCAGACAGATCCATTGTTAAAGACTATATTTTGGAAGACAATCTTACTCGGTCACAAGTGATCGCCAAGAAAAAGTATATGCTCCTGCAATCATAGTGTCATTGATGCTAGCAAGAGGACATAATGTTTAGGAGTATTTATTATGGGGATTGTCCTTGTAATGTCTGGGGTGACTCCTCTTTGATAAGGAGTAGACACATGATTTCTGCTTGCTAACAAAGAACACTTCACTTGGCTTGGTTCATGTTATGTAGCTCTAGTATCACTACTGCCAACTAGTGATGTTAACTATAACATAACTAACAAATACAATATATTACCTTCCTCATCACATTTAGAGTATTAAGCTTTAAAAAACCTGGATAAATAAAAAGGTCTTCACATCACCGAAAAGATCACAAGGAAGGTGCCAGGTGAGCTTCTCTGGGGCGTGTGTTCCACAGCCAGGATACCACTACTAAAACAGCTCCCTCCAAACTAGACACCCACTTCATTTTCTTGGCAGAGGCACCTGGAGAAAAGCCTCCAAATATGATCTCATGGTTCTTTCAAGTAACCTGGCCCCAAGCCAGGGGTGCGGGACTTTTAATCCTCCAGATGCTGCTGAACTACAACTCCTATCAGCCTTAGGGATGATGGGAGTTGTGGTTCAGCCACATCTGGAGGGCCAAAGGTTCCCCACACGTCCATGAAATACGTTAAAGGTCAAAACAAGCACTTTAAACCAGGCCAGGAAACTCACTATATATATATAAAAAAACCATAATAGATGACAAAGCATTTGCTTAATATGATTGAAATATCCTGTCCCAGTTAATAACCTTTTAGCTCTGTTTAGACTAAATGAAGTATCTGGAATATTATCTAATGGTAGCCCCACATACAGCACATTGCAATAATCCAAACACAAGGTTACCAGAGCATGGATCCTGAAGTAAGGCACTCTCTGTCTGGTTACAGCTGGTTTAATAGGCACTCTGAGCCAGCAAGGTCACTTATGTGTCTAGCAACAGTGATGGATCAATGAGCACCCTCAAACTGTGAACCTGATCCTTTAGGGAAAGTGCAGCCCCCTTCAGGTCAAACACCACTCTCCTGGGTAGATGAACCACCTACTGACAGTATCTTCATCTTGTCTGGATTGAGCCTTAGTTTACTAGCCTTCATGCAGTCCATTACCACATCCAAGAACTGATTCAGGTTCACCCTCTGTCTCTCCTGGTCTTTCCAAGGAACTGCCTCCACAAGCTGCTGGTGCATACACTATTTTTTCTGAACTCACACCTGGCATGATTAAGACTGCTTGGGGGGGTGAGGAATAGAAATATGTTGTGTGATCAACGCTGAGAGCCTGTTTTTCACAGATAAATGGTTTGTTGCTAATACACATAGTCTATAAGATTAGTTAGGTAATATTTACAAGAGTGTTTCGAAAACATAAAAAGGCTGTGTTAAGTATTCCCAGAAGATTATAACATCGTTGTTGGCCTTTGGAGCTCACAATGCTTTTTTGGAATTGCTCCAGGAACTAAGTATATCAAGTAATTGATGGGGTGATTTCTCATTCTCTGGGAATATTCTAGTGAAAGTGGAACAAGACAATCTCCAAATCTGAAGCTGCTTTGACTGATGCATGTGCCACCTGAGAGGCTGAGACAGCCAGTGGGGCAATAGAATCTGCTCCAGGTTTTAATCCAAACCTTCAAGGAGCTGTCCAAAGTGCTTTACACCTGTTGTTAATTGCAGTTTTCTGTTTGCAAAGCCTGAATTTTTATTAACAGTTGTCCAGATGCTTCCCCTGATTAATCATGACTCTTAAATGACTTTGGGGCCTTAGTATTGCACTGCACTTCTCAAACTGTGTCCCTTGGAAGGGTCATACATTGAGTTTGTGTTGTGGTTACCTTACTTCAGAGGTAGCCAATGTGATAGTCTCCAGATGCTGTTGCAGTACATCTCCCATCATCCCTGCTATTGACCATGCTGGCTGGGGCTGATGACGTTCAGTGTTTGTCTGAATACTGTATGTGATGTTTAAAAGCAGGAGCAGGGGCCACATATGCAAACCGCACCCCCAATGTCCCCATGCATGTCAGCCCTGATCTTCCCATGTTGAGAGGAGAAGGTCTGCAAGGAGATTTTACTCACAGTCACTTGAACTTCAACAGAATGCTCCTCAGGTCCCAGGTTCAATCCCCAGCATCTCCAGGGAGGGCTGGGAGAGAATCTGCCTGCAAGCCTGGAGAGCTGCTGCCAGTCCGTGTAGGCAATACCAGCTTAGAACATTTTTTCCTCTATGCAACTCATGCATTAAAAAGCTATAAACTAAACAATATAAGCAAAATGTAAATGATTTCAGCACATTTTATGCACATTTTCAGCCAATAGCTGGGCTGGCCCTTTGCAGAACCAATGGTCTGACTAAGAGCAGGGCAGCTTCCTATGACTGTGCCTTCGACGCAGGAGGAAGTTAACCCCCCCTTCCACTACTGCTGTTGCAATCATGCAGAAGGTCCAGGTTGAATTCTTCTCTAGATAGAGAGGAAAAAGACCCCTGTCTGAAGCCTTTTACCAATCAGCGTAGACAACGCTGAGGTAGAAAACCAATATTCTGACTCTGTATAAGGCAGCTGCCTCTTCCTAACAAACTTTTACATCCCATTATAATGTCTCATATCCGCCATATTCTAACGACGTAACACTTTCTCAAATTACATATAAATATTGTTGGTTAAATTCCTCCCTCTAGATTTATGCACCGGGAAATTGACTGATATTTAGATCGCCAGTAATAACAAGTTCTCCCTCTCTATCAGAGATAATGTCCTTAAGATATCAGAGAAACTTGCCAAATCAGGGCATAAGCAGAGGCTATTGTGACTTTAAAAGGGTGCCTAAAAATCTATTCATCCTGGCAATTGAATGTGAGAGTCGCATTCCATATACTTGGGGGACAGTGGATAGCTAGCAGTTCAATTACTGAACAGGCACCACACGTGTCTAGGTGGCAAACAATGTCCACAGTCTCTAAACAGAAGGGCAGGAGCCACACCTGTGCATTCTCCAATATGGAGTTGCATGACGCTCCTGTAAATCTGTGGTGCTTTTGTTGTTGGACAACATAACACTTATTTTTGTTGCTCTGTTGTTGTTTTGTCACCTGATTTTGCATCCTGTTTTGCTACTAAATCTCCTTCCCCTCCCCATGGTTTGGACAAGTGTCACCAACTGCTGTAAGCACCACAACAATATCCTACTACAGGTAAGGGAGCCTCTGTCTCTCTAGATGTTGTTGGACACCAGTTCCCATCTGTACTAGCCAGCCAGAATGGCCACTGGTCAGAGATTATGGAAGATGGGAATGACCTTACCCTAATTCTTGTTACTTAGTTTTATATATTTGAGTCATACTATCTGCTGAAAGAGGCAACTTCCAGCAATAAAACTGCTAAATTAATAATTACACTCAGAGGCTAGAGTTGCAGATGAGAGATTTTGTTAGGAGGAAATGAGCGTCAGAACTTTCTGCCAACTGCAAAGAAATCTTTGCCCTTCAGCATTCTCTCACACAGGGGACAAACACCAGTCCTTGGCTCCTTTCAGAAACACAATGACTTTGGAATTTTAAATAGGACTTGATTGTAAACATCAAACACTTTGCTAGATTCAGGGAACAAAAGGAAAGTTGACAGGAACAATAAACTCCCTGAAAGTGGTCCATTCCACATGAAGGTACTTTATTGCTGCTGGTAAGATTTATCCATCAGCTGCAAGCAGAGCTTGGAAAAGTTACTTTTTTGAACTACAACTCCCATCAGCCCAATCCAGTGGCCATGCTGGCTAGGGCTGATGGGAGTTGTAGTTCAAAAAAGTAACTTTTCCAAGCTCTGCAAGCAAGAATTAAAATGCCAGTTCCACATGACACTTTATACATCCCTGGATTCCCATAGCAACTTTACCATCCCCCTTCCCATTTACTGAGGAACGAGTTCCATTTGGACCTAGATGCCATTCCCCCAAAAGAAATTATCATGGGCATCACAAAATACTCCTTCACAGAACTGCTGGTGCTCAGACCACCACCCCTCCTTACACATACCCCCAAACAAATGAGACAGACAAAAAGCAGGCAACCCCCTCCCCCAAAACAGGCAAAACGTGCTTGTAAACATGTGTATACATACACATACTCAAAAGCTCCAGACACTCTTGGATGAGACCGATTATCTGGATCCATCTCAGTTGGGTTTCAGGCCTGGTTTTGGCACGGAAACAGCGTTGGTCGCCCTGTATGATGACCTTTGTCAGGAGAGAGACAGGGGGAGTGTGACTCTGATGATTTCCCTTGATCTCTCAGCGGCTTTCGATACCATCGACCATGGTATCCTTCTGGGGAGACTGGCTGAGCTGGGAGTGGGAGGGACTGCAATGCAGTGGTTCCACTCCTACTTGGCAGGTCGCCTCCAGAAGGTGGTGCTTGGGGAACATTGCTCAGCACCCTGGACTCTCCAGTATGGGGTTCCGCAGGGGTCAGTTCTGTCCCCCATGCTGTTCAACATCTACATGAAACCGTTGGGTGCGGTCATCCGGAGCTTTGGAGTGCGTTGCCATCAGTATGCTGATGAGACGCAGCTCTATTTCTCCTTTTCAACTTCTTCAGGTGAGGCTGTCAATATGCTGAACCAGTGCCTGGCTGCGACAATGGACTGGATGAGGGCTAATAAACTGAAGCTCAATCCAGACAAGACTGAGATGCTGCTAGTGGGTGGTTCTTCTGACCAGATGGTGGATGTCCAACCTGTCCTGGATGGGGTTGCACTCCCCCTGAAGGAGCAGGTTCGTAGCTTGGGGGTTCTCCTAGAACCGTCTCTGTCACTTGAGGCTCAGGTAGCCTCAGTGGCACGGAGTGCCTTCTACCAACTTTGGTTGGTGGCCCAACTACGTCCCTATCTGGACAGGGATAACCTGGCTTCAGTTGTCCATGCTCTGGTAACCTCTAAATTAGATTACTGCAATGCACTCTATGTGGGGCTGCCTTTGAAGATGGTTCAGAAACTGCAGCGTGTGCAAAATGCAGCGGCCAGATTGGTAACAGGGACCAGACAGTCCCAACATATAAAACCGATTCTGGCCCGCTTGCACTGGCTGCCTTTATGTTTCCGAGCTCGATTCAAGGTGCTGGTTTTGACCTATAAAGCCTTACACGGTTTGGGACCACAATACCAGATGGAACGCCTCTCCCGATACGAACCCACCCGTACACTACGGTCAAGATCAAAGGCCCTCCTCCGGGTGCCTACTCCAAGGGAAGCTGGGAGTCTGGCAACAAGGGAGAGGGCCTCCTCAGTAGTGGCCCCCAAATTATGGAATGATTCTTCTGATGAGGTGCGCCTGGCACCAACATTGTTATCTTTTCGGGGACAGGTCAAGTATTTCCTCTTCTCCCAGGCATTTTAGCATGTGTTTTATATTGTTTTAAATTTTTAAATTGTGTTTTAAATTGTTTTTTAAAATATGTATTTTAAATTGTATTTGTTTTTAGTTACTGTAAACCGCCCAGAGAGCTTCAGCTATGGGGCGGTATAAAAGTATAATAAATAAATAAATAAAGAGGCAACTCCCCAAAAAACCTCAAATCCAGGCAAAATATCCCTGAACCAAGCAGAGAAAGAGAGACAGAGAAGGGAAAACACTCTCCCATAAAGCTGACCAACCTACCAACCAATCGGAAAATAAGGCAAAGAACCCCATGTGGGTCCCAGTCCCAGAGGCATTCAGCTTCCACCGATGCACCTAACACAGCACTGATCTTCCCACCCCTCCCCCACTCCTTCCAGGTACAGAGGCCAGGGGCACAGCGGGACCTCTCCTTACTGACCCCTTCTGGGTCTGAGATCCAGTGGAGGCTTCCAAAGGAAGCATGGATGAAGGCAATTTTCACCAGTTCTTCCTCCAGCTGTACACCCTCTCCCAACTCCCACACATTTTGGAGGGTCCCTGAAGGCTCCAGAGCAGCTTTTCAGGAGACACTCCTCCAGCTGGGATGTTCCGCAACTGCAGTTTTGCTACTAGGCCTCTGCTTTTAAACTCTGAGACTTCATGAGGAGCTGCACTGATGGCAGCTTTCCTCACCCTGATGCCTTCCAGATATTGTTGGACTCCCAACTCCCATCAGTCCCAGTCAGCATAGCCAAACTCAGGGATGATGGGAGCTGTAAGGTGGGGACGGCTGGGCTATGCACTGGGCTATGAATATACATCTCCTATACTATATTTTTGTAAGACATTATGCCGTCACACTGTCATAATATCATGCACTGTGATGTGCAGGCACAGCAACAAAGTGTCTTACAAACAAACTCCAAACAGATTGGGCCTGGAGATTGTTGGTGGCGGGGGCAGCAATGATGATGATGGGAGGCCTGGAGTTCGGTAGCGGTGGTGCTGGTGGCATGCCTGGAGCTTGGCGTGAGGCCCACAGCTCGGCTTGGAGCTTGGCAGGCCCACAAGTGAGGTCTGGAGCATGCCAGCCTAGGACTCGGCCTCATCTGGTGCATGGGAGGCTGATCTTGGTGACCCCTTGGTGGGGGGAGGAAAGGGAGGGAGTTCTGGTGACCTCTGGATGGCGGTGAGGGAGGGGACCTCTGATGATACCTGGGGGGAGGGGAGCTCTGGCAACCCTTGTTGGGGGAAAGGGGCCTTTGGTGACCCAGGGGGAAGGGGGGGCTTTGGCAAGGGTAGGCAGGGTTGGCGAGTGAAGCAAGCAGGCACAGAGTCCCTGGTACATACATGCACACACACAATTTCAAGGTGATGAATATGAAGATACATTTATTTTGATATATAAATGCTACTGGGGTGTTTAATATAGCAGTAACTCTTACATTAAGAAGAACCTTTTATATAAAATCTACCCAAGCACTTCTGAAACCTGATAACTGTATACAATAACTGTTCCTGGTTTGAAAGTAGGGCTACCTAGTAACCAAAACATCAGAGTCATTTCCAGCTTCCTGGCAATAGAAGGCTCAGTTCTTGGGTGCTTGTTTGGGTTTTTTAGACATCCAGATGCCTTTTTTAAAAAGAAAAAGTGTCTGCATTAAGCAGATATCACACATTCTCAGCTCACACCACAATGTCTTATTCAGAAATGCCATTCTTCCCCAACTAGTGTGGCAATTGTTATTTCAAATGCAAGGAAGAACATGATTGAAAGTCTCTCAGACCCCTACTGGATAGTACCTTTGACATCGCTAACAACACAGATCCTCCCCATCATGCCCACACCATTTCATGCCTTCAGGTCACACAACCAGCTAGTTCAGAAAGCGTTTTGGGATTCAGTTCGCTCATCACTCAGCATAATAGGCAGGAAAGCAGCTACAGTACTTTAGTTCTTGGCACAACTTCTGTTCAATGGTTTTTATTCCCGCCCAAAGTGGCAGGTGAACTCCCTGCTCAAATTAGCACCACACTCCACTGAAAATACGTGGCCCCCAAAGCAAAGTGTTCTGGAAACTTCTAAATGCCACACATCTCCCGGTTTAAGTTGACCCAATGCTAGCTGCAACTTTCTCTGCCAGGAACACGGAGGACAGCAAACAATCTAAAGCTCATCTCTAAAGAGGAAAAATGCCGCTGTACATACCTGACTTGATTGCCTACGTAGGTTGTCTACAGATGCTACAAAGCTGCAGCTGATTTCTTACAACACTGTGTTGAACATCCTTGCTGAGCTTTCCCCTTGACTCTTGCATCCATCTGCTTAGTCATGTAACTGTTTTTTATGCCAAGCTTGAGACTCCCTCAGAGGCTTTCCTTGATTTTCTGGCTTTCCCCCTCCAGCATAAACTCAATTATCCCCACGCCCCTCACTGCCTGGGGAAGCCATTTCATAGCAACTGCAGCTCTTCACAACCCAATTCTGCAGCTTACCTCCTGGACCATTTGGCCGACGGTCTCCCAAAAGGTCTCTTCCAGAGCACTCCGTACAGCTGCACTTTGGTGCTGATATCCAACGCATCTGAATCTGCAGGTTCCATAGATGGCGAAGGAGACACAGAGCTGGATTTTGAAGTGAACATTGTCAAGAGAGGGAGATGGATTTTTAAAAATCTAATTCTCTGCCTCTGCTCTGCAGCTCAGGGAATCCGATTAAATGCGATGAACCAGAAGCATGTAACCAGCCACTCTGGAGGGCGAGAGCGAGCGAGTCTGAAGCTATGTTTTGAATCAATAATTGGACTGCTCAGTGCTCAGTCAATATTTGTCTCCCTGATGCAATGATGATGAGAGCTTCCTCATTCCATGTGCAGACTTCCTGATGTGCTGGGGGGGGGGGAGAGAGTTAACATTCCAGACCAGCCTGATGACAGTCTCGTTCACAAGGCAGAATGAACACTATAGTCCACATCATATAACAGGCCAAACTCAAAATTTGTATAAGATTGTGGCATCATATGAAATTGTGGCATTTGTGCACTCCAGCAGAGGCAGATACATGCACCTGCTTCTGTCCTGTAATATGCAGGGAGCTTAAATTTATTTCCTGCTATGTATACATTATAGCTCCCATAATCCCTGACCAGGCTGGTTGTGGCTGATGGGAGTTGTAGTTCAAAGCATCTAAAGAGCACCAGGTTGGACAAGGCTGACCTGTAACAGGAACATGGTGACAGCCAGGGTCAACCAAGTAGTTTACAACTGTGGACCCCTCCCCTCCCCACAACAGTGTACAGACTGGAGTGGATGGGAAGATATGTAGCCACATCACATGTTACTTGGCAGTAGCTGGAAAAGTACTTTTTCTCACTCTTTTTAAAACATGTACTGTTTCTACTGCAGCAGCTCCAAAAGAGGGATTTAGACACAGTGTGCATAGTATGGTAGAGTGGTTAGAGTGTTGGACTATGACCTGGGAGTCCAGGATTCAAATCCCCAGTCATGAAGGTCACTGGGTGACCTTGGGCTGGTCACAGTCTCTCAGCCTAACCTACCTCACAGGGTTCTTGTGAGGATAAAAAAAGGGGGGGAGAGAACCATATATGCCACCTTGAAATCCTTGGAGAAAAGGGAGAATATAAATGTCATAAATACATAAACTATGCACACAAAAAGTGGGCATAAATCCAAATTTGGTTTTTGTAGCAGTATGAAAACCTTTGGATGATAGATTATCGTGGAACACGTGATCACTGTGACCAGTGACCTGGGCACTCTGATATAGTGTGAGGGATGCTCCACTCTGCTATGAAATTCATTGTATGACCTTCAGCTAAGACACACACATTCTCCTGAAATTGGCACAGAGTTCTTGAAAGGAAAGAGCCAATGGAGGCTAGTGCATTAGGGCAAATGGGGCATAGAGGATAATGCCAGTGACTTTACTACCTGCAGGATCAGAGGCAGTATCCCCCTGAATGCCAGTCACAGGTGGTTGGTCACTGTGAGAAACAAGAATGTGCCTAAACCGCAAGGGGTTGTTGGCTTATTCGGGAATACAACTTCTAAGTTACTTTGTACAAAACAATACATTTCACTGAAGACTTGATTTTATTAAGTCAGAGTGCCGAGATTGCTTTGACACATTACGCATCGTGTCTGCTTGCTTCTGTGCCCCTATAATGCTTGCTCAATGTTTAAAATGCATAAGCAAACTGATCATCATAAAGAAACATTAAGCCTCCAGAGCAATTTTCTCCAAAGGACATTTATCCTATAAAAGCTGCCTGGAACTTCCCATCATTCAGAAGGAGGGAGGAAGCCTGACACAATATGCTTTCTGCTTTGGCAATCATATTCTGCTGTGGTAGTGGGGATTACACGGTGAATTTTGTCTTCCGTAATGCATAATTGCGGGAGGGAGTGGTTCCAGCCTCCCTGAAAGAGGCAGTGATCTGACTGCTCCTGAAAAAGCCCATCCTGGACCCACTGGTTTGAGACAACTACTGACCAGTCGCAAATACCCTCTTCTTAGGGAAGGTGCTTGAGAGGGTTGTGGCACAGCAATTGGAAGTACTTTTGGATGAAACAGATTATCTTGACCCATTCCAGTCTGGGTTCAGGCCTGGTTATGGGACTGAATTGGCCTTGGTCACCCTGATGAATAACCTTCATCGGGAGAAGGACAGGGGGAGTGTGACTCTGTTGTTCTTACTTGATCTCTTGGTGGCTTTTGATACCATTGACCGTGGTATCCTTCTGGACCGACTTGGTGAGATGGGTATTGGAGGAACTGTTTTACAGTGGTTCCGATCCTATCTCCATGGTCGTTTTCAGATAATATCATTGGGTGATTGTCTTTTCGCCCCCCTGGCAGTTGTGCTGTGGGTTGCCGCAGGGTACCATCTTGTTCCCTGTGCTGTTTAACATTTATAGTTCCTTGTAAAAGTAATCAGAGCCCTGTCCAATACTCTCATATTACTGAATTACAAATGGTACATTGTAATTTCATTCTGTATGATATTTTATTTTGAAACACTGAAACGCAAAATCAATTATTGTAAGGTCACATTGGTTTTATGTTGGGAAAGGCACTGTATATGAAGCCCTTGGGAGCGGTCATCAGGAGATTTGGGGCGAGGTGTCAGCAGTACACTCATGATACACAGCTCTATTTCTCTGTAACATCTGAATCGGGAGAGACCGTGCAAGCCCTGGACCAGTGCCTGGACTCTGTGGTGGGCTGGATGAGGGCCAATAAACTGAGTCTGAATCCTAGCAAGGAGGAGACTGTGGGTTGGTGGTTCCCGAGTTCCTAATAATTGGTCAGCTGCCTGATTTGGATGGGGTTGTACTCCCTCTGAAAGAGCAGGTCCGTAGTCTGGGGGTGCTCCTGGATCCATCTTTGTCGCTAGAGACCCAGGTGACCTCAGAGTGGCTAGGAGTGCCTTTTACCAGCTTCGGCTGGTAAGACAGCTGCAGCCATTTCTGGACCTGGATAGCCTGACCACTGCTGTGTTGGAATAGGCAAATGTTGCATGTTCCCTTTAAGGGATATTTGGGGAAATATCCCATGTACCTGTTTTACCATGATGTAACTTCCTAATGGGTGGGGTTACTTACCCGACTTCCTCCTCCTTTGTCCTGGGGGATTTTTGAATATTCTCCATTGCTGATCTTCCTACCTTTGAGAGAGGCTGCATGGCACAGATGCTCTCTCTGAAAGCATCAATACTAAACCACTAAAATGAACTGAGACTCCTATTTTCTTTCTTCTAAGCTAGAGCCTATGTTCCTAACATATGAGGTCGTAAGTAAACATCATTTTCTTTTACCTAAAAGACTGTGTCTGTTGTTGTTTATATAGAGAAAGGTGGGCCTGGTTTATTCTCATTCTGCTGCTTGTATTTTTATATCTCTGCTAAGAAATAGGACCAACCAGATTAGTTCCTATTTCTCTCTGGTATTTTTATAATACCGAACATGTTGTCCATGTACTAATAACCTCCAGGATGGATTACTGTAATGTGCTCTATGTGGGGCTGCCCTTGAGGTTGGTCCGGAAGCTGCAGCTGGTGCAAAATGCGGCAGTGAGACTGCTCACTGGGGCTGGGTATTGCCAACATGTCACCCCACTGCTGAAAGAATTGCACTGGCTACCTATTCGCTACCGGGCTAAGTTCAAGGTGCTGGTTTTGGTGTAAAAAGCCCTATACAGCTTGGGACCAGGGTACCTGAAAGACCGTCTTACCCCTTTATACCCAGTCGATCACCGCGCTCTGCAAGTGAGGGCCTCCTGCAGAGATTGATTGATTGATTGATATCCCGCCCTTCCTCCCAGTAGGAGCCCATCTTATCAGGAGGTCCATTCTGCACAACATAGAAAACGGACCTTTAGTGTAGTGACATCTACACTTTTAGCATTCCTTCTCCTTAAATATTAGACAGATGCCATCTCTCTTATCTTTTCAGCACCTGCTGAAGACCTTCAACTTGCAACAAGCGTTTTAAGTAGAGACCTTATCCCAGTCTACGTCTGTGTTGGAATTGCTTTTTAATATGTTTTTAAACCTTTTCTTAAAAATAAAGATGTTTTAAAAGTTTTTAAAATGTTTTTAAAGTTGTTTTGTGTTAATATGGTTTTAATGGTTGTTTTGTTTTAATATATTTTAAAGTCTATTTGTATGGTGTGTTAAAGTGTTTTTAATGCTTTTGTTTGCTGCCCTGGGCTCCCACTGGCAGAAAGGGTGGGATATAAATCTAATTGATACTACTACTACTACTAATAATAATAACAACAACAACAACAACACAAATTGTCTGAAGCTGTTGAAAAGGGTATAAAAACCTCACATTCCCCAAGGCTCACCTTTGGCTTCATCCAGGCAAAAGTAAATATTGCTTGACCAAACATGCCACCACATGAACTGAATAGCGGAACACCACTATGCTCCCTGTTAGCAACCCCAAGGAATCATGTAGCCATCATTGTTTAGAGAGAGAGAGAGAAAGGCAAGTTATTATGTCTTGTCCACATCCAGGTCTGCTAGCATAGAAACTGTATATTCCTTCACAGTCATGGG
The DNA here is from genome assembly GCF_030035675.1 of Rhineura floridana. Lineage (NCBI taxonomy): Eukaryota > Metazoa > Chordata > Lepidosauria > Squamata > Rhineuridae > Rhineura > Rhineura floridana. The sequence goes on along the minus strand of NC_084481.1, from coordinate 162,013,449 downwards.
GTGTTATTCAATGCTAGTTCTACTCAGAGTAGCAGACCCATTAGTTAATAGACATGACTAAATTAGGTTAATTAATTCCAATGGTTCTACTCTGAGTAGGGCTTAGTTGAATACAACCCCTAGTGTTCCTTAGTCAACTTAACTGAGAACCAGGTGTATGTCTGTCTTCCTTTACATATCCTGGGAGATGATTTTAGACATCATTTGACATCAGGGTAGGGCACCTCAGACCTATGCACTGAATGTGGCCCTCTAGGCCTCTCTAACTGGCCCTCATGAATCTCCCAGGCCGCCATGCTCCCGCCTCAGGCCATGCCCTTCACTGGCCCTCCTCTACATCCCTTTAAGTGTTTTTGTCTGGCTGGAAGGTGCCCTTGCACTGTGATAACCCCTCTTGATTGCCTGGATGGCCCATGGAAAGAGAGGTGTGCATGTATAGAAACCTCTAACCTGTGTGGTTGGAATGTAGTCCGCAGGAAAGAGTCACATCTGTCGCTCTGCCCACATCCACCACTGGCCTGTGGCCGCTGGAAGGTTTCCCGTGAAAGAATGCAACTCTCAGGCTTAAAAAGGTACCCTACCCGTTTTACATAAAGGAATTCAGGAGTCCAAAGGCTAGTTTACAAGTGCCTGTGTTATTTTCTCAACATTTGCTTGCTTGATGGCAGGCAGCTGAGACTATGAACTGATACATACTGAAGCATCACATCTGATGTAATATCAGTGGTCTGTTCACACATGATAATTGCTTAATGTGAACATGCATGTGTGACTCAGTCCTAATGCAAGCACAACCAAGTCTGCTGTTCTGGGCACAAAATCATTTCAACCTCTTGTAAAGTAATGACAAAAACAAAAAGTCCAACTATAAATGACCAAGTTTGTAGGCATTTTGTTTTTTAACTTATAATAAAGAATAATAATAAATAATAATTTTTTATTTTTGAGTCGCCTATCTGGCCGAGTGAACGGCTACTCTAGGCGACGTACAACAACATAGCAAAATACAATATAAAAACAAAGAGGACCACAGTCAATAATGATCTAGATCCCTCTTCCAGTTAAAACAACATTAAAACTAACCCACCCCAGAGATCCCATAGGCCTGCCTGAATAGCCAGGTCTTCAAGGCTCGGCGGAAAACTGTCAGGGAGGGGGCATGACACAGATCGAAAGGAAGGGAATTCCAGAGGGTGGGGGCCACAATCGAAAATGTCCTCTCTCTGGTCCGCATCAGCCTAGCTGTTTTGACCGGCGGGACCAAGAGAAGGTCTTGTGTGGCTGATCTCGTCAGGCGGCATAATTGGTGATGCTGGAGGCGCTCCTTCAAATAAACTGGGCTGAAACCGTATAGGGCTTTAAAGGTCAACACCAGCACCTTGAATTGGGCCCGGTAAACAACTGGTAGCCAGTGTAGATCTTCTAACACCGGGGTGATATGGTCACGGCGGCGGCTGTTCTTGATCAAACGAGCCGCCGCATTCTGTATCAGTTGTAATTTCCGGACCGTTTTCAAGGGTAACCCCATGTAGAGCGCATTACAGTAGTCTAAGCAAGAGGAGACCAGGGCATGTATCACACGTGGGAGCAGGTGGGAAGGAAGGTAGGGTTGCAGCCTCCGTATCAGATGAAGTTGATACCAAGCTGCCCAGCTCACTGCTGAAACCTGAGCCTCCATGGACAGCTGGGAGTCAAGAATGACCCCAAGGCTGCAAACCTGGTCTTTCAGGGGCAACTTTACCCCATTCAGCACCAGGTCTATATCCCCCAACCTTCTCTTGTCTCCCACGAGTAACACCTCGGTCTTATCGGGGTTCAGTTTCAGCCTATTCCTTCCCATCCATCCACTTACGGATTCCAGGCACTTGGACATGGTATCCACAGCCAACTCTGGCGAGGACTTAAACAAGAGATAGAGCTGAGTGTCATCTGCATATTGGTGACACTGCAACCCAAATCTCCTGATGATGCCCCCCAGCGGCTTTACATAGATGTTAAATAGCATAGGGGAGAGGATAGAACCCTGTGGCACTCCACAATTGAGAGGCCAAGGGTCTGAAACCTCATCCCCTAATGCTACTCGTTATTGCCTGTCTGAGAGATAGGAACGGAGCCATCGTAGAACAATGCCCCCTATTCCTAATCCCTCCAGGCGATCTAAAAGGATACCATGGTCGACGGTATCAAAAGCCGCTGAGAGGTCCAGGAGGACAAGGAAGGTATATTCTCCCCTATCCAATGCCCTCCTCATATCATCCACCAGGGCGACCAAGGCTGTTTCAGTTCCATGTCCAGTCCTGAAACCCGATTTGAATGGATCTAGATAATCTGTTTCATCCAAGTGTCTCTGTAACTGTTTAGCCACCACTCGCTCAATCACCTTGCCCAAGAATGGTAGATTTGAGACTGGGCGGAAGTTGTCCAACACATGGGGATCCAAGGAGGACTTTTTCAAGATGGGCTTTATTACTGCCTCCTTGAGGGCTAATGGCATTGTACCCTCTTCCAAGGATGCATTTACCATTGCCTTGATCCCTTCGCCCAGTCTCTCTTTACAGCTCATAATGAGCCATGACGGGCAAGGATCCAGCAGACAGGTGGTTGGCTTCACAGTAGAGAGCACCTTGTCCACTTCCTCGGAAGGAAGAGGCTGAAACCGATCCCATCAGACCGGAATGCAACTGGCCGACTCTGGCTCACTTCCTGTGTCCACAGCGTACGGAATCATGTTCTTCAAGCGCTCGATTTTATCGGCAAAGTGTTTAGCAAATATGTTGCAGGAGGCTTTAGAAGGTTCCATGGGTTCCTGAGCAACTGGACCGACCAGGCTTCGGACCACTTGGAACAACCTCCTGGAACAACACTCTGCCGATGCAATAGAGGCAGCAAAGAATTCCCTCTTTGCTGCCCTTATTGCCACCTGGTAGGCCATTATTGCTGCTCTAACCAGTGTCCGATCGTTTTCAGAGCAAGATTTCCGCCACTGGCGCTCTAGTCGTCTCACCTCCTGTCTCAGACCCCACAACCGTGGTGTATATCAGGGTGCTATCTGAGTTCTATTCAGGGGGAGAGGATGTTTCGGAGCCACCCGGTCTATTGCCCTAGTGATCTCCCTGTTCCACTCCATCACCAGGGTTTCGACCGGGCGCCCTTCAGCCGGCTCCAAATCTCCCAGCGCATTCAGGAATCCATTAGGATCCATCAGGCGTCTGGGGCGGACCATTCCAATAGGTCCCTGTCCCCTGCGGAGGGTGTGTGGCATTGAGAGGTCTATTCTCACCAGGTAGTGATCTGACCATGACACGGGACTGGAAGAAACAGCCCCCATTTCCAGAGCACTTCCCTCCCCTCCCGAGACAAACACAAGGTCAAGAGCATGACCGGCTACATGGGTGGGCCCTATATTACTAAGGTGCAGTTCCCAGGAAGTCATGGTTTCCATGAAATCCTGAGGGGCCCCAGTGAGGATGGTCTCGGCGTGCATGTTGAAGTCCCCCAAAACCAATAGGTTGGGAGAGAGCATCCGTACACCCGAGACCACCTCGAGCACCTCAGTCAGGGAGTCTACTGCGCAGTGGGGTGGGCAGTACACAAGTAGAATCCCTAAACTGCCCTTTGGACCCAACCTCCAGTACATACAGTCAACAAACTTGGTCGCATGGAGAGGGGGCCTGGCGAAAACCAAAGACCCTTGATAGATGACTGCCACTCCCCCTCCCCGCCTACCAACCCTCGGCTGCTGTGCGTATTGGAAACCAGCTGGACACATGGCCTCAAGCGTGGGAGCTGAGGCCTCATCCAGCCAGGTCTCCGTAATACATGCCAGGTCTGCGCTCTCATCCAGGATCATATCATGAATGAGCGTTGTTTTTTGCGTCACAGACCTGGCATTACACAACAGCAGTCAAAGGTCGGATGCAGTCCTGCGTCCCCCAGTTATCCTCTGGTTATGGACAGGCCCAGAACAAGGGATGGATATTAAGGATCATACAATTATACCTTGCACAAAACAATTAACATCTGTGCTGCTGTCGTCCAGATTGTTTACTTCATGAGTTTGACAGCTGGGAATGATTTGTGATCATATACACAAAGTAGTGTTCAGTCATCCCATTTGAATACTGCACACAATGAGTTGTTGCCAAGTCTGATTCCATTTTTAAAACATGCGTGTTCCTCGGGGGCTCAGAGACAGCCACCATTTCCCCACCACCTCTTACAAGCATGAGGCCAATGGAATTAAGTACTGGTCACTTTTCCTTCTCTCCCCCCCCCATCCATCTATGCATTCTAAACCAGCAGGCTAGGAGCCCCAGCTAGGCCAGCAAAAACAGAGGGAGAACTGAAGGAAGCCAGTGGGCAGAATGACAGAAGTAGGCTGTCACTTCTAAATAGGCTTGCTCTCCTCTAACTTAGCTTAAGAACATAAGAAGAGCCTGCTGGATCAGGCCAGTGGCCCATCTAGTCCAGCATCCTGTTCTCACAGTGGCCAACCAGGTGCCTGGGGGAAGCCCGCAAGCAGGACCCGAGTGCAAGAACACTCTTCCCTTCTGAGGCTTCCGGCAACTGGTTTTCAGAAGCATGCTGCCTCTGACTAGGGTGGCACAGCACAGCCATCATGGCTAGTAGCCATTGATAGCCCTGTCCTCCATGAATTTGTCTAATCTTCTTTTAAAGCCGTCCAAGCTGGTGGCCATTACTGCATCTTGTGGGAGCAAATTCCATAGTTTAACTATGCGCTGAGTAAAGAAGTACTTCCTTTACTCAGGAAGCTTGGAGGGCAGAGGTAGTCAACAACAGTGGGTCTTCGACCATCCATCTGGGTGAGGTGAGGAAAGCATCTAAGATCAGCTTTCATGTAGCAGTGAAAATATGGTGATGTGTGCAAAACCTTGATACAGCTGTCTTGAAGAGGATAAACTGCCCTGAAAATCTGGAATATTTTCACTCTAGCATTTTTTAAAATTCCTCCCACAGATACACTCCTCCACATCATGAGCTGTAGCTGCATATTTATGCACCCAAATTAAACCCTAGAAGCTCAGGTCTACTTGGGTAATAACACCCCCAATGAGGCTTACTCAGCCCACAGCACTGTTACATTTTAAGAGATTGAATAGAAGGGAGTAGGAGAATAGCAAAGTTACACTGGAAAGCCAGGAAGGTTATTAAAGAGAAAGCCATACAAGTTAGAACACAGAAGTTCAGCTTTGCCAAGATTGTTAGCAAGCTATCAGGTTAATGGGTATGCTATCCCCAGGATATAACTGGAAGGCCTGACTCAGCCTTCCAGGCAAAACCAAAATTACTGATTCTATTAATGTGGCATATCCTTACCTACAATGAAACTAAAAATCATGCTGTTAAACATGGACAGAGCAAGATTAGCCACTGTGCCAAGTACACTGCACAGTGCAGCCACATTTGGGTCTATCCATAATGGAACATAATTAAGGATATTCACTTGAGAGAAGAGACATTAGGCTCAGCATAGCTTACAGACATCTCACTCCAACTGACCCATTATGATCTTCAAGATATATTGAGGATGGGGGAGAAATTTGTTTTTGTTTGCATTTCAGTGAGAAGCTACCTAATTTGTACTACTCAAACCAATATGCAAGCACAGCTGTCCTTCAAAATGTGCACGTCTCCAAATTTTGTGATACAGTTCTCCAACCAATGTGTACAAACATGTATTTATCAGGGGAAAGTGATGCAGATAATAAGTGGAAGTAACATACAAAAATGCATATTAGGAAAACTGCAAAAATGTGTATAAGTCAAAACTACATGCAAAACTGGGCTTATTAGGAGAAATCATACTAATGCTGATGAATTTTCATGAGGATTTTAAAAAAAATCAAATTTGTGTGGAAACGTGGAGAAATGAATTTTAAGATTGGAAAAATGAGAATCTGAAATCCTAATTGAGGACACCCCGTTAATTATATTATCTACATGAAAGATCCCAAAGACACACCCTCAGTTACTCTTCTTTGTTCTCCAGCCTCCCCCACTCCAAAACCTGCCAAAATCTAAAAGCTACTCCAGATGACCTATTTATTAAAATGCATCCTGAATTGCTTGTGCAAAGCTTATGCAGAGGTTAGATTATATCCAGTCTTTATTGAGCATTTACACTGATTTGTGTGCCAGGCAATTATACAACAATGACCATTCATCCTGCTTGCAACCTGACTGGCTTGTGGCGTGTGTCCCACACTTTTAAATGCATTTCCCTGTCACTTTTCAAAACCACAAAAAGTCTGATTCTTTTTTAAAATGGATTTGCCATGCTAGGGTCAAGGTGACAGAGCACTTTAATCCATTTTTAATCGTGAAAACTTAAATTTCTGTTATGCACTTGAAGCCCTCCTGCGAAATAGAGTGTATGCAGGTATCCCAATTCTGAGCCCATTTTGGAAGTAGTGATAAAATCTACTTGTCTGCATTTTAATTCAAATACATTGTTTTGCTTTAGTCTCTTCTCTTTTATGCTTTGCTACATGCTGTTAGTTTGGGGAATGGGGGCAGCCTATAAAAATGTATCTTCACTGATTCTCTTTAAAATACTGTCAAACTATAAACATTCCCCTCACAACAAGGTGAACAGAGGCTTTGTTTTCAGCCCTAAAGTAAATATAGTGATGGTCTATCTAGCATGCTAAGCAAGAATAGCTATGTCCTTTAAACTCACATGTGGGGTTGCACAAAGAGATAATGGCTTATTTGCACCTGTCAATCATTGCTGCTCTGTGAAGAAAAAACATGGTATATGGGTATACCTTACATTGTATTGCACCCCAAAACACAGAGGATTGTATCTGACTTAATAACACTCAGTGTCTCCATTGATTTCAACGACTAAATTAAGCCCATTAATCTGAATGAGTCTACTCTAGTGGATGTAGTGGCTTGCTAAGTTTACAATAGAGCCCTGGTTTTTCTATATTCCACATTAAAAATGTATGTGGATAAGAAAAACAGAAGCACAGGATCTAGCTTGGTGGTTCCCAACCCCCGCCCCATGGACCACTTGAAAATTGCTGATGGTCTTGGCAGACCACTTACTGATTTTTCTGTCTGTCGCTGCAATTGTATTCTGCTGTGCTAGATGCTGTTTGATTTTTAATTGGATTCACTTGCATTACAATTTGCATTCTGTGGAATTCAAAATGTAATGCAATAAAATACAGTATAATAAATAAAAGAAGCAATAAAATACCATTTAAAAAAGTCAATATAAATATTGAATAGACATATCACGGACCACCTGAATGAAGTTTACGGACCACTGGAAACCCCGATCTTGCCAATACAGTATTTTAGCTAGCCAGAGCTCCAGATTCAGCTCAGTCACGTCCTGCAATGCACCCTATTTGCTCTTGCAAATGAGGCAATGGCATGACCGACACCCTCTCAACTCCTTCTTTCACTTCTCCATATACTCCACCTTATGGATGCAAAATCAACTGCAGGCAAGAAAGCCAAAATGGAAAGCTTCTGTAAAAGTGTATTAAAAAGGTAAAGGTGTCCCCGCACTTATAGTGCAAGTCGTTTCCGACTCTTAGGGTGACGTCTTGCGATGTTTACTAGGCAGACCGTATATATATGGGGTGGGTTTGCCAGTTCCTTCCCCGGCCTTTCTTTACCCCCCACTCATTTTATCGACCATAGATGGATGGAAGGCTGAGTGGACCTCGACCCCTTTTACCGCAGATTCGACTTTCTCCTTCCGTTGGAATCGAACTCCGCCGTGAGCAGAGCTTCGGCTGCGTTACTGCTGCTTACCACTCTGCGCCACAGAGTCGCACAAACTAAAGAATGCAAAACAAGAGGACACACTTTGTTTTAGCTCATGCTGTAATTCATTAACTTTGGATTTTGACTTGCAAATATTACCCAGTTCAGCACATTTTTGCTCATTCATCACAACCAAAATGAGGGGGCCAGCAAGTCTCTTTCTAGTTTGATTTTGTGTGAAAAAGCGGCTTGTCCATTCTTCAGTAACAACTTTCAGGGTGAATCAATTGCAAACTGCCTTGGAAATGCTGAAGTGAAGGGCTGCATAGCAACATTTTAATAAAAACAAAACATCTGGTTGCCTGTTGACATTACTCAGCCCACCACCACACTATTGCTGTCTAGTATTGTGGCCTCTTATTTGTAAAAATAATCCAATCATAAACTGAATTACTCTGGGATGGGATCTTAAGCCAGTGGTAATATGAAACTAGGAATGGATGAATCAGCCATTTCCAGCCTGTGTTACTTTTGCATGTGTTTTCTCCTAAGTCCATCTCATCCTGGCATCAATATGCATTTTTTAAAAATAAAATCAGCACAAAAATGCATAATACATGTTTATATGCCTTTCTCAACATACTGGGTTAGATCCAGTTTCCCTTCCATAAAACGAAGTGACTGGGATTCAGTGGAAGCTTCTGTAGGACAGGAAGGGAATTTGGGCTAATTCTTCCCTCTGCAGAACCTCCTGCCTCCAACCCTCCAGAGCAGCTTTTCAGGAATGCAGGAAATGAAGAACTGGCTAAAATCATCTTCCCCCCTTCTCCAGTGGGAGTGCCCTGTTCTCTCAACATACATCTTTCAAGTTCAATGTGTTACTCCTGGTATATAAAGCCCTTAACAGATCAGGACCAGTTTACTTGCGAGACCACCTTACCCCATATGTGCCCACTCGAGCACTTTGTTCTGCAGAACAGGCAATGCTACAGGTGCAACATAACATTTACTCTGCACTTAGAAGTAATCGTTCTTTTAGTGTGACATCCATCACCTATGCTTTGGAATTCCAATTGTTGACATCAGGCAGGCACCTTTGCTGTATTCCTCAGCACCTGCCCAAAACTTAGGCAAGCCTATCCAGGCACATAGATGTTGATCTGTTTTATTTTTTTTTAGTTAGTGGCTTTTTAAATTGCTTTAAATATGTTTTTAATTACTTGTTTTTAACTGTTTTATTAATAATTTTAATGTTTTTTTGTTAACTGCTTAGAGGTCTTTACGTTCAAGCGGTATACACATTTGGTTAAATAAAACAAACATCTTTTTTAAAGAAATATTTTGATGGGCTTGAGGCAAGAATTATAGTCTGAACATTCAGAAAGTGTGAAAGCCAAAACGGCCAAGCCATCCAGCTCTAGCAGAGGGACAGAAGGGACTCCACTGGAGAGAAGATCCGCAGCCTTTGATCCTCCTCCTGCTTCATCTGTCACGTAGCAATAACCATTCCATGGGGCTATTTTAACTGCTTCTGCCCAGTTGGCCATTTTAGGAACTGTCATTTACCTTACCTTCCATTACAGTGCCCATGTTTGTTTGTTTTTCCTCCTCCCTCTCTATCCCTTTTCTGCCATGCCTTTTAGATTGTAAACCTGAGGGCAGATACCATCTTGTTCATTTATCTGTCTGTAAGCTGCTCAAAAGGCTTTCTGGCTAAAGAGTGGGATACAAATACTTTAAACAGCAAATATGTATGGTTCTGATCTTCATGTTAGTTTGGGAGATGCAGTCCAGGTCAGACAGGACTCAAGTATTCCTTCCTTGGGAAAGCCACTAATCTGTCATTACTTCTCCCCTTTCCTAATTTGCGGCCAGATGCAAGTGCAGTGCGAAACAGTGAAACCATGTCATTCTTTTTCACCATCTTAGATTTCTTCTTCACTACTACTTAAATTTTCTTCTACATATTTTTGCAGTTCCCCAGAGGTTTTCAAGTGGTTGGTCAGCACAGGTCAACCATATTGCACAGAAATTTAATGTGCCGTACCTACCAATAACATGTTGCTACTCAGCAAGCTGGCACTTAAAACCATGTTATGCAACACTGTAGCAAAGAGTTCCCTAAACCCATAATTACACCCATTATAGTAGGGCCCCGCTCATACAGCGGGTTATGTTCCAGACCCCCACTGTAAAGCAAAAACCGCTGTAAAGCGGATCACATTGACTTACACTGACCAAAATGGCGCCCGACGGCAAAAAACCGCCATAAAAGTGGAACAAGCAGGGCCTTTCTACAATTCACAACCGCTGTATTAGCAGAACGCTGTAAAGCGAAGTGCTGTAAAGCGGGGCCCTACTGTAGTTAGAACTGTGGATGTATTTTAAAATACTGTAAATCCTGGCTAAGGAACTCTAACCAAATGTGGTAAGCCAGGATTTTTTTGGCCTGTCTGTTTTTGGGCCATCCTGTACAACGTTGTTTTAAGTTCAATGTATTTTTTTTTACCATACCCTGAGACAACATTTAAGAATGATACAGTATGGGACATCATCAGTACTTCTCCAAGCTCATTCTCACAATGAACTTCAGTCCTTCTTAACCTTCTTCAGGATTTGGGAGTTGGAAGCATCACTTTGCGGTGGTTCTGCTCCCATTTCCAAGAGCAGTTTCAAAAAGTAGCACTGGACTTCTGCCCAGCGCCATGGGAGTAATCCTGTGGGGTCTCACAAAGATGTCTTGTTGCCCATGCTGTTTAATATCTGTATGAAGCTGCTGAGAACACTTACCAGGGGATTTGGAGCAAAGTGCCATTAATATACTGATGACCAGCAGCTCCCTCCCTCTTTGTTTCATCAGAATCAGGAGAGGCAGTGAAGATCCCGAACTGGTACTTGGAAGTGGTAATGGGTTGGATGTGGACCAGTAAACCGAATCCAACCAAGACAAAACATTTTATGGTTAGGTGGTTCCAAGATGCAGAATTTGGTGGCCCAGATTGTCCTGGATGGGGTTGTAACTCCCCTTGAAGAAGGTTCATTGTTTGGGGGTGCTCCTAGAACCATAATTGTCACTCGGAACCTATGTGACCTCAGTGGCTATAAGTAGCTATGTCTGGTTTCAGTTGGTGTGTTAACTACAGCTTTTTCCAGACAGGGATAGCTGAGCTGCAGTTATCTACGCTCTGGGGACCTGCAGGCAGGACTACTGTAATTCACTTTATGTTGGCTGCTCTAAAAGATGATCTGGAAGTTGCATCTAGTATAGAATACTGTGGCCCTGGTGTTGGTGAGAGTAGCAGGCTGGTCACATGCAACTCCTATTCTCAAACAAGTGCAGTGACTGCCAGTTATCTTACAGGTTCAATCCAAGATGCTGACATTGGTATTTAAAGCCTTGGATGCCATAGATTTAAAGCACACGGCTTCCCCAAAGAATCCTAGGAACTGTAGTTTGTTAAGGGTGCTGGGAATTATATTATTGCTGTACGGGTAAGCTATTTCCTAGGATTCTTTGGGGAAGCCATGATTATTAAAGTACTATAAATGTGCTATAACTCTCCAAGAGGTGTATGCCAGTGATGAACATGGCCCAAGTAAAAGTGGGCATGGCCACCCCATATACTATTTTTCAGGTTCTTCCCTTAGAAGTAGGATATTCAAAGGCAAGAGGGATTTTCAATTGTGACACCCAGGCTATGAAACATCCTCAGAGTTACTTGGCACCAATGTTGGGGTTTCTTTTAGCACCTGGCAAAAATGTTTGCTTTCAATTTGTTGGAAGTCAATTTTATGGGTTTTAATTATTGAATTTATGATACTTGGTTGTACACCTCACTGAAATCCAAAAAGGATGGCATTTTTTAAAGAAAAGGTTTTCATGGAGAGGAGAGAGCAAAAATATGTTTAAGTTGAAAAAAGCATGTTGTAGAAAAGCTACACACATACACCTGAAGTATCAGCAACTTACTAAATCTCTTCAGCAAGACAAGAAATGAGGCTAACTCCTAGCAATGCAGCTAATAAAAAATTTAATATAATAAAAACAACGTTTTTTAAAACGGTTCACAATTAAAGTGAAAAAACAAAACAAAAATAAGGCAGCCATCCATGGAATGATTTCATGTGTACCTACGATTTGGAAAAAACATTAAAATTACACTTTCGTACACAGAGTCAGGTATACAGCTGTGCCCACAAAGTCAGAGCTGCTCAGAGACATAACTGAAGCACAGACAAGCTCATCTTTTTGAAATGGATATTCTATTTCCAAATGTCTCTGAAAAGGCTCCCCCACCCCGACTCTCCTGTGGTTCATCATGAAGGACATAAAACAGCTGTACAATACCCAAGTTCAAGTTTTTCCCATTTCAACACAGCTAGTTACAAAGAAAGCAAGCTTGCTCTCACTGAGCATGCCTGGGTTGTTCAGTCCTCTGAGTAGCCAAGTATTTTTCTGCTGTTTCAGATCATCATTTTCTGATATCCTGAGAAGCTGTCTTCCACCGTTTGGAGATTGTGTTCCCTTGATATGTCTTCTCTGCCATCCTCACAGGTGTTATAAAACAAGTTTAACTCAGGCAAGAGATCATCCCTTTGTTTTGTGAATCATACCAATATAGCCAATTAAATGATCAAATAATGTTGCACACAGACATAGCTTATCTTAGACTAACTTCCATTTTCAACTCAGTCCAAAACTGACATGAATGGGAGTACATTAATTTGTGAGGTTACAAATAATGAATCCCTTTATCCTCAGTAGTTAATGGTTCCCAGAGCCTAGATTAGAATTTGTATTGACGAAGTTAAAACAAGTGGAACTACACTACAAACACCCTCATTCTGAGTGATGAGTCTTAGGAACGGACATGGTAAATACAGGTTTAATTCAACCTGGACTATCCCTTAAAATTAGGATTCTCACAGCTGCAAGAGATGAAACATCTGGTTCTTTCTTAGAGCATATCTTTCATTATCTAGAAATTCCCTTCTCTTTGCTAGCCACTTTTGTGATAGTTGTTAGCAGTCCAGTACAGATGAAGCACCTATGCACTCTTGTCACCACAGAGTAGAAAATCAGTGATAGTGGTAGGTAGGTTGTCGTTTAATGCTGACCATATTTGGAAACTTTTCATCCTCACAAGATCTTGCTATTCTGCCTCTGTATCTTGCCACTCTCATATTTAGCATGAGATGCATACAGTGTAATTCTAAATACTGGCCCAAATGCACAAGATGTGGCCTTCTAAATGAAGGACAGAAGTCCAATGTAGGCTTTCTACCAGTGGTACAGGGCCAAAAGTTAGTAAACAGGGAAGTTAGAACTGGCATACCTTGTTTTCATACATATGAGGTGATCGAGTGTGGGCAGCTTCTAGCAAGTTTTCTAAACCACAATCAACAGCTAAATGCAACTCTGGCTGACAAAAGGATTTCTGAGATACCAGTATCATAATGCTCTCTCAAATATTAGAAAGTTTAGGAAAAATGATTTTTAAGTGTGGTTTAATTCCAGCTCCTACACCCAGTGCTTCTATGTTTAGATCAAGTTTGCTGTTTACCCAGAAGTTACCATGTTTGCTACCCTTTTCACTTCTGTCAACTCAGGAATGGCTTTCTTGTCATCTTGGCCATCACAGTAGGTTGAATTTGGCCTTTAATTATACTTGTGCCCAACTTACCTTAAGTTATCAACTATAGAGATGTGACATGCATACAGGTCATCTCGGTTCTTATATCAGATCTTATAGTTGTTTTCTTTGCGTTATGTTTTAAGAGTATTTCTATTTTAATATATAGTCTTCTTCAAGAGACTCTTCTTGATCAGTAAGAATGCATTTATACCTTTTGAAGGTTCCTTTTTTTTTTCAGGAAACTGCAAAGCAGGTCCATACAACTTGTGTTCCACAAGCCCACCAGTTATGCATTGTGGCCCACAAGATGTTTGACAAACTCCTGTGTCCTTACAGTCCCAGGCAGGCAAAAAAAAAAAAAGGGGGAGGGAGAGAAAAAGATGGTTTATCCAAGCTTCAAATGGATCTCCTTATGTAGCTGGGTAAGCTATATTTGGTAGAGTGGATTACACTGGGTAGATCTGCTGAGATCTGGTTTTAGATTAGATCTATAACTAGCCTTCAGGAAAGACTACATGTATAATAATTATTCTGTGAGGATTTTTAACTTCATTTTTTAATGTTGCGCCCACCATTAAAAAAAAAGAGAGACCCCTGGTGAAATCTTGGTCCTGACTACTGCTGTACTATTCACCAAACCAGCAAGCAGGAATCACCCATTTAAAAAACCTTCATGAAGAATTAAACCATTATCCTCTGCCAAACAAATATAGGATGTAAACAAGGCATTGAAGAGATCAGAGTTATATTGGAGCTACTGGGCTGAAAAAAGATGGGGAAAGATCTGTCACACAGAATAACCACAACTACAGAAACCAGTTAATTCACTCTTTTTTTTAAAAAAAAAAGGTGAAATGATTAACCATTAACTGAAGAATGTTTGGCAATGGAAGTGAAGATTTAAACTGATGTAAAAATGTGCACCAGGAATGTACATATACTTTCAAATGTTTTAGGTTTCTACCTATGGCTCTTACAGTTTCTTTCATAATGAAAGTTTACAGGCCAAAAGGCAGCATCTCTTACATGGAAAGGTTCTATATCCCAGAGTTGCAGTTACACTCAGTGTTGACTGAAAGACTTCAGAGTTATTGAAAGATATCAGAAAGAGGGAGGCTCAATTCAAACAGGCTCACAACTTAGAATGTTTCATGTTTGTAGTAACAGTAAATCTTTAACTCCCTGCTTTTGCAGAGGTAGATGCTTTGGACATCCTTCATTCTTACTGACCAGTGCTTGCCTTATTCTATTTTAATAGAATAAGCCTTCGTAAATGTGTATACTGTCCATTTCAATAAGCACATACTCACCTAACATTCAGCATAATGTGGCTCCTTCATTCTACCATATAGATGAGTACACTCAAGGCGCACAACAGAAGTGCTTCCTAGTAATGCAATGCAAGAATCCTATCAAGCTGTTTAACTTGTACAAATATTTCCTAGGGCTTTATCCAATACATATTTCTTCACAGATGCATCTCCCAAGACAGCCTTGCTGTCATAATCATGAAAAAACTTGGAGATGAAAACTAGTCCTGTATGTCAGAAGGCAGCATCTAAAGTCCAGAGGTCATCTGTGAACACCGACATATAGAATACTTTGATTATGATTTCATGATGAGCCGCAAAGTTCTTCCCAAATCATCTCTAAATTCCAACTTCCCTGAGAATGTCATAATTAAAATATCTTCAGAAAAGGGAAGTTATGCAGAATTTATATCTGGCTGTCAAGAGTATCATCTGCCATACTAAAAGCTTTCCCAGAAATCCTCCTTTGCTTCTCTCCAACTCCTTAAAACAGATGGGGTGGTTAACAGAGTAAGAGGACAATGATTAAAGAGCAGCTTGACACACCAGATTGCTGCTCACATCAGAAAGTGAGGAGAAGATTGCTGGACTTCGGACCTTAATGTTGGTGTCCAATGGACAAAATCAGAGGAATCAGGCAGCCCAGAACCAATGCAGCGACTTCCAGGCGACTGAGTCCTTTGCCTCCAGCAGACTCAGGTTTGTGGCTATGTCCAATTCCACCCACTTCAGGAAGAACATGAACTGTGGCAACATACAGAAAAGTTCCAGCAGAGAACAGCATGGCAACTCCAGTGGCATTGACTTCTGAAAGTGCTTGTTTACTGCTCTGCAAAACAAGGAAGTGGCAAGGGAGACAAAATACAAAGGTGACCTCTCTTTACTAATGCTTTAGTTACTTATTCTACTGAAGACTCAAAAGTATTACTTACTGCCTGACCTTCAGAACTTCTGCAACTGATAAACCAAAGGATCTTGAGAACTAACTTCCCTAAAGATGAAAATCATTACTGCACATGCCCTCATGAGTGTCAAAACAAATTGCCTACAGATGGCTCAAATAATAATCATTACAAAATAGCCAAACAATTTTTGGTTTGCATAAGGAACAACTGACCAAGTTAGAATCTCACCTGCCCTTTTGTGAATGAAGGTCTCCTTCCATTTGGAGAAGGGACTCCAATCCTATAGAGGCTCTTGCTGGAGGTGAGAGCAGTTAATTTTCCACCCCCTTTCAGCCACCACTTCCCATGCTGTACTGAAGAGTCCCCCTCACCAATCCTCCACAGCAACTTTTCAGGAGGCACAAGGGGAAGGAGGAATCAGTAGAAATCGCCTCCATTCTACCTTTCTCCAGCAGAACTTCCTATCTGCAGAACTCTTTGATAGAACCTACAATCCATGTAAGACCCATTCAAGATCTACAAAAAATATACCACTAATGGCGAGACAGCAGTATTTTGTTAGCTGCAAAACTGGGTTGTAACGTGTTAGGTGATGCACAAATAAAATAATGACAAAAGGGGTGGATAAAGCACTTTTGAACAGTTGATTAAACACCTGCCATACTCCTCAGCCATTATTCTGGACAGTTAAACCTAAAAGATTTACCTTGCTTAGTCCCAAGTAAGTCACCATTGAAAGAACAGGGGCTGCAAGGGCAAAAACCAGCAAGTGCTTCCTGATTCGATTCCGTTCAAGACCAGCGTGCATTAGAAAGGAGACAAGACCAAAAGCCGCTGGTGCCTACAAGAGAAAAAAAGCCAACAAAAATCTTATGTGCAAATACAAAAGAGGCTACAATCACCAGTTCTGTTCATGTGAAGTGAAATGTTTAGATAGTCAAAATGCTACTAGCCTGCAACTGTGCTTTACATCGATTTCTCTGTATTTATGATTATTTTGAACATGAGGTTTACTACAGTAACTCCTTTTTATTTATTATGTTTATAAGTTGCTTTTCAAAAAGCAGCCTATTAGCATATCACAGCCCAAGGATTTGCATAAACACCCAAAAGCCAGAGTAACTATTATTTTATTTATTTACTTGATTTATTTATTTTATTATTTATTTGATTTCTTACTCGCCCTTCACCCTAAAGTCCCTGGTTGGCGGGCCCCGCTATACGGCGCTTTCCCTTTTGGTGTTCCGCTAATGCGGCGGCTTTCAATTAGGGAAAGTCCCCGCTTTAAGGCGTTTGTTCCGCTTTTATGGCAGTTTTTGCTTGTCGGGCACCATTTTGGCATCATTTTCGTGCGATGCGCACCATTATCTTAAATGGGTTCCGCTTTTCGGTGGTTTCCGCTTTTCGGCAACAGTCCGGAACGGAACCTGCCGTATAAGCGGGGCCCGCCTGTACAACGATTTGAAATTCAATATTAAAAACAGTTTAAAACAAACTGCAATCATAGGAATAGGGTCCTGAAAATGGATATTGCAAGTTTCAAAGACCAGGGCAAAGAAATGTGTCTTCTGGACACAACAAGAACTATACAGTGAAGGCAGAGCTTGGAAAAGTTACTTTTTTAAACTACAACTCCCATCAGCCCCAGCTAGCATGGCTACTGGATTGGGCTGATGGAAGTCGTAGTTCAAAAAAACAAAACTTTTCCAAGCTCTGAGTGAAGGTGCCAGATGCACCTCTATGGGGAGTGAATTCTGCAACTTAGCATGTGCCACAGAGAATTATGCCCTCTTCTGGGCCACCACACCTGAACTTCTGATCTTAACAGCCAAGAAGGTCTGTGGGGAAGGAAGCAGCCTTTCAGATATTTGGGCTATAAATGTTCCACTCCACCTTTATTTTTATATTTATTAACTTCAAAACAGTATCAAGATGACATTCTCACAAGCTTCTGCTGGAGTAGCATTTCCCCTCCTTTACTTGATAATGCAAAAGTGACATTAGGAACAAACCCAAAGAATCTACTAGAGATCTGCAGAATGAAACCAAGATTTAATAGTCAATAAAAGCCCCATATTTTGAATTAAAGAGAAGCTAGTCAGATGAGATCTTTAGCACAGATGCTAGGTAACGGGGCATCCCCATTGTTTTACTTCTTCAGAAACACATCCTACTTCCCCCTGCAAATTAGGGGAGCTCTTATGCATAAAGGGGATTATCCAATTGATTACAGTGAGAAAATCAAAAAGCAAAAGCAACTAATTTGACCTTTGTCCTCAGGAGACTTTTAGAAACTGAGCTCATAGAAGAAATTGAACAGGGAGGTAAAGTTTGTAATGATAGAATTGCGTAGGGCAGCGATTCCCAACGTGGGCGGTAGCGCCCCCCTGGGGGGCGTTACAGCCTTTCAGGGAGGTGTTGGCGTGACTGCAAACTTAGGGGGGCATTTGGGTTGACAATGGGTTGACATTTGGCGGTCTGATGAGACAGTTGAAGCATTTAAGTTTAATTTTATTTAATACACAATCATTAATTTTTAAACTGTTTTGTCCCCAGTTAGAATGTATTTAATAGTCTCAATTCATGGAAATAACACTATAAATAGCGTGTGCTCTTTAGTAAAGAAATTCTGAGTAGCGGCCAGTGTCGTATCAAGGAATGGGGATATTAGCCATGCCCCGGCACTAGGTAACATTCCAATGCTGTCTTGAGGGATGTTGGAACCAATCATGAGAGAGTGTTTGATAAGCTAGGTGTATTGGTGGAGGGTGCATTCTTCCAACGGATGAGTGCCGTGTGCAAATGGGTGATGCAGACAGTCAGTTATTCGCTGGTTTTCTTCAGGAATGGGGCACACTCGCTACCCATTGTTTCTGTGATGTTTAAATGAACTTGTTTAACGAAACAATGCTGGTAAACTGAATGAGTTTGTTGTTAAGTAACACAGTGTATTCTATTGGTTCATACTGTGTGGACTTAATTAGTTTTTGCTTATGTTTTTAGGATTTGTGAAATAAGAAACAACTCCTATATCTGCAATTTGTTTCTTGCGTGTATTTTATGGGAAATTTTATTAAAATTGATGGGAAATTTTATTAAAATTTAAGGGAAGAATACGAAGCATTGGCATATACTTAATCTGAGGGGGGCGTTGGGCACAAAAAGATTTTGCAAAGGGGCGTTGGGTCAAAAAAGGTTGGGTAACGCTGCTGTAGGGAAAGGTAGAGATATGTTGGTAAACTGTAACGTTGCTGTGTATTATTTTAACAACCCCATTTCTCAACTTTTGCTATCTTTTTTTTTCTTTTAAAACTTCAGGTTCCAAAGATTTCAGAAGTCTGCTGCATAGTAATGTGGAGTAGGACTTTCAATGTGGCTGCCCCTGATATTCAGATATCAGATATTCCAGCATTAAAGTGTACATTATGCTGAGCTCCCACATCAACTTGGCTTTTGAATCATAGCTTTCTTCGGCTCCACAGTGAATTAAGTGGCTAACACCGAGAAATACAAGAAATCCTTGCAGATTGGAATTCCCTTGCTGGAATCAACCGAAGGTCCCTTTAGCCTACCCTTCTATCTCAGTAGCAATCAGCTAAGTGCCCTGATCTTGAGCCTCCCAGCAGCATGAAGAAAGTGTCCACTCCTTGTTTGTTTCCAGCATCTGATATTCAAATATACATTGTGTCATGAACCTGTCATAAACCTGACCTGGTTCAGTCCCAAGACTCAATTGCCAAACCCAGGGCAATTGATCCTGGCAAGGCACAACCTGTGCCTTCCTTACCAGGGCTGAGTAAACCAACAACTACCCTGCAAGGTAGGTAGGGAGACTACCACCACCCCTTAAACTGGTCAACCACTCTGGGCCAAGGGGAAACCCAAAGTGCCAGAAATAGACCTGCCAAGGATTCCAACCAACAAGAGCCAAAACAGCACTCCTTGTCTTGGAGCCTTTGGGAAAATACCCAAATATACGGTAGTCTGTGGTTAGTAGCCAAGCTACCAGATTCAGGGCCGCACTACTCCTGCAATGAATATGCACAGGTAAATAAGAAGTAGCTTTATTAAATAAAATATAAGTGCACAAATATAGCAGCAAATTGGTTCCTTAAAACCATAAACCCAGTGGGCTAGGTAAAATACACAGAGAGTTGCAGTCAGACAAAAAATAACAAAACTGTCTAGCCTAGTCTATACTTACAAAGAGGTAAACAGCAAAATAGCTTCATGGTTCCACATCTCCCCAGAGATGTATAGCCTGGATAGTGGATAGTAAAGTGGAACCTCAACATCAGGTAACACCATCACACTGAGGAACAAAGGCTAAAGTCTGAATCCTATACTTATGGGAAATTTCCGAGCAACAGCCAATAATTAATTAGCCAGTCGGGGGCTTTCAGATGATGAAATGCTTCTGGAGGTTTTCAGGCCTAACTGGCATGTACTCCTCAAACCTTCGCAGGCCTGTGGCCTTGATTGTACCAATCACTATTGATAAGCAGGTGTTCTTGCTTAGGCCTCATTAACTAGCTTCAGCTGTGAAAGAATGCAAGTCATTGCTCTTCCCAGAGGCCCACTTTCAGACATGATGAAATCCCCACAATTCTTTGCCAGAGCCATTGTAGAAACCAGGAGTTCTTGACACATTGCATCTGAGGATGGAGCTTTTAATTGGCTATCACGGCTAAAAGGAGATGACAGATGTATTGTCCAGGAAGTTGTTGTGGCCTTTTTAAAAACCAAAACTAGAGTCAAGCAGTACAAGTTACTACTACTGTAACTTGAGGGAATGAACTCCACAACCTAATTATCCATTGCGTGAAAATGCACTTCTGGTCCTAAGTTACTAACCTGGAAGCCTCACTGGGTGACCTGGAGTCCTGATACCAAAGAAAAATTCTTTTCTCACACAGTTCATAGGTTTAGAACAGTAGGTCCCAACCTTTTTGAGTACAGGACCCCCTTTGTAAGCTAAAAAAATGTTGTGATCCGCCCTGCTAATTGTAATTTTAGTCTGTTAATTGGAAAAAAAATGGGGCATGGCAAAATCACATCTCCAAATATCTCTTTCCATAAAAAGCTCCCTGCAGACAGGGAGGTCTTTTTTGCTTTTTTTTCTTAATGCAAAGGTCCAATCAAATTGGTATCCCCCTCCTGAAAAAGCCCTCTCCTCTCGTTCTGAGTAAGGGTGTCAGCAGCAGCGGCAGTGTAAGGAGACGGGAGTTGGCAATAGTAATCCCCTCTTAAGAACATAAGAACATAAGAAGAGCCTGCTGGATCAGGCCAGTGGCCCATCTAGTCCAGCACCCTGTTCTCACAGTGGCCAACCAGGTGCCTGGGGGAAGCCCGCAAGCAGGACCCGAGTGCAAGAACACTCTCCCCTCCTGAGGCTTCCGGCAACTGGTTTTCAGAAGCATGCTGCCTCTGACTAGGGTGGCAGAGCACAGCCATCATGGCTAGTAGCCATTGATAGCCCTGTCCTCCATGAATTTGTCTAATCTTTTAAAGCCGTCCAAGCTGGTGGCCATTACTGCATCTTGTGGGAGCAAATTCCATAGTTTAACTATGCGCTGAGTAAAGAAGTACTTCCTTTTGTCTGTCCTGAATCTTCCAACATTCAGCTTCTTTGAATGTCCACGAGTTCTAGTATTATGAGAGAGGGAGAACTTTTCTCTATCCACTTTCTCAATGCCATGCATAATTTTATACACTTCTATCATGTCTCCTCTGACCCGCCTTTTCTCTAAACTAAAAAGCCCCAAATGCTGCAACCTTTCCTCGTAAGGGAGTCGCTCCATCCCCTTGATCATTCTGGTTGCCCTCTTCTGAACCTTTTCCAACTCTATAATATCCTTTTTGAGATGAGGCGACCAGAACTGTACACAGTATTCCAAATGCGGCCGCACCATAGATTTATACAACGGCATTATGATATCGGCTGTTTTATTTTCAATACCTTTCCTAATTATTGCTAGCATGGAATTTGCCTTTTTCACAGCTGCCGCACACTGGGTCGACATTTTCATCGTGCTGTCCACTACAACCCCGAGGTCTCTCTCCTGGTCGGTCACCGCCAGTTCAGACCCCATGAGCGTATATGTGAAATGAAGATTTTTTGCTCCAATATGCATAATTTTACACTTGTTTATATTGAATTGCATTTGCCATTTTCCCGCCCATTCACTCAGTTTGGAGAGGTCTTTTTGGAGCTCTTCGCAATCCCTTTTTGTTTTAACAACCCTGAACAATTTAGTGTCGTCAGCAAACTTGGCCACTTCACTGCTCACTCCTAATTCTAGGTCATTAATGAACAAGTTGAAAAGTACAGGTCCCAATACCGATCCTTGAGGGACTCCACTTTCTACAGCCCTCCATTGGGAGAACTGTCCGTTTATTCCTACTCTCTGCTTTCTGCTTCTTAACCAATTCCTTATCCACAAGAGGACCTCTCCTCTTATTCCATGACTGCCAAGCTTCCTCAGAAGCCTTTGGTGAGATACCTTGTCAAACGCTTTTTGAAAGTCTAAGTACACTATGTCCACTGGATCACCTCTATCTATATGCTTGTTGACACTCTCAAAGAATTCTAATAGGTTACTGAGACAGGACTTTCCCTTGCAGAAGCCATGCTGGCTCTGCTTCAGCAAGGCTTGTTCTTCCATGTGCTTAGTTAATCTAGCTTTAATAATACTTTCTACCAGTTTTCCAGGGACAGAAGTTAAGCTAACTGGCCTGTAATTTCCGGGATCCCCTCTGGATCCCTTTTTGAAGATTGGCGTTACATTTGCCACTTTCCAGTCCTCAGGCACGGAGGAGGACCCGAGGGACAAGTTACATATTTTAGTTAGCAGATCAGCAATTTCACCTTTGAGTTCTTTGAGAACTCTCGGGTGGATGCCATCCGGGCCTGGTGATTTGTCTTCTTCCTGGTAGCTCCACCCTCAGCCTCCTTTGGTGTCTGCCATGTGTTTTATAGGCAGATGCCTGCCCTTGGTGCACCTGAAAGACGCTCTGGCACTTCAGCAAAAGTCCTCCCCACTCGTTTGGGGCAAGGGGGAAGTGTTGGTCTGCAGTGGCAGTGGGGAGCAGACAGCATCCAGGGAGTGAAGACTTTTTAAATTTAATTGTAAAAAATTAATAAATAATTCATTTCTTTACTGTTAACTAATTTCTTTACTGTTAGCAGTCCCCTCTGGATTACTTTGCAGCCCCCCTGGAGGTCACGGCCCACAGGTTGGGAGCCACTGGTTTAGAACCTTTTATGATGTCATTCCTTAGTTGCCTTTTAAAATAAGCTAAAAATACCCTTTCCTAGTGGGGAAGGAACTCAGATTTCAACATTTTATCATCCTGTTCCAATTCTATGTAATTCTTTGGGTTGAAGGGACTAGAACTACACATGGTATGCTAAGATGTGGCTGTACAATAGGTTCAATATTTTCATTTCAATAACTTTCTCTTCTCTGAGGCATTTTAATCTTAGTTAAATGTTTGTAACTTGGTTTTAGATTGTGTAGTTTTTATATGCTTGTATCAGATTCTGTAATTTTATTGTATTTTATGTTAACCGCCCAGAGAGCTATTGCTAGTCGGGCGGTATATAAGTTTAATAAATAAATAAACTTGGTTCATAATTCCTCAATAGGGAATTTGCCTCTTTCACTGAGCACCATCAGTTGACATTTTCACTGAGCTTTCTGCTATGATTCCAAGATCTTTCCTAGTTAGTTTCAGATTCAGACAATTCAGATATCCACCAGTGATTTCTAATGAATTTCATCTGCCATTTCCAGACATGAAAGCCAAAATGTTACTTTAGAAAACAATGTATTCTGGTCTACCTCTGACAAATGTGAGGCCACCAGAAGTTAGAACGCAAGGCCTGATAACAGGGTGCCCACCAGAGTAATGGCCACACTGCTGATAATGACCCAGCACCAGCCATCCTGCCCCACAGGGCACACCTCGTAGTTTGCCAGGGAGACCTGAGATTCTGACAAGAATCCATTATATATAGGAGAAATAATATGTCATGCAGTTATACACACGTAGAAGGAAAGTTCAATATTAATTACAATGAGAAATTACTAGGATAACAGAAAGCCATCAGATACCATGCACTTAACTGCATACGTTTACTACTAGGATGCAATGTATCACGGTATGCAGACTAAAGAGAAAGGAAGAAAATCTTCATGGATGTCTTAAGACACATAGTATTGAATAAAAATTTATACCACCACTGAAAATTTCTGTTACAAAGTCAAATCTATGATTCCCAAAGGTGAAATACATGAAGGTTTCATCCTCAAGACTTACCTTATGAAGCATAATTGCAACAAACACTATTAGTTGGACACTGGTCTGAGATGTGGAAGCAGCTGCACCCAGGGCAACACCATCAGCTTAATGAGGAGGGAAAAAACAAGCCACACAGGAGTGAATCCATCCACTGTTCAAAGGCATAGTGGGACCAATTTACACAAGGAACAAGTCTACCACCACTACTCTTATCATATGCTCAATGATAACAGATTTAATTCTGACAAGAGCCAGTTTTGAGAGCAGATCCATAGCAATAACTTCGAATCATGAATTGACAAGCAACTTTTCAAGTGGCAACATGCACAACTCTGCTTAGTCCTTCACATCTATGAGAACACCATCGTTCTAAAGCAAATATTTGTTCCTAATTTATCTCCTTAAACCATCTGGAGATTAGAGTAAAAGGTTTGTTATATTTGATTTTTAGTTCTCTTTCACAGGTGAGGTTCTCTTTCAAGTTTGATGCCACAAAAAAGACTTCCTTCACCTGCTAAAAGCTGTAAAAGCAGGGGGTTGGGGGTTGGCAGTTAGGTGTGTAGTTGCATAGAATAAAAGTTAGGCCTCCAAGGATTTGGACAGATTAGTTTAATAAAAAACACAAGAACAACTCTATTAGTATCTAAATCATAATTCTAGCTAAGGTTCACTGTGAATAAGTTTCCAAAAAATGTGTGCAACATTCCACTCCAGAGACCTGTCCCAGCAACTCCCCTCACCCCTCAGAAAAAAACATAATTAAAAGTAAATTGCTTATACACTGAACTGCATGCACCAATTAGGTGTATCTCCCTGAGATTTATGTCAGTCTTCTCCCCTTTCTCTTATCCAATACAAGGTAATGTTCAGTAAGCCTGGAGATGGCCACGACAAGCATGATACAAAGAATCCTTCCCTTGCCAGCAGTACTAATTACCGTCAAGTTACACAAAACAACCCTAATTCTAACCCAGATAACCCAACAATATATGAAAGCTTTTAACGTTATTTAAAAACAGCAAAACCCAGTAACCTACCTGCAGCATGAACAACTAGGCCCAGTGTAGTAGTGATTTTGGAATTGCCTGACCTTGCTGCTTCTGGGTCTGAAATAATTAAGAAATCTTAGCCAAATAAGATATAAATAAGTAGGTAGAACCCTAAAAGAAAAATATTGCAGGAGTTATGGTAAAACTTTTCATCTGAAACCAAGCTACAACTTGTTAACAGCTCACCAGTTTTTTTGCATTTCAGGTTCTTGCCTTTAGAATTTAGGGAGGGTGGAATATTCTATAAATCTGTCCCCTTTTTGAGAGATACTGGACCTTAATTTTCCTGTTGCCCTTCTCCTCCTATTTCAGCCAGTTCTAGGCTTAATTGGTGGTCTGTATTCTGCTGATTGCCTTGGCATTAACTTAGTAATCCTGTGTTGGCTACTTGCTTCATTAGTCATTTGCTTCTAGTATTTTACCTATGAATAGTCTGTCTATATTTTCTGTGTTTCATTGGAATGTTTTATATATTACATTGTTATTTAGCATACATATTTTAGTTGGCTGCCTTGTAAGACATTTTCTAAAAGGCAGGATATAAATCTATTATATAACTAAAATGTCAGTCAATGCATTTTCAGTGATCACTACGTTTTCATGAATTAAGACTGGATTTACCCAATACTTAAAAACTGAGCTGTCATACTATGCCCTATTTTGTTTAACAATTTAGAATATCTTACTCTAGGAAAAAAGACTCACAGGCTCTAACCATTGTTCTTTTAAACCTAGAAGAGTACCACTAAAATTCAAAAATCTCTGAAGACAAAGCCTTGTTTAAAATTCTTCCAACATATTTTTAGGAAACATTCTATTGCAAACAAACAGGCAGTAGTCTTTAATTTTGCTTCAGAACACTCACTTCCAGGCTCAATGAAATCCCCCAAAGTTCAGTCCATGCAAACTCTAGTGTCTACCATCTTCATTCATATTATACAACACATATATAAACTAACTGTTGCCTTCCAGGTTAAATGAAACATTTTCATTTAACAAATTGCTTACTCTTACTTAAGAGTGAATACTGGAATGTTCATTCAGTTACTTGAATATTGTAAGTCTCTCATCATTCATTTTGGTTATATGTCATCAAAATCTAGACTTACCATCTGCAGGGTGGACATGGGAACTGCCAATCTGATCTACTAGAAGCATAAAGACAAAGCCAAGGACAAGGGAAACACCAATATAAGCATGTAATTTTGAATGATCATGGCTGTGGACATGATCATGCACATCTGGCACATCTGCTGCTTTTTCTGATTCAACCATCTTTTGAGTCTCACTGGCTGGGTGGTGCTTTGCTAGAACAAACAAAAACAGGGCAATCTGGAGTTATAATCATGGAAGCCTCAAACGCTGCGTTTGCAACTTATTTTTAATTGTCAAAGGTGTTAGACAATGTGCTGCTTTCAAGACATTTTTACATTTAAAATATGAACAGCTTAATAAAGTTAGGCTCTTTCATGTGTTTTAACAGGAAAATGCTCAATTTCTCATGCCACAGTTGTAGCTTATGAGTGCTGACAGCTATCATGTGGGAAACGTGCATTTTTAGTCTTCAACTTCTGTAATTTTAGAGTAAGATTTATTCATAATGGAACAGGGAAATATAATTTTTAAATTGTTAAACCAACCATACAGGCACATTTTTAACATGTAAACATTTTATCTAAATTCAGAGCAAAAGAGCTTACCAGTAGGTAGAGTACGTCAGTGTGCACATGTATGGCAATTCTGAACTTCTAGAGCAGTGGTTCCCAACCTTTATGAGCATGGGACCCCCTTTATAAGCTGAAAATGTTTTGTGACCCCATCCCCCCAGGGAGGCAGGCTGGCTGTCAGGAAGGAAGGGGGAAAGCAGCCTTTCTTTGCAGGCTTGATTCTTTTTACTTCACAAAACCCCCTCTCCTCTCATTCTAAGTAAGGGTGTTGTCTGTAGCGGGAGTGCAAGGAGATGGGAATCAGTGATAGTAATCCCCTCTTCTTCCTGGTAGCCCCACCCTCAGCCTCCTTTGACATCTGCCATGTATTTTATAGGCAGATGCCTGCCCTTAGTGCACCTGAAAGATGCTCTGGAGCTTCAGCAAAAGGCCTCCCTTCTCGTTTGGAGCAAGGGGGAGGTGTCATCTGCAGCGGCAGTGGAAAGCAGACAGTGTCGAGGGAGTGAAGACTTTTTTTAAACAATTAATAAATAATCCATTTCTTTGCTGTTCACGGCCCCCTCTGGATTACTTCCCGGCCCCCCTGAGGGTCCCGGCTCCCAGGTTGGGAATCACTGTTCTAGAGACCAGCTACAAGAATTTCAAGATGAGTAAAAGATATGCTTCAGTATCCTTGGGGAGGATTCAGAGTTCCTCTCTGCCTTACTGGCTTTATATTCCTGGCACTATGTCTTTTTTTTGGGGGGGGGGCTCAAATAATTAGGTACCTGGGATTCTCTGCCCTCAATGGTCAGAAGTAGAAGTTTCCTCCAGAAAGCACATTCAGCACCAGGTGCTGTCCATAGCACTTTTCAATGACAATCAAGATTACAGAAAGCAATCTACTTTCAGTTAAATCCTATCTCCAACTAAACCAAATTAAAGAACCCCTATTAAATTTCAAGATTAAATGTTTATTAAATACACCACTAATTTCAGAGAAGTGTTATTTCACAACACAAAATTATGCCAAGTGGGATATTATTTCATTTGTAAGATGCCTACTACTAAAAAGTCTTCAGGTGATTTACAACAAAAAAATACATTGCAATACAAAAATATACAAAATAATTAAAAAACAAACACTAACAGAGATCATAAACTAATTTGAAAAGCAAAAGAAAGAGAAAACGCAACTCCTTCCAACCATGCTGTTATATGCCTTCAAGTCGATTACGACTTATGGCGACCCTACGAATCAGTGACCTCCAGTAGCATCTGTTATAAACCACCCTGTTCAGATCTTGCAAGTTCAGGTCTGTGGCTTCCTGTATGGAATCAATCCATCTCTTGTTTGAACTTCCTCTTTTTCTACTCCCTTCTGTTTTTCCCAGCATTATTGTATTTGCTAGTGAATCATGTCATTATGTGTCCAAACTATGATAACCTCAGTGTCATCATTTTAGCTTTTAGTGGTAGTTCTGGTTTAATTTGTTCTAACACCCAATTATTTGTCTTTTTTGCAGTCCATGGTATGTGCAAAGCTCTCCTCCAACACCACATTTCAAATGAGTTGATTTTTCTCTTATCTGCTTTTTTCACTGTCCAACTTTCACATCCATACATAGAGATCGGGAATACCATGGTCTGAATGTTCCTGACTTTAGTGTCCAGTGATACATCTTTGTATTTGAGGACCTTTTCTAGTTCTCTCATAGCTGCCCTCCCCAGTCCTAGCCTTCTTCTGATTTCTTGACTATGGTCTCCATTTTGGTTAAGGACTGTGCCAAGGTATTGATAATCTTTGACAAGTTCAGTGTCCTCATTGTCAACTTTAAAGTTACATAAATCTTCTGTTGTCATTACTTGAGTCTTCTTGATGTTCAGCGGTAGTCCTACTTTTGTGCTTTCCTATAACTCTCATCAGCATTTGTTTTAAATCATTACTGGTTTCTGATAGTAGTACGGAATCACCTGCATATCTTAAATTATTGATATTTCTCCCTCCAATTTTCACATCTCCTTCATCTTAGTCCAATCCCACTTTCCATATGATATGTTCTGCATATAGATTAAATAAACAGGGTGATAACATACACCCCTGTGTCACACTCTTTCCGATGGGGAACCAATCGGTTTCTCCATATTCTGTCCTTACAGTAGCCTCTTGTCCAGAATATAGGTTGTGCATCAGAACAATCAGATGCTGTGGCATCCCCATTTCTTTTAAAGCATTCCATCGTTTTTCATGATCTATACAATCAAAGGCTTTGCTGTAATCTACAAAGCACAGGGTGATTTCCTTCTGAAATTCCTTGGTCCATTCCATTACCCAATTTATGTTTGCATTATGATCTCTGGTGCCTCTTCCCTTTCTAAATCCAGTTGGACATCTGGCATTTCTCACTCCATATATGGTAGGAGCCTTTGTTGTAGAATCTTGAGTATTACTTTACTTGCATGAGATATTTAGGCAATAGTTCAATAATTACTGCATTTCCTGGGATCCCCTTTCTTTGGAATTGGGATGTATACTGAATGCTTCCAGTCTGTGGGCCACTGTTTTCTTTCCATATTTGTTGACAAATGTTTGTCCAAATTTGGACAGATTCAGTCTCAGTAGTTTGTAGCAACTCTATTGGTGTGCCATCTGTTCCTGGTGATTTGTTTCTTCCAAATGTTTTAAGAGTAGCTTTCACCTCACATTCTAAAATTTCTGGTTCTTCACAATACAGTTCCTCCATGAAATGAATCCATCATCCTTGCATCTCTTTTATAGAGTTCTTCAGTGTATTGCTTCCATCTTCCTTCTATTTTATCTCAGTCAGTCAGTGTGCTCCCGTTAATTATTCAGCATCCCTACTCTTGGTTTAAATTTTCCTTTTTCTAATCTTTTGGAATACCCTTTCTTCTACCCTTTGTTGTCCTCTTCTATTTCTATACAATAACTACAGTAATAGCTCTCTTTGTCTCTATGTACTAGTCGCTATGTAGTTGCATTTAGGGTTCTGACCGTGTTTCTGTCTCCTTTTGCTTTCCTTACCTCTTTAACCATTTTAAGAGTTTCATCAGTCATCCACTGAGGTCTTTCTCTCTTTTTAACTAGAGGTATTGTCTTTTTGCATTCTTCCCTGATCATGTCTCTGACTTCACTCTATAGGTCTTCTGGTTCTCTATCAACTAAGTTTAAAGCCTCAAATCTGTTCCTTATTTGATCTTTATATTCTTCTGGGATGTTATTTAAATTGTACTTTGGCATTGTGATTGCTTTGTTGTATTTCTTTAGCTTTATTCTGATTTTCAATATTACCAGTTCATGATTTGTATCGCAGCCTGCTCCTGGTCTTGTTTTCTCAGAAAGTATGGAACTTCTCCATCTTCTGCTACCAATTATATAATCAATTTGATTCCTATATTGACCATTTGGTGATGTCCACGTGTACAGTCGTCTTTTTGGTTGCTCAAAAAATGTGTTTGCAAGAAACAAATTATTGGCTTCACAGAATTCAACAAGTCTTTCTCCTACTTCATTTCTATCTCCTAAGCCCCATTTTCCTACAATTTCTTGTTCTTCTCTGTTTCCTACTTTTGCATTCCAGTCCCCCATGATTATCAGCACGTATACACGTGAAAATCACAAAATACACATATACACGTGAAAATCACAAAATAAATTGGTCACCTAAACACACCCACTACGATAACAGAAGTTAATAAATGCCTGACATTCTGAACTACAAATACATGCAACGAACAGCAACTGCTTCTATCCTTCCCTTTCCTACCACTATCATTCCAGACATACCAAAAGATGTTGCCCTACTGGTCCCAAGACACCCATAAGAACATAAGAGCCTGCTGGATCAGGCCAATCGCCCATCAAGTCCAGCATCCTGTTCTCACAGGAGCCAACCAGATGCCTATGGGAAGCCTGCAAGCAGGACCTAAACACAACATCACTCTCTCCTCCTGTGGTTTCCTGTATAAACCTCGCCCATCTGCCTCTTCTGGAGGCAAATTCCATAGTTTTACTATGCATTGTGTGAAGTACTTTCTTTTGCCTGTCCTGAATCTTCCAACATTTAGCTTCCCTGGGTGTCCATGAGTTCTGTTATGAGAATTTTTTTCTCTATCCACTTTCTCCATGCCATGCATAATTTTATACACTACTATCATGTCACTTGTTACTCGCCTTTTCTCTAAACTAAAAAGCCCCAAATGTTGCAACCTTCCTCATAAAGAAGTTGCTCCATCCTTGTAGGAGATAGCAAACATTCAAATGAACCTCTTTCAGGTGCAATGCAGATTTCAGGTTGGGAAGGAGAAATACCTTATGACCAATTCTCCATCTCTGGAAGTACAAATACCAACCGTTACACAGAGCGATTCCTTTGACAGGAGATGCCATGCCTCAGGGTTACACAGCACCTAGCAATCATCACTAAGTCAGCCCTCAGATTAGGGCAATCAGTTCATTTCTATCTTACATCAGTCAAGTGGCCAAGCACCAAAATGTTTGCATCCCCTTTGATGACAAGGTAGGTGGCTGTGCATCCTTCTTCCCTGCCCCCATCTTCTATACACTATTACCAGAGATGTCACAAAAACATCTTATTCTGCATTTAAAGATAAACAAACTAAGACAAGTTCATAATTAGAAATAAAAACATTACCCTCCAAGAGAGAGAATGGGAAAATGAGAAGAAAATTTTCTCAATCAAGAATACTTTTAGAATATTCCTTGTGAATCCAGTTTTAACACAGGCATGTCAGCAGTACAGCTAAACATATTCACCAAGGGTAGTATTCAATGATAGTCCTACTAAGAGTAGACCCACTGATACTGAAAGAAATTATTATTATTATTATCTTTATTTATACCCCGCCCTTTTTCCAAACTGGAACTCAGGGCAGCTTCCAGATAAAAGTAAGTACATATCATTAAGAACATATAAACATATAAAACATATAAACATATAAAAATCAGCATTAAAACAGAATTAAACTATTAAGATGTTAAAACCAATTAGACATACACTTAAAATACTGCAACCCGGTTTAAGAGCATACAAGTAAAACAATAACATACAGCACCCTCTTCAATCACTACCCTTAAAGCCTTCCATTCCAAAGGTCTGCCGGAAAAAAAAAGTCTTTAGCTGTCGACGGAAGCAGAGGAGGCCATTCTTGCCTCCCTAGGGAGGGAGTTCCAGAGCCTAGGGGCAGCTACCAAAAAGGCCCTATCTCGTGTCCCCACCAGTTGCACTTGTGAAGGTGTTGGGATCGTGAGAAGGGTCCCTCCTGAAGATCTCAGGGCCCGGGCAGGTTCATATAGGGAGATACGGTCTGACAGATAGCCTGGACCTAAGCCATATAGGGCTTTATAGGTCATAACCAGCACTTTGAATTGTGTCCGGAAACAGACTGGCACCGCTAACTTAAGTCCATTAATTTTAGTGGGTCTACTCTGAGTAGAACTTAGCTGAATACAACCCAAAGTAATTCACTTCTACCCAAATGACTCCAAAAAAAGTCTTCTTTAAAATCAATACCGCAGACTAAAGTGAAATAACACAGACCATTCGAAGGAAAGACCAGCTAAAATTTTACTTGTAATCTCAAACAGTCACTCTGGTAAATCACATACACCTACCAAGAAATTTAGAGAAGGAGTGTGCCTCATGCTGATAATTCTCCAGGATGTATGGACAGAGAGAGATGTGTGTACTGTGCTTAAAATATACAAATTCTCCATCAAATAAAACTATGTACAATTGAAACTCAAATTCTACAATCAGCATATTATGTAAATCAACACATATTTGCTTATTTTAAAGAAATTATTCTGCTTCTGTTAGCTAAAGAACACATTAAGATACGCACTGATGGCCTGCTCCTGATATCTGAATCATTAGGCTTTCCCACATATTTTCAGGCATAATCTTAATGGCTAGAACCTCAAAATAAAGAAATAAAAGATGGGTTGTATCCAATAATACACTTCTATATTTGAAAAATATGATCACAAAATTGCAGCATAGACACCAAATGGGGTCACCATATAATTTCAATAATATCCATAACAACTACAATTGTTATGTGTTAAATGTATGGGTCAAGATCCAACAAGATTTTAGGCTCACACAGCGGCTTAAGCCAGTGTGGCATAGCGGAAGGACTGAGACTTGAAAATGGGGAGGGCAGGATTCAAATCCCCACTTATCTATAAAGTTCACTGGGTGACCTCTGACCCAGTCACTGGCCCAGTCTGCATGATGCTTTGAATCATAGTTTAAAGCAAACTATGGTTTAATGTGACTGAGCAGCATGCTCATGCATGCTGCTCAAATATTCCTACAGTGCTCTACTCCCACCAGCAAAACAAGCCAGATTCTGGCTTGTCCGGTCATCCACACCTGGCCTTCTTCTTTGTTCCCCCCAAACAAATCGCCCGAGGTCAGACAACTGAAGCAGAATCTGGTTTTTTATCGGCTGCATGGCAGGAGTGATGGAGGAGCACCATAGGAATTTTTGAGCAGGGTGCACCAGCATGCTGCTCATTCACATTAAACCATAGCATGGCTTAAACTACAGTTTAAATGAGATGTGCAAATGAGGTTAGTTTCTCTCAGCCCGACATACATCACAAAAATGTTGTGAGACAGTGGGATTAAAATAGAGGTGTATGGAATTTTACATATTTTACACATTATATGTCTTTGAATCTCCATGCTATATCACAAACTGCTTTTGAAAGCCTCCACTGTTTCAAAAATAGATTGCCATGTGGCAAGGGGTGCTACTATTCAAGAAAAACAAATCAAAATTCCTCCTAGGCTCACATAAATTTCCAAGTTATGTGGATCCTGGTTATGGTCTTAAAATTCTTTAGGACCTTTAATTAAGCTGAAAACACACAATTTAAAATTGTCCTACAACTGTTATAATTCATAATAGCTCGTGATCGATAATAAAACCACTTGAAGTGACAGCAAAAAACTCAATGCTTCTCTTCCACAGTAGCCAGTGCTGGAATTTTCAGCAAGGATTAACATTAAATTTTCAGAATACTTTCCACCAGAACAATAGTTTTCTTACCCTCCAAAATATCTTCATAAAGCGCATGCACTCCTTCAGGCACAATGACAGCCAAGGCAGTTCCACAAAGGAGTCCAGCACCAAGAACTGTGACCAGTTTCAACCTTTCCTGCATATAAAACCCAGAATGTAGTAGTAGTTGATTGCGGTCAAGGACCCAGAAATTAAAACAGAATAAAAGAAATCAACATATAATACAGAACGAAAACAAGATTCATGATACAAACATTAGGAGGAGGCACGTATTGATTGGGCAGCAAATACGAATTTTGAAACTTGTATGGTAGTGTCTCTGTCAGAGCCTGTGAGGAGCAGAGCAATCATATCTTCGGGGGAAAAGTTTTTAAATTTCTGGTTCGACAAGATAGGATTAAGGAATTTAGTTCTGATTTGTGAATAGAGCGGGCAATCCAAAATGGAATGGGAAAGGGTTTCGATCTGTTCATGACCGCAAGGGCATACACGCTGTTCATAAGGGGTTCGTCGGAATCTCCCTTCCATTATCGCTGAGTTTAAGGCGTTGAATCTGGCTTTTGTGAAGGCTAAACGTAATTTGGGTAAAGTAAGAAAATATAAATAAGGGGCGAGTTTACCAAATGCAAAAGATAAATTTTTTGGGGGAGCATGTTTTGGATGCATTAGAGATTGAGTTTTGGTAATCAATATCTATAAGCCGAGAGCAGATCTGTGGGAGTACATCGTTTTGAGATTGGGAGGCCAAATAGTCTTTGGAGAGGCCAATTTTCAGCAGTTTGGCTTCTATATTTGTGATCCAGGAAGAGGGATAGGTGTCATTCCAGAATGGGGCTAGAAGGCCTTGGGGGAAGTTAAATGAAATTTTTGCCCAAAAGTTGAAAGTCATGATCCATGCTCGGCAGTCCAAAGAGGTCATCCGGCATTCAAGTCTTAATGCTGCTGAGGGAACACATCGGGGCACAGCTAACCCAGAATGAATATTTCATAGGAACCAAAATTCTGACATAAATAATTTGGGGGATAAATATTGTTTGCTCAAATATACATCAGGGTTCTTGAAATCAGATTTTTGGTAAGCCTTTTGGAATTGGGAGGGGAGCAGAAGCTTGTTTTGGTGCTGCCCAGATGATGCATTTCAAGTGCTTGCCTGCCTACTGCCAATCTCAACCTTAATCTCTAGAGCTGGAGGGCACATCTGGGCCTTTTTCTTTGTAAGCGGCACCAGAGACACTCTGCATACCTCATCAGCCCACCACAGAATGGCTAGCCCCAACTTTCCCCTGTAGCTTGGAGCAGGAAAGGAGATCAGAGATCTTTCTTCATTACAGCAAGCCTCCTGATGCTCAGTGCAATTGCAGTGTCAATCCACATCAGCTCTAAGCTAGAGAGCAAGGCTGAGTCTCCTCTTGTCTCCCTTGCCGTGGCAAGAACAGAAAGCAGACAACTGTTTACCATATAAAAAAGGTAAAGTGAAGAATTGTTTGTTTCTGAACACAGGTATATGAATTGGTATTTCACCAACGACTGATTCACACATATATGTACAAAACCCCCACAAATCTCCAAAAATCTAATATGGGTACACACTGCAGGAAGCAGTAGTCAATCAAGAAGTCTCTGGAGCACATACACATAACAAATATAGTGTTTTAAAAACATATATTTAGCATTTACAGTACAAGCACCACTTAAGATGAATGCATCATACAGCCTTGACTTAAGAAAGTTGGAAGAAGTTATTCTATTTGCATAAGCGACTAAGATCCAGTGGAAGCTCCCACTGGCGGAAGTGATTTCCCCCAGTTTCCCCTGCAGCACCTTGAGGATCTCCCATACTGGAGGACCACCCAGCCCTCTAGAGTAGCTTCTCAGAGGCACAAAGGGAAGGACAATTGGTGGAAATCACCGTTCCTTTCTTAGGAAATATGGTTCCAATCCATTTTGCTTTAAAAGGTTAATCCAAGGAAAACACCAGCAAACAATGCAAATCCTGAAGCATTAAGCTTCAAACATTCAAAGTTACAAATGAACCCAGGTTGTTTGAATATGCAACCTTCTGCAGCAAAAAACAAAACCATTCCGACAGGCTTTTGGGATAGAAGGTGTTTAGGATTGGGCTTTACAAGGCTTGTTTTATTGTTTTATATTATTATTTGTATTATTTTAAATTGTTTTTAGATTTTTAAGTGCCTTTTACGGTTTTAAGGTTGTGCATAGTTTAATTGTATTTTAATTGTATGTTTTTCTATGTTTTTAACTACATGTAGTTCTATTTGTAAGCCGCCCTGAGTTCCAGTTTGGAAAAAGGGCGGGGTAAAAATAAAATTTAAATTCAATTCAATTCCAGTGGCGTACTTGGTACAAAGTCTGTGAAATCTGAACAGGCACATCCCAAGTCTGAAAATACTCCCTCTAAATGCTGAACAAACTGGATGTTTGATGTACTTGCACCACTACCACTCTCATGTATGATGAAGTATCACAATTTTCAGATTTCCAGGGTGGATAAAAATGTAATCTTTTGTGTTGAGGGTACATTGGGGGCTGCAGCTGCAAACTGTTCCATTTGCACATGTTGAATACAACATAAGTGGGCTTTTATAAACCAATTTTTATTTAAACATTATTTCCCCAAATTTAAGCCAAGTTGCTTTTTAAAAAAAATCCTTTTTTTAAAAAAAAAATCCAATTGAAAATTAAATCTGAATTTAATAAAATGTATGTTAGCCTCCTAAAACTGAACCATGACTATCTGTCAAAACACATATGTAAAGGGAGCTTTTCTATATATAAAAAAGAACCACTGAGAAAACAAGTCTGAGGGTAATTAATGTGTTCATTTTAATAATAATTATTATTTTTAAATTATGGGCAGCATACAATCGTAGTCTACCAACAAAATAGACTTCTCTTCTGCTGTCCCCCTCTGCACCCTCAAACAAAAAAAAATAGGCTCCAGAGATTTGGAGGACTCTCTGAAACAGAATTGGAAGGACGCAGGGTGGTGGTAGTAAAAAAATAGGTGCCATTTGTTTAAATTGCAACATCTGTGTACATGATGTTTTACAAAGAATATGACAGGTCCTTATCCGAAGAGAGGAATGGAAGGGAAATGGAGGCAGAGGAAGAATATGGTTATTTCAATATTGTAGCTTAGTTACGTTAAGGTACAAGGGCTAGGATGATAAGGGCGTGTGAATTCTAGAGGGAACAGGAGAAGGGAAGAAGAAAGTGTGTGTGGGGGTAAGAGAAAGTGAAAAAATGAATAGGGATGAAGAGAGTGTAGGTGAATGCCATAATGTTTGAAACCAGCATCTCAGGCAGAATCAGGAGTATTACTTTATCACTTTGGGCTTACTACTACACCCAGGGGCTACTATGTCTTCACAAGTGCTAGGAGCCAGGAGATGCCAGCCTATATTTTACATGTATACCCCAACTTGCTTTACAGAAGTCCAAGGTTGATCATCTTCAAGCATAACAGCCCAACAAAAAAATTTTTTTTTTTAGTTGCCAAGGATGTTTGAATGACTTCAGGGTATTTTGGGGGTGCTAAATCCAAAAATGACATTAGTTTTGCCGAATTGGCTCTAGTTTTTGAGATAATGCATACCCCTCAAATGACGATTGTACCCCAATATGACCTGTATCTGCTGACATATGCAGCAGGGTTTGGTCTGTCTTTTTACTCTTGAACATTGTTTTGCAAGTTTATCCACTGCATATAATATCATATTGATACTTTTTTTTTTTTGGAAGAGGAATATGAGTTTGTCACGAAGAGGCTGCTTAAACAATCCTAATGCATTCTGCTACATTTGTAGCGAATACACTCTGCAAAAACAAAGAAAAAACATCACTGACTTTGTAAAACAAGCATATCTTGCTTATTTTGGAGTGAAGCTTGGAGATCAAGATAAGTCTTGGGCTCCCCATAAGGTTTGCAAAACCTGTGTAGAGTGCCTACGACAGTGGAAAAATGGAGAAAGGAAACGTTTAAACTTTGGTGTGCCTATGGTGTGGAGAGGGCTGCAAAACCATCACAATGATTGTTATTTTTGTGTTGTGAATGTGAAAGGCTTCAATTGCTAAAAGAAACATAAGTGGGAGTATCCTGATTTGGACTCAGCAAGGTGACCTGTGCCACACAGCGAAGACGTTCCCATACCAGTGTTTACCTCACTGCCTGACCTTCCATTGTCAGATGTTGAAGAAATGCTGGACGTGGAGTGTAGCACAGGTGGTAGCCCTGGAAGTGGATATGAAGAAAGCTTTTCAACACCTGAGCAGTTCTCCCAAAAAGAACTCAATGATCTGATACGAGACCTCAGTCTGTCAAAGCAAGCATCTGAACTTTTAGCATCCAGGCTAATGGAAAAGAACTGTCTATAGCCGGAAGCTAACATAACAGCTTATCGGACAAGAGAGGAGGGACTTCTTCCATACTTCAGCCAAGAACTTGTATACTGCAATAACATTCCTGGACTTCTTCTCCAAATGGGACTACCGGAATATCGACCAGAAGATTGGCGGCTTTTTATAGGCAGCTCCACCAGAAGCTTGAAATGTGTTTTATTGCACAATGGTAACCGCTATGCATCTCTTCCAATTGCTCACTCAACAAAACTTAAAGAAGAATATGAAAATATCAAAATGGTCTTGCAGAAGCTCTGCTATCATGAGCACCTGTGGTCTATTTGTGTTGATCTGAAGATGGTGAACTTCTTGCTTGGGCAGCAAAGTGGATACACGAAGTACCCTTGTTTCATCTGCTTGTGGGATAGTAGGGCAAAGCGAGATCATTGGAAAAAAGTGACATGGCCTTGACTGTAGGTGTAGTGAACATCATTAACAAGCCATTGGTTGACAGAGAAAAAATCATTCTCCCACCACTTCATATCAAGCTTGGACTGATGAAGCAATTTGTTAAGGCCTTGAACAAAGATGGTGATTGCTTCAAATACATTTGTAGATCGTTCCTTGGACTGACTATGGAAAAACTAAAAGCAGGAATCTTTGATGGTCCTAAAATTCGTAAATTCATCAATGATTTGAATTTCACTAAATTTATGAATGATGTTGAAGCTTCTGCCTGGTGCAGTTATGTCTCAGTTGTCAAGAACTTCTTGGGTAACCACAAAGCAGACAATTATGAAGAATTGGTGCAAAACATGCTCGCTAACTTTAAACATTTGGTTACTAATATGAGCATAAAGGTACACTATCTCCATAGCCACTTAGACAGATTTCCAGATAATCTTGGTGATTTTAGTGAGGAACAAGGGGAGAGGTTCCATCAGGATATAAAGGTGATGGAGGAAAGGTATCAAGGCAGATGGGACAGACACATGATGGCAGACTACTGCTGGAGCCTCCAACATGATTGTCCTGATGCCCCACATAAAAGAAAATCGTACACACAGCGTTTTTCTATGCATTAATTGTGATTATCTGAATCAGCTTACTTTGTTTTAATGTTATTGAACTGAATATAACGCCATTAGGTATTTCATGTGCTTACTTTTGTATGATTTGAGACAGTTTCCATGTCTTTTGTGGGTAGGCTATGCCTGACCATTAAATTTTTTGAATTTGTTATGTTTTTCAATGGGGGCATCCATTATCACAAAAATTAGAGCCAATCTAGCAAAACCGATGCCATATTCAGAATCAGCGACACAAAGTTACCCTAAAATCGATCAAACATCATTGGCAATAAAATTAGTGTTGACCTATTCAACTCACACAGATCTTCTTGTACTCCATTTTTGTATCGTTCAGTTACCTGAATTCTACAACTTGTTCAGATTATGAAAAGTGTATGGCTCTACTAACTAAAGAACTGGACATAGTCTTCCCATCTCATGGAGAAACTACCGTGACAGTGACTATCAGACCCATTTATGGGAAAGTCTAGACCAGCCTTCCCCAACCTTTGGGTCCCCAGATATTTCTGACCCACAACTCCCATCAGCCCCAGACAGCATGGCCAATGGTCAGGAATGATGGGAATTGTAGTCCAGCAACATCTGGGGGCCCAAAGGTTGGGAAAGGCTGGTCTAGACCCTTGTTACAACACCACAGATCCTATGCATGTTTACACATTAATAAGACCCATTTTATTCAACAGGACTAGATTCCAAGCATATGAAAAGGGCTGAAGACAGACTAGGTTGTATTCAATAAATCAATAAGGCAAATGTTCTATCAGCTCAGAGGCAGTATGCTTCTGAAAACCAGTTGCCAGTAGCTGCAGGAGGAGTGAGTGCTCTTGCAATCAGGTCCTGCTTTTGGGCTTCCCATGGGCATCTGGCTGGCCATTGTGAGAACAGAATGCTAGACTAGATGGGCCACTGGCCTGATCCAGCAGGCTCTTATGTTCTTAGCACAAGGATTTCTCCCTGTGCAACATTCCCCTCTCCTCCCCCACACCAAATTTGCTCTGGGGGTCCCTTCTGGAGGAGATTTGGGGATGTCAAGAATGCACACGGGGGGGAGGAGCCCCACTGTGCAAGTGGAAGTCGTTCCACTCACACAATTGTTTATCTGAATACCACCTTTTGGGTCAAACAAATCTGCAGACACAATTCTATAGTGCATGTGAGCTGTACCAATGAAGGTTTTGGATTATGTTATGTAATATACAAATTATCTAGTTGCAAATTAATATGTAGCAATTGTTACTGCAGATAACAGTAGGAAGTACAGGAATTTCCAACATAGAAAACTGATCTAAATTGATGATTTAAAGCAAAGAAATCTTTCCTCTGACAGGGTTGAACATTAGGGGGGCAGAGACAAGAGATTTTCTAAATAAGTATTCCCAACTCCTACAAAAGTTTAAGGTTTGAAAATAACTTTCCCCCATGCATTCTAGAAAACAAATGTTGGCCACAAATATTTCTACTAGGTAAACAGATCAATGGAACAGAACAGGCCAGCCTTTTACTTAACCAGTCATGTAGCAAAAGTAACATCGTAAGTGAGTTACATAATGAGTTATATAGCTTGTCAGCCCCTTTGGCACAAAGATACATGCAAGATTACTGCAAATACTGGAAAAACGTCATGAGCTGACAATATCTGTACCAAGCCGAAAGGATAGTATTCACTGCCAAAGTTTCAAAACTAAAAAAAAGTCAATTTCAATTACTTGCTCTAAAACAGTAATATTTCCAAGCTCCTTGTTATTTTTCAGTATAACACAGTGCATTAATTCCTCCTCTACAAAAAAAACACACAGTAGAGTATCCCAAAGTAACCCTGCCTTTCAAGTTTCACACAATAGTTGCTGTGTCTTATTTAAAGTCTTATTTAAAACAATATTTAGCACATATGCTTCCTTTATTTAAATACACTGCCATATCTCAAGGCATCACATTTGTACAATGACCCACCACAAACGTTCAGCACTGTGTGCCCATCTTCTCTGATACATGTAAGACCTCAAGGATCCATTTTTTGTCTTCTGCGTTTATTCTTTAGCATCACTTTTTAAAACTTTCCCCCCAAACCTGTGTGTGTGTGTTGTGTGCCTTCAGGTCAATTACGACTTATGGCAATCCTATGAATCAGCAACCTCCAATAGTGTTTGTTATAAACCACCCTGGTTCATATCTTGTAAGTTCAGGTCTGTAGGTTCCTTTATGGAATCAATCCATCTCTTGTTTGGTCTTCCTCTTTTCCTACTCCCTTCTGTTTTTCCCAGCATTATGGTCTTTTCTAAGGAATCATGTCTTCTTATGATGTGTCCAAAGTATGATAACCTCAGTTTCATAATTTTAGCTTCTAGCGATAGTTCTGGTTTAGTTTGTTCTAACACCTAACTATTTGTCTTTTTTGTGGTCCATCCGCAAAGCTCTCCTCCAACACCAAAAGTATTTTTCAAGAAATAATTATTGCAACACATCTACAGCTGTGTATGCAATTTTTTTTAGAAAAAACATCAGAAGAATAACAGATGCTCTCTCACACATTAAAAGATATGAGACAACAGAAAGAAATAGCAAAAAAGTTTCCTTGTCCATGTTTCAATTATCCACATAGTGTAATTATGCATTGATAAGACAGGTATCTGAACACATGACATTTTAGTATAAAGAATACAGAATTCTCAGTCATTTGGATCTCACAACACATTTCTGCATGCTTTAAAGGCTGCATCTTACAACATAAACGTTAAAACCTACTGAACGTTTTTACCAACACTTGCCACTGTTATAATAAGTTAAGATAATTAAATCTTAATTTAGCAGCAATTGAATGGCAAAAAACCATTCACCACTATGCACAAAAAAACCGAACTTGGCAGAGGGACTTAAAGACCGGGCAGGGGGTGCTTACAGTCAAGCTAAAAATGACAGTAAATCGCAGAGAAGACTCAAACTCAACGTGCTTTGATTTTGGCTTTTAAAACATCAGTTCCTGCCACCTCTTCTTTCTTCCTGGTCGTTGTACTGCATCGAAATTATGAGGCATGGATCGGAAGTAGCTGAGATGTGTATTCAGTCAAGGTTTAGTTTACTTTGGTTTACTAAGGTTCTCCCCACCCCATCGCAGTCTTTTCATAACAGTTATTAAGTTGATCGTCCTCAGCGTTTCTCGTTTGTTGTTTCCCTCCTTTTAAAGCAGTCAACAGTTAAACAGTGCCACCTTCTCCCTCCGGACAAACTTTCTTTAGCCTTTTAACCCCTCTCCATTGTAGAAGCGGGCCGACAGTTACGCGAAAGCCTCCTTACCTCGGAAAAGTTTACAGCTAAAGGGATGATCCCTGCTACATAGCAGCCAACCAGCATAGCCAGAGAGAGCAGGCTGATCGACAAGAAGTCATCCATGGCGGGCTCCTACTTCTTGCTGAGCTGTTAACAGGGGCGTCTCAGTTCACGAGAATTCACCTTCCCGGCTCCGGTCGGGGAGCAAATGTCATGGGCCAAGAAGTGGCTGCATTAAGCAGCAAGCGGGCGCGAAATACCTTCCTTCCACTCTCAGAGGCAGCCGTCACCTAGAACTGGCCGCTACACCTGCAATCCACCTGCCTGCCGAGAAGCTCAGAACCTGCTGAAGAAGCACCACCAAGGGTCCCCCCTCTACTCCAAGCGCTCGCTCCTTCCACGGAGAGGCTCAGAGGCCCTAAACCAACCCACGGGGAGGTGTAAACTAGCCGCCACTACCTCCTCCTTCCCTCTGCTCTACAGCTCGAACAACAGGCCCTCTTGCGGCTCGGGTGAAAAGAAGGCAAGTCCTCCTAACCCAACTACTAATACAGGACTACAAACACAGAAGGGAAGCTGCCTGTGACTCAGTCTCCCACCAGCACCATCACATGCCCAACTCCCTCGGCTGTTGCCATAAAGGCCAAGTGGCACCTCCTCATTCAACTTCCTCTTCCCTCATTCAACTTCCGGCACATTTGGCCGTTGAAAGGAGGTCGGTAAGTAAGCGGTTCTCGTTTTATTTGTTCCTATCTTTCCTGCCCAATTTTAAGATGGTGGACAGAAAAAAGATGGGCATTATAACCACCTCCGGCTGTGTATTTTTACTAAGAATAAGAAACTGAGTGCTATAGAATGAGGGAGCCCTCACTAAAGATGGTGGCTCAGGCATAACCTCCTGGGTTCTTACAGAACGTCCCGTCTCCTGCGCAGAGAGAGCGAAAGAGATCCAACGCAGAGTCTCGCGAGACTGACCTTATTGCCGTTATATGTTTCAGAACGAGAACGGTGTCATCTCTATGGTACCGCAAAGGTGCTGGTTGGCGTGGAGTGTAAGTGAGGCTAGGTGTGGTGTTTCCGGTGGCCGTGGTGCATTGTGGTAGAGAAGTCGTTGAGGGTTCGTGCTTCGCGCCCGAGCGGAACAGAACGTGTCGCCATGGTGAGTAAGAGGAGCGAAGTTGTGCTTTCGTTTCATTTAGGCC
Source organism: Rhineura floridana (assembly GCF_030035675.1). NCBI lineage: Eukaryota > Metazoa > Chordata > Lepidosauria > Squamata > Rhineuridae > Rhineura > Rhineura floridana. The sequence continues at coordinate 161,969,866 of NC_084481.1, read as the reverse complement.
GAGGCATGATAGGTTGGCAGGGTTTGCTCGGAAAGCTTGGAGGAGAATGAGGTGCTCCGTGTGGCCTTCCCCTTCATGTCTATTCCATGCTTTGGGCCTAAAGTAGCAATGGCGGCGTGTGAAGGTCGGTTTGTCGGCGGGTTGGTGGCCGCAGAAAGTACCCTTTCTTTCTGAAGACTCCTATAAGGTCCTACGAAAGACGAAACCTCTACAAACCCTTCCCTCCCGATACTAGCAGTCTCGACCAAGGTCGCTAGCCCAAAAAAAGTGTCCCGCTTTGCAGTGTGGGATTCGACCGTATGAGTGCGGGGTTCTTAGGATGTATTTCTTTCATCTACTTACCAATTGCCACCACCTCGACTCCGTTGCTAAAATCATAAGAAAAAACGAGCCTCAGGCTAGTGCCTGAAAGTAGCAATCCGTTATATGGGGTTCTTATTAACTTTTTTTAACGTCGATATTCTTTGCCTTTCTATGATAAAACAGCAAGCTTAAGAAAGCTTGCAGATAAGGATATAAATCGCAACTGACGTTGCCTGAAAGCAATATCAACAGCAGACTTTAAAAAATATCTTTGGAATGAGTTGTTTTAACCGGTGTTCTAGAATAAAACAAAGACTTTGACAAAGGCCACTTAGTGGAACGTGTTGGGCAATCGGCACAAAACTCCCAAGCACCATCTTAAAGCCTATCTCTCTCTTAGTTCTTTGGGGGGGGGTCTCTTTCTCCCACCTGCCCACCCACCCAAGATCAAACAGATGTCTTTGCTGTGATGGATGAGAATGGAAGGTCTCATTAAGATCATAAGCCTATCTTTGAATTGTATTGTTTAAGGGTACTAGGTGGGGGCTTAGTGTAGGCCCATTAAAAAAGCTCCTTACAATTAAGAAAAAAAGAAAGAAAATGCATACTAGGGTGAAGGCTAAGCCAGAGTGCTAATCCCTGTATGGAGAGGTCATTTTCCCCTTTGTTTTATGAAGGAGCATTTGATCGCATGAGCTGAGTCCCTACCTACAATCTCAAATGGTACTGCTCAGGTACACCTTTTCCAGCTCAGTAATAAAATATTTTATAATTTTATTTTTACCCTGGTGTGATAATGGAAAACTCTGCTGCACTCCTGTTCAATAGGCAGAAGCGCTCCCCCAGAGTGGAGGCTACAGTGGGGCCTTCTAGGATGTGTCATGGAAGGCTGTGAATCGGCAGATTCCTCCAAAGTGTCCACAAACTGGCTACAAAACTGCACCAGTCCTGGAGATCACATAACTTATTCTCTCCCCACTTGCACCCCCAAATTGTCATAAATTGGAGAGAAGCTATTAAAAACTCAACTGTAGCAGGAAAAAAGGGGGAACTGATACCCCTCATTTCCATACAAAAAAAGTTCCTTGTACATAAAAGTAATCTCCCTCCATCCCCCTTTTTAGGATTGTTCTATCCAAAGCCTGAATAAATTTTACTTTTGTTCTTGTAGTCTCACACAATTTTGCTTGTTCAACCTACCAAACGACCGGAAGGCAGGACTTATGCGGATTATGAATCTGTGAATGAGTGCATGGAAGGTAAGTACCACTGCTCTAGATGAAAATGTATCACATTTTTGTTCTAAATAAGTAAAGGTCAGTCCTGTTATGAAAATCTGTATATATGCAGAGATCCCCAGCATCTGAGCTGTGTGTGTGCCAGTATGTGTATTTACCTAAGTAGCAGGCTTTTACCCTGCGTTTAGATCACTGAGACTTAAGACTTAGTAAAATAAGAAATGCTACTTTATTTATAGAAATACATAGTAGATAGGAAAGGCATACCTAGTTCTAACTAACTAACTAAATTGGAGGCGCAATTCCCAGACGTGGGTATTGCCCTCATGGCTCAGGAGAGAGAGCAAAGACAAAGATGTCTTCTCTCTCAGAAGGTTGAAGAAGTCAACAAAGGAAAGAGGGGCAGATAAGCTTCCCTGAGCATATCAGTTTACAACAGAAGGAAGTTAGGTAGAGAACAGCACCAGTAAAGGTAGGCAAGCCTAGCCAGCTGGAGGACCCTATCTTCCCTTTGGAATGCAAACAGAAGAACCCAAGCAGGAGTTGCTCTTGCCCCATTTCTGACAAGTCCCTGCTTAGAACCTTAGATGGGGCCAGTGTAATTCAGGAGATAACCTCAACCCAGTAAAAATCTTGGGCTCCTGCACACCTCTGTCTTTATTGTGAGGATATAGTAATTATCAACCTAGGCTGTGCACCATGCGTTTGATACCTGACGCTGTATGCTAATAAGTCCCTAGAAACAATGTTTTTTTCAATCATAGTGTCAAGCATGGCTATGGCCTAGATCAGGCATTGCTTCTCCACCATGAGGGATGTGTGAGAGCCTATGATTAATCTGTACTAGATTAATGTACAGGCCTGTTGAACATACATAGCTGACAAGCTTCTAGGGTTGTGGAGGGCCACAGGTTCCCTATCCCTGTTCTAGAGAAATACTGAAGAAGTATTTGTTCTTGTACATTTGCATAATTTGAAAGCCAAGAATCTAATCTTAAAATTAATCCTCTACTTCAGTTTTAGCTGTATTACTTTTAAAAAATTACAAAGAGATATTTATGCTCAGGCCTGTGGCCAGGTTGGGCATTTGCTGAGGACCCCTGGAGTTGAGAGAGGCCCCTGCTGCTGGAGCTGGGTGAGTGTAGCTCCTGTTCTGCGATCCGTGCTAGCCACATGGCTTGTGGAGCGGCAGCCACCCTCCCAGGCACTCCCCTACCGTTGGCAGGTGCTTGCTGCACAACTTCCTGCAGCACTTAGTGTGTCAACATGCCCCCCACCATGCTGGGTGAAGGTAGGAGTGTGTGCGCAGGTCACTAATTCATGACACTGCCAGACCTGTTTTAAGTCCGCGACAGCAATCTTCCCACTGCTGAGGGCCCCTGTATTCTGGTGCCAGCCCTATTTATGCTACTGTATTGATACATTTATCTAGATCTGAATCTGCCATCTTTCACGTTAATCCTGTAGAAACAATCTATTTATATGCTGATCCCTTGTTCATGTGTTTCTTGACTTCTAAGTCCTCTGGCAAGTTGGGGCCTTACAGGTTTCTAATGTAAGTGCTGAACATTGTCTTATATTTTCAGGAGTCTGTAAAATGTATGAAGAACATCTGAAGAGAATGAATCCTAATAGCCCTTCAATCACATATGATATTAGCCAGTTATTTGATTTCATTGATGATCTGGCTGACCTCAGCTGCCTTGTGTAAGTATTCTCCAGCTTATTGTCTGCAAACTTACATTATTGGCTTATGCGTGTGTACTGATGTTTGTATGCTTGCAGTGGGGCTTTTAATATTGTAGCTCACCTCTGCTTGCACTGTTAGTAGCTGTGAGCAACAGGTATTTTTATCTTAAATATGCACCTGCAGCAAGTGTTACTTGAAATATGATTTTGAGATAGATACAATTTATCGAATACAATTTCCATTGTATGGCGAATAATCCTTGGAATTCCTGTAAATCTCATTTGCTGTTGAACAATTGCTTGAATTGTTGATGTGGTTGTAAAGCCTAAAATGGAGCTGTCAATCTAATACTAAGTGCTATGGAAACTTCATTGTACATATGGAGTTGTTTGCATGCAAACAGCTGCAGGTTTGGAGCAATTACACGTCAGGATTAACTAGATGTAATCATATTAACAACATGCTAGGATCCCAAGTTGTGTATATGATTTAATTTTTAGATAACACCGTATTTTTCAAAACCGTACAGATGGCTTGCATGGCATATGGGGCCAATTTAACAACCATTTACAGTTGCAACCCAAATGAAATTTGTTAAGAGTACAAGTGTAAATGGTTTATGGATTTGATTCAAGCTTATTTGAAAGCCAGAGTCTTATAAAAGTAATTGTTTCTGGCCAATATATTTATTAAATTTCCTCTTCCCAAATATGCTAATTTATTAATTTGTTGTGTTTTGGAAGAAAACTCTAGAAATTACTTCAAGACCATATTGCCATATAGGATTTCTGGCTTATGTTACTTGCATGGCTGGCAATTGGCAGGCAACCGTGCTGAATGTCAGTGGTTACAGTGGCTTAAAATGTTTAGGAAGAGGAGTTCTAACTTTCCTTCTGTGAATGGAAACAGAATGCATGTTCATGGAATGGAGTTCTCCCATTTCCTTTGTAGTCCCCTGCATCTGCTGAAAATCTGCTCCTGATTGTGAATAATGTGGGAGGGTGGACATGAAAGGGGAAATTAGTGGAAATTGCCATTCTGTCCTCTCCCCATATGAACAGAGAAACAACTTGAAAACCAACCCCATTGTTAAGAAGCTATTTGTGTTGGATCCCACTTCATGCTATTTTTGTAATTGATAGCTACTATTTATTAAGTGTGTGTACAATATTATTTATGAAAAGTATGTAGATATTGTTGGGCGTATTATGGTAACTTTCATAGGGTAATATCCAATGTTATTTATAATCTGAGAAGACCAACTGAAACCTATGAACATATTATTTACATCCATTGGTTATAATGGGTCGAATCTGGGAATTTCTTAGGCTGTGATCCAAACCTCCTTTGCACTGGGTTGGAGGGGTTGGATTTGGCAGAGATGTTGCCCTGCCAGTCCCCACTTGCAGGGTGACACCAGCATCACTTCACAGGTTCAGAACTTCTCTGTTCCATATGCTGAACATGTGGGCAGGCAGCAGCTTGTGGAAAACCCTGAAATGGGCCTGAGGGGGAGGGGCTGAGCCAGCCTGGGATCCACTGGATCCTGAGCTAGCCCCACTGCCATCATGTAATAGCATTGGGGCCTGATCACTGTGCCAGCTCCAGGCTGGTGCAGTGATTTACCTCTCCTGTCTTCCATCTGAGCAGCTGAGCTATGGATGCATTGGTGGCTCTTTTAAGACTTCCAGTTCCCTCTCCAGGGTTTGAATTGCAGCCTTAGTTCCAATATCACCCATTCTTTCCTACATAGCTTGAAAAAAACGCCAATACAGATAAAATAATAGAAATTACAATAAGCGCTATAACGGTGGAATTGGTAGTTTGGGAAATGTATTACTCTTCCTGTAGTGCTCATGGTTATATTAATATATCAGTAGTGTACTTCATTTATGAGAAAAGGGTTTCTTATCCGGACTTTTTTCTCTTATCTCCGATGCCCACTTTTATTTTAAAAGATTTCTAGGCCACTTTTGTATTAAAAGAAAACAATCACAATGTGTAATGAAATGTTGATTAAAGTGTAAAAAAAATAATTTGAACATCATTTTACTGCTCTCCTCTGTTTCTACAACCAATAGAAGACTTGTCAGAATGATAAAAGTGGTGGGCTTGAGGCACCACCATTGAAAAGACAGTTCCCTTCCACTCCCATCACTGTATTTCTAATCTCTTCAAGTGTGGGCACCTAGAGGATTGGAGAAGACTGTATTTTGAGTACTCTAGTGCAAAGCTATATAAAACTTTAAAAGACAGCTTGTGTCTTCATTTGAGCCTGGACAAATTGCTGAAAGACAGCGCTGATATGAAGAATATATTCAGAACAGAATATAGTCAACATTCTTGCTGCTGTATTCTGAACCAGCTGAAGCTCCCTAACACTCTTGTATAACAATCTGGATGCTATAAAAGTCTGGATAATTGTTGCAAAGCTATCTCTGTCTAGGAGGAGCCAATCGTACACCAGCTTGAGGTGGTACAAAAACCTTCATGCCTTGGATACTACTTGAGCATCCATTATAAGGGATAGATCTAACATAATCTCCAAACTGCAAATCTGGCTCCACTTGCTGAGTCTGTTGAACCACCCACCTCCATCTTGTCTGGATGAAGCTTCTGTTTTTTAGCCTCAGCCACCCCATTACTGCTTCAGCACTTTCACTGCCTACCTGATACTGATGTAAAAGATGAAGAGTTTGGTATCATCGCATACTGATGGCACTTTACTCCAGACCTCCAGTTAGCATCACCAACTGACTTCATGTCGATGTCAAGAGAGCATGGGCTACAAGATAGAACCCTGTGAAATACAATCACACACAAACACCTTAGCACTAAAACACTGTGCACCCTATCCCCATGTTACACAGACAGTTCAGAGGATACTATGGCTGATACCAAAGGACACAGAGTTTGAGAGGACCAGTTGGGTTGCACTTCCCCTCAGGACAACCAAGGCAGTTTCAATGCCACATCAAAGTCTGAATCTGGATTGAAATTGATCTAGATAATTGGTTTAAGCAAATAGTTTCTGGTGTTGCATGGTCACCACCTGCTGAAGCATGTTGCTTGAAAAGGGGAGATGTGCAACTGATTGACAGTAATTGTAATCCTCTGGGTCCATGGCAGGTATTTTAAGGTGTGGTCTTGCAACTTCCTTCTTTGTGGCCAGGATCTCTCCTTTTTGACCACTACTGGACACACTCTTGGTTGAGAACCAAGAAGGGTGTGGGTCAAGAGAAAAAATGGTAGGTCATACCTACCTCGTAAGCACCTGTGTTAGATTAGAAGCTTTAGTCAGGTAAATCATGGGCATTTGGTTTTATTTCACATTTTAGCAAGCCACCAGAGGGCATACTTGGACCATAACATATTTTGTGTTTTATGGATGTAGAAATCTAGATGGTGGTTCTGGTACTGCCTCTTCCATGGCATACTGTCAAGAATAAATTAAAATCATAAAGATGTGTTGATGGGACCCAGCTGAGTTCAACACAGCTCAACATTTATAGAACTGCTTATTAGCTCCCTGCTGTTATACCTTTCATTAAGTTGAGATGCAGAATCAATATGGCTTGAGATTAATATCCGGCTGCAACTTTGTTACTAGTACTGTGTTAAGGGATAACCGCTGCAAGCGTTGCTCCAGCATCACAAGATAACTGCATTCGGAAGCAAGCGAAGACCATTTTGTGCTGGGCTTTGGGAGTCAGGTCTTACAAATATATAATTTGCACCAAGATCCACATTGGTATTCCTCCCTGACCTAGAAGTTATCCTTCCCTTTTAAATTGGCATGGGTTTTTATATTTAGTTTGGAAAATGAGAGTCCCATAATAGGTATCTTTTCCCCCTAGAATTCTCAGGTACATTCTGCAAGAGAAACGACAGCTTAATTGACGTCTTCGGACCTGTTGACATCTTAGCCTCACATGTTGCATTATTTATTATGCAAAGATTATGGTTCAGCAAACTGGACATGCAGTTAGGTACACTTGCCATCTGTACAGGGCAAATATTGGCTCTGAAACAGCTTACATTGACTGACAACAGGAAAAAACCCCTGCTGTATTGAAACTATTTCTTGAAGTTTAATTCTTGATCCACACTTGACACGTACTATTGTATAAGACATTTTTTGGACACTTGTGCTCTACTTCTATACAGAGATGTTGAGACTTACTGTTTTTTTTTAAATTTCTTTGAAGAAATGCATGATGAAAAGACTAAAAAATATTGACTTGTTATTTTTCCCTCCTAGTTATCGTGCTGATACTCAGACATACCAGCCATACAATAAAGATTGGATAAAGGAGAAGATCTATGTCCTTCTCCGCAGACAAGCTCAGCAAGCAAGCAAATAATGAGACACCATGGTTAAGGGGGTTTTGAGGGGAGGGTTTTGACAACAGGTGTGTACAGCGTTCTGTAGTGAAAGTTTTGTATTGTAGTCCTCTTGTTCATTCTTGTTAGTCTGCATCTGGGACAAAGTCTGAATTAGAATTCTAAGAGACTTGTTCTGTTTCAAATTCCAAGAAGATTGGAAATGCCTTCTGCGGGTATTTTAGTTTAATTGTCTTGGCTTAGTTCAATTTTTGTTTGCTTCTAGGATTGATCACATCTGCTTCATCACAGTTGCTGTATGTACCCCTCTCTGGGTTTTTTCCAATGTTATTTCTTGGAGGCAGGCACAGTGAAGAATAAAATTAATGCTCTTTAGATAAATGTATTGAGTGGTGGCTTTATAAGCTATGTAAGTTAAATGTGGCCAACTTGTTGCAATAACAGCTTGACTGACTGGCGACACATTTTGAGTTGCTGCACTCATGACACAACATATAAATACAACTGAATAGGCTTCTTTGGTTGTTGGATGATGATGATGATTTAAGTTTATATCCTGCCCTCACCTTCCAAGGGAGCTCAGGGTGGCAAACAACAAGTGATAAAACTTAAACAATACCAGTACAGATGCATCCTGGGATAAAAGTCTCTGTTTAAAAGGCTTGGTAAAACTGGAAGGTCTTCAGCAGACACCGAAAAGACAACAGACAACACCTGTCAAATATTTACTGGGAGGAAATTCCAAAGTGTAGGTGCCAGAACACTGAAGGCCTGATACCTCTGTTGTGCAGAATGGACCTCCTGATGAGGTATCTGCAGCAGGCCCTCATCTGCAGAGCTCAGTGATCAACTGGTTATATAAGGGGTGAGATGATATTTTGGATGTCCTGGTCCCAAGCTATATAGGGCTTTATACACCAAAGCCAGTACCTTGACCTTAGCTTGGTAGCTAATGGGCAGCCATGCAATTCTTCCAGTAGGCAGGTAACATGTTGGTGATAATCCTGCCACAGAGAGCAGTCAAGCCACCATATTTTTCACCAGCTACAGCTTTCAGACCAACTTCAAGGGTAGCTCTACAAAGAGTCATTACAGTAATTCAGCCTGGAGGTTACAAGTGCATTGATGACAGTGGTCCTGAAACAGTTGTAACTGTCTAACCAGCCAAAGCTGGTAAAATGCATCCCTAGGAACTGATGTCACCTGGGCCTATAGCAACAGGTGGATCCAGGAACATCCCCAGACTACAAACCTGTTCTTTCCAGGGGAGTAAGACCCCATCCAAAGCAGACAATTTACTAATTATCTGGATGGAGGATCCACCCACAGCACTTCCATCTTGCCAGCATTCAGAGTCAGTTTGTGGGCCCTTATCCAGCCCACCACCAATTTCAAGCACCAGTCCAGGGCTTGCACTTATTTGGAAGTACAGAGAAATAGCGCAGAACATCATCAGCGTACTACTAACACCTCACCCCAAATCCTCTAATGACCACTCTTAATAGGTTTATATCAATGTTAAAACATCATTGGGGACAAAATGGTACTCTTCAGCACTCCACAGCACAACTGCCAGGGGGCCAAACAAACACCAATGCTATTCTCTGGCCCTGGAGATAGACTAAAACAATGCCTCCAATACACATCTCACTAAGTTTGCTCAGAAGGATACCATGGTCAGTGGTATCAAAAGGTGCTGAGAGATCAAGAGCTGTTTAGTGCCTTAGGTTCCTGCCAGTTGCTGTTTCAACATTTACATGGTTTGGGGGTAGAGAAGTGGTGTTTTATAAATTGCTGCAATTGAAATACAACTTACCAAATGCATCCCTAAACAGAGCCTGCAATGGAGAGCTAGCACAAGAGAGAAGACTGGTCTAGAATTTAGAACAGCCTTGCCCAACCTTTCGGTCCCCAGATATTGCTGAACTACAGTTTCCGTAACACCCAGCCAGCATGGCCAATGGTCAAGAATGATGAGAATTGTAGTCCAGCAACATCTGGGGACCCAAAGGTTGGGAAAGGCTAATCTAGAATCTTTCTCCCTGACATGTTAGTTTTCTCTTTGCAGGGGAGGCTTTCAGAACTGGTATTCCCACCTCTTTCAAGTAGTGTGGTTCACGTAACATGCATTCGGTTTTTATGGATATGGAGTGGGTATTTCACATGATCCTATATGTGGAAAAAATAATAGTCTTTAATCTTAATTGTTTTAGGTTAAACTTTTATGTGAAAACACAGAGCAGCCTGTCAGGTTATGAACCAGAACAGGGACACCCAGGGAAGGCAAGTTCAAAGTTTGGCTACCAGACAAGCCACATGGGCAGTTTTTTTCATTTTAGATTAGCCCTTGTAGAGCATCTGAGCCCCCACATCTCCAGGAACATTTAGCTGAATTGCTGGCTTTGCCCGTGTAAACGGACTGTTTGTATTGGTGATTCTCAGACAGATTCAAGGCAGACCTCTCTTACCTCTGTGAGGAATGTAATGGAGAATTGGGAGTGCCCCATTCGGCATAAACCATGGTCATCTGTGCTGTTACTTACCGAAAGGTCCTTCCTCAACCTAAGGATGTGTGCCATGTACCAAAAGTGAATGTATGCTCTTCCTTGAACATCACAAGGTACCTTCCACTCCTTCCATCCCTGGTATTGTTTCTCCTTTTTAATGTTATTTTATTTGTAAAGAGTATCCCCCTTGTTTGCGATGAATTGGAATACGGCATTAATTTCTTTCAAAAGTGGTTTGGATTATTTTGCTTTAGAACATTTATGTTGCACCTAGTGCAAATACACTTACAACATATAAAATGCAATTATATAAACCAATTACAAGACAGGGTGAACAGTTGAGTCACAAAGAGTGAGGTTCAATGAAGTGGGAAGGGTTTGCTTGCACAGCAGGGCTTCTGCCTCTCCTCCCCACCCCCAGCAGCCCTCTGGCCCCCGAAATCTGCTCTGGTGGGGGCAGTGACGGCTGATGCCTGTTGGGACTGGTAGGGCAGAAAGCAGGAAGCCCAGACATCAGGTGGATCCAGAGCCAATAACAGGCACAGCCAACTAAGCCTAGTTTGCTCCACCTTTTCCTCCCTTTAACACTGAGACTGAGGAGGAAGCTGACAGCTGCTGCCACCCCCTGGACTAGTTGTAACTAAGAAGACAGGTGGGCAGGGGCTGGCTGAGGGCTGGCTGAGAACGGTACAGCAGTGCCCCCCTTGCCCAAATAGAGCGGCCTTCACTGCTCTGGAGCCTTGGGGGACCTCCAGAGGAAATGTGGGCATGTGGAAGGGAAAGAATAGAAACCAGAAGTCCCATTGTGCAAACCGGTGGATATTCAGAGTTGCCCAAAGACACTGCTTCCTAAGAAGCTGCCAGAATGAAAAGGTCTTCGGTAGCCATCAAAGCAGTGATGGAGAGGGCCAAACACTTCAGGAGGCAAGGATTTGTTCTTTTCCCCAAACCCTGCCTATAACAGAGAGAAAGCGTGTGTAGGTTAGCACAAATCCTCGATTAGGGCACACATTCTGCTTGGGAGAAGAGAGTTCCTGGCCCACCCTAGTCTGAGAGGACCCACACTGAAGGATTTCAGGGACGATGTTCGGTCACTCATCTGCTAGAAACTGGCTGTGTCTTCCACTTCTTAATATAATAATATGAATGCAAGGTAAGTGTTGCTGCTTTACTATACCTTTCCCTCTATGCCCATCTGATTTCACTACCTCTGCTGCACATTAAGGAGTTACTTTAAATCACACTTAAAGCAGAGATTGAAGACCACCTTTTAAAGAACAGCTGCAGATCCTCAACAGAAAATCAACGCTTTTCAAGTGTTTTTGTTTGTGAAGAGGTCCAGCAGCTATACAGCAAAATATCTATGAAAGAACTGGAAATGTAGCTACAATTCTAACTGCAGCTGACCCATTACATTTCTGTTCCAGTTCAATTCTCTGCAAAGCAATCATAGAGTCCTGCTGGGCAAATAACAGCAAACAAATTCCTATCTAAAATACTTAAATGCCCAGTATAAGGCTGAGATGCCAAGAAAATCCCTGGCTGCAACCACCATAACAGTTATGAAACTAGATTTACACTAGCAGCCCTCAGAATTGGAGGCTTCTTTGCTCCAGTTAGATACCAAAAGCACACACAAAAAAACTTTTTTAAACCATTCTCACTGTTTTGATAAGCTCTTGAACTTAATTGATGCCAAGCAATCTTCCAAGCAGAGTTGATTAGGGCCTTCCAAACAATGTTGGTTTTGCTGCAATGGTTGTGCAGGAAGCATGATCCAGGTATCAAAGGTTTACACTTGTGAGTGCTGAGAAAAATGTCATACATCTGAACCAAACCACAATATCTAACCTTGGGAAATTATTTTTTTTCCTGGCTATGCTCTTTTCTGATTGCCAGGGCTATGTGGAATATGGTTTTGTGAATGTCAGGAATAACTATTCCCCAATCCCCATGATATCATTAATTATGAAGGATACAACTCCCTCCATTGCTACCGCCACATCAAGCTCATTTTGTGCACATTCCATCATACATCCTATTATTGTTAAGAGGCTGAACAATCCCTCATATGAATGTCACCTTAGTAATGCAAAATAAATTGATTAAAAGCTCCATTCAGGGTAGGAAGCCCTCCACCCTCCAAGAGTGCACATTACCATGACTGTCCTCCTGAAACAATACTATCTACTCCACAGCCTATGATGTAAGTGGGTAGGATCAGACAGGTATGGCATATCAGTAAAATCTACTGGATTACCAGCAAAACTCACCCGTATTCACCACTAAGCTTAGAGTATTGATATAAAATTGTGGAAGTACCAGTAAAACACGGGGTCTCCTCTCATTAGAATCATAGAATCATAGAATCATAGAGTTGGAAGGGGCCTTGTATGCCATCGAGTCCAACCCCCTGCTCACAGCAGGAAATCCACAGCTAGAGCATCTCCCGCAGATAGCTGTCCAGCCTCTGCTTGAAGACATCCAGCGAAGGGGATCCCACCACCTCCCTAGGCAGTTGGTTCTATTGCCGAACTGCCCTTACTGTCAAGAAGTTCCTTCTAATGTCCAATCTGAATCTACGCTCCTGCAACTTAAAACCATTAGACCTAGTCCTACCCTCTGGGGCAGCAGAGAACAAATCTGTACCCTCCTCTATGTGACAGCCCTTCAGGTACTTAAAGAGTGCAATCGTGTCACCCCTCAGCCTTCTCTTCACCAGACTGAACATGCCAAGTTCCTTCAACCTTTCCTCATAAGTCTTGTTCTCCATACCGGCTATCATCCTCGTCGCCCTCTTCTGAACCCGCTCTAACTTGTCTATATCTTTCTTAAAATGAGGCGCCCAGAACTGAACGCAGTATTCCAGATGAGGCCTGACTAATGCAGAATATAGTGGGACTATTACTTCCCTCGACCTGGAAACTATAGCTCTGTTTATGCATCCCAAAACCGTGTTTGCCTTTTTTGCCGCAGCATCACACTGCTGGGTCATGTTCAACTTGCGATCCACTACAATTCCAAGGTCCTTCTCACACGCACTACTGCTAAGCCGGGTATTTCCCATCCTGTACCCATGCATTTTGTTTTTGTGGCCTAAATGCAGAATCCTGCATTTGTCTTTATTGAATGTCATTTTATTAATTTCAGCCCAATTTTCTAGTCTATCCAGGTCCCTTTGGATTTTATTCCTGTCTTCCATTGTGTTAGCTATCCCTCCCAGTTTCGTATCATCCGCAAACTTCATAAGGCTTCCCTCCACACCATCATCTAAGTCATTGATAAAAATGTTGAAGAGTATCGGCTCCAGGACAGAACCCTGTGGCACTCAACTTGAAACCTCCTTCCAGTCCGAAGCAGAGCCACCGACGACCACTCTTTGAGTACGGTTTTCCAACCAGTTGTGAATCCACCTGACAGTATTTCCATGTAGTCCGCATTTGACCAGTTTGCTAATCAAAAGGTCGTGGGGGACTTTGTCAAACGTTTTGCTGAAATCTAGATAGATAACATCTACAGCATTTCCACCATCTACTAGGCTAGTGACCCGATTAAAAAAAGAGATGAGATTAGTTTGACAGGATTTTTTCTTGACAAACCCATGCTGGCTCCTACTAATCACAGCATTGTCATCTAGATAGTTGCCAATGGACTCTTTTATTATCCATTCTAATATCTTTCCCGGTATTGAAGTCAGACTGACCGGCCTGTAATTTCCCGGATCTTCTTTTTTACCCTTTTTAAAGAGCGGGACGACGTTTGCTCGTCTCCAATCCTCCGGCACCTCTCCCGTTCTCCAGGATTTCTCAAAGATGATGGCAAGAGGTTCCGAGAGTACATCCGCAAGTTCCTTCAATGCTCTGGGATGCAGTTCATCAGGCCCTGGAGATTTGAACTCATTTAGGTTAACTAGGTATTTCCTGACTATCTCCTTATCAATCTCGAACTGCAGTCACGACCCCTTCCTGAGATTGCTACCGATGCAAGGTTGCACACTGTTCCCTTTTTGGGAGAAAATGGAGGCAAAATAGGTGTTGAGCAGTTCTGCCTTTTCCTTGTTATCTGTCAACATTTTGCCATCCTCACTGAGCAGCAGTCCCACCGTTTGCTTGGTCTTTCTCTTGCTTCGAACATATCTGAAAAACCCCTTTTTGTTGTTCCTCGCTTCCCTCACCAGCCTCAGCTCATTCTGGGTTTTAGCTTTCCTTACGCTATTCCTGCAAGCCCGAGCCGCTTGTCGGTACTCTTCCTTGGTGATGCGTCCTTCCTTCCATTCTTTATACATGCTCTTTTTTACTTTTACCTCCTCCACCAGCCTTCCGTGTAGCCACATTGGCTTTTTCCAATGTCTTCCGTTTTTCTTTCTCTTTGGAATTGTTTGCGATTGCGCTTTTTGTAATACGTTCTTCATGAACTCCCACGCTTCTTGGGCTCCTTTTTTCTTTAGTCTATCTAGCCACGGGATCCTACCCATCATTTCCCTGAGCTTGCTAAAATCAGCTTTCCTGAAATCCAAGGTCCATGTTTGACTATATTCTTCTTTGGCTTTCCCCAGAATCACAAATTCCAGCATTACGTGGTCACTTTCCCCCAAGGTACCAACCGCTTTAATTCCCGTGACCAATTCGTCCGTGTTAGTTAAGATCAGGTCCAGGATTGCCGATCCCCTTGTTCCTTCTTCTACTTTTTGAAAGAGGAAATTATCAGCAAGGCCCATCAGGAATTTGTTGGAGGTTTTGTGCTTCGCAGAGTTTGTCTCCCAGCAGATATCCGGGTAGTTGAAGTCCCCCATCACTACTACTTCTTGCCTCCTTGAGATTTCAGAGATTTGTTTGAGAAAGGCCTCGTCTACCACCTCTTCTTGGCCAGGGGGTCTGTAGTAGACACCTACTACCATGTCGGTTTTATTTGTTTCTCCATTTATTTTTACCCAAATGGTCTCTACCGGACCCCTTTGTTCGCTCTCTTGGATTTCCATAGAGGTGTGTTTGTCTTTGACATATAATGCTACTCCCCCTCCTTTTCTGTTGCTTCTATTCTTTCTGTAGAGTTTATATCCTTGAATGGCTATATTCCAATCATGGGAGTCATCCCACCAAGTCTCTGTTATCCCTATGAAGTCATATTTGCCTTGATGCACTAAGACTTCAAGCTCCCCTTGCTTGTTTCCCAAGCTCTGCGCGTTGGTATCTAGACAGCAGAAGTCTCTTTTGTCCTGATTGGATTCGTCCGTTAATATACCGTGAGCTTTGCCATGCATCCCTTTCTCTCTCCCAGTGTCTCCTGTACCCTTCAAATCCTTGCGTTTACAACCCGCTGTCTTTGGATCGGTATTTAAGCTATCATCTCCATCCCCCAGAGGCTTTAGTTTAAATCCCTCTTGATGAGTTTTGCCATACTTCTGCCCAAGAGATTCTTCCCAGTCCTCGTGAGGTGCAGCCCATCTCTTGCCAACAGTCCCCCCTCCAAGAAGCTTAGACCATGGTCCCAGAATCCAAACCTCTCCCGTCGACACCATCTGTGTAACCAGTCGTTGACCTGCAGTATCTTCCTTTCCCTTTGTAGTCCTCTATCCTTCACAGAAAGAATTGATGAGAAGACCACCTGCGCCCCCAAATGCTTGACCTTCCTACCCAGAGCCTCATAGTCCGAGGTGATCTGTTCCAAGGTGTTTCTGGCCGTGTCGTTCGTGCCCACATGGATGAGGAGAAAGGGGTACCTATCTTGTTTCCCAATGAGCCTCGGCAGGTTGTCAGTGACGTCCCTGATGCGTGCCCCAGGGAGACAACAGACTGTTGGCTATCATAGAGCCAGCAGTTGCCCTCACAAACAAGGTAGGAAAGGGTTAAGCTACTCTTGGGCAGAGCCAGGGAGATAATAAGACTCAGGTTACCGCTATCAGGCAGCTGTAACCACTAATGAGCCCAAGGCCCTATAAAACAAGCAGGAGGGAATGTGTTGAGTGTGGGGGGAAAGTTGGATGGAGTTAACAGCGAGCAACGTATGTCGAGACTGTATGCTGTCGGGGACTGCTGCTGCCGCCGTGTATCCTGTATTCTGTAACCAGTATGCTGTATGCTGAATGCACAAGTAAAGTATTCTTGCACATAGACTGCTGTATATTATTGCTACCTCCCTCTGTGTCTTACACGACTACATTTTTGCCAGCTTCCAACAAAGGGTTATGGGCCCAGAGCTCACACTGTAGTCTGTGCATGCTCAGAGGTGAAAGTGTAAGCAAGTGCAGTGTGCTAGAACGAAGGCAGTAAGAAGCAATGATGTTGTCATATGCATCTTTGTTGCCCCTGGAGAGGCTCAACGACTCCAATTATGCCACCTGGAAGGTCCGAATGGAGATGTACCTACGCAGAGAAGGAGTGTGGTGTGTTACAGAAAGTCTTCCTCCCGCAGCTCCACCCTCCGCTGAATGGCTTCGTATGGACGAGAAAGCCAAAGCCTGCATTATCTTAGGACTACAGGACAGCCAGCTGCTCCACGTAAGAAATCAACAAACTGCGAAAAATGTTTGGGAAACCCTCAAGGATGTTCATGTTAAGAAAACAGCAGGGAACAAGATAAGAATTGCTAGAAGGCTGTTTCAATTGCATCTCGAGAAAGGGGTTTCAATGCATGAACATTTACATACCTTAAGTAGTCTGTTTTCGGAGCTGCAGGAGAGGGACATTATTTACTCTCCCCAGCAACAGGTGTACTTATTATTGTCAACACTGAATGACTCCTGGAATTCGTTGGTCTGCGCATTAGAGACTATCGATGAGACTACTCTTACTCTAGAGTATGTAAAAGGAACACTTCTTGAAGAATGGGAAAGGAGAGAAGAAAAGAACCAGAAGCAAGACACCAGCTATCCAGAGCCAAAAGAAGCAAGAGGGAAAGCGCCTGCTGTGAGACTATGCTACACATGCGGCTCAAGTCAACATCTACGTAAAGATTGCACCTGGAAGAAGAACAAACAGCCGAAGGAACTCAACCAAGTGCGTGTAGTAAGAGCAGGAAAGGACTCCAATCAAACTGAAGAAGAAACGTTATGGGCGATAGACTCTGGAGCAAGCCATTGTATTGCAACATGAAAGACTCTCTTTCAAACGTTAACTCCTGCAAGTGAAAGCGTCACCTTGGCAGATGGGAAAACTATAGAGGTAAAAGGGAGGGGCACGTTGTATATGCCATGTCTAAATACATTGTTAACAAACGTTCTATTCATGCCTCAGCTTGACTCAAACATATTATCTGTTATAAGGTTAAACAACATGGGCTATGATGTAAACTTTTCTAAAGGGATTTGTGAAATAAGGAAAGGTGGGAATATTGTTGCTAGAGGCACTGTAAGAAATTCCCTGTATGTAATTGCTAAAACCCCAGAGAGAACTGCTAATGTTATAACTAACAAGCCACCCCATAATGGATGCATTCACATGTACCATAAAAGACTGGGGCATGCATGCTACGCAACCTTACAAGCAACACCCAAGCACAGCTTAGACGTAACCTACAAAAGCTGTAACCATTATGTAGACTGCCATGTATGTAGAGAACATAAATCTGTTGCAGCGCCTGTAGAGAAAACAAGTAATATAAAAGTGTCAAGGGAGTTTGAGTTACTCCACATGGATTTAGCCGGTCCGTTCCGGAAATCAAAAGGCGGAGCCAGGTTTTATTTAATACTGGTTGATGCATATACAAGATATGGTTTTGTATATTTATTGAAAAACAAAGCAGAAGCTGCTGCGCAAATTAAATATTTCGTTAAATGGGTTGAAAACAAGTTTGGTAAAAAGATAGCACAGCTATACTCAGACCGAGGAGGTGAATTCTTATCTCAAGGGCTGCAAAACTTCTTTAAAGAACAAGGGATAAAACATTCCCTGACAGCCCCCTTTTCACCCTCTCAGAACGGCTTGGTGGAACGCCGAAATCGATACCTGCAGGACATGTCACGTGCTATGCTTAAAGACTCTGTATTACCCTCAATGTTCTGGGCAGAAAGCCTAATGTATGCGAACTATGTTCAGAACAGGCTTTATGCAAAGGCAGTAAATTGCAGCCCATATGAAATGTTGTATAAATGTAAGCCAAAGCTAAACCACATTCGAACGTTTGGAACCACCTGTTGGGCTAATATACCTAAAGCGCAAAGGAAGGGTAAATTAGCTGCAAGAGCATTAAAGGGAAACCTTTTAGGTTATGAATGCGGTTCGTATAGAATATGGGTGCCTGGCAAACAAAGAGTTATTATCAGTAGGAGTGTTTATGCAAATGATAAAGCATGGGAAGACACAGAGCACTTTGACATGGTAGAGTTAGAAAGCACAGCTTCACAAGATAGCGCAGTAAAACCTCAAGTGCTCAGTGAAGCAGGAAAAGAAAGCAAACCTGCTGTCATTAAACAGAAATGTGCAGAGTCGGACTCGGCTGATAATAAAGAGCCGACAAACAGCACAGTAGCAAGAGCAGAACAGAGCAGTGAAGAGCCAGAAAGCTCAGAGCAAGAAACTGGACCACGCCGGTCACAAAGGTCCAATTTCGGACAACCACCAGAAAGATTTACTGTGTCTATTATTAAAGAGAGTGAGGGAAATATAGAACCCAAGACCTATGACGAAATGCTAACATTATCTGATACAGAAAAGAGGAAATGGTTTGCTGCCATGCAAGAAGAAATGGCTGCTATGCATAGAAACCACACTTGGGTGCTTACAGAACCACCAGTGCATAAAAGAGCCATTGGGTGTAAATGGGTCTATAAAATAAAAAGAGCAAACACAGGAGAAGTAAGATATAAAGCACGTCTGGTAGCGAAAGGGTTTCTCCAGCAACAGGGAGAGGATTATGACGCTGTTTTTGCACCATTTGTGAGACATGAGTCAGTGAGGCTCATGTTAAAGGTTGCTGCCATGAAGCAACTGTTAGCTTTCCACTACGATATTAACACGGCATTCTTGTATGGGGACCTAGCCGAGGATATTTATATGGAGCAACCAAAGGGGTGCCAGGATACAACAGGGCGTGTGTGTAAACTACAAAAATCATTATATGGGTTAAAACAGAGCGCTCGCTGCTGGAACACCAAACTGAATGATGTTTTATGTGCTATGGGCTTCAGTAGCGGGGCTGCTGACCCATGTCTGTATGTGAAAACAGTAGGCAGTACAACTATGTATTGTTTAGTTTTTGTAGATGACCTATTGTTTATATGTGAAAACAGAACGCAAGAGGAAGCATTCAGTAGAGAGCTGGAATGCTCTGTTGATATTAAGCGTATGGGCCAGTGGCACAATACCTGGGCGTGGAGTTTTGTAGACGTGATGACGGCAGTTTCTCGTTAAAGCAGGAAGGTATGATTAAACAACTGCTGTCTGAGCATGGCATGGCTGAGAGCAAACCAGCTAAAACTCCCATGGCTGTGGGGTTCCAAACGGAACACCATGGAAACGTGCCAATTGACCAACAACAATATAGGTGTATTATCGGCAAACTCCTGTATCTCACCAACACAACGCGACCAGATATATGTAACGCTACTAGCATTCTCAGTAGACGTGTGTCATGTCCAACCCAACAAGACTGGATGTGGTTAAAACGGACACTTAGGTATTTAAAGGGCTCAATGCAAATGCAGCTGATACTATCATCCCAAAAGGATGGTGAGCTAGTCTGTTACACAGACGCAGACCATGCTTCTGATCCTACCACCCGAAAATCCACCTCAGGCGTGGTTATTATGTATCATGGGTCCCCCATAATATGGCACAGCAAGAAACAAAGTATGGTAGCTGTGTCTAGTACAGAGGCGGAATATATTAGCCTCTCACTAGCGTGTTCCGAACTAGAATGGCTTGAACACCTGTTCAAGGATGCATCCCTGCCTATACGCAAACCCTATACTGTCTACGAGGACAACCAGTCCTGTATACAGCTTGCCCTCTCAGAGGCACATTCGAAGCGAACAAAACACATTAGTGTGCGTTACCAACATGTGCGCGACTGCGCAAAATGGGGCTTAATCCAGTTATATTATTGTGAGACTGAACGTATGGTAGCGGATGTGTTCACCAAACCCTTGCCTGAGGAAAGGTTCAAAATGCTTATAGAAAACCTAAGCATGACAATGTGAACGTAAGGAATTGGTTCATAATGTTGGATGGGGGAAGGGATTGGATTGACCACTTAGAATATGATGAAACCTAATGTACTTGAACCTGAATATATAGATATGTAAACCTATATATTAATGTATGTGAAAATGTACCCCATGTTATAAAAACATATCATGTATTATGTATAACATAGTAACCACACCCTGAAAAAATATGGATTGTTATGTTTGTGATGCCAAGTGGGGAATGTTGGCTATCATAGAGCCAGCAGTTGCCCTCACAAACAAGGTAGGAAAGGGTTAAGCTACTCTTGGGCAGAGCCAGGGAGATAATAAGACTCAGGTTACCGCTATCAGGCAGCTGTAACCACTAATGAGCCCAAGGCCCTATAAAGCAAGCAGGAGGGAATGTGTTGAGTGTGGGGGGAAAGTTGGATGGAGTTAACAGTGAGCAATGTATGTCGAGACTGTATGCTGTCGGGGACTGCTGCTGCCGCTGTGTATCCTGTATTCTGTAACCAGTATGCTGTATGCTGAACGCACAAGTAAAGTATTCTTGCACATAGACTGCTGTATATTATTGCTACCTCCCTCTGTGTCTTACACGACTACATTTTTGCCAGCTTCCAACACAGACTTCCCGATTCATTTTGTCCAGCTGGCATACCTGTGCCTCTACCCCCCTGAGCAACGAGTCTCCAACCACCAGCACCCTCCTCTTTTTGCCGCGAGTGGTGGTTGCATGAGCTTCCTTCTTCTGGGGTGTGGAGTCTTCCTTTGCAGTCAGTGTCTCTTGATGCAGGTGAGTTTGTTGAGGCTCTTCCGGGGTGCTGTCTGCCGAGAGATGCTGAAAGTGATTTGTTAGTTGCAGCAGTTCTGACTCCCTCCTGTTTTTCCTTGCCCTTAGAGTGACAGTCCTCCATGGGGATTTGTTGCTGTTGCAGTCCTCTTCTTCCTTTTCACTTTCTTCCTGTACTTTGTGTCGCTCCCTTAATTCCTCTTGTGTTTTATCGAGGAAGTCCTCATCTTCTCTGATAAGTTGCAGGGTGTCTATGTGTTGCTGCAGCCCCCTGACCTTTTCTTCTAGGAGCGCCACCAATCTGCACTTGCTGCAAGTGTAATCGTGTCTGGTTTCCGTTAAGAAGATGAACATAGCACACACATTGTATATTGCTTGATCCCCCTCCATTTTATGTATGTGTGTGTGTTTGGTTTTTTGTTTTTGTTTTTAATTTGCGCGCCTTTACTGCCCACTGCAAGGCTTGCTCTCTTTTTGGAACTACTTGTAACATTATGAGTTGTGGAAAGATCACAAATATCATCAGGAGCATCCTTGACAGGATCATTGCCCACAAGACCACCAGCTGCAGTCATGGGATAATTGAATAGTTAACCATCCACGTCCAATTCAATTCAGCATTGGCTTTGATAAAAATGATGGTGTTATTAGAGATTCTGCAGGCTGTTATGATGGAAAGGGACTTCAGAGCCCAAATGTGAATGTTCTATTTGGCTGTAATCTTTTTTCTGCCTTGGATACTTGTAGCACTTCACAGGTATGGAAGAAAGTGATTTGTATCTTACATCTGTGGAATTAGGTTATTTTTTTGTTTTGCATATTATAAGAAGTGATCCTTTTATTATGTCCTCTTAATAAGCATTTCATCTCCTCTGTGGTTTCAAAATTGAAAATCACTAAAGCTAAAGAAAACCCCATCTGGAGATATTACAAAGAACATTGGCAATTAGTTCCTTCTAATTACTGTAATCTGAACTATGCTTGTGCAAAGAGTTTAGCTAGCTGGGTTGTGGGCAATTTTCCAATTTATACTCTTGCTTTTTTCTTCTTAGTAAGCCTCAGTTTGAGTCTGACATATGCATGGATAACAAACTAGGCTCCATATCCCAGCACACTGCCACAGCTTCTTGAACATCAGCAGGAGTCTAACTGGCAATTTCAAATTTCTCATATGTGGGTTGATCTCATTTTCTACCCCCTGTTGTGTCCTCTTATAATCTAGCCTTGCTGAAAATGTTTACCAATCCACTAAAATAAATAAATAAGATTCTAAATTTTCATTTTTTAACATATCCCTGAAAATGTGTACCGCACACCCTGCTGCTCAACAGTCTCCCTTCCAGAGCTAGCCGGGGTGGTCTCGGGGTTGATGTTGGAGTCCCCTTGGCTTGTGGTGCTGGGGGACTTCAACATCCATGCTGAGGTCGCCCTGTCGGGAGTGGCTCAGGACTTCATGGCCTCCATGACAACCATGGGTCTGTCCCAGGTAGTATCTGGCCGTACGCATGTCACTGGCCACACCCTGGATCTTGTTTTCTGTGTGGAGGGGGTTGATAGTGATCTTGGTGTGGAGGAACTCTCAGTGGTTCCGTTGTCATGGACAGATCACTACCTGGTGGGGTTTAGACTCACTGGGACTCGGAGCCTCTGCAGGGGTGGGGGACCGATTAGGATGGTCCGCCCCAGGAGGCTGATGGATCCAGATGGTTTCCTGATGACTCTTGGGGATTTTCTGTTGAAGCTCTGGTTGACCTGTGGAATGGGGAAATGGCCAGGGCGGTGCACACGATCGCTCCTGAGCGCCCCCTCTCACGAAGCGGAGCCAAACCAGCTCCTTGGTTTACCAAGGAGCTGGTGGTGATGAAACGCGTGAGACGGAGACTAGAGCGACATTGGCGGAAGACTTGGAGCGAGTCTGACCGAACACGGGCTAGAGCCACTTTGAAGGCCTACTCCATGGCAATGCGGGCAGCAAAGAAATCTTTATTTTCTGCCACCATTGCATCTGCAAGGAGCCGGCCAGCGGAGCTGTTTCGAGTGGTCAGAGGCCTTTTACATCCCGGCCCTTGTGAGGGCAATATGGACCACTCAACAGCCCGCTGCCAAGAGTTTGCACTGCACTTTGCAGATAAAATTGCTCAGATTCGTTCCGACTTAGACGCTATAATTGATACAGTTCCAGGGAATGTAACTTTGGCCTCTGTCTGTCCTATAATGATGGATTTGTTTCAATGTGCTCGATCCGAGGACGTGGACAAGATTCTTGAAGAGACGAGGGCCACCACATCTCTGCTTGACCCTTGCCCTTCCTGGCTTATAAGAAGTGCCAGAGAGGGTCTGGCTGAGTGGGTACAGAGAGTGGTTAATGCCTCCTCATGTCAAGGCAGAATGCCAGGTTGCCCAAAGGAGGCAGTGGTAAGACCTCTGTTAAAAAAGCCCTCACTGGACCCCTCTATAATGGATAATTACCGGCCAGTGTCCAACATTCCATTCTTGGGGAAGGTAATAGAGCATGTGGTGGCCTCCCAGCTTCAGGGATTCTTGGATAAAACAGAGTATCTAGATCCATTTCAGTCTGGTTTCAGGCCTGGTTATGGGATGGAGACGGCTTTGGTCGCCTTGGTGGACAACCTATGCAGAGAGCTGGACAGGGGGAGTGTGTCCCTGTTGGTTCTCCTGGACCTCTCAGCGGCTTTCGATACCATTGACCATGGTATTCTTCTGGGTCGCCTTGTGGGATGGGACTCGGGGGCACTGTTCTGCAGTGGCTCCATTCCTTCCTGGAGGGACGAACCCAGAAGGTGGTGCTGGGGGATTCCTGTTTGACCCCGCGGGCGAGCGGCCAAGGGTTCAGTTTTGTCCCCTATGCTATTTAACATCTACATGAAACCGCTGGGAGTGGTTGTCCAGGGGTTTGGGGTTCGGTGCCATCAATATGCTGATGACACCCAACTCTATTTCTCCGTCCCACTTACTTCCAAGGAAGCTGTCTTGGTTTTAAACCAGTGTCTGGCATCAGTGTTGGACTGGATGGGGGCGAACAAACTGAAGCTTAATCCAGATAAGACAGAGGTGCTCCTGGTCAGTCATAGGGCAAATCAGGGAATAGGGATACAGCCGGTGCTGGATGGGGTTACACTCCCCCTGAAGACACAGGTTCTCAGTTTGGGTGTGCTCCTGGACTCAGCTTTAAACCCGGACTCCCAGGTTTCTGCAGTGGCCAGGAGCGCTCTTGCACAGTTGAGACTACTGCACCAACTGCACCCGTTCCTTGAACCATCGGACTTGGCCATGGTGACACATGCCTTAGTTACATCCTGCTTAGATTACTGTAACGCGCTCTACGTCTGAAGACTGTTCGGAAACTCCAGCTGGTTCAACATGCTGCTGCCAGATTGTTCTGGGGCGGGTTACAGGGACCATACTACCCCCCTGTTAAAAAAGCTCCACTGGCTGCCAGTCTGTTTCCAAACACAATTAAAGTGCTGGTGCTGACCTATAAAGCCATATACGGCTTAGGGCCAGGCTATTTATCAGACCATATCTCCCTATATGAACCTGCCCGGGCCCTGAGATCTTCAGGAGAGGCCCTTCTCTCAGTACCCACCTCCTCTCAAGTACGATTGGTGGGGACGCGGGATAGGGCCTTCTCAGTGGCGGCCCCTAGGCTGTGGAATGCTCTTCCTAGAGATATAAGAATGACCCCCTCCCTGCAGTCCTTCCGGCGTCAAGCAAAGACTTTCCTATTCCAACAAGCTTTTGGTACTGACGGTTGCTAAAGTTGGGACTGCTGGGGACTGCACTACTAATGCCAAATTTTTACTATTTTTAAATTGGTTTTGATTCCTTTTTATTTAGCAGTATGATTGGTTTTAATATTGGATGTAGTTTGTTTCATTTTAATGTAGATTCTGTATGTTTTAATTATATGTGCTTTTATCTGGAAGCCGCCGCGAGCTCCAGTATTGGAAGGATGACGGGATATAAATAAAGAATAACTAACTAACTAAAACTACCCTGCTGGTGGATGCTTTCTGTAACAGGTTGTTTTACACCACATGGATCTCAGAATGTACTACTTTCTTTAAACTGTATAAGGGATCTTTCCCTTGTACAGTTTGTGCCATCACTTTTTTTGCTTGGTCTTCTGTATACAACCATCCATCCCTAGGTGGATCTCATGAGGTTCTGTAAAGGTGGATCTCTTGAGGTTCTGGGCTCCTGCTGGGAGGAAGGGCAGGATATAAATCAAATAATAAATAAAATATTAAATAAAGTGCAGCCTGTTTCTTTCTTTTTAAAGTTGCAGCTTTCGTTTGCTCCAGCTGTTCTAGAACTCTAGCCCCCTTACTTCCCCTTACATCTCTTGAGTCATCCCTGTTTTTATTCATTCTTTTTGTTTTCATCTAACTTTTTAGCCTGCCTTGCCTCAAATGCTATATAAAGGAGATATGTCTCAACACAAAACATGCGGTAGTAACAAGCGAATTGGGATTGGAAAACATAAAATAATTCAGTCTGATTGTTAATTTTTTGTATGCCAAATGGCATATGTATGTACACATTCATACAGTAATAACCACTGAAGAAGATCTTTTGGTTAAAATGCATTTGGATTTACAGTAATCAGACAAGACATTTCAGGTTTAGTGTTTGTTTGAATATATTTACATTTGTGTTATAAATTTTTTTACCAAATCAGTGTTATATCACTTTGTCTCAAAGGCATACATCAAGGGACAAATAATACAAAGGTCTGGATAATCTTGTGCAAGCAGAAGGCACATCAGTTTATGCAATGTCCCCCCTGATTTCTGTGGATTTTGCCATTCTGCTGCAGCCCACTGTGCCCCCATCCCATCCCTTCCCATCCCAGAGAATTCTCTCCTCACAGAAGCAGCTGTTTGGAGGCTCAAATGGAGAGGAGGATCAGGAAATCACCACTGCATGAGCAGTGTTCCACTTGTGCATCTTAGGATCTAAACCAAAGTGTATTTGCAACTCTATGTGTATTCCATCCTCCACCCCATTTTCAAAGTGGGAGTGAAATGCAATTAGGAGATTGCTCATTGTCAACAATTCCCTGTAAATACCAAGCCCACCTCTGCCTATCCAAAAAGACTGTTCTCCAGGCATCTTGCTTAGACCACAGTCACACTTGGCAGTGGAATAATTACAGTTACTCTTTCTTGACCTGCAAGGCATACATGTCACCTTTTGGAGCAGCAGGTTAGACACTGACCAGCAAGACAAAACTGATAAAGCCATAATCACAGGACGCCAGGAAGAAGCCTTTAGCTTGCATTACTTGATTTATTCTGTCCTCTTCCAGTGTTACAAGTTTTCCTGTCAGTGAGCAGAGTTATCAGAGTGGGATACCCTGAAGGCTACCTCTAAAACCTGACAAAAGAGTATTGATACGTCTCAGTAAGAAATAAGTGCACACAGGAAGACATAGACATAGGTGATGGACAGCAATGACTTATCCTTCCCATTAGACGGGAAGGGAGTGAGCCAAGAGTGTGTCCGTAAGCAGGAAGCAAAACGGACCAGCAAGGCATACATACAGCTATTTTTGGAAGACTGGAAGACATACGGAGAGTTGACGTGCTCTCTGCAAGAATCCTATGAAGCTGGTCATTCCCTGTGAAACCTGATAGGAAAGCAGTTATCTGTTGGTTAATTAATGCTGTGAATCTCCAGCTATGTTCAACCTGTATATATATGTATAAATAAACAAACTATACATCACAACATGCCAGACAATTTTCAAGGAAACCAAACCCTGATCAAACACTGCAATCCCCAAAATCTTACTATTCAGAACTGGGGTAACATTTATCATTTATTGATTACATTTATTTATTAAATGTATTCCTCCCAAAGCAGCCCAGAGTAGCAAGCACATCAATAATAAAATAGAATTAAAACTTCCAAAAGCAGTTCAAAACAAACTTTTAAAAATAGTTTAAAGCTTCTAAATATTCTATATATTTTGCAAATGAGTTCTAGGGAGAAGAATTATTGTGAATCTGACATTTTTCACATTTGCATGATCCTTGTCTCACCAGTTTAGCTCTCCTTGTGCGATGCATTACTGGAACAAAGCCAAGCAGAACACACAGTTAGAAAATGCAGTTGGAGATTTAGTGCAAAACAAGGAGGTGGCCAAGTTCCTTTCTTCTTCTTTTTCTCTCCTTCATCCCTGGAGAAATCAAAATAGTCTGCTTTGTTACTGTAAATGTGCCAAAAATAAGTGGAAGTGGCCATTTTGGGCTTTTGGCGGCTTTGATTCATCTTTTAATATGGCAGGCTTGGGGTTTTGTGCAGTAAGCTAAATGCAGTTGATGAAAATGTATTAGCCACAGCTTTGTTTGTCTGGTAGTTAATACCTCTGATCTTGCCATTGCTGTCGCCATATGGAGCTGGCAGGGCGTTTTCAGCTGCTTCCTGCTGTTCTGAATCTGATCTCTAGGGAATATATTGTGTGCATTATGAAAACTTCATCTGGATCCATTTAATGAACTGTGAGAATCAGAGACAAGCATCTTACCCAATTAGAAATAAAAGCCCAGAGAAAATTGATTTTAGTCTAGAAAGCTTTCCAACTCTTAGAGCTGGTTTAATAATTTGCTCATTGTTAGAGAATGTGTTTGAATTGCTGCTGCCATCTAGGTTTGGGTATTTAGCTAGAAGTACTGTATTACTAAAAAAATATTCAGATGTACCCATGCAAGCCTGTTTAGACCTGTCATGCATGGTACAAAAGCAAAGAAGTCTGACTTTGGGATTGTATAGCAGGGCATGCTTTTAAGTAACTTGGATTGTATTCCCATGACTTTTTCTTTACTGTTTACGTTTCTAAAATTATTTTTTTATCACATACATGCACTGGGTCTTCTCTTAAGCATAAGGGCTTCTCTTGAAGGTTAATTAGATACTTTTCTTAACAGAGCAATGCTATACTCACATTCTGCCAGGACTGGAGATAGGCTGCTGCTATATCCAGTGTGTGCTCAGCCAGGGAGGGGGAAAGGAAGCCACATAACCTGAAAATACCAACACAGCATAAAAATGGTAGCTATGCCTGTAGCAGAAAGTATGGAACTTCTCCATCTTCTGTTTCCAATTATATCAATTTGATTCTTATATTGACCATCTGGTGATGTCCACAGTTGTCTTTTTGGTTGCTCAAAAATTATGTTGGCAAGAAACAAAACATTGGCTTCACAGAATTCAATAAGTCTTTCTCCTGCTTCATTTCTGTCACCTAAGCCCCATTTCCCCACAATTCCTAGTTCTTCTCTGTTCCCTACTTTTGCATTCCAGTCCCCCATGATTATCATCATATCTTGTTTTGGTGTGTGATCAATTTCCTCCTGTACTTCTGCATAAAATCTCTCCAATTCTTCTTCTTCTGTGTTTGACGTTGGAGCGTAGACATGGATGATGGTTATATTAATAGGTTTCCCGTTTAATCTCATTGATATCACTCTCTCAGACCTTGTAGCTCCTAATTGCTTTTGCTACATCACTTCTCACTATTAAAGCAACCCCAATGGCCCACAGACTGGAAGCATTCAATATATATCCCACTTCCAAAGAAAGGGGATCCCAGAGAATGCAGTAATTACCGAACTATTGCCTTAATATCCCATGCAAGTAAAGTAATGCTCAAGATTCTACAACAAAGGCTCTTACCTTATATGGAGTGAGAAATGCCAGATGTCCAAGCTGGATTTAGAAAGGGAAGGGGCACCAGAGATCATATTGCAAACATACGTTGGATAATGGAACAGAGCCAGGAATTTCAGAAGAAAATCACCCTGTGCTTTATAGACTACAGCAAAGCCTTTGACTGTGTAGATCATGAAAAACTATGGAATGCTTTAAAAGAAATGGGGGTGCCACAGCATCTGATTGTCCTGATGCGCAACCTATACTCTGGACAAGAGGCTGCTGTAAGGACAGAATATGGAGAAAACGATTGGTTCCCCATCAGAAAGGGTGTGAGGGGTGTATTTTATCACCCTATTTGTTTAATCTGTATGCAGAACATATCATACGGAAAGCGGGATTGGACCAAGATGAAGGAGGTGTGAAAATTGGAGGGAGAAACATCAATAATTTAAGATATGCAGACGATACCATACTTTTAGCAGAAACCAGTAATGATTTGATACGAATGCTGATGAAAGTTAGAGGAAAGCACAAAAGCAGGACTACAGCTGAATGTCAAAAAGACTAAAGTAATAACATCAGAAGATTTATGTAACTTTAAAGTTGACAATGAGGACATTGAAGTTGTCAAGGATTATCAATACCTCAGCACAGTCATTAACCAAAATGGAGACAATAGTCAAGAAATCAAAAGAAGACTAGGACTGGGTAGGGCAGCTGTGAGAGAACTAGAAAAGGTCCTCAAATGCAAAGATGTATCACTGAACACCAAAGTCAGGATCATTCAGACCATGGTATTCCCGATCTCTATGTATGGATGTGAAAGATGGACAGTGAAAAAGGCGGATAAGAGAAAAATCAACTCATTTGAAATGTGGTGCTGGAGGAGAGCTTTGCGCATACCATGGACTGCAAAAAAGACAAATAATTGGGTGTTAGAACAAATTAAACCAGAACTGTCACTAGAAGCTAAAATGATGAAACTGAGGTTATCATACTTTGGACACATCATGAGAAGACATGATTCACTAGAAAAGACAATAACGTTGGGAAAAACAGTAGGGAGTAGAAAAAGAGGAAGACCAAACAAGAGATGGATTGATTCCATAAAGAAAGCGACAGACCTGAAGTTACAAGATCTGAACAGGGTGGTTCATGACAGATGCTCTTGGAGGTTGCTGATTCATAGGGTTGCCATAAACTGTAATCGACTTGAAGGCACATAACAACAACAAATGCCTGTAGCACCCCTGCAAATTCTGTTAGGGCTCACTAATCAGTGATTGTGTGCACAGAGGGAACCAATGAACTCACAAAGAAGGATCCTGTACCTCCCTTGTGAGCTTTCCATATGCTCAATGTGAGGCTTGAGAGTTATGCCTCCCATGCCACAAGGTCCTGTCATCTCAGTTGGGGTTTTAAGAACTTAAGAAGAGTCCAGTGGTCCAGGCCAATGGGCCATCTAGTCTTGCATCCTGTTCTTACAACGGCCAACCAGTTTTCTTGTGTGTTCTCATTGGATGTGCTCTGACAGATGTTGAGTTACACCATATCTTTTTTATCCCATTTAATATCTGTACAGTAAGACTTCAGTTAATGAAGTACATGCATTCCTGGACATTAGTTCTGTAACAGAATCTTTGGTACTAGAGGGAGGAATAACATGGAAAGAATGGGGATAGGTTCCTACACTACAAAAAAGAAGAGCAGTTCAACATATTTTGGCAAACTTTTTATTCAAAACTAGAAGTACACAAGTCTGAAATGAAACAATCAGGTCAGGTAAGCCTTGCACGGAGACCACTTTGAAGGCTTCTTCCAAAATGCATCCAGTGATGCTTGCCTTGCCTTTTTTCTTTTATCATATAGCGTCTTGCTATAGCAATCTAAAGCTTTGAGCAGAGTTCTCCTCTCTGTACACTCAAGCAGGCAGGC
Source organism: Rhineura floridana (assembly GCF_030035675.1). Lineage (NCBI taxonomy): Eukaryota > Metazoa > Chordata > Lepidosauria > Squamata > Rhineuridae > Rhineura > Rhineura floridana. The sequence goes on along the minus strand of NC_084481.1, from coordinate 161,939,253 downwards.
AAGGGGCAGCTACCACCCTGTGCGCTCTCTCTCTCTCTCTCTCTTTCTCTGTGCGCGTGTGTGCGTGCGTGCGTGCGTGCGTGCGTGCGTGCGTGCGCGCTATCCTCTCCAATACTCGAGCTGGCTCCGTGGCTGATGGAGGGAGCCACTCTGGAGTCATCTTGGGCAGTGATGTGGCTTTTGAGGCAAATTTTAAATTGGAAAAATTTCTAGGAAATTTCCTATACAAATTAGGGTAACTCATACAAGGACTTTTCCCAGTCAGTTAGTTTAATTTATATTGCAAAATTTTCTGGTGCCTGAGAAAATGCTCTAATTTAGCATGCTTATTTTACTTGTATTTAGTAAACAAGGCTAGAAACTTTGAAACTGCGCAGGTTGCCTAATACTGTGTTTGCCTTCATTCATTGGCCTGGTTTACAGGGGATGCTGGGCCAAATCTTGGCTTAGTGAGAGCACATGAACATGCTGGGCTCCACAGGGAGATCACAGCTGCTTTTCTCCTCCTTGGTCTATGCTGCTGCGCAGATGTTGTGTACCTTCTCCTTCCTCCTCTTTGTGTGCTGAGCTCCCTGATCCTTTTTGCTATGACACCATGCTGAGCCAAGTCAAGGTTTGGCTTACTGCAGATAGGCAGAGCCAATTAATTCTAGTTTTGTCCCCATTCTCCTCCCTGCTATGATGGCAACACTGAGACCAAGGAGGAAGAAGCTGATAGCCAGGGCCATCCTCTGGACTGGTTGTCAGAAGGCAGGCAGGTGGGGGATGGTTGAAAGCAGAATGAAATTGGGGGGCAGTGCCCCATTTGCCCTCATGAACAAGCCTCCACTAATTTAATGTGTCATCTGAACCGGGGCTCATGGGTAAGCTCTCTCCTCACTAACCATGAGCTGTAACCAAGAATAAACCTTGGTTATAGCTCATTGTTAGTGAAGAGAAAGCTCAACCATGATCTCGCAGCAGTGTTTCCAGGGACACTGTAGGTATATCTACTTTTTTTATATATATAGTATTTCTGAGTGCTATGTGTCTGTATTGCCAGTTTCCGGAAGATTATCTTGATGTAATCGAGGAGGATTAGAAATGGCATGTGAATGTCCCATGATTAATGCCCCAAACCCCTTAGTTATTGGGGTGGATTGCTTCTACACACTGTAACTGCAATGTATTGGAATCTGGAGAACTCAAAAGCAGGCTCACTGACATTAAGTTAAGAAATGCTGACATTAAAGTGAGAAATGTTTCACTCTGTGTTCAAAAAACAGCAGTTTGGGAAAGTTGTTCCACTTAACCAAAACAATCCGGCTTGTCCCACACGTTAGCTTTCCAGCTGGGCTTGTGTATAGCTTTCTCAAGCTTTGATGGGACAGTGAGCTAATTAGCTTACGGATATTCTCACGGTTTATGTAAACAAGTGTCATGGGCGAAAACTGGGAATAAGCATCACTGCTGTATGTCCAAGGCCAAGTTGTATCAGAAGAAGGTAAACAAAAATCACCTGAGGGGGAAACCCGCAACCTAGATGATGGGAAGATAATGATCTCATAGGTATAGGTTGCCCCTTCCCAGAAGGTATTTCAGGTATAAATAAGAGACCTAGATTGGGGAGATTAAGCCTCTAGGGGGCTAACACAGCCTCAAAGTACCATCAAGAAGAAGGAAAAAGACTCAACCCCTCCCAGGCAAGAATTCTCATTGTGCTGTTGGGAGGTTTCCAGCCAGTGAGCAGCGTAAGTTGGGGGGGGGACAGGCAGAGACCTGCTAGCTATTTAGCTTCATTTTAGCTGCTTGTAAATGCTGCTCTAATAAACCTTTAACCTCTTCACTGGCAGCTGTGTTCATTATCCCTTTGAAATCTCGAACTTATCTGTGTTGTGCTTGGCAAGGGCTAGGCATTTGATGTTACAGTGCCCCCCCTCTTTTTCTGGGGTGACCATGCACTGGATTTGGTAAGTGTTTTGCCAGTCAGGAGTGTAATTGTCTAGGATCTCAGGGGGTCTTAGATGCCTTACTTTTTGGGGAGCCATGTCCCAGCATCCTATGACCCAATCAGCATGAAAGGAGTGTGTGCTGGTCACTGAGAAGAGTCTTCTAACTTGCTTCCTTGTCCTTTCCTGCTGATTGGAGCCAATCACTGAGAAGTCAATCACTGGGTAGCTAACACACTTCCTTTTCATGCTAATTAGCTCCTAGGGACTTCTGTTGTTGTAGGAGAAGGCAGTAACAAGGATAGAGAAGCAGAAAGCTATATTCACACCTGGCCAAGTTATTCTATAATCTTAGAAGGTTGTAACCTTCGAAGGAGTGTGGCTGTGACTATCATGAAGGGACCCTGCACTGCTGAATTTGCCACAACACTATTGGTGCCAATGTAGCACCACCACCAGCATATCTCTAGAATAATGCAAAGGACCTCAGCCTGTTTTCTCTGATAACCTCTCAACATCCTTCAGTCAGTGGTCAAGGGTTTTTCCTGGAACTTCAGGAGCAATGGTAATTTCCCAGAGCACTTGCCAAGAGCTACGACCAGAAAGTTTGAAATAAACTGTGGTGATGTGTGCCACACTAAATATTGCTAATGAGCATCAGGTGTTTGCCAAGAGAAGCCCGACTCCTCATCCTCAGTATGGTAATTATTTTAAAGATCTACTTAGCATTTAGATTGCTTGAGGGAAGAAAAGCATCCAGCAAATGATTGCCTTGGAAAAAAATGCTCTGGTATTAAGTGGATCTCCGTGAATGCTGTTTTCATCTCTCCAGACAGAAAACAGAGGTGACACTTTAGCCTGGGATAATTAGAAGGGCTTTGACATCATTGGGCTGTCCTTGTCAATGGCTCCGTAACATCTAGCGTCAAGATTAAAGAGAGAGAGAAAGAATTGGGGAGGCGTAGGGGGGGAGAACAAAAGAGTACACAATTGTGTGTTTAAGCAAGCTAAAAACCATTGGCATTAAACACTCTGTGCTGAAGTCTGCAAAAGAGAGAAAGACAGAAAAGGAAAGGGAAGGAGGGGGTAAAACCTACTCTGAGAAGCACCAACTTGAATTGCTCACGCTTTGTAATTTATAACCCAAAGGGTAAACACTTCAGTACAATTTACACACAGCTACATCTGTCAGGTTTTTAAAGATCTTTCTTTTTCAGGCATTAGTGATCTTGGCAGTGATACCATTCAGCTAAGGTAGTGGTGGGAGAATGCCACAACAACAACAAAAACACCATCTCAGGCTGTTGCAGATGCTTAAAAGGAGGGGTTGATGCTCTTTCCCAGCGGCTAAACTTGCCCTAGTAGTAGTTCAGTGGCAGTGGACTGGAAGTTCAACGTGTTGTTAATAGGGAAGGTTTTAAGCAACCCGGCAGTGGGGGCAAAGTGACAATGGGAGCCTGTGGTCCACTCCCAAGGCAACATTTCCACTACCAGTTATGTGCTTCATGCGTGATGTTTTTAGGGGCCATAGATTAGTGGCAGAGCACAGGCTTTGCAGTTAAAAAGGATCAGGCAGAAGGGAACATGAAAGATCTGCCTGAAACTCTGGAGAGCCACTAACACTCAGGGTAGATTTTATTGATTGATTGATTGATTGCATTTGTATACCGCCCCATAGCCAAAGCTCTCTGGGCAGTTTGCAACAATAAAAACATTAAAAACAAATATACAAATTTAAAAACCATTTTTTAAAAAAGCAATTTAAAAACACATGCTAAAGCTATGGTCTGAAGGCACATGTGGCTAGCTCCCTGCTGAAGCTAAGCAGAGTCAGGTCTGGTCAGTGCCTGGATGGGAGACCGCCTGGGAACCATATGTAAGCCGCCTTGGGTTTCATTAAAAGAAAGGTGGGGTAGAAATGTAATAAATAAATAAATAAATAAATAAATAAAATGCCTGGGAGAAGAGGAAAGTCTTGACCTGGTGCTTAAAGGATAACAGTGTTGGTGCCAGGCACACCTCGTCAACAACATTATTCCATTATTTGGGAGCCACCACTGAGAAGGCCCTCTCCCTTGTTGCCAGACTCCCAGCTTCCCTCCGAGGAGGCACCCAGGGGAGGGCCTTGGATGTTGAGAGTAGTGTACAGGTGGGTTCGTGTCGGGAGAGGCGTTCTATCAGGTATTGTGGTCCTAAGCCTTGTAAGGCTTTATAAGTTAAAACCAGCACCTTGAATTGAGCTCGGAAACATAAAGGCAGCCAATGCAAGCGGGCCAGAATTGGTTTTATATGTTCAAACCGTCTGGTCCCTGTTACCAATCTGGTCGCTGCATTTTGCACAAGCTGCAGCTTCCAAACTGTCTTCAAAGGCAGCCCCACGTAGAATGCACTGCAGAAATCTAACTTGGAGGTTACCGGAGCATGGACAACTGAAACCAGGTTATCCCTGTCCAGATAGGGGTGTAGCTGGGCCACCAACCGAAGTTGGTAGAAGGCACTCCGTGCCACCAAGGCTATCTGAGCCTCAAGTGACAGAGATGGTTCTAGGAGAACCCCCAAGCTATGCACCTGCTCCTTCAGGGGGAGTGCAATCCCATCTAGGACAGGTTGGACACCCACCATCCGGTCAGAAGAACCACCCACTAGCAGCATCTGAGTCTTGTCTGGATTGAGCCTCAGTTTATTAGCCCCCATCCAGGCCATTGTTGCAGCCAGACACTGGTTCAGCACATTGACAGCCTCACCTGAAGAAGATGAAAAGGAGAAATAGAGCTGTGTGTCATCAGCATACTGATGGCAACGCACTCCAAAGCCCCAGATGACCGCACCCAACAGTTTCATGTAGATGTTGAACAGCATGGGGGACAGAACTGACCCCTGTGGAACCCCATGCTGGAGAATCCAGGGTGCTGAGCAATGGTCCCCAAGCACCACCTTCTGGAGCTGAGCCGCCAAGTAGGAGGGGAACCACCACCATGCAGTCCCTTCCACTCCCAACTCAGCTGGTCTTTCTAGAAGGATACCATGGTCGATGGTATCAAAAGCCACTGAGAGATCAAGGAGAATCAACAGAGTCACACTCCCCCTGTCTCTCTCCTGACAAAGGTCATCATAGAGGGCGACCAACGCTGTTTCCGTGCGAAAATCAGGCCTGAAACCTGACTGAAATGGATCCAGATAATCGGTCTCATCCAAGAGTGTCTGGAGCTGGCCTGCCACCACTTGTTCAAGGACCTTGCCCAGGAATGGAACATTTGCTACTGACCTATAGTTATTAAGATTTTCTGGGTCCAGAGAGAGTCTCTTCAGGAGAGGTCCCACTACCACCTCTTTCAGGCAGCCAGGGACCACCCCCTCTCACAAAGAGGCATTAATCACTTCCCTGGCCCAGTCGGCTGTCCCATCCCTGCTAGCTTTTATTAGCCAAGAAGGGCAAGGATCCAGCACAGAAGTGGTTGCACAAACCTGTCCAAGCACCTTGTCAACGTCCTCAAGCTGTACCAACTGAAATTTATCCAAGAAATCGGGACAAGGCTGTGCTCTGGATACCCCCTTGATTCACCTGCTATAACACTGGAGTCTAAGTCCTGGTGGATGCTACATATTGTATCCTGGAAGTGCCTAGCAAATTCATTACAGCGGGCCTCAGATGATTCTACCATGTCCTTGGGGCCAGCGTGTAATAGCCCCCGGACAATTCTGAAGAGCTCTGCTGGGCAGCAGATTGATGATTTGATAGTGGCAGCAAAATATTGTTTTTTTGCTGCCCTCACTGCATTTATTATTTGATTTATACCCTGCCCTTCCTCCCAGTAGGAGTCCAGGGTGGCAATACAAGACTTGATGGACAATCTGTCCTATGTCCATGTACAGTTTTTACCTGCAGGTTGGACTAGTAGTGAAATTGCAAAGGGGTGTTGTGGGGAGACAGCTCTGAAGAGGAAGCACCTTTGCTTAAGGGGGAGAATCTCACGGCTAATCCAGAGCTCATCAGGAAGAACCCTCTGAAAATGCTAGGGGTTCAACTCTGCAGTATAAAAAGCTGTAAGAAGGGAAAAAAGGACCTGGGGGCATTTTCTAGCTCCCACATCTAGGGATGTGGATTTTCTGGGTCAGGAGTGTGACTCCTAGGAAAGGGTAAGACCTCCTGCCTTCCTGTGTCTCTGCATGGGGATGTTAATGTTACTATGTTGCTAATTTACTTTTGGAAGGTTAATTTGCACCTTTCTGGTTGAAGACTGGGAATTGTATTTCATTTATCCTCACCCCCTTTTTATTACTGGATGACTGCTGGGGAGAGAACCCAGAGTAGAAGGACCAGAGAATCGTTTTTCTTTTTTCTTTTAATTTTGGGCAGAAGGAAAGGGGTGTTGGAATAAGCAAACTTGCATGTTCCCCCTGTAAAAAGGGAGATGTTCCTTCTAACTAATATTTGGGGAATATCTCTATGCATCTGTTTACAGTGATATAACTTCCTAAAGGGTGGGGTTACCTGGCTTTCTCTTCCTCTGTCCTTTCTGAGAGGATTAAGATTCCTGCATATCCACCATTATTGAGTTTTAACCTCCTGCAGAGGCAGCATGGCAGATGCTCTTCCTGAGAGCATCATCACCAAAGACTAAATGGACTCCTATTTTTTCATCTAGGCTCGAGTCTATGTTTCCTGAACATATGAAAGGTCATGAGTGAACATTCTTTATCTCTTTTTACTTAAGAAGACTCTGTCTGTGAGTTATTTGACTAACTAGTATGTCTGAGGGAAAGGTGGGCTGGTTTATTCTCAAAATCCGCTGTTGTTACTAAAAATACTTCTGCTGGAAAGTAAGACTATACAATGTTCCTAATTTTCATTGGTTTTAAAAAGAAAAAAACAAGCAGGTTATGGGACCAGGAATAAGTTGAGAATTAAACCAGATTTTTGGGGTTTTATTTTGAGTGTTTTGGCATATTTTGTTTTCCCATTTGCCCTATACCAGGCACTAGTTTTAAAGAGAGATTTTTTTGCTGATGTGTCTTCTCTGAGTTGTTTTTGCAAACCAAAGCACTTCTTAGACCAGCAACAAAGATGTATCAGCATGACAAAAGATTTTTGGCCAGAAGGATGCCAGAATTATCTGCTGTTAACTTTGAACAATGGAAAAGCAGGATTAAAATTACTCTGGGTGCAGAAAGGGCTCTTTCCTGTATTGAGAAACCTAGACCACAGGAAGATCCCCAAGAAATAAGGGATTGGGAAGACAAAGATGCAATTGCAAAAGCTATTATTTATGATTATCTTTCTGACCACCAGCTAGTACATGTAGAAGGATGTGCATCAGCCAAGGAAATGCTGGATAAACTCCAAACAGCATTTGGCTTTACAAGTTTTAGATCTCAGAAAATGCTTATTCATGAAATGATGAAGCTCAGACTAGAGACTATGAAGAGCATATCATTTCCTTGATAAGTATATTCAGCAAGTTAAAGCTAACTGGACTTGAGTTTAATGACCAACAGAAGTTGGGTTTCCTAATGAGCATGTTGGGAGAGAGGTTTGAACCATTTGTTTCTCTTTTAAACCACAACCATGAGATTTAATTTGAACAAGCCCTTGCAAAGCTAAGAGAGGAGTTCATTGTTCAGAATGACCCTAAAGAGAGTGGCTCCAATTACCTGGCTAGCAGGAAGGATAAAGGGAAGGGAAAAGCCCCTCCCAAGAACCAATCACAATGCTGTTTTTCATGTGGGAGGCATGGTCACCTGGCTAGGGACTGTGACTCACTCAAGAGCTCCTCAGCTAATGGTAATTCTCCAGATTTCAAACAAAGGGAACAAAGAAAGCAACAGCATGCTTTACCTAAGCATAAGCAGGGACCTCAGAGAGAGGGATCCAAAGGAAGCCATTTCCTTTTAATGCATAAATGTCTTATGGCAAATAAGGGGGACAGGATTTCTCACACACAAACTGAAGAAGAATCACAAGAGATGCATCCCACCTCTTCCAAGAGGTTGTAGCTGCTGCTCCATAGGCAGAGCTTGAAAGCAATTAGTTACAAAAAACAAATTACTTGTAATCTATTACTTTTTTGAGGAATGAGTGGGTAATTTCTTTACATGTTGATTGTGATAGAATGAGGAGTAATTTAATTGCTTTTGAGGAATAATTGTAATGTTTCCAGCATTACTTTTGGGTGTTACTGGGGGGGGAGCAGGGGAAGTCTTCTGCTCCTCTGATTTGTGGATGAAAATCATGTGCCTCAAACTGGGCTTCTGCACAGCATTGCTCTTCCCTCGTGCTCTGTGGTTGTTTAGGAGGCAACGAGGGAGGAGGTGGAGAGAGACAGGGGTGGAGTGCAGAGATAAATTAAAATTGTTTCAAAAATGGACAGTGGTGGAGAATAATGGAGTGGAGGGAGAAAGGAGCCGGAGGGCAAGGACATAGATGAAGGAGGAAAGAGGTAGCAGCGGAATGGAGATAAAGAACTGTGGAGGTGAGAGACTATGACGCGTGTGTGTGTTAATACTGTGTTTGCACTGCCCTCCCTGGCTACTTTGCTGCATTTACATGTTTTAACTTTTTTGCACCCCAGGGGAAAATGTTTGCTTGGGTGGGTGTCCCTTAGTTGGTGGCAGGGCAGGGTCTGGGAGGAGGTTAAGTGAGAGAGGATGCTTGCTGGCTGTGTGTGTGTGTGGGGGGGGGTTGCACTTGATTTGACGTGCAAAGATCTGAGTAGTGGCCTCTGCCTCCCTCCCCACCTCCCTTACCAGTGGAGAGACCACCACTGCTATCTTATGGATAAAAAGAATTATTCTACTGCCTCTGTTTGTGTGTGTGTTTTAATGTTGTTTTAGGCGACTTAGGTGTCCAGCAGCCAAGGCCAGCACCTTGTAGGCACTCTAGGTTTTTTTTTAAAGAACTTAACTGTCATTGTAATGATTACTTTTGAGTAATAGTAAAGTAATTCCTTTTAGAACAATTGTAATTGTAACGGTACTTTATTCCTTTTTGGTGCCATGTAACAGTAATTGTTATTCCGTTTTAAAAGTCATCTTCCAAGCTCTGTCCATAGGGAGCTAGACAGGACCACTAGACTCTGATGCCTTTTATTAAGCAGTTGATGTCTGTTTCTGCAGCATGAACCAGCAGACAGCCATTGGGAAAAATCCTGTGTAGGGCTGAATAGGGTCAGCTGATGCCCCCCTGCTAGATATAAGACAAGCACCATTTTTAAAGGTGCCTCTTTGCACAGTAGCAAGGGGAAATAGAGAGATTGTTTTATGGAAAAGAGCAGGGGTGGGAGGACTCCAAGCTTGCAGGAGCTTTCCCCCCCCCCAGAATCCTAAAGCCCATCAACTGGCACCACATGTAAAATAGTGGCTTTGGAGACGGGCTCATGGGCTTTAGGATGAAAGAAGCGGGTGCTTCTGATCACATGTCCAGACCAGGAATTTCTTTTCAGTACCAGAACTTAGTCTACCGCCCTTTCACGCAAAAATCTATTCCAGAACCTAATTTAGGGGCAAAATGAGGTTTTTAAAAAGTTGCTGCTATTGCTCAACTACTGGGGCTCAGAAACCTTTGCCAATCTACAAAAAAATGATCCCACACCTCTGGATCAGACTAAGATATGCAATAAGAGCTGTGTAGACACCATCATAGGCTTCAGGGTAAAGGACCAGATGCTTGAGGTTGATGCAGCAAAGGGCTGTAAATTTAGATCCTCTTATATAGAGGTCAGTAATACAAAATATACGTGGCCTAGCTATGGCTTCATTCCAAGAGTGCATTCAATGGTGTTTTGCATTGATTCCCATGGAAATGTTACCAGCGGCAACTGACACTCATTGAAACCATGTTTGTTTTTAGAGACACCTCTAGGCCAGCGGGTCTGCTTTCCTATAATGGCAGCATAAGAGGAGCCCTCCTGCGAAGAGATCCCTATTGTTTAGTATTTCAGTTCCTACGGTGGCTAAACAGATGCCTCAGGGAACCCAACCAGCAGCACCTGAAAATAAAATCCCCCCCCTCATTGTTGCTTCCTAGCAGCTGATACTCAGTTGAGGCTGTGGGTGTGACAGGTAGAAAATGGAATATAAGAACATAAGGAGAGTCTGTGGATCAGGTCAGTGGCCCATCGCATCCAGCATCCTGTTCTCACAGTGGCCAACCACATGCCCATGGGAAGTCCACAAGCAGGACATGAGTGCAAAGAGCACTCTCCCCTCCTCTGGTTTCCAGAAACTGGTTTTCGGAAGCATACTGCCTATCTGACTATGGAGACAGAGCATAGCCATCATGGCTAGTAGCTGTTGAAAGCCTCATCCTCCATGCACTTCTCTAATCCTCTTTTAAAACCATCCAAGTTGGTGGCCATCACTACCTCTTGTGGGAGTGAATTCCACAGTTTAACTATGTGCTGCATGAAGAAATACTTTCTTTTGTCTGTCCTGAATCTTCCACCATTCAGCTTCATCTGATGGCCACGAGTTCTACTGTTATGAAGGAGGAAGAAAAGCTTTTCTCTATCTACTTTCTCCATGCCATGCATAGGTTTATACACTTTTATCATGTCACCTCTGACTCACCTTTTCTCTAAACTAAAAAGCCCCAAATGCTGCAACCTGCCCTCACAGGGGTGTCACTTCATCCTCTTGAGCATTTTGGTTGCCCTTTTCTGAACTTTTCCCAGCTCAACAGTGTCCTTTTTGAGGTGAGGTGACTAGAATGGCACACAGTATTCCAAGTGTGGCCACACCATAGATTTATATAATCTCAATCCCTTTTGAGCTGGCCAGAACAATGGCCTTCCTGAAGATCCTAACCCCGAAACAGGAGTAAGGACATCACTGCAATGATACAAAAGTTTCTATTTAGTCTGTGGTAAGTTCTTGGTGCTATTTCTCCCATTGCGAAATGCTAGAAATTGCCATGCCTGTTTAGTCCTATTGATTGCCAGTAGTTAGTGAGACTGATCATGCAATTCTTCTTACTTGGGAGTAAGCCCTATTAGATTCAGATGGCGATATTTCTGTATAAGCAGGATGTTTTCTTCTACTAGTTGTGTGGAGCTTCTCCATTATCTGGCAGTTAAATTCTTGCAATTGAAATTAAAAAAAATAGAAATGAATGAAAATTAATCACTATAAAGAACTATAAGCAATTAAAACCTCCTCCTATGGGGAATACTGGGCCCTTCCAGATGTCCTTTTTGTTGGGCATTTATATTATTATTATTATTATTATTATTATTATTATTATTATTAATAATAATAATAATAATAATAGTATAAATATACTACTACTACTACTACTACTAATAATAATAATAATACCGCTCTTCCTCCCAGTAGGAGTCCAGGGCGGCATTTGTGCACTTGATGATACTGGATATGCAATCCTACTTTCAATATTGTTAGTGTCTTCAGAAATTTAGGGGCAGTGGCAGCTGGTGGCTCCATGTTACTGGGGCAGGAGGAATCTGTTCCGATTCCAAGTAAATATACTGTATAGTAGGATTTTGCCCATGGAGATGGGTATTGCTGCATTTTATGGGGTAAACAGAACTCAAGTGCCAATTGGAACTACAGTTTCAATTCTGTTTCCAGCTAATCAGCAGTACTAAAGGGCTCTAGTATGAAAGCAATCTTGATTCACTGCACTCTCTCCCTTTGTTTAAAGTTCAAATAACTGCAATGGAAGGCATTATTGAAGACCTAAAGTTTTTTTAAAAAAAAGCATGTTCCCAAAATTTGTAAGAAACAACACACATCCAAGCAAAATGTTAAAGTGAAGGAGAGTTCCAGAATGCATACACACAGATGTGTGTATATATATATATATATATGTCTTGGCCTAATTTTGTGAGTCTAAATCTCTGCCTAAGGGATGGATTCTATGCAGACAAAGCAAAATGTATCACTGTTTGGTATCTAAAGTGTAATGCATGGTTTAGTCTTCAGGAGCCTTTATTTTGAAGTTAACAATTGAAAATCAGAGCGGCCAATCCAGATTAAACCCAGGAAATTCCACATAGGCATTTAGAAAAGTAAATGAACATTGATACAAGCTGCCCCCACATGAGGCTGCATTCTCTTTTGATAGAAACACACTCATTCTTCTGCAGGTTCCAGAGTGTCTCCACCTCTCTCTTCCGAAAATAGGGGCACATGATGTTTGTCCAACCCCGTCTCTTGTTACTGTAAAACCTGGTGGAAGCAGCTTGAGTGCATTTTTTAAAAATTCAGCTTCACAGAGATTTCACAACTGAACAGCGGAGAAAGGTCCGGTTCGGAATAAACCTCCCCCCTGGGATAAAAACCAAAGAAATGATGAAATTTTAAAAGGGGTAGGCCTAGAAGTAGGCATTGTGAGAGCAGGGGCACAGGATATAAATTCAGAAGAGCAAAATTACCACAGGCCTAACCACAAGTGCCAAAGACACTTGAAGAGAGACACTGCTTACAAGTGCCTGTACGCTAATGCTAGGAGCCTGCGAACCAAGATGGGAGAACTGGAGTGCTTGGTCTTAGAGGAGAGCATTGATATAGTGAGCATAACGGAGACCTGGTGGAATGGAGAAAACCAGTGGGATACGGTTATCCCTGGATATAAACTATATCGGAAGGACAGGGAAGGACGTATTGGTGGCAGAGTCGCTCTATACGTGAAAGAAGGCATTGAATCCAGCAAGCTTGAAACCCGAAAAGAGGCAGACTCCTCCACAGAATCGTTGTGGGTGGTGATACCATGCCCCAGGAGGGATTTAATACTGGGAACGATCTATCGTCCCCCTGATCAAAATGCTCAGGGAGACCTGGAGATGAGATATGAAATTGAGGAAGCATCCAAACTAGGAAATGTGGTAGTAATGGGTGACTTCAACTACCCGGACATAGACTGGCTGCGTATGTGTTCCAGTCATGACAAAGAAGCAAAGTTTCTAGATATTCTAAATGACTATTCCCTAGACCAGTTGGTCATGGAACCGACCAGAGGGACGGCAACCCTGGACTTAATCCTCAGTGGGGACCGGGACCTGGTGCAAGATGTAAGTGTTGTTGAACCGATTGGGAGCAGTGACCATAGTGCTATTAAATTAAACATACATGTAACTGGCCAATTGCCAAGAAAATCCAACACGGTCACATTTGACTTCAAAAGAGGAAACTTCACAAAAATGAGGGGATTGGTAAAAAGAAAGCTGAAAAACAAAGTCCAGAGGGTCACATCACTCGAAAATGCTTGGAAGTTGTTTAAAAACACTATATTAGAAGCTCAACTGGAGTGCATACCGCAGATCAGAAAAGGTACCGCCAGGGCCAAGAAGATGCCAGCATGGTTAACGAGCAAAGTCAAGGAAGCTCTGAGGCAAAAAGTCTTCCTTCAAAAAATGGAAGTCTTGTCCAAATGAAGAAAATAAAAAAGAACACAAACTCTGGCAAAAGAAATGCAAGAAGACAATAAGGGATGCTAAAAAAGAATTTGAGGAGCACATTGCTAAGAACATAAAAACCAACAACAAAAAATTCTATAAATACATTCAAAGCAGGAGACCATCTAGGGAGGCGATTGGACCCTTGGATGATAAGGGAGTCAAAGGTGTACTAAAGAACGATAAGGAGATTGCAGAGAAGCTAAATGAATTCTTTGCATCTGTCTTCACAGTGGAAGATATAGGGCAGATCCCTGAACCTGAACTAACATTTGCAGGAAGGGATTCTGAGGAACTGAGACAAATAGTGGTAATGAGAGAGGAAGTTCTAAGCTTAATGGACAATATAAAAACTGACAAATCACCGGGCCCGGATGGCATCCACCCGAGAGTTCTCAAAGAACTCAAAGGTGAAATTGCTGATCTGCTAACTAAAATATGTAACTTGTCCCTCAGGTCCTCCTCCGTGCCTGAGGACTGGAAAGTGGCAAATGTAACACCAATCTTCAAAAAGGGATCCAGAAGGGATCCCAGAAATTACAGGCCAGTTAGCTTAACTTCTGTCCCTGGAAAACTGGTAGAAAGTATTATTAAAGCTAGATTAACTAAGCACATAGAAGAACAAGCCTTGCTGAAGCAGAGCCAGCATGGCTTCTGCAAAGGAAAGTCCTGTCTCAGTAACCTATTAGAATTCTTTGAATTCTTTTTTAGTTTAGAGAAAAGGCGGGTCAGAGGAGACATGATAGAAGTGTATAAAATTATGCATGGCATTGAGAAAGTGGATAGAGAAAAGTTCTTCTCCCTCTCTCATAATACTAGAACTCGTGGACATTCAAAGAAGCTGAATGTTGGAAGATTCAGGACAGACAAAAGGAAGTACTTCTTTACTCAGCGCATAGTTAAACTATGGCATTTGCTCCCATAAGATGCAGTAATGGCCACCAGCTTGGATGGCTTTAAAAGAAGATTAGACAAATTCATGGAGGACAGGGCTATCAATGGCTACTAGCCATGATGGCTGTGCTCTGCCACCCTAGTCAGAGGCAGCATGCTTCTGAAAACCAGTTGCCGGAAGCCTCAGGAGGGGAGAGTGTTCTTGCACTCGGGTCCTGCTTGCGGGCTTCCCCCAGGCACCTGGTTGGCCACTGTGAGAACAGGATGCTGGACTAGATGGGCCACTGGCCTGATCCAGCAGGCTCTTCTTATGTTCTTATGTTCTTATGAGAGTGTCAACAAGCATATAGATAGTGGTGATCCAGTGGACATAGTGTACTTAGACTTTCAAAAAGCGTTTGACAAGGTACCTCACCAAAGGCTTCTGTGGAATATATAAAAACTGACAAATCACTGGGCCCGGATGGCATCCACCTGAGAGTTCTCAAAGAACTCAAAGGTGAAATTGCTGATCTGCTAACTAAAATATGTAACTTGTCCCTCGGGTCCTCCTCCTTTCCTGAGGACTGGAAAGTGGCAAATGTAACGCCAATCTTCAAAAAGGGATCCAGAGGGGATCCCGGAAATTACAGGCCAGTTAGCTTAACTTCTGTCCCTGGAAAACTGGTAGAAAGTATTATTAAAGCTAGATTAACTAAGCACATAGAAGAATAAGCCTTGCTGAAGCAGAGCCAACATGGCTTCTGCAAGGGAAAGTCCTGTCTCAGTAACCTATTAGAATTCTTTGAGAGTGTCAACAAGCATATAGATAGAGGTGATCCAGTGGACATAGTGTACTTAGACTTTCAAAAAGCGTTTGACAAGGTACCTCACCAAAGGCTTCTGAGGAAGCTTAGCAGTCATGGAATAAGAGGAGAGGTCCTCTTGTGAATAAGGAATTGGTTAAGAAGCAGAAAGCAGAGAGTAGGAATAAACGGACAGTTCTCCCAATGGAGGGCTGTAGAAAGTGGAGTCCCTCAAGGATCGGTATTGGGACCTGTACTTTTCAACTTATTCATTAATGACCTAGAATTAGGAGTGAGCAGTGAAGTGGCCAAGTTTGCTGACGACACTAAATTGTTCAGGGTTGTTAAAACAAAAAGGGATTGCGAAGAGCTCCAAAAAGACCTCTCCAAACTGAGTGAATGGGCGGAAAAATGGCAAATGCAATTCAATATAAACAAGTGTAAAATTATGCATATTGGAGCAAAAAATCTTAATTTCACATATACGCTCATGGGGTCTGAACTGGCGGTGACTGACCAGGAGAGAGACCTCGGGGTTGTAGTGGACAGCACGATGAAAATGTCGACCCAGTGTGCGGCAGCTGTGAAAAAGGCAAATTCCATGCTAGCGAAAATTAGGAAAGGTATTGAAAATAAAACAGCCGATATCATAATGCCGTTGTATAAATCTATGGTGCGGCCGCATTTGGAATACTGTGTACAGTTCTGGTCGCCTCATCTCAAAAAGGATATTATAGAGTTGGAAAAGGTTCAGAAGAGGGCAACCAGAATGATCAAGGGGATGGAGCGACTCCCTTACGAGGAAAGGTTGCAGCATTTGGGGCTTTTTAGTTTAGAGAAAAGGCGGGTCAGAGGAGACATGATAGAAGTGTATAAAATTATGCATGGCATTGAGAAAGTGGATAGAGAAAAGTTCTTCTCCCTCTCTCATAATACTAGAACTCGTGGACATTCAAAGAAGCTGAATGTTGGAAGATTCAGGACAGACAAAAGGAAGTACTTCTTTACTCAGTGCATAGTTAAACTATGGCATTTGCTCCCACAAGATGCAGTAATGGCTGCCAGCTTGGATGGCTTTAAAAGAAGATTAGACAAATTCATGGAGGACAGGGCTATCAATGGCTACTAGCCATGATGGCTGTGCTCTGCCACCCTAGTCAGAGGCAGCATGCTTCTGAAAACCAGTTGCCGGAAGCCTCAGGAGGGGAGAGTGTTCTTGCACTCGGGTCCTGCTTGCGGGCTTTCCCAGGCACCTGGTTGGCCACTGTGAGAACAGGATGCTGGACTAGATGGGCCACTGGCCTGATCCAGCAGGCTCTTCTTATGTTCTTATGTTCTTATGTTCTGTTCTTATGATCAACCCATTTCCCCTCCAGGTGTGGCTAATGGAAACCCTTTGCACTGGCGAAAAATGTGTTCATGGCCCAAGTCTGTTGATGCTATGCTTTATGAGAACTTCAGCTACCTCACTTCTGTAGGTTGCACATGTAGTTTCACTGAGGTTGTAATGTCTTCTGTGTCCCTGTCCAAAGTGCACTTTATGCTGTGAGAAATGTGTCCATTGGCCAGTTTGCAATGAACAAAGGCTTATGGAGGATGCTCCATTTGAGAATTTTGAAGCCTGTTCTGAATCCTGAGTCTCTGCACTTTTTCATGCTCAGATACTTGCATCTTTCAGTGGCAGCTAAATCTGATTTAACATTGAGCTATCACTGGAGGTGTGAATTTACAGCTGCAGAGGCGCCTTCCAGTGGTTGTTGCAATCCCAGACATAATCCAGTGCCGAAGTGTTAATGCAAATGTGGCCTAAGATGGAACCCAATTAAAATGCTGAAACACATTTTTCAGAAGTGGAGTTTATTCCAGCATCTTGACACATTCTGGTACATGCTTTGGTTAGGAAAAGGGGAAAAACAAACCTGTATTCACATAAATTACTTTCAGCAAAGTGTATTTTGTAATGAAACGTGAGGAGGGAAAAAAATTAAGCCTTCCAAAAGGATTTCTGGGCAGCATTTTTGGCTCCTATTAAGTAAAGCCTGATAATTTGTCATTTTGTACATTCAATTACAATGTATAAGATTTCATCACATCTTTTTTTTTTAAAAAAAATCCCCATTTCCTTGTAATCAAAACACTCGTCATTTGTTCATTCTGCCTGCTTCTTTTCCAAGCTGAAGGATAATTCGGTCCTTTACTTAAACAGTGTAATGTTTGTTTGAAAAAGTCTTTGTCATTGATCCAATGAATGTTGTTTCTGTCTGTGGAAGGTCCCCTACACCAGCATCCCCTGCTGGATCAGAAACCCCAGCCTCAAATAGGATACTGGATTCCTTCCTGCTTCTGGCATTCAGGGCTGTGCCTGTGGTTCCCAACTAGGGTTGCCAGGTCAGAAGCATCCCAAAACCTGAGATTTTAGGGGCGGGCCTGAGTGATGTCACGGGGCGGGCCAAAGTGATGTCCTTAAGCATGATACATTAAGCATCAATCACAGTTGCTTGGAGCGTACAATTAAAAAAAAATCTGACTGGAAATTAAGCTAGACATCTTAGCTAAAAGATGGAGCCTGGGTAGGGAACATTTAATCTAGCCCAGTGGTTCCCAACCTGGGGGCCGTGAAGTAATCCAGAGGGGGCCGTGAACAGTAAAGAAATGAATTATTTATTAATTTTTTTAAAGTCTTCACTCCCTCGACACTGTCTGCTTTCCACTGCCGCTGCAGATGACACCTCCCCCTTGCGCCAAACAAGAGGGGAGGCCTTTCGCTGAAGCGCCAGAGCATCTTTCAGGTGCACTAAGGGCAGGCATCTGCCTATAAAATACATGGCAAATGCCAAAGGGGGCTGAGGGTGGGGCTACCAGGAAGAAGAGGGGATTACTATCAGTGATTCCCGTCTCCTTGCACTGCCGCTACTGACAATGCCCTTACTTAGAATGAGAGGAGAGAGCTTTTTGTGAAGCAAAAAGAAGCAAGGCTGCTTTCCTCCTTCCTTCCTGGCAGCCAGCCTGCCTCCCTGGGGGGAGGGGGTCACAAAACATTTTCAGCTTATAAAGGGGGTCCCATGCTCATAAAGGTTGGGAACCACTGATCTAGCCTACTTGCTTTCGGCAAGAAGGGTTTAAGTGCCTTCAGGCCAGTCCAGTCACCAGAAGGTCACTGTAGGAAGAAAGGAGCCTAATGTTGTGGAGTTGTTAGATGGGGGCATTTGGGAGTAAAGATGGATGCCCCTGAAGGCTGCAATGCTAAACACACATACTAAGGGACTAAGCCCCCATAGAACTCAACAGGACTTACTTCTGAGTAGATATAGTTTGGATTGTGCTGTTGGTAAAGCTTGACTAGGGATCCTCTGCAAAGACATCCATCTCCAAGCAGGGCTGGCAACCCACTGCCTGGAATGCCCTGCCCTTATCTTTTAATGTGGCTGCTCCAAACGTCTTTACAGATTTGACCCTTCACTTCAGAAAGAGGTCTGAGAAATGAGTAAGAGTAAGAAGATTCTCTACCCTTTCTGTTTGCATAGATGCCCTCATCCTTCCCCTGCGCCCAGCAGAAGCTCTGGGCCAGGCGGGACGCAGTGGCATCTCGTAGAGGACACCCTCTGCTTTGCTGGGGTGTATGATTTGTCCTGGCCCAGAGCATATTTTGGGGTGGGCACGCCCAATTACTTATTTTTCCTGTATGTTTTTTTCTGCTGTGATTTTGTATAGATGCCCTCTTCTGTGCCCTGCACCCAGCAGAAGCTCTGGGCCAGGTGGAACGCAGTGGCATCTCATAGAGGACACCCTCCCCCTTCCTGGGATATATGATTTGTGCTGTCCCAGAGCAGATTTCGGGGTGGGTACCCCCAGTTACTTATTTTTTTCTATGTGTTTTTGTCCATTTTGATTTTGCATTGATGCACCCGTGTGTGCCCGGTGCCCAGCAGAAGCTCTAGGCTGGATGGGATGCACTAGCATCTCGTAGAGGACACCCTCCCCTTTCCTGGGGTATATGATTTGTCCTGTTCCAGAGCAGATTCTGGGGTGGGCACCCCCAGTTACTTATTTTTTCCTGTATGTTTTGGTCTACTTTGATTTTGCATAGATGCCCTCCTCCGTGCCCTGCGCCCAGCAGAAGCTCTAGGCCAGGCAGGATGCAGTGACATCTCATAGAGGACACCCTCCCCTTTCCTGGGGTATATGATTTGTCCTGTCCCGGAGCAGATTTTGGGGTGGGCACCCCCAGTTACTTATTTTTTATGATTTTATGACATCATTATGTATTTATAATATCAGAAGCCTGATGATTTTGATTGCTTAAATGTATTGTTATTCTTGATGGGGAGAGTCCCCCGATCACAGTGATATATCATACAGGGTACCCCAACATATGTTTTGGGGTTCCAAGACATGTTAAGTTTGGTTTGAAGTTGCTGTAGTTGTCAACTCCTCTTTTTTAGTGTTTTGAACTTTCAAGCAAATAAGGAACTGGGAACTAGGAACCAACTTCAGCGTCGTATCAGTTAAATAGATTAAACAGTTACGGGGGGCGGCGGCTGACGTTTTGGTGTATATCTCAGGAACCAGACCACCTAGAAACTTAATTTTTTTTAAAATTGAAGCTGAGAGTCCGGAGATTAAGGGGTGCTAGCCAGAGAGCCGGAGGGCTCCCCCAAAAACCAGAGACTCCGGCTGAAAACCGGGGACCTGGTAACTCTATTCCCAACGCACTGGATCAGAATAATGTGCATAGCACCAATTTATTTTATTTATCTATTATTTGGTTTATATTCCGTCCTTCCTCCCGGCAGGAGCCCAGGTGCTTGGTGCCTATCAGGTGCTTGGTGATGACAACTTGCTTGACTACCTTAACCCAGGCATCCGTTTCCCCACTCCTTGGCTGTAAGGGGGCTTGCATTCGGGCCTTCAGTTAATAGACACACAGCCCTATCTCAGCTGACGGTGCTTATCATCTACTGGTCAGCTAAGGGAATACAAATCCATTTGTGTTTCTAGGTTAGGGTCTTTAAGGGGTCTACCCCTAGAGGAATGTCATGAGCATAGAGGTAGTATATTGTGTTAATTGTGTAATGATAGAGGATGGTTGATTTGGGAACACCTTTATTATATTTGAGTTTGAAAACTAGTGTTTGAATCCAGTGCCATGAATGGTGCTGCTGGAGTCTTTTAACGCCTCCTAGTAATTGAATGGCCTGGTAACCTGTTCAGCAACTCTTAAGACATGTGATCTTTAATTAAGCCATGATGTGAACATACAAGTCTATGTAACTGTCAAGCTGTTTCTTATGAAAAGGGGAAATTCTTGCTTTTTGCTAGCAGACACATGGACATTATATGAAGCATTTTATGTGGGCTTAAAATCAGACTAATTTCTGCTTTTATAGTGTAAAAACATACTGAAAACAAACAATAAAACCAACAGGCCTCATATTTATCACCCTCTGGCATTAGTAGCAACAGCTGTGTGAGGCTTTGTTTTTATTTCCCTGCAAAATGGGCCATACTTCTAGAGTGTCTTTAATTTGATCCTAAAAGCTGTCTCTTATCATCTTTGAAAGCTTCCGAAATCTTACTGTGTGTTCAGCATGTGTACTGCTGTTGGGTTTAATGGCAGTTAACAGATTGTCATGGAGCTCCCAAAAGTTACAGTGAATATATCAAACAGTGCCACTATCAAATCATCAATCTGCTGCCCAGCAGAGCTCTTCAGAATTGTCCGGGAGCTATTACACGCTGGCCCCAAGGACATGGTAGAATCATCTGAGGCCCGCTGTAATGAATTTGCTAGGCACTTCCAGGATACAATATGTAGCATCCACCAGGACTTAGACTCCAGTGTTATAGCAGGTGAATCAAGGGGGTAGCCAGAGCACAGCCTTGTCCCGATTTCTTGGATGAGTTTCAGTTGGTACAGCTTGAGGACGTTGACAAGGTGCTTGGACAGGTTCGTGCAACCACTTCTGTGCTGGATCCTTGCCCTTCTTGGCTAATAAAAGCTAGCAGGGATGGGACAGCCGACTGGGCCAGGGAAGTGATTAATGCATCTTTGTGAGATGGGGTGGTCCCTGGCTGCCTGAAAGAGGCGGTAGTGAGACCAGTCCTAAAGAGACTCTCTCTGGACCCAGAAAATCTTAACTATAGGCCGGTAGCAAATGTTCCATTCCTGAGCAAGGTCCTTGAACAAGTGGTGGCAGGCCAGCTCCAGACACTCTTGGATGAGACCGATTATCTGGATCCATTTCAGTCAGGTTTCAGGCCTGATTTTGGCACGGAAACAGTCTTGGTCGCCGTGTATGATGACCTCTGTTGGGAGAGAGATGAGGGGAGTATGACTCTGTTGATTCTCCTTGATCTCTCAGTGGCTTTCGATACCATTGACTATGGCATCCTTCTAGGAAGACTGGCTGAGTTGGGAGTGACTGCATGGTGGTGGTTCCCCTCCTACTTGGCGGCTCAGCTCCAGAAGGTGGTGCTTGGGGACCATTGCTCAGCACCCTGGATTCTCCAGCATGGGGTTCTGCAGGGGTCAGTTCTATCCCCCATGGGTGTGGTCATCCAGTGTGTTGCCATCAGTATGCTGATGACACACAGCTCTATTTCTCCTTTTCATTTTCTTCAGGTGAGGCTGTCAGTGTGCTGAACCGGTGTCTGGCTGCAACAATGGCCTGGATGGGGGCTAATAAACTGAGGCTCAATCCAGACAAGACTCAGATGCTGCTAGTGGGTGGTTCTTCTGACCGGATGGTGGGTGTCCAACCTGTCCTAGATGGGATTGCACTCCCCCTGAAGGACCAGGTGTGTAGCTTGGGGGTTCTCCTAGAACCATCTCTGTCACTTGAGGCTCAGATAGCCTTGGTGGCACGGAGTGCCTTCTACCAACTTCGGTTGGTGGCCCAGCTACGCCCCTGTCTGGACAGGGATGACCTGGTTTCAGTTGTCCATGCTCTGGTAACCTCCAAGTTAGATTACTGCAATGCATTGTACATGGGGCTGCCTTTGAAGACAGTTTGGAAGCTGCAGCTTGTGCAAAATGCAGCAACCAGATTGGTAACAGGGACCAGACAGTTCGAACCTATAAAACCGATTCTGGCCTGCTTGCATTGGCTGCCTGTATGTTTCCGAGTTTGATTCAAGGTGCTGGTTTTAACCTATAAAGCCTTACATGGCTTAGGACCACAATACCTGATGGAAAGCCTCTTCCGACATGAACCCACCTGTAGACTACGCTCAACATCCAAGGCCCTCCCCCGGGTGCCTCCTCGGAGGGAAGCTGGGAGTCTGGCAACAAGGGAGAGGGCCTTCTCAGTGGTGGCTCCCAAATTATGGAATGACTTCTTTGACGAGGTGTGCCTGGCACCAACACTGTTATCTTTTTGGCGCCAGGTCAAGACTTTCCTCTTCTCCCAGGCATTTTAGCATGTGTTTTTAAATTGCTTTTTTAAAAAATGTGTTTTTCAATTTGTATATTTGTTCTTAATGTTTTCGATTGTTGTAAACCGCCCAGAGAGCTTCGGCTGTGGGGCAGTATACCAATGCAATAAATAAATAAACAAACAAACAAACAAACAAATATCTTCACTCAGCTGGTTCTCTTCCCAACTCAATTCAACATAGAAACACCAACATCAGAAACAGACAGTAGAAGATGCCCCTTGCCAGCTGCTAACTTCTGAGCGCAACCAGAACTGTCCTCAACAGCTCTCCCTCTTCCAAAGTATTCTCTACCTCCCCAAAACAAGGATTCATACACCACCACACATCCATATCCTGCCCTTCTTATGTGCAGATTGAAATATTCAGAAACTGGTATGGCACAGTCCTCTCACATGCATTATTTATTATCAGCATTGATGCAGAGAACATACCATCTCAAGTTTTCACATGTGACAGCTCTGAATGCCAAGTCAAACATGTCTATGAGATGGTACAGTCCTTGTGCAGAGACTTTACCATATGATGTGGGAGAGTGCAGCTAAAGGTACCATCATGTGAAAATAGCCCCTATATTAATAATTTAGCATATAAAAGACTTTAGATCAGCAATCAATTCCTGAGAGGGTAACTTCAGCTTTCACTCCATTTGTGCAAAGTGCGTCACTGCTGATATCTGGTGATTTCCCTGGCTTACCACAGCCCCTGAGCCACATTCCAAGCCTTTCTTGAGAGTAACCTGACTATCAGGAGAGGATGTTTTGGGGGGAGGGCAGTTCATGAGACTGCAGCGGAGATGGGGGTGAGTGAATGATGAAGTGATGAAAGGTAAATGTTCAGTCACATGGCCATTTTTAAACCGTCTCTCCAGGTTTTATTGAAGCCTACTGCCCAGGGGGCATATTTATTTTTTCAAATATTTAAATAC
This sequence comes from Rhineura floridana, assembly GCF_030035675.1. Classification (NCBI taxonomy): domain Eukaryota; kingdom Metazoa; phylum Chordata; class Lepidosauria; order Squamata; family Rhineuridae; genus Rhineura; species Rhineura floridana. Next base: position 161,915,873 of record NC_084481.1, on the reverse strand, counting down.
ATTAGGACATGCCAGTGACCAAGAGCTGTATTCAGTATAGCACTAAGGTGAACATACTGTGAGTGCATGGATTTCTCCTCTCCTTCCCCCTCCCCAGTCTCACCTGTGGGTTCCTCCAACTCCCTGGAGCAGATTTGGGGGTGGTGCGGGGGAAAAATCCCATTGTGCTTGTGCTAATCCTTGAGCTAGCACAACGATTTAGTTACACTCCACCCCAACTGTTTCCCCTGCTTCTTCTGAGCAAAGTGTCAATCATAGCAAAACAGTGGCTGTTTGTTGTAATAAGTGATCCCTTAGGTAAAAGTCTCACCTCTCTTTGCCCCAATTCAAGGACAGGCGGAATGTGTGATGCCATGATTTAAATGATTTGGTGCCATATACAGCAACTCTGGATGAATTTGTAATATTTCTTTACAGTCCATTTGTGATTAAATTAGTTGCTTAGTGTTATGTGTGGACCAGGAATCCTGGTTTAAAACAATTGTTAAGCCAGCTTCATAACTCATGGTTTGAAGTTGGCCTGTTTAGCAATTAACCATTGTTGTAAACCAGAATCTGTGATTTGTTCATAACGCTATCCTAAGATTTTTTTTAAAAAAAACACATCTAAATTGAGCAGAAGTCCTCTCCCAGCCATGATACTAATAACATTAAATCATGATTTAGCACATGGATAAACCTCTATGAGTCTAAGTGAAGCATCAGGCTCTCATGCTCCTCCCTCTCCAATCCTCATCCTACACAGCTGGGAGGAGGGCTTCTGCCTCTACTTTCATCAGTATGGGAGCAGTTCTCTGAGAAGATGACACAGACTTGACACACAAACAGTGCTTCTCCTATGCTGAGGAACAGTTCACTAACATGAGAACTGCCACAGCATTTAGGCCATGATCCTGCTGCTTCCATTGAAGTGTAATTCAGACCACGTAGAAGAGGACATGATAGCCTCTTGCTAGCTTTCTCATAAATGGAACCATGTTAGTACAAAAGGATCTGCTACTGATGCTGCTTTAGATTCAGGTTTTGGGAACCTATTTGCACCAGAATTCACGTCAGCTTGCCATATGGGTTGCATATCAGCATTTAGAGCTCATCCACACGGCAATTTAGTGTGTGTCTGGTGCTATTTGCATCCCCTTGTAATTCACATGGTTCACATGACGTTGCAGGCAAGCAGAAGCTATCACACAGTTTTCCTCTTTAAATCCATATTAACCCAATCTGTTGATAATGCGGAAAAAGAAAAACTGTCTCAGTTACACTGTGCTCCTCCTTGTGGGTGCTTTGCTCCAATGTTTTCTTAGTGGGCAGGCTCTCTTATGCCCCATTGCCCACTCCCTCTCTCTCTGCTGCCTGCAAAAGCTGCCACAGCCGCTGCCTATTTTGCCTTTCACTCATTCCCCCCTCCACCTTTCACTCAGGCTTGGAAAATGGAGAAGGGGAGGGGGGGTCTAGTCAGTTTCATTTTTTCTTCTCAATTGCACACTGAGGCACTCTCCCAGCTTCAGCCTTGAACCGGAGAGAGTAAACATGTAAAATTAGAGAGCGGGACCACAAGGAAACAGCAACACTAATCCTTCCCAGAGGAATGCCTACTAGTGTGAATGGAAAACAGTGGATTTGAAGCTACCAAGTGTGGACCTTGCAATTCTATCACGACAGTAAAAGCAGCGTCTTTAGTATGAAGGTATGCTCCTGTGTGGATAAGCCCTTAGTTCAGGCAACATATCCAGTGGTGCAGATCAGTTGCATGATGGCATGCAAGTGGTGTGAGACTTGATCCTATCCACGTTAACTCAACAGTAAGATTCAATGAGTACAATGCGGCTCACTCCCAAGCAGATATCTATAGGACCAGAGTCTTAAGTGGGTGCAGAGAAATCATCAATTACGGCCTTTCAGGCAGCGGCAAACGGGCAAAGCGCCATTCTCTTAGTCTGCTGGGAAATGTGACAGGATAAGGAGCAAATCAGCAAATGGTCCGAGTTTATATTTTGCCCAGAAGGGAGGGGAAAAATCAAACGTAGTAAGTATGGCAATGTGGATTCAAAAGTCTCGCTCTAAAGAAAAAGATGTTCCCTGGAGCAGGCTAGGGAACATGGTCTTAAAAAAGAAATCTGGTTCTGACTGATTTGTTAATATGGGCTAGACACAAAAGTATAGTTTGACCATTTCAATATCAGTTCTTCAGCACAAGCTATGTTTATAAGAATATGGTAGAGATTGTAGTGGGCTGCTTTCTCCATGTGAATGCCCATCACTAACATGTTAGCGAAGGCAGAAGGAAATTATACATGTTCTCTTCCAAGCCCTTCATGCCCCTCTGCTTAGCACAGAAGGCGCCAACACTTTTAACACAGGCTGTCAGAGCAATGTCATACTGTAGAATGCTGTTCGGTGGGACTTAATGGATGGTTCCCTCATATTCATCAGTCTCAAGAGTGACCCCCAATAACCTATCTGCTATCACTTAGGCATTCATTTCCTGAATATTGTTTTCCTAGTGGTGGAATAAAAGAGATAAAGGACTGAGACACATACACAGTATTAAACAACAGCCAGCATCACTTATGCCACATTCTATATAAAGCAAAAGGGGACCTTTTGTTAGTGTAATTTCAAATAGCATTTGTACCTTGGAACTCAATCCTTAAACACACACACACACACACACACACACACACACACACACACACACACACACACACACACACACACACACACACACACACACACACACACACACACACACACACACAGACCGACCATCTGGTCAATCAGGATTGATTTTAAGTTTCTTCCTGCAATATACCATCAATCCTATCAGCCACATCAAAACAAGAAGCCATACGGAGAATCTCTGCAAGGAATTATATTAACACACTTCAGTGAGGAAGCAAACACAGAAACAAAAAACAACAATAAAGACCTTAGCCTGTGTTTCTCCTATTTGTCCCCCCCATTAAGCATCCCCCAATAACTTAGCTACCACTATCCTTGCTAGCTTTCTCATAAAGCATTTTGTGCAACACACATGCAAAATGAGAGGTGATGTCATGTGTGAATGCCAGTGAAGCCAAACAAATCAACCAAGAGTTCACATTAAGCATTGTCACAGACATCAATTGCAACAACTCCATGGGACTATAGACCACATGTTTCCCTGGAGGGAAAGGAATGGAAGAGAAGAGCTCTCAGTCTTAGTCACACCTAAGTCTGGGTCACTGGGTTGTACCCTTCCCCAGTGTTGAGCTGCTGTTGAGTTTCCTATGGTGTTACTCACAGTGGGAAAACAGGGGTAGCAGATGGGCCATTTCCAGGGATGTTTCCATACATCTTGGAGTGCTTCATTCATGGATCCAAAAACACCGATATTTCAGCTGAAATAGTTATTGGCGGAGAGGAGACTCACAATCAAAATACTTAGGGTTTAAAGGTAATCAGACTTCATCCCCCACCCTAACCCCTTCCATTCCCAGAGTCTCATGCAAAAGCATCAGATAAGTCGCTGAGCAACCATCATGTGGCTTGGAGCAGCTGCCACTGTTGGCCCAGTATATCCGACTGGCAGATGTTGGTCACTAGTCTGCTGGACTGGCTTTCTAAGCAAAGGCCACTGACAAAGTGCTGGATGAAGTTGCCTTTCATCTTCCATTTCTGCAAATGGGAGAGAGGGAAAAAGGGAAGAGAGAAAGAACAACATCAAGAGATGAAACCTGATCCCTTCTTTACTCAGTTTCTTGCTTTTTGTTTAAAGTATAAAGAAGATACAGAGAGTGTCTGTGACACTCTACCTACTCAATAAGTGTTACTTAAATAACAATAATAGTTGGTTTGTTTATTTAACAACATTTATATACTGCTTGAATGTAAAGACCTCTAAGCGGTTTACAAAAATCATTAAGATTACCAATAAAACAGTTAAAAACAAGTAATTAAAACATATTTTAAACAATTAAAACAGCTTGTTGTTGTTCTTATCTTATATTTATTTATTTATTTATTTATTAGATTTTTATACCGCCCGACTAGCACTAGCTCTCTGGGCGGTGTACAACAGAAAATATGAAATACATCTCATAAAAAGTGCATAATAAATATTACAAAAACGTATAAAGTGCAAAAATCAGATTACATAATTTTTTAAAATTTAAATTAAAATGCCATAAAAAAGAGGCAGGTCTTAAGCTGGCGCCGAAAAGACAGCAGCGTCGGTGCCGTACGCACCTCAACGGGGAGACTATTCCAGAGTTCGGGGGCCACCACTGAGAAGGCCCTAGTTCTTGTCACCACCCTCCAAGCCTCTCTATGAGTCGGGACTCGGAGGAGGGCCTTCGATGTAGAGCGCAGTGTCCGTGCAGGTTCATATCGGGAGAGGCGTTCCGACAGGTATTGTGGTCCCGCGCCATATAGGGCTTTATAGGTTAAAACCAACACTTTGAATCTGGCCCGGAAGCATATTGGCAGCCAATGTAAGCGAGCCAGAACAGGTGTTATGTGTTCCGACCGCTTGGTCCTCGTTATTAATCTGGCCGCCGCATTTTGGACAAGCTGTAGCTTCTGAACTGTCTTCAAAGGCAGCCCAACGTAGAGCGCATTTCAGTAGTCTAATCGCGAGGTTACCAGAGCATGTACAACTGATGTAAGGTCCCCTCTGCTCAGGTAGGGACGTAGCTGGGCTACCAACCGAAGTTGGTAGAACGCGTTCCGAGCCACCGAGGCCATCTTATTATTTAACAAATTATTGCAACTTCATGTTCTATCAGTGTCACTATTTTGAGTTTTTGGTATGTGCATGAAAGTTTCAAGACTGATTTACCCATAAAGATCCTTGTAATTCAGTGACACATCTTGCTTATTTCTGAGTAAACATGCATAAGTTTGCATGGCCAGATTCAATCTGTCATCATGATGCTTGAGGTGTTGTTGTTGTTAATAGTAATAGTAGTAAATTGGATTAATTTATTGTTAGTAGTAATAAATTGAATTACTACTACTACTACTACTACTACTATTACTTCTGCTACTACTGTTATTAATTCATTTTATTTCCTCCCCTTCACCATCAGGTCCCAGGGCAGGTTACAACAATTCAGTATTAAAAATTAAAATTAAACAAATTTTAAAAACAAGAATGGGGTGGGTCTTGAAAACATATATCTCAGGTGTCATATACCAGGGTAAAGAGGTGCATCTTCTGAAAACAACAGAAAATATATAATGAAGGTGCCAGATGCACCTCTGTGGGGAAGGAATTCCACAACCTAGGAGCTGCCGGAGAATGCACTCTCCTGGGCTCCCATAACCTGAACTTCTGAAGGCGGTGGAACTGCCAAGGGGACCTCCTCAGCTGATCTTAATACCTGAGAGGGTCTGTAGGGAAGGAAGCGGTCTTTCAGATATTCAAGGATATCAAAGGTGAACTGGTTAAGGGGGTGGAGCAAGTGGGGAAGACCATCAGGAATATGGATCATTGGGTTTCTGATTGTCTATGCACAGTTTAGACAATTTCCAGCATTGGCCTGCTTTTGCTCCCTAGCAGATTCTCTTTTTCCTCTTCTGAATTACTTCCAGCACATTTCCATGCTTTGACCTGGGGCTACTTCTTTACAAGGCAACTTATTCATGGGTACTAATACCCCAGTTCAAAATAAAAAAGTATTGCATTTGTTAGGAAGGGCACACATGAGTATAAATTGTATTTTTTCCCTTTAAAATGTATCCATGAGGACCCTCTTTCCCAGTCATCAGTTACACATATTTGAAAGGGAAAGCACCTATTTATTCACAGGGACACTTCACCATGGAGATAATGTGCAAGCATTTTGTGCTTGAATTTTTGTATCTGAGCAGAGAGCATCTCATAAGCAGATGCAACCCCTAACAGGTAAGTGCACCAATTCCCTCTTGCTACAGAAGCCAGGCAACCAGGCGTAATGTGTGCACAAACTCTGATTAAGCTTCTTATAACTAAGGATATTCCAGTAATTTATATGACTGAATGTTGTTTTTTGACCTCCTTTGCAGCTGGGGTTTAGCCCACTTGCACAAGTAATTCTATGTTATTTACTTTGTAAGCAGCCTTTTGTAATCTGCACCCATTTCTCTCCTAGTGGCATATGGTGATGCAAATCATTTAACTATTAAGGGCAAGTGGATGTACAGATGATACTGCCTGACAGCAGATGATTGCCTTAGATGGCCATGGCTTTTTTCCAACCGCATGATTGTATTTTTTAGTATAGGGCAGGGATGGGCACCTTCAGCCCTCTAGATGTTGTTGGATTCCACCTCCCATCATCACTGATCATTGGCCATATTGGCTAGGGCTGATGAGAGTTGGAGTCTAACAACATCTGGAGGCCCCCCAATCACTAGTTTAGATTCCGATATCATGTGAAACAAGACCCAAACATGGTCGCTTGGTGTTATAACCACTCCTGTGTATCTGGAAGCCAGCTAGAATGGCCTAGTATAGATGTGAGAACTCCCTAATGCTGAGTTTGTGGCACATCAGAGGAGTGCTCAGTAGCTGAATGGGCTGAGCCTTCTCAACTCCTTCTTCAGCCAGGCAAATGGTCCTTTTATGACAGAGGGCCAGAATGCTCTCAGCAGCCTGACTGCCTGGGGATATTAAACTATTTGTCTCATCTGCTTGACTGATGAAGGCAAAAACGGACAGCTCATCAGCCTGCATTCATGCAACCTCATGGCACATGTAGGTAGGGAATGCTGATAGCTAGCAACACCATCCAAATTTCCTGGCCCCTTTAAATGTTTGCTAGCACTCAGTACATATTCATAATGAGAAACTCTTCTCAGATTGAGAAACTGAACAGTTTTAGACAGCCAAGGCATATGCTGTAGGTTGGAGGGCAACCAGCAAATGCCCAGATATTAAAATCTATATACCCACAGTAAAGGCTTCATTAGTCATTATCGTAAGTTCATTTTCTTGGGAGTACCATCCTGCTACACCTGATTTCATTTTGCAAGATTACTATTTGTCTTGAAGCAATTGTGCCTTCTTCTCAGCACACTGCCTCTTGCCACATAACGGAATCCTAACATTGTCATTCAATGTGCTTTCATGATCTGAGTCATTCAGTTCTATTGGTGGACTGATCATATCTCCCTTACAAAAATAACTGTTGAGACAGGTAAAGGGGTGCAGGGAGGTGGTGAAGAATCAGCACAAGTGATGAAATTAAAACTCTACCCAAAGTTCAAAATAGGGTTATATCTGCACCAGGTTTTTAGTTTATCCGAGAGCTTATTTGAAGAAGACTCTCTCTGTGCTTTGTACATTCTTGGGAATCTGTAAAAGAGTGGTGTTAGTATGCTGAAAGGTAGGTGGCTATAGTTCTTCCTGGCAGTTGGTCCCAGAAGCTGGTATTAGGGAACTGTTGCTCCACCCCAGTGGCCAGTAGGTTTGATATTGTCCTTGATGGTGTGTAACTTGGGCTGCATACACACCATACATTTAAAACACATTACTACTTCTCCCAAATACTCCTAGGAATTGCAGTTTACCCCTCATTGAGCTACAATTCCGAGCACCCTGAACAAACTACAGTTCCCAAGATTCTTTGGGGGAACTCACGTTTTTAAATGTATGGTGTGTACACAGCCATTGTGAAAGTGTTGGGTGAGGTCATCCAGTGATTCAGGCTTGTGATATCAGTATACTGTTGACACCCAGCTCACTCTCGCATATGATTCTAGGGGGCAGTAGAGATTCTGACCCAGTGTCTAGAACAGGGTTAGCTATCCTTTTGTGACCTGGGAAACACATTCACCCTTGGCCACCCTCCAAATGTCACTGGTGGGTGTAAACACCCCATACTCACTCATGGGCACACACAGGCATACAGCCCCTGCTCATCAGCTGATTCATGCAGATCTGCTGGGGGTGTGGTATTGTCCCTTCCTGCTCATCAAATAATCAGTGTGATGTTTGACAGAGGGGTGATTTGTGTCGATGATTCATCCTGGGCTTGCTGGAGAGGTTTAAACCTGCTCATGCCAGTACTATGTCTTATTTCATTTTTTTTGTCATTTTGCCATTACCACCATGACCCCATCAATGGGGTCTTGGGAAGGTTCCAAAGAGGATTGGGTGTGTGTTTCTGATTAGGCCTTTAAGTGAAAATTAACCATGCCTGGATCTAGATCCAGTGACAGACTGGATGGGGGTGAATAAACTGTATACTGAACTGGAATATGATGGAGATGCTATTGGTTTGGGGACTAGTTACTCTAGGATGAGATGTCTGTTTTGGATGTGGCTTCATTTACTCTGAAGAAAAGGTTGGCAGTTTATTTATCTGGATGGTTACATACCAGCTTTTGATGATGAAATCAAGCTCAAGGTAGTTTACAATATAAATAAAAATCACAACAGCATGAAAAGCAAACCTAATTTAAAACAACAACCCAGGATTAAAGCAGCATCATAAAACAGCAGCAGCAGCAAAATAGCACCATAAAATATCATAATAAAAATGTAACAACAGCAGCAGACTCAAAACATATTGAGAGCTCAGCTACTGTAGCATGCTCTATGTGGGCTGCCCTTGAAAACCACTGGGAAACTTCAATTGGTGCAGAATCCTGCTGCTAAAATCTTGGCTGGGGCAAGATCATGGGGCCCTTCTATTATGTCAGCTACACTTGTTCCCAGGCCATTTCTGGGTGCAATTCAAAGTGCTGGTTCTTACCTATGAAGTCTTGAACAGGCTATGTGACCAAGCTGTTTGAATCTGCCTGTCACTTAAGTTTGGCTGTTGCACCCCTCTTGTGTTTGCCATAGACTACTGAGGCACAGTTGGTACAAGACCATTTTCCCAGTGATGGCTTCCCATAAATGAGACTCTGTCCCCAGGAGGTTAGGTCATCTTCCTCTCTATTTATGTTCCATCAGCAATTGGAAACATTTATTTTAAAACACGATTTTGATTCTGTTGCTGCTTAAAGAACTGATGCTGTGCTTTGTGGTTTTGCTTTTTGCTGTTTTGAATTTTGCTCATTTGTATTCAGATGATTAGAATGTTTTTAAAGCTTTAAAGCTTACTTTTTATTTGTAAGTTACTTGTGTGTGAGAGAGAGAGTGAGAGAGAGAGTGTGTGAGACAACCAGGTATAAATCTTTTTAATAATTGTAATAAAATAAGCCTTGGACATATCTTTGATCTGTTGCTCCTGGATATCTAGGTGGTGGCTAGAAATGCTTTTTACCCATTTAGGCTGGTATGCCAGTTGTAGCCTTTCCTGGAGATAACAGACCAGACCACAGTCATTCATACTTTAGTGACATCCAGATTAGTCCACCATCATAATGCACTCTGCATAGGGCTCAGAAATTGCTGCCAAATGCTTCAAAATGCCACTGCCCAATTAGTAATAGATGCTGACTGGCCAGAGAATATTACTCTGATACCATTTCACCAGAATTGGTTGCCTATTTGTTTCTAAGCACAATTCAAAGTGCTGTTTCTTATTGTTCAAGCTCTAAATGGACAAAACCCACACTACCTGAAGGACCACCTTTCCCTGTATTATTTATTTGATTTATATCCCACCCTTCCTTCCAGCAGGAGCCCAGGGCCCCCTGAATCCCCTACGCCCCAAAGCAACAGAGGTCCTGCTCTGTGTCCCCTTGCTAACTGAAGTTCAGTGGATGGATACAAGGAACAGGGCCTTTTCGGTTGTAATACCCTTCTTCTGGAAAGCCCTCCTACGGAAAGCTGTCGGGCCATAAGAAGGGCTTTTTGGAACAGGTAATTTGATGATAGGTGAACCGTACTCCCATTTTGTTGCTGTGGTTTCTTGTGGTCCGGGGTTTCGCTTTAAAACTTTTTCTTTTTTATGGATTTTGATGTTTCAGTTTAATTTTTCTTGGCTGCCTGGGATTTCTTTTTTGAGAAAAAAGAGGTGGGATATACAGTCTTTTAATAAATCTTTTAATAAATCTTTTAATAAATACACCATCTGTATCCAGACTCTTAATATCCAGGGGCGTCACTACCAGGGTGCGGAGGGTGCGGACCGCACCCGGGTGACACCATGAGGGGGGTGACACCCAGAGCCGCCCCGCCCCACGCCGTTGCCCAGCAAAGGAGCTGAGAAGCGCTCCGGGTCGGCACAGCCAACTCCTCCTTGGAGGCGGGTGGGTGAGACCGAAAGCTGGCTCCCGCTCACTGGTGGTGAAGCCGGGACGGGCCTTCCACCGTCAGCCTGGAGCGTGTGGTGAGTGCGTGCACACACACAAGGCCAGCCACCCCCATCCATGCACCTGGGAGGGCGCGCGCCAGAGGTCCACACACCCCCGCACTCCTGCTAGTGATGCCACTGTTAATATGAGAGAGGTGGGAAAAATAGACAGGCTGCCTAGGGGTTACAGTAGAATCTCCATCACTCGAAGTTTGTAGGAACAGATTAGACAAACACCTAGTTGGTTCGTTTAGGTGGGTTCAATCTCTGAGAAGAGGCTGGAGGATCTCTTACTGACATTTCCAGTGGCATGTTCAAGGGTACCCCTAAATGGTGATGAGGAAACAAGATTTTGCAAGCTAAAAAGCACTTCTGCTTGTGCCAGTCTGTCCTACCAAATTTCTGATTTCCCTGTCCTGTTGTCATCCCATGTGTCCCACCCCATGCCCTTTCAGAGCCTCCACTGATCCTTTTAAAGGGGTGCAGAGGGCTATGGGGGGTGATGGGGAGAAGCCAGGAAAGCCCCATTGTGCTGGTGGAATTCTTTTCAATCTTCTCTGGATCCAATTCATAATCTTTTGACAAGATTATGCTTCTGGTGGTGGGTTGGACATGATCATCTGAAAGAACTGGGCATGTTTAGCCTGGAGAAGAGAAGACTGAGGGGAGATATGATAGCACTCTTCAAGTACATGAAAGGTTGTCATACAGAGGAGGGCCGGGATCTCTTCTCAATCATCCCAGAGTACAGTACACAGGATAATGGGCTCAAGTTGCAGGAAGCCAGATTTTGACTGGACATCAGGAGAAACTTCCTAACTGTTAGAGCCATATGACAATGGAATCAATTACCTAGAGAGGTAGTGGGCTCTCCGACACTGGAGGCATTCAAGAGGCAGCTGGACAGCCACCTATTGGGAATGCTTTGATTTGGATTCCTGCATTGATCAGGGGTTTGGACTCGATGGCCTTATAGGCCCCTTCCAACTCTATGATTCTATGAACTTGGAGGTCCCTTCAAACCTTTACGATTTTCTTTATAGAAATACTGTTAGGGAATAGGTTGCAATTTATCAAGCTCTGTACACAGATTGCCGACAATAGTAATTAGCAAAGGATCCTTTCCTTTGGCTCTCAGCAGAAATCTGGCCCTATTGGGAGCCGACGTATCATATTTTTTTCCTGGATTAGAGGTCCACTGATCTGTAAACTTCTTTAAGCGGGATTTATATCCCTTGCTCTTTAGCAATGGCTTGCAGCAGCAGCAACAGGGCACCCAGCAAGCATTTTCTCCTGCTAATGAATGACCCCAAACAAAAGAACTCCTCTATTAATTGCATGACTTGAAAGCACAGTGGTTGTTTCAACAGAATCCTTTCCAGTCATTCAATTCAATGGAAAGGTAAGGTGAAAGAGGGCACAAGTATGAGAACTGATGGCAGGGATTACATGTAGAGAACTGTATTACTGTGATTATTATATCTTGTAATTAGCTAGATGTAAATGGTGGGCTTGATTTCATTAATTTCCCCCCACATCCAGGCCTGCCGCCACATTTTCCAGGACATGGCCCAAAGAGCAGTAATGCGACTATACAAGGCATAGCTTCATTTGAAATTTCACATCTGATGGCTTGAACGCACACCGGAGTTATTAAAAATAACCCGCCTTGGGTCAGCATGTTGTAAATGAAATCTTCTATAAACAAAAAAACAAAAAACCATTGGGGAAACTGTGCCATAGCTACAAAAAAACTCTGTCTATCTGTAGCCTTGCAACCTCAGGCTATGACCTTGTTAAATCTTAGATATCTAGCAAGTTTGACCTTGGTTAGTATTATAGACCTGAAGCATATGTGAAAACTGGATGGCATTTGCTATCCCATGGGCATAGCTCTATAGCTCTACATGATATATAAGTAGCTCCACATTTGGTTTACAGCAGACTTCCCTAACCTAGTGCCTTCCACCAGATGTTTTGATCTACAACTCCAATCAGCCTCAGCAAGCATGGCCAGTGGTCAGGAGCAATGGGAGTTGTAGTCCAGCAATTCGGGGGGGCAGGTTTGGAAAAGCTGGTTTAGAGAGATTTGAAGCATAATAATGCAGCAATATTACTATTACTATTATTAACAACATTGAACTTGATTGCAAGGTTACCCACATGGTTATTAGCACATGTAAAGTAAACTGAAGGTGCTGTATGAAATGGAGACAGATGTCAATCTAAAGAACAATCTTAAGGGATCAAGCCCTGGAATCTCTCTCTCTCTCTCTCTCAATGGCTGTCATTTATACAGTATATACTTTTCAGGAGTCTGGAATTTAAATAGAATGAAGGGTTGGGGGGGAGAAGGAATGTTTTAAACAAAATAAAAATAAAGTAAATAATGTCAAGTAAATCTCCCCTCTTCCACAACTTTGTAAATGCCCCTGTTTTTGCGTCCGTCACAACAGCCTTGTGAAAAGCATAGGAGAAGCACTTGGACTGAATGCATGTGTCTGAATGTTGGAGGCTGCCTCTGTACGCCTTATTAACCCCTTCTTTCTAATTTTTTTCATGTTGGTATTTCAAGCCACAAAGCTGTTTTTATTGCTCCTAATTATTTTATATTCGTGCGTTATTACCCTTAAACCTTTATTTATTTATAAATATTATTGGTTGTATCCAACTGTGTCCATGTGAGAGTAGAATAGAGTTCTATTCATGCAATGGGATTTTGCCTTCCTCTTCCCCCATGCCCGACAGTCCCTGTGTGCCCCCCCAACATCTGCTCTGGAAGCGGAAGTCTCATGTAACATTGGAGTCAATTCTGTAATTGCGGCTGTAGTATAGTTATTGCTGGGTTTCTGGAGCAAACACAGTAGGATTGGCCTGTGCCAAAGTCCCCAAATTCCTATGTTCCTAAACTCCCCAAATTAAGCAAGGTTATCAAAGCGCACGCAATTCTGTCTCTGTGCACACCATAATTTCCAATCAAGTTCCCAACAGTAGTACTGCTAATTTCCCCAATATAGCCTATTTCTAAATAGACACGTGCATATACAAATGGGTGCACTGGCACACCAGCAGCAGATCTGCTGACACACCCCAGCATTTTCTCAGGCTCATGAAGGCTTATCCACATAGCGCTTCAAATCTCTTTGAAGCTGAATTTTTGTAAAACAAACAAACACTGAAGCTGCTCCCACCAGGTTTTACGGTAAAAAGGGGCACAGTTTGACTTGCGTCATGTGCCCCCATTTTCAGAAGAGAGAGGCAGAGACACATTGGAACCAGCAGAACAGTAAGGATGTCTCTACCAATCACCTGTTCTGGCTGGCAAAGATATACACACGCAGACAGTACTGAATAAATGGCATCTCATGTGAACCAGCTCATAGTTTATTATTATTATCATCATTTATTATCTTTATTTGTACCCCGCCCTTTTTCCAAACTGGAACTCAAGGCGGCAACCCCTAAAGGCTTCCCATGTGGACCCAACAGAGGCCTGGGTCCCAAGCCCTTCTCCCCATTGTTATGCATCTTAGCCACCTTCAGACAAGGAGAAACACAGGCAAAGAATTATGTAACCTGTTGTCTGCCAGTGACAGAGTTCTCCCCTTAAGCTCCTCAGCTGCTTGTTCCTGTGTATGAGCAAAGACATAGACAGATGGGGATGAGTGGCTGAGATACATAGAGGGGAAAACTCTGCCCACACCTCTGTTGCTGTTCACGCTGGAGGAGACAGGTTAAAGAGCCTGCATCTGGGATCCTGCAGGGGAGGATGGAATCAATGCTGCCGGCCCTCTAGCCCTTGCTCAATTCAAAATACAGCCCCCATTAAAAATAAAATGTTGACCAGTGCTCTAAGTGCAACTGGAATTAGATGGCGAGTGTCTTTATAAAAGGGCTGGGGAACATCACTGGACTCCACCTCCCATCAGCCCCAGCCAGCATGGCCGACACTCAGGGATGATGCAGTCCAGCAACACCTGTACAGCCACTCATTCACCATCCCTAGGTGACAGAGCATCATTGAAGTTGTAGCTTAGATAGACCAACTGTCTATAAATCCTCAGGGATATTAGCACAAGTGTTTTGGAATCAAGAATTGTATAACAACTGGAAAACAAATACTAGCCTATCTCATTCCTCCTTTGAAACTTCTGCACTTCAAGCTATGAACTTAATCATACCAAAAGAATTTTACCTGTGGGAAACTGATGTCTACTAAAAAAAATACTTTTCTGCTGCAGGGGTTACATTCAGAAAGGAATGTTTTCTCAGGGTTATTATAAAATAGATGCTGATCCAAGCACCCAAAAACTCTGTGTGTGTCTATGTCTTCAAGGGCAGGGTGTCTGTCTGCTCCTGTAGCTCGTGCTGCATTCCATTTCCTCTCTTTGAAAGTAAGCAGCATAACAAACCGAATGAAAAAAACAACTTCAGGCATTTTCCCAGAGCAGCTAACATTTCATATCTGATTTGTTTATAGCAAAATTGTAATTTGTTTTAAACTGTTTTTAATATTGTATTTTATATTGTTGTGATCCACCATAATAAAATAATATTATTATTATGCATGAATAAATATTTAGGAGTCTGGTTTCACACTCTTCAGAGAGTATCCAGAAGCTCACTTAACACAGATTAATTACTCAACACAGCAATTAATTAATTAATTCCAGTGCAAATATTATAAAAGGTTTAAAAAAATCATTCAAAACACTTCAGAAAAGCAGCAAAAATATTTTTAGCGAAGAATCCTTTGCCACTAAAAAGCTAAGAAGAAAATGTAAAACGTTTGGACTTTTTAAGAATCATATCCTATGTGTGACAAACATAAACAGCATATGGAAAAATAGGACTGTTTGAATATCCAATAATAATGTATTATTATTATTATTATTATTATTATTATTATTATTATTATTATTTCTTGCCTGACCTTCACTACAAGGTCCCAGGGCAGGTAACAACAATATAAAAATACAGTATGAAAATCAGTTAAAACAATTTACAATCAGAAGAATAGGGTGTGTCCTAAAAATATATATATCCTAGGTGTCATAGACCAGGGTAAAGAGGTGCGACTTTAGCATATGACAGCAGCTAGGCAATTAAGATACCAGATGCACATCTGTGGGGAGGGAATTCCACAGCTTAGGGACTGCCACAAAGAACACCCTCTCCCTTTGAAAGAGTGATATAACCACCACACGAGCTTTTAAAATACTTCTGCTCCTAAGCTTCTTCAGGTGCTTCTAGACAGCAACAAAGTGATTTATCTTTATTTTTACTAATACTATAGTGGTACTACCCTTGCTCAATACTATTTACATATTATCTAGTTCAGGGGTTCCTAAACTGCGGTCCATGGACCACTAGTGGTTCACAACCTACATTTAGGCAGTCTGCAGAATGTCTGTGGATTTGTGGTTGAAGCTGGGAGACAGCACATCCATCACACTGAATATCCATATTGATTTTAATTATATTTTTATTCCTTCTTTTATTTCTTATATTGTATTTTATTGATTACAATATGAATTATATGGAATTACAATTGCTACAACAGGCAAAAAAATCATTAAGTGGTCTGCTGAGACCCTCAGCAATTTTCAAGTGGTCTGTTGGGAAAAAAGGTTGGAAGCCACTGATCTAGTCCCCACCCAAAGGACTCTGCTTCACCTGTTGACACCCCACCGCCACTGTTGATATTTCAAAGGTGGGGAGTGTTAAAAAATTGAAAAGGGCATTTGTGTGTATCAGTGTTAGTATGATAGAGCATACACACACACACACACAAATCCAGCTGCAAGACTTCCAGTATTAGTTGGAATGGGATTTAGGAAGCTTTGCTGTGCTGATGCTGTTTCACAACTGTATGTATGTATGTATGTATGTATGTATGTATGTATGTATGTATGTATGTATGTATTAAATTTATATCCTGCCCTTCCTCCCAGAAGGAGGCAAGACTTGTGGATCCTTCCACCTCCCCGTGGCTTTTCTCTGGGCGGGTTTGCTTAGCTCTTCACTGTTCTTATTACAACATCCTGTCACAATTTTTGGAGTCAGCCTGATAAGAGTTTTCAGAATGTTTTTTGTTAACCAGCTTGATACAAATTGCATGAGATTGCCATATATTTGGGGGACATTTTTGTACTGCATTTAATAATTGTTATATTTATATATATTATACAGTATATTTGCATTCTATCAAATGGTTACTGTGAGGGCTTTATTTGCATTATATTAAATGGTTACTTGCATTGCTGTTGTGACAAAGGGTTGTATTCAACAAAGTCCTTCTCAGAGTAGACCCACTGAAATTTAATGAGCCCAAGTTAGTCTATTAACTTCAATGGGTCTGCTCCTCTGAGTAGGACTAACACTACATACCACCCAGAAATTCTAAACATTGCTAGGAAACAGCACCTTTAAACATGTGGCAACAGTGGAGAAGCTACAAGAATCCAGTAATTGGGAGGGATATAATCTGGGATTCTTAAGAATTACTGAGAAAAAGGCTAGTGTGAAATAATAAAACCAACAGACAGTGCCCAATGCCACATTCGCAATGGCCTGTTCCTTTCCAGGACAAGATGGGACTAGCTTTTTGACTTTAACCCCACCTTGCCTTGGTCACTTCCTGAGATGATTTTTTGTGTGAAGGCAGCCTGCAAACATGCCAAACGCAGCACAAGGATTACTTGTAAGTTGTTGTTAGAAACATTCCTTGCTAAATGGAGGCTAAAAAAAGAAC
The DNA here is from genome assembly GCF_030035675.1 of Rhineura floridana. NCBI lineage: Eukaryota > Metazoa > Chordata > Lepidosauria > Squamata > Rhineuridae > Rhineura > Rhineura floridana. The sequence goes on along the minus strand of NC_084481.1, from coordinate 161,898,908 downwards.
AACACTTCTGGGCATTCAGATGTCATTTTAATCTAAGATGCTGCAGGCTATCAGCCTCAAATGCAAGTGCAGCTCATCATGTACTTTTCAAGAAGGAAACCAACTAAGAGTGGTGCATGCTACTAACTGATCCCTGTTAGGTGCAAGAGAAACTGGAAGATGAGTGCTGCTGCTGCTGCTGCTGCAAGAGTTTGCTACACCACAGGGAGGACAATTTTGTGAAAACACTTAAGGAGAACTTGGTGACCTAGTTTCCAGGTAGTCCAGCGTGTGTGTGGTCACCAGCTGAGGAGGAAGGTAGAACTAGGCCAGTACAACTCACCTGAGCCATTCACACAACCCTAATTTCAACTGTGAGAGTTTTCCCAGTGCATATGTGCTGTGACAGTTGTTGCAGGCATTCCTACATTAGCCAGATCTCTTGAGTTTATGTTTTCTATGGACAAGGTTTTAAAAGCTCTTCAGTCCATTTTTTTAAAAAAAAACAGAGATCAGTAGGGAATTAAGACTGTGAACACACTAGTCACCTATAGCAAAGCGTTTCCATTAGATCACCAAAAAGCAGCCGTTATTTTGCTCTCACCCCAGAATGCCCCTGAAATGATTCTATGTCATGACATTGCATTGTTCCAAGGGTATTCTGGGGGGGAAATGGTGCTTGCCACACCCCACGGAATGACACTAGGGCTTATCTACAAAAGGTTTTGCTGTGTGTCTGGTGCTACTTGCATCCCCTTTCCATTTGCATGGTTCACATGATGTTACTGGCAATCAGAAGCTATCACACACACACCCCGTAAATCCGTACTAACCCCATCCTCTGATATTCCAAAAAGGGAAGGAAAAAACATCTCCGTATCTCTAGGGCTTGCAGACACTGTACTCCAATGCTTTTAGGTGGGTGTGTCAATCGTTCCCCTCTCCACACCCACTCCCTCCTCCTCCCTTCTTTCATTTCATTTCTAATAAATAATAAATCTAATAAATAAATATATTAAAATAATAATATAATTTTCTGTGGGATGAAGGAAAACTTCCACTTCTCTCTCCCGTTCTGTAAGCTTCTTTTATGTTGCTGCAAATGGCACTTTTATTTTGTTTTCTCCCCTAACTTGTGCACAAAAACATAACACTACTCAAACAAAGATTTGTATTTCATCTATATTGTACCAGTGAAAATACAAATAATTGCACTTGCAGGTTGTTGTTGTTTTTAACATACTGGTAGAACAAACTGAGCATGCTCAGATGCCAGGTAAACAGATGGAATGGAAATGTTAAATTAGAGGGTGTGGTCTTTAGGAAATTACATGATTGATGCTTCCCCTCAAGTGTGACTAGAAAACACCGTGTCTACAGCTGGCATGGATCCCTTACTGTAGATGGTGCAAACAGAAAATGGAGGTAAAAACAGCGTCTTTAGCACAAAGTTATGCTCCCATGTGGATAAGCCCTATGTCATGACGAAGCATAATTCCAGAGGGGCTATAATTTGTGGTGATGGTGTGTACACAGGCCACCTGTTGGGGGTTGTTAAAAATAACTCTGCTTCTGTCACCACCACCACCTTAGGCAATAGCAAAAATACAATTTATTAGTTTTGAAAGGGGGGTGGGGAGAAAGAGAAGCCATTGCCACTCATCACAAGTGATAAGTACCCCCACACAGGGGCGTCACTACTGGGGTGCGGAGGGTGTGGACTGCACCCGGGTGACACCCTGAGGGGGTGACACCCAGAGCTGCCCCGCCCTGCGCCATTGCCCAGCAAAGGAGCTGTGAAGCACTCCAGGTCAGCGCAGCCAACTCCTCCTCGGAGGCGGGTGGGCGAGAAGGAAAGCAGGTGCCCGCTCGCTGGCACAGGCCTTCCACCGCCAGCTTGGAGCACGTGCGCATGCTGGAGGGCACGTGCCGGAGGTCCGCACCCCCCCGCACTCCTGCTAGTGACACCGCTGCCCCCACAAAACCTTTCAGAAATCTGCCCCTCCCCATTTTGAGCCAAAAGTTTGAAATGCTGAATTTTCACCTCACCACTAGTTTTCAACGTGCATGTAGGGAAGCAGCCAGAGATTCTACCTTTTCCAGTAAAAAAATTGTTATAACAAAGCAACATATTTCCATATCCTTTGCTATAGAGTTGTACCAGTGCCATGGACACATATTAGATATTGCATGTGTGCCATAAAACAACCCACCACTCCCAATACCTCTACCATATTGTGTCTTCTAAAAGGGTTATTCACATTTTTGGTTTACTATTATTTTAAATGCTTTAGAGCAGCCTTTTCCAACCTGATGTTCGCCAAATGTTATTTGACTTGCTCCCATCAGCCTCAGCCGGCATGTCATGGCACCACCACCATCCCCATGTACACATCAGGTTTCTGACATCATCACAGATTGTATCCCATCTCCAGAGCCATGGAACCACCCTTTTAAAATAATCTTTAAACTTAAAACTACGATGGCACTGCAGTAGCAGCAGCATAAAACAGCAAAGGTGTGATTACGGTAGCACTGTACCTGTCTGCCGTCTTTCTGATTGCATGCTTCAATTGTGATCTGAGAGCCAGCGGAGAAGGAGGTGATTGAAAGACACTTATCCTGCTGCCTGATTAAAGGGTCACTGAATATCCACTCCTTTGGAGAACAAAGGAAAGAACATGTTCGGTACAATATTAGAAACACAATGCTCAATCCATGTTGTTGTTTTTCAATAATAGGGCTGACTCAAACATTGTCGTCATCTAAATTTCTCTACACAATTGCCTTTAGGCATCCATGTACCTGTGATTGCAAGGAGAAAGCACGGTATGAACTAATGGGAGGAGTACCTTCTTCCGACATTCCTGAAACTGCAGCAGTACCTTTCAGTATTGTTGTGACTGGGATAATCATTGCAAAAGGTAATCAACAGCTTTTGGTTCACAGCAAACAGCAATTTCTCCATGTGGACATGTACAGAAAATGACTGTGGGAGTGAGCCCTTAGCCAGAGACCCCTGAGAAAATGAGTTGACAAATATTGGTATAGCTTAGTTCTAGACTTTGAAGCCCAGGGCTTGCCATGTCATGGTAGGAGCCCTATAAATATGGCCTGAGCCTAGTCCCCACACGTTCTTTCCTGCCTCCAAGCTAATCTAATGCCCTCACTAGATCAGTGATGGATAATGGCTTTAACTACAGAGATTAGACATTGGGGAAACTCAGGTTGTGTTAAGTAGAAAATATATGCTTAAACATGATATTTCATGGGGTGGGGAAGAAGTCATGTGCTGGTGATCCATAAAGCTGGCATCACTTTAAAAAGCAGTTATGGTGGACATGTTCAGATGTCATGGTCATCTGTAAACCATGGCTGACCGTATATGCATGAATTGTGCCTGCTTTACTCCTTCCTGCTCATGCTGGGAGGAAATAAACCACGTTCCCTCGCTTAGTGGGATTGTGGTTTGTTTCTCTTCCAACAAACCATGATCTGCAGCTAATGTTTGTTCTTGGCTTACTGATTGTGGTTTGTTGGAGCATAACACTAAGCCAGGGATTGTGATTTGTTTCCTCCACGCACTAGTGGAGCGAAGACAAACAGCCCAGATAGCTACATTCACAGTGAAAACTATTAATGGTGGTTTACCATGATGTGCAAACTAGGCCTCTGTGAACCAACCCATGTGCACAAATTGTAGTGTGTCTATCAGGGCTACAGATCACTGGCATGCAAATATTGCACATATAAGGTATAAGCACTTTTTAAATATAATGTTGCTCATGCAGAGCACCTGCACAGGATAGTGCTTTACATTTATATACTGGACATCTGAGATGACATTTTGTAATGGCAATTCTATAGCACAATTTAGACTGAAAAAATACAGAACCAAAAGGAGGAGGGAAAATTTATTAGGAAAAATGCAAAAAGACCCAGAGAGAGGTATGGCTTGGAGAGAGCCCTGATGGGGGCATAGCTGCACAGAGTCCATACAGCCATATTCAAACTCTGAGGCTGAGGTTCTCCACCCCTGCTGTTTCTGCTTATCTTCTCCAACAGGGAAACTTATCAACCAGTTTCTAAAACATGTTCCTAGCTATTGTCTGTGGTGGCAAAACATGCAATTTATCATTAGGGAGACAGCATACACATCCACCACTAACAAAAACAGAGCAGGAATGAAAGCCCACGCCATTGATTTATCCTCCCACCTAATAACTACACTTCCCAGCAGACAATTAACGTTCGCCTTCTTCACTGGGATAATTCCCAGAGCAGAGATACAGTTCAATGAATTTCAGCAATTTCAAACAATGACAAAATAGCACAGCTAGTCAAATCAAACAGCTTGTTGGACGCTGTCTGCAAACTCATCTCCAACTGTTAACAGATGTGCACGAGCATTTGTTGGCATCCAATATCCTACTGTGACCTTTTGCTTACTCAAGCTGCTTCCTTGCTATATGACCGCATCTGAAAGAAGCGTTCTTGGGCGAGATCCTCAGCTGGGATAAATTCATTATAAGCCCCTAAAGTTTAAAGGATTTTGCAGAAAGGAATACTCTGTAACTATATGTTATGTTTAGTTTAGCTTAGGTGCTATTCACTATGTATTTCAGTCGTTTATTTCATATTTGGTAGGTTTTTGAAAAATAATAAAATATATACTTAAAAAGTTTAAAAGATTTTGCTAATTTATTCCAACACATAGCATGAGCTGATAGCTTACAGAGCAATTGTACTATAAAAGCCCACAATGAACTAAAAAAAAAGTAGCTACTATTTTAAGCAAATTCTCAAGAGTATTTCCACTGATTTTTACACAATATAGAGGACATTTGCAACCTACTCCAGAATAAACAGAGACAATATTTATTTATAAAATATATAGAGAGATGCCCATGAAGGAATATTCGCTTAGGTGGCTTACGAACAAAACAATATTAACAACACATCATAATTGGCAAAAAAATGCAATTTTGTTGCAACAGAGGGAGCATTAAAAAAACACAATTTAAAAGCTGGATGAATAAAAAAGTCTTCACCTAGCACCAAAAAAGACCATAGACAAATGTAGAACCGTAAATTACATACAATAATCACAACTTCTGACTCATAGTAGCTTCAGGATCAAATTCTGAGTTGAACTAAATCCCACATGGGATCAGTGCATCTAGTCCCTGTGTGACATGTGAGATAGTAGTGCCATAACTTTCACACACCAAACAGAACTGGCAAAAGCTCAGACAAAGATAAAGTAGGCATTATTCCCATATAAAGTGGATCAGGTGACTAGGAGTGACTAGGAGTGACTAGGAGCCACTAACGGGCATTTTACATGGTAACATTTTTTCTAGACTTCCATGTAGGAAAAACTTGGTCTGTAGATTTCCATCACATGGTACATGGCAAACAAGTGACCTCCCAATACCTTTTACATGTAATTTAAATACATGTGTGCATGATCATCAGAGCTGATGACGTTACACACTGATTTCACTTCCCGCCCCAGTGTTTTTTTACTTTTGTATAGAAAAATGTGTATTGTGTGAAACAGCCTTAAGGAATAAGCATTTATTTTCACAATAACATAGCTACCATGACCCTTTAAATGGAGACTTCCTCCTCTTCTCTGTTGGGACAACTTCTGCATATAGCAAGGGATTTTCTATCTCATCAGTTGAACTATATCCTTAAGGCAATAGTAAAATAGAATAGTAATGGAATAGTAAAATAATAGGTGAATCTGGGGCTCTGTGCACACTGTACGTTTAAAGCAGATTTAAAGCAAATGGATTCCCTAAAGAATCCTGGGAACTTTAGTTTACCCCTACAATTCCCAGCACCCTTAATAAGCTTCAGTTCCCAGAAATCTCTGGGGGATCTCTGTGCTTTAAATATCACCCTTCACCTTGTCTCCCAGTTCTTCTTACTGTTCCCCCAATACCAAACCAAATAGGGCATGTTCTTTCAACTACTACCCATACAGTGCTGGAACTCTTGAGACTGCTTTCAGTGAACTGCTCTGAATTTCTTCCTTACCCTTATCGGCTATGAGCATATTAGTCGCAGATCTAAGGGTTTCCATTAGCCACACCTGGAGGGGGATTTGGTTGATCTGCAAATCAGTTGTGAAATCTCTTTGAAGCTGATTTTTTTTAAAAAAACAAACACTGAAGCTGCTCCCACCAGGTTTTACAGTAAAAAGGGGCACAGTTTGACTAATGTCAGATGCCCCTGTTTTCAGAAGAGAGAGGTGGAGACACACTGGAACCAGCAGAACCAGCAGAAAAATAAGTATGTCTCTACCCATCATCTGTTCTGGCTGGCAAAGGTATACACATTCAGGCAGAGCTCAATAAATGGTCAGCAGAGAGAGGCCTGAGTGGGGGGAAAAGCTCACACCAAGTAGTGCCTATTCAGGAGAGGGGGATGGGATTCCAATTTTATTATGGTTTGCTGTGCATCTGCTTTATCAAATGGGGCCCATTCGAGTGGCTGGGGCGCACCTCCGTGTGGGATGAATTCCCATCAATCCCTTCTGCATCCTCCAGCTAGGAGGCTCAATGCAGCTTGAAGGAAGAATTAACTGAGGCAAAGCCTGATGAGGCCTTTCCCCATTGTCCACAAAGTAGCTGCTGCCTCTACCTGGCCCAGGGATCCACTGAGATCCACATGCTTCAAAAGCACATATCTCCCCGAGGAGATATTAGATATGCAGAAGAAAAGAATAAAGGGACAAACTTCAGATCACCTCACCTGAGTGCCAATGGGATTGTTCAATGTCCCTTTACAGCTTCCAACCCCTGCTAAAGAGTTTCCTGCTGTATCCTGACCCTGAGACTCCAAACAATTTGTTCCTTGCTTGATGATCCCAGGTATCAGCTCCTTTTCTGGAACCCTGTGAGGCCAAAAAACAAAACAAGAGTATAAAATGCAAAATTATCAACTTCATCTCTCTATTTAATAGAGATTGTACAAAAGAAGATAAAATGTGTCTTCCATATACATAGGAAAATAGTCGTTCACATACTACAGAAATACTATCCCACCTCTGGAGTGAAACACAGCAACAGCACAGGGTGTACTTAGTTGTTCCAGCAAGAAATAAAAAAGAACATCCCACTCAATAGACATCAGTGAGGGAATTTAAGATGATGATTTAAATTTATATCCCAGCCTTTCTTCCAGTAGGAGCCCAGGGCAGCAAGAATACCGTTGGTGAGACTGATATCAGACTCAGATATATATGCAAACTATTTCTCCTGGTCTCCAAATTGTATACAAAACTCTGTTTTCCCGAAGATTCACTATGCTCCTCAATTAACCCCAGTGCTTTCTTTGTGATGGTAGTTACTGGTATGGAGTACCATCACCTCTTTTTTTGCTGCCCATGTCAGCCATTCTGTGCTGGGACTCACAGTACTTTTATCAAGATATGATAAAAGGCACCTCATTAAAAGAAAATCACTGCTAAAGAACTCCTATTCTTTATCACATTCAGCAAGAGAAGGACTGCAGTGAGTCTCACGTAATATTTACCTCAGTGATCAGTTTGCACCAGCTAAGCAAGCAGATTTCTTGACCTTTTTCAAATTATGGCAAAAGATTTCATAATCAATCTCATTCATTGTAATAACAATTAATTATGACTCCTTAACATATTACTAAAGCTATTTCTAAAAACAATGTTATCTCCACTAATAATAATAATAATTATAATCTGATATAACTGATATAATCCCTAACTCCATTGTTCTCTGAGTGGGTTATACATTTTGTTTTTGCCTTCCAGCATGCCTCATAAAAGAAATATATACTTTGCTTATGAGGGTCTCATACATCTCTCCCTTCATTCCACCAGAATTTGAGCTCAACCCACTGTGCCTTCCACCAACTACCTTTTCCCATTGCAACTTTCCCTCAGACTCAGTTGCCTAGTCCTACCTCAAAAGTGAAGAGGAAAGTGGTTCAAACAGAGCCAGGTCAGGCCCATGTGTGTGGGATGGAGCAAGGAGATACTTGTTCCAGAAGAGAACCTCCAGTTTGTCATGCGTCTTCCCAATGTGCTACGGCCATCTTTTATCTCTTAGAAAAGCACCTGCATCCGGCAGTTTTGCTTGAGATTCAAAGGATGACTCACTTGAGCTCAGGGTAGACATTCTCCAAGTACCACTGGAAGGATTTACAATTCAGTTTTCTGCGCTGCTCCACTCGGTCCACAATACTGGAAGCAAAAGCAAATTGTTCCTATCTTCATTGTGAATGCGGATAAATGAGATTCTCATAACACAGACAGGACACAAGTAAAATTATTAAATGTACAAATGTGTGAAGTGTAGGCACATTTCAGGCCGTGCTGCTGAAATAATAGAATGACGCATTTGCACAGTACCTATGCTTACAGTCCTAACAGATGCACTTTTGCAATTTCTATTTTAAGTGATTAAAATTCTATTTTTAAGCTTAGAGCAGATGTGGGGAATCCTGGGCTTGTGGGCCAAGCCAGACCTTTTCCACCTGGCTCTTCTCCAAAGCATCAATTAATGTGATCCCACTCCCCTATTAATCTTGAACCCTTTGGGGCTGTGTGGGTCAGATATGGGTATAACATGTGACTCACAGGGACCCACTGTGAAAAACTAAAGCAGCACAGGAAACAAGGAGTGTTTACTCCATTCTGCTCCCAATATAATCTTTTTCAGTGTTATTTTGCCCAGGGTCCAGTTAAGTAAGGATGAAGAGAAAGGTAATATACAATCAAGAGTGTAGTGACAAATTCAGAAGTGCAGGGTCCTTTCATGACAGTCACAGTCATAGCCACTCCCTCTTTTTTTGCTGCTGGGTTGAGAATGAGATCCTTGTTAATGCCTTCTGCCACAACAAAAGACATCCCCAGGAGCCAATAAGCATGAAAAGGGAGAGTGTTAGCTACTGAAAAGTGGTTTGACTCATCTCCTTTCACTCTGATTGGCTCGTATCAGCTGGAAAGGGCAAGGAAGTATGTTAGAATACTCTTCTCAGTGGCTAACACACTCCCCTTTCATGCTGATTGGCTCGTAGGATGCTGGAGACATAAGGACCCCGCTGGGATACAGTAGCAGAAAGCAGAGTGGGGCAGTGATTGCTTATCTGACCTCCTGGCAGCAGAGTTATTGCTGCTCACCAGGATGGAGACTGGGAGGGGCAAGGTGGCTGGGAGATGCTGCTATGCAAATGTTCCAACAGAGTCAAAACTGTGCTCCTACCAGTGTGTTTGCACAGCACTAATCTCCCCATTGTCTTGCCCCTCCTATTGTCTCTCCCAGTCAGCAGCAGCAACTCCACTACCAGGAGGTCAGGTAAGTGGCAACGCCTCATCCTGCAATCTGCTAATGGCAGTTTAAAAAGTTAATTCACAATGGATCCCTCAGTTGTAGAATGAGCCTCATTTGCTCCAGGATTCACAAATTGAAATGCAGGCAACCATACCGGCAAATCAAATGTTGGTGCAGCCCTTTCCTTTTCTGTTTTACATGTATGTATTAATTTGTCAACTTACTTATTTAAAAAAATCTGTAACAGTGTTTTAAAATGCAAAACTGGGGATTTGTGTGAGAGAGATTTCTTAGGGTCATCATGCGTGCCAGCCAATCAGTGCCTTCCATAGCAGGTTTCTGCTACAAACCTGCATAGATTTTTTCCCTAGCAAAATCCCTTGTCTGAATCCCTGGCAAGCAACTGCCTGTCAAAGGTAGACAATATGTCTAGAAATATTATAAGAAGAGCCCTGCTGGATCAGACCACAGGCCTATCTAGTACAGCATCCTATCTCCTGTAATGGCCAGCCAGATGTCTATGAAAAGCCCACAAGCAGGACATGAGGGCAATAGCCCTCTCCTATGGTTGTTCCCTAGGCATGGTACAACTTATACTGGAAACAGCAAACAAACATCATGCTCATGACTAGTAGCTACTGATAGGCTAAACCTCCGTAAAATTGTCTGATCCCTTTTAAAGCCATCTAGTTAAAACCATTCAGATTATACAGAGCCATTATCAGAGAGTGCAGGAGATGATCTTAAACAAATCAAAACAAGAATCTGCTGCTTGAATCATGCTTCCAGGAGCATGTTGGATACGGGAGAGTGTCTATGTTGTCAGCTCTCTCTAAGATCAACGTAAGAGATGGCTTACATGAATGCCCATGTACCTGGTCTGGAATGCTTACCTTCCAAATGACTTTCCAATGGCAGATGGCCGGGCCTCATAGTAATACTGTTTGTATTCATCCATCCATACTTCTGCAGTACGTTTGGTATTTCTGCAGGTGGGACAGGTGGACCACTGTTATTTTACAGAACAGGTTTGCATACATGGAATTAAGGTACCTCTTATAGAAACTTCAACCCTCCCAAACTCCCATGAGTAAATTTGGAATTTTAAACACAGGAACCAATGGATGGTCACAGTCAGTATGTAGCATGCAAGGACTGAATGTGCTAAAAGAAAATATCTGATCCATACATCCTAATTGCTGCATCAACCTAAAACAGCTGTTGTATTGTACAGTGTTATTTTCTCCATACTAAGATAGTTTAGTGGATATGCAAGGTTTAATGTTTCTCATTCACCGATCCCAATACCCTTTGGGGGATATTCTCAAATTAAAAATAAAAAAACCCAATGGTGGTTCAGATGAAATACAGAACAAAGCATTACATTTCTGTGAGAAAATGCACATAGTAGAAGTGGTACACTGGTCTCTCTGCCCCCAAATGGCAGCCAATGACATTCTAGGGCGGTCAGTCAGTTGTCTATGTGTAAGTGGGACAGAGCTGCTTGCACAGCAGGATTTCCTCTTCCTCTTCTCTCCCCTGCAATCCCCTGTGTGCCCCAACATCTGATCTGGAGGGCTGGGAGACCCTGCAGAGCAAATTTGGGAGGGGGAAGCACAAGAGGCTGCGGGGGGGGAGAGAAAGGGGGAGTCCCATTGTGTGAAGAGAATTCTGTTCATGTGACATTGGATTTCAGCCCACTGCTTCTACTCGTATCTGCTACCACTCTACAACACATGTGAAAGATACAGATGTCTCAGCTATAATTTCTTGATCCTTGGGGTCATAAGGGGTATAAAATATGTAAGAGGGTTAAAGACACTATAGCTGAGCCATCTGGAACTTCCACATGTGTCACAAGGCAGTAACAAGGCTGTGACTGGAAGCAGTGAGGACAACTGATTGGCTGCCACAGGACTTCATTGGCTGCCATGTGGGAGTAGACAAACTTGCTGTACAATGACATGCCACACATTTTGTATTATTGGAAGTTTCTGGTGAAGAAAGAAAGGAAAGAGGGGTGGTTGTCTTTGGCAGCAGCCATATGTTTCCCTTGTCTAGCTCTGGCCAAAGTATCACCCATTTGTGAGGTCCCACACAGAAATTAACACTCAGTTACTATAGACCACAAATTTTGTGTCTGTGCAGTTGTACTCCTGCTTGATAAACAGTCACCCTTCATTTTCTTCCTATATGATATTTTTGTAAGTCATGCTACCACGCTTCTGTGTGATGCTGTGAGGCGATGTGGCACTGTCATTGGTTTGAGGTGTCTGGCAGCGGAGGACAAGTCACATGGGTCTCCTGGCAGCGGTGGTGCGTGAGTCACCTGGGGGTGGCAGCAGTGTGCAAGGCACCCAGTGGTGGAGACACTTGCAGGAGCAGGTGAGTGAGCAAGTGGGGCAAAGGCAAGCAAGGCACCTGGAGGCAGCTGGGCCTGGCCAGGCCTAGCCCTTGGTGGATCAGTCAGAGGGGAGAGAGGGAGGGCTGGTGACCCATGGAGGGGAGAGAGGGGAGTGTTGATGATCCATGGAGGAGGGAGGAGAGAGCACTGGCGACCAATGTACAGGGAGGGAGAGGGGAGGGGGAGCACTGGTGACCTGTGGGGGGTGCACTGGCAACAGTGGACGGGTTTGGTGAGCAAAGTGAGCAGGGGGAGCCCCTAGTAAAAAGAATAGTTTTACATCAAATTGATACTCATTGTCAAATACACTTTACTGGTTTTTACTAACTGCTATTTTATTGGGGCATAGCTTACACACTACACTGGAGTAGTAAAGTGGTTTTTTCCAAGTATACAAAGATTAAGCAACGCTCTTAACTTTCACACAACTGTTAATATTTTAAAGCCTCTATCCAATAATTTTATTTCCTGAGGATTAGAAAAGTGTTGGCTACAAATACAAATAAATAAAAATAGTAGAAAAGAGACTAATTTAGCGAGGATTCAATATCCAAGTAGCTTTCTTGAATTCCTTTTGGGTTCATACTCATGTCCCTGGGTGAAGGGTAAATTGGCAAACCCTTCAAGAAGTTGGTCCCATGCCCTTTCTTTCCCTAGGGCAAACACAATAACCTAATCAGGCCTAAATGCCCACTGCCACCCTCCTGTTTCCTGAACTGAGATAAAGGAGCGACTCATTCCTACTTGATATAGGTCAGCGCATTGCCTTCAGGGAAGTCATACGGATGGCGTTTCCTGAAAACATGGCCTACTCGGCTGCAGGGCACGATTTCCAAGCTGCCTCCACACATCCAGACTCGGAAAGAAAGCTCTAGAAAATACATCAAACAAATGAGGTGAAACAAGGAACATGAAGGTTTTGCATCTTCATTTTGAATCTCATCTTGTAGATGCCAAAGACAGTGATATACAGCAAAGGCAAGAATGGGTAAAGTGATGATAAGAGAGAGCATTTCTTAAAACTGAGATGATGCTCCTTACTAAAGGGAGAAATAAATACATTCTGATTTCCCTGCCCTGGTCCCTCTGACCAGGTTAATGCTCATTTCCCTGGCCTTTTTAGATGGAATTTTGCTGAAATCTGCCAAGATGTATAGCATTATTTCTTGACAGAGATCAGTTGGATTTCAACAGACCTGTCCGCCAGAGGGAGATTCTTTTGGTATAAAGAAGGTGATCCTTAAGAATTTCAGATGGACAGAGCTCTGAATCCATTGTGGTGTGAGCGGAGATCCACTCATGCAATAGGGTTTCTTCTCCCCACCCCGCAGCAGCCTCCTGAGCTTACCCCAAATCTGCTCTACAGGGTCCCTCTCCAGAACAAGTGGGGGCATGCAAGAGACTGCAGGGGTCAGGAGAGTAGGGTGAAGTCTCATTGTGTGAGACAAACTCTGTTCCACTCATGCACAGACACTGCTGGATAACAGAGAGTCTAAATGGGAAGACTATACACATTAGAGAAGATTGTTAGAGTAAGATGAAAGAAATCAATGTCAAGGACTGAAACTGTGTGAGAGTACAAAGTGAGAGATAGAAAATGGAAGATGAATGTATGCTCTTAAGGCCACTAGTGGAAATAGGCAGATACAGAGTATTGGAAAACACTGATATTGTGGCATCAGAGCAAATCTATCAAGGTGTTCCAAGCAAAACGTTTCATATTTGAGATTAAAGAACTGGCAAAAGCTTGTGGGAATTCTAGAAAAACATGTAATCCACTTTAATCACTGTTTAAAGGGACATCTGCAAATGGTCAATGTTCATGGTTTTTAACATTATTAGGTAACACTAGTGCTTGTGCAGTCCACACCTATTATGGAAATGAACTTTGGAACTCCATACATTTAGGTATCAAAAGCATAATGGGTCATACAGCCTGTTTGAAAACCCCTTGTCTTACTATTTGAAGTCCCCTAGTTTTCAATAAATTGTGTGCTGGAGCTGTCCCTTTATATTACAACCTCTCTGCAGAACCCCAAACTCCACTATTGGTTCACTGTTGAGCAACTCAGTTTCCCAAGGCAGAGTCTGACCCTGTTTATTTGAACAGAGACGTTTTCGCTCCCCTCCCCTTTGCTTCTTGAAGTTTTGCTACCCTGAAGTGAAATTCAATTTTTTTTGTTAATAAGGATCAGAGGACCACCAGAGCTTTGATGTTCAAAAGCTAATTTGAATCTCTGAAGAGAGGTGACCTTGCCAAAGCTTAAGGACCCATCCCCTTGTCTTTAATATCTGCCATCCTGGTCAAGCACTCTATTTGAATGTTTATTTGGTGGCACAAAGAAAACACCAAGAAAGGAGCTGCCAGGCGAGGAATAGAAGAGTGGCTAGAAAGGGCTTTCATGGATATTTCATATTATGGATTGTCTTTGATGTGCTCTTTGTCTGGCCACTGAAGGTGAAAGCCAATGGGGGCTAGTGAGACATGCCACAGGTGGAACAGAAAGAGGAGACACAGCAGCACCTCAAATGGACAGAATCCCTCAACCCTGGCCTTTACCCCAAGCCCTTCATCTTCAGAAGTATAGTGGGTGGCCACCCTATGGGACTCCTAGGAGAGCTGGGTCTGGCCAGCATATTGTAGGCTTCTAGAATGGGGTTAAGACCTTTCTCTCCACCAAACCTTTTATGGTAATCTGGTTTTAATGAGTTTAGCTGAGATGTCTGCATCTTTCTTCTATCATTGCTTATTCTCTGGTTTTTAATTGGTATTTAATTATGTTTTATTGTATTTGAATTGGATTATTTCTGTAAGCTGCTTTGAGAGCCTGCTGACAGAAGAGCAGGAGAGAAATAGAGGAAATAAACAAAACAGACCTGCACCCAAAATTTTAAATCCATCCTCCCTATGCTAGAACCCTCTGAAACCCCTAGATACCCTTTGTTTTCTGACCGTGACCCATTTCTTTCTCCCCACTCCTAACCATCATCCCCCTTCCAGCACTATACTCATTGTGAAATCCTTAACCTTTTTTTGTACAATTAACCTAACTTACAGTTTCTAAGACACTTTCTGCTTCTGGGCCCCTATCTAGATAAATTTGCCCACAAGGGGTATCTATGAACACACATGCATGCAAGCCAATAAAGAAGATATTGCCAAGGTGTTGTCTAAGGATTTGTAGAATGGTATTGACATATACATAGCTCTGCAGAGCGGTATGCCTGGTGCTAGGAAACAGATCCTATTGATCTGCTAGCCGTTCTTGAATGAGGGCGAGAGCCCCAATCTACAATGTTCCCAACCACAAGAAAGTGTTGTGTGACCAGGTGACTTGTGAAGAATTCAAGAGGGAAGACAGCACAAGGAGGATGTCAAGGCACCGGCTCACCAAAGTTCTCTCCTCCCCAGATATCCATCTGAGTGTCGTATTTTCCAAGATGGTTAAACCAAGATTTGTCTATCACAAAGATGCCTCCTGCTATGACAGGTGTTCTAGGGGAATGAGAGCAAGAAAGGGCATACATGTAATATTAGTAAAATATATTTAAATGCAGAAGAAACGTATTACATTTATGCAGCACTGTGTTCTAACTAAAGTGCTTTAGAAAGAATAACCATTAGATCCCAGAAATTTCCCAAGAGTTGGTGGAGATTTAATAGGAGAAATTTCCTAACCTTGGGTAAGAGATCAGAAGCAAGGGCAAGTTTTTAATGATTTATTTAACAGAATTTATATACTTATATATAAGCAGTTTACAAGAAGCATTAAAATGATCAATAAACAGTTAAAAACAAGTAATTTGAAAATTAAAATAAAAGCAGCAGAAAACTAAGAGGAGATTAAAACACATCAACATCTATGTGTCTGGATAGGCTTGCTTAAACAGAAATGTTTTAAACAGGTGTCAAAAAGAATACAGGTCAGGCACCTGCCTCATGTCAATAGGCAGGGAATTTCAAAGAGTAGATGCTGCCACACTAAAAGAATGATTTTTTACAAATGCTGAACAAGCATTATGTGGCACCTGCAACAGTACCAGTTCTGTAGATTGAAGCAGTAGAGTGGGCACAAATGGGGCAAGACAATCACATAATTAAACTGATCCCAAGCTGTTCAGGGCTGTGTATACCAATAGTAACTTGGCCTGGTAGTAAATTGGCAACCATTACAGATCTCTGAGCGGAGGTATTACATGCTGACCGGGCTACAGCATGCTCCATTAACTGCAGCTTCTGGGTCAAGTGCAAGGGGAAGCCCTATATAGAGTGCATAGCAGTAATCCAGTCTTGAAATCACCAAAGCTTGAACGACTGTAGTCAAGCTCTCCTGGGCTAGGAATGGTTGTGCTGTCGCACCAGTAACCAGGCACAGCTGGTAAAAGGTGCTTCTAGCAACTGAGGCTACTTGAGCCTCCAGTGACAAAGCTGGGTCTGCTGTGTACCTGCTCCTTCAGGGGGAGTGCAACCTCACCCAGGGCAGGCAGTTGATCAATTTCTCGAACACGGGAACAATTCACCCATAGTGCCTCCATCTTGCTAGGATTCAAGCTCAGCTTTTTCCCCTCATCCATCCCACCCACACAGCCTCTCCTGATTCACACGTTATGGAGAAATAAAGCTGAGTCCTCAGCATACTGATGGCACTTTGTCCCCAAACCCCTAATGACTGTTCGCAGCAGATTCATATAGATACTAAATACTATTGGGGATAAAACAGTGCCCTGCAGCTTCCCATAGTAGAACTGCCAGCATGCCGAAAAGCACTCTCCTAATGATACTCTCTGGACTCAGTCCTGGAGGTTGGACCGGAGCCACTGTGACACAGTGCCAGCAATTCCCATTCCATGGAGCCGGTCCAGGAGGATACCATGGTCAATTGTATAAAAAGCCTCAGAGAGATCGTGAAGCAGAAACAAGGTCATACTTCCCTTGTCCTGCTTTTTGTAAAGGTCATCCATTAGGGCGACTCAGTTCCTTGCCCAGGCCTGAACCCAGACTGTATTGGATCTAAATAATTGGTGTCATCCAAGAATGCTTGCAGCTGCCCCACCACTATTCTCTCCACCACCTTCCCTAAGAAGGGTGTTTTTACTGATAGTTATTCCAGTCAGTGGCGTCACTAGGAGGGTGCGGGGGGTGCGGACTGCACCAGGTGACACCATCAGAGTGAGGTGATTCTCAGCTTTAATTTAAAAAAATTAAGTTTCTAGGTGGTCCGGTTCTCAAGATATACATAAAAATGTCAGCCCACCCGTTAAATCTTTTTTTAAACTACTGTATAGCACTTCGTAGCTTTAACCCTGCCCGTTCAGGATTGCAGCCAATCAGTGAAGTGTTTGTTTGACCTGTGGCAGTGTCTAGTAAACCTCATTGCACCGCCAGAAAATGGTGGTTCCCCCCCCCGTTTATCTGAAAATCTCATAAGTTGGGTAAGTATATATATTTCAGTTTTTTCCCCTCTTGTGTGTAGGAGTCAGATCCTGGGCAGTGTTTTGAAAACCTTCCCAATACTTGCTTTTGTGGGGGTAAAAGCATTGCTAATCCCATATCTCCAGAGTAAATCCCATTGAATTCAATAGGATTTACTTTTAAGTAGACATGGTTATGAATGTGCTGAAAATCAATGGGACTTTGGAGTGAATGTAAAAAAGAATTGTGTTTGTGTTCTCTTTCTGTCCCCCCCCCCTCTTTTAAAGCAAGTAGGCTGGGCTTACTTAGGTATTACAGTTTTTATTCTGTAGGAAACTAATACTGATTTTTTAAAAACTAATACTGATTTTTCTGCAATGACCAACTGGTTTGACAATAAACTATTATATGGGCTGTATGTATTTATACATCTGCAGTGTGTGTGTGTAGTCTTTCCAACAACCCTGTCAGGTAGGGTTGGAAACCAAGGCAGCTCATAACGAAAAATAAAGCCATTTAAAATCCAATAACCATAAAGCAAGAATAAACAGTTGGAAAACAGCCTAAAGAGGCATGGTTCGGAATTTTGGGTTGGGTGAATGAAGTTTATTTATTTATTATTTCATTTATATCCTGCCCTTCCTCCCAGTAGGAGCCCAGGGCGGCAAAAGCACTAAAAGCACTTTAAAACATCATAAAAACAGACTTTAAAATATATTAAAACATCTTTGAAAATATTTTTTAAAAGCTTTAAAAAACATCTTTTTTAAAAAAAGAAAAGGCTTAAAAACATATTAAAAAGCAATTCCAACACAGACTCAGACTGGGATAAGGTCTCAACTTAAAAGAACAAGTTGAAAGAACAAGTTCCTTATCACATGAGGCTGTAGTTCTCTGCACACTTCCCAGTTTGAGTAAGCCCCATTGAATACATTGGGACTTGCTTCTGAGTAAACAAACATCGGATTGCACTATAAATATATTTACAGATTGTGTAATTCATAAACATATTTGAGAGTCATGTTTATATAAATATTTCTTCATACTGTGTCCCAATAACCACACTATGGTTGTAGATGATTTTTCCCCTCTACATTTTAAGTGTGTTGTTCTTCCTGGGGGTGGTCATGGTTCTCCATTGTTTTCATCCTGAGGGGAGGATAGGCTGAGAGATGGTGAGTAGCACATTTAAGGTCTCTTCACCTCCCCCCCCCTTTTTACTTTGTATTTATTTTATATTTCTCCAATATCTTCCCCTGGCTGTTTTTATGTATTTTAAATATTTTTAGATTAAATAAATAGGAAATCATTATTGTGAACCTCCCTAAAAGCAATTTACCTATCCTTATGTTCTGGCAAAGTGATGGTGTGAAGGCATGCTGGTAGAACAAGAGACCATGTTTGAGGCATGTTATAAGGTGTTTGAGGACTTCGTCACACGTTACTTTTTGAGACCTGTAGATTCATGTTGGAAAGAACACATGCACGTATTGAATGGTGGCTTGGGTGCTGTTGTTTCAGTCTATGCTGCATGCGTAGGGAAGGTGATACATCATCTGGCAGCTAGCTTCATAACGTGAGAATGAAAAACATTTGGATCACCATTCACTTTTCTCACTATTGAGACCACTTCATATATTACTTTTTCATACACAGAAATTTAATCTTTGTATAGGAAAAAGTATTTTGTAAAATATGAAGGACAGTGGCTGCCCAGTCAGTATAACCACTGTACAAGATCTACTCAGCCACTATAATTACCTTTTTGTTTTGAGTGCCCTTTTGTCTGGGTCTTGGTTCAGGTGTGTATCCAACTTTGATGTGCTTATGGAAGGGGTGTGCAAGTAGTGCCCCCCCCAAGTGTGGAGGCTTGGACAAACATTGTGTTATGGAAAACCAAAGTCTGTGTGAAAGTACATATTTGGGAATGCCATCAGTGTAATCCTAAACACGCTTAATAAATAATATCGAACTTGCACGTCACAAAATGTTTTACGGTCATGTGCATAAGCACCAGGAGGGTAGTCGCCCAGGGGGTCTTAGTCCCTCTGCTTTTTTGGGAGCAGGGTCCCTATGTTTCCAAGCATCCTACAGTCAGCATGAAAAGGGAGTGTGTTAGTCACTGAGAAGAGTCTTCTAATATGCTTCCTTGCCTTTCCTGCTGATTGGAGCCAATCAGAGTGAAAGGAGGTGAGTCAGCCACTGAGAAGACTCTTCTCAGTTGCTAACGCTCTCCACTTACATGCTGATTGGCTCCTAGAGATGTTTGTTGTTGTGAGAGAATGCATTAACAAAGATCTCATTCTTAATCCAGGAGTAAAAAAGGGTGTATGTGGCTGCAACTATCATGAAGGGACTCTGCACTTCTGAATTTTCTACTAAACAACTGATAAATACCTATGTAACTTTGTGTCTGGAGACTTATTATTAAGAATCACTTTCCATAACTGTAAGGAGGTATGTCCACATGCATGCATCCCAGGCACCTAAATGAGGGGTGAGAGCAGCATAGGGACATAAGCAGATGTCTTATACCAGGGGTTCCCAAACTTTTCTTCTACATAGACCACTTGAAAATTGCTGAGGGTCTGAAAGTATCTGAAAATTTACTATGGGCATATGCAAGATAATTAACTCCCATTAGTGATAAGAACAAGAACTTGGGCTGTGCGTATGATATTGTAATTTAAAGGTGTAATTTTAATTTTGCTAGTTGTTTATGTCACTACTATTGCCATTGCATCCAGTGATATACGGGAATTACGATTTACAAGTAACAGTACAAAAAACATTACTAAGGATTCTGTATGGTCTGGTGCGGGAGGAGGTCCATGGGGGTGACACCATAAGTTACCGCACTGGGTGACACCAACCCTAGTGACGCCACTGATTCCAGTCCAAAGGGTCCAGGGTCAACTTTCTTTTGAAGTGGCCACACCACCACCTCTTTCAAGGCAGCGGGGGTCACCCCCTCATGCAATGAAGTGTTCACCATCCTTGGACCCAGCCAGTCAATCCCTGTCTGCTAGATTAGATAAGCCAAGAGGAACAGGGGTCAAAAGGGCACCTGGTCGGACATATAACTGATGGAGAAATATTTATTTTCTTCTGTGGGATCTTTGCTGGGGGTCAGAGATCTAGCATTTGGTTAATCATTTGGGAAGTCCCCAATGCAATAATTGGGGTTTTCCTGCACTATTCTAATAATGTCCTCGCCTGTTAAGCTTGTCATCTTTCTCTGGGGCGATTACTTTATCTTTTACACTCAATGAGCCGTAAGGTTGCTGGATCAGTGATTTTAGCTCAATTCACAGGAACTAGGGTAGGTAGAGAAGGGGAAAGGTTCAAGGGCTCAAGCTCACTGCATCACTGAAGGTGCTAGATACTTGGAGCATTCAGGAAAAAGGAGCAAGGGCATACACTCCATTCATACAAAGGATCCTTTCTTAACCACACACTCACTGAACCACTAGATTACTGAGTCAGTGATTATAATCAATTCACACTTAAGTACTTAATTCATACACTTCATTCATTAATTAATACCACTCTCACTTCCCAGCAAACTACTACAAACTTCACACACTTATACACATATACCTAGGTCTTCCCAGACTTACTATACTGAGACTTCTCAGTCTAAAATACTGAGGAAAAACAACATCCCAAACCCCTTTAGATTTGAGGCTTCCCAGACTAAATTGAGGGTAACACCATAAATGTCTTCCCACACCTAGTCTCGAGGCATCTCAGTGTAGACCTGAGGGTATTCACCAGTTTTTTTCCTGGTCTATTCAATAGACATAGGGGGCAAGACCCTAGATTCGCATGGCACTCCCCTATTCTATCCAAGAATAGGGCTGAAATCCCTTTTTAGGTCTGCATCATATGAAGCTCAAGCAATCCCAAGATTTACAACATCACTACTATAAACAACAGTTTCCTGAAAACAGTTTGCTACAGCCTGTATCAATATAATTTAGTATCATGTCAATACAACATGGAAGACTGTTTTAAAAAATGGACTTTTTACCGCCAAGCAAGAGGGGAGTCTGGAAGGGCCGGGAAGGAAAGGACAGCAAGGAGTTAAGATTTTAAAGTGGTTCTCTTACCCTTTTCTTTTGCGCGCTTCCTTGGTCCCTTTAACCTGCCCTAATCACCCTCCACCTCACTTGGAGTCCCAGCATCCCATCCTCGTGGCCAAACTGATGGAGAAATTTTTATTTTGTCCTGTGGGATCTTTGCTGGGGGTCCTTTAAATAATGACACAGGCTTAAAGCTTATTTGGTATACAAGCATATGCAGGGTCAGTCCCCCAGAAACATAGGAGGGACTGCACTCAGGCACTGTGTGCAAGCTCTTTTATAGAGTACAGTTACAGCATGTGACAATGATTTAACCAATCCCCCAAGTTTCTTCCCCTTGTAACATAACAGTTTCTTCCCTCTTGAAATATTTCCAACCAACCAGATAACTTTATTAAAATGAATACATGTATATTCATAATCTAGTAGATACCTCCCATCTCCATTGTAGGGTTGTCTCCTCAGATTAATATCAATCTGTTCCCCTTTTTCAGATATCACCATTCTACTGTCATTATTACTGATGGTTTTCTACTATACATTTCATTCCCATCATGGTTTCTGATCAGCCAAGCTGGTCAAGGGACATCTCCAGGACATAACAGCATGTTCTTTGAGTGATACCATGATTTCAAAGCCAAGTTTTGGTTCACATAGAGTGACTGGAAGTTCCATGTGAAAATTCCGCTTACTACCTTGCTATAAAGAAAGATTAATTTTAACTCATCATATTATAACTAAAAAAACTATAAAAAATATAAAGAATGATTAGGGAACACAGAAAAGGGAAAAGGGCAAACATGAGCCAGCCACTCTCTATCAAACGCAGAAGGGATACAGGCTCTATAGTATGCGAGATCAGAAACCTCGTTTTCCAAGATCAAACAATACTAAATTAATGATCTGCGGTCATGCTTTAGCCATTCTTGGCATGGAAAGATGTTAAGGAATTTGCAGCAAAGTGAGCTTAAGCCTTTCTCTGCTTTCTGTACACGCAGGCCTGCTTTTAATGCCTGCTATGTGTGACTAAGGGGAAAGAAATCCATTTTTCCTTCATTAATTTTCAAGGGCCCAAATTGCTTGGGGCCAGGACCCCTTAAGGGGTTCTCCATCATAGCCACCAGCACCTTGTCCACATCTGCTGACTGCATAAGCTGAAACCAGTCTTATAACACATCACCGACTATGGCATTGGGTACTTCCTCTGAAATTGCAACAACTGCAGAGTCAAGGTCATTCTGAAGTTGAGCAACTTTATCCACAAAGTGTGTAGCCAGTTGGTCACAGGGGGTTCCTTGAATTCTCCAGAGGTCCCTCCCCCACAGTGGGAGTCAGTAACCTCTGGACCATCTGAAATAATTCTGCCAGCTCGCTACTACAGGATGAAAAGCAAACTGCAAAATGAGCCTTCTTCACAGCTCAGACTGCCCCATGGTGGGCACAATTGTGTGCACTAACCAGGGTTCAGTCAGACTCTAAGCCCATCCCAAGATCAAGAGGTTTTCTGATAAAGGAGATGGTGCATCTAGGGACAACAGCAACACTCCCCTCAACTCCCCAGTCTAAATTGGTGCTGTACTGAGTACCAAATGGGTAGAGCTGAGTTAGGTCAGGCCCACCCAGCTCACCCATCCAAGTCTCAGTTATATATACCTAGTCAGCCCCTTCATCCATGATCAAGTTGCAGATGAGCATTGTCTTATTATGGTCTGATCTGGCATGCAGTAACAGCACCATCAGACCAGAGTGCTCAGCAGACAAGCTAGCAGTTGCTTCCGGAGGAGTGAAAAGGCTAAACAGTGGACAGGATCCAAGAATCTAGGCCTCCACCCCAAATGGTAGTCAGCCCTTCCGCTCCAACTATACCTTCCCCTGCCCACTACCACTGAAATTGGGCAGCATCTTCGCAGCTCCCCACTACCTGCCCACCCAGACACAATAAACATTTGGGAGATTAGGACCACAAATAATAGACTAAAGCCCAGTGGTAGGCACATTCCACACTATCAGGCAGAAATAGCAGTGCCACTCCAACACTCCTCTGTCTCTCTCACTAAAGAGGAACACCTCCAAATCAAACTTCCATTCCCCCCCTAGTGGCCATGTTACTTGGTCTACAAGTGCATATCCTGATTGCCCCAGTAGCTTCCTGAAGTAGAGATCCAAAGGGAAAATCCCCTTTGGTGTTGTCCCCATCACTCATCACTCAAGATAACTCATGATTCCCCCTCCAACATATAACACACACTGTAGTTATATTGAAAGCAGTTATAACCTAGTTTGTGCTTAACAAGGATTTGGTATTGTTTAACTGAAGCAAGCAAACTAAGCAGAAGATCCTGACACAAAGTGCTGGTTGACTGATTTGCCACACCCACACTAAGGCATACCTAAAGGTTCAGCTGGAAACAGAAGCAAGTGCTCCCAACTCTCTAATCCCATCTTGGAAGATAGGGAAGAGTCCTGGGAAAAGTCAGGTAGATTAGGCTGAGAGACAGCGACTGGCCAAAGGTCACCCAAAGAGCTTCATGGCTAAGTGAGGATTTGAAGCATAGTCTCCCAGGTGCTAGTCCAACACTCTAACCACTGCACTGGCTACAACACAACACAAGATGCCAGGTTGTGGAATGTACAGTCCTTGTGGGTTCCAGTTAGCCATGTGGAGCAGCAGACCAGAGGCTGGGAGTACTGCATTAAAGCACCAAGCCCCCCAAATTAAGGCAGTCTGGACATGCCCTACATAAAACTTTATCCGAAACCCAATTCATGTAAGTGCAAACCAGTCATTACCGCTGTTAGACCATCACAGTTTATAATCTTTGTTTTAATTTGGCTAGATTTGGTGGTCCTTATCTACATTTTTCATGATTCTTTTTATATATCAGAATTAGTGAATATATAGGTCACCCAGAAGGTTGTGATGGAAGCAGTAGGCCCTATCCCACTTGCAGCTTACACACCAGTTTGGAAAAGTTGGTAATTTCCACTAGACACTTGCAACAATTTCTAAAATGAGGGCAGTGACATTTCCCCTATTTCAGATAGGTGATGGCAGCATATACTCATTACTGTCTGAAAAACCAATATACTATGCGTTGCATATTATAGTAACACAGGCCACTCAAGCCAACAGATTGAGTTGCAAGTATTTGTCAGGAATATTACAACTCTTCAGGGAACAATAGATATTGATTAACAGTAGCTCTTAAATGAACCACACATGACCTCTGAACACTTCCCATGGTAACATCAACAAATGGAACAACTTCTTACATCAGACAAAAAAATAAGTCTAAAAATGTGTGCACAAGAGCTTACCTTATGGACTCAGTAGGGTCTGTTCTAGACAACTTTTGCTCAATGGGAATTTGTTCCCACTTGAAGTGAAGACTCCAGTCAAACCCTAACATGTGGAACAGAGTACAACAAGAAAACATGTTTGTAGTTTCTCAAATACAGAGGAAAACCAGAAAGTAGCAAGTGTTTCCAGTTAAAGTAAAAAGTTAACAAAATAGGCTTCCAGGCTCCATTTAGGATACATCGGGAAGAACTCTTAACATAGCTTGGAAAACAGCAACACATACCGCTTAGAAATTATTAGATGGTGTTGATACTGCTTTTGCACACACAGAATCTCAGGGCAGCAGAAGTCTCCTATATGACTTGTAGCTAGGCCTTGAGGTATCCCTATAGATGCCCCCTGTTTCTTATTGGTATTTATCTGTGCTCAGTTACATTCCAAGTCTTCCAGTGTGTGTGTTCCCAGACAGAAATGCAATAATTAGTGCTTCAGCCTTCCACTCAGACTGTCCTATGCCTCATCGGCTGCCAAAGTTATGAGACGTTAATCAGCACTGTCCGTGGGATGACATGTATTTCTGGGAACAAAGTCTCTCTGATCACTGTAATTGGCTTTTCCCCATGCACATCACATAAAATGCTGCCTGATTTACAATTTTTTCAAACTGGGTAGATCCTGCGGGAAAGCAGGTATATGGCAGGAGGTGTATGCAAGTGGACTTTGCAGATCTGAAAGGGAGGGGAAGCCAAGACCTGTACTTGCAAGAGAGAAATTAGAGCAATAACAATTGGAGAAAGGGTGGCTGATGTGTAGTCGTCCTCTAAGGAAAAAGAGTGGAGCAGCTGGACTTCCTACATTTGAGCTCCGTATCAGAGAAAAGGGGAATGAAGGGAAATTCTAATTTCATCTGCTGTAGTTAAAAACAAAGCAAAGCACATTGCTTGAGTGGAGAGGATGCCGCATCCCATACCACTTGGGTTAACATTTGAAATGTGACACCATGACACCAATGCTAGCACTGCCCTCCATACCACCACCTGGAAGCAACAACAATGACCCCGTACACACAAGCAGCTTACCAAGTGACAAGGTTTTCTATCACTTTTTTGCTCAGTCATTTGCATTAAATGAAAACGTGGTGTGATTACATGCCACACGTTCTAACTTATGGGTAAAGGTTGGAAGGGTATGTGTGTGTTATAACCACTCAGTATGCTGGTCATCTGTATTAGCAATCTATGGCAGGTGACACTGAGTGAGGAAGATGTTTGTTCCTTCCAAGCAGATTCCTCTTTTTTCTTCTTATCCAATAGGGATGGAATCCATTGGCTGTTGCCGGTTCAAAAGCATTCCCTGGACCTAACAGGCTGGTATTGATTTGAGTTCGTTCTTTGTCCACTAGCTGTTGCTTTTACCGATCCAGGTTTTTCCCTTTGCAAAAAATATTGATATCGATATTTTAAAAGGAAATATCAATATTTTAAATGGAAATATCAATAAATGAAAGGAAATATCAAAATCATTGTTCTTAATATCGATATTTTAGAGGCGGATTTTTTTAAAAAAACTGTTTTTGAAAATAGCTGCAGAAAATTGCTATATAAAAATCCAATCCACAACAATAGAGAATAAGCAAACTAATGGAAAATTCAGTACCAAATCCAAATTGGGTAGAATTCCAGCACATCCCTATTATCCAAGTAAATCTTTGTTTTTTCTTTCCTTCTTTGTTCTTGTCTCCTCCCTCTTCCACTACCCTTCTTTTGAGCAGATTCTTCTCTCTCCCCAGCCACCCCCAATAAACATGCATGGGTCAGCTGAGGAAGTATTTATTGAGCGTGTTAGAAATATCTGTGTGTGTGTGTGTGTGTGTGTTAAGAGTGTATGTCAGGAATTTGTATCTGAGTGTGTGTGTGTGTGTTAAGGAAGTTGTGTGTTTGTGTATGCCTGGCCTTGCCCACTGTTGGAATGTGGCTTCTGAGAGCTTTCTATCCAAGAATTGCAGCTTGTGGGCTGAAAAAGGTTCTCCAAAGCACCACATTTGTTGCCTGAGACATCACAGGATTTTCCATTCCTGAGGATCTCTAGCTCCTCCATGAATCCCTTCCTCCATTCTCAACAGTCTAGTCACATAAT
The DNA here is from genome assembly GCF_030035675.1 of Rhineura floridana. Lineage (NCBI taxonomy): Eukaryota > Metazoa > Chordata > Lepidosauria > Squamata > Rhineuridae > Rhineura > Rhineura floridana. The sequence goes on along the minus strand of NC_084481.1, from coordinate 161,872,267 downwards.
GTCCCCCTCTTCCCCTGATTCCACAAGATGGGTTTTTCCTGTGATAAATCTGCCTGGCAGCAGTGGAAGAGAAATATATCCCCGATTTGCACCTCTCTTTCCCAGTTTCCTGCCTTGGCATGCATTAATGCCATCACCTCCCTATGTGAGAGTTATACCACATACTCCTTGCCAGCTCCAGATTTGTGAAATTCTCTTGGCCTGTCAATCTTCCCTCTCCAAGCCATACAGAAAAAAGGTACATTTGTGAAGATGCTATTTGCATGTACATTTTTTGGAAACTTACCCTTGTAATTATATAGGTTTTATAGAACTTAGCCTATTTTCTTTCGTATTGCACCCCGCTTGCCTTCTCTCTAACCCTTTCCCTCTAAGCTTCATAAAGATTTCTCAATTAGAATCTCTGGTTTGGCTGCCTCCTTCTAATCCCCAAGGAGTAATCTCCCACTTGCCTAGTTGCTTGATTTGCACAATATGCTGGGAGCTAAATAGGAGTAAGGAAGAAACAGGCTGAAGCAATTCCAGCAGCATCTGTAGATCAGCTGGCAATACCCCCCTTTCACGTTAATAACCTGAACCTCACAAACTAGAGGGGTAAGTGCAGATCAGTGGCAGAATTAACTTTAAAAAGAAAGGCACTCATCCCCCCCTTGTCTTTCACAGTGCACATATATGATTTATCAGGGATTTAAGGTGTGAAATTACATACAATAGATGGCTCCACAGCATTAAACACAAAGTGACGGAGAAGTACACAGGCTTAAAATAAATAATCTTCTTTTTAAAAACCAAAAACTTTAGTCTCTAAGGTTGAGAGATAAGAATGGGGACCCAAGGAAGGAACCGGCAGCTAAGTAATTATTCCCCATTCTCTAGTCACCTGAACTCCCTCCCAGATCCTTACCATTTTTACAGAACTTGCCAATGTATTTCATGAAGATTGGATATGACTCTTGGTGTGTGTGTGTGCAGGGCCAGCTCCAGGTTTCTGGGACCCTCGGGCACAGAGTATCAGTGGGCCGTTGTTCCCTCCCTTTCCTCCTCAAACCACAGTCCTCCTCCCTTTTGGCCCCATTCCTTCCAAAGAAAACAAATCTTCGCCCATATTGCAACCCCCTCTTATAAAAGAAAAATACAAACTTTTGATTTATTTTAATTTGTTGGGGTAAATTTACCGAGGCTATCTATGCCTTGTTCCTTGCTGCCACTCATCTCATGGCTGGGTTCCTCGTTGCTCATCTGCTGTGCCCACTGGCCTCTGTGTGTTGTTGTTTAACACCAGATTGGTACACAGTAAGACCACACTCATCCATGATTTGATCGTGGATGAAGGTGCCAATTCGGTGTGCATTACTGAGACCTGGGTGGGTGAGCTAGGAGGAGTTGATCTGATCCAGCTTTGCCTACCTGGATACTCGGTGCAACACCAGCACAGGCTGCAGGGAGGAGAGGAGGAGGCTGCGGTTACAGAACTTCCATCTTTCACCAGGAAACCACTCTGTCTTGGAGCTGGCTGTGGGGGCCTGCACCTGGTGTTCGGCCAAGGAGACAGGAAACTAGGGTTGCTGCTGGTGTACCATCCACCCTCCTGCCCAGCAGCTTCTCTGACTGAGCTGGTGGAGGCCATCTCAGCTGTGGTATCGAAGGAGCCCAGAACGATAGTCCTGGGTGATTTCAATGTCCATGCTGATGCTGCCTCTAGTGTTCTGGCTGGGGACTTCATGGCCTCCATGACGACTATGGGGCTGTCTCAAGTTGTCACTGGCCCAATGCATAGGGCAGGGCACACCCTCAACTTGGTTTTTGCTCCAGATGGAGGAAGAGGTGGTCTGGAGATAGGGTAGTCAGGTCACGTCCTGGTGAAGTTTAGACTTATGTCTCTGATCCTTCCCTTCATGGGTGGTGGACAAATTAAGATGGTCCGCCCCCAGAGACTAATGGAATCCACTTTATTCCTGGATGCCCTGGGGGAGTTCCCAGTAGACAAAGCAGGTGACCCTGTTGAAGCCCTTGTTATGCTGTGGAAGAGCAAGGTATGTCGGGCTCTTGACACAGTTGCCCCCAAGTGCCCTCTCTGGCATTGTGGAGCCCAGTTTGCACCTTGGTACACCAGTGAGTTAAGGGCAATGAAACAGGCTGGACGATGGCTAGAGCGCAAGTGGCAAAAGACATGCTGTGAGGCTGATCGGGCATCATAACCGTGCCTCCTGTGTAGCAGTGAGGGTGGCAAAGAAGCTCCACTTCTCTGCCTCCATCGCATGCTCAAGTAGCCATCCAGTGGAGCTTTTCCATATTGTCAGGGATCTGTTGACATCAACTCCAGGAAATTGAGTTTTAGACCCTATGGAGGCCCACTGTGAATTGTTTGCAAGGCACTTTGAGGGTAGTTGCTCACCTCCGTAGCAGTCTTGATGCCCCATCTACATCTACTGTAGTCCCCAATGAGGTGTTCAGTGCAACGTCTTCTGCAACTTCTCGGGAACGGTTTCAGTTAATGTGGCCTGATGACGTAGACAAGGTGCTTGCGATGATGCGGCCAGCAATGTGTCCTCTTGACTCTTGCCCTTCATGGCTAATTAAAGCTTACCAAGGGGGTTTGACCAAGTGGATCCAGGATGTGGTTAATGCATCATTGCAGGAGGGAGTGGTTCCAGCCACCCTGAAAGAGGTGGTGAGCCAACCGCTCCTGAAAAAGCCCACCCTGGACCCATTGGTCTGCAACAATTACCGACTGGTCGCAAATACCCCCTTCTTAGGGAAGGTGATTGAGAGGGTTGTGGTGTAGCAATTGCAAATACTCTTGGATGATACAGATTATCTTGACCCATTCCAGTCTGGGTTGAGGCCTGGTTATGGGACTGAATCGGCCTTGGTCGCTCTGATGGATTACCTTTTTTGGGAGAAGGACAGGGGGAGTGCGACCCTGTTATTCTTACCAGATTTCTTACTTGGAGATCCCATTGGGGACTGAATCTGAGGGACTTTCTGCATGCAAGGCAGATGCTGCAATGGCCCTTTCCCTACACTCACAATTTACTCAACTGTGCTGAGATATTAAGAGGCATTCTAGAATTATTCTTAGAACTCCTTATTGCCACGGGGCACTGTTATATCAGAGCACCAGGGCAAGCCAAAGACAAGTCAGTAGTTTAAAGGCTGCCCTTTTAAGCAAATACTATTTTTTAAAAGTTAAAATTCCATTTCTAAAGAAAAAAAGACATTCACAATAATTCAACTATAATTCACCAATATGTTAAGAAGTGTGTATAGTGTCCAAAAATGACACTAAAGGATACCTTCACATCACAGGCCTTACATGCGGAGAAACCTTCAAATACTGTAGACCCATATAAATACAGACGCAACACAATACTCCAGCATGCCTCAGTCCATCAGAAACCCTCATACAAATGTCTAATAAGAGGAATCACCTCTGATGTCTAGTGCAGAATAAACACGAAGCACTGGTGGAGATTTAATGCTCTTAGTACTACTAATATAGCACTTTGTATGAAGGATTGAAAAAAGGGCCTTTCTAGAGACGAACTAAGTCTCTGAACATGCCGTGTTACCTCCAGGCATCATAAATGTACAAGTTTCCAAGTTAAAGAGACACATGATAACTAGGACCTCCTGACAGACCTGGTTTCAAATTCCTGCTCAGCCATGAAGCTTTCTGGGTGGCCTTGGGCCAGTAACTGTCTCTCAATCTAACCTACCTCACAGGGGTGTTGAGAAGATAAAATGGGGAGGGGAAGAACAGTCCTTGAGCTCCTTATAGAAAAAGCAGGATATAAATGAAAATAATAATAGGAGCTTCCCAGCTACAGCTGGCGAGGTGAGGAGGTGAGGGATGGGGAGAGAGGGGATTCATACACAAAAGCAGTACAGACCTGAACAACGGAAGCTTTCCTGTAAAACGAGAGGGAAGCTCTTACTACATACACACTATCAGACCAGTGGGGCAAAGGGAACGAGGGGGTGGGGAGACAATACTTATTATGTAATTAAGGCTGCAATCCAATGCATTTATCTGGGAGTAAGTCCCATTGAACCCAATGGAGCTTACTTCTGAGTTGACATTATTGGATTTCAGCCTAAGAAAACCAGGAAAGCCTTCTTACCTTCCTTCCAAGCTCCACATCCCATTCTTAGGCTGCAATTCTAACTACATTTACCTGGGAGGAAGCTCCCCTTGTGAATTCAGCAGGACTTACTTTTGAGCCAGTGCGGTGTAGTGGTTAAGTTGATGGACTACAACCTGGGAGACCAGGGTTTGAATCCCCACACAGCCATGAAGCTCACCGGGTGACCTTGGGCCAGTCACTGCCTCTCAGCCTCAGAGGAAGGCAATGGTAAACCACCTCTGAATACCACTTACCATGAAAACCCTATTCGTAGGGTCGCCATAAGTTGTGATCGACTTGCAGGCAGTCCATTTCCATTTTTTACTTTTGAGCAGACATTAGAAATGACAGTTAGGCTCTTTTCCGGCCCCTTCCACCCCTCAGCATTGTCTCACTTCTGCTGCTACAGGCCAGTAAGCTCCGCCCTTCCTCCCATGCCTGAAACTCAGGGCAAGTGGGGAAGCTCCTTAGCAACCGTCCTGGCACTTCTCTTCCCCAGCACGTTGATTCCCTCCTCTGCTGCTGGCCTGCGCTTATCCGGGGAGGGTCCCCTAGGTCCCTGTGTGAGATCCTGGGCCCCCGGGCCAGTCTCCACCTGGCCATGTGCTAGCGCCGGGCCTGTGTGTGCACGTGTGTGTTTTTAAAAAGTGAAAGCTGGATTCTGCACAAACCGTGCAAGGCTCTACTCCATAATCACAGCCATGAAGATTCGTAAATACACACATACGCACCCTATGAGTATAGCTTCAACTGCTGATGAAGTTTTAACATATTTGGCATCAGGGATCAAGAGTAACAAGCTAGGCTGGGGCTATCCAGAGACAGAGAGAGAGGAGAGACCTTTCTTAAGAATATATTTAATCAGCTTACCTACCTCCCCTCAAATCTGCTGATGCTGCTAAGTAGGCAAAATTTTCTAGGCTTATCACATCGATGATAGGGCTCACCACCCGAGTATAATCCTGAAGAATAGACAAGGAGGAAGGAAATCAGAAGTTTGCCAGGAGGGAGAGAGATTAAGCATCAGGAAATCAGAGACCATGAGAGTTATGCACATGGCAGAATGAGAAGCACATTTATATACTGCCTTGCTTTCCTTTCTTATGTCCAGGTTACTTGCTTGGACTAAGAAAGAATCTGTGGCTCTTGCATACAAAACTGTAACCTCTTGTGTTTTTGTTTGCTTGTTTTGCAGTAGTGAGATGAATATGATTTAACTGCCACAGTTAAAAAGAGGAAGAGATTCATAGTACAATAGCTATTGGTAAATGTCTGTTCTCGATTTTCTGGTTACCTATACAGGACATGGTTTCAAAGAGTTATTGATCAGAGTCACTATCAGATTGAGCAGGTACACGGTTAAGCCTTTGGTTTCTTATGGTCATCCTAGAAAAGCTATTGATGGACTGGAATCATATGGTTGGGAAACTGGTGCTTGTGGCAGAAACCCTTTCCTTTTCTGCTTCACTGGAGAGCTCCATGGAGTAAGCCTTCTTCTTTGCAACTTCAGCTATATGATGGTTTTAAATCCATTCTATCAGCATCCTTCTGACCTTTCTCATTGTTTAGTGAAGTCTGCTCATTTATGCAGTCATTGTCAACTGTTCCACTGAATCGTCTTCCAGGAGAACCTGTCTCTCCAACTGTTCTTACTGCTTCTGCGGGTGCATCCATACCAGATGTTCCCAGGGACCCATCCCTGGAACAGCTGGTGAAGTCTAGCTCATATCCCAAGTGGAGTCCCTAATTAGGGCTTTAACTCCAGGTTTTGCCATTGCAAAGTGAATCTCTCATTAAAGAGGTACTCACTGACTTGTGATGAAATATCCTTGGTAATTAGAAACATTTGCTCCTAGCAAGGTGGCTGCTTGAAACAGCAGAGAATGGCCATTTCCAGACTTGCTATTTTGGGTGGGATTCAATCCCATACTGCCCATCTTAGAAGAGGTTAAGAAAAAGCAGGGAGCAAAAGGTTCAAAAGCTGGTCTCCATATAAACTGGTCTGATGAACTTAAGCTGACCCTGTGGGATCAGGCCAGTGGCCCATCTAGTCCAACATCCTGTTCTTGCAACAGTCAACCGGATGCCAACAGACATGCCAGATGTTTCATGTTTAGGTAATGAATGTTTATGGGTCAAGGATAGCTGGCACTGACAAGCTCCAAGAGATCTAAATTCCAACTAGAACAGCATATCAAAGACAACAACATCAGAAATGGCAGCTTTGAAAATTGTGTGCAAAGTAGCTGTCCAAATAAGGGCAGTGGCCTAGCCCCCCAATGCTTTGTAATTGTTTGCTCCAGAACAAAAACAGCCAAGCTACACATGACAGATAAGACATGTTAAGTGATCACATCATGGCTTTTTGAAAATACCAGGCATAAGGAGAGAGGATCGCCTTCATGCTGCTCATTGCAGCACATGGTGAGGTGAGGTTTAAGCCTTCCTTTCCCAATGGTGATATTGATGAAAATAGTCCCCTGCATGGCAACTTACATTAGGAAAAGACTTACATTCTTAGTGATGTTTTTCTTAATATAAATTGCCACATTGGGGGGGGGCAATTTTCACTAATATCACAGTGGGGGAAGGAGGAATGCGTAAACCAGGGATGGGGACCTTTGGCTCTCCAGATATTGCTGGATTCCAACACCCATCAGCCTCAGCCAGAATGGGCAATGGTTGGGGATGATGGGAATTGTAATCCAGGAACATGTGGAGGAGCACAGGTCCCCACTCCTAACTTAAACTTTCCCTTACCGCATGCTGTGTTCCTGAGGACAATCAGTTCCCTCCCACACATATCAACCACGTGGCTGATAATCACATCATTTGTGTCACGCGTGGCTGGGCTCCAAGATCGAGGCACGGGGATGAGATGAGGAAGAAAATGTCTAAAGGTATATTAAGTCTACTAGTTTATACGAGTATGACAACTGTCACTGCTCTTCCCCACCTCACATAATCCTGGGAATTTTAGTCTGGTGACCATGTTGAAAATTCCTCCCAGCTCCCCTCACAGAACATGAATTGCTGGGAGAGGATATATTAATGAATGTGCTGCTTGGCACTGAAATAGGCATCCACCAGAACATCGTGAAGCTCTGTTGCTATGTAAACCACTGCATTACAAATGGTCAGTAAGTGCTAAAATGCAATGTTGTATGACAAGAGACCTCACCTTATAAAGGTTCAGGATCAGTCTATTACTTATGCTAGTTACCAGGGGTGAGGACCTTCAGACCTCTCTACTTGGCTCTAGACTTTCCCCAGGCTACACCCCTCACTGGCCCTGCTTTGCACCCTCCTTCAGTGTTTTCACTGGGCTGAAATCCATCCTTGAACTCTGATAATGCCTCTTGCTTGCCTGGATGGAGGATACAGTGGGGTGGGTGTAGTAACTAGCCTTTTGTACATAGGTAAAAAATACATTCTTTGTTCTGTCCACTTTTGCCTCTGGCTCCCCCCACCACTGTCATGTGTCCCCCATAAAATTGCCCAGAAGGGAACTGTCACGAGGCTGAAAAAGGTTCCTCACCCTTACACTAACTTGTGAAACTTGCCTAATTCAAGTTGTACTCTAGACAACAAAAAGGTTGGTTTGAATTAGAAAATCCAAACAAGAATCTGAAAAAAGACAAGTGAGATCACACAAACTCTCACCCCTCCATCTATTAACAAAAAACTTCTAGAAACTTCTGGACTCAGATCCTCCCCTGCTGTTGCGCTGTCCAGACACGTCTCACTCTGTGTAAGAGCAGTCACTGAGCTGCCACTGCTATTGTTGGTCCTGCCACCATCAGGATTTTATGAGCAAATATAAAGCAGACATTTATGGGCTAGTAAGAGGGAGTATTTATTGAGCTGAGGCTTTTTAAGTCGCCAGTTCTAAGGTTTCACCTTCTTCCTCTTGGCATTAAGCTGAACATATACTGTATGAAATGTGCATCTATAGCAGTTCCTCCCTCCTGTCTCCTGGACCCGTTTAACTACCTTTCCAACTACCTTTCTTCTTCTTCTCTTCCTGAGAAGGAAAAAGCAGGCCTTAGAAGCAACCAGAAGATCATCCCTCCCCACTCAGCTCTGTCACTGCAGAGTTTTCAGCAGCACCATCACATCCTCTCCCTGACCTCCTTGACACATCCAGGATGAGAACTGCCAACTCAGCTACATCGTTTTTTTCTCCATTTACCCTGGGGCTAGCACTTTCTCCCCCCCCCCCAAACTCCACACACTACATAATTTATTTCACAATTCAGGAAAAGGACACCTGCATTGGGATACAGCATGTGGAGAGTGGGAATTCAGCAACAGGAGATAAGAGACTGGAAAGCCTCTTTTCTGTCTGCAGTGGCTTGAGTCGAGCCCACCATCACAGGAGCTAGGAGAATGAGGCATGAGGAGATGGCGACCAGCCGACAGCAAACAGGATGGAGCAAAGCAAGAGCAGGAGGCAAGAAAGCCCAGAGCTGCTCACCTCTTTCACTCTTTGAAGCATAGGCTGTAGCCATTCGCTGTTCACTTCACAATGACTGTCCAGAAAAGTAAGAATCTCAGCTGTTGCCGTATCAGCGCCTCGCACTCGAGAACGGATTAGTCCTGGGAAAGGGAGAGGAGAGAGATGGCAGAGAGAAAAAAGGGCAGCAGAAAAGAGAGAGAACGCAGAATTATTTAGGCCAGTTCAGTCCCAAAACACAGCTTGAACCCAGACCGGAAAAGTTCTATATAAACAGTATCATTCAATAATGCCTGCAGCAGCAGCCGAACCATTACCTCCATTTTGAACACCTTCCCCAAGAAGGAAGTATTAGCAATTGGGTGGCAGTTGTCAGTGACCTCTGAGTCCAGGGTGTTTTTTTTTTAAAGGAGTGGATGCCCCACCTCCTCCTTAAGGGTGGCAGGCAGCACTCCTTCATGTTACAAAGCATTAACCACTCCCTGGGTCCACCTGGCCAGTCCCCCTTGGTTAGCTTGAATCAGCCAAGATGGGCAAAGATCAAGAGGGCTAGATGAACAGCTGCAAGCACCTTGACCACATCCTCAGGCTGCAAAAGCTGAAACTAATTCCCCCAAATCAGATCAGTTTGTGCATTGGATGCCTTATTTGGACCCCACAGACATGGTGTTTTAACTGATCATGCAGGTGAGTGGTTTTATCCCCTTGAACCTTCCCTTAACTAGGAGATGAAGGTAGGATCCAAAGACTGTGGATGTCTGGGAGAAATGACAGATGTCTAGCTTTCCTGTAGCATCATGATCCTGACAGAAAGAACATGGATGAGACATGCAATCATAAGTGTGTGCATTGCAGTTCTTTTTGCTCTGTTCTTGACTTACTTTACAAAGCACCTATCCCTTTGTTTGTATAATTGGCCTCATTCAGGGGCAACCAGGCCCTGCACAGGCATGCTTTGGTTGCCACCATTCTAATGCTTCCCCCTCCTGAATTCCCCGTTTACCTCTCACCATGGGAATCATTGGGCTGAAACTACGGTGACTCCTTTTTAGGGAAGTGCAAAACACCTCTGAGAAATTTCCTTGGTCTTGAAACTCTTTTAGCTTATCTCAAAAACTCTTCAGCTGTTTTCCACAAATTTATACAAGCCCACTCCTGGAAGATTTGTTTTCAGTTGTTGAGGTAAATTCAGCTGGGGTATTGGACCCATTAAGATGGTCAACCCATTAAGACGGTGAATCCTTATGAATTCAAGTGGCCTCCAGCTAATCTTGGGGGGAAATTTTTTAAAGCCGATTTGGCCAGTTACTTTTATTGCAGCCTTGGAACAGGAAGCTTGACAAGAAGTGGTCACAATAGTTCTCAGGCATCCTTTCTTGGCTGCCAGGATACAGACCTCTGCCATGGTTCAGTAGGACATCGTGTACAACAGGGACAATAGCTTCAGTGCAGATAAAGGAAAGCCTACAACAAGTCTATCCAAACCCAGCTTAGAGGCCACTTGAAGACCTATTTCATGGTGGGATTTCTTCTCACCCACCATTGTGTCTGTACAACTTCATCCAGTGCAGCTTTTCTGAGTTTTTACAACCTGACTCTCCTTCATTGGATGGTTTAGAATCCTCAAGCCTGCTGCTACATTTTGCATTGTTCTTTGTGGATACAATTGCTCCTGTCTGCTCTGACCTTGATTCCACTGCTGACAGTCATTAGCAGATGCATCTTCCTCTAGTCAGTTTTCACTGAATTAATTTCCACTTTTAATATCCAAAGAAGTGGACAGGATACTTGGATCTATACATACCACTACATGTCAGTTTGACCTTTATCCATTATTGCGAGTATTAAAAGCTAGGAGGAATTTATGGCCGCCTTGTGGAAGGTAATAAATTCTTAACTGAAGGGGTTCTTTCCACCATCTCCAGGATTAGGGAACCTCAGGGCTTCCCATCCACCCCACCCTGCATGGTCACGAATGATGGGAGCTGTGGTTCATCAACATCTGAAGGGCCACAGATTCCTCATCCTTCATCTAGCCTGAAACAAGCTGTAGTAAGGCCACTGTTTAAAAAAAGCCTTTCCTGGATTCCTATGAATAGGGGAATCAATAGCCAATAGTCCTTTTCTAGCTAAGCTGGCTGTTCAGTCTGTGGGCAGATGTATTACTCCATGTAGTCCTTCTCATATCTAGACCCATTTCCACCTGGTTCCTGAGCAGGATTCAGGACTGAGACAGTTTATTACTTTTACCAGGAACTACAACACTGTTGATTCTCTTGAACTTTCAGTATCTTTTGGATCGCAGTATCTTTCTGGATCAGCAACATGAATTAGGATTAGAGATGGAAAGGTCTGTCAGCTTTGGCTCTCTCTCAGTTTCTCATTTTTCCAATCTGAAATTCAGTTCTCCACTTTTATGTAGCAATTTGCAATTTTTTTTTTTAAAAAAAATCCTCATGAAAATTCTTCAGCATTTTAGTGCAAATTTCTCCTAAAACATTTTTGTAGGCAGTTTTGACTAATGTGCACATTTCTACAAGCAAATGCTTATCATATAATGCATTTTGGATGTTATTTTCACTTATATATTCATTTTTATGCACACTTTCTCCTAACATGCATTTTTAAAAACATTGTGCAGTTGATGAACTGCATTGCAAAATTCAAAAAAGTAAAAATTTTGAAGGATGGCTGTGTTTTGGTTCTCGTATTGTTTCAGAAAGTGCAAATTTGATAGGTTCCGCTTGAAATAGAAACTGAATCGCATATCTCAGCCATCCCTAGTTAGGATTAGGGAACGCTGCTTTATAGTTCTGCCCCTAATGGGCTGGAAAATTCCAGACTGTGCAAGCTGATTGCTGTTCTTTCCCCATGTGCTTCCCCATGGAATGCAACAGAGTTTCTATCTTTCAATCACACATCTTCACAGTGAAATCACTGGGAGTACACTCCTGATGCCTGGCTCTGCTTCTCTTTGCCATCTGAATGAGTTGTGGCACTTCTTGCACTTGAATCACTGCCTGAGGTTTGTAATGGGCTCAAATGAATTCAGTACATAAATAAATAAATGAGAGCGAAAAATTGAAACTCAATTCAGACAAGATAGAACTTCTTATGGTAGATGGCCCTTCAACTGAAGTAGTGGAAATGCCTGTCCTGGATACATCACACTTGCTCTGAAAGAGGAATTTCACAGATGTAGACCTTCTCCTGGGCACACAGAAAAAGCTTTGCTGCCCTTACAAATAGTGGCAAGGATCTGAACTGGGGAAAGAAAACTCTCTCAAGATGATGATTAACTGGATCTAGGAAAGGGGCTCGATGGGTTCAGAGGAATGTTCCCACCTCCCCACAAGTCTTCATTTGCACGGCTGTTAGGTCCCTGTAAAAGCCAATGATTCCTGCAAAATCTGTCATGCTTACCCTCTCTCCGACTGTTGCGAAGACACTTGACCTTTGGTATCTTGGTAAGGAGCTGGCAGTCCTCAGCTGAAGAAAAGAGATAACAGTTGGCACAAGTGCCTAGTTTGGCGTTGACATAAAGCTATGTCTCAATGGAGGGCAAAGCTTTGCTTCATTTACGATATGAATCAATTTGTTGCGCCCAAAATAAATGGCCTTAACCCCATGCCTAAAGTATCACCCAAAGCACTCCTCCTCCCCTGCCTTATATGTTTAACTCAGCATTTCTCCAGCACGGTGAGGCAAACTGCACGTTACACTGCAGCTATGTATAACAAAGCCCAACAGCTCCTTGTCTTTGCATTGTGCCCACAGGAGTGGGGTGCTTTTGAGTAGGAGGGGAGTGCCTAACCCTCCCTTTGCCAGCCTATTTTCACCTGAATTTCCCACTCACCAAGCTGCTTTTATCCCCGCACAGTTCCGAACCCATGTCTGCAAGACAAACAAGTGTCCAGATCACTGCGAGGAAGAAAATCAGTGGAGGGAAAAGAGGAATATGCAGGGGGGAAACCATGGGCAGAGGGAAAGTTAAACACTCCCTTTATCACTGTATCTTCTCTGATTCACATCATCCTTTCCGGAGGGCACTTTGCAAGGGAAGAAAGAGACTTTGAGACTTGTTTTTCTGCAGTGTAGTGAACAGCCAATAGACAGCTTAGACCTTAAAGCAGGAGTCATCAACTTTGGGGGCCCCATGGGCACATTTGCAAATTGGATAAACTGTCATTTACATACACACTCACTGCAACCACCAAGCACACACCACAGCCTATTCTATTGGCTGCAATAAAACACTGGTTTCAAGCCTAAATGCATGGAGGGAAGGGGCCAGAGAGGGCCGCCAGAGAAGGCCTCTGCGGATGCGCCCATAGTGCCATGATGGTGACCCCTGCCTTAGGGTGACTCTGGTTGGCCACTGTGAGAACAGGATGCTGGACTAGATGGACCATTGGCCTGAGCCAGTAGGCTCTTCTTATGTTCTTATGTGTAACAAAATGCTACATCAGAAAACATGTATTTCACAATCACAAACACATATTTATCATTTAATGCTAACGTGGGGAGGAGAAATAGCGGATTGATTCATCGCCACATCTATGCGCTTGTGCACACACACACGCAAACATTTCCTTTCTAGCTCAGCCTACTCTGAGGCTGGGAATAAGCCTGACTGGAGAGAAAAACAAGGGGGGAAGAAAGGTTGTGAAGAGAATCAGCAGGTGGAAGAAGAGTGCAACTCCCCTTCCCACACCCTGACTATCCCATGCAAATGCCACTCTGGTCCCTGCATCAGCATTACAAGATGAAGAGTTAGGAGCGCTGCATTTGTTCTCTAACATGTAGCTCCGCCCATTGGGTTCAGAAAAAAGTGAAAGAGGCTCATGCTATATGTACAGGGGGGATACTAAGAGAAAGAAAGGGAGTGAATGCAGAGAAATGTAGAACAAAGAGCTGAAAAAGGAGCTATTTGGTAATAGGTCACTGAGGAGTTTAATCTGCATCATTCTTACCAAGTTTTCTCCCCTGGATGTTATTTTATTTTATTTATTTATTAAATTTCTATCCCATCCTTCCTCCCAAAAAAGCCCAGAGCGGCTTTTTGATATTACATCAAACAGATTATTATCATGAAGATCTAATGAAAACTAATGGACAGAATGTTAAGCTTGTTCCTGGAAGGCTTTCTCTCAAATCTCAAAGCATCTTAAGCATTGTTTTAGTCTTGTGGGCTTGGGCAAGACACTCAGCTCAACTCTTTACCTGCAAAGATAAATTCAGCAGCATATGTACTTTTGCTGTAATGCAGAGGTCTAAGGTGACAGTCTATATCCCACTTAAAATAAAGAATGCTGTAGTCTATGACAACTACTCTTGGATGGCTTTAAAAGAGGATTAGACACATGCATGAAGGATAAGGCTATTGATGGCTGCTAGTCATGATGGCCGTGTACTGCCTCCAGGGGTGAGTGCAGTCTGCCGCTGAATACCAGTTGCTGGGAAGCACAAGTGGGGAGTGTCATGAACCTGTAATGGTCATGAATTATTAAAAAATCTAATAGCAATACTTTGGCTCCCGTAAGGGACTCTGGGAGACGGTTACAGTTGGAAAAGACAAGCCTTTGCCAATTTGTAAATCTGAGTTTCACTTCCCAGCTGAAGATGGTTAGAGAAGCCTTAACAAGCTGCACCTGTTTATCTTTGCTGATTAGCAAGTGCCTGGTACCCAAGGTCATCCTTGGCCTGTACAGTTGGAAAACACAGTTGGGAGGGGGGCCTGAAGGCGCGAAAATGTGAGAAACATCGAGAAGAAAGTTACATCAGCCAATTCCTGATTGGTCAATTAATCTTGGACCGTTAGGATCTTTTTCCCTTAAGTATAGGGCTAGAGACCCATAGCCTTTGTTCTCTGTTCTCTGCCTATGCTGACTGGCACCAGAGTTCCAAACCTTTCTGCCTTATGGTTCCAGGGGTTGTTTATGGGAAGGCAACCTATGTCTGGTTCCATTGCTTTATGTTGAACATCCATCTCTCTTAGGAGAGGTGCCACGCAACCAACTACCTCGTGTGTAAGTAGTTAGGTGAGTTAGTTTGTTATTTTCTTGTTGTGTGTATGAATTCTCTTGTAAGAACCTAAACCCCTGTTGGGTGAATGGTCTTAAAGGATTACTTGCTGCTATATGTTATGTGCACTTATATATCTTAATAAAGCTACTTCTATTTAACCTGGTGTGTTCAATTGAGAGAAGGGGTGGTTCTGGATTCAGTACCTTGACCAATCTCAGTCACTAACTACCAAAGAGGGTTAAGAAGTTAAAGGCTTGGATTTTAAGTGTTAAACCAGAGGTGCCTGGCAAGGAGTGTAACTGTGACTCTTGCCTTTTAGGACCTTGGTTTTATATATCTTCTGGGCTCATAGATCCCCTGGCTCCGAGTGGACCAGTATCCAGGGGTGGTGGCAGCCTACCTTCTACCTTGCAGGGTTGTTGTGAGCATACACAGCCTTGGCAAGGGTGAAGTAATAGCTTTTTGGTTCCAGTCTCATTTCCCTAAGGGTGGGGGTCTGAGTCTGATGCATGAACCCAGTACCTTGAGGGTCCGGGGGTCATGACAGGGAGAGTGCTGTTGCACTCATGTCCTGCTTCTGGGCTTCCCACAGACAGGGCTGGCACCAGCCTGCTCTTGCCCTGCAAAGCCATACTCCACAACATCCTTCCCGATGCAGGCGGCACAGGGCTTAAGTATGCTTGCCCGCTCCACCTAACTTCCACATCAGTGTGCACGCCCTGCACATACCTGCCATCACCCAAGATGGCAACGGGGGTGTCAACGCCTTAGGGATGCCCCCCCGCCATCTTGGGTGATGGCAGATATGTGCACTGACACACGAGACAGCTGGGGTGGGTGGGCTTATTTAAGACCACACCGCCTGTATTGCGTGTGTGTGTTGCCTGGGAGCTCCTGCTCTACGATTTGTGGCAGCATTGGGTCGCTGTGTTGCACAAACTATGCTGGTGTGGATTGTGGAGCGAGACTTCCACCCTCCAGCCTAAGGAGGGGCCCTTAGCCAGGGCCCAACCTGGCTGCCCACTGGCATCTGGTTGGCCACTGTAAGAACAGGATGCTGGACTAGATGGGCCTTTAGTCTGATCCAGCAGGGCTCTTCTTATGTTCTCTTGACAGCATGGGTCTTTAATTGTCCTTTGGTTCAACTCATTTTGGAGTATTTAATATAGCACGGATACTGTAGCTGTGATATATTATTTGGGCCACAGTTGACCATGGGAAAATCATTACAGCATGGTCTCTGGAGCAACAAATATAAGTCAAAACTTCTTTTCCCTTGATACTCTCTTACACCCCAACACCAGCAACAGTTATATTCTGTGCTATTTTTTTGGTTATCATCTTTTCACAGCCTCAATATCCTGGCAAGACGCACAAAGGCTACCAGTCAAAGTATTTTTTTGGCACCTCTATCCTGAAGCTCTTCCATTTCTACAGCTCCTCACTGCCAAAAATATTGCTTATGTGTAGGCAATTTGTCAGGAGCTGTATCAATAAGGGCCCGTCCACACAACTGTATAATCTGCAGTGTTATCACTTTGTGTCCTCATTAATTCACCATCGTCCATATGATGTTGCAAGCTAGTATGGATTTTTGCGTTACAAATCCGCATTAGAAATACCAATGAAAAACTGACATGCTTTCCTAAACCGATAACCAATTGCATTAATATATTTGCGCTCGGACGCAATGCCATGAACTTTCCTGTAATAGGCAGTCCATGGGCTTTCCTCCATCATATGCCAAGCCCCTTGTCTCTTTTCCATCCAATAGCACTTCCATAAACCTGTGCATGCATGGGAATTAAAAAAAAAAGATATACATTTCTGCGCAAAAAGCAAATGACTATTATGGACCTGAGTGGCAAATGCTAAAGCAATTTAGATCAAAAAAAAAAGCCCACATGTATGGATGCTTGATAATTGGGTTTTCACAATAATCTAACCACAAACAAGACATGTATGGATCTCGAGGCCACCAACAGAATATGGAAAACACAGATTTTGTGGATAGGCCCTGAGATACAGTGTCAGAAATTAAAGGCTACTGAGATACTGCTGGACATGTGGTGGGCAATGAAATCCATGTCCAAAAGAAACCCATGAATCCATTTTATGAAATTCAGGAACATAGCAAAATTTCAGTCTAGTTCAAAAAAATTCCTTATGATGAGAGGGTCTGTCCATGTGGCGATGGGGCAGTAGAATCGGTGGGTCATGTTCTATTATACTGTTCATTCTATCGCGACCTCCGATCTGTGTTAATTATCCCAATGCTACAAAACATTCCTGGCAGAAACGAGGCCTTCTATGTCAAATTCTTGACCCATCCCAGTCTGGGTTCAGGCCTGGTTATGGGACTTCTCCCAGGCATTTTAATAAGTGTTTTAATATGTGTTTAATATGTGTTATAAACGTTTTAAATTTAAATTTTTTTAAGGAAGCCCATTTTTAATGTTGTTTGAATTGTTTTAAATATGTGTTTTATTGTATTTTGATATTGTCTGTTGTGAACCGCCCAGGCAGCTTCAGCTGTGGGGCGGTATATAAATTTAATAAAAAAATAAAAAAATAAATTCCTCTTATTGGATCAAATTCCTCAGATATCAGCAAAGGTAGCTAGTTTCTATGCTGCCGTTATGCTTTGCAGAAGAACTTTGACAACTTTATAGCCAATTTTAAGATTTAGAATTGTTTTTAACGAGTTTTTAACTGCTCTGTGCTGCCTTTTAATTGTTTGATGTATACTGTTATGCTGGTCTATGACTGTAATAAATTATTATTATTATTATTATTATTATTATTATTATTATTATAAAAAGTTCATTCCAGTTATGCTAACAATGCCCATTTGAGATGCTCCCTTCCTCGGCCGAATAGCAATCCTTGGAGAGTGTATGTTGAAAAATGATTTGGAAACACTGTTAATAAACAATAAACAAAAATAATACTTGAAGATTTGGAAAATTATTCTGTATCTATTTAGGTAAGATGCTTTATAAATGGTTATAGTTGAAAACAAGATATAATCCAAGACTATCAAAATGCAGCATGTGCAACAGGTGAATTTCAGGGTCAGGATATTTGACACGGTGCTATATGACATCTTCTGACACGCCAAAAAAAGTGAGGGATATGACATTATCTCTTTGGCTTCTGAAAGGAAGGAGGTAACACTCCAACACTAAGGAGTCAACAAAGGGATATCCCAAGAGTCCATGGTCCTAGATCCCAGTTCTGCTGTAATGTCTCTGATAGTCAGACCCAGCTGTGTGTGGAAAGCTGGCTGAGCATCTTGGGCTTCCTCCTTGGCGTCCCCTCCTTGCATCAGTTCTCCTCTGAAATGGAGACGGGCCATGCCTCTGGCCAAGCAGGAACTGGGTGTGGAGATATCAGCAGTTCTATGCATTCCACTCCTTTGTGGCCAAAAGGTGACATAGAAACAAACAATACTACTACTACTACCACCACTACCACCACCACTACTACTTCTACTTCTGCACCCATGGTCATTCACAGCTAATGACTGTGCTTGTGAATAGGGAAATGACTCATTCCACAGAGCAGAACAACCATGAGAAGACCATGGGCCAGCCTTTGATTCTGTGACTCTTAGCACCCTTAGCAAACTACAGTTCCCAGGATTCTTTGGGGGAAGCCATTACTGTTTAAAGTGGTATAATAGTGCTTTAAATGTATAGTGCAGATGGGGCTACTAGTCAGTCTCAAGAAGATTTTGGGACAGTTGTTAGGAGAGCCCTATTCCCCTTCCAGTATTTTAACAGTCAATCCCTCTGAACTCTGGGAAATGTAGCACTATGGGGGAACAGCAGTCTCCTAAAAAACTTTCAGTACCCTTAATAAATGACAGTTCCCAGGATTCTTTGGGGGAAGCCATATGACACTGCTTTAAATGTATAGTTCAGATTGGGCCTAGTATCACTACCAGATACTCTTTCTTATGGTGCAGGAGACGTGAAATTCCAAGCCTAGAGTGAAGGCCAGGCACCCAGGCTTAACTCTTGTGGGCTGCTCTGTCCTTGCCACGGCAGGCCCATTAGAAGCCATTGGAACATAAAAAGCTGCCTTGTACCAAGGCAGACCATTGGTCCATCTACTTTAATATTGTCCACACTGACTAGCAGCAGCTCGCCAGGGTTTCAGACAAGGAATCCCTCCCAGCCCTACCTGGAGAGGCTGGGGAGTGAACGTGGGCCCTTCTGCATGCAAGACAGATGCTCTATCACTGAGCCCCGGCCCTTCCCCGATTATTCCCCATGCCCCATTATTCAACTGCCCAGGGCCAAACTAAATATAACGCTAAACACATCACTGGCAGCCACATCTATCCTAAAAAAGCAAACAAACAGGTGCATGGAGTCCTGGTTTCTGTTGGGACTGCAGCATAAGGGAAGGTTTAACCTTTTCCTTCCTGCCGTAGTCCCAGTGAAAACCCTCCCCCCCACACTGCTGCAATTAGACCAAGTAGGAAAGCTTCCATTGTTGCCAAATAGGAGCGTTCCTCGCAGGGCTAAGAGCAACTGGGTGAGTTTCATCGTGATTGTGTGTGTGTGTGTGTGGGGGGAAGGATTAAACTTTCCTTCCCCATGCACTATGACCTCAGTGAAAATCCCCCCTCCCACTCCTCACTTCTGGCTTTCAAAGAGGAATTTAAATGTCTTAGCCACTTGTTTTATTAACTGGGAAAAGTCACTAAAGAGTCTACCTGCAAAACTGGAATAAATGCTATTCTCTTGTGCCATTTTTCTGAAGGAAGGACGAACAGTGCCTCTTGCAGCAGAATTTAGGCATTTATTGTTCTGGAATAGTTGCTCTATGGAAACCTCAGCAAGAACTTGTGGATAACTATCTTTGGTTGTGAGCACACTAAAGCTTTTCCACTGGCCACCCTGGGGGGGGAAAGGGTTGATCTGCTGATCAGTTGCGAAATCTCTTTGAAGCAAATTTTTGATAAACATACTCAAGCTGATCCCACCAGGTTTTCCAGTAAAAAGGGGTGGGGTTTGATTAGCATCATTTGTCCCCTTTTCAGAAAAGAGAGGAAGAGACGAAGCGGCAGAATAGTAAATGTGTCGCTACCCTAAGTCTGCTAAAAATACAGTAGAGCACATTATCTCCTCCCCTTTGAACCTACATAATTGGGGCTCCTAGCAGTGTCCTGCACTTGCTATACTTACAATAATAGCCCACAAAATGGTGGTTAATTAAATCAAACAGAGCATTCTGGCGTCCTGAACAGGATTGCCACACTAAGAATTGACAGAAAGATACCATAACTAAATAAAAATTGGCTAATTTCTTTTCCTTGGATGGAAATTAATGCTCCTTCCCTTATTCTCCCTCTTTTCATCAGATTACAAAGTGAAAAAATATCTTGGGTGAAGGAGGGGCAATTTACACAACATGAAATGAATAAAAAGGAAATTAGATAATCAGAGCAGCAAAGAAAAGTAACACTTACGATCAGAGCTGAAGTCATCCACTAAAATTATTTCCTGAATCAGGTTGGCAGGAGTGCGATTCAGAACACTGAAATAAATAACAATAATGTTTTGCTTTTTTGATATTTTAAATAAAATATACCCTCTTTAATGGTCCTCATCCAGCAATGATCCCTATCTCACCTGCAAGAGGCTGTTACTGAGCTGCATTTTTCTGAGGGCTGTTCCATGACATTACACAGCAACAAATGACATCCTGACTCTGTGATGAACATATTGCTTATCATATATGAGTTTTCAAAAACCCGTTTGTTAATTTGCAGTTTTAGGTGCACAGTCAAGATAATTTTAGATGTATACTTCAAAACCTGGTGTTTGAAAAGGTTTTATGAATATTCCATATGAAACAGCCTGGGTTGCAAAAGTGCTTGTCCAGTCCAGAAATCTGTAACTGCATATCCCAACCTCTATGAAAATTTTGCTTGAAAAGGGAAGGTGGGGGAGGGAAGAGATTTAGGAACACTCTTCACTTTGCAGATTTCTGGAAAATGAAGCCCTCCCTACTAATGGATGTCACTATAATTTTATTTATTTTATTTATTTCATTTTATTTATTTGTTAAATTTTTATACCGCCCCACTAGCATAGCTCTCTGGGCGGTGTACAACAAGAATACAAATATATAACAATAAAATTCCATAATATAATACAACAAAAACATAAATAAAAATAATAAATCAGAATCAATTACAGCAAACTTAAGAACTAAATTAAAATTAGATTAAAATGCCTTGGAAAAGAGGAAGGTTTTAACTTGGCACCGAAAAGATAGCAATGTCGGCGCCAAGCGCACCTCATTGGGGAGACTATTCCACAGTTCGGGGGCCACCACCGAGAAGGCCCTAGTTCTTGTTGACACCCTCCGAGCTTCGCTATGAGTCGGAACTCGGAGGAGGGCCTTCGATGTAGAACGCAGTGTACGGGCAGGTTCATATCAGGAGAGGCATTCCAACAGATATTGTGGTCCCGCACCATATAAGGCTTTATAGGTTAAGACCAACACTTTGAATCTGTCCCGGAAGCGTATTGGTAGCCAGTGCAAGCGAGCCAGGACAGGTGTTATGTGTTCAGACCGCTTGGCCCTCGTTATTAATCTGGCCGCCGCGTTTTGCACGAGCTGTAGCTTCCAAACTGTCTTCAAAGGCAGCCCTACGTAGAGCGCATTGCAGTAATCCAATCGCGAGGTTACCAGAGCATGTACAACTGATGTAAGGTCCTCCCTGCTCAGATAGGGACATAGCTGGGCCACCAACCGAAGTTGGTAGAATGCATTCCGTGCCACCAAGGCTACCTGAGCTACTATAACCCGATATAAACATGAATTCATCAACTGTATTCTATTTCATAATTCAAATTGTTGTTTGTCAGGGACCCCTCTATATACCCTTTTTACTGAGCATTCCTCATGATTTGTGCTTATGTTATTGGAGTGGTTATACGTGATAATGCTTTTAATGCCATTTGTTTTAACTTTTAAGCACCTGCTGAAAACCTTTCTGTTCTGCCAGGCTTATGCAGGTGATTAAGAAGATGCTTTTTTCACAACAGTTGACCTTTGTTTTTATTGTATTTTTAATGTTTTTTATTCTATGGTTGTTGTTGTTAATGTGTTGTAAACTGCTTTGATGTTTTTAACAAAATAGCAGTATACAAATATTTTTATAAATAAATAAATTTGTGCCTGGAAAAGTTTTGGGGTGGTCATTCAGCTTCATTTGCAATATGCGCTTGTCCCACAGTGTCCTGCTAAATTTCCTGTAAGTTTTCATACCACAAGTTATCTGGGAAGGTTTTTTTTTTGTACCACCTTTGTTGTGCTATAGCACTGAAGTGCCCCTCCAGGTGTCAATAATTTGGTAATACTGGGGAAGCATCACAGAACTAATAAAATGGACTGATGTGTGAATGGCCCAATATAAATCCACCACTAATGCAGTATTATTGCCCCAGTGACATGTTGCAGAATATACCCACAAAAGCAAAACAAAAAAACACACCAGTCTGGAGGGACCGTTCATCACACTTGTCTATACATTGGTGTCTGTAATCCCATCTTATCAAAAATGTGTCCACGTCAGTGTTTTTTTGGGACAAGAACAGTTTCTCGACTTTGCTGTGTCATTCCCTGGTAAGATCCTGGGTGCATATAGTTCTACACAAAAAGACTGGCATAGGAATGACTGAAGCTGTGAACACACTAGTTGCCTACAGCAAAGCATTTCCATTGGCCACACCTGAATGAGGAACAAGCTGATCTGCCAATCACTTGCGAAATCTCTTTGAAGCAATTTTTTAAAAAACCACTCAAGCTGATCCCACCAGGTTTTA
Organism: Rhineura floridana; assembly: GCF_030035675.1. Taxonomy (NCBI): domain Eukaryota; kingdom Metazoa; phylum Chordata; class Lepidosauria; order Squamata; family Rhineuridae; genus Rhineura; species Rhineura floridana. The sequence continues at coordinate 161,849,807 of NC_084481.1, read as the reverse complement.
CAGTAAAAAGAGGTAGGGTTTGACTAGTGTAGTGTGCCCCCATTTTCAGAAAAGAGAGGTGGAGATACACTGGAACTGGCAGAACAGTGGGTGTGCCTCTACCCTTACAGAAGACTTTATTCTCTCAGCTTCTGCTCCTTTCCCCCATCTACAAGGTGGAGATAAATGATACTGACATAACAACAACAAGAACAGTAATGTGGGTTTTCCAAAACATTTTCATGTAAAAATTAGGGTAATTTGCATAAGGCAATTTAAAAAGTCTAACGCTCTAGAACAGGGGAGTGGAAATGTTTCTGAGCCTGAGGGCCACATTCCCTTCTGGACAACCTTCCAGTGATGGACAGGGTGAAAGCTAAGGTAGGCAGAGACTCTTACCTTTGTACAAAAGGCTACATTCTAGCCATGCAAAAGCCAAAGATTCATATACACTTCTCCATCCAGACAAGCAACAAGCATTATTGCTGTTCAAGGATACATTGAAGCCATACAAAAGCATTTGAGGAAGGCACAGAGAAGGGTACTGAGGGGTGCATGGACTGGGGAGAGTCCTGAGGGCTAGATAGAGAGGCCTGGACAGCCCATTCGATACATGGAGAAGAGGTTCCCCAACCTTGCCCGCAGAAGAATGCCTGGGGATTGGTAGTGAAGGGGTTGTTGCTGGTTATGTGGCTTATGGAGCGGGTCACTTGTCTTGGGCAGTAATGTCGGTTTTCTGGGAAATTTTGCATTGGATTTTTTTTCTAGAAAATTAGGATAATTTGCATTGGAATATTTTCTGTACCACAGAGAGTGGTCTAATTTAGCATGTTTATTTTACTTGGTTTTATTAAAGAAAGCTAAAAATTGGAAACTGCCAAGGTTGCCTAATATTGTATTTACAATTTTCATTCATTCATTGTTATTAATTAACTTATGAAACAGAAAATTCTCTGTGAAAAATAAAGCACTAGAAAAAATTCTGGCCCACATCACTACCTACTTTACAGGGGTGTTGTAAGAAATGCTGAAATAATGTAAGGATTGCTCTATGAACACTCTTGTCATTAACATGCTAAATATTATTATGAGGAACTGATTTCCCTGAGACACCAACTAGGATGGCGTGCTGCTGACTGCACCAGCTGTTCCAAGACATATCTTGGAGTAAGGCGCTGGTCCAGACATACTTTGAATGACAGCCATCTTGTGCACAGCAAAGGGGGTGTCAAATGAGCAAGCAGTTCATGAGAGAGAGCTGTTTCCTGTGGGGCAAAAGTTGTCAACCAAACAACCATCCCCGGCAGAAGACAAAAGATGGTGGGGGAAAGTTGTTCAAGAGACCACTTTTAAATGTTTCTGAAGATAGGCTGCTCCTGGTCCTGTACATCACACTTCTTCTTCCATGCCTTGCCAGTATAGAGCTCTAAAAGGCACAAAAACATTAATGTTTAATAAGAGTAAAACAAATTTTGCCTGGACCAGTTGGAGATGTTTCCCCTAAATATGTAAAAACATGCTCCATCATCAGCCCTTTGTACCCAATAGCAGATGTTATTCCTGCTAACATGTTTGCAATGCTGTCACAAGGCTAGATCCTTCCTGAGAGAACAGCTTAAGACAATCACTGACATGTGAACACTTTCTCAGCATAAAATCAGGTGTGTAATTCAAAAATTGTGAGTTATTTCACTTTGGGTTTTTTCTGCAAAAAATAAGAGGAGCCCCTGCCTCCAAACCTCTGTCCTGGCTCCCAACCAAAAAAGTAGACTCAGAATTTGAGGACTGGATTTTTCTGTATGAAGCTTTGTTCAAGAAATCAGTACAGGAGCACAGCATCACATTTTAGGCATAAATCAAGATACAGGAACACACTGGGGTTATCCCAGGATACAACTAGACATTGTGGAGGTGGTAAAGATCTTGTTGCAACAAAGAATCACAAGCATTGCTGAGCTTATATACCAGGGAGAGGTAGATCCTGCATTATACAGGTTTAATCTAGCCCCTTCTAGGAGCAGAAGGGAAACTGCCTAATTAACAGCATATCTTTTCCAGCCAGCAGTCTTGGCCTAAGTGTTATCACTAGCTCTGATAAACTTACTTTTGCTTTCAACTCTCTGAAAAAACTCCCTGTTAGTCGTCTATAAGGGGGAGTTTGTGGGCTTTCCTTAGCAGAAACACACTTTCTGGGCATGAAGCAGCCTGAGGTTTCTGGAAGCCTTTCCCCCAGATCTACCCCAGCCCCTTTCCAAATGTCTGTAACCCACTCATTTCCCCAATCCTTCCAAGGGGTCTCCATGGGGCCCATGATAACCTCAGATCTTTCCTCACCATATTTGTGCCCTTCAAACAGAAATCCAGAATTTCAAAAGCCAAATGGGTTATCAATGGCTGCATACACACTAACCCGTCTGTAGTACAAAAATAAAGTTTTTCTCAATCCAGAATTATTTATGCTCCTCCTGAACATACTGCTTTCAATCTAGATTCTAGATACTGCCATCCACAAGGCTGGGTGTGGTTACTTGATAAGCATTTGAAAACCTTCCCCTTGATTAGGATATCCATGTCTTTTCCTCCCTTCATGTGCCCCAGGTGAATGAAGAAGGAAGTCGTGACTGTGATCTTGGTGTATGCCCATCCACATCATGGGCAGGTGTGGATTACCCCCCCCATTGCTGGGACTGTTTCCATCCGTTTCATATGGACACACTGCAGGGTAATACAGAATCAATCTGCAATGAGCTTTTATTTTTGGAATAAAGCCAGTTTCTCAAAAACAAGTACTCAGTCATATATAACATGTGTTATATGTTAGCATAACTATTTAAACTGTAATCCTTTTTGTCTGAACTGTAGACTGTGTTCACTATTTGTTAAACTTAGATCATACTAGATGTTCAATGGTGGACAGTCCTTGGTACTTGTTTCTTCCTTGATGTGTGTCAACATTTGCATAAATCAATGACTGTATTGTTTATACGCACCTAGAGATAAAAGGCAATTAATAGCCAGTCTTTCAAAACATTTTCCACTCAAGGTTCCAGAATCATATTCTCCCTGCCTGCCCCCGACTGCGGCTCATCGGGTTAGTGTGAAAGGCTTCCTGTTTCTATAGCAGTGGAGGCTGGTCTATCAAGGCAAATGCAGGACTGCCCTGCCAACCTCAGACTGTCCTCAGCCAGCTCCCACTTGCCCGTCTTCTTACTTGCAACCTGCCCGGGGGGGGGCAACACTAGCTGTCAGCTCCCTCCTCCTTTGTCTCCTTGTTGCCTTTATAGAACTCAACAGGGATGAGGATGGGGACAACACTAGAATGGGTTGGCTCTGCCTGTCGTTGCCCTGGCTTCACCTATCATTGGCCTCTTTTGCCTACCAGTCCCAATGGATACCAGCCACCGTTCGTTCTACAGTACATGACAATGTCATGTGACTGATCATCTTAAACTTCTCCAATCCAATGAGTCAGGTCCTTATTTACTTCTGGATCTCCTATACTGCAGTCATAGGTGGTCTGTATCCCCCATTAAGTCTTTGCTACTTGCTGTCTCCCATTATGTCTGCAGTGCACTGTCCCCATACAGTCCCCCATTCCCTGCTGCTTGCATTGCCTCAAACAGCTTGCTCCACATGCTGCATCACCCGTCAGATTTTTAATGGGGATAAGGCTTCACCCACCCACCACCTGGGTGCTAGGGTCTCTCCCTCTAGTTTCCATGCCCAGCCAGGCCTACCTGTTGCTTCTCTTTGCTTCCTTTATCCTAGCTGAGACTAGGCCTGACACCTCCTTTAATGTTGCACCACTTTGCAAGTTCTAATATCCATCACTAATCAAAACTCTAAATACCCCTTCTCCTCAAGAGGTATGGAGCATTATTTATTTATTTTATTATTTTTTATATCCCGCAGGAGCCCAGGGTGGCTAATTAGCATGCTAAGTTCTATAGAAGAAAATATAGATGTGATCATCCCAACCTGGAAGGCCTCAAACGTCTAAGATAGCTACAAAGGAGAGGTCAGTTACTCCCCCCTTAAAAAAGCCAACAGTGGAAATGGGGAGAGTCATTAAAGTAAAATAGCAATCAAATAGTGAATAACAAAGGGAGCCATGTAACAAAATGTTGCAGTGCATTACTGGTGTGTATGTGTTAACTGCTGATTTCTCTTAGAGGAGGAAAAAGGAGAGAAATGGAGCAAAGGATAAGAGAGGAAGAGATACACAGATAGATGTCCTCCTCCTTTCACTTTCTTATCTCCCTCTGTGCTCCTTGCCTTCTCCCTCAGCTAGCACTGCCTACTAGCCTCCCCGATTGTGCAGTGAAGCCCTCCTCTTCATCAGCTACTTTCAGTGACCTGGCTGGTTACACATACCTCCCTTCCCCTAGAGGAGGCCCTGGAATAAACAATAACAATTACCATTTAAATTATATAGCACTTTTAATGGCTCAATCCCTTAAAAGGACAGTTTAAAATAGGTCATAATTATTAACACACACACCCCGTGTTGTGAGGCAAAGTACAATTTTCTATTCCTAAAGCCACTTACTGCGTTTGCAGCAGAACTGAAATTCAAACCAAGAACTCTGCAGTCTTAGCCACAATACAAAACCAGTTCTGTCTGGCTGTTTATTTTCAGGCTTGCCAATTGCCCCCAGATTTCAAATAGACTGGCTGGGTCTCATCATCTTTGAAACAGGAGCCCCACGGGACATCAAGCCACAAGTCAGGCATAGAAACTCATTAGCCGTTTTTATAGATTTTTGGCCTTAATGTTCCTCGTCAATCGGACTTCCTCATCACTGCCATTCCCCAAAGTGATATTAAACTTCTGTTTAGGAAAACAACTCTGTAATCATCTATAACAATTTAATTACATGTAATTTTCAACAGGTGTTACTCGAAAGGCTAATTAATCAAAATCAAATCAGCCCCTAATTGTCATGGAAGGCCTAGTCCACCTGCTGCACTTTTGGAAAGACGGCAGTTCTGCATCAGAAGAGGGTGACCAGCCACCACAAAATAAGCAGGCAGCACAATTTTTACATCATCATCTCTTGTTTGCCTGATTTTGCTGCAGTCCTGTGCAGACTTGCAAGAAGCCAATATTTGGAACAGAGCAATCCTTTTCATACTTCAGGTACCCCACAGCACTTTACAGTAATTACTTTGTGGTAGGAGCACTGGCTGTGTAGGTGAATGCGGCACCAATTATACTTACAGTAATAATTCATGTCCAGCCTAGTGCATTCAGATCCATTTTATTGAGATACTCGGCTTACCTCAAGCATCTTGAAAACTGTGCCAGAGTTGTTGTTTCTATTTCTACCAGAAAACCAAGAATAACAAGTGAACCTGAGCAGAAGGGAACTTTCTGCTTATTGCTGTCTCATGAAAAAGGCACAAACTGTCGTGGTGCACAACAGCCTCACAGATACGTACCATGGATTCAGTTAAATCTGCACAATGTAGTGGTGTGGGGGAATTTGCCCCCATGTCAACAAATTACCCCCACATCAATGATATAACACATCAGAAATAAGTTTCTCATGTGAAACTTGAGAAGGTACAACCCCTTTTGCTATGAGAGGATGTTACAGGATCTATTGGGAGAGATTCATCAAAAGCAAACAGAAAGCCAATTAGGATGAAACAAAAAAAGCCTTATTGGTTCTTTATTATTTCACAATGGTGAAAGGACTCTTAACGGTGAAGGACTGCATGGCAAGTTGTAGTCCAAAACATCCTGTGGTTGAGGTAGTCTGGGCTATGCCATCTTAATAGGCATATTTGAATTTGTCCTCAAGATTAACTGATCTGTTTCACACATTACCCAAAGTAGAAATATATGCAACTACTACCGATATAATTACGGCACATCTAACCATACCGGTGGAAGATGCAAACAGAGCCCTGAGCTTTGTGGAAGAATGATGGGACAGTGACTGTCCACTACTCCACAGGAAAAGTATACAAGAGGCTGCAAGCTTTAGTGTCTCACTTGGGGCCCTGCAGGACCTTCTCATAAGGATTTGATGGCTGTCCCTATGCAGTGTTGACACATTCTCAGAGCTCGCTTACTTACTGGATAAACAGGGTATTTGCTTTGGGCCCCAGCTGCATTGCAGACATGCCATAATTTATTTATCTGCTCATAAGAACATAAGAACATAAGAAGAGCCTGCTGGATCAGGCCAGTGGCCCATCTAGTCCAGCATCCTGTTCTCACAGTGGCCAACCAGGTGCCTGGGGAAAGCCCGCAAGCAGGACCCGAGTGCAAGAACACTCTCCCCTCCTGAGGCTTCCGGCAACTGGTTTTCAGAAGCATGCTGCCTCTGACTAGGGTGGCAGAGCACAGCCATCATGGCTAGTAGCCATTGATAGCCCTGTCCTCCATGAATTTGTCTAATCTTCTTTTAAAGCCGTCCAAGCTGGTGGCCATTACTGCATCTTGTGGGAGCAAATTCCATAGTTTAACTATGCGCTGAGTAAAGAAGTACTTTCTTTTGTCTGTCCTGAATCTTCCAACATTCAGCTTCTTTGAATGTCCACGAGTTCTAGTATTATGAGAGAGGGAGAAGAACTTTTCTCTATCCACTTTCTCAATGCCATGGATAATTTTATACACTTCTATCATGTCTCCTCTGACCCGCATTTTCTCTAAACTAAAAAGCCCCAAATGCTGCAACCTTTCCTCGTAAGGGAGTCACTCCATCCCCTTGATCATTCTGGTTGCCCTCTTCTGAACCTTTTCCAACTCTATAATATCCTTTTTGAGATGAGGTGACCAGAACTGTACACAGTATTCCAAATGCGGCCGCACCATAGATTTATACAATGGCATTATGATATCAGCTGTTTTATTTTCAATACCTTTCCTAATTATCGCTAGCATGGAATCTGCCTTTTTCACAGCTGCCGCACACTGGGTCGACATTTTCATCGTGCTGTCCACTACAACCCCGAGGTCTCTCTCCTGGTCGGTCACCGCCAGTTCAGACCCCATGAGCGTATATGTGAAATTCAGATTTTTTGCTCCAATATGCATAATTTTACACTTGTTTATGTTGAATTGCATTTGCCATTTTTCTGCCCATTCACTCAGTTTGGAGAGGTCTTTTTGGAGCTCTTCGCAATCCCTTTTTGTTTTAACAACCCTGAACAATTTAGTGTCGTCAGCAAACTTGGCCACTTCACTGCTCACTCCTAATTCTAGGTCATTAATGAACAAGTTGAAAAGTACAGGTCCCAATACCGATCCTTGAGGGACTCCACTTTCTACAGCCCTCCATTGGGAGAAATGTCCGTTTATTCCTACTCTCTGCTTTCTGCTTCTTAACCAATTCCTTATCCACAAGAGGACCTCTCCTCTTATTCCATGACTGCTAAGCTTCCTCAGAAGTCTTTGGTGTGGTACCTTGTCAAAAGCTTTTTGAAAGTCTAAGTACACTATGTCCACTGGATCACCTCTATCTATATGCTTGTTGACACTCTCAAAGAATTCTAATAGGTTACTGAGACAGGACTTTCCCTTGCAGAAGCCATGCTGGCTCTGCTTCAGCAAGGCTTGTTCTTCTATGTGCTTAGTTAATCTAGCTTTAATAATACTTTCTACCAGTTTTCCAGGGACAGAAGTTAAGCTAACTGGCCTGTAATTTCCGGGATCCCCTCTGGATCCCTTTTTGAAGATTGGCGTTACATTTGCCACTTTCCAGTCCTCAGGCACGGAGGAGGACCCAAGGGACAAGTTACATATTTTAGTTAGCAGATCAGCAATTTCACAGTTGAGTTCTTTGAGAACTCTCGGATGGATGCCATCCGGGCCCGGTGATTTGTCAGTTTTTATATTGTCCATTAAGCTTAGAACTTCCTCTCTCGTTACCACTATTTGTCTCAGTTCCTCAGAATCCCTTCCTGCAAATGTTAGTTCAGGTTCAGGGATCTGCCCTATATCTTCCACTGTGAAGACAGATGCAAAGAATTCATTTAGCTTCTCTGCAATCTCCTTATCGTTCTTTAGTACACCTTTGACTCCCTTATCATCCAAGGGTCCAATTGTCTCCCTAGATGGTCTCCTGCTTTGAATGTATTGATAGAATTTTTTGTTGTTGGTTTTTATGTTCTTAGCAATGTGCTCCTCAAATTCTTTTTTAGCATCCCTTATTGTCTTCTTGCATTTCTTTTGCCAGAGTTTGTGTTCTTTTTTATTTTCTTCATTCGGACAAGACTTCCATTTTCTGAAGGAAGACTTTTTGCCTCTAAGAGCTTCCTTGACTTTGCTCGTTAACCATGCTGGCATCTTCTTGGCCCTGGCGGTACCTTTTCTGATCTGCGGTATGCACTCCAGTTGAGCTTCTAATATAGTGTTTTTAAACAACTTCCAAGCATTTTCGAGTGATGTGACCCTCTGGACTTTGTTTTTCAGCTTTCTTTTTACCAATCCCCTCATTTTTGTGAAGTTTCCTCTTTTGAAGTCAAATGTGACCGTGTTGGATTTTCTTGGCAATTGGCCAGTTACATGTATGTTTAATTTAATAGCACTGTGGTCACTGCTCCATTTATCAGTCACTCAACAACAGTTTTCTGGGTGACATACAAAATAAACATTAAACATCACAATTCCAATAAATCAAGTGTCAATAAAGCAGGAAATAAAACTACTATAAAAACAAAATAACCGTTCCAAAGAAGACATCTAGAGATTAAAACACCACCACAACAATCAGCGGCTTTTGATACCATCGACCATGGTATCCTTCTGGAGAGGCTTGCGGAGTTGGGAGTTGGAGGCACTGCGTGGCAGTGGTTCCGCTCCTACTTGGCGGGCCGTCTCCAGAAGATAGTGCTTGGGGAACATTGCTCGACAACGTGGGTACTCCAATGTGGGGTCCCGCAGGGTTCGGTTTTGTCTCCCATGCTTTTTAACATCTATATGAAGCCGCTGGGTGCGGTCATCAGGAGTTTTGGAGTGCGTTGTCACCAGTACGCTGATGACACGCAGCTCTACTTCTCCTTTTCATCTCCTTCAGGTGAGGTGGTCAATGTGCTGAACCGTTGCCTGGACGCGACAATGGACTGGATTAGAACTAACAAACTGAGACTCAATCCTGATAAGACTGAGATGCTATTGGTGGATGGTTTCTCTAATCAGATGGTGGATACATATCCTGTCCTGGATGGGGTTACACTCCCCCTAAAGGAACAGGTTCGTAGTCTGGGAGTCATTCTAGACTCTTCCCTGTCACTTGAGGCTCATGTAGCCTCGGTGGCACGGAATGCGTTCTACCAACTTCGATTGGTAGCCCAGCTACGTCCCTACCTGAGTAAGGAGGATCTTACATCAGTAGTACATGCTCTGGTAACCTCACGTTTGGATTACTGTAATGCGCTCTACGTAGGGCTACCTCTGAAGACGGTTCGGAAGCTACAGCTGGTGCAAAATGCGGCGGCCAGACTGCTAACAAGAACGAAGCGATCTGACCATATAACACCTGTTCTGGCCTGCTTGCACTGGCTTCCAATACGCTTCCGGGCCAATTCAAAGTGTTGGTATTAACCTATAAAGCCTTATACGGTGCAGGACCTCGATATCTGTCGGAACGCCTCTCCCGTTATGAACCGGCTCGTGCACTACGGTCTGCTACAAAGGCCCTCCTCCGGGTCCCGACTCATAGGGAGGCCCGGAGGGTGGTGACAAGATCAAGGGCCTTCTCAGTGGTGGCCCCCGAACTATGGAATAGTCTCCCCGAGGAGGTCCGCTTGGCACCGACACTATCATCCTTTCGGCGCCAAGTTAAAACCTTTCACTTTTCCGAGGCATTTTAATTCTTTTTTGTTAATGATTGTAATGTTTGTAATTTGATTTTAGCTTATGCAGTTTTAGATTGTGAAATTTGATTTTAGATTGTGATGCTTTCGTACTATATTGTATTTTATTGTATTTATGTTCACCGCCCAGAGAGCTATTGCTAGTCGGGCGGTATATAAGTTTTAAAAATAATAATAATAATAATAATAATACAGAAAGCCAAGGATAAGTTCCACACACCTAAAGCAACCATGCTAAAACCATGGCATAATACAGAGTTTAATTTTTTTTTAAAAACAACTGGGTATACAAAAAATGTCTTTATCTGACATTAAAATGACACTGAAATAGTCATCAGGTGGTTCTCTCTGATGGGGCATTCTACAATGGGGGGCACTACAGAAAAGGCCTCTTCCCTTGTGAGTGCCCCCTGACCATCAGATTGTGGGAGCAGAGACAGGTGTTATATGATTATATCAGGGGCTGGGAAGAGGTGATCCTTCAGAAGAGGTCTCAATCTTGAAGGGCTTTAAAGGTTAAAACCAGCACTTTGACTTGGGACAGGTACCAGTGAAACATCAACTATCTTCCAGCCTTGATTTTCCCTCTCTAGTGACCACCCTCCAGCCTTATGGCTGCCATTGTAACCCCATACCTTCTCTGCCTCATCCATAACATTAACCATAACATTTTGCTCAAGGTCAACCCCAACCAGTTCTCTGGTTTAGATAATGCAAAGTCTGGAAGATATATGGCTTCATGGATGATTGCCTGATAGTCCTCTACGTTACCCTTGACTCCCCTTATAAGCTATAGCATAGCCACGATTTGCACTTTACATCATGAGGAAAGGCTTGGATTCATAATTATTATCTCAGCCATATTAGATAATTGAAACTTAACAGGAGTCAGGATTCACAGGGTCTTAATTCTAGAACCTGTCTGTAATGCTGTGGTTTACCTCTGGAAATTTCAACATGATGTGACTGATAGAATGCCTTCTTTGTATCACTCTTAACAACCAAGGATCTCCAGAATGGGGATGATGTTTAACCATTTATTTCTGGTCCATTGCTAGTTGGAATTAGAGATATGGGCCCATTTCTAGTTGGAATTTCTAGACATGTTTAGGTGTGTTATGAAACAACAAAAAATTGCCAGGGCTTAGCCCTGTCCAGGCCTCAAATCTGAGGACTCTTTAGATGAGAAGCAAAGGGAGTTGGACCCTCCAGCAGATCTCCACGCTGCTAATGATTCTGAGGAGCCATCAGACCTGGACATTCCTGCCCCATCTCTGAAGGTCCTCACACCAGCTGCCTGGGTTCCTTTTCCTCACTGTCTCTAATCTCCCCCAGGGCCACTGAAGCAGAAGAGATTATGAGCTAGGCAGGAACTTCAGAGTTCTGAAGTGCCTGGCTAGCTGCCTGTGAGGCTGCTCAGGAGAAGGGGAAGTGCATGGAAACACCTGCATGGATTAGGACCCAAATGAGAACTGGGAAGTGGGGGAGTCTCCAGCTCCCTTATAGGTCCCCACTTGTCATTATATCCAGTCTTCCTGACCTGGGGAAATGGACAAAGTCATCCAGGAAGACTTGAGAGCTGGCATCTGTCATTTTAGAAAGGTTCAATACATTCATATCAAAATTCCACTGCTGAACCCCAAAAATTTCAGCCAACCTTGCTGGGAGCTGAGTAGCTATTCAGCTTATGTGTGCTGTCAGTGCCCCCACTTCAAAGGCTGCCTGTATTTTGAGGGATAGTAAAAGAGAATGTCATTAAAGCAAATGGTCAGCTATTTAATTTGTTTGTTGTTTTAATGCTGGTGGAGGGTGTATAAAAATCGGTGGTCTGCCCTGCCAGCCTAAGTGCCTGTTATTTAGAACAAAATTTTATACTCCCCAAGGGCAACCACCCCAAGGCTATACTGCCTTGCAAAAGATGTGTTCTGTTTTCACCACTGTGCAAATGCATCCTTATATTCATGAAACCCATCTAGGATACACTTGAAAGAGCCTCTTATTTATTCACAAAGTGGTATTCTGCAAGACCCTAAGACCTGGAGTGAGGCAAAATAGTTCCAATGAATAATGCATCATTGCCAGAGGTACTCTCATCTGCTTTCCAGCTGAGATAGGCTCTCTCTCTTTCTCGCTCTCCCCACCTCTATGTCCACAGAGAAAGCATTGCTCTGACCTGGAAGACTGCTTAAAGGACACTTTGAGCAAATTTTTGATTTCTCAAAGAAAGCAGAGGGCATTTTCTCAAGGAAAAAAACACACCCCAAAAGAAAACTAAACAGTCTTCTTACTGCATTCTTTCACCTAGAAAGGTGTGGGGGAAGTGGTCACTGGAAATATTTACTTGCTGTGAAAAGAAAACCAGAAGCAGCAAGGCCAAGAGTACATGAAAAATATATATGTACATTAAAAAATGGAACTGCACACCAAAATCACACATCATGTTTTTGTCACACATGAAGGTGAAGGTGAAGGTGTCCCCACACTTGTAGTGCGAGTCGTTTCCGACTCTTAGGGTGACGTCTTGCGACGTTTACTAGGCAGACCGTATATATGGGGTGGGATTGCCAGTTCCTTCCCCAGCCTTTCTTTACCCCCAGCATATGCCGGGTACTCATTTTACCCACCACGGATGGATGGAAGGCTGAGTGGACCTCGACCCCTTTTACCAGAGATTCGACTTGCTCCTTCCGTTGGAATCGAACTCCGGCCTTGAGCAGAGCTTCGGCTGCGTTACCACCGCTTACCACTACATGAACCTTAACCAGGACTATGTGGCCTGATACAGGCCAAGGCTGGGAGAAACAGGTTCTGCTACCTTATCTGTTGCTTTCTAACAAAATCCGTGTCCCAAGAACAGTTTTCTAGCTTAGAAGTTTTTAAATTACACTTTTTGAACAATACAAATAAAGTAATCTTCAAACAAAAACTAAAAAGGGAGAATTCAAATACGAAAAGGAACATGAGAGTGTGACTCATGATTATAATTGTCATTTGCACACGCTCTAACATTCAAACATCAGCAACGGCACCAGACTGTAGAACTTGTTCCTCCTTGAAGTGTGGCTGGTGCTGCCATTGACCATCATTCGGCAACAAATGAAAACCATCATTCTCCAGGCCTTCTGAATTATTAGCCATTTGCCTGTATATCATCTGCATCATCATGGCAAAGGGCCATGGTTCAGTAGAGTACATGCTATGCATGCAGAAAGTCCCCAGTTCAATCACTGGCATTTTCAGGTAGGACTGTGAGAGACCCATGTGAAGTCCTGGAGAGCCACTGCCAGTCAGTGTAGACAATACTGAGCTAGATGGACCAATGGGTCTGACCTGGTATAAGGCAGCTTCCCATGTTCCTTTGCTTTTCTTATGTGGATTCCTTTATCTGTCAATTAGACCAAAATACATCTCCCCTTCACCACGAACGAGGACAAGGCTATCTATGCCTTGTTCCTTGCTGCCACTCCTCCCGTGGATGAGTTCCTCATTGCTCATCTGCTGTGCCCACTGGCCTCTGTGTGTTGTTGTTTATCACCAGATTTATCACACATTAAGACCACACTCATCCATGATTTGATCGTGGATGAAGGTGCTGATTTGGTGTGCATTACCAAGACCTGGGTGGATGAGCTGGGAGGCATTGATCTGATCCAGCTTTGCCCACCTGGATACTCGGTGCAATACCAGCACAGGCTGCAGCGACAGGGTGGAGGAGTTGCTGTGGTCTACAGAACTTCCATCTCTGTCACCAGGAAACCACTCTGTCTTGGAGCTGGCTGTGAGGGTCTGTACCTGGTGTTGGGCCAAGGAGACAAAAAACTAGGGTTGCTGCTGGTATACCGTCCACCCTGTTGCCCAGCAGCATCTCTGACTGAGCTGGCAGAGGCCATCTCAGCTGTGGTACTGGAGGAGCCCAGAATGATAGCCCTGGGTGATTTTAATGTTCATGCTAAGGTTGCCTCTAGTGTTCTGGCTGGGGATTCCATGGCCTCCATGATGACCATGTGGCTGTCTCAAGTTGTCACTGGTCCGACACATAGGGCAGAGCACACCTTGACTTGGTTTTTGGGGGTGGATGCCACCCCATTGTCATGGTCAGACCACTTCCTGATGAAGTTTAGACTTATGGCTCCGATCATTCCCAGCAGGGGTGGTGGACAGATTAAGATGGTCCGCCCCCGGAGATTAATGGAATCCACTGGATTTCTGGATGCCCTGGGTTCCCAGTAGATAGAGTTCCCAGTAGATAGAGCAGGTGACCCTGTTGAAGCCCTTGTCATGTTGTAGAACAGCGAGGTGCTTTGGGCTCTTGTCACTGTTGTCCCTGAAAGCCTCTCCGGCATTGTGGAGCCTGGTTTGCACCTTGGTACACCAGCGAGCTAAGGGCAATGAAACAGGCTGGACAACGGCTAGAGCACAAGTGGTGAAGGACGTGCTGTGAGGCTGATCAGGCATGAGTAAAACATCATAACTGCCTCCTGTGTGGCAGTGAAGGCAGCAAAGAAGGCCCACTTCTCTGCCTCCATCGCATTCTCAAGTAGCCATCTAGTGAAGCTTTTCCGTATTGTCAGGAGTCTGTTGACATCAGTTTCCAGAAAATGAAGTTTTAGACCCTTCAGAGGCCCACTGTGAATTGTTTGCAAAGCACTTTGAGGGTAAAGTTACTCACCTCCGTAGCAGTCTTGATGCCCCATCCACATCTACTGTAGTCCCCAATGAGGTCTCCAGTGCAACATCTGCTGCAACTTCTTGGGAATGGTTTCAGTTGATACGGCCTGATGACGTAGACAACATGCTTGCAATGATGCAGCCAGCAACGTGTCGTCGCAACCCTTGCCCTTCATGGCTTATTAAAGCTTGCAGAGGGGGTTTGACCAAGTGGATCCAAGGTGTGGTCAATGCATCATTACAGGAGGGAGTGGTTCCAGCCACCCTGAAAGAGGTGATGAGCTGACCGCTCCTGAAAAAGTCTACCCTGGACCCATTCGTTTGCAACAATTACTGACTGGTCGCAAATACCCCCTTCTTAGGGAAAGTGATGGAGAGAGTTGTGGTGCAGCAACTACAAGTACTCTTGGATGAAACAGATTATCTTGACCCATTCCAGTCTGGGTTGAGGCCTGGTTATGGGACTAAATCAGCCTTGGTCGCTCTGATGGATGACCTTTATCGGGAGAAGGATGGGGGAGTACAATTCTGGTACTCCTACTTGATCTCGCAGCGGCTTTTGATACGATTGACCATGGTGTCCTTCTGGGCCGACTTGGTGAGATGGGTATTGGAGGCACTGTTTTACAGTGGTTCCGATCCTATCTCCAAGGTCATTTTCAGAGAATAGAATTGGGTGATTGTCTTTCTGGCCCCTGGCAGTTGTGCTGTGGGGTGCCACAGGGTACCATCTTGTACCCCATGGTATTTAATATCTATAAGAAGCCCTTGGGAGTCATCAGGAAATTTGGAGCAAGATGTCAGCAGTACGCTGACGATACCCAGCTCTATTTCTCTGTAACATCAGAATCGGGAGAGGCCGTGCAAGCCCTGGACTGGTGCCTGGACTCGGTGGTGGTATGGATGAGGACCAATAAACTGAGTCTGAATCCCAGTAAGATGGAGGTGCTGTGGGTTGGTGGTTCCTGAGTTCAGATAATTGGTCAGTTACCTGCTTTAGATGGGATTGTACTCTCTCTGAAGGATGAGATCCGTAGGCTTGGGGTGCTCCTGGATCCATCTTTGTCGCTGGAGATCCAGGTGTCCTCAGTGGCTAGGAGTGGCTTTTACCAGCTTTGGCTGGTAACACAGCTGTGGCCATTTCTGGCCCGGAATAGCCTGACCACTGTTGTCCACACACTGGTAACCTCCAGGCTGGATTACTGTAATGTGCTCTATGTAGGGCTGCCCTTGAGGTTGGTCTAGAAGTTGCAGCTGGTGCAAAATGCGACGGCGAGACTGCTCACTGGGGCAGGGTTTCGCCAACATGTCACCCCACTGCTGAAAGAATTGCACTGGCTGCCCATTTGCTACCGGGCCAAGTTCAAAGTTCTAGTTTTGGTGTACAAAGCCCTAGGCAGCTTGTGACCAGGATACCTGAAATACAGGCTTATCCCCTATATAATTCTATATACCATCTTATCAGGAGGCCAGTTCTACACAACATAGGAAACAGACCTTTAGTGTGGCGGCACCTACCCTGTGGAATTCCCTCCCCTTAAATATTAGACAGGTGCCATCCCTGTTATCTTCTCGGTGCCTATTGAAGACCTTCCTCTTTCAACAAGCATTTTAAGTTGAGACCTTATCCCAGTCTGTGTATGTGATGGAATTGCTTTTTAATATGTTTTTAAACTTTCTTCTTTTTTTAAAAAAATGTTTTTAACTTTTTTTTAAAAAAAAAGATGTTTTGAAAACTTTTTTTAAAAAAAGATGTTTTGAAAACTTTTTTTAAAAAAAGATGTTTTGAAACCTTTTAAAAAATGTTTTTAAAGATGTTTTGTCTTCATGTATTTTAAAGTCTGTTTTTATGAAGTTTTAGAGTGTTTTTAGTGCTTTTGTTTGCTGCCCTGGGTCCTGCTGGGAGGAAGGGCAGGATATAAATAAAATAATAAATAAAAATAAATAAATAAACTTTCCATCTGCTGCTTAATCCCTATTAATTGTCCTGAACTACTCTCTGGAATTTACCAAATACTGAAAGAGCTGTCAGGTAGAAATGCTATCCTTTCTGGAATTTCCAATTCTAATGTTGAATCAGTTCGCTACCAGGCAGAAATTGGGTTGTGCCCCTGCTCCAGTACACACCTTTCCTCAAATATGTACCTGCTCAAATAACTAGTCTATTGCAGCAGTCACATATGATATTGCCCCAGTTCAAATGCACTATTCCTGGCTTAACAAACCAGTTTATAAAAACTGGAAAAATCATGAAGACTGCAGGTTCCTCACTTGCTCCTTCCTTTGTCTCCTTTCACGGTGACTTCAGCATTTCAGCCCTTAGCTGCTTAAAGTATAGTTCTCTGTTTAATTCAAAATGGAGAATTGTGGTTAATGTTAGATAACTAAGCCAGATCTTGATTTCAGATCCTGGTTATTAAACTGGAATTAAACCACAGTTTTCCATTTTGGATGTAACAGGGAACTGTAGTTTGAACCAACCAGGATCAAATCAATGAAGCTGGTGTATGAAGGGAAGCGACAATAGGAGGTGAGGGTGGAACATACAAGCCCAATACTTGTTTCTTGCTTCATAATTAATCGTCTCTTAAAAGGTAGGATTCTAGTACCTGGAGGATTCAGAGTCAGATTGGCTTAGCAGTCCTAACCAAAAAGAAAGCTATGGGGAAGAAGTTCCTGCTCCTCTTTTGTTTTCTGTTCCTGTTTCTTTGTTCTGAATAACATGTGTCTATGTTGTCATCTTCCGATACCTTAGCTTTAAAAAACTGACTTTTAGAATTCTATGGTATGAACTCAAACATGTCTTCGGCAGAACTCTGCTAAGTGGATGGATCTTTGGGGAGGAGGTAATTTTGGCAACTCCTTGTTCCCCATGCATCTCCTATTCTCCTACAAATCTGTTCGCAAGGGTCCCCAAATCCTCTAGAATGTGCAAGGTAATGTGGGGGGCTGTGGGGAGATTGCTGAAAATCTGCTCCATCCCCCACCATATGTGGGAGCATCCAGGACTCCAGTCCCATCCATGAACAGAAGAAGTCCTTCCACAGAGAGGTATTTCTGGATCATACCATGCAGGTATGTACCCAACTTCTTGAAGTAGAGTTGTGACTTTTATATCTCCTATATGCTAAGTATATATACTCTTTTATATCTCCTATATGCTAAGTGATCTCTTTTCCTAGAAGTATTTTATTGATGGATTTCAACATCTGAGCCTACACACATGCTTAAAAGCCCTGCTGTGCTATACACATCTGATGAACATATATTCTGGTGTTATCCAAAAAACTGGGGGCAAGCCCTTACATGGCTGAAAGGAAAGCCTATTTGGAAAGGTGGTGATAGCCAGTTATTACAATTTCCCTGTTTAACAGGGAATGGGCTGCAGGTGCAATGTTGTGAGCTGGTTTAAAAACATTTTTTTGGCCCCGAGTCTCTGACACATTGATACTAATGCAGTGAATGTGCAAGCAGTACTCCACTTAGGATGCAGAGATGGATGTGGACAGTGTCAACAGCATGGATTAACTTTGCATCATCAGACATACCGTGAGCAAATGGCCTACAGAATAAAATGCAGGCCCAGGTGCTCTCTTGAATATCAAAAGAGCTTAACACCCAGATTGTAACCATGTTACTTGGATATAAGTCCTACTGAATCCAGTGGGACTTTCTTCTCACTAAGTATGCTTGTGATTGCAGCTGTACATCCCAACCTTAACTGTCCTTATTCAACAGTAAGCTTCATTGATTTCTGAAGGATTTACTTTCAAGCACGTATGTTTGGGGCTGAAACCTTAAGTCTCATCAGAGCTAAAGGCCTTACCTTTTTACTGTGCGGAGCAAGGTGGAACGAGCCTCATTGTGAAAAGTGATGATGATGCTAGTTGCTGGCAGATCTGCACCATAGTGCACAGAGGCACACCTACAGCAAAAGGAGAGAAAGAGCACATGCCTAAATGGAAGATTTGCTAATAAAGTAAAAGCCAGGCTCACAAGATCTCATGCACATATTTACCAAACAGCTGATAACTGAGTTTTGGTGCCCTGCCAACACTTTCCCCATATAGCTTTTTATGTGTGTGCAATTCATCACATGCTGGTATTGCTGACAGCAGTGCTTAGTATCCATCGGATTATAACTGCCAGTAACACCAGTTAACAAGCACGTTGGTTTCAAAGAGCATTAGCAAACAAAAAAAGTTGGTGCCAGTTCATCCTTCTGGAATTTTCTACATGCTCTCTCCATAGGCTGGGGGAGAGAAACAGGAGCAATCCATGGCCCTATAAGATTAACTGCACTGTTGCTTCCTACATCATGCAGCAGCAGCTGATGAGGTGATGTGGCAGGGAGTACATGGTTCGGGAGTAATTAGAGAACAGGGAACAAAAGCTTTTATTGGTGGAAGTGGTGCTGGTGGTACAGAGCAGGTAGGTCAGCACCATCCAGGGCAGCCACACCTCACATGGCCTATTGTCACCACTGATCTCTGCCTGTGTGGGGCACTCCTGTCTCTATTTCTATTTGTCTCAATTACTATCCTATAAACAGCTCTGAAACCCATTCTAACTCTTAAGAAATTTCTTTTCCTCCTGCTTTTTACTAAAAAGGACTTGTTCATGAGGCTACCTCTCTTTTGAGGGAACAAGTGGCAGACCAAGATCTGACCAGAGAAAAGTCCTTCCAAAATTTCGGACTTCCTGTTCAAGGGCCTTGAACTGCCTTGGGGTGGTGGTGGGGGGTATTCAGGGCTGTGGCCCAAAGAACATTAAACCATAGTTTTAGAGCAGCCACTGTTTGTGCTAATCACACATGGGGGGAGAGACGTTTTGGAGAGGCACTGGTACTGGCTACCCACCTTCCCTACCCAGAGTGGCAAAATTACAAGGAAAACTTAACAGTGATGAATTTCTTACTCACATTAGACTAGACTATTCAACATTGCTTGTTTTTACATGAGTTTTCATTTTTCCTCTACCCCCTTTTTACTTCTCACTTCTTTTCTGAACAAGGAGCGGATGTTTAGTGGTTGTCAAAACTGGCTAGAACCAATGAGTAAAATAAGAAAATGTAAAATGCACATACACATTCATTCTTTTAAGAGACCTTGTCAAAGTTTCGCTTTCTGGTGTTTGTATATTAGTGCATGCACAATTAGTGCATGCATAGTCACAAACAAACCATGATCAGTTAGAACAAGAACAAACCTTTGTTACCATTCATGATTTGTTTGAGGGAGAGAGAAAAACACTAGTCCAGGTTCAGATGGCGCAACAAACTTGACTCTGGCTTGTTCTGTCTGTGGTGTGGCAGCAGCAGAAGCAGGGGAGCCGCGCTCACTGCATGAACTTTTGAGCAGTGTGCATTATCATGCTGCTTATTAATATTACACTCTAGTTTGTTGTGTCACATGAACCAAGCCTTTGCAGCCAAAAACTCCAGCATAATTTGTGCAAAAAGGTATGAGTAGTAGGAGGGAAATGGGGATAGGCAGAGTAAGGGGAAGAGTCCCAACACAGAGGATAAGGTCCAAGACCGAACTTGCACAGAGGATCCAGTAAAATAAAGCTCCAAGAACAAAGACTTTTTAGAGCATAGTATAGCAAAAGAGGGGGGGCACTGTAAAAAGGTTAAGGGTATGGCATGGGTGTATATTTGGCCAATCAGGGCTACTAGTTTCTTTTCCCTCCAGGAGCTGGGAAAGATAACTGTTCTGCCCATGACTTATTTGAACAGTATATTACTCTAACATTTATTACTATTAGTTTATGGCTTTCACTAAACTGCTACTATTTTTTATTCCAATGTTCATTGGTATTGTTTTATGACTGCTCTAAGTGACAACTATTTTTGTTAACACAGCATTTTATTATGGTGACGGTGGCCTATTACTGCAATTTCCAAGCATATAAAGAAGCTCTGATGAAGGGTAAGTGGAAGAACTAAAATTAGGCACAAGGCACATTATTATGCATATTATCGCACTAATTCACATATTCTTCTTGTGTGTGTGTTCTCTTAAATTCTATTAATACCTCATGATATAGAGAGATTATAGACATTTTTATTTTCTGGAGAGGTAGCCCTGATAGTAAGTTTCAGCAAAAAGAGCAAAGAGTCTTGGAGCACCTTTAAGACTAACACATTTATTGTGGCATAAGCATTTGTGGACTACTGTCCACTTCATCAGAAGCATGAAGTGTTATCTGGAGTTACAGATATATATACACATGCTGGGGAGGAAGGAAGGACATTGTTGTTTGCAGATCATTAACAATGGAGTTAGAAGGAAATGAAATGCAAAAAAAGTACAGATAGTGATAATTACATAATTAACAGTGGTCATTCACAAAACAGTTGCTGACAACACAAGACATCCTGTGATAAACCAATTAACATATATAATGTGCTAAAACTCCTTTGTCTTGGTTTAACCTGAAAGTAACTTCTTGATGTATTGTAATTTGCCAATTTTTCCATTGCAGTTTTCCTTTGAAGTGCTTAAACCCTTAATATTGTGGATGACATCATCTGGAGCTTTGGAGTGTGTTGCCATCAGTATGCTGATGACACACAGCTCTATTTCTCCTTTTCATCTTCTTCAGGTGAGGCTGCGACAATGGACTGGATGAGGGCTAATAAACTGAGGCTCAATCCAGACAAGACTCAGATGCTGCTAGTGGGTGGTTCTTCTGACTAGATGTTGGATGTCCAACCTGTCCTTGATGGGGTTGCACTCCCCCTGAAGGAGCAGGTGCGTAGCTTGGGGGTTCTCCTAGAACCATCTCTGTCACTTGAGGCTCAGGTAGCCTTGGTGGCACAGAGTGCCTTCTACCAACTTCGGTTGGTGGCCCAACTACGTCCCTATCTGGACAGGGATAAACTGGCTTCAGTTGTCCATGCTCTGGTAACCTCAAAGTTAGATTACTGCAATTCACTCTACATGGGGCTGCCTTTGAAGATGGTTCGGAAGCTGCAGCTTGTGCAAAATGCAGTGGCCAGATTGGTAACAGAACATATAAAACTGATTCTGGCCCACTTGCATTAGCTGCCTGTATGTTTCCAAGCTTGATTCAAGGTGCTGGTTTTAACCTATAAAGCCTTACATGGCTTAGGACCACAATACCTGATGGAACGCCTCTCCCGACATGAGCCCACCCATACACTACTCTCAACATCTGAGGCCCTCCTCCAGGTGCCTACTCCGAGGGAAGCTTGGAGGGTGGCAACGAGGGAGAGGGCCTTCTGAGTGGTGGCCCCCAAATTATGGAATGATCTTCCTGATGAGGTGCGCCTAGCGCCAACACTGTTATCTTTTCGGCGCCAGGTCCAGACTTTCCTCTTCTCCCAGGTATTTTAGCAAGTGTTTTTAAATTGTTTTTAAAAAAATTTAAATTGTGTTTTTAAATTGTTTTTTGTGTTTTAAAATTTGTATATTTGTTTTTAATTGCTGTAAACCACCCAGAGAGCTTCGGCCATGGGGTGGTATATAAATGTAATAAATAATAAATAAATTATTAGGTCCTGTAATAGTGTTGCAGGAGTAGATATGTGGACAGAGTTGGCAACTGGGTCTGCTACAGGGGCTGGTCCCTGAGTCTGTATCTGTGTTATGTAGCCTGTTGTTGCTGGTGAGTAGCTGTTTTCAATTGGGGGACTGTAAGCAAATCCAGCCCTACCACCCAAGGCCTGTGAGAGGGAAGAGTCATTGTCTAGGATGGATTGCAGGTCATTGATGAGTGGTTTCAGCTGGTGTCTGTTATTTTTTCCTCCGTCCTATGGTAGATTATTCCTGGATACTTATTCCCTTCGGGACTTTCTAATTTCATCACTGTGAAGGACAGTGGAACTGGCATTTCCATCCAAGCTGGTGCATGATATAGTTAGTATATGGCTTTGTGATTTTTTTAAATGAAAAGCAGTGTATATATAAGTCTCCAATTAAATGTTAAAAAGTAAGCTCATCCTCATCTGCAATATTGGAATTGTAATATTGTAATACTGATCTACCAGATAGGGTGTTGTAAGGGTTATAAAATGATATATAAATGCAAAGTTAAAACTTTTCAAATGCTTGAGAGCCAGGGGTGTGATCTAGGGGTGTGAATGTTAATCTAGGGTTCAAATCCCTATTCAGCCATGACATTCATTGTGTGACCATGGGCCAGCCTAGCCTACCTCACAAAGGATGCATTAGAAGGGAGAATCACGTACATCATTCTGAGCTTTGTGGGAGAAGGGCCGGAAAAAGAATAGTCATAGTAGTAATAGTCAATTAAGCGGGTTTTCACCATGTTTCTGAAAGCACTCTGGTGGTCTGAATCCAGAAGACTGCCTGGGCTTTTCTGGGCAAATGTAGCATACACTTAGTATATCAGGTAATTCACTAAAAGGCCCCAAGATTGGTTACAGGTAAACCAGGCTTTTGGTTGGTCTGGAAGCAACCTGAGGGCTTTAAATCAGTTTGATGCCATGCAATTTGCATGGTGTTTCCATAGCACATCCACATTTAATAAACCAGGCTAATGGACCTAGGCTAACAGAGTACTATCATGAAAGTAAACTAAAGGAATACATATACAGTCATGATTATGTACATAGAAGCTGCCACAGATATATAGTATTGCATTTTCTATCACTACTTAGTCATTGCTCCGTATGTTGCAATGGTTTTGTTTTGTCCTGAGGAAGATCAGTCATATTCTAAAAGTATGTGCCATTAGGATGACTTGCAAAGATTCAACACAATGGTGTCTTCAGGCAAGTATTACAATATCTTCAAATGTTTGTTAACTGGAGTCACTTGTATTGTCCTGCCCGAACCGGTTGAAGAAAGATGCAGACACATGGATGTGCTTTTCTTTGGTAGATTTAATGGAAAGTTTCCGTTCAGAGCACTTCATGAATCAGCTTACAGGTTACACAGGATTCGGCATAATTACTAGGAATAACTAGGCACAACTACACTGCACCAAGACGTTGTTGCAGTTATTAGACATGCCTCCTTACCAGCCTACTTGAGTGAGAAAAGTGTCACTGTTGGGAGCATGTGTGCTCCTTCTCAGAGGGACAGCGGGAAGCCTTTGAGCCTGCTGGCACCACAGCCTATATGTCCAAGGTGAGGGTGGCTGGATCAGCTCCTCAACATCTTTCCCAAGAGGAGAGCTGTGTGATGATGACAGTGAGGAAGGGGGTGAAGGGAAGGTGGAGAGGCAACTTCTTAATCAGGCTGTGCCTCCTCAGTGGTAACTAGATCCACAGGGGTGGAGTTGTCACTTTCAGTGGTGTAGAAGCCTACAAGATCAACCACGACTGGGGGCACATCACAAGTGCCTTACCCCAAGGCCAAGTCTGTCTCCTCCTTGTCACTCCACACCCTTTCCACTGGACTCATGACATGTATGAGTCCTATCACAACACTGAAATTTTACATGAAGTATCTTAGGTTTGTAGAAAAGAGGTGTTTTTTTTAGCCTTTGCTACTTTTAATTTCATGTTCAGCTAAGGGCCAGGATAAACTGGTGAAGACAGTAACAAAACACTCAGATATCTAATGTATGCTCTCCAGATGTTCTTCAGCAAGCCCTGAACTGTTGAAGTATTCATATCCTGCTCTGGTTCCATCCCATCCTCCCACTCTTGCCAACAGACCTCTATCTATATTACTCTACGCGGATGACGCAGTGCTGCTCTCGCTAACAACTATCGGCCTGTGTCGACTCCTTCAGGCACTTGCTGATCACGGCTCTAGGGAATCACTAGTCATCAATCATACCAAGACGAAGGTACTAGTGTTTACCAGGAAAAAGGAGAAGCATAGTTGGCACTTAAATGGCTACCAGTGGTTTACCAGGCCCAATTCAAGGTGTTGGTATTGACCTTTAAAACCCTATACGGTTTCGGCCCGGTTTATCTAAAGGACCGCCTCCAGTATCACCAATTAAGCCACCTTACAAGATCAGCCACGCAGGATCTCCTCTCGGTCCCACCGGTCAAAACAGCTCGGCTGGTGCGGACCAGAGAGAGGACGTTCTCGGTAGTGGCTCCCACCCTCTGGAATTCTCTCCCCTACGACCTCCGACATGCCTCCTCCCTGATGAGTTTTCGCCGAGCTTTAAAGACCTGGCTATTCAGGCAGGCCTACAGGAACTTCGAGCTAGATTAGTTTTTGATGTATTAAGTGATGTTTTTGATGTTAGTTTAATTGATGAATGTGGTTGAATTGTGTATTGTATTTTATTATGCTGCTGTAAGTCGCCTAGAGTGTCCGTTAATTCGGGCAGATAGGCGACTAACAAATAAAATTTTATATTATTATTATTATTATTATTATTATTATTATTATTATTATTATTATTAAATGGACTCTCCATCGAGCAGGTTTCTTCATATCGGTATCTGGGAGTGACTTTCCACTCTTCTGGAGCATGGCATTTGCATGCCAAGAATGCCGTCACCACCGCCTTAAGGAACTCGAAGGCCCTACTGTCGTTTTTTTGCAACAAGGGAGGGCAACATGTCCCTTCCGCTATCCAAGTCTTCGTGGTGAAAATCATCTCACAAATGTTATACAGCTCCCAGGTGACGGTCTACTCCCGGTCCTCTTCTTTTGATCCTGTCCAAACAAAATTCTTGAGAGCCATACTGGGTATTCCGACATGTGTCTCCAATAATTCCCTCCGACTTGAAGCAGGTCTACCCTCCATAGAGGCTCGCATTTGGACGCTCAAGGCGAGGTTTTGGTTAAAGCTGTGGTTTTCCCCTGTGGGACTGGCCCCTCTTGTATTTTTTTGATTCATACCAATTGAATTGGCACAAATCATTAATCAGGAAATTCTCTAGTCTAGGCTTCTTCCTCCTTGCCATCTCTCAGCTCGGCCTCCACAAAGCAAGGCACGCTATACACCAACGAATCCTAGATGTAGAGCTCCAAAACCACCTTGCTCTGTCAGCAACCGTTCCCGGGCCACCCCACTCCATCGGGGGTTTTGCCACTGCGTGATATCTAAGCTCTCTCATCTCCCCTAGGCTTAGAAAGGCATTCACCTTGGCGAAGTTCAATGTACTTCCGTCAGCTCTCCTAGATGGCAGATACCGTAAGATTCCTATGGAGGAGCGCCTTTGCCCTTGTGGAATTCCTTGTGGAATCTGTTACACATGTTCTTTTAGATTGCCCTTTTTACCAGGATCTTCGTCTCTTAACCATATCCCCAATCATCCAATCAATCCCGGGTAGGGATTTTATGCTACCTATCTTTTATCAGACCAACACCCCCAAACAACAAACAGGGTTGCGAGATTCTGCGCCACAGCAATTGCCCATTGTGGAGCACTGCTAGCTCAATTCCCTGCACAACCTTGAGCGCTGGTCTTTTAATTATCTCTGATTTTATTCCCGCAAATGATTCTTGTTTTAAATTGTTTAGTATTAATTGTGTATTTTGTTGCTTTGTACTGGTCTCTGACCGTAAATAAATAAATAAATAAATAAATAAATAAATAATATCCTGCTCTTGGCTGTCTGCTAGATAGACCTGCCAACTCAATTGCTTTGAACAGTAGCCTACTGATAATAAGACTAATCTTCAGCCCAAAGCCTCTGAGTCTTATCTGCCACCTCATCTCTTCCATATAATCTTATCTCCTGATGCACTTAAATAACTGAACTGGTAAATGCTGAGATGCTTTCCACTAACATCATTCTGTAGCTTACAATTCAATGGAGACAGCAATGCCTTGAATTATGTGGGGATGGATGGAGGAATATTCAGTTATTCAGCTCAGTTAAAAGTTTGTACAGCTGCCAGTCCAGTCTTCAATAGTCCAGTCTTGAAGCAACTTGTAAGAAATTTAGAAATGGTCTGGCAATCAAGGCTCGTAGTTAATCTATGTTTGTGAATGCACAACACAGCAGTGACATGTGGAAAATGACAGTAAACTATACTGGAGAACTGGGAAAATATATGTAGAGCACAATGGGAAAATTGATCATAATCTGGTCTCTACAGTTTAAAGGAGGATCACAAGCAATAGCTTTAAAATAGCAATAACAAAGACCCAGATTGGTACTCATGTTTCCAGTCTCAGAAATTGTTCTCTTTGGTTGAAACGGGAAGGGAGGGGGATGCATGGACTTTTTAAGCATTTTCTTCTGACTGGTCATATAATGAATGCCCTAAAGCAAAATTTGTGAAAGAATTAGCAAAAATCCGTCTTTTAAAAATCAATTATCTGTATAGATATCTTATACAGCAAGCAAATTGAAAACACAGTGCTCATCATATCTCAGTTTAATAAGCCAAGATAAGAATAAGCTTGTTGAGCCTGTTGCCTGTGCACACAGCACCTTCACTCCTCTCTTTACAGATGGCCAGTTAAACCACGAAGCCTCCAGTTAACCAGAGTTTCCCCTTGTATCTGAATCAGGAAAGTATGGTTACTAGCCAAGAACCTAAACCAATTTCAGAAGGACATAAAAAGAGCCTGCTGGATCAGGCCAGTAGCCCATCTGGTCCAGCATCCTGTTCTCACAGTGGCCATGCAGATACCTATGGGAAGCCTGCAAGAACTTGAGCACAAGCGCACTCTCCCATTCTGTGGTTTCCAGCAACTGCCTCTGATTGTGGAGGAAGAGCATAGTCATCATGGCTAATAGCTATTGATAGCCTTGTCCAACATGAATTTGCCTAATCCTCTTTTAAAGCCATCCAGGTTAGCAACCATCACTGCCTCTTGTGGAAGCGAATTCCATAATTTAACTATGCGCTGTGTGAAGAGGTACTTTCTTTTGTCTGTCCTGAATCTTCCAACATTCAGCTTCTTTGAATGTCCACGAGTTCTAGTATTATGAGAGAGGGAGAAGAACTTTTCTCTATCCACTTTCTCAATGCCATGGATAATTTTATACACTTCTATCATGTCTCCTCTGACCCGCATTTTCTCTAAACTAAAAAGCCCCAAATGCTGCAACCTTTCCTCGTAAGGGAGTCACTCCATCCCCTTGATCATTCTGGTTGCCCTCTTCTGAACCTTTTCCAACTCTATAATATCCTTTTTGAGATGAGGTGACCAGAACTGTACACAGTATTCCAAATGCGGCCGCACCATAGATTTATACAATGGCATTATGATATCGGCTGTTTTATTTTCAATACCTTTCCTAATTATCGCTAGCATGGAATTTGCCTTTTTCACAGCTGCCGCACACTGGGTCGACATTTTCATCGTGCTGTCCACTACAACCCCGAGGTCTTCCCACATTCAGCTTCGTGTTGTAGTAGAGAGGGAGAAAAACTTTTCTCTATCCTCTTTCTCCATGCCATGCATAATTTTATAGACTTCTATCATGTTACCTCTTTGTTGTTGTTAGGTGTCTTCAAGTCGACTATGACTTACGGCGACCCTATGAATCAGTGACCTCCAAGAGCATCTTTCATGAACCACCCTGTTCAGATCTTGGAAGTTCAGGTCTGTGGCTTCCTTTATGGAATCAAACCATCTCTTCTTTGGCCTTCCTCTTTTTCTACTTCCTTCTGTTTTTCCAAGCATTATTATCTTTTCTAATGAATCATGTCTTCTCATTATGTGTCCAAAGCAGGATAACCTCAGTTTCATCATTTTAGCTTCTAGTGATAGTTCTGGCTTAATTTGTTCTAACACCCAGTTATTTGTCTTTTTTGCTGTCCATGGTATCCGCAAAACTCTTCTCCAACACCACATTTCAAATGCGTTGATTTTTCTCTTATCAGCTTTTTTCACTGTCCAACTTTCACATCCATACATAGAGATTGGAAATACCATGGTCTGAATGATCCTGACTTTAGTGTTCAGTGATACATCTTTACATTTGAGGACCTTTTCTAGTTCTCTCACAGCTGCCCTCCCCAGTCCTAGCCTTCTTCTGATTTCTTGACTATTGTCACCTTTTCTCTAAACGAAAAAGCCCCAAATGCTGCAACCTTTCCTCATAGGGGAGTTGCTCCATCCCCTTGATCATTTTAGTTGTCCTTTTCTGAACTTTTTCAATACATAGTTAAGGATCCTAGCTTGTTCTGAAACTTGCAATTACAGTTTCTTGCTTCAGACAAAATGGGAATCTATGGTTAATTAAAGACTTCTTGATTTCATTGCAGCTCACACAAAGGGGATCATTGGTATCTTGGCTTATTAATCCCTCATCACAGCCAATGTGACAAAATAGCATGCTATACTTGAGTTTTTAGAAGGGCAGATTTTAAATATGATGGCCCACACATGGCCTATAAAAGCGTTTCCCTGCTGCAGCGCTCCATATGGAATAATTAACATTTAAAAGCAACTTCTCCACTGTGTTGGTCTAAATGAGTGTAGCATCACTACACCAAAGGCAGCACTCACCAGGGATAGAGTGCAGGTATTGAGAGTGACTGATACATTGGGTCTGATGCATGGTGGGTAAGATGTTTAAATGTAACATCTGCTTCATGGAGTGCTTTCTTTTATTTATTTTGGAATTTCTATACCACCCAATAAAATGTGTCCTCTGAGTGGTTCACAGATTAAAACCAATAAAATAAAATTTAAAAAAATCAGTCAACAGTGCTTCAATATAAAAAGCAACAGCTGCACAAAATGAATAAAAATCAGCATAAAACCATACAACTGCATGAAATCAATACATAACCAACAAGAGAATACAAATAGTTCTAAGAACTAAAAGCATGGAATGTAAAAACCCTGGGGAAAGAGAGAAGTCTTTGCCTGGTAAAGAAAAACTCGAAGTGTAGGTGCCAGGTGAGCCTCTCTGGGGAGAGCATTCCATAATCGAAGCATATATATTTCAATGTTGAAATGTTTTGCAACTGGTTGCTCCACTTTTTTTAAGTTTGCCGATTTATGGTTTCTGAAGTGTGTGCATAGGTCAGTTGTGGTTTTTCCTACATATTGCATATTGTTGGAAGTGGGGCAAGAGCAACTCCTGTTTTGTTCTTTTGTTTAAGCTCCAGAGGGAAGATAGAGCTAGGATCCTCCAGATGGATAGGCTTTGTTTACCTTTTACCTGTGATGCTCTGACTGACTTCCTTCTGTCGCTAGACTATGATGCCTTTAGGGAAGCTTACCTGCCCCTCCTCCTTCTGCCCTTTCCATTCCTTTGTCCTCTGTCTGTCCAGGAGAGAGGAGACTCCCTTTGTCTCTGCTCTCTCTCCGAGCATGGGACTGACTCCTACACCTGGGAGTTATGCCTCCAACTTAGCTAGTTAGTTAGAACTAGGTTGGCTTTTTCTATCTACTATGTATTTCTCTAAATAAATTAGCTTTCCTTATTTTACTAAGTCTCCAGTCTCAGTGATGCTGATGCAGGGTAAAAGCCTGCTTTCTTAGGCAAACGCCCGCACACGCTGGTACACTAGCATTTCAACATCTGCTGTTACTCTCTGCTGCTGTGGTGCTGCTTTTAAACAAAATTAAGCAACACAACTACACACAGCGCAACACATATGACATCCTGGTCTTTTGCATTTGATGACATAAATTATATTGCAGAACCTGTAGGTGATGTTCTGTTTGATGTAATATGTCCTGCCTGTCCTAGTGCTTGTAAAAGTAGCTGTCTCCCTGAGGTACACGCAGATGATACAGCGTTTGGAGTGACAAGGATGAGACCCAGGATTGGTGATAGGTGGCTTAAGCACAGCTCTCACTAACAGTCTGCACAAATTAGGAGGCTGGCGAAATGCTGCAACGGGAGACCTGCTGATGGCTCTAGCAAGATGTTTAGAGTTTGCCAGCTCTCCCTGATTGCTCGGTGATAGTTAGGAGATGCTGGATGGAAATCTACCACAAATGGAATCTGTTGTTCTCTGCTCTTTGACACCTCAGTGTGATGGAAGATGTTTTCTCTGGACAGAATGGAGGCTCGGTGGATGTTGCAATCGATAATATGTGGAGGATATCCTCTCAGAAGAAGGTGTTCTTTAAGTTCACTGATCCTTCTCTGGTATTTATCTTCAGTGTTGCAAATAAGTTTGATTCTCAGAGCTAAGCTATACACAAGGTTTTTCTTTATATGCTTAGCATGGCAGATTTAGGATTTTAAATAAGTGTGGGCATCAGTGGGTTTGCTGTAGAGATCAGTGGCTATTTTGGTGTTTTCAATGGTGAGAAGGATATCAATAATAATAATAATAATAATTTAATTTTTAGGCCGCCTATCTGGCCGAAGCCACTCTAGGCGGCGTACATATTAAATTCAATAAAATACAAAATACAGTAAATACAATAAATACAAATAATCATCAGTGACAGAATAGCAGCAATTGTAATACATAGCAGTGGGGATTGAGTATATAATTAGCCCATCCCGATAGTCTCAAAGGCCTGACCAAACAGCCAAGTTTTTAATGCTCGGCGGAAGGTATCCAGGGAAGGGGCATGTCGAAGATCGAACGGGAGGGAATTCCAGAGAGTGGGGGCCGCCACCGAAAAAGCCCTCTCTCTAGTCCCCACCAACCTAACTACTTTTGTTGGTGGGATTGAGAGAAGGCCCTGCGTGGCGGATCTTGTCGGGCGGCATAGTTGGTGACGCTGGAGGTGCTCCTTCAGATAAACCGGGCCGAAACCATATAGGGATTTAAAGGTTAACACCAACACCTTGAATTGGGCCCGGAAAACAACTGGAAGCCAGTGTAGATTAAATAATACTGGTGTAATATGATCACGGTGACGGCTGTTTGTAAGTAAACGAGCCGCCGCATTCTGTACCAGTTGAAGTTTCCGGACCGTTTTCAAGGGTAAACCCACGTAGAGCGCATTGCAGTAGTCTAATCGAGAGGTGACCAGGGCATGTACTACCAGTGGAAGCTGATGAACAGGGAGGTAGGGTTGCAGCCTGCATATGAGGTGTAGTTGGTACCAGGCTGCCCGGCTCACTGCCGAAATCTGAGCCTCCATGGACAGCCTGGAATCAAGAACAACCCCCAGGCTGCGGACCTGGTCCTTCAGGGGCAATTGTACCCCATTAAACCTCAGGTCAACAGAACCCAGCCTACCCCTGTCTCCCACAAGCAGTACCTCGGTCTTGTCAGGATTTAGCTTCAGCCTGTTCCTTCCCATCCATCCACTCATGGATTCCAGGCACTTGGACATGGTCTCCACAGCCAACTCTGGTGAAGACTTAAACGAGAGATAGAGCTGTGTGTCATCCGCATATTGGTGACACCGCAGCCCAAATCTCCTGATGATAGATCCCAGCGGCTTCATGTAGATGTTAAATAGCATGGGAGAGAGGATAGAACCCTGTGGCACTCCACAAGTGAGGGGCCAAGGGTCTGAAACCTCATCTCCCAATGCTACCTGTTGGTGCCTGTCAGAGAGAAAAGGGATGTGCGGATTGTCATTTGTACTATTAAATGTAAACTTAATAGATGGATGGATAGAGTTGATGTAATTTTTAAATTGTTCTAAACTCTCTTTACCATTTATCCAGACCATAAAGATGTCATCAGTGTATTGCCACCATATAAGTGGCTTGTTGATGGCCTTTTTGAGGATCTCCTGTTCCAATTTACCCATAAAGAGATTCACATATGATGGAGCCATGCGAGTCCCCATAGCTGTGCCTTGTAGTTGCAGGTAGTGTTTTCCATTGAATGTAAAGTTGTTGCAAGTCAGAACTAGTGTAGCTAAAGTTGTGACAACCTCTTTTGGAGGGTTGTTTGTATTCCTGGTGTTAAGGAACTAAAACTGAATTCCATCATTATGTGGTATATTGGTGTAAAGAGATGTGACATCTAAAGTAGCTAGTATAGTATTGTTGTGGAATTGATACTGCTTGTTTAAAGACTCAATTTTAAGCAAGAAGTCCTTGGTGTCTTTGATATATGATGGGAGGTTTTGCACTATGTTTTGTAAATTTAAATCAATGGACAGAGAAATCCTTTCAGTAGCTGTGTTGTTACCTGAGACAATTGGGCGACCAGGATTGTTGGCTTTGTGGATTTTAGGCAGCATGTAAAGCCTTCCAGGGGTGGGATTTGGATTAACAAGGAGACCAGCAGTCTCCTCTTTAAGAAGTTTCCTACTTGTAAGGTTTTGTATAGATGTAATGATAAGAGTATTGAGATCTGTGGTGATGTCTTTGTCAAGAAGTCTATATGCTGTTTCATCCTTGTGCCCTCAATCTACAAGAGAGTATACAGTATATGGTATTTGACACTATAGATGGGTTTTGGCATTATTGAAGAAATGTGTTATTATTTAAAATGTCCATTGTTAAAAATGTAGAACACCAAGGGTAGATTTGTTTCATTGCTGGTGATCATGTAAGGAGACAGGGATTTTTATTACAATACTAGGTTGAATGTGATTTGAGGATAGAATGAGGATAAGATCAGAAATGTGGGGCACTGCCAGACTAGGCATTTACTGTGGAATAGACACTTTTTACGGGGCATCTCCACGATGGTAACAAAGAAGAGAGCTTTGTCATTTGTGGTGCCCCGATCATGGAATTCCCTCCCCGCAAAAGGACTCTGTGCTTGTTTATATATTTCATAATATCATCATATGTGTACTGTGCTGCTTCTGTCTTTTTTCAAACCAGAGAAAATCTCACTTAAAAAAAAAGGAATAGAATTGACAGGCATTGATCACCTTTATTCATTTATTCAGTATATTGCCACCCTGGGCTCCTACTGGGAGGAAGGGTGGGATCTAAATAAAATAAAATAAATAAATAAATAAATATTATCCTGCCTTCCAACTTACAGTCTTCAAAGCGGCCGATAACATTTATAAACATATATACCAAGAACTACATACTTAAAATGAAAACAAGACAAAACACCCCCTACTCTTGAGTAGGAGCTGGCACATGTGAGAGGTGGCCCACAGATAACCTTGTGGGCATAGAATAGACTAGAAGCAGCTGTCTGGTCCCCTCTTCACTTTCCTCTCCCTCAGTTCCTTTCAGGAGGTGTAGGGTTGACAAGTGTAACAACATATTGAGCAGGAGAACCTATTGCTGTTCAGCAATATATCCACATGCCTTTATTTCCTGAGCAGTGCCATTTTAGCCACATATTTTTCAAACTCAGTCTTTTAATATGCACTTTTTTGCATATATAAATATAGGGCAGTATTCAACTACTGTGTCCCATCAGTGCAAGAATTTTTGCTAATGCAAGAGAAATCTCCCCTCCTTCCCCAGCATGCACCCTGCTCCAGAGGATTAGGGAACCCCAGGACAGATTTAGGGGGCACATAGAGGGAGAAGAGGGAGAGAATGTTCCATTGCGCAAAGAGAAATCCTTGCGCTGATGAAACAAGAGACGTGATGCTACATTGAATCCCATAATTACAGTGTTTGCACATTGCCATTTAAATAGGGGTGGGGAATTTTAGCACAAAATTTTAGAAGTTACTTTTTAAAAAATCCATGCTGCTGTTCTGGTCTTTCTAGTAAACACCATTTTATCATTATGCTTGCTTTTTGTTTTTAAAAATAGCTTAGGTGTCGAGTTTATTTAGGGCTATGCAAGACAGCTTATAGTTACTTTTTTTGGGGGAATGGAACATTCTTAATGCTCAGAGATCCCCTGTTACTTTGCATGTTTTGGGACTGAGACTTGACAGTCCAGGCAGCAATAGTGGATGGGGCGCCGCTGCTCACCTGCCCTCCAGTCACTTGCATCACTGCTGCTTACTTATTATCCCAATTGAAGCGTAGAGTGTTCAAGGATCGGGATATTCGCAGGGAGACCAAAATGCTTATTTACAAAGTCATTGTACTACCGACCTTATTGTATACCTGTGAAACATGGGCTATTTATAAACGTCACTCCCAACTTCTTGAAAACTTCCACCAATGCTGCCTCTGGAAAATTCTGCAAATTACTTGGGAAGACGGACTAATGTTAGCGTTTTGGAAGAAGCAAAGACTACCAGTGCTGAAACAATGATCCTTCAACATCAACTTCACTGGACTGGCCATGTTGTTCGAATGGCTGATCACCGTCTTCCAAAGCAGCTACTTTACTCCCAACTTAAGGATGGAAAACGGAATATCGGTGGACAGCAAAAGAGGCTTAAAGATGTTCTTAAAGTGAATCTAAAAAAATGTAACATGAGCATCGAGAACTGGGAAGTCTTGGCCCATGAACGTCCCAAATGGAGGGCGGCTATTATCAAAGGTGCTATGGACTTTGAAGAAGCACGAATACAGAGCTAAGCGGAAGGCACGTCAAACAAATCCTTATCGTGACCTTCTTCCATCTGGAAACCTACGTCCTCACTGTGGGAGGCTGTATGGATCCAGAACTGGTCTCCACAGTCACATGCGGACCCACCATTAAAGACCTTATCTTGGAAGACAATCTTACTCGGCCACAAGTGATCACCAGTGACTCCATCCACTGCTGTCTATCAGCAAAAACCAAAAAACCAAAACAAACACCACCACCCCTGCAAAGTTTGCCTCACATTAAATGAGAGGGAAAGGAGACATAAACAGATGGTGTGGTGGGACGGTGCCACAGAGCTGCCCTCTAGACAGCAGCATTGCTGCCATGATGTGGATGGTGCAAGGATTGTGACAGGATGGCAATGAGGCTGGGGTCGTGCAAGGGTAACAGCAGAAGCACCAGATTGACTCCCATGGTGTGCCTGCACAGCCGCACCCTGCCCCACCCACCACCATCCGCAGCACCGCCACAGCCTACAAAACCATGCACTATTTTGTTACCAGTCAGGCACTGCAGACATGGGTGGATCCAACACTATCTTTCTAGGAGTTTATATTTTACAAATGCTTGCTTCTTGTGTTGCATACAGTCTTAATCATATTTGCATGTTCAAAAAAAAAGCTTGTAATAAATGCAATTTTCAGCTTTATTTGTGAACACCACTTTTCTCTCCTCACAACCAAGATGACTCAAGGGCTGTCAAAGATGGTCTAGCAAAAGATGATGGTTGTAGACTGCAACAGTCTGTTACGGTACCTGTAATGCCTCGTGTCTCTAATGGGCCGGTCACTGCTGAGTTTGTCACTCTCTAATTGGTTGAAAGCATGTTGCCGATAAGGATCTTCTCCAGCCTTCAGCAGCTTTGAGGCTACGTATGCTTTTTCATCAAAATCCCGTAGCCCACTTTTCTCTGCTTGTGGTGGCCTGGATGCCTAGAGAGAGGCAAGACTAAGAGTTAGTCCTGCATAGGACAGGGCTTTGTAGGACATATTATACGTAATAAACACCTTCTATACAAAGGCCACATTGATCTTCAAAGTAATGGCCACAAGGACTAACTCACTGATGATGGTGACTAATAATTCTACAACACATGACTACATAATTTGTTATATTCAGCACAGAAGAAAATAGATCTTTCTCTTTCTGTTCCATTTACTGAGGGTGCCTCCAGACAGTCACTATTGTGTGGGTAGGATTTAAGCTTATACTAAAAATTTAGGTTTGTGCAATTAAAGTGGATTAAAGCATTCTATCACCCTAGCACAACAAATTTACTTAAAAAAAGAGACAGGAGCAAATTGTCAATATAGTTTCCATACCCCAGTTCCCAAAATCTGCATGGTATGCAAATTGTATTGTGTGGAAAAACTGCACTTTAAAAAATGTTAAAGTGCAACATTACATCTGCACACTACTCAGTGACACAGTTTCTGCATGCAATTGAGTGCTGGCTTTGGGCTTGGAACAGATCAGAGGGGTTCACTGAGCTAAACTGAATTTACTGTAACTTGATAGTGCTATCTTGGCTGGGACTAATGCAGTTGAGGGTGAGGACTATAAAACTGATTGCATAGCAGAACTGAAGAGGGGTGATTAACACTTTCCCTTTGGGCTGTTTTGCAATCAAAATTGTCCCCTACTCATAATATTTCCCTTAATCCCCACTCCACCCATGAAAAAGAAATAAATTATCCCTTGCTCCCCAGCACTGCCGCTGTGATCAACTTCACAGCCTCCCCTGAACTGGATTTTCCCAAAAACAAAACAAAAGGCTGGGAGACTAGATAACAACCCTGGGCCAGACAGTTGTCAAACACTATCTCAGTATTTGCTAACCAGGTGCCGTCCAAATGTTTTGAACTATAGTTCCTATCAGCTGAAGGGAGCTTTACTTCAAAAACATCTGGACAGCATCAGGTTGGTAAAGGCTACACTATCTGGTGTGATGACCTGACTGGGTCACTGTCAAGAGTCCACTAAACTGATCAAAGAATCTACAACAAGAAACACACAGGGACAATTTTTTTCACAATTTACAATCCCATACAATGGAAATATGATGTGGTAACTACCCTACTCTTTGCTTTGTCTGAACAATTCCCCCCACTTTCTCTTCGCCCTGGGCTGAAATGAGTGTGGTTGCTAAGATAAAAGAGAGCTAAAACTGTTAGGCGCTGTACAGAAAGTGTGATTGATTCCATAGTTCTGAAAGCTTTTCCAGAAAGCGCAGCTTCATTAAGAAAAAGCAAGGTGCACAAACAAAGAAAAATGTTTGTTAAAATGGCTGAACAAAGCCATTTTTGAGCTTGTTGTCAGTAACTGCTCACACCCTACAGAGAAGAAAGCCGGTGTATAAAATGCTCCCCAATGAACAGCCATGGAAAATGAATCCTATTTTGATACACAGAACAACACAGAATACACATTTCTTCCACCACTAATTATCCCAATTTCCCCCCCACTTTAACACATTTAAAATAGCTTATATTCCAAATGGCTGTTGTACAACTGACTGTTCTGCAGAGGATAATGCCAACATTCAAAGACTATCCATGGAAATGTAGGAGGACAATAAGACATGAATAGCATACCGCTTTTACTCCCTCTACTATACTGAAAGGGACTGAAATTTTGAGGGAGAAAAGAGTATAAGAGTAAATGTTTCCTGAAACAATAGGAGCTTCTGTAGGGTCCTGTCAGGCTTAAGGGCAGATGGTTGTAGGCTAAATAGCATCCTAACTGTCGTATCATCATGAGTGTGCCACCCATATATTCACCTCCTGTTTTTACGCATATTGCTTATGGGTCACAACACCTTCGCTTAATCATTTTTTGCATTTGTATCCTACTCTTCCTCCAAATAACTCCAAACAGTATATGTAAGGTTATCTAATTTTATCCTTCCATCAACGCTAGGTGTTTCCAGCTGGGTATTTATTGTGGGATGGGTAATCCTCATGCATGCACATTTTTCACTGCATCCACACAACATTGTTAGCATCAAGATGCTAGCCATTATTCCCCCACCAGTTAATTCGGGAAATCAGTAAATTAAATGACATGTTTGCAACACCTGAACTATCTGTTTGCAGTATTAAGCTATTGTCTGGAAGCACCCACTGTCAGGCTGGTTAGATTGTGACAATGAAAACCAACTGAGATTCATGATCAAATAGAAATTAGAAGCAAGAACTTCCTAGTCCATCTTTGATACCTTGATTATTTTACATTGGCTCTCCAGGCTTGATAAGGCTTCATTCCAGGATGTTAGAAGGCATTTTGCTAATTGCACCCAACCGAGTGTTCTGATTTCAATGATAACTTTTCTTTTGTCTGCTTTCTCTTTGACATTGACTCAGTACTGCTAGCATTTGTGACTCAAGAGTGAATGTGACCATCAATTTGTTAGCTGATGCTCATTAGCCAACAACCTACCTCTTAGTCCCTACCCATAAGCCTGCTATCAAATAGTATTAGATTGACAGGGACTGGAGAGAGAGTCCCATGTTTGTGGAACTCCCTGCCAAGAACTTATGGCCTCTTATGTGTCTGGTTTTAAAGCTGGCCTTGAAAGTTTTTCTATTCCAAGCTACTTTTAATTGATGTTTTAGCGCTCTGTATTTAGGGTTACCATATTCCAGTTGCACAAATTGAGACAGGCTAATTTGCATATTATGCCCTTTATTTACTAATTATGCAAAGTAAGAATATTAATGGTTGCATTGTCCAGTTGTTTTATTTTTGTGCCTAGTAATTGCCACCAAGAACTGGGGGTGGATGTGAGGAATCTTTTTTAAAAAACAAAAACATTTTTAGCTAGGCTAGTTTCCAACACTATTCATTCCCCTTTATTAGAATCATAGAATAGTAGAGTTGGAAGGGTCCTATAAGGCCATCAAGTCCAACCCCCTGCTCAATGCAGGAATCCAATCCTCTATGATGGCAGGCAAACCCTCCCATAACATTCACCACTTAAGACACATACCCTAAGACACAGAGGCAATTGAGTTGAAGGCTGCTTCTCCTTGCTGACAGTCAGAAAGTCTATGGGTAGGGGTGGAGCTGCATGTGCTGATCAAGTAATCATGTGGGGGTTTTTTAATTCCTAGACAAGGCTGGTGCCAGGCATGCCGGGGCTCTTGGACACCAGCCTGCCCTGGGCGCTGGTACACACATGCATGCACGCATGCCCCACCTACCTACTTTTCCCTTGGTGAATGCTGCCTGTGCTACAGGCATCCCTGCCATCAACCAAGATGGCAGCAGGGGCATCAGCCCCTTAGGGAAACCTTGGGTGCCATCTTGGTTGATGGCATGCTTGCGCCCGCAGAGCAACCAGCATTTACGTCAAGGGAGAGGTAGGTGGGGCATGCAGGTGGGTGTTGCGGGCCCACACAGCAGTAGGGGGGGTGCCTGGGAACTCAATCTCATGATCCGTGGCAAGGTCGGGAGCTAAAGTGGAAGGGAGCGCTACCCACCCACCCTACGGAGGGGCCCTTCAGGGGCCCCTTGGGACCCACAGCCAGGGCCCAACCTGGCCACCCTCTGGTCCCGGCCCTGCTGCTAGATTCTGCAAATGCAGCAGGCAGGCAGACTAAAATTCTTGATTTTCCCAGGACAGCTGTAGTGTTCCTCATTGGCTAAGAACAATGGAAGGCGGGAATAGGCTGGTTTCTCACAAAACAGACAGAAAACTCCTCCATATTTTGCCTTGTATCTCTGAATCCACAAGGACTAGAGACATGCTTTTTTAAAAAAAAAAAATGAAAGCTGGGAATCCGGGCCACCTAATGGGTTAAGTGGGCACTTGGTAGCATGGTAGAATCTGGGTAAAACTCAGCTGACTGGGCAATATGGCAACTCTATCTGTATTTAACTGCAGCAATTTCTAATATTAAAGACCTTAATTTAATATTTACAATATTTTTATGTTTTAACTGCTACTGCTGTTACCCCTTCTTGCTTTTTACTCAATTGTAGCATGTTGTAATGATTTTTGTGTTTTTAACATGTTGTGAGCCACCTTTGGGAAGTTGGTCCTGAAAGGTGGCTTAAGCAAGTAAATAAAAATTGAGATTCTTTGTTCCCACATTACAATATTCATTATCCTTTGGTTCAAGGCATCCTTAACATGCTTAGTCCCTTCTTTCTGGGTTCCATTTTCTGAGATGCTTCTGATTTGTCCATTCCCCTAGAAAAGCAGACATGGTTCTTTCTCCTCTAACTGGGAGGGCATGCAAGCCTTCCATCCAAGTGTTTATTTGGATATCCCAGAGCAGTTAGCAGCGGCGTCACTAGCGGGACTGCGGGGGGGTGCGGACCTCCAGTGCGCGCCCTCCCAGGGGCATGGATGAGGTGGCTGGGCTTGCGTGAGTGCGCGTGTGCGTGTGCATGCGCGCACACTCGAGGCCAGCCAGCCACCCCGCCCATGCCCCTGGGAGGGCGCTCACCGGAGGGGCACCCAGCCGGAGAAGGCCTGGGAACGCCGGCGCGCCTCCCTCGCCCTGCCGACGCTGCTTCTGGTCTCGGCCGCCCGGCCGCCCGCCTCCGAGGAGGAGTTGGAGCAGCCTTGCCGGGCAACGGCGCGGGGTGGCTCTGGGTGTCACCCCCTCATGGTGACACCTGGGTGCGGGCCGCACCCTCTGCACCCCGGTAGTGACGCCCCTGGCAGTTAGCAATGAAACTCCCTTCACATGAGAACACAAGAAGAGCCTGATAGATCAGGCCAGTAGCCCATCTAGTCCCGCATCCTGTTCTCACAGTGGCCTACCAGATGTCCATGGGAAGCCCACAAGCAGGACCTGAGTGCAAGAGTGCTCTCTCCCTCCATCTTCTAGCAACTGTTTTTCAGAAGCATACTGCCTCTGACTATGGTGGCAGAGCACAGCTATC
This sequence comes from Rhineura floridana, assembly GCF_030035675.1. NCBI lineage: Eukaryota > Metazoa > Chordata > Lepidosauria > Squamata > Rhineuridae > Rhineura > Rhineura floridana. The sequence goes on along the minus strand of NC_084481.1, from coordinate 161,809,217 downwards.
ATGGCTAGTAGCCACTGATAGCCTTATCTTCCATGACTTTGTCTAATCATCTGTTAAAGCCATCCATGTTGGTGGCCATCACTGCCTCTTATGGGACCAAATTCCATAGTTGCACTGCAAGAAGAAATACTTTTTTTTGTCTGTCTTGAATTTTCTAACATTCAGCTTCACTGGATGTCCACGAGTTCTAGTGTTGTGAGAGAAGGAAAGAAACTTTTCTCTATCCACTTTCCCCATGCCATGCATAATTATATACACCCATCCTGCCCCAGCCTCAGCACTCAGTCTGATGGTACACAAGCCTCCCAGCTGGGTTTCTGCTTTGGAGAGATTGCAGAGGGGAGGGAACCCATAATGCTGTTATTTCTTAAGTCCAGAATTCAAATATTATAAAACTGAAGACATATGCAGCCTGCTGTGCACAGCCGTTGCCTCCTGAAGAAATATAAAGATCAGTGGGGGTAGGGGGGTGTTGAATGATCTGCCTCTCATATGGACAGGCAAAGCCTCAAAGAACACCCCAAACAGTGAACTGAATGATGGAAAACATGATGACAAAGTAATAAACACTGAAGGAACAAATTTTGAACTGATCATTTACCAACATGGATTCCAAATTAACTGTGACCCCCTAGGCTAAATAGGCTATATAGATTCTATACTTTCTGCACCTCAGTTTCATCTATTATTGTTTTGCTTTTTTCCAGGAGAAATTTAAAACATTTATGTCTTGCTTTGTGATGGTGGGTTTTTAAGGACGTTATTATTGTCACTGATCTCTGATTACCTTGCAATTTTCTTTAGTAGCACAGAATTCAACATTAATGGCTTCCACAGTGTGAAAAACGCCTGTTATTTTTTAGCCTGCCTTAAAAACGTTGACTATTTGTTTCCCATAGTCACCCAGACCCTCAAACTCAAGGCCAGGTTCCAGTTCAGGTCCTGGAAGGTCCAGAACATGAAGCTACCTGCTACTGCAAGGTCTGCATGTGTAGACTCAAGTACATGTCTCTTAAAAACATGTATGTGGCATCTGGGAGAAGATTGCGCTGCTGCTTTCAATTTTTTGATGGTGACATGCTCCTAATTATTCCACATATATATCCTTCTCACTTGGCAGGCTGCACATGTATTTTGTACTCAGGTAATTATGCAGAAGCACAAAGTGAAGTGAGAATCTGCCCTCAGAGTCTAGGAGCTTAGCAGGCTTTTGAAACAGCAAGGAGCTTTACAGTTTCAATTGTGGATTCTCAGGGCCAAACTACATATGTCATCAAAGATCTATAACCAGATGTTCCAATTTTTTAAAAAAAGAAGTAATAGCAGAATGGAAGTGGATTTAATGGCGCCTCAGCGCTAGGAGATGGACTGTGCAGGAGGGTCAGGGGGGGCAAGTGGGCACTCCCCCCCTGGAATTCTAAATGTAATGGTAGGTGGAATAGGTTGCCAATGAACTGTAATAACAATTCATAGACCTTGTCCCTTCCCAAATATTTCTGTGGACACTTTTGGGACTATGTAACCCTTTCCCTTACACTGTTTTCCTAACTGAAATCCTCTGCCTCTGAAACTCATAATAGCCTCATAGGCAAAATATGCATATCCATCATCCTTCATCCTCCCAGGCAAATAAGATCTTGTGCGTATGTGTGATTTTCAGTTAATTCATCCCCCCTCCCTCCACAATGCTGCTCTCAAGTTTTAAAAAGGATGTCAGGAGATCTGACAGACTTCCTGTGTCATGTATAGCTTAGCCCTCAGTCAATAGGCTAACACTGTTGAGTTTTAGGGACCAGTTACGTATTGCCAAGAAAGAGGATTTACATCACCAAAAAAGATACCAAATTTGCATAGTAATGTGAGGAGACACTGTCCTCCCCTGCTGATATATAAAGGGGAGGGTATGGCTGGAGGATGGAGAGTGAGGCTGTGAACACACTAGCCACCTATAGGGAATCGTCTCCATTAGCCACACCTGGAGGGAGAATGGGTTGATCTGCTGATCAGTTGTGAAATCTCTTTGAAGCTGAATTTAAAAAAAAACCACTCAAGCAACTCCCATCAGGTTTTACAGTAAAATGGGGCAGGGTTTGACTATTTATTTATTTATTTATTTATTTTATTTTGTTGCATTTATATACCGCCCATAGCAAGTAGCTCTCAGGGCGGTAAACATAATAGGATAAAATACATACATCATAATAATAAAATCACAAAACATATAAGACACAATGAAAACAAAATACAATTAAACAAAATATAAGATGATAAAAGGATTAGTATTACAAGATTAAAAAGATAAAATGATTAAAATGCCTGGGAGCATAAGAAGGTCTTTACCTGGCACTGGAAAGATAATAATGTAGGCGCCAGGCGTACCTCTTCGGGGAGGCTATTCCACAACTCGGGGGCCACCACAGAAAAGGCCCTAGATCAAGTAACCACCCTCCGGGCTTCACGATGGGTTGGTACCCGGAGGAGGGCCTTAGATGCTGAACGAAGTGAGCGGGTAGGTTCATAGCGGGAGAGGCGTTCCGCCAGGTATTGCGGTCCCACGCCATGTAAGGCTTTATAGGTCATAACCAGCACCTTGAATCTCGCCCGGAAGCAAATAGGTAGCCAGTGCAGGCGAGCCAGAACAGGAGTTATGTGCGAAGACCGACTGGTCCTCGTCAATAGTCTAGCTGCCGCATTCTGCACTAGCTGAAGCTTCCGAACTGTCTTCAAGGGCAGCCCTATGTAGAGCGCATTACAGTAATCCAATCTCGAAGTTACCAGACTAGTGTCATGTACCCCCATTTTCAGAAGAGAGAGATGGAGTCGCTCTGGAACCAGCAGAACAGTGAGTGTGTTTCTACCCTGAGGCTCAACACATGACTGAGAGCAACTGACTTTTTTGGTAGACCGCGTAGAGGTTTTTCTGCATTCAAGGAGAATACAAATTTTGTTAAATAATAAAAAAAGGGCAGGAGGACAGTACAGCATAAGAGACCAATAAACTATCATTGAGCAGGGACTTGACTACAATTCAAGCAGGAAATGTTCTGATAAGAGGAGTCAACTTAACTCCCTAAATAGCGGACAGAGTTGTCGTGAAGGGTTCTGTAACTAGAAAGGGGCAGACAAAGTGTGGGTGCCTAGGAAGAGTGCTGAACTTTCTCCTGAAGGAATAAAGGATTCACCAGAACCCTTCAATGAAAGCTAAGGCAGTTTGGGGGCTCTGAGGGGATGATGAACCTAAACAAAACCTTTATACTTCACCACATTGGGGAAGACCCCAGATGACCTGTGTGCCTGCTCAATCTGCTGAGCAGGTGCTGCTAACTGAGAAGTGCAACCTCAAAGCCCATGTTCTCCCTGTTTATCTATCTCTGGTTCCTTATCTTTAAACCAGGCTTGGAGCAAGCATTCCTTCAAATAGAGAACTGTCCTCTGTAAAGCAGGACACAAGGCCACCCTATAAGTGAATTAATTAATTCTTACCCTTCTCATATAAAACCGAACCAAACAAGCTCATCCTTCAATCATTAGGTTTTGTAATTTCAAAATGAACAAGCAAACAAATGAAAACTCTTCTATTTTATGCCTGCATTCATTTAAATGTTTAACATTTCTGCCACCCACCTACAGTCAGATTGCTCTACCCCAAGCTTAGGAGAGAAATCACATCTTTCATTCTCTAAGAATGGAGATGCATGGCAATGGCAGTGCAGTAACAAGTCTCTTGAAGCCATATAGACAAATGGTTACATCAAATTCAGTTAGAAACTGTGACTTTTGCATTATTACTGACACTTAAATAAAATAACATTTGGAATGGCCTGGTTGAATACAATATACATGTCAGTGAGAATGTAGATCAACTATGGAAATGGACTACCGTCAAGTCGATTCCGACTTATGGCGACCCTATGAATAGAATTTTCATGGTAAGCAGTATTCAGAGGTGGTTTACCATTGCTTTCCTCTGAGGATGAGAGGCAGTGACTGGCCCAAGGTCACCCAGTGAGCTTCATGGCTGTGTGGGGATTCGAACCCTGGTGTCCCAGGTCGTAGTCCAACACTCTAACCACTGGCTCTCCTAGATCAACTATAGTTGTGTGATTTTCTAAAAGTAAGATGTGTTAATTCACTAAACTAGAAGGTCAACTCCTACCAGAAAAACAGGTTGCATACCTGTGGTTTTCTGAGTAGTCATCTGTGCAGTGCCAGAAATGGTTCCTATACCTGCGGATAGCAGTTTGGAACCTCCTTAGTGCTACATAATAACCCTTTTGAGGGGAAGCTCAACCCCAGTCCTCATGGCAAGGTTTATTCTAACACGCAGCTAGACACATTTTGTCGACAAATAATTGTGCAGTGTGAAATATGGTTTTGTGCAGTTGAGCATATGGGATTTAATAAGGAGTTAGGTAAGTTTCTAAAAAAAGAAATAGATGACAAAAGATAAAAAGAAATAGAAAATAAATATAAATACTAATTCCTTTCAATAACCTTATTCTACTAGCCAGTGATTTTTTGGTCAAAAATGAGGTGCTGGTGCTCATATCTTGATAAAAGTCCTGCGGGTGCCAGCACAAAATGGCTGGCACAGGGAGGAAAAAAAAGGGAAGAAAAAGAGGTGCTGCTACTCTGTACTGGTGAGTACTGTCACAAAAAAGGCCCTCTTAAGGTTACATTGTAGGACTAATTACTGGAATATTTAGGGGCAGCCAGCATACTGGCTGCTTGTGTAGTAGGAAGAAAAAGCTTAGAATAAACCCTGCCTCATGGCACATGCTTAAGGGTCATGGCTCCTGCTTTTCAGTGCAATCCCACTGCAGTGGCTACATGAGGAAGCAGTGGAACATGAGCAGGTCCTAATGACATCTGCAGTGGAAATGAGGGTGGGATGTGTGACTACACAGAAGACTACTCAAGGAACCTTAGTTACAGGTTAGCATTGTGGTCTCTGTGCACTCCCACATATGGTGAACAGCAAGCTCACTTAGCCAGAACCTGGTGTTTGGTAATAATCATTGAGCTCAGTGCAGCCATCCAAATGAGCAGCACTGGACAGCCATCTGTCAGGGATGCTCTAGTTCTGAGTTTCCTACTTCAAGCAGGGGGTTGGACTAAATGACTTACAAGGCCTTCTCCAGCTCTATGAAGAAGTGCCCGTTATGCCCTAGGATCCTGCTTGTGGCAAATGTGCTCACTGAGGCAATAGCAAAAAAAAAAAAAATGCAAAAATATAAAGGAAGAAATTATACTGGATAAAATAAGGGTGAATAGTGAATGGGCAGGGAGAAGATTTTTTTTATAATTAAGAAAGCCTTGCTCATGTTTGTCTCAGAAACAGAGTGGAGGAAAAAATTCTAAAGATCTGCCACTCTGGCAGTCAAGAAGGAACTGACTGGTAAGATGGGGGCTATGCCCCTTGAGTATGTGTTGGGAAGGCTGGGAATGGTCTTTTCTTGCCTCGCTCTAGCAGGTTCTGAAGTTTGTTCTGTACAGGCACACAACCCATATATAAGACTGCACAGAGAACACAAAAGGAGGAAGCACCTTTAACACTGTATCAAGCATATGTTCACAAAGGTGAGCACTCAGCATTCATGTATTTATAATTTTATTTCGTATGGTTTTACCCCACTTCTTAGCCTTCACTCATAGCCTTTATAGGAAAGAGCAAGAGTTCAGTAGTACAGCATCTGCTTTGCATGCGAAAGGTCCCATATTTGATCCCTGGTGTCTCCAGGTTGGGCTGGGAATGTCCCATCTGAAACCCTGAAGAGCCACTGCCAGTCTGTGTGGAAAATACTGAGCTAGCGGTCTGACTTGGTGCAAGACAGTTTTCTATGTTCCTCTTCAAGGCAGGTTACAACATCCACAAAATTCATCAAATAAAATTGAACGACAGTTGATGCATGAGACTAAATAAAACAACAGCATGAAGGTGCAAACCACTGGAAGAGCAATGACTTCCCTAAAAAGAAAACTGTTGCTGAGTATCCTAAACACAGGGAGGGAGGCAGCTGGACCTCTGCAGACAAGATGTTCCAAAGAGCATAAAGTCCTCTGCCTGACCACCACCTGCATATAGGAAGTGGTTATGTCAGGAATGACAGCATTACATTATAAACATTCTAGCATTAAGCCTGAGATAGTGCAGCCTTTGTAGGGCCCTGTGCTTAGCAGGCCTGCATTTCACATGTCTAAAGTTCTCATTCCTAACAACAGGGAACACATGTTGCACACACACCAACGCTGGGATCCAACTCTAACCTCAGCCAACAGCAGCCATCGGTGCTGGCACTCCAGAAGTCTCTTTACGCTCACCTATGATATCTGAAATTGATGAACCACGCTATTCTCTTGACCATAATTTGTTTTAACTGTATTTTTAAGTTGTTACAGCTCGTGGTGATGGGCAGGGAAGAAATCTAATTAAGAATTAATGAATAAATAATCAGGCCATTATAAGGGCAATGGCACCAGAGTGAGACACACAGGAAAGAGAGCAGAGTCCCCTCCAGCATCCTATGGGCCTTCTGAGTCCATTTGAGCCACAGATGATGCCGCAATCTTGCACTGGAGAGGGACAACTCAGTGCATATAAGGAGTGAATTCGTTAGGCATCATTACAGCACATGGACAAAACAGAAAGAAAGTAAAAAATTGCCACTGGAATCTAATCAATGTTGATTACTCTAGAAAGAAACACTAAATGTCAGAAGACTGAACAACCTACAAAAGTTCAAGCCTTTCCAGATCTTACATTAGTATTATCATGTATTTTTGTGCCACTGTGAGATTTAACTACATTTCCTGCTCCAGATTTCAGAAGGAAAGACTTTTCCCTTGATAAAGCCTTCCATTTGCCTCAATTGCTACTGTTTATGCAGTTTATTAGAATTCAGCACAGCACTCGCATTATCTGTTCATCCTACATACTTGTGCTGCCTTATTCCTGCTTGGGCTGATAACATCAGTGGCCATTATCTTCTCACTGTTATACAGAGCAGATATTATTTTCAATTACCAGCATCCAGAGAACTGTGGTATGTGCAAAGTCTGAAGCCATAAATATATAATTTTTATGATGTTTGAATGAGCGTGCCACTTTCTCAAATGGGGTACTCAATCTTATTAGCTGTATGGGGGGGAAGTATGGTTTTGGGTGGGATGATAAAAGCTTTCAAATATGCAAAAAGCTGCTATATGCTAGGATTATAAGAACTGGTGTTTTCTGTGGCTATTAAGGATGGGACATGGAATATAGCAGAATGATAAAAAAAAGACTGAAGAAGAATGTTCAAATCAGAGCAATCAAGCAATGGAATTATAATAATTGTGGCATTGCATATACTGAGTCAAAAGAATCAAAATTCCATGCCAAGGAAATCAAATGCCATGCAAAGCGTGTTGATGGCCACACTCCCCTTGTACCCCAAGGAAGCAGGGCTGCTAATGAGAGGGGTATGAGACACAAGCAACCGTAGCCATATCCTTCTTAGGACTTGTAATAAGCCTTCAAGTCGATTACAACTTATGGTGACCCTACAAATCAGTGACCTCCAATAACATCTGGCACTTAATGTTTTTGTTGTTGTTGTTGTTATGTGCCTTCAAATCGAGTACGACTTATGGTGACCCTATGAATCAGTGACCTCCAATAACATCTGGCACTTAATGTTGTTGTTGTTGTTGTTGTTGTTATGTGCCTTCAAATTGAGTACGACTTATGGTGACCCTATGAATCAGTGACCTCCAAGAGCATCAGTCATGAACTACCCTGTTCAGATCTTGTAAGCTCAGGTCTGTGGCTTCCTTTATGGAATCAATTCATCTCTTGTTTGGTCTTCCTCTTTCTCTACTCCCTTCTGTTTTCCCCAGCATTACTGTCTTTTCCAGTGAAGCATGTCTTCTCATTATCTGTCCAAAGTATGATAACCTCAGTTTCATCATTTTAGCTTCTAGTGACAGTTCTGGTTTAATTTGTTCTAACACCCAGTTGTTTGTCTTTGCAGTCCATGGAATACACAAAACTCTCCTCCAACACCACATTTCAAATGAGTTGATATTTCTCTTATCCGCTTTTTTCACTGTCCAACTTTCACATCGATACATCAAGATTGGGAATACCATGGTCTGAATGATCCTGACTTTAGTGTTCAGTGATACATCTTTGCATTTGAGGACCTTTTCTAGTTCTCTCATAGCTGCCCTCCCCAGTCCTAGCCTTCTTCTGATTTCTTCACTATTGTCTCCATTTTGGTTAATGACTGTGCCAAGGTATTGATCATCCTTGACAAGTTCAATGTCCTCATTGTCAACTTTAAAGTTACATAAATCTTCTGTTGTCATTACTTTAGCTGTAGTCCTGCTTTTGTGCTTTCCTCTTTAACTTTCATCAGCATTCTTTTCAAATCAGTACTGGTTTCTGCTAGTAGTATGGTATCGTCTGCATATCTTAAATTATTTATTTCTCCCTCCAATTTTCACACCTCCTTCATCTTGGTCCAATCCCACTTTCCATATGATATGTTCTGCATATAGATTAAACAAATAGGGTGATAAAATACACTCCTGTCTGACCCCTTTCCGATGGGGAACCAATCGGTTTCTCCATATTCTGTCCTTACAGTAGCCTCTTGTCCAGAGTATAGGTTGCACATCAGGACAATCAGATGCTATGGCACCCTCATTTATTTTAAAGCATTCCATAGTTTCTCATTCTACACAGTTAAAGGCTTTGGTGTAATCTAGAAAGCACAGGGTGATTTCATTCTGAAATTCCCTGGTCCATTCCATTATGCAACTTATGTTTGCGATATGATCTCTTTCTAAATCCAGTTTGGACATCTGGCATTTCTCGCTTCATATATGGTAAGAGCCTTTGTTGTAGAATCTTGAGCATTACTTTACTTGCATGGGATATCAAGGCAATAGTTTTATCATTACTGCATTCCCTGGGATCCCCCTTTCTTTGGAATTGCAATGTATATTGAATGCTGAATTTACTTCTGCCTCTAGAATCATAGAATAGTAGAGTTGGAAGGGGCCTATAAGGCCATCGAGTCCAACCCCCTGCTCAATGCAGGAATCTAAATTAAAGCATACCAAACAGGTGGCTCAGATGGGTTGTCACCAAATCCAACTGTAACTGGAGTTTTAGCAATCAGACCATCTGTTTTGGTTTAGTCTAAAATACAGTGATGCCCAGGGCAACAATTGTTAGTTAAGATCCTGGCCAATGGTCTGTATTGGGCTCTCAGAATAGCCCATGGTCCAGGCTAATGACTGGAACGCTAACTCATGGCTCCAGTTTCTAACAGATCTCCCCTTGTTGTGTCTGATGAAGGTCTGCAGTGCTGGCCCAAGATATCTGCTGTTTGAGGGGGAATAGCAAATGGTGCCCTTCACAGTCAAGGTGCATAGTACCCAAGGCCAGTCAGAAAATCCCGGAAGAACCTCTCCCCTCTCTGGCAGCAACAATATAATAAGAAACAATACATTAAATAACTAACAATTTGCTGCCCTTTCACAACACTTAAAATCAGTTGCCTGAGGCGCCCCTCCCTTTGCTAATGGTAGTTTTGTTGTTGTTATGTGCCTTCAAGTTTATTACGTTTATACAACTTGTTTGTGGTAGGCTTTTAAAAACCTCACTGCCATTTATTTTCTATCTACCCTCTCATGTATAAGAAACAGATTCTAATAATTCTCAAAGAGAGTTTATTGATAGCCCTCAGCCAACTTTTCAACATATTCTTGCTCCCTCTTTATTCTCCCTCCTTCAACTACTGGATGCTGCTAATGACAAACTTCTCAAAACTCAAACTCATGGTTAACAGAATGTAACACCCAGTTCATACATAATGTTGAACTATGGCTTTAGAGTTATGTGCAAACCAGGCTGTTTCCACTAAAATTCCCTCATTCCCTATCCCCTTTTGCATTGATCACCCTCATGAATGCCCATGTTGTTGTAGGTTTGTATTTAAGCAGATTGCTTTCTCTACAGTGCAGTGTTTTAAAACAAAAGCTTTCTCCACATAAAATTCAATGAACTGTCAGCATATATTGTGAACCTGCCTTGCAACAAACCCTATCGATATATATGCAGGACACAGGGTTACTCTATGATTGATGAGATTCTCGGAGGCAGCAGCATCTTCATAACAAAAGACATTGCAAAGGGAATAAAGCATGATGTAAAATGTAACTCTTGGGAGCACCACTATAACTAAAAAAACCTCAATATTTATCACCTTGCTTTTCAGGACTACTGTCCTGATGTGTTAGTGAAGCCAGCCACATATTGCAGACACCACAATTCTGAAATCAAAAGATGTACAAGCTGAGAGACTGCAATTGCACAAGATGAGAATATCAAGAGAGGAGTCGAGAAGCTGGAGAGTTAGGGATGCTTTAGACAGAAGCAAAATCTGGACTTTAATTATTGGATTAGCTGGGTAGTTCACTGTATCCACAAATGTATGACCTATGAATGCTCTTTCAGTGCATTTTCTCTTAGCTACTGAGGGCAGGGTCTCTAGAAGAGTAATAACAACACACCCTTATGATTTGGTATTTCACGTTAATAGATCAAATACTGCCTTGGAGACACTTGTGTATACATTTTTCTAGCATCCCATATTCTTCCCAAGCACAGCAGTCTAATTGTTTTCTGAATACCAAGGTGAGGACTTGGAGAAAGCTTATCATTCAGCCTCCACTGCTGGTATTAATTCAGAATCAGCAGCATCTGTTCAAACTAGGGTTGCCAGGCTCAGGGCCTGATCCTGATCCTGTATCTTTAGGAGAAGAGAAAGTCAGCCAAGTGCAGGTGTTCTTGCAACACTGTATTGGGAAAAACCACAAGGTGGAATTCTTCCTTCCTCCTGCACAACTTTTAAAGATACAAAAGACCTCTTGGTGCCTCCAAGAGGTCTTCTGTATCTTTAAAAGTTGGGCAGGGGAAAAGGAGAATTCCACCTTGTGGTTTTTCCCAATACAGTGTTGCAAGAACACCTGCACTTGGCTGACTTTCTCTTCTCCTAAAGATACAAATTCAGTCTCAGGCCCTGAGCCTGGCAAGCCTAATTCAAAAGGTGGAAGCAAGGATGAGCGCAAATATAAAAGCATTCAACTCTATTGGGATTTAGTGATATGAGATTATATATCTCTTGATTTTATAAATCAAGAAATCTCTGTCCACTTGAATGGTATATGTGCTTGGATCTAAATCTGAAATACAGTAATACCTCAGTTAACAAAGTACATGTGTTCCTGGGCATTACTTCTTTAACAGAAACATTGTACCAGAGATAGAAATAATATGGAAAGAATAGAGATAGGTTCCTACACTTCAAAAAAGAAGAGCAGTTCAAAATATTTCAGCAAACTTTATTCACAGCTAACATTATGCATGTCTGAAATAAAACCACCAGGTCAGGTAAGCGTTGTATACAGACCACTTCAATGTTTCTTGCAAAATGCATCCAAGGATGCCTCCCATGCCTTTTTTCTTTTATCATGTAGCCTCTTGCTATAGCAGTAGAAAGCTTTGAGCACAGTTCTCCTCGCCATACACTTGAGCAGGCAGGCAAGGAGCAGCCATCACCACCACCCTGTGCTTGGTCTGTCTCTCTGTGCCATCCTCCCCTACACTCGAGCAGATGCATCTGCAGAAAACAGTGCTTCCAGGGTGACTGAAGCACTATTTACTGTGGAGGTGCTTGTGCCACCTCACAAGGGGCGCCATTCCAGCCATGAGTGAGAGAGCTGCCTGCAGCAGCCACAATCCAGTAGACAAGGAGCCACATTCTGACTATATCAGAGTGTGTGCCCCTCTGCACCCAAAAAATACTTTGTGAAAAGAAGCATCTTTCCTGGAGGATTTATTAACTGAGGTATTACTGGAAATGGCAATACAAAACTTGATGTGGGGGAAGAAAGCAGGATTATTATTATTTCCATTTGTTAGGTTAGATACACAAGATATACTAATGATCTCTATAAAAAAAGGAAAGAAGTTAGGGTCAGTGAGTATCTGGGAACAAAATCAGTTTCTCCTTAAGGGAGTTCAGACAGGTAATGCAAAGTGGGTTAGGTCAGGGATCAGATTGCCCAGCATTAGCTTTACTTCTGGGGTAACACTGAACAGCTTCTACCTTGAGGGAGAAAAATATTATTACCAGGGAGGCAAGGAGAATTATATTTTACTTATATAATCTTATAAATACTTATAAACTCTGGCAATAAAGGGCAGCAGTATATCCAAGCATGTTATATAAATGGTTCAGAAGACTGTTTCAGACACAGCATTTTTTTTCTACCCAGGTGTAGAAAAAAATGCACACAGTCAAATACTGGATACTGGTACCTATTTTGCCAGAACTGCACATTTGGAAGCTGCAACATGCAATGGCTGGTGTAACAATGACCATGTACAGGGTTTTCCTTCTTCCTCCCTTTGTTTCTGTAAGAGGCAAAGAGGAAGAACTATTGTTGGAAATAGGGCAGTTTCTCTCTTTCTCCCTACTGAGGTAGCTTTTACTAATCTCAGAAACATTTTAATTTTTAGGAATGGGCTGGGACAACTCCACACACACCCTGCCCTCAGTCTTATTTATTGCTTAGCAATAGCTGTGTCTCAGTGTTCTTCCAAAGACCCAGCTGAGCTGGTTTAGGAGGCTGATCATATACACACACCCCAAGGCGTTTCCTAAAGCTAAAGCAAACCCAAACCTTCTCTTCCTGAATAGTTCCTGACACATCCACATTGCATCTGCGTCCTTGCCTGGGACTTAACTCATAATAATAGGTAAATTCTTCCTGCTTTCCAAAAGAGAAAGTGTTAAGTGGCAATTCTGATTACTTTAATGAATTTATTTATTAATAACCTGCTCTTCCTTCCAAAGGAGCTAATTTTATAGCTCATTAATCTGGAATAAGAACTATAAATCAACAGTGAGGTTACAATTCTAACTATGTCTACTCAGAAGTCCCATTGAATTTAGTGGGGCTTACTCCTAGGTACATGGGGTTAGAATTACATCATAAATTATGAGAAAAGTCCCAGAAGCTCAGTGAACTGGGGGGAACCACCATTTTACCTACCTTCTAGCTTCTACTGCTTTGCTCTGTGCCAAACAGTGGCAAAACATGCTAGATTAAAAAAAAAATCTCCACAAACCAACACTTCAGCTGAATCTAAATTCAGACCTTGTACAAGAATAAACAATGCTGTGGTTGCCCTTTTCTTTTGCTACAGCTAGTAAGCATTACTATTCCACTTAAGAAAAGTCATGTTTCTTTCAACAGTATAAAAAATTCACAATACACTATGTGATGCCTAGCACACAGCAAATGTTTATGGCCATAAGACAATTAGAGCAGGTATGAAAACCCATTTTGCACCACATAACCTTCCCCATAGGCCATATTACTTCACATTCCACATAAGCCTTGCCCTTTGCAGCTCCAGGAAGAAGCAGGAATTGCAGTAAGGGGTAGAGGGGTAGGAACCGAAAAGCTGGAAAAAGCTCGAAGAATATGTTAATCTCTGTGGGAAAATGCCTATTTTCTATTGATCCAAGACAAATGTTATTATGATCAGGCTGGTCGACTTGAAGTGTTTATTGATTAGCAGTCTTAAGTGGAAAGTGTTTACATTTTTGTGATTATGAATATTTTGAGCTGGTCATGCTCCCAAGCCTCTCCTCTACCACGAGAACAATATCTGTATTCCTCCTTCTTTTAAAATGTCTAAAAACTTTAGGCTCTGGGAAAAGTTAACATCACAACCTAAAAAAAATAAATGAAACAGTGCAGACTGTAAGCTAGTTTATTCTATAAATAACAGAAATTGTTACCTGATTCTTAAGAATGTGTGTCAGGCCTAATTAAAGAGAATTTTAAAAACCCTCTGGAATCCTTTAATTAGACTTACTGTAAAATATTCTTTTGCTTGTCATTCTAAGGCTCCTTGCCAATTACCTCTAGTGCAAAGAGGGCCCTTACAAAATTAATGTTCCTGAATTCTGACACAAGCTTCCATGTAGACATTTATATAAGGTAAAAAAAATGAAAAAAGCTTTTACAAAGGCTTTTAGAAAGCTATTGTCATGACTTTTAGCAGCTCTCTTGACAGATACAAAGGACATGAAACATAGCCACTGTGCCCCAGGAAGCATGCTTTCCATGGAACAAATAAATCACAGCCTATGCTTGTATCCCTCTCTGTAGAACAGACATTTGTGTGCTGTGCACATACACACACACAGATCACAGATACTAATTTTGCAAAACATTTTCTTTGCTCCAAAAAGAATAGCATTCGGCTAATTCAATAACTTCGGACTATGAGTCCTGCCAAAAAAGAAAAGGAAAAAGGTGTTTCTATGGAGACCAAAAGACCAGCCAGCTGTTTCAGCTAACTTAGCTGTTCCACCACCCCAGCCCTGTTTCTTGAGTGACCAATCTATGTGACACAACAGGAAAGCAGAACACAGAAGACTAGCAGGGGACATTAGCAATTCAATTTTGGAAAATTACTTATATTTTGGGTTATGCAGTGTGGAGAGGTCCACATTTTCTCTAGGAGGCTCTTTGTACTTTCACACACTAAGAATGATCTCATAATGTGTAGACTTGCTCCTTTTTCTAGAACATCACATAATAATTGGACAAAACTACTATTTCAGAACATCCAGAATCTTCAGCCATGTAGCTGTGCACCCTGTCAACAAACAGGATTTCTTATTCTGAAATTCTGATCTAGCAACAAGTACTCATACAGCATTTCACTCATACTTTAATCTCTATAACTATGCCTCATTCTGTTCCATTCTATATGTGTGCCTACTGACCTAACTAGTCCTGTTCTTTTTCTTTTCATTAACCCTTCCTCTTGATTGCTGAGATTTTATTGCCATAGGGACCTACTGAATTAGGGGTTTTTCTTCTTCCTACTAACCTGCCTAGATGAAATCAGAATTAGAAACTTCAGTTGATTGCCTGTTAAAAACCTACACATCTCCATTATACAGTTCCGCATTACAAGTTTGCTTTAAAAATAAAATTCTTGGACAAATGTTAAGGATTTGATGTATTAATAGCATGCAGTAACTATCTCTGCAAATTGACATGTGGCATGCATTCTTGCTGCAGGGTGCATCAGATCAGCTCTCCCCTTCCTCCATAAGCACCTTTGACCAGACACATACACAGAGCAGGCAGCTTAGGGCCTGTTTACATGGGACTTTAGATCCACATTAAAAATGCTGCTTTTTCCATCACGACTGATTTTGACAGTTCACATACTTTCACCCTTGCTACGAATAAATTGGCTGTTTTTCTTTGTAGCATTCACATGCGTGTGTGTTTATTGCTATCAGCGTTTCCTTGTTGCAGCACCCGCACATTAGCATGTTAACTGCGGAGGCGGGGAAGGGGTGGTGTTTCCCTAAATGCAGGGAGGAATAGGCGCTTGAAAGAAAGGGAATGGCTCCCACCCATGGCTGTTAGGCTGTCCCTGTGCGAGATTGGTGTGCCTTTGGCACCCCGGGACAAACCTCAGCATGCGTTCTGGGAAACATAAAAAAAACCCCAACAATTATCTTTAGAGAGACATTAAAAGCAGCTACTAAAGGAAGCATTGACCGTTTAATATTATCGCTCTCTGTGAGTGGAGCAGATGATGGGATGAGACACCAAGGCAGCTCCCTTTTCCCCTTACCCCAGTGGCACCTTCGTCAGTCTCCTCTCACCGTGGCTGTGAAAAGGGCGCATGCATCAGCCCGAGGGGGGGGGAGATCCAGCTTTGGGGGGGAGTGGAGGGATGCTACAAGGCAGAAGAGGTCCTCCACACACACACTTTCTCACACACACTCTCTCGCACACACACACACGCTAGACGTAAACAACAGCACCAAATCTACAGCTCCGAGGAAGGAATTTTACACGCTCCAGCCCTGCTACCCTCGATGAAGGGGTGGGGCATGTGATTTTGTTTAAAGGAGCGGGGGAGGAAATATACTGGGAGGGAAGCGGGAGTAAACGGGAGAAAGGAAGGTGAGAGCAACCGGAAGTTGCTTTGTCAACCGCAGGAAACAAAATGACGCCCTGAGGCAGTGAAAGGGGCGGAGAAAAGGGAGGATCTAATGGCGAAGAAACTGCGCAGCCAGAAAAGGCAAAAAGTAATACACGGTAGAAGCAGGTGCGGATCTTAAAAGCAAATGCTGGTTTTTATTGCATCCATTTAATCCAAAGTTAAAGGCAAAAGCAGTAGTATGCACGTGTGTTGGGTAAAACGTCAAGTAAATGGTCCAAATTAAAAGGATCTGCAAAAAGCAGCAAATTTTTTAGGCATGTAAACAGGCCCTTAGTTTCCAGCTTTTAAATCTTGTTGCTTGTGAATAATAGTTTTAAAATAGTAATAACTAAAGAAAGAAAAGTGTGTATGCAAATATATTTTTGCAAATGTTTAATCCAAATATTTATACAACTGAGAAATTATTATATTTATTTAAATCTATATGATACCATTTTTTTCAATAGATAATACAGAATAACCAATCATCATGCATTTCAGTTATACATGGCACTGCCAGAAAAACTGACTTTCCAAAAAGCTTAGTTTAGAAACAACTTCCCAGTATTTGTGGTTGGGAAGAGGGGGGCATTCTTTTATTTTGCATTACCATAGTACACATAGCTGGCCTCACTTGTTAATTTATGTGGTGCTCTTGGCTCAACTGTACAGCTGCACCACACAGTAAAAGCCTATACATGTTTATTCAGAAGTAAACCCCACTGTGTTCAGCTGGATTTACTTCCTAATAATTGTATGTAGGATTGCTGGCTAAGGCTGCAGTCCTATGTATACATACTTTGGAGTAAGCCCTGTTGAACCCTGTAGGATTTACTTCTGAGTCAGTATGTGTAGGATCAGGCTGCATCTATCTTCTTCTGGCACAGTCTCTAGGAGACAGACACATGTTCTGCTTTCCATTGGGGTTGAATGGTGGAGATGGGAATTGGAATTAATGGCCTTTTAACATTTGTATCTCCAATCCCCGTGGTTCTAGATGGGTATACACCCTTGCCTATTAACCTTTTGCACCATTTTATATATTATAGCCAATAACAAAAACATTCAGTTTGATCTGTGTGGGAGATGTGAAATTTAAAATTCCCCATTGAGGATACATTTGGACATATAAGCTATCTATAATATTGTTTATCAGACCAGATTTACTCTGAGGACATGTTGATCATTTTAGTTATGAATGTATCCCATCCTTTCTTGAAATATAAGACATTACCCATCTACAATTAGTAGGAAGGAAATTAAAATGGGGGTGCCACAAGGCGCTTAATGTTGTTGTTGTTATGTGCCTTCAAATCGAGTACGACTTATGGCGACCCTATGAATCAGTGACCTCCAATAGCATCTGTCATGAATAGGGTTGCCAGGTTCTTGGCCTGAGACTGATCCTGTATCTTTAGGAGAAGAGAAAGTCAGCCAAGTGCAGGTGTTCTTGCAACTCTGTAATGGGAAAAACCACAAGGTAAAATTCTCCCTCCCCTCTCCACAACTTTTAAAGATACAGAAGACCTCTTGGTTGCCAGGCCCAGCCTCTAAGAGGTCTTCTGTATCTTTAAAAGTTGTGCAGGGGGAAGGGAGAATTCCACCTTGTGGTTTTTCCCATTACAGAGTTGCAAGAACATCTGCACTTGGCTGACCTTCTCTTCTCCTAAAGATACAGGATCAGTCTCAGGCCATGGACCTGGCAACCCTAGTCATGAACCACCCTGTTCAGATCTTGTAAGTTCAGGTCTGTGGCTTCCTTTCTGGAATCAATCCATCTCTTCTTTGGCCTTCCTCTTTTTCTGCTCCCTTCTGTTTTTCCCAGCATTATTGTCTTTTCTAGTGAATCATGTCTTATTATGTGTCCAAAGTATGATAACCTCAGTTTCATAATTTCAGCTTCTAATGATAGTTCTGGTTTAATTTGTTCTAATACCCAATTATTTGTTGTTTTCACGGTCCATGGTATGAGCAAAGCTCTCCTCCAACACCACATTTCAAATGAGTTGATTTTTGTTTTACCCACTTTTTTCATTGTCCAACTTTCACATCCATACATCAAGATCGGGAATACCATGGTCTGAATGATACATTCTGTGATACATCTTTGCATTGGAGGACCTTTTCTAGTTCTCTCATAGCTGCCCTCACCAGTCCAACTGCCTTCTGATTTCTTGACTATTGTCTCCCTTTTGGTTAATGACTGTGGCGAAATATCGATAATCCTTGACAAGTTCAATGTCCTCATTGTCAACTTTAAAGTTACATAAATCTTCTGCTGTCATTACTTTGGTCTTTTTGACATTCGGCTGTAGTCCTGCTTTTGTGCTTTCCTCTTTAACTTTCATCAGCATTCGTTTCAAATCGTTACTGGTTTCTGCTAGTAGTATGGTATCATCTGCATATCTTAAATTATTGATATTTCTCCCTCTAATTTTCATACCTCCATCATCTTGGTCCAATCCCACTTTCCGTATGACATGTTCTGCATGATAAAATACACCCCTGTCTCACACCATTTCCGATGGGGAACCAATCGGTTTCTCCATATTCTCTCCTTACAGTAGCCTCTTGCCCAGTGTATAGGTTGAGCATCAGGACAATCAGATGCTGTATCACCCCCATTTCTTTTAAAGCATTCCATAGTTTTTCATGATCTACACAGACAAAGGCTTTGCTGTAATCTATAAAGCACAGGGTGATTTTCTTCTGAAATTCCTTGGTCCTTTCCATTATCCAGTGTATGTTTGTGATATGATCTCTGGTACCTCTTCTCTTTCTAAATCCAGTTTGGACATCTGCCATTTCTCGCTCCATATATGGTAAGGGCCTTTGTTGTAGAATCTTGAGCATTACTTCACTTGCATGGGATATTAAGGGAATAGTTCAGTAATTACTGCATTCCCTGGGATCCCCTTTCTTTGAAATTGGGATGTATATTGAACATTTCCAGTGGGCTATTGTTTAGTTTTCCATATTTGTTGACAAATTTTTGTCAAAATTTGGACAGATTCAGCCTCCATAGCTTGTAGCAACTCTATTGGTATGCCATCTATTCCTGGTGATTTGTTTCTTCCAAGTATTTTAGGCACTTAATATAATATTCTATTCCCCATAATTGTCCCAGAAATGCCCGTTCCAACAGGCAGGATCCTAACATATGTTTACTTAGAAGTAAGTCCCATGAGGTAAAGGTTCCATTTCCCCCCAGACACAATCCATCCTTTAATTAGTTGTTTTTTCTTGTTTCCCATCCCCACTACTGGTCCTTTAATTAGAAATTTCCTGGTAGCGTCTGGCAACACACAGCCCTTTCATTAGTTCTTTCCTGTTTACTGGCAGGGGCACTTGGATAATTATTTTAATTAACTAATAAGCAAATAGTGGGGTTCCTTGGACTGCAAATAGAAACAGCTGATTAAAGGACAAATGGTTGTTGACAGCTACCTGGAAATTCATTGAAGGACCAATTGTAGGGGGGTGCTTCAGCAGCACTTTGCCAATTCACACTGGACAAGCTGGCACTTTTTACACTTGAAGTCAGAAAATCACCACAAAGACTTTAAAAAGATGTGAGTACAACAAGAAGAACTGGTTTGAAACACGTTTGGCAGTGGCATCATCTGGATTCTTCCTAATAACTGACTGACTGATCTTGGAAAAATGGAAATGGACTGCCTTCAAGTCGATCCTGACTTATGGCGACCCTATGAATAGGGTGTTCATGGTAAGTGGTATTCAGAGGGGGTTTACCATTACCTCCCTCTGAGGCAAGTCCTCCTCAGCTGGCCAGGGCCTGCTCAGCTTGCCACAGCTGCACAAGCCAGCCCCTTCCTTGTCCTCAACTGCCAGATGGGGGGCAACTGGGCTCCTTGGGACTATGCAGCTTGCTCACGGCTGCACAGGTAGCAAGGCACGTAACCCCTGAGTCACTCACTGTGGGGCTGATCTTTAGCTGGCCCTTGACGCCCAGGAGACACAAAGGGGGATTTGAACTCATAGACTCTGGACTCCCAGCCAAGCTCTCCTCCCCACTGTGCTATACCAGCCTATAACTGATCTTAACTCTGGGGAAAAGGCTAACATAGAAGCAGCTTGGGTATCTTGGTTCAGCAAATGTACCAAATAATATGCCAAATGCAATAATAGACCAAACAGGCAATCATATAGGTGTCTACTCAGAAGCAAGTCTCACAGGGTTCAATAGGATTTACTTTTGAGTAAACATATATAAGAATGCATCCTCAGGCTGCATTCCTACATACACGTACGTGGTAATGTCCTATGTAATTCAGTGGGATTTACTTCCAAGGAAAAAGTCATAAGTACAGGCTGTGAGAGTAGTGTACACAAATGTATATCAGGAAGTCTAAAGGGACTATCTTTGAACAGACTGCATTCAATTCATGCATGATTTACTATGCTTGTCACAGAGTATAATGTATTTCCTATTTTTCTATACAGATTGAGCACTATACATACTTTCTGGGTATATATTATATGCATTATACATCTGCAGGAAGATTGATGTATATTACATTGTATATAAAAACACATTAGGCTGCATAATAATATATCTTAAAAGATAGAAGAGATCCATTTGTCTTTAAGATCGCAAATTATGCAGTAGAGTGAAATTTGTTTCCAAACTGGAGATAATCTGAAGTAACTCAAGACTCTCACAACTATGAAGGATTATGACTAGATCAGTCATCCTAACTGCATGAAATACTTTCTGCTATCGTCCTTGTCTCTCCCTGAAATTTGGTATGTGTGCATTTTTATGATTCTGATCCCTCTAAAGCTTTTCTGTGTTGTTAATCCTTTAAAAAAAAAGTATGCCTTTTCTGTTAAGTTTTTAATGGGTGAAACAGTTTGCATATAGCCTGTTTACTCAGAAGTTCCACTAAGTTCAGTGGCGTTACTCCAGATAACTGCACATAGGATTGCAGCCTTGAATTATTAAAAAACAAATTGTTTGACCCTGTAAAAAGATGGCGTAGAAGATAAGAGCAAGTCCTCAAAAATTAGCAATAGCATGGAGGGAAAAGGTAATAAAAAGAAAGAAAAGATTAGCCGAAGAGGATATACTCCCCTCCTTTTTTTTGACAAGGTTCACAATTTGTACATTTCCTTGACGACATCTGGCCACGGAGAAATGAGACAGACGCAAAAGAACACACATAGAATAACTAAGAACTTAGGCTGGGCATACTGGATGTAGAACAAAACTGCAGCAAACCCCTGCCAGTATTACAGCAGCATCAAAATGAAATCCCAGCAGGAAGCAGCAGAGTGCAAGGCTCCTGCAGGATACAAAAACCTTAGCCAAAAAGCCAAAAGTAGCATTTTGGGCAGCAAACGATTTTAAGTCAAACGTGTTAAGAACAATCACACTTCTGTTTCCTTCCATCTGTACTGCAGATGATGGAAGCAATGACCAATGTTCAGCATATGTGTAGTTCACATCCGTACTATACTTGGGGAGGTCAGTTCCTATTCTGATAACTACAAGTCAGAGATACTAGAAGGATCGACAAGGAAGCAACTGTTTCACTAGAACAGCAGTGATATCTGAATGAAAACCCTCCAAAACAGGAAGAACATCCTGAATATGGACAGCCTCCAAAAACGAAACTTTGTGCAACAAATGGATAACAACTCTACATTTGTTGCACTAAAGATGGATTGCCTAGGAAGGTCCACAGCCTGCACCCAGTCTCAAACTGTATGGAAATAACGGCCAAAGTATATTATACAGCCACAAGAGTGGCTGTATACTATAGCCAGCATGGATTTTTCACATTCCGCAATGTTAAATTGAAAATAGCCCCCATGCCATTCTGATGCTTCCCATAAGCTCATTTCAAAACAAAACCTTACAAAACGTATAGTCCTGAACTCAGAAATGCTTGCTTAACAACCCTGTCAATTTTCATGGCGATACACAAAACAGTCAGAGAGAATTGAGAGTTCGAAGTCTAAAAAGAGAGACAAAAACCCCACAGCCCTTTTGGACTTTTTTTCTGTTAAGAGTTCTCATAATCTGTTGAAATTAATTTAAAATCAGCCATGTTCACAGAGTACCTGTAATCTATTACTGACCTTGCCCCATACTCTGACCTTCATTTTCTGCAGTTTAAAAGTTAAAAAAATACCTGGCTGATTTTTAATTAATTTAATAAATTTTGGTTTGAACTCAATGATAGTGTCAGGCATGCTCAGTAAGAGTCCTCAGTAAGTGTCCTAAAAGCCAGACTCCCAGCTGCTAGGCTTGCATAATCAGGGGGCCACACCCACACCAGACTTTGATTTCACTTGAAACAGTCATGGCTTCCCCCAAAGAATCCTGGTAAGTGTAGTTTGTGAAGGGTGCTGAGAGGAGACTCCTATTCCCCTGACAGAGCTCCAGTGGCCAGAGTGGTTTAACAGTCAGCCACTCTGATTGAAGGTCTGTGAGGGGAAGAGAGCATCTCCTAGCAACACTCAGCACCCTTCACTAACTACACTTCCCAGGATTCTATGAGAGAAGCCATGACTGTCTAAAATGAAATAAAGGCCTGGTGTAGATGTGGCCAGGAACGGCTTTGGTTTAAATTTGGGTGGGATGCTATATGTGTCTGCTGTAGAATAAAAAGGTGGGGGAAACGCTGGAAAGCAATGATACTGTTCACAGTGTTTTCCTTTTGGAAAGGAAAGGGGCTTACCCTTCTGCCCAATGCCCACCCACCCAATCTCCTCCCCTCCCCCTCCTTGTATCCTCCCTGCCCCTTCCCCAGGTCAGTGTTGGACTATGACCTGGGAGACCAGGGTTCAAATCCCCACGCAGCCATAAAGCTCACTGGGTGACCTTGGGCCAGTCACCGCCTCTCAGCCTCAGAGGAAGGCAATGGTAAAACCTCATCTGAATACCATTTACCATGAAAACCCTATTCAAAGGGTCACCATAAGTCGGGATCGACTTGAAGGCAGTCCATTTCCATTCTCAAACATGATTGCATAGAAAAAAAATCCCATTGAACTCAAAAAGTATGTGAATGATCAAACCCACCCTCCCTTCTCCTCCCTCCTATCCCCTCCCTCCTATCCCCTCCCTCTTGCCCCTTCCCTCCCCCTTCCTTTGCCCCTCCCTACCCATCCCTATCCTTCCCATGGTCTTAAGCATGATTGCATGGGAGTAAATACCATTGAACTCTATAAGCATGCAAATGATCAAACCTGCCCTCCCGTCCCACTGCCCACCTCCAATTCGCTCCTTCCCCTTCCCCCTCCTCCTCCCCCATGGTCAGTTTTACCTATCCTAACCATGTTTGCATAGGAGCAAATCCCATTGAACTCAATAAGCATGCAAATGATCAGACCTGCTTTTTCCCTCCTTCCCCTGTCCTCTCCCTTCCTCCTCCCCTGTCCTCTCCCTTCCTCCTCCCCTCTCCTCTTCCTTCTTCCTCTTCTCCTGCACACTCCAGCCCTCCCGTCCTGGTCAGTTTTACCTATCCTAAGCATGATTGTACAGGAGTAAATCCTACTGAACTCAATAGATATGCAAATGATCAAACTTGTCCTCCTCCCCTCCCCCTTCTGCCTGCTCCCATCCCCCTCCTCCCCTCTGCCCTTGCTCCCCTACCTCCTCCTCCTCCTCCTCCCCTCCCCATCCCCTGTGGTCAGTTTCACCTATCCTAAGCATGATTGCAGGGGAGTAAATCCCACTGAACTCAATAAGCATTCTCAGCAAATTTGCACAGGATCCCATTTCTTACCTCCCAGATTAAAAAGCAGAGAAATTCACTAATAGAAAAAAAAGCTTGCAGTTTAAGAACATACCTATAGCCAAGAGATATTTCTATCCAACTTTAAAAAGCAGGGAAATTGGGCAGCTATAGTGAATGCACAAGGGGAGCAGGAGACCTGACCTCCTCTGTGAGATATTGGACTGCCCTACAAATTTGTCAGAATGCAAACACAATTTGGGTTGGTCTTTCACAGTCCAATCCAGAAGAATTGGGCATGTTTAGCCTGGAGAAGACTGAGGGGAGATATGATAGCACTCTTCAAGTATATGAAAGGTTGTCACACAGAGGAGGGCTCTTCTCGATCTTCCCAGAGTGCAGGACACGGAATAATGGGCTCAAGTTGCAGGAAGCCAGATTTCGACTGAACATCAGGAAAAACTTCCTAACTGTTAGAGCCATACGACAATGGAATCAATTACCTAGAGAGGTAGTGGGCTTTCCAACACTGGAGGCATTCAAGAGGCATCTGGACAGCCATCTGTCGGGAATGCTTTGATTTGGATTCCTACATTGAGCAGGGGGTTGGACTTGATGGCGTTATAGGTCCCTTCCAACTCTACTATTCTATGATTCTATGAAATTTACCTGAGTAAAAAGAGCTTTACAAATTGGACAAATTGGGGAGAGTGAATTCCTCCTTTACAGTTATCTACAATTATACATTTGAGAGCTCCAATGGTTATTAGAACCACAAGCCTTGTTGTGCATCAGCTCTTATACAGACACATTATGTCTGTGCACGGGTGTGTGCTATATCAGGACAGACAGAGCAATCATGTAAGGGCTGGGAACTTGTTAACATACACATGTGTTTACACAGTACCCTATTATCATCCTGCACACAAATGCACACACAGCATAATTTATCTCCCTTTGCTGATTTGCTCATTTATCCACTTTGAACTCAGATGACCTACATTCAAAGCTCTGTTCCTCCCAGTGATTTATGTCTGTTCAGAGCAACAGGTGGGTGCAGAGTAGTTAGTTCCTAGGATGGGCACAAGTCACTTCAAAATTGGCAAGGGTAGGACAATAGCTCAGGTTCACTTCTGAGGTTCGGGTGATTACGGGTAAAAAAGAAAAAGCCTGCGACTGACTGACAAAAAAAAAGGAAAACAGAAAAAAGTGCCCCAGTAGGAAATAAACACACTGGAAATCAAAAATCAAAGGACGGAAATGACTTACATGTTAAAGTCCCAAGAAAGAGGAGGAATCATAAGTGCAGCTAGACTGTGGGTGGATGAGAAATTAGATTCAGTTCACATTTCAAGCTGAATCTGTCAAATTTGCACTTTCCAAAACAATAAGAGAACCAAGACACAGCCATCCTTCAAAATTCTCACTTATTCAAATTTTGCAGTGCAGTTCTCCAACCAATGTTTACAGAAGTGGGTATGTTAGGGGAAAGTGTGCATAAAAAAGGAATATATAAGCAAAAATAACATGCACAATGCATTATATGATGAGAAATTGCTTGCAAAAATGTGTACATTAGTCAAAACTGCCTAAAAAGTGTGTTCATTAGGAGAAAATTGCACTGAAATGCTGGAGAATTTTCATGATGATTTTTTAAAATAAAAAATTGCAAATTGCTGCAGAAATGTAGAGAACTCAATTTAAGATCGAAAAAATGAGAAACTGGGAGAACCAAAATTGTCAGGACTTTCCATCCCTAGTTTAGGCTCATGTACTAATTGGGAGGGGGAGGGGGAGAGGGAGAGGGAGAGAGAGAGAGAGAGAGAGAGGCAGTCAGCTATTGGAGGCTTTTGGAGCCTCCATCACAAGCACTGTTCTACATATCCCCTGCCATAGCTGATCCTCCACCTCCCAGTATGTGTTAGGTTGCCAGTTGCCCCCTTTTGCTTCTTCTCTTCCTGTATCTTTATGGATAATACCCCCTTTCTCACATCACAGGACACTTTCTCACATCACAGGACACTTTCTCACATCACAGGGCAAGCAGTTCAGCCTGCACCCTGTATACATTCATGGAACCAGCAACGGTAGCAGCATTATTTATTGAAAAACTGTATTTGGAGATGTTCAGACGCACAGGTGCACATTGAGTAGTGTCATTTTTTTTAATATGACCATCATTAATATGCCCATGGTGAATGGTTCTGCAGGACTAAAACCACTCCCACCAAAATAGTAATAATACCACACTACTGGTTCACATGACATGAAGAGTGAGACTAAAACACAATAACTCAAAAGTCGGCACAAATAGTCTTGAGAAATCCTGAAATAAAGGGTCAGAAGTAGCGATATCAACACAAGTGGGGCTGGACATCATGTGCAGCATGAGGCGACAAGAAGTAATAATACCTGCAAAACAAACAAACAAACAAACAAACAAACAAACAAGCACCCTAATGTGGATCCACCCTTGGGATCCAAGCTGGTCAACAGTTAGGTAGTGTTTTAATATTATGTGTTGTATCTCTCTTTTTAAAAACTGATTACTTTATAGATGTCTTTATGTAGTTCCCTACTTGAAACCTTCAGGATCAAACATGTCAGAAGTTTAAGGAAAACTCTGAATAGCCACTCCTGAACTCATTGAATACCATTAGGGTTACCAGGTCTCTGTTTTTCAGCCAGAGTCTCTGGTTTTTTGGGGGGCCTGTGACGCCCTTCCCTGGTTCTCCCTGTCAGGTTCCCACCTGCTTGTGGCTACTGCCTTTCACTAGGCACCACCAGAGACACCACCAGTCCAGACCGTCCTTTATATGGTTTCTCACTCTGCTCTAGCACAGATCTCACTGCTAGGTAACACCACCAGTCACGTCCTGTAACCAATACTCCCAGAGACTTTGGCTGAGTCCCTTTCTAGCTGGTTACTTTTGCGACTGAGTCCTTATGCTGTTCCCAACCCCTTTGTATCTTTATATATAAAGCATACAACTCTGGGTTGCTCTGGATACTTGACTTGTTACAATTCCTCCCTGCACCGCTGCCACCATTAGATACTGCTTCTGTTCAGCCTTGGTAATTACCTTGCCCTCCCTTCTGGTCTGTATATTCCCCAGCGGCTGGGGCCCAGCCAAGGATCAGGCCTTTGGTAAACCAAATAAGTATTTATTTACTAATAACAGGAAATAACAAGATTACTTTAGGAATGTTTCACAAGCGTATGGTTTCATATATGGTTACTTTTTATGTTTCTGTTCATATATATCCTCTTTAAATATCAGCCAAATCCAATCCAAACTTCCCTCAGAACTCTGCCAACCCACTCAACAACCTCTCTCTCTCATCTCTCTGACTCTCCCCTTCCAACCAACCCCCGACCATCACTCACAAACCTCCATTTATACCTTCAGCCAGCCAGCCACTCAGCCAATCATCATCCAGCATACCTCAGCTTCTCACCCAGGTACTCCCCCTTTCTCTCTCAGTCAATTACCATACATCACCCAATAGACCCGCACTTACCATATTTACAGATGCTAACTTATAGGAACATCACAGGGCCCTCCGGCTCTCCGGCTAGCACCACTTAATCTCCGGACTCTCAGCTTCAATTAAAAAAAATTAAGTTTCTAGGTGATCTGGTTCCCGAGATATACACCAAAATGTCAGCCGCCCCCCACGACTGTTTAATCTATTTAACTGATACGATGCTGAAGGTTGCTAGTTCCCAGTTCCTTATTTGCTTGAAAGTTCAAAACACTAAAAAAGAAGAGTTAACAGCTACAGCAACTTCAAACCAAACTTAACATGTCTCTGAACCCCAAAATATATGTTGGGGTACCCTGTATGATATATTGCTGTGATCAGGGGACTCTCCCCATCAAGAATAACAATACATTTATGCAATCAAAATCATCAGGCTTCTGATATTATCATAAATACATGATGTCATAAAACCATAAAAAATAAGTAACTGGGGGTGCCCACCCCAAAATCTGCTCTGGGAAAGGACAAATCATATACGCCAGGAAAGGGGAGGGTGTCCTCTATGAGATGCCACTGCGTCCCGCCTGGCCCAGAGCTTCTGCTGACTGCAGGGCACAGAGGAGGGCATCTATGTAAAATCAAAGCAGACAAAAACGTACAGAAAAAATAAGTAACTGGGGGTGTCCACTGCAAACTCTGCTCTGGGCCAGGACAAATCATACACCTCAGGAAAGCGGAGGGTGTCCTCTACGAGATGCCACTGCATCCCGCCTGGCCCAGAGCTTCTGTTGGGCGCAGGGCATGGATGAGGACATCTATGCAAAACCAAAGCAGAGGGAAAAAAACAGGAAAAAATAAGTAACTGGGGGTACCCACCCTGAAATTTGCTCTGGGACAGGACAAATCATACACCCCAGCAAAGCAGAGGGTGTCCTCTACGAGATGCCACTGCGTCCCGCCTGGCCCAGAGCTTCTGCTGGGCGCAGGGGAAGGATGAGGGCATCTATGCAGACAGAAAGGGTAGAGAATCTTCTTACTCTTACTCATTTCTCAGACCTCTTTCTGAAGTGAAGGGTCAAATCTGTAAAGACGTTTGGAGCAGCCACATTAAAAGGTAAGGGCAGGGCATTCCAGGCAAGGGGTTGCCAACCCTGCTTGGAGATGGATGTCTTTGCAGAGGATCCCTAGTCAAGCTTTACCAACAGCACAATCCAAACTATATCTACTCAGAAGTAAGTCCTGTTGAGTTCTATGGGGGCTTAGTCCCTTAGTACGTGTGTTTAGAATTGCAGCCTTCAGGGGCATCCATCTTTACTCCCGAATGCTCCATCTAACATCTCCACAACACTAGGCTCCTTTCTTCCTACAGTGACCTTCTGGTGACTGGCCTGGCCTGAAGGCACTTAAACCCTTCTTGCCGAAAGCAAGTAAGCTAGATTAAATGTTCCCTACCCAGGCTCCATCTTTTAGCTAAGATGTCTAGCTTAATTTCCAGTCAGATATTTTTTTTAATTGTACGCTCCAAGCAACTGTGATTGATGCTTAATGTATCATGTTTAATGACATCACTTGGGCCCACCCCATGACATCACTTGGGCCCGACCCAAAAATCTCAGGTTTTGGGATGCTTCTGACCTGACAACCCTAAATACAATGGCCACATTTGCACTTAACTCTAAACCAAAACTCCTGGCTTAATAAACTAGGATATACACAAGCACTCCCTTTCCTGCTGGCTCCTCCCTTCTTGTTGTTGTTATGTGCCTTCAAGTCGATCACGACTTATGGCGACCCTACGAATCAGTGACCTCCAAAAGCATCTGTCATGAACCACCCTGTTCAGATCTTGTAAGTTCTGGTCTGTGGCTTCCTTTCTGGAATCAATCCATCTCTTCTTTGGCCTTCCTCTTTTTCTGCTTCCTTCTAGTGAATCATGTCTTCTCATGATGTGTCCAAAGTATGATAACCTCAGTTTCATCATTTTAGCTTCTAGTGACAGTTCTGGTTTAATTTGTTCTAACACCCAGTTATTTGTCTTTTTCACAGTCCATGGTATGTGCAAAGCTCTCCTCCAACACCACATTTCAGATGAATTGATTTTTCTCTTATCTGCTTTTTTTCACTGTCCAACTTTCACATCCATACATAGAAATGGGGAATACCATGGTCTGAATGATCCTGACTTTAGTGTTCAGTGAAACATCTTTGCATTTGAGGACCTTTTCTGATGTGCTAATCCAGAAATGATGGTCAGTGGCCTCAAAACAAGCCAGAATGGCAGAGCCGCCCCTAGGCACTGGGAAGCGGGGCAGTTGCCCCGGGCCCTGCGCTTTGGGGTGGCCCCACGTTTGGTGATCTGCTCACCAGCAGGCTCCTCCCTCCTTGCCTGCTCACCTTCGCCATGCCAGGCAGGGCGCAGCGCTCGCTCACTCTCTTTCTGTCCACCTGGGACAGGGGCTCGCTCACCTGCCCGCCCACCCGCCATGCCGAAGCCGCCACCGCCACTCCTGCTGCAGTCAGCGAGCGGTAGCCGCCCGGGGACAGCGAGCTGGGACAGTAGTTCTGGGAATGGTGCCTGCACACCTACAGTGACTCGGCTAAGACCAAGACGGTGACCCGGAGCAAATGTGGGGGAGACCC
Source organism: Rhineura floridana (assembly GCF_030035675.1). NCBI lineage: Eukaryota > Metazoa > Chordata > Lepidosauria > Squamata > Rhineuridae > Rhineura > Rhineura floridana. The sequence continues at coordinate 161,779,301 of NC_084481.1, read as the reverse complement.
CAACTATGCTTTTGGCCCAGGCCCCGCACATGCTAAGGGAGGGCCTGCAGAATGGTTCAAAGTTGTCTTCACATCATGCCTTCCTTTGAAGCATACTAACAAGAAGCTATAGCTAAGTGCTGATTATCCTGGCTTGTTTTGCTGTTTGCACAAAGGGAGGAGAGAAGGGGCTGCCTGCAGGAGCAGGCTGCTTGTGTGCATGAGACAAGATTTTTGGCTTAGCCGTATATGTGAACATGGCCTATGTTACAGGCAGTCTCTCTATGCTGGCACTGTGTTTATAGGCATATAGCATGTAGCTTGCTTGTCCAGTGGTGGAAAAGGCCTCAATCTCCATTTGCCTTTGTGGAATTCAGGCAAAAGGACTGCTGGCATTTTGCTGAGGAGCCAAATAAAACTCAGTTGGACTGACTGGATTTTTGCACTAACTGCATTGCTTTAATTCCAGGACTCTGACATCAGTTTGAACTGACAAGATCTTCAGCACTGTGTTCCTTCTCTGCCTGCTGCTTCGCCTGTGCTTTTTAAATGCCATCAAATGCGACCCATTGTGAAAATAAAAAGTTTAGTATATTCCAAGGAACAGCAGTGTGATGGCCGCATATTGGATGGCAAAAAGGATGAGGAACTATACCAGGGACAGGGAAACTGTGGATATTGTTGAATTTTACCTCCCATCAGCCCCAGCACATGGGAGGTCAATGGTCAGGGATGATGGAAGTTCTAATCCAGCAACATTTGAAGGGCCGCAGCTTCCCCATCCTTGAACTATACAATGGGGGGGAGTATTGTGCAGGTGGGCATTTGCTAACTAGCCAGATGTACCCTGCACAGCCCACTCACATCAAACCCTGCACCTCTGCATTCAGCAACCTCCTGCCTTGGCTACTGACTTGTATCTCTGTGTGGCCCATCCCTCAGCTGCTGCTCAGTGGTGGCAGCCTCTTATTACCTCCCTTTCCACTATTGATCAAGATTCCACAATCTCTAGGGTGCCCCACCTGTTGTTGACCTCTTAGCTAGCCCTTACAAGATAAAGCAATTCTGCACCAAGAATCCTCTATTGCATTTCCTTGTGTTTTCTGTGTTTCATGGTTTAGCACTACATACATGAGCTGGAAAAGGTCTGAGCAAAGCTCAGGCTCATGCACAAGCCACAGACACACACACACACACAGTCAGGAGGAGCAACATTTAGTAGTGCTTTCTCCTGATCTCAGCTTCTTGTTGTTAGGCTAACCAGAGTTTGTCGTTTATAACAAATTTTGATCAATTTCAAAACAAACCAAGACAGCTTGTAAAATAAAACAGAATTTGTTACAAACCTGTCTCTGGTTGCATGCAACAAACTGACATTAGGGGAACGTGAAATTAAACCAGAGGTGGGAAATCTTTGACCCTTCAAATGTTGTTGAAGTACAACTCCCATCAGCCCTAGGAAGCATGGCCAACGGCCAGGGATGATGAAAGTTGTAGATCAGCAACTGCTGGAGGGCTAAAGGTTCCCAACTCCTGAATCAAAGGTAGGGCAGAATGCAGGGAGGCCAACACTAGAGGGAGCCAGAGCCAGTGACAGGTGGAACCAACTAATTCTGATTTTGTTCTCCTCCCTGCTGTGTGTTACAAGGGCAACACTGAGACTATGGAGGAGAAAGCTGACAAGCAGTGCCACCCTTTGGCCTTGTGTGTGCTCAGTAAGGAAGCACGCAGGTAGGAGCTGCCTGAGGGCAAACTGAGGCGCAGTGCCCCATTTGCTGTAAGGGATCAGCCTCCACAGACGAAGCTAAACCATAGTTTAGTGTTGTGTGAACTGTCCATATGCTGCTCTTTATGCTTTTCCAGTTCATACATGCCTCTTCTTGTTACTGCAACCCAATTATTTAAAAGAAGAACATGTCAGCTGTTGGGTAACCTTACCTGCCAAGCTTTTGTCCTATATCCTATGATTTGAAACAGCTAAACCTGTGCCTGTTCCAGCAGAAATAAATAAATAAAGCTAACTAGAAATACTGTATATTCTTGGTATCCATAGAAACTATCCAATCCCACATAAAACCATACTAAGATGAGATTCCAAAAAGCAAATAAATAACAAAAACAACGGCAGCAAACAAAGGCAACCATTTCAAGATACACATTCTGTCTAGTTGCCTGAGGCATCAGAGCCAAAAGCCTGTCTTCCAAAAAGAAAGACAGTAGGTTTTAGATTGCCTTCCAGTTATTCAAAGGTTTTTCATCATCAAAATAGCATGATTTTTAATACCACAAACATAGTAAATTAATATATTTGGGAACCTGCATTGAGCTCTCAAATGAGGGCCAGATCCAGCAGGTACAATGCAAAAACTGGGACCATGTGATTTTGAAACTGTTTTAACAAGGAAGTGAGTTTTGGATGCCCACCCACGAGTTTAACAGAAGATAATTTTCCAACGACACTTTGCTGTCTTCATGAAATGTTTTGAATCTCAAATAAACAATATATAGATATTTTGATTATGGAATACCATCTTCAACATATTGTCTGGATCTGAAGACCTACCTGGTTCATCACATCATTGCCATCATCATTAAAACTGTGCCCCAGACACTAGTGCTAGCACTTCCAAACTGCACTTCTAACCTTTACCCAATTAAAGCGGCAATCATATGGACAAAAAAAACCAAACTGCAATATCCGCCTATTCAGTGTGAGTTCAGTGGTACTTACTTCTGAGTAAACATGCATAGGTTCAAGCTATACATTTATTAACCAAAGTACTATTTCACTTCACCCATTGAACATAACATGTAAAAATGGTTTTCATACAGTTGGAAGTATAGCAAATGTTGCAAAATATGCACATTGAAAGCCAATGTAAAAAAAATAATTGGCAAGCAAGCAACCAATCTTTAATTATACTATGTGAAATTCTATTACTCTTTTTTTCTGACAATGTTCTGGAAGAAATGTATCTTGTACTAATTGATCAGAAGTGGTGATGTGGTGGGAATTAAAAGTATTTCCAGCTGGCAGTGTACAGTTTGTACCAATGCTGCATAGAGTGACAGAGATCCAAAGAACTGAATTGCTCAAAAATCTTGGACCTGTGTGTTCCCCCTTTGGGAAGGGACCATAGTTCAGTGGTAGAACAAATGCTTTGCAGACAGAAGGTCCCAGGTTTATTCCCAGGCATCTCCAGATTAAAAAAATTAAATGCACTGCCTTCAAGTCGATTCCGACTTATGGCGACCCTATGAATAGGGTTTTCATGAGACTGAGAGGCAGTGACAGGCCCAAGGTCACCCAGTGAGCTTCATGGCTATGTGGGGATTCAAACACTGGTCTCCCAGGTCATGGTCCAACACCTTAACCACTGCACCACACACACTGGCTCTCCGTCTCCAGATTAGGAATGGGTAAATATCTCCATTTCGGTTTCCCTCAGTTAATTCACTTCTCCACATTTCTACATCATTTTGCAAAAAAAAAAAAACACCCAAAGGAACATTTAAGCCCTCATGAAAATGTATCAGCATTTTAGTATGAATCTCCGTTTTATATATGCAATTTTACCTCATATACAGATTTTTACACACCAGTTTTGCCTAATATAATGTTATTTTCACTAATATATGCATTTATATCACACCCGTAATCCTAGTGTATGCATTTTTGTACATGTTGACTTGGCTGGAGAATTGCATTGCAAAATTTGGAAAAGTGTGAATTTTGAAGGATGACTGTGTTTGAGCCGCATGTTTTTTGGAAAGTGCAAATTAAGTAAATGTGCCTTTCAGTGTGAACGGAACCAAATCTCTCATCCATTTCTATCTCCAGTTAAAAGGATCAGGTTGCAGGTGATGTGAAAGACCGGTGGTCGAGATCTTGGAGAGGTGCTGCCAGCAAGAGCACACTGTTCATTTTAAACATTATCATACCACTTTAAACAGTCATGTATGTCACAGAGGTACAGTCCCTAGCAGTCCCGGGGAAGAGGGAGTGAATGTTAAGCCACCCTGAGAACTGTAGCTCTGTAAAGGGAATAGTGGCCTCCTAACAACTCTTAGCACCCTTGATACACTACAGTTCCCTGGATTTTTTTAGGAAAACCATGACTGTTAAAATAGTATATTGCTTTAAGGGCACAATCCAACTCACCTTTCTGCCAGGCTGGGGTGAGTTGGATGCTGCAGAGTGCCGGCTGTGCCGGGTTCCACCAGGCTCTGCCAGCAGTAGCCCTCCGATGCAGTGAAGATGCCAGGAGCCTGCTGGCGCCTCCTGGGACGGCCAGCCCAGTGGATGGAGGGCCGACAGAAGCCCTGAAAATTCCACGCATTCCAGAGGCGTGGTAGAGCCCCTGGGGGGGGTACCTATGCAAGATCCTCCTCAAGTCCAGAACCCTCCCCCGGATCCCGATCCCGATCCCACTGCAAACTCCGTCGGCCAAAAGGCTTGTACAATAATAAAAAAAGAAACAAAATCAAAAAAGAGGTACTTCGTAGTGCAGGTTTTACCACTAAAATGATTGGTTTTGCATCATGGTGCCCTGTTACCTTTGTTAAGCCTGCTGGATTTTGGGGGGATTTTTTTGGACAAACAGCATGGCAATTGGGACAGTTTGCATCTGGTTCAATGGTGTCAGGTGCACTGAATCTGTGTGTCCTGACACCAGAAAAATCATCCATCTGAAAGCGCCCTTGTTATGTGTGTGGGTCTTCTGCAAGATATACATTACAATCCCATTTTTTCCCAGCAAAGGATCCTGGTTCCAGACTCTTATATGTGGACTTACTTTTTTCAGCCTCTGCTATACAGGGTCAAGTATCACATTGGCTGGCTTCCATTTCACCTCATTCGGTTTTTTACCTAAGGTCTCCTTATTTTCATTCAGAAAAAAATACCACATTTCTTAATTCACCTAGACCAGTAGTACCACATAATGTTTGTTCCATTCTTGCAAGAAGTCAATCTTTTAGTGTGGCAGCACCTATTCTCTGGAACTCCCTGCTTATTGATATTAGGAAGATGCCTTAATTATACAGTTTGATTATACAGTTTTTTTAGGCAAGCCTACCGAGACATGTAATTTTATTATGTACATTTGTTTTAAAATCTGGTTTCATCAATATTGATAATTTTATTATGTTACTTCTTAAAGTTTTTGCTATTTTGCTATTTTATATCATTTTATGTAAATTGCTTAGAGTTTTTTTATTAAGCAATGCATGAATCTTGTTAAATAAATAAAAATAAATAGCCTTACAATAAATAACCTGTAAGCATCTGTCCCTGATGAACCTAGGAAGAAAAAGTATGACACCTGGTTCTCACCCATATATTCTTTACAATCAGTAGAGTCAATGAATGGAAGTGCAGATACCGAAACCTCAGCCATTTTACCTTTTCATGACCATATCTACAGCAGCCATTACAGGTCTAGGAAGACCTTGCTACATTTTCTCTTAATAGTTCATTTTCTATTCTTGCAGATTCACAAAGAATTGTGGGAGCTAACAATGAAGCCTGTCTACTATCAGGCCCCAGGGGACAATGCAGAGTGCAGAGAGGGCTTAGAAATTCTTTTGCAATATTAAAGAACTGCCATATCCTATCTCTGAGGTGATTTCATTATAGATGTAAGATAAATCATTCCAGTATCCTTTGGGGACTTAATATCTGGAAAGATGCTGAGCCGAACACAAAACCCCTTCTATTGACCAACATGCATTATCCTGTGAAGTAAACACATCTTAGAATTGTTTATTTAGTCCACAATCTTTCCACTTTGGTTACCTGGTCTGATGCTTATTTTTTGTTTGGACTGAAGAAAAGTGCGCTGACAGACTGACCAGAGAATTAGCCACTTAAGATGAGAGAATAGCACACAATTTTTTTACAAAAATGGAGGGAAAGGTGAAGTAAAATGGAGAACATCTTTCCGGCATCGGGGAACCAGGGATAGATGCTTAATATCCATCCCTTGTTCCGGACCTGTTTACCACCAGAAGATAACTGGGGGAAGCAGAACTCCATCCAATCTTCGATTGCTGTTGTGCTTCACCAGGTCTGTGGTACAGAAAACATCACTCATCCATGATATGATCATGGATGAGGACGCAGACCTGGTGTGTATTAGGGAGACATGGCTGGATGAGGCCTCAGCTCCTATACTTGAGGCCATGTGTCCGGCTGGTTTCCGATATGCACAGCAGCCGAGGATTGGTAGGCGGGGAGGGGGAGTGGCAGTCATCTATCGGGAATCTTTGTGTTTCACCAGACCCCCTCTCCACGAGACCAAGTTTGTTGATTGCATGTACTGGAGGTTGGGCCCAAAGGGCAGTTTAGGGATTCTACTTGTGTACCGCCCACCCCGCTGCACAGCAGAATCCCTGACTGAGGTGCTCGAGGTGATCTCGGGCGTGCGGTTGCTCTCCCCCAACCTTGTGGTGATGGGGGATTTCAACGTACACGCCGAGGCTGTCCTCACAGGAGCCCCTCGAGATTTCATGGACACCATGACTTCTTGGAATCTGCACCTTAGTAATATAGGGCCTACCCATGTAGCTGGTCATGCTCTCGACCTTGTGTTTGTCTCGGGAGGGGAGGAAAGTGCTCTGAAAATGGGGATGATTTCTTCTAACCCCATGTCATGGTCAGATCACTATCTGGTGAATATAGATCTCTCGATGCCACACGCCCTCCGCAGGGGACAAGGACCTATTAGGATGGTCCGCCCCAGACGCCTGATGGAGCCCAAAGGATTCCTGAATGCGCTGGGGGATATGGAGCTGGCTGAAGGACGCCCGGTCGAATCCCTGGTGATGGAGTGGAATAAGGAGGTCACTAGGGCGGTGGACCGGGTGGCTCCGAAACGTCCTCTCCCCCTGAATAGAACTCAGACAGCACCCTGGTATACGCCACGGTTGCGGGGTCTGAGACAGGAGGTGAGACAACTTGAGCGCCGGTGGCGGAAATTTCGCACTGAAGACGATCAGACATGGGTTAGAGCAGCAATAGCTGCCTACCAGGTGGCAACAAAGGCAGCAAAGAGAAATTTCTTTGCTGCCTCTATTGCGTCAGCAGAGTGCTGTCCCAGGAGATTGTTCCAAGTGGTCCGAAGCCTGGTCGGTCCAGTTGCTCAGGAACCCATGGAACATTCTAAAATCTCCTGTGATAATTTTGCTAAACACTTTGTCGGTAAAATCGAGCGCCTGAAGAGCATGCTTCCGCTCGCCGTGGAGACAGGAAGTGGGCCAGAGTCGGCCAGTTGCAATCCGGTCTATTGGGATCGGTTTCAGCCTCTTCTCTCTGAGGAAGTGGACAAGGTGCTCGGTACTGTGAAGCCAACCACTTGTCTGGTTGATCCTTGCCCTTCATGGCTCATTATGAGCTGTAAAGAGAGACTGAGCGAAGGGATCAAGGCGGTGGTGAATGCATCCTTGCAAGAGGGTGCAATGCCATCAGCCCTCAAGGAAGCGGTGATAAAGCCCATCCTAAAAAAACCGTCCTTGGATCCCCAAGAGTTAAACAACTTTCGCCCAGTCTCTAATTTACCATTCTTGGGCAAGGTGATTGAGAGGGTGGTGGCTGCGCAGTTACAGACACACTTGGAGGAAACGGATTATCTAGATCCATTCCAATCGGGTTTCAGGACTGGCCATGGAACGGAAACAGCCTTGGTCGCTCTGGTAGATGATATGAGGAGGGCATTGGATAGGGGTGAATACACCTTCCTTGTCCTCCTGGACCTCTCAGCGGCTTTCGATACCGTTGACCACAGTATCCTTTTAAATCGCCTAGAGGGATTAGGAATAGGAGGCACTGTTTTGCAGTGGTTCCGTTCCTATCTCTCGGATAGGCAGCAACGGGTGGCATTGGGAGATGAGGTTTCAGACCCTTGGCCTTTTCATTGCGGAGTGCCACAGGGTTCTATCCTCTCTCCCATGCTATTCAATATCTATGTGAAACCACTGGGGGCTATCATCAGGAGTTTCGGGCTGCAGTGTCATCAGTATGCAGATGACACTCAGCTCTATCTCTCATTTAAGTCCTCACCGGAGTTGGCTGTGAACACCATGTCCAAGTGCCTGGAATCCGTAAGTGGATGGATGGGACAGAATAGGCTGAAGCTGAACCCCGATAAGACTGAGGTATTACTTGTGGGAGATAAAAGCAGGATAGGAATTACTGACCTGATGCTTAATGGGGTGAGTTTACCCCTGAAGGACCAGGTCCGCAGTCTTGGGGTCATCCTTGACTCCCAGCTGTCCATGGAGGCTCAGATTACAGCAGTGAGCCGGGCAGCTTGGTATCAATTACATCTGATATGGAGACTGCGACCCTACCTTCCTGTTCATCTGCTCCCCCAAGTGATACATGCCCTGGTCTCCTCTCGCTTAGACTACTGCAATGCGCTCTACGTGGGGTTACCCTTGAAAATGGTCCAGAAATTACAACTGGCGGCTCGCTTGATTACGCATAGCCGTCGCTGGGATCATATCACCCCAGTGTTATTAGATCTTCACTGGCTACCAGTTGTCTACCGGGCCCAATTCAAGGTGTTGGTGTTGACCTTTAAAACCCTATACGGTTTCGGCCCAGTGTATCTGAAGGAACGCCTCCAGAATCACTGATTGTGCCGCCTGACGAGATGAGCCTCGCAAGACCTTCTCTCGGTCCCACCGGTGAGAACAGCCAGGCTGGTGCGGACCAGAGAGAGGGCTTTTTCTGTTGTGGCCCCCACCCTCTGGAACTCCCTCCCTCTCGATCTCAGACATGCTCCCTCCTTGTCAAGCTTTCGCCGAGCCTTAAAGACCTGGCTCTTCAGGCAGGCCTACAAGATTGGAACAGATTAACTCTATGTTATAATGAACTGAAGGATAGTTTTTAGCTTAAATTTGTTTGTGTGATATATATATATGTATTGTTTTTTAATCTTGTTGTAAGTCGCCTAGAGTGTCCCTAACCCGGACAGATAGGCGACTGAAAAATAAAATTTATTATTATTATTTATTATTTTTGGCCACAGATTGAGGCAGCCCTGATGACTGAATGATCTTAAAAACTGCTGTTTTGTTATTATATCTTTTACCAGGGGGAGGGGCTACCTGTATTTAGATTTCTTACCTCAGGTACCTAAATTACTTGGCATGGCGTTTTTATTTCTTTTCTTAAATCAACCTAATTTGTTACAAGAAAAAAGAACATTAAGGCAATTAAGACAGATCTCCAGCTGTGGTGGCTGGTGCCCACTGAGGCTTGTAGGGTAGAAGACAGGGAGACCAACAGGAGGTGAAGCCAGACAGGGAGAGTCAACTTATTCTGGTTTTGCCCCCATCCTCCTCCCCGAGACTCCACATTTGAGTGTAAGGCTGCAATCCAATACATGGCCACTCAGAAGTAAGCTTCATTGGGTTCAGTGGGACTTACTCCCAGGTAGGTATGTATTGGATTACAGCCTAAGGAGGAAGAAGCTGACAGGCAGTGCCACCTCCTGGACTGTTTATATGTAAGCAGGCAGGCAGGTGAAGACTGGCTGAGGAGAGACTGAGGTCAGTAAGGCAGAGCCCCACTTGCCCTAACGGACCAGCCACCACTTTTCCAGTCATATTTTCAACATCAGAACTTTGTACAGAGATTTGAAAATGGAGGCATCAATTACGCAATCATAAGCAGTCAGTCCTAGCAACAAGTCTGAAGGGGCCAATGGAAAAATGCCCTCTGGTGGGCCTTCTCCTACAACAGCGGGTCCCACCGGTGTACCTGGTGGTCTCATACGCCAACCACCATATTAACTTTCCACAATGTTCCTAATGGAAAAATGCTACACCAGCGGCACTGTGGTGTAAACATAAATAAAAGCATCAAGCAATCTAAACAGGCAACTGTGAAGAGGACAGATACTGGCTAAGGGTAGCTGTCCTTGTCTAGAGCTTTATACGCCATAACTTGGCTAGCTTGTTGATTTCTACAAAACATGTTGGAAGCTGAGCTGAACTAACAATGTAAGCAGACTCTTAAGTGAAGGAGAAGTTGCTGGTGATGTACATGCACTATCTTGTTCAGAGTTTGCGTGTGCAAACTGTCACTACTGGGAGCTCGTGCACAAGCGAAGACTCCACCTCAACTGTGCCTGTTGAATTTTTCACCTCATTCGCCTCCTGGCACAAGGCGAAGGCAGAACCCTCATCACTGTCCTGTATTCCCCCTCAGAGGGAGGAGGGCTGCCTGCGGGCAACGTGGGGGCAGGGAGAGGGAAAAAGTCAGGCTTGGAAACAACCGCCTGGTCAGGTTGACTCTCCACAGGGGTATCTGGAGCTGCTGGGGTTGAGCTGTCCAGAGCTGGGGTGCCTTCTGAGTCCTACTCCCCTCTTGGCCCCTCACCAGCTCGACCATCCCACTCTAAGTCCTCTTCCTTCTCCGCTTCATTCTCATTGGTCTACCCCCCTCCAGCAGAGTTCACAACATTGGGTCTTCCCCAACCCTGAACCTGGACTGAACCTGGACTGAACCTGGGACCTTCTGCATGTGAGGCATGCTCTCTCCAGCTGAGCTACAAAGGCAGAGATTATATTGAGAAAAAATGCAGAGCTTTCCAAAGATGGGTAACTATAAGCTGGGTCACTTATACATGTCCATTTCGTGATTACTGCAACGTGAAATTATTGTTTGCCCATGTGAACAAGCCACCACAGATTTAACCCTACAAGTAAGAGCTTCCATATGATCAACTGTCATCTCCAGCTCAATTATTTTCAGTAATGTAAGTTCACAGTTTAGTGGCAAACTCTCAGGTGATGAATTATTTTATTTATTTGTTTGCTTGTTTTATTAAATGTGTATCTCACCCTTCCTCCTGTAGAAGAAGCCCAGGGTGGCAAACAAAAAAATTAAAAGCACTTTGAAACATCTTAAAAACAAAAGACTTTAAAATGTATTGAAACAAAACATCTTTAAAAGCATATTCAAACAAAACATCTTAAAAACATCTTTTAAAAACAACTTTAAAAACATCCTAAAAAATAATTCCAACACAGATGCAGACTAGGATAATGTCTCTACTTAAAAGACTTGTTGAAAGAGGAAGGTCTTCCGTAGGCACCGAAAAGATAACAGAGATGGTCATGTTTAAGGGGAGGGAATTCCAAAGGGTCGGTGCCACAACACAAAAGGTCTGCTTCCTATGTTCTGCAGAAAGGATCTCCCGATAGGATGGTATCTGCAAGAGGCCCTCACCTACAGAGTGCAGTGATCGACTGCGCATATAAGGGGTAGGATGATCTTATGATCAAGTGATGAAAACCCAAGTAATATAGTTGCATGTGTGAACCAGCCCTAGGTGGGGAAAACCAGTAACTATACTACAGGGAGGCAGAATGCTTACGGCAGCAGAACAAATACATATTTGTACTTAGAACAGTGGGTAGTATTCATCTAAGTCATAGAACAGACCCATTGAAATCAATGGACTTAATTAGTAACTTAAATCCCTTTATTTAAATAGGTCTACTCTAAGTATGACAGATAACCAGCAAGTGCTGGGCAGGAAACAAGAAGTGTGAAAGGCCTACAGCCTAATGAGGGAGATTAATTCTCATCAGAGACAGCACAGGTGATGTCATCACGTTCTAGACTCACAGTCTTCCCCAACCCAATGGCCTCCAGCTGTTTTGGACTACAAGACCTATCAGCCCCAGTCAGCATAGCCATGCTGCTGAGGCTGATGGGACTTGTAGTCTAAAATGTCTAGAGAACATCAGGTTGGGGAAAGCAGTTCTAGATTTTAAATTGGTTCCAAGATAGCTGGCAAAAGTGCACATATGCTGCAAGTGGCATAAGAGCCTAAAGGGTATTGAAAAGTAGTAACTGTATTTATAAAAGGAATAATGGTAACTGTGCTGAATTGTACATATTGCACTGCCTTACCATTGCGACTGTGCAAGTTAACAAGGCAACATCCATAGTCAAAGCAGTTTATTGACAGAAGGACCAAGCTGCTGGAAACTTACCAGGAAGCAGAAGAGATATTTCTGTAAATTAACACCCATTGTTCGTCACTTTCCCATACTGAAAAGAGCCACACAAGCTATAGCAGAGTAAGGATAAGGTGGCAAGAAGTGGGGCTGTTCCAAATATCTGCTGCCAAAGTACATTGTTTGGCTGCTGGACTGTGTAAAAGACTGTAATCATAACTGCATTCATCATGGCCTACTATCAAACCTAAAAGTTCTTTCAATGCCTTGGCAGGCAATATTGGTGTAATTCATTATTAAATAATAACCAGGTATGGATCATTAGCATGTTTATTTATTTATTTATTTATTGCACTTGTATACCGCCCCATAGCTGAAGTTCTCTGGGCAGTTTACAGCAATCAAAAACATTAAAACAAATATACAATTTAAAACACATATTTTAAAAACAATTTAAAACAATATAAAAACAATTTAAAACTCACAGTTAATGTTAAGGACATTCATCCTAGAACTGATCAGGGGAATGAAAATGACACCTCTCCCAAAGGAGAAAATGCAGCCATTATTTTTAAATGTTTAATTATGAAACTAAACTCAAATACTGAAAAGAGACAGATCCAATCTTTCTTTCACACTATTAATGCCATCTTTAAAAAAACAAAAAAGTTGATCATTTTATTCTAGAATTATAGTACTTATAGTGTTGGACTAGCATCTAAGAGACCAGGGTTCAAATCATTCAGCCATAAATCTCACTTGGTGTTCCTTGGGCCAGTCACCATCTCTCAGCCTAATTTACCTTATAGGTTGTTGTGGGCATAAAATAGGAAAGGGGAAGCCACATATGCCACCTTGGGCTACTTGGAGGAAAGGTAGGTTATAAAAGCATTAATAAATAAAATATTTTGGGTGGCCAACCTGCAGCATGAATATCAAAAGGTGCATTCAGTCTGTTTGTTTCAACCATTATTGCTCAAAGCCATAGGATCGCATAATGCAGGGGTTCCTACTGGCCTGTGGACCGCCAGTGGTCCATGAGCTTCATTCAGGTGGTCCCAGTATGCCTGTGGATTTGTGGCTGAAGATGGGACACAGCACATTCATTGCATTAAATAACTATATTGATTGTAACTGTATTTTTATTCCTTCCTTTATTTCTATTTTCATTGCTTCATTTATATCTTATATTGAATTTTATAGTATTACAATTTGAATAAAATAGAATATATAAAAAAGCAATAAAAATACAATTATTAATAAAGTCCAAGAACAGCTTCATCACAAGAATGTTCTGAACATGTTGGAAAGATGGAACAGCTAATTGTCTTACATTTTTAGCAACACATACACTGCATACCCCCTGACTTCACCTATTTAATAGATACTTTTTGGGTTCCCAACATGGCCCAATGCAAACATAACTGTCGACCTCTCATTCATAACTTAAGAGATCAGGAATGGATTGTGGGCTTGCATGTTGCCTTGCCTTCCCCTTCCCTCCTTATGTCTCCTGTGCAAATTTTTTCTTTCCTTTCTTAGCATTAACCATGGTTACTTCTATGATGGTGCTAACCATTATTAAAATAACCATTGTTTGAAACTGGTTTGCAGACCGAGGAGGAAAAGCAGTGCACCAGCCTGCTGCAAACTTTTAACCATTATTAAGAGATCAGCACTAGCCCTATTCTGGCATTCAAAGAACATGTGGGGAAATAAAGAATGAAGGGGGCACAGCCCTGTGCAGGTCTGCCCTGCCCCCATCCCCTTGTGCTCCAACCTTCCTGCATTGAGCCAGGAGTTTTGAAATAGGATCCTTCACACTTCATACTTAGAAATCTTCCTGTGATCAGGACTGATTGCACAATCGCAAAGAGGATTCTCAGCACACTGAACTGAATGCAAGAATAATCCCGCTTCAGTCATTTCCACTCAATGGTAAAATGGCAAATGCAATTTAATGTAAACAAATATAAAGTGATCCATGTTGGCACAAAAATTCTTAATTTCACATATATGCTCATGAGGTCTGAACCAGCAATGACTGACCAGGAACGAGACTTTGGGGTTGTCGTGGATAGCTCTGTGAAGATGTCAACCCAGTGTACGGGAGCTGTGAAAAAGGCCAACTCCATGCCAGGCATCATAAGGAAAGGAACTGAAAATATAACTGATGATATAATAATGCTGTTATTCAAATCTACGGTGGAGCCACATTTGGAATACTGCATACATTTCTCTGGTCACCTCACCTCAAGAAAGATACTGTAGAGTTGAAAATGGTTCAGAAAAGTGTAATCAAAATGATCAAGGGGATGGAGCAACTCCCTTGTGAGGAAAGGTTTCAGCGTTTGGGGGTTTTTTTAGTTTAGAACAGTGGTTCCCAAACTTTCCTTCCCCATGAACCACTTGAAAATTGCTGAGGGTCTTGGCAGACCACTTAAATGATTTTTTTGCCTATTGTAGCAATTGTAATTCCATAGAATTCAAATTGTAATATAAACAATTACAATATAAGAAATAAAAGAAGCAATAAAATACAATTAAAAATCAATATGAATACTCAATGTGATGGATATGCCATCTCCCATCTTCAACCACAAATCCACAGCCATGCTGTGGGCCAACTGAATGACGCTTATAGACCACTGGTAGTCCACGGACCACAGTTTGGGAGCCCCTGGTTTAGAGAAAAGGCAAGTAAGAGGCAACACAACAGAAGTGCATAAAATTATGCATGGCATGGAGAAAGTGAACAGAAAAGAAATCCCCCCCTCTAATAATGCTAGAACTTGTGGACATCCAATGAAGCCAAATGTTGGAAGATTCAGGACACACAAAAGAAAGTACTTCCTCACACAGCACACAGTTCAGCTACAGAATTCACTCCTAGTGATGGCCACCAACTTGGATGGGTTTAAAAGTATATTAGATAAATTCATGGAGGATAAGGCTATCAATGGCCCCTAGCCATGATGGCTTTGCTACACTCTCCCTCCATGGTCAGAGGCAGCATGCTTCCAAATACCAATTGCTGGAAACTGCAGGAGGGAGAATGCTCTTGTGCTCAGGTCCTGCCTGTGGGCTTCCCATAGGCATCTGGCTGGCCACTGTAAGAAAAGGGTGCTAGACTAGATGGGCCATTGGCCTAATCCAGCAGCCTCTTCTTATGTTCTTATGACAGGATGGATCCAGCAATGATGGGGCAGTGAGCTAGAGCTGGTCATACACCCCCATGCTCCCTTCATACTTTATCCCACTTCCCCCACATCTTTTAAAATGCCTGAATAGGGCTAGTGTTACATCTGCATTGGCAGATATACTTTTTTTTTTTGCGCAAACTGAATTTGGGACAAAATACTGGCACTTTATAGCACAAAACCATATATATAACCTTGTTGCCAAATAATAGACAATAGTGCTAGTGTGCTGTGTTTTAACATTTTAAAATTATTAATATTTTGAAAGTGAGATGTATAGCAGGAAAATGACATTGAAATGTGAAAAAAATGTTGTAATGCATATTATAAGGGGGAATATATATTTTGTTGTTAACATGCCGAAAATGATTTAATGGGGCCTAGCGCCAGGCCCCATGGAAGAGGTTCGCTTACTTGGCTTGATCTTACCATACTATGAATGATCTGTTCACTTAATGTAAAACAAATGTACCTATTTTCCTCTGACAGATGTTGAAGGATATGCCAAAGTTGTTCCACTCTAGTACAGCTGAAACAATGAGGCATTTTCAGATTTACAAATCAAATTTTATCGTTTGTGCCAAAAGTCTGAGCTAGTATAACAACAAATAATGCATTAATGCATTTTGCTTAATGGTAAACTCAAGCCAAGACACTAATGTTTTTAAGGCTGCCATGTTTTCTCCTTGACAGAGGCTCTGTGGCTCAACAGCTGCAAGATGACAAAAATCCAACAGATGCAGTCTTTCAGCACAGAGGTATGGAGATGCACAGCTCTAGATCTGTTGAGTGATTGCCTGTCACACATCTGTTAAAAGCACATAAGTATCAGGGGGGAAAGGTGGAACCATAGGATTGGTAATTCCAGATGTGGCTTCCACTTCAATATCCACTTCATTCATCAGATTGACAAGGAGGCTTTTTTGCCTAAGCAGGCCAAAGGGGAGAGAAAACCCTCCTGCAAATACTTCCTTAGAATTTTAGGTAATCTACCTAACCACACCGAAACCCTTTTTGAAAGATGCAAGGCATGTTAAGGTAACAGCCAGGGTAGATGTTAGGAAAGTCTAAAGCATTTTAAGATAAAGAAGACAGCTATACCTTTGAGAGGTTTTATTTACAGTTAAGTGGTATATAAATTTTATGAAATAAAATTGTCGAATATAGAATAGCTACAAAATATTGTTTGAAACAGCAGTGGTGTTTCAGAAGCTACGTCCTGCTGGCACCAGGGAAGTAGTAAATAGATCCAAAGTTGTTAAGAGAGAAGGAAGGGTAAAGGAAGTTTCACTAAAGGCAGCATAGGACAAGGCGAGGTCTATTTGGAAATATAAGATTAAGGTCATAGGCAATCCAAAGAGTTATGTTATTATAAAGCTCACCCGCTTGTCATAGTATAGCACTCCAAAGCCACCCTCACAATGCCCCTCAAATGACTGTACTAGTTCATCTTTGGAGACACTGCACTGGCACAGCAGTCAATATAACTCTGATTTGTTGTCACTGCCATTCATGTCAGAATGGGGCAGTAGTCTATTGTACCTTTCTATGGAGATTATTGAAAACGATAATAATTACCACCAGTTTAGCCAAAGCACTTGGGCACTCTGTCCTGATATTACTTGGAGCAAAAAGTTGCTGTGACAACTTTTCAGTTTCCTTCATTCCAGGTTGGATGAGTGTGAGCAATCAGAAACCTAGTTACCCAAGTGCCTTTTCTATTGGTGTGGTGGGGAACACATGAATGCTTATGTGCTTCCACCACAACTATGATTTAGGGACAGAGATTTATGGCCAGATAGTTCAGGCAATATTTCCAACCTTTTTCAAGGGGGAGAGGATCACACAGATCACATGCCTTATGGTTGTATCACATGTTATGCTGTGGGAGTGTGTAAGCATTTGCTTTTTCCTATCTTGCCTAGAGAGGGGTGCTTCAGGTGAGTATATGAACCAAGTCCTAGTGACTGGCCTATGTCACAGGTGTTTCCTCCTCAAATAAGCCATATTAGTTGAACTGACATAAACCTTTTTAATCAGTCTTACCCAGTTGTGTAGTGGCAATTCAGAACTGCAGGATCCCTTCATGACAGTCATAGCCATGGCCCCTTACACAATGCCTCCTTCTAAGATTAGAAAACCTTCTAGGATTATAGAATAATCTGGCCAGACTTTAATACTGCTTTCTGCTTCTCTGTCATTTGTCACCATTTGACTGTCTTTTCTCACTGTCAGAGATAGTGCTTGAATTACTTAATTCAGTGTCTACATGTTTAACTCCTGCTACTACCAAACTGCTTGATGATATAGATGGGATACTATCATCAGGATTCACTGTCTCTTCTTCTGCAGTTACAGAATTCTCACTCTCTACAACTTGTCTTGGCTTTTTGAAGCAAGAATTAATAAAGGCTTGCTTGCAATTGATACTCATTGGGACTCTTCTCAGGGACTAACACGCTCCCCTTTCATGGTGATTGGCTCATAGGATGCTGGAGACATAGGGACCCTGCTGGGACCTGGCTCCCAAAAAAGTAAGGGGTCTAAGACATCCCCCCACGACTCCAGATGACTATACCCCTGGCCTTACAAAATACTCGCTGTACACCCTTATCCCCTATTAAGACATTATGGCCAAACATCTGTTTCATACAGACAAGGAGAAGAGAATGACAGAAGATTTTAGAAAACCAAAGGCTGCTTCACGCTAAATATACTACCTTAGCAGATCCTATTTCACCATTTATTAGATATGTCAGTCACAATTATTCTCGCAGAGCGGGAAGCATCCCATTGACCTGCTGATTATAAAAACACGCCACAGGTCAAACGGCCTGCCATTTATTTTATGTGCACCACTTGACAATATTATGGGTGGAAATCCAGTTTTGCCCATGACACTTCAAGCCTAGAAATAGAACTAAAGGCTTAAAAAGGATATTTCTCCATGCGATCATTTATTTTAGTATTTCACCACATACATAGCAGCAAACAAAAGAGCTGTTGCCGTTAGGAGGCAATTACAGCAAAAGTGATATCTGAAGTCAAGAGATTCATATATAATTAATGCATTTCCTTATTAAGCTGCTTGACTATTTGCCTTTTCTGCTGATATAAATGTGCACTTACAATACATATACAAAAATCAAACAAGATTTTTCTATTAAAGAAAAAACCAGAAAGGTTAGTATTAAGTGAACTCCCCACGCTTGGTTCAAACTGAGCTTTGGAAAAACTTATTTTGTTCAAATTAAATGAAAATATTTTCCCCTGCCCAAAACTATGCCTGGCCCTCTCTTTCCAGGAGGTGAACGGATGGATCCCAGAGAAAAACAATGAATGAATGAGGGTGGCCAAAAAGAGAATGGTGGCCAGATCCCATCTGACCCAGATTCTTTGGAGGAAGAGATTTTGGACCACTACAACTGATGACACAGCAGCCCAGTTGAGACTAATAGCTCCAACGTCATTGGGGCAGTGAATCCACTCCAGGTTTTAGTCTGAAATTTCAAGGTGCTCCAAGGTGCTGCCCAAGTTTGAACTAAAACCCGGAGTGGATTCACTGCCCAACATAATTGGAGCCACTAGCCTCTACTGCGAAGGCAACTTGAAAAGCCCACTCTAAGGCTGTGAGCAAACTAGTCGCCTACAGGAAAACGTTTCCAGTAGCTACACCTGGAGGGGGAATGGGTTGGTCTGTCAATCATTTTCAAAATTTCTTTAAACTGAATTTAAAAACACATGCACTCCAGCTGCTCCCCCTACGTTTTACAGTAAAATAGTGTGGGGTTTGAATATCATAGTGTGCCCCATTTTCAGAAGAAAGAGGTGGAGACACACTGGAACCGGCAGAACAGTGAGTGCATTTCTACCCTAAGAGGCCCCCATCCCCCAACTGCATCCCAAACCCTGTCTTGATCCTCAATTATCCCCCTTCTCACATACATACACAGCCTCAAAAGTGAAGGAAACAGTGGATGTTGGGAAATCCATATTCACCATGGAGTGCCTGTTTGGCTACCAGAAGGGATCTACTTAGGAAGAGGGAGAAGATCCATCTGGAAGTGATAACCCAGCAGAGGACCAGGAAGAGTAGCTGGCAGTAAGAATCTAAGTCTCTAAATCTCCTCTGGGCCTCTTGCTGGATTAACAGCTCTGTTTCAAGCTCATTAATGTCCAGTTCTCAAATGCCCTGGCTCAGGTCAGGTGCTGGTATGAACCCAGTAGCCCCCACAAGGGATGGGGAGCCCCTTCAAGGCATTTAGCCTGAGGGGCCTCCAAAACCTGGAGTTGGCATTGTCCCAATTAATTCAGCGTCTGAACATCTCCTTGCCTTAATCTCCACAACCCCCTCCCCACAACCATCCAGATCCCCTTTCCTTTCCCCTAACTTACCTGGCAACTTTGGTGGTAATAAAGAAATCGTACAGCAGGGAAACCTCATGACAGAATCTCCATTAGGCCCTAGAATACTGCTGCGGCATTGTCCCAGGCATCTGGAACCACAGAGACTACGTATGTCCCACCGTTCCTCATGGCCAGAAAGCTGCTGGGGCTGCTTTCTAGGGCCTAGTGCAGATCCCTTTGCCAGCTCTGCCCATCCCTGCTGCCACAACTGTGAAGGAAGTCTGAGGGAGGAAGGAAAAGGGTGACAATGGCACTGTTGGAGGCTGGTTGATAGCAGGGCAAGCCCATTCCAAACCAGGTTCAAACTCTGGAGAGGTTAGATACCATTTAATATAAACAGTCTCTAAGTGGATCACAAAGGAACATACAGAAACTAATGCACAATACAATATCATAACGTTCTAGAAAATATTCACTAATAAAAAAACCCATGTGGTTTAAGAACATACCTACAGCCAACAGGTATTTCTATCAAACGTTAAAAAGCAACAAAATAGGGCAGTTATAGTGAATGCACCAGGGGAGCAGGAGACCTGACCTCCTCTCTGAGATATTGTACTGCTCTACAACTATGGCAAAATGCAAACACAATTTGGGTTGGTCTTTCACAGTTCAACCCAATTCCCGTGTAGCTTGGAAGAATTTGGTAACATGTGCCTCTGAGCATCAAGCAATCATGCTTAGAATAGATAAAACTGACCATGGAGGATGGGAAGGGGGAGGGGCCAGAAGAGGGAAGGAGGGGGAGGGGGAAGGAAGGGAGGGGATTGGAAGAGGAAGGGGAGGGGGAGGGGGATCGGGGGGAGGGGGAGGGAGGGGTGAAGGAAGGGGCAAAAGGGAGGAGGAGGGGAGGGCAGGTTTGATCATTTGCATGCTTTTAGAGTTCAATGGGATTTACTCCTGTACAATCATGCTTAGGATAAGTGAAACTGACCTGGAGGAGGGGCATCAGGGTAGAGGAGGGGGAAAGGGAAGGGAAGGAGATTGGGTGGGTGGGCACTGGGCAGAGGGAAGGCCCCTTTCCTTTCCAAAATGAAAACATTGTGAACAGTATCATTGTTTTCCTGGGTTTCCCCCACCTTTTTATTCTACAGTAGGCACATGTAGTCTCCCACCCACATCCCTGTCCCTGTCCACATCCAAACCAGACCTTTATTTCACTTTAGACAGTCATGGCTTCCCCCAAAGAGTCCTGGAAAGTGTAGTTTGTGAAGGGTGGTGAGAGTTGCTAAGAGAGGCCCTGTTCCCCTCACTGAGCTACAATCCTCAGAAGAGGGGCTAACCGTTAAACCACTCTGGCCACTGGAGCTCTATCAAGGGAATAGGAGTCTCCTAACAACTCTCAGCACCTTCACAAACTACACTTCCCAGGATTCTTTGGGGGTAGCCATGACTGTCTCAAGTGAAATAAATGTATGGCGTGGTTGTGGCCCCCTGATTAGCTGAGCCAAACAGCTTTTAGAATACTGACAGTTGGTTCTTACGAAGCATGCCCAACATTATATTAAATTTATTTAATTTAAAATCAGCCATGCATTTTTTTTAACTTTTAAACTGCAGAAGATGAAGGTCAGAATATGGAGCAAGGTCAGTAATAGGATTAAAGGTACTTTGTGAACATGGCTGATTTTTAGTTAATTTCAACAAATTATGAGACCACTGACAGAAAAAAGTCCAAAAGGGGTCTGGATTTTTCTTCTCTTGTTTTACACTTTGAACTCTCGATTCTCTCTGTGTATCGCCTCTCTGTGTATCGTCATGAAAACTTAGAGGGTTGTTAAGCAAACACTTCTGAGTTCAGGACAATAAGTTTTATAAAGTTTTGTTTTGAAATGTGCTTATGGGAAGAAGCAGAATGGCATGGGGGATATTTTTCATTTAACATTGCAGAATGTGAAAAATCCATGCTGGCCATAGTATACAGCCACTCTTGTAGCTGTATAAAAAGAAAGTAAAACAGTCAAAGTATTGTTTTTTTAAAAAAACAACAACCAGAAACTGAGTGCAGAATAGATCTAGGGGTTCTGCAATGAGGGAGTGCATCTCAGACTTCCCTCCAATTCCAAACTTCACAGACTTTACTAGTGGAAGTACATCTGCTGTAACTCACTTTTTTCCTCCACTTGTGCTTCTTTGAATAGCATGAGGAGCTGCTATGGTCTGCAGCACTTCATCCCCGCCATTCCCAATTGTCCTATCAGTGACAGCTAGTATCTCAGGAAAAGCAGGATGAATCTTCCCGCAACTTCCCTTTGTTATGTCTGAACAAGCATGCCACAATGTTCCTAATCCAAGTCAGTGTCCCACCCTCTCTCCTTCATTTGAGAACAGCAGCAGCAGCAACAGCAAAATTGGCATATTTGTTATTGGCTGGAGCCTCATCAACTAGAGACAACAGAACATTATTTAAACCAGTTATTCTCAGACTGTGCCAGAGTGCTCTAGTGTGGCATCAGAAGACTGCTGGAGTCCCACAAGAAACACATTAAATATTTAAGGGCGCCTCTGAGCAGTGTGCAGATGCAGCTAAGGTAGGACCGTGGGATTAAAGTCCACGGCCCCCAAATGACCACCCAGAGACTGGCAGGCGATGGGGGCAGGGGCAAACATGTTCAGTGACATCCAACCTAATCCAGCATGGGCCCACCGGGGCTGACACTGCTCACCACAACATCCTCTTGGATGGAAATGTACATGGTTAGGAATGCTCAAGTTGTCTTTACTTTAAAAATATATTAACCTTTTCTACAACAAGCAAACGTATCAGGGCAGCAGAAGCAAAGCCCATTTTATTACTGTAGCCATGATGGTGCTATGATTTAAGTGAGTTTAACATGCAAACCTGCACATGCGCAGAATTAATTTTTTTTCTATGTCAGCTTTGGGAAACTGTTTTTTGCTCTGACATTATGGCATTGGGGGCAGTGAGGAGGGGAAGAAGAGAAGTGTTAAATTGTACACTTCACAACCGAAGTAATACCTAGCCACCTAAGTGCCTCCTCTCTAAAACCATTAAGTGCAGGGCTAAAATTACCTAGCTGCATCAGGGCCTCTGAACCCAAAGTATCCAAACGCAGAAGAGGCTGCCCACTGGGTCTATGTGAGATTAATTCCTCTGGCCTTTCCCTTTTCAATCAAGCCCTGGCTTGGGGTGGATAATTCTGGTGGATCTCTGATTGGGGCATTCACATTCAGTAGAATGATGCACCCACAGGGAAAGGTTGTCTAGTGGGGCAGCTTGCCTAGGGGGGCAGAACCACAGCAATAGCCTCACTACCACTTACCAGGAGGGATGAGGGTGGAGCTGTATAGACACACCAGTGGAGCCAATCCAGCATTCCCACTTGTGTGACCTGTACAGCCCTGACCTCGCTACCACTTCTCCCCTCCCAGTGGCACTGCCAGGAAGCTATTGCTGCAGCACCACCCCAGTGGATAAGCCACTCCTGATCTTTGCATGAGTCATTTCTTTGGTACTTCCTTTCAACCAAGAGACAGGTCCAGATCAAGGACTCTTGCAGAAACACAGAGGATAGCTCTGCTGATAACTTGTAATTTCTTACTATAAAAAGTAAACCTTTTCCTACCAGGGCTGCTGTAGTTTAACATTAGTACTTTGGGGGCATCTTAAGCTCCTGTAGTTTCCTTGCTGCAGTGGCTCACAGATGGAGCAATCAGGGCCAGCCTTAGGGGTGGGCAAGCTGGACGGATGCCCATGGTACCAAGTTTAGTGGCTGTGGCTTTTTTAATGTACTGTCTGCAGTGAGCTAGGCAAAAAGCAGTGTCTGCAGCCTTTTTTCAAGGTTCTTTGGGTTGTTTGGGTACTAACTACAAAAATGATCTTCCTTCAATTAGTTTTAAAGTGTGCTTTGCAGCAGAAGCAAAAAGCCTTGTTGGTACTCTTAGAATAGACAATGCAGTGCCTTTTCCGCTTCTCACCATTGCTTAAAGGTTTTCAATAATTTTTATTTTATTTATTTTTTTAAATTTATATACCACTTGATTGTAAAAAACCCTCTAAGTGGTTTACAAAAGACATTAAAATTGTAGATAAAACAGTTAAAGCAAGTAATTAAAAATAAGAACAAAATAAAAACAGCAACAGCATCTGGATAGGCTTGCCTTTAAAAAAATAGTTTTAAGAAGGTGCTGAAAATAATACAGCATAGGCACCTGCTAATAGTAACACCTTGAACTTGACCCAGTAGCAGGTTCTCACTCCTGTCAGCAATCTGGCTGCAGCAGTCTGAACTAAATGCAGTTTCTGGGTTAAGTGCAAGGGAAGCCCCACATAGAGTACAGTGCTGTAATCCAGTCTTGAAGTGACCAATGCTTGAACTAATGTGGTCACCTGACCTGTTCCTGGTCCAGGAATGGTCGTAGTTGTCTTACTGAGTGGAGCTGATAAAAGGTACTTTTAGCCCTGAGACTACCTGAGCCTCCAGTGACAGAGCTGGATCCAGAAGCACCCTCAAACTGCATACCTGCTCCTTCAGGGGGAGTGCAACTCCGTTCAGGACTGGCAATTGACAAATGACTTTTGTGCTCATCTAAAGAAAAAGCCATAGCCTCGATTTCACTTGGCCTATTGGAAACCACTATATCTACAAATGCCAGATACATTACTTTTGGTCATAATGCAGAATTAGAAATACTGTTGATAGTTGTGCTAGGTTGGGTTCCTTCTCTTTTACTGCTTCAGCAGGACTCTCATTGGGGGCTGAGCTCTGACCATCTTCTACATTAATGGAAACTGGATTGTCTAAGCTGTCCTTGTTGAGCACTCCCACACTCACACTATCACTACATGAAGAACCCCTTGCTTCAGAAGGCTGAAGGAACTTCATACTACCTGCATCTTTCTGCAACTGGCTCTGTTGCTGTGCTTTGCTTTTTCTGTTGTGAGCCTGACGGCGTTTTAGAAGATATTTTCACAAACATCTCAGTCAAGACACTTATTTACTGTATAACTCACCATGGTAGGTAATATGGTAGTATCAGCCTCACTGGTGCTACAAAACTGGTTGGCATACAAGGCAGCTGCTAAGGCTTGGTCACATGGTTACTACAGCTGTGTATTTTGGAGCAACAAATCACCAACAACAGATAGCATACCAACAGAGTTGCTACAAGCTACTGAGACTGAATCTGTCCAAATTTTGACAAAAATTGTCAACAAATATGGAAAAGAAAACAATAGCCCACAGACTGGAAGCTTTCAATATACATCCCAATTCCAAAGAAAGGGGATCCCAGAGAATGCAGTAATTAAAGAACTATTGCCCTATTTATTTAATCTATATGCAGAACATATCATATGGAAAGCAGGATTGGACCAAGATGAAGGAGGTATGAAAATTGGAGGGAGAAATATCAATAATTTAAGATATGCAGATGATACCATACTACTAGCAGAAACCAGTAATGATTTGAAATGAATGCTGATGAAAGTTAAAGAGGAAAGCACAAAAGCAGGACTACAGCTGAATGTCAAAAAGACTAAAGTAATGACAACAGAAGATTTATGTAACTTTAAAGTTGACAATGAGGACATTGAACATGTCAAGGATTATCAATACCTTGGCACAGTCATTAACCAAAATGGAGACAATAGTCAAGAAATCAGAAGAAGGCTAGAACTGGGGAGGGCAGCTATGAGAGAACTAGAAAAGGTCCTCAAATGCAAAGATGTTTCACTGAACACTAAAGTCAGGATCATTCAGACCATGGTATTCCTGATCTCTATGTATGGATGTGAAAGTTGGACAGTGAAAAAAGCAGATAAGAGAAATATCAACTCATTTGAAATGTGGAGTTGGAGCAGCGCGTTGCGCATACGATGGACTGTGAAAAAGACAAATAATTGGGTGTTAGAACAAATTAAACCAGAACTATCACTAAAAGCTAAAATATCAAAACTGAGGTTATCATACTTTGGACACATAATGAGAAGACATGATTCATTAGAAAAGACAATAATGCTGGGGAAAACAGAAGGGAGTAGAAAAAGCGGAAGGCTAAACAAGAGATGGATTGATTCCATGAAGGAAGCCACAGACCTGAAGTTACAAGATCTGAACAGGGTGATTCATGACAGATGTTATTGGAGGTCGCTGATTCATAGGGTCGCCATAAGTTGTAGTCGACTTGGAGGCACCTAACAACAACAACATTGCCTTAATATCCCATGCAAGTAAAGTAATGCTCAAGATTCTACAACAAAGGCTCTTACCATATATGGAGTGAGAAATGCCAGATGTCCAAGCTGGATTTAGAAAGGGAAGAGGTACCAGAGATCATATCACAATAATGGAACAGATAATGGAAGAGATCAAGGAATTTCAGAAGAAAATCACCCTGTGCTTCAGATTACAGCAAAGCCTTTGACTGAGTAGATCATGAAAAACTATGGAATGCTTTAAAAGAAATGGGGGTGATACAGCATCTGATTGTCCTGATGCGCAACCTATACTCTGGACAAGAGGCTACTGTAGGACAGAATATGGAGAAACTGATTGGTTCCCATTCGGAAAGGGGTCAGACAGGGGTGTATTTTATCACCCTGTTTGTTTAATCTATACACAGAACATATCATATGGAAAGCATGACTGGACCAAGATGAAGGAGGTATGAAAATTGGAGGGAGAAATATCAATAATTTAAAATATGCAGATGATACCATACTACTAGCAGAAAGCAGTAATGATTTGAAACGAATGCTGATGAAAGTTAAAGAGGAAAGCACAAAAGCAGGACTACAGCTGAATGTCAAGAAGACTAAAGTAGTAACAGAAGATTTATGTAATTTTAAAGTTGACAAAGAGGAACTTGTCAAGGATTATCAATACCTTGGCACAGTCATTAACCAAAATGGAGACAATAGTCAAGAAATCAGAAGAAGGCTAGGACTGGGGAGGGCAGCTATGAGAGAACTAGAAAAGGTCCTCAAATGCAATGATGTATCACAGAACACTAAAGTCAGGATCATTCAGACCATGGTATTCCCAATCTCTATGCATGGATGTGAAAGTTGGACAGTGAAAAAAGCGGGTAAGAGAAAAATCAACTCATTTGAAATGTGGTGTTGGAGGAGAGTTTTGTGGATACCATGGACTGTGAAAAAGACAAATAATTGGGTATTGGAACAAATTAAACCAGAACTATTACTAGAAGCTAAAATGATGCTTACTTTGTCATACTTTGGACACATCATGAGAAGACATGATTCACTGGAAACGACAATAATGCTGGGAAAAACAGAACGGAGTAGAAAAAGAAGAAGGCCAAACAAGAGATGGATTGATTCCATAAAGGAAGCCACAGACCTGAACTTACAAGATCTGAACAGCGAGACGATGCTACTGGAGGTTGCTGATTCATGAAAATGGAAATGGACTGCCTTCAAGTCGATTCCAACTTATGGCGACCCTATTAATAGGATTTTCATGTTAAGCGGTACTCAGAGGTTATGGGGGGGGGGGATCCTTCCTGAATGAGCAGTAGAGAAGGCCTGCGGCAGGCCAGACCCAGAAGATCCACGAGACTGAGCTCCAGGAAACAGAAAGAAGCTGTGGCAGAAGGGCTTTCGAATTTGGAGGAGGTACTCAGGAGAAGCACAACACGATCTTTATTCCTGTCATGGGCCCCATAGAAAACTCCTAGCAGAGTGACCAGAAGGAGGAGAATGACTGGGATCCAGGGGAGCGCCCCAGTGGTCTGCAAGGGAGGGGGCTGAAACTGGAGAGGACTTCAGTAGTCTAGCCAGTGACAGCCCTACCCCAGAGGTTCCAATGGCTGTCGAGGAGATTGTGTAGTCTCTTAATCTCCTAGTGTGCACCTCCTGTCAGACCTCCTGACTCCGTCCACCCCCTGAGCCGCCTTTGACCTTGCCTCCCAGGAGTAGGAGCAGGAGGTGCTGCCAAAGGAGGGAGATGGAGAAGAGCTGGCCAATGCATCTCCTTCCCCCTCGCCGAGGAGGTGCCAATGACTGTTTGCAGGCCCAGTCCTGAACTGAGAGACCATTCCTGCACAAGTAGTAAGCCTGCCCCAAGCCTACTTAAGGGGTCTTGGGGGGTTGTTAAGATGTTGTGACAATGTCTTTGCTTGAGTATACATGCCTAGCTATGCCTTGTAGAGTTGCAGAACCCTGTTTTACCTGTAATCTGATCTATGAGATGTTCTAGAATTCAATTCCACATTGAGCATAACAAATAAAGTGCATCAGTGATTCTGAGGCTGATTCTAACAGGGTAGGCCTGGACAATTCCCTTATTCCCATGTCAGAAAAAATGAAGCACATCTATCATTCTGCTTGATCCCAGGGCAAAGAAGAGCTGCAGGTAAGAATTCTCACACGTAGTCCATGCATGCAATGATTCTCGCATGTGGGTCCCAGCTTTGTACACACATGCATGGGTCCTTGTAGGGGGCAGGAGCAAGGCTCTGAACATCACACCTGCACCAGGCCCCATAAACCCTTTGGGTGGCCCTGTAAAACTGATTGCGGGGAAGGGGGATGCTGAAGGCACTCGTCACCCAGGGTGCTATTTCTCCTAGGGCCGCCCCTGAAAGCAATAAAGGACAGTTGTCTCTAAAACGTCTGCTTGATCCTGGCTTGTTTTCCTGCTATCCTAACACAATAGTGCATGCCTCCAGTTTTAATTAAGGAACAAATGTCCCTCTGTTACCAGAAGTTTGGGAAACACCAGGTTAATCACAAGATGACTTATGGCAAATTTAATTTTTGGAAGCAGTAGATGAGGCATTTGTTCCATGGCTTAAAGAAATATTGGCTGCCTTGTAAAAGATCCTCATGAGACCACATCTGTAATACAGTGTTGAAACTTGGTCACCAATTTTCAAGAAAAATGCACTCAAGCGGAAACACATGCAAAGAGCAAAACTAAAAAGCATACAAGAATCTATTTTATGCAGCAGAGACTAGAAGAGTTTTACTATTTAGCTTAGACCAGGGGGAAAGCACAGATAGACTAAATACTACCCATGGGCCTTAATTGGGTTACCTTCAACTCTGTGAATTAGAAGTGTCATTAAATATGGCTATTCTGTGTTGACAAATACCTATATAGTTTTTCTGTTTTGAGCCCAGATAATCTCCACAAATACGCCTGAACTGAGAAAAGTAGGAAACATTGCTCTGGTGTTACAGATTACACAGCCACAACAGTGGCTGTATACTATAGCAAAAAAACTCTTGCAGTTTAAGAACGTACCTGCAGCCAACAGATATTTCTATCAAATGTTAAAAAGCAGGGAAATTGGCAACTATAGGGAATGCACAAGGGGAGCACGAGACCTGAACTTCTCTCTAAGATACTGTCCTGTCCTGCAAATTTGTCAAAATGCAAACACAATTTGGGTTGGTCTTTCACAGTCCAATCCACTTCCTGTGTAGGTTGGAAGAATTTGGTAACATGTGCCTCTGAGCATTGTTGGCATGAGGCCTAGTAGTTTTCCATCAAGTCTGAAAGTTTTGAAAGTAAAGAGGAGTTATGTCTTTGCCAGTCTGGGAACGGACAGTGAAGGCCGTTGTTATGGTAACCATCAAGATATAGACTGGGAAAGTTCTAACAGAGTCTGTGAGTTGTTGTTCTTCTGCATCAAGCCTCTGACCTGAGAGGCTGTCTTACTTTTGCTTTTGAAGAGAAATGTGCTGTAGAGCTAGAGGGGGGGGAAAGGAAACTGCTGAAAAGCCTTAATGTCTTTGAATAAAGACTCTTAACATGCTCTAATGCTCTGAAGAAGTTTCTTGCTCAACTTAACTCCAACGTAATGTATGCTGTTTCACACAACAACGCACACACGCCAACAGGGGTTATGGGCCCAGATCCACAGCGCATTACACGGGAGTAAGTTGCTGGTCTGAACGGCAGACGGAGTTCCAGAGAGGGCAGCTTGATTGATTGTACCAGACGGAGGTGAGCAACATGGCTGTAAACCTGTCTGGGGGAGGCTTGCCGATGGAACGGCTTACTGAAAAGAATTATGGCAGCTGGAAGCCGAGGATGAGGGCTTTGCTGATAACAGAGGATTTATGGGACGTGATTGAAGAAAAAACCCCGGCGGTACTGACCGCGGCCTGGAAGCGTCGAGACCAGAGGGCGCAGGCGTTTATAATCTTGGCTCTATCGGATTCTCAACTGATGTGTGTGAGAGATGAGCCGTCGGCTAAACAGATGTGGGACGCGTTGCAGGATTTGTCCCAGGAATGGCAGCGGAGGCAGAAGGCGCAGAGAGCCGAGCTGATGGAGGCTGTCAGAAGCAAGGAGGAGAAATGTGCCGAACCGGAGCAGGCTGTCGAAAGCAGCCAGGAAAACAAGCGGGAGCAGCAGCGGCTGAAGTCTTGTTTTGCCTGTGGGGCTCGTGGACATCTCCGTAAAGATTGTGCAATCAAGTGAAACTCCAGGGACGGAGGCTTGAAGCAGGGAAGTGTGAACTTTGTTTGTAAACAGAAGTCTAAAGACTTGGAACAAATTAACTCTATTCTTGACAGCGGAGCAAGCCATATATTAATCAAAGACAGGAGTCTGTTTTACACGTCTACAGATGAGCAGGACTTTGTTTTACTTGCTGATGGATCACGGAAATCCGTAAAAGCTAAAGGTCTGGTGAAATTTGACAAGCTTGGAATAATGTCAGACTGTTTGTTTGTTCCGGAATTGGCTCATAATATTTTATCAGTTAGAAAACTGGTGAGTTGTAATTATTCAATTTTGTTCCACAAAGACCAATGTTTTGTAATGAGGGGAGATGAAGTGTGCATGCAGGGAAGCCTTAATGATTCACAGTTTAAAATGTCCATGGGTGTGAAGTGTGCTGATGCCTTGAGTTCAATGGGGCGGAAAGGGAATGACGGTCAGGGCTGTAAACAGACAGCCGTAAAAGGCATGCCGTCGGTATTCACTGCCCAGATGGAGGAAGTTCACAGAGAACTAGAAGAGCCAGCATCATTTCAAGCAATCAGGCTGATGCCTGAGGCAGAGCAGCACAAATGGCAGCAGGCCATGCAGGAAGAATTACGAGCCATGCAAAAGAATGGCACATGGACATTAGTAAAGTTACCCATGGGTAAAAAGGCCATAGGTTGCAGATGGATGTTTAAGAAGAAGAAAACAAGTTCCGGGGAAGTACAGAGGTACAGGGCATGTTTGGTTGCCAAGGGATTCACCCAGCAGCATGGGACAGATTATGATGCTGTTTTCGCCCCGGTTGTGAAACATGAGTCCATTTGTGTGCTGCTGAAGCTGGCAGCGATGCAGAACATGAGTGTAAATCACTACGATATAGGGACGGCATTCCTACATGGTGATTTAAGAGAGGAGATATATATGGAACTGCCTCCGGGTTCTGTGTCAAAGGAAGGGTTCGTGTGTAAACTGCATAAATCAATATATGGACTGCGGCAAAGTGCACGCTGCTGGAATGAGAAATTGGACAGAGTGTTGCATGGAATGGGATTCCAAAGATGCAAGGCAGATCCATGTGTGTATATAAAGAGGCAGGGGATGGAAACCACGTTCTGTGCAGTTTACGTTGATGACATCATGTATTTTTATCATGAGCAGCAAGAGGAACAAGAATTTAATGAGCAACTGGGCAGGCAGGTGGACACAAAGAATTTGGGGCCTGTCACACACTATTTAGGCACGGATATTGTGCGTGCAGAAGACGGAAGCATAACATTGAGTCAGGAAAGTAAAATAAATCAGATCATAGAAGAATGCAACATGACAGAATGCAATGTTGTGAAGACTCCAATGGTTGTGGCTTTCCAACAGAATGTGCAGGAGACGCCTTGTACAGATCCTGAGAAGTACAGGCGCATAATAGGGAAATTGCAATATTTGGTGAAGGTGTCTCGCCCAGACATATGTAATGCAGTCAGTATTTTAAGCCGGAAGGTAGAGCATCCTTCAGAGGCTGACTGGCAAGGGATTAAAAGGATAGTCCGTTATCTGAAAGGCACGAAGACAAAGAGTCTGGTTTTGTCAGGAGCAAAGACAGGAGGTCTTGAATGTTTTGTGGATGCAGATCATGCAGGGGAGCTGAGCAGTCGTAAGTCAACCTCTGGCATAGTTGTGATGTGGCACGGGTCATGCATTGACTGGAGCAGCAAGAAACAAAATGTGGTTGCAACATCAAGTGCAGAAGCCGAGTATGTGGCCCTATCACAGGCCTGTAATGAGCTACAATGGTTCGCAATGCTCATGCAGGAGATAGGCATTGATATGCAATTTCCGATTATTGTATATGAAGACAATCAGACCTGCATTAAGATAGCCACATCAGAAGCTCATACCAAGAGAACAAAACATATTAGTGTCAGATACTTTCACGTAAGGGATTGTGTGCAGCAGGGGTTTGTTAACCTAACATTTTGTGACACTAACAACATGGTGGCTGACATAATGACCAAGCCTTTGTGTGAGGAGAAATTTGGCAAACTGGTGACAAGGCTTGGATTGAACCAAAGTTTGAGTGAATAAAGTTTTGAACTGTACTGAGATGTAATTTTGAACTGTACTGAACTGAAAATGTATGATGCAATGTACTGAAATGTATTGCAAGAGGTATTGTAGAAATGTATTACTGTATGAAGAGGTATTGTTGAGATTTCTTTGTAATTGACAGACATGATGAGAAAAAGGGGGGCTTGTTGGCATGAGGCCTAGTAGTTTTCCATCAAGTCTGAAAGTTTTGAAAGTAAAGAAGAGTTATGTCTTTGCCAGTCTGGGAACAGACAGTGAAGGCCGTTGTTATGGTAACCATCAAGATATAGACTGGGAAAGTTCTAACAGAGTCTGTGAGTTGTTGTTCTTCTGCATCAAGCCTCTGACCTGAGAGGCTGTCTTACTTTTGCTTTTGAAGAGAAATGTGCTGTAGAGCTAGAGGGGGGGAAAGGAAACTGCTGAAAAGCCTTAATGTCTTTGAATAAAGACTCTTAACATGCTCTAATGCTCTGAAGAAGTTTCTTGCTCAACTTAACTCCAACGTAATGTATGCTGTTTCACGCAACAACGCACACACGCCAACAACATATGGTGAGTGGTGGCAACACCTGCAATCAGCCCAAATAACAGAAACAAGTCATGTGCTGTGATGATCTTGTTTTAGCAGGGAGGAAGCAATAATATTAAGACAGTTGATATAGTTCAGATAGTCACTTTAAATATGTTTGATTTACTTTGCAATTTTAGTGAAGTTTCCTATAGTAAATCATCTTCTTTTGCTTCTGTTTCTGTTAATATGTGAAGTACAGCAACACTTTGCAACACTAAAAAAAACTCCAAAAACAATTGTGGAATAATGGCACTGACTGTTCTGCAAAATAGTTTCCAATGGCTATGAGGTGTGTCTCAGTTTGCACAAGATAAAACAGTGGGAGGTGAAATATATTCTAACAAATTTCTAGGTGTGCTCTATGTTTTTAATTGACCATGCCCACCTTTCCTTAAGTTAAGTGGTTTATGCATAGCAGGCTGAAAACATGCACCTTGGGTAGGGCAAGTTTGTTTTTTCCAGTAGCTACAGCCATTGCTTAAGTAGCAACATATTGTAATCAGTCTGATTTTACATCAAACTGCAGTTTCAGATTCAACTGTTAGTGCACCCAAAATAGAAATAGAGCATAACCTCCAGTCTGAAACACAAAAGGCTGTCTTCACCATCATATGACATTGACCAATAAAAAGGCTTTGAAATTAATGAAAATAAAATGGAAAAATAAATTTCTAGGATGAATAATGAGAGAAATATAACTTTATAGGTTAGATTCTCTGTAGAAACAGTAGTAACACAGGAAAGAAGCAAAATAAGAAGAATACCAGCAAACATACAAAAATGTAATTCTCCATCTTTGGAGAATGCAATTGTGTTTGTATTTTTACAAATTTGTAGGACAGTACAATATTTCAGAGAGGAGGTCAGGTCTCCTGCTCCCCTGGTGCATTCACTATAGCTGCCCAATTTCCCTGCTTTTTAAAGTTTGATAGAAATATGTGTTGGCTATAGGTATACATTCTTAAACAGGAAGGGTTTTTGCCTATTAGTAGACTAGGGGTCACTAGCGTGCCTCCTAAATGCACCTGCAGAGATTTTTCATGGCACCCAGAGGGGCCATCCTCCTGTTGCAATTAGGTATGAAAGAAGCATTCTATTGAAGCCAAGATAATAGGTTACAGTGTGTGTTGGTTGTGGTGTGCATGTCATGCTCACAGCAGTTTCTGTGGTTTGTGAATGTGCGCAGGGGTCCAAAAAGGTTGGCAATCCCTAAAACAGATTATAGAATAATTATCCAGAGTAAGTGGGGGATGCTCCATGGATCTGATCATTCATTTTCAAACGGAGAAAACAGCAGACAAAAGAAAAAAGCTTGCAAAATACTTTTGACCTTCATGTTTGACTATGGTCTACTGCCTTTCTTTTTACAGAATTGCCCAACATGGTCTAAAATCAATGCACTGATTTCTTCTCCTTCAATTTTGTCCTGGATTCTTGAAGCTGACTGAAACAGTGTGTGTTGAGGTCTGTCGTGATGTCTGCATGGCCAAATCTTGGTGACTTTGTTCTATTCTTATCCTTGATGTTTCTCTCTCAGGATTGCTTTTGGAGCTGTTCATCATACTCAGTGATAATTCTCTCACTGAGTTTTTGTAGGAGTGCCCTGTCTTTTATCTGTGGCAGTCTCCCAAAATCCAGTCCATTGCCCTTTATGGCTTACCATTCATCTTCAAGTGAGCATGCCAACTCTCATGGCTTCAGCTCTTAACATGTTTTTGTGTCTGCAGCTCCTAACTTACTGCTACAAAAAGAAGATGCTTGGAGGCCTTGCTTTCAGGTTTGAATCTGATTTTTCAGGAGCAAAATCCATATTTCTTTATCCAAAGGAGAAATGCCTCGTCTGGTGAGCAAAACCATGGACTGCAAAGCTTTGTGCTATTAGCATCACAGACAGAGAGCACAGTACTGTTGCATGATCATTCATAACATGGAAGCACTCTGCCTGTAACATCCTTAGGGCATTTATATTTGGTGAGAGGTAGGAATGGGGAATGATGCCCAGACTGTTGCAAATGATGGATAGAGAACATGTGCTTAAAACTCTTCATTTCTAATGCCCATGTGTGGTAATAATTCACTTTTCTTCTGGCTTCGAAGGCTACTGCTGTTATAGTTAACTGGACAGTCTGATTTTGTGCGACAAATCCTCAGTGTCTGGATGCTGAACCACGGAAACAGAAGTACTCCAAAGGAAAAGATAAGCTCTTCTCTACATCTCACCCACCCTGATTCTTTATTTTAATGCCGGGAAAAACATCTTGGGACATTAACCTTTCGGAAACAGTTTCCAATCACTACAGGACTGATAACATCTTAGCAAGAGTGCTTTCCAGGACCCTTTAATCACCCAGATGATATGTGGCTTTAACAGCTTTTCCATTCTCCTGAGGTAAGAAGCAACACCCTGGAGGTCATCTCTGAGTCACTGAGATTACCTTATATCAGAACTAGTGGAAAATCATCAAAGCCCACCATCTCTCAGCTGTTCCGCTTTTACTCATCAACCCGTATATAACTATTTCAGTTTTACTGAATAGCACAGATTCAAACTGAAGGAGTTTAAACTGTAAAAGTCAGAGAGCACTGATTCTCCTGTCTGTTCCAAGTTATCATTCCAAGCTGCGCTGTTATGGTATATGATTCAATTATGCGAGGCATCCTGCTGCACATGAAACTAGGCTGTAAAGCTGTGCAGTGAAGCCTTGCAAGCCAAAACTTTGAAATCATAGCACTGAAGCTCTGCACTGGCATCAGGTCAGCTGAAATTATCTAGACCAGTGGTGTCCAGCAGTTTTTTTCATATTTGTCAAACATGTGGTGAATGTGTTAACATTTTTACCACATGACAAAAGAAATTAACTGTGTTTGAGGGTAGAAAAATACATAATAATGTTTTGAATTATTTATTGATAGAATTAGTGAGAAATCTGACATATCTTTTCATTTAGTAGGGCAGGGAAATCAGGCATAAAATCAGACTTCATCTCAACTCCATCTCCAATCACTGCAACCTATATACTGATTTCACCATTTTTACCACAGAAATCAATTCGCAGAGCCACACTGAACCAAAAATTGAAAAGAGTTTTGAAATAATTATGTTTAGAACCCTGTACCCATTTCATTAAAATATGAGTCCACATCATAACAACTGAAGCATTTTTCAAATGTTGAGTGCTCTGAAGTAAAATCACATCCTTCCCCAAAAGGTGCCTTCTCCAGAGAAAGAAATTTCACAAGCTCTGATAGTTGAAAATTGTAAATTTCAAAGTGCATTTTGCAGCATATAGGATGAATCTGTAACTGTTAAGGGTGGAGTCTTTTTTGAATTGGTACACCGAGTCATAGAATCATAGAATAGTAGAGTTGTAAGGGGCCTATAAGGCCATCAAGTCCAACCCCCTGCTCAATGCAGGAATCCAAATCAAAGCATTCCCAACAGATGGCTATCCAGCTACCTCTTGAATGCCTCTGGTGTCGGAGAGCCCACTACCTCTCTAGGTAATTGGTTCCATTGTCATATGATTCTAACAGTTAGGAAGTTTTTTCTGATGTTCAGTCGAAATCTGGCTTCCTGCAACTTGAGCCCATTATTCCGTGTCCTGCACTCTGGGATGATCAAGAAGAGATCCCAGCCCTCCTCTATGTGACAACCTTTCAAGTCCTTGAAGAGTGCTATCATATCTCCCCTCAGTCTTCTCTTCTCCAGGCCAAACATGCCCAATTCTTTCAGTCTCTCCTCATAGGGCTTTGTTTCCAGTCCCCTGATCATCCTTGTTGCCCTCCTCTGAACCTGTTCCAGTTTGTCTGCATCCTTCTTGAAGTGTGGAGACCGGAACTGGACGCAGTACTCAAGATGAGGCTTAACCAGTGCTGAATAGAGGGGACTAATACTTCACACGATTTGGAAACTATACTTCTGTTAATGCAGTCTAAGAACATAAGAACATAAGAAGAGCCTGCTGGATCAGTCCAGTGGCCCATCTAGTCCAGCATCCTGTTCTCACAGTGGCCAACCAGGTTCCTGGGGGAAGCCCGCAAGCAGGACCCGAGTGCAAGAACACTCTCCCCTCCTAAGGCTTCTGGCAACTGGTTTTCAGAAGCATGCTGCTGCTGACTAGGGTGGCAGAGCACAGCCATCATGGCTAGTAGCCACTGATAGCCCTGTCCTCCATGAATTTGTCTAATCTTCTTTTAAAGCCATCCAAGCTGGTGGCCATTACTGCATCTTGTGGGAGCAAATTCCATAGTTTAACTATGTGCTGAGTCAAGAAGTACTTCCTTTTGTCTGTCCTGAATCTTCCAACATCCAGCTTCTTTGAATGTCCACGAGTTCTAGTATTATGAGAGAGGGAGAAAAACTTTTCTCTATCCACTTTCTCAATGCCATGCATAATTTTACACACTTCTATCATGTCTCCTCTGACCTGCCTTTTCTCTAAACTAAAAAGCCCCAAATGCTGCAACCTTTCCTCGTAAGGGAGTCACTCCATCCCCTTGATCATTCTGGTTGCCCTCTTCTGAACCTTTTCCAACTCTATAATATCCTTTTTGAGATGAGGCGACCAGAACTGTACACAGTATTCCAAATGCGGCCGCACCATAGATTTATACAACGGCATTATGATATCGGCTGTTTTATTTTCAATACCTTTCCTAATTATCGCTAGCATGGAATTTGCCTTTTTCACAGCTGCCGCACACTGGGTCGACATTTTCATCGTGCTGTCCACTACAACCCTGAGGTCTCTCTGCTGGTCGGTCACTGCCAGTTCAGACCCCATGAGCGTATATGTGAAATGAAGATTTTTTGCTCCAATATGCATACTTTTACACTTTATATTGAATTGCATTTGCCATTTTTCCGCCCATTCACTCAGTTTGGAGAGGTGTTTTTGGAGCTCTTCACAATCCCTTTTTGTTTTAACAACCCTGAACAATTTAGTATTGTCAGCAAACTTGGCCACTTCACTTGCTCACTCCTAATTCTAGGTCATTAATGAACAAGTTGAAAAGTACAGGTCCCAATACCGATCCTTGAGGGACTCCACTTTCTACAGCCCTCCATTGGGAGAACTGTCCATTTATTCCTACTCTCTGCTTTCTGCTTCTTAACCAATTCCTTATCAACAAGAGGACCTCTCCTCTTATTCCACGTTTGCTAAGCTTCCTCAGAAGTCTTTGGTGAGGTACCTTGTCAAACGCTTTTTGAAAGTCTAAGTACACTATGTCCACTGGATCACCTCTATCTATATGCTTGTTGACACTCTCAAAGAATTCTAATAGGTTACTGAGACAGGACTTTCCCTTGCAGAAGCCATGCTGGCTCTGCTTCAGCAAGGCTTGTTCTTCTATGTGCTTAGTTAATCTAGCTTTAATAATACTTTCTACCAGTTTTCCAGGGACAGAAGTTAAGCTAACTGGCCTGTAATTTCCGGGATCCCCTCTGGATCCCTTTTTGAAGATTGGCGTTACATTTGCCACTTTCCAGTCCTCAGGCACGGAGGAGGACCTGAGGGGCAAGTTACATATTTTAGTTAGCAGATCAGCAATTTCACATTTGAGTTCTTTGAGAACTCTCGGGTGGATGCCATCCGGGCCCGGTGATTTGTCAATTTTTATATTGTCTATTAAGCCTAGAGCTTCCTCTCTTGTTACCACTATTTGTCTCAGTTCCTCAGAATCCCTTCCTGCAAATGTTAGTTCAGGTTCAGGGATCTGCCCTATATCTTCCACTGTGAAGACAGATGCAAAAAATTCATTTAGCTTCTCTGCAATCTCCTTATTGTTCTTTAGTACACCTTTGACTCCCTTATCATCCAAGGGTCCAATCGCCTCCCTAGATGGTCTCCAGCTTTGAATGTATTTATAGAATTTTTTGTTGTTGGTTTTTATGTTCTTAGCAATGTGCTCCTCAAATTCTTTTTTAGCATCCCTTATTGTCTTCTTGCATTTCTTTTGCCAGAGTTTGTGTTTCTTTTTATTTTCTTCATTCGGACAAGACTTCCATTTTCTGAAGGAAGACTTTTTGCCTCTGAGAGCTTCCTTGACTTTGCTCATTAACCATGCTGGCATCTTCTTGGCCCTGGTGGTACCTTTTCTGATCTGCAGTATGCACTCCAGTTGAGCTTCTAATATAGTGTTTTTAAACAACTTCCAAGCATTTTCGAGTGATGTGACCCTCTGGACTTCATTTTTCAGCTTTCTTTTTACCAATCCCCTCATTTTTGTGAAGTTTCCTCTTTTGAAGTCAAATGTGACCGTGTTGGATTTTCTTGGCAATTGGCCCTTTACATGTATGTTTAATTTAATAGCACTATGGTCACTGCTCCCAATCGGTTCGACAACACTTACATCTCGCACCAGGTCCCGGTCCCCACTGAGGATTAAGTCCAGTGTTGCCGTCCCTCTGGTTGGTTCCATGACCAACTGGTCTAGGGCATAGTCGTTTAGAATATCTAGAAATTTTGCTTCTTTGTCATGACTGGAACACATATGTGGCCAGTCTGTGTCCGGGTAGTTGAAGTCACCCATTACTACCACATTTCATAGTTTGGATGCTTCCTCAATTTCATCTCATCTCCAGGTCTCCCTGAGCATTTTGATCAGGGGGCCAATAGATCGTTCCTAGTATTAAATCCCTCCTGGGGCATGGTATCACCACCCACAACGATTCTGTGGAGGAGTCCACCTCTTTTGGGGTTTCAAGCTTGCTGGATTCAATGCCTTCTTTCATGTATAGAGCGACACTGCCACCAATATGTCCTTCCCTGTCCTTCCAATATAGTTTATATCCAGGGATAACCGTATCCCACTGGTTTTCTCCATTCCACCAGGTCTCCGTTATGCTCACTATATCAATGCTCTCCTCTAAGACCAAGCACTCCAGTTCTCCCATCTTGGTTTGGAGGCTTCTAGCATTAGCATACAGGCACTTGTAAGCAGTGTCTCTCTTCAAGTGTCTTTGGCATTTTAATATAGCATTTGCCTTTTTTGCAGCCACATCGCACTGTTGGCTCATATTTAGCTTGTGATCAACAACAATTCCAAGATCCTTCTCACATGTCTTATTAATGAGCCAAGTATCCCCCATCTTATAACTGTGAATTTGGTTTCTTTTCCCTAGGTGTATCCCTGTTGAATTTCATTCTGTTGTTTTCAGCCGAATGCTCCAGCCTATCAAGGTCCCTTTGAATTTTGTTTCTGTCTTCCACAGTATTAGCTGTGCCACCCAATTTTGTATCATCTGCAAATTTGATAAGCATGCTCTGTACCTCCTCATCCAAGTCATTAATAAAAATGTTGAAGAGCACTGGGCCCAGGACTGAGCCCTGTGGTACCCCACTTGTTACTTCCACCCAGTTTGAGAAGGAACCATTGATAAGCACTCTTTGAGTACAATTCTGGAGCCAACTGTGGATCCACCTGAGAGTTGTACCATCTAACCCACATTTAGCTAGCTTGCTAATCAGAATATCATGGGGCACTTTGTCAAAAGCTTTGCTGAAGTCGAGATATATTATGTCCACAACATTCCCACAGTCTACAAAGGAGGTTACCCAATCAAAAAATGAGATAAGATTAGTTTGGAAGGATTTGTTCTTCATAAATCCATGTTGGCTTCTAGTAATCACTGCATTGTTTTCAAGGTGCTTACAGACTGACTAATTTACAATCTGCTCCAGAGGTTTTCCAGGGACTGATGTTAGGCTGACTGGTCTGTAGTTCCCTGGTTCCTCCTTTTTGCCCTTTTTGAAGATAGGGACAACATTAGTTCTCCTCCAGTCCTCCATGATTTCACAAAGATAATAGACAGCAATTCTGAGAGTTCTTGAACCAGTTCCTTCAA
Source organism: Rhineura floridana (assembly GCF_030035675.1). Taxonomy (NCBI): domain Eukaryota; kingdom Metazoa; phylum Chordata; class Lepidosauria; order Squamata; family Rhineuridae; genus Rhineura; species Rhineura floridana. The sequence continues at coordinate 161,738,810 of NC_084481.1, read as the reverse complement.
TACACTAGGATGCAGCTTATCGGGCCCTGCTGATTTGAACTGGTTCAAAGTGATTAGGTATTCCTTGACTGTTTGTCTATCAATCTCAAGCTCCAATCCTGCCCCTTCCACTTCATGTTTCCCGGGAGGGTCATAGACCCTTTTTTGGGAGAAGACTGAGCCAAAGTAGGAATTGAGCACTTCTGGATATACCTGAAGAAAGTTTTGTTGTTGCTTTTAGCTAACCTCAGCTCATTCTCAGCTTTAGCCTTCCTAATGCTATCCCTGTAATTCTGTGATACCTGTCTGTACTTTTCCTTTGTGGCCTGGCCTTCTTTCCACTTCCCGTATGTGTCCTTTTTTGTTTTCAGGTCAGCTCTAAGCTTTTTGAGAAGCCATATTGGCTTCTCTGCTGTTTCCCCCCTTTTTTTCCTTGTTGGAATTGCTTGCCATTGAACTTTTAGAATTTCCTTTTTTAGAAACTCCCACCCATCTTGGACTCCTTTTCTCATTAGGATGGTTTGCCATGGAACCGTACTTACAATGGTTCTGAGTTTATTAAAATCAGCTTTCCTGAAGTCCAGGGTGCGTGTATGGCTACTCTCAGCTTTTGCTTCCGTTCAAATCAAGAATTCAAGTATGATGGTCATTTTCCCCCTAAGTTCCCGTAACTGCCACTTCATCCACCAAATCATCTCTATTGGTTAAAATCAAGTCCAGGATAGCTGATCCTCTGGTTGCTTCCTCCACTTTCTGTAGGAAAAAGTTGTCTCCAACACAAGTCAGAAATTTCTTGGAGGGGCCGTGTTTGGCAGAATTTGTCTCCCAACAGATATCGGAATAATTGAAGTCCCCCGTTACTACTACATCATGCCTCCTCAAAACATTGGCAATTTGCTTTTCAAAAGTTACATTCTCATCTTCTCCTTGATTGGGTGGTCGGTAGTAGACTCCATGCACCACATTCCTTTTATTACTTGCCCCATTAATTTTAATCCAGATACTGTCAGTGGAGCTACCCAGCTCATCTTCCTATATTTCTGTGCAGGGATATATATTTTTAACATAAAGCGCGACTCCACCTCCCTTTTTATTCCTTTTGTTCTTTTTGAACAAGTTTTATCCTTCAATTGCTGTAATCCAGTCATGGGAGTCATCCCACCACGTTTCAGTTATACCTATGAAGTCGTAATTACCCTCCTGTATTAAGAGTTCACATATATAAAATAATTTTATTTAAGAAATATATAAAAATAGGTGGTAGAAATAAAGCACCAATTTGCCACAGGTCAATAGCTGTTTTGCCACACGTGGCAAGAGGCAACCATGTTGGACACCAGGGATCTAGATTCACTATGTGTCTTCCTATAGACCTTGTCAATAGAATCTTATTTCATTAGAAAATATTTATCTCATTTGTTTCACAGATGCTTGAAACAGCTTTAAATGAACAATATGCAAATTCTGTGCTCCTGTTTACCAGATATTTCCTAATCCATTTTGTTCTACTGTACCTAAGTACTGATGTCTTAGAAGGCTCCCCAGAGGCTTTCGATTTGAAGGAAAGGGTATTAAGTGCACCTAGGGTCCGTCTCCATGTCTGACCCCACTGCAGTGGCTTCATGGAGCACCAAGTGAGCCTCCTCATTGGCCGTTTCTTTCCTCTTTTTAAAGAGTAAGGGAAACTGCTCAGATGTGTAGAAGCTCCTCAGCCTGTCATGGAACACTGAAGAAAAGCTATGAACTACACCTGTGCACATATAGCCTCTGGAAATTCTGACTTTATGTGTGTGCAGAGAAATTGGACGGACAATTTGATGAAATTTTTCCAGGGGGTGGAGAAATTTTCCAGCATTTTCTCAGGGGTGGGGCTGATTGTTAGCAGTGGCAGTAACACAGCTTCATTTTTCCTAAGGTTTTTGGATTTACCATGTAAAAAAAGTATTGCACTGGCAGCCACAGCAACTGTTGGCAGCCTGGTTAGCATTTCACATCCTCCACAGTGTCCAGACCCAGCATTGTTCCAAGGCACTGGGAGGAGGCAGCTGCCACCAAAAAAAAAAACACACAACCCTAGAGGATATTTGGAGAAAAATCTGTAAAGTAGCCTTCTTTGTTTTGGGAAGTGAGAAACAGAAAAGTCTCAGAAATTTTCTTAGAAAAAAGTCTTCTGAGAAATTTCAGCTCAGCTTTATTACAAATGTTGGCCCCACTGCCATGGCAGCACTGCCAACTTCTACCACAGACTTGACTATCCCTCTTCATCCTGTTGATCCTGACAGAAGCTGCTTCTTCAGGGTTTGTCACAGGATGTGCAAGGGCTCCACCACCAGACAACCTAGTCCCCAAAGTGTGGTCTCAAAGCATGTGAGGCCACCTCCTTGATGAAGCTAAACAGGTCTGGTTCTGCTCAGCATTTACGTGGGAACTGCCTAGAAACCACACATACACCATCTTGGACTTCATGATAGAAAATAGGCAGGATGTAAATGTAAGAAAATAAATAAAACTTAGCAACCTCTCTTGTAATGAATGTTCGAAGAATACAAGTGAAACATAATAATGCTGATTTTAAAAGTGCTAAGACCATAGCAGACAATGTCAAAATGACAACAATACATAAGCAATACAGATTTCACATATTTGTCCAAATTAACTGGATATTTATCTGGGTTGAGCGAGCATTTCTCCTTTGGATGCAGATTGGTACAACATTTGCAGTGAAAAGTAGAACTAGTGTAGAAGTGCCCTCCCTGTGTTCAGTCCAATAACATTTTTTCTCTTTCCAGGTTAAAGCTTTTACAGGGGGAGGATCACAATTCGGTGAGTTTGCAGCAAAAGCCAGCTGTGGATGGCACCAATTGGCTAGATCCCCATGGTGTTACCAAGGCACATCCTATCCTCAGACCAGCTTTGCAGTTTTAAAAAACACCTTTCATTAAAAAGAAAAAAGAGAGCAAGGGATTATCTTATAAATGATGCTTTAAAAAATATAAAAAGTGAGCAGTCCTCTGGATGAGGAGCAAGGCTGACCCTGCGTTAGACTTGACAGGATTTTCATCTGCCTGCAAACTGTTAAGCAGCCGAACAAACTTGCTGTTTCTTCTTTTAAAACATTCTGTCTGACCTCGCCCTTAAATGATCTTGTCATTTATTTCCAGATCATGTCAATTTCAGCCAGATTCATTTCATCCACATCTCAGATTCGAAGCTGGAAAACCAGACAGTGAAATAATAAATCTGATTCCCCCTTCCCTCACTGGTACTTGACTGTCTCTTAAATCAGCTCTTACAGATAGGATCTTTCACTCCGTGGACTAGAAAACAACGTACCTCATCCATGATTTATGACACTTTGCTTATCATATGGAATAATATTAAGCACAGTTAGATCACTGTACAAAGCTTGTGCTGGAGCATTAAACTGAGCAGCTAGGCAGACTGTTAGAGGTATTCCATACTACTAGGAATCTAGGAAATGAAAGATAAGGAGAAAATTGATGCTGTAATGTGGCCTCCAAAAACTTAATTAAATTTAATTAATTGGTCACAAGAATCAATTGCAAGATCTTCAGCGCCATCTAATAAATGAAGCTGTATCATTTCCTCATTGCTCAGCTTGCTGTTAAACAAGTTGTAGTTGTAAGACAGCAAGAACTATAGTGACATAATGGCTATTATGCTGTGATTTTGCTAATCTGTTTTTAAGATTCATCAAGTAGATTTATATCTGCTTAAAATCAGAGGCCATCCATTTTGAGATTAGGTAATCCATCTGAGATTGTGGATAATGGGTGACTGAATCCTCCAAATGTTGCTGAACTACAAGTCCCATAATCCTTGACCATCACCATACTTTTGGGGCTGATGGGAGTTATATTTCAGTAACATCTGGAAGGCCAAAGGTTCCCCACACCTGAGCTAACGATTCCCAATTTTATTTCCCCAAAGTTACAGTCATGTTCCTTAAGTAATTTAATTGAACAACATTATAAGATCCCAGACCAGGTCTGAAGGCACATGACCTAGAAACCTTACTGTACACAGGAGATTGCCCAGCAACCCCACTTTTGCACCTTTGAATTCAATGGAAGAAAGGTGGAAGATATAATAAACAATTTTCCACGTCCACTTGCTGCTCTGACTTCCAACTTGGCAGTCAGAGTCCTTTTTGGCATCTCCCCCTCCACAACTCTTACTGCACGCTATCCAATCCCAGCCTGCATGACCGATGGTCAAGGATGATGGAGTCCAACAACATCTGGAGGACCACAACTTCTCCATCACCACTTTATTCTTCTCTCCACAGCAGAAGAACGTATGGGGGAGAACTGTATAGAGGCATACAGTTGAGTTATCATTGGGCACCTGTCCATGCCTCAAGAGGGGCCCCACTATCAACCCCCAAAGTCCCCTTACCCTGCTACTCCTCCTTGCTGTTCCTGCCTGTTCTGTTGCCCATTCCAAACAAATGAGCAATGACAGGCAGAAGGAGGAGCTTCTGATTGCCATGGTGTCTCCCTCTCTGGGTGATGGTGCAGGTTGAGCCCAGAGGATCAGAGCAAGCAAGCAAATGGCAAAAACTGCAATGGGGAAGAAGTGGGGCTATCTATGGACCTCCCGATGGCATCTTGCTAAAGGCACCTCAAAACCTGGAGCTGACACTGTATAGATCCTTCACTAGAAAAACCCTGGCCTCCTGAAGGAAAACTCTTCTCACCTTGTCTAACGTAATGTGTGTAACTAAAAAGGAATGTGATATGGCACTGCCGGAGGTTAACAGCTTGGAGAGCATCCAACATAGCAGTTACAAGGAGACTATAGAGAAGAAAATCTCTTGTACCCTTTTCAGCACTTGTAGGAAGTGGTAATACTTAATTTATCATTTCCTATCCCTCCTTCACAGTCTCCGAGGACACATTCAGAAAAAAAAGAAAAGCATATAGAACAAGCCAATCTCCTTTAAGCTCAATACAACAACCATAATTCTTTTATCGAAAGGAGGGGGAAGGGAGACACTTTGAGATGAATTGTGAGAACCAATTCCCCAGTTAACTGGGACACTGTAACCCCAAAGCAGCTGAGGAAAACTAGCAACGTAGTACTGAATGATACACCAGCAAATAGTTCTCATACAAAAGAGTTGGTCTGAGGGGAAAAAAGGGCTCAATGTCTTCAGAAGTGATAAGGATATGATAGGGTGAAGACACAAGTAACCATTTTAGAGCACAAGGGCTATAATGCTAGTGCCATCATTGGATTAATTCCAAATTTACCTTTCCTCTTCCGGGTTGAGCTTTGAAAAATGCCAGTTCTGCAAGTCTGCAGTAGAAGTCAATTGTGATCAGTGCTGATTGGCTGGCAGTTGTGATGTCACCAAAAAGCAGTTCTACATTCAATATTTAAGAAGTATAAAGCTATGCTGGTGTTCACCACAGAAAGGTTTCCTTACCTAAATATGCAAAATTCAATCCCAGTCCCACTAACCAAAGGGTTAAGGGAGGTACAGAGCAGTGGATTCACTGCTACATCTGCAGCCCTGCCAGTTCCTGCCAGCCAGGGTGGAAGGTGGGGGTTGGGGAGTAGGGATGGAACGGAAATTGGATTCAGTTCGCATTTAAGGCTGAATCCAACTGACACTTTCCAAAACAATGACCTGAAACACAGCCCTCCTTCAAAATTCACACTTGTCCCAATTTTGCAGTGCAGTTCTCCAATGAATGTTTACCAAAATGCATCTATTAGTGGAAAGTATGCATAAAATTAATATATTAGCAAAAATAACATACAAAAATGCATTACATTTGGAGAAAATGCCTGTAAAAATGTGTACACTAGTCAAAACTGCATACAATAAAGTGTTTATTAGGATAAATTCACATTAAAATGCTGAAGAATTTTCATAAGGATTTTTTTTTTAATCACAAATTTCTGCAGAAATGTGGAGAAGTGAATTTAAGATTGGAAAAATGAGAACTGAAAGAACCAAAATTGACAGAACCTTCAATTCCTAGAGGGGAGGCAAAGTTTCTTTTTTTCTTTTTTCCTGTGCCAGCTCTGGGCTGGCACAGCTGAGTGGCCAAAGGATCAGGTTCTTTGGATCCAATGACTCAGCACCTCATCCCACAATATCCTGTTCCAGAGCTTTCTGCTGGCTACCATTAGTGCAAGAACTGCCCGCAGTAGCTTCTTCATCATCCAAATTTCAGTGGGCACAACAGCAGCAGTGGCAAAGCCCCATTGGCAGAGCCCAGCAGAGGGACACTTCTGCCTAATTTTAACCTCTTCCAGCAGCACTGAATAGAATTTAGGACTGCACTGTAGCAAAGCGATATTTATTTTATTTATTTATTATTTGATTTATATCTCGCCCTTCCTCCCAGCAGAAGCCCAGGGCGGCAAACAGAAATGCTAAAAACACTTTAAAAAACTTTAAAAGAGTTTTTTAAAACTCTTTGTTCAGTCATTTCAGCAGTGAGTTCAATGGGACATTTCACCCTAGAAACTCTATTGCAGCCCATGTTGCTCCCAATTCCTACTGAAGCAATTTTGACGCTACTCAACTACAAACTTGTTTTCATCCATGATAGAAAAGTAGGCATGGAAACACTGTTAGCCTTTGCTTTCTTGATATAGTTGAGCTAGAAAACAGAGTTAACATTGACTATCAATCTTCCTTTGGGAAGACCAATGTACTGCATGTGTCACAATTACTCACCATTCACCATGAAAACTCAGCAGTTCCTCCAGCTATAGAAGTTCCACCACACACTGACAGCCCATTTTCATTCTTTTTCAAGTTACAAGGCATCTGACAGAAATTCTGCTGTTTTGCACTACCCACATGAACAGTACAAAGCATTGAAAATGCAGAAGAGTCTATATGCAGTAGAGAAAAGGTCAGTCCCAAAGGACAAACAGCTGCATATCAAGCACCTAGATTCAATCAGAGAAGGTAACCATAGTCGGAAACCACGTCACAACATGGATAGACAAGTTCCCAGGCTTAAAGTACCACCACATTTCATGCAACACACACAGCTGCTGCATGTAGTTCTTGATATAGTTAAGCCATCAAACAGAATCCACCTTCATCTTGGATCAAGTCCACACAAGGCAAGATGACTTACATGCACATACATCTGGGCAGTGGCAGCTAGTGGCTCCATGTCAGTGGGGCAATGGAATCCACTCTGGGTTTTAGTCTGAACTTTCAAGGAGCTGTCCACGATGCAAAATATTCAGACTAAAACCCAGAGCGGATTCCATTGCCCCACTGACATGGAGCCACCAGCTGCCACTGCATTTGGGAGTCCTGACAGGAGCAGCTACTCAGGATTATCTCTTTTATGTGTGTGTGTGTCAGCCGCATATAATGTTTTAAATGTCTAATATTTACCAGACGGCAATGCCTAATGTTGCCCTAGGCACTGATGTCTAAGTGATAGGCATTCATGGGGGGGGGGGATTGTCCCCTTAGGTTTTTCCCCCTGTAAATCTTTCTTGTACTTCCTCAAACCTTGGGGTTTCCCTGAACATGCTGATTCTCCCTCTCAATTCTCAGTGGCTCCACTTTGGTTACAATCCTGTCTGCCCTCACCACCTGAACTTTATATCTTTTCTTCTGTAAGCAAAGAACTCATCAGGTGCTGAGTGCTCACGGAAGGGCTCTTTGCAAACATCATGAAAGTGAGGACACTTATCTCTTAAAAGGGGCTGCGCTTAAATATCTTGCGGTGTGACCTGAAGAGCAGCCTCTCAATAGGAGGTAATTTGGCGGCAGCAGTACTCATTTCCCTGCCCCTATGATAATGACTCTCTCAGAAAACCAAGATGCATTGTCACTCTATGGAGACTTCTAGCCTGGGGAACAAGGAGCATCTTCCAAAAGGGACACTTTGTACAGTGGTGTGATTATACATAATTAACAATACCGAGCGCAGTTCACAGGCACTCCAAAGCAAAGCCTGTCTTCTGTCTTTGCTGCCTACCTGAGAAATGAAAGAGGCAAGAAATATGTATATATACTGTTTCCACTCTAACTGAGCTGTATTGTGCCTGTCAGTGAAATCTTCTGGTCCAAAATATAGCTTAATTGTTTGAGTTAGAAAAACACACAGCTATGCAATGGGGGGGGGGACTAACCAGAGGCAAACACAATGAGGACGATAAACAATCTGGTCATTCACTTTATTCTTCCTTATTTGGGTGTGTTTGGGTGTGTCTTGCTGTGCTGAATCCAGCTGAGGTACATGGATAGGCAGTAATTTAGTAGCAGCATCTGCCCTACAAATGCATAAATGGGCTACTATCCCTAAACATACCTATCCGGAAGCAAAAGCTTCTGAACTGAATGCGACTTACTTCTGATAAAGTATGCTTTGGATCAGCCTGGAAATCAGCAAGATTTTTAACTGAAGTACTTGGATGTGCTTCAATATATTTTCTTGGCAGCACGGGAGCTTCCCCAGCAATTTCAAACTTGTGTCTGCAATATCTGGTTTAGAATCCATAGTTTTGAAATCTCTCATTCCATGCCTTCCTTGTGTTATTCTGTTTTTTATTTCAGCATTTGCCCATATCATTTTCAACTTCATACCCCCAATAAATCCTTTTCAACTGGCTTTGTCACATGAAGGCCCTTTATGAAACCCCTCCTGTTAACAGAGAACTTAAGAGCCCAGTCTCAGGTTGGATCTGGAAGTTGGTATCATGGCAGATGCATGACTGCTGGAAATAAGAGCAGCCCCAATTTCCTTCTGCCTCTTGCCCCTTTCACTTTTAGGGGTACTCAAATGTGTTAAATACTACTAGCTCAGTTATAGCTTGTGCTAACCAAAATAAAGAACACAAACCATCGTTTGAGCTTCCAAACATACCATAGGTTTAGATCAGTAGGGGAAACCTGCGACCCTCTAGATATTTCTGGACTACAGCCCCCATTATCCCTAACCAGTGACCATTCTGGCTGGGAGTGTTGAGAACTGGAGTCCAACAGAAGGTCACAGATCCCCACCTCTTGTTTAGAGCTTCTTGTTCTTGTTTTCATCTCCCATCTATTCAGCACTCAGTTTCACAAATTCAAAAAGTTTTCTCCCATCTCCATGATGCAACAGCCTCTTGATGTGGAACAATGCCCATCAGTTTGTGAATTCAAACATCAGCAAACCATAGTTAGCACATACTGTGGTATGATATCCTGGCATGGCATATTCTGACAAACCACGCTTTGCGAGCTGACATAGCTTCAAGTATAAAAACCAAACAATGGATTGGTGTGAAGTCTGACCACAGGTATGGTGAAAGTTTCCTTGCTCCTGCAAGCAGCAGCAAATGAGTAGAGGAAATAAGGACCTTAGCTCAGTGGGACAGCATCTGCTTTGTATGCAAGGACGCAGTTTCAATCCCTAGCACCTCCAGGTAGGGCAAGGAAAGACTCCTGTCTGCTGGAAACTCACCACCAGTCAATATAGATAATACTGAGGTAGATGGGCTTCTCACTTGGTATAAGGCAGCTTCCAATGTTCACTGAACAATCCTATATTAGATATTACAAGGGAGAAAGGAACAGGCATAGACCACCTGTTTTCAATGGCAGCCCCATATAAAGACTAAGTCCAGCCTGAACCTACATAAAGTCCTGGCCAGGCCTCCTGAGTTTTGCCATTACCCGACCCAAACTGAGAGTAAACCTCATGCTCAGTTAACACATAATGCTAAGTCAAACCATGGCTTAACATGAACATGTAAGGGCTCATTCACACAGGAGCCGCACTCCGTATTAAAGCTTTTGCCTTCGCAATAGATTTGCAACGTTCACACTCCTACCTTCCAGTCTGCTCTTTTCTGATGGAAAAGAATCAATCACACAGCATCCTAATGACTACACCTTCTTAAGGTCAAACTACCACTTCCTCTGGTTTTATTTTATTTATTTTTATTATTTCAATTTATATACTGCCCTTAGCAGAATAGCTCTCAGGGCGGTGAACAAACAAGATAAAATACAATATATCATAGTAAAAAATCACAAAAACATGTACAAACAAACAACAGAAAGCACAACAAAAATGAAATACAACACAAATTAAGAAAGATACATGTTAAAAGTAGAAAGATTAAGAAAATTAAAAGATTAAAATGCCTGGGAGCATAAAAAGGTCTTTACCTGGCGCCGGAAAGATAGAAGTGTAGGCGCCAGGCGTACCTCTTCGGGGAGGCTGTTCCACAACTCAGGGACCACCACAGAAAAGGCCCTAGATCTAGTAACCACCCTCCGGGCTTCCCGATGAGCTGGTACCTGGAGGAGGGCCTTAGATTCTGAACGAAGTGAACGGGTAGGTTCATAGCGAGAGAGGCGTTCCACAAGGTATTGAGGTCCCACGCCGTGTAAGGCTTTATAGGTCAAAACCAGCACCTTAAATCTCGCCCGGAAGCAAATAGGGAGCCAGTGCAGACGCGCCAGAATAGGTGTTATATGCGAAGACCGACTGGTCCTCGTCAATATTCTGGCAGCCGCGTTCTGCACCAGCTGAAGCTTCCAAACTGTCTTCAAGAGCAGCCCTACGTAGAGCGCATTACAGTAATCCAATCTTGAAGTTACCAGAGCATGAACAACGGAGGCGAGGTCGTCCCTGTCCAGATAGGGGCGTAGTTGGGCTACCAGACGAAGATGGTAAAATGCATTCCGTGCCACCGAGGCCACTTGGGTCTCGAGAGACAAGGAAGAATCGAAAAGAACCCCCAAACTACGTACCTGTTCTTTCAGGGGGAGTGTAACCCCATCTAGAACAGGGTGAACATCCACCATCTGAGCAGGGAAGGCGTTCACCAGCAGTGTCTCGGTCTTGTCTGGATTGAGTCTCAGTTTATTAGCTCTCATCCAGTCCATTATCGCGGTCAAGCAACGGTTCAGCACATCAACAGACTCACCTGAAGAAGATGAAAAGGAGAAATAGAGCTGCGTGTCATCAGCATATTGATGGCAACGCACTCCAAAACTCCTGATGACCGCACCCAGCGGCTGCATGTAGATGTTGAAAAGCATGGGGGACAAGACCGACCCCTGAGGGACTCCACAATGGAGAGTCCATGGTGTCGAGTGATGTTCCCCAAGCACTACCTTCTGGTGACGGTCCGCGAAGTAGGAGCGGAACCACTGCCAAGCAGTGCCCCCGACACCCAACTCCGCGAGTCTCCCCAGAAGGATACCATGGTCGATGGTATCAAACGCCGCTGAGAGATCAAGGAGAATCAACAGAGTCACACTCCCCCTGTCCCTCTCCCGACAAAGGTCATCATACAGGGCGACCAAGGCTGTTTCGGTGCCAAAACCGGGCCTAAAACCGGATTGAAACGGATCTAGATAATCGGTTTCATCCAAGAGCGCCTGGAGCTGGCCGGCAACCACCCGTTCCAAAACCTTGCCCAAAAAAGGGACATTCGCCACCGGTCTATAGTTGTTCAAGTTATCTGGGTCCAAGGAGGGTTTCTTTAAAAGAGGTCTCACTACTGCCTCCTTGAGGCTACCAGGGACTACTCCCTCCCTCAAGGAGGCATTAACCACTTCCTTGGCCCAACCGGTGGTCCCAGCCCTGCTAGCTTTCACTAGCCAAGATGGGCAAGGATCCAGAACAGACGTGGTTGCCCGAACCATTCCAAGCACCTTGTCCACTTCCTCGAGCTGCACCAACTGAAACTCATCCAATAATGAAGGACAAGGCCGTGCTCCGGACACTTCAATGGATTCATCTGTCGCAACATCGGAGTCAAGATCCCTGAGGATACATGCGATCTTATCTTGAAAGTGTCCAGCAATTTCGTTGCAGCGGGCTTCCGATGTTTCCGTAGTATCGTGGGGGCCAGAGTGTAAGAGCCCACGCACGACTTTAAAAAGCTCTGCTGGGCGGCATAGGGATGATCTAATAGAGGCAGCAAAATAAAGCTTCTTTGCTGTCCTTACTGCTTTTGTATACAACTTATTGGTGGCACTTACCAAGGCATGATTGTATCCACTGGGAGTTTTCCTCCATCTGCACTCCAGCCTCCTCCTCTCATGTTTCATCGCTCTCAGCTCCGGGGTATACCACGGAGCTGTATGAGCTCTACAGCGGAGGGGGCGCGCGGGAGCGATCGTGTCAATAGCCCGGGTCATTTCCGTATTCCACAGTGCGACCAGGGCCTCGACAGGAGCACCAGTCCTATCAGCCGGAAAATCTCCCAGAGCCCTCTGAAAACCTGCGAGATCCATCCGGCTCCGGGAGTGGATCAACTTAATAGATCCTCCACCTTTGCAGAGGGAAAGAGCCGCTGTAAGTCTAAATCTCAGCAAGCGGTGATCTGTCCATGACAATGGGGTAGATGAAAAACACCCCACCGCCAGATCACCATCTCCATGTCCAGTGGCGAAGATCAAATCAAGAGTATGTCCCGACACATGCGTTGGGCCGGTAGAAAATTGAGACAGCCCCATTGTTGTCATGGAGGCAATGAAGTCCTGAGCTGTGCCAGATAAGACAGCCTCGGCATGGACATTGAAATCCCCCAGTACCAAAAGTCTAGGGGATCTCAAGAGCACCTCCGAGACTATCTCTGTCAGCTCAGCTAAGGAAGCTGTTGGGCAGCAAGGTGGACGGTACACCAACAGTATTCCTAGTCTGTCTCCCTGGCCCAATACAAGGTGGAGACATTCCAGACCAGTCACCATCTGGACAGGGTGCTTGGTGAGAGGGAAAGAACTCCTATAGACCACAGCGACCCCCCCTCCCCGGCCCTCAGATCTACCACAGTGCTGAACCAAATGCCCGGGTGGACAAAGCTGGGAAAGAGCAACTCCTCCCTGATCAGCCACCCAGGTTTCGGTTATACATGCCAGGTCGGCACCCTCCTCCAGAATTAAATCATGGACAAGTGAGGTTTTATTATGTACCGACCTGGCATTCAAAAGCAGCACTTGGAGATCCGAGAGCTGGCTGATAGGACAACCAACAAACCTGTGGGTATGAGGAGAACCGGAACAAGGCACAGACACAATTTGTCTGGGACGAGTTCCCCTTACCTGGCCTGTTCTCCTCCTAACGCCATACCTCCCATTACCCGTCACTACGTTAATTGGGGCCCCCCCACGAAGGATGGAATCTTTTCTCCTAGGCACATGTTAAAAATACACAAACTCACACAGACAAGCAATCATACAATCATTCACCCAACAGTAACGCACACACACACCGAACAAACAACGTTAAAATTAATTAGTCCTCTTCAAACAACAATGGCAGTCTCGGGCCCCCCAGCCAAATACAAGCCGCCAGCGATGGCACCAGGACAGCAACACAGCCCCAAGCAGCGACAACAGCGCCCACACATGAGCAGAGAAGCGGCGAAGGCAGCGGAGCCACAGTGGTAATATCCTGGGCAGCGGCACGGTCCTCGGCGACGATGAAAACGCCCGCAACCAGCAGCGGCGATGGCGGCAACACGAGCCGCAGCGACGAAGTCCCCGGCAGCAACACGGTCCCAGCAGCGGCGAAAACGCCCCGCTCGTAAGCGGGCAAGCGGCGACAACGGCGGCACGGGCCGCGGTGCAGAGTCCCCCGCAGCGGCACGCCCCACGGCAGCAGCGACAACGCCCGCATGCAAGCGGGCCAACAGCGGCAACGGCACAGGCCGCGGCGACAGAATCCCCGACAGCGGCACGCCCCCCAGCAGCAGCGACAACGTCCGTATGCAATAGATGGTATCTCTCCTCATAGATGTTCTTGTAGGCTTCTAAAACTGCCGGATGGTCTTCTACTTCTTCCAGCTTCTGCCAGATTTAGTTTAAGATGTAACAGGCGCCTGTAGATGGTATCTCTCCTCATAGATGTTCTTGTAATCTATAGGTGTCCGTCACTCCCAGGGCCCAGATCTGCAACAGTCAATGAGCATCCGCCAAAGCAGGAAAGTGCAGATACCCCACAGAGTGTCACAGATGCAACTCAGCTAAACACGAGCCGCCACAACACCACAACGTTATTCAATATCAGCTCTCCTGTTGGGCTATATTCAATCAGCATCCTCCTCCACTCAAGACTGCTGAAACATAGATAACAAAGCATGGCCTACAGAGGCCTCTCACAAACATTCACCAGCAGTATTCACCCAACAGGGCGGAACCAGCTCAACAGTCAAAGTAGATGACAAACTTAAAATATCTTTTTGTCCTTCTCTTCTTAGTTCCACAGTGATCCAGCTACAGTGTGGGTTAACTCCTATGATGTTCCTTTCTGAGTTGTTTTTGGTTGCTCTCAATAGCAACCCCGGCTCTGAGCTGCTCTAAGCTGCTGTAGACGACCAACAGATAGTACGCCACTCCCCGGCTGCAATCTTATCTTCAAGGCCGCTCAATGGCGTTTTATAATCTCATCCAAGACAGAGTGTAATTAAATAAAAACTCTTAACTTACACTCTCCTCGGGCAATGTTCCTTTATAGGCCCCTTCCCAGCTGCAAGCAAGTGCTGTTTTGGAGTTGGAAGACAATGTTTTGGTCTTTGTCACAGGAGAAAGGAGAAAGCGTGCCTCTCTTCGGCTCTCTCTCTTGATGCATGCTCAGTTTGTTCCAGGGTAAGTTTCATAAAAAAAAGAAAAAATCCTGAAGTGCAATTATTTGTATTTTCACAACGCAGCTGAAATACAAATATTTGTTTGAACAGTGTTATGCTTTTTTGCACAAGTTAGGGGGGAAAGAAAAATAAAGCACTGTTGCAGCAGGCTTGCAGAGCCAGCAGGAAATGACATGAACAAAGGGAGGAGGAGGGAGTGGGCATGGAGAGGGGAATGATTGATACACCTACCTAAATGTATCAGAGCAAAGCGTCTGCAAGCCCTAAAAATACGAACTGGAGACTCTTTTTCCTTCCCTTTTCTGATTATAAATGGATTGTTTTGATACATGGAAACTGTGTGATAGCTGCTGATTGCCTTCAACATCATGTGAACCATCCAAATTAAACAGGCATGCAAATAGCACCTATCTCACAGGAAGTTGCAGTGTGAACCAGCCCTGAGAATGCAGGCTCTCAAAGAGGAGATTATGGCCACTTTGCTCCTCCTCTGATCCTGCTGCTACATCACTGCTGTGAGTGAAGTCATGGTTTGGCTTAGCATGTCATCTGAGCCTGGTCTTGTAGTTTAAGTTATTACCAAGTGTTCATACTAAGCCAAGTGTGAACGGGGTCATAAACTGAGCAGCACCTACACATTGCACAATGAGTTTACTAATGGTTGTCATTGGTCAAGCTTGTTTATCGATCTTCTCTCCAAGGAACCACTGATAAGTACATCAGGATTCTCTGGAACACATTTTAGAAATTGCTTTTATGCTACATAGAAGCACCTGTATGGGTAAGAAAAACCAACGAGTGGAAGGTGTTGGTCTAAGAAGAGCTGTGAAAGCCATGTTCAGGGAGAGGGAGAAAGGATCATAAAATGTACAACTATAATTTTGTGAAACAGCTCACCATAAAGGTCATTCTATATATTCTACACAGTACGGTTTCTTCCAGCTTTTCACCCACATAATGTGCTTAGAACCATTCATTCACCAGAATGGTAAGACCCAGTGGATTAGATAAAGATTACTTTAAACTATGTGGTAATTGTTTTGCTCTTGTTTATTTTACATTTTTAAAACCCCATGAGCAATACAGGGACAGATTTAATATACTTTTTTTTCCCATTTAGACAAATAGCAATCTCTCAGATCCAGGGTGTAAATACAATTAATAAATAAAGCTGTTGAAATGTTACTTGAATCTCAGACTGTGCTCTCACAGAGAAGTGGAGAACTACCCTGTGTCTCTGTACTGCAGAGCTGGCAAAATCCTCTCATCTTTTTGGATTGTGAGAAACAGCCAAAAGCCAGATTCAATATGAGCAAAGAAAGGTCAAGCCCAATCAGAAATGCCTCTGACAACAAGCTGCAAGTACTAGAGGCTTGTCTGCCCTAAATTGTCTGAAACAGACCATAAACAGTCTTAAGGGCTTTCCCCATAGCAGATGTATCTTGAAAGAAAGCTTGACAGAAGCTGGCCAGGGACTCAACAGGGCTCCAATTTAGAATTACACAACTAATTCCAGATAAGAAAGTATGAGCATAATTTATTCCAGCTCAAATGGCAAGCAGAATTTAAGGAGGCTAAAATTTAATTATGCGGACAGATTTAATGCTCTTGAAAACTTCCCATCACCTTTGCTGCTGAGGGGGGAAAGTATCTCAAAATTTTTAATGACTCGGAATGTAAAAGGCTTTGAGTCTGAATCACATCAAAAATGACAGAGGTGCTGACGTCACCCGGATAAAATGGAGGCATAATCTGTGAGCTCCTACCCCCTACCACTAACCTTTTGGCCAGATCACCCGTTAAGCTTTTCAAATCTTTGCAACCTTATCACCACTTGCTAAAATATGCAACAGAGACCTCAAGCATGAGAAAAAAGCTTGAAGACACATTTCAAGTCAAGGGAGCAAGCAGTTGCATCGGAGGTATCTGATATCGACGAAGATGGGCCCAACATGGCTGCAAGCGAAACTGTCAAAAAAAGACAGTGGCGACATTTCTGTTAGCAGAAATGACCGCCAAATTTGATAAACTTCAAAATGAACTTACAATAGAATGGAAAGCAGCTATTAGACCTAGACAACAGGGTAAAAAAGGTAGAGAATGCCTTTTCTGAAGTTGCAGCTATGGCGGGGGAGACAATGGACTTAGCAATAAAACAATCAAAGAAACTAAAATCTCTATCACATACCAATCTCACTCTGCAACACCAACTGGAGGAGGCAGAGAATGACAGACATCGCTTAAACCTGGAATCCGTGGACTTATTGAAAGCCCTGAAGAAGAAGATCTACAATCTTTCGTACTCCAATTGTTAAGATAGAAGGATTAGTGAAAGCTGACATAGTGGCTGCCTTCCCAAACAGCTCTGAAAACCCCCAAAATAGGAAACATCCGAGAGGTATTATTCTCCGCTTTCACTAAAGCTCACTAAAGATGCCATTCTGAAGCAAGCTTGAAATCTAGAACACATTTCTTGGCAAGGCAATACTATTCAGCTTCTTCATGACTTAAGCACTGAAACCCTTCAGCTCAGGCACGATTTTCGCCCCTACACAGAGAAGCTGCAGAAGGTGGGAATCAAGTTATACAGCCACAAGAGTGGCTGTATACTATAGTCAGCATAGATTTTTCACATTCTGCAATGTTAAATTGAAAATACTCCTCATGCCATTCTGATGCTTCCCATAAGTTCATTTCAAAACAAAACCTAACAAAACTTACAGTCCTGAACTCAGAAACGCTTGCTTAACAACCCTCTAAATTTTCATGGCGATACACAAAACAGTCAGAGAGAACTGAGAGTTCAAAGTATAAAAAGAAAGAAAAAACCAGACCCCTTTTGGACTTCTTTCATTAGAGTTCTCATAATTTGTTGAAATTAATTAAAAATCAGCCATGTTCACAGAGTACCTGTAATCCTATTTCTGACCTTGCCCCATACTCTGACCTTCATCTTCTGCAGCTTAAAAGTTAAAAAAAATATGCATGACTGATTTTTAATTAATTCAATAAATTTTGGCTTGAACTCAATGATAATGTTGGGCATGCTCAGTAAGAACCAACTGTCAGTGTTCTCAAAGCCAGACTCACAGCTGCTGGGCTTGGCTAAACAGGGGGCCACACCCACACCAGACTTTGATTTCATATCAGACAGTCATGACTTCCCCAAAGAATCCTGGGAAGTGTAGTTTGTGAAGGGTGCTGAGAGGAGACTTCAATTCCCCTGACAGAGCTCCAGTGGCCAGAGTGGTTGAACAGTCAGCCGCTCTGATTTAAGCTCTGTGAGGGGAACAGGGCGTCTCCTAGCAACTCTCAGCACCCTTCATTAACTACACCTCCCAGGATTCGTTGGGAGGAGCCATGACTTTCTAAAGTGAAACAACAGTCTGGTGTGGATGTGGCCAGGGACAGCTTTGGTTTAAATTTGGGTGGGAAGCTACATGTGCCTGCTGTAGAATAAAAAGGTGGGGAAACCCTGAAAAAGAATCATACAACGTTTTCCTTTTGGAAAGGAAAGGGGCTTCCCCTCTGCCCAGTGCCCATCCATCCAATCTCCTCCCCCCTCCCCCTCGCCTTCCTGCCCTGTCCCTCCCCCAGGTCAGTTTCACCTATCCTAAGGATGATTGCACAGGAGTAATCCCAGTGAACTCAGAATGCATGTAAATGCATTCTGGGC
The DNA here is from genome assembly GCF_030035675.1 of Rhineura floridana. Classification (NCBI taxonomy): domain Eukaryota; kingdom Metazoa; phylum Chordata; class Lepidosauria; order Squamata; family Rhineuridae; genus Rhineura; species Rhineura floridana. The sequence continues at coordinate 161,720,554 of NC_084481.1, read as the reverse complement.
TGAAAACAACAGAATGAAATTCAACAGGGATAAATGCAAAGTTTTACACTTAGGAAAAAGAAACCAAATGCACAGTTATAAGATGGGGGATACTTGGCTCAGCAGTACAACATGTGAGAAGGATCTTGGAATTGTCATTGATCACAAGCGGAATATGAGCCAACAGTGTGATGTGGCTGCAAAAAAGGCAAATGCTATATTAGGCTGCATTAACAGAAGCATAGTTTCCAAATTGCGTGAAATATAAGTTCCCCTCTATTCAGCACTGGTTAGGCCTCATCTTGAATACTGCATCCAGTTCTTGTCTCCGCACTTCAAGGGCAACAAAGATGATCAGGGGACTGGAAACAAAGCCCAATGAGGAGAGACTGGGCATGTTTAGCCTGGAGAAGAGAAGACTGAGGGGAGATATGATAGCACTCTTCAAGTACATGAAAGGTTGTCACATAGAGGGGGGCCAGGATCTCTTCTCAATCGTCCCAAAGTGCAGGACACGGAATAATGGGCTCAAGTTGCAGGAAGCCAGATTTCGACTGGACATCAGGAAAAACTTCCTAACTGTTAGAATCATACGACAATGGAACCAATTACCTAGAGAGGTAGTGGGCTCTCCGACACTGGAGGCATTCAAGAGGCAGCTGGATAGCCATCTGTCGGGAATGCTTTGCTTTGGATTCCTGCATTGAGCAGGGGGTTGGACTCGATGGCCTTGTAGGCCCCTTCCAACCATACTATTCTATGATTCTATTATCAAACCTGCCCTCCCCTCCTCCTGCCTCCTATCCCCTCCCTCTTTCACAGCCAATTCACTTCCTGCATAATTTTTTCCTTTTGGAAAGGAAAGGGGCTTCCCCTCTGCCCAGTGCCCACCCACCCAATCTCTTCCCCTCCCCCCTCCTTCCCTTCCTGCCTCTTCCCCAGGTCAGTTTCACCTATCCTAAGCATGATTGCACAGGAGTAAACCCCACTGAACTCAAAAAGCATGCAAATGCTCAACCCTGCCTTCCCCCCTCCTATCCCCTCTCTCTTGCCCCTTCCCTCCCCCTTCCAATCTCTTCCTTCCACTCCCCTATCCCCTCCCCCATGGTCTGTTTTACCTATCTTAAGCATGATTGCACGGGAGTAAATTCCACTGAACTCAATAAGCAAATGATCAAATCTGCCTCCTCCTCCTCCCTTCCCTCCCCCTTCCTTCACCCCCTCCCTCCCCTTCCAATTCCCTCTCCCCTCCCTTCCTCCTTCCCTCTCCTCTCCGCTCCACGTCCTCCTCTCCCGTGGTCAGTTTTACCTATCCTAACCATGACTGCATGGGAGTAAATCCCACTGAACTCAATAAGCATGCAAATGATCAGACCTGCCTTTCCCCCTCTCCTCTCCGTTCCTCCTTCCCTCCCCTCTTCCTTCTTCCTCCTCCCCTGCCCACTCCAGCCCTCCCTCCCTCTTCTCCTCTTCCCCCCCATGATCAGTTTTACCTATCCTAAGCATGATTGCATGAGTAAATCACACTGAACTCAATAAACATGCAAATGATAAACCTGTCCTCTTCCCCTCCCCCTCCTGCCTGCTCCCAACCCCCTCCTCCCCTCTGCCCTTCCTCCCCTCCTTCCTCCTTTTCTTCTCCTCCCCATCCCCCTGTGGGCAGTTTCACCTATCCTATGCATGATTGCAGGGGAGTAAATCCCACTGGACTCAATAAGCATGCAAACAATGAATCAATTCTCAGCAAACTTGCACAGGATCCCATTCCTTACCTCCTGGATTAAAAAGCAGAGAAATTCATTAATAAGCAAAAAAAACCTTGCAGTTTAAGAACGTACCTATAGCCCACAGATATTTCTATCAAACTTTAAAAAGCAGGGAAATTGGGCAGCTAGAGTGAATGCACCAGGGGAGCGGGAGACCTGAACTCCTATCTGAGATATTGGACTGCCCTACAAATTTATCAAAATGCAAACACAATTTGGGTTGGTCTTTCACAGTCCAATCCACTTCCTGTGTAGCTTGGAAGAATTTGGTAACATGTGCCTCTGAGCATATGGTGGGTGGTGGCAACACCTGCAATCAGCCCAAAGAACAGAAGCAAGACATGTGCTGTGCTGATCTTGTTTTAGCAGGGTGGAAGCAGCAATATTAAAACAGAGTTCAGATAGTCACTTTAAATATGTTTGAATTACTTTGCAATTTTAGTGAAGTTTCCTATAGTAAATCATCCTCTTTTGCTTCTGTTTCTGTGAATATGTGAAGTACAGCAATACTTCTCCATCTTTGGAGATGGCAAATGTTGCCAGCATTCACCATATACTCAGAGGCACATGTTACTGAATTCTTCGAAGCTGCACAGGAAGTGAAAGACCAACCCAAATTTTGTTTGCATTTTGACATATTTGTAGGGCAGTCCAATATCTCAGAGAGGAGGTCAGGTCTCCTGCTCCCCTGGTGCATTCACTATAGCTGCCCAATTTCCCTGCTTTTTAAAGTTTGATAGAAATATCTGTTGGCTATAGGTACGTTCTTAAACAGCAAGGTTTTTTGCCTATTAGTGAATACAGTTGGGTTTTCCTTTCCGTTTGCTCACCACTATAGATGGCGTAATGCACCGTGTCTCCATCCATAAAGGCATGAGAAACATCCTCTACCTTCTGAATCTGGGATCGGTTTCTCCTACGCAAGGAGCCACTAATGACAGCTCAGATGCAGACAGCAACCTGAATTGGCATGGAAAATCCAGACCCCAGAAGGCACAGAAGAAAAGATGATTTAAACGGACTGAGACTTTCTACCCAGAGGGCGCCACACGTTACATCGACACCCAAGACAATGCAGACCCGCTCGAAGAAACTCCTTCTACCTGTCAGAAAACAGTTAGCCTATATTTTATATTACTTATCTGGGGTGTTCAGGCAAAGACTCTAAAATTCTTGTTGCTTGTAATGGTGGGGGGAAGGTGTGAATTTCCATTAAAGATGCGTTTTAACCCCTGCAAGAGTTCCTTACTGGATCTCCCCCTGCATGAGAATTTGATTTTTTTCCTTCATCATGGGAGTATCCCTGGTTGGTGTTCTCATCTGGCATACTTGTTGAATAAATGTTCGCTTATGAAGTTTAATAGTTCAACTTTCTTTGTTAGTTTAACGTTTTATTGTGTAAATGCTAATCTGAATCCAAGAGCTCCACCTAAGATACTGTTATGGGTTCGGATACTTTAAAAGTTTTGACTCTTAATGTCTGGGGATTAGACAACCCAGTTAAGTGGCGCAAGGTGTTGAGTGCTCTTTGTAGAGACTCGCCTGAAGTGGTATTTCTGCAGGAGATACATCATAGAAACCTCACAAGCTGTCTCCTGAAACATAAGCAATATCCCCAACAATTTACCTCCCCAGGCACATCTAAATCTAGGGGGGTATGCTACTCTTGGCTCATATGCTTAATTTTAAATTAATCTCTTCTCAAAAAGATGAAAAAGGCCAATATATCTTTGTTAAAGGCACCCTAGATGGTAAATTAATCACTCTTGCATCAGTTTATAGTCCAAATGCAAATCAGTTCTTCTTCCTTGAGCAGATCCTTATGGATCTGAGTCTATTCAGGGAAGGAGAGCTGCTTCTTGGGGGAGATTTAAATATGGTAAATCAACCCAAAATGGACAGGCAAAGACCAAGAGGCTCAGATAATCAACCCCGCCACTCATTTTCAGAGTTACTGTCCCGATTTCAATTTATTGATGTCTGGAGAACTCTCCATCCCACTCGCTTTGCCCCAAGATTCCAAAATTATGCAAGATTAGATTACATTCTTTCCTCTACCAATTGGGGGGATAAACTGATCAATGCGGGAATTAGTTGCATGGAATTATCTGATCATGATACCATTTGGGACCAGCTGCGTCGCCTCTCTACATGCCATCATGATGCCACCTGGCAACTCTCTCCTTCCTTTTTACAAAACAAAATGTCTCAGGACAACCTAGAAAAATCCATTAAGGAATACTTTGACTTGAACTCCCATGATAATTTATCTCCCTCAATTGTATGGGATGCAATGAAATCTGTTATCCGGGGGGGTTGTATCAGCGAACTTAAGGCACACAAGAAATTAAACCAATTAGAAACAGATAGGTTACTAAAGGAAATTACAGACCTAGAGTTAGATCACAAACCTGAGGGAACATACAGAAACTAATGGACAACACGACTTCCGGGAAGGGTGACTTAGCCTGTGCCTGCTTTTGAGACGGGCTCCTGCCTCAAAAGAAGCTTATTCAGATATATCAGTCAGTTTTTTCTTTTTTTTTTTGACTGATTAAACTTCTCCCGGGTAGGGAGAAACGAAGAGATTAACCTCAAAGCCTATTTTTGTTGGGACGACCAGATCTCATTAATTTATGGGACGAGGTCCAGCCGACGAAAGTGGGACGGATTTTTAACAGCAAGCTCTATCTGATAAAGCGAACGTTCACCTTATCTTCTAAGAGAGAACGCATTAACAGGCAAGCACCCTTCTTTCTATATTTTTCTTTTACTTGACTTAAATTGTTGCTGTTTAAAAGAGATTTGCCAGATTGATCAGTTTTTGACATCTCACTGGGGAGCCATAACTTCTCTCTGCTACGCACTAATTAATAGCTTATCTCTGTTTTTGTTGCAAAAAGCTGTCCTGGATTTGCATTCTAAAGATATACACAGAAGAGGGATTTCTATTCCAGATTTTTATTTTGAAAAATACTATACTGTTTTGAGACTACTCTCTTTTTGGTCTATTTTATTTTGACGAATCTGTTTCTTGACGATTGCCATTAATTGTTTCGATCCTGGGAACTGCATTTTGTTTACTTAACTATTGGAGAGATAAGGTTGTCTGCTCTGTTTATACTGTGATGTCACCAAGTTTGGAGTATTAACCCAATTGTTGCTGAAATAAGAAGTGGTTTTCCTATATTTTTCTTTTAAAATGGCAATTAAGAAAGTGGCTGAAAATCTGGAAATAACTATGTTTCAGAAAATAATGGATGAGATTGAGATAATGAAAATTGAATTGAGTAAAATGAAGCAGGAGATTAAAGATATAAGGGTCCCTGTGAGAGAGGTGACCCTGGAAGGGGTCCCTGTGAGAGAGGAGACCCCGGAGATTGGAACAGGGGTCCCTGTGAGAGAGGCGACCCTGGAGACTGGAATAGGGGTCCCTGTGAGAGAGGAGATCCCGGAGATTGGAACCAACGTGGAACAGGAACAAGATTTGGAGTCTATGGACTTTAGAAATAAAATCTATTGTTTGGAACTCAATGTTATCTCTGAAGAAATGAATGAAGACTCTAGAGATAAAGTTATCAATGGCATGGATAATCTTCTGGACTGGAATGATGTGATGGAGCCCAATATAGAGAAAATCTATGGAATTATCTGCAGCCATGTGACAATGGAAAAACTTTTAAGAGATGACCCAGTGTATTTTGAAAAAAAGAACAGAGATATGATTTTACAGCAGTATTTCAGCAACCTATTCAGAATGGATGGCAAGAAAATATTTGGGATAGAGGTAATCCCCATCAGACTCTTACTATATGACTATGGCTTTGACAGCAAGATTATTATGGAATACTGATAATGGAAGATTGGATATTGAAATTACTGGACTTAACAGGACTACTGAAGATGGAAGATGGAAAATGGAACTAATAGAGATAATAGAACAATGGCTACTGAAATTATTGAACCTAACAGATTCTGATGTGATGGATTAATTGAAATGTTTATTTTGACTATGGTTATGACAATAAGATTATCATAATTAGTAATGAGATGGATTAATCGATATGCTTATCTGGAAAAAAAAAATTGATAGATATATTTCTTAAAGAATTGAAACCTCTCTTTGACTTTTTGTGGAAAGAATAAAGTAATGTTTATGAGATTTGATGATTAAGTAAGATAACTACTGGAGGAAAGTGATTTTATAATATGACTTAAGAGACAGGATTGTTATATATTATAGACTTATAACTGATTTGATCTTTGACAAATGGGAAGTCAATATTTTACTCTTTATTTTTTATTTTTGTTTTTTTTTTTTCTTTTTTTCTTTTTGTTTAACTATTTTTGATTTTGTTTTTTGTCTTTGAATGTTTTATGATTTTGTCTTGTATGTTTTATGAAAATCTGAATAAAAATTATTGAAAAAAAAAAAAAAGAAACTAATGGACAACACAATATCATAAAGTTCTGGAAAATATTCACTAATAGGCAAAAAACCCTTGTGATTTAAGAATGTACCTACGGCCAACAGGTATTTCTATCAAACTTTAAAAAGCAAGAAAATTGGGCAGCTATAGTGTATGAGCCAGGGAAGCAAGAGACCTGACCTCCTCTCTGAGATATTGTACTGCCCTACAAATTTGTCAAAATGCAAACACATCAGCTTGGTGCCTATGTGAGATCCCATTGACTCTGTTAGTAGCAGGCTATAAATCCTAGAAACTAGTTTTCTTGGATCTTTCTGTGCTAGCAGGATTAAATTTTCGAAGGCAGTAAGAGATCTTGATGCCTGCTCCATTATTATATATTATAGGTTTAAGGAGGAAGCAGGTTAGTTGATTGCAATAGAACCAGTTTAAGTTGATTCCTGGGATGCGATTTTTCATTACATTTTCTGACAGTGGCAGGTTGTTCTCATCCAGGTCTTTCACCCTATATAGGCCACCCACTTCCCACTCAGACCATTTAAAAACTTCACCTGCCTGAGTAAACAGAGAATGAATGGCAATGGTGTTAGCAGGGAAATTGGTGGTGAGCGTTTCCTACTCCAAGAGTTCCAGACCTTAAAAATTAATTTTAAGAATGGGTTATCTATATTGATCATTTTCTGTTCTTTGGGGAGAAATGGCAAGTCCCTGTGTAGTGAGTTAACTAGTTCTATACCAGACCATAGTTTGTCTCACTGTGTATCAAGGAGCACATTGTCGTAATTGAAAGGCATGAAAGTAATATTGTAGGTGTGGTATCCCAAAGCCTCCTCTGTTTCCCATGCTATACTGAATTTTGTTGCCGATACCAGGCTTTTGCCTCCATGTATAAATTTACTGAGCAGTGATTGCCATATGTGCATTCTTTTGTTGGGAATAACCGCCGGGAGAATCTGGAAAAGAAATGAGAATTTGGGTAAAATAGACATTTTTACTGCTGCTATTTGACCCAACCATGATATATTTGGTTTAGCCCATCTCCTGAGTTCCAGACAGATTTGGATTAGTAAGGGGGTAAAGTTCTCTGTTCGTAAACGTGCTAGATTTTTTGTTATAAAGACCCCTAGGTATTTAAGTCTTTTAGGGCATTCCTTGAAACCAGACAGCCTCCTAGTCTGGTGATACTCCTAGATACATGTTAATTTTGGATCCTGTTACATTACCATAGTTAGATAAGACCTTCAACATTTCTTCCATTGCTTCCTATGGGTTTGACAACATCAAAGCTATGTCATCTGCAAATAAGCTGATGACATACTGAGATCCATTGATGAGGGAGCCAACAATATGTGGATTAGAACTAATGGCAACGGCAAGTGGTTCTGTGGATATTATGAACAGGAGTGGGGACAGTGGGCATCCCTGTTTCACCCCACGATGTATTGCAAACCCTCTGAATCAGTCGAGAGCCAGTGTGGTGTAGTGGTTAAGGTGTTGGACTAGGACCTGGGAGACCAGGGTTCGAATCCCCAAACAGCCATGAAGCTCACTGGGTGACCTTGGGCCAGTCACTTCCTCTCAGCCTCAGAGGAAGGCAATGGTAAACCACCTCAATACCGCTTACCATGAAAACCCTATTCGTAGGGTCACCATAAGTTAGGATCGACTTGAAGGCAGTCCATCATCATCTGAATCAGTGCCATTGACCCAAACAGTTGCTGTTGATTTGTTATAAAGCCGCATTATGGCATCTATAAAAGGTTGTCCCATGAGTCTAGACATTAGTGCATGGAGATAATTCCAGTTCAATCAGTCGAAGGCCTTACCAGCGTCTAATGACAAGAGAGCTAAAGGGGAGCTTGATGTTTTGCTGTGATGTAGTACATTTAAGAGCCTTCGAACTGGATCAGAAATTTGCCTGCCAGGCATGAAGCCAGTTTGGTCCGGGGAGATGTATTGAGTAATAAAATTGTTTGGTCAAGAAGCTAGAATAGCTGTAAATAATGTTTCATCTTGATTTAACAGGTTAATGGGTCTATAGGACTCTGCCAGTGCCAGGTCCTTTCCCTGCTTTGGAAGGACTGTGATCCTAGATTGATGCCAGGAAGGTAGAATTTGTCCTCCATCCAGGATGTCAGAGAAAAGAGAGGCTAAGTGAGGTGCTGAGAGGTCTTTAATTTTTTTATCAAAGTTTCCTGCGAAACCATCTGTTTTTGGAACTTTATATTTTAGAGTTTTTTAATTGTGTCTAGTACCTCCTCTGTGGTGATAGACTGATTTAACAAATGCGTATGGTCTTCTGTGAGGGGGGGTCATAGGTACCTGTCCTAAAAAGTTGTTGATAGCTTGTGCTGATTAACTAGTTTCAGAGTAGAGATCTGAGTAAAATTCAGGAAAAACATTACTGATACTTTTGGAATCAGTGATTAAATCCCCATCTTTGGATTGGACAGAGTGAATTTTCCTTTCCTCCTGTATTTTTCAAATATGGTTAGCAAGCAATCTGGAGTTTTATCCCCAAATTCAAAGTATTTTTGTTTGGTATACATCAGTTGCACTGAGATTTTTGCAATTCTAGTTTTCCAAGCTTTGCCATTTTTTGAAGAAGCGAACAAGAGATTCTGGACTTTTGAAAATTTAATCCTGCTAGCACAGAAAGATCCACGAAAACTACTTTCTAGAATTTACAGAGTGCTACTAACAGAGTCAATGGGCTCTCTCATAGGCACCAAGCTGATGTGGGACTGGAATGCTACGTGGACCAAACTTCCCTTCAAATCCATATCTGCTCAAATCCAAGAACATTCTTTAAAGACTATACACAAATGGTTTATGACTCAACTCAAACTGTCCCACATCACCAACTCTGCCAGTCCTGACTGCTGGAGGCAATGTGGCACGCATGGATCATGCCTACATATGTGGTGGGATTATCCCCGGGTCCAGACCTTCTGGGTAATGATATTCTCAGATATTACTCTAATTACTAAACAACCTGTGACACAATGCCAGCACTAGCACTATTAAATCTTTTCATTAACTCAAATCAAGATATACTCTTCAAAGAGCTGGTGCTGCTACTACCAGACTCGAGATTGCACACAAATGGCGAACACTTGAAGGGTTCTCTTTAGACACATGGTATAACCGTGTATGGGCAATAGCTTTGGCTAAGAACCTAACATCACAAGTACAGATAGCACAAGGTAGATCACACAAAAATAGATTTGACACCATATGGTACCCCCTTATTCAATTTGTCAATTCCTTAGACCACATACATAATCCTCCAACATCTCATGGACAAATATGGAGATCTACACTGGGAAGATGACAGTTAAAACAAATACCCCAATTCCTTTTCGTTTTATCTCCTATGTAATCAATTTTATTGTTGGCTTATGCTTATGAGACCACTTGGTACTTTGTATTTTATGTATGATTTATCAAAGTTCTAATAAAAGTTTTTTAAAAATGTAATGACAGGAGTGGGCTAAATGGGTAGCCCCAAATGAAAGGAAAAGTGAATGTTACTCTGTTCCAGAGCCCAGTTGTGCAGTTAGGCAATTTTAGACCCTGGACTTAGTGTTGTCTGATGGGAGCCCTTGCTTTCGATGGCAATGTGTTTAATTTCCCTTGTTTCAAAACATGATGAGCCATCCTTGCTGTTTTTTTTTTAATTAAAGTTAAGCTCCCTGTTGGCAAAGACATTCTGCTCCAACCACTGGCCATGCTAGTCAGACTCTCAAGCACTTTTGCTTTGCATTATCATAGCCCAGATGCAGAGAACAGGGCTAGCAGTCAATCAACAAGATACACTGTTCTGGATGCAAAATTCTCTTTTGAATGTAGAGTGACATCACACCTTATTAAGGGATGAAAGTCTCCAGGCTCTTTTGAAATCCTCTCTAATGATGGACATTTACACACAGCTTAAACACTGATGTTGTTGCAGGAAATCAGAATTGCATTTCAATCATGTTAACATAATTAGATAGTGTCACCATGGTTATTGACTCAAATGTTTCCAACAGAAGAGCTCAAATTGAATTTAAAGGGATGGCAGAAAATAGGTGAGAAACTGAGAATTGTTTCAATATACTTTGAGGAATACAAGAAACTGAGTCTGGATTGGTAATCTTCTTCAAAGACATGACACATTCTTACAATATTGTTATAGTATCGTTACCATCCTGGGCCCATGAGATGGGACAGACTAGGCATTTCAATAAATAAACATTGTGAGAAAAGTCCAAAGCTTGGCAGGTAGCTCTCAGCTTCCTCCTTTTTGTAAGGTGGGGTGGTGAGGAAGGAGATACATTTTGTTATTAATTTTTTTAATAGTTTTTTTTCTGCATTGTGTGAAGGGGAAATCTGTCATGTTAGGCCCATGAATGGATTTAACTAAGTCATAACAATCTAAAAAGGCCAGAAGAAAGTCTTGGTTAACTTGTAAATCAAAATGACAGAATCAATTATATTTTCTGTGTGAGAGTCAAGAGCAAATTAGCTGGGAAGAAGCAAATTCTAATGGAACCAAAGACATCTGTCCCAACCCTACCCACTAGGCTCCTAATCTGAGCTATGAAGCAGCCTTGATTATTAGACTCTGCCTCCCCAGCAGCACGAGGTACAAAATAAAAACTGTCTTTCATAAGCCCGGCATGGTGCCAGAGAGGAAAGCTCTCATCTGGTATGTGTGTTTTAACTATTTCTATCTTTTCAGCATTGAGACTGACAAGAAATGCCTCAAGGCGAGCATGTTACCCTGTGAGTCCTGGTGGAACAGACGTTTCTGCTAAATAAAAGAGATCATTTATTGATCCATGAATGATGCAGTTTATCCCAATTGTGAGTGAAACACCACCTCTGGTTTACAGTTACAAACAAGAGGGAGAATATAACCACTGTACATTGTTATTGACATTGGCTGCAATTTTGCACCTTGTCAGATGCGCATTCATCCCCACTGAAAGACAGGCACTTCAAGATGTTCATCAGAAAGCACTAAATACGATTTATATACAGCCAAAGACAAGAGGGGATAAATAATTTAGGGAAGGCTGCAGTTAATTATGCAACAGAGAGGTCAAGGTGGGTCACAATAAATTCCCCATTCGTATGTGGGATGACAACTGCAAATATGCCCTTCATTTTGTAGGGTTGTTCAACTGTACCTGTGTTGTGTTGTGTGTGGGTCCCACAACATGATTAACGTTTTAAAATACTCTTAAAAAATAAAATGGTCAGTCTCAAACACACTTGAGTCCCCTTTAAATACTACCACAGCACTGTGAGAGCTGTTTTCACATCTGCTCATTCATGCTATAGTATTGCAGTAATGTTTATAGTGATGAAGTAATGTTTAAAGGCTAGTAATCATGTGAACAGGACCTTTGCATGTGACATTTAATGTATTGTATACATCAGTATATTTACAAAACTGAGACAGGTCTGACTACTGCAAGTCTGACTTTGTTACAAATGTCACAATCAAGGCTGTCCCCTTTTGATGATATCATCCAGCTCCTGAACAGAAGGCCTTCTACTACACTTCACCCAAGATCATTACCCAGCTGGGATCAGGAACATTCTTACATTGGTTATGATTCTTTAAATCTTAGTGTCATAAGAACATAAGAAGAGCCTGCTGGATCAGGCCAGTGGCCCATCTAGTCCAGCATCCTGTTCTCACAGTGGCCAACCAGGTGCCTGGGGGAAGCCCGCAAGCAGGACCCGAGTGCAAGAACACTCTCCCCTCCTGAGGCTTCTGGCAACTGGTTTTCAGAAGCATGCTGCCTCTGACTAGGGTGGCACAGCAGAGCCATCACGGCTAGTAGCCATTGATAGCCCTGTCCTCCATGAATTTGTCTAATCTTCTTTTAAAGCCATCCAAGCTGGTGGCCATTACTGCATCTTGTGGGAGCAAATTCCATAGTTTAACTATGCGCTGAGTAAAGAAGTACTTCCTTTTGTCTGTCCTGAATCTTCCAACATTCAGCTTCTTCAAATGTCCACGAGATCTAGTATTATGAGAGAGGGAGAAAAACTTTTCTCTATCCACTTTCTCAATGCCATACATAATTTTATACACTTCTATCATGTCTCCTCTGACCCGCCTTTTCTCTAAACTAAAAAGCCCCAAATGCTGCAACCTTTCCTCGTAAGGGAGTCGCTCCATCCCCTTGATCATTTTGGTTGCCCTCTTCTGAACCTTTTCCAACTCTATAATATCCTTTTTGAGATGAGGCGACCAGAACTGTACACAGTATTCCAAATGCGGCCGCACCATAGATTTATACAACGGCATTATGATATTGGCTGTTTTATTTTCAGTACCTTTCCTAATTATCGCTAGCATGGAATTTGCCTTTTCATGGAATGAATCTAAGGAAAAGTGGCTTCTATTTCACTGTGGTAAACATTAAGGAGGCCTCCCATATAAGTGAAGAAGTTAAGATTGTTTACAGCATTCTGAATTTCTGAGATAGAAGGCAAAGCAATTGTCAAAGGGAAGCAGAAAAAAATACTCAGAGTGACTTAAGTAGATACATATAAGTAGTGATGGGATTTCAGCAAAGGAACAGTAATGGTGGTGATTAGGCAGGGAGATGAACCAGCTCTTGAATTATCTGGCAGGGAAAAGGAGGGACGCCACATGGTTTGACACGTCTGAAATTGAACAAGACAGAGTAGCAGAGAAAACAATATGGAGCAATCATGGCCTGCTCCTAGAGGGCAAGGAAGATTTATTAACCGTTTTCTTGCTTCTTTAATCACTGCCATGACTAAGCTACTCTTACAGTGGCTCCAGAAACTTGCATAGGAGGCAAGAGTTACCACTATGCCCCTCCCATATGAGCAGTGAATAAGACAAGAAAAATATTTTTATTACATTTAAAACAACAACAACAACAACTGAGAACAGGATAGAATGAGACTATCTGTAAAGGCATCATGCCTGTAGCATGCCAAAGCCTGCAGTACTTTCTGTCCATTTCGTCTTCCACTGAGTGCACTACCACATGTGCAAGAGGGTAATTTCCAGTATTATGTACAACAAAAAGCAGTTGTAGGCCTGCTATATGACAATGTGGTGCCACCACAGGTGTTTCTGAGAAGGACGTCCCCCACATATGTGCTTGTAAGTGTGGTTGGTAATAACGGGCTTAGGAAAATCTGCTGAATTTGATAGGCCTTGTGAATTCACCATATGGTGACCATGTAGGGTAGACTTGGGACAGGATGCAGCAGTCCCTATCCAGAAGAGGTAAATTGGGACAGGCTGATGGGAACCTTCACCCACAGCACCCAACCTTGTAGCCGGGGGGCAGATGCTTTCCCTTCCCCTGGCCCTCACATCCTCTCCACCAGTGGGGGATTGGCTAGTGTTATGCACCTCCCCCTCCCAAAATGCCCACCAAGAAATGTGGCTGCCCCACCTAACAAGGAATGCTGGCTACAGGGTAGCCACATTCCCTCAAGGGTAATCTGCTATGGGCCAGAGACAAAGTAAGCAGAGCCAGAGCCACCTCCCTCTTTCTCACATACATCATCCATCTACTCATACACAAGCAGGCACCCCATTCATTATAATCCATTAACAACCACTTTCTCTCTCTCTCTTACACACACACTACCCTTCATCCCATCCATCTAGTCATCCATCCATCCATCCACTCACAACTACAACTATCAATTATCATTCTGTCTCTCTCTCTCACTCACTCTCGCACACATACACATACACACACTTCCTTCCCTTCCTGTCTCTCCCTAGCTGCCACCACCCCTCAAAAAATCAACCTTCTACATGACAGTTACACTTAGTAAAAAGGCCCCATTCACACAAATGGGACTTCGTTTTCTAAGCTTAATTGTGGCAGGGATGATTTGCAAATGGGGTCGCAGGGTGCGGGGAGTGAAGGCTTAACCCTTCCCTTCTCAACTTACCTACACTCCTAGAAACACCCCCTCAACTGCAATTACAAAAAAAATCCTATTTGAGTGAATGGGCCTTTTTTTCCTAAGCCTAACTGCCACGGTGGTCTGAATTCAGACACTGTGTGAATTAGACTATGAGCCACCAGTGTATCACTTCCCTGGTTGTGCTAGTCCATTTGGTGCCTGTTGGTTGCTGGAATACTTAGAAATGCTCATGGATTAGGTGATCCCTGGTCTGATCCAGTAAGGCAATTCTTCTGTTCTTAAGCAAGAGTGCATTCTCTGGATCATATAGCTGAAATTAGTTATGACTTATAACATGAAAAGATCCTGGGTGGTCTTCAATGTTAGTTCTACTAAGAGTAGGCCGATTGAAGTTAACAGACATGACTAACTTAGGTTCATTAATCTTAATGGTTGAGTCAGCTGGATATAGCTCCGAGTTTTTGTAATATATCAGTGGATTAAACAAGTGGAACATGCCCCGCAATGCCAGTTATGGGTTTTAAGCAGAGCTTGGAAAAGTTAATTTTTTGAACTACAACTCCCATCAGCCCAATCTAGTGGCCATGCTGGCTGGGGCTGATGGGAGTTGTAGTTCAAAAAAGTAACTTTTCCAAGCTCTGGTTTTAAGCAATATTTGATGGGCCACCAGCAACTAATGAATGTAATTAATGCCCCCCATTCGAGACTGGAAGAATATGCCATCATGCAGATTTGAGAAGGTGGTAGTGGTGGTGCATATTTTCACTTCTTAAAATGTCCTAGGAGCTGCCAAACAGCAGGCAGGTTGCTTTTTAGACAGGCGTTATAGAAGCAGAGGCAGTCTTGCGCTTATCCAAAGACTCGTTATGTGTAAGTTTACATTTTTATGTGGTGTAAGTGCATTGGGCAAATATGTGTTGAGAATGAGGGAGGAGGAACAATAGCTAGGAGAAAAAAAACATCACTTTTGCACAGTACATGTTGAGATAAAGGTTTGAAAGATTTAGCCATATTTCATGCAAACTGTTAACATTTGGTTCTTGGAGGATAAGGCTATCAATAGCCATGACCCATGATGGCTGTGCTTTGCCTCCATGGTCAGAGGCACTGTGCTTCTGTATACCAGTTCCTGGAAACCACAGGAGAGGAGAGTGCTCTTGTGCTCAGGTCCTGCTTGCTGGCTTCCCATGGCTGGCCACTGTGAGAACAGGATGTTGGCGTAGATGGGCCTTTGGCCTGATCCAGCAGACTCTTCTTATTCTCTTAAGGTGTTAACTTTTGAGTCAAGAAAGTAATGCCTGAGTAGGGAAGAATGAGGAAGGGAATACTCATTTCTAGGAATTTCATGTTTCAAGGAGCCAGAATGCTAAGGCCTGAGCAACTGTAAAGAGAAAGTGTGGAACAGGGTGGGAGGAGGTCAGTTTTCCGTTGGGACTCAGGCAATATTTACATACAGTCTTGTGGATCTAAATGTTTTAGAATATCCTGTTTTACAACAGATATGAGCAAACTTCAGGCTTGAAGGATTTACTTTGTTTTTTACTAGAACTGCAAAGTTTATCTAGCAGAGCCAGAATGCCACAACCCTGGGGTCTATCCTCCAGAGGCAGAGGTAAAATAATGGCTTTGGGGGAGAAGAGTGCAGAAAATTAAAGAACCTGAAATTCAGGACATACACTTCGAATTAAGGCCCGAGAGCATGTCCTCAGTCCAGGAATTTGTTTTCCGTTCCAGAACTGAGGTCACAGCCCATTTGCACATAGATCTGCTCCTAGATTCCCCCTAAGCCAAACAATGTTGGACTGCAACTCCAGTCACCCCGAATAATACAGTTATTAGCCATACCAGCTGAGACTGATAGGAATTCAACACCACTTGGAGGTCCAGAGGTTCCCCATCCTTGCCCTAAGCTTTGTATCAGCGACCTAATTTAGGGAAGGGGAAGGATTGTTTTAATGGGTGCTATTTTTTAACAACACTGAATGTCAGAAACCCTTGCCAATCATCTGCAAATCAATCGGAGCTGCTAGTAGATCCTGATCTACCTGCTGCCCACTCCTGTTTCAGAGGACAGCTGCAGATGCCTGTGATGTAGCCAACAAAAATAAGAGAAGAAAAATTGCTCTGGGGGATCCAGAGATGCAGGGTCTGAATACCTATTTAGGCAGAGCACAACACTGCATATTCTCCAACACATGCCAAATGAAACGAAACTTGTTTTACATAGATTAAATAAAGAGATTATAATATAGTTAATGAGACATGGACATGGTATCCGATAATGAGTGTCAGCCAAGGTATTTTTAAATCTTTGTTCAAAATATTTTCCCATAACTCAAGAGAGCACACACCACATCTCACGCCTATAATATTAAAATGCTTTAAAATGTCAAATCTTAGTACATGCTCACAACATTACAGCATTCGGCTTTCAAGAAAACCAAAGAGTAAAGGAGCATGCCAAACCACTACCTTGGCAAGTATACAGTGGCACACATAAGAAATCAGCACATATACTGAGAACACAAATATGACGCCTTTCAAGAGGTGCAGCTGGAGGATATGACAAATCTGTGCTACACTAAATGCTCCATGCTACAAGCATGAATGTTACTCCAGCTGACAAGCTGCAACAAAATACTTTCATTTATTAGTGCCAGATTCCATCCTGGATTGCGTTTAGAAGTTCTGACAGCAAAAAGTCCCACAGATGCAGCTGTTTCCATTACAATATTACAAAATGATGGAGGGAAGTGTAGCTACCAAATACCTCATTGTCACACAGCTATTAGAGGCTTGGCGGTTCCGTCCAGATTTCAGTCTAGCAACCTTACACTAGGAATGCAGTCAAAATGCTGTTGAACATCTTCATGCTGGCAATTTGGAGTGAGGTCCCATCGCTATTCATGATACCTCACTCTCCTTCTCCTTTTCATCTCTTTTCAAGGAATAGCAATTAAATCAGGAAAAATAAGTTATTCTAATGGTTATTACATCAGTAGAAAATTTGTAAATATAATGTAGACTATTGATAGAACAAATGAAATGGAATAACAAATAGATTAGACTTAGAGCACTTAGAACTCTAGAAAAATAGTAAAAAATAACAAAATCTTCCAAATCAGAACATCCTCCAACTTTAATTTATAATATAACCATCTGAGCTTTAATTGCAGCAGAATTGTCAAACACTTGGTCGAAATATATTTGTTTTGTAATTTCATTTTCAGCTGAAAGGATTGACATATTTAATAATCTCTCTTGTCCAAGAGAAGATCTCAAATAAAATTTAATTCATTTTAACTTGCTGAAGGTTCTTTCACAGGATGCCGTTGCAAGAGATATGTTAAAAATATCTTCATTGCCATTTTCAGGCTTGGACAAGACTTCGTTAGGGAATATTCATGGATTATTTTCAAGAGGTCTAAACTAGTTGCTGACTCTGGAACTGGAAGAACTGACAGTGCCTGGTGCTTAAAGCTTTCAATTTCTGATGAAATTTCTGCAGGCTTTAAATCACTTTCATATTTTAGTTCCAATTCCACTGCTCCATTCTTTAGTTCCATAACAATCATTATAGACAATTTAGTTATTATTTTATTTTTGTACATAATGTGTACACACACACACACACGGGTGGGGACTTCAGCAACTTTGGCACCTAACCCCAAGAGTGCCAACCGCTCACTCCTCCTAGTCGTTGCTGAACTCCCCCTCCCCTTAGACCTGGCCAAGGCTCCCTGCCGCAGGTTGCCAAGCCTCCCCCCCTTTAGATCTTCTCCCATGAGGATAAGAGAAACCGAGGAAGGAGGCGGCTGGCCAAGGCCAGCTGCACAAAAACAGCTGCCCCAGCCTGTCCTGACTGTTCCTCTGTGACTCACCTGGATGCCACCTCAGTCACTCATCTGTAACTCACCCACCATGGCCTTACCACAGTGCTGCCACTGCCTCGCTTACCCACCACCACCCTGCTCATCCTCCCCACCAAGGCTAGCCCACCTGCTGCAATGGATGGCTTTCATCATGCTGCGTGATGGCAGACTAAGATAGGTATAGATACACACACTCATATATAACATGAATCAGGTGCAAGCGCCCCAGTCGCCTCACCCTAGTTCTGGTCCTGATGACAGCAAATGAGTTAAACAGGTAGTGGGCTAGACGGCTATTGCAGTTTAATGCAGACAAGATGGTCCGAGTAGTGGATCGTGCAAGTGACCTGGGAGGTGGCAGTCAACTGTACTGGATGGGATTGAACTCTCCCGTAAGGATCAGGTACACAGTTCTGAGAGTGCTTTGAGATCCATTCTGTGCTTTGAATGCCCATTTGCCTCTGCAGTGGGAGGCATCGTTCACCAACTTAGGTTGGTGTGCCACTGTGGCCTTGCCACAGCTATCCATGCTCAGGTAACACCTTGGATGGGATCACACTCCCCTTGAAGGAGCAGGTTCATAGCTTGGGGGTTCTCCTAAAAACATCTCTGTCACTTGAGGCTCAAGTAGCCTCGGTGGCATGGAGTGCCTTCTACCAACTCCGCTTGGTGGCCCAGCTACCCCCTAACTGGACAGGGATAACCTGGCTTCAGTTGTCCACGCTCTGGTAACCTCCAAGTTAGATTACTGCAATGCGCTGTACATAGGGCTGCCTTTGAAGACAGTTTGGAAACTGCAGCTTGTGCAAAATGCAGCTGTGTCCTACCCAGAGCCCGAGGCAAGAGATGGAGGCGAGGCTTGGTTCAATTCTCATTTTATTAGTGTGATGGTTGCATCCAAAGCAATGAGCTTCATAAACCTGTCTATCTCACTACTTTCCCTAGCTAAGCTACCTAAGCAGTCTCTACAGCATATGAGGAGAGTTAACTCAGCACTAGAGCCTGGGTCGGCACCTGCTTGTGTAGGGAAAGTCTTTGCCTGTAGACGACGGCTCCTCCGAAGTTCCACCCTCTCAAGGTCCCTCTTCTCACGCCGTCTCATGCGGGGCGAAGGGGAGCAGGCCTCCGACGGCCCATCTGACAGCGGGACTTCGCTAGGTGATGGCTCGACTTCAGGGAGCAAGAAACTGGTTGGCAAGGAAGTGTTTGAAGTGCCAGGCTGGGATTCCTGTGGGGGCAGCGTTGCTGCACATGATGGGTCGCTTTCCAACGGCTCAGGCGAGGAACTCACAGGCAGTGCGGGAACCGCCTCAATGGCGGGGCTGGCCGGGGAAGTCTGCGGGCTGACAGCGCTCCCCCTTCCTTCAGTGCTCCCAGGGGCGTCATCCTCATCTGACTCCTCTCCCTGAGCTAGCTCCTCTTGCACCTGGGGAGCAACAAGCGGCCAGATTGGTAACAGGGACCAGACGGTTCAAACATATAAAACCAATTCTGGCCAGCTTGCATTGGCTGCCTGTATGTTTCCAAGCCTGACTCAAGGTGCTGGTTTTAACCTATAAAGTCTTACATGGCTTGGGACCACAATACCTGTTGGAAAGCCTCTCCCGACACGAACCCACCTGTATACTACACTCAATATCCAAGGTCCTCCTCTGGGAGCCTACTCACAGAGAAGCTGAGAGGATGGCAACAAGGGAGAGGGCCCTCTCAGTATGGCCCCCAAATTATGGAATGATTTTTCTGATGAAGTGCGCTTAGCACCAGCACTGTTATCTTTTCGGTGCCAGCTCAAGACTTTCCTCTTCACCCAGGCATTTTTAACAGCATTTGAATAGCATGTTGTTAACTTGCATATCGGTTTTTATGGGTTTTAATTTGGTACGATTTAAATTTGTATAATTGTTTTTAATTGTTGTAAACCATCCAGAGAGCTTCAGCTATGAGGCGGTATATAAATGCAATAAATAAATAAATGTTGGGTCACTGCATCTTCAAGGCCAGCACTGGACATGGAGGCTGAAGCTGGAGTCAATGCTGTGTAGTAGGAACTAGAGCATTAATGAGCTCTGAAGGGAGCTGTTAACCCAGAAAAAGTTCAAAGCGGATTGAGGGACATATATAGTTGGTGCCTGTACCTGGCCCTCACTTGCTGGGTCTTTTCCCTCATCTGGAGTAGATCCTTCCTCCTCAGTAGGCCCCCTGCCCATAGAGCTGTTTAGCAGCCAAACAGGGGCTCCTCCTGCAACTTGTGCTTCCTGTCTGGTCTGCCACCATCTTTGATTCCTGAGGCTCGGAAGTGATGGGTGGAAATAAAGGATCAAGTCAGGGCTTGGGATGAGGTCATTAGTGGGTCCAGGTGAAGCATCTCTAAGATGGGGCTTTTCAGCCTTTGGACCAACATGCATGGCTTTGCCATGTCTTCAGTAGGAGTGAGGTGCTGCGTGGCACTCCAGGCCTCTTCCCCGAAAGAGGTCTCTCCAAGGTCTGGGTCAGCTCAGGTCCTCATACTGCCATGCATTAGGTGCAAGATTGCCTTTCAAGACAGTTAGGAAACTTCAGTAGATTAACCTCCTTTTAGCCCAGGACCTACCACTGAACACTGACAGTATACTCCAAGCAAGAAAAAAGTGACACTGGTGCAATGAGAAGGAAGAGGGACTTCAAATGAACTGTCCATTCCCAGTGGCGTCACTAGGGTTGGTGTCACCCAGTGCAGTAATTCATGGTGTCACCCCCATGGACCTCCTCCCATACCAGACCATACAGAATCCTTAGTAATGTTTTTTGTACTAATGTTACTCGTAAATCGTAATTCCCGTATATCACTGAATGTAATGGCAATAATAGTGACATAAACAACTAGCAAAATTAAAATTACACCTTTAAATTACAGTATCATATGCACAGCCTAAATGTATTTACATTTATACATAGTTTCATGTGGTTAAAGTGAAAATTTGGTAAGAAAACAACAGAATTCAAAGTAAAAACGTTTAAGAACTACATCAAAATTATGTTCATTGTAACACAAACACAATTCTTTGTTATGTTTACTCAGAAGTCCCATTAATTTACAGCACAATCCTAACCATGTCTACTCAAAAGAGTAAGTCCTAATGAATTAAATGAGGTTTACTCCAGGTATATGGGATCAGCATTCATTTACTCCCAGAAAAGCAAGTATTGCATTAAAGCTTTCATATTGGAAAGGTTTTCAAAGCACTGCCCTCTCCAACAGCCCAGGGTCTGACTGCGTGCTACACACAAGAGAAAAAAAACTTTAACCCATATTCTTAATATGTGGCCCTGGGAAGATCTATTGCCTTGTTAAGCTGAGTTGGGACTCTGAAAAATGCTTGTCAAAGTTGACTTTGAAAACTGGGCAGCACTTGACAGTGAAGAACTTGGAGGTGAGTGTCTCTGTGTGGTCACTTCTACTCCTTGTTTTTTTTTGTTTGTTTTTTTTTACAATAATTTTTATTCAAATTTTCATAAAACATACAAAACAAAATCATAAAACATTCAAAGACAAAAAACAAAACAAAACAAAAATGATTAAACAAAAAAATAAAATGTTGACTTCCCATTTGTCGCAGATCTAATCAGTTGTAGGTCTACAATATATAACAATCCTGTCTCTTAAATTATATTATAAAATCACTTTCCTCCAGTAGTTATCTTAATTAATCATCAAATCTCATAAACATTACTTTATTCTTTCCACAAAAAGTCAAAGAGAGGTTTCAATTCTTTAAGAAATATATCTATCAATTTTTCTCCAAATAAACATGTCGATTAATCCATCTCGTTAATAATAATAATAATCTTATTGTCATAACCATAGTCTAAATAAACATATCGATTAATCCATCTCATCAAAATCTGTTCCAATAATTTCAATAGCCATTATTCCATTATCCCTATTAATTCCATCTTCCATCTTCAATAGTCCTGTTAAGTCCAGTAATTTCAGTGTCCAATCTTCCATTATCAGTATTCCATAATAATCTTGCTGTCATAGCCATAGTCATATAATAAGAGTCTGATGGGAATTTCCTCTATCCCAAATATTTTCTTGCCATCAATTCTGAATAAGTTGCTGAAATATTGTTGTAAAGTCATATCTCTGTTCTTCTTTTTTACAAAATGCACTGGCTCATCTCTTGAGAGTTTTTCCATTGTCACATGGCTGCAGTTAATTCCATAGATTTTCTCTATATCAAGCTCCATCACGTCATTCCAGTCCAGAAGATTATCCAAGCCATTGATAACTTTATCTCTAATATCTTCATTAATTTCTTCAGAGATAACATTAAATTCCAAACAGTAGATTTTATTTCTAATATCCATAAACTCCAGATCTTTTTCCAATTCCACATTTGTTCCAATCTCCAGGGCTTGTATCTTCCCTTTATTTTTTCTTTTCTCATCTCTGATCTCATTCTCCTCTCTCACAGGATCCCCTATATCTTTAAGCTCCTGCGTCATTTTGCTCAGTTCAATTTTCAGCTCCTTACTGCCCTGTCGCAGGGTTTGTTTCGTTATCTCAATCTCATCCATTATTTTCTGAAACATAATTACTTCCAGATTCTCAGCCACTTTCTTGATTGCCATTTTTAAAACTTCTACTCCTTGTTTTTGAAGCATCCTGACAAAAGTGGTGACTTCCTCTTCAGTGCACAGTTAAACTATGGAATTTGCCCACAGATGTAGTTACGGCCATCAACTTTGGTGGCTTTAAAAGAGGATTGGACAAATTCATGTAGGATAAGGCTGTACTACTTCCAGTATCAGAGGCAGTATGCCTCTGAACACCAGTTGCTGGGAATCACAAGTACGGGGAGAGGGCTACTGCAGCCAGGTCCTGCTTGTGGGCTTCCACTAGGGTTGCCAGGTCCTTGGCCTGAGACTGATGCTGTATCTTTAGGACAGCCTTTCCCAACTAGTGGGCCACCAGATGTTGTTGGACCACAACTCCCATCAGCCTCAGCCAGCATTGCCAATGGTCAGGAAAGATGGGAATTGCAGTCGAACAACATCTGGTGGCCCACTAGTTGGGAAAGGCTGCTTTAGGAGAAGAGAAGGTCAGCCAAGTGCAGGTTCTTGCAACTCTGTAATGGGAAAAACCACAAGGTGGTCTCCCTCTCCCCTCCACAACTTTTAAAGATACAGAAGACCTTTTGGTTGCCAGGCCCGGCCTCCAAGAGGTCTTCTGTATCTTTAAAAGTTGTGGAGGGGGAGGGAGAATTCCACCTTGTGGTTTTTCCCATTACAGAGTTGCAAGAACACCTGCGCTTGGCTAACCTTCTCTTCTCCTAAAGATACAGGATCAGTCTCAGGCCATGGACCTGGCAACCCTAGCTTCCACAGGCATCTGGTTGGCCGCTATGAGAACAAGATGCTGAATTAGATGGGCCTTTGCCCTGATCCAGCAGGGCTCTTCATATGTTCTTTTGTTGTCCAACCAGCAAGCAAGAAGCAATCATCAGTTTTTCTGTGGTCAGAGCACCTCAGACAGCCTCAATCATGAACTTCTTAAGATGTACTGATGTCTGGAGCTAAGCTTGGAGTTCATTTGTTTTTTCATGTTCTTTTCTGCAGTGCTGTCCCATAATGGCCCACTTGCAGCTCTCAGAAATGTAGCCCTGCAAAGAGACTATTAAGCTGCAGAAGCCCAAGGCAGTGCCTAGCAACCATCTGCTGTACCCTGCGAGTACTTACCTGTTTTTATCGGATTACCTGCTTGTCAGTCCGTTTTCAGGCAGAATTGTTTCCACCTGCAGCTCTCAGAGGTGTGGCCTAGCAAGAGGATATGTAGCTGCAGAAGCCCAAAGCAGTGGCTAAAGGACTTTGCCTGTTTGGTGCCAATGAGGGACCATGCTTATACAAAGCTGGCAGGGTCTACCTCAGCTGGGTTGAGGGGCTTCTGCTGGTGTAGGTATATCCTAGTTCCCTCAGCCTGGCATAAATACAAGTTGGATTGCACCTTAATTTGTCTGAATGTATGTCCATTTAAAACTGCCTTGAATATTGAGGATAAAAAACAAGCAATAACAATGAGGGAGATAAAGATGAAAAAGAGGACAGACCTCCTGTACCTTTAATTAATATCATTTGTAGACCACTTCCCATCCAGGATCCCAAAGTGGCATACAGAATAAAATCCAACATTAACATGTTAAAAACATATAAAATCAAACAAGTACTGAAATATATATAATATTAAAATATCAACAGCAAAGAACAAACAAATGCCAGGGATATGCACAGTATCTAAAACGGGCCAGTGACCCAGCTGGGGAAAGCCTGAGCAATCCAATGTGTTTTTCACACTTTTTCAGAAGCACTCTACTGTGGATGCCTCCCCTATAGGAGTGGGGAAAAGAGCATTCCAAAGAATGAGTGCCACTACAGAGAAGGCTTGTTTCTATGTCATCAACAAGCAACACATCATAAAGTGGGATGACCCTAACAAGGCCTCTTCTGATGACCTTTATGTCCTAGCAGGTCTGTATAAGGTGGTCTTCTAGGTATCCAAGTCCCGAGTTCTTTAGGGCTTCATGCATCAGCAACAAAACTTTTAAAATATTTCAGTAGCTAATAGGCAGCCAGTGCAGTGCTTTTAGCACAGGCGTAACATGTGCATGACTGGATTACAACAAACATCTTGTCCGTGCCCTCAAGCCTCAAAAACTGAAACAGATCCCATAAAACTAGGTAAGACTCCATTGGACATCCATCTGATACTGTATCAATAGTATCAATTCAAGCTGGCATAGGTTTTATCTTCAAAGTGTTTTAAAATTTGTCACAGCATGACTCAAGAGTGCAAGCATTCAATTTGCTGGGGTATATGAAAATAATCACCGCACCACTCGGAAAAGCAATGCTGGATGGCTACTCAAGGCTGTGATGGAAGCAGCAAAACAAGCTTCTCTGCAGCCTTCACTGCCATGCAGTAGGTGCAATTATGCACTCTAGCACATGTCCAGTTGGCTTCACTTTGAATCTTACACCACTTGCACTTTAGTTTTCGTTTTCCTGGTATATCGCAGAAAACCAGGAAGCAATCTGGGCTCTACAGTGCAGGACAGGACAATTGGGAGCAATCATGTCAAGCACCCACCCCCATCTGCATTCCATAGTGACACAAAGACCTCAACAGGATCACCACCGGCTTTGGTTTTGGATTCCATAAGTCTCCAAGGGCAGACCATCTTAATAGGTCCCCAAATTCTACCGAAGGTGACTAGTACTATAAGTCCAAGCTTTACCAGAGAGTGGTCTGACAGTAACAATGGGGTGAGTTAAGCCCCCCTCAATGTCCAAATTGCCCTGTTCACACACTGAGGCAAAGACCAAAACAAAGGTATGCCCTTCCTTACACTTTGGCCCAGACAGACAGCCCCATGGTTGCAGGCCATGAAATTCCAATGCAGCTTCAGTGTGGATACTGAAGTCCCTCAAAACAAATGTAATGGGGTTCTCAAACTTGAGACCATCTCTGCCTGCTCAGTTAGGGTGGGCAGTACACCAACAGCATCCCCAGTCTGTCTCATTGCCCCAGTGTCATGTACAGGCCCTCATAGCCAACAGCAAGCCCCCCCCACCTGTGTCTCTCTTACAGCCCTGCCTCCAACAATGCCCCAATATAGAGGGCTGCTAGAAACTGCAGATTCACTTGTAGTCCCCTCCAACAGAAGCCCTCTGACCAGTTCAGTAAGTCTAAAGAGGAAGAAGATGCCACAAAGAGGTAGCAAGCAAATAACAAGCACAGTCTCTCAGTTCAGGCGGCTGGTCTTACTTCTTTCCCTCCTGCTGCTCTGGCTTGAAGCTACACCTACTGAAATTCCTTCTTTTACACAACTTTTAAAGGTGACATAACCCTGCCCTTTATTTTGGATCTGGCCACTCTAGTGACAAAATGAAATGTAAAAATCAAACAGATTTATAACTGGTTTTCAAAGCACTGCCCTCTCCAACAGCCCAGGGTCTGACTGTGTGTTACACACAAGAGAAAAAAAACTTTAACCCATATTCTTACTTACTCAAACTGAAGACCTCCAAACCACCATTTTGACGTTGTAATGAAGCCTAAGCACTGCCTGGGTCAACAAATCACAAGCCTGGCTCCCCTTATTGGCTACAATCCTGAAAGGATGGGATTAGAGGCCAGAGCCTGGAAAAGTTATTTTTTGAATTATAACTCCCACCAGCCCAATCTAGTGGCCATGCTGGCTGGGGCTGATGGGAGCTGTAGTTTAAAAAAGTAACTTTTCCAAGCTCTGGCTAAAAGCTGCTATACAGATCGGTTAAAAAGATCGCGGGGGGGCTGATGTTTTGGTGTATATCTCGGGAAGCAGACGACCTAGAAAGTTAGGGTTTTTTTTAAATTGAAGCTGAGAGTCTGGAGATTAAGGTAGGGGTGGCTCTAGGTGTCACCCCCTCTCGGTGTCACCCAGGTGCGGTCCGCACCCCCCGCACCTCTTAGTGATGCCCCTGTCCATTCCTGGGGGCCTCTCCAAGTCTTAAAAGAGGCCTTAAAAATCGTCACTGCCTTCCAAGTTTCTTTCCATGCACAATTCAAAGTGCTGATACTAATCTCTGAAGTCCTAAAATGACCTGGCATCCGATATTTGAAGGACAGTTCTCTCACACAAACTGCCTGTGTTTTAAGAGCTTCCTCTGAGGTCCTTTTTCAAGTGCCTCCACCTTCAAAGATTAGGTGGATGGCAACTGGGGGGAAAGCTTCCCCAGAATGGTGCACCTGGGGCCATCATGGTTAGTTTTCAGGTTCCAGGTCAAAACAGTTCTATTTTCCTGAAGCGGATGAGTGATCTTTTTTTTATTATTATTCTCTCAGTCTCTGCCCACCTTTGTAAGGGTTGTATCTTAAAAGTGTCCTTTCAATCTGAGCTAGGGAGGGCAACCACAAGAAAGACAGCCTTTTCAGGGATGCCTCCCTCCTTTTGTGAAATGCCCCCCCCCCAAGAGGCTCACGTAGTGCCTCTGTTATTGTGGTGCCCCTTTTCAGTGCAAGGCAAAAGGTCTTCCTTTTCTCTGACCTTTTGAAATCTGTGCGCCCGTCCAGACTGGCGTCGTATCATGGGTGTTTTCTGCAACACGTTCTTAACACAAAAGTAGCGCATTAGTGGTAGACTGATTCTGCTTTAGTTTGTTCTGCAATGTTTCCCAAATGCTGTCACATTGTTGCTGTCTGGAGGGGCTGTAGTATAACAAAAGCAGGACAAAAATAAACCAGACCATAAACCAGCAAAAAAAGTTACAGGATTTCAGCAGGAAGTTACAGAATGAAGTTACAGAATGCATGTTCAAACAATAGGGAAAGGGGGTTCACCTGCAACCGCCCCAATAGCATCATGAACACAAATCATCATGATGGTGCAATAAAAAAGGGACGTCTGAAGGGGGTCTGTCTGTAAATTGGTTTAAAGTTGAACATCTTAACCTTCACATTCACAATGCTGTCATTATGTTTCAGCCCTGTGAAGAGGCTCTTTTGTGCTCTCCTCATTTTGATTGTATGATTACTGCAGAATCTGTTTTAAACTCTGCTCCGTTACCTGCTGATGTGTTTTATAGTCTGCTATTACCTGCTTTGGAGTTTTATTGGAGTTTTGTGATTTTATTGTGCACCTCCCAGGCAACTTTCATTATGGGGTGAGCGCTAAATGTAATAAATAAATGCCATTTCTGATGCTACTATCAGGGCTATTATTTTTAATTGTTTTCAGTGATTTCATATATTTCATTTACTGTTGCTATCTATTGTAAGCTACCTTGGAAATGAAATGCCAAAGGATGGGATACAATGCTCCAAATAAATAAGCAAACAAACCAATTAATTGGTAAAGCCACATTCCAATGGTGGATTCTGGAGGGACTTACCACACTGTAGAAAAGAATCTTACCTCAAATTTGTATATGCATTTATTTTTAATAAGAGCCAGTACAGAGCCAGTGTGGTGTAGTGGTTAGAGTGTTGGACTAGGACCTGAGAGACCAGGGTCCAAATCCCCACTTGGCCATGAAGCTTTCTGGGCCACTCAAGGTCTCTCAGCCTAACCTACCTCACAGGGTTGTTGTGAGGATAAAATGGAGAGATAGAAGAATCATGTACACCATCTTGAGCTCCCTGAAGGAAAAGTGGGATAAAAAGAAAGAAATAAAATAAAAATAAATAAAATACACTTTCTTCATGAACCCAAGGGAGCTAACAAGTATAATAAAAATAACGGCAATCTGTCAAGACAATAACTGAAATATAAAATATTTCACAAGGAAGCCAATTCTTACTTTACGGAAAGCTACTGAGGCTTAATTAAACCTAGGAGTTGTCAATGATAGAGGCTGAACCCTATACCCAGTGCCAGGACACAGTCTGGGAACATGTGCAGAGGGCTGTTGAACATGTGCAAAAAGCCTTTCTCTTATCATAGGGGGATCATAGCCAGCCAACAAACACCTGGTATTAAAGGGCAGGGTTTCTAAGAGAGTATCCTCCAGGCATTCTCACATCCCAGTTCCATATATTTTAGGGTGCTTCCAGATGGGAGGCTTAATAGTGTAAGCGGGTTGTTGGCAACAAGTGTTTTTGTTTTTTACTTCCTGGATTTGTCCTGGAAAAAGTAAATCCAGATTAAATGGGGGAAAGTTACAGGCTGGCATAAACATGTGGAAGTAAAAAACTGTGTGTATGAAGGGTACCCATCCCAGAACAAACACAAGAAGCATCCTTAGATCCTTAGATATTAAGGACGGTGGCTCATTCAGACCACACTAAAAACCCATGTTTTCCTTATTGGAGTTGTTCTCTAGTAGTCCATGCCCAATAGAAAAAGAGTGTAAAACTCACATATTTTTATCAGAAGTGTATATACCTTTTTGTCTAGCATTTGTGATGATAATTGCAGATATATGTCACTTTTTAAAAGCTGCTGCTGCCCCTGATGCTTGGGTAAGCTTGGTTCACAGCTTACCATTTTCCTGGAAAGATAGGACAGAACATATTGGTTGCCTTGGTTCCCCAGCGTTAAAGCCTCACAACTGATTTGATTTCATCCTGCAGTTTTACATGGGGGTGAGGGAGGAATAATGACCAAAGCCACAGTAGCTTTGAAGGAGTTTGGAGCCAGTCAACATGTGTGTTCTACTTGGGCTTTGCATATACAGATTTTTAAATTCACTTTTATTTATTGTTCTGTTGTCTGATACAAAGGCATTCTGCCCTTCTTCCACAGAGCCAAGAAACCTTTCTGCCATACAACATTTGCCGCCCAGTCCTAACCATGGCACTTATTTGCACAGTATGTTTATACAGATCTATACCCTTTAATTTCAAGATTGTTAATGACATTAGTGAGATCTGGTTCTTATCCTCTGTTTTCTTCAGAAAAACAAAAGAAAATCTGAACAATTGACCCAAACCAGCTTTATTATTGTTGTTATTGTTGTTTTTCAGATGAATAATTCCTGTATTTTTTCATAAGCCTTGCAGTTTTGCCTCCTTTTCCTCCTTGTACTAGGTCAGTTGAGCAATTTCCACAGCCAGTTTCCACTTTTTTATTATGCACATGTTGCATCTTAATGATCTCAAAGAGAAAACTAAGAAAAGGGCCACAGAGCACCTTCAAGACTCAAACAAAAAGAGAAGGCAGATCTCAACAATTTGCAGTTAAACTTTCATAAATTCTTATTTTAAGCCAATTTCATGGGATCCACAGAAAGAGATTTGCGGAATTATTTTTAAAGCTGTGGTCCACATCTGAAGGTGAAACAACTGCTTTGTCACTGTTAAATGAACCTGGCCATCAAAAGAACTCAAACTGCACATCTCAAATGTTTGAAAATCACAACAGGAATGCAGGCCAACACCTTCTTCGTGCACAGTTATGCCATGGTACTGAGCCAGCATCAGGGCCTCACCTAAGCACGATCCTTACAGCAGAGAATGACGCCAAGCCAAGTTTTACCCAAGGCAAAATTAAGAGGAGCATTAAGTTATTAAAACCTGGGATTATTATTACTTTAAAAAGAAAGAAAAATAAGGTTTTCATCTATTTGAGAATGACAAAACAGGACCTTCTTCAAACCAGATTCAGCTAGAACAGGAGCCTTGTCCACACATTATGTATGTGATGGAGCTCCACAGAATTAATGGAAAGCAGGGTTGCAGTGCGGGGCCTTCTACTGATATCATACACCTCCTTGCCTGGTCCTAGCCCCACAACATCCATGCATGCCATGAGCTTGAACGGCTGTAGAGGGGAAGCCTATGACCATAGAATGCTACACACACAAGGAGTCCTCTCTTGAGATGTCCCCACTCAAAACTGCAAATGTCAGGGGTGGGGTCGCAAGGGTGTAATGTTGGGGCAGGCAGGGAGCAGTGGATGTCGTTGGGCCGCAACTCACATCATTCCTGGCTATGGGCCATGCTGGCTGGAGCTGATGAGAGCTAGGAGTCCAACATCTGGAGGGCTGCGGGTTAGCCCTCCCCTGCTGTAAAACCTTCCCTTTTTCATCAGGCCTTTGCTCTTTTTTCCTAAAGAGGCTTTTCTGACTGGCTGACACTTTTTTTTACTTATTTTTTTAAAAACTTTGTTATACAATTGTGAGGGTGTCCCCCCCCCGAACAACTTAGAACAAGTCATTTTGAACACATGCTGGAATCGCAGACTGTAAATATTTTTAAACATATGCAAAAAATCTCCCAGTTCATATAGGGAGGGTTCTGTCACAGCTTTCCCTCTGATCGGCAAGCGTGCAGAAAGTTTTTTAGGTGGGGGAAACACAGTCAAATACACAGTCTCCCACCCACAATCTGAATGGGACTGTCCTAGAAATTGACATTCATCTGCATGTGTAGATAAAACATCTGCTTTGACACACACGCAGCCATGGCAGACCAGCTTCCTGGGTCTGACTAACTTATTCCAACTTCAGAAGAATCTCTGTGGAGTGTTTTATTTTAAAAAGGGGATGAATTCGTGCACACATGCTATATGATTATTCCCCGACTTTCATTGTTGCTTTTCATCCAGCTGCATTCTCCCTCTGACTACAAGGGGTGTTTTGAGCCTGAAATATGTCTCTTGTGAATGTTTGTAATGAGAGACAGAAAGTGGAAGAATCTGTTTTAACAGTAATGCAGTTTTGCAAGTAAGTCCGTACAAATTATGATCCCCCCCGATGAAAAACAACAACACTAGTCTCCTTGCACTGTACAGTGGTAAAGCACACACTTTGCATGGAGAAGGTCCCGGGTTCAACCCTGGCACTTCCACATAGGGCTGGGAAGCACCCCTGACTGAAATGCTGGAGAAACGGTGCCGGTCAGAGAAGACGATACTGACCTAGATGGACCTGTGGTCTGGCTTGGTGTAAGGCTGCTTCCTGCACATTTGTAATTTATTGCACATTGGTTTTTCTTCTAGGCTATGTTGGGTCAGGATTTACAGCCCGGTTCCCTATAGAACTCTGATTCACTTATTCTACTTTCAATGTCTTGGGCATCACGGGAAACTGAACCAAAGTTGGCCTTTGAATGACTTTTGATATAAACTGACAGTTTATTTCCTGGTGACCTGACCCTTACCTACATTCCAGCGGCTCGAGTAATAAAAGCCAGTTTAAGCTGGAAACTTCACTATTATGTACTTCTTGTATCACATCTATGCCTATAGCCTTGCTTATTGTTACAATTGTGCCTTGCATAGAAATGCTAAAAGTTGTTCCACTGCCCCATAGACCTTGACTTGTAAAAACCTTTGATATGCAAGCTCAGTAATTTCATGTCTGTCTCCACTTGAGGGGCGCCCAGTTGCAGCTGGGCCTCCCCTTCCAGTTTTCTCTTTGTCTGTTTCTGTAGAGTGCTTATCTCAAGGACATGCGAAGTATGCAGACATAGAGTCTAAAAGATAGTCTCAATGTTTCTACTTATGCCCTTCCCCTGTACCCCTTTACCCCCTTCTACATATCTTAAGATTGTAATAACTAGCAATTGCTTCTTTTGTGTTTATGACGTTACCCCCCGATATTGTAAACTTCGGGGAGAGACTATATATTCCCCAAGCTATCAATAAACGAGGTTCCCATGCTGGCCTGCCTTGGCTCGTGAGTATTGGGTCCCCTTTGCAAAGGAATTGTCTGGTGTTTACTTGATCTCTGATAGTGGGTTCATTTGCACTCAGCTCCGCACTTTCTCGGGTGTAAGCGAGTTGGGGTTGACAGAGACTACTCGCGTGTTGGGTTTGGACCTAACAAATTGGGGGCTCATCCGGGATCCCTTGTACGGACCCCCTTTTTGCCATTTCGCCCCTTAAATTGACAACAGGCGCCACGAGAGACTTTTCTCGGTTGTCAAGGAAAGCGGGCTGATTTGGCGTTACGGGGATAAAGCACAGTTGAGGAAAACCTCTATCAGACATCATGGGAAATAAAGGGAGTGTGCCGGTAAAGGACAGCCCTTTGGGGATAATGTGCATGTTGTGGGAAGAGGAGGAATTGCCTGTGCGTAAAAGAGGCTTAAAGAAAAGAAAGATGATAGAGCTCTGTGAGGAGGAGTGGCCACGGATGACTGCAGTGTCGGTGCCGGGTGAACGGTGGCCGAGGGGTGGATCCTTTGAAACCGCTCCGTTATTGGGAATACGGAGACGGATTGGGGATACCCACCCGGACCAATTGGAATTTTGGCTCCTATGGAAAATAGGATCACAAAAATGGGATAGCCTCACTTTGATGGCAGTGAGAACTCTGTCCATTGAGGAGCCCCCCCTCATTATTTTAATGACGATGCGTCAGGAAAAAGAATGGTCTTGAACCGTTCTATAAT
This sequence comes from Rhineura floridana, assembly GCF_030035675.1. Lineage (NCBI taxonomy): Eukaryota > Metazoa > Chordata > Lepidosauria > Squamata > Rhineuridae > Rhineura > Rhineura floridana. The sequence goes on along the minus strand of NC_084481.1, from coordinate 161,687,724 downwards.
ACCCTCCGCTCCGGATCCGTCCTCAGCTCCTGAGAACGGAGATCCCAATCCGGAGGTTGAAACCTGTTCATCTGGATCAGATGATGAGACAGATGAAAAGGGAGGAGAGAAAGGGGCCTCAGGGGGCATGGACACGCGCAGGCAAAAAAAGGAAAAAGAAAGGAAAGCAGCAGAGGCTTCAGAGTTTCCCTTGATTGTACATGACCAACCGTACATGGATGGCCGAGGTGGCATCCAGCGTACGGAGGTAGTTGAGTTAAAGAGTTGGTTAGAATGGGATTTGAAAGAATGGAGCAGGATGGCTGGAACCTTTGGGGAACAGCCAAGGAGGATAAGAGAATTGTTGGGCAGGTTGTTTGAGAGTCACAATCCGACGTACTCGGATGTGGAACATTTGTTGAGGAGAGTGCTGACAGGTGAAGAATGTAGCAGGTTGTGGGCGTTGGAGACTGCATGGGCTGCGGAGGCGGCAGCAAATAGAGCTGATAGACCGAGCGCATACGGCTGCAGCTTGGGTAGCGGGAGACTGGACGCAGCCTCGCCGCGCCCAGCTTGCAGACCGATAGGGATAGGATTTTGGCACACTTGGAGCGGATGTCACAGAAGCCCCCCAACCAAGCTAAATTTATGGCAATAAAACAAGAAGCCAGCGAACCTCCCAGAAAATTTTGGTCGCGCTTGTTAGAGGGAGCACGTAGTTATACCAATCTGAACCCAGAAAACGTGCTGGATCATCCGACCCTCATTGCCAATTTTGTTCATCAAGCGCAGCCAGCAGTAACAGACTATTTTTTGAATTTCAGACCCGGATGGGGGGGGGAAGCTGTGACTGTGATCCTAGAAGTGGCGGATTTTGTGTGGGACAAAGATAAGGAGAAAAGTAGAAAGAAGGAAAAGAAAGAGGATTTTGAAATGTTGGCTCTTGCGATAAGAGGCCAGCCACCAAGCAGAGGATACCGAGGCAGGGGGAGAGGATTTCCGAGGGGGCCAAGAGCAGGAGAGCAGAGAGGAAAAGGACAGATGAGGCAGTCGTGGCAAGGAGACAGGGCTTGTTTTCAGTGTGGAGATTACTCTCATTTCAAGAAGGACTGTCCGTGGAGGACAGGGAACACGCAATACATACCTAACAACCCTTGTTACCCAGACTTTACAGGTGCGAATGCAGAGTTTCCGCCCCCACCTCCGTCTGCCGTCCGACAGACTCCGGGTTCATGGGATCAGTATGGCAGTCGCCAGGCACACCAACAATGACTAAGCATGGAAAAGGAGGGGTTGGGAGCGGGACTAATGAATCTTATGTCTCTCGCAGGATTCTTTCTCTCTCTTTCTCTCCCCACCCAGGAACCTAAACTGTCTTTAAGTGTACAAGGGCAAGAAGTAACTTTCCTGGTGGATACAGGGGCCACATGTTCCTTAATAAATGTTGCCTGTAATGATTGGTTAAGTAAAGAAGTAAAAATGACAATGGGGGTTGATGGGAACCCCACACCTATGTGCATAACTTCACCATTGCAAGTAAAGTACAAAGAGAAGTTGTTTAACCATGTTTTTCTTTATTCCGCCTCATGTCCCATTTCCCTCATGGGCCGTGACATGTTATGTAAACTGGAGGCTACCTTAACCTGCACCCCTGATGGGGTGGGTTTACTGATGAGTGTATTGGGGGTTCCAGTGGGAACTGCAGTTAAACATAAACACTCAGGACACAGTCTACCAGAAGATCTTGCTGATCTACCACCGGATCTGTGGGGTACAGAAGACACAGACGTGGGATTGCTGCGATCAGTAAGCCCCGTGAGAATCCAGGTAAAGCCTTTTCTTCCCCCACCCAGAGTTGCTCAGTACCCGCTATCATTGGAAGCAAGAGAAGGCATACGTCCCATAATCGAAGGTTTTATTGCAAAAGGAGTCATCCGGCCGCAGCGAACCCCCTGTAATACACCTATTCTACCTATAAAAAAGCCCCCAAAGAAACCCGGAGACCCAGTTCGGTGGAGATTTTGTCAAGACTTGAGAGCGGTGAACAGGTATGTGATCCCTTTACACATGGTTGTTCCAGATCCAGTAACAATCATCAGCCAGATTCCGTGGGACGCGAAGTGGTTCACCGTTATTGATCTAAAAAATGCCTTTTTTAGCATTCCTCTCCACCCAGATTCGCAGCATTTGTTCGGGTTCGAATGGGACCAGCGCTCCTTCGTTTGGACCCGAATTCCTCAGGGATATTGCGATAGTCCCGGAGTGTTTAGCCAGTGTCTGCGGGATGATCTCGAGGGGTTCACCCCAGAACGGGGTTCAGTCCTTGTTTTATACGTTGATGATATTTTGATCGCGAATGAACACCAAGGGGCGCTGTGAGATGACGGTAAGGCTTTTCTGTTATACCTGCATTCAAGGGGTCACAAAATCCAGTGGCTGTCAGAAAGAGTTAAATATCTGGGGTTCATTTTAACGCCAGATGGGCGACAAATGGATCCCGGGCGTGTTTCTACTATACAGAACTGCCCGCTTCTCTAATAGTGGGTTCATTTGCACTCAGCTCCGCACTTTCTCGGGTGTAAGCGAGTTGGGGTTGACAGAGACGACTCGCTTGTTGGGTTTGGACCTAACAGCTACTTGAAGGCAATCCTGCTGGTCACCTGGTGGCGATTCTTACTCAACATAGGCAACCATGCAGGTGGCTCTTTACAAACCTTTGCAGTTCAAACTGGGGAAGTGAGGAGCACAAAAACAATGAAAGCATGACATGTGGAATGGTCTTAGAGTGATGCTCAGCTGCTTCCCAGGTGTCAAAGTCCTTGGGGGCAGGAGAGAACTCTTGTGCATATCTTGTGCATATCTTGGCCATATTAATGTAAGGACCACCATTCAAGGGCCAGTGTGGCCAAGACAGGATGGTAGTGGGAAGCAAAACTCAACACATACACAGGGCCCGGCCTTGTGGTTAGGCTTTCCTTCTCCCATGCACCTTTTCCAATGTGACGCAGCCAGAATTGTAATGGGTGGGGTAACCAGCAGTGGGGTCAGAAAAACTAGAACATTCCAGATTCTGCCAAGTTCCACCCACAATCAGTGTGGTTTGCTGTTGTTTTTTTAAATAGGAATTTTCACTCGAGTAGGGAATGAACTCAAAGGGCACTTTTAACTAGGCAAAGAAGCACTTTTAACCTTTCATAAAAAAGAAAAATTACATAATAAAGTAAGTACTGGGATAAATATATTTTAATATTAAATGTGATTTTTAAAAAATGTTGCACTGACTTTACATTTAACTTCAGCCACACATATTCATCACTGTCTTTCTCCCACTACAACTCCATTCTTTGCTGAACCTTCTCAGCTTTATGAAGATTTAGGACACTGTTCTTCAATCTTGGGTTCCCAGGTGTTGTTGGACTACAACTCCCATGATCCTTGGCCATTGGCTAAACTGGCTGGGTTGATGGGAGTCATAATCTGTCAACATCTGGGGACCCAAGGTTGAAAAACAGTGATTTAGGGCAATAAAGTGCACAGAACTAAATCCTTGAGCTACTAGAGGGAATATTAGGTGGAGATGTCCCTCCAGCCACCAGCCTGGGGGTGGGTGGGTTCCACCACTACAGAGGCTGCTGTACATGCCAAAAGTGCACTATTAGGGTTCCCATAGGGGGTAACATATGGAAGTCCCCAAAAGAGGGTCATTGCAGGTTAGGGTAGGATGGAGCTTGACATTTCCCAGAGAGCGGTCCAAGGATCTGGCATAACTAAAACAAAAGCAGACCTTCTGCCCTGGCTAGCAGAAGCCAGCAGAAATACAGAGGAGGACCCATCAGTCCCTACCTCCTTGGCCTCTTAGGATGGCTTACAATTATTTTTTTCTACAGTCTCCTACATCAGCTCTTATACTACTACCAATAGGAACTGTCCATTCTGTGAGAACTTTTGTTCCCTCTTTTCAACACAGATTACAAGCAACATAGTCACATCCACCCTCCATTCTTAACAGCCTCAAATAATTCAATTTCTGCTTTTGTTTTTTATTTGTTTGTCTATTTTTAAACCTCACCATCAAGGTTTATACCTGGGCAATAGCAGATTCCCTTTTTGTTGGTTGGTCTTTTGCACAGCTCACCTGGCCAATTGGTGGTATCTCTTTCTTCAAAAGCTGTGGTTTTAATTCTTGTTGGGAAGGGAGTAGTTTGTTCTCATTTTGATCAAGTATTCTCTGCCTTGCTTGAAGTGCATTGCCCCTCTCTTTGAATTCCAATATGTCTTTCTCTGAAACAATAGTTTCAGTAGCTGCAGAGTGCCTGGCAAGAATATTTGTTAATTTAAGTGATTTTGCAGCAACATTTTGCATTTCTATAGACTTCCTTTTTGCATTTCTTTTGGCATTGTGCACACACTCTTCAGCAACGAACTAACAATGCAAGCCGAACCATGTCTACTCAGAAGTAAATCCTACTGAATTCAATGTGACTTTTTCCCAGGTAAGTGAGGTTAGGATTATAGCCTTAGGATGTGCGCACACTAGCCACTTCAAAAGCAGTGTGAATGGCACACCTCCCTTCCCCACTGCTGACTTCAGATCTTCTAGGACCACCCACAGCAAAGTATTGGGCCCATCACTGCCTCTGCCTGAGCTTACAGCAAAACTTTTCCATTGGCCCCACCTGGAGGAGCAATGGGTTGATCTACCAATCAATTGCAAAATCTATTTGAAGCTGAATTAAAAATAATACAATTTAGTTAATCTAACCAGGTTTTAGAGTAACAGGGGGCAGAGTTTGACTAGTGTTGTGTGCCCCCATTTTCACAAAACACAGGTGAAGATGCACTGGAACCAGTACAACAGTAAGTGTGTCTCTACCCCTAATAACTACTCAAATTCAGTACTGGCCTCAGACTTAAACTACCTTCCTACCTATCACATAGGGAGAGAGGGCATAGAACTGGTTGCTTGAACTGTGACTGGCTCTCATCTTTCGGTAAGTCCTCTCTCATTAGCCTATAGAACTGCCACTACCAGTTTATTAAGGGAGTTGGAGCAAGACCGTTTACAGGGTGGTGAGAAATTACATACATACTCGAACACCCCATAATCGATAGACTTGGAAAACCAAGGGTGTTGACAATGGTTCAAAGAATGCAATGTATGAAAATTCCCAAAGCAGATGAAAGCAAGTTGACTCTCCTTCTCTCCCAGCTGATCTCCAAAGATAGTCTCTTATTTACTAGATATATGAAACAATCTCTTTATTCAACATTCATCCTGTTTGGTTTGCACAAAGTTTGCAGGGAAGTTCCCAGTTGTCTATGGAGCATTCATTCAGATTTCTTTATAGGAAGGTAATACAGTGTTGCATTGAGCAACTGCTGTCCCACACTTTCCAGTGCATTTCCCCATCACTGTCCTTACTGCAAAAAGTCCAGATTTGGGGGGGAGGGGGAAGCAGATTTGTTGCACAAGAATACCACATCCACTTTAATTGCCCCACCTAAATTTGCCAGTATGCACTTAAATCCTACCCACCAAACAATGGCAGTGTGAATGTGCTCTTACACTCCCCCCCTCCCCACATTCGCCTTTAGCCCCAGGAAGAAGCACAAACCCTGGGTGCCTGAGGATACTGAGGAACACTTTAAGAGCAACTTTCCCAGGGCTCCTTCAGGTGACTTGTTTATTAGCATTCACCCTGATTTGTTTCTACAAAGCTTGCATGGAGATTATGCGTTGTCCATTCTTAACTGAGCATTCGTCCTGATTTGCTTGCACAGAGCAAGTGTTTCCGGGCTCATTCACATGAGAGCTGAACTCCATTTTAAAGACTAAGATTTTCCCATCGCGACAGAGTTTAAAGATTCACACTCCTACCTTCCAATACTCTGTTTTCTGTTCACACTGGAGGGAAAGGGTCAATCACGCAGCTTCCTAATAATCACGCCCTCTTAGGGTCAAACTACCACTTCCTCTGGTTACTTTGGCAACCGAGCATGCTCAGTTTGTTCCAGAGTAAGGAAAAAATCCTCAAATGCAAGTATTTGCATTTTCAGAATCCAGCAGAAATACAAATATTTGTTTGAACAGTGTTATAATTTTTTGCACAAGTTGGGGGGGAAGCACTGTTTGCAGCAGGCTTGCAGAACAGGAGCTAGCAGGAAATGACATGAACAAAGGGAGGAGGAGGGAGTGGGTGGGGACTCACAAAAGCATTGGTGCTAAGCGTCTACAAGCCCTAGACATACAAAGCACAGACAGTTTTTCCTTCCCTTCTCGGATTAGAATTGGATTGATTTGATGCTGATTTGAAGGGAAAAGCAGTGGCATGCCTTCACATTCACAGATACATCATGTAAACCCTGAGAATTAAACGGGGCTGCAAATAGTGCCTGATTCACACTAAACCTCCGTGTGAACCAGCCCTCCTGGTTAAGCAACTATTTAGCCAACACTTTTTAGGGCATTTCCCTGTCACTTTCTTAATTGGAAAAAAAATGCTGGGTCCTTTAAGAATTGGATTTGTTACACCAGAGTGACAGAACACTTGAACAGTGCAAGCCTAAATCCCTCCCACAAAATACTGATAGTCTGGAGGTGACCCCAGACTCTTTCCTGCTGGGCTCCTACTGGGAGGAAGGGTGAGATATAAATATAAATAAAATAAATAAATAAATTTCCCATCCACTTCCTATTCAAAGACAGAGAGTGCTCAAGTGGGCAGTTAATAGCTCATCAAGTTTTCATCACATTTAACATTAAAGATTCAAACCGATTAAAAGAGCAAAGGGAACGTGCTCAGAGCTAGAAAAGAAACAGGACTAGCAGGTTTTAATTTGTAGCCTACTTCCTAGATACCACAGCCCTGTCTGTGCAATGCGCTGAACAATATGTGTTGGAGGGGGTAGCATGAAAATGGCACTCAGTGAGGTTGAGTTCACAGAGGAGGGACACAGATGGGCAGAGAAGCAAAGAGACACATGTGCTCAGGATTACTAGTGGAGGTGTTTGATTTCACTGGTGGTGGGGAATTCATGGGGGGGGATTTCCTCACTCCTATATATGTTGAAAAATGTCCTGCCTCAAATCACTTGCATCAGAGTGGGGAACCTCCAGCCCACAGGGCAAACCTGGCCCACCAAGGCTCCCATTTGGCCTGCAAGGCCATCTTGGGGAAGCTGTGCCCACCCTCCCTACACATGACATCAGGTGCGAGACGAGTAAGGGCAGGTCTTCAAAGGAACAATTGGGAGCTTAAAGTGAGCTCCCAAATGTTCCTTTGCTGGGGCAAGGCACACTCCATTCAATGGAAACCGCTACTCCCTCCCAGCCCTGCTCTTTGAATCTTCAGAATAAAAAAGAGGTTTGCAGTGCGGGGCTGTGTGAAAGCCCTTTCAAACTGTACCTTGAAATCTCCAGTTTTCTGAGGTTTAAAGAGCAGCCCAGGGCTGCTTGGAAAGGGCTTTCAAACAGCCCCCATGCTGCACTGTGAAGTCTTAACAATCAGGGCTTCAGGGCACAGCAGCATCTGACATCACTATGACATCAGGTGACTGACACATAGGTGGCACCACCCACCTGTCACATTTGACCTACCAGGCATGGGGAGATTGAGATCTGGGCCACCAGCCGGAAAAGTTTCTCCACCACCCCTCCACTTCTGCTTTGGTTGCACCCAAGGCCAGCCAGATTTTCCCCTGGCTTCACCTAGGTCTTATCAGACTCTGTCCCATCTGTGTCCCCCGACCCATCACAGGCCTATGGCAGAGCACATGCTTTGTATGCAAAAGATCCCGGGTTCAATCCCTGGCATCGCAGTTACTGTATTCCCTGCAGTTCCTGCTTAAAACATGTTTGTTTAGGCAAGCCTATCCAAACACATAGATGTTGATGTGTTTTCATCTTTTCAGTTAGTCTTGGTTTTGTTTTAAAAAATGTCTTAATTACTTGTTTTTCATTGTTTTATTGATAATTTTTCCATACGTTTTGTAAACCACTAAGAGGGTTTTACAATCAAGCGGTGTATAGATTATATATCTCCACACAGAGCTGGGAAAAACTGTCTGACACCCCAGAGAACCACTGCCAGTCAGTGCTGATAACAGGTGGACCACTGGTCTCACTCGTAATGGCAGCTTTTTACGGTCCTCAGTTTAACCGGATACCTCCCTAACCTGTCCCTGACTTGCCAATTACTGCCCTGCCCCCAGTTGGCCTCCTTCTGCGAGGAACGGCGGGAAATAAATTTAATAAATAAATAAATAGTTGTCCATGGTTTGAACCCTAGCCTCATGCAAGGGGTCAATCTTTTTGAAATTAGAAATTGGCCACCCTGCCTGAGACTCAGTTAAAGGAATCTGGGATTCACACCGATAGAGAGATGTGAACAGAACAGAGCAAGTACCCCCCATGTAGAGTCCTATTTATTTATTTATTTATTTATAATTTGATTTATATCCCACCCTTCCTCCCAGCAGGAGCCCAGGGCGACAAACAGAAACACTAAAAACACTTTAAAACATCATAAAAACAGACCTTAAAATACAGTAAAACAAAACAACGTTAAAAACATTTTTTAAAAAAGCTTTAAAAACATCTTTTTAAAAAGGGTTAAAACATATTATTTAAAAAATGTATTAACAAGCAATTCTAACACAGACGCACACTGGGATAGGTCTCAACTTAAAAGGCTTGTTTTGTGCTAAAGGCCTCTCAAGCTCTCAACTTCAAACATGAAGGTAACCCTCCTGCCCACCCCAGCAAGACAGCAGACGAAAGCCCTCTTCCTTCCTTGGTGGCTTTCATCTGTTCAGCAGGCAGCTGCTTTGCCCACTTGCCTTTCCCCTTTGAGATTTGCTCTCCAGCGTATCCATTTTCTCCTCCACATCAAGCAATCTGGCAACACCACTATCAACAGAACGGCCTCTTATTCACATTACATCCCAGTATAGTTAGTCCCATTACCCACTCACTACATTGCCAAATCAACAGAAGCGCAACTGCTTGAGGTCACAGCAGCAGGAATATGTTTTTTTATTGGCTTGATGCTTATAGCGGTAGACCATGTCGTGGAAACTAGGCCAGGTAAGCACTGGAGAGAAAAAATAATGGATTAAATAAACTTGATCGGTGGTCAAGCTCAGAAAGGGCATATCACCAAGATAACTGAGCAGAAAACATGCTGCTGCATTCTTCACAATCATTCCTATTGTTGTTGTTTTTTCCCACATGAAGCAAGAATGTGGAGTGGGTATACTCAGTAGTGTAACAGCAAATTCAGAAGTACAGAGTCCTTTCATCTTAGTCACAGCCACAAGCCCTCTCCCTTTTTTGCTGCTGAATTGAGAATGAGATCCCTGTTAATGCCTTCTCCCATAACAACAGACATCCCTAGGAGCCAATAAGCATAAAAGGGGAGAGTGTTAGCTACCGAGAAGAGTCTTCTTAGTTGCTGACTCATCTCCTTTCACTCTGATTGGCTCCAAACAGCCAGAAAGACAAGGAAGCATGTTAGAAGACTCTTCTCAGTAGCTAACACAGTCCCATTTCATGCTGATTGGCTTGCAGGATGCTGGAGACATAGGGACCCTGCTCCCCCAAAAGTAAAGGATCTAAGACACCCCCCACTTAAAACCCTGGATGACTACACCCCTGGGCATACTATCACTCCAGTTACTGAAAGGAATGGAGTGAAGGAATGGCCATGCTTCAATAAGTTCGAAGAATACTGTGTAGCAATGAGAACATAGCACTTTGCAACAACTTTCATCCAAAAATTTGAAAGCAATATTGCAGCCATCAACATCAAATGTAACTATTCCTGTGTAATTCAGTATATATTCTGAACAGGGCGAAAAGCAGAGGTACATGTGCTTTCCCTAAATGGGTTTTCCCAAAAATATACCACAGGAAATTCATCTAAAAATGCCACCATTCAGCTCATTTTGTCCCCTGGAAATAGTTGCAACAGCACCATACCTGTCACTGTAAGACTAAAACCCAAGACTCTTGAGGTCCAAGGCTTTTGCTTTTAAGGCCCACAGCCTCTTTTAATCTATTATTTCACATTCATTTCTGCAACCAGGAAATAAATTGACACACAGATTACATGACCGACTACATGAATGCTTTCAGCCAGGTCATCCCAAAGATGTTCTGTTAGTTTTATTAAAATGAAGGGGTTTTTTTTAATCTTAGGCTATCTTGCAGCCTGAACCAGAGCCACCTTTGCCTGGCTAAGGGAAGCCTTCATCTAACGGAGATGAAAGACGCCTATGATTTCCCTTCAGGGAGAGCGAGAGCCTCCTCTCATCGCAACAGCATTGTGGTGGGTGGGTCACAGCAAACACCGCTCTTTGCAAAGGATAGCGTTGATACGGTGCCCTGTACAACAGGCAGAATCTGGAGGTGGAAAGCTGCCAGCTAGTTTGAATGTATGCATAGACTTTTGCACAGAATACGCAAAAGATTGCTGTCCTGTGGTGATAACCAAGAATGCCTCATCATGGCTTTAACTCTCCAGCAAGCAGGGGGTTCTTGCGCTCCGAAGTCGGTTTGCACATGCATTCATTTTTGCCCTTGTGGCAGTTGATCCTGTATGCTCCGCTAAACATGTACGAGCAGATTTTCTGGGAGGGACTCTTCATACATTACATATGAGGCAGGCTGAGGCCTAGTGGTTAGAGTGCGGTCTCGGGCATGATGCTTCCTAGGTGACCTTGGCCGCTCTTCCTCTGTCTCCTCAACCTCACAGGGCTGTTGTGAGAATAAAACAGAGGGTGCCGCGAACTTCTCGGAGAAGATATAAATGTAACGAATTTAAAAAGAAAAATCCAGACTTTTGCCAGGTCTTCTCCAGTGCTGCCTGTCATGGATGGCAACATCTCTCCAGAGTTCCAGGCAGATGATTTTTCCAGCCCTGCCACCCCTTTTGTTTACTGGAGATACTAGAAATTTAACCTGGGATCTTCAGCATGCAGAGCAGTTGCTGTACTGCCTAGTTACTGGCAGCTCTGACTCGGTCATCTCACATGCCAGTGAGGTCCCTAAACCTTGAGACAGCTGGAGGGCAGCGCCAGGGAAATCTGTAAGTTTCATTTCACACTTCTCAGCAGAAGTGGGGAAAAGAAACAGTTCGAATCAGCTGCATATCCCTTCTCTCTCCCCCCCCCCTTGGTAAAAGTGTGAACCAATACTGAGCTGTTCTGGAGCCAATTCTGACATTGGTGTTATTAGCTACTATACCAGATGGAAGTCACTCGTCCTTCTGAATCCCCCACTACTCATTTAAATGCCAAAAGCATCGACATGGGCACCTCACCCGCAATCAGATGGATTGCAATGAACCCGCATCCGGCAGTGTACAGGATCTCTCTGTCAGTGCTTTGGCTACCACATTGCTCGCGCAGGTCCAGAGCCGCAAGTGACTCTCACATCTGGAATCGCAGCTTTCAACACAACACCCCAACTGGCCCTTCATATTCAACATTTCCCAGCTTTGATGGTCGGTCAGATCTAAGTACTGCCTATTTCTATAGGACAGACCCTCCGGTCTGCAGAGTGCCGGCGCCAGGATGCCTCCCTCATCTGCGAGGGAAGTAGGAACAAGCCTTCAGTCAGATCGCCCCCCCTTCCCAGCTTGTCCTATGGAACAGAGCAGCAGCCTTCCGACCCAATCCTTACGGGACAGAGATCTTCGAACCCGGTCTAATCCCCACACCCGCCTTCTCTCGGCAAGCCACCTATTTCAGCCTCGCTGGCAACAGGCGACATTTGTGTCACGATTGCATGTTTCCTTTATCCAGCGCTTTCCACAGACTCAAAGCAGAAAAGAGGCGCATCTTTTGCAACGCAGGAGTCTTGAACGCAAACCCAAAGCTTTGCCGAGGTTGCCTCGTCCCCTCGCCTTATAGCCAGAAAAGAAATCCGGCGGTCAGCCAGAGGAGCTGACCCCAAGCAAAACAGCGGACAGCACTCGCCATACTTTGCACAGGAGCTTTCTCCTCTTTCCCACTCCTCTCCCCGCCCTTTAGTAGCTCTTCCCCAATTGTAAATGCTGCCATGGTTACACCAGCAAGACTGCTCGAATAAACACAAAGCCATCCCTGCAAATGCAACTCTTCCTCCCCTTTCGTTCCCCGCCCCTCCTCCCCTCCCCCCCCCATTCACCAGCCGCTGCCAATCTCTTCGCCAGCGAGATTAATGCTCCGACTCCCGCCAGCATCCCTCGCTCGCTGCGCAGTCAAGCCCCGGGAACGACAGCAACGACACACGCGAAATAATTCCCCTGCACTCCTCAGGGCGAAAGAGTTCTTTTTCGAAATCAAGTTATTTCTGTGAATAAACAATAAACAAAAGGTCGCTCCCTCTGGGAGATCGGGTCACACTTACAAGGAGGGGGACGGTCCTTTCTTCTTTGTGGATCTCGAGTTTGCTGGTGGATCTCTGCCCATTCTTGCCGCCGCCGCCGCCGCCGCTGCTAGGCGATCGGCTGGATGCTGCTGAATGAGGCTTGTTGTCCTGCCACAAGTAATAGAAAGTGCCCAGGATCCAGGCGACGGTCAGGATGGCAATGGCATTCGCCCGGATCCTCCTCATGCTGAGAGACCCTGAGTAAACTGAATGAGAGGTTTCTAGGGGGGAATCAGATGTATGAGAGAGACTAGTGGGGGAGTGGTGATAGGATCCTCTCTCTCCCCCCCCCACCTCTATTTGGCTGGCTCGTACAGTCACAGCTGTTTGTTTTAGCTCTTGTCTCACTGCTCAGTCCTGCAGAGCGAGCGAGAACTCTTCAGGGTCCTAACGCCCTTTGCCAGCTCTACACATTGGATCATTCCTGTAATAGTCCTTAGGTTTCATTTCCGTCTTTCTCAGAGGGGCAGGACGGATCCAACGTTTGTGTCCTCTTAGAACATAAGAAGAGCCTGCTGGATCAGGCCTGTGGCCCATCTAGTCCAGTACATCCTGCTCTCCCAGTGGCTGGCCAGTTGCCCAGGGGAAACCTGCAAGCAGGACCTGAGTGCCAAGAGCACTCTCCCCTCCTATTTGTCACCTGCATTTGTCATTTTAAGGGAGAAGGCAGGATATTTTATTTTATTGTCTTTGGGGGAAGCTTTGTGATATTGACAGGGGCTGAGAAACAGGGAGGGGGAGGATAGAAGTGCACCCGCTGTGCAATAGGCTTTGCTTAAAATTCTCATAAAGCAGCAGCAAGCAATTTATTTGTTGCCAAAGGCCGCCGTAGAAAAGCATCCTGCTTGTTTGCTCATCCATGAATGCAACACTGCATTCAGTTGATTTTAAAATGGTTGCTGTTACAGTTCCTGGCATGTTGGGAAATGCAACAAAATAGATCTTGCCCAGCAAGTTATCTGGCCAAACGCTGGGACCTGCGACCTTATTACTGCCAACCCAAAATATTCAAAATCGTAAGAATCAACAGAGTTGGAAAGAATCTTGGAGGTCGTCTAGTCCAACCCCCTGCTCAGTGCAGGATATATAATGAAGGATGTAACTGCAGCATCCTTGACAAATGGCTGGCCAATTTCTCCTTAAATACCTCTAGCAAAGGAGAGCCCCCACCTCCCAAGGCAGTCTGCTCCATTGCTGAACAGACAGCTCTTACCATTAGGAAGTTTCTCCCAATGTTTAGCTGATATCTGGACATCTGCTTCCCTGCCATTTCCACCCATTGTTGTAGTCCAGTTCTAGTCCAGCTGCCAGAGAACTCTGCTCTGTCTTCTTGTAGGACAGCCCTTTCAGATATGGAAGACTGCTCCCTTAATCGTCCCTTCTTCAGGCTAACCATATCCAGCTGTTAATTATAAGACTTGATTTCTAGACCCCTTGCCATCCTGGCTCCTCTCCTCTGGCAACAGAAGATATAAAAACAAGAGAGAGTGTGGCGAGTTTGTCTTCTGTATTATGAGCCATATAGAAAACCTTGCCATCATACTTTTGATGTACCCTTGTAACCCCAAATGTCTAGAAAAGATTTAATGCCAGAGCTACAGTTCTTACCAATGCAACAAGAGCATCTGGGTTAAACTACATTATTGGGGTGGGTGTCACTTGGTTTTAAGTTAATAAATGATTCATCATTGATAAATGCATTTAGAATTCCAACCCTGAATTTCTCCAGAAAGGATCAAAGTGAAATCTCTGTGTCCCTTCAAATGATGTACATTATGAATACACAAGATCCAGCTCTCCTCCTAGAATGAAAAGTAGACAGGTAGGTATAAAATGTGTTTCTAAGGGAACTGAACATGACCGGGTTGCAGACAGAATGGCCCCTGTTAATTTTTGTGAGCAATGGTGGTATTGATGATTCAGAAGGAATGATTCAGATTCCCGTCTCAGCCAAAACTGACTAGGCAAACAAATGTAGGATGACAGATGTAGAGGGAGAGAAGAGGTCTGATTGATCCTTGTGTTCATAGAACTTCTGTTACACCTACAGGAAAATAAAGAATTAGTCTGAACATCCTCGCCAAATTCTATTGAGGCTCAATGCAACCGTCTTACCTAAATCCCTCACTCCCCTTTTTGTCTTGAGGGGGAGGGAAGAATATGTGGTGGTACTTTTCCTAAATTGCTCTGAAATGTTGATGTGCACTATTAAAACAGCAAAACTGTGTCCAAGACATGCTGAGCGAGTTCCAGATGCTCAGCCCAACTCCCTTGCCCAAAGGACTTTGGTGGGAGCTGTTGCCTGGCATAACACCAGGGAAGCCAAGAGGCAAAGAAAGCTGCCTGATTAATCCTGGTTCCATATGGACACCATGTCATTTCTGGTCTTGTACTAGATGTAGAGTGTGCTTTTATTTTGATAATCTCTTCGGGATATTTCTAATATCTCTGTCATCAGAATCCAGTCAAATAGGGGTGTGGAACCTGTGCCCTGCCAGATGTTGTTGGACTCAAATTCTCATCATCCCTGACTACTTGGCCAAGTTGGCAGGGCTGATGGGAGCTGGTGGGCCACAGGCTCCTTACCCCTGCACTAGATCATTCTCCTGAGTGACCATCAAAATGACTGGGAAAAGTGCAAGAACATGGTTATTTCACTCAGTGGGGCTTGCATTAAACTTTCCCAGGAATTGTGCTCACAATTATTATTTCTAGGCCATACAGCTGCAGTTGAATATTTATTTTTAAACGCTAAAACTTGAAGAATGCAGACACTCATTTTCAAATGAAATGGTCTGGTATTCTCTGGGGCCTCTCTATGCCAGTGGCTTTCAGGGGGGGGGGAGTTTTCTGTTCCTTATGGTAGATAACAGCTTCAGAACATGGTGGCTGTATTTCATCCCAAAGGCTCTGAAATTGAAAGGGGGGGGTTGCAGATAAATGTAATTGACATGATTTTTAAACCACAGTTTGGGACCTATTTCATCATCTTTCAACATAGTTCTGAACTGTCAACATTAACTACTTCTATCACAGAAGGAGAATAAAGCGGTTCATATTTGTCATACCTACCACTATAAATTAGTGCAACTATATCTCCATCCACTCAGCACTTAGAAATGCTTCACATATTATATTTTCAAGTGCACACAAGCTGTTTCAAGAGTGCACGTGAAGATGGACAGCATGAATGTGACAGTCACATGTTTGCAGGCAAACACCTACAACATATAGGTGCATGCATTTGGGAGCCAGGGATGACTACAGCTCTTTGTATATTCAGTGGCAAATCTGGTTTGCCTGCATGTAATTTGTGAAATAGCTTACCTTCTATGTTAAAATACAGCACCACTGTACTGTTCCATTTAATTACTCTGCTGTTCTTCTCTGGATGAGGGTAATCATTATTGCTATTTTGTTCAAAGTTCATCTGTGTCAATCACATGAGTAGATCCAGAAGTCCTTCCTTGATTCCACTGTCCCCAGAACCCACTTCTGTCAAATCCATCCGAAAGCTGGACAATTTAGGATGTGCAACAACCATGACGGGCAATGTGCAAGACCAGAGTGGAATCAAAGCATAGGGGTTGAATCATACTGTCTGATTAGGAATGTTATTTATTTATTTATTTATTCTGTCATATCATGAGCTGTGGAGAATTTTGGTGAGCAGGACAGACACAAACCCCCAGTGGGTAATGCCCTGATAATGAAACTTAGCAGGCCATTACATTTAGATAAAGATTCCTAACACACTTTGTACCCCAAGGTTGGGGAACCTTTTCCAGCCTGAGAGCCATATTCACTCATGGACTACCTTCCTGGGCCACATACCAGTGGTGGGTGGGGCTGGAGGCAGAACTGGGCTGAGCATCAGATGGGACTCTTACCTTTGTACATTTGGACACACACACTCCATCCATCCTCCATTCAGGAAGCAAAAGGCATTATTACAGTTCAAGGACAAATTTCAGCCAGACAAAATCACTTGAAAAGGGCACAGTACAAGGCCAGAGAGGGGCTTGTGGAGAGTCCCAAGGGCCAGATAGAGAAGCCTGGAGGGCCACATTTGCTCCTTGGATCTGAGGTTCCCTGCTCCTATTGAACCCTGAAATGCTTCTTATAGTTGCTGTTTCGCTGTGAATGCAGCTTAGATATAGCAGGAGAGGGTCAGTTTTTAATTAAATGTCCATTTTAGCAAATGTAGGTTTTACATTTGAAATACAGATAAGGGAAATGCTAAAAAAAAAAAAAAAGATAGAGGCACTGCTTGAAAATGTATCCTAAGCAGTAAAGTTCCAAGCAAAACTATTTATCCATTTGGCCCACAGAGAAGGCAGAGCTCCATAAACAGGAAAGTGTTCACTTTCTGATTTAGCAATAGCGGGTTTGGGCTCCCTGATAGAGGAAATGTAATGGTATACCCAACTGCAAGCGATAATTAATGTGTATCTAGACCAGTCTTTCCCAACCAGTGTGCCTCCAGATGTTGTTGGACCACAATTCCCATCTTTCCTGGCCATTGGCAATGCTGGCTGAGGCTGATGGGAGTTGTGGTCCAACAGCATCTGGAGGCACACTGGTTGGGAAAGGCTGATCTAGACTATCCTTTTGAGGTGTTGCCTCCTCCACACTAGAAAACGGTGGCAGCAATATAATTAAAAGTCTGAAAC
Organism: Rhineura floridana; assembly: GCF_030035675.1. NCBI lineage: Eukaryota > Metazoa > Chordata > Lepidosauria > Squamata > Rhineuridae > Rhineura > Rhineura floridana. The sequence continues at coordinate 161,670,660 of NC_084481.1, read as the reverse complement.
ATGAAACATTAAATATTAGATCAAACCTAATATAGGTCAGTATGATGTCATTGTGGAGATACGAGATATAAGAAAGGCAATTTAAATATCTCTCTTGAAAACAACCTGCAAAAGGAGGCAGAGTGGATTCATTCCAGCTGGCAGAAATATTTGGAACGTGAGAAACATGACCAGTTTTAATGTACTGTTATAAAAAAATTTTCACTTTTCTCTAGAACTGCACTTATCTTTTCCTCAAGAGCAAGGAGAGCTGCCTTTTGAATTCATTTAGGCTCTTCTGTCGCCTTCACCAGTAATCTATTTCAAATGTTGGTTTCCACTGGTATCAACTGGCTTAGCTAAAAATCTCCCACATCACCACTTTCAGGTTGGTTGGATTTTTTAAAATCAAAACTCCTGGTCCCAAACTTGGCTTCAACCTTAGCTATATTAAAAAAAGATTTCGTTATCCCAGTAACTCTTCATGGGCAGGAGTGTCTCAATATAATGGGATGCATGGTCCACCACTCTCATCCAAGATCTAGAACCTTAATGTAGGAATCCTGAAACAGTTTTCCATTTGTTGGACTCACCACATTTGTAATCTAGAACCATATGCTCATCCAATAGCTCCTATGTACAAGAAATAATCCCGGACATCACAGGCCCCATCTGCCCTATACATTTAAAGCTGTATTGTGCCACTTTAAGCAGTCACAGCTTCTCCCAAAAACTCCTAGGAAGTTTAGTTTGTGAAGGGTGCTGAGAGAGCTTGGAAAAGTTACTTTTTTGAACTACAACTCCCATCAGCCCAATCCAGTGGCCATGCTGGCTGGGGCTGATGGGAGTTTTAGTGCAAAAAAGTAACTTTTCCAACCTCTAGGTTAGGAGACCCCTATTCTCTTCACAGAGCTATAATTCCTAGACTTCTGTGGAAAGAGGGATTGATTGTTAAACCACCCTGGGAACTGTAGCTCTGTGAGCAGAAGAAGGGTCTTCGATGAAAAGCCATCCCTATGGCCTTGCAGCAGCGGGAAAGGAGAAGAAAGTCGAATTTCCTTAGTCCCTGCTCCAAGCACAAGACCATCACAACACTCAACATCTGGAGAGCACCAGGTTGTGGAAGACTGCTCAAGTGTCTCAGGCCTTCCGCATCAGCTGCTACCTGACCCTTCTGAACTGGAGATGGCACGGGGACTTCTGCTCCAGCGCTCAGCTTTCATCCCTCCTGAAACCCAGAGCGCTCCATCAATCCACCTTGAGGGCACCAAGGAGTCCCTCTTGGAAGCATAAACTACATGGAAGAACCAGCCAAAACAGACTGTTCTGCCAAAAGGATCTGAAGGATTACAGAAGGAAAGAAGACCTCTGGAACAAGTGGTGCAAAGCAGCACTGCAGAACATGATTTGTTGTTTATGTGCCTTCAAGTTGATTACGACTTATGGTGACCCTATGAATCAGTGACCTCCAAGAGCATCTGTCATGAACCATCCTGTTCAGATCTTCTCATTGGGGTGGAAAACCACCATAAAATATCAGCCAAATTCAAAAGATCTTGAAGAAACCCAGAAGAGAGCCTTCAAGAAAAAGAAACACCCTCTGCATATGTGGATCTCAAAATGCCTTGCCTCATTTGCCCCAAATATCAACTCCTCAAGGGAAGCCGGTTGGATAGATATTTGCATATCTAGGAGAAAGTTATCTTCAACTCGTCAGGAATTTCTTGGAGGGGTTATGCTTGGCAGAATTTGTCTCCCAAAAGATATTGAGGATTCAGTTTAAAGCCCTCCTGATGAAGTTCTCCGTGCTGTGGCCAAACACATTCTTCCCAGTCCTTGAGAGGTGCAACCCATCATTTGCCAGCAGTCCATCTTCCAGGAAGCTTAGCCCCTGGTCCCAGAATCCAAATCTCTCATGTCGACACCACCTCCGTAGCCAGTCATTCATCTAGAGAATTTGGCTCCACGAGCTAGAGGGAGCCCCAGCTGACGAAGCGTCAAGGCCCCAGCTGACGAAGCGTCAAGGCGAGTTAAGCAGCAGAGCGTGTTCGGCAGCAGGGCGAGGAGGCCAGGGCCCCCCACTCTGCCCGTCTGTTCCCTGACCTCAACTAAACCGCAGTCGCCAACCCATTGACGTAATAAACCTTAAACAAAACTATGCAGGTAAGAAGCCAGCAGGGGTGTGGGGGCTTTCCAGTGTTTTGCACCGCCTGCAGCATGTACGACTATCTGCCTGTTGGACAGAAGTCGTGGGTGTGCTCTCGGTGCAATGAGCTCCTGGCTCTCTGGGAACGACTTCACTTCCTTGAGGCCAAGGTGGCGGACCTGGAAAAGCTGAGAGAGGCAGAGAGGTGTGTGGAGGAGGCCTTCAGGGACGTTATAGCTGTGTCCCACTCCAACGATGATAGCTCTCCTGATATCATGGACAACGATGGTCTCGGGGAAGGAGAGCATCCAGCTGAGGAAGAGGGAAACGATCCCTTAGAAGGGACCCATTCCTTGGGGGATGAGCAGCTATCCTCTCGTGCCGAGGATATATCTCCAGGGGGTGGAGGGATCCTTGTAGTGGGTGATTCGATCATTAGGAACATAGACAGTGGGGTGTGTGATGGGCGTGTAGACCGCAAGGTGTTTTGCCTGCCTGGTGCGAAGGTTGCGGATATCGCCCGTCGTTTAGATAGTTTGGTAGACAGTGCTGGGAAGGAGTCAGTGGTCGTGGTGCACGTTGGCACCAACGACATGGGGAAATGCAGCCGTGAGGTCCTGGAAGCAAAATTTAGGTTGCTAGGTAGGATGCTGAAAGCCAGGACCTCCAAGGTGGCTTTCTCTGAAATGCTACCAGTTCCACGCGCAGGACCAGCCAGACAGGCCCAGCTTCGCAGTCTCAATGCGTGGATGAGACGATGGTGTCGGGTGGAAGGGTTCGGATTTGTTAGGCACTGGGGAACATTTTGGGACAAGCCGGGCCTGTACAAAAGGGATGGGCTCCACTTGAACCAGAATGGAACCAGACTGCTGGCACTTAAAATTAAAAAGGTAGCAGAGCAGCTTTTAAACTGACTGAGGGGGGAAACCCAACAGGAGCTGCGAAAGGTCCGGTTTGGAATAAACCTCCCCCCTGGGATAAAAACCAAAGAAATGATGAAATTTTAAAAGGGGTAGGCCTAGAAGTAGGCATTGTGAGAGCAGGGGCACAGGATATAAATTCAGAAGAGCAAAATTACCACAGGCCTAACCACAAGTGCCAAAGACACTTGAAGAGAGACACTGCTTACAAGTGCCTGTACGCTAATGCTAGGAGCCTGCGAACCAAGATGGAAGAACTGGAGTGCTTGGTCTTAGAGGAGAGCATTGATATAGTGAGCATAACGGAGACCTGGTGGAATGGAGAAAACCAGTGGGATACGGTTATCCCTGGATATAAACTATATCGGAAGGACAGGGAAGGACGTATTGGTGGCGGAGTCGCTCTATACGTGAAAGAAGGCATTGAATCCAGCAAGCTCGAAACCCCAAAAGAGGCAGACTCCTCCACAGAATCGTTGTGGGTGGTGATACCGTGCCCCAGGAGGGACTTAATACTGGGAACGATCTATCGTCCCCCTGATCAAAATGCTCAGGGAGACCTGGAGATGAGATATGAAATTGAGGAAGCATCCAAACTAGGAAATGTGGTAGTAATGGGTGACTTCAACTACCCGGACATAGACTGGCCGCATATGTGTTCCAGTCATGACAAAGAAGCAAAGTTTCTAGATATTCTAAATGACTATGCCCTAGACCAGTTGGTCATGGAACCGACCAGAGGGACGGCAACCCTGGACTTAATCCTCAGTGGGGACCGGGACCTGGTGCGAGATGTAAGTGTTGTTGAACCGATTGGGAGCAGTGACCACAGTGCTATTAAATTAAACATACATGTAACTGGCCAATTGCCAAGAAAATCCAACATGGTCACATTTGACTTCAAAAGAGGAAACTTCACAAAAATGAGGGAATTGGTAAAAAGAAAGCTGAAAAACAAAGTCCAGAGGGTCACATCACTCGAAAATGCTTGGAAGTTGTTTAAAAACACTATATTAGAAGCTCAACTGGAGTGCATACCGCAGATCAGAAAAGGTACCACCAGGGCCAAGAAGATGCCAGCATGGTTAACGAGCAAAGTCAAGGAAGCTCTTAGAGGCAAAAAGTCTTCCTTCAGAAAATGGAAGTTTTGTCCGAATGAAGAAAATAAAAAAGAACACAAACTCTGGCAAAAGAAATGCAAGAAGACAATAAGGGATGCTAAAAAAGAATTTGAGGAGCACATTGCTAAGAACATAAAAACCAACAACAAAAAATTCTATAAATACATTCAAAGCAGGAGACCATCTAGGGAGACAATTGGACCCTTGGATGATAAGGGAGTCAAAGGTGTACTAAAGAACGATAAGGAGATTGCAGAGAAGCTAAATGAATTCTTTGCATCTGTCTTCACAGTGGAAGATATAGGGCAGATCCCTGAACCTGAACTAACATTTGCAGGAAGGGATTCTGAGGAACTGAGACAAATAGTGGTAACGAGAGAGGAAGTTCTAAGCTTAATGGACAATATAAAAACTGACAAATCACCGGGCCCGGATGGCATCCACCCGAGAGTTCTCAAAGAACTCAAAGGTGAAATTGCTGATCTGCTAACTAAAATATGTAACTTGTCCCTTGGGTCCTCCTCCGTGCCTGAGGACTGGAAAGTGGCAAATGTAACGCCAATCTTCAAAAAGGGATCCAGAGGGGATCCCGAAAATTACAGGCCAGTTAGCTTAACTTCTGTCCCTGGAAAACTGGTAGAAAGTATTATTAAAGCTAGATTAACTAAGCACATAGAAGAACAAGCCTTGCTGAAGCAGAGCCAGCATGGCTTCTGCAAGGGAAACTCCTGTCTCAGTAACCTATTAGAATTCTTTGAGAGTGTCAACAAGCATATAGATAGAGGTGATCCAGTGGACATAGTGTACTTAGACTTTCAAAAAGCGTTTGACAAGGTACCTCACCAAAGACTTCTGAGGAAGCTTAGCAGTCATGGAATAAGAGGAGAGGTCCTCTTGTGGATAAGGAATTGGTTAAGAAGCAGAAAGCAGAGAGTAGGAATAAACAGACATTTCTCCCAATGGAGGGCTGTAGAAAGTGGAGTCCCTCAAGGATCGGTATTGGGACCTGTACTTTTCAACTTGTTCATTAATGACCTAGAATTAGGAGTGAGCAGTGAAGTGGCCAAGTTTGCTGACGACACTAAATTGTTCAGGGTTGTTAAAACAAAAAGGGATTGCGAAGAGCTCCAAAAAGACCTCTCCAAACTGAGTGAATGGGTGGAAAAATGGCAAATGCAATTCAATATAAACAAGTGTAAAATTATGCATATTGGAGCAAAAAATCTTAATTTCACATATACGCTCATGGGGTCTGAACTGGCGGTGACCGACCAGGAGAGAGACCTCGGGGTTGTAGTGGACAGCACGATGAAAATGTCGACCCAGTGTGCGGCAGCTGTGAAAAAGGCAAATTCCATGCTAGCAATAATTAGGAAAGGTATTGAAAATAAAACAGCCGATATCATAATGCCGTTGTATAAATCTATGGTGCGGCCGCATTTGGAATACTGTGTACAGTTCTGGTCACCTCATCTCAAAAAGGATATTATAGAGTTGGAAAAGGTTCAGAAGAGGGCAACCAGAATGATCAAGGGGATGGAGCGACTCCCTTACGAGGAAAGGTTGCAGCATTTGGGGCTTTTTAGTTTAGAGAAAAGGCGGGTCAGAGGAGACATGATAGAAGTGTATAAAATTATGCATGGCATTGAGAAAGTGGATAGAGAAAAGTTTTTCTCCCTCTCTCATAATACTAGAACTCGTGGACATTCAAAGAAGCTGAATGTTGGAAGATTCAGGACAGACAAAAGGAAGTACTTCTTTACTCAGCGCATAGTTAAACTATGGAATTTGCTCCCACAAGATGCAGTAATGGCCACCAGCTTGGATGGCTTTAAAAGAAGATTAGACAAATTCATGGAGGACAGGGCTATCAATGGCTACTAGCCATGATGGCTGTGCTCTGCCACCCTAGTCGGAGGCGGCATGCTTCTGAAAACCAGTTGCCGGAAGCCTCAGGAGGGGAGAGTGTTCTTGCACTTGGGTCCTGCTTGCGGGCTTCCCCGAGGCACCTGGTTGGCCACTGTGAGAACAGGATGCTGGACTAGATGGGCCACTGGCCTGATCCAGCAGGCTCTTCTTATGTTCTTATGTTCTTTGCGAGAAACCATAATTGTTGAAAGTGGTATGATATTGCTTTAAATGTACAGGGCAGATGGAGCCTTATTCCAGTAATCTATAGTGCAAGCAATGTTGTAATTCTGTTTCTCACACTGTCTTAGAGACTCTGGAATTTTACATTTCTCCACAGCTGGGATCCAAGCTAGAGTATTTTCAGTTTCCCCACAGCTGGGCCCACAACCATTGTTCATGTGATCATGAACAGATGTAGGAATTTTTAAGGAGCCTAGCTAGGGTTGCTAGGTTCTTGGCCTGAGACTGATCCTGTATCTTTAGGAGAAGAGAAAGTCAGCCAAGTGCAGGTGCTCTTGCAATTCTGTAATGGGAAAAACCACAAGGTGGAATTCTCCCTCTCCCCTGCACAACTTTTAAAGATACAGAAGACCTCTTGGTTGCCTGTATAAGCCTGAGTATCTTATTCAATGCAAGTGGGCTTGATTATTTTAATATCATTTTTTATTTTTGATACAGCTACAGAGGGGGTATACACAGTAAAATTAACAGTTGTTGTTGTTATGTGTCTTCAAGTCGATTACGACTTATGGCAACTGTATGAATCAGCGACCTTCAATAGCATCTGTCATGGACCACCCTATTCAGATCTTGTAAGTTCAGATCTGTGGCTTCTTTTATGGAATCCATCCATCTCTTGTTTGGCCTTCCTCTTTTTCTACTCCCTGCTGTTTTCCCCAGCATTATTGTCTTTTCTAGTGAATCGTGTCTTCTCATTATGTGTCCAAAGTATGATAATCTCAGTTTCATCATTTTAGCTTCTAGTGACAGTTCTGGTTTAATTTGTTCTAACACCCAATTATTTGTCTTCTTCGCAGTCCATGGTATCCGCAAAGCTCTCCTCCAACACCTCATTTCAAATGAGTTGATTTTTCTCTTATCCACTTTTTTCACTGTCCAACTTTCACATCTATACATAGAGATTGGGAATACCATGGTCTAAATGATCCTGACTTTAGTGTTCAGTGATACATCTTTGCATTTGAGGACCTTTTCTAGTTCTCTCATAGCTGCCCTCCCCAGTTCTAGCCTTCTTCTGATTTCTTGACTATTGTCTCCATTTTGGTTAATGACTGTGTATTGATAATCCCTGACAAATTCAATGTCCTCATTGTCAACTTTAAAGTTACATAAATCTTCTGTTGTCATTACTTTAGTCTTTTTGACATTCAGCAGTAGTCCTGCTTTTGCGCATTCCTCTTTAACTTTCATCAGCATTCGTTTCAAATCATTACTGGTTTCTGCTAGTCATTGGCGATCACTCATGGCCGAGTAAGATAGTCTTCCAAGATAAGGTCTTTAACACTGGGTCCGTAAGTGACTGTGGAGGCCAATTCTGGATCCACACAGCCTCCCACAGTGAGGACGTAGGACATAAGATGGTCGTGATGAGGATTTGTTTGACGTGCTTTCCGCTTAGCTCGTTTGTCCATTCGCCCTGTATTCGTGCTTCTTCAAAGTCCACAGCACCTTTGATAATAGCCAACCTCCATTTGGGACTTTCATGGGCCAAGACTTCCCAGCTGTCGATGTTCGTGTTACATCTTTTTAGATTCGCTTTAAGAACATCTTTAAACCTCTTTTGCTGTCCTCCGATGTTCCGTTTTCCATCCTTAAGTTGGGAGTAAAGTAGCTGCTTTGGAAGACAGTAACTGGGCATTCAAACTACATGGCGGGTCCAGTGAAGTTGATGTTGAACGATCATTGTTCCAACACTGGTAGTCTTTGCTTCTTCCAAAATGCTAACATTAGTCCGTCTGTCTTCCCAAGTAATTTGCAGAATTTTCCGGAGGCAGTTTTGGTGAAATATTTCAAGAAGTTGGGAGTGGCATTTATAAATGGTCCATGTTTCACAGGCATACAGTAAGGTAGGTAGTACAATGGGTTTGTAAATAAGCATTTTGGTCTCCCTGTGAATATCCCGATCCTCGAACACTCTACGCTTCATTCAGGAGAATGCGGCACTCGCAGAGCTTAGATGATGCTGAATTTCAGCATCAATGTCAGCTTTTACAGAGAGATGGCTGCTGAGATAGGGGAAGTGATCAACGTTCTCCAACGTCACATCATTAAGCTGGATTGATAGTGCTACAGAGGGACTGGTTCGCACCTGTTGATGAAGCACTTTGGTTTTTTAAATATTAAGTGAGAGCCCAAGCTTTCCATATACTTCTGTGAAGACATTTAGGATAGTTTGAAGATCTTTCTCTGAATGTGCAGAGACTACATTATCATCGGTATATTGAAGTTCTCCTAGTAGTATGGTATCGTTTGCATATCTTAAATTATTGATATTTCTCCCTCCAATTTTCACACCTCATTCATCTTGGTCCAATCCCGCTTTTTGTATGATATGTTCTGAGTATTGATTAAACAAATAGGGTGATAAAATACACCCCTGTCTCACACCCTTTCTCCATATTCTGTCCTTACAGTAGCCTCTTGTCCACAGTATAGGTTGCACATCAGGACAATCAGATGCTGAGGTACCCCCATTTCTTTTAAAGCATTCCATAGTTTTTCATGATCTACACAAAGGCTTTGCTGTAATCTATAAAGGGTGATTTTCTTCTGAAATTCCTTGCTCCGTTCCATTATCCAACATATGTTTGCAATATGATCTCTTCCCTTTCTAAAACCAGCTTGGACGTCTGGCATTTTTCGCTCCATAAATGGGAAGAGCCTTTGTTGTAGAATCATGAGCATTACTTTACTTGCATGAGATATTAAGGCAATAGTTCAATAATTGCTGCATTCCCTGGGATCCTCTTTCTTTGGAATTGGGATATATATTGACCGATTCCAGTCTGTGGGCCATTGTTTAGTTTTCCATATTTCTTGACAAATTTTTCTCAAAATTTGGACAGATTCAGTCTCAGTAGCTTGTAGCAACTCTATTGGTATGCCATCTGTTCCCGGTGATTTGTTTCTTCCAAGTATTTTAAGAGCAGCTTTCATCTAACTTTCTAAAATTTCTAGTTCTTCATCATACGGTTCCTCCTTTAATTAATCTGTCATTCTGTCATCTCTTTTACAGAGTTCTTCAGTGTATTGCTTCCATCTTCCTTTTATTTCATCTTGATCAGTCAGTGTGTTCCCCTGTTGATTATTCAACATCCCTACTTTTGGTTTAAATTTCCCTTTCATTTTTCTAATCTTTTGGAATAGGGCTCTTGTTCTTCCCTTTTTGTTGTCCTCTTCTATTTCTATACAATCACTATTGTAATAGTTCTCTTTGTCCCTATGTACTAGTCACTGTATTGTTGCATTAGGATTCTGACCATGCTTCTATCTCTTCCTGTTTTTGCTTTCCTTCTCTCTTTAACCATTTTAAGAGTTTCATCAGTTAAAATTAACAGTAAGAACAGAGAAAGAAAGAAAATCAAATAAGCAATAAAGCCATTGCAGATCAAGTTGTAGTGATTGGTTAGTAATTGTATTAATTGCTTGAAATACCTCCTTCTGGAATGAGATAAAAAGAAGTTCCATGTCCCCAAGTCCAGGCTATAGATTTACAAATGTTCTTTTTTTGTTTTGCAGGTTTCTTCCTCAAGTATTCAGCCAAAGCTGAATGTGTATGGCCAGAAGCTGGAAGTTGCCATCTTGTAGAAGTGCCACATTTCATAAAATTCGTCTTCCTAAGTTCCCTTTCTTAATGCTCTTCGTTTGTGGGTTCATTTCTCCATTAATGCTAGTTTATGTATTTCTTGATACAGTAGGGCCCCGTTTTTTGGCAGCCCGCTTTTTGGCATTCCGCTAATACAGCAGCTTTCAATTTGAGTAAGGCCCCATTCATACGGCACTTGTTCCGCTTTTACGGCGTTTTTTGGGTGCCGGGCACCATTTTATTTACAGAGTTCCACTTTTCAGCGGGTTTCACTTTTAGGTGGGGGTCTGGAACATAACCCGCTGTATGAGTGGAGCCCTACTGTACCAGCACTGGAGCTGATGAGAATCAAGGGCCTTCCTGTTTTTAGCAATCACAAGGTGTGCAGCAATAACAAAAAAGGTCACCAAGCCTTTATGTATTGCTGTTTTAGAATGCCCATCAAAAATAAATAATAAAGCCATTTGTGCATCAAGTTGCAGTGACTGATCAGTAATTTTATTAATTGCTTGAAATACTTCCTTCCAGAATGAGGCTATATTCTTGAACATATAGTGTTAGTCTTGCCAACTTTCTGTTTCAACTCTATTAATGGTTTAACTATGATCTAATAATTTAATGATCATTTCAGGTCCTCATCCATATGCTTGTGTTTTACACAAAGCATGGAAGCCTGCTCAAAAGGCACAATAGAATGGAGAAATTAACAGCTACTTAATAGCTTTTAGAATGGGATTTACCATAGGACCTTTTATTTCCTAAAATGCATTTGGAATCTGTCCAGCAACAGCAATAGCTAACTTTAACATATGGCATTTATCCTTGGAAGTGAACATTTCTGCACCTTTTGTAAGATCCAGAAGCCTTGCTACAAATAGTCAGCAGCACATGCTATTAGTTATTAATGAGCTTTTGTTTTTTTCTGAAGAGGAGCCTCTCCAGTTGCAATCAGGAACTCAGCCTCTCTAATGGATACCAGTTTCCAAATGGGAAACCCCAAGGCTGAAACTACTAGACTCAAGGATACTAGACTACTAGACCCAAGGGTAATAAGTGAATCCAAGGCAGAGAACTCGAATCACATATGGCAGATTATTCAAGAAAGTGAGCCTCAGCCAAGCCGCAGACCAGTGAGCCTCTGCCAAGCCACATGGAAGGAGGGTTTCTGATATGGTGGAATATTCAGAACTATTTTTTCCTACCTGCAGCCTGAAGTTGTATGGTTAGGCAGGCTACATATCTGTATTTTACATTCAAGGAATTATGTCAGAAACACAAACACTGACTCTCATGATGTACACACAGCGGGCAAGAGGTCCATGTCCTCCTTCCTTCCTCTCTCTCCTGTCCTCCATTTCCTACTCCCCTCTTCTCCATCCTGTCAATTTCTCTCTCTTCCTCCCGCCTTTCCTCCTTTCACCCTCCCTGACACAGCCCTACCTGTCTGAGCATCTACTGCCTGTTCTTCTCTATGCCGGATGTCTGTTGGCTGAGCTAAGCAGCACTTCATCACTACCCTTGGTCTCTGCTTACCCTGGGAAGGCACCAGGTGAGCAGGCAGGCAAGGAAGTGCTGAGATTGGGGCTGGGAGCTGGCGAACTTGTCTTGGGCATGGCTAGTCAAGAGGGCAAGCAGTGGTGATGTGAGCTTGAGTGCACTAAGCAGAGGCATTGTCAGGGAGTGGCAAGGCTCAGGTCTTTTGCACAGGCCCCAGACAGACCTCCTCTCCTTTCCTCACCTTTCTTAAAGTTACACAGGGCAGCTAGGCCTGCTGAAAAGTGCAGTACTGGTAAGAGACCCCAGGCACTCACCATCGTAACTCACTCAGAGGGGCCTGCATTTGTATCTATGCATATCACTTAGTATATGTATATAAAGCAAGAACTTGTAGAAAGATCATGGCGTGTACAAGAAAACCATTAAAATAAAATCAATAAAAATTATTCAGTGTATGCACATTTGTGCCATGGGCCTACACCCTGCATCTTTTAAGTACCAAGCAATGGCCCTGGAGCAAGACCACCAATCAGGCTATAATTTGCCACTGTTCCAGTTGTACCAATGGGGAGGCCTGCAGAGATCGTGTACATGTGTCATGGCCATTTAAGCTTCAACTGCATGGGGCAGTGCCATGCATGCATGTGCTTGTACTCAGGTCTCCCTTTGCCCAGTATGCATGCATGTAGTTTGCTTGCATATGCAAACTCACAGTTTTATTAAGCATAAGCCTGAAAGAAAGAAACAAATGGGGACAGGAAAATCAGATAGGAATAGACACGTGAAGGCCCATTAAACTGGAAAAAAATCAGGGAAAATAGGCAGAAATCATCTCTCCCCCCCCCCATTTTTTTTTCTAGGCCTTCACATCTCTAGACAGGGAAACTGGCTTTCCTCTCTGTTGTCTGGCAATGAAATCTAAGGAAGGCCTCAAAATACCAGCTGAACCATTGTCCGCCCCCACCAAGTTGGCAACCTTAGTACTGGCTTATTACATGGAAGGAGGGTTTTTGATGTGGTGGAATATCCAAAACTATGATTTCCTACCTGCGCCACCTCATTCTTGCTCATGAGTAGAACAAGGAAAACATTTATGGGAGGTAAAGGGCAAAACAGGGAACATATTTCATTCATGTTTGTTCAACCAGAGAGAAGAGATATAGCAATGCACACACTCACACTAGGTGTTGGCATGGGGGTGGTGTTCCAGCAGGCATACCAGAATTAGTGCCAAAGAGTCAGTGCCAAATCAAGACTTGTGAAGTCCACTGTTGCTAGCACAAACTGAACTGTTGTTAGTTTACATACAACCAATGAAATCTCAGAGCATCCACCAGGTGGTCAAAGAGAAGTATATGATGAGGCCATGTTTTTCTTGAAATCATTCGGCTCACTTACAACACAGTCCTTCATTTACAGCACAGACTTCATCATGTCCCTCGTGTGACATGTATGGCCCTGAAGGATGGCCCTTCTGCCTCTCTATATCCCTGTTCATGTGCTACTTGCATGCAGGTGTCGGGCACTCAGTTTCAACTTGGAGGAGGGTTGTGCTTCTTGCCCCACCCTGCTGCTACTGCTGCACTAGCACTGTCCTCCAAGGACTGCACATTGAGCGCAGTTCTGTCCAAAGGAACCCATTTCATGAGTAGTTGCTCGTGCTTAGGGGCTCCACATGGCTGAGAACCCCACACAATCAGGTGTTCTGCTCATCTGGGGCCCATAAGCATGAGCAGCAGCCCTGCAAAAGGAATCTCCTGCAGACATCCAGAGTTATTGAAAGGCAGAGCTAGTGCGGCAACACAGCCTCAAGGAAGGAGTGAGAAGGAAGCCTCTCTTGCTCAAAAATGTGAGTGCCCTGCACACAAGAAACATGTGGGCAGGGCTTATTTCTCCTTTTGGGTAAGGCAAAAGAGGTTCTGAATGGGTGCCTAAGGTCAGTAATGGATCGGATGCTTTATTCAAAATCAGACCCATAGGTTTAAAACAGAGGTGGAGAACTTTTTTCATGGCGAGGGCTGTATTCCCTTCTGGGCAACATTCCAGGGTCCACGTGCCAGTGGTGGGTAGAGCCAGAGGCAAACGTGGGTAGCCACACACCCCTCTCCTCTGTCCAGGGAAACAAGAGGCACTATCAGAATTCAGGGACACATTTCAGCCAGGCAAAAGCACTCAAGGAGCGCCAGTAGGGGGTGTGGCCTGAGAAGAACCCCAAGACCAGAGAGAGGCTTGGAGGGCGACATTTGGCTCCCAGGCCTGAGGATTCCTGCCCCTGATTTAAAAGTCCTGTGCCAGGTGGGGTTTGGGGGGGGCAGAACCATATTAACAGTGCAGTTATATGCAGTTACGTTTCATTAGAAATAACCCTGATTAAGTGTTATTAAGTAATAAGGGATTTATTGAGTAACCATGCTGAACATTTGAGCTGCGGCGGGCACATGTACTGCCCATGAGTGATTTGTTGCCACAGACACCCTTTGGCCATGTTGTTATGAGTTTGCCACTCAACCCAAAGCCCTTCCTAAATGGGTTGACTGGGAAGCCAGTGATGGTGTAGCCAGTGGCTGCTGATGGCTCCATGTCAGTGGGGGAGTGGAATCTGTTCCAGTTGTACCCTAAGCTTCAGCACCTTGGATAGCTCCTTGAAAATTTGGACTAAAACCTGGAGTGGATTCCACTCCCCCACTGACATGGAATCTCCAGCTGCCACTGGGTGTAGCTGAAGTGGGCAATACAAGGGCTATTTTGTCTCACTCATTGTCAATGGCTGCATGAACATGCTGCTTGTGAATAACATATTACAAGGTGGGATATAAATATGCTAAATAAATAATAATTAAGAATACATTTCTGTGTAAATCAGTTGTAAATAGATTCAGCTGAAATCCATTGGGCTTCAATTTAAATGTGTTTAGGTTGGCTGAAAGATTCAGTAGAGGATACAAAATAGTGTATCTTCTAATCCACAACAGTCATTTGCCATATTCTTCAGAGCATCTAATCCTTAGTTGCATATTTTCTCTGGAGCAAAACAGCGGAAAACATTCTCTTATTTCCATGGTAGTCATTAAAATCCAAGGTCTGGTGCATGTTCTGAATATGTAGTAAGGCTAATCAAATTAATTCATCCCCTTCTTGCAAGACTCTTTTCCACAAGCCCTGTTTACATTTTTGTCAAGATAGAATGCTTCAAACTCTAAAGCTGCAGGGAGATCCTTGTATGTGAATTGAGGGGGGTACCTAACTTTGATACATCTTCCAGATTCTTCAGGCAACCTAGACAAAATTATTGGTCATTTAGGTAAGGTTTGAAGAACCACCTCATGCACTTAATAACTCTGAGAAGAGATTGGCAGTTTGTAGTATTGCAGAATGAAAGTCTTTTGTTTCCACTTTTTTTTAGCATGGATAGCCATGAAGTGCTTCTGACATATTGTGGCATAAGAGAGATGGTGCAACATCTGGAGTGGTCTAGGAGCTTTTCCTTAACACTCCTCTGATCGGGGGAAATCAGGGTCAGCAGTATTCATGGCCTGCAGAGGAGGATGTGCCATTCATAATAGCAGAGGAAGATGTGTCTTCAGCTCTGGAAACAATTTAAACTAAGTCATACAGAGTTAAATTGAAAATATTTAATGCCACATGATCCTTCAATTGAAATCAAGAGGCTGGAGGAGTCATAACTTTAACTGGCTTCATGGACTTTCTTCTTTTTGAATTTTGTTGGGTATTTCACACACAGACACACACATATGCAAATATGCAATCCTCCTTTTTGTACTTAGGCTCCCACTAGTAGTTGTGCTTCATTCTCCATTTTCACAACATTTTTACATGTGTAATTAAGACAAAAATATTCCTTTTTTATTCCTCCCTACTTTTCTCACGCATAAGTTGTTGTTGTCTTACTTTTTATTGCCACAACATTTTTAATTGGCATAACAACACTTCTAATTGGAACCACTTTTTAGCTGCTGATATTATTCAAAGGGTGTTGAATATCATATGCTTTGGAAACAGAATTCTCAGACTGTCTGGCAAGCTTTCATAAAGAGGCATGGGGAGTTGCTTGAGGAAGGGCAAGCTCCTCTGCACTATGCACTCCTACCCCCCACCCCTCATACACAGCCCAAAGGCAGGGGGTGTGCTGGCCCAAAAACATTTTGCTGCGTGAAGTGGAACTCAGAGGCACCTCCCTTCACTTGTAGTAGAGCCCAAATGGCATTTTCCCCCTTCACACCTCCTGAAACATCACCTAAATGCTTGCCCTTGCTAGTGCCACACTTCGGAAAGTCTTTCTGAACCATTCAGATACCAATTCCTGCTACCAGCTCCCTCCTCAAAGTATTGGCATCTGAAACAGGTTACTTTAAGCTGTTGCATGGTGGGGCCGGCCCTAGCTGGGGATATGTGTGCTTAGGCAATAGGGCCAGGAGGCACAGGAAAGGTGGTCACCTCTAGAATGTCACTATTTGCAGGAAGGGTTCAACTGCATACCAGAAATTTAGGTTTGCACAATTAAAAAGTAGATTAAAGTGCTCTGGCACAACAAATCCACTTAAGAAAACCCAGAATTTTTGCAGTTAGGAAAGTGATGGGGAAATGACTAAATATATGGGATAACGATCAATTGATGGGAAGATGTGTAACCTCCATACAAACAAATCAAGAAATGCATATTAAAAATATAAAACTTTGTACTTTTGTACACTGCTTTGGATTTATAAATATATAACAAATAAAAATCATCAGTACAGAATACAAAAGCAGCAACATTGATTAACTGGTCAACTCAAAAGTCTTTTGAAAAAGAAAGGTCTTGTCCTGCTTTTATGACAGACCATATCAACATCTTGGAGGAGAGCATTCCCAAGCATTGGTGACCTCACCACTCTTTTACAACCAAGTCACACTCTCAGAAGAACATCTATACTCTCTAGATTGGAAATGGGCTGCTTTCCACTGAGGCTGCTGCCACCATGTGGCTTCACTTCATGTCTTCTGTACTATAGTTCATGGTGATTTTTAAAATCCTTTTTTTAAACATGATCACCTGCAGCTGATGCCAATTCCAGGTGCTCAGTGAAGACTGGTGGCTCCGATATCAGTGGGGCAGGAAATCCACTCCAGGTTTTAGTCCAAACTAAAGCAAAGCACCTTAGACAGCTGCTTGAAAGTTCGAACTTTCAAGTTCAGAGTGGATTCACTTGCCCACTGACATTGGAGCCACTGCTCTCCATTCCAGGTGCGACTGCTGGCTACAGCTGAATCAAGCATGTCCTTTTGGAGGATGGAGCCAGCTTGTAGTCACAAAAGGCAAAGATAAGCAAAAAAAGGAAAAAAAGGTCAGGGAGTTATCATACATCCCCAAGCATTATGCTGCCAATTCTTGTTTGAACTCTCAGTGCAATCTGCATGCCGTTTTTGTTTATTTATTAAAATATTTTATGCCTCTTTCCCAAGTGCTGAAAGTGATGTACACCAATCAAACTCAGAATAATACTGACAACCAGTACATCGCCATGTGTGTTATGTGTCTTCAAGTCGATTACGACTTATGGCGACCCTATGAATCAGCGACCTCCAATAGCATCTGTCATGAACCACCCTGCTCAGATCTTGTAAGTTCAGGTCTGTGGCTTCCTTTATGGAATCAACCCATCTCTTCTTTAGTCTTCCTTTTTTCTACTCCCTTCTGTTTTTCCCAGCATTATTTTCTTTTCTAGTGAATCATGTCTTCTCATGATGTGTCCAACGTATGATAACTTCAGTTTCATCATTTTAGCTTCTAATGATGAAAAATGGAAATGGACTGCCTTCAAGTTGATTCCGACTTATGGCAACCCTATGAACAGGGTTTTCATGGTAAGTGGTATTCAGAGGAGGTTTACCATTGCCTTCCTCTGAGGCTGAGAGGCAGTGAATGGCCCAAGGTCACCCAGTGAACTGCATGGCTGTGTAGGGATTTGAACCCTGGTGTCCCAGGTCGTAGTCCAACACTCTAACCGCTACACCACAATAGTTATGGTTTAATTTGTCTTTTTCGCGATCCATGATGTGCACAAAGCTTTTCTCCAACACCACATTTCAAATGATTTGATTTTTCTCTTATCCACTTTTTTCACTGTCCAACTTTCACATCCATATATAGAGATTGAGAATACCATGGTCTGAATGATCCTGACTTTAGTGTTCAGTGATACATCTTTGCATTTGAGGACCTTTTCTAGTTCTCACAGCTGTCCTCCCCAGTCCTAGCCTTCTTCTAATTTCTTGACTTTTGTCTCCATTTTGGTTAATGACTGTGCTGAGGTATTGATAATCCTTGACAAGTTCAATGTCCTCATTGTCAACTTTAACATTACATAAATCTTCTGTTGTCATTACTTTAGTCTTCTTGACATTCAGCTGTAGTTCTGCTTTTGTACTTTAAAATGCCTCAGAAAAATAAAAGTATTACTCAAAACCTTGATGAAATGGAAAAGTTTTACAGCCCTTCTGAAAAGATAGTAGAGAAGATGCTTTCCTTACCTGTTTTTGGAGGCTGTCCCACAGTTTCAGGGGCTAATGCCAAACAAGTTCAGACCCTCCTAGCCACCACTGCCTGAATCTGTCAAACATACAGCAGGGCCAAGTGACTCAGTTGGTGGCTGGGCTCACATGGGAGAGATTATCCTTAAGCTGGGGCAGCCAATATGGAACCCTCCAGATGTTTTGGAGTACACTTCTATGATATCACCCCTGGCTATTGGCCAGGCTGGTTGAGGCTGATGGGAGTTGTAGTTCACAACATCCAAAGGGCACCATGTTGGCTAACCCTGCTTAAGCTATGAAGGTCTTTCCCATATGTGGAGAGATAGTTCTTAAGGTATGACATATTTAAAATATATTGGGCAGTACAAAAGAAGCAGATAGTGTTTATCAGCAAATTGCTGTTTGGTATCCTACTAAACCAACAGCACTACATGTTGAGGCTATCAGAAGAACCACATTTCGTCCCTCATAGATGTAGTAAACACTTCTGGCATAGCCTGTAGAGCTAAAAGTAATTGCAGGATTCACTTTGTAGGAGGTCTGTCACCCACATGACGCCTAGAATGTATGTTCCTTTAGCCAATCTGATATCTAAATAACCTGAACAAATTGTCCCCGGATTGGCAATTTATAAAAAGAAGGAAAAATCTTATCCTGTTTCTGATCGTTTGCTGTGAGACTAGCTTAACCTCTGTACAGAAAATTGGTTTTGAGTTGGGAGGGGCTTTAAAAAAGACACTGAAGGAGAATTTTGCTAAAAGTCACAGCAGCTCAAAAATAGTTTACTGTTAAATATAACATTTTGAAGCCATCTTTCCTTTGGAGTCACACTAAGCATGAGAAACTATGCTTGCTGACTGTAGGCCAAATATAGAACGCTGAGGAACTGTCAGTCTTGGGGGAGAAAACAATTCATCAAGCTCTGCAGTTGTGCAACCTCTGCTTATTTCAGTGGGACCTGTGTGGGTACCCCAGGCAAGCCCCATTTAAATGACAAGAGGCTGTGCAGAAGCAATGCCTGCTGCTGGATTGCAGCTCTCAACTGCAGAGAGGCAGTGTGGTGTAATAGTTAGAATACTGGACAAGGATGGGTGTTGGGAGACTCCCGGTTTCTGCCCAGAAAATATACTTGCATTTTTGCATGCACTAACTTCCTGACATGCAGTTATGGTAAAGCGGGGGGGGGGCTCTGTCCCACTGCTCGCTCTACTCACCAACCTCCTACTGACTTCCCACAAGACATTTTACTTCTTGAACTGTCTGCCCAACCAATAAATCATTTCAGCTTCTCTCTTCTATTCTACAACCCCACTTAGCACCCCTGTTCTCACCTTCACCCCCATGTCCATGCCTCCTCCTTTTCTGTCACCCCCACTTGCACACAGACAACCTTGGACAGATCCTTGAAAATTTGGACACAAACCCAGAGCAGATTCCACTGCCCCACTGACATGGAGCCACCAGCTGTCACTGTCCACCCCTTTTAAGCAACAGGAGAGGTTTGAGTAGAGCGAGGAGGGGCCACTTAGATAAAAAAAGTGGCCATTTTAAAAAACAGGAATAGTCTGAGTACAGTGAGAAGGGAATTAGAAAAGTCTCCGGGCTCATCTACATGGTGATTTATTGTGTGTTTGGTGCTACTCACATCTCCTTATAGTTCGCCTGGTTCACATGACATTACCAGCAAACAGAAGCTATCACGCAGTTTTCCCCCTGTAAATCCATACTAACCCAATCCAGTGATAATACGAAAAAGGGAAAAAACGTATCTCCCTTTCTCTTGTGCTTGCAGACACTTTATTCTGATGCTTTTAGGTGGGTGGGTCAATCACTCCCCTCTCCACATCCATTATCTCCTCGCCCTTCTTTCATGTAGTTTCCTTTAGGCTGACAAGCAACTTCTGACTGCTCTCCTCCATTCTGCTGGCCATTTTTATGTTGCTGCAAATGGTGCCTTATTTTTCTTTCCCCCCTAAGCATAATACTGCTCAAACAAAGATTTGTGTTTTAGCTATTGTACCAGTGAAAATACAAATAATCACACTTCTGGTTTTTTGTTTTGTTTAAATGGAACCTACTGCAACTGGTAGAACAAACTGAGCATGCTTGGTTGCCAAGCAACCAGAGGGAGTGGAAATGTTAAATTAGAGGGCATGGTCATTAGGAAACTGCGTGATTGATCCTTTCCCTCAGTGTGAATAGAAAACACTGTGTTTGCAGCTGGCATTGAGCCCTTACTGTGGATGGTGCAAACAGAAAATGGAGGTAAAAATAGCATCTTTAGTATGAAGTAATGCTTTCATGTGGATAAATCCTCTATTGTGATGCTGTTAGCTTTTTGGTGTTAGCTTTTGTGTTGTACCCATCTCCACTTTTTATCCTTTTTTAAAAACCTCAACGCTCCTCCCTTCCCAATCTATTTAGACCTCTCCCATTGTTTTGAACCACCACTTTTTTCCTCTCAGTGTCCCTCAGTTCTCACTTTCACACCATGGCCACTGCTGTTGTGCAGCCTGCTTTCTCTTTTGCTCTCCTACCCTGCCCTGACTTCATGTAAATTCAGGATTGTGATGCTGCATTAGAAATCTTCCAATAGGGGCTGTGTGGTGACAGTCTACTGAAAACATATTTCAGAGAGATAAATATGCTTTATGCATTATGCTGTTTTTACTTTAGGAAGATATTTGATTTCCAAGTCCCAGGAGCAAAAAAACAGGAAGCATGTCAGGGTTCAGTGCTCCGCATCTCCAACAGAAATTGGCTGATCCACTGGATATGTTTTAAAGTATATGCATATTTTGAAATAATTACAATAAATAAATAGGAATACAATATAGATCATCATATTGGGAAAGATTGTGACCAGGTGATCTATACCTGTTCAGTCTGCCCATCCAGAGCTCATATGTGGACAGAACTCTAAGGCACCTTTTCTCCCTTCTTAGGGTTCTTTATCTTTAAACTGGGCAGCCCTTCAAACAGAGGACTACAAAACAGAACACAAGGCCATCCTGTAAACCATAGTTTGACGTTGGCTTGTCTGAAACAAACCATAGTTAAAATTAACAATATGTCAAGTTCTGATGACATGGCAAGCTGCAGATAATGAAAAATGGAACAAATTTCTGAAATCCTTGTAGCCACACCAGAGGAGGAGGGAGCAGTATGCAAACCCAAGGCTTACTTTGGCTCATTCTCATTAAAGCGGGCCACTATGAATATCAGTGTGCCTTATTTCAGAACAGTATTGGTCCACAAAACTTTATATAGGATCTGTAATATGAAGTTTGATTTGGCAGTCCTACTCCCACTCTTTGAGGGACCAAAAATGCCTCTGATGTGCCAAACTAGATTAAAGATAGCCTGATAGAAAAGTTTTGACAGTAGAATGTAATGTTTCCACGGTTGCCTCCAGGGATGTAGCCAACATGTTGACTTTGCAATGAAGTTTGACAAGTTGTGTGCACATCCTTCCTACACACACTCATACATGACACATACTTTCTCAGTTGGGGCTGCAATCCTATGCACACTTACCCAAGAGTCAGCCTCATTGAACACAGTGCAACTTACTTCTGAGTATGCATGGACAGGATTGTGCTGCATGATTATCTGATTTCTAGAATACATGTAAAACAGAAAATAACAGCAACAACTGGTGTACACCACCCAATTAAATAAATAAAATAAAATAATAATAAAAGTGTGGGCCTTCGTGTATATCATGCAATGTAACATTTCAATATGCAATGCATATACCTACATGAATCTGCCTCAACTTTAATCAGGCTATCAGCCCATCTAGCCCACTACTGTTTACTCTAGCAGGCATAATCCAGTGGTGGCTAGTATCCATTGGGACTGGTAGGGCAGAAGACAGGGAGGCCAATCTTAGGTGGAGCCAGAGCCAATGACAGGTGGAGCCAGAGGCAAAGACATATGGAGCCAACTAATTTTAGTTTTGTTCCCATCCTCCTCCCTGCTGAGTTTTACAAGAGCACAACTGAGACTGAGGAGGAGGAAGCCGACACACTGAGCTACCACCTGGAGTGGATCTAAGTAAGAAGACAGACAGATAGGGCTGGCTGAGGGCAGACCAAAATTAGTGGGCCAGTGCCCCATTCACCCTAACGGATTCGTCGCCACTGATGTAATCTCTCCAGGGTCTCAGGTAGAAGACTTTCTGAACCCTTCTGCCATTTAAGAACTGAAGCTGAGGCCTCTTCACACAAAGCATTTGCTCCCCCATGGAGCAGTAGCCCCGCCCCATATTTCTTTCCACAGTGACTTGGAGGATGTAGTTCTTTCTCTTAAGTTAATTTATTGGACTCTTCCTTCTTTGACATTCAGAATAACCCCATCAGTAGGACTTTCCCTGTCCTTTCTATGAATATTATGTTCACGCATAAGAGGATCCCATTGATTTTCACTGTTCCACTAGGTTTCTGGTGTGCCCACTGTTTCTAAAGCCTCTGTATATTCCAGCTGCTCTAATTCATCTGTCTTGGCTTTTATGCTTCCAGTATTTATAAACTATATATATTGCATCTCTCTTTCACTGTCATTTGTGGGTGTAATTTTTCCTGTGACACTTTAGCCTTTTGGGTTGACTATCATGTGCCACCCTCATCTTAAATTGTTTTTATCCTCTGCCCAGTTGGAGGTCACAGAAGGCAGAATGCGCTAACAAGAGAAATGGCAGGGGAAGTATAAATGATCAGTAACTCAGAGATGCTCAGGGACATGATGAGAGGAGAACAAGTTCAAGTTCTATTTACTCTCTTTAGGGTGGGCTGGATCCAGAAGTGGCCAATCCATGGGCCATTTTGATAGGGGGTTGAGGTGACCTACTTGACAATCACCTGACATTATTTGGGGTCAGGTGACTAAAACATCAAAAAACACCTGTCAAGGAAGATTCTCTTTTTTGCAGCCTGAGCTTGAATTCAGCACTATTTGAATTCAAGCTATGGCAGTGTTCTTCCTTTTCTCTTTTTTAATTTCCTGGGTTGAACTTTCCCCTACTAAGCAGCCAAGCTAGTGTTACACCCTAGAAATAATGCCCACAACTCAATATATCCTGGTAATTTCTGTTGCTGTACACATACTATATTCTGTTGTTTTAATGGTATTTTCATCATTATTTGTATTTTTGGATGTTGTTTGGTTCTTTTATTGTTTGTTTGTTTTGTTTTCTTGATTTATTGTATTTATTGTATTTATATATTGCTTGTTTTTTATCTTTTTGTACACCGCCCAGAGAGCCTTCGGGCTTAGGGCGGTATATAAATAAAATAAAATAAAATAAATAAATAAATAAATAAACTTATGCACTGACTATAAAGCAGTGTGAGGATTCCACCTTTTTGCAACTATTTTGGGCTTCCCAACAGGTCCAGTGCCACCTTCACTCTTGAGAGCCAGGGGGCAAAGGGGGAGAGCCAGGGATCAAGGCAACAGTTGGAATGTGGTGAGAGAGGGTATGGGGGTGGCAGGCAAGACATCCACTAGGTTTGTCACTTCAAGCTGTCTAGAGATTATTGCAGGTTCCTCCAGGTCCCCAGTTGTATTGGAGTTCTCCATGAGGTCCAAGCTTCTTCCTCAGGATCTGGGTCAGGTGGGATCCTCACACCCACCATACCAGTGTTCCAGTCTGGATCACATATACCCTATCCCACAGTTGTTATTTGTAAAAGAGGGAGGGAGAGAGAGAGGCTTTCGCACATCGGCACAATCATGTCTAACTTGTCCCTTAGCATGTTGTTTTAAGTATCCTTCAAAGCTGTGTTTTGAAAGAAGGAAAGATTCTGACATTTTGCAAAAATTAAATAATTCCATTGTCCATTTCCCGAGGTCAGGAAGGCTGGAGCTTGGATGGCACCTGTTGTTTCAGCAAGGACGCCTATGTAGGAGCTGGAGGCTCTGCTCCTTCCTGGCTCTCAGTCAGACCCTGATCAGAGCTGGTGTTTCCGTGCACTTTCCCCTCGGCCTCAGCAGCCTTTCACACAGCTACCTGGGCACTTCGGTGGAAGCTCTGAAGCACTGCCTGGCTCACTAGCTCCTCTGCACCTGTGGCCCTGGGTGAGTTGGGGGGCAGTCTAAGAACCAGTCATGCAGCTGGGGTGTGAACTTCCAGTCCTGGGCCAGGGACGAGATCTGATGGGTCCTGAGGTTTGTTGGCAGTGAAGAGATCAGCTGGAGAGTGCTGATCCCCTTGCTCCTCATCTGAGGAGACCACATGTTTGAAGTCTGGGCAGGGCTGACCCCTGACATCTAGTTAATAAGCAAAGAACAATGTCAAGCCACAAAAGTGTTGTCTTCAGCATGAGTTTTTGAAATCCAGAAGACAAGGCTGCACCTACATTTCATTACCAAAATGGGTAAACACCACAGGGAAGGCAACAGTGAAAACCACCAGGTTGCACCTTAGGCAGAGTATTTTATGCCCTTTTCAGGCATTCAGTATCCATGGCCACAGGACAAGTATGAGCCTTTGTCTCTGGTACATATATATGCCTTTTTTTGGATGCCTGCACAGGCTCTCGAATGCCTTCTGAGCAGCTTCTGTCCAGCGGAAAGGTCCTGAGCCCTTCAGGCAGTCCATGAGCGGCACAGTCTGCTTGGAGTAATCGGCTATGAACCGATGGTAATAATTGGCAAACCCCAAGAAGCACTGCAAATCTTTCTTGGTCTTGGAGGGCTGCCACATGAGTACGCAATGGACCTTCGCCGGGTCCATTTCTACTCCTGCCGGGGAGACCCGATACCCCAGAAAGTCCAAAGTGGTCAGGTCAAACCCACATTATTCCAGTTTAATGTAAAGGCGGTGCTCCCGTAACTTCTGCAACACTACGCACACATGTGCGTCGTGTTCTTCTGGGGTATCCGAGTAAATCAAGATATCATCCAGGTACACAATCATAAAGCGGTCCACAAAGTCCCTGAAGATGTCATTCATGAAATTCTGGAAGACTCCAGGGCCCCCCGACAATCCGAAGGGCATGACTAGGTACTCATACTGTCCGTAACGGGTCTTGAATGCAGTCTTCCACTCATCCCCCTCCTTGATCCGCACCAAGTTATAAGCTCCTCTCAAGTCCAGTTTTGTGTAAATTTTGGCAGATCGCAACCACTCCAGCATCTCCCTGATGAGCGGCAAGGGGTAACTATTGGGGATTGTGATCTGGTTGAAGGCTCTATCATCATTACACGGACGGAGCTCCCCCCTTTTTTCTTAACGAACAACAGGGGTGCTCTGGCTGGGGACTGGGAAGGGCGAATGAAACCTTTTTTCAAATTGGTGTCCAGAAACTCCCTTAGCGCGGCCAACTTTGGTTTGGACAGAGAGTAGATCTGCCCAGCGGGGATGCGCGCCCCAGGCATTAAATCAATGGCACAATCATAGGGCCAGTGAGGAGGGAGTTGTTCCGCTTCCTTTTTGTCAAATACGTCTCGAAAATCCCCATACTTGGTGGGCAAAGCTATTTCTCTTGGAGTAGTCACCCCTGCCAACACCTCCGGCTTCTTCCCAGGCTGGCAGTGTTGATGGCAGTGCTTGGAGATAAAAGCCACCACAGCTTCATCCCAAAAGATTGTGGGGTTGTGCCGGACTAACCAAGGCATGCCCAACACCAACGGAAAGTGAGGCAAGGATGCCACATAGAACGACAGGTCTTCCTGATGTCCAGGGACTGTCACTTCCAAAACCTCAGTCGCTCGGGTTACTCCCCCGGACTTCAGGGGCCGGCCATCTATAGTTTCCACTGCCAACGGCTGGCTCAGTTCTCATGTGGGGATAGCGTGGTGTCACGCCAAATCTTGGTCCATGAAACAAGAAGATGCTCCGCTGTCAATCATAGCCTTGGCTGAGAAACTCTTGCCTGAGGGCATGGTGATGCGAATGGGTAACAGGAGGGCACCTTGGGACGGAAGGGGTCTTGGCGGAGGCTCAGTGTCTGTGGCACCCCCCAACTCTCTAGCCTCTACGAGAGCTGGGATGTGAAGTTTTCTGGCAGCTGGGGCCTCCTGGTCTTGGCTGCACAGTTTCGGGCGAGGTGACCTGGCTTCCCGCAGTACAGGCACAAGCCTTCCCTCTGGTGCCTTTCCCTCTCCTCCTCTGTCAAACGTGGTCTGCCCCCCCAACCTGCATGGGCTTCTGTCCCGAGAGAGTAGGGACGCCTGGGCTGGGTACAGGGCACGCAGTGGAGCAGCAACCTGTGCCCGGGAAGGTTACATCCGCCATTCCAACTTCCTCCCTTCCAGGCGGCTGTCTATCTGCAGACTCAATTGAATCAACCCCCTCAGGGTGTGTGGTGTGTGGAGCACGCTATTCATCCAGAACTTCTAAACTCAGTCCATTTCTGTAGAAATACATCAAGGCAGGGTCGTTGTACTCAGTTTCTTGAGACAAGACGCGAAAAGCATTGGTGTACGCTCCCATGGATCCCTTTCCCTGTCTCAGAGTTCCTAGTTGGCGGGCCACCATCTCCTTCCTCTGGGGGTTTCGGAACATATCCCCCATCGCATCCTTAAATGCATCAAAGTGTCGCAATACCTGGTCATTGCGAATCAAATACGGGATGGCCCATTTGGCCGCTTCTCCCTCCAGTAAACTAATGATGAATGCTACCTTCGCATCATCAGTCGGGAACTCAGCTTGGCGCACCTGGATGTACAACTCACATTGGGCTAGAAACGTAGCAAACTGTTCACTGTGGCCCCCATATCAAACAGGGAGCCCTACTGGAGATTTGACAGGGGCTGCTGCCGCCCCTGGCAGCGCAGCTTGGATTTGGGCAATCAAGGCTCTGAGATTCTGGTTATGCGCTTGCAGGGCTTGCGTTGCGGCTCTGTGGTTCTGGTTCTCAGTTTGCAATGCTTGTGTGGTCACTCGGAGGTTCTGGATCTCAGTATACAAGGTTTCCATGGTTATGGGTATTCCCCCTCTTGCTCTGTCCTGGTCCATGTTGTCCATCATGGGAACAGATTCGAGTAGGGATGGTGGCTGAATCAAACTGTCCTGTCCAGAGCCAAAACCACAAGGCTGAGATGCGGGTGCAATTAAATCTTGTTTTATTAAAGTAATGGATACATCAAAGGCATTGCGCTTCATAGAAAAACCTGCACTAACTCACTAAAAATCCCTAACTACACTCTAGACGTGCTCTGTGGCGTATGAAGGAAGTTGACTCAGCAACTCCCCACTGTGAGCTGCAAGCTTAAGTAGGGAACGTTTTTGATCATAATCTCTGACTCCTTCGCAGGTCCTGTCTCTGCCCTGTCCATTTCTCGTGGTGGCGGGAGCGAGGTGATGGGGGGCATGTTTCCAACGGCTCATCGGAGGACACCTGCTCCTGAGTAGCAGGCTCAAGATCAGGAGGCTGCATCATGCTGGTGGCATCCTGGGAACTGCTTGGCAAGGGAGGAGTTGGCATGTTCTCTGGAGCTTCCCTCAACAGGTCCTCTGCAACAACAGGGGGCAGCGCGCTCTCCTCTTCGGCGATCGTGCCATCCGTGGGAATTGGTTCGAGTTCAGGCTTGCTTCCCTCCCCAAGGTCCTGCTCAGACTCAACAACTCCTGGGTCTTCCACGCCTCCTGGCAGCTGAGGCGCCTGAAACTCATGCCTCCCCCCTCCCTGCCCCTCCACGGAGAGCTGAGGCTCAACACAGATACAAAACTAGCTTATTGGGGAAGAGGCTAGGTTTTCTATGTGTGGGCAATTTTTTTATGTGGAGTAGCATTCTTCAAGTATGCAATCCCCCATTGGCAACCTCAGTGATACAATTCAGAAAATACTATACCATGTGACCCTCCAGACTGTGTGATTCAGCTCAAGTCAACCTTGTTGGAAACACCCCCCAGAAAGAGTTATCCCTTGGTTGACATAATTCCTAACTTGTCCCCAACACTTAATGCCCAGAATAGATAGCCAAATATTGCTCCTCTGGTAAGTACCATTTATAGAGTGGCTAGTTATGTATTGCCAAACAGGAGGTTCTGCATCATCAAAAAGAGGATGCCAATTTGCATAACATTTGCAGATGGTTATTTATATGTATATAATTGCAAATTTAGAAATAATTACTATAATTTCAATAGAAATACAATACCTCTCACCATAATGGAAAAGGCATGGAGTGTGCCTGCTCAGTCTGATGGCCCGGGCCTGCTAACTATTGATGGGCAACATCAACTTCGCCCTTTTCATGGTTCATTATCTTTAAATCAGGCTTGGGCTAGAGAGTCCTCAAACTGACAATGTTTTCAAATAGAGGACTGCCCTCTATAAAGTAGGACCCATGAGCACCCTAACTATACAATTAGCTACTTTAAATAAATGGAAAACAGACAATTCTGAGAAAGTGTCAGATCAGTCAATTTTTATTGTAGCACACACGCTCAAACACTTGGGTTTTGTTTGTGGTTTGTTGCTTGTTGTTTGTTACTGAACAGACAGCTTGATTCACATTTCAGCTGAATCTAAACAGTTTATGGGACAAAATAGTCTTAAATTCAAGTAATTTAACTGGGTTGTGAAACAGATCTGGGAAGCAGGAAATAAAACCCATGATTTTATTCACATATGTTAACAAGCCCTATAAAGATGTAACCAGGCAGTCTAACCCTTTGCCTGTTTATTTGGATGTAAGTCACACACTGTGTTTAATTGGGCTCACACTAGGTAAGCGTTTATAGGATTGCAGCCTCAATTGACTACGAGTCTACCTTCATGCCAATTTTTATTAAACAACTGCTGTTTTCTTTATTTCTTTATAAAATGTATTCACCATTGTCCTGTCTGAAAAGGCACCCCAAAACAAAACATCTATGACGATAAAAATAAAAGCAATAACGAATAAAAATCCAAATGACATTTCTCACCTTACAATGCCAGTGAGAGCAAAGACATCTTCCCACCCGGCCCCTGATTCCAAAGCTGTGATGCCACTGCTAAGAATGCCCCACAGCAAGCCCCACAAGATTTTACATCACGCGGCTAAAGAAGAACCTGCAATGTTAATTAGACACAGTTAGGGACAGGGCAGTTTGCATTTAGAGCAGAATTTATCAAATTCACCCTTTCCAAAATAATATGAGGACTGAAACACAGCCGTCCTTCAACATTTGCACTTGTTCGAATTTTGTGATGCAGTTCTCCAACAAAACAATGTTTACAAAAATGCATTTATTAGGGAATAAAGTGCACAAAAATGAATATATTAGTGAAACTAACATACAAAACTGCTTTATATTAGGAGACATGGCTTGCAAAAATGTCTACATTAGATAAACCTATAAATTGTGTTTAGTAGGAGAAACGTTGAAGAATTTTCATGAAGATTTTTTTAAAAATCACAAATTGCTACAGAAATGTGGAGAACTAAATTTCAGATTGGAAAAAATGAGAACTGAATCAAAATTGACAAATCTTCCCATTCCTAGACACAATGTCCCCAGCATAATATGGGATGGAGAAAGAGTAATCCATTACCCACCACCAGTCTCTCTTAATATTTGAACTTGGAGTCACCCAATGGCATTGACTGGCAGTAGATTCAAGACAGATTAGAGCAGAGGTAGCCAATGTGGTGCCTTTCCAATGTTGTAGGACTACAACTCCTATCATCTCTGAACATTGGTTATACTGGCTGGGGCTGATAGGAGTTGTGGTCCACAATCTCTGGCAGACACCTTACTGGCTTCCCCTGAACAAGAGAAACACATGCATCATTCATGGATGAAATTAGCTTCCACAGGATATGGTGATGGCCCCTGGACTTTAAAGGAGGAGGAGACAAATTCATGGAGGATAGTTCTGTCCAACAGTGGTTAGCTATGATGGCCATATGAAGCATTCATATTCAGGGATAGCATACTGCTGAATTTCCTACCAGTCCTGCTTATGGACTTCCTGGAGGCATTTGGCCAGCCATTTTGTGAGAAGCAGGATGATGGACTAAAGAAACCCCCCAAGAGGAACAGAATGGAATGACAGACTTTGATGTGTCGAGCTTGGAAAAGTTACTTTTTTAAATTACAGCTCCCATCAGCCCCAGCCAGCATGGCCACTGGAGTGGGCTGATGGGATTTGTAGTCCAAAAAAGTAACTTTTCCAAGCTCTGGTCCTGCCACTGTGGGGGCAGCCCAACAGGCCATGATGAACAATTAATGGCTAGATCGGTGGTGCAGCTAATCCAGTGTGACCCACCGAAAGGTTTCTGTTTTTCAGAAATCCAGTTGTAGCTGAACTAGTTTGAAGTCTGATCCCAAGATCTGATATATTGAAAGAGGAGGGATTGGTGAACTGCAGGCTCCCTGCACTCCAATTTGTGATGCTTTATATAAGTACTTTAGTGGAGAGTTACATTATATGGCTGTGGTATACAAACGGCTGCTACAATTAAAGTTCTTTTTTTAAAAAGCTAGTTTTACAAAAAATGTGGTTTTTCAACTTACATGATTCCTAAGTCCATGTATCAAGACTTTTAAAGACCTGCCTCATGCCCCCACCCCCACCCCAGCTGACCATTTGACAGGAAGCAATTTTAGAGGAAAGACTATTGTCGAAAAAGTACCAACCTGAGTCTGACATCTGCGAGCCTTATTAAAATGATATGTAAATTAGATTGCTTACATGCAGCTAATGTACTCCAATCACCTGTGCTCCCCCAGGTCTGGATGCGGCCTTTAATGCAGAAATTGTTGTCCAGCCCTCTCCTCCGCAGTACTGAGAGCAGGAACCAGTCACAGCAAAGTAGAAAGCTTGTGAAATAGGTATTCGCTTTGGTGGTGGTGACTAAGAATTGCTTCCAAGCGTCCATGTAAGGAGATGTAAGAAAAATCCCTCTCAACTGCAGGCAGCTGTGCCCCCTGAAAAGCCTCTCCAGACTGTTGGGGTCCCTCCTGAACAACATGGGATGGGGCAGGGGGCTGGTAGGGGAGGAGAAATCACCCTCTGTGATTTCCCCCTCTCTCCAGTAGCCTCCTGCCCCTACCATGTATTGTCCAGGAGGGATCCCAACATTTTGGAGAGGCTTTATAGGGGGCACAGCTGCCTGCAGGAGAGAAATGATGGGGACAGGAAATGTTCCTTTTGTCTGCTTCCTTACTGTAATTTATTTTAGGATCCAGGTCAAAGAGTTTGGGATATATGAGCATCTTTGGCTACTACAGTAAAAATGGTTCCTTAATCACAATCACTTTTGAAATGCCAACTATCAAATTTTTAAGGGGGAAAATATAGTGATGCACCAGGCTTATGAAAGAAAAAAAGGTGAGATGAAATCCTTCCGCACAGTCCTTTCGGCAGCATAGTAATTAAATGTTCCTGCTGAACAAGCTCTGAAGCCTGCTCCCCTAGGAAGGTGGCACAGGCTGTTTGCATCCAGTGTGGAGAATAAGACCATCTGTCCAATTTTTTTATCACTTTTGCTGTTAAGGGCTCCTCTGCACGTTTGTTCTCAGAGTACCCTGAACTCCCTTCATCTACACCACTCTCACTGTTGGGATCTCATCAGTGCCTCAGGCAGAAAACTCTGCTTTGATGGAACTGGTACAGTGTTCCTTCTTGTACTGTTTGGAAGCGCGTGGAGTAGGAAAGGGAGGCATAGCCTCTTCTTCCTTCCATCACAAGGAACTAGGGAACAATGGCCGTATTGCAGCTCGCACACAGAGGCTGGTCGAAATGGTTCTGCAGAACACTCTGGGTGCAGAAGCTCACTGTGAGGACCAGGCAATTTGCTTCATGCCACCACAAGAGTTCTGTCACCCACAAGTAGATGGACAAATCTGTCCTTCTTGGTTTCTCTCAGTTTCTCTAGTTTCAGCTCACTGCATTTCTGCATTAGTGTGTGACTACTTTTTAAGTCCTCATGAAAACTCATCATCAACATCTTAGTGTGCGTTTCTCCTAAAAGACACATTTTTGCAAGCAATTTCTCCTAAGATAGTGCATTTTTGTATGTTATTTTATTAATGTATGCATTTTATGCACACTTTTGCATAATAAGCACAGTTTTGTACACATTCTTGGTTGAAGAACTACATCGCAAAATTGAGAGATGTGCAGATTTCAAAGGACAGCTGTGCTTGAGTTCATGCATTGTTTCAGGATTCAATTTGGTAATTTTGCATGACCAATGCAAACTGAGCTGCATTTCTCCCCCATCCGTACCACCAAGTTCCCCTCCCCCACCCCCCATGTAACCTTACTTGCTGCTTCAGCAGCAATGGTAGAAGTGGTGGGATGGAGGAAGGTTGGAACCCCACTCTTCCTCCTTCCTCCCGTCTGTTCCCTCGCACGCCGCTACAGATGCAAGCCAGGTGCTTGGAGCACCAGGAAATGTAGTGCTGTCAGCATCCATAGGAGCTTGCCAGGCCCCAGAGAGGAAAGAGGGGAACATTCTGCCACCACCACTTCTGCCACCAGAGGACCAAGCCACGTAAGGAGGTGAGTGGGAAATGGAAGGGGCCCCCAGAAATGAAGGGGTTCATTGGAGGACAGAGACTGGACCTCAGTGTACTCCTGAATCCTTATGACATCATTGGAATGTATGACCAGGTCTGATTGACTTGGAATTCAGTGTGGAATAACTGGGTTGTTTTCCAAGTTTAGGAGAACAAGTTTAGTTTCCCGAGACCAATTCTGATCTGAACCAGGAGAGTTTGCTCCATGGTGATATGGAGGTATCAGGGGTAGCCCATGTTGGAACCTAGGCTGTAAACATGCTAGTTTCCAGAGAAAACCTTTCCATTAGCCACACCTGGAGAGGGAATGGATTGATCTGCCAATCAGCTGCGCAATCTCTTTGAAGCTGAATTTAAAAAAAAAAAAACACTCAAGCTGCTCCCACCAAGTTTTACAATAAAAGGGGCTGTGGTTTGACTAGCATCATGTGCCTCTGTTTTCAGGTGGAGACGGACTGGAACCGGCAGAACAGTGAGCGTGTTTTTACCCCTAGTGAGTCCTAGATGGATCCAGAATAGAATATGGCAGGATAAGGTGCAGCTAAAGCAGAACCTAGTAGGATGAAGCTGGCAGAATCTGAAATGTCCTGGCAATTCCGTCCCAGTGCTGGTTACCTTAGAGGATATTGTTTTGCTGGCCAGATCAGCAAAATTCTGGCAATCTTTTGTTGTAGACATCTTTGCTTCCCCCCCCCCCAGGTCTACTTGCACGTTCAAAGAAGGAAAAATAAATCTGGGTATTTTTACACCTCTTTATAAAAAGACAGAAATCCATTACCTTGTCTTCTAGTGTTAGTTCTACCTGTCCAGAGACTATCAGAACACAATTCATGTTGATTGTTTATTTGTCTGTATGTTTGTCTGTGCTCTGCTTCTCTGTGGCTTACCCCCCCCCCCAGAGATGAGGAAATTGTTTATGCCTTGGGACAAAGAATCATTTTCCACATAGTATTTTCTGTGATACTTCTGGGATTTGGAGTAGCTGCTTCTGACCCAGAAAGAAATAATTGGCTAGTGTTCCCTTTACAAAGGCAGAATCCCCCACCTTCCCTTACTCAGCAGGTAAGGGAGAATCTAAGACAGCCCTGACTTTCTTCTCAGCATAGGGGAAAAGCAGAAAGGAACAACAGTAATTTAATCCACACTGAGTTGTTGTGTGAAAAATATGAAAGTGAAATAATCTAGTGCTGAAACTAATGTGGCTTCAGACTCAGGACTGGCTTACCTGCACAAGCAGCCAATGGTCCCTTAAGCAGCAATATTTGAGGGAGTGGTACTGTTGCAACAGCAAGCTATCTGGGCGGTGCACCCCAAGATCCACTGCAGTGTTGGCAAGCATGGTGTGTTGTGACTTTTGGATTGTGCACCGTCAGCACAATGCAAGATGTGCGATTCAGCATCCTTTGCAACATTGGAAGGGAATCGCCCAGAGACCTTTTGGGGTGCCTCCAGACTATCACTATTTTGCAGGAGGGATTCAAGCACATACTGCACATTTAGGTTTGTGCAAATAATAAACACATTATTGCCTTACCGATGGGGAAGTGCACTGACAAGTGTGGGATGAACGGATGATCAACAGGAAGATGTATAAATACCCCACAAACAAATCAGGATGAATGTTCATTATCATATATAAAAACTGCCCCTCAGACAAATCAGAACAAATGCTTAATAAATACCAGATATAATTTAACTTCCACATAAGCGTTGTGCAAGCAAGTCAGGATGAATGCTCAATAAACAGGTGGTCTGGAGGAGTCCTTTATTAATAGGTGCTGTAACAATGTTGCAAATAAATAAATAATCAAATGATGCACTTCTCAGATCACAGAATGCAGCCACTGAAAGCAACTAAGTATTGAGGGCCAGCCTTGTGTGGTCTGTTATTTACAGTAAATTTAGTTTAATGTTGTGACCACAGGTCATAAAATAACTGACCAAAATGTACACAAAAACATTAATACATCATACATTCAAAATGATTAAAAACATTGACACAAAATAAAAAACAATAAAATCCAAAATACCACAATTTATATTAACATAGTGCCCTTCATATGTTTTGGACTATGAGTCCTATTGTCCCCACCCATTAGTCAAGCTGGCTGGCTGATCAGAGTTGTCCAAAACAAATTGGTTACCCCTGGCTTATATGGATGGATGGTCCAATTGTTTTCAGGCTTAAAAAAGGAAAATTCTCAATGTGCTGAATTTCCATGGATTTCCCCATTCTTCTTCCTTTCTTATAAAGTTCTTATACAAGTTTTTTTTTAAAAATCCTAATCAATTGCATCTTGAACTCAAATTTAGCAGCTTTAGTTCTTTTTAATCCTGTGTGTGATAAACTGAGATGTTCAAAACATGGCCTTGTATGGCAACAGAGAGTTTCCTCAGGTTTTGGCTTTATTTTTTGAAGGATAGCGTTTTTGGAAATGTCTTAAGTGGTTTTATAAAGTAATAAGTTACTTTCTGAACACCCTGCCCCCCATTTCCCTCAACTCAAGCCATATGTTCTTAGTGAAGCATTTCGGCTTTTGGAATGAAGCTGAGTGCTGAAATGTGATGAAGTAACATATGCCAGTCAATGTGACTAGTGGAAATGGACAACTGCTTGGTTACCAAGAAGTCCTTTTCCAAACAAATGTATCAGCCTGGCAACCGCCCAGAGAATAATATTCTCTGGGACAGTAGGGACATGTTACTTCAAGTAAACCCGGGGTCTACTACTTTACCTAGCCCTGAACAGGTTTGCCACATAACATTTCAGAAATAAAGGGGCACAAGAAATGGTAGCTACCTTTGGCCTGTGCTCCCTCAAAATGGCCTGAATACAGAAGGGAGGCATTAGATGACATAATCCAAACTGCATGTCAGAAGGGAGGTGGCAAAGAGAAGGGAGGGGATGAATGGAGTAAGGCTGGGAGCCAGAGAATCAGGAAGAAGATGATAAGCAGTCAGTTGGATGGGGGAGGCTGGCTTTAATATGGATCAGCACACACCCCTGAAATATTATATGTAAAGGCAGCTTGTGTGTGTGTTGCATGTGCGTCTTGGTCACACTGGCCTTCCAGTCTGCTGTACCTTCCTCTTTTGTAGAAGGTGCACACCCAATGGAGACACAACTTGACAGGTCCTGCCAGAGACAATGGACCACTGAGTGTGGAGCTGGGAGGCCCCTGCATCTCTGGATTGGACTTCCTTATATATAGCAGGTGGGAGAGGAAGTTGAAGGCATCCATGAGCTGTCCCAACCATCACAGCTCACTACAACATTGGCAGTGCTTGAATGGGGGGGGGGTTAAATCCCTGCCATTTATGATGGACCTGTTATCTTAGAAGGCAATGGTGTTTGTGTTTGTGTGAGATTTTATTCACTTATTTTTCACCTGAAGCATTTTTATCCCGCTCTAGAACCAGTAATGGCTTACATATGACAATGTTAAAGGAATGAGGATTTCTTTCTTTCTTCATAATTATTACATTTTTATCCCACCCTTCTCACCAAAAGAATTCTCTTAGCTCCTCCTACCTCTGTTCAAGGCTTCTACCTCATCACTGAGCTCTCTCCATGTCTCTCTGTGGCTCTGTGCCTGGCTGTTGAGGGCAATCTGGTCTCCAACTCTGCATCACTTTTACTCTGGCATGTTCAGTACTTGAATTGAAGAGGAGATGGAATGGCCTCTTAGCATTTTTTTAAGGTTACCATGGGGCATGTTTTCACCAAAATGAGGATTTGGGGGCTTTGAGGAGGATTTCACTAAAGGCCTTATAACCTTTCCTCTCATAAGTATTGTCATGGGCAGCCCAAGACATTTTGCTACCTGAGGCGAAGGACAAGATGACATCCCCTCCCACTTCCACATATAGAAGCCAGCTGGACTGACAGTTGAAGGGAGTGTCCTCCGCTGTACCTGACAGCAGATGGCTTGCTTAGGGGGCACAGGGCAGAACATCTGACACACACACAGTTTTGTCCTTCAACAGAACTGCCAGGGAAATCAGGAGTGGGGGGGGAGTGCTCTCTCTGCTACCTGAGACAGTCACCTCACTCTGCTTAATGGCTGGACAGGCCCTGAACATTGCACTCCAACCCTGACTTCCCTCCAGTATGACAAGGAGTTTGGAGGAAGAGCCACTCCCTCAGAGGACAACCAGAGATGGTCAGGCAGTTAAGTGCATGCCACAGTTCCCTTCTGTTCTGCCAGTTCCAGTGCGTCTCCACCTCTCTCTTCTGAAAACGGAGGCACACGACCCTAGTCAAACCCTGCCCTTTTTTACTGTAAAATCTGGTGGGAGCAGCTTGAGTATTTGTTTTTTAAATTCAGCTTCAAAGAGATTTTGCAACTGATCAGCAGATCAATCCGTTCCGCCTCCAGGTGTGGCTAACAGAAGCACTTTGCTCTGGCAACTAGTGTGTTCACAGCCTGACTCTTCCCCCTAAATGCAATGTTAGGCTCTGCTGCAGAGAGGTGGTCTGTGGGTCCCAGGCTCTGGTTCAGAGCAGGACTGAGTCTTTTTGTGTGGGAAACTTACCTATCAACAAGGAGGCATGAACCTGATGCAGGGAGGCACTACTACAGGGACTTTCCTAAGACAAAGAAATAAATCCCATCATGCCAACTGGCACTTTAAGCAGTGGTGTAGAAGGCACCTGTACAAGCATAATTTCAGTGCAGTTCATTCACCAAGGTTTTAAAGCACTAGCTTATGATCCTACATAGTTTTGTTATTTTTAAGATTTCTGTTATTTTTAGATTATACAATGTTTGATGTCCATCATTGTTTTTCTCTGCTGCTGCTTTTCTAGGTCTGAGCATTTTATGATTGTATTACTAACACCTTTGTTATTTTTTATGATTGATGCTTTTATGAATTGTACAACTGAGTGTTGCTATATGGACTGAAAGGCTGAAAACAGCAGATAAAGACTTACACAGATTAAGAAAGTGTGCCTTGAGCAGATTGCCCTCACAGCTGGGTAACAAGCACCAGTACCAGGCACTTGTGACTAGGAGAACAGGTTTCCAGAGCAGAAGATGGGGCTTCTGGAAAGATTTGATTACTGATCACCCTCACGTTAGAAACATTAATGGGAACAGTAGCCTTTGTGGGTGCAGAGAAGAAAATAATGGGGAACGGGGGAAGAGTCCATGGCAGAGGAACCACCACAACCTAAGTCCTGCCAGGTTTGTGTTGGCCAGGCAGAAGGTGGCTGTGCGTGCCTTATCTCCCCCCCTTCCCCCTTTTTTAAAAAAATCCCTCCTGAAAATAATTACACCATGGTTCCCCTGCCTGCATTCTAGGGGCGTATCTAGGGGCAACAAATGCAATCTGCCCCCATCACACCCCTGGAAGTGCCCCCCTTTTTGCCCTTACCATCAGTAGAGCAGCCGTGGCAGTGGAGCTTTCTGCTGCCAGTCAAGTTAATTGGTTCTCAGAACACCCCGGCTCTTGGCCTCAAATTCCACAAAAAATTATCCTCAGAAAGAGACTACTCTGCCTTTAGTTCACTTCACCTACAACTCTGAGGCAGAATTAGCATTAACAGAGGTCCTGATATGCAATTTTTGTTGCAAATTGTTTATGAAGAAAAGCTAATGTGATGAAGAAGCAGAAGGATCCTTTCTTGTGTTCCCCACACCTTCGCAAGCACATATGACGCGGACACAAGATAGGACCTTTTCGGTGGCTGCCCCTAGGCTGTGGAACTCCCTTCCGAGTGAGGTGCGATCAGCTCCCTCCTTGCTGTCTTTCCGGGGACAAGTAAAGACTGTTTTATTTCAACGGGCATTTGGGATAGAGAACGACCAGGATTAAGTGTCATAGGTTTGGTGATTACATTATATGATTTTATTATTTTAAATTGTCCGCTGTTTTTAACCTATATTTGATGGTTTTAATTTTTCTCATAGTTTAATTCTTTTTTAATAGTATACTCTGTATGTTTTAATGGTGTTGTTTTTAGTTGTAAGCCGCTCTGAGTCCTATTGGAAAAAGGGAGGGGTAATATTATCATTATTATTATCCCCCACTCCATTGAAAAAAGCTAAATAAGTGAATAGAATTTTATCTGTTTTGTTTGGGCATTAATTCAGCATTACTGGATATTATAAAAAGAATCTTGTGGCACTTTCAAGACTAACAATTATAGCACAAATTGTTGTGGACTAGAGCCTACTTCAGGACTGTCTCCTCCTACCTCAGCCTTCCTGCTGCCCAAAATCTGGCAGAGACAGGGATGTCTCAGGGTCTCAATGGGTCTTACTTTTTGGAAATAGGGTCCCTATGTTTCCAGCATCCTGTGAGCCGGTCAGCACAAAAGGGGAGTGTGTTAGCCACTGAGAAGAGTCTTCTAACTTGCTTCCTTGTCCTTTCCTGCTAATTGGAGCCAATCAGAGTGAGAGGAGGCAAGTTAGCCACTGAGAAGACTTGAGCAGCAGATAGATAAACCCATAAATGCTAAATTCAATAATTCAAGCAATATCTCAGATAGTGGTAAAGGACAGTCAAATGGCGACAGTGACACAGAAGCAGAAACCAGTCAGATTATTCCATAATCTTAGAAGGTAGTGTAATCTTTGGAGGGGGGTGGCTGTGACTATTATGAAGGGGCCCTGCACTTCTGAATTTGCCACTGCACTACTGGGCAGAGAGGTCCATCACTACACTTCCTGGAGTGGAAGTGTGATTGGCAGTGACTAGGCAAAGGGAGCACCTTCACGGTGGCAGCATCCAAATTGTGGAGTATCTTATCCCATAAGGTTAGGTTAGACTTCTTTCTTGCTGTTTTCTGCTGGCTAGTGATGACCTTTCTATTCTGACAGGCTTTCGCCTTTCAGGGTCACTAATTTTTTTTTATTTGAAGAAATGTTTTTATCCATCATGCCTGCTTCTATTGCATTTTATTGGTGCTGTGGTTTGATGGTAAGGTTGCAATTTTCATTTATGTAAGTTAGTCTGAGTGATGCATAGACATCAGAAAGGGGGGGTAAAACAATTTAGAAGCGGGAAGAGTAGAGAACGGTCTCTAGGGTGTCTCAATCAAAACAGAAACAGCATGAAAGACACTGAGGGGCTGGGGGGTTTGCTGTAGCCCTTCAGCAAGCTTCACTCACTGTGTTCAGTTGAAAGTAAAAGGAAGCAAACCTTGAAAATAAGGCTCAAAGACCAGGAGTGAAGAACCTGTGGCCCTCCAGATGCTGTCGGACCACAACTTCCATCTCTCCTGACCATTGGCCATGCTGGCAGGAGCAGATGGGAGTTAAGAGTCTAAAAAACTCTGGAGAGCTCCTGCCCCCCATTCTTGTTCTTCAGGATCCAGGCACACTCCTCTGGAAGCAGGAAAACACTCTTTCCAATTCATGCAAGAGAAACAACTGCAGCACCCATACAAGGTCAAGGGATAGTTCTCCCTATTCTTTTCCCTTTCTAGTCGTTCCTTTCTTTGCAACATTCTGACTTCTTGGGTGCCATCTAGTGACTCACTGACATTAGTTTCTTTTCAGCACTGGGATCAAGCAGAAGACTGTTCTACTCTGCAGAGGAAGCAAGACTCAGGGAAGGATGGGGGAGGATGTTCGAACGGAATGGAGATATACCTCCTTCAACATCTCTCAGGGGTTATGATAGAAATTCTGTTTCATGATCTTGATAAGATCATTCACTGTTGCTCAAAACACAAGACTCATTCATCTAATGAATTTGAACAGTTGGAAAGGGGAGAAGTTTTGAAGGCAGCAGTCTGAGTTTCTATCAGGAATAGCAAAAACAGATCAGTTAGAAATGGGTAATACTCATGTGCTTGAAACTGGTTAACACAAGCATTTGTATTTCTGCCCATACACAGGAGGAAAGATTTACTGATTTTCTTCCCTTTCCCTAGCTGCTGTTCTTTGTGGCCAGGGCTACTTGAGAAATTCAAGTTTTGCAAATTCTATGCGCTGAGCTGATTCACACTTCCCATACCTAACGTACCAAGTGGAACATGGCTATCTGATTTTGCACTTCTCCAAATGCTGCAACACAGTTCTCAGCTTTAAAAAAAGTGTAAGAATGTGTCTAAAAATGCACTTAGAAAATAAATTTTGAAGTGTGTATTTTAAGAAGAAATGTTCACAATATGTATTTAAGTGATTTTCATGCAATTTTTTTTTATTTAAAGAAGCAAATTAAGCGTAGAATGGAGACAAAAGATATTTATAAGTCAACAGATGTGAAACTGACATGGGCCCTAAATAGACTGATTTGTCCATTCCTATTTGTGGCCCTGAGAAATCACTCTAAAAGGCCCAGGGGACCCGCTGGAGGGGTATGTGATGTCATATGGAGCTGTGGAAATATCTGTGACCTCGCCATGCACGGACAGAGTTTCCATTCACACAGCTCAAAAGCTCCAACCCAAAAGAGAGAAAACAAAGCAGCTGATGCATCATTTTTGAAGTGAAGATTTACTTTAAAATGTTAAAATGCACAAAAATGTTGACACTCCTATCAAATGTTAATGGTAAGCACAAACAGGCAATAGCACATTTTTAAAAACAATTACATTCCCTAGAATATATAAATAACAGTTAGATCTCACAGTACCCTGTGAGGTTAGTTAAGTGAAGATTCAGATAGCCATTCTTGCCCACCCCATTGCAAGGCAGCTTGTTTTAATTTATTTACAATATTTGCATGCTGCCCAATAACAGTGTTCGCTGGGCAGCTTACAACAATAAAACATTAAAATCCAATATCAATAAAACAGCAGAATAAAAATATCAGCAGGAGCCAGTAAAACATTATAAGATGCACAGCATCAGTAAAAAGTACAGAGCAGATCTAAAATTCAGCGGATTAAGAGGCAGTCTTTAAAAGCTGGTACCAAACACAGCATGAAGGAGGTGACAGGAAAGCCTCTTCAGAGCAGAATCTGATCTGTTTGAGAACCAGTTCAAGACTGGCAACCCTCAAATATCAGGTGTGTTAAAATCATGTTGTCAGCAAACTATCAGTCAACATGCTGGACTAAACCAGTGAAAATACATCTTATTTTTAGCTCTTTTGAGCTCACTCCAGGGAACTAGTGGTGGCAACCAGAAAACACTCTATTTTCAACTAAGAAAAATTCTCATGATTCTCCTCTGTGCAAGATGATAGCAAAAAGTCATTCTGTACCCCCGTTCTCTCAGTAATGCCCAGCCCATGAGGCCTTTTAGAATGTTGTTGAGGACCTAAATGTGGTGGACAAAAGCATTCCAAGCCAGAAAAACAGAGTAAATGTAAGGAGAGGGAAAACAAGTAGAAAGGCTTTTCGGTCATTTATCTTCTCAGGATGGACTGTTAGCTATCATTCAGAGGTTACAGGAATTGTTGGTCAATAAGATGTTTATTGCTTAAGTTATAAATATGTTTTACATGTTGAAGTAACAATTACCTCTGCCTCTTCCATGTGTCTGAAGAAGGGATAGACAGATCTGTTTACTTCAGTTCTCTCATATTCTCATTTTTCCAATCTTAAATTCAGTTCTTCACATTTCAGCAGAAATCTGATTTTTTTAAAAAAAATCCTGATGAAAATTCATCAGCATTTTAGCATGAATTTCTCCTGATAAACACATTTTTGTATGCAGCTTTGACTATTGTACATATTTTTACAAATGCTTTCCCCCAATATAATGCATTTTTGCATGTTATTTTCACTAATATATTCACTTTTATACATACTTTCCCCTAATATATACATTTTTGCAAACATTTGTTGGAAAACTGCTTCGCAAAATTTGGAGATGTGCAAATTTCAACAGATGGATGCATTTTGGTACTTGTATTATTTTGGAAAGTACAAATTAGGTATGTCTGCCTTTAAATGTGGATTGAATTGCATTTCTCCCGATTCCTAGTCTGAAGTAAGATTTCTACCTGGAATTCTTGAAGGAGCTGACACTTATAAGATAGGTGTTAAAACTCTTCTAGGTTGCATTATGTTCATACTGCAGGATGAGACTCACATGACTGAAACCTCTCTCCACAAAAAATAAAAATAAAAATTCCTACCTATAGAAAATTATATATCCAAGAAAAGGCTTCTAGCCTAACCTCCTCCCTGACATGCTAGTTTTGCCTGTGTATGTGTTTTGTATGCAATGCCAGTATGAACACAGTCTGAAGTATAAATCCAGATACAGTTTTATGACTTTAATAAGAACTAGGCTGTAGCCAACCCCATTTCTCTTCAAGATATAAAAGGATGCCTGTCGAAGCCCTGGTCGAACTGTGGAATGCAGAGATGACCCGGGCTGTAGACACAATTGCTCCTGCGCGCCCTCTCCTGTGTAGAGCTCATACAGCTCCAT
Source organism: Rhineura floridana (assembly GCF_030035675.1). Classification (NCBI taxonomy): domain Eukaryota; kingdom Metazoa; phylum Chordata; class Lepidosauria; order Squamata; family Rhineuridae; genus Rhineura; species Rhineura floridana. Next base: position 161,627,919 of record NC_084481.1, on the reverse strand, counting down.
GGTATACTCCGGAGCTCAGAGCGATGAAACAAGATAGGAGGCGGCTTGAGCAGAGGTGGAGGCGAACTCCCGATGGATGCAATTATGAGCTGGTAAGTGCTTCCACTAAGCTGTACTCAAGAGCGGTGAGGGTGGCAAAAAAACATTTCGCTGCCACTATTAAGTCATCTCTTTGCCACCCAGCGGAGATTTTTAGAGTTGTCCAAGGGCTACTGCATTCTGGCCCTCAGGACATGGTAGAGTCATCGGTGGCCCACTGTGATGAGTTTGCTGGACACTTCCAGAATAAGATCTTATGCATCCGCCGGGACTTAGACTCCCAGTTTATAGCAATTGATGCTAATGAGGTGTCTGGAGCACAGTCTTGTCATGTTTTATTGGATGAGTTTCAGTTGGTTCAGCTCGAGGACGTGGACAGGGTGCTTGGACAGGTGCGTGCAACCACTTTGGTACTAGATCCTTGCCCCTCTTGGCTTATAAAAACTAGCAGGGATGGAACAGCTGGTTGGGCCAGGGAAGTGATAAATGCCTCTTTACGAGAGGGAGTGGTCCCTGGCCATCTGAAAGAGGCGGCAGTGAGACCACTTCTGAAAAAACCTTCCTTGGATCCAGAAAATTTCAACAACTACAGACCAGTAGCGAATGTTCCATTCCTGGGCAAGATCTTGGAACGAGTGGTTGCTGGCCAGCTCCAGGCGCTGTTGGATGAAACCGATTATCTAGATCCATTTCAATCGGGTTTTAGGCCCGGTTTCGGCTCCGAGACAGCCTTGGTCGCCCTGTATGATGACCTATGTCGGGAGAGGGACGGAGGGAGTGTAACTCTGTTGATTCTCCTTGATCTCTCAGCGGCTTTTGATACCATCGACCATGGTATCCTTCTGGAGAGGCTCGCGGAGTTGGGAGTTGGTGGTACTGCTTGGCAGTGGTTCTGCTCCTACTTGGTGGGTCGTCTCCAGAAGGTAGTGCTTGAGGAACATTGCTCGACACCGTGGATTCTCCAATGTGGAGTCCCACAGGGGTCAGTTCTGTCTCCCATGCTTTTCAACATCTACATGAAGCCGTTGGGGGCGGTCATCAGGAGTTTTGGAGTGCGTTGCCATCAGTACGCTGATGACACGCAACTCTACTTCTCCTTTTCATCTTGTTCAGGTGAGGCTGTCAATGTGCTGGACCATTGCCTGGCCGCGATAATGGACTGGATGAGAGCTAACAAACTGAGGCTCAATCAAAAAAAGACTGAGATGCTGCTGGTGCGTGGTTTCTCTGATCAGGTGGTGGATATACACCCTGTCCTGGATGGGGTTACACTCCCCCTAAAGGAACGGGTTCGTAGTCTGGGAGTCTTTTTAGATCCTTCCCTGTCACTTGAGGCTCAAGTAGCCTCGGTGGCACGGAATGCGTTCTACCAACTTCGGTTGGTAGCCCAGCTACGTCCCTACCTGAGTAGGGAGGACCTCACATCAGTTGTACATGCTCTGGTAACCTCGCGACTGGATTACTGCAATGTGCTCTACGTAGGGCTGCCTCTGAAGGCAGTTCGGAAGCTACAGCTCGTGCAAAACGCGGCGGCCAGACTGATAACGTGGACCAAGCAGTCCGAACACATAACACCTGTTCTGGCTCGCTTGCACTGGCTTCCAATATGCTTCCGGGCCAGATTCAAAGTGCTGGTTTTAACCTATAAAGCCTTATACGGCGCAGGACCACAATACCTGCTGGAACGCCTCTCCCGATATGAACCTGCCCGTACACTACGTTCTACATCGAAGGCCCTCCTCCAAGTTCCGACTCATAGAGAAGCTCGGAGGGTGGTAACAAGAACTAGAGCCTTCTCAGTGGTGGCCCCCAAACTGTGGAACAGTCTCCCCGATGAGGTGCGCTTGGCACCGACGTTACTATCTTTTCAGCGCCAAGTCAAAACCTTCCTCTTTTCTAAGGCATTTTAATCTAACTTAATCTAGTTTTAACATGTGCTGTAACTGTTTTTAGTTTTCTATTCTCTTATATTTTTGTTGTATTTTATTATGGGATTTTATTGTATATATTTGTATTCTTTGTTGTACACTGCCCAGAGAGCTATGCTAGTGGGGCGGTATAAAAATTTAACAAATAAAATAAATAAAATATAAATAAATAGAAGTTGTCACTATGCAACACTAGCAAAACTACACATCCCTGGTTTACAATATTCTTTTGTATTTATTTATTGCAGCAGAACAACAAATACAAAATGCACTAACAATGCTTTCCCACTATGGGAACAATTTGGCGAGGGCAGGAATATATATTGCCCTTTGAGAAGGATCAGTTCTGGAAAAGACAGTGGAGGGAAGGTAGCTATGAAATGTGGTCAGGGCTGTTTACACCCGATATTAGCTAATAACTCTTCCATAGCAATGAGAAAAATGGCCAGAAGAAGTAAAACATTCATATGCCTAACCCTTTCAACAAAGTAGTGGTCCTCTTGAAACTGCCTTTGTGGCTTGGCAGACAAATGGCTTCTGAAAATTTCTTCCCTTGCTCTGGGTTGCCACCAGTCAAGGGAGTGCTTGAACCGAGATAGATGGGGTATTGAAAAGCTTGAACGGGATGAAGCCGAAGCACTCAACAGCATCAAATCCACCGTGTCCCATAGCACCACTAGCCTGTCATATCTCCTTCTGTAAGATACTGTATATGAGGCTCTTACCTGATACCACAGCAATAAAACAAAAACAAAAAAAGGTTTATTGCAGTCCACTCTGGGGACTGGGATCGGAAGGGACTCACCTGTTACTTGGCAACAACATTCTTCCTCACCATGATATCGTTCATGGTACTGAGGATCCTCCCTAACAAATATCTGGCTATTATAGTCTTTGTAGAACAAAGCAGCAAAGAAACAATTCATTCAAACTGCAATTAAAAGTTCATTTAAAATAGGGTATTTTAACCTTACTCCAGTTTTGCTGATTGACATGGATGACAATTTCCTAAGCGATAGGAAATCTGAGCAGGATCTTGCACATCCAACATGGAAGTATACTGGACAACAATGATCCTCAGGATATTTCCCAAGTTCATCAGCTACTCAGTGTAATAATTCTCATTACTCTTCTGCACACGCTAACCTTCAAGAGAGTTCGACTTGGAGATCCTCCCCATATTTCCGGATTAGCTTCTCATGATTGTGATCAACAGACCACTGCTTTGGGAGATGCTTGGGATGCATAACATCCAAGAAGTGCTGGCGCCAACGACTCTCCAGCTGCATGAGGGAGCGCAGGCCCCCATTGGCAAAATACTGGACCACTTTTAGGCCATGCGGCACATAGCTCTCATTACAAATCCTAAAAAAAGGGCATAAACAAAATTTGGAGTCAGAGAACCACAGGGCTTTTATGTAATTCCAAACCACATAAAGGTTCTGGCCTCCTATCCACACTTTATAATAAAACAACCTATAACAGAACGGTAAAGTCATGTCTTTTACAAAATGACAACGTGTCACTAAGTGTTGTAAGTCCTACTCTCCATCTTGGAAAGTGAAGTTCCACAAAGGGGAAGCAAAAAGCCCCTAACAAAATTCGAAGCATCCTTGCAAAAGCCAGAAATCTGTGGTGACTAAAAAATTCTTCGTTTCCAGCCTTCCTTCCCCTTTCCTCTTCCTTCAATCTTATCTCAAGGGAAGCATACAATGGCTTGGGTGCTAGTAAAGGAAGGCACTCCTGCTGCCTTTTCACAACAGCATCCAAAACCTTCCTCTTGGCCTTTCCTAAGGGAGGGACCAGCGGGCAGCGTACTGGGTTGGGTGCCACTGATGGAAGGTGCCCAGAGCACTTTCTAGCAGCGGAATCCAACTCTCTCCCCTCCCTCCCCATCAGCCTCTCTCAAGGGAAGGGCTGATGAAGAGAGCAGCTGGTTGGGTACCCCATTTGAAGGTGCTCTGAGCCCCTTCCAGCAATGGCATCTAACCCCTCCCTGCTCAGCTTTCCTGCTCCAGATTGATAGCAATTTTGCCACTTTGGATCTGCATATCCAGGGCTCTCTAGGCACCTCAGCTATACCTTTAAGCCACCCACAGCTGTCTCCCTAACCTTGGAGTTGGAGAGGGTGCGTTGATTGCCACACAACTACCCAGTGATCTCTGCCCACTCAGCTTGCTTGCCAGAGGGTGACACTATACTTGGAATGGCACACAAAAGTGTTGAAACCTGCTGCTGAGACAACTCAAAGCCAGATGAAATTATGGACAATTTAGAATATCCTGCTGGGGCTGATGGAAGGTATAGTCTAAATCACCTGGAAGACACCAGGTTGGGGAAGGCTGTTATGTAGCCCAAAACCGCACCATCCATACACAAGGAGGAAATATCAGGAAGCTTGTGGGAGCTCAAAGCCTTGAAGAAGTACAAATGTTATTTGGGGAAGGAACCCTACGAGGAGGAAAAAACTCAAAACAACCCAACGAGGAATACATATGCTCACTGGACACCAAACACTGCCTGACTGTTAAGGACAAAATGAAAAACCAGAGGAGGAGGAAGTATCCTGAAAGAGAATATACTGTAGCTGTCTAACTGGAACCCAGAACAAGAGCACTACACTCTGCAACATTTTGCTCCAGATCCCACCTGCTGTCTAACAACAGATCAAGGGTGGGGATGAAGCTGGTGTTCCATTCCCATTTGAAGACCAAAGAAAGGGAGGATATGATGCAGCATCTTGAGATCAAGAAGCCACATCTCAACATCAGATTATCCCTTTCAAATTCATCTTCTCTTTAACCTGTCGATGCGGAACCTTCGGTCCATGGGCCAAACTTGGCCTGCCAGGCCTCCCCATTTGGCTCATGAGGCTGTTTTCACCTCACCCAGCTGCCCAACACCAGATATCATATATGATATCAGGTGTGGGGCAGGTAGTGACGTGGCTGCAGAAAGCAGGACTGAACTCTTTGCGCATCAGTTGGGCAGACATCAGATGACTGACAGGTGGGTTGTCCCACAAACCTGTCAAAGTTGGTCCACCGAAGTGGGGGGAGATAAAGACCAGGCCTGCTGGGCTCAAAAGATTCCCCACCCCTGCTCCAACTCCACTCACTACATAGGCTAACTCTCCAGAGCAGGCATCCTCTGTTTAAGAAGTCCCCCACCCACTAAGTCAGACCTTGTTCATAATTCCCAGCTGACACTGCTCATGAAGGCAGAGGTGGGGCTTGACCAAAACAAACAAACAGGGGATCTGCGGGTAAACAAACAAAAGCCCTGAGGACGTTGCAAAGGAATAGATAGAAATGAGAAGTGCTGAAGATGAGGGTCAGGACTAGTATGTGGATCCCCATCGCCAATACAACCTAGACACAGAGCGGTCTGCAGCCTAACCCACTAGTCTCCAACTCTACCTGGTTTCCAGTCCAGCTGCTTCCTGCAGCATCTCCAGGGAAACTGTCGCAGAGTCAAAGAAGTCCTTGATGACCTGTAACAACTCCTCTTTCCTGGCATCAGGCAGGCTGTCTGCATTCAAGAGAGCTCTTGCAGCTGAACGGACTTGCCTGCGGATGGGATCCTCCAGCAGACGAACACTCTCCTCACAGCCAATGGGGGCGCCAAACTCCTCAGCCAGCAGCTGCTTGAGATGGTTGTCATAGTAATTGGAGATAGCATGACAGGAGGTGCAAAGAAGAAGCACGTCATGTGAGTTGTGGTCCTTCATCTGGATGGGGAAGTGTCTCCGGTACTCGTGGGGAACTATGTTCTTCCTGTTGAAGAAGCAGCAGTGATTGGCAACAGTCAACTGAAAGCACCACTGAGCCTGCAACAATCCAGTGGGATCCGATATAATGCAGTAACTTAATTTGCTCAATTTTTGCTGCCGTGTTTGCGCATAATGTTAGGACTTGGTGAATTTTATTGCGTTTTTCTGACTGTATTTGTGTTTTGCCAATAAGTATGTTTTATTGCATGCTTATAGTCTCATTAGGCATCTTAGGTTCTCTAATTATCAGGGACAGAGGTTGTTGGACTGCATCAGCCCCATCCAGCATGGCCAGTAGTCAGGGTTGATGGTAGTTGTAGTCCAGCAATATCATATCCCTCATCCCTGATCACAAGGGCACCCTAATGAGACTAAAAGCCAGAAATTAAAACATACATATCAGCAAAACACAATACAATTAGCAAAGAGATAGAAAGGCGGATCAGAATTTTTTGTGTGGTATCCAACTAATGCATCCCATCAATGCAAAAATTTCTGCTAGTCCCTCCTCCCGCCCTCCCCCAATCTCCTCCAGAGAACACCAAGGACAGATTTTGGGGTGTGCAGGGGGAGAGAGAAATCCCGTCGTACTAGCAGAAATCCTTGCTCCTTGTGATGGGACACAATCCTTAGTGCTTCTTTGGATACAGCCCTTTTAAATTTTGAAAAGTGGCAGAAGCTCCACCCACAATGCTTTATCGGAGTCCATGATCATGCCTGGTTCTACTTGCATTCATGCAAATGCAAAGTAAAAAGCCAAGCAAAATCCCTCTTCAGACCTTCCCTGCTCAACATGGGCATGGTCAGGGACAGAGTGGGCAGTGTGATGTGTACTATGGTGTTAAGGGCGGGGCTGCAAATGCATCCCTGCCCCCATACACAGTTTGAGCAAACACCTGAACACCCTTCAGTCTTTAGTATTTTGCTCTACCAAACTAAAATACACTCCTGGGTTTACTGGGCAACTCACCGAATATAAGACTCTCTTTTGCCACAAACAACACACAAGTTCTCTTTGACTGTCAAGTAATAATCCACCTTAGATTCGGGGCGCCCAGAAGGTTCAAACTGCAACTTCACAATAAATGGGTCCGTGCTCACCAACTCTGGAATGGCAAAAAAAGAAAGCAAGGCCTTAAAATGTTTAATTTCTGCTTACATGCCTCTTCTAAATAATGGGCTGCACAAAATAATGAATGCCTAAAGCTGAACGCTCAGCAGTGGTAGAGTGTGGTGTATGGGGCAAATCGTGCTTGTTTTCCACACCAGCTTCTTCAGCTTCTGTATCTGTGTCAGTGTGGTTCCATTTTGGCCCCTGGACTGGGTCTAGTTGCCTTTCTGTTCTTTTTCAACCCTTGGTACTTTCATCCAGACTGAGATATCTAAAACCCATTTCAGAGGAGAAAAAAAAGATATGACACAGGCATCATGAGGCCAGGAAGGGGTTATGAAGTGAAACAGGGCACACGTAGACGAACCTGATATAAGAAACTTGATGAGTTTGAGTGGAATGGATAGGAAGAGCATCTGGACCCCACCAGACTATCCTACAGAGGCGGCCCAAATATCACATCTAGATTGTAATGTTGATCTATATTTAATGGTGGGGTTCTTTGTCATATGTAGTTGAGTTTTTAACTCACCAAAATCTTGCCCCCTCTCCCCGTCAAAAGCTGTTTTTTCAACCTTTATACCCCATCTCCCAAAGAATTCTTGTTGACTAGTACAAAAAGAGGCTCACAAACCTCCAATGCCCTTGTCAAGGTACCACTGAGCCTTCTTGCGATCACAAGTGCATAGAGGCTGCCCATCTGGTGCATGTAAGAAGCAGTTGTCATACAAGGGAGATTTCCTGTGAAAACAAATGGATGTCACAACCCCATCAGAGAATTAACTATAAACTTACATTGCCCAAAATATACAGTGGCAGTACCTTAATACTTCCTCTTATGGCACACAAAGTCACAAGTAATAAACTATACTGTCACCTCAGTCTTGGGATTTATTTGGAAGCAAGGCCTATGGATTTCAATAGTCCTTCAAAAAATGACTGAAATTCTATGCACACTTACTAGGGAGCCTATGCACACCAGCCTATAGGGAGATGGCTCTTCCCCTAAGCAGGGCAGGCATGCTCATTTCCACCAATAACAAGCTGGGAAAGGGCTGGGGCTCAGTGACAGAGCATCTGCTTTCCAGGCAGAAGGTCCCTGGTTCAATCTCCATCATCTGCAGGAAGGGCAGGGAATGCCTCCTGTCTGAAACTCAGGACAGCCAATGCCAGTCAGTGTAGACAGTACTGAGCTAGATGGAACAATGTCTGACATGGTATAAAGGCAGCTTCCTATGTTCCTAAGTTAACCAAATGCCTGGGGGCAAAAATATGAATTTTTCACTGGTGCCAAAAGTCCACCAGTTAGTGAAAAACTATACAAAGCTGCATACAGTTACCTCACGGAATATCCTATGCCCAGCGGCTTTCGCTTGTGTTTTCGAGGATCCTTTATTTGTTGGTTGACAGGGAATTGTCCATTAGTTACTGGTTCCTGATTGTTTATTTTTTTCACTGAATTTCCTGTATTTTCATCCTCTCCAAAGCTACTACTGTTTCTTCCTTTGAAAGGTACATCCACCAAACCCTGACATGTCTTCAGGACCTTTTCCCAACCAGGAAGAGCATATTCACTGTCTGCTGCATGAGGGAAGAAGGGCAATCTCAGCAGACGGAGGAACAGAGCTACTGACACCTGGGCATCCCTGGCAGCATAAGCAACCTGAAGAGAAACAGCAAGAACTCAGTGTTACATTATGCAAAAGCAAATCTGATATTCAGAAGGACCCAAGATGAACATGCCCAAGCATGAAACAAATGAATGACAGTTAATAAGAAATGGAAGCCCACTTATTCTGCTTAGAACCCACACACAAAAGTGCCTATTACCAAAGCTCCATGTAGCTATAGTAAAACTGGCTTCCTACACACCCACAATTCTCCTGACTCTCATTTACACCCTCCATTATGGCAACTTTTAATGCCTGTTTCTCCATTTTTACAGATCCTCAGGCAATACAATCAAAGATAAGGAATATATATATATAAATCATGAAGCAGTGTTTCAGTCCCCTCTTATGCTCAAATGTATTCTGTTTCTTGGAAAGCCTTGCTCCACTTTTGCTTCATGGGGGAAAATGAGAAGTTCCAACTGCCACAGTGAATGACTGAGGAACTACTGTGAGCTGCCTTAGCTGACAGACCCTCCTACCACAAGCTACCACTACTGCAATGGAAAAAAACAAACCTGTTCTGGAGACAGTTCTTCTACTTCCCAGTTGCTGCAGCACAGATGATGAGACTTGTCAAGAGGGTAGTTGAGGATCCTCTCAGCAAGGGATTTGAGGCTAAGCCCATTTTGGGGAAGGGCCTTACTTTAGGTTTTGTAAATGGGGGGGAAAAAAGGAAGAGTTATTTTTTATCCAGACAAACTTAATTTTAGGCTTTGGAAGGGGATGATGCATATGTTTTTTTCAACTACTATAAGAAAGTGCCATCTGTGCACAGAACTTTCTTCGCCAAGACTGACATCTCACTGGTTAATCTAGAGAGTTGAGCTCTAAATTGTTAGGGTTGCCAATGTCTTCTTGAAGTCATTTCAAAATTGCGGTTACTTGCTGAAAAGTAGTAACTGTGTGTGTGAGTGTGCGTGTGTGAGTGTTAAAGGGAATGTTAAATTGAGTGGTTATTCTGCATAATAACCAGCCATTGTGCACATTCACCAGACCTCATTGAGAATTTGCACATTAACCTTCCATGAGAAGGGAACTGTGTACACTTCCTGGTCAATGCACTTAATCTCCAACAGGCCTTGGGGAATGTGCATATATCACCTGAATTTTGTACATTCCCTGGCCATTATGCATAATCTCCAACAGGCTTTGGGGAATGTGTATATATATCTTGGCTGCATTGTATACCTTCTCCGGGCAATATGCACATTCTCTTGTCAGTATGCAAAGTCTCCAAGAATCATGCCTTTCTTTCTATCTCTTGTTCAGAAATGTGCAACCTGTGCCCCTTGGGTTGCTTCAAGCCCGCTGCCTAATCTTGCCTAATGTTCCACAACATACCCTCCCATTGATCAGTAGAAAAGCAGGAAAGGGGGGGCTCCAGATAAAGATTAACATTTTTCTACAGTTCAGCCCCCTTTTCACCATTCTCACCTGTTCCCCCGTCGGCTGAGCAGCAGCTCCCCCTCCCATGATTCTGATGGAAATCCTCCCCCCACAGACACACATTATTAAGCTAAGGAAAAAAGCTTAATAGCAGTAGAGAGTCAATCATCATGGGAATTACAAGGGAGAAAATATTCGGACTAGACAGCTCTTCCAATAGAAGACATCTTCAGATACAGGGCTGTCCCTTTCAACCAAATGCCTGTCCTCTGAAAAATAGGACAAATGTCCACCTTAGTACTATTTTATACTTCATAGAATGTGATGAATTTATAAATCAGGTCATGATGTTTGAAATGCCCTGCTTTAGTTGCTGACTTTTTCCATATTTTCTAGACATGCCTACTTATTAATCAGTTTTGGAGAATGATTGAAAAAGTATAGGTTATTTTTTATAGTTGATCCTAAAATGGCTTTATTATATTATTTGAAGGATATAGTGCCAGATACTAATTTAGTATTAGTAATTAACCAACTAACTGCAGCCAAGTTAACTTACTAACTGCAGCCAAGTTTTGCAAGTAATGAGATGACACTCCCCCTATTTTTGGAATGGTATTTGAAAAGATGGCATATTGCTGTTATTTCTAAGATAATTGGCACAGCAATCCTAATCCCCAGATCTGCTGGCTGGAGGGGGTTAGGATGGAGAGGAGGTGCCTCTTTGCTGTTTGGAGGGCCACGTCTGCTGCAGCGGCCCCTGTTATGCCCACTAAAATCTTCTCAAGCATGGATCTACCACTGGCAGCGTTCCTGCCACCAGTAGCTAGCATTAGCCCCCAAAACATGGCATTCCAGGGGATAAATATCAAGATGCTATTCAAGTTTGTTCCCCCCCCCTTATTGTGAGTTCTTGTATTTTATATGTGATTAATATATTTTGTATGAATTACATATAAAAACAAATTTGGGGTGAATTATATTCCATATCTTTTTATGTTTTTTAAAAATGAAACAAATAAAATCATCAGCAACAACAAAATGAAAGATTGCTGCCATTCTTTGCCAACTGCATTTTGTATTACTCTAGGGAAAAGCCATGCTAGTATCCTTCTCTGACAATCATATTTTTGGAACATTTCAAAATATTATTTTATCTGCCCATCCACACACACACCATTCTTGCAAGGATACATACCTCTGTCTCATGGCCAGATACCGGAGGTCCATGCTCCCTTTCACTGCCACACTATAGTCATGAAGTAGCTTGCAGGCATCTTCCCAACATCCTACACCAACTTTTAGGATACCACCATCTGCCAGAACGTCCAGCAAAGTCTGTGGAAGAACCTGTCCACCACTGGTCAGCTGGGGCAAGCGAAGAAGAACACAAAGACCACTGGAAACAGCCATCTGCAAGAGAGAGACAGGCTTGGCCTTCTTCCCTTCTACCGAGACCTTGGAAGAATAAGAAACAAAAAGTTAATTTCTGTCTGGAATATATGTCACAACAGAATAGAAGTAAAGTGCTATCTAAAAGCTATTCAGCCATCTAGGTTAAATGTATTGGGCACATTAAGCATTTTCAGTCAATATTTTTGCCTACCCTAATCCAGGGTTGATTTGATTTAAATTATGATTTAAATCACTTCTCTGAAGGACTCAATTTAAATGATTTAGATCACACTTTAAATTACTAGTGAGGAAGATTCTATTAATCATCATTTTTTAGTAGAAGTACATGATTGTTTAATACAATCTTAATACATGTTCAGAGATTTCATCCAGGTTTCATTGGAAGGTAGGTACACACTAAGCAATTATTCTGAATTGCTTTCAGATTAATTTTCGACAAAAAATGGGATGATAATTTCGTCATTTTAGTACTAAAGCAGAATGAACTTGTGAAGTCATTCAGATGAACCAGCTCCAACTGTTCAATTAATCATGATATTTTTGTCATGATGTGCCAGAATCACCACCACCACAAAGGCCTTTACATTGTACTAATAAGATTGTTTATTCTTCTGGTTAGTTTTCTTCTTCAACAAACAACAACATTAACAAAACACGAACATGGATTTTTGAATGGTTAACAATTTCAGTTTTTAGTGTAAAGTTCTTTAAAAAATAACATATAGGCAATTTCAACCAAGTCAACATAAGAAAATATTGGGTGGTACAGCTAACTCAGTCATCATCTTCTTCACCTTTGTCTTCCTTGTTCATTGCCTTGAAAAGAAACACCAGCTTTCCTGCTTTTTTAGTTCCCAACTTATTGCTCCATTTAGAATGCATTAGTCCAAAGGAAGACAAAGTTCTCTCTATACCTGCAGAAGAGGCTACTGCTGTTAAGAGCTGGACTACCACTTCAGTGGTCTCCTCCCTGTTCAGATCTATTCCATCTCTCAAATTTTCTATTCACTGACCTTCTCTATCTTTGCACTTAGAGAGAGGCAAGGCCAAGAGAGAGAGATTGCACTTCATGTAACACCACTTGCAGAATAGGACTGTTCTCATCTCTATAAACTGCTGTTAACATATTCATAGAATATAATAAGAAATTGTATAATTAGCATTCATGATTATATCTAACTTCTTTTTTTACTAATTGCTTTAAGAAAATTTTAAAATCTCATTTAAATTTTAAAAATCCCATTTTAATTTTTTTTTTAAAAAAATCATTGATTTTATCAACCCTGCCCTAATCTGAATTGATACGGGTTGTATCACCTGTCCTTAATTTGCAAATTGATTCTGGGCCCTAAAACTGCTAAAAACTACACCCTTATGATGCAGACACCTTTCCCCTAATTGCAGGATGTATGAGGGTAGCTATGCACCTTGCACAATCTCAGAAGCTCTCTCATCTCCAGACAATAATATCATGCAGTAGAAAGACTGTTGAGTGTTTATGTTTCAGGCCCCTTGGGCTAAAAACCTGGTAGTTCTTTTTTTCTGGTCTGACACTACTCTAGTGCCATAAACCTAGCTATTATCCTATCCCTTGTTATAGGCTAGCTGTAGGTTAACAGTCTTCCATAAAATAATTGTTGTGATGTATAAGAAAAAGATACCTGGACAACTGCACCCTTTTAAAAGTCAGAGATAACAATGCAACTGCATCAGTATCAACTGCATTGGTGACCTCAAAACTGGACTATTGTAATGTGCTCTATGTGGGGTTTTCCTTAAGGCTGGTCCAGAAGCTGCAGCTAGTGCAGAATTCAGCTGTTGGGCTGCAGAGTGGGGCATCTTATCGCTCACATGTTACACCACTCTTTAAAAAGCTGCACTGGCTGCCACTGCGCCAATATACTATAAGGGTCTTCTTCTGACTTATGAAGCCCTAAACACCTTGGGGCTGGGCTACCCAAGGGAGCACCTTCTTCTGTATCAACCAGCCTCATCATTTAGATAATCTGATCAGGCCATCCTGGTCATGCCACAACCTGTAGAGGTCCATCTCACAGTGACTGAGGTGAGGGCCTTCTCCACTGTGTGTCTCTCTCTCTCTTGAATTACCCTGCCTCTCAGCTAAGGCAGGTGCCAGCACTGATGTCATTTGGGATCTTGCTAAAAATTCTTTTACTTCATCTGGCTTTGGCTGGCCATTGGTTGAATTTATTAATTGTACACTATTGCTGGCCTATTGACTGTTTTATCTTGTATTGCAATTTTATTTTTATTTTTACTGTACACCACTTTGTGATTTCAAACAGTATATAAACATTTTAAATAAAATATCTGACCACACATTCCACAGCTATGATCTAGCACTAAAAACAGATATTGGCACTGAACCTGGTGAGTCCTCACCTAAGACTTCACCTAATATTTAGAGTGATTCAAGTCTGATCCTGAGCTTTACTGAGATGAAAGACTGCCTGAATACCATATGTAAGCCACTTGAGCTCTGTGGAGGAAGATCAGGGGAATGTGTATACAAGGGTGAAAAAGTGGAACATGTGACAAAATGCGCGTGAAGAGTACTCCTCTTCAAAGTTCCAACCAGCCAGCCATGTCCTCTCCAGGATGCTCCATTCCATTCCCTCAGTGTCACCTACACCCCCAGGCAACACACACACAATCAGTCAACATTCTCTGGCCACTGAGCATGCTCAGTCCTCACTAGACTGTTTAGGGCTTTTCCATCCTCCTCATTTTTTTTAAACGTAGTTCTGCAAACTGTAGGCTTTCTGCAAGCTTGCTGACATCATCCAGCATGAATACTTTTGGTTACATAAGGAACCACACTCTGAGAAAAAGTTTGCTATTAGTACTTATACTATAAGGATGGTACACAATTCACTTTCACTGGTAGACAGATTCATAGGTTGGTGGTCTTTGTTTTGATTTGGAAAGAGTTAATATTTTATGTAGATTTTCTCTAAGATTCCCCAATTGCCATATGGTCAACAGGCAATCCAGGAGTGCTATGAGAAAAACAAATATAGAACTGCCTGTGAACACAGCTTCCAGCTGAAATGTCTAATTAAGCTTGCCACATTAGCCCTGTTTTAGGCATTCTTACACAGTCTTTCCCGCTTCAGATGTTTCCGCTCACCGCAGGTAGGTCAAAAGTGGAGTGGCTGACACATATAGTCCCATACTCCCTCCCTGGGCAGAATTTAAGAATGCTTAAATATGGCTATTGTTTCTCATGGGCATATAAAGAGGCCCCAAACCAATTATGGACTCATGGAAGAACATCTGGTGGTGAACGAGGATGAGGAGAATCCATGTGGCAAACCATATTCTGTGGTATTGTAGGGGAAGGAGAGCTGCCACATGGAAGTGGCTTGCCAGAGGAATATAATAGCATATAGGCTAATCCTTAGTCTCAGCATAAGAAGCAGAAAAAGAAATAATCTCTTTCTGCCTTAAGATGTTAGAAGGTTTCCATTGTTTACAACTTACCCACTCACAGTCAATTCCAAGGACTGGACAACGTTTCAACTCTTTCTTAAGTAAGGGTTCCATTTCATTCCATTTCTCTTCCTCAGAAACTATCACCACTTCCGCCCCAAGAATCTTCTCCACCCAGGGGGTTGTGGGAGAGGAGAGGAGTGAAAGAAAATTCTCTTCCAAGAGGTCTTCCTTTTCTCCTTCTTTAATTGCTCTTCCTAGGTTAAGTGTAATGCAAGTTTGGTCTTTCCGACGCCGGATGACTTTCCAGAAAACCAGACCTCCTGCTGCGATTCCTAACAGGGAGGCCACAGTAAGAGCAACTGTTTGTCTCGGCATCTTTCATTTCCCATACAACTTCACCTACACAAAAATGGCATTATTTACAGAGTTATCTTCTACTCTCCATAACAAAATATTAAGGAAAACAGTCCTAGATAGGCCTGTGGTGGAGGGGACTATTAAACTGTAATCTTATACCTACTCACCTGGGAGTACAAACTCAGTGGGGCTTACTTCTGAGTAAGCATGTGTAGGATTGTGCCATAAATTATTGTACTTCTGATGGGTCATACAACTGAGATGTTCAAGAACTGACAAACATTTGTTTAGTCAAGGTACAATTTAGGACTTACTAAGTCCAGAAATGTGTGATGATACAACCAGGCCCAGCACCAGTGAGTGGCCACAACCTGATGCTGCCGCAGATTGCCAAGCAGGAACTCCCAGTTTGGGGAGGTTTTTGCAGTGTGGGAAAGGAAAAAAGTTGTCATTTGTGATCCCTAAACTGCACTACGATCTCATCCAAGGCTGCCTAGAGGAGCAGTTATGTTAGAAGTGGGCATACACTGCAACATTTTGTTGCAAGTCCCACTTTTAACTACCTCATTGTAGCTAGCCCTCACCTAAACCAACATAAAAGAGAATTATCTATTTCTTACAATTTACAGAAGTACAACTAAGATCTAGTTACCACTGTTGTGGTAAACCTATCTGGGAGAAGACTCTTCCTTGAAATTCTAGTGTGTTTTTTAATATGAAAGGAGAGTGCTATGTTGTTGTTATTTAGTATGGAGGGACAATCAATCATCAGAGTCCCCATGTGCAGTCCGAAATGGTGTGGCTCAGGCACAGGATTATCACAGCTACACCTAACCTAGTGCTTTGCCAACCAAACATCCATTTTAGGAAAATAGACTCGGATTCAACTTCTTGTTCTTCAGGATATGCCTAATACCTCCTCAAAAGCCATCTTTTTAATGAATCCCAGTTCCTATGCCCTACTGTTACATGCAAATACAATCATTGTGTATCTTCTCCCCCCAGCCCTCCCCAGCCCAATTTTCCTGTCTCCAATTCCCTCTCCTTTCTTTACAGTCTCCTTTGTGCCCATTTTCTAGACTGTAACCCCTTTGGCACAGGACTCTGTCCTTTCGTCCTCTGTAAGATGTCATTTACATGGATGGTACAAACAAAATAAACGCCATGTTTTGTGAAACAGTAAAATAACAATTACATTTAAAGTTATAATTAGGGCTTACAGCCATTTAAATACCTTTTAGTTGTTTGAACTGCCTTTTAACTAAATTGACCAATTCAATTTAAATTAGCATGTAACAAAAGTCTCAATATATGCATCTTTGAGAGCTTGAGGAAAGTTTCTTCTAACATGAACAATTAGATTCTGATTTTGATACTATTTTTATTGATGATTTTAAAATTTCTTGTATCAAGCAATATATAGATTTTGTTAAATAAATATATTTTAAAAATAAACATTTATTTTTAAGGTAATTGTGGAACACCATCTTTAATATTTCCTTTTTCATTCCCAGTAACATACTGGAAACAAATTAGGCTGCAATCTTAACCCCACTTACCTAGAAATAAGACTCACTGAATTCAGTAGGACGTACTTCTGAGTAGTCATGTTAGGATTGCACTGTGTATGTATTTAAAACACGACTTCCCCCAAAGAATAGTTTAGCCCTCACAGAGGTACAAGTTCCAGCACACTTAACAAACGATAGTTCCCATGAATTGGGGGGGGGCAGTCATGTATTTTAAATGTATGGTGTGTACACAGCCTTAGTCTCAAAAAAAATAGTGTGCCTCCTAACTCACAGCCCTACCAATTAAGTAACAAAACCTTTGATTAATCAATGACATTACTAAGAGCCTACTACTTCCAGGCCTAATCATAACACTCTACAATGTATCTTCTAAAATTATGGACCTCAAGTGATAAAATAAACGGTGGGTAGGTTTTTAAGGTGTATTAATAAATTGTGTGTCGTTATTTAATTTGATAAGATTCGAAGCTGATATATTATTGATTGGGAAATAACTTCGAATCTTGCACCTGATTGGCAGAAGAAACAGACCTGCACTCAGTTGTGGAAAATCCTTTTAGATTATTAAGGAGGTGGAGATACCAAGGGAATCTGAAGGGAAATGACCATTGAAAAGAATTAAGAGAGGGAGTGGGAGGAAGGAAGAGCAAAGCCTAGGGGTTTAATATTTTAAAAGTGCATTTTGAAATGCCTGTTTGGAAGATTGCCGTAGAGTCTTACCTTTGTCACCTTGTGCTTCCCTAAAAAAAGCAGGATGTAAATAGTGCTTTTTTGTGATGGTACTCACTGGTACAGATACCGCCACCTTTTTCTTGGCTGCCCATAGCCACTATATATGCAGCCACCAATAGCCCTCTTATTAAGATATGAATACCACCCCCTCAGTTTTTGCAAAACAAACAAAAAGCACTAGATATAGGTGAAATTAAGTATTTCCTCAATTCTAATTTGTGTGTGTCTTCAAGGAGCGAAAGATCAATACAGTTTCTATTGCCATCATTTTGTGGCGATATTCTATGATGGATATGTCCTACCTCCCCTGTCGGAGGCAGTATGCATCTGAATACCAGTTGCTGGAAGTCACAAGTGGAGAGAGCACTGTTGCACTCAGGTTTTGCTTGTAGGCTTCCTAGGGGTATCTAACTGGCCACTGTGACAGCAGAGTGCTGGTCTAGGTGGAACTTTGGCCTGATCTGGCAGGGCTCTTCTTATGGTTTTAGAGATACTATTACACCATGACAACTGATTTACCTTCTTGATATTTGTAAATCTTAATTTACTCAATGTGATTGGCTTCCCAGTTCTTCAGTTCCATTTCAACAGCTACCAACTGTTTTATTTCACCATTAAGGCTCCCTAAATAGTGTTATTGGCCAGGAGGATTAACTTCGCAGGAGGCCAGCATTTAGATCTCTCCATTGTAAGACCTCCCTCCCTCACAGTTTAATCAAGATTAAAATTTATGTACAGAACTGAGCAATGCAGGAACATTTTTTTGTATCTGTACAGTGTTCAATTTTAAGGCACTTTTAACGTGTTAAATAATATCGTCTTTTCGAACATAATCCAACTCATCTAAACAGCACAACACAATTAAACGTCACAGAACAGCTTCATCCCCCCCTCCCCGAAACTTAAGTTTGAAAACTGAGAGTGACACGATAGGCTATAGACGAGGGAAGATCGCCTAATATTCTGTACTTGGGGGTTGGGATGCCCCTTACTTCATCAAGACTAGCTTCAGAGATTTCATAAAGATAGGTGTTGTCTTCAGAATACTACACCTCCACTCGAGTAGACCTAATTCCTCTAAAGCCCTTTGTATCGTGAAGTTTTACACTAGCACCCTTAACCCGGCTAGCGTCGCATGGCGGGGGAAGCCAACAGCTCCACCAAGCTTTGAGCAATATTATGAGTGCAACCACTGGGAGAGGAAAACGCTAAGCTACAAAGAAATCAAACACGGCAGCATGTACTCTCAGCGATGCCTTCTCCCTCCAGACCCAACAAGCTTGTGTTTCTTTTTCTCCCAAAGAGCTGAAACTCTCAACACAACGTCTGCCATTAACAAAAGACGCACGCGTTTACCTTACCTGCTTCAGTTGCGTAGGGAAGGAACTCCTTCTCCGTAGTCTGCGCTCTTCCCGGAGACTGTTTCTAAGCGAACGCTTCCGCACTTTTAGTCTCAGCGGGCAGGAACGTACAATGTTGTAAGACCTTCCAGAAACGCAGGGCGTCGCCACATTGTACGGCAATTGCGCGTGGGTTCTATCTGTTTGGGCTTCTCTGCTCTGAAACTCTGGCCGCTAATGCTGCTTAAAAGAATAAGCCCTAGTGGATTAAGTTCTCTTTAAAACTAGGAGAGTCTGTATTGGGGAGTGTGTACCGTTTGCATTCATTGGCATGTGCCTCTTGCGCTATTAGTCACAGCCTGCATAGCCCTATATAAATATGTTAAATATGCTTACGATCGGGGTAACTGGGATATTTAGAACTGCTTAAGCAACAGCAAAACCTTTTCCCGCCACTTCTAAATTAGACTACTGAGATGAAGAAAAACGGGGGGCGGGGGAGCAGGAGTAGATTTTTGTATGACAGGACTGAGAGTTCAGTCCTGCTATTGAAAACAAATTTCTGGGTAAAGAGGCACCCTGTTCCTAAATCTAAGTATCTTGCTTGCTCAGTTGTGCACCTGGCCCCAATGGATTGATTTTAGGATGCTAGTAAAAAATAAAAAGTTGGTCCTGCAGGCGTTAAGTCTTCCTTTACCTAGATTACATAATAGAAGACATAGTAGTCAAAAAGGGTGCAGAGAGCAGAGCTGGGTCCTGTTCAAAATCCAGCCTCAGGATTGCTGCCTGGCCCTTCCCTTAGTTGCCAAGCCAGGTGAACAGAAGTGCTTGTACCAACAGAGCATCCTGGAAGTGTGGGGGAAGCTTTGGCCTTCTGTAGGATAGTAAATATTCTTTCAGTCTGCATTACTGAATTTGGAAGAAGTACCAACTTCATGTTCTGTACTCAGAGTCATAAACAGGGATTAACAAAATTCCCCTTCACTTGGTAGGCATTCTTTTAGTCATCTGGTGACTTCACAGCCCCTGGGATGGGGAATAGGGAGCAACAAATCTATATGCCTAAAAACAACAAGAAGTCTCATAACATCTTAGAAGCTAAGAAATAAACATTTATGGACTAGAGTCCACTTCATTAAATACCACTTCATTATATGCAGCAGGCAAGTATGGGTACTACTATACATGGATGTAGAGGGGAAAACATACTAAAACATGGAGTTAAATGGAAACAATGCAAAATTAAGTCTGGTCAATTAAAGCTTAAATACATGAGTAGTAAACACAGTGACTCTTCACAGCTGCAGTAATAGGTGATAACAGAACCATTCGATAGAGTCGCTTGTGCATGCAGCGCTTGCAAGGTACTAGTTGAAGCTCATATATATGAGCGACTCTCGGCTACCTAAGAAGTGTTTCATGGAACAGCTACAGAGGCCCTTTTATAACACCTGGGTTACACATTCCAAAGCGATTTTATCCACATATGGGATCAACACCGAAATTCTTCCCTCCCTTCCCACATGAAGCTCCTTTATAAGGACAGAATTTTGCTTTACTCTAAAAGAAGGGACGTTTATGGTTCCACGCTTTCAGCCTTTTCACTATGGTATCCACTTGTCAAAACAACTTTTGGTCTTGAACAGTATTTTCGCTTCCTGACCACCCCTTCCCTAAGAAAGGCCTTTACGGCCCTACGATTTCAATCTATGCCCTCGGCCTTTCTGGAGGGAAGGTATGTAAATCTTCCTGTCCATCAAAGGGTTTGCATCTGTAACTCTGGGGAAGTGGAGGATATTGTGCATTATTTATTAAGATGCTCTCTGTATAATGAGCTTTGGCTGAAATTTCTAGCTCCCATTCTCCACCCCTTGCTAAGCAGGCCCCCTTTGGAGCAAATATGTGTTCTCCTAGTGGGCTCTGACCCTTTTGTAACTCTTCAGGTGGCGAAGTTTGCTTTGGCTGCCAGGAAAATGAGAGTCTGACACCTAACAACATTGGGTGCTCGCATGGGGTCTCCCTTAGTTTTAGCCTTTAATCCATGCCATTCTCGGGTTTGTAGTGTTATCACTGTGATATGCGTTACCTTCCGGTGAATGTTTTACTTTTGTTCTTGGGTTTTACGATGGGGATTGGTATTTTACTTCTTCCCACTGGACTTATTTTATTTTATTTTGGATAAGTAGCGCAGTGGGTTTTATTTGGAAGATTGTACTTTTTTGTACTACATTGTAATGGCCTATGGCTGTAAACAATAAAGATTATTTCACAGAACCAGAACCATCTTAGTATCGCTAAGTAAATTAACACCTAACATATAACAGAAAACCATTGTCTTTATGCAGACCCAAATTAACAGAATCAAACTTTGGTAGTAGTTCTACATTTATTTATTTGTTGAATTTATCTCCTACCCTTCCTCACAGAAGGAACCCAAGGTGGCAAGTACTAAAAGACTAAAAACATCATTAAAACAAAACTTCTTTAAAAACATCTTACTAAAATCATTTCTATCCTTCTCTTTGTTTTAGACAATTTCAAAGTGGGTTACAAATTAAAATACAACAGCATAAAAACAGGAGTGGATAAATTACAACCAAAGGAAATCACAACAGACAGTCTGGCATTAAACTCTATAAAAGGTCTGAGTGAAAAGCCACATATTCAAATGGTACAAGAAGCTTAATAGCGTCAATGCCAGTCCTATATCAGAAGACAGCATGTCCCAAAGGTGGGGCACTACCACTGAGAAGGCTCTCCTTTGTGCCATCACCAAATGGACTTCTGCAAATGGCAGGGCCACCAAGACAGCTGATCTTAATAAATGGGCTGGTCTATGAGGTAGCAGACTTCTGTCAGCTACTCAGGTTCCAAATTCCATACAAGGCTTTATACACACGTATCAGAACCCTGAAGCATGCTCAATAACATACTAGCAGCCAGGGCAGTTCTTTAGAATCAATGTTACATGCTTGAAGTAAGCAACCCCTGATAGGAACCTAGCCATGGCAATCTACACGAGCTTCAGTTTCTGGTTCAGATTCAAAAGCAGCCCCCCACAGAGCACATAACAGTAATCCAGTACTGAGGTTACTAACACATTGGTCACTGTAGCCAGAATCTCCCTGTCCATGAACAGTCATATCTGGCAAAGCAACTGGAAGTGGAAAAAGGCATTCTTTACCATGAAGGTCATTTGTGCCTCAGATGATGATTCTAGCAGCACCTCCAGACTATGCAATTGTTCCTTGACAGGGAGTGCAACCCCATCCAGAACAGGCAACCCACCCTGGACTTGGGAACTACCTACCCACAGGACTTCTGTCTGGTGGGGATTCAGTCTTAGTTTATTGACGTCCATCCAGCCCACCATTGCATCTAGACACTTGTTCTGGACTTGCACTGCCTCACCTCATTTGGTTGGCACAGACAGCATACTGATGATATTTTGCACCAAATCTCCTAATGACCCCTCCCAGTAGGTTCACGTAGATGTGGGACAGTATGGAACCTCATGGAACCCTCATAGTCTGAAAGCCAGGGGGCAGAGCAAGTGTCACCTAAAACCACACTCTGGAGCAGCCCTGCAGTTAGAAGCAGAGCCACTACAGCACAATGCCTCCAACTCCCATCCTGGCAAGCCATCCCAGAAGAATATCATGAATACCATGGCTGACGGTATCAAAAGCCTCAGAGAGATCAAGGAAAATCGGCAGGGTTGCACACACACCCTCTCCCTCTCCCAGTAAAGATAATCCATCGGGGTGACCACAGTAATTTGGGCCTCCAAACTAGGCCTGAACCCAGATGGTAAAGGGTTTAGGTAATCTGTTTCTTCCAAAAACATCTGGAGCTGTACCACTACAGCCCTCTTGAAGACCTTCCCTAATAAGGATTATAGTTGGTTCACGCTTCAAGATACAATGTAGAGAAGCCACAATATCACCTGTTTCAAGGCAGCAACCACCGCACATTGAGCCCACCTGGTCAATCCACTCTGGGTTGATCATCCCAGCCATGAAGACATGTTGTACTCATTCAAAATGTGTACCATGAAGATTTTAAGAGAAATCTACAGAAATAGAAAATGATCATTCCTGTGTATGTTGTAGATATATACAACATTCAGTTCCAATATGCATTTCTGTACCTAGAGGGTGCTGCCATCTTTATGGGAGAAGCATCTAAGGCCTTAGTTGCTTGTTAATTGCTGCTTCCCTTTTTTCTGATGACATTTGGTCCAGTTGGAGATACCTGAAGCAAGCATCCTGTGTCTGCTGTCCTTTTGACCTGGCCCCTCCCATGTAGTTCACCTTTTCATCTGTCCCCTCAAACAATTGTAACAAAAGTGAGGATCACAGGACCACCCCCCATGCATTTAAAAATGTGAAGAGGTCCACAGGACTACACTACTTCAACAATAATATGTGCCATATCTATGCCTACACAGCAGATGAATCCAGCAAAAAGGCTTCCTCACCATCCACATGTTAGGCTGCCAAGGGCAAAGTTTCTACACATGTACTGATGTACACACATAGAGGTCGTCCATGCAAGGTGGAGCCATAAGTGGGTCAGAGTCTTTCCTCATGTGGAGGAGCTCTACCCACATACTTTAGTGCCCATGCAGAGCTCTTTCCCATGCTGTCTGAACATGCAGATAGCAGCAAACATTTCCACTGCATTGTTGTGTAAGTATAGCAAGAGATGTGGCTGTGGTGTGTGTTATCTGGGATGGAGCTAGCCCATATGCCTCACTTCTCGTGTTCTTTCAACATGTTTGGGGAGTATCCTATGAATCTGCCTACAGAATCCCTGATGGAAGAGTAAGACGTTGACACATTTGAGAATGAAATCCTATGCTTGCTTACCGAGCTTCACTAAATAAAGTTGGTCTTGCTTTATTTTATGTTATGTTAGTTACCATATTTGTATGGCTACCCATCAATATATGTTCTCTGGGTAGCTTATGGGGCAAAGAACAAAATACAATACTATAATGCAATTAAAATACCCCTAAAAATGTTCCTTGCTTGCAGCAGAAAAATTAAACACACTAGTAGCTCAGATTAAAAGATATTTAAAAGGCCCGGGTGAATAAAAAGGTCTTTATATGGTGCTAAAAAGACCTTAGAGAAAGTGCCAGGTAAACTTCTCTCAGACACGTATTCATAGCACAAGTGAGAAGGCCCTTTCCTTATTAGTTACCTGCCTCGCTCTTCCTGGCACACAGAGTAGAGGCTCTGAAGAGTATCTTATGGTCTGGTTAGATACATATGAAAGAAGGCAATTTTTCAGACAACCTGGTCTCAAGCCATTAAGACCTTTAAAGGTTAACACCAGCGTTTTAGTTGGGCCTGGAGATGGAACCAGTGCAGCTGATAAAGCACTGGTGAAATATGACAGAAATACACAGTTCCAGTCAGTAACCTTGTGACCCTGTTTTGGACCAATTGGAGTTTCTGGACTGTTTTAAAGTCAGCCCACAAACAAAGCACTGCAATAATCTAAACAGGCATTTACCACAGTGTGAGTGACTGTGGTCAAGCTATCTCCATCCATGTATGGTTTCTGCTGGTGTATCAGTTAAAGCTGATAGAAGATGCTTTGAGCCACAGAGGATACTTGAGCCTCTGATGACAATACTGGATTAATAACCACCCCAGATTTCAAACCTAATTCTTCCGGGGGAGTCCAGTCCCATTCAGAACAACCTGAGTATCAGCCATCCAGGTGTGCAAACCAACCAACAGTACTTCTTTCTTGTCTGGATTGTGCCACAGTTTATTTGCCCTCATCCAGTCTATTACCACCTTTCCCTAGTGTTCACCTGCCACGACTCATTTGGCAGGAGCACTTGGAGAAGGGCCTCTGAAGATGATCTTAGAATCCTGGCTGCTATGGACATGCATAGGGTTGCTCTGTAAATTTCATAAATATGCCAAACAGTACAATGTTATAGCATAAGTTATACATGATACCTGCTCCACAAAGACAGATGGGGCACTCAGGAGCAGTCACATGAATGGCTTTATGAGGATCACCATTCCACAATGTCATGAGAGCCTCAACAAGAATATCAGCCATATCTGCCAGAAAATCTCCCAGAGCATTTATGAATCCATCGGAATCTCTGTGGGCAGATCATCTCAATGGAGCTCCCACCCTTGCAGAGTGAAGTAGTTGCATTCAGCCCAAACCTCACCAGGGAGTGATCCAGCCATGACAACAGACCCCCCCATCACTGAAATATTACCAGTCTGCTCTGTGGCAAAGACTCCAAATGATCTAGAGTTAGGGGTGAGCAGTGGGGTAGCCAAGTTGGCTGTTCATACCAAATTGTTGTAAATGTACTGCGTTCAAGGTGATTCCGACTTATGGCGACCCTATGAATAGAGTTTTCATGAGGCTGAGAGGCAGTGACTGGCCCAAGGTTACCCAGTGAGCTTCATGGCTATGTGGGGATTCGAACCCTGGTCCCCCAGGTCATAGTCCAACACCTTAACTAACCACTACACTACACTGCCTCTCCTACCAAATTGTTAAGAATGGTTAAAAGAAAAGGCAGTGTGAGGAGCTCCAAAAGGATCTCTTCCGACTGGGTAAACAGGCAGTAGAATGGCAAATGCAATTCAAAGTAAGCAAGTATAAATTGATGCATGTTGGGGCAAAAGGTCCTTTCACATATACTCTCATTGGTCTGAACTGATTCAGGCCATAGCCAATGGGTCTAGGGGGGGCCTGCACCCCCTAACTTTTCTGTCCCCTTATTTTTTTTAGCAAGAATAAATAATTACATTTATTACATAACACACACACCCCAATTTTTGGGGTGCCCCCTCCCAAACTTTTAGGCTGGCTACTGGCCTGAACTGATCTTAAGATAGACTCATAGTCAAATATACAGTAGGAATTTCAAAGGAAGGCTCTAGTACGAAACTGCTGAATCACCATTCATCAAGAATTTAAACTCTCTTTATTTTAAACTGAATAGAGGCAGTGTTTTCCTTTTTCATTACAGGTGTTCAGTAACTCAGCATTGCCAGGCTGATAGGTGACTATGAGTACAGGGCACTGTCCTTGTTTTGCATTCATTCTAGCTCTAATTAAATTATTACTATCTGTACTTTTTGAATTTTATTTCTCACTCCCTCCAATTTCCCACTCTATTAATTTTAATTTTATTTATTTAAGGAATTTATATTCTGCCTTTCAGAGCAACGTTCTCCCAAGGTGGCTTACAAAAACTAGTTAAAACTCAGTGTTCATTACTAGATGAGCACAACATCTAGTGATGGCTTCCATATGTGACGAGACCACCACAGTAATATCTTCGTAACAAGATCTAGGGCCTTTTCGGTGGTTGTCCCCGAATTATGGAACAGTCTCCCTGATGAGGTGCACCTGGCGCCTACACTTTTATCTCTTCAGCGCCAGGTTAAAACCTTTTTATTCTCCCAGGCATTTTAATCTATCTTTTAGCTTTTAATGTATATCAGGTCGTTTAATTGTTTAATATGTATGCTTTTACTGTTTTTGTGATTCTATTGTATTTTATCCTATGTTGTGCACCGCCCTGAGACCCTTCGGGCTGTGGGCGGTATAGAAATCGAATAAAATAAATAAATAAATAAATAAAATAATCTTATTGCGTGTATTCCTGTAATTGAAGATTTAACTTCATGTATCTGATAATGGACTCTGGTCCATGAAAGCTTTTGCCATAATACAATTTGTTAATCTTGATGGTTCCATAAGACTCTTTGTTTTTGCTGCAACAGACTCACTCAATCATCTTTCTGAAAATTAAAAGATAATCTCATAACTGACAATTATATCAAGGCAGATTCTACATATTTTTTAAATTTTCTTTAAAATTGCAACAATGCATAAATTTGCTGTTTCAAGAAATTGGAGGCATCCCTTGCAGATACGTTTAATAATGAAAAGTTAGGTATACTTTATATTAGTACCAATGTCAAATTTATCCTTGTCTGTTGTTTGTTCTAGTTAATGCCTTCAAAATCTGTTCCCCATTGACCACTTTAAATCAATTTCTGTGAAGCCCTTTGAACTGATGAAATGCCATACATTTTCAAAAGATTTTTTTTCTTTCTACCTTGCTTCCTTTGGTGATTCAAAACAAGATTATCAGGTTTCCATTTTATCTATGGGGAATATATTAAATGGCAACTACAGTCTCAAGAGATGGATTAGAAACAAACCAGAAAATTCGGGAAGCACAGTCTTCCCCCAAAGTTTATTCTAGTACATTTCTAACAAGGGTGAAGGGAGAGTAGGTTATATTGACATTAGTCAGTCAAGGAAATTAACCTTAATTCTAATTTCAGTCCTCAGAAGTACTTTACTGTTAGTAGGGAGATCAAATGAGATCAGACTCCAGCAGGGCTCTTGAATCAGGGTGTCTCTTATTACGTCTGTTCAACTTCATAATAAAGTGTTGTTTTAATTATTATGAGGATCGGCCAGAGGGGGATAATGTAGCTGCATCCGGCAGTACGAGGTTCACCGTTCCCCACCTCGTTCACCCTCTTCTGGCCCCGCCCAAGCGCGATCTAGTGCCTTCCCGCTGTTGCGGCCCCTTAAAATAAAAGTGGATCCAATAACACGTTGATCCCTAGTGGGAGAGGGACGTACTTCCGCAGATTTTTCTTGTGGGGAGGGAAGGCGAAGGAGACTGATATAAGTTAGACACGTTTAAAAAGAGGGGGGCTCTGCCTGTAAGCGGGCAAGCCACGGGCCTCCAAAGCCACTGGCCCCCCGATCAACGTTCAGTCCAGGGCAGCAGCCGGCAGAAGAATCGTATTAAGGAAAAGGCTGCAGCTGTGAATCAGCTGCTGCTACCGCTGCTGCGAGGCAGGGGAGGAGTTTAAAGGGGATCAGGAAGCAACGGAGTGTCTAACACCTCTCCCCTGCTATGGCTGGCTAAAGAAAAATCATCATAACCATAACGGGGGGGGGGGAGGCGGGGAGAAGGCAGAAGGAGTGAGCCAGCGAACAAGAAAGGGGGTGGTGGGGGAACAGCACCAGCAACATGAGAAGGCGAGCGAATCTGGGGGGCAACATGAGGTCAGTAGTGGGCTTCTTGTCCCAGAGGGGCTTGCAGGGAGACCCCCTGCTCACCCAGGACTTTCAAAGGAGGCGCCTGCGAGGCTGTAGAAACCTCTACAAGAAGGATCTCCTGGGCCACTTCGGCTGTGTCAATGCTATTGAATTCTCCAACAATGGAGGCCAGTGGCTGGTCTCAGGTAATGCAACCCCTCCCCCTTTCTTCCCCCTCCCCCAAATTTTTATTTCCCTTCTTCACTTCCCTCTTCCCCCCCCATCTCACCCCGCATCTCTGAGTCCGCATCGGGAGGGAACGACAGCGGTATTGAGAGGCGCATTCCCCCCACACACGCACACACCCCTGATGTTTCCCAAATAGAGATCTAAAATGGTTGACAGGTTTTCTGGGGGTTGTTTTGTTCCCGACCCCAAATCCCGTTTATTGTGGTCTCATTTGTAAGAGTGGAAGTTTTGTCTTCACCATCAGAAAGTGTTGCCTATCCTGCGGGGCTTAATAGTTTTAAATATATACATAATTATATTTTAATAACTGAATATTCAGTTCTCCTTGTGTATGTGTTGGAGTAACTGGAAACAAAATGGATAAGACTCGGAGGAACTGATAAAGTAAATAACGAGAGACGCAACATATCCCAAATGAAGACCGGGGTAGCTCTTTCGGATTTGGGGTTATTCGATTGTGGGTTTTTGCTCCGCTTATGAGGTGTGTGTGGTTTTGGGGAGAGCTGGATGATCGAGGAAGGGGGCAGCACTTGGGGGCACTTATTTTTTAAAACTTGGGAAGGATTAGAGTAATTTTATTTTGCATAGCTCTTTTCTTGAAGGGGATGGTGTGTGTGCTCATTTTACTGCCTTCCCCAGTATTAATCGTAATCGGAAGTGTGTGAGGGGGGGATTCAGTAGCTTTATGGGGAGGGGGCTGCTGTCAGGTGTCGGGGAGGCTCGGAGTTGACGTTAGCTGCTGCGACAGTAAGGGGGGTGGAATAGGGGGGAGCCCCTTCGGGACAGCGCTGAGGGAATAACCCCTTCGGCCTGCCTCCCTCCGCCCTTACGTGCCTCTCATCGGGAGACACATCTCCCCTGCTGCCTCTGCCGCCGCCAATTGAGGCGCCGCTCCCCGCTCCGAGGTGAAATGTCTAACTCCAGGCCGGGGCTTGAGTGGGAGCTGCAGGCCTCGCTCTCCTTGAGCTCCTCATAGCGACAGGCCTGGGAATCGATGGCTTATTCCGTCCAGGGAGCGGAGGGCGACACAAGGGTGGTATCTCGTACCGTCCGCATTGCCCCTTGTTAATTGGCGGGCGTGTGTGTAGTATCACTTGCAAGTAGCCATGGCTGGGGGCTCTTGACAGATGGAAAATGGGAGGCAGTGCTCACATCTCCCCCTCCCCTAGAATGAAACGTGGGGCACGTAAAGGAGAGTGCACCGTCAAGACATTAAAGGATAATTAATCCGGAATAAGTACCACAGTCCGGTTCTCTACACCACTTCTAGTCTCAGACTTGGGCCCTTCATCCACTAGTGTGCGTTATCGCTTTCACGTATCCTGGCTACGCTTTGAAAGTAATGGGGTGGGTGAAGCCTGCATAAGTGGTAACTAATCAGTGTGAGCTGAGATTTGACATGCATTCCTTGTTTTTCAGGCTGAAGGTTTGTTGCAGCCACCTAATTAAGGCAATTCCGACACAGCATCCCTTTTCTTCAAAAGAAAAAGGGAACCGGGTCAAAGAAGGGCATTGTGCTCATCTCAAAAGTTAAAGGCAGTAGAACCAGTGAAAGAGGTTTTTGGCATTTTACTGATAAGTTCTATAGACACTACCGGTTTCTGGAGGCAGAATTGGTCTCTCTGGCTTGGAGTGCCTTCTATAGGCTTTAGCCCCATGTGGATGGGGATCAGCTGGCTTCAGTAGCCTGTTGTCTGGTAACCTCTAGGTTAGATTACTACAATATTTTTATATGCTGGGCTGCCTTTGAAGACTGGAAACTCCACCTAATGCAGAATGTTAATGGAGACCAGGTAGTCTGAACATATAATGCCGGTTCTGAGCTGGCTGTGTTGGCTTCCAGTTGGTTTCCAAGCCCAATTCAAAGTGCTAGTTTTAACCTGTAAAGCTTTACACGGGTTAGGATCCCAACACCTTGCAGATAGCCTCTTCCCATGTGCCCAGATACTAAGATTTGCTGTGTGCCGTCTCTGGTAAATGTCTGAGGATGGCAACGAGAGAGGGCGTTTTCAGTGGTGTCCCAGTTTGTGAAATGCTCTCCTTGGGGAGGCTTTCCTGGCACCCACATTAACATATTTTTGGCACCAGGTATTTGAATATTACTATACCTATGGCTCCTGCAGGCATTTTATCTAGTTTTTTAAAAAGTTAATCTTACATTGTGAGTGTGTATGAGTGGGGGTATTCATTTATTATAATGAGTGGTTAATCACTTTTAATGTGTGATTGCGGGTTTTAAATGCTGTATGGTATGTATTATTAGTTGCTTTCGGATTCTGTGGACAGCAACAAAATAAATCATAATATAGGGAATATATAGGAATATAGGAAGCTGCCTTATAGAGTTGGACCATTGGTCCATCCTGCTCAGAAATGTCTACACTGACCGGCAGCAGTTCTCTAGGATTTCCCAGACCTACCTGGAGATGCTAGGGATTGAAACTGGGACCTACATGCATACAATGTGTTCTACCACTGAGCTGTAGCCCTTTCCCTAAATATATTTTAATGCCCTCATAACATGCTCTGAGGGGGGCACTGCTTCTGTTTCTCAAATGTGAAACAGAGATTGACATGAATGATTTACCTGAGGCCATCTGCTGAGTCCATAGTTGAGTCCTATCTAGTCATCTGCTTAGAAGGGAATATTTTTCAATATCAAAGAGTATTTCTGCTATTACTAGGCTAGCCATAATTATATTCCATTTGATTTAAAAGGGCTTTAATCTAAGGCTGTCAACAGATTAAAAATTAGCTAATTTTCTTTTTGTCTAGCTTTCAGCTAATTTGAGTAAATCAGTAAAAGACACGGTAAGGTGCTATTCTGAATGAAGGGAACAGCTCATGAAATGTGAGAGATAAAACTGTATTTCTCAAAGTAGAATAACCCCAAAACTTGCACTCATTATGTTGAAGAAAAGGCCGTCTTTATTGCTTTGCTACAGTGTTGTTGTTACATCTGAAAATATTCCATATTAAACTAACATGTCAGAGCTGAAGTGCCTTCAGGAATAAATAAATTCAATGCCCATCATTTTTATGGAAGCTCCAAGTTTAGAAGACTTGCCGATACAGATTTCAACTAAACTCTGTCAACATCTATACAAAAAAACAGTAATTCCATGCTTGAACGAAGATCTACATTCCCCCCTCCACCCCCCAAATTTTTTTGGTGTAGGGATAAAAGCCATGAAATATGATGAATACCACAGAGGCCTGTTTTTAGCCCTGATTAATTGGTAGGAAAATGTTCACCAACTTTTAATCACAAATTAATCTGCTGATAAGAAGCAGTAATCCTAAACTACTCCTGCCTATTATTTTCTATATTATTCAAAGGCTGCTTTGTTGTGATTAACTAAATAATACAGAGTAATCGCATTTAGGTATTTGCTGGTTCTATCAGGTGCAGCTCCCAAAATTGGGGTGGGTGGATTGCTATGCAATATATAAAGAAGAGGATAAAGAGGATAATGATTTTTAAGGACAGGATACTGCATAAAAGGTGCTTGCGATGATGCAGCCAGCAACATGTCCTCTGGAGTCTTGGCTTATTAAACTTGCTGAGGGGCTAAAATCAAGTGGATACTCTTGGATGAAACATTAGTTTAACCCATTCCAGTCTGACCCATTCCATTGGGTGATTGTCCCCTGGTAGTTGTGCTGTGGGATGCTGGAGGGCATCATCTTGTCCCGAATGCTGTTTAACATCTGTATGAAGCTGTTGGAAACAGTCATCAGGAGATTTGGGGCAAGGTGTCAGCAGTACGTTGACAATACCCATCTCTGTTTCTCTAACATCTGAATGTGGAGAAGCCATGTAAGCCCTGGACCGCTGCCTGGAACTCGGTGGTGGGCTGGATAAGGGCCAATAAACTGAGCCTGAATCCTATCAAGAGAGAGGAACTATTGGTAGTTGGTTCCTGAGTTCAGATATTTGGTCAATTGCCTGCTTTGGATGGCGTTGTACTCCTTCTGAAAGAGCTGATTGGTAGTCTGGGGGTACTCCTGGATCCCTCTGTTGCTAGAGGCCCAGGTGACCCCAGTGGCTAGGATTGCCTTTTACCAGCTTTGGCTGGTGAGACGACTCCTGGGAGGAAGGGTGGGATATACATTTAATAAATAAAATAAATAAAAGACAGCTATTGTGTTTTCTGGACTGGGATAGCATGACCACTGTTGTCAATGCACTGGTAATATCCAAGTTGGATTACTGTAATGTGTTGTATGTGGGGCTGCTCTGGAGATTGGTCCAAAAGCTACAGATGGTGCAAAATGTGGCAGCGTGACTGCTCGGTAGGGCAGGATATTGCCAACATGTTACCCTGCTGCTGAAAGAATTGCACTGGCTGCCCATTAGCTACCGGACCAAGTTCAAGGTGCTGTTATGTGGTGTTCCACATAACATAGGAAGCAGACCTTTTGTGTAGTGGCACCTACCCTTTGGAATTCCCTCCCCTTAAATATTAGACAGGCGTCATCTCTAATATCTTTCTGGCACCTACTGAACACTTTCCTATTTCCACAAGCCTTTTAAGTAGAGACCTTATCGCAGATCTTATTTTGTCTGTTCTGTAATTGCTTTTTAAGATGTTAGTATTTTTTTTAAAGATGCTTTTAAGATGAGGAAGGGCAGGAGATGATGATGATAAATAGCCTTGGCTACAAAATGTTCCCCCTTCTACAAATTAAACAATAGACCTAGAAAAGACAGAAGAAATACACTTAGAAAACCAATGTTTTATTTAATGCTTTATTTTGCTGCCCTGGGCTCCTGCTAGGAGGAGGGGCGAGATATAAATCAAATAAATAAATAAATAAATTCTTAGTATTTGTATTAAAATGTAGTAATGGCATATTTGGGGCATGTTTGAATGTTATAGAGAGCTATAATTAGTATTTGCTTTACGCTTTGAACATTGAACACTTGTCCTAGAAGAGTATCTAAGAGGTTAGGGTATCTTTTTTTTTTTTAATAATTTTTATTCAATTTTTTCAAGAGGTTAGGGTATCTATGAGGTTTCTGGAATAGTTGCAAGCAGTCATTCTGTTCTGAGTTTGAGTCCTTCTAAATGTGAACTTGTAAAAGCTGTTGAAACTTAATAAGCAATTCAGCAGCAAAGGAAGGAATTAGTTCTCCGTTGAAAAGAGTTTCTCATCAGTTTGGATGATACCATCTAAAGACATGGGAAAGCACACAGTGTCTTACTTAGAGACTTGATGCACAGGGATACAGTTCCTGGAATAATTGATGCAAGGGGGACTCTTGGCAGGTATAGCCTTCCCACCCATCCCCGTAGTAATATGACAGGAAGTTTCACTTGCTGACACTTTCTATACTGCACAGCTATTCAATCTATTGGACCATTGTCCTCTCCCATATCTGTCAGACCATGGGACATCTCTTGAGATGCCTACATTGGCTTTCCCATATCCACCACAAAAACTTTAACTTTATAGGTTTCTATGGCCTTGCTCTATCTGCCCCATCCAGGGCAGTAGTCGTCCAGGGTCACGGAGGGGGGGGGAGTCTTAGGTCTCTTTTGTTGTGAGGAGCAGGATCCCTATGTCTCCAGCATCATGTGAGCCAGTCAGCATGAAAGGGGTGTGTGTTAGCCACTGAGAAGAGTCTTCTAACTTGCTTCCTTGCCCTTTCCTGTTGATTGGAGCCAATCAGAGTGAAAGGAGGTGAGTCAGCCACTGGAAACCTCCAGCAGCAGGTAGATAAACATGTAGACGCTGAATTCAGTAATTCAAGCAATGTCTCTGACAGTGATAAAGGACAGTCAGATGGTGACAGTGATACAGAAGCAGAAAGCAGTCAGATTATTCTATAATCTTAGAAGGTAGTGTAATCTTTGGAGGGGCTGTGGCTTTTAGTGGAGCGTGGCTGTAACTATTATGAAGGGGCCCTACACTTCTGAATTTGCCACTGCATTACTGCCCCCATCCCTTTTGCCTTAAAAAAGGTAAAGGTGTCCCCGCACTTATAGTGCAAGTCGTTTCCGACTCTTAGGGTGACGTCTTGCGACGTTTACTAGGCAGACCGTATATATGGGGTGGGATTGCCAGTTCCTTCCCCGGCCTTTCTTTACCCCCCAGCATATGCTGGGTACTCATTTTACCGACCATGGATGGATGGAAGGCTGAGTGGACCTCGACCCCTTTTACCGGAGATTCGACTTCCTCCTTCCGTTGGAATCGAACTCCGGCCGTGAGCAGAGCTTCGGCTGCGTTACCGCCTGTGACCTTTGCTCTTCAACATTTTCTCTTATCAGCTGCCTAAAAGCCTCCAGTTCTCTCTCTCTGTCTCCTCCCAACTATTTGACCCATTTTCCCTTGCCACCCACAATCCCTCTTCAAAGCCCACCTTTTCTTGCTTTTCCTGTTTCTCTAGTTACCTTTGCTTTCCTACTTGTCTCTTCTGTCTCATTTGGTGACTTTGCTTCTCCTTTCTGTGTGATAGCTGTTGATTGTTGTTGTTGTGTTGTATTTAAATCCCATCTTTCCTCCAAGGAGCTCAGATGGCAAGCATGGATTTCTTCCTCCCCATTTTATCCTCCATAACAAGCCTTTAAGGTAGGCTAGGCTAAGAGTATGTGACTGACCCAGTAGGCTTTATGGGTATTTGAACCTGAGCCACCTCAGCCTACTCACATATCAAATATTATATTTGTCCACTTAATGAAAAAAGTTGCTGACTTCCTAAACTTGTTACAAGACTCTTCTCAAGTGAATAAATTCCCTTTATTCTGAATGAAATAAAGGGTTAGACTTCTTCTAGTGACTAATTAAATTAATCTTTGGAAGCTCACATTAGCATACATGTCCAAAAGCCATTTTCAGAATATACCTCAAAGTCTAGGAGAAGGAGGCTGATGACTTTCACTTCTGTAAAATGTAACCAAATTTCAAATATGGCAACCATTTGTAAATCTGCAGCGGACTGCATACTTTAGAGACGGACTAGAGAGAGTATTGATCTTCACAAGTGAATTTTATTTGCAGCTCTAATTTCTTTAAAGTGTTGTTCTAGAAGTTCTTTATTTGATATAAACAAATTCTATATATCCTGAATAAACTGCAGCAGTGTATTTTCACGAACAGAAAGTGCTTATGACTTCTCACTTTAATTACGGTATTATCATCTTTTTACTTCTCTTCTCCATCCCAATCTTGACCTTCTTACTTGGATCCAGAATTCTTTTGTCAGGGTTATCTGTTTTTTGTTAGCTGGTTTGATCACATCTAATGGTTTTATTTATTTATTTATTGTATTTATATACCTCTCCATAGCCGAAGCTCTCTGGGCAGTTTACAATAACTAAAAACATTAAAAATAAATATACAAATTTAAAACACATCTTTTAAAAACAATTTAAAACACAATTTAAAAATTTAAGAACACATGCAGTTTCCATCCTCGGCAACCTCTACCGTTTTGCATTCAAAATACTTTTCTTGGTCTTTGGCTTTGCTCACCCATTCACTCTGTCTCCCTCCTGGTTTCCTTCTGTTAAATTTTGATTCTCTCCATGTTCTATCATTCTTACTGCCACTCTTACTCATTCTCCTATCAGGCTTTCTTAGGCCTTTAACAAAGCCCCGAGTTCTTCCTGAGAAGAGATTTGAAACAATGTTGATCTTGAAAGATTAGCAATATCCTTATTTCTGAACTGTTTCTCTGTGTGAAAATATTATAACTCTTTCTATAGAGTTTCTTGTCATAGAAGGAATGACTGCCTAACTTTGTAAGAAGAATATAAGCATTAGAATTGGTGCCCAGCAACACAATGTTGCAGTGTGGAGTGCTTCTGTT
Source organism: Rhineura floridana (assembly GCF_030035675.1). Lineage (NCBI taxonomy): Eukaryota > Metazoa > Chordata > Lepidosauria > Squamata > Rhineuridae > Rhineura > Rhineura floridana. The sequence goes on along the minus strand of NC_084481.1, from coordinate 161,592,046 downwards.
CACAGGTCCAGCCACTCTACTCCTTCCTGCCCCCCCCCGCCCAATGTCAGTCAGCATTCTGTGTCCTCAAGAGTAAGATCAATCCTAATTGGACTATATTTGGGGCTTTTTTGGGGATGTAGATTGGACAAGATAATGGTTAATCCCATGTACCTGAAAATCTTGATTTCTCCATTTATATATGTCTGCAGCCCTAACTTCTTTCCTGAGGGACATCTAAAATAAATTTTAATCAAAGTGAGCTAGAGTGGGTTACCTGAGTGGATCCAGCAAGTAATAGTGAATGTCTCATTGCAGATAGGGAGGTACCATTGACACTTAAAGAGGTGGTGATGCACTCTCTGCTTAAGAGGACCTCCCTGGACCCACATGTGTTAAAAATTGATCATCCAGTTGCTATGAGAGTGGCTATATTACATTCTGCAATGTAAATTGAAAATACCCCCATGTCATTCTGATACTTCCCATAAGCTTATTTCAAAACAAAACCTTACAAAACTTATAGTCCTGAACTCAGAAATGCTTGCTTAACAACTCTCTACATTTTCATGGTGATACACAAAACAGTCAGAGAGAATTGAGAGTTTAAAGTGTAAAAAGAGAGGAAAAACCAGACCCCTGTTGGACTTTTTTCTCTCAGAGTTCTTGTAATCTGTTGAAATTAATTAAAAATCAGCCATGTTCACAGAGTACCTGTAATCCTATTACTAACCTTGCCCCATACTCTGACCTTGATCTTCTGTAGTTTAAAAGTTTTAAAAATGCCTGACTGATTTTTAATTAATTGAAGAAATGTTGGCTTGACCTCAGTGATAATGTTGGGTATGCTCAGTAAGAACCAGCTTTCAGTGTTCTAAAAGCCAGGCTCTCAGTGGCTAAGCTTGCCTAATCAGGTGGCCACACCCACACCAGACTTTGATTTCACATGAGAACAGTCATGGCTTCCCCCAAAGAATCCTGGGATGTGTAGTTTGTGAAGGGTGCTGTGAGGAGACTTCTATTCCCCTGACAGAGCTCCAGTGGCCAGAGTGGTTTAACAGTCAGCCGCTCTGATTGAACCTCTGTGAGTGGAACATGGTATCTCCTAGCAACTCTCAGCACCCTTCTCTACCTACACTTCCCAGGATTCTTTGAGAGAAGCCATGACTGCCTATAGTGAAATAAAGGTCTGGTGTGGATGTGGCCAGGGACAGCTTTGGTTTAAATTTGGGTGGGAGGCTACATGTGCCTGCTGTAGAATAAAAAGTTGGGGGAAAGCCTGAAAAAGAATGATACTGTTCACAATTATTTCTCTTTGGAAAGGAAAGGGCCTTCCCCTCTGCCCAGTGCCCACCCACCCAATCTCCTGCCCCTCCCCTCCCTGCCCTCCTCCTGCCCCTCCCCATGGTCAGTTTTACCTATCCAAAGCATGATTGCACAGGAGTAAATCCCACTGAACTCAGTGAACATGAAAATGATCAAACCGACCTTGCTCCTCTCCCCCCCCCCATCCCCTGTGGTCACTTTCACCTATCCTAAGCATGATTGCAGAGGAGTAAATCCCACTGAACTCAATAAGTATGCAAATGATCAATCCATTCTCAGCAAACTTGCACAGGATCCCATTTCTTACCTCCCGGACTAAAAAGCAGGGAAATTGACAGAGGCACATGTTACCAAAGACCAACCCAAATTGTGTTTGCATTTTGACAAATTTGTAGGGCAGTCCAATATCTGAGAGAGGAGGTCAGGTGTCCTGCTCCCCTGGTGCATTCACTATAGCTACCCAATTTCCCTGCTTTTAAAAGTTTGATAGAAATATCTGTGGTCTATAGGTACATTCTTAAACCGCAAGGTTTTTTGCCTATTAGTGAATCTTCTCTTCTTAGGCAAGGTGCTTGAGAGCAGTGGAACTACAAGCATGCTTGGAAGAAGTAGAGTATCTGTACCCTGTTCAATCTGGGTTCAGGCCCAGGAATGGCACCAAAGCGGCCTTGGTTACCCTGGTTAGTGCCCATTTTTTCAGGAGAGGGATGGGGAAGTGCTACTCTATTGATTCTTCTTGACCTCTCGGCAGCTTTTGATACAATAGTATCGTGGAGCAACTCTGTGGATTGGGTGTGGGGAGTGCTGTATTGCAGTGGTTTTCTCCTATTGTTTGGGCCATTTCCAGAGAGTAGCAACAGAGGGCTTGACACCATGGGAGTTAAGAAAGACTCCTGAGGGACAAATTGTCCTTATGCTGTTCAACCTAAAGCTGGTGCAGAATGTCATAAGAGGGCTTGAAGTGAGATGTCACCAGTATGTTAATGATACACATCTCTGCTCCTCCATATACTATAATCTGAATCAGGAGAGGTCATTCAGGTGCTGGATCGCTGCCTGGAGGCATTAATGTACTGAATGTGAGCCAATAAACTGAAATTGAATGAGATGGAGGCACTGTGTGTTGTGGGCTCTCAGGTTTAATTTCAGTTTATTGGATGAGGTGTCTCTCTCCTGGAAGGATGAGGTTCATAGCTTGGTATGCTTCTTGACCCAATGCTATAATTTGACCCCCAGGTAGTTTCAGTGGCTAGGAGTGCCGGTTTCCAGCTTCATCTAGTTCACTTTTCTGGACAGAGACAGCTTGGTTGCAGTGCTCCACAGTTTACTGACATTAATGCTGGACTGTGATGCACTGTTCGTTAGAGTGCCCTTACATACACCCTCAATTCGTGTCGATTGTTTCTGAGTTAAGTTCAAGGAGCTTCGGTTGACATACAAAGACCTGAATGGCTTGGGCCAATATCTGAATGAGTACCTCCTTTCATGTAGACCTGTTCAGGTGCTAAGCTCTGTATTCCACCTTATGAAGTGCATGAGAGGTCCTTTTCTCTGGTTGTCCCCAGGTTGTGGAATGCCTTCCCCTTTGAGATGTAATTGGCCTCATCACTGTATACCTTGTGATGTCTGGTAAAGACTCGCCTTTTTTGCACAGGCCTTTAAGGATGGCGGATGAGATCAGAAAATCACTCCTTTTAATACAGGGATGAGGAACCTTTTTGGCGTAGCAGGACAAATCTTTATTTCTCCCCACCCCAAAGGCCAACTTTTAACAGGGGGGTAAGATCTGACACCATACAGCTGGGATGTGGTACAGAGTCTGCCTTGCTATAAGAGCAGGCTCTGCCATGGGTGGCAGGGTTGACCCGTAAGGGGATTTCTCCTTTGGGTTGTCATGTCAGGGAGGTACTGGGGCAGGGACACCCTCCTCTGTCTGTTTGGATGCAGAGTTTCAGGCCAGGCACTGTGATTGACAGGGCCTGTTACCCTTATTTAGGCTGAGAGCCTGGGGGCAGGGAAGATTGGTTTGATCGTGTTCCCCTTGAGTCAGAGATGGGGACGGGGGAGTATTGAAGTGGCTGTATTATCTTCCATCTGACAGTGTGCAAGGCACTTCTACTGGGTGTCATTATATTATCTGTCGCCCTGACCTCCCAGCTATATATTGATGATGATTGGATGTGTCTGGGTAGGCAGGTAGCAGGGAGTTAAGAAAATGCTGCCCAAATCTCAGTGATGGTGGGCAGGGGAAGGTATAATGGGAGTAAGGGGGTCTCTGTCCTCTGCTTCAGTCCTCTCACTCCTCTGGAAGTTATTGGTAGCTTATCTGCTGAGTCCTCTCATCTGGTGGTGCTGTTATTGAATGCCAGGTCAGCCCATAATAAGGCCATGCTCATCTGCAACTTGATCATGGATTAAGGGGCTGACTTGGCATGTATTACTGAGTCTTCGATGGGTGAACTGGGTGGGCCTGACCTAACTCAGCTGTGCCTATCTGGGTACTCAGTACAGCACCAGGCTGGACTAGGGGGTGGGTGCTGCTATTGTCCATATAAGCACCATCTTCTTCACCAGGACACCTGTTGATATTGGGATGGGTTTAGAGGGTCTACACCTGGTGTTGGGGCAGAGAGGCAAATTGGAAATGCTGCTGGTCTACTGACCACCCTGTTGCCCAGCGGCATCCCTGACTGAGTTGGCTGAAGTGGTCTCTGGTGTGTTGTTGGAAAACCCCAGGACAATAATTCTGGTTGACTTCAGCATCCTAGCGGAGGCAGCCATTATACTACCATGGGACTTCATGGCCTTCATGACAACTATGGGGCTGCCTCAGATGGTCATCAGTCCAACACACTGGGCAGGGCATACCCTTGATGTAGTCTTTACTCCAACTCATAATAAGGAATGGACAAAGGTAAGCGGTGTGCAATGCACTCCTATGTCATGGTTGAACCATTACCTACTGAAGTTTGGACTAGTAGCAGCAATTCACCCATGTAAGGATGGTGGGCCCGTTCAGATGGCCCATCCTCAGACTGATGGAACTTGAGGTGTTCCTGGATGCTCAGGGGGATTTTCTAGCAGAGAAAGCTGACAACCCTGTTGAAGCCCTGGTCTCACTATAGAATAATGAGATGAAATGGGTGACTGACATGACAGCTCCTGAGTGTCCGCTCCAGTGTTATAGAGTCCAAATGGCTCCTTGGTGTTCTGGAGAGCTTTGGGCTGTGAAGGACTAAAGCACAAGTGGCCCAAGTCTCACTCCGAAGCCAACCGATCACTTGCTAGTGCACAGAATCACGTCTACCACATGCAACAGTACAGGCTGCGAAGAAGGCTCACTTCACAGCTTGCATTGCATCATCTAGTGGCCAGCCAGCGGAGTTATTTCAAACCGTTTGGAGGTTGCTGGCTCCCACTGTGAGGGAGGGGCCTCTAGAGCATTCAAGGATCCACTGTGACCAACTGGCTATACATTTTGAGCATAAAGTCACTTGAGTTTGGAGTGACCTTGACTCCACTGTTTCAGATGAAGTACACAACACTGAAGTTGGTGATGTGTGGTGGGATCAGTTTCAGCTGATGCAGTCAGCTGATGTGGACATGATTCTGCGGGCTACACATCTGACCATGTGCCCTCCTGACCCCTGTCCCTGCTGGCTTATTAAATCTAGCAGAGGACTGGTTGGGTTCAGAGTGTGGTTAACACTTCATTGCATGAGGGAGTGGTCCTTGTGGCCTTGAAAGAGGCAGAGATGAGCCCATCCCTAAAAGAAACCAGCCCTGGACCCCTTGGATTGGAATAACTATTGTCCAGTCACAAATACCCACTTCTTGGGGAAGGTGGTAGACAGGGTAGTGGTGGGGCAGCTGTAGGCATTCTTGGATGACAAGGATTATCTAGATCCCTTCCAATCTGGGTTCGGGCCTGGCCATGGGACTGAGTCATCCCTGGTTGCCCTGATGGGATGACTTCTATAAAGAGCAGGACAGAGGGAGTGCAACCTTGCTCCTGCTTCTTGATCTCTCTGTGGCTTTTGATGCCATTGACCATGGTATCCTTCTGGACCGGCTCCATGGAGTGGGAATGGAAGGCATCTTAATGTAATGGTGGTTCCAGCCCTACATACAGGACCAAGTCCAGACATTAGCATTGGGTTATTGTTTTTTGTGCCACAGGGTACCATCTTATCCATGATGCTATTTAATTATATAGCCACAAGAGTGGCAGTATACTATAGCCAGCATGGTTTTTTCACATTCCACGTGTTAAATTGAAAATATCCCCCATGCTTTTCTGCTGCTTCCCATAAGCTATTTGAAAACAAAACCTTACAAAACTTAGTCAACTCAGAAATGCTTGCTTAACAACCGTCTAAGTTTTCATGGCGATACACAAAACACTCTGAGAGAACTAGAGTTCAAAGTGTAAAACAGGACCAAAAAACTCCCTGTTGGACTTTTTTCTGTCAGTGGTCTCATAATTTGTTGAAATTAATTAAAAATCAGCCATGTTCACAGAGTACCTGTAATCCTATTACTAACCCTGCCCCATACTCTGACCGTCATCTTCTGCAGTTTAAACATTTTAAAAAATGCATGGCTGATTTTTAATTAATTTAAGAAATTTAACACTGAGGTCTGTTATAGCCTTAGGCTTGCTCAGTAAGAACCATCAGTGTTCTAAAAGCTAGAGTCACAGCTGTTTGGCTTGGCTAAGCAGGGGGCAACACCAATGCCAGACGTTTATTTCACTATAGACAGTCATGGCTTCCCCCAAAGAATCATGGGAAGTGTAGTTTGTGAAGGGTGCTGAAAGTTGTTAGGAGACTCCTATTCCCCTGACAGAATTCTAGGGGCCAGAGTGGTTAGATGGTCAGCCCTTCTTCTGGGGATTGTAGCTCTGTGAGGAGAATAGGGCCTCTCCTAGCAACTCTCAGCACCCTTCACAAATGAAACTTCCCAGGATTCTTTGGGGGAAGATGTCTGTCTATAAAGTGAAATAAAGGTCTGGTGTGGATGTGGCCAGGGACAGCTTTGGTTTAAATTTGGGTGGGAGACTACATGTGCCTGCCAGTAGTGTAGTGACAAATTCAGAAGTGCAGGGTCCCTTCATGATAATCATAGCCATGCCACACACCCCATTTTTGCTGCTGAGTTGAGAATGAGATCCTTGTTAATGCCTTCTTCCACAACAACAAACGTCCCTAGGAGCTGATAAGCATGAAAGGGTAGACTGTCAGCTACTGAAAAGAGTCTTCTCAGTGGCCAACTCGCCTCCTTTCACTCTGATTGAACTCAAAAAGCATGCTGATGATCAGACCAGCCTTTCCCCTCCCCTTCTCTCCTTCCTTCTTCCTCCTCCCCTGCCTACTTCAGCCCTCCCTCCATCCCTCTTCCCCCCTTCCCCCCCATGGTCAGTTCACATATCCTAAGCATGATTGCATGGGATTAAATCCCACTGAAATCAATAAGCATGCAAATGATCAAACCTGCCCTCTTCCTCTCATCCCCCTCTTCCTCTCATCCCCCTCTTCCTCTCATCCCCCTCTTCCTCTCATCCCCCTCTTCCTCTCATCCCCCTCTTCCTCTCATCCCCCTCTTCCTCTCATCCCCCTCTTCCTCTCATCCCCCTCTTCCTCTCATCCCCCTCTTCCTCTCATCCCCCTCTTCCTCTCATCCCCCTCTTCCTCTCATCCCCCTCTTCCTCTACCCCTGCCTTTCCCCTTTCCCCCGTGGTCAGTTTCACCTATCCTAAGCATGATTGCCAGGGCTGGTTCTAAAAGGCGGCCAGGTGGGGCACTGGCCGAGGGCCCCTGCGGGCCCCTGCGCTCTCCTTCCGCAATCCATGGCAGGATTGCTGCCATGGATAGCAGGGAAGGAGCTTCAGAGCCTCCCACCATTCCCCCGCTTCGCCTACCTTTCTTCTGTTTTTTGTGGCTGCATGCACTGTGCATGCAGGTTTGCCATCAATCAAGATGGTGGCCAAGGTTTCCCTAAGGGTCTGAAGCCTCTGCCGCCATCTTGGTTGATGGCAGCAATGCGTGTGTAGCACTCATGCGTGCCATCAACCAAGATGGCGGCAGAGGCTTCGGCCCCTTAGGGAAACCTCGGCTGCCATCTTGATTGATGGCAAACCTGCGTGTGCAGGCATGCTGCCGAAAAAACAGCACAGAGAAAGGTAAGTAGAGCGGGGGAATGGGGGGCGGCTTGGGATCTCCTGCCCTGCGATCCATGGTACCAATCCTGCTGTGAATCGCAGAAGGGGAGTGCCGGGGCCTGGGGCAGGCTGGTGTCCAAGGGCCCTGGCATGCCTGGGGCCGGACCTGTCTACAATATCATTTTTGAGGTGAGAAGACCAGAGCAGTACCTAGTAGATTTGTATAATGGAATTACGATAGAGGTCGTTTTATCTTTAATTGCTTTCCTAATGATCCCTAGCAGGGAATTCTCCTTTTTCAGAGCTGCCACTCACTGGGTCAACATCTTCATCAAGCAATGCACTATTTGACCCCAGGGTCTCATTCCTGGTCAGTCACTGCCAGTTCAAACCCCATGACAATACATGTGAAATTAATATTTTTTTTCTCTCAATGTGTATCACTTTACATTTCTCCACATTGAATTCCATTTGCCATTTTGCTGCCCATTTACCATATTTGCAGATCTCCTTTTGGAGCTCTTCACAATCCTTGTTTGTTTTGACCACCCTGTGTAATTTAGTATCAGTAAACTTGGCTACCTCACTGCTCACCCCTAACTCTAAATCATTTGTGAACAAATTAGAAAGCACAGGTCCCAATACCAATCCTTGAGGAGGGCTCCACTTTTACATCCCTCCATTGGAAGAACTGTCCATTTATTTCTACTTTCTGCTTCCTAATCCTTAACCAAGTACTGATCTACAAGAACACCTCTCTTATTCTGTGACTTCTAAGCTTATTCAGGAGTCTTTGATGCAGTACTTTATCAAAAGCTCTTTGAAAGTCTCAGTATACTATGTCAACTGAATCATCTCTATATGCTTATTGACGTTCTCAAAGAACTCTGCTAAGTTTGTGAGACAGATCTACCCTTGCAGAAACCATACTGGTTCCACTTCAGCAAGACTTCTTATACTATATGCTTGGTAATTTTATATTTGAGAATGCTTTCCACCAGTTTTCCCAGAACAGATGTTAAGTTAATCTCCCTGGATCCCTTTTTTTAAATGGTGTTACATTGGCCGCTTTATAGTCCTCAGGAATGGATCTTGGACAAGTTATATATTTTTGTTAGAAGATCAGCAATTTTATATTTGAGTTATTGTAAGAACTCTTGAGTAGATATCATCTGGGCCCAGCAATTTGTCAGTTTTTGTTTTTTCTATAAGGCCTAAAACTTTGTCTCTCATCACTGCTATTTGCCGCAGTTCCTTCCTGAGAAAGTTAGTTCAGGCACAGGGATCTGTACTGTATCTTCTGCTGTGATGACAAATGAAAAGAAGGTACCACCAGGCAGCTTCTCGGCAATCCCCTTATCCTTCTTTAGTACACCTTGGACTCCCTTGTTATGCAAGGGTCCACCTGCCTCGCTAGCCACTCTCCTGTTACTAATATATTTAAATATTTTTTGTTGTTGGTCTTTGTTTTTAGCAATGTGCTCCACATATTCTGTTTAGCATCCCTTATTGTCTGCTTGCATTTCTTTTGCCAGATTTTGTGTTGCTTTTTGTTCTCATTTGGACTTTTATTTTCTGAAATAAGCCTTCTTGCCTCTGCTTGTTACCTACACTTCACCCCTGTCTCACATCCTTTCCAATTGGGAACCAATCAGTTTCTCCATATTCTGTACTTACAGTAGCCTCTTGTCCACAGTATAGGTTGCTTATCAGGACAATCAGATGCTGTGGCACCCCCATTCCTTTTGAAGCATTTCATAGTTTCTCATGATCTACACAGTCAAAGCTTTGCTGTAATCTACAAAGCACAGAGTGATTTCCTTCTGAAATTTTTTGGTCCATTCCATTATCCAGCATATGTTTGCAATATGATCTCTGGTACTTCTTCCTTTTCTAAATACAGCTTGGACAGCTGGCATTTCTCTTTCCATTTTTGGTAAGAGCCTTTGTTGTAGAATCTTGAGCACTACTTTACTTGCATGGGATATTAAGGCAATAGTTCGATAATTACTGCATTCCCTGGGATCCCCTTTCTTTGGAATTGGGATATATATTGAACACTTCCAGTCTGTGGGCCATTGTTTAGTTTTCCATATTTGTTGACAGTTTTTTGTCAAAATTTGGACAGATTCAGTCTCAGTAGCTTGTAGCAACTCTATTGGTATGCCATCCGTTCTTGGTGATTTATTTGTTCCAAGTATTTTAAGAACAGCTTTCACCTCACATTCTAAAATTTCTGGTTCTTCATCATACGGTTCCTTCATGAATGAATCTGTCATCCTTGCATCTCTTCTATATAGTTCTGGGAAAAACAGAAGGGAGTAGAAAAAGAGGAAGACCAAACAAGAGATGGATTGATTCCATAAAGGAAGCCGCAGACCTGAACTTACAAGATCTGAACAGGGTGGTTTATAACAGATGCTCTTGGTGGTCGCTGATTCATAGGGTCGCCATAAGTCGTAATCGACTTGAAGGCACATAACAACAACAACAACAACAATGCATTTTGGAGAGATTGGACCCTCCTGACTTTCTTTTTACCAATACCCTCACTTTGGGAAATTTTAGAATGTGAGGTGAAAGCTGCTCTTAAAATACTTGGAAGAAACAAATCACCAGGAACAGATGGCATACCAATAGAGTTGCTACAAGCTACTGAGACTGAATATGTCCATATTTTGACAAAAATCTGTTAAGAAATATGGAAAACTAAACAATGGCCCACAGACTGGAAGCGTTCTATATATATCCCAATTCCAAAGAAAGGGGATCCCAGGGAATGCAGTAATTATCGAACTATTGCCTTAATATCCCATGCAAGTAAAGTAATGCTCAAGATTCTACAACAAAGGCTCTTTCCAGATATGGAGCGAGAAATGCCAGATGTCCAAGCTGTATTTAGAAAGGGAAGAGGCACCAGAGATCATATGGCAAACATACGTTGGATAATGGAACGGAGCAAGGAATTTCGGAAGAAAATCACCCTGTGCTTTATAGATTACAACAAAGCCTTTGACTTTGTAGAATGATCATGAAAAACTATGGAATGCTTTAAAAGAAATGGGGGTGCCACAGCATCTGATTGTCCTGATGCACAACCTATACTCTGGACAAGAGGCTACTGTAAGGACAGAATATGGAGAAACTGATTGGTTCCCAATAGAAAAAGGTGTGAGATGGGTGTATTTTATCACCCTATCTGTTTAATCTGGATGCAGAACATACCATACGGAAAGCGGGATTGGACCAAGATGAAGGAGGTGTGAACATTGGAGGGAGAAATATCAATAATTTAAGATATGCAGACGACACCATACTATTTACAGAAACCAGTAATGATTTGAAACAAACGCTGATGAAAGTTAAGGAGGAAAGCACAAAAGCAGGACTACAGCTGAATCTCAAGAAGACTAAAGTAATGACAACAGAAGATGTATGTAACTTTAAAGTTAACAATGAGGACGTTGAACTTGTCAAGGATTATCAATACCTTGGCACAGTCATTAACCCAAATGGAGACAATAGTCAAGAAATCAGAAGAAGGCTAGGGCTGGGGAGGGCAGCTATGAGAGAACTAGAAAAGGTCCTCAAATGCAATGATGTATCACTGAACACTAAAGTCAGGATCATTCAGACCATGGTATTCCTGATCTCTATGTATGGATGTGAAAGCTGGACAGTGAAAAAAGCAGGTAAGAGAAAAATCAACTCATTTGAAATGTGGTTTTGGAGGAGAGCTTTTTGCATACCATGGACTGCGAAAAAGACAAATATTTGGGTGTTAGAACAAATTAAACCAGAACTGTCACTAGAAGCTAAAATGATGAAACTGAGATTATCATACTTTGGACACATCACGAGAAGACATGATTCACTAGAAAAGGTAATGCTGGGAAAAACAGAAAGGAGTAGAAAAAGAGGAAGGCCAAACAAGAGATGGATTGATTCCATAAAGGAAGCCACAGACCTGAACTTACAAGATCTGAACAGGGTGGTTCACGACAGATGCTGTTGGAGGTCACTGATTCATAGGGTCGCCGTAAGTGGTAATCAACTTGAAGGCACATAACAACAATAACTTGTTTGTCTATCAAGGCTAAATCACTTTCATGTGTGTGCTATTGAACAAGTGTAAATGGATTATTACTCTTCCGTTTGTGAGCCATTTCTAAATGTGCTGTCAGCAACAACAAAATGATTACGTTCTTGTAAGGACTTACTTTAGCAATTTAAATTAGTTGGATTGCGAACCTCAATTCCTTGTACCTAATAAGTCAATAATAATCAAATAGAATGACTTGGTAACTCTGCCATTCTCATGAGACACTTGCACAAGTAGATGGACCTGTGGCAAACAGTTGCTGAAGCTGATTCATTGGAAGGGTTATAACTGTGACTAGGAGCTGAAATTCACCTGCTGTGCTTGCCTCTAAACTCTCCTTCTTTGGGGACTCTTCTTCTCATGTGAGAATGTGTATGGGCATTTTTGAGTTGTGGTTACGCCTGTAAATAGATACAAACATCTTGAGGGGTGTTGTTTGTTATTATTATTACATTTATATCACACCCTTCCTTCCAGAAGGAGTGTGAGTTGTGCTGCTCCCAGGTGTACCCTCCGACTTGCTGCTTGGATTTGTTATTGTGGCAAGATGTTTACACACATCCAAGTATGTTTGGTTCATAACAACTCTATCTAAAATGGCAAAACGGTATGCTAAGCTCAAAACCAATAGTAAAAGCGGAGTTCTTTCAAGTATCTTTTTAAAATGCTAGCCTGAGGTTGTGAGAGGATTTTGCAGGTTTTTGTCTCTTTCGCAGAGCGTGTGGTAGGTATCCATTTGTGTTGGAAGCTAGTTTACCTTTAAATCTTTTCACTTAATCATGGCATATGTTACAAATATTAGAAATAGGTTAATATAACATCGTAGCTGGACTTGGAACAGAGAGCCTGGAGTTGAAATCCCCACTGAGCTATGAAGCGCAGTGGGTGATCTTCACCAGTTGATGTGAGATCAGCTTGTAAAGGGGGAACCATGTATGCCAGATGGGGCTCCTTGTAGGAGAGATAGGATATAAATGCAATAAATAAAATATGTAATAGTGCTGACTCTTCGGCTATGTACAGAACAAAGAAGTGTTCATGGGTGATACATGTGTGGTATAGGATAGCCTCTTTCTGGAAAAAAAGCTGAAAAGATTTTGTTTATAATGGAGTTGCTCAAAATACTGCAGCAATATATGCGCAGTCATTTGGATTTTATGTTGTAAAATCTGTTTTCAACAGAAACCGTGCAGATGTTTGTAGTGGTTTTTGTAAACTCTCCCATATAGGTGGAGATGACCGTCGAGTTCTTCTGTGGCATATGGAACAAGCAATCCACTCCAGAGTCAAGCCTGTTCAGCTGAAAGGGGAACATCATTCAAACATCTTCTGTCTAGCTTTTAATAGTGGCAACACCAGAGTTTTTTCTGGAGGTAAGCTTCAAAGAGAACACCTTCAAGGGAAGTAATGGTTTCAAGGACCTGTCTGTATCTTTATTTTTTCTGCAGTATACTTTTTTGTGTTTCACATGTGTGGGCTTGGCATCATAACCACAGTGCCTGCTGAGGGAATGTTGCGTTTTCTGAGCATGTTTTTTAAAGGCAGAGAACAACAGAAGGACCTGCCCCCCCATCCTTTGTAATTCCCTTTAGCAGGTTGACACATCTCTTAAATTCACTCAAGAGTTCACATGCCCAAGCATCTTAAAACAATATATATATATAAACAGGGGTGAAAAGCATCAAAGTTCTTCCCCACAGCAAGTTTATTCTCTCCCCTCAGTCCATTATGTGTGGGTAGGATATTATGCTATTTTTTAAAAAATGTTTTTAAAGCTTTTTTTTTTAATGTTAACGTTGTTTTGTTTTAATGCATTTTAAGGTCTTTTTATGATGTTTTAAAGTGTTTTTAGCATTTCTGTTTGCCTCCCTGGGCTCCTGCTGGGAGGAAGGGTGGGATATAATAATGATAATGATAATAAATAAATAGTATGGCATGTGGTAACAAAAGGCAGCTGGCTCACACTTTGACTGATCAGTTGGAGAAAAATTCATGTAGATTCAGCTAGGCGTGGGCTGGCTTGGGGAGGGGAGCTGCATTTTAAAAATTTATTTCTTTTAATTTAACAAAATATATATACCGCTTGATTGTAAAAAACTCTAAGTGGATCACAAAAAACATTAAAATTATTAATAAAACACTTAAAAACAAGTAATTAAAACATTTTAAAAACAATTAAATCAATAACAAACTAAAAAGATTAAAATACATCAACATCTATGTGTCTGGATAGGCTTGCCTAAACAAGGAAGTTTTAAGCAGGTGCTGAAAGGAATACAGCAAAGGTTTCTGTCTGATGTCAACAGGCAGGGAGTCCCAAAGAGTAGGTGCTGTCACATTAAAAGAACAACTTCTTGCAAGTGTATTGACCCATGGTGAACCTTGAGGGGGGCACATGTCAAAGTGGGTGTGGCAAAAACTATCATTCTTCAAGCTTCCTTCCAAAAGACATTCCCGTTATTCTAAACTGTTTTAAAACTTTTTTATTCCTGATCCCACAAAATGTTTTGAAGACACAGTAAGAATCTGCAGGAGCCGTCAGTGATTTTTTAAACTTAAATTGCTTTAAAAATAACACTGGGGGGGGTGTCACAAAATTGTTGGGGGGCTTGTTATGGCCAGTGCAGGCTAAGCACCCCTGAGTTAGGCCATCAGTTCAGAGACAGAGGTAAAAATAACGTTGAGCCGTAAACAGGAGTTCCAAACCTGTGCTTGCCTTTCACATGCAATGTGATGGCTTTTGCAGGAGAAGAAGGGTAAATAGGAGTGGGGGAATGCTTAAGCTTCTTCTCCTGCAGCCACTTTCCCCCACTTGACTGGATGAACACTTAGTCCTGGAGCCGGGCAAGGAGTGGTACTTCAGTGGGCAGAAGAATGGGCAAGCATCTTCTCCCTGGCAAATACCACCCCATCACTGCTGCTCAGTATGTCAGAGGCAGGCAAGCAGGGGACTGGGAATCAAATGTTTGCCATGGACATCTTGTTCTGCCATGAGAAAAAAAAGTAGCAGGCTCATTCTCTTCATCCTTTTTTCCCATCAAAATTAAAACTGTGCAAGGACAGGATTAACTATGTTTTCATTACCAATATTGCCACCCTGGGCTCCTGCTAGGAGGAAGGGCAGGATATAAATTAAATAATGAATAAATAAATAAATATGACATCAAATTCTGTTTCTTCTTGTAGGTAATGATGAACAGGTGTTGCTCCATGATGTTGACAGGTAAATGCATTTTCCCCAATGCCTGAACACAGTTTATTGGAATGTGGTGCTGGGGAATCGCCAAAATGCCAACAGGCTGTTGCAGGACACTTTGCCTAATACAAGGGTAGCCAACATAGTGACCTCCAGATGTTGTTGGACTACAGCTCCTATCGTCCCTGACCATTGACCATGTTGGCTGGGGATGATGAGAGCTGGAGTCCAATGATATCTGGAAGGCACCATGTTGCCTACCCCTGACCAGCTTGGCTACAAGCATATGAAATCCCACTCTTATTGGTTATCTGTTTATTCCCTCTCCTTTTGCGTGTTCTCTTCCTCTCGCCTTTCCCTCTTTATATGGTTACTAGAAAACATTATGGAAAATCTGCATCAGGCTTGGTTGTAAGGTGCAGCTGAAGATCTAACCATATCTACTCAGAAGTAAGCCCCATTGATTTCAGTGGGGCTTATTTCCCAGTAAGGGATTAGGAGTGCAGCCTTAGTTAATAATGTAACATAGCCAAAGGCCCTGATTCAGGAAAGTATGTGCTTGTGTGCCGGGGCAGGGGGGCTTTCTTTCCTTTTCTGTATTTAACCCTCTACCCTGGGGGCAGATTCATAAACAATTTTTAAAAC
Source organism: Rhineura floridana (assembly GCF_030035675.1). Lineage (NCBI taxonomy): Eukaryota > Metazoa > Chordata > Lepidosauria > Squamata > Rhineuridae > Rhineura > Rhineura floridana. The sequence goes on along the minus strand of NC_084481.1, from coordinate 161,576,638 downwards.
CTCAGAGTTTAAAGAACTTGTGGGTTTTGTGGATGGTATGGGAACAGAAGTTCTGTTGGGCAATTGGACCAAAACTATCCACTCTACGTACCACTCTTGATTTATTTTGGTATTTCCTGCTAAGTTACAGCCCCATCCTATGCATGATAACATTTCAGTGGGACTTACTTCCAAGTAAGTGTGCATACAATTGTGGGGTTAGGCTACAGTCCTATACTCACTCACTTGGGAGTACTGAACCCAATGGGAAAATGTTAGTAGACATGTATAGGATTGTGCTGTTAAATCTCCAGATCTCTGCTGATACCTTTTCTACATACCATTACTCATATGAAATATACAGGAGAATCAACTTGACATATTTTTAAGTAACATTGTTCAGCGCTACGTGTCAGCCTGTCCCTCCTAGCTAAATGTAAAAGATGAGAAATTGATGTCTGTGTCTGTTTTCAGCGGTGAAACCTTGGATGTGTTTGCCCATGAAGATGCAGTGTATGGGCTGTCAGTGAGTCCAGTGAATGATAACGTTTTTGCAAGTTCATCTGATGACGGCAGAGTTCTCATTTGGGATATCAGAGAGTCTTCCCAGGGAGGTGAGGGCTATGTATGTGTGAGTGTGAATGATGGTGACCTTACTCTCTGGAGGGAATTAGTCCTGAGATGTGAAAGTTCAGAAAAATTCGGATGGCAGGAGTGGGAGAAAGAAGGGTTCCTCCCCACTATTCTCTCTCTCCGTCTCCCATCCTTTTTCTGAGTAGAGTTTTCCATTTTTCCAGTGGAAAAAAATGAACATTTTAGGAACACCGGGGGAATGTTTTCCTTTTTAGAATGCAGTGGTTTTTAAGACAAGGTTTTACTGTTCAAAATGTGCACTATGAAGAGGGTTTTTTAGTAAAACAATCTACAGGATTAGGGAGTGACTGTTCTTATGCAAACTGTAGACATAGACAATACTCAAATTCAAGATGCATTTCTGCACCTAGAAGGTGCTGTCATCTTCATGAGGGGGGTATATAGATAGAATGTTAGCTGCTTGTGAGTTGCTACATGACCTCTGGTGACTTTTAATCTAGTTTGGGGATACTTGAAGAAAGAATACAGTATCTGCTGTGCTTTTGACCTAACCCCTCTCATGTAGTTGATATTTTCAGCTCTGCTCTAAAATGACATGACACAGACACCTTGCTACAAAAAAAGCCATTTATACTTCTGAGGCTTCAAGTTTATGCAGGTTTACTTAATCGGGAGTAAGCCCGATTAAACATCTGAGTAAACATGCATAGGATTGCTCTGTAAATTTAGTAAATATGCTGAATAGTACAATTTTATATGCAATGCTTTTATTTATTAAAGTATTTGTAAGCCATACTTTCACAAAAGTACATCAAGGTGGCTTACAACATACAGAAGCATTATAAAATTAAAAACCAATAAAACATAATTAAACAATAATAAAAGCATCAACATATATATATATATATTTATATACACATACACATGTAATTGTGATTAACAAAACAGAGGTTTTTATTGTAATACCAAAACATTTTGGCTTCCACCTTCATCAGCTGCTAACATACAAATGCTGTTACCAAGGTGGCAGTTATAGAGCTTTGAGGAAGGAATGTTTAAGATGCTCTATAGTGAGTTGGCATTTTGTAATTTTCTCTTGTAAAAACATTACGTACCTTGGGTTATTGTTGTGCATATATATATGTAGCCATCAGCAGAGCTTTAACATCAATGCTAGAGTGACAAAACTGTTTTCTTATGCTTTTGTATTTTGTATTGGAATGTTATGTTATTAATTTGATATGTTAAGTTATTAATTTGATACATTTTAATTGATTGATAGCCTGTTTTATTATGACTTTAAATGGGATAATGTTTAGGTAATCAATTGCAGTTATTGTTGGATTGTTATGTCTTGAAATGATTTGAAACTATTGTTATGTTTTCGAAATGATTGTTATTGATGTAGTGATTTGCATTTTTGTGCTATTGTAAGCTACTTTGAGCATATTTATATGGAAAAGTGGGATATAAATTCAAGTAATAATAATAAATAATGGTTGGAATAAAAAAATCATGTTAACAGGCCTGTATAAAAAGTTCAGTTTTCAGGAAAGAAGGGATGGTTCCTGCCGAACCTTTATTGGTAGGGAGTTCCACAGGGCAGGGTCTGCCACACTACAGGGTTGGTCCCTGGTCGAGCCAACCAAACCTCAGGGGGCATGGGGAGCCACCAAAAAGCCCCATCAGAAGATCTCAGTGATCAAGATGGAACATAGGGAGTCAAGTGGTCCTTAAAGTACTTTCAGGCCCAAGTTGTTTAGGGCTTTGTGAATCAACACAAGTACCTTGAACCTGGCCCATGCATTTCTTTCAGTAGCTGGGTAACATGTTGCCAGTATCTTGAGGCCGCAAAGTAAGCCTTCTTTGCTGCCCTTATTGCCACATGGTAGATATCATTATGCTCTCTAAGTAGTATTCTGTTGGCCTCGAAGCGAGTTCTATACCATTGGCGCTCTAGCCATTGGCCAGTCTGTTACATTGCACACAGCTCCCTAGAGTACCAGGAGGCATTGCAGGCTCCATAGCGCTGGAGAGGGCACTCAGGAGCAATCGTGTCGATAGCCCTCCACATTTCAGCATTCCACAGTGAGACAAGAGCCTTGACAGGATTACATGCTGTATCTACTGGAAAGTCCACCAGAGCATTCAGGAATCCATCAGGATCCGTAAGTCTCCACGGGTGGGCCATCTTAATTAGTCTCCCAATTTGCCATGAGTCCAAACTTAACCAGAAGGTGGTCTGACCATGATGGAGTTGTAGAGACCCAGCTGTTTCCAGACCACCCCATCTCCCAACTTGGAGCAAAGACCAAATCAAAGGTATATCTTGCTCTGTGCATAGAGCTGATGACAACCTGAGACAGTCTCATGGTTGCCATGGAGGCCATGAAATCCCGAGCCAGTCCAGCAGCAGCCTTAGCATGAATGTCACCTAGGATTGTCATCTGGGATTCCTTCAACACCACACTCGAGACTACATCAGCCAGTTTGGTCAGGGAGGCTGTTGGGCAGCTGGGTGGGCGGTACACCAACAGCATCCCCAGTCTGTCTTTAAGTCTCATAGTCAGATGCAGGTCACCTGGTGATGGAGAATGAACTCTGTTAAACCATGGCAATCCCACCTCCCTGACCTTCCTGGGTTAGTGCTGCACCAAGTATCCATTGGGGCAGAGCTGGGTAAGATCTGTCCCGCCCATCTCTGCCACCTGGGGTCTCAGTCATGCAAGCCAGGTTGGCACCCTCATCCACAATTAAATCATGAATGCATGTGATCTTATCATGTACCGACTTGGCGCTTAGCAACAGCATCACCAAGCCACGGGGCAGAAGTAGAAGAGCACCCAACAGTACCATGGAGCTCTGGGGAAGTTGGGTGTAGGCTCAAGACGCATCTGTTGCCCCATCTCCACCCTCCCCATCTCTGACCGTGTGTGTCTCTCCTCTCAGTGAGATGCATGTTACCAGCGTATCCTGGCCCTGTGTAACTCCCCCAGACACAGGCTGCATAGAGTAAATTATCATTTTTGCATGACACTTCCCCTCCCCTCTTTTCCTTCAACATGGCTATGGTTTGTTAACGATGCATTCTGTGCTGAAATAGTAATAAGTTAGGGAATAAGAAAGTTAGTACTGCATATATTTACATTTTACCCAAAATCTATGTTTTGGCTCCAAAATGTCCAGAAATTTGACATCTCTGGACTGTGTTAAAGGTCAAAATGGATTGTATGGTCGCCTGTTGTGGTGGTGTCTTAAATTATTTTACGGGTTTATACCCCACCCTTCTATAACAAGTATTTATAAGGAATCTAGCCGTAATAAAAACCAATAAAATAAAACAAACCCCCCACAAGAATAGAACATGTCCATTTCCAGCATAACCCAGTATCCGTGGAGATTAAAAAGTCTGGGAAAATGAAACATCTTTACCTAGTGCCAACCCCCCCCATAAGACACAGAAGTCATCATGCAGAATAAGATATTGGTGGTTGTCAGGGCTGGCTCCAGGTTTCTGAGGGCACAGGGTATTGGGGTGCCTTGACCACTCCCTTTCCTCCTCAAACTACACCTTCCCTCTTGGCCTCACCAATGATTAGCTGTGGCCAAGAGGGGGGCTGCATAGAGGAGGGTGAGATGTTGAGCAGGCTGACTAGTGTGTGGTAGCTGTGCTTTTAAAATGAAGCGATTTAGCTCCTCTGTGCAACAGCCACCTGCCATAAAATTACTCATCATATAATGCCTTGACTGGACATTGCATGTTGCCAACCAGCTTCAATCCAAAGATAGAGAGCACCCTAGCGAGGGAGCCTGCTCCACGAGCTAGAGGGAACCCCAGCTGACAAAGCGTCAAGGCCCCAGCTGACAAAGTGTCAAGGCCCCAGCTGACAAAGTGTCAAGGCCCCAGCTGACAAAGTGTCAAGGCCCCAGCTGACAAAGCGTCAAGGCGAGTTAAGCAGCAGAGCGAGTTCAGCAGCAGGGCGAGGAGGCCAGGGCCCCCCACTCTGCCCGTCTGTTCCCTGACCTCAACTAAACCGCAGTCGCCAACCCATTGACGTAATAAACCTTAAACAAAACTATGCAGGTAAGAAGCCAGCAGGGGTGTGGGGGCTTTCCAGTGTTTTGCACCGCCTGCAGCATGTACGACTATCTGCCTGTTGGACAGAAGTCGTGGGTGTGCTCTCGGTGCAATGAGCTCCTGGCTCTCCGGGAACGACTTCATTTCCTTGAGGCCAAGGTGGCGGACCTGGAAAAGCTGAGAGAGGCAAGAGAGGTGTGTGGAGGAGGCCTTCAGGGACGTTATAGCTGTGTCCCACTCCAACGATGATAGCTCTCCTGCTATCATGGAGAACGATGGTCTCGGGGAAGGAGAGCATCCAGCTGAGGAAGAGGGAAACGATCCCTTAGAAGGGACCCATTCCTTGGGGGATGAGCAGCTATCCTCTCGTGCCGAGGATATATCTCCAGGGGCTGGAGGGATCCTTGTAGTGGGTGATTCGATCATTAGGAACATAGACAGTGGGGTGTGTGATGGGCGTGTAGACCGCAAGGTGTTTTGCCTGCCTGGTGCGAAGGTTGCGGATATTGCCCGTCGTTTAGATAGTTTGGTAGACAGTGCTGGGAAGGAGTCAGTGGTCGTGGTGCACGTTGGCACCAACGACATGGGGAAATGCAGCCGTGAGGTCCTGGAAGCAAAATTTAGGTTGCTAGGTAGGATGCTGAAAGCCAGGACCACCAAGGTGGCTTTCTCTGAAATGCTACGGGTTCCACGCGCAGGACCAGCCAGACAGGCCCAGCTTTGCAGTCTCAATGCGTGGATGAGACGATGGTGTCGGGTGGAAGGGTTTGGATTTGTTAGGCACTGGGGAACATTTTGGGACAAGCCGGGCCTGTACAAAAGGGACAGGCTCCACTTGAACCAGAATGGAACCAGACTGCTGGCACTTAAAATTAAAAAGGTGGCAGAGCAGCTTTTAAACTGACTGAGGGGGGAAACCCGACAGGAGCTGAGAAAGGTCCGGTTCGGAATAAACCTCCCCCCTGGGATAAAAACCAAAGAAATGATGAAATTTTAAAAGGGGTAGGCCTAGAAGTAGGCATTGTGAGAGCAGGGGCACAGGATATAAATTCAGAAGAGCAAAATTACCACAGGCCTAACCACAAGTGCCAAAGACACTTGAAGAGAGACACTGCTTACAAGTGCCTGTACGCTAATGCTAGGAGCCTGCGAACCAAGATGGGAGAACTGGAGTGCTTGGTCTTAGAGGAGAGCATTGATATAGTGAGCATAACGGAGACCTGGTGGAATGGAGAAAACCAGTGGGATACGGTTATCCCTGGATATAAACTATATCGGAAGGACAGGGAAGGACGTATTGGTGGCGGAGTCGCTCTATACGTGAAAGAAGGCATTGAATCCAGCAAGCTCGAAACCCCAAAAGAGGCAGACTCCTCCACAGAATCGTTGTGGGTGGTGATACCATGCCCCAGGAGGGACTTAATACTGGGAACGATCTATCGTCCCCCTGATCAAAATGCTCAGGGAGACCTGGAGATGAGATATGAAATTGAGGAAGCATCCAAACTAGGAAATGTGGTAGTAATGGGTGACTTCAACTACCCGGACATAGACTGGCCGCATATGTGTTCCAGTCATGACAAAGAAGCAAAGTTTCTAGATATTCTAAATGACTATTCCCTAGACCAGTTGGTCATGGAACCGACCAGAGGGACGGCAACCCTGGACTTAATCCTCAGTGGGGACCGGGACCTGGTGCAAGATGTAAGTGTTGTTGAACCGATTGGGAGCAGTGACCACAGTGCTATTAAATTAAACATACATGTAACTGGCCAATTGCCAAGAAAATCCAACACGGTCACATTTGACTTCAAAAGAGGAAACTTCACAAAAATGAGGGGATTGGTAAAAAGAAAGCTGAAAAACAAAGTCCAGAGGGTCACATCACTTGAAAATGCTTGGAAGTTGTTTAAAAACACTATATTAGAAGCTCAACTGGAGTGCATACCGCAGACCAGAAAAGGTACCGCCAGGGCCAAGAAGATGCCAGCATGGTTAACGAGCAAAGTCAAGGAAGCTCTTAGAGGCAAAAAGTCTTCCTTCAAAAAATGGAAGTCTTGTCCAAATGAAGAAAATAAAAAAGAACACAAACTCTGGCAAAAGAAATGCAAGAAGACAATAAGGGATGCTAAAAAAGAATTTGAGGAGCACATTGCTAAGAACATAAAAACCAACAACAAAAAATTCTATCAATACATTCAAAGCAGGAGACCATCTAGGGAGACAATTGGACCCTTGGATGATAAGGGAGTCAAAGGTGTACTAAAGAACGATAAGGAGATTGCAGAGAAGCTAAATGAATTCTTTGCATCTGTCTTCACAGTGGAAGATATAGGGCAGATCCCTGAACCTGAACTAACATTTGCAGGAAGGGATTCTGAGGAACTGAAACAAATAGTGGTAACAAGAGAGGAAGTTCTAAGCTTAATGGACAATATAAAAACTGACAAATCACCGGGCCCGGATGGCATCCACCCGAGAGTTCTCAAAGAACTCAAAGGTGAAATTGCTGATTTCCTAACTAAAATATGTAACTTGTCCCTTGAGTCCTCCTCCGTGCCTGAGGACTGGAAAGTGGCAAATGTAACACCAATATTCAAAAAGGGATCCAGAGGGGATCCCGGAAATTACAGGCCAGTTAGCTTAACTTCTGTCCCTGGAAAACTGGTAGAAAGTATGATTAAAGCTAGATTAACTAAGCACATAGAAGAACAAGCCTTGCTGAAGCAGAGCCAGCATGGCTTCTGCAAGGGAAAGTCCTGTCTCAGTAACCTATTAGAATTCTTTGAGAGTGTCAACAAGCATATAGATAGAGGTGATCCAGTGGACATAGTGTACTTAGACTTTCAAAAAGCGTTTGACAAGGTACCTCACCAAAGACTTCTGAGGAAGCTTAGCAGTCATGGAATAAGAGGAGAGGTCCTCTTGTGGATAAGAAATTGGTTAAGAAGCAGAAAGCAGAGAGTAGGACTAAACGGACAGTTCTCCCAATGGAGGGCTGTAGAAAGTGGAGTCCCTCAAGGATCGGTATTGGGACCTGTACTTTTCAACTTGTTCATTAATGACCTAGAATTAGGAGTGAGCAGTGAAGTGGCCAAGTTTGCTGATGACACTAAATTGTTCAGGGTTGTTAAAACAAAAAGGGATTGCGAAGAGCTCCAAAAAGACCTCTCCAAACTGAGTGAATGGGCAGAAAAATGGCAAATGCAATTCAATATAAACAAGTGTAAAATTATGCATATTGGAGCAAAAAATCTTAATTTCACATACACGCTCATGGGGTCTGAACTGGCAGTGACCGACCAGGAGAGAGACCTCGGGGTTGTAGTGGACAGCACGATGAAAATGTCGACCCAGTGTGCGGCAGCTGTGAAAAAGGCAAATTCCATGCTAGCGATAATTAGGAAAGGTATTGAAAATAAAACAGCCGATATCATAATGCCATTGTATAAATCTATGGTGCGGCCGCATTTGGAATACTGTGTACAGTTCTGGTCGCCTCATCTCAAAAAGGATATTATAGAGTTGGAAAAGGTTCAGAAGAGGGCAACCAGAATGATCAAGGGGATGGAGCGACTCCCTTACGAGGAAAGGTTGCAGCATTTGGGGCTTTTTAGTTTAGAGAAAAGGCGGGTCAGGGGAGACATGATAGAAGTGTATAAAATTATGCATGGCATTGAAAAAGTGGATAGAGAAAAGTTCTTCTCCCTCTCTCATAATACTAGAACTCGTGGACATTCAAAGAAGCTGAATGTTGGAAGATTCAGGACAGACAAAAGGAAGTACTTCTTTACTCAGCGCATAGTTAAACTATGGAATTTGCTCCCACAAGATGCAGTAATGGCCACCAGCTTGGATGGCTTTAAAAGAAGATTAGACAAATTCATGGAGGACAGGGCTATCAATGGCTACTAGCCATGATGGCTGTGCTCTGCCACCCTAGTCAGAGGCAGCATGCTTCTGAAAACCAGTTGCCGGAAGCCTCAGGAGGGGAGAGTGTTCTTGCACTCGGGTCCTGCTTGCGGGCTTCCCCCAGGCACCTGGTTGGCCACTGTGAGAACAGGATGCTGGACTAGATGGGCCACTGGCCTGATCCAGCAGGCTCTTCTTATGTTCTTATGTTCATCTGCCCACCTAGCACATTAGGTTCAATGGAGAAGGCTGCCGCAGGGATTCAACATAACAGTCCAGCTGGGAAATTCAAGAGGGAAAGGGCCAGGTTTCTATCCTGACCCTGTGTTTGGGAAAGAGTCTCCTGACTGGGTGGCAATAGATCTTGGGAGCCAGCAGGAAGGTTAGGATGATGGCTGTCAAGCCCTGCAGCCAGAGAACCCTTTGAACCCTTCATGGGGCCTGTCACTTGCCCACTTCACTCCCCGAATAACTTTCAGTAACTCTGTTGCCAGCACTGGTGGCTTTGCAGCATCGGGGCACTTTTCAAACGTCCCGCGCAAGGCAGAAAGAGCCGCTTTGCTCTTGCACTCAGTCTCCCAACGGTTACCCTGGGTGAGCCCCCGCTTAGCTGCCCATCAAGCTTTCCGAGCAGGTGGCAGCAGCAGCAGCAGCAGCAGCCTGGTAGCTCAGCCCACCTGCCTGCTGTTCAGCAGCAGCTAGAGCCAAGCCAGCCTCTCTATCATCTTGTGATTTCCACTTGGGCCGGTGGCAGTTTCCTGTAGGTCCCAACCCGGCAAGAGGTGGCGCACCTGAGAAACTGCTGTAGCTTCTCCTGGTGCTCTGGGAAAAGGAACTGGTGCAGCAGCACCTGCTCCAGATTGGGAGTGGTAATGGGAGGCAGCAGGGGGAGTCACGTCCTGCGCCAAGCCTAAGGAAAGAGCGGCACCTGTAGTGCTGTGCCCCACCAGAGTCAGGCCTCATTGTTTGGTCAGGAGGTGGTACTTGGTACCCTTACATTCATGGGTCAAGACTCACCTTCCCCAGCCCCCAGTTTGCCATGGTCAGGGCTGACTATGCCTCTGCTTTTAAGTCTTTTCAAGCACTGGTTTTGCGAATACTATCCTGAGCACTTGTAATTGCTCCCTATAGCGTTTTGCAAACTGAAAAGTTGCCTATCAGTCTGTGGAGGACTATGTCGAATTTAACTTGCTAGATTAGATTTTGGGAATAGAAAAGGGGAAATGTCAAAGCCTTTTTGGAATCAAGGATTCTTGGAGGCCTCATTTTGTTGAGAGTTCAATGTATGTCAGAAATTGATTTTTTTTTTGTAATGTTGACTTAGAAGCTGCTGATATGTCACCATATGGGTATGAAATGTCTCTACCTGTGAATGACTTAGGAACTAGTAAAGAGAGGGTGTTGAGGGAGGTGGACTTAGCTGAATGACGTCCTTGAATATATGTTCATATAGAAGTAAGACCCAGTTGAGTGGGGTTAGGATTGCAGGCTCCGTATGTGGTTGTTCACAATTTTAAACATGGGTGCATTCAATAGTGAGGGGGTTTGTTTAATGAGGTCCAGGTTTTGTCATCTAAATGTATGTGATGTTTTCCTGAGTTCCAGGTATGTAGAGGTTGGAGGGAATGGTAAGCAGGACAAGGAAGCAATTGTTCATTTGATCCTAGATCTTGGCCTGCTTTGCTGGGCATAAGGGTTTTGTTAGAAGCAAGTCTTCAGGAGAACAGCAGGAGTACTGGGAAGCTGTGCAACAAGGAGAGAATATGGATTTTGCCAGGAAACTGGAGATTTGGAGGTCTCTAGGCAATTTGGACAAGTAATTTGCAGCGTTATCTTCGGATGCTGATGGAGCAACTATTCTTGCTTGTTGTATCACATTAAAGTTATAAAAGAAAATTGATGAAAAATCTCTTCTGAAGTGGTTTCAGTGCCACATTAATTTTGATGTCATAATCTGGTTTTAATTAGAAGGAATGTCGAGCACTTCTGAAAAATTGGTTTGTTGTCTTGTATGCAAGTGAATGCAATTTATATGGATTTTACTAAAGTAACTTATTTAAGACTCTGTTAGACACAAATCTAAATTAAAATATTTGCTGCTGTTGGCTATAATTTCAAGAACATTCACTCAGTAAAAAATTGTTTCTGTGGGTAAATACTACTGTTTTGGTGAAGATATATCATACATTTCTGTGCCCAAATTGCTGTGTAATGTGTGGGAACTCTTTTTAATGCTCGGAAAGATGGCATAAAACCTGATGGATATCAAACTTACTGACTTGAAAGAAATTATAGAAATGTTGACAAATGTCACATTAATAATTTTTTTAGCCAGGAGCCAAAGCATTGCACAAGAGGTGCTAACATTTCAATAAATTTATCTTCATTTTTTGTTAACAGAGCCCTTCTGCTTGGCTAATTATCCATCGGCCTTTCATAGTGTGATGTTCAATCCAGTTGAGCCCAGGTTGTTAGCCACCGCCAACTCAAAAGAAGGTGTGGGGCTCTGGGACATTCGCAAGCCTCAGAGGTAAGAATCTGCTTTCTTTTGCATTTTATGAACCTGAGAAGACAGAAGGTAATTTGGTGCTCACAGTAGAACTTGGTGCTTGATTACGTGGAATCATAGGAGAGTTGGAAGGGGTCTGTAAGGCCATTGAGGTCAACCTTCTGCCAGTCAAACTTCTGCTGGAGTGTAACTTTTTCTCTAAGTAGTAATTGGCATTCTGTTGGAACGTATAAGATCAACGGGGTAGCTGTGTGCCTGTGAACGAACATAAGGTTTGCTGTGGGCCCAGCAGTAGCCTTGGTTAAGAGGGAAGCAGCAGATTGATCAAGATTAGGGTTTGAGACGTTTAACTACGTATGCTACTGCTTCAGGTTCTTAACTGTCTACGGCTCACTTCTGGCACTCAGAAGTTTTGGACAGCTTGAGACGTTTATATTTGAAACTTCTATGGAGTCACATTTTTATGCTGAAAAAATCTGTTTGATTAGTAATTCTGTTATAGGACTGGCTGCTGCCACTGCTACTGTCCACTACTAGTGGTAGCTGAATTATCAGTGTGCTCTGTACATGTTTTTCAATTCACTTTATTTTGGAACAGAAGGGATCTATGGATCATCTAGCAGAATTAGCTGCTGAAAGTGGGAAGCATTGCTGAGTCTTTCCCACCTTTATTTTGAAAACTTTAAGTGAAGAGTGCATCACTAAGCAGTCTTCCATCCTCACTCTATTATGAATTGCCCTTTATTATCAGTGAAATGTCTTATTCAATCAAATTGTTTTTTTATGTCATTTTTAAATCTGTTCCTCCTTGGTCTATCCTAGACTAAATGGGATGTACTAAATGGCCCACTGAATCCCTACTCTTTCCTTCCCTCTGTCTGTTGAGGATGACCAGAACTAATAGATTTAAAGTACAAGAAAGCAGAAACATCTCTTCCTTCTTTCTGAGACATTTTTTAATTCTTAAACTATCAAAACTGGGTGCTTCCACACTGGCCATTTTTTCTGTAATTGACATGATTTGTTCACTCAAGTTCCGTAGAGGATTTGGATGATATTGCTTATAAACTAGTCTCACATTCAGTTGTCTTCCCATATGTTCACTTGCTCATTTGTAAACAATTGCTTTGGCTTCAGACACAATTGTTCTACTTTCCTTGCATGCAGAGACTTCTATTGCACTATCATTTCTCTTTCTGTGGAAGAGAGTTGGATGGCATGAGCAGTGATGTAGCTGGAGATGGTGTCTCTATCCACACCATTCTGCATCTTCCATTACCTGCCTGCACCTCCACTTACTCCACTTACCTTCTCATTGTCTCTTGGCAGCTTTCATTTGCCATTTTTAAAATCTCTTTTAAATAGTGCCACACAAATATCATTAACACATTTAAAGTACATTCTCATTTACCCAAATGACAAATTGTGCAAAGCTATCCTGCACAGTGGTAGACTTGTTTGTTTCTCTGAAGGTAAGAAAAAAGGGCATGGAGATGTTGCCCATTTGTGCATTTGTAGTATGGGCAGGTGTTAGAAACCTGTGGCCCTCCAGATGTTGTTGAAGTCCAACTCCTGTCAATCCCAGCCAACATTGCCAGTAGTCAAGAGTGATGGGAATCGTAGTTCAACAACATCTGGTGTACTTCACCATGTTCCCCACCCCTCGGTTACAGGATTTGAGTTAAAGGGAAAATAGTTTCTGTGTGAAAGGTGGAAGAGCAGTGGCTGTATGGTGCTAAACCTTCCTAGTGTGGAAGCACCACTTAGCCACAACAAAGGGATCACAGGAATGCATGCTACCTCTTAGCTTCCCTCCTTTCAGCTGTGAACTTCTCCTTCCTATCTTACCTGTGAAAATGTTTTTAGGCTGGTGCAAACATGGTTAATGCTGTCTTGGAGTCTTATATAACCAGGATTTGAAACTAACAGTAAGCCATGTTTTCTGAGCTTCGTTAAACAGGAACTCTTGTTAGACTTTAAATCATATTCTGAAATACTGGATTTGTACAGCATCTTCTATAAATGCCCTGATAACTCTAAGGACCAGGATAGGAAACCTCCAGACCCCAGGCCAATTTTTGCATGGCACTGGGCCAAATTTAACCTGCAAGGCTTTCCCCCCCTCCAAAAAAACCACGCTGACTTGGTCTACACCTGACATCATATGTGATGTCACAGGTATCGGGCAGATAGAGGTGCAACTGCATAAGCTGCATATCCAAGTTCCCTGTGGGGCATTGGCTTGGCAAAGCCCCTTGCACTGCAGTTCCCAAGCGCCTGACATCCAGCTGACTGTTGGGTGCTTGGGAATTACAGTGCAAGGGACTTTGACAAGTGAATGGGGACAACCTACCTGTCAGTCAGCTGACGCCGTAATGATGTGATATAATTGACAGGTGGCTTGTCCTGCTTACCTTTCAAAGCTGCGCTGTCCAGGTGGGAATAGGAACAATCTGACCCATCGGGTCAAAAAGGTTCCCCACCCCAGGCCTAGGAGGAAAGTGTCTTAAATGAATGGAGATAATTGCTGGGGATTATTTTTAAATGAAGAAGAGGTCTGTCCTTTAAAAGGTGGTAACAGTGCCCATAGCTCAGTAGCAGATGGTCCACTTTGCATGCAGAAAGTCCCAGGTTCAATCCTTCGTATCTCCAGGTAGGTCTGGGAGAGACCCCTGTCAGAAATCCTGGTGAGCTGCTGCCAGTCAGTGTAGACCCTACTAAGCTAGATGGACTGAGGGTCTGACTCAGTATATGGCAGTTTCCTGTGTTCCTGAGTAAACAAAATAATATTTCCGTCCAGACATAATGTGCACAGTGAGTGTTTTTGTATGAAATAATCTCCCAGAAGTGGAATGCATGCACAGAGTGATCAGAAGATGCAACATGGGCTATCCTAGGTCCTTGCTTGATCTCGTTAGAGAAGTTATCTGCATGATCTTCTGTTCTTGTTTGAGACCTCAGGCAAACATTTCTCTTGTATAACATGGGTGGCTTAGACAATGCTGTTACGAGGGTTTTCTTCCACTAGGTGGTGGTAGCTTTACACATACTGTACTGTGGTTTGTTAATACATGGTAGCGTACATGGAACTAAGTGTGGCAATTTACACATTGGTGAACATTATTTAAGCATCCACTCTTAAGGCCACAAGACATAATCTTTCCAAGGCTGTTTTCTAGACTTGGACTTTCTCGACTTGTCTACAAAATACATGCCATAGAAAAGTAGAGTTGGAAGGGGCCTGTAAGGCCATCAAGTCCACACACACCCGGCTCAGTGCAGGATAGAGTTAAGCCTTTATGGTGCCACAAGAGTCTGTTTGCTGGAAAGGGTTCACTTCTGGAATTGTGAGACGTTGCTTATTTAAAAGAGGGATAGGGAACCTCAGGCCAGGGGGCCAAATGTAGCCTACTTGGTCTTCCTAGCTGAACCTCAGGAATCTCCCCAGGCCACACCCTGTTGCACCCCAAACGATTTTCCTTGACTGGAGCGTGTCCTTGAGCTCTGATAATGCCTCTCGCTTGTCTGGATGGAGGAAAGAGGGAGCGTATGAAGAAACTAGCCTACTGTACAAATGCAACATTTACATTTGTGGCTTCAACCACTTTTGCCTCTGGCCCCACCCACCACTGGCATGTGGCCCTTGGAAGGCTGTCCAGAAGGAAATGCAGCCCTTGGACTGGAAAAAAAATTCCCCACACCTGATTTAAAACGTCATGTGACATTTTTGCCTGTTTCAGCTGTCTTCAAAATGTCTTGAGATTATGTTCGATTTCAGCCATCATCTGACTAGCTGTCTTCTCTAAAAGTTGGCAAATAATGTTCTCTAGAGACCTGTTCTTCATAGTTTACATATCAGGATACATGGTTCATGCTACTTACAAAAAATCTTGATGTTTTCACTTCTACATAAAAGAACATGGATGGTACTGTTTTAGCTTCATAACAAATAGGCGCTTGAAGAATTGAATTTGCTATTAGGATATTCAGGTAGAAGAACCTGCAACAAAATATTGCCATGTGGAGTGCTCAAGTTCAGGCTTCTCGCTGTGCCTTCTTCCAGGATACTCCATTCCTCCACCTTCCCCAATTATCCATTCCCCGTGCATGGGTGGTGCCATTTTACTGTAAACCGCCCACAGAGCTTCGGCTATGCAGCGGTATATAAATACAATAAATAAATAAATAAATAAATTTTGGCTGCATAAGCTCTCAGAGAACGGGTTTGCTATTCGTATATGGAATGTGACAGGATTGTACTGTGAGTTTGCCATAGGACAGTCTCCATGCTATTTTTCATTCTGCCCTGCGATATTCTTTTCTCCCCTACCCTTTTGTGTGCTTCTCATCCAGTTCGATAAAAGAACCTTACTTTTTAGTTGAATGTTTGGGTTCTCGCTACCGCCGCCACCACAGTGCCATTCTTGCTGTCAAGCTAGATGTCCACATAAATCCTTATTACACACTTTAAAATATTGAAATATGGTGGCTTTAAATATTAGCTTGGCAATTGTGTTTACTACTGTGTGCTAATCAGTTTTTTCTGTTGTGTGTTCCAAGCATTTAATCCTTCTTTTTTAGTCTTCCCACACCCCTCCATTATACTGTAAACAGCAGTGCTAGAAACTGTAAACACTTTCCTGCCTGTCTGCCCTTCCTTACTTCCTTGCATCCAGCCTAGTGACTGTAATGTCCTAACACCGTTGGCAAGCATTCAGCACATTTAGCTAGGCGTGTCCATTTTCAAGATATAAAGATTTAATAATATAATGAATACAGTTGTCATTTCTTCCTTCCTTTTTTTAAAATGTCCCAATCTTGTGCTGTCTTTCCTTTCTGCATTTTGCTGGCAGTAAGTGGTTGTTTTTAAGCCTCAGGAAAACAATCCATCCAGATGATAAAATGTGCCAAAAGGACAGAAGCTTGTTTAGCCTATCTTGTCTATTTTTCCTGGAAAAGAAACAATTGGCTGATGCGGGCAGTAACTCTTGTTTGTCATGTTTTCTCCCTTTTCATGCATCTATTAGTTACTAGTAAAATCTGATTTAATCTTTAAAACTCTATTTTTGGATTAGGATTGAAAACTTCACTGTTCCACATATTCTGCTTTGTTTACCATTTTGTATGATGCCTACATGGAAAATGATGTCTTAGTGGCCAGTTCACATACTCAGTTTCTGCTACAGTGCAGGGGAAAAAGTTAACTTTTGTATCTGTTCTGTTATGTCATGTCATGTCATGTCAAGAAGACTAAAGTAATGACAACAGAAGATTTATGTAACTTTAAAGTTGACAATGAGGACATTGAACTTGATGGGGGAGGGCAGCTGTGAGAGAACGAGAAAAGATCCTCCAATGCAAAGATGTATCACTGAACACTAAAGCCAGGATCATTCAGACCATGGTATTCCTGATCTCTATGTATGGATGTGAAAGCTGGACAGTGAAAATAGCGGATAAGAGAAAAATCAACTCATTTGAAATGTGGTGTTGGAAGAGAGCTTTGTGCATACCATGTGGACTGCAAAAAAGACAAATAATTAGATGTTAGAACAAATTAAACTAGAACTATCACTAGAAGCTAAAATGATGAAACTGAGGTTATCATACTTTGGACACATCATGAGAAGACATGATTCACTAGAAAAAACAATAATGCTGGGAAAAACAGACAGGAGTAGAAAAAGAGGAAGACCAAACAAGAGATAGATTGATTCCATAAAGGAAGCTGCAGACCTGAACTTACAAGATCTGAACAGGGTGGTTTATAACAGATGCTATTGGAGGTTGCTGATTCATAAGGTCGCCATAAGTCGTAGACCCACTTCCTATGTTCTGCAGAATGGATCTCCTGAAGAGATGATGCCTGGAGGAGGCCCTCACCTGCAGAGTGCTCTAGTCCCAAGCAGTATAGGGCTTTATATACCAAAACCAGCACCTTGACCTTAGCCTGGTTGCTAATTGGCAGCATTAGAACAAGCCAGTTGTGATCAACTTAAGCTCCTTTAATTTCAAAGGTACTGGGCTCCTACTGGGAGGAAGAGCGGGATATAAATCTAATAAATCATTAATAATAATAAATAAAGGAGCTAGTTTTAGCAACTAGTCTTCTGGATTAAGGTCTTGAAATAAAGATTGCTACTTGTCTGATATTTTGCTACACATTTAATTCATACGTTTGTCCTAAAGTATAGAGCATGGATGGCTTGTTGGAGCCTCAGGATCATCTCCCTCCTGGAAACTTATTTAGGATATCTGACTATAACATTCTGAGAACTGTAGTTCATGGAACCCTTACATGCGTAGTCACTACGCCTCCTTTGAACTCTTTTACTGATGTAAAGAGCAGGGTTGGCAAATAGATACTTCATGGTAGTTGAACTGAAGCAGCTCATCTGAGTCTTTCTGGTTTCCTGTTTCCTAGTTCCCTGCTCCGATACGGTGGGAATCTATCGCTTCAGAGTGCTATGAGTGTGCGGTTTAACAGCAATGGAACACAGCTGCTCGCTCTGCGACGTCGGCTGCCACCAGTCCTTTATGACATCCACTCCCGTCTGCCTGTCTTCCAGTTTGACAACCAAGGCTACTTTAATTCTTGTACCATGAAAAGCTGCTGTTTTGCAGGCGATCGTGATCAGGTAAAAAGCATCAGTTATCAAGTTCTAAGAGCTGTATAAATAGGTTTCAAGAGCATTTAAGGCATGGCATTAAAACATAGAGTTGATGCACCTGTATATAAGTTTTCCCATCACTTTTTAAAAAAGTTCATATGTTATATTGCGAGACCAGGCCAACATATTTACAGCACTAGCCAACCTGTGAGGTGAACTAGGCCGAGAGATGGTGACTGGACTGAGCTCCTCACTTGGGTTGTGATTAGAAGCCAAGTGTCTCTGGTTGAAGTCCACTGTCCACTTTACCATACTTACTGTGACCTTCAAACTAGCCATGTTAAGGGGCAAAAATGAAACACTATCATTCTAAAAAAGTAAATGGAAATGAAACCATGGTGCTTATTTATTTATTTATTTATTTTATTAAATTTCTATACCGCCCCATAGCCGAAGCTCTCTGGGCGGTGTACAAACTAAAACTTCCATCTACAATTAAAACACATATTTAAAGCTTAAGGCTCAATTTCCCCACAATCAAGCCATCATATGAATTTATCCCAAAGCAGCCCCTTGAAAGGGTTGCCACATGGCAAGCTGTTTCTGTGCATACAGCGGCTTACAACAGGGAGCTGCCATTACTCACCATCTTACTGTGGTATGCTAAATCTTGGGCCAAATTTCACAGTAAATAGCTGCAGACAAACTACACACCATATAGAGCAGCTGCTGTATGGCTATATTTGCCTGTGCATTGGGTGTTGGTTAAAGCAGAAATTGGAGCAGAAATGGTACAGAAATTGGAGAAGAAATTATACACCATGTTGACTTGATTTGAGATGGCTGGTGCAAATGTTTAGAAATAAGATCATATGCTTTTTGCTTTGTTCCATTTGCTTCTACTTATTTGTTAAATTGATATCCCACCTTTCTTCATCATGGAACCCAAGGTGGTGTACATTGTGGTTTCCAGATAGTCACACATCCAGATACTGACTGAGACCCAAACCTGCTTAGTTTCAGCATGGTGGCGGCCCTGGTCTGAAGATATTAATCATCTAGTGTGTCATGACTCACTCATGGGTTATGACCGGCCCTTGGATGGCTCACAACAGTGGCACCACCATTTTCTTGGGGGGGGGGATTGTTTTCCTTTGTTATGGAGAGGAAAGAAAAGGTCACGTCCAGTACGGTGAGGAAAAGAGTGGTGCAGGTAACAAATTAAAAATGACTGCTGTTGGGAACTTCCATATCTTATTTAGACAACATGAGGAAGAGAGGAGGAGAAGGCAAAGAAGAAAGTGGCCTTTAGGATATCTGGTTTTGGTGGCTTGGAAAGGGAGGTTTTCTCCAGGTAGCATGCCATCATGTGGGTTATAGCGCCATCTAGCATCTGAAGGCAAGAATGCACAGGAGTCAAGACCCGGGCTGCTCCATCCGGTCCCACCCCAGTTCAATCTTGCCTTCGTCCGAGGCTGTTATCTTTTCCTTTACTCCTTGTAGTGACTTTTGTGCTGTGAGTTTGGTGTGTTTAGGAGTGGTGTGTAAGGTGTGAGTGTTGTTGGGGTGTATTGTGAGGAGTGTTCATTTTCTTGGGGGGGGGATTGCTTTCCTTTGTTATGGAGAGGAAAGGAAAGGCCATGTCCAGTATGGTGGAGAAAGGAGTGGTGGAAGTAACAAATTAGAAATGACTGCTGTTGGGAACTTGCATAACTTGTTTAGACACCATGAGGAAGAGAGGAGAAGGCAAAGTGGTCTTTAGGATATCTGGTTTAGGTGGCTTGGAAGGGGAGGGCCTAGTTTTTTGTAACTACACTAATGTTCTTTCATTATAAAAAGTGAGTAAAGTAGTAGGAAAGTGTTGCTGAAACATGGATTTCTTTAGAATCCTGAACCCTTAAGAGTCATTTTCTAGAACTTCACAAGAAACTTCTTTTGTATTAGACCAGTGTTGCCTCTTTCCTTCCTGATTAATTCTGAAATCAATGTTTTACTTTGCTGTAGACATAGCAAAGTTCTGGGGGCTCTAATAATAAAAAACACTACTTTACTGCTTTTTTCAAGCAAGAGTTAGTGTATGCTCTGTGAATAAAACAAAAATTATCTTGACTCTCTGGCATGTCCTCAGACATTACATCACCACCCAGTCTCCTTTGTTGACATTATGCATGTACAGGAGAGCTTCAGGAATGCAGCAATCACTGGGCTGCTCTCTAGTAACGTTCCCAGTCAGAGTTCCAGCATTCCTTGTGACGAGTTTTGCACACTGAGAGACTCTGAATAAGGATGCTTTGGTTTTTGCCTTTCAACACAGTGCCCCTAGAAAGAGCAGTGGCTAAAACAACTCCACATCATTGTTGGGTTTTTTAAAAAATAAATAAACCGGGGACCTGCTTAGGTGCCACCTAAGAACAGAATTGGTTCTTTTTTTCCCTGCCAGTCATCCTTGCAGACAGATTTTTGCATAGTTCAAAAGCTCACACATTTCTGCAGCACTAGGAATTTATCTTGGATGTGCTTGCAACATAGGTTCAGGGTAGAAAACATTAAACAAGTTGTCAGCTTTAGTCCAAAAGGGTAAGTATTTGACTACTTCATACCACATCAGTTCCCTGTCAGCAGTGGTGCTGCTTGCTGGTTTAACTGGTAGGATCTCCTTAATCATGCCAGACATACATGCCTGTGTTTTGAAACTATAAACTAGATGTGGGCAACCATTCACAAACCTAGCTTGAAACAGTTGTACTTCAATAAACGGGAATGAGGGAACAATGAACTAAACATTCCATAGGAAGGTTTTCTGATTATCTTTAAATGCACTTTTAATGATTAATTTTGACTTTATTAAGGTCTTAAGACAGACATATATTCTTTATACCCGTAAGAGAATAGCCACAAGGCTGAGGGGAAACACTGAAATTTCCTTGTGCTGTCAGTGGGGGGCAGCAGTGGCTATTATGAAGTGGAAAGCATATACAGTATAGCCATGGCTACTCTGATATTGACATAACTTACACTGTTCAAACAGCTAGAGGCTAGGATCCCCCCCCCAAGTGTTTTCTGAGTGCTCAGAGTGAGAGAATTAATCTGGACACTTGAATGTTAACGGTATAGTTTTTATCCCTAACTCTTTACTCCTACTTCCTCACTAGCAAACCTTTACTGTATGTCTTTTTAGAAGATTCTTGTCTCCAAAAACATTGTCCCTAATTTTATGCCTTAATTAACAATTATTATATTTTGTCAACTTTCTTGTGTGTGGGATGTGTTCTTTCAAATAAGAGGTACATCCCTTTTTAAAGTTATTATTGAAATTTTCAGCACATTTCCCCTCATATTTCTTTTAAAATTCTGGAATTCTACATAGCTGATGTAAACTAAGGAAGCTGATCTGCTTCTTATGACTATTTTGAGAGTGGGAGCTGGCTGTGCTGAAGACTACTGAGCATTCATGCAGAGGAGCAACTTGAGAAGCTTTTGCAAGTCCTGCTATATTTGATTTTGGTTTTGGGGTTTGTTTGTTTTTGGCAGAGTGGGGAGTATAGGGAAATATTCAAGGGCACTTGAATATGGAGATGGCAATCCAAACGGAACTGTGAATTTAGGAAATCCTCAGTTCAAACTTTGCACATGCTGATGACAGTGTAGGTGGCTTTAGGCAAGCTGCTATTCTCTCTGCTTCTGGCCTCCATCTGCAGATTAAGCACTGGCTTAACTGACAAATCTTCTCCCACCCCTGGTGTTTCAAGCAAGCTATCCATTTTTTCAAGTGGCATTTGTTCATTTGTTGCCTTAGTCAAAACAAATTTTGAAGTGCAAAATTGCTGTTGTGGGTAGATGGGTTTTTTTTGGTGTTACACTTGGGGGTAAAGAGTTTAAAAACACCCCTAACCTCCATGCTAGGGTCCTGATAAGAATTGGAAGCCATGCGCTGGCAGTGTGTGTAAAAGCAAAAACTAAAAAACAAAAACCAACAAACTTGCACATAAAGCTAACCTAAAGTGTACTTTGGCCCTTTATGATCATGAATCATCTTTGTACAAAAAGAAGCAAGAAAATATGGACCTCACAAAAAAGGACTGGCTTTCATTTTCCTCTTTAATCCTTTGCATTTGGCAAAAACTATGAAATATGAAAACTTCAAGATACTGAGTGTAGTTAAGAAAAATGTATTCCTATAGATGGCTGAATTCCAGAATGTGCAAAACCCACTGCTATTATGACTGCAGTAACCAATGCTGATCATATTCCAGCTTGCATAAGTTGCCTGTAGTTTGCTCCTTTTGGGGCAGAGGAGGGAGGGGCGGAGGGCAAAGACATGCACGACGAGAAGCACCAGAGCCAGCAGTCTGAGGATGGCTCATTCTAAACATTTGAGGTATGTTTATAGAGGTCTGGGATTGCTGCTTTGTGCAGCAACAGCTATGAACCACGCCTGGGAATTTTCTTCCTTCTAAGGCAAACTTCTGAATCAGCAGCTTATCATATGACAGCCTTTCCTCTCCTCCCCTCCTCTCCCCTCCCCTCTTAGTTTTTCCCAGCAAGTCACAGATGGAGGATGACTTATATCTTTGCTCATAGAATGATTCTGAATGTTTTTAAAGAAACTGTTAATGTTGTGTTTGAACACAATCCTTTAATGTTTGGAAAGGCTGATGGAAGCAGAAAATCATGGGGGGGGTTCTTCTTTGTGTTGCTCTACACTGTGTTGCCACACACTGGAGCGTTGGCCTTTGGCCTGGTTTGCATGGCACACTAAGGCAAACCTTGGCTTAGTGAGACCTTCTCTCCTGGAGAGGAACTTGCAGCTGCTTTGCTCCTCTCCAGCCCTTTTTCTGCCTGGCTTAGCGTATTGTCCAAACTCGGGGCTCGTGGTTAAGCTCTCTCCTCACTAACCAAAGTTAGTTCCTGTTATTCAGCTGTAACCACGAGCTGTAACCAAGCTCTGGTAATGGATGACACACTAAGCCAAGCCTTGGCTTGGCTCAGCACAGCACCACAGCAAAAAGGCCTGGGGACAAGCAAAGCAGCCATGAGCTCCTCTCTGGGAGTCTGCGCTGTCTTACTAAGCCAACATTTGACTTGGTGTACTTGTGAACCAGGGCACTGTGCCTGACCTGTATATCTTCAGTGCTGAAGAGACCACGCACCTTAGCAAATCTTCGTATTCTCCTCCAAGACTAGTTTCTCTGACCACTGTTAATATTGACCATTGCCTTAAAGAACAACTGACTAGAAGAACAGAGATGGATCTTCATTTTTACTTCAAAACCCGTAGGCAACAGGTTGGCTAATTTTAGGCTTGTCAGTCTACTTTGTTTTTTACTAGAGCTCCAAGATCTACCAGCCAGAACCATGTATACAAAACATATACAAAAATTAAACAAAAAAACCTGCCTCTGAGTATGTTCTGAAATAGGATATTTGTTCTTGGTACCAGAGCTGAACAGAGCTTGCAGTATGTATGCACACACCCCCACACACCCCACAAGAGACTTTACCCCTGCTCAGTCTACTCACTAACCCCCACCACTCCCACCAGGATAACCCCTCTAGAGCTTCCCCTTCCCACCCCGTATAACTATTAAGCTCTCTTCACCTTCTCAACCCCATTTCTGAAGCTGCTTCTCTCTTCTATTCTTTGAACTCCTGTCTTCCCCTCTACCCCCATGATAACCTCTGCTGCCTCCCACGCATTCTATTAAGCACCCTTTTCACCTTCTGCCCAGTTAGGAAGCCACCACTATTCTTCAGCCCTCTTTGTACCTGGTTTCATCTTCACCCCCATTCCCATGCTGCTGCCTCCCTCCTTTTTTACAACTCCCTTTTCACCCTCAGCCCTCCTCTCTCATTTCCTCACCCCTCCTTGGCACACAGACCATCCCCATTTCCATGCTTCCTCCCCCTCCGATTCTTCAGCCCTCTTTCAACACACACCCCATTTTAACCAACAGCAGGCGTTTGAGCAAAGCAGGAATGGAGGACCACTGAGGGGGGGAAAGTCTTGATTTTAAACCACAGCAGGGGTCTGAATACAGCAAGAAGGGAGCTGGGAAAGGCTCTGTTGTGCCTGTGTCAACTTCTGTGTCGTACCCATCTCTTTTAACAAGGAGAAAAGCCCCTCCTTCAGTGTTCCTTCCTCCCCAGTCGCTTGTTTTAAAGCCGCACTGTTCCCCTCGTCCTGCCCCTCTCTGTCCTCACTGCTTCGCCAGGGCAGGAGAGGATCTCAGTATTGTCAGAGTATGCATATAGACATAGTCCAGAGGCCACATCTCTGCTTTGCTCCACCCCCTCCGTGTCACCATGGAGATGAGACCTGCCCCTCCACCACAGTGACTTTCTATTTGGCAGGGTATATTTGTTAGTGCAAGGTTCTTTTTAGTTGTCATTAACTTATGCAGGCTGCATTCACATCTACAGCCTAAGCGACTTTCTATGCTAGATCCTGTTTTGGACATTGCTACCATGTGCCGGAAGGGACTCCACTGGCTGTGCTGTTCCCGGGAAGCTGTCCTCTTAAGAGCACAGGTCTATAAAATGCCACCTGAAAGGGGGTTGCTTATGCAATGGGGCAGGGGGGTAGTTTGGCAGCTAGGCTACCGTGCCTGAACAATTTGACTTGACATTTTGAGAATTTTGTTTAGGGTGAAGATAAAATCTTTTTGCAATGAGAATGAGCACATCCAAGTTGGGCAAAACAGCCAAGGGTGAAGATCTGCATTTTGCCTATTAGTGAATTTGAATAATTGCACATGTAGGCACTATGTGAGTACAGGAAAACATAAACAAGGGATGAGAGCCCCAGCAAACTGGCTTCTTCTTATGCCTGCTGCAGCATGCAAAGCAGGAAAGCTTTAAATCTTTCTGCCTATTGTACCACAATGGGGAAGAAAATACCCCTCCTCCACAGCTGAGCTGTATAGATCACCTAGGGGGGCATGAGAGCTGAGAAGGGGTGGTATGACATGTGGCCCCACCCACTGTTGGAATGTCGCTACCAACTGCATTCCACCATGTAATGCACCCCTCTGCCTGCAAAAGGTTCCCCACCCTGGCATAAAATGCAAGAGGAGAATGCTCCTCCTCTCCAATCTATAAAGAAAGGTTACCTGCACTACGAACCTACAAAGTTTTTGTTTTCCTTCTCTATTACTTTTTGTTTCCTTTTGTTTCGCATTCTTTAAGAATGCAGGTTCTTCACCCTCTTTGTACTCAATCTAATTTACTTGGCCTAATTGTCTAGTTATTAGTCTAATACTTTAGCTATTGCCTATAAAATAAAAAACAGAAACAAGTGTTCTCTGATTAAAGGCGTACCAATGTCTTGTAAGGGGTTAAAACTATGCTAAACCTTTACCTTATTTTCCTTCTGTTTTGTGCCTTTGGTACAAACCGAAGGAATGCTTTTTGGATTGCAGGTTCCACAGATTGGTCAAATATTGTGAAATATGCAACTTTCTGTATCCCCTAAAGCTATTCTCGGGCATTCTGCTTGCTTTCTTCTAACCACGCTCCAGCTCTTTGCAGAACTTTTTACATTGTGTTAGGAAATGTCCAGCTTGCTAGCACTTTCCTACCTCTGCAGTGCTTGCAAATTCATTTGTTAAGTGTAACTGTGTTTTTCTTTTTCTTTTCATTTTCCAGCTAAACAGACTAGTAATGTACTTTGAGGAAGCTTTTAAAATTATAGATATGTGGGACTTGGTAAATCTGTCATGCAGTGAGCATATTGAATCAGTGAATTTGGGAGAGAACTCCATTAGTGTTAAAGCAAATAAATAATATTTTTTTAAAAAATAAAACAGGGTGGGTGTTTGACATGTGCAGTGTGATTTTTATGGGTGTAATTTCATTGGGACTGGCAAGTAAATGTGCACTGGATTGTACCCTTTAATTTTTGTAGCTTTCTTTCCCTGTGTCCCAGGTTAATAATTCCTGGTCTTTATATTTTTTAATGTATTTTAAATCTTCAGTGCTTAGCTAGGCGCACACACGCACGCATTTCATCATATAATAAAGCTACTGGAATCTCCCAAATATGTATATTACAAGGGTTGCCTTACTGGTGGTTTTGTTGTAACTTACTAGTATTATCATCTCTAACAGTACATCCTCTCTGGCTCTGATGACTTCAATTTATACATGTGGAGAATTCCTCCGGATCCAGAAGCAGGTGAGTGTTTATGTGGAATCTTCCAAATTAAGTTCATAATGCTAGGAAAAGTGGTCTTCTGGAACATTAGCATGTTGGGACTGCAATCCTGTACTTGCCTATCTTTGTGTACACTCAGTGGAGCTTGGAATCCTATGTGAGTCTACTTTGAAGTGCTGAAATCTCATCTCATCTCTCTCTCTCTCTCTAATTATATATAACCTGAAATGCAACTACATGGTCTTTTTTTATTAGTATAGAGGCGTATGTATGTAACCTCACCCATCAATTTTCTAATCAAAATCATGCCCCTCAACTAGCTGCTTTTTGCCTTGAAGGGGTGGGAAAGACAGGTAGCATATTTTTCACATAACTGTGTGCTCTTCATTGATACAAACAATCCCAGAGTGGGGTACATGACAATTTTAAAATACGGCACCTAAAATAAAACACAGAAAAATAAACATGGGTTGGTCCACGTGTATTGTCTTGGTTGCTAATGTTTACTTATTGACTACTGATACGGTGTTTTTAAAACAAAACAAAAGTTCCTTCATGTCCTGTTTCTGGGCTTCAAGAGACATCTGTTTCTTAAGCAGTGTGACTGAGAGACCAAACTGAAATACATTAAAATCAGATCTTAACTGTGCTGCCAAATACTACAGTCAAAGGGCCTTCTGGAGGAAGCTGGTTCTTTTCAGTACTTTCAGCACTTTTAAGTAATTGTCAAGACTTGCTTGTGATTCCATGATCTTGGTGGCTGAACCAACCCAGGCTTGTATTTGTATGATCTAGTAAATAGAGTTCTCCTTTGATAAAGGCTTGTGACTGTTCAGAGCCTGAGACTCTTACAGACATTATTATTATTATTATTATTTATTAGACTTTTATACCGCCCGACTAGCAATAGCTCTCTGGGCGGTGAACACAGAGAATACAATAAAATACACAATATAATACAGTAAGAACATATAAAATAAGAACAATCTAAAATCAGTACAACAGATATGAAAATCAGGTTAACTTAAATTAAAATGCAGAACGCAGCCTGCTTATTACATAGCAGGTTTGTGTTAGAGTTCTTGCCTTGCTTGCAGCTACATACAGACCAGTGTTCTTCCTTCCAGAATTCCTTACTGTAAGCCCTGAGGTGGACTAGTCTCCGCTTAACACAGAGCGCTCTGGAATCCTGTTTCTGGATCAAGCAATGGATCTGCCATAAATATTACAGTGACGAATCCACTAGTAAACCACCAAGAGACTGCATAAAAACAAGTGCACATGTGTTGGCCTGTACGTAACTGGAAATAGCTTTTCTTCCCATCTATGCTGAGGCCAACACTACTGTACATTCTGGATAATATTTAGTGCCAACAGGGTAGTAAAATGGAATACCCAACTATCTCTTTACACATGGTTGCATCCATGTGTCTGAAGTTGCTGAGGGGCAGACTGAAGGAATTTGGATGCTACACTTGGTGAGAAATGCTGCTGTATGTCTCCACCAAACGTTCACATCTTCAGCCTATTCTGTTGCCCTTACACTGGTTACTGATATGCTTCTTTCCACAAGTATGTGTGGTATATATGTTTGCTTACTGTATCTTGATTACTATTTCACCACTGGCTTAATACAGAGTCAGGGCATCCTTGACAAAGCGATTTTTCTTGCTGCTACTGAAATAGTGACTAATTTGGTAGAAGGAGTGGTGTGGGATAAGGATTAGGTTTTCTGCTTTTCATATGTATATATAAAAAAAATCTCCAAAAGTAGTGCCGGGTATTATATGCAGCAGCAGAGCACACATTCACTGAGGCCAGAAAATATCAAGAAAATACGATCATCAAAAACTGACTGTTCATGGGGAAGGGGAGTTGTTTGGCCCATGATACTCATGCAACTGCTTTCCACAAAGTGGTGTTGGGTGGGTGAGGAGAGTGGAATTTTCTTGCAAATATGTAGCTTGTTAAGAAAATGTGATAAACATGCAGCACAAGAAATGCTATTTTGAATGAAGATATCTGGATCTTATATAAGAAATTAGTGATATGTGTGATTGTAAGTTGTTTTTAATTTTTAAGGGTTATTAAACTGTTTAAAATATTGTTTAACTGTTTAAACCTTGGGACCTCAGGGTGAAGGGTAGATAAATAATAAAAAATTAACAACAATATTAACAATATTTATTGTACAGGTCAGGGATAGGGAATCTGTGGCCCTCCAGATGTTGTGGCACTCCCAACTGTCTTCAGCCCAAGCCTGCATGGCTGATGGTTTGGGATGATGGGAGTTGTACTCCAGCAACATCGGGGGGGGGGAGGCACAGCTTCTTAATCCTTTGTATAAGTGAACATGTGTATATAAGGATCTTAAACAGCTTTCAAATACAAGAGAAAAATAACAAATTATTGGGTTTTGGTGGGGGGAATGATCAGTAACCTCAACACCAGAGGTTGGCAAAAAAAGATTTCCCATTGCATTCATGTAACAAATTTAGGCCTTGTGAAAATCTGGCATGTCATTTTCTTCCTATCCTATTCTGATGGAGCACTGCTTTTTTAAAAAGTCAGTTTTATAGAAACCTCACTATATAGTTCAGCTAAAAGTTCCAACGATACGGGGCAACACATGTGGATATTATTGTCTCAATACTTAACAAGCATGTGTCTAGTCTCTCTGACTTCAGATAAAAGTTTGAAATGTCAGTGCTGCTTCTGGCTGCTCAGAAGCAGAGATTTTATTCGACTTGGTGGCTTGAGGAAACAGGATGAGGCAATTACCTTGGAGATAGAACTTAGCTTGGAAAGTGAGCCTATGTATAGCCATTTGCTGTGGCTGAGGATTTTGGATTTTGGTGTGGTGTTTGAGTTCTTAATGGAGGTATGTTGTCTGTCACTGGGCTTGTCCACACCAGAGTTTACTGTGGATATCTCAACTTTTTGCAGCATCCACACAACTTCCCCTTCATCTAAGTGGCAGCCCACACTTTCCTGCCACTAATTCAGATTTTCCCAACCAGCAGATAATCCAATAAGGGAAGAAAATCCAATATAAAATGGCATGTTGTCCAACTGTGGATTCACTGAAGCACACTGTGGGGTTTTTTTTTACATGTGCAGCATGTTTCTCTGTGTGCCATCTGTTAGCCACACCCCCTTCTTCCACTTCATTTCCATCTGTCCAAAGGAAAAGATATAACCAGGTTGTGGCTGAAGGCATGTGCTGTAATTTTTTAATTGATAAAACGGCTCTCTTGTGCAGAAATGATCTCGCACAAAACAGCTATATTACAAATAAATTTGCCCTTGCAGCTACAGGAGGCTGGTAAGGAAAAGGGGAGGAAAGAAAGCAACAGCGCTTCATGCAGTTACTCCAAATCCTTGCTTGGCTTGGCACATTTTTTTTTTTTAAAGTTCTTTGGTGCAGATCTGGTATATCGGGAAAAACTTATTTCAGAAAAACAAAAAAAAATTAAAAGGCATGCAGAGGTAAACAAAGACCTGCACCGATGCCCACAAGGGATCTCAGGTTTCTGCGATTTATGGTGGGCGGGAAAGTACAAATTGAGGGAAAGGAAGAGCAACACACAGCAGGAATACATGCAGTCAAGCCCCACTCACTAGTAAGGATGGGAAACATCAAGATAGATTTTGAGGCATAAAGTTGAAAACATTCATGTGTGCCTCAGAATGGACACTGCCTTTGAAATTATTACCAGTAGTATTGTGATGTTTGCTTATGTACCCAGCTAGTACTTCAGTCTCAGTGCTATGGGATATGGAAATACCTGTTCTCTCATTTTTCAGGTGGAATCGGCAGGGTGGTTAATGGTGCCTTTATGGTGTTGAAAGGTCATCGTTCCATTGTGAATCAAGTCCGATTTAATCCTCACACCTACATGATCTGCTCCTCGGGTGTGGAAAAGATTATAAAGGTGAGCTTTTTTTGCTATAGTTGTAAAGTATCCTTTTCTCTGATCTTACAGTAAATGTAGCCTCTTCTTACTGAGTAAACTTTTCCTTACTCATTCTCTGTGATGCTTGTTCTTAAACAAGATCAAATCTTGTTGGTTGCTCTGGTTATGCAGGATTTTTACTCTTTGCTTGATTGGTTTAGTATTTTCCAACACATAGA
Source organism: Rhineura floridana (assembly GCF_030035675.1). Lineage (NCBI taxonomy): Eukaryota > Metazoa > Chordata > Lepidosauria > Squamata > Rhineuridae > Rhineura > Rhineura floridana. The sequence goes on along the minus strand of NC_084481.1, from coordinate 161,546,668 downwards.
GAATATTCACAAGTACAGGTCAAAGCTGGTACATGCAGACACCCTTCAGTGAGAGCCAGTGAGATAATTAGAGCCAGGTTCAAGGTCCTTGTATTAATTTACAAAACCCTGAACAACTTAGGTCTAGGGCAGCCTTTCCCAACTAGTGGGCCACCAGATGTTGTTGGACCACAATTCCTATCTTTCCTGACCATTGGCAATGCTGGCTGAGGCTGATAGGAGTTGTGGTCCAACAACATCTGGTGGCCCACTAGTTGGGAAAGGCTAGTCTAGGGTATCTTAGGGACCCCCTGAACCCTTATATCCCAGCTCGATCACTGAGATGATCTGCAGGAGCGGCTTTGATCATCCCCTGAGCTGGTGAGGCATATTTAATATCAACACAAAATCAAGCCTTCAGTGTCTTCAGCCCAGTTCTCTGGAATGATCTGCCAAAAGAGTTTCAGCAAGCACCTTCTGTTTTAACTTTTACGCACCTGCTGAAAACTTTTCTGTTCCACCAGGCTTATGCAGACAATTAAGAACATGCTTTTTCGCAACAATTGACCTTTGTTTTTATTGTATTTTTAATGTTTTTTATTCTATGATTGCTGTTGTTTTAAACATGTTGTAAACAACTTTGATGTTTTTAATGAAATAGCGGTATACAAATATTTTTATAAATAAATAATAAATAAAATAATGGGAGCCTGCTCATGTCTCTTACACATTTGAGTTTGAGGGGGTTGTTTTGTTTGTTTACTGAAATGCAGCCATGGGGGGCTGAGACTTCCATCAGAGCAGCAAACAGAAGATCTTTCTTCAGATGAATCCAGGCCATTTCACAAGTTACAGATTGAGAATATATACTTGGTTGGTTGGTTTGTATCTGTTTTTTTTAAATTAATGCTGTCACTGATTTTTGTTTTTAGTTCATAACAATGCAACAAACAACCCAAACAACAAGAAAGCAAGCTAAAAGAAAAACAAAAAGTCTAAGGGGGCACGGGTGTATCAATATTCTCAACTTCAAAAACACCATTGTGTTGAGCTAGACATATAGTTCAGTATCATCTTCCCATATGCCTTGTAACAATCTGATTTCTATAATCTGCAATATGTACAGTATTGTTTGTATCGTTGGACTCTCTTAAATTTTTTCCAAAGTAGTAAAATGATAAGTTTGACCAAAAGGGTATACCTAATTCATTTTTGCTGTCCTAGTGCAGGGTTCCATGGAATAGGGAGGTATTCTATCATTGCTATTTTACCTATACATTTTAGATCTGTTTCCAGGACCAAGTTGATATTACCAATGACCTCTGTTCAGAATTAAGAAATGGCTGGACAGTACCACATCATGTGACACAATGAGTACCTGTGGTATAGACTGCTGCATTTGGAGTGGCTACCTATGTTAATTTCACCACACGTGCATTTGTAGTGTACTCATGCTAGGTGGGGGGGGGGGGAGCAGCACCAAAAATAAGAGGAAAACCTCAAGCAGGTTCAGAACAAGAATTTATTAACTCAAATGAATTTCCCAAAGCATTTAAACAATTGTCTTTTATCAAGGCTAGCAACTGAAAGGCCTCCTGTATCAAGAGGTGCTTTCCAAGAGTGTGTGTGTGTGCACATAGCATATGTGCACTTAGGGAGTCCCTCATCAGATGTTGCCTTTGAAAAAAGACAGCTGTTGAAATGACTTCCTCTCGTTTTCATATGCAAAGGAGCCATATTCGTTGGCAGTGTCCTGACGTGCATGTATGGTATGTGTACCTTGTGTAAGTCATCCTGAGCTCCTCGTAGGAAGAGCGGGATACAAATGTGACTAACACACAATCATGTTGATGCATTGTCTCTTTAAGTCATGGGTTGCCAAGGTAGTGCCTGCGGGCACACATGTGCTCTCAGAAGCCTTCTCTGACACTCCCAGGGTCCCATCTTCCCATCCCATCCCCACTGAAATTAGACTTGTGCAAGTTAACTCTTGCGTCCCCAGCTGCACACTCCAGTATGGTCACCCCCCCTATTCTTTAATTAGGCTTGGGGGGCAGGAAGCAAAAACACTTTTTCACTGCTAAATGCTTGCAGGTAGGAAGGAAATGAGCCTGTAGGCATATGCACAATTGTTGCATGTTGTTGCATGGTAGATCCATAAGGGTTTCTCCAGTTTGTAAATGTGCCCATGGGCCTCAAAGGCTGGCAACACCTGTTCCAGTTGTAAATAATCTTTAACATCTGAAGCAGCTCTCAGCGTCTTCAAATGCTCATTGCAGGATACTATTATAAGGAGGGATACCATGATAAATATTTATGAAAGGATGGGAAATTAGTAAATGTCTCAAATGTTTAATAGCTTGAAACAATTTTAGAGGCTGCTGCCTGTGCAGAAATGTGATTATCTTTTGCCAAGTTGAGATTATGTGAGCCAGATGTAGTCCATGACGTTGGCTATGTTTGGGACAGAGCAGATGCTAATTTTTGTTATACACACTGACCATGTTTTTGTCTCTGCTTTCCGCCCAGCAGGTTTTGTGGGCAGGTTCAAGAGGATTTAGTTCTTAGTTCAGTTTTCAACCATTCGCTGAAGAACTTTATAAACATCTTTAGGGCAGATGACCGTAGCTGAGGTTTACATAAACACTTTAGCCAATCACAAATTGACTGAATACATTTAACCCTGTTGGCCATTTGCAGGCTGGGGATCATGACTGGCCCAAATCTCTATGAGCATGGCAGAGCTTGGAAGTAATTAGTTACAAGTGACTAATTACTTGTAATTCATTACTTTTTTGATCAACAAGTGGGTAATTCCTTTACGTTTTTATTGTAATAGAACTAGGAGTAATTTTATTACTTTTGAGGAGTAATTGTAATGTTTCCAGCATTACATTTGGGCATTACTTGCTGGGGAGAAGCAGGGGAAGTCTTCTGCTCCTCTGATTTGTGGATGAAAATCATGTGCCTCAAACTGGGCTTCTTCCCTCATGCTGTGTGGGTGGGTAGGAGGCAACGAGGGAGGAGGTGGAGAGTGAGATGGGGTGGAGTGGAGAAAACAACTGTTTAGAAAAATGGATGGAGGTGGTGAAGAATGGAGTGGAGGGAAAAAGGAGCTGGAGGGCAAGAACATGGATAAAGGAGGAGAAGGAGGCAGCAGCAGAATGGAGATAAAGAACTGTAGAGGTGAAAGATGACTCTGTGTGTGTGTGCATGCGTGCGTGCGAATACTGTGTTTGCACTTGGCAAACAAAGTGGCGTTACCACCCTCTCTGGCTACTGTGCTGCATTTGCAGTATTTTAACTTTTTTGCATCTTGGAGGGAAATGTTTGCTTGTGTGACAGTCCCTTAGTTGGTGACAGGGCAGGGTCCGGGAGGTGGTTAAGTGAGAGAGGTTATGCTTGCTGGCGGGGGGGGGGGGTTGCACTTGGTTTGACATGCAAGGATCTGAGTAGTGGCCTCTGCCTCCCTCCCCACCTCCCTTACCAGCGAAGAGACCACCACTGTTATCTTATGGATAAAAAGCATTATTTTACTACCTCTGTATGTGTTTGTTTATTTTTAATGTTGTTTTAGGCTACTTAGATGTGCAGCAGCCAAGGCCAGCACCTTGTAGGTGTAACAAATGTAATTGTAGTGATTACTTTTGAGAAAAAATAATCAGTTACTTTCAGAGCAGTTGTAATTTTAATGGTAATTACTACTTTTTGGGCCATGTTAATTGTAACTGTAATTTATTACTTTTTAAAAGTAATCTTCCGTGGCGCAGAGTGGTAAGCGGCGGTAACGCAGCCGAAGCTCTGCTCACGGCTGGAGTTCGATTCCAACGGAAGGAGGAAGTTGAATCTCTGGTAAAAGGGGTTGAGGTCCACTCAGCCTTCCATCCATCCGTGGTCGGTAAAATGAGTACCCGGCATACACTGGGGGGTAAAGAAAGGCCAGGGAAGGAACTGGCAATCCCACCCCATACAAAACGGTTTGCCTAGTAAACGTCGCAAGACGTCACCCTAAGAGTCGGAAACGACTCGCACTATAAGTGCGGGGACACCTTTACCTTTTAAAAGTAATCTTCCAAGCTCTGGAGTATGGTCCAGTGCCTTTCTGCATAAGTCCTGTGTCTTTTGAATCAGTTGTCCAATAATCTATTCATGTTCTAGGCTGTGTCTGTGGCTTCTAGTTTGCAACTGCTCTCTCTCCCCCCCCCCCATTCTCTAGACACGTTTGTATATTTAAAAAGGAATATCTCTGGCAATAGAACAAGTGTGGATTTTAATTAAAGTTACATTATATACCATTGAAACACCTTGCTTTTTGTTTTCCAGAAGCCTGCCCTAATTGTATACCAGTTTCTGCTAGATAGGTTTTATATGTGCAGGCTTAATTGGTTCAATCTAAAGCCTCTTGGAAACTTTGGATGTAGTGACCATTCCTCCTCCGAATCCTTCCTGTGACTTGGTCTTTTGGATTAATCAGAGTATAAGCATTCCCTGTGTTGCTCTTCTTGCGTCTTCATTTTATTTCTGTTTTTCTGAGGTTGAAAGATTGATTCAATGAAGTGTCCATTTCTACATCTTGTAAGACTATGCTGCTTGAGTGCCTCTGGAAAAGAGAATTCTTGTGGGGTCACAGGCTCAGCATGTGTGTCGGATGAAATGTGTCTATATTTTCTAATGTACAAGCTTGAAGGAAGAAATACCTCCAGGTGTAACTGCCTTGCTGGAACTTTCATTTTTCTGTGCCTTGTTCTGATGCATTTTGGCAAGACTCCTACTCTAGAATGTCTCAGCTTCACATTGTTAGCACTTGAACTCATATCATAAGATCACATGCCATAGTCAAGCATTGTGTGCCCCCTATAGATCTCCTCACCTGTTGAAATCAAAATGTGATGCCTTGCTGTGGAGTGCCCTGTGGAAGGTTAATTCAGTAGAAACGCAGCAGCTCAAGAGGGTCAAATTACTCCAAAATGCTTGGGTGTTGTTTAAAAACACAATATTAGAAGTTCAAGTGGAGCGTTTACCGCTGATCAGGAAAGGTACCAGCAGGGCCAAGAGGATGCCAGCGTGGTTAATGAGCAGAGTCAATAATAATAATAATAATTTAATTTGTGGGTCGCCTATCTGGCCAATGGCCACTCTAGGCGACGTACAATTTAACAACAATACATTACATCATAATAAAATACATCATAAAATACAATATAACAATAAAACAATAAAACAGTTCCAGTACAGAGTAGTAGGCTATTGGTCGTAAAAATTTAACCCTCCCCGTAAGTCCCAAAGGCCTGTCTGAAGAGCCAGGTCTTCAAAGCTTGGCAGAATACATTCAGGGAAGGGGCATGTCGAAGGTCATACGGGAGGGAGTTCCAGAGAGTGGGGGCCGCCACTGAAAATGCCCTCTCTCTTGTCCCCGCCAACCTAGCTGTTTTAGTTGGCGGGATTGAGAGAAGGTCCTGTGTGGCTGATCTTGTTGGGCGGCATGGTTGGTGGCGCTGGAGGCGCTCCATCAGATAAACTGACAAACATCCTATTAGAGGCAAGAAGGCTTCCTTTAGAAAATGGAAATCTTGTCCAAATGAGGAAGATAAAAAGGAACACAAACTGGCAAAAGAAATGCAAGCAGACAATAAGGAATGCTTAAAAAGAATTTGAGGAGCACATTGCTAAAAACATTTTTTAAAAACAAAAGATTCTTTAAATACATTCAAAGCAGATCATCCAGGGAGGCAGCTGGACCCTTGGATGACAAGGGAGTCAAAGGTGTCCTAAAGCAGGATAAGGAGATTGCAGAGAAGCTAAATGAACATTTTTGCGTCTGTCTTCACAGAGGATATAGGGCAGATCCCTGAACCCGAACTAACCTTTGCAGGAAGGGAATCTGAGGAACTGTGGCATACAGTAGTGATGAGAGATGAACTTGTAGGCTTAATAGACAAAAGTTTAAAAATTGCTGGGTCCAGATGGCATCCAAAAGTTCTTAAAGAACTCAACTGTGAAATTGCTGATCTTCTAAAAAAATATGTAACTTGTCCCTCAGATCTGCCTCCATACCTGAGGACTGGAAAGTGGCCAATCCCCAGGGGGGATCTTGAAAATTATAGGCAGGTTAGCTTAATACCTGTTCTGGGAAAATTGGTAGAAAGTATTGTTAAAGATAAAACAACCAAGCATATAGAAGAGTAGGTCTTGTTGAAGCAGAGCCAGCATGGCTTCTGCAAAGATAAGTCCTGCCTCACAAACCTCTTAGAACTCTTTGGGAGTGTCAGCAAGCATATAGATAGAAGTGATCCAGTGGATATAATGTACTTAGACTTTCAAAAAGCTTTTGACAAAGTACTTCACTAAAGACTCCTAAGTAAGCTTAGCAGCCATGGAATAAGAGGAAAGGTCCTCTTGTGGGTAAGGAACTGGCTAGGAAACAGAAAGCAGGGAGTAGGAATAAATGAACAGTTCCCCAATGGAGGGATGTAGGAAGTGGAGTCCCCCAAGGATTGGTATTGGGAGCCCTGCTTTTTAACACGTTCATAAACTATTTAGTTAGGGGTGAGCAGTGAGGTGGCCAAGTTTGCTGATTATACTAAATTGTTCAGGGTTACTAAATCAAAAAGGGATTGTGAAGAACTCCAGAAGGACCTCCCCATATTGAGTGAGTGGGTGGTAAAATGGCAAATGCAATTCAAAGTAAATAAGTGTAAAAGTATGCATACTGGAGCAAAAAATCTTAATTTCACATATAGGCTCATGGGGTCATGGGCGGTGACTGACCTGGAACGAGTTCTTGGGGTCTTAGTGGATAGGTCAATGAAGATGTCGACCCAGAATGCAGCACCTGTGAAAAAGGCAAATTCCATGCTAGGGATCATTAGGAAAGGTATTGAAAATAAAACTGCTGGTATAATTCAATGTATAAACCTACAGTGTGACTGCATTTGGAATATTGTGCACAGTTCTGGTCTCTTCACCTCAAAAAGAATATTGTAGAGTTGGAAAAGGTTCAAAAAAGGGCAATCAAAACTATCAAGGGGATGGAGAGACTCCCCTATGAGGAAAGGTAGCAGCAATTAGGGTTTTTTAGTTTAGAGAAAAGGAGAGTCATAGGCGACATAAAAGAAATGTATAAAATTATGCATGGCATGGAGAAAGTAGATTGACAAAAGTTTTTTCTCCCTCATAACAGTAGAACTTGTAGACATTCAATGAAGCTGAATGTTGGAAGATTCAAGATAGACAAAAGAGAGTCTTTTTTCATACAGCACATAAACTGGAATTCACTCCCACAGGAGGCAGTGATGGCCACCAACTGCGATAGCTTTAAAAGAGGAAAAGTCAAATTCATGGAGGACAAGGCTATCAAGGGCTACCAGCCATGATGGCTACACTATGCCTCCATAGTCAGAGGCAGTATACTTCTGAAAACCAGTGGCCAGAAGCTGCAGGAGAGTGCTTTTGCAGTGTGGGCTTCCCGTTGGCATATGGCTGGCCACTGTGAGAACAGGATGTTGAGCTAGATGGGCCGCTGGCCTGATCCAGCAAGCTGTTCTTACGTTCTTAACAGTTCTTTGTGACGGTTCACAAACAAATTTAAAATCCAACTTGATTTGACTTTTGAATTATTAGCATGGATTGATGGCACAGTAGATAAGCTGATAGTTTGTAGGTGGAAGGTAGCCTTTGAGATGCGGCTTTAAATGGAGAATACAAAGCAAAGTGATGATTCAGAGAGGACATAATGGTGAGTCAAAGGAGAAGACGGTAGAAAAGCTTACTTGGCAGGCAGATGTTGCTCTGGAAGCAGTAAAAAGGTGGGGGTGTACATACTCTTGAGAGAAACCGATGGAAGTCTGTAAAGGGTTGACAGCAGGAGGGCAGTGTTGAACTGAATATTGATGGCAGTGGCAACTTGTCCAAATGTGTGGGAAGGAAAGTTGTAAGGTATTGCTTATTTATACTTTTATAAAAATCAAAATGTGCTACTATATAAGAGATGGAACATTTCTTCACCCATGTTTCTATGGAGATAGCCATAGAGACGGGCTACTATCTGTCTTTTGCTTTTATAAGATAATCTAATTATACACACTTGCTGCAAAATCATAATTTAGTTTATCTGAACATAGCATAGGATATGTTGGATTATGACTTATCCTGACATTCCTGAGACACCGCCTTGCTTCCTGCATATAAAATGAGTCTGAGGCTTTCCTGCCAAGTGCAGATGATAATAAAAGTGTAGCCCCTTTGCAGGGCTTTATTTACTTCTGGGCTACTATCCCAAATATAAAATCTTCTTGAAGGGTAGACGTGTTAATCTCTTACAGCAAAAACAATCAGTCTTGTGGCTTGTCACATCTTGGGTCCCGGACATACAATCCTTCCTGCTCCTTCACGCCTGAAACAGGTGACCCCAAAGATGCCTGCTCAGTTCTGGCCAGCTACCTACTGCACCACAAGCCTCAGAAATTCCACCACCTCCTTGGAAGTGGCTAATGGGTTTTGAATGTGGTTTATACCTGTGGATTTATATGTCGTTTTTAGCATTTAGAACCCTGTTTGGTACCGTAGTAAAGACCAAACACACACATGGACTTTTAAGTAAACAAACCAATGTTTATTATGATCACGGTATAAACTATAGATACTATATTTGTTCATTCTAAACCTAACCTGCCTACCTACGCATACTAAACCCAACCCACAATAAGACCCAAACCCTACACTATTAACTCACAAACTTAGCCCTGTCTAACTCCAACAACCACCACCAGCTGTCACTTCTTTCCCTCTTTAAACCTTTCACTCTCACTCCCCCCTCCCTTGCAAACACTCCAGCCAATCACACTCAACATTCTGTTAACCATCACCTATCCTATCTGAACATAAGTTAATAGAAACAAACATTGTGTTTTTGTCACATGGCTCTTTAAAGATGAGCACATTTATCATAGCAAAAGTTTTCATGGGCTCAACCCCATTTTGTCAGATGCATGAAGTGAAATCTTAGTTAGCAGGTATAGAAAGGAGAAAATTGTAAGGTGGGAGTCATGCAGTGCCACATTCTTAGTAATACGCTCACAAGTATATACTTTGCCAAGTTATGTTTTCAGGGTTCAGGTTTTAAAGTGGGTGTGGGTTCTAGGATTGGGGATGATGTAACAGAAAATATAATGAGGGAAGGTGTGAAGAGTCTGCCTGTATTTTAAAATAGTAGCTGTTGAAGTGGGAACTCACCAGTCATTAAATTTTCTTGCCTTTGATTACTGTCTAGCCCACTCTTTGGTTTTGATACTTGCCTTCAAATCTGAACTTCCATGCAAAACTAGGAGGACTAGCAACTTAGATCTGATTTTTTTCTTACTGATATTTGGAATCTCCCCAAATTCCACATTCATGTTGTAGACCAGTGGGTTTTCCTGCAGGTATTCCTCAATCTCGAACTATGCTGCTGAAGTAGAAGCTCTACTCAGCAACTTCAGTTATTATTCCAAATTAAACCAGGAGCAACGTCCACATCTCTGTACCTTTTGTTTTGGAGGAAGCAATTTGAAGGATGCATTTCTGAATTGGGCTACTTACTGAACAGGTTCCTCTCAAGGCCTGTTATGATGACCTCTCTGGACCCAGAAGTGTTAAACTATCCCCCAGTCACAAATATCCCCTTCTTGGGCAAGGTGCTTGAAAGGGTGGCAGTGATCCAGCTTTAAGCATGTTTGGAGGAAGATGAATATCTGGACCCAGTTCAGTCCGGCGGCAGGCCTGGTCATGGTATCAAAACTGCTTTTGTTGCCCTGGTTGATAACTGTTGTTGGGAGAGAGGGGGAGTGTAACCCTGCTCATTCTCTATGACCTCTGTGCAACTTTTGATGGTGTTGACCACAATATTTTCCTGGACTGACTCCATGAGGTGGCCCAAGAGGGTGGAGGGTAGTGTTTTACAGTGACTCCATTTCTGCCTCCAGGGTCAATGCCAGAAAGTAGCAATGGAGAGCTATGACTTGGCACCATGGGAAATGACATGCAGCATTCTGCGGGGAGTTCATTCTGTCCCTCATGCTCTTTACTTGCCGTGGGTCCTTAGGGTGAAGGACAGGTGATAAATACTAGAACTAAAATAAATAAATAATGTAGAACATGTCTTCCCATGGCCCCAGCCCACAATTTAGGTAAGGGCTAGATGACGGAGGGGAGGCAGGGCCTGCTACAGTAGGGCTGTCAACTAATTATTTTTTAAAAAATTATAGTAGTATAAATGTGCTTAGCCATCACTCCCACCAAGCCATATGCTGTCCACCTCCCATGCCCATAGCTGTGCCTGCAAAAGAGGATGGATCATACCTATTGTCAATGTACATGTTTGCTCATTTCATTAGCAACAGGCATGATCCATTCTCTTTTACAGGCACAGCTATCTGCATGAGAGGTGAATGGCATAAAATGGTTATGCTTGCTTAATTCATATGACTGGATTTCAGTGCTAGCCTAGGCATATTTTTAAGAGAATCATGGTAGGTTAAGAGAAATTTTTTTCAGCCTCATAGTATATGATTGAAAATTGTTGCACTGCCATCGTCATAGTATTTGAGTATAGAGGAGCCAATGTGTCTTAACCATGTTCTTCATGGACATTTAGCTCACAGTGCGAAAGTATCTATAACTGCTAAGATGGTACATCTCTAGAACAAGTAGCTCTAGTTTCCTGGGAAACAAATGCCTTCATTAGTACCTAGGGTTTTATACAGAAAGCAACCAAGTATTTTTACCACCTCATTTCTCTCTTCCCCCTCCCTCTCCAATGTAAACACCTATAAGACAAAAATAAAACACTGCAGTCTGGTGTTTCTGTCATTTCAAGCTGAGAGCATTTTATGAGTTGTCAATCCTCAAGTGCAGGTGGGGGAAGATTTTGCATCTGAAATACAACATCTCTGTGAAACTAAGTAAAAATAATTGCTCTTTAAGATCAGCCATATCAAAGTTACAAAGTGATGTAAATATATCAATAGTTTGCTGAAAAGCCTTAAAATAGTGAGTGGATGATATATATAAAGCAACTTTTTTTCTATCCTTTTACAGATCTGGAGTCCTTACCGGCAGCCTGGTTGCACGGGAGATCTGGATGGTAAAATTGAGGATGATTCACGTTGTCTGTACACACATGAAGAATACATTAGTCTTGTGCTTAACAGTGGCAGTGGCCTGTCTCATGATTATGCCAATCAGTCAGTCCAAGAGGATCCACGAATGATGGCCTTCTTTGACTCTTTGGTCCGTCGAGAGATTGAGGGATGGAGTTCTGATTCAGACAGTGATCTGAGTGAAAGCACAATCCTGCAGCTCCATGCCGGAGTAAGTGAACGCTCGGGTTACAGTGAATCTGAATCCTCCACGTCTCTGCGTCACTCCCCACCACACATGACAGAAGAATCTGATGAAGCTGCATATAACTTGGGTACCTTGAGATCTACTGAATCTCCACCAGCCAGAGAAGCTGTGGCTTCTCGCCAGCAACGGCTGTCTGCACTGAGGAGGTATCAAGACAAACGTCTTCTGGCTCTTTCTAATGAGTCTGATTCTGATGAGAATACTTGCGAGACAGAGCTAGATGCTGATCTCTTCCCAAGGCCAAGGTCCCCAAGTCCTGAAGAAAATGACTCGAGCAGCTCCAGCAGCAGCAGCAGCAGCACAGAAGATGACGAGGAACTGAATGAGCGCCGTGCCTCAACCCGGCAACGCAATGCACTAAGGCGCAGACAGAAACCACAAAAGGAAGAAAGGACTAATGCAAATGTAAATACAGAAAACACAAGTACCTACTTAGGTGAAGACCTCTGTGATTACCCCCAGATCAAAGTGGATGACCTCTCTCCTTCTCCAGCTTCATCTCCTGAAAGGAGTACTGCAAATACTGAGGTCCGCAAAGAGAAGGTCTCTCCTTGCTCAGAGAGTGAAACTGTAGACAGAAAGATCTACAAAGCTTTCAGGTGGCTACATTATTCTTATATGTCTTATGCAGCTAACAAAGATGGTGAATCTTCACGTGGAGGAGGTGAAAGTGAAGGGAGACCAGGAACTAGCAGAAAAACCCAATGTGGCCAGGATCTTTCTCCTGAAAACCGCAACAAAGAAACCTTCAAGGAACGCAACTCAGCAGAAAATTCTAGAAATGGTCAAGATCACGAATGTGATAATCAGCGACAACTAGAGGATCAGGAAAGCTGCACCCAGGATAATGGAAGCAGTGGGGCTGTAGATCATTCTTTTGAGACTAAGAGGCTCAATGGAAAAGCCATTTGCAAAGAACGAAGTCGTTGCATTGAAGAGCCATGCAATCAGGCTGCAGGATTTGTGGAACAGAAAAATAACCAGAATTGTCAGCCAGCATCCAGCCACAACCCACTGGTTGTTTCTAAGGATTCATTTTCCACCACTGCCAACTGCAGTGGATCTGGAATTTACTCTAAAAACCCAGTAGATGACAATGAGGACAGAAACACTGACAATTCCTGTGCAAACCACAGTAATGGCCATTTACACCCTCGCTCTTCTTACCTTAGTAACGGACAGAGTTTTGGAGAGCAGGAGGCTGTGGCCCAAGGAAGACAATTACACTTAAATGCTGATAATGGCAGCCTTGTGCAGACATGCACCTCCTTGCACAAGGAATGCAGCCTGTCTGCAACAGACTCTTCCAGTCACACCGTGAGCATGAAAGAGGATGTTATGGAGTTGCATCCTGCAGACAGTGATGGCCCGCAAATCCATGGACGACAGAAAAGGCACAGAGCAGAGTTTGAAGACACAGATTCTGAGAAGTCTTCCTCAGAAAAGAAGCTAAAAACACATGCAACCTGGGTCTGAAATGTTGCATTTCCAGTTCTCCATTCCATTCTTCAGTGGGTCTGTTTTAAATTGCCAGGGGCTATGTTGTATAAAAATCTAATCAACTCCTTTAAAATGAGACTGACTATAGTGTACCCTTACAAGGTTCTGTTCAAGTAAATCTTTATTCAGCCAGTTGACTTATTATTGTGTGATGTGTGGTGTTTGTTCAGCTAGCTACCTAATGTGGCTATTGTAAATTTTATTCTTCTGAAAAGAGTTCTTGCTTGTTGAAACTGTGGGTTTTATAGTCTCATTGAGTCAACTGATAGGCAACGTACATCTATGACTGATGCTTCTGGAGTGTTTTCTGTACAAGAAAATGGGAGCAAATTGAATGCAGCCTTTTAACCCTCTCTTGTGTTTCTGAAGTCTTAAAGAAGAGTGACTCTGTTATGATTTGGTGGAAGCATCCTCATGGTTTATTGTATGTAAAGTAACATCATACAGCTGTTTGTACTTAAAATACTCTGATTGCTCATTCAAGAGGTGGGGGATGGGTTTTTTGATCTAGAACCTGTTATGGTAGTATCCATAATGACCTTACTCCCCCCCCCCATTAACACTCACCCACTGCAACGTAGACATATTTGTCATTGCGTTAGAAGGTAGACTCCACTCCAGCGGAAATTCACTAGTATGATTTGAGAGCAGTGCTGGACCTCGCATTGGTTCATTTGCTGTTTCCAAACTGTGATCTGATTTTCAAAGTTACTTGCAGCAAAGCTACGTAATTCTTGTATGTAGCTATGTATCTTTTTTCTACATGATACTGGTTATAGCCCAGAAAATATAGGGTAAATCAGAGGAGGAGAAAGATGCATAATGATGTACCTAAGCTAACTGTGAGCGTGAACTGAATCTTGAGACCTGATTCTCTTTTCTTTTGTTTTCATTTAAAAAAAAAGAACTGATCTTCTTTGGAACAGTAGGCTGACTTTAGAGACCCTGGTTTTACAAGTCCTGCACTATAGTACAAAAAGTGCAGATTGATGTATGGTTTCCAATTAAACAAATATTTTTGTGTGTATTGACTATCTTGTTTTTTATAGTAAACCACAAAATTGGTATATATTTTTATAATGGTTGCATACCAGAGGGGGGATGTCTCTGCATTCAGCACTGACACTAGTAAATTCTTCTGGAAGTCCCAAGGAAACAGTTCCAATCTTCATATGTTACCAGCTGAGAGTTTTTAATAATGGTGACTGGCATAATAATACCCAATTGAGCAGGTGAAGGGGGAGGTGTTCGCCTAGATGCTGTTGTGATTTGCACTCTACTTTTGAGAGGCTTGCCTGTCACTTTCCTAAGAAAAACTACCTTACAAAGTAGGTTGGTAGGTGCCAACCCTGCTACTGTCTCCCTCAGCATTAGCCAAAGCTCTATTTCACCAATGCTTTGCTATTATTAGGGTTTGTTAGTGATACCCTTTGAAAAGTCATATATGGATTAAGAATGGGGAGTGGGATGGGAAGAGTTTCAGTAAAAGTCCTACTGTGCATATGTTTAAGATCTCTTCCATTTGTCTCTTCCTGGTTTTGTACATATATTGAGCCATTGATGAAAAAAGCACGTGTGAAAAGGGCACCTACAAATAAAAAGGAACCAGTCAACTTTTAAAATTACAATATAAGCAGCATTAGTCTTTGCAGCCCAATTCTCTGCATCTTTAGTCAGAAGCATCTTTAGTCACAATTCTTCTAGACTTAGGGTTGTATCCAACAAAGTTATCCCGTTGGTACAAGGACTTTTGTTTACCCTCTCCTCCCCTCATGTGCCCCCCAGATCTGTTCTGGCGGTTCCCCCAACCCTCTAGAGCAGATGGGGGAGGACGTTAGGTCAGGAGAAGGAAGAGAAGTTCCATTGCACAAGCAGATGTCCTTGCAACAATGGGATGACTTTGATGGATGCAACCCTTAGTCCCACTTAAGTGTGTGTATGATTGCAACCACATAGTACGATACATAAGATTTATAAAGGTCATGGAAGCATTGTACTGAGGTGATCCTTAAACAATAAGCCTTGAAAAAAATGCTAAGGATTATGCTAGAGGGTCACTAGTGCTGAAAGTACTTGAGCCTCTTAGAACTTGAGCAGTTATACACTGTCCTTGGATTGTTGCTTGCTATGGACCCTATTCTCATAGGAGTTTCCTACACTGCTGGGTCAGTGCTTCAGAGCCAAACTGAATGGTGGGAGTTGTTACCATGACAAAGTGAGGGACCTTGTTGGGTAGTGTTCTGAACAACTTTCCTTTGTATATGTTGTATGCTACTGTGTCAATGGCTAAGAATGGGGAGACAATCATTAACTTGTTGGACCCTTTTTAACAATGAATTATTAACTTGTGCTTAGCTTTTCATGCAAGGGATCTTCTGTAATACACAGCTGCTCAGTTAAGTGCCACAGCCCTGGCTTCAGATGCATTGCTTACAGTTTAAGGTATAACTGGGGGAAAGGAGAAGTGCATCTTCATGAAATGAAAATGGGGATTTCAGAAGAACTGGAAGAAGAGGGAAAAGGGAAAGGAAGACAATGTGCTGCCTGAGGAAAAAGTGGAAGAACTACAAAGGGCAGAGGGGGTATGCTTCAAGTCGAGTACTCTCTTGATCTGCTTTACAAATAAATAAATAAATATTAAGCTGATTGTGGTGTTATAAGTGTGTAAGTGTATTTGAGGGAGGAATGTTTCCATAACGGAGATTTGAAAGGGACAAATGTTGATGATTCTGCAATGGGAAAACCACTGTGCATTAGCATAATTGTTAGCAGATTGATACTTATCTCCAAATCAGTGTAACTTGGAATTATGAATTCAAAAGCATGTGCCTTGGGGTTACAAAATAAATCTTTGTGTTCTGTCCAATTTAAGCTTATCTAGCTTGAAGCTCAACATATGTCTCCCCCTCTCTTTTTAGCACTTAAGAAATTATTCTTTACAGGCGCATTGACTGGCATTCAAAACTGTGCTCTGCAGCAGCTGCCAAACCCAACCAGTAAACAAGGGCTTTTCCTTTAGGACTATGCTGTGTTGACTGATTTTGTTTCCCTCTCCTCTTTAGGAGGTGTTATAGCACAGTGCCAAAATTTCATTGACTTCTATTTGGAAATAATTGGTAGAAATATATATAATCTCCAATAATGTTTAAGGAAACGGGCAGGTTTTTCAAAACCAGGCCATTACTGAGCTTTATAATGTAGGTGATAAAATAAATGATGGGTTTTGACTCACGTTGACCAGAATTGCAAGCTTCTATATTGAAAGGTGGTGTGACCTCCAGTTTCCAGATGCTGGGACTAGAATACCATCATGCCCCTATGTGTGAATTCCCTTCTGTCATCTGGCTGGGAAAGGTTGGAAAACATAATACCAAGCCATCTGAATCATTGGTTTAACACAACTTAGCACTTCTGACTTTTTTTATCAAGGCAGCAAGCTTTAACTTATAGTTGGATTTATCAACTAAATCTGCAATTGATTTAAAGAAGGGTGTATTTTTTTTAATAACTGAAGGGCATTCATGTATGTGTTGACTGGTTTGGCTCTGGTTTGCTTCTCCTAATAGGGAATGGTGGCCTAATGGCCTTTCCTTCCAATGGTGATTAGTAGCTTGATGAAATTAAGTTCTTTTACTACTTTTGATATTCTCAAAGGCAGCTATATATATTAGTAATGGGTAGGTTTATGCATATGAACGCCAGGTAACTTTTAATTAAATCTTTAGATAGCTCAGTTTTGTAGATTCTTGCATAAAAGTAGATGAAACATCCACGAAGTTGACTCCTGGAGAAATATGCATCAACCATCTGTGACTGATCCAAGGTTCATTTCTGCCCTGTGACAGAGAATACCTTTAACAAAACTCGTATGTATTGCTACAGATGGCTTGAGAGACTTGTTACACAACCTAAAAGAAGTGGATGAAATAAGAGAGTTCTCTAAGTTACTGGCTACTACTGTAACTCAAAGGATCTTTGATTAACCTGGGCTGGAGTAGGAATATGCAGGCTTTAATTCTGAGCAACTTTAATTTAGCCATACCTACATTGCATTTAGATAAATATAAGGATGCAATCCCTACTCATACTAGCAAGTTACAATAGGCCAGCAATCCAATACACATAGGGTTGCCAGGCTCAGGGCCTGAGACTGATCCTGTATCTTTAGGAGAAGAGAAAGTCAGCCAAGCACCAGTGTTCTTGCAACCCTGTAATGGGAAAAACCACAAGGTTTAATTCTCCCTTCCCCCTGCACAACTTTTACAGATACAGAAGTCCTCTTGGTTGCCAGGACCAGACTCCAGGATACAGGATCAGTCTCAGGCCCTGAACCTGGCAACCCTAAGTACACATGTACCTGGGAGTAACTCTTACTGAACCCAATGGAGAGCTTACTTCTGATGTATTGGATTGTAGCCTTAGACACACTGTATTCCATAAGGCATGTTCAAGCCATTCTGCAGGGTTGTAATCAGCACTTTGTTTATGGGTGGGGGCTTTGAGGAGAGTTGGAAAGTGTTAGGCCCACCCCTTAAATCCCCAAGACAATTGCTATAACTGTCATTATCACCACCATCATACACCTTTCCTGCTACTGGGAAGGCTAGCTCATGTTCCTCTAGGAACTGTATTTTTAACTCTGAGACCTGACCAACAGTATGGCAAGCACTGTATGGTCTTTTCCATTTCTCCACTCTTAAAAGGCATCCTTCAGGATCCCAGGAACGTCTGCTTTATTCTTCATAAGCTCCCTTTGTTGCAGAGAAGAGAGAACAATGTGCTTGCATTGTGCAAAGTATTTCCTTCTGAGTTCTTACAGTAGCCCTGTGAAGCAGGCCAATGCTACTCCAGTAGAGCTGAAAAATAGTGACTTGTCTCAGGGGTCCCCCCTTATGGAGGAGAGTGGAGCTGGGATGGGGGGTACCCCTTTAATGTTATATAGGCCAAATGCACTTACCACAGCATAGGCAGAAATATAGGCAAGATGAATAAACCTACCCAAGTATTCTACTTGCCCATATGTACAGCTTGGTTTCAGTTAGAAGTAAATTGACCATGAGCAGCTCTGTCATCAAGTTGGACTGCAGTCCATTGGGCGTAACTTAACAAACTTGTGCTGGCTAGAGGCTTATGGTAGCATTAACATCTGAAGAGACTAATTCCTCCATATGTTCTCTTATGTTTCTGGAGATTGAAAATGACCCAACCGCATGTGTTTGGGGTGAAGTGTGTGCTAAACTTTCTTTCAGTCCAGAGCTAAGCCAATTTTGTGCCAAGTTCTGGCCTTGAAAGCAAGAAAATTTATGCTGGGGGGAGGGATTTGTGTCTGAAGGACACAATGATTGGCTTTATGACTGGAAATTTCAGCTGAAGGCTATATATTATGGCTAGATTCTCAAAATCATTTTGTAGCAAACATTTGAAATATGATGAACTGTGTCAAAGCAACTGTAATCCTAATTTCAAAATGTGGAATTCAACTTTTGGCAACATGCATTTAGTGTTCCCTTCTAAATACAATTTTATAAACCATCTCTAATAAAAGCCTTAGCTTCTGACTTTATTTTTCTCTGAATGTCTATTAAATACTCATCATTTGACATTGAATCTGAACAGCAGAAAACTGCAACATTTGTGTCATTCACCCAGAGAAAGCTGATGTAGATACTAAATCACTGGATGGAATGTAGTTTAAGAAAACTTATTAACAGTCCTACGTGGGATTTAGGTATGTCACTCTTGCATCCATCACAGTGGACACAGCTGCATCCCCACTTCTAATACTGGCCAGGCTCAAACCAGAATAGTTACTGGGATGGAGACTTGCCTAGGAATCCTAAAACTCTCAACTCCTTACAGGAAGGACAGTGTCCACCATAACAAATAGCCATGCCAGCTAATTTATGAAGTCAGCTAAGTAAATTTATTGTTAGTACAATATGAAAACTGCTTTACAATGCTAATTAAATCCTTTAATTAGCTGGACTCCAACTACCATCAGCTGACCAGGGTTAAGTCCAACATCTGGAGGGCTACAGGTTCCTCATCTTCTGCCTTCAAAAGTAGTTTGGAGGTAGGGGTTATTGACAAGTGACATTCAAAGTTTATTTTAAAAAGATGGCCTTGGTTTCTATGTTCTCTCTCCCTCCTCCCTTGCTTTAATGTCTCTTCCCAAAAGATCAGAATGTTTAAATAGTCCTGTAGCTATGTCTGTGTTTGCCATAATGTTCCTGGGGTGAGGTGGCATTGGGGCAATGGCTGATACTTAGTTCAGAATGACCTACTACTAAGCAGATCACAATTGTGTTTTTCCATTAACTAACTTTTGAAATTATTATATTTATATCCCGCCCTTCCTCCCAGTAGGAGCCCAGGGCAGCAAACAAAAGCACTAAAAACAATCTAAAACATCATAAAAACAGACTTTAAATACATTAAAACAAAACATCCTAAAAAACATATTAATACAAAACATATTTAAAAACGTTTTTTTAAAAAAACTTAAAACTTCTTTAAAAAAAAAGCTTCTTATGTTGTGCACAATGGACTTCCTGATAAGATGGGATCTGCGGGAGGCACTCACCTGAAGACCACAGTGATGGACTGGGTATAGAAAGGGTAAGACAATCTTTCCAGTTTCCTGGTCCCAAGCTATATAGGGCTTTGTACACCAAAACCAGCACCTTATCTTAGCCCAGTAGCTAATAGGCAGCCTGTGCAATTCATTCAGCAGTGAGATAACATGCTGGCGATACTCTGCTCCAGTGAGCAGTCTCACTGCCACATTTTGCACCAGCTTCCGGATCAACCTCGAGGGCAGCCCCACATAAAGCGCATTACAGTAATCCAGCCTGGAGGTTACCAGTGCGTGGACAACAGTGGTCAGGCTATCCCAGTCCAGAAATGGCTGCAGCTATCTTACCAGCCAAGCACTTCTAGCCACTCAGGTCACCTGGGCCTCTAGTGACAAAGATGGACCCAGGAGCACCCCAGACTACAGACCTGCTCTTTCAGAGGGCATAAGACCCCATCCAAAGTAGGCAACTGGCCAATTATCCGAACTCAGGAACCACCACCCCACTGTGCCTCCGTCTTGCTAGGATTCAGACTCAGTTTATTAGCCCTCATTCAGCCCACCACCGAGATCAGGCAGTGGTCCAGGGCTTGCACAGCCTCTCCCAATTCAGATATTACAGAAAGTAGAGCTGGGTATCATCAGAGTATTGCTGACACTTCGCCCCAAATCTCCTCATGACTGCTCCCAAGGGCTTCATATAGATGTTAAACAGCAGGTACCCTGTGGCACCTCACAGCACAACTACCAGGGAGCCAAAAGACAATCACCCAATGCTATTCTCTGAAAATGACCCTAGAGATAGGATCGGAACCACTGTAAAACAGTGCCTCCGATACCCATGGAGTAAGTCGGCCCAGAAGGATACCATGGTTAATGGTATCAAGAGCCAATGAGAGATAAAGTAAGAATAACAAGGCCGCACTCCCCCTGTCCTCCCAATAAAGGTCATCCATTAGGGCAACCAAGGCTGATTCAGTCCCATAACCAGACCTGAACCCAGACTGCAATGGGTCAAGATAATGTGTTTCATCCAAGAGTACTTGCTGTAATACAAAGGGCTTCTTTGAAAGCAAAACTTTAACAATACATCTTACTAGATGTTGAGTTTTTGGAGCCTTCAGCTGTACTTGTAGCCATGACAAAAGCAGCACACAGCAGCTGAAATCCTCGCCTTGATGCCTTTGCAAAGAATGTAAAACAGCAATTGTACTTGTGCACTAAGTTAAAGCATGTGGGAAAGCTTTACAATTTATTTACAGTACCTTGCAGAGTTCAGGAACCCTGTATCTTTTTACATCAGACTTGATAAAAGGCCCTTTATGTTTAGAAAGCTTGCCTGTTAATATAACACAGCCAGACTTCAATATAATTACCAAGGTGTCTCGGTTTGAACAGAGGGGATAGGGTGCACGCAGGAACAAGTGTGTCTGGTATATGAACCAAAGCCAAAAGCTTTCAACTCTGATTTGCTGGAAATGAAGATACTCCTTAGCGTGAGCCAGCCAAGGGGTGGAACTGAGCCACGTCAGAATAAGGCTTCCTGAGAAACACAGCTCAGAAATGAAGCTAATGCGATAGACAAAATATGAAATGACAGGACCTGTTTGAAGTTTCAAGACCACCATCATATATTAACCTCTGCTGATGAATCTGTACTGATATTAAATACACACAGAACTTTTAACATGTCTGCCTTCTCAAATTGTGTGCTCATTGCTCATTGCTCATTAGATTTTGCTTATATTAGTCAGCTGGAGTTGTTAGTTGGGTATACTCAGTACTTAGCTGAGTGTGCATTTCTGTGAGTTACCTTTTGAATTGTGCATATGTTGTTATGTGCCTTCAAGTCGACTTTGGTGTCCAGTGATACATCTTTGCATTTGAGGACCTTTTCTAGTTCTCTCACAGCTGCCCTACCCAGTCCTAGCCTTCCTCTGATTTCTTGACTATTGGCTCCATTTTGGTTAATGACTGTGCTGAGGTATTGATAATCCTTGACAAGTTCAATGTCCTCATTGTCAACTGTAAAGTTACATAAATCTTCTGTTGTCATTTAGTCTTTTTGACGTTCAGCTGTAGTCCTGCTTTTGTGCTTTCCTCTTTAACTTTCATCAGCATTTGTTTCAAATCATTACTGGTTTCTGCTAAGAGTATGGTATCGTCTGCATATCTTAAATTATTGATGTTTCTCCCTCCAATTTTCAGACTTCCTTCATCTTGGTCCAATCCCACTTTCCGTATGATATGTTCTGCGTACAGATTAAACAAATAGGGTGATAAAATACAACCCTGTCTCATACCCTTTCCGATGGGGAACCAATCGGTTTCTCCATATTCTGTCCTTACAGTAGCCTCTTGTCCAGAGTACAGGTTGCGCATCAGGACAATCAGTTGCCGTGGCACCCCCATTTCTTTTAAAGCGTTCCATAGTTTTTCATGATCTACACAGTCAAAGGTAAGCTGCTCTTAAAATATTTGGAAGAAACAAATCACCAGGAACAGATGGCATACCAATCGAGTTGTTACAAGCTACTGAGACTGAATCTGTCCAAATTTTGACAAAAATCTGTTAAGAAATATGGAAAACTAAACAATGGCCCACAGACTGGAAGCGTTCCATATACATCCCAATTCCAAAGAAAGGGGATCCCAGGGAATGCAGTAATTATCAAACTATTGCTTTAATATCCCATGCAAGTAAAGATTCTACAACAAAGGCTCTTGAGAAATGCCAGATGTCCAAGCTGGATTTAGAAAAGGAAGAGGTACCAGAGATCATATCGCAAACATACGTTGGATAATGGAACGGAGCAAAGGATTTCAGAAGAAAATCACCCTGTGCTTTATAAATTACAACAAAGCCTTTGATTGTGTAGATCATGAGAAACTATGAAATGCTTTAAAAGAAATGGGGATGCCACAGCATCTGATTGTCCTGATGCGCAACCTATACTCTGGACAAGACGCTACTGTAAGGACAGAATATGGAGAAACCGATTGGTTCCCCATCGGAAAGGGTGTGAGACAGGGGTGTATTTTATCACCCTATTTGTTTAATCTACAGCAGAACATACCATACAGAAAGCGGGATTGGACCAAGATGAAGAGGGTGTGAAAATTGGAGGGAGAAATACCAATAATTTAAGATATGCCGACAATACCATACTACTAGCAGAAACCAGTAATGATTTGAAACTAATGCTGATGAAAGTTAAAGAGGAAAGCACAAAAGCAGGACTACAGCTGAACGTCAAAAAGACTAAAGTAATGACAACATTTATGTAACTTTAAAGTTGACAATAAGGACACTGAATTAGTCAAGGATTATCAATACCTCAGCACAGTCATTAACCAAAATGGAGGCAATAGTCAAGAAATGAGAAGAAGGCTAGAACTGGCGAGGGCAGCTATGAGAGAACTAGAAACAGTCCTCAAATGCAAAGATGTATCACTGAACACTAAAGTCAAGATCATTCAGACCACGGTATTCCCGATCTCTATGTATGGATGTGAAAGTTGGACAGTGAAAATGTGGATAAGAGAAAAATCACCCCATTTGAAATGTGGTTTAGGAGGAGAGCTTTACGGATACCAAGGAAAATGGGAATGGACTGCCTTCAAGTCGATTCTGACTAAGAATTAAACCAGAACTATCATCAGAAGCTAAACTGATGAAACTGAGGTTATCATACTTTGGATACATGTGAAATGTGGTGTTAGAAGAGAGCTTTGCGGAAACCATGAACCACGAAAAAGACAAGTAATTGGGTGTTAGAACAAATTAAACCAGAACGATCACTAGTAGCTAAAATGATGAAACTGAGATTATCATACGTTGGACACATCATGAGAAGACATGATTCAGTAGCAAAGACAATAATGCTGGGAAAAACAGAAGGGAGTAGAAAAAGAGGAAGACCAAACAAGAGATGGATTGATTCCATAAAGGAGGCCACAGACCTGAACTTACAAGATCTGAACAGGGTGGTTTATAACAGATACTATTGGAGGTCACTGATTCATAGGGTCGCCATAAGTTGTAATCGACTTGAAGGCACATAACAAAATGCAAATCTGCATGTATAAATACATATTTAGAAAAATTATAATAGGAATACAATCCAATTCTCCATAGTGGGAAAAGACTGTGAACAGGTGACCTGCATGCCGGTACAAACTGCTATTAAAGATCTATCTCTTGATGGGCCACTTTAAAGCCCCCTTCTCCCTTGTGTTTGAAACTGGGCATGACCTAAACAACCCTTTCAATAGAGGACCCTCTGTAAAGTAGGAGATATGGCTACCCAGTCTGCTTGTAGTTCCCCAACCAGATTAGCAGAACAAGCAGGAGCCACACAGTGCTGGAGAATCCAGTTTTGAACAAAGCGCTGTTCATTGGCACTGTGTTCTTATTTCAACTGTCAAAGGTTGAGATCTGGTACAAACTAAACCCAG
Organism: Rhineura floridana; assembly: GCF_030035675.1. Classification (NCBI taxonomy): domain Eukaryota; kingdom Metazoa; phylum Chordata; class Lepidosauria; order Squamata; family Rhineuridae; genus Rhineura; species Rhineura floridana. Next base: position 161,522,775 of record NC_084481.1, on the reverse strand, counting down.
CTTACGGGACAGGATTTAGTCCAGGGCCTTCCATTTCTGACCCCTAATCTATGATCAAATTAAAGCCCCTCACTTACAGCACAATCCTAACCATGTCTACTCAGAAATCTTTTGAATTCAATGGGATTTACTTCCAGGTTAAGCAGGGTTAGGAATGCAGTCAAAGTTCACTAAATGGGTACTTGAACATTAGGGGTCCAAGTCAGATGTCTACTATACTTTTTAAACTTTGTTTTCTAAAAGTATTTGGAAGGGTGACTTAGCTCTAGGAATGCTGCAGAAGATATTATGGTTTTAGACACGCTTGTTGGGGCTACTCCATGCTGGAGCTAGTTACAGCCTCTTTTCCCAGTTGCAAATCTATTTTTGAAAATCATCACATGTGGATCTCCTGATTGCAACTCAGCAACAGTGATGAAAATCTACCATCTGGACATGTTCAAAGTAAATATTTAAGAAAACAAAATGCCATTTATGGTTAACTAGTTTGTGTACTTCTACAACAAAATGTAACCTAAATAACTTGGATACCTCAAAAGCCAGCATTTTAAGATGCATCTCATTAGCAACTTTATTACTTGTATTGAATCAAGCTCCATTCCCCTCTTGTCTAGATCATGATGCAGGAATTGATGCAGGAATTGATGCAATTAACTAGACAAATCCGTCATTGTGCCAACAAAGAAATGCGCTGAATTGGCACTAAAACAGGATCTGTGAAAATTCACTGCATAGTTCAATTGCATTAGCAAGCAAGCAAACCTGCAAGGGTTGTGATTTTTTTTACAGCAATCTAGTCTATTCCTCTACACCCTTCCCTATAAATCTATCGCATTTCGGGTGCAATCCAACTCACCTTTCTGCCAGGCTGTGTGAGTCAGATGCCGCGGAGTGCCGGCTGCACCAGCCTCCACCAGCAGCAGCCCTCCACCATGGCGAAGATGTGGCTCCACCAGCAGCCTGCTGGCACTGCCAGGGGATGCACTGCGGATGGCCAGCCCAGAGGTCAGAGGGCTGGTGGAAGCTGGTGAAAGCCCCCAAAATGGGGCGTTCTGGAGGTGTGGGGGGGTGGAGCTGGGAGAAGGGAATTACACCTCCTCACATCCAGACCCCTCCCCTGGGTCCTGATCCCCCTACAAACTCTGCCAGCCAAAAGGCCGGCACAGTAAAAAAAAAAAAAAGTCCCATTGTGATCTACGGGGACTGCTTATTGCCCAGGAGACCTGTTTGTCAGAGCCAGCACTTCCTGGCTGGCTCATGCACGCGGCTCCTCATGGAGCCCACATTCAGCCAGGCCGGCAGCTCCCAAGCGGGAGGAGGATCCCTTGGAGCTGTCCGCTGGCAGTTCTTCCTCCACTGGCTTCCCGGCAGTTGGATTGCTCTGCCCATCAAATTATATCAAATTATTATACAGCCACTAGAGTGGCTGTATCCTATAGTCATCATGGATTTTTCGCATGCTAAATTGTTAAATTGAAAATTGCCACCACTTACCATATGCTTAGAGGCACATGTTATCACATTCTTCCAAGCTACACAGCAAGTGGATTGGACTGTGAAAGACCAACCCAAATTGTGTTCACATTTTTACAAATTTGTCAGGCGGTACAATATCTCAGAGAGGAGGTCAGGTCTCCTGCTTCCCTGGTGCATTCACTATTGCTACCCAATTTCCTTGCTTTTTAAAGTTTGATAGAAATATCTGTTGGCTATAGGTACATTCTTAAACGGCAAGGTTTTTTGCCTATTAGTGAATATCTTCAATGCAAGAATATACGTGAATGAAATTCATTTTTTCTGTCACAGCTGATTACACAATATTGTAAACTGTTAAAAATATTCTCAGTCAAGGACGCAATATATTAAACCCACAAATTAAAAGGCGATGCAAGCACCTCTTATGACTAGTTTGGTCTTTTCAGCTATGACATGAAGCAGATGGCTGGCCCTTGCATTTCTGTTTACCTAAATAGCAGCCAAGGGGATTGTTCCAGATCAGGACTGTGATAATGGTAGGGGGTTAAGTCACCTCTTCTCCTCCCCCTTCCCCACCACTGTGATCCTAATCTGGATGCCTCCCCTTGGTAGGCTGCTATTTAGTAAACAAAAACCAAGAATGCAAGGGTAGCTCATGTATTCAACATCACATCTAGTTCAGCAACACATTACCTGCCTCCATGAGGTGTTCCATTTTCCTATTAGAAAACTGTATTGCATGGCCATGATAATGAAGGTTACAAAATGGAGGATAAGCAAAGGGCAAGAGTTTAAGCATTTATTTGATTTTAAGTAAGGTAGGAAATTTTTATCTCACCCTTCAGCACAAGTTCTTTCATTGTTAAAATAGTAAACAAGAAGTCGTCATCACCAATCACAGTCTGCATCCATGTTGGAATTGCTCTTTAATATGTTTTTAAAGCTTTTTTTTAAAAAAAAGATGTTTTTAAACATGCTTTGTTTTAATATGTTTTTAAGAATGTATTGTAATATATTTTAAAGTCTGTTTTTATGATGTTTTAGAGTGGTTTTAGCACTTTTATTTGCCGCCCTGGGCTCCTGTTGGGAGGAAGGGTGGGATATAAATCTCATTACTAGTAGTAGTAGTAGTAGTAGTAGTAGTAGTATTTATTTATTTATTATTTGATTTATATCCCGCCCTTCCTCCCAGTAGGAGCCCAGGGCAGCAAACAAAAGCACTAAAAACACTTTAAAACATCATAGAATCAGACTTTAAAATACATTAAAACAAAACATCTTAAAAAAAAATTTTTTTAAGCTTTCAAAACCACTTTTTTTAAAAAAGCTTAAAAACATTTTTTTAAAAAAACAAAAAGGTTTAAAAACATATTAAAAAGTAATTCCAACACAGAAGCAGACTAGAGTAAGGTCTCAACTTAAAAGGCTTATTGAAAGAGGAAGGTCTTCAACAGGCGCCGAAAATATATTGGAGATGGTGCCTGTCTAATATTTAAGGGAAGGGAATTCCACAGGGTAGGTGCCACCACACTAAAGGTCCATTTCCTATGTTGTACGGAATGGACCTCCAGATAAGATGGTATCTGCAGGAAGCCCTCACCTGCAGAGCTCAGTGATCCACTGGGTATATAAGGGGTATGACAGTCTTTCAGATGTCCTGGTCCCAAGCTGTATAGGGCTTTGTACACCAAAACTAGAACCTTGAACTTGGCCCGGTAGCAAATGGGCAGCCAGTGTAATTCTTTCAGCAGCGGGGTGACATGTTGGCAACACCCAGCCCCAGTAAGCAGTCTCATTGCTGCATTTTGCACCAGCTGCAGCTTCTGGACCAACCTCAAGGGCAGCCCCACATAGAGCACATTACAGTAATTGAGTCTAGAGGTTACCAGTGCATGACAACAGTGGTCAGGTTATCCCAGTCCCAGAAACGGCCACAGCTGTCTTACCAGCTGATGCTGGTAAAAGGCACTCCTATCCACTGAGGTCACCTGGGCCTCTAGCAACAAAGAGGGATCCAGGAGCACCCCCAGACTACGGACCTGCTCTTTCACAGGGAGTACAACCCCATCCAAAGCAGACAACTGACCAATTATTTGAACTCAGGAACCACCAGCCCACAGTGCCTCCATCTTGCTAGGATTCAGACTCAGTTTATTGGCCCTCATCCAGCCCACCACCGAGTCCAGGCAGCAGTCCAGGGCTTGCACAGCCTCTCCCAATTCAGATGTTACAGAGAAATAGAGCTCGGTATTGTCAGAATACTGCTGACACCTTACCCCAAATCTCCTGATGACCGCTCCCAAGGGCTTCATATAGATGTTAAACAGCATGGGGGACAAGATGGTACCCTGCAGCACCCCACAGCACAACTGCCAGGGGGCTGAAAGACAATCACCCAATGCTATTCTCTGAAAACGACCCTGGAGATAGGATCAGAACCACTGTAAAACAGTGCCTCCAATACCCATCTCACCAAGTTGGCCCAGAAGGATACCATAGTGAATGGTATCAAAATCTGCTGAGAGATCTGCTGAGAGTAACAGGGTCGCACTCCCACTGTCCTTCTCCCAATAAAGGTCATCCATTGAAGTAACCAAGGCCAATTCAGACCCATAACCAGGCCTGAACCCAGACTGGAATGGGTCAAGATAATCTGTTTCATCCAAGAGTACTACTCCTACCCCTACTAATAAAACCAATCGCATTGCACAAAAAAATAAAACAGCCACATACAAACTGATCAACTAAATGTTTTCAAAATGCCTAGACAACTGAGACAGGACTTTACCTTACATTAGAAAGACACAACGGCTGGTATCACATTATTATTGGGGGGGGGGATTCGAAAAGCAGGACCCTACCAACTAGAAGGCCCTTTCTGTAGTTGCCACAAGTCTAACATCTGAAGGCAGGAGTACGCAAAAAAGTGCTTCACATGATGTTCGGTCAATGGGCCAGCTCAGGTGAGAGCAAACAATCCTTCAGGTTTTTGAGTCTGAAGCAGCATAGGGCATTAAGGTAAGCACCAGCACTTTGAGTTGTGCTCAGAAATGGACTGGCAGCCAGCAGTGCTGTTGAGAACCCGTGAGATAGATTGCTAGTGGCCTGTCCTGGATGACAGCCTGCATGGAGTATTTTAGACTAAAGTCTTCAGAGGTAGCTCCATGTGCAATGCACTGCAGAAGTCTACTCTGCAGGCTACCAGAGCATGGATGATCACAACCAGACACAGGAAGGACAACTGCTGTTGAGAGCTGTTGAGAGGTCCTGTGCCACAGAAGCCAGTGACAGAGTTAATTCAATAAGCGCTCACAGATTGCAAACATGATCCTTAGGTGAATACAATCCCATCTACCTGGGCAGGAAAACCATCAGCAAGAAGTACTTCCATCTTGTCAGGAATGCCTACTGAAGCCTGTCAAAAGTATTGAGCAACTCATACTGGTAAATCACATGCCTTGTTAGCTTCTGGTGTGTCTGGACACACTGCTAAAGGGAACATTATTAGAGCAGTATTCTGTTGGCCATCTTCCTCGGTGACTGACTGCAGAGACCTCTCTAAAGGCAAACTTATGAAGAGAAAAACTCAGCTTCAGCTGGGAGATCTTTGTATGGTGCTAATGAGGCAATGCAGACTCCACCTTCTCAACATCCTTCCCTGCCCCTCACTACCTTACCTTTAAAACAATATAGAAAATATACATTGTGTAGCACTTTTAAATACAAGATGAGGTATAAAGGCTGACAATCCATCTGCCTCTTCTTCCAAGAGCTACAGTCACAAGTACAAATTGGCAACAACTCTTCTAATTTTAGTTCTAGCTTTGTATATGCAATCCAGTGATTTAAGTATAATGGTGGCATCAGTTTTTCCTTGCCTTTGCCTTAGTAGAGGGACGTGATCCAGCAGTTGTAAGTTAGCATCCGTTACAGCAGTGAGAGGGATTCCGAGCCCATCCCAGACCAAAGGATACCTCGAGTGGCTCCTTGGAGTACTTGTGCAGTTAGGCCAGCCCTGTTTGGTTCAGAGCTTTTGTGACTTTTGGCAGGGATGCTGAATTCATCAGTGTCTGACAAAATGATTATACAGCCTAACTCAGGGATGATTAATACTGATAATATTAATATTGATATTTTGAAAGGAAATCGTTATAAAATTGTAATTACTATTAATATTTTAGAGGCAGTGGTTTTTTTAAAAAAGCTGTTTTTGAAAATAGCAGCAGAAAATTGCTACATAGAAAAAGATCTGCAACAATAGAGAATAAGCAAATTAATGCCAAATTTGGTTCCAAATCCAAATTGGGCAGAATTCTGCCACATCCCTGGTGCAGGCAGAGGCAAAATGGGGACGGGGCACTTGATGTGACCTTTAGCTTTGTATGTTAGGCCCATTACAGCCACACACAAACCAGAGAGTTTCTATGACATGCCTGTATCTTCATAGCCGCCACCCCCGATCTCTATATCTTCCACCCAGGCAAGCGAGAAGCATTATCACCATTCAAGAACACATTCCAGCCAGGCAAAAGCATTCAAGAAGGCCACAGAGCAGGGCTGGGATGGGGTGTGGCCTGGGAAGAGGGGGTCTGGCTTGAGGATGGGTGTGGCCTAGGAAGAGGCCCAAGAGCCGACTACAGGCCTGGAGGCCACATTAGGTCCACCCCTGGCCTTACCAAATGCAAAATTAATAGCCCTCTCCTGGTTAATCGCCATCGGAAACATTTCAAATTGAAAGTAACATCTTTCATCATCCCTGCCATTTCAAGCATTTGTTGTATGAGCTTCATTTGTTGTGCATTAGTTTAATGGCTGGCTGTTGCATTGCACATTTTCTTTTAAAAAGCCAGTAGGGTGGTATAAAATGCATGTGTTTTTTAAAAACAACAATGGAAGGTCTCCACTTAGGTTTCTAAACCAGGTAGCTGCTCAGTTGTCTTCTTGACATAATGGGCTTCTGAGGAGTGTCTGTATACAGAGCCTGCTTCTGTGCAGACTGGATGGAAGGTCGACAACTTCTGTATTAAAAACATGACTAAATAGAAGAAAAATGTGCCGTTCATTAAGCAAGTCCATAAAAGTGTTCACTACACGAAGAAAGCCAGCATATCTGCTTCCATTGTCTGCTAGGGGAGGAAGGAGCGTCTTGGCTCGAGAGTGAAGTTCTCTGTCACTTTTATCGGGCTGGCACATTCTCTGGTTGTCTGCATCCAAACTGAAATGAAAAACAGGGGGTGTCAGAGAAGCCGTCTCACTAGGAATGCAATCCGGTTTTCTAAAAATAATATCTAGAGGAAGTTTCCTATCATTTTTAGAACATATCACTTCATAGAACTAAGGGAAGAATCCAACAAGGCAGGAATGAAGCAACAATCCTAGTTTTTTTTCCCCAGCATGAATTTGTGCCTGTGCAGGCTACTAGCTCAACTGAGTGCGTATATTAATATATGAAAATATGCAAATGTAGTCTAATATTGGATGCTGGGCTAAAGAGCTACAACATTCAGTTTCAATGCTCTGCCTCTGGAGATATATGAACAATCATTGCAATTGTTGCCTCAGTTCATCTATTTGAATAGACCAGACAATGTTGCCTGGCAAGTTTCCTGTAAGTGTTAAGAGTGTTTTGCAGAATTAGCAACATAGCTCAACACCTAGCCTAACAAATGTGGGATGGTAACAGAGAGGAAATCAAGATGCATAGAAAGAATCCTTTGAAAAGTCTTGCCTACTTTTCTGATCCTCTAAAAGCAATCACGTGGGAGTTAATGTATTCTACCAAAATGTGCAAACAAGCCTCTGATATTTTCTCTGCACTCTAGGGGATGCAGAGGTCCCTATGGGGTAGTTCATATAAACCCGCCACCACCATTTCCCCTCAAGACTGGTGGACGGAAGGGGAGGGATTTGATTGCTGCCAATAAGGAAAGCACAACACACCTGAAGCATGATGGGATGCATTGCTGTGTAGGAATCCTAATGTCTGGAATGCACCTTCTCGTGGATCCAGAACAGTGATGAATGGAAAAACATTGGAGGTGGATACACTATTCCTGAAGGTGGGTATTTCTTACTCTTACACCCTCTCTGAAGTAAAACCTTTGAGGTACATAAAGTGGAAATGTGCCTCTAGTTTTAATTCAGGAAAAAAGTGTTCCTCCGTTATATCAGATATTTGGGAAACACTGCCCTAAATGATGCTTACATTTATGATTTTGTTGCAGACTATGCTGGCCAGATGCCAGCAACGATTCCTGGCTTTTAAAGAAAATCTAGCTCCGAGTTTCTACAGTGGAGTGAAATGGAGTGGTATTGCTGGCAAGACACAGCTAGTTCTTGAAATGATTAAGAGCTCCTTTCAGAAGTGTAGGAGCTTTGGAAGGAGTAGACAAAAGCTTGGCATGCAGAAAGATCAAGGCAGATCCAGTGTCAAGCATTTCTGGTTAAATAATCTCAGTTAGGAAAGGGAAAAACCTCCCTCCCCGAGACCCTTGAAAGCCACAGCCAGTCACATTAGACATTGCATAAGAAGAAGCTTCTGGATGAAAGTACAGACCTATCAGATCCCAGTAGCAGCATATGTTAGTGGGGCAGATGCATCTTCCTGATGCTGGTGTCGCTGCTGCTTACCAATCCAGCAGTCCTGCTGATACCACGGTATGGCCCTGCCGCCCTGCCCCAGCTCTAGCTCTGCTGTTTCTATCACTGAAAGGAAACTTTGCGGCAGGCTGTGACTCCACCACAGGGCCCAAGCCCATGAAGGCCAGTTTTCCCTCCTCCCATCATCACTTCCCTACTCCGCTAGGTAAGGGCAAGCACAGTGTGCTGCCCCCACCCCGGCTATATGAGGGAAAAGAAATATGCATGGGCAACTTTTGCCCATTGTGATTTGGAGTGTAAGGGGTCGTGCTGACCTCTCTATAGGGTCTTTTTTTCCCTTTCCCATTTTCTACCATCAGAGTTTGTATATGAATCTGAGAAATCAATGCATTTTTCTTTTTTCTTCCTAAAATTGCACATTTATGTGCAGTCTTAAAGGTTGGCCAAATTGCCCCATAGCATTTTTAGAGTAGCTTGTTGACCTTCTAGAATATGGCAAAATTAGATGTTCAAGTTATCAACAAACTGAGGATTCCTCAAATACTCCTTAGCCAACCTGCCTTCCTGCCTCTCTAGCACAGTTCCCTGTTTCCATAGTAATTATGTATTACTTTAAATAGGCTTCATTCTAAAACAAATATTGTGGTCCCTTGTTTGTTGCGGTTTAATTAAAAATAACATTACTTTCCTGAAACCAGTTGGGATTAGTCTTTGTTGTCTGCTGAGGAAGATGTTACAGATGACCTTCCTAATTAACCAAGTCCTCTGTGTGTGGACTAGAGTTACTCATGATATGTTTTGTAAATTGTTTCAGCTGAGATTTGAATCTGGACCCTCATGATTAGATTGCATTTTAGAGCTTCGGCAAAAAGAGCTAAAATGATTTTTTCCCATTGCCTGAAATTTCAGGGAATGCTATTATTGTTCAGAAGCTGCGGAGTATGACAGTGGTCCTAATATGCTATATCTTACATTAGCATGTTGCCTGGGTGTTTGCAAAGAGAAAATGTGGAATCAGAAATATTCTTCCACATTTAAATTGTGGGGTGGGGGGAAATACCTTGGGAACATTGTTGCTTTGCTTTTCTCGCTTGAGCCGTTCAAGGATTTATGGCATGATACTCACACATGTATGTACCATCATGTTGCACATTGCTTCGAGCTGAAAGCACCATAGCTGTGATCTGATTTATGGCAATGAATGTCATAGCTAAGTCTGGTACTTCTAAATGCCAGAGAAATCTAGCAGATGTATCATGTCATATAAACTAATGGCGATCATGTGGATCCTTACATAGCCAAAATGTTACCATCTGCACACAAAGGGGGGAGGTATTGCCAGGCTTGGGGAAAACCCAAGGTTATTAGAATGATTAAAACAAGGGGGAAAACCTAACAGAGAACTCAAAACAGCCCAATGAACACTGAGCATGCTCAGTGGCCACAAAAAGCTGGCTGGCTGTTGGGTAGGGATGGGTGATTGTCAGTTTCAGTTTCTCTCCATTTTCCCATTCTTAAATTCAATTCTCCACATTTCCATACCACTTTGTGATATATTTTTTCAAAAAAATACTCCTAATGAAAATTTATCAGCATTTTTGTGCAGATTTCTCCTACTATACAAATGATAATATACATTTTGCCTGAAGTACACATTTGTGCAAAGAAATTTTCCCTAATATAATGCATTTGTTATGTTCCCTAATATATGGATATTTATTTGTTTATTTATGACATTTATATACTGCTTAATTCACATTTCTAAGTGGTATAACACAAAAATGAAGCAACAAAACCATGAAATTTTATCATAAAACCAACCATACCTTAAAATGCCTGCTGGAAGAAGAATGTCTTAGTCATGCACCTCGAGTTCAGCAAGGAGGGTGCCTGCCTCACCTCAGTTGGGAGGGAGTTCCACAGGCTTGGGCCCACCACACTAAATGCACAGCTTATGCACGCTTTAGTATATGCAACCTTGTACACATTACTCAGTTAGAGAACTGTACTGCAAAATGTGGGGAAGTGTGAATTTCAAAGAATGGCTGTGCTTTGGTTTCTATATTGTTTTGGGAAGTAAGTTCATCTTTCAAAATGAATCAAATTTCTCCCCTGCCCATACTGTTGGGGCAGGTGAAACCAGGGGGAGGGGAAAAGGAATGGAGTGTCCTAGAGAAGGGCATGGCTTGCTGGCTGAAACCCTAAGCAGGTGTGCTCCTCACTGGAACTTTTAATGGCAAACACATGTCATCATGGCAAGGGGTAGACAAACCTGGCCCAGAGAAGGAGCAGCTTCATCCTCCCTGCGTAAAACAATGCTGTACTCCAACTGCCAGTTACCTGGAACTGCAGAGCAAAAGGGAGGTGCTTTTTGGCCTCTACCAGGGGGCAGCTGGCTTAAGACCCCTGGAAGGCTGCTCCTCCTGCCTCCCAGGAAGAACATCATGGCAAGGGGGAGACCAGCCTGGCCTCATCCATTGGCCAGAGAAAGTGCGGCTTGCTTTCTGCTTCTCTCCCTGTTCTTTTTTGCATCATGTCGATTAGACTGTGCGCCTGCAAGCAGGAACTGTCTTATCTTTGAACTGAGGGATGGGCAACCTTTTTTGGCTCCAAAGGCCAAATCCCTATCGGGGTCGGCCTCATGGGCCAAATTTGACATTGTGGCATCCTTGTGAGCTACGTGATTGACAGGTGGGTTGTCCCATCCCCTTGTCAACATCCCTTGTGCGGAGGCCCTTGGGAACCACAGGACAAGGGGCATTGCAAGCCCTATGCTGGGCCCTTCCCAGGTTTCTTCTTCCCACTTTTTGCAGTTTGGCTGCAGGAGGGTCTGCGAGAGGCAGTGAGGCCTGTAAAATGGGGAGGGGAGAAAGAACTGCTAGCCCTGAGATTGGCATTTTGGGAAAGGGGGTGAAGAAGATGTTAAGAGATACACAGGGCTTAGAAAATTTTAGATGTTTCTAAGTGTTAAATATGACTCATGCTCTTGGAGGTCGCTGATTCATAGGGTCGCCATAAGTCGTAGTCAACTTGGAGAGAGTGTTAAATAATAATAGAGAGTCAAAATGGGATGATTGGGAAACAAGAGGAAGCATCTTGGGAAAGTGGTGGAAAAACTTTTGCAGAAGAATAAAATTCTTTAGGAAAAAAAACTAAGGGATCACCCCTCCCCTCCCAAAAAAAACACTCCAATGAGGGCTAAGCATGCTTAGTACCTACAGAATGCAAAATGCATTGGGATTGGGGAATAGAAAATGGAGGGGTTGGAATAAGGTATCCTGAAAGATGGTATGACTGGCTGGAAGACTGAACTGGAGCACTCCATGGTGCAACATTTTGCTGCAGGTACCACTTATAATGCCTTAAATTGGAGCTTTGCTGCCTCTTTTTATTGGAATGGAAGGTCAGAGGTTCTATAGTATAGTTCAGGGAACAGCGTGTGGGTTCTCCCAGTCTATAGCAAGCACACATAAAGGACAAATGCAACAGGGAAGATACCACAATGTTCACATAACAAGCTTCTGTTTTGAGGTAATGTCCAATTCTTTATCACCCTTTTGAAGATAGATGTGAGTGGGATGTACAAAGAATGCTTCTTTTGCAGAGCAGAGTGCGAATCAAAGGAGGAAATGTATCTCACACTGTTCTGGCCCTTTTTTCTTTGTCCCTTTTCCCCTGAGAGTTGCCTGTTCAGATACGACAGGATTGACTCCCAGACTAACCCAGAAACCCAAACTGGGAATAGAAAAGGCCCCATGGGAACTTGCATCCAACTCCTTCCTTACACTTAATTTATCTATATGCACTCAGTAGTCAAGATCAAATTACTCAGTAGACAGCTCAAATTACTTTGCTATGGACACTTAAAAACGTGTAAGTGAAATGTTGCCCTGTAATCTAGAGATAAACTGGAGAATTTTGGGCATGTCATGCTAGTGTTTTCTCTTTGGTTATGTTTAGGTGAACAGCTCAGGTTCCATGCAGCAGAACTGCATGATAGCAAAGAGTCTCACAAGCACAACCATAAAAGCACTAGTAGGCAATGATGTGCATATACCTGGTCAGGGCTTAAAATGTATAGGACAATAAACCATATTTGATGAGAGATATGTATCTGTCATACAGAAAAGCTAATTGTCAAGGTTTCTTTTAGGAACTACTGAAACTGTATATCTTGAAGAGAGCTGAGGGTCTTTGTCACATAATTCTGCTCCCTATTTCCCTGAGCTTGATGAAGGGATGAAATCCTGCTCATACACCTGCAAAGAGCAGGACTGAAGTCTCCATTCATCAGCTGGTGAGCAGACAGTTCAGTCCTGCTGGTTGCAGCTTCGCCCCACCATCATGCCATCAGATGACTGACAGGTTGGTGGCCCTGCCCACCTGACAGAGTTGACCCATGGGGATGGGGGGAGATGTGCTGCTGGGCCAAAAAGGTTCTCTACCCCTGCTATAGCCTGTCCTGTTAGTGAGAAGCTACTCTCTGTCAGCCCTTGAGGGGGGTGAGGCAGGAGTTTAGAGCTATACTCAACAGATGTGCCTAGCCCAGTGATTCCCAAACCTTTTCCCCCATGGACCACTTGAAAATTGCTGATGGTTTTGGGGGGCCACTTAATGATCTTTCTGCCTGTTGCAGCCATTGCAATGGACTGCGCTAGTTGCTCTGTTTTTTATTGCTTCTTTTATTTTTTAGATTCCATTTTTTTTGTATTACAGTTTACATTCCATAAAATTCAAATGGCAATACAATAAAATAAAATATAAGAGATAAAAGAAGCAATAAAAATACAATGAATAATCAAAATGAACATTTAATACAGATATGTCACGGACCCACCTGAAGCTTTCGGACCAGTTTGGGAACCCATGGCCTAGCGCATTGAAATCACTGCATGAGCATGCTTAACACTGCAGTGGACTGTGGCCATTATATTATTTACATGTATAGATAAAAGTGTGCCACATTAACATGACAAACACATTTGCAAATAGTAAGGTTGCAAATGTGTTAGTATAGTGTACTGTGTGTAAATGTAGGTATTACAGTAGGGCCACGCTCATACAGTAGGTTCCGTTCTGGACCGTGGCTGTAAAGCGAAATCCGCTGTAAAGCGGAACACATTGACTAACATTGTCTAAAATGGCGCCCAACACCCGAAAAATGCCGTAAAAGTGGAACAAGCGCCGTAGGAATGGGGCCTTTCTGCAATTGACAACCGCTGTATTGGTGGAACGCTGCAAACAGGAGTGCCACACAGTGGGCACCTACTGTATATGAATACATTCAGCAGGACAATTTGATGATACACACTGACAAATATTGACATATCTGTGTGAAGTGGTCCTTCAGCTCTCCTGAACTCTGGGGATCTAAATTTTCTCATTGTCAGGGCAATAGTTTTGTTGTTGTTATGTGCCTTCAAGTCGATTACGACTTATGGCGACCCTATGAATCAGTGACCTCCAAGAGCATCTGTTGTAAACCACCCTGTTCAGATCTTGTAAGTTCAGGTCTGTGGCTTCCTTTATGGAATCAATCCATCTCTTGTTTGGCCTTCCTCTTTTTCTACTCCCTTCTGTTTTTCCCAACATTATTGTCTTTTCTAGTGAATCATATCTTCTCATGATGTGTCCAAAGTATGATAACCTCAGTTTCATCATTTTAGTTTCTAATGACAGTTCTGGTTTAATTTGTTCTAACACCCAATTATTTGTCTTTTTCTCAGTCCATGGTATGCGCAAAGCTCTCCTCCAGCACCACATTTCAAATGATTTGATTTTTCTCTTATCCGCCTTTTTCACTGTCCAACTTTCACATCCATACATAGAGATTGGGAATACCATGGTCTGAATGATCCTGACTTTGGTGTTCAGTGATACATCATTGCATTTGAGGACCTTTTCTAGTTCTCTCACAGCTGCCCTACCCAGTCCTAGCCTTCTTCTCATTTCTTGACTATGGTCTCCATTTTGGTTAATGACTGTGCTGAGGTATTGATAATCCTTGACAAGTTCAATGTCCTCATTGTCAACTGTAAAGTTACATAAATCTTTTGTTGTCATTACTTTAGTCTTTTTGAAGTTCAGCTGTAGTCCTGCTTTTGTGCTTTCCTCTTTAACTTTCATCAGCATTCGTTTCAAATCGTTACCGGTTTCTGCTAAGAGTATGGTATCGTCTGCATATCTTAAATTATTGATGTTTCTCCCTCCAATTTTCACATCTCCTTCATCTTGGTCCAATCTCACATTCTGTATATGTTCTGCATACAGATTAAACAAATAGGGTGATAAAATACAACCCTGTCTCACACCTTTTTCGACTGGAACCAATCGTTTTCTCCATATTCTGTCCTTATAGTAGCCTCTTGTCCAGAGTATAGGGTGTGCATCAGGAAAATCAGATGCTGTGCTACCCCCATTTCTTTTAAAGTATTCCATAGTTTTTCATGATCTACACAGTCAAAGGCTTTGCTGGATTTTCTTCTGAAATTCCTTGCTCCGTTCCATTATACAACGTATGTTTGCAATATGATCTCTGGTGCCTCATCCCTTTCTAAATCCAGCTTGGATGTCTGGCATTTCTCGTTCCATATATGGTAAGACCGTTTGTTGTAGAATCTTGAGCATTACTTTACTTTCATGGAATATTAAGGCAATAGTTCAATAATTACTGCATTCTCTGGGATCCCCTTTCTTTGGAATTGGGATATATATTGAATGCTTCCAGTCTGTGGGCCATTGTTTAGTTTTCCATATTTCTTGACAAATTTTTGTCAAAATTTGGACAGATTCAGTCTCAGTAGCTTGTAGAAACTCTGTTGTATGCCATTTGTTCCTCGTGATTTGTTTCTTCCAAGAATTTTAAGAGCAGCTTTCACCTCACATTCTAAAATTTCTGGTTCTTCATCATATGGTTCCTCCATGAATGAATCTGTCATCCTTGCATCTCTTTTATAGAGTTCTTCAGTGTATTGCTTCCATCTTCCTTTTATTTCATCTCGGTCAATCAGTGTGTTCCCCTGTTGAGTATTCAACATCTCTACTCTTGGTTTAAATTTCCCTTTCATTTCTCTAATCTTTCGGAATAGGGCTCTTGTTCTACCCTTTTTGTTGTCCTTGATGGAGAAGTTCCATACTTTCTGCAAAAACAGGACCAGGAGTAGACTCCGGTACAAATCATGAACTGATCATATCGAAAATCAGAGTAAAGCTAAAGAACAACAACAAAGCAATCATAATGCCAAAATACAATTTAAATAACATCCCAGAAGAATATAAAGATCAAATAAGGAACAGATTTGAGGCTTTAAACTTAGTTGACAGAGAACCAGAAGAACTATGGACTGAAGTCAGGGACATTATCAGGGAAGAATGCAAAAAGACAATACCTCTAGCTAAAAAGAGAAAAAGACCTCAATGGATGACTGAAGAAACTCTTAAAATGGTTAAAGAGAGAAGGAAAGGAAAAGGAAAAGGAGATAGAAACATGGTCAGAACCCTAAATGCAACAATACAGCGACTAGTACATAGAGACAAAGAAAACTATTACAGGGCAATAGTGGGAAGTGAAAATCATAGCAACTGTGGATGAGCCCTAGGAAAGGGCTGTAGCACAATGGTAGAGCATTTGCTTTGCATGCAGAATGTCCCAGGTTCAATCCCTGACATCTCCAGATAGGACTGTGACAGGCCTCTGCCTGAACCCCTGGGAAATTGCTTCCAGTCAGAGTAGGCAATACTAAGCTAGACTGTCTAATGGTCTGACTCAGTATAAGGCAGTGTCCTATCATTTCTCTGAATGCCATGAAATGCGCCGTTACAGGGTGCACACAGCTGGAAATGCTCTCCATGGAAGAGAGGGAGTCAATGGGATGCCATGAGGCACCTTGGTATAAGTCAGGAGAACCAGGGCCCTGCAGATGTAGCTGGGCTACAACTCCCATCATCCTTGACCATTGGCCATGGTGGCTGGGGCTGATGGCAGTTGGAGTCCAATAACAGCTGAAGGGCCACAAGTTCTCCATCCCTGGTGTAGATGGAGGCACATTAGGATTTCATGTGTTCCTCTGGATGAAGGTGGGACCGTTTCCCTTGTCTGAGTTGCAGAGTAAAGATGTGTGTTTAGCTGGAGAAAAGAGAATCCAACAAACATGTCCTGGCAGGCAATAGTGTGTAATGTGGGGCTAACAAAAAATAAAGTGGGGGAGATGCCCGTTTCCTCACTGGTCCCTCTATACATGCCCTGCCTGGCCTTCATACAGCTGTCCTCTCCCAGGGGTCAAAGAATTAAGGGACTTCCTTGTGATGCATAGGGAAGGCAAACCCTTGGCCTTGGATACTTCCAGATCTCCAAATCACAACTCTGCCTCCTTGACCTGTACAGCGGGGGTAACCAATGTGGTACCCTCAACTGCTGTTGGACTACAACTTCTATCACCCCTGACCCTTGGCCATGCTAGCTGGGGCTGATGGGAGTTGAAAGTTCAGTAATACCTGAAGAGGATCCCATTGGCTACCTCTGCTGTAGAGCGAGCACAGAAGAGGATTTGGCAGTGAATAGGTGAGGAGAGAGCCACCCCTTCCTACCTCTCCAGACCTAGTGTTACGAGGGGGCAAAGGGGGCTGGCTGCCCTGAACAGAATGAGGGTCACAGACTCGGTCCCTGGAACCTGCAGAGGCAATGCCAGGTGTATGCTGCAGCATTGATTTTAACAGCGCTCTGCAATGCAAAGCAGCATATGATGACTTCAAGAATCTCTTGTTCATTTTTTTACAGTACATTGGCCTCAGAACATAGGAACCAGCTTAATAGCTCATTCAACACACAGGACTATTGACCAATGATGAATAATGTATTGCTACTAACCCTTTTATTTGATTTATATCCCACCCTTCCTCCCAGCAGGAGCCCAGGGCGGCTTTTCTTGAAGTCACAGTCAGTACTCTGATAGAGGGATCCTGTTCTAAAAGGCAAAGAAAAAGGCACAGACTTAACCCTCTGCACTGGCAGTACCCAGTCCAACCACCAGTCAAAGTCCTTCCATTTCCGGGCATATCTTACTCCACTTCTGTAGTTTCTTTCTCCCTCCCTAACAGCAGTTTATCTCCTGTAGCTTAATAAATGTTCTGATCTCATCCCAGCTCTTCACCACAGCACACTGCTGTTCACCAAAGTTACCACTACAGGAGATGCTCAGAATGCTTTCCATAGCTATGGGCTAATGTTACCCAACAACCAAAATTTGCTGGCAACAAGCAAACCAAGTTGGAGAACTTTGAATTCCTGGTAAGGAAGGGATTCCTGGAGTTGGAGACAGAGGAGTCTATGATGGCTTAAACTGCAATCCTAATCCCAATTACCTGGGAGTAAATCCCATTGAATTCAATAAGGCTTACTTCTGAGTAGCCATGGTTAGGCTCATGCTGTTAGTCCCCTGCTTGCAGCTCTGGAAGGAATGTTGCCACCTGGTTTTCAGGTGCCAGCTTATAATGATTAGATGGGCAACATTTTACTAGCTGACTGATTAAAATATAGGTGGGCAGATATTACTTGTAAAACATTTGGGGAAATGATAACTGAAAGTACCCTTAGGAAACATAAACAATGAGAAATAAAAGCACATCACTGAAAGAAAAGCCAGACAAAAAGACCCTTGTTCCTAGGGGGGGTTATTCAGAAAAATCAGAGAATTGAGCCTCTGCACAGCAGTCTCCCAAGCCCCAGTTCAAAGGCAACAGGAAGATATCCTGCCATGCACTTGCTAAAGGTGCACAGCTGTTTGCTCCTTTAAAAAGAGAGAGAGAGAGGAAGAATACATGCATCCTTTGCTATAAGAAAAGGAGCTCTTTACTACAAAGACCTAAATAAAAACAACACTGGAAAAGGAAAAAAGTTCATAAAAGGATGGCACATAGTTATGGGAGGAAATGAAATTATACTCTGGCCAGCGTTTGCTGCTTTTTCCTCCTTGGCTTGGTGAGCACTTTTGCTCTGTGGCTTTACTGGAGGAGTTACATGTTACTTCCACACTTTCCCTTTTCTCTAGAATTACCATCCTTTGTTCAGTCACTTTTTACAGAGAATCCAGACGATCTTGTAAATTGTTCCAGTCCAAAGTTTTACCTCTCCCCCCCCCCCGCAACCCCATATGATTTCTGGCAAAATTAATTGCCGTAAAACACATTTATAGCACCAGCCTGTCCAGTGTGGGAAAACAGCGCTTCTGTTTTAACTCTTCTTGCCGGTAATTTTAGAAAAGCAAGGCCTCTGCAAAACACAAATTTTTAAAAGTCATAAGATGGAGCAAGAATTCCATCCTATCTTTCATCACAAGCCCAGCAAAGGGGTTTTTTTTTAGCACTTCCTAAAAACCATTAAGAAAGAAGCCCCATAAACATCTGAAAGAAGAGAGTTCCAAATGGAAGGGGCCATAGCTAAAAAGGCCTTGTTCCTGGCAGTCATCACCAGACATCTGCCAAAGAACAGAGCTGGACTTCACTAGACGATCTTAACCCCAATAAAGTAATTACAGTGCAATCCTAACCATGCCTATTCAGAAATAAATTCCATTGAATTCAGTGGGGCTTACTCTGAAGTAAGTGGGTTAGTGTCAACTACTGTGGGTGGGCAATTCCTATGGGAAAAAGTATTATCCTCTGAGATACCCAGCCCTCAGAAAAAAACCTTTCCATGGGACTGCCCCTGAGACATTACATGTAGAAATGTCAGTATTATTACTCCAAAGTCCCTTTTTACAAAGCTAGGGGATCAGAGAGGAGTGAATGCTTCAACTTTTTGCTGCCTGCTATTCCCCTGCTCCAAATTACTGCTAGGTGGCTTTCTGGAATTCCACAGGGATTGGGGGAAGCTGGTTGAGGAGGGAACATGGAGCAGGGAAATGGCCCACAGGGAAAGGTTAAGTGCTCCTATCCCCTGTCTTTTCTTTGATCCATAATGTTAAGAATATGTTGGATATAATCAAATAAACCTACCTGCAAAAGAGAAACATAATGTATCAAGACACTTGTAACTCAGAGATACTTATTTGTTCAACTTGCTCTGAGACATCAGTACTATCTTGTCCATTTGTAGCTGTTGCTTTTGTTACATGTATATGTATGTAAAAATAAATAAATTTAAAAAGGAACACTGGAATGTTACATATATCTGCCTTTAATGTTTGTCCCAAAGACCTTCACTGGCTTAATGTAGTTGTGCAAAGAACTTGATCCATATAAGGTAGGCAGCTGTACTGCTTCTCTCTTCTAGAAGGCTGTGATGTTGACACAGGAATTACTTTGCATGAGCACCTTATCTATAAGATTGGTGATAAACCAGAAGATTCCATGTGATCATCAGAAAGCATTTTATTCTTATCTGAAGGAAAACCAGAGAGATGGGCATAAGATATCTGGAGAGGAATGTTGGGGAACTTGTTTTATAAAAACTATTTTTTCTTGTGGTTTTGTTTTATTTGTGTTTTGCATTTGAGCTTAATTATACCAATACTGGTTAATAAAGGTTTCTAACCTTTTTCCACGCTCATTTTTTAGGAATTAAATCTGGCTGTCTAAATTTATATCTTAATATTTAAACTCCAAAAGGCATGCTAAACAGAGATTTCATTATGGTCATCATGGTGCTGTGTAGTAGGAGTCCTACTGTTACAGCAAACTTAATTTCACATTAAGTTTTATATTGTAGTGGTGTTAAATAGTTACATAGCACTTGCTAAAAATATGCTTGAAGCAGTTTATAACTGTAATAGAAATCAGTATCAAAAATAAATCCATGTAAATTTTAAAATGCAAAACCAATAAAGTTCTGGACTATTGATGTTAATTTGTAAAGAGCTGACCTTTTAGTGTTGCCTAGGCTTTGGAACTCTCTGCCGATTGATATTAGGCAGGTGTCCTTGCTATATTGTTTCAGATGCCTGCTGAATTTTTTCCCCCCAGCAAGCCCACCCTAACATATAACTTGCATATGTTGCTTTTAAAGGTTTTACTGATTTTATGTTTTATTGATAATGATCTTATATATAAAAACATGTATTTTTAACAGCTTTGTGTATTTTAGCTGTATTTTATCAATAATTTCATTATCACTATTTACCTAGTTTTCTCATCAAGTAGTATATAAATCTTTCTAAATAAATAAAATGAGTCTTCTTCCAGGTTTGGCTGCTCATTTTGAAATTCCCTCCTTTGCTCAAAGCTTAGTAGTTATGTCCAGGTAACTAAAATGCAATCCTAACCCCAGTTACCTGGGAGTAAGCCCCACTGAATTCAATGGAACTTACTTCTAGGTAGAGATGTTTAGGATTGCACTGGAAATCAGCCATCTGCCACTGCAAGACCCTCGCAACAAGGCAATTTCATAGGGGGGAGGCATCCAAAATGTCTTACGATTTTTCAGTCTGAGAAATGGTTCTGTGAATATGATATCAGATGAAATAGATTGAACAACCTTCCCCAAACCTGGTGCCCTCCAGATGTTTTGGCCTACAACTGCCATTGCCTCCAGCAAGCACAGCTGAGATATATGTAGTGGCTGGGGCTGATGGGAGTTGTACTCCAAAACATCCAGAGGGCACCAGGTTGGCAAAGGACCTTGTAGGACCTCCAAAAGTCCCCATATATGATTGTTCCCCTGTGTTACACCTTTCATTCATGACTTCCTTTATGAAAAATCTATTTCTCAGTAATATGGAAATAATGTATATCTGTTATTTCCTTATGAATCAGAAATTATCATACCAAGCTGTTGCTCTGACTACAAGTAGATTCCCTTTTAACTTTTGTTGACTTTCGGCTTTTCATCAGTTGAGATAATCATGGGAACACTTCTATGAATAAACAAAAGTAACCAATGGGGGGGGGCGAGGGAAGAAAACCAAAAGAATAATATTTAATGGTAAATCTGATCTATTATAAGCTTTTGTTGGGGTGTACATTACAGCATGTTGGTTACTACTATCTCTGAAAGCTCCCCAAAGAGCATTGTTTGTACAAATGGAATCATAATCTGTAACAGTTTCTATGTTCATTATTCATGGGGCAGTCTCACAGTTATAGTGGTACTAAATGGAAATAAATCAGTTTTGTTCCTGAAGAACTGATCACATAAGTATACTTTCACTTTTAGGAAGGTTAATTTTTGTGAATCCTCCCGAGTCAGACTCTTGTCTCTCCTTTATAATCATATAATTGCCTGCTGAACATCCTTTGCTCTGGTCTGGGGTTATGAAGTGGCTGTGGATCAAACTCAGCAGAATCTCTTTCCTTGTCCTCAAACACAGAAATACAGCAGAGATGGTTAAACCACCCTAAGGACAGAGAATAAACACTCTCTGTAGAAAATGAAGATGTGTAGACAAGTTGTAGGCTGCAATCCTATACACAGTTATCTTGGACAGAACAAATCCCATTGAACTCAATTGTACTTTTAAGCAGAGACATATAGGTTTGCGCTGTAAGTATCCTTGTACTTTTAATTGAGAAAAAGTATTTTTCATTCAGGTAACTAACCAAAAATGTTATGGAAGGAAAATTGTTATTTTCCAAAATGTAGCACGAATGTATCCGAGTCCTATATGTATTTATGTGGAGATAAATCCCCCCCGCTATTTGGCTTAGCAAGTTGTCTGAATCAGGACTCGTGATTAAGCTGTCTCCTCACTAACTACAAACTGTAGGCAAGAACAAACCTCAGCTAAGCTCAGCACAGCAGGCAAAAGACAGGAGGGGCAAAGCAGTGGGGAGCTTTGACTATACATTCACAAGGTCTTGGTTTGCCACAGTTTGTCTTATCGTGTCGGTGGTGTGCAAACCAGGTCAGAGAGATTTGCTGAAGGCTGCACAACGATTTCCTTGGGCAGATGGGTCCAACTCCAACACTCTACCCACTGGCCAGCGCAGAGCTCGGAAAAGTTACTTTTTTGAACTACAACTCCCATCAGCCCCAGCCAGCACATGCTGGCTGGGGCTGATGGGAGTTGTAGTTCAAAAAAGTAACTTTTCCAAGCTCTGCCTGAGTGGCTCTCATAGCAAATTAAATTTATTAACACATGAACTCTAGATTATTTATTCTCAGGGTGGGAAACTAAATGCTCTTTTCCAGTGATGTGGGTTTTCTGGAAAATTCCCCTATGCAAATTAGACTAATTTGGTTAAACCATCCAAATTCCCTGATGCCCTGGAGAGCGATCTAATTTAACATGCTTATTTTACTTGTAATTAGTAAACAAAACTAAAACTGTGAAGCCCACCTGATACTGTATTTGCAGTTGGTATCCATTCATTGTTTCTAATGAACTTATGGAAAGGAACTTTTCTGCGGAAAAATAAAGCTATGGAAAAAATTCCAGCCCACATCACTGCTCTTTTTGCATTGTTATATGCGGGAATGTTGAAAATTCACTCCAGTTATTTCCTTTTCAGTTTGTCAGTAAGTGTACATAGTATATCTAGCAAATGTATCAGGGAATTGTCCTCAAACTGTATGAGTATCATTATTTCTAAAACTTTTTCAGTTGTTACTATTTTAAATGCATTTGTCACCTAAGGCCCTTCTCCATGTGCCCCCGCCAAGGGAAGTGTGGAGGCCGGCAACACAAGAATGAGCCTTCTCAGTGGTGGCTCCCCATCTGTGGAATGCTCTTCCCAGGCAGGCATGCTTGGTGCCATCACTGTGTCTTTAGGTGCCATGTAAAAACATTTTTATTCACCCAGACCTTTGGAGTTTAATTTTCAGTTTGCTTTTAGTCAGGTGAGAAGAAGTTGGATTTTGTTTTTATGTAGTCTGAGTATTTTACAATGTTTTTATTCTTGTTTTTATATCTGTTTTTAATGTTGCAAGTTGCTTTGAGTTTTCAGTTTGGAAAAAGTGACTAATAAATATAGTTAATTCAAATTACTTTTTATTTTTCAGATACAAAGCATCGTAAGAACTCTTGCATTATTTAAACAATAGTACTTGTGCCAGAAAACCAAGGCAAACTCTACATCTAATCTTCTCTAAGGGGCACAGGAGACAAGAAGCAAGTACAACTGCTAGTGGATGGAATAAAGGAAAAAGGTTCCGTCTCTAGGCCCTGTGCTGTTCAGGACAATTTCTTGAAAGGGACTGGTGACAGTTAATGGTCAGCTGACATGGTCAAAGAATAGCTGCATTGTAGGGCCAATCCAGACTGAGTAGCTTTCCTGGAAGGAACTTCAGAACTGTGACTCAGCTGTCCAGATCTCCAGTAGCTCTTATTGTGGAGAAATCACAATTTCCAAGCATTTAAAAAAAGCTAGACACAGTTGCTGGGAAATTATTTCTCTCCGGTAAAGTGGCATTATTGCACATCATTTGCTGTGGGGATGGGAGCTGTGCTATTGTCATGGGCATCTATTGGATGGTGCATTCCTCCATCCCCATCCATGTCATTATGTACTCCCACTATTTCTGCCTCCCTTTTCACCTTTAAATAGATGTATATATCATGCATATCAGGGGTTGCCAATCTTTTTGATCCAGAGGGCGTATTTCAAATTTTGAGAGTGCTTGGGGCACAAGTCACAAAATGGTTGCCATGGGGGAATAGCATAACACAAAATTAGAGAGTAATCAGGGTGAACCTTTCCCATTATTGTATTTCTGTACTAGAAAATGCTCAACCTGTTGCATTTCTGACTGCCATACAGCTGTTAAAGGCACAAGAACCCTGTTTTCCCCCAATATCAACCCTAAACCAAAGCCGAGGCTGCTATCCAGTACCCACTTTCCTGGAAGCAAGCCTCATTAAACACAAAGAGACCGAGGCTGCTATCCAATGCATGTCTATGCAGAAGTAAGCTCCATTGGGTTCAATAGGACTTACTCCCAGCTGAGTGTGCATTAGACTGCAGCCTTACTTCTAATTAGACATGTATACCATTGTACTGTAAGTGAATTATACAGTGAATTCTTAAAGTGTCCCTGGTCTTTGGACCCTGCAAAGCAGGAGACATGCCTAAGCTTCTTGCAAAGTTTCTACATATGCCTTTTGGGGGGAGGGGGATTCTTTAACCCATGCTTATTATGTAGTAGTAAGTGCAGAAAATGACATCTGGGTACTACTTGGTCTCAGGTGAACCCAGGATAGGACAGATGCATCCTAGTTGCAAGGGAAAAATGAAGGGCAAACTATGGAGATTCCAAGGACTAGGGGAAAAAAGACAGACACAGGAAAAGTGATCAATAAGGAGGGCAAACCAGCAGCTCTTTAGGACCCCAGGGATTCCTATTGCCTGGTGTCCAGACAACTCACTTATCAATCACTGCTGTGACTTCACTCATTGGCTAATAAAAGTGACAGGCACAATCAGCCAGGCTGGCTTATTTCAAATAAATTGCTTAGAAGGGTATTTGCATGTTTTGCTCCGTAACTTTCTTTCTAGAAGGACTAGAGATTTGTTTTTTTAAAAAAGGAAGAAAGCTCAGATTCTCGACTACCTGCTGGGAACACCTCTAAAGGTCTTTGTGGGCTGATGGCACTCAAATCAATGGGTTGGTAACCCATGATGTATACTAATAGTGAGCTCACTCTCCAAGTGTGGATTCTTATGAAGCCAAAACAGAACTATCCATGCACAACAGACAGGCTTGGATAAACCCCAAGACTGACTGAAGTAAAAAACACTTTTTTGGGGGGAACTAGGGCAATCCCCACAAAAAAACAGCTCAATAAAGACTGAGCATGTTTAGTGGGTGTGGAATACTGAATGATTTTGAAAACTGGGGGAGAGGAAATGGAATGGAAGATCTGGGAAAGAGCATGGCTGGCTGGAATCCTGAACACGAACACTTCAGCAGCACCTGCAACAAAATGCTGCAGTGTGTTTATGTATATCTGTTCTTCAGAAGCTGTGTGCTCTTTCTTTCGAGTTAGGGTGGCCACTTACGCATGGCCAAAAAAGAGGAAATGCACTGCCAGAAAAGAGGATACATGTTTGTATAAAATGTGCATATAATAACCTGTATGTATAGATCTATGTTTAGAAATAATTAATACAGTTTAGACAGAAATGCATTAAATCTCACCATAGTGGGGAAGACTGTGCTCAGGTCTAATGTCTTGGTACTAGCCATTGATGGGCAACCTCGAGACATCCTGGTCTCCCTTCTCAAGCTTCTTTATCTTTGCACTGACTGGGATCAGACAGTCCTTTAGATAATGGACACCTTCAGATAGAGGACCCTACTTCTAGCGCATGTTTTGGTATTTCTAGAAGTTTACTGTAAACTCACCAGATCGTGCAAGATTAACCCCTCATCCTTGTACATTCTGTAGGAACAGAAGGTATGCTGTCGTTAGCTAGCATGAGTAAAACGTTAGCCAATGAAAGCAGTATTCTCTTTGTAAAGGACTTTCAGTATTGAAAGACCCTTATATAGTCAATAATTTAATAAATAGACGTCCATGCACAATTTCAGCAATCAGACAGACTTGTCCATGAAATAAAACATAGTTTGTTAAATAACATTTAACCTGATCTTTAATAATATGGAGGCACGCAATACCACAACATCAGAAGATGGGTACTGGGCCAGGGATATTAAGGTACAGAACCGACTTTTTACACAGTCTTTTCATGCAGTGTTCTTTCTTGAAATCAATCAATCAATCATCATTTATTCGACCACAGGGTCAGCATAAAACATAGTAAAACAAGTCATCCAATATATGTAGAATAGCTAATATGTAACATTTTAATACAATTAATAAAATAGGACTTAATTTAAAATAACTATAATTTTTTTCTAATTTTATGCCTTTGTTAAGTTCGTTGTATTTTGTATCCATATTTTGATTTCAAAATTCCATTCTTCTCCTGAGCTGGTAAGGTAGTAAATAGTCCAGTTAAAATTTTGCATTTCAATTAGGAGAGCTTTTTAAAATATTACACCTTATCTTTTGGGCAATCACGCTAAATTTTGCTACTATGTTGGTTGTTTTCGAAGATGTATCGCCTAACAGACGTTCTAACCAAAATTGTTCTGATTCATACGAAAAAGGAGTCAAAAGAGGAATGATTAGCTGTTGCCTTGGAGTCTTGTAAAATGGGCAGCGAAACAATACATGTGCATTGTTCTCGACTTCTTCTTCACCACAAAGACATATGCAATCTTTATAAGGTGTCTTGGTTAGTCTGCCATCCATAACGGCAGAAGGTAGAATGTCCAGTCTGATCTGTGAAAAGGCTTTACGATATTTAGACAATCCTAGATTTGATAAATATGTCATTGGAATAAAAAATTTGGAGTTATGCCTTTGATTTTTCGTTGCTGAAACTTGCTGCTGGTAATCTATGTCTTTCAAGCGTTGACGGATATTTACTGAAGCTGCTTCAAATCCCATCAGAGCAATAACTTGGGGGGAGAAACCTATCTCAGAGATTTTATCTATTACTAATCCAGCCCAAGTGGAACAAAAGTTGTCATTTAGGATGTCCGGAGCAAGACCAATGGGATTATAAATGAGATTTAACCATATATTAATTCTTAATTGCCATATCTTAACTTCTATTGAGTGAACTCCAGCTTCCAATCTCAGAATATTATTAGATACACATGTGGGAATTGCCATGACAGATCTTAAGAAGATGGTTTGGGTTGCTTCAAGCTCAGTGAATTTTAGGTTCTTATTTATTTGGGAGCCAAAAGTCAGCTGTGGCAATATTTTAGCATTAAAAATTTTAATTGCAGGCAGAAAAGCTTGCCCCCCTTTGGAGTAGAATGATAGAAGTGTTTTCATTGTTCTCCGAGCATTTAAAATCATCAGTTTGTTATGAAGCTGATGACTACCTGTGAAACACATAACCCAAGTATTTTAGCGAATTAACTTGCTCAATTTTGTGTCCGTGTATCTGCCAGTAATGTTTAGCTTTGTTACGAGTGAAGGCTATTATTTTGGTTTTCTGGTAGTTTATTGTCAATAGTTCTTTGGAGCAATAAAAATAAAAATAAATAAGTTGCAAGTTTGGCAAGGAGGCGTTTCAGATCAATCGGGGTTCTAGAAAGCAAGGCTATATCGTCTGCATATAATAAAATGTCTCTTGCTTTCTTGGCCAGAATGGGTGGATGGGAGGAGGCTGAAGCTAGATTATGCACTATATCATTAATATAAATATTAAATAATATAGGAGCTAATATGCAACCTTGTTTAACTCCTCTTGTCGTTGGCACGGAATTAGAGAGATGGCCTTTAATGTTGCATCTTATTTGGAGTGATGTGTTGTTATATAGTCCTTGTATTAAGGCTATAAGATGCCTATCCAAACCCAAATTGTTAAGCTTCGACCAGAGACGAGGGCGAGATATTGAGTCAAACGCAGCTTTTAGGTCTATAAAGGCCGTATAAAAGGATCCTCTTTTCCTGCCCGCATATTTGTCGATTAGATGGTGAAGAACTAATAAATGATCAAAAATCGATCTTTTGGGGCGAAAACCCGCTTGTTTGATTGCTAGTATATTATTCTGGTCAATCCAATCAGTTAATTTTATATGAAGATGGGCTGCATATATTTTACTGATTACGTTTATTAGGCTGATCGGTCTATAATTCGCCGGATCATTGGCGGGGGCTTTTTTATAGATAGGAACAATTGTGGCCATTCCTCAGTTATTTGGTATTATTAAGGACGAATCGATGTACGTGAAGAGCGAGGCAAGAACAGGGGCCCACCAGGTAGCATTAGCTTTAAAGACTTCTGGAGGGATATTGTCCGGTCCAGGAGCTTTATTCGATTTCAGTCTGGAGATTAGGTAAATGATTTCCTGTTTGTTGACTGGGGTCCAGTCCTGTATGTTCTCTTTTAGTGGGTAGAGATCTACATTTGAAACAGTTCGATCCAAGAAAAGGTTAGCAAAATATTTTTCCCAAACATGAGCTGGGACATTTGCTGCATTTTGGAATTGTGTTTTTGGCCAATGCTGTCATTAGCTAGCATGAGTATGCTGTCATTAGCTAGCATGAGTAAAACGTTAGCCAATGAAAGCAGTACTCTCTTTGTAAAGGACTTTCAGTATTGAAAGACCCTTATATAGTCAATAATTTAATAAATAGATGTCCATGCACAATTTCAGCAATCAGACAGACTTGTCCATGAAATAAAACATAGTTTGTTAAATAACATTTAACCTGATCTTTAATAATATGGAGGCACGCAATACCCCAACATCAGAAGATGGGTACTGGGCCAGGGATATTAAGGTACAGAACCGACTTTTTACACAGTCTTTTCATGCAATGTTCTTTCTTGAAATAATTACAGATATATTCTCATGTTGTAGTTATGTTCTTACTGGGTTAGCCCATGTAGTGCCCTCAGATGCTCCTGGACTACAACTCCCACCATCCCTTACCATTGGCCATGCTAGCTGAGGCTAATATAAACTAGAGTCCAATGACATCTGAAAAGCACCATGCTGGCCACCTTTGTGCTATGTAATTGTCCTATTTACTAAATGGTTGTTACCATGTCCTCACTTTGGATACCAAAATTCTAACTCCGAGAAAAGACAACACATTGGACCAGAAATGCCCACCTGTCCAAACTCAGAGGCTGTTGTGAAACAAACCCTACCTCCCCTCTCCTCATTTTTACAGAGCAGACAACCACAGTTTCACTGGGTAGATCATCTATCCTTACAGTCTTGCTGCAAAAGGAATTCAGCCTGGGGTTGTGTGTATGAGAATCTCCCTGCCACTGGGAACTGAATTGCAGAGCACTTTTTCGCCTCATTTCATCCCACCTCCAGAAAGCCAAGTAAATGAAGACTCTTCTAGTCTCCCATTAGAATGGGATCTTCGCTGCTATCCAGTGAGCAAGTGTGGGCTCCTACTGGGAGGAAGGGCAGGATATAAATATAATCAGTAAGTTACATTGGTGTCAATCCTATTAAACACAATTCGCCGGATTACTTCCAAGAATCACGTAATGGGGATCCTGTGGACCTCCAGATATCCTTGGACTCAAGCTCCCATCAGCCCCAGCCAGCATGGCCAATGCTCAGGGATGATGGGAGTTGTAGTCCGGCAGTACCTGACCGGCACCACGTTGCCCATCCCTATTTTAAAGAAAGTGGCGCCTCTCAAGCCTTCCCACCCCGGGTGGTGGTGTCTGGCTGTGGTTACGCAGCGGGGAGTGGAAGAAACATTATTTTACACGCTCCCCCCCCCAGGCGCGCGCTCTCCTGTTGTATTCATACATTCCCTGCTGGCAAAGAAACGGCTTAAATTAAGCCCTACACCTAGGGCAGCCGCCGGCGGGGAAGAGAAGTCGTGAACTCAAAAAGGAGGCCGAGAGGCGCGCCTGGCTGCCTCCTCCTTCCTGAGCAGGTCAGGGCTGCAGGCGTCGCAACATTCCAGGAACGGCGACTCCCTCTCCGGCTCAGGACTCCACTTGCGCGCTGAGGAAACGTGTGGCCTGCCGCAGGGTAGCCTGGGGTTTTCCAAAGGGGGCCAGACGTTCGTTGCCTTCTAAGGTAAGGCTGGCTGTTCCCTGCAGAGATTCCCGCCCAGCCCCCCTGCAGCTCAATAGCAAAGCGGAGAGAGGAAAGGTGGGAAAGCCTGCCTGCCTTATACGGGCATGCTTGCATACTTGGGACGCCGACGTGGGAAAGTGACGTCACGAAGCTGGAAAAGAGGCAGAAAGGCTCCCAGTGGAAGTGCCGACAAGAGGCTCGCTTGATGGCCAGTTGGACGCTGTCTCGTCTGGTCTGTGGATTCCTTCCACCAGCATCGTTATCCCCCTCCGCCCTCCTGCTGCGCACACTACAGTTCCCTGGGTTGCAATGGGGAGGTGCACTTGAGGGCGCGGACAAACCTACCTACTCCCACCAGCCCCCCCCCCCCCCGTCCGCCTAATCTCTGATTTCGCTTTCTGCGTCGAGAGCAGGTCCGTGCGCGCATTGTACTTCGCTGGACGCGTGAGTCAGTCGGATGTGTCGGGAAGTCTGAACGGCATCGAAAGTGAAGGGGGCAAAATGAAGCTCTGGCAAAAATGGAGGGCAAGTCCCAGTGCTCTCGCTTTCAAGAACCTGTCAGCCAGGCTAAGGAGTGACTGGAATGTTTGCTTCTGATAGTGTTGCTGTAGTGTTAATAAAATTATTTGGATTATTGTAATGCATTATACGTGGGGCTGCCCTTGAAGACGGCTTTGAAACATCAGTTGGTGCAGAATGTGGCTGCTAAGGGTTTTTTTGGTGTGTGGGGGGAGCAGGCAGAAATCCTGTTATACTGAGCCTGAAAACAATTGCATTAGCTGCCTGTTGGCTTGCCAGCCCAGTTCAAGGCAGTGGTGCACACCTGTAAAACAGACGGGGAACCTTTTTCAGCCCAAGGGCTGTCTCCCCTTCTGGGCAAACTTCCACGAGCCATATACCAGTGTGAGTGGGGCCAGGGCTGGCACCAGCCTGTCCTGGGCCCACAGCACCGTATACCCTAAACCCCCTTCCCGATAAAGGCGACATGGGGATTAAATATGCTTGTCCACCCCACCTACTTCCTGTATCAGAGCACACAGCCTGCACACAGTGCATGCATGCCTGCCGTCACCCAAGATGGTGGCGGATGCATCAACCCCTTAGGGATGCCATGCCATCTTGGGTGATGGCAGGCACGTACATGCAGCACTTGAGGCGTGTGCAGTGACACTGACATAACAAGTATGTGGGACAGGTGGGCTTATTTAAGCACGACACCACCTGTATTGGGGGAGTGCCTGGGAGCTTCTGCCTTGTGATCAGGGCACTGTCAGGTTGCTGGGTCCTGCAACCTGACGCTCCTATGGATCACAAGCTCCACTCTCCCACCCTAAGGAAGGCCCCCTCAGGGTCACTGGAGCCCTCAGTCGGGGCCCAAACTGACCAGGCCTGCCAGAGACAAAAGCTGGCAGAACAATTAAAGTAAATTTTATCTTTGTACAGTAGGGTAGTTTCTATACATACTGTTTCACATCTCTTGTTCTTCCATCTAGGCAAACAGGAGGCATTATCAGAGTTCAAGGAAACATTCCACCCAAGCAAAACCTTTGCATTCCCGTTATTATATTTATTTGTTGCTTTTCATATACAGAAGGGTCCCAAAATGACTGACAGCATAAAAGACATTTAAGCTCTGTATGAAATAGTCATAAAGCACAATACTGAAGCACACTCATCCAAGAGTATTTATTTATTATTACTAGAGGCTCTGCCCCTGCTCACTTCGCTCACCAACCCCGCCTAGTGTTGCCAGCACTCCTCCCTCTCTCCCCACGTTGCCAGTGCTCCCCTTCCCTCCCCCTGCACACAGGTTGCCAGCGCTCCCCCCTCTCCCCACAGGTTGCCAGCCCCCCTCCCCTCCAGGTGCCTCACATGTTGCTGCCAGTTGCCTCATGCGCCGCCATCAGCACTGCTGCCTCACCTTGCAGCGTCACACTACTGCACCTGCCCAGAAGCATTTATGGGTCGTGTGACACAGAAAAATATTATATAGTAAAAGATTTATATCCCACCTTTCCTTCAAGGAGCTCAATGGTTCTCCCTCTGCATTTTATCTTCACAACTGTGAGGTAGGTTAGGCTGAAAGACTGAATGGCCCAAGGTCATTCAGTGAGATTCATGGCGGAGTGGGGATTTGAACCCTGGTCTCCCAGGTCCAACACTCTTTACCGTTACACCACATAATGAGAGAAGCCAAATCCTATCTACCCCATCCTACTAAAAGTGAGCACTAAAAGGACCAAAAAGCTACTCTCCCAATTAATGAAAGGCCAGCGTGAACAGAGATGTTTTAGCCTGGTGCCTGAAAACAAACAACGGTGCCAGGTATACTTCCCTGGAGGTTTGTTAGGGGGAGGTTTGTTTAGTGGTGACACAGGATAGACCCTCCTCTGTGCTAATGCCCGTGTTATGTCAGATGCCAACACTGTTGTCATTTTGGCATCCAGCAAAGATGCACATGTTTACTCAGACTTCTTAGGTTTTTATCAAGTCACTACTTTAGCATTCTCCTGTTTAGCTGCTTTTTAATTGTCTTGTTTGCCAGTGTTTTAAGAATTTGTTTTCTTTTGTTTTACTGATTTTTTAAAATTATGTTGTAGCCTGCCTTGGCATAGGTACCAATGTAGGGTGGGCTAAAATATTTAAATTAAATTAAATGCCATTTTCATTAAAAAATAAAGGAGTTATCTCTTCAGAGTGTTTCTCAAGGATCATGTTTACGCTAAAGTCCCAAGAGGGTGATTCATCCTAGCTCTGTGAATGCCATTCTTGATTCAGCAGAAATGTTCTTCAAAGACTGCATCATAGATGTAAAGTCTTCCTTAAATGGAATGAAGGTCACCTGATCAAACTTTAAAAAAATAAGGGCCTCTCTGAAGACAGAGCATAAGGGGTATTCATTGTGCTTCACAGAAATGAGAAAGGTGGAAACAAGTGGCATCCATGGGACTACAATTTTCTGGAATAGAAACAAGTCATGTAAAATAAGAGATGTGGTGTGAATAAAAGAAATCTTACAACTTTACATGAAATATTTTTAATTGCTGGAGATTTGTATGCAAAGTCGCTCATGCTGCTAGCCTTGTTTCACCTCAGGAGATTCACTCTGTGAGCATCACCCCAAATCTCTTCCCTGCTTCAGAAAAGGTTTGAGGACATATACTATCCTCTGCAGCTCTCCTCCGAGGTCTGCTGTTGACATTGTTTAATCTCTTTAACTGAGAGGTCTACTAGAGCTCAAACCTGCCTGAAAGTCCTTCACAGATTAAAGGGAAAGGCCGTAGCTCAGTTGTAGAGCATCTGCTTTGAGGAGGAACCGTAGTTCAGTGATAGACCATCTGCTTATCATGCAGAAGGTTTTGGGTTCAATCCCCTGGCATCTTCATTTAGGACTGGGAATGTCCCCTGTCTGAACCCATGGACAGCTGCTGCTAGTCAGTGTAGACAGTACTGAGCTAGATGGACCAATGGTCTGACTCACTAGAAGGCACTTTCATATCTTCCAATCTTATCTAACTTCCCCATAAGATGCGTGGGAGTGGACTACGGTCACTGGGCAAAGCAGTCCTACCTTCCTGGGCAAGAGAGATCTGCGGTGGAGCCACTACACATCTAGGGCTCTGCAGGCTTGTGACAGTCAGGGGCACAAGTTATCTCTGATGCAAAGCCACCCTGTGCTCCACACTGAAGGAAAGGTATGGTATAGAAACATCTAATATTTATTTATTTATTGTATTTATATACCGCCCCATAGCCGAAGCTCTCTGGGCGGTTTACAGTAACTAAAAACATTCAAACAAACAAACAAATAAATAAATATGTGACAGTGATTAGCTCTGTTTTATCCAGAGAGGGAAGAACCTGGTGCACCAGCCGTAGCAGCCATCTGAGCCTCCAGGAGTAAGGTCAGATCCGGACCCACTTCCAAGCTCCATCTACGCTCTATGTATGCCTTTGATCTTCACATTATGCAAAGCTGAGCTCCGGTTTTGAAGTTAGGTTCCAGGGCCAAGTCCTAATGAGCTCTGGTTTAAATTAAACCTAAAACATAGGAAGCTGCCTTATACTGAATCAGACCATTGGTCCAAATAGTTCAGTATTGTCTACACCACTTGGTAGCGGCTCTCCAGGATCTTAAGACGGGTCTTTCACAGCCCTGCTTGGAGGTGCCAAGGATTGAACCTGGGATCTTCTGCATGGAAAGCAGATGCTCTCCACTGAGCTACAACCTTTCCCTAATTACTGGGCGTGGGGTTGCATTGATGGCTCTGCCCTTTGCGCTGAGCACCCTGCTGCCCTGTTCCCAGGTGTCCATGCATTGGTGTTTGCATAGGTAAAGTCTAAGCATGAGCAGCTGCTCACATTTAGGCATTTCCTTTGCAGACAGTCCAAACCAACATGTGGACATTGAGAAGGGCCAACAGCATGCCCAGTTCACAAATAAAGGGTACTTTTGTCTGTGTCACTATCAACTTGCAAAGTGCTTGCAATTGTTACCTTGCTTATCTTCACTAACTACATGTCTGTTGAATTGCTAATATTTTTTACAGATGGGAAACTAAGGTTGAAAGAGAGCCAGAGCTGGTGTATTGTAAAATGTTGAGGTGTGAACTGGGAAATGTCCTGTTCAAATCTTATGCTTTGAACTCACTGGTGACCATAGGCAAGCAACTGTCTCCTGAGCTTATTGAATGTCCATATGCGATATGGAATTATAAGAATAAACCGTAAGGAATTCTAAAATAATGTCTATTAAAAGCTTTGTACACTTATTTTTATTATTGAATATTAAAAGTGAATGAGTTCATAACAGAGGTGGGGATCTGAATTCGGTTTTGTGAGGTCCAGCACTATTTTGTTAGTCTCTGCTGGCTCTCATACAAACACAAGAGAAAATTGCTCGTTTCCTCAAATAAAAAAAACACACACTTTCCCCAAAGCATTTTATTTTCTAATTCTTTTACTTAAGACTTTTGCTGAATGCTGAGGGTAACTTAACACCTTTGGAATTGGCTCATGTTTTTATTATTACTCCTCTCCAAACTCAACACTTCACTGAGAATATAAAGGAGCAGTTCACTCATATAATAACAATTTTATCAGTTTTCTTCAAGCTTGAAAAGATGAAGTGCATCAGTAATATTTGCTGCTTAACTTTTATAGTCAAGTGGTTTGAATATATAATTTATTTTCAAAATAAGCACTAGCAATCTGATATAAATTGTCAAATTGAGAGACGTTATTTTGTTTACTTGATTTCTTATATTACTGCCATAAATACAGAAAGTACTCACTACAACTCCAAACAGCAAACAAGTCTAATAGCAGGGGAGAGCCCAGACTATCTCTAGGGAAATCAAGAGAAAGCATTCTCCCATTACTTTACCAGCTACAACTTTCTATATGCAGCAGCCATATCTTACCCTCATTTTCCCCCCTCGTGAGAAAATCCTTTATTGCTGACTTTGTCGTGTGCAATTGGAATCATCTGCCAGCTGCAGAGCGAAAACTTTAGGAAGCAGACTGCAGATACAGAATTTCATGCCCTGGAACATTTAATGCATATATGTAGTAATTTGGAGTTTATCAAGATAAACAGCCTCAGCCTGAGGTTGCTTGATCTCTAATACCCTTCTCTAACAACTGAGGATGACAAAAGCCAAGGCTATTTCTACCGAACAAAGACCACGTTTTTCATCTCATGCTGCTCAAAGATTAAAAACACATACTCTTTTTTTTACAGTAGGCACAGCCTTTCGGGATTTGAAATGTATGTTCCTCTCTCTAACGAGCGCTTCCAAAGCGAAAAAAAACTTTATATATATGGAATTTAAACTGGGTTTTTCCCCCTAAACATAAAATGTTAAATTCTGCCCTACTTAACCCAGGACAAATGATCACTTGTACCAATTACTACGAACTTCAAACAATGCTGAACTACTTGGAAAATAAATGGTGCTAAGGCAAGGCAGAATGTTTTGTATTACATCCAACATAAAAATTACTTTATATACATCATGTCCTCTTTTTCTACAAAATGAACTTGAGTCATAGAGTGATGTATCTTCAAGATCTGCCTATCCAATTTGAACCTTACCATTCCTGCAAGTATCTTAGGACAGCATATATGGATTCATCCACACAGCACACCTATGAAATTTGTTAGGATCAGGCTGTATACAAGGTATGATGAAACAGCAATGGCCATGTTTCCCTTTTTTCTTCATGGTAAGTCTGGTTTCCCAGCCTCCATAGCAGCAGTGGGAAGCCTCTGGCCCACAGGCCTTACTAGCCCACTCCCCCCAAGTCTCCCCATTTGGCCCACAAGGTGATTTTAGCTAAACCATGCCCACCTGCAGGTAAAGACAGAACTTGGGCCAAACAGGGTTTGCAGGTGATCAGCGATGCCCCCAAAGCCCTGTGCACTGGGCTCTGCAAGTAGCAATGATCACCAGGTTCTGCAGACTTATTGACATGTTTATGAGGGATTTCAGTGTTGATTAAGTTGGCACTTGCCCCTTCAACATGCTTCTGGTGAGCTGGTCACCTTTTAAAATGTTTATATATGTTTAATCAATTAAGTGTTCTTGTTATCTGCCCCTTTTAAAGAGAAAATTAATGTTAAACCTCTGGGATGGTTTGTGATGTCACAGCTATCTGCCAGTCAGCACTGTGTACAGTTGACTTGTGCTACACACTAGCAGGACTATTTTCCTCCTAGGTTAGGCATAGAGGAATAGGTGCATTTGATGAGAACTTAGCCTGAGCGCTAGTCCAAGATCATCCCATAAGTTTAGTAGCTAAGCACAAATGGGATCTAATTCTCTCCAGTTCAGTCCAACATGCTTTCCTCTACATTGTACTGCAAAGGAAGGTAATTATGAGGCAGAACTGCACAAAACCCTAAAGTGGGCACCTGTTTACCTGACCTCAGGATGCTTCTACAGCTTTCCTATTCCATTATGACAGCAGGAACCTTATGAAGAGCAGAGCCCCATAACATACTAGTGGAAACTAACATAGACTTTGTCAGGTGAGATAATATCAGGTTTGTAAAAACAAATTGAGGAGTGGAGCCTATTCTGGTTGGATTGGCTTCAGCTATATGCCTTTTTTGTCAGTTGTCAGTGGCCATCTACCTGCTGCCTGTCTTTCTTGGTTACATGTGTTATCTAGCAGCTGCTGATGCAGAGTTACTGTAACATGTTTCACCAATTAAACAATGTATGGTAGTGAAATGTGAAGCAGAGACTGCAAAGCTGAGGCTACCATTCAACATAAAGAACAAGGCACCATGTGGCATTCAGGAAATTTATCCTGTCCCTTAGGTGGTTACATAAAAAAGATATCATCCAATAACTTTATAATGGTGTTTGTATCATTTTTGGTAGCAGATGCATACAATAACTGCTTTCAGAATTTCTCTGACACCTTACCCTATGATCATAAATATACTAAGACTGTAATCTTAGTGCACGACCAAACTGAATGGTCCTTACTTTCCAGCATACGATCTGACTGTATATGGAAATAAGTGTCATTAATTTAGTTACATCACATGTAAATCTAGTCTATGCCCATCATGGATGCTTTTTATTTTAAAAACAACCAATCTTGCAAGGGCTCATGATGTTACATCTATTTTGATTCTTAGTATATGGATAAGGGCATGACCTAGAAGTCCATTGGTTCAAATCACAGC
This sequence comes from Rhineura floridana, assembly GCF_030035675.1. Taxonomy (NCBI): domain Eukaryota; kingdom Metazoa; phylum Chordata; class Lepidosauria; order Squamata; family Rhineuridae; genus Rhineura; species Rhineura floridana. Next base: position 161,485,483 of record NC_084481.1, on the reverse strand, counting down.
TCTGTCATAAACCCAGTGTGACAGGGCTGGCCCAAGGCATTTTGTTGCCTGAAGCAAAGGACAATGTGGAACTCTCCCCCTGCTCCAATTCCATGTAGAAATGTCAACTGTACAGGTAGCTGAATTTTACTTGGCAACAGGATAGTCCTCTACTGCACCAGACAGCAGCAAGCTAGCTTCGATGGTGCATGGGCAGGCTGCATGGAACACATAGCTCTGTCCTTCAGTACCTTGCCAGTACTCCTGGCTTAGAATAATAGTATTACAGAGTAGTAGATTTGGAAGGGGCCTATAAGGCCACTAAGTCCAACCCCCTGCTCAATCCAGGAATCTAAGTTAAAGCATGCCCGACAGGCTAATGGTAGGGCCAGCACTGTTTTTAAGTGACTAATGAGAATGTGCATGAAGTGCTTTGATCACTATGGTAAACTGCTACGTAAATGCTATTAGGGCAAAACTAGATGAGACAGCAAGAGATTCATGATCAGAATGCCAACATTTAAAAAAAATATTAACAGCTGCTAGGGGATTAGATTGAATCTATAGCACTGCAGAGGAGAGTTTAACATTTTCTCATTTTCCCCATCTAAATTGCTCCCCAAAGCTATTTGTCTGCAGGTTAAAATATATCTGTATGTTTTCCCTGTTGGCTAAATTACACCTTGGCGGTGAGGGGGAGACACTTTAGATGTGGGAAATTTTTTTTTATTTATTTATTTTTTTATTTGATTTATTAGTCGCTCATCTGGCTGGAAACCCAGCCACTCTGAGCGACGTACAAAATAAAGGCATATAAACATCAGACATAAAAGTGTATAAACATCAAAAAAGAAGCAATAAAACTAAACAACAAAGTAGAAGCTATCCCCCAACCCACACAGCCCAACCCAAAGATCAGAAAGTCCTCCTAAAGAAGCTCCCTTTTGAAGGCTGGAGGGTGGGGCAAGGCAGGTGGAAGCAGCCTCCCCTGATGGCAACAGAGTCTCTCTCCCCTCATAGTCCTTCTCTTGAGGCAGCTCCCTTTTGAAGGCTGGAGGGTGGGGCAAGGCAGGTGGAAACAGCCTCCCTTGATGGCAGCCAAGTCTCTCTCCCCTCATAGTCCTTCTCTTGAGGCAACTCCCTTTTGAAGGCTGGAGGGTGGGGCAAGGCAGGTGGAAGCAGCCTCCCCTGATGGCAACAGAGTCTCTCTCCCCTCATAGTCCTTCTCTTGAGGCAGCTCCCTTTTGAAGGCTGGAGGGTGGGGCAAGGCAGGTGGAAGCAGCCTCCCCTGATGGCAGCCGAGTCTCTCTCCCCTCATAGACAATACTGCCTATCGTTCCTGACCTTCGGCTATGTGAGCTGGGGCTGATGGGAGTTTGCATAGAACAGTGGTAGGGAGCCTTTTTCAGCTTCAGGGCCACATTCCCTTGTGGGGAAAACCTCTGGGGGCCATAAGCCACTGATGGCTGGAGCCAGAAATGGGTGGCATAATGGATATAACTTAATGTTTGGCACAGTAGGCTGTTCCAGCCATGCAACAATCAGAGGTCTCTCCGTAGGCATGACAGGTGGGAAATGGTTAACCCCTTCTCCCAAGTTCTAGTACTCTGATATGATTCAGCCCCCTCCCCCAAGTTGCCCTTAAGCTTTTTTTAATGGGTTTTTTAATCCAGTTATGAATAAACCACCATCTCATCTACTTTGACTCTTTATTATATTCAAATGGTCCTACTCACATAGTTATTAAGGTCCCCATAAAAAGTTTCATATAAAATTCAAGTAATTGCTCTGACCTAATTCCATGTAGTTAGAGAACCTGCATCCACAAGCCATTATAATTCTGTTTTACTTAATTTTCCATTGTGAATAGTACAATTAAACTAAACTTCTGCTCCTAAGCACACTTTCTGGAAGCAAATTTAAATGAAATAAATTCAGGTTAATATTAATATACCCCCTCTAGGATGCACACCTTAACGTGGTGAGGGGGTTTGAGAGTGTTGAAGAAGTTGAGAGCAATGCCGTCAGGAGTCTAGACCAAGAGGCTAGACTCTTAGCAGGGGCACCCATGGCAGAATGGTCAAAGCTGAGACACCAGACTAAGATGCACCCAAACTCAGAGGAAGGCAATGGTAAACCACCTCTGAATACCTCTTACCATGAAAACCCTATAAAAAGAGTATCCAAAATGCAACATGAGATAGTGCTGGAAGATGAGACCCCCAGGACAGAAGGCACCCATCGAGCTACTGGGGAAGAACAAAGGACAAGTACAAATAGCGCTGTGACTAATGACACAGCTGGGTCAAAGCCGAAAGGAAGCCCAGAGGCTGATGCGCACAGATGTGAAAGGAGAGTCTGGAGTTGTATGACGCACACAATAGGAACATGGAATGTGAGAAGCATGACCCAGGGAAAGTTAGAAATTGTCAGGAAAGAAATGGAATGTATCAACATGACCATACTTGGCGTGAGTGAATTAAAATGGACAGGAATGGAACATTTTCAATCAGGCAACTACAAAATATTTTATGCAGGAAATGAGAAATTAAAAAGAAATGGGGTTGCTTTAATAGTGAGAAGTGATGTAGCAAAAACAATTAAGAGCTATAACGCAAGGTCTGAGTGAGTTATATCAATGAGATTTAATGGGAAACCTATTAACATAACCATCATCCAAGTCTATGCTCCAATGGCAAATGCAGAAGAAGAGGAACTGGAGAGATTTTATGCAGAAGTACAGGAAGAAACTGATCACACACCAAAACAAGTTGTGCTGATAATCATGGGGGACTGGAATGCAAAAGTAGGGAACAGAGAAGAACTAGGAATTGTGGGGAGATGGAGCTTAGGAGATAGAAATGAAGCAGGAGAAAGACTTACTGAATTCTGTGAAGCCAATAATTTGTTTCTTGCAAACACATTTTTTGAGCAACCGAAAAGACTGTACACGTGGACATCACCAAATGGTCAATATAGGAATCAAATTGATTATATAATTGGTAGTAGAAGATGGAGAACTTCCATACTTTCTGCGAAAACAAGACCAGGAGCAGACTGCGGTACAGATCATGAACTGGTCATATCAAAAATCAGAGTAAAGCTAAAGAAGAAGAACAAAGCAATCGTAATGCCAAAATACAATTTAAATAGCATCCCAGAAGAATATAAAGATCAAATAAGGATCAGATTTGAGTCTTTAAACTTAGTTGACAGAGAACCAGAACAACTATGGAATGAAGTCAAGAAAGAAATAGGGGTGCCACAGCATCAGATTGTTCTGATGCGCAACATATACTCTGGACAAGAGGCTACTGTAAGGACAGAATATGGAGAAACTGATTGGTTCCCAATCAGAAAGGGTGTGAGACAGGGGTGTACTGTATCACCCTATTTGTTTAATCTATACACAGAACATATCATATGGAAAGCGGGACTGGACCAAGATGAAGGTGTGAAAATTGGAGGGAGAAATATCAATAATTTAAGATATGCAGATGATACCATACTCTTAGCAGAAACCAGTAATGATTTGAAACGAATGCTGATGAAAGTTAAAAGAGGAAAGCACAAAAGCAGGACTACAGCTGAATGTCAAGAAGACTAAAGTAATGACAACAGAAGATTTGTGTAGCTTTAAAGTCGACAACGAGGACATTGAACTTGTCAAGGCTTATCAATACCTCGGCACAGTCATTAACCAAAACAGAGACAATAGTGAAGAAATCAGAAGAAGGCTAAGACTGAGGAGGGCAGCTATGAGAGATCTAGAAAAGGTCCTCAAATGCAAAGACGTATCACTGAACACTAAAGTGAGGATCATTCAGACCATGGTATTCCCAATCTCAATGTATGGATGTGAAAGTTGGACTGTGAAAAAAGAGGATAAGAGAAAAATCAACTCATTTGAAATATGGTTTTGGAAGAGAGCTTTGTGCATACCATGGACTGCAAAAAAGACAAATAATTGGGTGTTAGAACAAATTAAACCAGAACTATCCCTAGAAGCTAAAATGATGACACTGAGGTTATCATACTTTGGACACATCATGAGAAGACATGATTCACTAGAAAAGACAATAATGCTGGGGAAAACAGAAGGGAGTAGAAAAAGAGGAAGGCCAAACATGAAATGGATTGATTCCATAAAGGAAGCCACAGACCTGAACTTACAAGATCTGAACAGGATGGTTCACGACAGATGCTATTGGAGGCTGCCAATTCATAGGGTCGCTATAAGTCGTGATCAGCTTGAAAGCACATAACAAAATTAATATAAAAATATGATATATTTTTAGCCATTAAACAAACACCACAAAAGTAATCCCACATCATTCAGTGAGACACTGTGATCGCAAAGCTATACATAGTTACTGGGGGCAATCCCAATAAAGTCAGTAGGGCTTAATTCTGAGTAGACATGCCTGGGATAGCAGTGTTACAGCACAAACCTTATCATGTCTATTCCCCAAAGCTGCTAACAACAACATATACAGTAGGGCCCCGCTCATACGGCGGGTTCCGTTCCAGACCCCCGCTGTAAAGCGGAAATCGCCGTAAAGCGAAACCCATTGATGATAATGGGATGCGTCGTGTGAAAATGACATCAAAATGGCGCACAATGGAAAAAAACCGCCGTAAAAAAGGAACAAGCTCCTTAATGCGGGGACTTTCCCTAATTGAAAGCCGCCGCATTAGCGAATCGCTGTAAAGCGAAGCACTGTAAAGCAGGGCCCTACTGTAAATACTATATAAAACAATTAAAACTGTTATTAAAGGGTAGTCATTTCTGGTATACAATAATTTAGAAGGTCCCGGAATAAATCACTAGAAATAAATAATACAACACTATGTCACAGAGTGTCAATTAATTTCATTCACAATTCCCCCTCCCAAACACAGCATGCTTCACATACATGAAAAGTCTGCACTAACCCACTGAATTAATTGGGGCACTCCGAAGTGTGCACAGAATTGCAGCCTTTACATCATTTTCAGTTATTATTTTTCTGAATAAGGGGCTTTGGATTTGATCTTAAATATTACCATTTTCATAAGTTTAATCTAATCATGCAACAGTAAACCTGCACTTTAGTTTGGGAAGTAAAGGGAACTCACTGCATAGCTGGTGTGAGAATGCTGGACTAGGATTGGGGAGACCCAGGTTCAAATAGACGTGAAGTTCACTGAATCTAGCCTACTTCATAGGGTTGTGTGGGTAGAGGGAGGGTGAAGAACAATGTATGACCTCTGAGCTCCTTCAAGGAAGGGCAGAATATAAATGTAATAAATAAATAATGTCTAAGTGCATCAGGTTCAATGGAACTGGTCAAAATGAGTAATTCTTAGTGCAATTAACTGACTTAAACTTCACAGGGACAGTTGTGCAAATCAGCTATGAAGTATGAACAAAACATGATACTCTGTAATAACTTTTCCGGATAAGAATATTTTGATTATTTAATGGGTTGTATCCATTGTTACCCATACACAGAGTAGACCAGTTGAAATTAATGGGCCTAACTTAGGTCCATTGATTTCAATGCATCTACTCCGAGTAAAACTTAGTTAGATACAATCTATATTTTTTAAAGTTTTACAATTTTTCAAGTTAAGCAGAAGCAAAGTAATACCTGTACTTCAACTCCCACTCATTTCCCTTCCCCATTTATCTCTGTCCAGAATAAAATTAGTGTATGAAAAGGAAAATGCAATTTTCTGTAGTGAGTCTGTTAGTCGCTGCTTTTCTAATAGAAAGAAACCAATAAGCATTGTGCAAAATCAAAAGATGACAAGGCATGGATGGAGTGGCTGGTGGCTCCATGTCAATGGGGCAGTGGAATCTGCTCTGGGTTTTTGTCTGAACGTTCAAAGTGACATGGAGCCATTGGCGGAAAAAGACACTCCACCTCATCATACACTAGGACTAACTCAGGGTCACTCAGTGAAGTTGGTTAGCAGGAGATTCAGAACAACAGACTAAAGTGCTTACGGAATTCACTGTCACAAGATGTAATGATGGCCTGGAGACTAAAAAAGATTAGACAAAATCATGCCAGATAGGTCTTTCTATTGCTTCTAGCCACGATAACTAGAAAGAACCTCCAGGTTCAGGTACAACTGATATCTCAGATCCAGATGCTGGAAACATGGAACAAGAAGATGCCAGCATGGTTAACGAGCAAAGTCAAGGAAGCTCTTAGAGGCAAAAAGTCTTCCTTCAGAAAATGGAAGTCTTGTCCGAATGAAGAAAATAAAAAAGAACACAAACTCTGGCAAAAGAAATGCAAGAAGACAATAAGGGATGTTAAAAAAGAATTTGAGGAGCACATTGCTAAGAACATAAAAACCAACAACAAAAAATTCTATAAATACATTCAAAGCAGGAGACCATCTAGGGAGGCGATTGGACCCTTGGATGATAAGGGAGTCAAAGGTGTACTAAAGAACGATAAGGAGATTGCAGAGAAGCTAAATGAATTCTTTGCATCTGTCTTCACAGTGGAAGATATAGGGCAGATCCCTGAACCTGAACTAACATTTGCAGGAAGGGATTCTGAGGAACTGAGACAAATAGTGGTAACGAGAGAGGAAGTTCTAAGCTTAATGGACAATATAAAAACTGACAAATCACCGGGCCTGGATGGCATCCACCCGATAGTTCTCAAAGAACTCAAATGTGAAATTGCTGATTTGCTAACTAAAATATGTAACTTGTCCCTCAGGTCCTCCTCCGTGCCTGACGACTGGAAAGTGGCAAATGTAACACCAATCTTCAAAAAGGGATCCAGAGGGGATCCCGGAAATTACAGGCCAGTTAGCTCAACTTCTGTCCCTGGAAAACTGGTAGAAAGTATGATTAAAGCTAGATTAACTAAGCACATAGAAGAACAAGCCTTGCTGAAGCAGAGCCAGCATGGCTTCTGCAAGGGAAACTCCTGTCTCAGTAACCTATTAGAATTCTTTGAGAGTGTCAACAAGCATATAGATAGAGGTGATCCAGTGGACATAGTGTACTTAGACTTTCAAAAAGCGTTTGACAAGGTACCTCACCAAAGACTTCTGAGGAAGCTTAGCAGTCATGGAATAAGAGGAGAGGTCCTCTTGCGGATAAGGAATTGGTTAAGAAGCAGAAAGCAGAGAGTAGGACTAAACGGACAGTTCTCCCAATGGAGGGCTGTAGAAAGTGGAGTCCCTCAAGGATCGGTATTGGGACCTGTACTTTTCAACTTGTTCATTAATGACCTAGAATTAGGAGTGAGCAGTGAAGTGGCCAAGTTTGCTGACGACACTAAATTGTTCAGGGTTGTTAAAACAAAAAGGGATTGCAAAGAGCTCCAAAAAGACCTCTCCAAACTGAGTGAATGTGCGGAAAAATGGCAAATGCAATTCAATATAAACAAGTGTAAAATTATGCATATTGGAGCAAAAAATCTTAATTTCACATATACACTCATGGGGTCTGAACTGGCGGTGACCGACCAGGAGAGAGACCTCGGGGTTGTAGGGGACAGCACGATGAAAATGTCAACCCAGTGTGCAGCAGCTGTGAAAAAGGCAAATTCCATGCTAGCGATAATTAGGAAAGGTATTGAAAATAAAACAGCCGATATCATCATGCCGTTGTATAAATCTATGGTGCGGCCGCATTTGGAATACTGTGTACAGTTCTGGTCGCCTCATCTCAAAAAGGATATTCTAGAGTTGGAAAAGGTTCAGAAGAGGGCAACCAGAATGATCAAGGGGATGGAGCGACTCCCTTACGAGGAAAGGTTGCAGCATTTGGGGCTTTTTAGTTTAGAGAAAAGGCGGGTCAGAGGAGACATGATAGAAGTGTATAAAATTATGCATGGCATTGAGAAAGTGGATAGAGAAAAGTTCTTCTCCCTCTCTCATAATACTAGAACTCGTGGACATTCAAAGAAGCTGAATGTTGGAAGATTCAGGACAGACAAAAGGAAGTACTTCTTTACTCAGCGCATAGTTAAACTATGGAATTTGCTCCCACAAGATGCAGTAATGGCCACCAGCTTGGACGGCTTTAAAAGAAGATTAGACAAATTCATGGAGGACCGGGCTATCAATAGCTACTACCCGTGATGGCTGTGCTCTGCCACCCTAGTCAGAGGCAGCATGCTTCTGAAAACCAGTTGCCGGAAGCCTCAGGAGGGGAGAGTGTTCTTGCACTCGGGTCCTGCTTGCGGGCTTCCCCCAGGCACCTGGTTGGCCACTGTGAGAACAGGATGCTGGACTAGATGGGCCACTGGCCTGATCCAGCAGGCTCTTCTTATGTTCTTAAGAGAGTTTTAGCAGTCTTCATGCCTTGCTTGTGATCACCATCTAAACTGGCTTCTGGGGGGCTAGAACATAGGGCAGGGATACAGAGCCTTTAGCCCTCCAGGTGTTTCTGGACAACTCCCACCATCTGGAGTTATGGTCTGGTGGGATCTGGAGTCCAACAATATCTGCCCAGACGCAGGTTCCCCACACCTGGCCTGGACACTTTAGACTGATTCAACAAGAATCAAAGTGCTATGCCATTTTGACTGAAAACAATTATGAAATAAATCACATAGGAGTCACGACCCCTTTTAATATTTTGATATCCTTTAAAAAGTTCTGAAAAGGTTGCAGAGACTGTCTTGCAGAGCTTGGAACGTTAAGAGGAAAGCACTGACCAAATTCATTTTTAAAAGGAAGTACTGTTACTAGCTTCAGCTCAAATCTGGCAATTTACTGGATGTGGTAGCTCCCTGCCTCCCAATCAGAACAGATTTTAAATGTTATTTTTAGAACTATCCACGTGAAGTATTTGTAGGGAACCAAACCCAACTCTCCCATCCATCAAATGAGCTCAACATGATGGCAGAAGCAAAAAGCACTTAAAATGTGGCAACAAACCCTACTCCGTTTCAGCGTTGTTTTCAAATGTACTGTACTGTGATAGTTTCTCAGACTTGGAACTTTTCGGAACTGTGGCTAACTTGAATGCACGAGCCTCTACACGTAGCATACCAGAAAGGAAGAGTTGAATCCTACTGGTTTTCCTAACATTCCTTGCATTGCTTCCAGCACACAACCACGGACGCCACTAGCCGAAAACTGCACATTTGTCCTCTCATCAGCTTCTGGTACTAGTACTGTAAAACCTCTCCTAACTAAAAAGAGACGTCACCACGCCGCTCTCACCAAGCAGATGAAATTTAGACGTCACATGTGTAAAGGGGAAAGGAAACTGGAGGGGGGCGCTCTTAAACCAACCTATGAGAGTTGCTGGAAGTTGCGATTGACACTGGAGAGATTCAATGGAGGTGAGGGTAGCCCTCGAAAATGAACTTTGGGCAACTCCGCTTAGCCAATAAGGTCAGTTCGGAGGCAGAGCCGCTTTCGCCCTCCCTCCCTCGCTCTTTTGGTGTGTGCAAAGATTAGGTTGCGATCTGGCAGAGGGAGCTCCCTTCTCTGCGCGAGATCTCCCGCGCCTCTTTGCTGTACTGTACCTGCGCCTTCGGCAGGGCGCTTCCAAGAGCAGCAGCGCTGAAGAGGCGGAGAAGCATCCAAAAGCATAACCAAAGGACCGCACCTCGCAGGGATGGATCATTATGACTCTCAGCAAACCAACGACTATATGCAGCCAGAGGAAGACTGGGACAGGGATCTGCTTTTGGATCCAGCTTGGGAAAAGCAGCAGAGAAAGGTAAACCGGATCTCGCCTCCCTCCGGCCGCGGGATGGGGAAGGTGTTGGCTGCAGAAGCCTCATCATGAGAGGAGGAGGCATTGCACACCGGGGAGGGGGGCGGTGGGATCGGTCTCTCGTCGGACACCACCGAGAAGACTCGCACATGCTTCTTTACGTGTTGACTTTTCACTCGCGGTTTGCATTTGCACACCGAGCGAGCTCCCGCTCTGTGTGGGTCCAGAGCAACGACTGGAGCTGCTGCCCAGGGTGCAGGTCGCTGTGCAGGTTTCCTATGCCTGCGCCGCCTTCTCGAGACCTTATTTAATACGTTTCAGTGCCGTTTTTTTGCTCTCCATCTGTGCCGGGGGGCGGCGGCGGCGGGGGCAACATTCAGCCCAACCAGGCTAAGGATTTGTCTCCAAGGGAGATCGATCTTCTCTCATCACCTTCCTCTCCGCCGCCGTCTCCTCCACCATCACCAATCTGGCACGGAAATAGTGTCATGTGTGGACAGTGGCTCCTCGTTCGCTGTGCACAATGATTGGAGAGAGCTCGTCATATAATAACCAAGAACTCCCGTGTTTAGAGAGAGAGAGAGAGACAGCATTGGCTAAAGTGGTGCCATTGGCTAGGTGATGATAAATATCCTTAGGAACAGCTTTGCCTGTCTGTTTCTTTTTTTTAAAGCTTAAAAAAATTGTCAAATGCAGGCGTGAGGTTGCTAGAGGAAGGAGCGGAGGTGACGTGCGGTGGGGAGGCGGGTTGGGGTGAGGGAAAGATGCTGCCGAAATGCTGCGATCTATCGCGAAAGTGTGGTGAAAGGTAAAGCAATGGAGCCGTTCGTGTTTCTCCATCAGCGCCGAAGTTGCCTTCCTTTCCTTTCCCTTCCCCTTCCTCCTCCTCCTCCTAAAGCAACAGATGTTTTCCCGGCCAGCGGTCGGGAGACAGGCTGGCTGTGCCGGCCCCTTCAGCGTTTCGCAATGCAACCGACAAAAGCCACATTCCCGGAGGGGCTGTTCTAGGAGGGAAGTGGCTGCCGTTTGCCCGCCCTGTTCCTGCTCCTCCTGCCGCCGCCGTGGGAGTTTGAAGCGGGGCTCTTCTTGCCCGGAGGGGAGGGAGGTGCGCAGGTAGCGCGTGATCCCTGCAACAAAGTGTCACAGTAAACGGCGACAACTGCCGAAGCACACTTACCCGCCAAGGAAAGTTGTTTTAAATAGGGATTTTTTAGGGGCGGATGCAGGCAGAGAACCAGGAGTTGAAAACTGCCTTTTAGAAAGTAAAGTAACTGGAGGGTGTGTGTGTGGATCCGACTCTCTTTAGCCAGTCGCATTCTGCCGGCCTCCAATTTTTTCTCGTACTCCAAGCAAAACGGAGTGGCCCCGTCTATGTTATCTTGTAAGTTGGGGCTATAAAGCGGAGTGTTTGGATGGTTGCTAATACTGCGCCGGAGAGCCACGCTCTCTCTCCCTCCGCCAACCCACCAACATCTCTTCACCAGCGGGATGGTGTCTCGCTTCATTTTTTTTAATGGTGCGGTTTAGGGCTGGGCTTGTGCAAAAGTCATGTCCAAAAATGGTAACATTCATCCCATTTTTAAATTTAAGGAGGCGGGGGAGGGAGGTTAGGAGGCATTCTAGCTTCTTCATTCCCCCCTACCCCCCCATAACCAAAGGCATCCTGTATTAGCTCACTCTGGAATCCTAAGCCCTTAAACATTTCCCTTTAGTCATTTGTCAGACGGCAAAGCACTATTAGGAGGGAAACATTTGGCAAAGTTGCCTCTGAGCAGTGTGACACATAGAGGTCAGTAGAGGGAATGGTTTGGGCAAGTCAGACTGAGTTTTGTATCAGTTTTGCCAAATCAAAGGACTTTGACGGCAACTAGGGAGGTTGGCCGGTGGGTGAAAGGCATATTCCTTACCACCATATTTTTAAAAAGAAGATTCCTCCCTCCTCCCATAAAGCTCTGAATGGAGATGGGAATGTATCAGTTGGACAAATCTACTAATTAGAGAATACTGTGTTGTCCTTCCCTTTGCCTAGTTTTCAAAAGGATGTATAGATCCTTTAAAATGATGTGTCTTCAATGGAGACTAAGGTAATTAAAGAACTCTCAACAGTAGTGTGCATCCTGGCTTGACAAGGCTTCATAGGGAAAAGAAAGGCAAGATAAATAAACTCTGTAAACAAGGGTACTTATTGGAGAATGGGGTTTGTGGTGAGTGACCTTGGCATGACAGCAAAGAGGAGACAAATGGTTATTTAATTCTCAGTTCATGTGGGGAGAATGTTGAATTGCTGGCCCATGGGATCTAACAGAGATTGCCACTGAGAGATTTAAATTACCTCAAAAGAATTATGGGTAGATGATCCTTCATTCTCACTTCTTGTTTTTTTAGGACAACACAATGTTTTGACTAGTAATCTTTGTGCAGTGAAGTGAGAAATTCTGTAGGTAGAACACAGGGATTTGTCTCTAATTTCTCATACACAATTTATTTTATCTTTTCTTGTACAATTAATGTCCACTTGCCAAGCAGAATTTACATGAAGCCAGTATACAAAGACAGTAAACATTTTTTAAAAACCTTTCACAAAATCAAATATAAAAACTCATAATTTCAAGATAAATATCATCATATTGAAACCGGGTAAAAGAGAAGTTTCTGACATGCCCATCTTAGTATTACAACTGGATGAATATTCCTTTAAAAGATTTCAAAGATGGGTCTCTTTACTAGTGAACTCCAAAGTGTTGGGGTCCCCACTGAAAAGGCCCTACTCTGAGTACCTGTTGTTATACCTTTTTACCATGAAGAAACTCTAAGCAGGACTTAATCTGTCATTCTTAATGGGGAGTCCAGCTCATATTGTGAAAGGTATTCTATAAGACAGGCATCAGGAATATGTGTCCCTCCAGATATTGTTGAACTCCCTTCCATCAGCCCCAGCCAGCATATCCTATGGTTAAGATAATGAGAGTTGTAGTTCAGCAACAGAGGTCCATAAGGTATAATGAGTTAAAGTTTTGTAGAGCTGCAATCCTAAATACACTTAGGCTGCAATCCAATACATGTTTACTCAGAAGTAAGCTCCATTAGGTTCAATGGGACTTACTCCCAGGTAAGTGTGTACTGGATTGCAGCCTAAGTAGGGAGTAAGTTGAACTCTGGGACTTCATTTTCAGCAAGCATGCATAGAATCACATTGTTAGGTTTTATAGGTTAAAAATCATTAACACCCTGAACTTTGTCAAGAAGCCAATCAGCAACTAAAGCAACAGTATTACAGATGCACCCTGCATGCATCTTATTTGTTATTGTTATTGGTGGGGAGATATCAGATGAATTAGTTCTTATTTTAAATCAACCCAAACGGAATTATTTTGTATCCCAAAGACTTTTTGAGTTTTGCAAAACTACTGATAGAAAGCCATTGTGTCCCATCTTTCCACTTCAGGGTTTACAACAGCATTTCCTTAATCTGTTCTTCCTCATAGCAGCCCTATGAGGTGAGTCACTCTTCCTTTTTATATAAAGTGAGGGGCTTGTGGGAGCTACCTAGTGAATATATGCATAAGCTGGGATTCGAATCAAAGACTCATGGGGGATCCTTCTTAATGCTGTCTTCTGGACCAAGCCAGCACTTGGAGCAATAGATGTGGAACACAATGCGACATTTCTCTGTAAACCAGGAGGGGAGAAACCTGGTGCCCTCCAGATGTTGCTGGACTCCAGCTCCCATCAGCCCCAGCCAGTATGGCCAATGGTCAGGGAAGATGGGAACTGCAGTCCAACAACATCTGGTGGAGCACAAGTTAGCCGCCCCTTCTGTAAACCGATATTTCTCAAACTGCAGGAGATACTGGTAGTGTGGGGGGGAAGGGAATAATTTTGCCTATGTTATTGGGAATGACAGGCTATCAGCAATCAAATGTCCACTGAGCCCCGACCATATTTTGATTTGGTCCTTAACTGATGGTGCTCCAGTGACTTCAGGGAGCCAATGAGTGGGAAGATAAAAGTGTAGAAGCTGGGAAGAGACATACGTGGGGTGGTGGGGATAGCCTGAGCTAGCTGGGCAGGTGGGAAAGAAAGAACACTGCACTATCCTTGCCTTACCACGGGAGTTTGATTGGGGAGAAACAAACCAAAAGCACTGGTTGGTTCACACATCACCATAAGTCAAGGCTTGTGGTTTATTGCTCCCAAATCCAAGGAGGGTGGATCAGAACAGGAGTGATTCAGCGGGATGCACTAGCACATAGCTTGTTCACAGGAAGCCATGATTTATGGTTTACTGTGACATGCAGATGCAGTCACCTGGGGTGTCACCACCACAAAAAGCCCCGTCTTCTGCTGCCCCCTTCTTCCTCTCTAAAGTAGCAGTTCCTCAAGCATGGTCTCTGACTGCAGATACAAAAAGAGTATGCAGGTTCATATAGGAGGAATGAGTCCTTCAGTAGTGACTGTTATTTTTCACTGGTGGCTTTGTGTCTCATTTTTTAAAATCATCTGTCTTTAAGTATGTTTAGGTCTTAGATTTGAGTGGCACTCCATTGTGGACATACACAGGCATATCTAACAATAGCTAGGCTTCTTGCTGAACAACCTGCTCAGCTGAGCCGACAGCCATTAATAAGGAGTAAGAGATGTGGACCCTTGCCCATGTACCCTGAATAGTCTCATGGCTTTGTACTTCACTGGGGTGACTTGCATTGCACATACTTGCATGCACAACTCCTTGCAGGACCAAAGCTTTTGCAATTGAGTTTAGCAATCTGTTGATCGCTATGCACAATGAGCATTAAGTAAGAGAAAAACCCCTCAAAATAATACACTTGGAGCTTGGCTGTGCAGTGGCTCTTGGTTCAATATTTTCATCCAGAAAGTGAGGCAAAGCAAGTATATTTCTCATGGACTAGAAGTGTGGTTCCTAATATGGAGACTGGCTCCATAATCACAGGAAGCAAAATGGATTAAAGTCACCAGTGCGTGCGATAGCGCCCATTAGATGTACCCTGAATTTTTATGTGACTCCCCTTTGTGATATTTCAGCATGGATACGGGTTTGTGTTTCCATTGAGTGAGTCTCTGCTGCTTACTCCTGATTTGTGCAGAGAAAAGCTGATTGAGTACTTTTTAAAAAAAGAGCCTTGAGATCCAGGTAGAGAAGAATTGTGAGTGTGATGAACATTAGGTACGTCAGAAGGGTTGTAGCTCAGTGGTAGCGTATCTGCTTTGCTGGCACAAGATCTCAGGTTGGTCACCCCCAGGAAGGGCTGAGATTGTCCCTTATCTGAAAACCTGGAAAGTCACTGCCAGCCAGTGTAGACAGTACTGAACTAGACATGCTGTTAGTCTGACACCTTCCTGTGTTCGCCTTCACTCAAAAGCAAATCTTGGGGTATCTCGCGTCTTACTCACACACATCAGCTGAAAAGGACTGCATGACCCTTCTCAGTATCTTGAGAAAAAGAAACTATAAAGTCTCAAAATATCACTTGACTTCCAGTGCTTGGGAAAGCATCATTTTGGCCCATGTGTGGTATTTGTGTAAGTGCATGTGTGCCTTGTAGACAGGTTTTCTTTAAAAAAAAAAAGTTCAAAAGATCATCATAGCATTGATCGTTTAAAAGAAAGAATGAAGAACTTCTGACTTTCAGAACGTTAGCTGTATTGAATATAATAATCACTTCCCACAACAAAAAGTCCCAATGTGATTTACAAGAATAAAATACAGTAATATAAATACATTAACATATTGACATAATAAACACATAAACATTAAATACGTTTCTTTACAGACTTTTCTGCTTTCCACATGGAGTTTGTATTACACGATTAACATGCTTTTTTCTTTTAATACCAAAATATTTTGGAGGTTTCTCCCAATTGAACTGCTTCAACTTCCAATCCACCTCTTAACATATCAGTCCCAAGTAAGCAATATCCTTCTGAAGTAACCCTTGCACAGCTTTAAGAAGGTGACTGCTGTTTCTTATTGGTACACAATGCAACTTGGGGTTGAAATTTGCTAATACAATTGCAGTATGTTGCAGGCAAGTTGGGATTTTCTTCTTTTGAAGTTGTTGGTACAACTGCACATTTACTGTAGATCTCCTTGAAAATCTCAAGCAGATAACCAGTAATTTTGTAACTAACAAGACTTTTCTGGTTTCATAACCAAAGACATTGGAGATGCTGGAAAGCCCTTAAAAACACTCCCACATTGCCCGGTGTTCCCAAACATGGCATCTCAATGGACAATAAGATGTCCCCTATTTGGGAAATACTTGAGCTACTTTCATAGCAGTTCCCTTTATGGGTTGGCATGAAAATATGCTGTGCAATCCATGCAAATGTAAATAATGAACCAAATAATTCAGAAAATAATATACTCATCCCTCCTTCCCCCCCCCAAACTGTTCTGTGCACTGACTAAATCTGTTTTCTCATTAGAATCAAGAATACATTCTTGTGTGGATTCCTTCAGCAATAGCTGTTCTTTTATCCTTTAGTTGGTTATCGCAAATTTGTCCTCAAAAGGAGGGCAACCCACCAGTTAAAAGTGGCCAGTTCAGTGTTCTCACAAGTCCTCTGTATGCCAAATTACACAGGAATGCATTGCCCTCAAGTTCATGACATTAATTTATAGGTCAGCAAGAAGAGCAGTTTTGCTCAGCTAGCACAGCTTTAAAAGCAAACCAGTTAAAAAGAATAATAATCCAATCATGGCTTTAAACAAGGACCACAGAGAGCACATGGGCAACCTAAGCAATGTGAAACATAATTTGTGAAGGAATATGAGGTGTGTGTGCATGAGAAGGAGAGAGAGAAAAAGAATAGCTAGACAAATAATTAGTACAAGGGTTGTGCTTCCAAGTCTCACAAACAGCTCTGTAGAAGTTACACATAACACAGGATGTTTTTAATGCAAAGTGCCCTACATGTCACCTTAAATACTATTTGCAATGTGTTGTGAATTCCCATGAGGATCCCAACAAAAGAGGCAAATTGTTCTAGAGTAAAGGTAACATCTTGTATTACATTTTACAGACCTGGGAGGTTTTCCTGAGTTTGCATACACGGGTGAGTGTCTCTTGTATTACTAATTCATACATCCCAGATATGTGCCCTGGGGAACTGTTTTCTCAAGTTTTATGTTTCGTGGGGTGTGTCGCAGACAGTGGAGTATGTTACTAATTCACACAAGAAATTGGGTGCAATTGAAAGCCAATTTTGAAACTCATCCAGGTTTCATAAACTGCTTTCCATCAGGCATGCGGGGGGAGAAGGAGAGAGACTGCTGTGCTGTAACTCAAACAAAGGCTGGCTGTAAACCTTGATCTGCCACATGCACTATTCTGGATTGTAATAGCTGTTATGTGAATGTAAGTCAATGGGTCATAGAAGATGGTACATTAAAAACATTTATACCTTGGGTAGAATGTTCTTTTCTGGGTGGGTCCAGAAGCTTCAGTCAGTGCTGAAGCACTTGCTACTGCAGGCAAGCAGAAAGGATAGGTGAAGGGGCTGTTGGATCAATGAGGACTGAAGTCCCACTGCTGCACACCAGTGGCAGCTTGCACCTACAAAATGTAGGGATGGTTCAAGTCCCACTCACCCTATCAAGCTGCTGGGACCACACTTTCTCCTGACTACACCCACCTAAAGTGCCTTGTTTGAGAAAGAAGCTGTGGTTTGTCTCGTAGTTTAGTTCCTCTCTGTTACCCCAGAATCATTTCACTTTCTCAAATGGTAAACATCCTGGGACAGAAGCTTTCAGTATCAAAACTGTGGACTCTTAGCACTGGTCTCTTTCAGGAGAGTGACACACTATATAAGCCCAACCAGAGTTCTGTGTCATCTGGCTCTATAGATGTCCTCTTTGAGGTCTTGATTACAGCACCTTGATTACAGGATTGGCATGGCATTTATTGGGGTGGTTTTACCACTGGGGGCGGGGAGAGAGAGGAAAGAACAACTCTCTCCCCCTCCCCCCCCCACACACAGAGGGAAAAACTAGAGCTGCTTTTTTCCATACTGGAAAATTAGTTTACTTAGAGTAGAAGGTATGAACGTTTCCTTCACAAACTTCCTGTTATTATAACTGCTTGGTTATATGGAATACATGATGAAGGCAGAAGATTCAGATAGGTAAGCTGTGCTAGTAGTATTCATATGAGATCTGTTGGAGTCTGTCTCTGCCATGGACTCACTAGTTCAGTTCATATAGAATGTGAAACCATGGACTAACAGTACTGGAATGAGCCTTGTGCTCAAACACACTCCCTTGTCCCTTTTCATGACTTGCAGAAAACCATACATCCTTTACATCTGGACTGGCACAGCATGGGTTGTGTTTGCTTTGCAAACCAGGATCGCAAGCTACAATTTAAATCTGGTTTGAAGGGGAAGTGCAAGCCACAGTTTGTTGGTTTGGATGTAAATATAGGTTGCTGAAAACTAAGTAGTAACTAATTAAGCAGAGTGTGCAAATAGAGGTTGGAACATTAAATCCTAATTTGGTTACATTGGACCAACCCACTCTGTGTCCTTTGGCAAGTTGCACTATCTTAGCCTTATTTCTCCATCTCTAGAGTGAAAATTGTACAGAGGGCTGTTGTGAGGGCAACACTCCATAAAGTATGCACCACTTTGGATTTTACAATATAACATAAGCAGGTTGGCTCAAAATAAATATTTGCAAATAAGATTTTTAATCAGATTTTCTTTTCACTTTTAAAAATGTTAATTATAGTAAGAGTCACTGTTAAAAGATAATCTGGTTTAAAATTAAATTTGAACAGGTAACATCTACAACACCTTTATAATTAAAACTGAATCTAGGTCCCTCTGTCAAACACAGCAAATTAAACCTACCTTTGTGTATAAAAGCCAGTTATTGGGGGGGGATATCACTTTAGCAAGCCTTGAGGCATTATAAATATAACCCCACATGTCATGTACTATATTTTTTATTATTTGGATGAATTATGAGTAATTATGACTCTAGAACCAAATACCATGAACATTTAATTTCCATTTTAAGTAAAACTTTAATCTGCCCAGTAAGTATCAAACGTTTGTTTCTGGAAACTCTGGACATTTCATCCAGAATCCAAAGTGCTGCTTAGGGTTGTCCAAGGACCCATTTTTTTGTTGAACTGCTGACCCCTCCCCCCTTATAATAAATGGGCTCATAGCTAGGGCTTTATAAAACAACCTCTCTCTGCTGGTTTTCCCGATGTAGTCATATTTTCCCCCTCAAGAAGCTTTCATGTGTTCCTTTTCAAAGCATCCTTCCACGTTCAGCACAAGCCATTCTCAATTTCCTCCCCCACCTCTTCCTTTGAGACAAGCTGACGTGCGGATAAACAAGCCACTACAGAAACCATAAACTTTCATTAAGATGCTAGTGAATAAGTAAAATGCCTCAGCCACCTTCCAGATGCTACATAGTAAATACAAGCCTAATAAAGCCCATCCTGTGCAACAGCAGTTAATTTTCTCTCCCTTTTCTTACCACTAGTAGAGTATTTTTTGCAATTACAACCAACAAGAACATTTCTTCCAATAACAGCACCTTTTGGTGTCAGGCTGATTATTTATGTATTTAAGGTATTTAATAAATAATCAACAATTAACATTTGTAAGCAGCATACATAATTCTAAATGGTGATTCAGAAGATATAGGACTCCTCCCTCAATTTTTTGAGTTATCTTTTCAAAGCTGATAAACATGATCTCTATACGCTGGAGATGGGCAAACCTCAGACTTGTTAGATCTACTTTGCTTTTTACAACAACCCCCAGATCAACCAATCAGCACTAGGTGCAAAACAGTTTTTAAGAACAAGGTACTTCTGAGCCTTGGGATTTGTTTTTGATACCAGAACTGATCTCACAGCCCTTTCACACAAAACTCTGGTGCTGGCTAGTTGTCTTCATTTTAGCAGCCTAATTTTAAGTGGAAGAACTAATTTTGTTGTTGCAGTTGTTAAACAGTTGAAAGTCAGAAATTCTTGCTAATCTACTGCAAATCACCCAGAGATCTACCAGTAGATCGGTCAGTCTTTCTTCTGTCCACCTCTGTTATACACCACCAAAACTGATACTCTTTTATAGAAGGCTACAAGGCCATTTGGACCTGGACTTGGTAGAATACATTTTTTCAGGCTTGTTGAATACTTCCAAAGCCAGAGCAATATATTGTTGGTTACCATGGCTAACTGCTCTTCAAACACCCTAATTGTGAGCTTCCCAGAAGCGCTTGATTCGCTGCTGTTGGAAAAGAGAAAGCTAGACAAGATGAAGCTTGGTCTGACATAGCAGGGATTTTCTGAAACAACAACTAAACCCAGTTACTACTCCTTTGTCCATGTGTGCTGCCTGATACATTTCTCTCTCTGCAGATTCATTTCCCATTCAGTTTTCCCCTACAAATTATCATTTTCCTCCCAGATTCCACACAAATAATTTTCATGTCCAAAATCCCCCCCTAAATTTTAAATGATAACAGTCAGCTGCTGTCCAATCAGATACTGCCTGCCATAATAAGCCAGCTTGCCTCTGTTATACTACCCCTCGTTCATCATCATAGGACAATACAAGCTTGGTACTGAATGGCACGTGGGCAGTGAACCCTGCAAACCTGCTGAGCGTCTTCCCTTGCAACATCAAAACAGCAATAACAACAAACACTGTACACTGATTTACCTTTCATGCATGTATGATATAATGAACTGACTTGATTAAATATAAAAAAGAGCCTGCTGGATCAGGCCAATGGCCCATCTAGTCCAGCATCCTGTTCTCACAGTGGCCAACCAGCTGCCCATGGGAAGCTCACAGGCAGCACCTGAGCGCAAGAGCACTCTCCCCCCTCTCTGTGGTTTCTAGCAACTGGTATTTGGAAGCATACTGCTGCTGACCATGGAGGCAGAGCATAGCCATCATGGCTACTAGCCATTGATAGCCTTATCCTCCATGAATTTGTCTTATCCTCTTTTAAAGCCATAAATGTTGGTGGCCATCACTGCCGCAGGAGCAAATTCCACAGTTTAACTATGCGCTGCGTGAGGTACTTTCTTTTGTCTGTCCTGAATCTTCCAACATTCAGCTTCATTGGATGTCCATGAGTTCTAGCGTTATAAGAGAGATAGAAAACTTTTCTCTGTCCACTTTCTCCATGTCATGCATAATTTTATATACTTTTATAATGTCACCTCTTACTCGCCTTTTCTCTAAACTAAAAAGCCCCAAATGCTGCAAACTTTTTCTCATAGAGGAGTCATCCATCCCTTGATAATTTTGGTTGCCCTTTTCTAGTCTGCAATATAATTTTTAAGGTGAGGCAACCAGAACTGTACACAATATTCCAAATGTGGTCGCACCATAGATTTATACAATGGCATTATGATATTGGCGGTTTTGTTTTCAATACATTTCCTAATGATTCCCAACATGGAATTTGTCTTTTCACAACTGCCGCACAAACTGGATCAACATCATCGAGCTATCCACTAAGCCTGCAATACAATAACATATACCTGGGAGTAAGTCCCATTGAACCCAATGGAGCTTACTTCTGAGAAGACATGTATTGGATTGCAGCCTAACACCCCAAGGACTTGTTCCTAGCCAGTCACTTCCAGTTCAGTCCCCATGAGCATACATGCGGAATTAAGATTTTTTGCTCCAATATGCATAGCTTTACACTTGTTTACATTGAATTGCATTTACAATTTTATCACCCATTCACTCAGTGTGAACAGGTCCTTTTGGAGCTCTTCATTATCCCTTTTTGTTTTAACAACCCTGAACAAATTAGCATAATCAGCAAACTTGGCCACCTCACTGCTCACCCCTAACTAGATCGTTTATGAACAAGTTAAAAAGCAGGGCTCCCAATACCAATCCTTGGGGGAGTCCACGTTCTATATCTCTCCATTGGGAGAATTGTTCATTTATTCCTACTCACTGCTTTTTGTTTCCTGGCCATTTCCTTATCCACAAGTAAAAACCTTTCTTTTTATTCCATGACTGCTAAACTTACTCAGGAGTCTTTGGTGAGGTACCTTGTTGAAAGCGTTTTGAAAGTCCAAGTATATATGTCCACTGGATCACTCTTATCTATATGCTTGTTGACACTCTCAAAGAGGTCTAAGAGGTTAGTGAGACAGGACTTACTTACCCTTGCAGAAGCCATGTTGGTTCTGCTTCAGCAAGGTTCACTCTATGTGCTTGTTTTTTTAATCTTTAACAATATTTTCTACCAGTTTTCCTGGGACAGATGTTAAGGTAACTGGCCTGTAATTTCTGGGATTGATTGAAGTTGCTTACATGTTCATTCATGCTTATTTAATATTTTGCCCTTTTAAAATATGGTGGTGTGGTGAGCTGTGCAATCTTTCTATAAAGCTGCAAGTGGGTAGATTGGTCAGTTATGATGTTACAATTGGGAACCTTGGCTGAGACCTAATTTGTGCATGTCTGCTTGATGTTCTGAGGGCTAATTAGAGTTTTGAAACTTGATTCCTCTTCCCAGTCTAACACAGTATCTGCTAGACAACAGCAGCTACTGGAATAAAGATGAAGCAGTACTAATTGCTGCTTTGGGAGTGCAGAGCCATGTAATGTATAAAGAAAGATGCACCCGTGACTGCCATTGCATCTTTACTTGCACGAGAACAGTCTTCCCCCACCTGGTGCCCTCCAGATGTTTTAGGCTACAACTCCCATCAGCCCCAGCCAGTATGGGCAATGGTTAGAGGAGTTGTAGTTCTACAATATCTGAAGGGCATAAGGCTGGGGACAGCTACTCTACAGCATGAAAGTAAGTATCCAGTGCTCAGCGAGCAGTGCCACACCAACATGGTAGCCAGATTAAATAAAACTCCAGACACATAAACTGCGGCATACCCATTGTTAAATCCGTAGAAACTACAGAATATCTGCATCAGTCATGACAAATAAATCCCCTAGCAACTGCTCATGGAAAGTTCCAGCCACCATACAGCAACATCACTACTGCTTTGAGGATGGCCTGCCACAGGAATAGCTGTTTGGTGTAGCCTCAGGAATTACTCTATGCTCCAGATAGGGGCTAGGTCCAGGAATTTGTCATAAAGGTGGCATCATGTAGTAGTAAGGGCTTCACAGCTATAGGGCATATATAAATATCTACAAGAATATATTCAAAATCCAAAAGAGAGATTTTACATTAATATGTGGAATCTTTATTTCTGTTGCAGATTGAAAACATTTTTGCAAGGGCCAGAAAGATTCTGAAAGGATAGCTTTGGGGGATGCATCCAGCCTGCAGGCCACACATTAGCCACCCCTGACTTCACTCGCTTCCACCCAGTCCTTCCCCTCCAGACCATGAGTAGTGGCAGTCAGCGATGATTTGGCTTCAAGTCACATATTACATGCAACTCACAATTGCACATAGTGGTGCAATTGCTGCCAAGATCCCGGAACTGCAGGGAACACCATTTGTGTTGAAATGAGGCAGTTCTCACATGGGTCAGAGGAATTTTAATAATGGCAGCTGAACCATCTACAGGTGAGTGGCTCCAGCAATTGCCCTTGCTCATATGTCCTTCACTTGCTGCAACCTTACCACTTAAGTCATTTGAGTAATGGAAAACAAGATGGTTACCTCTGAGATGGCAATGTCCATGGTGCCACTTTACCTATCAGTCAGATTTTACCAATTTATTACAGAAGCATGAGATAAATAGCAGGCTAGGAATAGATACTGACCAGGGAAGGTAATCACAAAGCTTAATTCCCTAGCCACATCACGGGCTTAGGTGCAGCAAGGCAATGAACAGTTGGCTTGTGAAATCTTCCTCACAGTGGCTCATTTGCACAACCAATTTCTCACCATGATGCGACTCCTTGCATTGTTGCTGTGTGGAGAGTGGTTGTTTTTGAGCTTTACTGAGCACAGGTCAGCAGAGTAGATGGATGTATGATGAGGCTTTCCACGTGGATGTTTTTCACCATGAGTGGACTGTAAAAAAAACAGAAAAATAAACTTTTGGTAAGAAGTAGATGATGTGAGCTGCTCTGTTAGAATAGTGGTGGAGAACCTTGTTCATCTTTAGAGTTGCATTCCCTCTTGGCCATGCCAGTGGTGAAACAATAGGTGTGACTCTTACCTTTGTACAGTAAAAGTGAGAGTTTTACTACATACACCTACACTCCCTCCCAACACCTGTCTATTGTGCATCCAGGCAAGCAAGAGGCATTATCACATGCAAGGACACATTCCAGCCTGGCAAAAGCACTTGTGGAAAGGACACAGAGCAAGGCCGATGAGGGGTGTGACCTGGGGATAGGGGTGTAGTCTGAGAAGAGTCCCAAGGGCCAGACAGAGGCTTGACATTGCTCACTCCTGTGTTAAAGGTTTCTGTTAATTATGCAGAAGCTATTCACACCCACCTACTCCTGACTTGCGGGAGTGGTTTTGTAATGAACCTCGTGATAACTGGTCATGACCCAGTAACGTGACTGCAACAGATTTCTTACCTAGTGAACTGAGACTTATCATACATGTCTGAGGAACTCTAGGCCAAGCAACAGAACTCTGACCTGATAAGATCAAGGCCTCAAGACTTGTTTGGGGTTGAAGATGTGTAATATGGGCAGTGGGTTGTTTGGCAATGGCTACAACAATAAAGGCTGGAAGGGGCGGAGGGGAGGAAGAGGAGGGACAGGATACTGAAGCAACCTAAAGTTGCTAAACAAATGACACTGCAATTACAAGTTTTAGTATGATTAGGAAAGTCATTTTCCTGTTTCTGATTCTTTCATTTTATTTTAACAGTGAAGGCCAATGGCATGTTTGTGGTTGGGTTTGGAGCCAAAGAGACTTCTTAGTTAGCTCCCTATAGGGCAGTAAAGTAGCATTTTCCTCTTTTGTGTCCATTTCCTGTCATACTGAAGTACGTGTGTTGCTGACTTCTAACTCTTAGTGATGGGGCTATTGTACTACCTTGCTTTACCTATCTTAGTTGCTGCCTTGACAGAAATCTTCAGTGGGATGCAGTTTTGAAAGGTCGAATCATCAGCTTCCACATTTTTGTATCTTCTCTGTTTTTCTGCCTTTCTGAACACACAGAAGTGTATGTGTGTATGTATGGGGGAGGTACTCTTCACTTGTGATTAATTTATCACACCTTAGCAAGTAGGACTGCAATCCTAACCCCACTTAACTGGGAGTAAGCCCCGCTATATTCAGTAGGACATACTTCTGAGTAGACATGGTTAGGATTGTACTGTAAGTCCAAAAACATTACTAGTTTACCTACCTACCAATGCATATGCTAGTCATTTGTGGCACATTTGTAACCTGAAAAAATAATAATTTTAAAAACTCAGCTCTCTTACACTTCACAAAAGCTTCCCTGCTAGAGAAGAGCTCTTAAAGATGTTTTGTTTCAATGTATTTTAAAGTCTGTTTTTAAGATGTTTTAAAGTGTTGGACTATGACCTGGGAGACCAGGGTTCGATTCCTCACACAGCCATGAAGCTCTCTGGGTGACCTTGGGCCAGTCACTGCCTCTCAGCCTCAGAGGAAGGCAATGGTAAACCACCTCTGAATACCGCTTACCATGAAAACCCTATTCATAGGGTCGCCATAAGTCGGGATCAACTTGAAGGCAGTTCATTTCATTTTAAAGCGTTTTTAGTGCTTTTGTTTGCCACCCTAGGAGGAAAGGCGGGATATAAATCAAATATTATTATTATTATTATTAACAACAACAACAATACCAGGATGAGGTAAAATCAAAATTTTAAATCACACAATTCTTCCCAGTTACAACTGTAAGGACTGCAGCCTTGTAAGACATAGGAAGCTGCCTTGTCCAAGTCAGACCATTGGCCCATCTAGCTTAGTGTGGATACTGACTAGCAGCAGCTCTCTAGGGTCACCCAATGCTATTCTCTGAGAGCGACCCTGGAGATAGGATCGGAACCACTGTAAAACAGTGCCTCCAATACCCATCTCATCAAGTCGGCCCAAGGATACCATGGTCAATGGTATCAAAAGCCGCTGAGAGATCAAGTAAGAGTAACAGGGTCACACTCCCCCTGTCCTTCTCCCGATAAAGGTCATCCATCAGGGCAACTATAACCAGGCCTGAACCCAGACTGGGATGGGTCAAGATAATCTGTTTCATCCAAGAGTACTTGCAATTGCTACACCACAACCCTCTCAATCATATTTGTGACCGGTTGGTAATTGTCGCAGACCAGTGGGTCCAGGTTGGGCTTTTTCAGGAGTGGTCAAATCACCCCCTCTTTCAAGGCGACTGAAACCACTCCCTCCCGCAATCATGCATTGATTACACCCTGGATCCACTCTGTCAAACCCCCTCGGCAAGCTTTAATAAGCCAAGAAGGGCAAGGGTTGAGAGGACATGTTGCTGGCTGCATCATCGCAAGCACCTTGTCTACATCATCAGGCCACATCAACTGAAACCATTCCCAAAAAGTTGCAGCAGACGTTGCACTGGACATCTCATTGGGTTCTACAGTAGCTGTGGATGGGGCATCAAGACTGCTACATAGGCAAGAAACTTTACCCTCAAAGTGCCTTGCAAACAATTCACAGTGGGCCTCCGAAGACTCCATTTCCCGGAGTTGATGTCAACAGATACAGAAAAGCTCCACTGGATGGCTACTTGAGGATGCGATGGAGGCAGAGAAGTGGGCCTTCTTTGCCACCCTCACCGCCACACAGTAGGCATGGTTATGATGTTTTACTCATGCCTGATCAGCCTCACAGCACAGCTTTCCCCACTTGCGCTCTAGCCATCGTCCAGCCTGTTTCATTGACCTTAGCTCACTGGTGTACCAAGGTGCAGACTGGGCTCCACAATGCCAGAGAGGGCGCTTGGGGGCAACCATGTCAAGAGCCCGACGTGCCTCACTGTTCCACAGCATGACAAGAGCTTCAACAGGGTCACCTGCTCTATCTACTGGGAACTCCCCCAGGGCATTCAGGAATCCAGTAGATTTCATTCGTCTCCGGGGACGGACCATCGTAATCTGTCCACAATGGTTGTGTGATGAAGAGCGAGATACAAACATTTAAAATAAATAAACAAAATAAAACCAGTCCTATACGCACATAACTGGAAGTAAGTCCCATTAAACCCAGTGAGGCTTACTTCTGAGTGGACATGCCTGGGATTGCATTCTAAAGGGTCCTTCCTTTTTCTTCTACTGTTGGCCTACTGAAGAATTACTGTTATTCATATGTAGGGAGCCAAATCTAAATTCATTCATTCCTGGCAAAAGTCCCAAATTTTAGTGCCTGCCAGATAACTTCTCCTTGACACGAGCTCTTAAGAAAGGCTCTCTTACGAGTCCATTTTGATTTGGGTCCAAACAGGGGAGTCAGTCTATAGAAGTAGCAGGGCCAACCTGATTCCCGGGGGCTAGCTGAAAGCTGGAGAAACTGCAAGAATATATCTAACCAAGAAGTGCTTTTTAGATAGAGAAAATAAGAGAACCTAATGAAGAGGAGCTAAGAAACGACTGGGGAGATCAGGTGCCTGTCCCTGCTAGGTGTAGGCTTGGTTCAAATAAACATTTCTTCTCTTTGCCTTCAAAGGGTTTTCACATCATGGTGGTGAGTGGCGGTAGCTCTGAGACAGTTTGCCAATTTACTTCTGCTGTTCAGCAGAAGATCTCCTGGGGTGCACACTCGAGATCACTTAATGTGCATTAATGATCCCTTGACATGCTTAAGATTATTTTAAGCATTTGCACACTCAATTAAATTGATTAAAGGAATAGTAAAATATTACAGTGGTTCCGATCCTATCTCCAAGGTCGTTGTCAGAGAATAGCATTGGGTGACTGTCTTTCGGGCCCCTGGCAGTTGTGCTGTGGGGTGCTGCAGGGTATCATCTTGTTTCCCCATGCTGTTCATATAGATGTTAAACATCTTCATATAGAAGTCCTTGACAGCGGTCATCAGGAGATTTGGGGCAAAGTGTCAGCAGTAAGCTTACGATACCCAGCTCTATTTCTCTATAACATCTGAATCAGGAGAGGCCATGCAAGTCCTGGACCGCTGCCTGGACTCGGTGGTGGGCTGGATAAGGGCCAATAAACTGAGTCTGAATCCTAGCAAGATGGAGGCTCTGTGGGTTTGTGGTTCCCGAGCTCAGATAATTGGTCAGTTGTCTGCTTTGGATGGGGTCATACTCCCTCTGAAAGAGCAGGTGCGTCGTCTGGGGGTGCTCCTGAATCCATCTTTGTCGATACAGGCCCAGGTGACCTCAGTGGCTAGGAGTGCCTTTTACCAGCTTTGGCTGGTAAGACAGCTGCAGCCGTTTCTGGCCCGGAATAGCCTGACCACTATTGTCCATGCACTGGTGACTTCCAGGCTGGATTACTGTAATGTGCTCTATGCAGGGTTGCCCTTAAGGTTGGTCCGGAATTTGCAGTTGGTGCAAAATGCGGCGGCGAGACTGCTCACTGGGGTGGGGTATTGATAACATGTCACCCCGCTGCTGAAAGAATTACACTGGTTATGTATTAGCTACCAGGCCAAGTTCAAGGTTCTAGTTTTGGTGTACAAATCCCTATACAGCTTGGGACCAGGATACCTGAAAGACCGTCTTATCCCTTATATACCCAGTTGATCATTGTGCTCTGCAGGTGAGGGCCTCCTGCAGATACCATCTTATCAGGAGGCCCATTCTGCACAACATAGCAAATGGACCTTTAGTGTAGTGGCACCTACCCTTTGGAATTCCCTCCCCTTAAATATTAGACAGGCGTCAACTCTGTCATCTTTTTGGTGCCTACTGAAGACCTTTCTCTTTCAACAAGCCTTTTAAGTTGAGACTGGAATTGCTGGAATTGCTTTTAATATGTTTTAAAACCTTTTTTAAAAAATAGATGTTTTTAAAGCTTTAAAAAAAATTTTTTTTAAAGATGTTTTGTTTTAATATATTTTAAAGTCTGTTTTTATGATGTTTTAAAGTGTTTTTAGTGCTTTTGTTTGCTGCCCTGGGCTCCTACTGGGAGGAAGGGTGGGAAAGAAAGAAAGAAAGAAGTCATTCAAAACTTATTCAAGTTGTGTTACAGGCATA
Organism: Rhineura floridana; assembly: GCF_030035675.1. Taxonomy (NCBI): domain Eukaryota; kingdom Metazoa; phylum Chordata; class Lepidosauria; order Squamata; family Rhineuridae; genus Rhineura; species Rhineura floridana. The sequence continues at coordinate 161,456,698 of NC_084481.1, read as the reverse complement.
ACCTAGTTTATGCTGGCAATGAGAGCCTGTGAGTGAAACTTTACAAACATTGCACCTTACCCTGTCTCTTCTGTCCTCTCCTCTCTTTCTTGCTCTTCTGTTCATTTTCTTACTTTCTTTCCCACTTTGCTTTCCCCAGATTTCTCACCCCCATTTCTCTCTCTCATACCCAATGCCCAACCGCCTCCCTTCTGTCACCTTTATCCTCTTTGCTTGTTGGGAAAAGCGCCCAGGCTGCTGCTCGTAATGAAAGATTGAACAGCTTCCTTGGGAGTAGGTCTGCTAGTTAGGATAAAGTTGCTGCAAAAGCTTAATGCAAAAGGAAACTGGGCATTTTTCCTCCTTCCCTCCTACTTGGATGGAGCCTATCATGAGGATGTTGCTTGGTTGGCTGCTTCCTGTTCTTGGAATGTTGAGGGGTGGGATGAAGCAGATCATACTCAGCATGGGATGAAGCCAAGGGCTGATATCATAGTGCTGGCAAATGTGAGAGGGTGGGGTTTTTTTGCCCTTTTTTGTTTATGTGAGTGGGCATTTTAGGCCCAAATCCTTAAAGCCTGAGATGTGGTTCACTCTAAAGGCTGAGATTTGGTTCAATCCCTGACTCGGGCTGCAATCTTACACTCAGAGCTTGGAAAAGTTACTTTTTTGAACTACAACTCCCATCAGCCCAATCCAGTGGCCATGGTGGCTGGGGCTGATGGGAGTTGTGCTTCAAAAAAGTAACTTTTCCAAGCTCTGCTTACACTTATCTGGAACTAAGCCTCATTGAAATCAGTAGGACTTACTTCTAAGTAGACATGCATAGTATTGTGTTGTCAATTATCTTCAGCCTTAGATGGTCATTCCATTTGCTTATCTGAACAGGTCAATCAATCAGTCAATCTTTATGTACAGTCAACTGACCACAAATACAGAACATAGTATTGAGTATTATAAGATAAAAACTACATGATAACAGAGACTACAACAAACCACAAAAGCAACTCAATTAGTTTAATTGCCGTTAACAATCTTGCAGGGTCTGGTCAAGATGGCCAAGTTCAGAAATTTTGCCACTTGCTCAGTAATTGCCTTATCAGAACCCTCGAGTAAAACAGTCCTCTGTTTCAGTATCTGAACAGGCAGTGGCAGTTTGGAAAAAAATATTTAAATAGGTACACACAAAGGCAACAGTTCAGGGGATTCCTGCTTTTGGACAGTTCCCTTGGCATCGTATATGAACAGATATTGTGACTATTTTGCAACTCATATAGTTACATCTTAGCATTGCATGGAACATTGTTTAAAGTATGATAGAATAAGGGTATTGTAAAGTTCATATACTAGCCTACAGTGTGCCTTAAGGCAGGGGTTTCCAAACTGTGGTTTGTGGACCACCAACGTCCACAAGCTTCATTCAGGTGCTCTTTGGCATGTCTGTGGATTTGTGATTGAAGATGTGAGATGGCACATCCATCCCATTGAATATTCACATTGATTTTTAATTGTATTTTTATTTCTTATATTGTATTTAACTGTGCTACAATTTGAATTTTGTGGAATTATGGTTACCACATGACGTGGTCCCTCAGCAGTTTTCAGGTGGTCCCTGCGGGAAAAAGTCTGGGAACCACTGCCTTAAGGTTTGAGTCATATAGACACTACAGTCTATAAACTCTGTAAATATAGAGAGAAGCCCTGCCAAGCAGGTAACTCTGTTTTGCTTTAAGCAGTCTAAATGGATCTATCTTGCTGTCTGAATTGATGTACCCATTCTCTGGCACATTACTAGTGAGGCTTTTGATAATGTTTTTCAGGAATTGCTCTCACGCTCCCCCAAAATGAGTTTTGCTGTTTTCTGGCTATATTCCAGTCACCTGCTCATTCCTACGGTGCTGAATGAATGTTAAAACTGATACTGGCTCTATAAACAGGGCTCGGAAAACCTCTGTCATAGGCTTGTATGGGAAAACTGAAATTTTGCAGTAGGGAGAGGTTGGCAGACAAGATAGGGTTTAGAATACCTGAAGTGTGTCTCTGGATTGTATGCGCTCCCAGCTTGAGTAGTTCAGCTTAATAGCACAGCAAGGATAACTTTTTTTGATCCTTTAAAATCCACAGACGTTCGGTTGCAGCAGGCACCTTTTTGAGTATTTTAATATCTTTGATTGCCAGAGAACTCTTCTAGATTTCAAAATGATTATTTCATATTTTAAGCAAATTCTGTATCTATCTGAGAGCTCTAGTGCTGATGTCTGTCAGTTATCCTGTCTTACACTAGATGGCTTCCAGCACGGATCCTGAATTGCACTGTTGGGATTCTTGCCTATGATGGAGACGAGGTCCACACATAGGTGTGTTTGATACTGCTATCAAGAGGGTGCTTCCACACTAGGTGTTTACTCTAGAATTGCTACTCAATTTTTACAGTGCATCTACAAAATGTTCTCATTAAATTCTTGATCTCCTGTCTTAACCTCATGGTGCATCCATCTCTATTGAGAGCTCACAATAAAGGGATATTACTGTGAAGTGGCATGGTTAGAGGAGGGGAAAGTAATGTTTGGGTTTGTTCAGGGGTTTTAATGTTAAGTACAGCATTTTTTTCCTGTCTAGAAATTATATATGCTCCCAAGCCCTCAAGCGCAACTTAATTTTTCTAAATACATCTCAGTGAGTCAATCTCCTGTCTCTGCTGATTCATCCATGGCTAGATCCCAGGAGCTTCTCCTTCTGTCTCTTCCATTGTTGGACCAAGCAGTGACAAACCTACAGTCTATTCCTCTTCTTTTACCCCTTCCTCCATCTGTCTAGCTACTTTAATAAGCCCTATACACTCAGTCACCTCCTCTCATTTTCACTGTATAGTGTCACATTTTGGACAATAGCTAGTAAAAACAACACAAAACTAAAGTTATTCCTGTGTAGGAGAGGGAGCACTGTGAAGAATGTAGAACTGAAGCTGCTTGAAAAAGCCTACAATATTGTAGCTTGAAGTAGGGGGGAGCTGGGAAGGGGGAGGAGAGCCTAGAGAAGAACAAAAAAAACAAAAGATGTGACAGTGTTGAAACACTGGTGTGTCGCGCTGCCAAAGCTCTGTCAGTTTTCAGACTAGATGTGCTGTGAGGTTGAATCGGCTTGTTCTTGTGTGTGTTTTGACCTATGGTGCGACTGGGGAAGCAACAGGAAAACCCAGCTGGGATTCATTAAAGGCAAAGAAGAAACATCTCCTGCTGCAGACTTTGTAATGGACTTGGCATATTTTTGGAGTCAAAGCCGTTCATTCTTTCTTGGGGTGGAAGCAAACAAAGAAAGAAAAACATTGCTCTCAGCGTAATCTGGCTGAAGGTGTGCAGATTTAGCTCATTTTGCATAAACACAGCTTGCGTGCTTGGGTACTCCTGTATAATCTGCATTTTGTGCTAGCGGTGCAGTAGGTGCTGTGCAGAGCAGGGACATTACGTCCAGAGATGGGAGAAGAAGCATGAATGAATGCAAGACAGAAAAGTTGTTTATAGGAAGAGGATATGACATAAAAGCACAGCATGCACCAATAGCCACAAAGAACATGGAAGTGCTGCCTGCGTTCATTGAACCCAGTGTTACTTGGCCATCTCCATTTTGTTTTTAGTTAAAATTTCAGATTATCCATTTTGTTCCAGAAATTAAACCCTGCACAAAACATCCCTCTTAATGGAAGGTGAACAGATCTGATCTTAATTCACTGTGTTTACAGGCTTGAGTCTCCTACTGTATCATATGCCCTTTCTGTAATGTTGGAGACAAAATGGATTTCTTTAAAAAAAACACCCTTGTGGAAAAGACTTTGTTTCTCTCCTACGCTGCCTGCAGTCCCCATTCTTCATGTAGTTATCTTGGAGAACTTGGTTGTTTCAATATTAATCTTACCACATTTGTAACAGCCTTACTCTTGAGTTTCTAAAGCTCAGTCATGTATGTTCCAGATTGGACAATGTAAAGGGCAAGACAAGTGGTTTGTTACAAAATGGATAGAATCCTAAGTAATCCCAGTGCCGAAGTCCCTCCTCTGTAGTACAACTATGTTAAAACTGTCCATCTTTAGAGAGCTGAGTTGTAAATACCTGTGTGCCTTCCCATCCCTTTTCCTAGTGATGGCTAAACTGTGGCCTTCCGGATATCATTGGATTCACTCTCATCAACCATAGCCTGCACTGCCAGTAGTCAGAGATGATGACAATGGTAGTCCAACAACATATGGAGTGCCAAAGGCCCCACCCCTGAACTGCTGGAAGATACAACACTGTATAAATGTTCCCCTACACACACACACACACACAGAATACAGTGTGCTGTCCTAACCGTGCACACCTTAATACAGGGGTGGGGAACCCTCTGGGCCAATCATGGCCCTCCAAGGGGTCCAGTTTGGCCCCCAAGTCCATTTCCCCCAAACCATGCCCATCAGCTGATGGACTGATGGGAGCACACCTTCAATCCCCTCCACCTTTGTTCAGACCTCTGCAGTCTCAAGGGGAAGTGCAGGGGGGGGCGTTTGAAGGCTCGCTCCCATCCACCCTTCAGCTGATGGGCTGTTCAGAGCATGCCTTCAATCCCCTCTGCACTTCTCCATGTAGGAGAGGGGGCATTTGAAGGCGGACTCTCATCCTGGGCAGATTAGAGTGTGCCTTCAGGTTTGCTTTCAAGTCCGAACATCAGGGCTTCAAAGGGAAGCATCACCTGATGTCACTATGACATGAGGTGATTGACAGACGGGCAATCCTGCTTACCTGTCAACTTTGGCCAGCCATGGGTTGGGAAAATGAAGAAAATTAATATTTGCTGCTGACCAATAATTGTATTTGATGTGGACAGTGAAAATAAGTGGTCATTTTTCAGATGGTTTCCTGTACCATCACAAGATATTTGGGTTTTCTGCAAGAGACTAGAACAAATTCATTTCCTGGTTAGTTTGACTCATGTAGCCTCTTCCTACCCACCATATTGCTTGCTACTATCATGTCAAACTCTCCTGCCATCATTAATCTTGACTGCTGTGCTCACCATGAGTCCTGCACTTGTCTAATATGCTGCTGTTTTCAGTGCCTTGGGGAGTTTACTTTTTCCTTTCAAACTGTCCAGTTCTGCTCTCCAATGTATTAATGAATGGATAGTGCCAAGGAAAGGTAGTACTGAGAAGCAATGCCACTGATAAATGATAGGCTATTACCTCCAGTTTCTGCGTTTTGTATGGTGCCCTAAGCATGCCATTCATGGAAAAATAAAGAAAGCCCACCTCCTCTCCCCCATTGCTGACTAATACCTGCCGCCCATGCCACTTGTTCATTTTCTTTCAAATATAGCATAATTGGATTATGGGAAGGTATTTTAATGAGTGCATTCAGGAACAGTCTCTTAAAGGGAATACCACAGTACTTTATCTAGAACTCTGTGTACTATACAGAGCCTGAAACAGGCTGTATGTAAACTTACCTAAGTAGATGTGGGAGGATGGTTCTTGAGCCTAAAGCAACAAACAGGGATTTTGAACTATTTAAAATTGTTGGTAGCTTGGTCATGCATTTTCGTCATTGCAGTGAGCAAGGTGGGTGATGATGGTAGCATACAAAGGACATTCTGATACACATCATCCAAAAAAAATTCCTTGCAACTTTACTGTAGAAACCTATACATGTCTGCTTGGAGGTAAATGATATTGACTTTAATGGGGCTTAGTCCCAGGTCAGTCACTTTAAACCTTGGTTTAAATTGAAACGACGGTTTATGGTGAAACTTTGGAATGAGCAAAATGCTGGTGCATGCTGCTCAAAAGTCCTCACAGTGCTTCTCCCTGTTCCTTTAGTGCACCAGGAAGGAAACAAACCAGAGGGCTGGCTTGCTGTAACAAGTGAACCAGCACTTCTTTGTTTCTCTCCTGACACACCATGATAGTAAGCCAAGACTTACCGTAGTGATTGATTGGGAGAGAAACAAACCACAAGTGCTGATTTGCATATAATGGCAAGCTGTGCTTTGGTTTGTTTCCTCCCTGGTGCGCTGATGAAAGGAGCGGGGGAGGGAGGAGTGAAGCACAGTCTTTTGAGCGGTGTGTACCAGCATTCATTCACATTAAACTGTCATTTAATGAACCCATACGTTCACATTAATCTATTGTATAATTTAAACAATGGTTTATATGATGTGTGAACTGACATTTACCTTTAAGTCCTTCAAACATTTATTCCTTTCCCCTTCAAATATTTCTGAATAATAGAACACACCTATGCATATTTATTCAGATCTATTTCTCACTGTATTCAGTGCTGCTTACTCCCATAAAAGTGTGGACCCTAAACAGTAGGGAGTAAACCCTACTGCAACCCTAAACCCTAAACAGTAGGGAGTAAATCCCACTGAATATAATTACTTCCAATAACAATAATCCTTTTTGTATTTGATAAAAATACAAAACACTTAAAGGGCTTTGAGCAAGAGCATATTTTAACAAAGTACATGCATTTCTGAAGTCAAATATTGAAACCCATTCATTCTCAAGGGTGAAAGTCAGCTGCACTTCTGCTTCTAAAGGCATTTTGCTTAAAGGTACACCAGTTAACTAGATAACTGTTTATCGGATTTGATAGGCAAAGGTTTTTCCCGGCTACCTTAACAAACTCATATAGGTGCAAAAAATTAAAGATGCAGCCACTGTGAATAAAGCCAGTTTATACATAAGGATGCAGACTTTTTATAACTTTTCTTGCAGCCCTTAGGGTAGCCTTCAACAACCTGGTAGTGCCAAGATGTTTGAACTACAACTCTGATTGAGACCGATTAACTGGATCCATTTCAGTCAGGTTTCAGGCCTGGTTTTGGCACAGAAACAGCCTTGGTCACCCTGTATGATGACCTCTGTCGGGAGAGAGACAATGGGAGTGTGACTCTTGTTGATTCTCCTTGAGTTCTCAACGGCTTTCAATACTATCGGCCATGGTATCCTTCTGGGGAGACTGGCTGAGTTGGGAGTGGGAGGGACTGCATGGCAGTGGTTCTGCTCCTACTTGGCGGGTCAGCTGCAGAAGGTGGTGCTTGGGGAACGTTGCTCAGCCCTGTGGATTCTCCAGTATGGGGTTCTACAGGGGTCAGTTCTGTCCCCCATGCTGTTCAACATCTACATGAAACTGTTGGGTGTGGTCATCCGGAGTTTTGGAGTGCATTGCCATCAGTACGCTGATGACACGCAGCTCTATTTCTCCTTCTCATCTTCTGCAGGTGAGGCTGTCAATGTGCTGAACCAGTGCCTGGCTGCAACAATGGACTGGATGAAGGCTAATAAACTAAGGCTCAATCCAGACAAGACTGACATGCTGTTAGTGGGTGGTTCATCTGACCGGATGGTGGATGTCCAACCTGCCCTGGATGGGGTTGCACTCCCCCTGAAGGAGCAGGTTCATAGCTTGGGGGTTCTCCTAGAACCATCTCTGTCACTTGAGGCTCAGGTAGCCTCAGTGGCATGGAGTGCCTTCTTCCAGCTCTGGTTGGTGGCCCAGTTACGCCACTATCTGGACAGGGATATCCTGGCTCCAGTTGTCCATGCTCTGGTAACCTCCAAGTTAGATTACTGCCTTTGAAGACTGTTCAGAAGCTGCAGCTTGTGCAAAATGCTGCAGCCAGATTGGTAACAGGGACCAGACGGTTTGAACATATAAAACCGATTCTGGCCTGCTTGCATTGGCTGCCTGTATGTTTCCGAGCCTGATTCAAGGTGCTGGTTTTAACCTATAAAGCCTTGCATGGCTTAGGACCACAATACCTGATGGAATGCCTCTCCTGACACAAACCCACCTGTACACTACACTCAACATGCAAGGTCCTCCTCTGGGTGCCTCCTCGGAGGGAAGCTGGGAGTCTGGCAACAAGGGAGAGGGCCTTCTCAGTGGTGGCCCCCAAATTATGTAATGATCTTCCTGACGAGGTGCACCTGGCACCAACACTGTTATCTTTTTGGAGCCAGGTCAAGACTTTCCTCTTCTCCTAGGCATTTTTTAACAGCATTTGAATAGCATGTGTTTTAACTTGCCTATCAGTTTTTATGGGTTTTAATTTGGTATGGTTTAAATTTGTATACTTGTTTTTAATGTTTTTAATTGTTGTAAACCACCCAGAGAGCTTTGGCTATGAGACGATATATAAATTCAATAAATAAATAATAAATAAACTCCCATCAGACCCAGCTAGCGCAGCCATGCTGGCTTGGGCTGATGGGAGTTATAGTCCAAAACATCTGGAGGGCACCAGGTTGGTGAAGGATACACTGAGACACACATAGGATCTTCTTTATGACATTCTGTTTTTTTAAAAAAAATCTTTTAAGTTTTCAAAATATAACAAAAATAACAGAGTATGTGACATTACTGTTCAAAGTATATGGGACAGCACAATACAGGCCCACCAATATTCCTTTATGACATTCTGCTGGTGAGCATGCCATTGAGGTGGGTGGGGCCAGTGGGCTCAGCACCACACACCCTTCCACATCTTCAGTGAATCCATAAAGAGAATGATCAACACAGACTTGTAACCTCTCTTTGAACATCTTGTGTGTTTTGACTTACTGGGTGCTCTGCTTGAAGAATTCTAAACCCACTACAGAAAGAGCAGTTTTTCTTTGTCTAACTTTCTGAATGGTCTTCTGCTCTTAGAATTTTAGAGGGGTGAGGGACAGAAGCTATGTCTCTTTCCAGAAGCCTGAAAGGACACATGGTGGCTCATAGCACATTTAAAGAGAGATTGGCATAATCTTACTTATAACCACTTTGGGATGTCCCCCCTTTTTTTGTTACAGTCTAAGACAGACAGAACACACGAGGAAAGCAAAGGATGAAACATAACTGGAAACCAGAGATGAGGCGCCAGCTGAAGAGGGGAAAAGGAGAGATAGAATTAAATTGGTTAGCAAAAGATTGAGAGAAAATAGTGAGCATTGAGCAGTTCTTAGAAATGAAGTAGCATGGCTATCTAGGGCAAGGGAATGCTGGAAGGAGGTGTTGCCCTAGAGTATGAATGGACAGAGGAAAGAACTGAGGGAAGTTGGGATTTATTAAGATTAGAATAAGGAGAATGAAGAGAGCTGGAAGGAACATAGATACAAAAGGAAAGTACAAAGGGGCAAGAAATAGATATAATATGTATCCATATTACATATTATGGAATATGAAATGGATATAATAGGGAAACCAATAAATGTAGACAGATATGGTTCTACCTAGTGAGATTGAATTTTAGAGACATTGCACAGATGGAGGCAGCAGGTTTTAGCAATGAATTGAATCAGTTTATGTGACCAGTAAGGATATATGATGAAACTGCTATCTCTAAAGAAACATTTGACAACTCTTTAAATAAACCTAGATCTTCTACAGCAGGGTCAGGGAACCTATGTATTTCCTCCCTCTCCCCCCCCCTCTGTGTGTGTGTGTGTGTAGGGGAACATTTACATGTGGTTGTATCTTCTACTAGTTCAGGGATGGAGACCTGCGGCCCTCCAGGTGTTGTTGGACTACTACTCCAAGTATCCCTGACCACTGACCATGCTGACTAGGTCTGGTGGGTGTTGGAGTCCAACAGTATCTGGAGGGCCGCAGCTCCCCATCTCTGTTCTGATAGGTCAGTTGTACATGGTATAGTCTGGAATGTTTGCTTCTTATGGCTGTTCTGCTTCTTGCAAGGTAGAGTGCACATTTTGCTGATTCCCTTCATCATTTTTCCTCTCACTTCTGCCTACACATCAATATTATTATTGTTGTTATTATTATTATTGCAATAAGCATGCAGTTCACTGACAAATAGGAGACAGTAGAGGAGGAGGCCTGGGAAATGAGCAAGGTTGGATATGAAAATATTCCACTTTGCTAATAATCTAAATTGGTGCCCAGCACCTATTATGATAGTAAACACTCATTGTTTTGCGTAGCAACTGTTGTCAAGGACAACCTGCATGATAGCATGACAAACAGAGTTTGCAGCATTCTCATGTTAATAGTAATTTACGCTCAGAAGGTGCCATGATACACAATTGCTTTAACTTGTCAGTGTGACTGACAGAAAATGTACTGTGCAGGGGCGGAAGACGGTATTTTGGTTATGTATTAAATGAAGTTTAATCAAATAGCACGCTTGGCCAAGCATTCCTAGCTGCTGCTGTTGTGAACATTCAGTGGTAGGCTCCTGTTTATATTAGCCATCTGGCTATGAAATAGGATCCTTTGGTTTTGCAAAAAACAAGCGTTTGCCCGTAAGAAAATTTCCAGAATTCTCAATAGAGCAATACAAGGAACGAACCTTAACTACAGCTTGTGGTTATCAAGCAGAGAGCCTGACTATGAGCCCAGGTTTGGATGAAACGCTAAGCCAAACTATGGCTTAGCTCAATACAACGGGCGGGGGGGGGGAGACAGGGAGGAGCAAAGTAGCTGCAGACTCCTCTGTGGGAATCTGCTTGTTTGCACAGTCCTGGTAAGAAATAGTTCCGTATCTTGCAAACCAGGCCTAAGCAACTTTGATCATTCATTTTAATGCCAGTGTGTATGCACAGATGAGATTCCTACAGCATTGACATGCATATGTAAAAAAACTACATAGAAACTGGCAATCTTTTTTCCTTTTATTATGTTCAGGTTATAAACAAAAATAGTTACAGTCCATAACTAATGAAATTATAGCTGTCATCAGCGATGATGATGAAACAATAGAATTAATATTTGTAAAAACCTATTATAACGCAAATTACATTTGTCCAATTACAATTCATACATGCATAATATATCCTATAGACAACAGATGACAATTAATGGGACATAGCTATAAGGGATTTAGAAATGTTCTGAAAATAGAGGCCAAATTTGTTCAGATGATGACAGCTTATCTACTGCTTTTATACAGCCATCCTGTATGGAATTTCCTTGGGTTAGGACACCTGTCAGGTGATAGCATTAAGCAAGTTTAGTAACCAGCTAAAATGTGGATTCCTCAATTTTTGAAGAGAGGGAAAGGTAACTTTGAATAATACCTGTTTAAAATTTTGGTTTTAAGCAGCTGAAACACAAACCTACAATTTTTAAAACAGTCAAATGGGTTTTTTTAATTACCTTGCAGCTGGGCACTTCCAGCCCGGGGATGGGGAACCTCAGTCCTGGGGTCAAATGTGGCCCTCCAGGCCTCTCTATCTGGCCCTTGGGACTCTTGTCAGCCATACTCTCACCCCTGGCTGCACCCCACACCAGTCTTAAGGGAACCTTGAGTGATGCTTGGTGCCCCAAGCCAGAAGATGTTGGATATATGCCTATATATAATGAGATCAGTGTAGATGTAGTTTTAACATGCTGAAATACAAACAATCATCTACATCATTGTGCGTGAGACAGTCAATCTTTTATTTTGTAATCTTTGCATCCTTGTCCTTTTAAATAAATGTTATGTAGTTCTTCATGCAAACAGATTAGGTCGTATGTTGAAATTTTACATATTTCATGTCTGTATCCACCTTTTCCTTTTCACCATCCAAACTGGGACAATCTAGATTAGTTACCATGTTACTTTGTTACCATGGCAGCTGATCTCAGCTTTATATGTCTTAAATTCTGCATAACTGTGACTCAATTCAAATAGCTAGCAGTTGGCTAGGCTTCTTTTTTTCTTTTAAAGCAAAGTATAGCATTGCTTCTGCCTACTGTATATAATGAGATGAGGTGTGAGAGAAAGTATTTTGACGGTGAGGATAGCTAATTCCTGCATTATTCAGATAGCAACTCTAAAATCAGCAAGTATTAATTGTAATAGTATGCATACCTAGTTCAAGCTGCTAAGGAAGTATGGATTCTGCTTGAGCTCATTGGATCAACATGCACCTGTACTTGCTGCTCTCTGCATTCCCTTTTTCTACCCCACTTTATCTTAGCTATTTATAGTAGGAGCTAGAAATTTTATATCAGAACTCCTATGACCAAGTGCGGACTCTTAAGGGCTTAAGGATTCTAAGAAATCCAGCATTTGTATCTGGGAATAAAAATGAGAAACCTGAGGCCCACTTCTGCAGACCTGAAGGATTTTAAATGCTCCTCAAATCAGCTGATTATTTGACTTTGGAGTATTCAGTTACTAGAAGATAATATGAGGAGTTGGTACTTGAGATAGGACTCCTATGCCTTTTTGGCTTTCACTGTGAAAAGATGTAGGGCCCAAATATCTGAAAGACAACCCCCTTCCCAAACTTTTGGGTGTTAAGTTCGGCACCATCCTCAGAAGTTTGGAGGGGATATCTGAGGAGAGTATTCTTTGTGGCAGCCCCTAAACTGTGGAATTCCCTCCCACAGACATAGATTTCCGGGGGGGGGGCAAGAGGAGGCAGTTGTCCCTCAAGGATAAACCATAATTCCCAGATTGCCAGCTTTCATTAAAAAAAGAGAGAGTAATTTTCTAGCATTTGTGGAAGCTGAAATATGAGACAAAATGTACAGACACTATTCTCTTTTTGTGTGTGAGAAATTAGTCTCTTCCCTCCTTTCCCTGTTAAGAACAACAACAAATAACAGTGCACCCTTGGTACCTGGGCTGGACACTTCTGCATACCAGGTCTACTTAGCCCTGTTGCTTGTTTGACTTTCTTTAATACCACTCCTCACCCCCTATAAGCCATTTTATGCAAACTAGATGCTCCGTGTTCACATGCTTCTTGGCTGCTGCTCCCCATACATAGCCCATTGGATTCTTTGTCCGCCTTGTACTGATGCTAGACTCCCTTGAACCTTTTATGCTTCTCTATAAGTATTAGCCTCCTATCCCTCCTGAGCAGCATAAGCACTTCCAGCCAAGGCACTGCTAAGGAAGGGAGAATTATTCCCTTATGTGGCTGCAGGAAAATGCTGGTAGAACTGATGCTGGCACAATAACTTTGCAGGGTAAATGCCATGATTACTCCCACTTTGTTAGACCTTGTTCCAAAAAGCATAAATCTTTCATGCCCTTAATGTGTGTGCCCTCTTCTGAAGGCCATTCCTGTGTCTTGAGCTCGAATAGTAGTGGCAGCTAAAGACAAAAGGTTGTTCACGTTAGACATTTACTGAAAGGGTAATTCTTCTAGCTGTGAGAGCTTCTGCGTATTTCAGCTGCCCTGGCATAATAATTGCCAGTTGTCTTTAGATGGAAACCTTGCTGCAAATCGGGAAGAGCTTCAACTTTGTGTGACTTCTGTGGAATGCAGAAATGCTGTGAATATGCCAGTCCAGGTTACTAACCTGAATTTAAGACTTATACCTGCAAAGAAGCACCTAGTAATAGGAAAGAATGGAAGCTGCCTGTGAAGTTCATCTGTTGCGTTCATCAGACTGTCACACAGCTGCTGTTGGTTGTCAAGGTACTGGCAATGTTTACATGCTCAAGGTTACCTTTGTCTCCTGGATACAGGTCCGTCTGCTCTGGCTTTTTGCTTGCGCTCATCCCTCCTCCATATTACCACTGTAGTATTTTTTGTTTGTGGCTTATTCCTTCCCTCCTCCCTTCCCACCAAGAATCATCTCTATATGTTGTGAGATTGGGTATTTCAGGTTGACACACACCTCCTCCTCCATCAGGTTTCCAATTCCTTGAAAGTAGGGTTTGGATCATAGTTCGAGGGATACACTGCACTGAAATAAGCATGCCATCTGCTGGATCAGGTGTTCCATTCCATTTGGAGAATGGACATAAACATATGCTCTCATTGCACATAAACATTTGTGATATCTGAGAGAGCATCATCTGGAAGCTGGTTGAAAGTCTTGTCTGCTGCTTGTGCCACCACAGAGTTCGGCTAGGGGATCTTCCCTTCTCTGTCAGTCACCTCACACTTGTGGAGCCCTCTGGGCACTAATCCACTGCATGTAATCTCAGGCACTCTTTTAGTACTTGCCTCCAATAAATCTGTTTAAACCTGTTGTCAGAAATATCACCATTTCCCCCCTTCTTCACCACAGACTTCAGTCTCACAAGACTGATGTTTCATGTGCCATGGAGACGCTGGCTTTTCTGTTGGAAATAATCCCCATTCCACAATAATGTATCCATGTAGTCATTTCCTAGATGGGCCATCACATGTGCCTCCATGTTTCCCGTGGCTGCCGAAGAGGGCATCACAGTTCTGATCAACCTGGTAAACACTTCCAAATGTTGCAGTGTGAGAGAGTGGATCAGTTCCCAAAGAGAGGCCATTTTGGGCAGCATCCCTGTGGCTAACAGTGTGTGCTCAAACCTTCAGTGTTCTTTAGTTTCCGTGGCAATCACAGCTAACCAGTAGCCTTGCTCTTTCCCTGAGCTCTCTTTTAGTTGGCCTGCCTTCCACTGGGTTCACTAAATCTGTTCACAGAGCAAGAAGAATGACCACCTAACAAGGAAGTTCAATATCTTTCATGCAATTTGGTGTTCTGTTTCTACATTTGTATAGTTGTGTGCTGAAATACATCTCTAGCACACTCATGAATTTGCTGCCTCCCACCCAAATTGGCAGCATGTACTTCTCAGTCTTCTGCCAGTCTTTGCATATAAAAATCAGCATGAAGTACAAATAGTCTTGATCCTCTTTCAGAGATGGAATTTACGTGTGTTGGCCTGATTACCCTCTCCCATTTTCGATTTCTTTAGTCAAATAAATGCCCCCAATCCAGAGGAGGGAAGGTTGTGTTGTGTCTCCTTATGGCTTTCTGCAGTTTTGTACAAATATAAATGTATTTACTTCCAGAAAGTCTGTGTTGCAAGATGGCGACAACCTGACGAAGGTAGTATTTGAATGCTATTGCCCACCCACTTAACCTCTCTACATGCAGTGATTTTAGGATCCACATGCTCCCTTTTCCTCCCTACCCTTCTTCTCATGCTGTCTTAAACATGTATTAGACAAGAGGGATCTTTGGGTGGTGGGGATAGTAAAGGAAAGCTCCCCTGGCAAAAGATATTGAACAACCTTATACTGCAATGTAGGGACTGATATGCTTTATTTGCTTCCTTAAGGCTTTTATAAACTGACTTTTCATTTGTATGTGGCTTAAAAAAATTAAAATTGGTGAAACAATTACACAGCCAGCAGTAAAAAGGCAAGATAGAATACAATAACTGTAAATATAATTTTAGGATGTTTTAATGTTGTCATTTTTCATGCAGAGCAGCCATAGTTCTGTAGACGTCTGACCAGAGTCTGAAAGTGGGGATTTATTTGTTATAGCTAGATTGCACCCTTCCTCCAAGGAGTAGCATAGGGTGGGAAAGACTCTGTAATGGAAAGTGTCATGCCATATATCACTGTTTGGAGGGATGGTGTAATCACAATACAACAAATAAATGAATCTGCATTTTTCTGCAGAAAATGGTCAATGCTTATCATGTATTGCTTCATATTAATTAGTAGCATATAGTGGAATCCTGTACATGGTTACTCAGAAGTACGTCCCACTAAATTAAATGAGAATTGTCCCCAAGTGTGCATAGGATTGCAGCCATAATGAATGGACACAATATCAGTCAAATAAGGCAGCTTCAGGATTGTAATTTCCTTTTTTTCCTGGTGCCCATCCCTAGAATGCATATAAATTAAATATAACCGATGCACACACAAGATCTTTTTATTTGTACATTTTGTGTATGTGTTGAATTAAATTAAAACCAAAAGAACACACAATGCAGATGTGCTCAGTCAGCTCCCAACTGATTTTGGGCATCAAACCCACATTACTGTCTCTCAGAAAGCTTAGGGTTGCATTTTAACTTGAGAACACACCTTTGAGAAATAATGATTGGCCAATGGCCACCTAATGAATTTTGAGAGGGGATTTGTTTAAAATAAGACACAACGTATTGTGAACTTTATAAAGGTCCTTCATCAGATATAGGCAGTCAAAGAAATATTAGTTAACCGTGCCAATGGTATACTGTTGGTATACTTAATCCCTTTTTGCTTGGGGCCATGTGCCTGTTTGCTACCAAAAAAACAGAGAGGATTGTTCCTTCTGTTCCCAGTATTAGTGCCGAGATGTGGTGCAGTGTTGCCTTCCCTTCCTCTCTGTATCAAACACAGTGTCTCTCATCAGTTATCTGTTGCAGCATAACATGATGTGCTGGGGAGGGTGATGAGTATAGGTCTCTGCATGTCCTCCTCTTAGAAAAGTGTCATAGATTTCACCACCACTCCCATATTGCACTGCACGGAAGAGCACAACTTTGCAGACTTGTTTCCATCTCCCAGAAGAAGGGGAGACATGGAGGTCTGCTCCCTTCCAGTGCCCAGGACTATGCTGGAATATATAGGTCACCCTCTAAACAGAGGGGTTAACACAGTTTTTTGCTTTTTCAATAACTGATGATGGCTTAAAATTGAGGCAAGAGAGGGTTTGATACATAAGTATTAACTGTAGTGAATATTTATATGAAATTCCTATATCTCTGCTATCAGTCACTGAACCCTGAGAACCTTTTCTTTGGAAAATGGCAAGGAATTGTGTTTTACTGCCTTTGTTTTGTTTTGTTTTAAACAAGGGGTGGGGGAAATAGGCTCCAGTCTAACCCTCTTAGGACATTGACCTTCATATAATCCAAACAGTATTGTTTGTGAGTACATAGAGCTTTTCCTCAGCAGACAATGGGCTGGGATACAATAGCGATAGCTTAAAATAAATACGATGTTTGGGATATTTTAAAAATTAACAAATGCAGGTTAAACCCCACAAAGTAGGCATGATGGGGGCAGCCGTGTGTGTAATTCATGTATTTTTCCCATTCACTTTTCAAGTGAGGTATGCTCTAGTTTTTGTGACAAAAGTTGTGTTGGGGCAAGTGGAGTCATTTCAGGTTCTCTTCTCCCCATCCCTGTTCCAATACCAGGAATGGACTGGACTAGGAGGGAAAGTGCCGTAGGTGACAGAGCACAGGTAGGTAGGTCAGGGGAGAGTGCAGCCCATAGGGATGTAAGAAGCTGCCTTATCCTGAGTTAAACCATTGATCCATCTAGCTTGGTATATTCTACAGACTCTACATTGACCTGTGCTGCCTTGCCTGGGTTTTAGGCGGGGCCTTTACAATGACTGGAGATGGTGGCAGTAGAGGATGGTGTGGTGGTATGGAGGTGCTTACCTGACCTGTCAATATGTTTAGTCCAGGTGAGCTGCTGCTGTTTGCTGGGCAAGGAGCACTGGATTGGCTCTGCTGTTGTGCTTGAACCACACTACTCTCACCCTTGCCCTCCCCTACCACCTTGCCCCTCCTACTCTTTCCCGGTAAGCAGTAGCAATTCACCTGCTGGCAGGTCAGGTAAGTACCTCTGCCCCACCATGCCACCCACTACTGGATGCTGGGAATTGAACCTGTCTGGGACTTTCTGAGTGCAAAGCATATATCTGACCACTGAGCTGCACTTCCCCCTACCTGTTTACATGTTTGCTATGTAGAGCCTACCTTCTGTTATATGTGGATGTGGCGGATCACTGAGTAATAAACAAATGGAGATTTTCCTCGTAAAAACTAGTTCAGTCCTAAGTTGCTACCCAGCTGTATTTGAGCCTTTTCTAATTCATATGCTAACGTACTCATAAGGGGGTTATTTTATACCCAAGTCAGTATGTTAATGCAAAGGCCTCACAATATTATAATCTTTATTTATTTATTACACTTACATCCCGCCTTAGCCCCAAGGCAGCGTACTTGGTTCTCCCCTCCATTTTATGCTCACAACAACCCTGTGAGGTAAGTTGTACTGAGAGATGGTGACTGATCGCCAGGTGAGTTTCATGGATGAGTGGGGATTGACCTGGGTCTTTCCAGTCCTGGTCCAACAACTCTAGCCACTATACCATGCTAGCTCTACAGATGCATGGCATAAAAAAAAGTTTTAAGGCTGGCTGAAAAGTGCAGCTGTTCAGACTAATAGCCCACCAAATCCATTATATCCCTATTTAAGACCATGTTTGAGGACCAAACTAAGTTTACGGGGTGATTTCTTGTATACTCATGAGGAATCTGGCCACAGTTAAAACAGCTTCCCAAATGCCACTCAGTAAAGGGTGGCTAAAGTACTGAAATGTATTCAGTTTCACCATGGATACATTAACTATACTAATGTGTAATCCTTTAATCCCACTAAGCATTTTACTTCAGTGGCAGACACTGAAGTTAGCAAGTTCCACAAACTAAGAAAGAGCTGAACTGAACTGTTAAAACTCTGGCTGAAAGGAGACTATGCTTTTGCTATTCTTAAATTTATCAGGGATTCCAGGACTCTTTGTGTGTATCTGTCTTTCAGAGATTCTGATACTCTGTGAACACATTATTCTGCCCCCTCCAATCCCCCCCAAAACCAGTGCAAAGTTAACATCTTTTTACACCTTCACACATGTTATTCTTCAGCATTCACAAAAGGGTTAGTGATTGCCCTAATTCTGTTTGTCTTTTTTTTAACATTAAGGCATATGTGTGCTACACTATTTGGGGAGAGCTAACTTGCAGTGTACAAAGAATTAAAAGTGAAAATAAATTTATGAAAAAAACCAAAAGGTTTTCAGAACAGCAGGGCATTGACTTAGGAAAACACTTGTCTTTTTTCTCCTACACTTGGCACTGTTGATTTGATATAGCACAGCAGGAGCAAGCACAGAGTCTCAAAACTCTTTAAACAATTAAATAAAACTTTTTAGAGTCACAAAATGGTGTATACTGGGGGGACACACTTAACATCATTCATCACCATTCATGTCGCAGAAGTGCCAATATGGATTATTATAGTTCAGCTTTATAAACTGAGATATGCACCAGCCATTTGCTCGTACATAGAATCCCTTCTCACCTCATTTTTCATGAGTTGCAGTTAAACCAGGAAGCCTCTAATGAACCATAGTTTCCCGGTTCATCTGAACTGGGAAACTATGGTTACCACTCTCAGGATAAACCAGGATATTAAACCAACTTCAAACCATTTCCCCCCTCTTTTGTTCCCCAATATCTGAAGAGGACTAGGTCACCCAAATAAGTTGATTGTGGATTGTATTCAGAACAGACAAAAAGTTCGTTGCAGAATGCATAGAATTCATAATACTCAACATGAGGTGATAGCCATTGGTTTCTGAAACAGATTAGACTAATGAATGGAAAGTGGGTTTATCAATGGGCAGTAACTATATTAAGCCAAATGGGGCATCCAAGGTTAAAGGCAATATTCCTTTCTTTCAAACTGGAGGCAAACATCTTTGTGGCTATTACATCATGCCCTGCCTATGAACTCAGTGTGTCAGACTGTCTGCTGTTGGAGACAGAATGCTGGATTAGCTGAAGTTTTGGTCTGAACCAGCAAGTCAGTTCTTAAGAATATGAGTGTAGCAACATACTGTACTCACTGCAAACTGTATGTTCTTGTAAACTCAGTGTTATGCTTGAGAAGGCTAGAACAGTTCTCTTGACCTCAGGACACCCACTAAGGCACAGTGTGAAAACCTTTCATCTGTGGTTGTGCCAGTCTCTGATTGATGACAGATGTCACATGTGCCATTCTTTTATTCAGGTTTCATAGCAGAGGAACAATAAGATTTTTTCCCTTCAGCTTGCCCTATTTAGCTTAGTAGAGCTCCATCTTCTTGATGGAGATCCTGATTTATGTTTTTGGCACTCATGTGACAGATGTAGCAGAGGTGGTAAAGCTGTTGAACAAATAACTAGAAGAATTTAGAAAAATGTACGGGTAAGAGTTTGCACTATGAAAAAATACCTTTGCATTCAGACTATAGCAAGCAGAATGCTGAAAAGACGAAAGTCTGGTATATGAATTCTCAAATTGAGGTTTGAAACCAAAACATTTGCAAAACAACCATGTTTTGAATAGAGTCCATAAAAGATGTGGGGGGAAAGCCATCATCTTATTCTGATTTCAAATAGAAATGTCTGTTTCAGTGAAGCGTGTACACTGAAGATTCTAGTGCACTGAAAGGAATCCTGATATTCTTGGTCTCTGACAGTACCTCGAAATTGATCGTGCCCTTCCAATGGAATCTTTTAGAGACCTCTTTGTTTTCTGATGATACCTCCCTGCTCTGGCCACAGATAATGCAACTATCTTGGTTGCTAGTTTCTTAGTTGGGATGGCCACATCCCAACCTAGATGAGACCTGGGTGTCGTTTAAGGCAGCAATGGAGTACTTGTGCCCTTCAGATGTTGCTGTACTCCAACTCCCATCATCCCAGATCATTGGGTCATGTGGCTGGCTGATGGGAGTTGATGTGCAATAGCACCTGGAGGGCCACAGGTCCCCCTCCCAGCCCAGTTTTAAGTTCATTCTCTGCTTCTTTGTGCTGCTGTGGCTTGTTTTAATGTATTTTAAGGTCTGTTTTTATGATGTTTTAAAGTGTTTTTAGCGTTTCTGTTTGCCGCCCTGGGCTCCTGCTGGGAGGAAGGGCGGGATATAAATAAAATAATAAATAAATAAATAGATAAAATTTCTGTTTCTTTCTTATTTCATCCTCCCCTACTTACATACTGTAGCACAGCCTTCTCCAACTTGATGCCAGCTTCGTTGGCTAGAGCAGATTGGAGTTGCAGTCTAAAACACCTGGAGGGCTCCAGATTGGGGAAGGCTGCAGGTTATATATTATATATCAGCTTCTTTGTTTTAATTATTGTAGCACACAGAAGGGGACATAGACCTTAACAGCTGTCTGAAATTTAGGTTGGATTGACGTTCACCTGCCACACTCATCTGCCACAAGCTCTTAAAGATTACGAGACCACTGTCCAAAACTGAAAGTGTCAGCCACTCCCAAAGGCAAGAGGGGCTGCTGTGGTTCATGATGAACATGAAATTGGTATCCGACATATTTTATTGTGTCAAGCAAATCATGTGCATAATTTATTTTTAGTGCAAAATTTAAAATTTCTACTACGGAAGATGAAGTTTCACAATAAAAGTTAGCTGGGCAGAAAAATATAGTGTGAAGCAGCCTTTAGTCAGAAGACTTTCCTCAGCCTTGCCTTTTATAATCGGGGAGAGAACCAAGATGTTAATAGAAACAAAAGCACAGGCTTTACTTCTGGCTTGTGCTACACTTCCTTTTTATTTTATTATTTGTTTCTTATTATTTATTGCATTTATATCCCATCTTTTCCCTGAGCTCAAGGTGGCATATGTAGTTCTCCCCCCATCATTTAATCCCCACAAAAACCCTGTGAGGTGAGTTAGGCTGAGAGCCTGTGACTGGCCCAAGGTTACTCAGTGAGTTTCATGGCTGAGTGGAGATTCAAACCCTGGTCTCCCAGGTACTAGTGCAACACTAACCACCACATCACACTGGCTTCCTTTTCCTTTGCCCTGTAATCACACTACACTTCTGTTTTGTTTTTTAAATGGTGTCTGGTTGTGTTTAGAAGCCAGATGAACTGTGGAATTCAACACCTAGCATTTTGCAAGTTTGCTTTCTGCATTTCTATTCTGGTTTGTTTAGGCTTGTAAAGTTTATGGCTGTAATTTTAGCCACTGCAGCTCAAACTCCTTACTTTCTAGTATTTGTAAACTTTCCCTGCTGTGCCATATGTTAAATTACTCTTTTAGCTGGATACAGTAGCATAATATTGGTAACCTAGCCAAGGGGTTATGCCTGTCAGAATTATTTATTTATTTGTTTGTTTATTATTATTATTATTATTACATTTATACTCTGCCTTTCTTTTCATGATTGAAACCCAAGGTGGCTTACATATGGTTCCCAGGCGGTCTCCCATCCAGGCACTGACCAGACCTGACCATGCTTACCTTCAGCAGGGAGCTGGCCTTATGTGCCTTCAGACCATAGCCCTGAAGGGAGGAATCGTTTGGAAACTTCAGAAAAGCAAGGCTTGGGCTAGGAGACCAAAACTTTGCATCAGCACCCTAACTTGTATTACCTAGCTGGTCACTAGACTATTTCTGGGCCATGCTTCTTGTGTTGCCCCTCTGTTTAGACTCTGGATTACTCTTTGACTTTGCTTCTTATGCTGGCCCCCTGTTTGGCCTGCTGTTAGACCAGTTCTGGGGTTGCCCTCTGATCTCTCAGCTGCTTTGCCTGTGTGCCACCTGAAGCAGTACATTTGCTAATCCCTCATTCTTTGATCAAGCTTAAATGAGATATCCAGTGAATATATATAGATATAGATACATAGAAATGAAATAAACATACATTGGATGCACATGTCATAACCACATTTATTAGTGGCATTTCTATGGAACATCCAAAATTTCCTGCATGAAGCCCGTATAGAGGCACATATAATATGCGAATAAGTGAAAGAAGTTTGTTGAAGGAGCTCAATTGGCCCCAGAGGTCCTATATAAATAGCAGCTGTGCTGGGATCTGTGATGAGATCAGGCAAAATTTGATTGTTCCAGATTTTGGCTGAAAGAGAATTCAGAGGTGTAAACATTTAAAGGGCCATGATATGCAGCATATTCTATCTTGAATCAGATGACAGTTTGACAAGTGATAAACTAATAGAACTGTCATGGAACCGGGACCAGCCCAACGAATTGTCAACACAGGAGTCTGCATAGGAAGGCAAAATTCAAAGGCTCTAAGATGCTCAGGAAACTTTGTTAAAGAGAGAAAGAGATCACAATTGCCTAAGCCTCCCCAGGCATTTATGTCTGTCACCCCTGCCAGGTTTTCCTGCTTGCTGATCCTTTTTCCTCACTTCTTAGAAATGAATGGAGCAAAAATCTTCATACATTTGCATGGAGCAGAGGAAAAGGGTTACAAATGCAAACAAGAAAACTCTCAAGCAGGAAACACAGTTCCCACAGGGCAGCAAAATAACTTGACCCTTATAGTGTGGGCAGCTATTATCATTTCAGGTTTAAAAGGGGGGGATGTGAATTTCTTGGTGATGACACAGCAAAACCCTTTTTTTGAGTATAAGAATGCTTAATTCTTATACTACAGAAGTATGCATTTTTGTCTGTGCCCAGTGCTTGTACTAGGTTCATTCCAGTTGAACTGGCTTCTGGATTATTCTTTGAACATCTCTCCATATGCTTAGATAAAGGTAACTCCAAAGTATGGTTTAGTCTCAAAAACAAGGTAGTTAAAAGTCTTTCATTTTACTATCTCTTGAACCATTGTGACTGGTAAAACCTTAGACTGGCCCTTGTTTTTGGAGTAATAAAAGGGGATGTCATATTAAGTCAAGCAGTAATTATTATTGTTCTAAAAGTTAAGACCATGTTAAGTGCTTTGAACTCTTAGGAAATCTTTACACAACTCCAAAGGCTTGTGTTTCAATCCCCATATGGGGAACTGAGAAGCAGAGATAGCGGCTTGCTAGGGATTTCATACTACACAACTACTGGTTGCATTCTCACATTATGTTAAACCAGACTTTGCAACGTATTGTGAATAAAAACTATGCTTGCTGCCTGTTCACTTCCTCCCCTGGTCTGAGCAGGACAGACATAGCAGGAAGCCTTGGTTTTCCATTACATCTGAAACAGGGATCATAGTTTGTTTCTCCCTAGCAAGCCAGAATGGTTTAAGCATGGTTTGTTGTTGACTTGCTGATTGTGACTTGTTGGGGAGCAACAAACCACAATCCCTGTTTCAGACATAATAGGAAGACAAGGCTTCCTGGTTTGTTTTTTCCTCTCACACTAGTGGAGGAGTGAAGAGGGATTGATCGAGCAGAGTGGGTCTGCACAGTACTCATTCACAATAGACCACAATAAGCCAGGTAGTCTGGCTTATTGTTTCATGGGAATGCAACCACTACCTCTATTAGATATATAATTTCAAGTCTCAAGCAGAGGTATTTCTCAGTCCTGCTAGCTGAGATCCTTTTACTGGAGTAAATGAACCTGGGATCTTACACAAGCAAATAGGTCCACTGAGACACAATCCTCTCCCAGTCTAGCTTCCGTACAGGTGTGGTTTTCATGTAAAATTTAGTTATTTGTCTTTAGCTCCCCTTGAATCTACAAAAGCTTTCTTGAGCTTGTCCAACTGTGTATTCCTTCTTGCCAGATGTTATTTTGCCATTTTGCAAGGACACCTAGCAAATCCTGTCTTGACTGCAAAGCTGTGTCACAAATATGGTGGCCTCTCTTAAATGACAGGAAGCTGGAGCTAAAAGGTGAAAGGAGGGGCTATGGTGGCTGATAACATATTAAAGAGGTAAAGAGAGAGTAAAAGAGCAGATGTAAAGGTCAGTTAAAACTGGAATGTCACATTGAAAGCTGCAAGGAGACCAAACTGCCTATTTGGCTTTTTAAATATCTGGCATTTGTACAATTGCGACTTCGACATTTAGATTGCAAAAACTGCTAAAGGGCTCTAGTGAATTATAACATTAATATTTTTTTCTGCAGCGGTGAGTTCCTCATTGTTATTACAATTGCTTGTTGGTCTGCTACTTAGTGAAAAAATACTGCAGCTTTTGCAAAGCTACATAATGATGGAACCCCCCCCCCCAAGCTATAGGAATTTACTATACTTTTGTTCTTCGTTGAAAATGGTGTAGAGATGTTTGTTATAAAGAAATTGTAGGAAAAAGGACAGAACACCCAAGGACAGCTGCCCTATCTTGAGGTCCTCCTGCTGTCATTGTACTACTTGTCCTGACTTTGTTGCCCTGAGCATTTGCTGAGCCCTGCTAGTGATAGCCAATGAGGTGGGGTAGAGGCAGGGTTGGCTTACAACAAAAGCTAAATTGATGCCCTGAGTGGTACATGGGCACTAGAAGGATGGGATTTTGCGTGTGTGTGTGTGTTTCAAACATTCTAAAGTCTTAGCAAACAAAGGTGATTAGACAACTTGGTCATGTTCCATGAGCCTTGGCTTGTATTCCTCAAACAGCAGTTGTTCATGCCACACAGCAAACCTGAAATTAAGTGAACGTCCAAAAGACGTTTGTGATGTGGCATAGCATCCTGCAATTCAAAGAAAAAAAAATGCTGAGCATACCCAAGCCTTTGTGGATGCCTGAAGTCATTCTTTGAATCCTAGGCATTGAATTAAATCATGCTTTTATATAAAAGAAATGAACCAGAATCAAAACATCTCAGTTTTGAGGTCAAACATTATGAATATGGCATGGCAGGTCATACATTTATTAATGTGAGTTTCCTACTGCACCAAGGAATAGGTACAACGATCAAAGAACACGATGCTGGATTTCACCAGGATCATCCACTGAGCCCATCTTAGCTGAGAAACAGTTCATAGGTCATGGTAGGAGAAAAGAGAAGATGGGAATTGATAAAGGGGTAATGGAGCCGAGAAAGTCTTCAGCAGGAGGAAGGATGTGTAGTTCAGAGGCAGGATGCTTTTGGGATGGTGCTGACTTTACCCAAGCTAAAGACCTATGGTAGTTGGCCAACAGAGCTTGAAGAAGGCTGTTGTATTTGTGACACCACTTAGCTACTGAGTGGATGATTTTGCTATTGGAACTGAAGGGCCTGAGCTTCAGTACCATCATTGGTGCTTGCCATCTTTGTTATCTCCAGTCTTATCTGATTTGTTTCATTAATAGACACTTCATGAAAGTTGTGACACTGTAATTTTATTTTGTACTTGAAATAGCCAATATTTTGTTTCTTGACTGTGATGTGTCTGTTAATAGAGTGGCATTTGTTTTGCTTTCTACTTGCCTGGACTATGGCATTCTCTGAGGCAGAAACTGCTAGGAATTGTCTTCTGTGATGGTTCTGATTGTGAGTTGTAGGGCCTTGAGGAAACACTTGCTTTGTGTTTATAGTTCTGGCTGTAGATGGAATGAAATGTAGCTGGGAGCCCATTGTACAATTGCAAAACATTTCCCTTGTTCTAAAGCCCAACAGAGATAAGTGCTTGCTTCAAAGACACTATGTTCTAAAACAGGATGCAGTGAAGTCAGATGAATGTGATGGCAGGTACTCTTGCCATCAGTCTTGTTGCCATAGAGAAGGCAACTCCTTTCTACAGCTATGGGGTTCAGCCAAGTTGACCAAATAACTTTTAGCTTCTTGATATGTTCCAAGGTGACAGTAAAAAAATGGAAAACTACATAGGGCACCCCTGTACAAAAAACCTCACCAGAGGGACAAGAGGGCACGGTGGTTGTTATTTTGCTCCACCAATTTTCGTATGGCTTTTAAATAGTCCTCTTTGTGTGTCAAATAATGACAGCAAGCATATGTAGAGTAGGGATGGAATCCTCTCCTTTTTTATGTTTTGTTTTTAAGTGTGCCCCACTAGTGGTAGTTAATGATTCAATTCCTTTTTCCTCCAATATATTTTCATTTTTCTGATCTCCTCCATTTTTTTTGTCTTTGCAAAGGATTATCAATATTATAATTGCTATTTATTCATGAGTCTCCACTGGTATCGATTTGAACTCTGTAATTATTGCCTGTTTACATGCCTTTTCAAGTACATTGCAGAGCACATTAAGGCAGATAATCAAGTCAGTGTCTCTCCCCCCCTCCCCCGTTGCTTATAATCAACATCATTCCCCCTGCTGCTTTCTGTCTGTCAGTAACAATCAGTCAATGAAAGGGAGTACATATTTGAAGAGCTCACATAGAAAGCAGATCAATAAAAGTATCACTCACATTATCAATGATTTCAAAAAAAGAATTGGAAAAAAGAAGAAAATCAGAAACCAGGTACAGAGAGTTGCTACTTCAAAATTCTCTCTGCAAAGATAGAGAATATCAGAAATAATAATTAATCCAATGGCAAATCCAATTATTGCAGAAATCGAGCAGATTGTTAATTGTATACTCTCTTTCATTAAAAACATCAAAGCAATTTACAACACTTTAAAAACAACAGCAACCATAGAATAAAAAATATTAAAAATACAATAAAAACAAAAGGTTAACTGTTGTGGGGAAAAATCTTTATTGCCTTCCTAAGCCTGACAGAACAGAAAGGTTTTCAGCAGGCACTTAAAAGTTAAAACAGAAGGTGCCTGCTGAATCTCTCGTGGCAGAACATTCCAGAGAACTGGGCAGATGACACTGAAGGCTGCATATTGCTCCAGCTGGAGCTTCCAGACCTAGGCCAACAGCAATCCCACATAGAGTGGCTATAGTAGGGCTGCATTGCAAATTTGCACAATCCCAGTGGTGATGATTGTGCTTTATTCTCCACCCCTTCTCCCATGGGAGCTTCTGCTGGATCTTGGTGAATGAAAAGAGACACACACACACCCGTTTGCAGAAGAGCAAATCTGGATCCAACTCATTCCAAAGCACTCAGGACAGTGTACATGGAATGTCTTTCCTCCTCCAAATTTTATTCCCATAATAACAATCTTTTAAGGTAGGTTAGTTTGACAGATGGTGACTGGCCCCAACCAGTTTGCTTCATGGTTGAGCTGAGTGTGATAGCCCATGAATTATTACTGTTTCTGGAGAACTGCATGCTGCTTCCAAGAAACTCAGGAAACACAGGTGTTAGTATTCCTCTCGTCACCTCTTCTTATTCCTGTCAGTACAGGAAGTGAGTCTGGCGTCTTTCAACAGACTTTCCTTCTTCAAAAGATTTCCCCATCTCCACAGGCACAACACTCCTTCCCATAGGAAGCATGGCAACACTTACTGGTTTCCTACTGCTGCTGGGTTCAGCTAGGCATGACTTAGAATTGTAGGGGGAAAACAATATAATGGATAGTGATGTTGTGATAAGGGATGTCATAGTAGGATTCTGAGAATAAAGAAGGGGACCTGTAATTCCATGTGAAGCCAGACTTCAAGGTTCTTTCAAACAAGAGAAATACACTGCTAGAGGCAATGTTGGGCATGTTCTGCATATACAATGTGGCACCAAACCGAATCTTCTGCTTTTAATTGCTGCTTTGCTTTTCAATTAAGAACATTTCCATTTCTGCTCTGTTTCATAATCTACATGGCAATATTATTCAAGGTGCACAGTTACAACAGAAGAGTCCATGATTCACAGAATTAAGCAGAAGAGTCTCTCACACAGAGCTGTCAACTCCTTTGGACAGAATAGCTCTTTCAGCCCCATGTGGCCCAGTGAGGGAAATGGAAAGGAAGTTGCCAAATTCCAGGAGGGGACAGAAGGCAAGATCTGCTGCTGAGTTGGCTGCATTGTGAGTCTGCAGATATGGGAATTCTAGAGGGATCAGGTGCATACTCGCATGGAAAGGGCAACAGTTCCTGCCCTTTCTAACACGTGGCAGCACCAAATAAATGAGGTGATAAACTGGTGTTTAAAATCAAGTAGATTGTAAGCTTGTATTCTTGGCTTGCTGTGTTATATTTGATTTTATTGATTGAAGTCAATTGAATGGTCAAATGGTGTCAATCAATCACTTTATCTTAGAAACTATAAATGCTAATGCAGTTGGCTACCATTAACTATTTGGCTGAAATGAAAGAAATGTCCTGATATCACAACTAGCATGATTCTTGCCTTTACAGCAAACTCATTAAAAAGGGTTCTGTTTATGTATCACACAGTTGTATATAAAAACAACAAAGGGTAACATATTATAGCATAAGCTTTTGTGGCTACATATAGGCACAATGCCTGCCAGCTTAATCAAGTATAAATATGGAACTGCAAGCCAGTTAAAATTAATTGACTTAACAGACATGGAAGACAAGGACAGCCCCCTCCAATAAATCAGTAACTGGTTAAAGAACAGGAAGCAGAGAGTGAGAATAAATGAACACTTTTTTCAATGGAGCAAAATATGAATTGGAGCCCACGAAGATTCTCTGTTAGAATTGGAGGGATTCAATTTGTTCACAAATGATCTGGAATCAAGGATGAGCTGTGGGATGGCCAAGTTTGTAGATGACACCAAATTATTTAAAATGGTAAAAATCAAAGGTGTTTGTCAAGAGCTCCAAAGGGTTCTCCCCAAACTGGGTGAATGGGCAACAAAATTGCAGATGTGGTTAAATTTATGTAAGTGTAAAGTGATGCACATTGGGGCAAAAAAATCCTAACTTAAAAGTGTACATTAACTGGCAGTGACTGACCAGGAAAATGATCTTGGGGTCATGCTTGATAGCTCAATGAAAGCATTGGCCTAGTCTGCAGCAGGTGGAGATTATTAGGAAAAGGATAAAAAATAAAGCTTCCTGTATTGTAATGCCCTATACAAATCTATTGTGCAGCCACACTTGAAATACTGTGTACAGTTTTGTGTCTCCATATCTCAAAAAGGATATTGTACTGCTCGGAAAGGTGCAGAAAAGGGCAATGATCGAGGTGGTAGTGGAGCACTTTCTGTATAAGAAAAGGCTACAACTATTGGGGCTTTTTAGTTTAGAAAAAAGTGAATAAGGGGAGATATTATTGAGTTTGATTAAAATTATTAGTAGAAATGTAGAAAGTGACCAGAGATACATTCCCCTCTTTCTCTTATTGTACTAGAACCTAGGTCATCCAATGAAACAGAATAACAGGTTTGTTATTCTAGGTCTAGGACAGAAGCATTTCTTCATGCAGCACACAATTAATTTATTGTTTGGCTTACCATGTAATGCGAACCAGGTCATACTACAAAAATTAGGAGCCATAACACACACTTGATGGACACTGGAACATGCAGAGATTTTGCCTTGGGACTGGACTCGACCTGTACCTTCAGCTCCATTCCTGTCTGTAAATGTAGTTTTTCCACAATGACACCATCAGCCTCTCTGCTGTAAAAGAAGGTGACACTGGAAAAGCTTTCTCCTATAAGTCTGAGAAGGTTTGTTGTCTCTTTATTTTGTACTTAAACAGGATAATAGCATTGCAGCTGCTCCCCCTAAGAAGAGTGAGACTTGAAACATGTTGGAATCATTATTCTACATTTCTTAGATGGGATTATTATATCTTGTTCCATATTTTCTTAGACATTTTCTGCTTTTGTTAAAAAATTAATTCTGTGCCTGTGTGTCTTCCTTTTCACATGATTGATGGTTCACCCCTTCTTTTTTCTTACCCACATCCACAGATGAGGCAAAAGTGTTTTCTAAGGGAAAATCCTAGGTTTCAGTTACATGGTCTTATTTCAGATCTCATGGCACACTCTCAAATTAATGCCAGTCGCAGGCAGAAAACTCTAATTTTAGTTCATTCCTCATTCACCTAATTAAGAGCCAAATAATAACTTGCCAGTTCAAATGTTTCACTTTCAGTTCATGGTACTTTCCCCCTCTTTAAAAGCTGCTTAGGCCAAGAAAGGCTTGTGCCTGCTTCCTCTGGAGCAATAATGCACATCTTACTGCTTTCCAAACCATTCTCTGTATGGAACCTTTACTTGGTGATTAACTTCAGAGTGATGGCTTTTCTCCAGTGCAGCATAACTGTCTTAGTTCTAGCTGCTACATGGCATGATTCCTCTCCATGCTCTTACTTAGAAATAACTGACGTTGCCATTGAAACAGTTGTGCTTGCTCAAAGGGTAGTAAATTGTACCCAGTGGCTTGCACTGCTGTGAACAAGAAAGAAGGTGGATGGAGCACCCAATAATTCCAAGTCATATGTGTTCTGTGGGTGTAACACTGTGTGTCAGTAGCCATCTCAGAGCTTAATAGGGTTGCCAGGTCGGAGCCATCCAAAAACCTGAGAAAATGGGGGCGGGCCCTAGTGATGTCATGGGGTGGGCCCTGGTGACATCATGGGGCGGGCCCTGGTGACATCACGGGGCAGGCCCTGGTGACATCATTAAGCACGATACATTGTATCAACCACAGTTGCTTGGAGCATGCCATTCAAAAAAAATTCTCTGGAGATTAAAATAGAAATCTTACCTAAAATAGGGTGTTCCTAGGTCCATCTGAAGTGACAAGGTCATTCTTTCTCACAAGCTTAGGGTGATGCAAAATGGAAATGGACTGCCTTCAAGTTGTTCCCAGATAGGGTCTTCATGGTAAGCAGTATTCAGACAGAGGTGGTTTACTATTGCCTTCCTCTGAGTCTGAGAGGCAGTGACTGGCCCAAGGTCACCCAGTGAGCTTCATGGCTGTGTGGGGATTCGAACCCTGGTCTGCCAGGTCACAGTTCAACACATTTAGGGAACATTTAATATAGCTTACTTGCTTCTGGCAAGAAGGGTTTACGTGCCCTCAGGCCAGGCCATTATAGAAAGAAAGGAGCTTAGTGTTGCAGAGATGTTAGATTGGAGCACAGATGGATGCTCCTGAAGGCAGCAATTATAAACATGCTTATTAAGGAACTAAGCCCCATAGAACTCAACAGGACTTACTTCTGAGTAGATATAGTTTGGATTGTGCTGTTAGTAATGCTTGACTAGGGATCCTCTGCAAAGACATCCATATCCAAGCAGGGTTGGCAACCCCCTGCATGGAATGCCCTGCCCTTATCTTTTAATGTGGCTGCTCCAAACTTTACAGATTTGACCCTTCACTTCAGAAAGAGGTCTGAGAAATGTGTAAGAGAAAGAAGATTCTCTACCCTTTCTGTCTACTCTGTGGGGTGCTATAAACTCACTTGGACAGCCAATTCCAGTGAGTAATAATTGACAGAGAGAAAACACCCATGGTTTGGTCTACCTTCACAGGCAGCAGCTTGGGAACAACAACTGCAGCCACACTTTCAAATATGTGAATTCTCTTTTACCATTAGTGGGCAAAAAACAAACCATCATGCAACCAACAAGGCACATCATCAATGGGTTTTAGGGGGTTTAGTTGACCACATGGAACCACTGTTGTTGCTTCTATGGATGTAAGGGAGGAGGGTCAAAGGTACATGAAATGCAAACAGAAAATGAAAAAAGACAGTGATGCTTTCCTAAATGCAATACCATACCAACCACAGCAACACATACCAAAGGGTCAGCGTAACCCTTCAACTTCTGAGTAGAACTCTTACTAGGACATTAGGGACATTTCTTGGGAGGTGCAATTCTGATGCCTTCTAGTTTACTTGCTTCTGGCAAGAAGGGTTTATGTGCCCTCAGACTTGGCCATTATTGGAAGAAAGGAGTTTAGTGTTGCAGAGATGTTAGATGGGAGCACAGATAGATGCCCCTGAAGGCAGCAACTGTAAACATGCTTATTAAGGAACTAAGCCCCATAGAACTCAATAGGACTTACTTCTGAGTAGATACGGTTGCAGCCATGTTAAGGACAAGGGAGGACATTCGAGGCAAAACAGACAAATAATTGGGTGTCAGAACAAATTAAACCAGAACTATCACTAGAAGCTAAAATGATGAAACTGAGGTTATCATACTTTGGACACATCATGAGAAGACATGATTCACTAGAAAAGGCAATAATGCTGGGAAAAACAGAAGGGAGTACAAAAAGAGGAAGGCCAAACAAGAGATGGATTGATTCCATAAAGGAAGCCACAGACCTGAACTTACAAGATCTGAACTAAATAGGACTTACTTCTGAGTAGATACAGTTGCAGCCATGTTAAGGACAAGGGAGGGCATTCTAGGCAAGCAGTTGGCAATCACAATTATACAATTATACAATTATACAATTATACAATTACCTCTAGTATTAAGGTAAAGGTAAAAATGTGACAGAAATAAAACCAATAGCACCAGGTTACAAACAATTTTTTTATTAACAAACACTATCTTTAAGAGAACAAAGGCAGGTTACATCACCAATCAATCTGCTAATCATAATCCAATTGCTAGTCCCAACTAGAGTAGAGACCCACTGAAGCAATGAAATTGCAGCTGGTTTTAGACATTTATCTCTCTTACAAAAGAGAAGTGGATGACATCCAAGGGATGTTTTCAACCATTATAAACATTATAAACAGTATTACTCTTTATAATAGAAAAACAGAAAGAATGAACAAGGTGCTTTCACTGTAGGAACTGGTGTTAAATAACTAAACAGGCTGAGTTTAGAATTTGTACTTCTCATTTGAAACAGAAGCTTTAAGCAACCTTTGCTCTTCCTTCACATATTTTAAAAAATCAGCACAGTTCATGCCAAAGTTTAATTTGACACAAAGCTCTGCTTTAACAAGGGAAGGTAACATACGGTTCCTGTTGTCAGTCCATACGTTGCCCATTAGTGAAAACGCTCTCTCCACGAAAACATTGCTTACTGGGATGGCAAACACTGCACTGACAACCTTCACCAGAATTCTTGATCTGATGCTCTTTAGCAACTGCACCCATTTCTCATCCAGAGGAAGAGCAGATGTTCTGACCTCAGGCACAAACTTTTTAACCAGGCAAAGTTCAACAGGAGGGGTGAAGTGGCTGTCCGTCCTTTCCGGAGCAGGAGAACCGGCTGTGTGTGTGTGTATTTGCTTGCACCCAAGCACTACAAAATGCATACCAGTTTCAGATCTTTTGACGCAGCACAGCTAGTTAATGACTAAAACTCTCAGCATAAGGAGTTGTGGGTCTGTGAAGGAATCCAGTGATCATCTCTTTGCCAATCATTCCTAGAACTCCAGCATTCTTCTGGAGCTAGTTAACACCCTTTGAAACTGGCCTGTCTGTAGCGTAGACGATATAGAGCATCCACTGCATGAGCTGTATATTTGGCATGTGCAGTTTGCAAGTACTGGCAAGGTACAAAATGTTGAGCCCCATGGCGTTAAGCACCAACCTGGTGGCATCTCAGGAAGCTGTTATTTCCCCCTGGGGCAGGAAGAGGAGGAGGAGGAGAGAGCACAGCTCTTGAGGCTGGCTGTAGGCATGGCAGGAGGCGGTTGCTGTTTTTGAGCTGGAGCAGCAGTTCAGTGCCATATGAGTGGCTAGTTGGGTCTCCTATTCAGCAGAGCCACTGTGGAAAGGTGCCATGTAAGAACTGAGGGCTGGAGGATCTTGCCAAAGCCAAGGGGCAGTGCTGAACCGCTTTTTCTCAACAGGACAATTGGGCAACGCCAGAGTGACCCAGGACCTTCCTACCTACGGCCCAAAGGGCAGAATAAAACAACAGGATGGCCAGAGCTACAAGGCTAAGTGCAACAAAGAACCGTCCTGTAGCATCTTAAAGGTTCATTTATTATGGCATAAGCTTTTGTGGACTAGAGGCCCACCATATCAGATGCCGCGGTGGATCATTAGTCCTTGAACCCTTATGTTAGGGTTAGCCAATGTGCTGCCTTCCAGATGATGTGGACGACGCTCCCACCATCCCTGTCTATTGGCCATGCTGGCGGGGGCTGATGGGAGTTGTAGTCCACAACACATGGAGGACACTA
Organism: Rhineura floridana; assembly: GCF_030035675.1. NCBI lineage: Eukaryota > Metazoa > Chordata > Lepidosauria > Squamata > Rhineuridae > Rhineura > Rhineura floridana. The sequence continues at coordinate 161,422,558 of NC_084481.1, read as the reverse complement.
CATTAGCCGCAATAAAATTAGACTAAGTTGCTACGGGGGGCTCTTTGTTGTCTTTGCTTCATGCACTCAGAAGACTAAATGGCTCGCTGGTGGAAGACTAAGCTACCATTGCTAGAATGCCATTCAGCCTGCCCAGCCTGGCCTCTTGCCCTGTTGAACATTCAAAGGCAGGGCTTGTCTTCCCTGGCAGAACTTAGGGCAGGAGGCAGGAAGAGGACAAGGGGGCAGTGCAAGCAAGACCTTTTTCTATACATCTTCAGAAATAAATCGATCCACTCCCTCACCTGCCCCACGCAATAGTCCAAAGTGTGCTAATTTGGTGTTTTAGGCTGATGTTGCCAAATTTGACTTTGCAGGTACACGGTTCTGAAATGAGCTACTGAGATAGATGTGCTCACGATGGCAAGACATGACACTTTTACATGTGCCAGCCCCCAGCGCATCAGGCCTAACAGGGAAGGTGCCTCAAAGACTTTCGGGCAGCCCTGCCCATTGCAGCCTCCCCCCCATCACCCTTAAGGGCAACAGTGGCCAAATTCATGCTAGCCCAGCATCATCTGACTTTCATTTAGTCTGCAGGACATCTTCTGTACCTCTATTCTCAAATTTCAAGTCAATCCTGATTGTGAATAGCAGCTGGACAGGGGGAGGGTAGGAGAGCCGGCCCGGCCTGCCCTCCACGGCTCCTCCTGCTGAGCCTGCAGGCTGCATCAGCCCCGTCTCGGCAGCGGTTGCTAGGAGATGGGTCCGACTCCGACGCGGCCTGTCAGAGCCGTGGAGGGCAGGCCGGGCCGGCGGCTCCTTTTTAGCCTCGGAGCCGGTTCCCCGGCTGCTCCGGAAAGGACGGCTGCCGGCTTTACACCTGTGGGCGCCGCTGGGCGGCAGTGGCCGCGATGGGCCCCCCCAGCGGCGCCAACAGCAGGAGGGGTGAAGCGGCCGGCCGTCCTTTCTGGTCCGGAGCAGGAGAACCAGCTGGAGTCTGGACTAAGGAGGAGCCGGCCCGGCCTGCCCTCCACGGCTCCTCCTGCTGAGCCTGCAGGCCGCGTCGGCCCCCTCTCGGCAGCAGTTGCTAGGAGACGGGTCCGACGCGGCCTTGTCAGCCTCAGCAGGAGCTGTGGAGGGCAGGCCGGGCCGGCTCCTTTTTAGCCCCGGAGCCGGTTCCCCTGCTCCGGAAAGGACGGCCGCCGGCTTCACCCCTCCTGCTGTGGGCGCCGCTGGGCAGCAGCGGCCGCGATGGGCCCCCCCAGCGGCGCCAACAGCAGGAGGGGTGAAGCGGCCGGCCGTCCTTTCCGGTCCAGAGCAGGAGAACTGGCTGGACTGAGGAGCCGGCCCGGCCTGCCCTCCACGGCTCCTGCTGAGGCTGCCAGGGAGGCCGCGTGGGCCCCGTCTTGAGACGCTGGGCGCGGCAGCGGCCTTGTGAATGCCCCCCCAACCAGAGACTGCAGCCGCCCTGAGCCCCAGGGGAACTGGCTCAGTCTGGTTCCGCCGGTCTGGCCTGGCCCTGGGCTCCACTGCCACCACTCGACTCCACCCACGGCAGCGGCCGCGTCGCGATGCCCCCCCCAACCAGAGACAGCCTGAGCCCCAGGGGAACTGGCTCCGGGGCAGGCCGGGGCTAAGAGGGAGCCAGGCCGGCCCAGCCTAGCCTCCGCCGCTGCCACCGCTCGCCTCCACCCACACATGGGCCATCAGATCACCCTCACGCTGCCTCACCTATATGTTCTGTGGGTGGTGGCGGGAGCGAGCAGGGGGCTGCTGCTGGAGGGGTCCCTCTCTCACAGTGTGGCGCCTGAATGAAAGAGTGGAAGTCGGCCAGCCACAGCCCAACGTATGCGTGCTCAATCACGCATGCATGGCTGAGGGGGCCAATGAAAACCGGAGATCCACCTTTTTAAAACAAGTATTGCCAGAGGCCGGAGACGGCCCCCTTTTGCCGGAGACTCCGGCAGAAAGCCGGAGACCTGGCAACCCTAGAGCTTAATATGTGGAAGAGTTAACATGATTGTTGAATAATATTACAGCTGGACATAGGGAGGCACCCGACTTCGATAGGTTATATCTCTGGCTCAGGAAAAAAATGAAACACATCTTGTTGTTTTGTAACTTTTATGAAGATGTCCAGAGTTTATTCCTCCACTAACAATTTTGTATCCTGGGAGATCATTTGCATATTATGCTTTTCCTCTTTTCTCTGACACAAAGAATGATCTTTACAGAACCTGTAGCTAAATTTCTGTTGAGTACAATGAAGACAGGAGCTAAAATCTTATCCAAACAAATGTGACTGTGTTTCCTTACCTGTCAATAGAGTCATTTGTTCTTCTGTCTCATTTTTGTATATTAATAGATGTGTAAGTCTAATAATCTGTCTGTTTACTGGTTCAATAAATTGATTGATTCAGACAGCTGAAACTATCTATTAAGGGCAGACTGATATCAGTGAAAGGGAGGCCTTCTTTTTTTCAGTCCAGCTTTTAAGTTCTTGTGAGGTTTTGCTGGGGTTGTATTTCTATATTGTGCTGCTGCTGCTGCTGCTGCTGCTGCTGCTGCTGCTGCATAGCTTTTTTCTTTGTTCTTTTATTGTTGATTGCATTGTTATTGGATCCTTGCTGGATCGTCACCTTGTAGTGGTGAGTGGCTTGCGTGTTCCAATGAACCCTGTGAGTGATGCCGTCGGGAGTCAGATGTACTCCCAGCAGGGTCACCCATGGCGGTAAGGTCAGGGGAGAGGAACAAGACAAAGAATGATCCAAGAAAGTCCTTAACGGCAGAACAGGTGGAGGATAACAATGTGAACATTACAACGGCTGTGAAGGCGGGTGAAGGCTGCAGCAGATAAAAGACTTCCAATCATCGTGGTATCCGTGCCATTGGATCAAAGCCTTTTTCTGTCAAGATTGCGTGTTGATCGTCATGCGCTGATCTCCCCACATAAAACAAATTCATGCACAGGCATCTTCCAACCAAACCAAACCAAACCAAAAGTCCCACAGTGACTGGCGAATGGTGACAGGGGCAGGACTTGAAATCCAGAAGCCCCTAGTCATGGACTAGCACATGGGCGGTGGATACAGACTCAGTCGTCCTGGCTCAAGGACCGAGGCAGTTGAGTAGTTCGGCAGCTATATCCACGACTGAGCAGTCCTATTCAGGATCCACTCTGCTCACCCCGTATGGGGAGGGGGCTAGAAAAGGTGTCCTAAACATAGTCTGCTTCATCTCTCTCCCCGACTGGATTACCACGTCCAGTGGGGTCACCCCTTAGCAGTCGCAAAAGACAATTGAATTTTGGAACATGGAATATACGGACATTGCTGGACAATACAGATTATTTATTATTATTATTATTATTTATTTTATTTGTTATTTTTATACCGCCCACTAGCATAGCTCTCTGGGCGGTGTACAACAAAGAAATACAAATATATACAATAAAATCCCATAATAAAATACAACAAAATATAAGAGAGTAAGAAAACTAAAGACAGTTACAGCACATATTAAAACTAGATTAAGTTAGATTAAAATGCCTTAGAAAAGAGGAAGGTTTTGACTTGGCGCCGAAAAGATAGTAACGTCAGCGCCAAGCGCACCTCATCGGGGAGACTATTCCACAGTTCGGGGGCCCTAGTTCTTGTTACCACCCTCCGAGCTTCTCTATGAGTCGGAACTCGGAGGAGGGCCTTCGATGTAGAACGTAGTGTACGGGCAGGTTCATATCGGGAGAGGCGTTCCAGCAGGTATTGTGGTCCCGTGCCATATAAGGCTTTATAGGTTAAAACCAGCACTTTGAATCTGGCCCGGAAGCATATTGGAAGCCAGTGCAAGTGAGCCAGAACAGGTGTTATGTGTTCGGACCGCTTGGTCCACGTTATCAGTCTGGCTGCCGCGTTTTGCACGAGCTGTAGTGAATGAGATAGTGAACGTCCTGAACGCAGGACTGCCATCATCACAAGGGAATTGGGATATTTTAATATTGACATAGCAGCACTCCAAGAAACTCGAAGAGCAGGAGAAGGACAACTGAAGGAAGAAAAAGGTTATACCTTCTTCTGGAAAGGACTGCCTGAACAAGAACGATGAATACATGTAGGCTTTGCTATTAAAAATAATCTTGTGAAGCTCTTGTCAGAAGTTCCTACTGGCATTAATGAACGACTCTCAACTCTCCGGTTAAAACTCGCCAAAAACCAGCAGGCAACTATTCTAAGTGCTTATGCACCAACATTAGATGCTGCTGAAGACATCAAGGAATTTTTTTTATAACCAGCTGAACACCATCTTATCAGAGATACCTAAGGAGGATAAAATTATTCTCTTGGGTGATTTCAATTCAAGAGTTGGGTGTGATTTCGATTTATGGCCAGAAACCATTGGGAAAGGAGTTGGCAATAGCAATCTGAATGGCATTCTACTTCTGACTAAATGTGCAGAGCATAATCTTGTTATTACAAACACACTCTTTCATCAGAAAAATAAATTTAAAACATCATGGAAGCACCCTTGGTCAAAAGCTAGTGGACCTGATGGGATTCCTGCTGAAGTCTTTAAAGAAGGTGGGCCTGAATTTACACAACAACTTCAGAAGCTCATCAAAAAAATCTGGATGAGGGAGGAGATCCCTGAAGACTTTAGGGACACCATAATTATTACCCTTTTTAAGAAGGGTGATAAAACAGATTACGGGAACTATCGAGGTATCTACCGCAGGTAAATTCCTTACAAGGATCCTCGCAAATCACCTCCTGCTGATCTCAGAGGATGTCCTTGTGACGGTCCTTCCCTGGCTCTCCCTGTCAGGTTACTACCTGCTCGTGGCTACTGCCTGTCACTAGGCACCACCAGGGACTCCACCAGTCCGGACCATCCTTTTTTATGGTTTCTCTCTCCGCTCTGGCATAGACCTCACCAGATCCCCCTGCTAGGCAGCACCACCAGTCACGTTCTATAACCAGTATCCCCAGAGACTCTGCCTGAGTCTCTCTCAATCAGGTTACCTCTGTGACTGCGTGCTCAAGCTGTCCCACTCCCTTTGTATCAATGCAGATACATATATTTCTGGTTTGCTCTGAATACTTGTGGTGTTATTCTTCCCTTCACCGCTGCCACCATTTATTACCCTTCAGCCTTGGTATTTACCTTACCCTCCCTTCTGGTCTGTGAAACCCCAGCCAAGGATCAGGCCTTTGGCAAACCAAAAGTATTTATTAAATAACAAAGATAACAAAGATTACTTTATAAAGGCACTTAAGCATATGGTTACATCTATTCCTGAGGTACTGGTCTTAGTATTAATCCGAACTCCACACTCTCCTCTCATAAACCCACCAAACAACCCTCTAACGTCCACACTCCACCTCACATCCCCCTTCCACCTCACATCCCCCTTCCACCTCACATCCACCCAGATTTACCTGACATCCTTCCATTTATACTGTCAGCCATTTTAAACATTCACCCAATCATCCAGCATTCTACTGCCCATTCACTCCCCCCTCCTCTTTCATTCCACTTACCATGTATCTCCTATACAAACAGCACTTACCATATATACACTAATAGAGGAACATCACAGTCCTCCCTGAATCTCAGAATGGTTTCCGCCCTTCCAGGGGGACAGTGGACATGATCTTCACTGCACAACAGCTTTAAGAAAAATGCCGGGAGCAGAATCAACCTTTATACATGGCGTTTATTGATCTGACTAAGGCCTTTGACACCGTGAATCAAACCGCTCTCTGGACCATCCTTCTGAAAACTGAATGCCCTGATAAATTTGTGAAAATTTTGTGACTCCTTCATTACAACATGACAGCAACAATTTTGGACAACAATGGCTTTCAGAGCAATCCATTCAGAGTCAGATCTGGCATAAAACAGAGATGCGTCATTGTTCCTACCTTATTTGCTATCTTCATTGCTATGATTCTACACCTTATTGAGGGGAAACTTCCTACCGGTGTGGAAATCATATATCAAACAAATGGAAAGCTTTTTAATCTCAGTAGGCTGAAAGCAAAAAGTAAGGTAATGTCAACCTCTGTCGTAGAACTTCAGTATGCTGATGATAATGTAGTCTCTGCCCATTCAGAGAAAGATCTTCAAACTATCCTAAATGTCTTCGCAGAAGCATATGGAAACTTGGGCTCTCATTTAATATTAAAAAAAACAAAGTGCTTCATCAGCAGGTGCGAACCAGTCCCTCTGTAGCACCATCAATCCAGCTTAATGGTGTGACGTTGGAGAACGTTGATCACTTCCCCTATCTCAGCAGACATCTCTCTGTAAAAGCTGACATTGATGCTGAAATTCAGCATTGTCTGAGCTCTGCGAGTGCCGCATTCTCCCAAATGAAGCGTAGAGTGTTCGAGGATCGGGATATTCACAGGGAGACCAAAATGCTTATTTACAAAGCCATTGTACTACTGACCTTGCTGTATGCCTGTAAAACATGGACCATTTATAAACGCCACTCCCAACTTCTTGAAAGATTCCATCAACACTGCCTCCAGAAAATTCTGCAAATTACTTGGGAAGACAGACGGACTAATGTTAGCGTTTTGGAAGAAGCAAAGACTACCAGTGTTGAAACAATGATCCTTCAACATCAACTTCACTGGACCGGCCATGTTGTTCAAATGCCTAATCACCGTCTTCCAAAGCAGCTACTTTACTCCCAACTTAAGGATAGAAAACAAATTCGGTGGACAGCAAAAGAGGTTTAAAGATGCTCTTAGAGTGAATCTAAAAAAGTTTAACGTGAACATCGACAACGGGGAAGTCTTGGCCTATGAATGTCCCAAATGGAGGTGTATGCCCTGGCCAAAGGGCATTCAGGTTTCCGAGGTACCAGAGAGATGATTAAGGCAAACTGAGATGCAGGTTTACTTAAAAGGAGACAAAGTGTTTATTGAGCAACTTTCATCCCACAGGTGTGCCCAATACACAATGGGACAGGCTGCCAGGCTCTGCATGACCATGGATCAGACTGAACACTGCACTGGGCAACCAGGGACTCCTTTATAGGGTACATGTTTACAGCACAATAATGAGCAACTAATTAGACAAATAATTAAGTCATAGCTTTCCCAACATAGCCCTTCAATGATGGGGCTCTTTCCCAAGATCATACAGCATAACAATAGCTGATAAGCAAAGCCTCTAATTGCCTGGCGGGGCATTAACTGCTCCAAGGCCTACCCTATCTGGTTAACAAGGCACCTTCCCAGCATCACACAGACTCTCTTGGCAGAGCATCACACCGAACGCTTGTTAGGAACCCCAGATTAGACTCCAAGTGGCTCTGATCTCACAATGGCCGTCCTTGACCCATCTCCCTGCATGCTTAGACGCTGAATGCTAAACTAACGAGAACTAAGGCTGGGAGGAGAAATACCAGCCCCCTTTGCCTACAGGAGCTATTCTGCTGATACAGCTGCTGAGCTTGCCCACGGGCCAATACAGAAGGTTGTGATATTCCTGCTTATATTGTAAATATGGTAAGTGTTGGTTATATAGAAGATATATGGTAAGTGGAGTGAAACAGGAGGGGGAGTACATGAGCAGTAGAATGCTGAATGATTGGCTGAGCATTTGAATGGCTGGGAGTATAAATGGAAGAATGACAGTTGAATCTGTGTGGAGGTTTGGTGGTGAATTGAGGTGGTGGCTGTGAGGTGGTGTTTGGAGGTTGTTGTTGAGAGTGAGCCGGAGTTCTGAGGCAATTAGTAAGAAGTCAAGTACATAACAGAATATAGATGAAACCATACGCTTGTGAAACATTCCTTCAGTAATCTTGTTATTTCTAATATTAAATAAATACTTTCTTGGTTAAACATAAGCCTGATTCCTTCAGCTGGGATACACATACCAGGGGGAATAGCAAAGTAACCAAGGCTGAACAGTTGTATCAAATGGTGGTGGCAGCGGATTGGAGGAAAGTGTATCCAGTCCCACAGAGAAACCCAGGGCTGTATACTTCAGAGTCAAGGGGCTGCAGGGGGGTTTACAAATTACCTATACCTATTGACACAAGGTATCAGAATAGCCAGGCAGAGACTAGGCACAGTCTATTGGCTAAAAGGGTTACAGAGTGTCAGGTGGTGCTGCCTAGCAGTGGGATCTTTTGAGATCGGTTCTAGTGCTGTAAAGAGTAAGAATAAACCTGACGTTCCTGTCTGCTGGTAGCCACAAAGTGAGAGTTTCACAGGTGGTGCTGGGGAAGGACGTCACAGAGGTCAGCTATTATCAAAGGTGTTGTGGACTTTGAAGAAGCACGAATACAGGGCGAACAGGACAAATGTGCTAAGCGGAAGGCACGTCAAAGAAATCCTCATTGTGACCATCTTCCATCTGGAAACCAATGTCCTCACTGTGGGAGGCTGTGTGGATCCAGAATTGGCCTCCACAGTCACTTGTGGACCCACTGTTAAAGACCTTATCTTGGAAGACAATCTTGCTCGGCCACGAGTGATCGCCAATGATGAAAATGATGTTATTGGAATTTTTTATTTTTATTTCTGGTTGTGAACCACTCTAAGAATGCCAACTGGTACTGAAGGTATGAGATATAAAAATTAGAAATAAATAAATATGCAAAAAGCAACTTTCATCTGCCTCCTCCCCCGCAGAAGCACTCCTGTTTTAAAAATCCAGGTATAATAAGAAATAATAAATTAGCCAACACCTGTACTTGTAAAGAAAAGATTTTTCCCCAGAATTCACATGTGTAAGAGACACTTCCTCAAATGCGTGTTCTCAGTTATATTGAAATCGTTACTACTAAATGGTAGTAATTATTATAGAGTACTTAATCATAGAGCCTGACCATCTCTGAGGTTGTGCATCAAAACACAGTTGCAGGCCCCAGGCAGCTATGTGGAGAGTAGAGTGCCCTCAAAATGCAGAGGTTGGTCATCACTGGTTGGTATAAGGGAACAACTGGGAATAGGTAGATAAATTCCTTCTCTTGCAAGTAAGCCAACTGAAATTACACTTCAGGTGACCTGCTGCCAAGATTCTAACTTCTGCTTTTGTGGAAAAGAGCAGGTATTTCACATCCTTTTGACCATGACCTTTTTAAGAAACATTTTTAAAGATATTTTGTTTTAATGGGTTTTAAAGATTGTTTTTATGATGCTTTAAAGTTTTAGTGCTTTTGTTTCCCACCCTGGGCTCCTGCTGGGAGCAAGGGTGGGATATAAATAAAACAATAAACAAATAAATAATAAATAATTACCTCTCTCTCAAATTCTAAATGTCTATTTTCTAAGTTTTCCAACCCAGCACTAGCTGTCTGTTCCATAGCACAGCATGCATAGATCTTTGCATGCATTCATGCCAACCTTGGCTCCTTTGGGTTTTAGTTTATTATTAATACTGTATATAGCCATTGGCTATTACAAAAGCATAAGATAATTATGTACATAAAATATAAAAAGATAAAAACTCAGAATCAAAATTTGGAGTAGCAGTTAAAACAATAATTACATTAAGAGTATTTGACATAGTTGGCTCTGAGCTTCTTCGCAGCCAGAGCAAAGTTGGCGATGGAGAGTATTATGTGTGTTTGATCTGATGATAATAGGAAAACCACTATCTGGGGTCCGCTTAGATCTTTATCCCTGGGGAGCAAAGGTAGTAAAAATTTTGCTCTTGGGGCACAGAAAAGTGGACAAGCTAACATATAATGAGTCAAATCTTCAGGGACCTTACAACCTGATACACAGAGACGGTCTGCGAAAGGAACACCAAGATATCTACCATATAGGTTTGCTGAAGGCATGACCTGAAATCTTAATTCAGTATAAGCTCTGCGAAGAGGAGGCCTCGTCAAAATATCCAAATATGGGGGCCATGCGTGAAAATATCCAAATATGGGGGCCATGCGTGATTAGGTTTGATGGAAGGATACCAAATAGAAAAGGGTGATGTGGTAATTTTCGCTCTGTCTTGTTGTGCAACATGATCGAGAATCTGGTTTCGGAGTAGTTTAAGATTAAGATTCCTAAACGAGCTAACTGTTAGGTGGTAAGTAGGGCCTAAAACCGAAAAATTTGCCGCCCAGCCTCCGTTTTCAAGCTGGTCCTCCCAACATAGCTTGACCAGAGCTTGGAAGTAACTAGTTACAAGTAACAAATTACTTGTAATTCATTACTTTTTTGAGTAACGAGTGGGTAATTCCTTTACATTTTGATTGTAATAGAACTAGGAGTAATTTTACTACTTTTGTGGAGTAATTGTAACATTTCCAGAATTACTTTTGGGCACTATTTGGGGGGAGCAGGGGAAGTGTTCTGCTCCTCTGATTTGTGGATGAAAATCATGTGCCTCAGACTGGGTTTCTGTGTAGTGTCGCTCTTTCCTCATGCTCTGTGGATGGGTAGGAGGCAACGAGGGAGGAGGCGGAGAGTGAGATGGGGTGGAATGGAGAAAACAATTATTTTAAAAAACAGATAGTGGTGGTGAAGAATGGAGTGGAGGGGAAAAGGATCCGGAGGTCAAGAACATGGATAAAGGAGGAGAAGGAGGCAGCAGCAGAATGGAGATAAAGAACCGTGGAGGTGAAAGATGACAACGTACGTGTGTGAGAGAGAGAGAATACTGTGTTTGCACTTGGCCTCCCCCACTCTCTCTGGCTACTGTGCTGCATTTGCAGTGTTTTAACTTTTTTGCATCTCAGGGGGAAATATTTGCTTGAGTGAGTGTTCCTTAGTTGGTGGCAGGGCAGGGTCTGGGAGGTGGTTAAGTGAGAGAGATTATGCTGGCTGGCTGAGTGAGGCACTTGGTTTGACGTGCAAAGATCTGAGCAGTGTCCTTAGCCCCTCCCTACCACCCTTACCAGCGGAGAGACCACCATTGCTATTTTATGAATAAAAATAATTATTCTACTACCTCTGTATGTGTTTGTTTATTTTTAATGTTGTTTTAGGCTACTTAGATGTGCAGCAGCCAAGGCCAGCACCTTGTAGGCGTTTTTTAAAGTAACTGAAATGTAATTGTAGCGATTACTTTGGAGGAAAAGTAAAGTAATCAGTTACTTTCAGAGCAATTGTAATTGTAACGTTAATTACTACTTTTGGGGGGCATGCAACTGTAACTGTAATTTATTACTTTTTAAAAGTAATCTTCCAAGCTCTGAGCTTGACAAGGGAACATGGACTGGCTATTGAAAGTTTCTGCCAATAGCGTAAAAACGCCAGATCTATCCTTGCCGCTAGGGAAGGATAATTCAGTTCAACTCTCAAGTGTGCTGCAGGGGTTCCTTTAGGCAATCCCAGAATTTGCTTAAAAAAGGAGTTTTGAATAGGCTCAAGAGCTGAACGCAAAGAGGGACCCCAGATCTCGGATCCGTACATAATTGACGGGAGGATTTTTGCTGTATAAAGTTTAAGCATTGGTCTTACCAGTTGTCCTCCCCTTGTATAAAAAAAATTCTTCAATTGTCCAAGGGCCCTAAGTGCTTGTAATTTAATGTACGCCAAATGGGGAGACCAGGCCAAGGTGTTACTAATATGGATACCCAGATATTTAAAGGTATGCACCTGTTCTATAATATGGCCATTTAGTTGCCAGGTAGTTTTAGATCTGCTATTTTTTCCGCAGACCATTATTTTAGATTTAGAGTAATTTATTTGTAGGAGTTGGGTATCGCTATAATCTTGAAGGCTGAGGAGCATGTGTCTAAGGCCTATCTTGTTTAGGGACAGCAGGACTAGATCATCTGCATAGAGGAGGGCCGGAATTTTCCTTCCTTTAATTGACGGTGGGAAAAGATCGGGGGAGGCCATTTTCGTGCTCCTTTGGGGGGAAGGGCAGGATATAAATTTTAAAAAATAGATTCACGTGCATGCAATCTGTGGTTTGGGACACTAATCCAACACTGGCATCAGAAAGGGGAATGGAGCAACGCAACCCTGACCCCCTCTGAAAACCACACAGGAAAGCCCTATTCAAACCAAGCAGTTGTTCTTCCCTAATAAGTTGGGGCAATAGGGTAAGTGGGGCAACAGTCATGGCTACAAATCCAGTGTGAATAATATCCATAACAGAGCTCCTGAATCCTTGAAAGCAGCACAGCATGGAGTGGATCAAGTATGGCCTCCCTGGAAGCAGCATGAGGGCAAAAGCCATCTCCCTGCCATTCATCCACTTTAAGGCGTCAAAGGCTTTATTTGAATCAGTACTTGGCAATCCTAGCTTAAATGAATCCTAGTTTTGTCCTGGACAAATGAGTGTGTTCTGTCTTTAGAAGCCTGTTGGAAAACTGTAGGAAGCCTGTTGCATTTGAACCTGTAGAGTGCATTCAGGCTGCATTGGGGAAAATTGCCTTTATCTGTCTGTCTGTCTATTTATTACAGTAGGGCCCCACTCATATGGCAGGTTACGTTCGGGACCCCCGCTGAAAAACAAAAACTGCTGAAAAGCGGAACTCATTGAATAGAATGGTGTGCGATGCCTGAAAACCGCCGCAAAGCGCTGTAAACCAAAGCGCTGTAAAGCGGGGCCCTACTGTATTTGATTTATATCCTGCCCTTCCTCCCAGCAGGAGCCCAGGGCGGCAAACAAAAGCACTAAAAACTTTAAAACATCATAAAAACAACTTTAAAACACATTAAAACAAAACATCTTTAAAAACATTTCTTAGAAAAGCTTTCAAAACATCATCTAAGATTAAAAACATTTTTAAAAATAAGGTTTAAGAACATATTAAAAAGTAATTCCAACACAGAGGCAGACTGGGATAAGGTCTCAACTTAAAAGGCTTGTTGAAAGAGGAAGGTCTTCAATAGGCACCAAAAAGATAACAGGGATGGCACCTGTCTAATATTTAAGGGGAGGGAATTCCACAGGGCAGGTGCCGCCACGCTAAAGGTCTGTTTCCTATGTTGTGCAGAACGGACCTGATAAGATGGTATCTGCAAGAGGCCCTCACCTACAGAGCGCAGTGATTGACTGGGTATATAAGGGATAAGATGGTCTTTCATGTATCCTGGTCCCAAGCTGTATAAGGCTTTGTACACCAAAACTAGAACCTTGAACTTGGCCCGGTAGCAAATGGGCAGCCAGTGCAATTCTTTCAGCAGCGGGGTGACATGCTGACAATACCCAGCCCCAGTGAGCAGACTTGCCACTGCATTTTGCACCATCTGTAGCTTCCGGACCAACCTCAAGGGCAGCCCCACATAGAGCATATTACAATAATCCATCCTGGAGGTTACCAGGCCTTGAGAGTCTTTCCTTGCAAGCACTCATTCTCACTCATGTACATAAAATAGCCTCCCCTGCTCCCCCCCCCCAAAGCTGGTGGTTTCATTTCCAGGACTTTTCTGCCCTGTAGAACTTTAGATATAATTGTTTCCTGACACTAACTCAGTAAACCACAGCATGGGTGCTTTTGCAGTGTTATGGGTTTCTTTTCAGCAGCTCTGTATCTTCTCTTCAGAGATGAATTATTCCCTTTTCTTCTTCCTTTCAGACATTTACAGCCTGGTGTAACTCTCACCTCCGCAAGGCTGGCACACAGATTGAGAACATAGAAGAAGATTTCAGGGATGGCCTTAAACTTATGTTATTGCTGGAAGTTATATCAGGTAAGACAGTCATTATAGGAGGGTTAAATGCTTTGGGCATTTCCCCAGTCTAGCCAGTCTGCTGACATACAGAAACCAACAGCTCAAGCTTTCATAAAAGTACACAAGAAAAAAGCAAATGTGGCCATCATATGTACCAGCATCCCTCATGGGGCTAGAGCAGGAGTGGGAAACCTTTTTGGCTCCACGGGCCAGGTCGTTATCAGTAACAGTCTCGCAGGCCATATTTGACAGGTGAGCAGGGGTCATTCAGCTGTCAATCACATGGCATGATAATGATGTGGCATGACTGACTGGTGGGTTGTCCCAGCCATGTGTTAAAATCCCTTGCGGGAGTTGAAGCCTGCAATTTAAAATGCAGGCTTTCTTCTGATAACAGGTGTAGGATGAGTGGGCGTGGTTTCCCCACAACAGCCTTGGGGGGCCAAATGGGGGGGCCTGGGGGTCACAGTTGGTCCGCAGGCCAGAAGTTCCTCACCCCTGACCTACAGCATAGTTTGAAATCAAAGGAGGGGATCACCTCAAAGATACAAAAGATGGGGATCAACTCATATCCAGTGCCATTAATTGGCGTTAAGCAGCATGCTCAAACAAGTTGCATTTCTCCATGTTGCACCCACTGGCCAAGTATGATGTGTATGTCAGCACTGCTTACACACGAACACACAAATGAGAGGTGCTTGTAACACCCCTTAGGGTTTCCTTAGGGAACCTCCTGTGCAAAGTTTGGTTTATAGTCCTATAGGGCTTCCCAGGTGTGTTTGCTCATTTCCTTGTTTATATCCTTGGGGAAGCAGAGAATGATTCTCCTTCCCATGCTGATACACATGGTTCAGGGTTCAAAATGATGCCGAGTTTTGAAGTGAGGTGCTGAACAGGGAATCCGTGACCCGTGGCTTTCCTTTAAGCTTGCCAGAAACCAGCTGAGTTGAGTCCCTAGCATTATTTATTTTGTCTTGTTTATCCTGTTAGTGAACTGCTCACTCATGCATAGGGAAGGAAAGGAAGCCGAGAGGAAGCCATGTACAGGCCATGATAGGAGGAGGGCAAATGACTGAAGAGAGAATGCCTGGGTGCTTTCAGTTTAAATGTCAATGGCATTTGCCTGCCCAACACACACTTCTTGAGGGTCGCATTCTTGTCTCTTCATCTTTCTTTCTGTACTTTTTTTTTTAATGTGCAGTCTTTTTGAGAGTCTGCACACTGAACCCAGCCAGCATGGAAAGTCCCTTGCTGCGTGTTTGGCGCTGTGGCGTGTTAAATCATATTGCTGGGTCCATGGCATTCTTGATCTCTTCAATGACTCCCCTTTTCCTGTAGGGAAAAAAACTCAGCTTGGAAACCCCTTCTGTTCCATTTAGCAATACAGAATCATACACAGCCCCTTCGCAAGTGTCAGTGATCCCTTTTGAAAGTGTCGGACAAGTGCCCACTTTGTTGTGGCATCGTGTGGTGAAAAATGCCATGACCACAGAAGGAGAGTCAATAGGTTCTTGTCAGAGGAAAATAGGGCTGTTGTTCTGTCTCTCTCAACTTCAGTTTTCGTTGGTTTTGGCTGGAGTTCAAAGTAAATGCTAAGTATAAAGTCTGGGCACACAGTGTTTTAAAATGAAAGGGTAAGTAACAGCAGGAAAGCAAGAATCTTTTGCAACACAAGTGGGTCTGATGTATTGGACCACCACCCCTGCTCCAAAAAATAAGCTTTCATTCATACCATGCTACAGCATTTTTACTGAAGGCTTCTTGTCTTGAGACATACATTTGTCTGCTATTTTTAAAGGTGGTGTTGGTAATATACACATACACTTCATACAAAAAGTCCTGTGGGAAGCAACCCTCTGTATTGTGATATACCTGTGTTAACCGCTACACTTCTGCATTTAGTTAAAAGTATGCACATACTATCAGCATGAAGACAACTGAGTGCAACATTTGAAGCACTTGGTTTTGTTTTGGCTGGGTTGCTATACCTATCCAGCACAAGAGACGTAGACCTTTATTTTTTTACTGGAAAATAATACTTTGCTACTTTTGAAGTATAATTATAATCTCCATATTAGGGCAGTGGTCACTAACCTGTGGTTTATTTATTTATTACATTTATATACTGCCCCATAGCCGAAGATCTCTGGGCAGTTTACAGCAATTAAAAACATTAAAAACAAATATATAAATTTTAAAACACAAAAAACAATTTAAAAACACAATTTAAATTTTTTAAAAACAATTTAAAACACATGCTAAAATGCCTGGGAGAAGAGGAAAGTCTTGACCTGGCACCAAAAAGATAACAGTGTTGGCGCCAGGAGCACCTCATCAGGGAGATCATTCCATAATTTGGGGGCCACCACTGAGAAGGCCTTCTCTCTTGTTGCCATCCTCCGAGCTTCCCAACTTGCATCAGCCCCAGCCAGCATGACCAATGTCAGGAATGATGGGAATTGCAGTCCAGCAACTTCTGGAGGGCTACAGATTAGCCAAGCCTGCATTAGGGGAAGATATGTGATACAGTCCTCCTGGAATTATACCACTTGAGAGTGCTAGTCTGCTGGTTGCATATTTAACTATTCACTTTCTGAAATACTCCTCACTTGTGGAATGCTGTTGTGTCAGAATGAAGATTTTAGCCTGGTGCTTTCATTGATGTGCCAGTTTCCTATGGGGGGGTTGTTCTGGAGAAGTATTCAGATGTACCATCTCTGAAATGGTACAGTCTTGGAGTGCATAACATCTCAAATCTGAACATATCCCTGTAGATTGCTGTAGTGGTTTTGCAATGAAAGATAAACTGAAGGTTTTCCAAGGTAGACTCTGTTATTTCATTTGTATAGAAGCTGTTTACTGATATGGAATGAAAAAGTTCATTGAAAAAGTGGCACATTTTCTCTTTTCTGTCTGACTAGGTGAACGTTTGGCTAAACCAGAAAGAGGCAAAATGCGAGTGCACAAAATCTCAAATGTGAACAAAGCCCTGGATTTCATTGCTAGCAAAGGAGTCAAGCTGGTATCCATTGGAGCAGAAGGTAAGCAGCAACCAACTCCAGTGGGATCATATCAGTGAGTCCTAATACTACCAATATGATTACAGGAACTGGCCCACTTTTCCACTGCAAGGTGATGGTTCACTTCTGTGGTGGTACTTTTTGTGGAATCCTGGCAGTTCAACACACATGGTTAGCAAGCAAAGATTCTGAATCTTGCAGGGGACTGCAGTTAATGATATTACATACTGAGTCCACTTGCAAGCCTGGGTTCTACTGGCTCTCCAACAAGTAGATTCTACCAGAGTACAGAAGGGCATGGAATAAAAGTGCACTAAATATTTGATACAGTACACTACCTGTAAATCTTGTATTTTGAATCCCTGTGTGATTTTATTTATTTACCGCATGTATTTATTGAAATTTTCCCTCTGTGGTTTATGAGAGCTAGAAACCTGCAGAACATGGGTATGAGAGTCTGGTTTGCCTATAAATTATCCTTGTAATGCTTCAGATAGAGGTGTGTTGTCCAGCTCCTTCTGATGCTTTCATACACTTCCTAGAGAATTATTATGCCTGGCTATTCTTGAGTTGTAGGCTAGGAAGGCAGGGAGAAGGAGAGGAGAGAGGGAGAACTTAGTAGTATTCCCCTGTCCATTTCAAAAGAGGCATTGTTCACATTTTGCCATAATCCACTGATTCAAGAACATAGTGAATGAAAGCTCCATTCTTGCATCTGGAAGTTGGCATAGATATATATCATGTGGCTTTCCAAAAGTGAAACTCAGATGGAAGCATTAATGATATGTATGATTACAAGCTGGGGGAGGGGAGGTCACTGATCTCTGTGGAATGGCCAATGGGTAGGAATAAGAACATGGGAACAGAAATAGGGTGTGTGTACGAATAAGGGGTACTTTAAGGTTAAGATAGAGGTTTGGTATATCTGTATTTGGAGAGTTTGTACATTATTTCTTAATTTTAGCATGAAATATAGCAGGAGGGTGGGCTGTACCTATGTGTTTCATGAATATGGTTTGTTTCTTCCAACTCAAACATATAGAAAAGAAAGAATCTAAAATGTTCATGTAAGAATAAATGCATGCTTAGTGTGCGGATTCCTGTTTCCTACCTGCCGCCCCCCTCTTTGTAGGCATTTCATTTTGTATCAAGATTGTATCACAGCATTTTAGTGGGCATCTGGGGTTGACTGACAGCTTTCTGGTACAATGACTGCCCAACGGAAAGGCTTTTAAACTTTTCCAGACTATGAATTTTAAAGGGTCTTAAATTAAGACTTTAAAAAGCTGTCACTGTTGTAAACAAGAAAATAAAAATTAATGAGGCAGGCAGAATGTATTTAATGTGGCTCAGGCAGGAAAAGCCACATCAGGCAGGTAGTGTTTAATGAGAAAATCATCTTGGGTTAGTACAGAAGTTCTGTGTTTGGGTGGGTTTTTTTAATCAACCTTAACAGCAGGGTTTTTTGTCAAAGCTGTACCATGTTGTTGTATATAACAGAGCTTGGAAAAGTTACTTTTTTGAACTACAACTCCCATCAGCCCCAGCTAGCATGGCCACTGTATTGGGCTGATGGGAGTTGTAGTTCAAAAAAGTAACTTTTCCAAGCTCTGGTACATAATCTTGGACCCAAAATCTCCACCAAATAGCAACTGTAACATCACAGGTTTGAGAAAACAGACATACAGAATTGATCCTGTAATGGCATCATCAAAATGGCTTTCTATGTGGTGAAAAAGAACAAGTATGAGAAACAGCCACTGAGAATTAGAAGTGGCTATGATGAAATTATACTGATATAACCAAAGTCCCTGTACAAAATGGGTAAAAGGAAGCTGTTCCCTTGTGTAGTTTGCAAACCATTTTCCATCAGTCAATGAGCTTTTCATCCTTCCTGGATTCTGATGAGCTGCACACCAGAAGTCCACATTTGATTATTAAATAGTTTGCAGTGTAGAGTTACATACTATTGAGACAAGTAAAGATAGCATTTTCATTTTCCCATTACTGCATTTCTAACATATAAAAAAGCTAACATCTTTTCAAACTCTTGAGCCCTGCTTCAATGGTGTAACTCTGAAACCCAGCTATGTAAGCAAGGAGAAAATTAAGCTTTTAGGTTACAGTAACATAACAGTTTTGGCTGATCAAAGCCTCTTACCACTTCAGCATAGGGAGCAATGTAAACATGCAAGCTTGGCTGGCTGTTATTAGATAGAAGAGACCTGTGGTTTGCAGCATTAAAAGCATATATATCTCAATCATTTAAAGCCAAAGCCAAAACAAACATATGTTCTAGCTTACATAAGCTTATTTATAATGTTTTCAGGCTACCTTTCATGTTTCTTATAGTCCTCAGGCTAGAATGAAGCTCTTTATTTCATCTGCAATCCATGCACCATTTAATTTTAATTTTCAGGACTAATTGCCTATTACTCTGAACTGTTATCATTCCTATTTATAGTTTCCTTGTTATATTGTATTTTATGTGTATTTTATTGTGCTGCATTTACTGCAACTGATTTGTACGTCGCCTAGAGTGGCCATTGGCCAGATAGGCGACACATAAATTAAATTATTATTATTATTATTATTATTATTATTATTATTATTATTATTATTATTATTATTATTATTATTATTAAAGGAACCACTGGGTACTTAACATCCTAATGCTGTGGAATGTTACTGTGTGCAAGGCAATGGGTGAAATAAGGCTAGGTATCATGGTCTTGTGCTAATGAAGCCTTCATCAACCTGGTGCCCTCCAAATGTTTTGGACTGCAACTCCCAAGTTGGTGAAGGCTGTGCTCATGCACCATTGAGAGTCATCTTGCTGTCTTGCAGCAGCAGAGAACTAGGGCAAAACAACAGTACTGGCTTGAGCTGAAAAAGGCCCTGCATAGGTTTTGATACAAGTGAAGGGGGGCATGGTGGAGGTTGGACAAGTGAATGGACTCAGTACAAACGTACCCATGTGACTGGGCGAAAGGAGATTGCACCAGTGGAAGTGCTGGGGCAGCAGCCGCACCAGCCCTATAGGATGAATTCCGAGAAATCCTTGTCCCATTGACACCAGTGGGATGAAGCTGCCAGATATTTTGCCTTACCTAAGCCTTTGGTTTTTAGTGCCCTTGTGCCTTCTAACTGTGTAAGAAAAATGCTGGGATAGCCAGAGTTTGTATTACCTTTGAATGTGCCTCTTCAGAATTTGAGAGCTGAAACAGAATGTACTATGTGAAAACGTTTCAGTAGTGCAATTCATTTTAAAACACGTAGAGTAGGCAATTTGATAGGCATATTTTTGGTCTTCTGTCCCTTAGAGTAAGAGGTATATACATCACATTTTTTTCTTCCTTTAGGCTTAAGAGTGGGATTCATACACTGTAGTTTAAATGTGCAAAGGATGTTGAATGGCTGTTGGACATGAATCATAAAACAACAGTAGTGAGCTCTTGTAAAACTGTGCTTCCTTACCCACCATTTCGTCCTGGCATCTGTATTTGTAGAATCAACCCCCTTTCTCCAGGGTAGCAAGTGGTTGAACTGTCTCTGAAAGTACATGCAAAGTGCCAAGAAGTAATATAGTTCCTAACAGTGGGTTTTCAGGTTATCATTTGAATCTAGAATAGAGGAAGGAAACTAATCTACACTCGCAAGGGTTAAGATTACCGGGTTGGGAATGTAGTGGCATTTCAGGATCTTGTTCTTTCCAACCACCAGGTTTCATTCTAAAATATTCCATATTTGTTGCTCTTCCAACTGGCCACCAAAGATATGGAAATGCTATCCTTATTTGCATATCCTGTTAGCAGAGAATAGTTGTAACAAACGCAATGGGATGGAAACATACTCACTTATGCACAACATTTTTTGTCTCCTGTTACTGACTGCAAAGCCTCATCTGTTCTGGTTTTTTAAACAGCTCTGCCTTCCTCACTGAATATGGATTTCACTGAGAATCTTTGCTTCCTAATAATGCTGTAAAAAGCAGCCTGTGGCTATTAATAAAGAAGAGATGCTTCAAGTATATATGGATATTTGTTTCTGAGGCAAGATTAAAATATCTGCTCCAGCAAATTAGTGTCTTGAACATTCTGAAGGATGGGGAATACTTTTGTGTTTGTTTTGTTTTTCTTCTGGAATCACTTTAATTTGTATTGGAAAAGAAAGGGTTGCAATCTAGAAAATTTTTGCTAAAATTGAGTACTAAGTTTCATCATACGGCTAAAATGGTTTATGCCCGCTATGACTGGTAATTTGGGGAGCAAATAAGGAGCGTTGCTGCTTATGTAACGAGGGAGTACCGGAAACTCTTTCCCATGTCTTTTTAGCTTGCCCGCTATATATACAGGATCGACATAAATTCATTTCCCCAATTACAGCAAAGTACTCTAACAATTCTCCTGGTGAGCTTATTACCTATCTCCTAAGTGGCAAAAATGAACAACACATGAGAGCAGTAGCAAAATATGTGTATGTAGCTCAGCTTAAACGATCAAAATTATTACAATTATATTATGTCTATAAAGTTTTTGGAATATTGTCTTTTCTTTGATGAATTTTATTTGCTGTAATATCAAATACTTATCCTTCTGTGTATAATTTAAAAACTAGAGAATTTAACCACATTGCTATTTCGTTCTTATGCGATGATCAATCTCCAAGTAATGTATAGTATCCTAACCCATTTTATTTCTCTTTGTATATACAAATGTAGTTCATTTTAGCTATTTTATTTGAATGGGTCTTTGACTGCAAATAAACTTTGATTGATTGATTGGGGAGCACCTCTAACAGACAGTAGCTTATTGGGTGGTGTCTTAAGCTTATTGAAAAGAGCAGGAGCTTAACTGGAATCCCTGAGTGGCAGGTTGAGGAAGAGAGCGGACACAACCTTTTTCTCTCTCTCTTCCCCAACCCCAGTATCCTCAGAAGGCTTTTCCCAGGCAGTGATGACTTCATTAGTAGTAGCTGCTGAACTACCTGTTAAGTGTAATTATGTGCAGAGGCACTGCATGGCATCAATTAACATCCAGCATTTTTTTTTAATTGTGAAATGATAAAAATCCTCATATGAAGAATAATAACCATAGAAGGTCTTTCCGGCAGTTCACGCTGTGAGAACAGGAAACACTTAATATGTCATGAACCGGGGAGAAGATGCAAATGGACATTAGAACAAAGAAACCAAATTGCAACAAAACAGATAATATACAGTTGAACCCTGTGATGTTTTTCTTCCTGCTTAATGATTGCAGATCTTGATGACAAAGCGGGTATTCGTTACTGTTTGTAACTTCAGTGCAACACATCATCCCTCTGTGGTTTAATTTGCATCACATTCCTGGCACCAGTTGTCTTGTAAATGTGCAGGCACTCTTTGAATTGTTGGTGCCCAGGCTACACTTGCCCAAAATAATATTTTTGTTTTATTGCCATCATATACCAATAGTGACCTCAATTCTCCCTGTGCCTGTCCCAGTGCAACTAAAATGGCCTCACCCATAAACAGAAGGAAGGTATAAGTGGACTCTGGGGGACCTCAAGGCTTGCAGTAGTTCATGAAAATATTTCTAAATCTTTGGGGTGGGGTGGGGAGAGAAAGAAGGAACCCACAATAGCCCAGTGAGGATTGAGCAGTGGGCATGGAATGCTGACTGACTGTTGGGGTAAGAATGGAAGGAGGAATGGGCTGGAATGGCTGGATCTCTAAACATAAGAAGGTCACACTGCAACATCTTGTTGCAGGACCCACTGAGAGCAATCTCCTAATGCTAGTAACCAAAACAGCACCATTCAGGGAAGTATTACACCAATTAAAATTAAGAAACGTAAGTAAATCTCTAAGTAACAAATGTTAGAGAGGATGTGACACACTTGATACCTTTCTGCATCTTTGGTAGGATTGTCCCAGAATCCAAAGTTTTTGCTGAATTAAAAGTAAACATATTACAGCTACTCCCTAATTTAGTCTGATTGGCTATATTTGATGGTGACAATGTGAATTTGCTTCATAAAGACTTAACAATACACTTTATGGTAGCAGCAAGACAATTAATACATGAACACTGGAAAACTGGAACTGGACTAACTCTTCACAGGTGGTGTCACAATGTCTGGCAAGCGGCACTGGCAGAAAAACTCATTGATAGTCTAAAAATTGCCAGAGGACAAAAAAGTGACTTTGAAGTGGTGTGGTTTATCTTCATTTCTTTCATAAATACCTCGCAATCAACTCCAAAACTCTTTGTGGCCCTTTGTGAAAGGACTCAATCAATTAACAAAATGAATCTACCAAAGGACAGACTCAGTTTTGGACTTTTGTATACTTCTGTTTGTGATCTTTTTACTGGTTATTTGTTTTACTGGTTTATTTGTTTGTATTATAAAAATATAAATAGAAATATTCACAAAACAGAGGGAGGTATTAGCAGACTTGGGGAAACCCCAATATTTACAGTACAAAAAAACTCTGGGGGGAAAAAACCCTTATGAGTTTGTTTGCTTTTTTAAAATCCCAGAATGTTCACTGACTCTTTTGGGGGGTGGATGGGGGCAGTGGAAACCTGATGGGAAGAGAGTTTCGGCTATGGGGCAGTATACAGATGTAATAAATAAATAAGTCAGATTTGGGTGAAGTGGCTGGAATCCTGGAACTGAGCTGTCATTTTGTTGCATGTCCCACTTGCTTTACCTAATTCTGAAAAAGGCACACTTGTGCTTGGTCTTCCAAAGTTCCAGAGAATCTTTCAAGCTTAAGAATCTTTCAAGCGTCTGTGTTGGAATTGCTTTTTAATATGTTTTTAAACCTTTTTCCTTTTTTTTACAAAGAGATGTTTTTAAAGTTTTTAAAAAAAAATTTTTATAGATGTTTTGTTGTAATATATTTTAAAGTCTGTTTTTATGATGTTTTAAAGTGTTTTTAGTGCTTTTGTTTGCCACGCTGTGCTCCTACTGGAAGGAAGGGCGGGATATATCTCAAATAAAGTAGCAAGTGATTCGTTCTTCTGCTGGATTAATAGTACATTATCTTAAAATATCTGCTGATGTTACTTTTAGTCGTTCAACTATTGATTTTACTCTTTTGCAGAAATTGTTGATGGGAATGCAAAAATGACCCTTGGAATGATCTGGACTATCATTCTCCGTTTTGCCATTCAGGATATCTCAGTGGAAGGTACATCCCAATGTGCCCTCATCCCTCACAAAGTACTTGTGGGATATTTTGCATGTTACATATTTCCTAAATCAAATTATGTGAGACCCACATGTAGGTCAGCATCACTGACTGTCATATACTGAGGGAAAATGTTGCTCCCAGCGCATGATCCAGGAAACAGCAGTTGATGTTTCTACTTGCTTAATGGTGCTAGCACAATCAAAACATGCTGACTATATTTACAAAGACAAAATTTTGGGATCAGGGACTTCTAGATTCTGGAATCCCCTTGAGTTCTGATGACTTGCCACATAGGATTGCTGACTCCAAATAGGATTGCTGACTCCAAAGTACAGACCTGCAAGTTTATTTATTTAAAGACACTACAGACCATTTCCCTGATCTGGAAGATCATCTTGACTGGTCCAACAGGCAGAAATGTGAAGTGATGAGTTGTGCTCAAAGGATTCCAGAGAACAACTGAGAGAATTATATTGCCATAGGCCTACAACTTAAAAAAAAAATTCCTTTCTTTTTGTGTCGATACATATCCCTCCCATAAGTCATGTCCATAGATTTCATTGGGTCTGCACTGAGTAGACCTTAGTTGGATATATACAGACCACACATGCAACTCCACTATTGCAGAAGAGAGATGGGAGTGGGGAGGATCAGGTCACCACACTTATTTATTTTGACAAGACTGTCTTGAATTTTGATATATCAGTTGAAGCCTGTGTAACTCTAAACATTGTCACAAAGGTTGGCTAATACTTTTGTCTTTTGCTCCCTAGAGACATCTGCTAAAGAAGGGCTTTTGTTATGGTGTCAGAGGAAGACAGCCCCATACAAAAATGTGAACATCCAAAATTTCCATATTAGGTAATGTAAAGGTGAATGGCAGCAGCCTGTGGCTTGTAATCTTGCATGTTCTAGAGGGTTTGGGTGCTGCTTGGTGCTTAGCTCAACTGTTTTTAACAACAAAGTTAAGAACATTTACAGCAGACTTACCATTGCAGTCTATTGGGGGGGGCAATTGTACTCTGAAAGCCACCGTACCAGCTCAGGGTAAAAGGACTGAGATTGGCTGAAGGCTTCTTACCACACTGTATTTGGCACACAATAATGTCTTTATTATCCTCATGTCTGATGTAAATTAAAATGCTTGTGCTGCGTTTATTTTGTACTTCCAGGTTTGTGGATACAACCATGTACAGGCCCAGTTCAGACATACATACCCAGCATCCTAAACCATAGTTTAGCAAGCCAGGAATGAGTGTCACCCCATGTACCACCTCCCTGCCCCTCCATCACATCTCATTCCTTCATTGATGCACCAATCATCAATGTCTGAAACAAAGAACTGGCTTAATGCCACTTTACTACCAGGATCTTAAACCACATTCAAATGAGGAACCATAATTGTTAAGTGTAGTTTCAGCTAAATGATGCCTTAGGAAGCTGGGAATATAAGTGTCCAAATGCTGTAGTGTTGGGCCTAGGGATGGGATCTGTCAGCCGGTGCCAGTTCAAAAGCATTCTGTTGACCTAATAGGCTAGTATCAATTTGAAATGCTTTTACTTATCTGTTGTTTCCCTTGCAAAAAATATTAATATTGATTCTTTAAAAGAAATATTGATAATTTTGAAAGGAATTATCAATATTTTGAAAGGAAATATCAATAAATGAAAGGAAATATCAATAAATGAAAGGAAATATCAATAAAATTATAGTTCTTAATATCAAATTGGGCAGAATTCTAGAATTCCCTAGTTGGGGCTATATAAAGATATGGAGATAATGTAATCCTGTTCTTGTGTTTTCATCAGGTGGAGGGGTCCCCTTTTGCCTGTCATTAGCAGGGGTAAAGAAGCACCCTCTACTTGATGTACAAACTTGATTTGTACTGGGCTGTTTCCTGATTGCACACAGTGCAGTTATATGTGACTGAACATTTCCATCACTCTGAGAGCCTTTTTTCTATACATATTTTTGTATATGTAAATCTTTAAAGGCTGAATTTCAAAATATATTGATGTTTTAACAATATATTTTCTCAGTGACAGAGATTCTGGAACATTAGAATTGCTGAAAAATGACCAGAGAGCTTCGGCTATGGGGCGGTATATAAATGTAATAAATAAATAAGAATGTGCCTTATACCAAATCATTCATTCATTCATTAGATTTCTGTCCTGCTGTTTCTCCCAGCAGGAGCCCAGGGCAGCATCCATCTAGTTCAGTGTTGGTCCATCTAGTTCAATATTGTCCACACCAACTGACAGCAGCTGTCCAGATGATGACATTGCCAGCCCTAACTGAAAATTCTGGGGATTGAACCTGGGACCTTCTCCATGAGAAGCAGATGCTCATATTTGTGCTTCCTTTCCCTCTCTCTCCTTTTGAGCCATTGTAACGCAAATGATCAATATCAACCTGCCAAAAATTCATAAGGGGCAAGAGCAAAGAGAGCAGTTACATTTTGAAGCTCATAAAGAGGTTCTGTGGTTGTTATTTCCTCTCCTCATAAGTTCCGTTAAGTTCTGTGTGAAGGCAAGAGATGGCATGTTGTGTTAGATACTGCATATAATATATCACCTTGCCCCTGATATTTTAAATAAACTCATGTGATTATTTTTCCAAGTCTGTCAAACAGTGAGAAAATGCATATTAAAACTCATTTACCAGGGCAATCCAATAGCGAACAGTGAAAGAGATACATTTTTTGGGTTGCATTCAGCTAAGTCCTACTCAGAATAGACCTACTGAAATGAATGAACATAATGTAGCCTTGTCTATTAACTTCAATAGATCTACCCTGAGTAGGATTAGCATTAAATACCATCCTAAATTGTAGGGTTGGTATTCCACACTAGTCCTTCTCAGAAAACTGTTATTCTTCAGTCTCATTTGACACCACTATTCTTAGAACTTTTCTTACTGAAAGTTTTGTAGTTGGCATTGTGGAAGAACTTGAACTGAAACAGGTGGAACACACACATGTTCACATACTTACTGAGTACTGAACAAAAAGCAAATGAAACCTAAATATAATAATTCTAGGACAATTGCATTCCATGTGGCCCATGGTCTGCATGAGGAATACTGCTGATTCTAGATGTATTCTCATCGAGTTGTGGCTTTGCTATTCCTGGATGAATGTAATTAATAGTGTCCCATCTCTCTCACAGCTGGAAGGACGGCCTTGGTTTCTGTGCCTTGATTCACAGACATCGCCCAGAACTCATTGACTATGGAAAGCTAAGAAAGGTACATTTTTATGTTTTGGGATGTTCGAAGTTCAGATGTCCTGGGAAGATGAAAACCTGTGCTGGCAACTTAGATAACTACTGTAGCTTGTCCATAAGATGGAGCAGTGAAAGGAGGTCTCTAAAGAGTTCAGATGTATTGGTTTACCTGATTCTTGCCAGTTAGTCCCTGATGGAGATTTAGTCTAGCAGCAAGTCAGGAAGTCTTTGGATTTTGCAAACATGACTTGGGTATTTCCCAAAGTCAGACCGATGAACACTGGCATATTGAGCTATACCATATTGGAAACGCATGTTTTCTTAGATTAACTGAGCTTATCCACCCAGGTGAATGCTGGGCTTGACATCCAAGGAGAAAGCATGTAGGGGTACTTAGCCCAGTGGTGCCTTTTTGTAAACCTTAGTGGAAGGAACAATTGTAGTTCCTTAGTGGAATGCACAGTTAGTGGAGACTTCTATCACTTGTACAAAATTGCATGTTTAGCTGCAAGACTAAGCTATGATTGTGAGCTCTTGGCGGACTGGGCCATTAACTTTCAGAAAAGCTGTTGTAAGCTGGTGTGAGCCATACAATAAGGTAGGATATAGATCAAATAAATACTCCTTTGCTTGCCCTGCTTAAATCATGATAGATAAGGACTAGGGAGGACTAGAAAAGTAAATTCTGCTTTTAGGGAGATTTGGAACTGTGTGCATCAAAAGATGCATCAAATATTATTTCCCACTATCTTGTACAAGTTAAGTTGCTGTATCTCAATGGTAAGCCATGAATCTGATCATCTTGTCTATCAAGGAAACTGGATGAAAGACAGATGTTACGTTTTCCTCCAGTAATGTAAGAAGCATGACATTTTGGTCAGGAAAAGTAGCATTTAGTGTGTGTGTGTGTGATTGGCACCTCTAATCCTGATTATTTTAACAACAGTAACCAAAAACTACATTTTGCTAGGTGAGTTTCCTTCCATCTCTGACATAGTTAACAGCATCTGCTCATTCTTCCTACCCTGCTTCAACAGTTTTGCTGATTTGCTGTTGATAGAAAGGCAAAGATTGGTGACATTGTCATAATTGCCATGGCAACATCATATGATGTGAAGTTAGAACTTACTGCTAGGAGGAAAAGATGTTTATACGAGTCAGCATTTTTAAATTGAGGTAGGCATGAAGCAGTAAAAGAATCTAGCATTAATTTCCCATGTCAGCAAAAACAGAATGCATGCAAGAATGTTTTTTTGTTAAAAAAAATTGACAACATTGTTAGCTACCAAAAATGAAATGATCCTTATAGTAAGCTCCATTTCCCCCCTTTTCATAGCTACACCTGAGCATACCATGGCTCTGTGTGTGTGTGTGTGCACGTGTGTGTGCGTGTGTGTGTGTGAGACTTCCTGATAACAATAGTATATGCTGTATAGTACTTTGGGAAGGATTCCATAACAATTACTATTCTCCTTATTGGTGCAATTCTTTGCACACTTACCTCGGTGTAGGTCTCATTTAACTCAGTGGAACAGGCTATAAGGCATGAAAAAATTGTTTTGATATCCTCAAATATTAGTAAGACAAACAAAGTTAGACATGTCAACTAACAATCTTCCTCTGCGTAGAAAAAAGACAGAACAAAGGAAAACCAGTAGGGGAAGTTAATCAAAGCTTCATCCTCACTAACTGGTTTAACGTTCACCACGGGAGGGCCCATTTAAGCAAAAGGCCAATGGCATACACATTTGCTTCAATAGTTCTCAGTCAGATGATTCAATTGGTTTTCCAGTTGGCCTGCTCCCATTTTACCAAACAGGAGAGAATAGAGTGGGGATTTTGCTTGTGTGTGTATGTAGGGGAGGGGTTCTCATACTGGGCCAACCCAAGTCAAGGCGTTAAAAGGGTTTGTACCTTTTTCAGTTGCAACTAACACAAAACAAGGATAGACAGCTAAGCTGGCAGCTCTCATGCTCAATGTTGTTCCAGGAAGCAAGCAGACTAGTGGAAAGGGAAGATCACAGGATCTGCGGCATCCTTTTCAAGCTCCTTAATGGTATTACAGAGAGGCCTTTTACAAAATACACATAGCCCTCATAAGATTGTATTCATCGTAACGCTAAGTAGATAATTCCTTCAGCGCAAGGAATTTTCCTTGTGCAATGGAACATTCTCTCTCCTCCCCCTTGCACCCCTTAAATCTGTTCTGGGGTTCCCCCAACCCTCCAGAGCAAATTTGGGGATGGCACAGGGGGGAGGACAGTGGGAAACCCTGATGCGCTAGCATTAACTTTAGCACCAATGCAACTAGTTAGTTGAATATTGCCTATAGTTGCCTTTTATCACATTCATGGGGTGGTGATGATGGAAAATGGGGATATGCCAGCACTCCACCACCTAGTTCAAGCTTTGTTTCCCTATTGACAACTTGAAAATTGCTGATCGTCTTGGAAGACCCTTTAATGATTTTTCTCTGTGTTGCAGTTATTATAACGCACTGTGGTGGATGCCGTATGTTTTTTAAATTGTATTTTATTGCTTCTTTTATTTCTTATATTGTATTTTATGGCATTACTATTTGCATTACACAGTATTCAAACAGTAATACAATAAAATACAATATAAAAAATAATCGTATAATCTTATACAATATAAGAAGCATTAAAGATGATATTAACCATCAATATAAATATTTCACAGGAACATGCCACAGACCACCTGAATGAAGTCTGAGGACTGCTTGTGGTCCATGGAGCACAGTTTGGGAACCCCTGACCAGAGCTTGGAAAAGTTACTTTTTTGAACTACAACTCCCATCAGCCTCAGCCAGCATGGCGCTGGCTGGGGCTGATGGGAGTTGTAGTTCAAAAAAGTAACTTTTCCAAGCTCTGCCCCTGACCTAGTTCACTCAATGCAAACAATCTGGGCAGGGGATGTTAAATGGATAGTTACTGTATGTGGTATATGCAACAGGTTAATGCTGGAGTTATGTCTGGAAGAGGACTCCAGTGATCTCATCTAGTATTAAATTCTTTCTTCTGTCATATATTTACTTATTGCTAACTTAAACTGTTTCTTTCCTAGGATGATCCTCTCACTAACCTGAATACAGCTTTTGATGTGGCTGAAAGGTACCTAGATATCCCCAAGATGTTAGATGCAGAAGGTAAAGTAGAATCCAATTTTGATTGATTTCCCCCCTTCCTTCCAAAGAAATTTGACAAACTTTCAACATATACTTGATCTTCCAAATGTTTCCCCTCCTTATCGAATATTTAGGCTAGAATAAGTCCTCCTACATGTTATTGCTGTAGCATTGGAATTCCTTTTGGTTAGCTGGATCCTATCCTGATAACCTTTGAATAGTAGAAAAACATGGGATGTGCAGATAGTGCAAGTTTCTATGTCAGGGCCCCTAGAGAGGAGCAGCATGGATATGGGACCTTCTAACATGATCTGCCACATAATTCTGTTCAAAAGTTACCAGGGTGACATGAGATCTGACCATAATGGAAGTAGGCTCTATACATCACCAAAAATGTATCAACCAGACCTATGATGAGTAATAGCAGGGTTTTGTTTATGCTTTCTCCCATATAAGCCTGGTGTGTTCTATATTTCCCCAAATTGCTCTGGAGCTTGTTTTTGTAGAATTAAGTTATAACTGGACACCTGTTTTGGGCTGGGCTGGGGACTCCACCAGGGACAAACAAGCTGAATTCTCAACAAACAGCAAAAGGCATAGTCACTCTACAGTACATAATGACAGGGGGAACCAAAGGCAGATCATCATGCATTATCTCCCACATATTAGTTATGTTTTGCTGGGCATTTTATTCCCTGAGCCACCACACGTATTCATCAAAACGAAGGGCTCCAGCACGTGACCACTGTAACCTTCAGTTCTCCGTACCTAGATTCCTGGGTACAGATGTTTGTTGTTGTTGTTATGTGCCTTCAAGTCAATTTCGACTTATGGCAACCCTATGAATCAGCAACCTCCAGTAGCATCTGTTATAAACCACCCTGTTCAATCTTGTAAGTTCAGGTCTGTGGCTTCCTTTATGGAATCAATCCATCTCTTGTTTGGTCTTCCTCTTTTTCTACTCACTTCTTTTTTCCCCAGCGTTATTGTCTTTGCTAGTGAATCGTGTCTTCTCATTATGTGCCCAAAGTATGTGCCCATACCTCAGTGTCATCATTTTAGCTTCTAGTGATAGCTCTGGTTTAATTTATTTAAACCCAATTATTTTTCTTTTTTGTGGTCCATGGTATCCGCAAAGCTCTCCTCCAACTCCACATTTCAAATGAGTTGACTGTTCTCCTATCCACTTTTTTCACTGTCCAGCTTTCACATCCATACATAAAGATCGGGAATACCATGGTCTGAATGATCCTGACTTTAGTGTTCAGTGATACATCTTTGCATTGGAGGACCTTTTCGAGTTCTCTCATAGCTGCCCTCTCAAGTCCTAGCCTTCTTCTGATTTCTTGACTATTGTCTCCATTTTGGTTAATGACTGTGCCAAGGTATTGATAATCCTTGACAACTTCAATGTCCTCGTTGTCAACTTTAAATTTACATAACTCTTCTGTTGTCATTACTTGACGTTCAGCTGTAATCCTGCTTTTGTGCTTTCCTCTTTAACTTTCAACAGCATTCGTTTCAAATCATTACTGGTTTCTGCTAGTAGTATGGTATCATCTGCATATCTTAAATTATTCATATTTCTTCACACCTCCTTCATCTTCCTGCTTTCCGAATCATATGTTCTGCATATAGATTAAACAAATAGGGTGATAAAATACATCCCTGTCTCAGACCTTTTCCGATTGGGAACCAGTTGGTTTCTCCATATTCTGTCCTACAGTAGCCTCTTGTCCAGAGTATAGGTTGCGCATCAGGACAATCAGATGCTGTGGCACCCCCATTTCTTTTAAAGCATTCCATAGTTTTTAATAATCTACACAATCAAAGGATTTGCTGTAATTTATAAAGCACAGGGTGATTTTCGTCTGAAATTCCTTTGTCTGTTCCATTATCCAACATATGTTTTTGATATGATCTCTGGTACCTCTTCCTTTTCTAAATCCAGCTTGGACATCTGGCATTTCTCGCTCCATCTATGGTAAGAGCCTTTCTTGTAGGATCTTGAGCATTACTTTACTTGCATGGGATATTAAGTCAATAGTTTGATAATTACTGCATTCCTTGGGATCCTCTTTCTTTGGAATTGGGATATATATTGAATGCTTCCAGTATGTTTAGTTTTCCATATTTATTGACAATTTTTTGTCAAAATTTGGGCAGATTCAGTCTCAGTAACTTGTAGCAACTCTATTGGTATGCCATCTGTTCCTCGTGGTTTGTTTCTTCCAAGTATTTTAAGAGCAGCTTTCACCTCACATTTTAAAAGTTTTGGTTCTTCATCATACAGTTCCTCCATGAATGAATCTGTCATCCTTGCATCTCTTTTATAGAGTTCTTCAGTGTATTGCTTCCATCTTCCTTTTATTTTATCTCGGTCAGTCAGTGTGTTTCCCTGTTGATTATTCAACATCCCTACTCTTGTTTTAAATTTTCTGTAATTTCTCTAATCTTTTGGAATAGGACTCTTGTTCTATCTTTTTTGTCCTCTTCTGTTTCTAAACAATAACTATTGTAATAGTTCTCTTTGTCCCTACATAACTAGTTGCTGTATTATTGCATTTAGAGTTCTGACCATGTTTCTATCTCCTTTTGCTTTTGCTTTCCTTCTCTCTTTAACCATTTTAAGAGTTTCTTCAGTCATCCATTGAGGTCTTTCTCTCTTTTTAACTAGTGGTATTGTCTTTTTGCATTCTTCCCTGATGTCTCTGACTTCAATCCATAGTTCTTCTGGTTCTCTATCAACTAAGTTTAATGCCTCAAATCTGTTCCTTATTAGTTCTTTATATTCTTCTGGGATATTATTTAAATTGTATTTTGGCATTATGATTGCTTTGTTCTTCTTTAGCTTTACTCTGATTTTCAATATTACCAGTTCCCCTTTTGCCATGTTGTCATCTTTGCAGTTTGAATATCTACACAGGCACTGCAATCCACAGTTTTCTGTTTTTTCCTCAGGCCCTTTCATGACATTTTCTTTTTTTCTAAAAATGTGAGAGAACATTTTCTGCTGGCTATGGTCTGATTACCTCTATCCAGGTACCTTTTGTAAGCAAAAGTGGAAGACATATTCTGCTAGATCTGACTGCCATCTACTGTTCAATTTGTTTTAAATCATCTGTATCAGAACTTTTCACATGCACAGTATGGTTTTAGATGCAGTTTATGAGGCCTCTTTCTTCATCCGTAGGAAGTAGCCTCAAGAATCCCCAAGTTGCTGGCTCTGTTATTAAGAGCATTTCTTACTCTTTGGGATTGTCACCAAAAAGATCTATGACAAGGTACTGAGGCACATTTAGGTCCCCAAAAAGCTCACAGAAGAAGCAAATGGCTAGGTACATGGCAGTATAGTTCTCTTTTTGTGCCGGAGCATGTAATGTTCTCCATCACCATAATCATAGCAGCAAGGAAACATTTCAGAAAACATTGCATGGCCTGAGCTTAAGAGTTGATAATCACCCACTTCTCTCACTGAGTAACAGGTGCTTCAAAAACTCAGACCAACAACATGCTGAGAATGCTGCAAAAGGTGGTTTAGAGAGGGAAGCAGTGGTTTGCATTCAATGAAACAGCAGCCTGGGATCATCTTCCATCTTCTTGCTAAAAAAGATACCCTTCTGTTTTGGAAGGTGGGGTTTTTTGTTTTTTTTTTGGTAGTGAGGGGAAGAGGGCATGGGCGATTGTCCTAAAGTCTTCTGCCAAGAAAGTCTGTAAAACAGGATGTGTAGGTTCTAATATTCACACCCATCCCTCACTTGGTGCCCCCACTACTTTTGGTTATCCCTCTCACTTTGCTCACGTCCCATCAGTTGATATGCTCTTTAACTTCAGGTTTTCTTTGACAGACATTGTTGGAACAGCCCGCCCTGACGAGAAGGCCATCATGACCTATGTTTCTAGCTTCTACCACGCCTTCTCAGGAGCACAGAAGGTATCGCAGGATTCCAAGCTCCCTCCACACAGCGCACCTGGTCCTCTTGCTAATGTCCAAACCTTTTTTCTTTCTCTCTCTCCTATCTAGCTACGGGCATCTTTATTATTATTTTTGGCAGAGTTGGCTTGTTGGCTCAGAATGGCACTCCATGTATCATTTTAGGGGTCCAGATTGGTCAAACACAATCCTACAGTCAGTGATGTAGTGCAAATCCATTCTTCTGTACAAGTCTGTGGATCACTTTGATGGCATTGGGAGCTCTGCTTTTATCCATAGGATAAAGTATCTCTCTAGAGGTGAGTCTCAGGAAATTTTTAACCAGGAAAAAACAGTATTCCGTTGTCATGTATAGTGACCCAGCAACGTAACATTCTGCATGCCAGTCCATGCTGAATTGCTTTGCTGATCACTCATAGCAGGTGTGATTGGCCCTCCTTCCTTTGCAAACATGCATAATTTTCAGAAATAAAATCTGGATGCCACAGAGTAGTAAATGTGCATTCTGTTTTCCAACTCCTCTGAAAACATTACTGAAAGAAATGTCTCAAACAGGAAGTTGCCATTGAGTATTGCAGTTTGATGAATCAACTGTTCTTTGATATCTCTGAACTTGGCATAGATCAAATGGGCTGTGTAGGACCAGTCTGTGCATGTTTAATCAGAAGTCACACTGAGTTCAGTGGAGTCTGCTCCAAAGTAAGTGTGCATAGAATTGCAACCTCTGTGAATATAGTTATATTGCCAGCTGTTGCCAGCTGCTGTGAAGATCTATACAATGTCAAACCATTGCTCCATCTAGCTCAGTATTGTCTACATGGACTGGTAGTAGCTCTCCAGGGTTTCAGATAGAGTTCTTGTCCAGCCCTACCAGGTGACTGAATCTGGCACATTTTGCGTAGAAAGCAGATGCTCTAACCACTAAGCTACATCCCTTTCCCTCTTGGGCATCAGGTTTATGAGGTGCTTTCTTTGAAAAGTGACAGATGAAATTATTAAAATACATGAAAATGTGACACTGGGAAGCAAATTATGCATTTCCAAGGAAAGATGCAAGTAGAGCAAAGCTTGAAAGTGGATCCAGGAAGTTATGGCACTTTCCTCAAAACTTGACTATATGTTAACCTTTCCCAAGCTACATTCAGATACAGTTTAAATGGTGGGTAGAAGTTATTCCACAATCCACCAATGCACCACCTACTGGTTTCTGGGATTCTTGCAAAAATAATAAAAATACTGAACTAGATAAGAACATAAGATGATCCTGTTGGATCAGGCCAATGACCCATCTAGTCCAGCATCCTGTTCTCACAGTGGCCAACTAGTTGCCCATGGGAAACCTGCAAGTGGGACCTGAGTGCAAGAGCACTCTCCCCTCCTGCGGTTTCCAGCAACTGGATGGATGGTCTGATCAAGCAGGGCAGTCCTCATAAGAACATAAGAACATAAGAAGAGCCTGCTGGATCAGGCCAGTGGCCCATCTAGTCCAGCATCCTGTTCTCACAGTGGCCAACCAGGTGCCTGGGGGAAGCCCGCAAGCAGGACCCGAGTGCAAGAACACTCTCCCCTCCTGAGGCTTCCGGCAACTGGTTTTCAGAAGCCTGATGATTTTCATGATCTTAAGCAAGCATGCACAATCAGCATCACTTACAGATTAGTTATGCCTTAACTTTTAAGAGATTCTGAATATGTGCTCTTGCTTTGTATGGTCAAAACACATTAGTAGACCACAGGGTTTCTAACAGAAAGTAGACGATGCAATGTTGAAGTCTGCCCATCCTCACCCAAATAGACAGATATGCGTATCTGTGTCTTCAAAAATGAATGGGAACCAGTATGACAATGCTTGAGAGAGAAGAGATGCATTTTCAGAACTTCCCTGTAATATCACTGACCCAACTGGTACTCTGTCACTTATTGCAATTGTATGGTGCCTTAAAATCTGCTATACCAGATTGCTCCAGATTGTCATTTCTGCAGCTGGATTTTGTTAAAACAATTTTTTAGAAAAGCTACATTCTTTTCCACTGCACATGAGTGGAAACATTCAGCAATTTTTGATCTGCAGTTATATACATGGAATTTCTGGCAACTGTGCTTGCAGCACTTGGGGATGATGTCCACGTTCAGAAAACTGACATGGGATGGCCCTCCTGGGACTGCAAGCACTGGGACTGCCAGAACTAGTATCCTTCACCTTGCATCCATATTTTGTCATGCCTTACAACTTTTATATAGGGCCTTTATCAAGTTTACTCCTGTGAGTAGAGTAGGCATACAGAACTGACAGTTTAGTCCCCCAGACAATGTTTGTTTTGTTCCTGTTTGTGAGTGGGCTGAACCTACTGACTGTGGAGTTGTGTCAAAGTTATGTGGACTAGAATAGTTGCTAAGAAACTAAAGCTGAAAATGGGAGGTGGGAACACGTGCCACAGGAGTCCACAAAGCCAAACCTGCCAGTCACATTCTGATCCGAATTCCTAGCTCTCCGCATGGAAATCTGTTTGGCCTGTCCTGCAATGCATGATGGGAAGTTTCCCCCCTCTCTTACCACCCATGACTGTTTATTTTATTCTGTGTGCTGCTTCTTACTTTATCCTTTCAACCTCTTCTCCTTCTTTGCACAGATATTATAGGCACGCTAAGGCCGGATGAGAAGGCCATTATGACCTATGTTTCATGTTACTACCACGCCTTCTCAGGTGCGCAGAAGGTGAGACTTTACTCCTAACAAACCCCTCCTCCTCCTTCTGTTTTCTGCCCACCAAATTTAGAGGGAGATATCCTAAATTATTAGAGGTATGGAATCCAGTGTTGGCTGTCATATTGAGCTATAACATTGTCGCCACATCCTTAGCATCTTGGGTGTTAAATACCCTTTAGCTTTGTTGAGAACTCAGTGGATTTCTTTCAGTGTAGTAGATCTCTGCCTTTTCCTAGACAAATCGCCTTGCCTAAAACTCACAGGTTGCAGCCACGCTGGTCCAAGTTAAGATAAGAGAATATATTCAGTACATTGAGAGACGTGATGTCTGCATATTGCAAGGTGCCCAGTTAGCTGCAGCTGGGTGCTGGTTCCCTTAGAGCTTTCTATACTCAGTCATTTTTGCAATGCTAGTCCACCACTGGCAGTGTTAAGCCTTTGGGAGTGTTTTAAAGAACCAGCCCTGTAACTGTTTTTAGCCATGAGTAATAATTACTGTAGTACTAAATGGCTGAGGCTGAAACTCCATGTGATGCTCAGTTACAGAAGTTCTCTGATATTTTCCTCCATATGGATCTTTTGCTCCAGATTGTCATTTGTGCAGCTGGACTTTGTTAAAACAATGTTTCAGAAAAGCTATGCATGAATGAGCATCATGTGTAGTTTGGTCTTCATTCATGCAACCTAAAACCAGTTGTTCAATGGGGTTTTTTTATATATAAGCAAGAGGTCTCAGTTACTATTGACAGTATACCCATAGTGCTTGTTAATTTCTGAGCAGCTACTTTTCTAAGTCAAGTCTGAAAATTGCTACTCAGCATTTTACGTAACCATAAAAACAAAATCCCTCCTTTGTTGCTGCTTTACTGTCAGTGGAATCTAGTCATGCCTATATGGGCTTCTTTAAAAAAACAACAGCCACTTCTGATTTGCTGGGAGCACTCCCAAGAGGGGACCTCTGAAGGTCTCATTCTGTAGATGTCATGCTCATTGAGTTCCTGCTCGGTTAAGTTATTACTTTAAGGCTGAACTCTATTAAGTTGGGGTGGCTGTTCTGTTACATCTTTCCAAAACAGCCAGCCCTTGATGGCAGAATTGATTATCACAGTCTCTGCATACACCTCTTAACTCCTTCTCTGCCCCCCCCTGTTGCTTCTCTTTGCTCCCACCCATTTGTGTCCTTCTCTGCTGGTAGTTCTGGTGCTTTCCTTCCTTGTACCATTTGTGGTGTTTCCTTACCCCCCTTTTTATAATCTGTGTAATCATCTCTCAGCTGATCTCTCCTCCCTTGACATTTTGTACTCAACTACAAAATATCTGACTTCTATCAATTCTGAATCACTGCTTAGAGATGCATTGTGTGGGAAAGCTTTGATATAAACACACGTGCATCATTCAGGCCTGGCACTAACTGTATTTCTCTGTACCTGAGTATAAGATGTCAAGGGGAAAATAGACCTTAGTTTAAGCTCCTCAAGCTCACATTAGGCAATTCAGCTCTAATAAGGATAGCTGATAATGTAACTAATTCAGAGACTCTCCCTTATTGCACCAGGCAACCATTCCAAAAAACTCTTTCTTGGACCCTATTTTCCCATTGTGCAGTCACATTATAATGAAAATGAGCATGCACAACCTGTTTCCTGTCCCAGATTTGTTGCCAAATTCATAAGGGTTTCAAGACATAGATGAAAGTCCAAGCTAAGCTGAAATATTACAAACTAAATTGAAAATGTTCACTGTGAGGCCTAATTCAAATTTTGCCCACATGCCATGTTAGCTGCTGAAAAACTCACTTCCCTGTGGTCTGCTCTCATGTCACCTTGGAAATTTATTAATTGGTCCTAATTCTCCATACCAGGTGAGATCCAACATAATGCATGCTGGTGACCACTTACACTATGGGACTTCTTATTCCTCTCCTCTCCCTTGTAGCCCCCCATGTACCCCCAAATCTGTTCTGGGGGGCTGGGGGACCCATTGGAGTAGATTTGGGGGGGCACACGGAGGAATTGGATGGGGGAGAAGAGAAACTGGAAGTCCCATTGTGCGAGCAGCTTTCTGTTGCTTAAACTGGCAGACAACACTGCATGTCACCCATTATGTTTAAAAACAGTGACAGCAGACCTTCTAAATAGGTTTTTTTTAAATACATTTAACTCACTAATTCTGCCTTCAGCACAAAAAAGTGCTTACAGAAAATCTGCAGAAAAACATAAGTCTGCAGGGTGCATTCAAACTTTGCTCAAAAATCATGTTTGCAGTTTTCTTACCCTGAAATTGTGTAAAACTACTCTGCCTTTAGTATATAGCTTGTTTAGTAGAGAACCTAGACTATGGATCCCAAAACTGTAGCTTTCAAGACTAGAACACAACAGCTTTGTTTGGTGCCTGGTTGGCGCCTATTGCCATAGGCAAAGTAGCTGATGCCTTGAAACTACTGATAAGATACAAATGAGAACATCCGTTGCATAACATTTGGATAGTTGACAGATATGGTTGGTGGAAGATGGTCTTCGGTACATAATCTGAAATTTAGCAGAACGCAGAGTCCTTAGTGCTTTACCCTTATTTGTTCAGAGCACTTTTTGATAAAGCTGAAGTTAACATACATTAATAAGTGAAAATTCTATTTGAATTTGTGGATTCACTTATTTCACTTCTTTACAAAGGGAAGGTAGTGTTTCAGTAGGGGATTTCCAACAAGTGTAAATTTGTTGACTGAAACCACATTTCAGGTGGAACCCAACAAACAGAAAGCAATTATTTAACTTTGCACTTTAAAGTAATACTAATCCAGTATTAATTCTCTTTAATTATTATCTGAATTTGATTGTTGACATTACTAGGGCCCATGTCTAGCCAGCAATTAGTGCCAGTACCCAAGATGCCAAATTGCTCATTTATAAAATATTTGCCGCTGAACCAAATAATTTGAGGAAGAATTAACAATTAGTTATTAAAGCATCAAGACCAGGCTGATATTAAATGAAGGGTTTTTTAAAATTGATTGCAGAGTCAGCTGGCTGATCACTCCAGCCAGTGAATTTGTGACCTTGAGGAAAGAGTACAGTTCCTTTCCCTTTGAAGCGTTCCCAGTGCTAGCCTTCCATTAGCCAGCTGCTGAGAGATACAGGTTCCAAATCTGGGTTTAAAACAGAGTGATCAGTAAGCATGTGTTTCAGCCTAGGCCCAGGAGCACAGAGTGTCTTTTCAAGCTCTGCCCTCTTTCTTGACAAGGTGACTTATTGTGATGTCGCTCCATTTCTCATTCAGATTTCTCATTACTGCTACCAGCCCTGAAGGGGAGGTCACATGATCAACTTTCTGCTTCTTTCATTCTCTTATACTGAGTCTTTAAAGGTACAGGGGCCCCAGCCTGCCATGACGTGTATGTGACTGGCTGCTTTTCGTTCATATGATTTGTGTGTATGTGCGTGTCTATGTATTTCTACACATACACTTGCTTTGGTTAGTTTACTTTTCCCCCCTAACTGCTTCTAACTTTCATAACACTAAACTGCATGGATGTCTTTTATCACTAAATGGGTTTAAATAATATGTTTTTAATACGTTGTGGAAATGTACTGGCTTGCCTTTTGATTAAGCTTTAGTTTGGTAGCTAGCATTTCAGGATCCCAGCATTAATCTATGATGGTGAAAAGACAGGTGTCCACATTATTTTATACACATATTATATTATGCCTACACTCATTCACCTAGACCAGCCTTTCCCAACTAGTGGGCCACCAGCTGTTGTTGGGCCACAATTCCCATCTTTCCTAACCATTGGCAATGCTGGCTGAGGCTGATGGGAGTTGTGGTCCAACAACATCTGGTGGCCCACTAGTTGGGAAAGGCTGACCTAAACACCATATCTATGCTGTTCTTACTTAATGTGGCATTGAGGCAAAGCAGTGAAGCATTATTGCCACCATCTAGATTTACCTGTTGTCTAGGTAGCATTAGTCTAGTAACTTTCAGGAAGCGTCTGTGAACATGACCTTGTCTAAGTTTTATCTGTACTTACCCATGCATTAATGAAAGTACACCTACTGGACAGTGGAACAGGTTACTCAGAGAAGATGTGAGTCTCCGTACATGCAGGTTTTTAGGAGGAGACCAGAAAAGTAGCTAGTTTCTTAATAGAGCAAACTTACTGTTTATTACAAATACAGATAGTGGCAGTATAACACAACTCTTTCCCTCTGCAATTTACATGTATAATACAATGCATTTAAAAACAGCACCAAAGAGATCTTTCAAAGATGTGTTAAAAGCCACTGCCGACTTGAAGTGGCTAAAAGTATTTGTGTGAGGAGACAGTCTTGCTCCGTAAATAGCTGAGAATGTAACTGTCTTAATATCCAGTTTGTTAAAAGAGGCTTGTGTAATTTGAAAACCTGCATAGTCCTTTCATTGTTAGATAAAAGCAGGTTGTTTCTCTTTCAGAATTCTGTGTAAGCCCAGAATCGTAAGATATGTAGTGGCCAGAGAATGATGCTTCAGTGCCCTATCTAGCTCTTTGATTAATGGGTATAAAATAAAATATGAATAATAAGCAAGTAAAGCAAATGTACAGTCAATTTTCATAATGTATTCTTGCTGCAGAATTCAGCTTTCATTGGCATAAAATGCTGGCTATAATTAGTTTAAACAGCGCACATCCCTAAACAAAAAAAAGTATATGTTGCCATTATGTCTTATCTTCTCTGGGGCCAAAAGCTTAGTACTGAATGTGAATATCAGCATTGCAGGGGATTGGCTCTGTGTCATGTCAGTTTTGATATGGAAGCTCCCTCCCTTCAGGTTTTTGTTTGCTTGTTTGTTTTAGTAAATCTTTCTTTATTATACATATCTTTATCCTGCCTCATCACTAAAACTGACCAAGATAATTTTATCAGATGCTCAAAAAGCTCAACTCTCTCCCAAAGCCAGCCAAAGTAAAGGGGTGTAAAGAAGTCTTAACAGGGCTATCAATGGCTACTAGCCGTGATGGCTGTGCTGTGCCACCCTAGTCAGAGGCAGCATGCTTCTGAAAACCAGTTGCCAGAAGCCTCAGGAGGGGAGAGTGTTCTTGCACTCGGGTCCTGCTTGCGGGCTTCCCCCAGGCACCTGGTTGGCCACTGTGAGAACAGGATGCTGGACTAGATGGGCCACTGGCCTGATCCAGCAGGCTCTTCTTATGTTCTTATTTTTAAAAGATGCTTGGACCTTCACTCTGAGGACCTAGTGTTGAAAACTGGCAATGAACCTAATGGAAAAACTTGCCGACATACCCTAGATGTCCTGGATTGGCAAGGAGATGATCTCATCTATCTTGGGGGATGTGATGGGGCATGGAGAATGAGATGGTCTCTCAGATATGTTGGACAGTCTTCCCCAACCTAGTACTCTCCAGATCTTTTAGACTACAGCTCCCATCAGCCCCAGCCAGCACAGTCCAGGAACCTCAGCCCTGGTGGCCTCCATGCCTCTCTATCTGACCTGTGGGATTCTCCCCAGGTCACACATCCCGGCCCAACCACACCCTCTCTCCCCAGGCTGGACCCCTCACAGACCTTATTACACAACCTCCTTGAGGGTTTTTTCTTGGCTGGAAAGTGTCCTTGAACTCTGGTCGTGACTCTTGCTTGCCTGGGTGGAGGACAAAGAGGGAGGTGTTGAGTGTGTATAGAAACACATACTATACATTATATTCATTGTTCTGTCCACTTTTGCCTCCTGTCCCACCCAGCATTAACATGTGGTCCCTTAGAAGGAAATGCAGCTCTTGGGCAGGATTCCCACCCTTGTTACAGTCCAAAACATCTGGAGGACACTAGTCTGGAGAAGGCTGAACTAGAGAGTTGTTGTTTGGTAGTTCCAATGAAACCCAACAAGGAAATAGAAAAAGGAGTTCAAATTGAAAATAACCAGTAGCTTGCTTTTTTAGAAAAATGAAATGACTTTCCTCTGAAGATCTCTAAAATCATTCAGTTGATATGTATTACTGCACAGATGTCCTAGTTCAAGTAAAAGATACAAGGGACAGTTTTGCAGCCTCATAGGACTGATGAATAGTGCCAGTTCCCTTTGGACTCTGAACTCAGTTTTGAACTTACAGCTTTATTTCTCTTTCTACTGCTTCTTAGTCACCTATTTCACTTAGTCCCCCCCCCAAGGCATTTGGAGGCTGAATTGGCACGTTTGGATGAGTTTATGGACTAGTCAAACCCAGGACTATTTCTGGTGTTTATCCCTAAACGTATATGCTTAGATTAGACCTGTTTGGACTTTTTTTTAAAATCCCATATATTTAATAATGAGAACTCTTGGAAGAGTAATGGCAGTTAATATTTCTTCCAAAACCCTAAGGCGTTTGAGATGAAAAGTGCCTTAGGTTGATGGCTTCACACTTTCTTCAGGGACAAAATGCTTTTGGTGTGGAGTGATTCCTTGTAGCATCTAAAAACTGAGGTGGAAGAATCACTTCAAGCAAAATTGAAAGCATAATCAGGCAAATGGGATTAGATTTTGACCATAGATAATTTTATGGGATGGTCTTGGAGAAGATTTGGATGGGCACATTTTACTTCCAATAATAATTTCCCCCTTTATGCATTGTAGCTTATACCATACATTGATGTATATAGATGAAGCCATTTTGGTATATTATCAGCACCCTGCAATTCATTGGATCCAGACTAAGTTGTTGGAACTTAGTTCCAATTTTGAAATCGATAGGACAATTAGTCATTACTTGGTTCCTATTGGACTTAAGTTACATTAACTGAAGTCACATCCACACCATTAAAAGTACATTTAAAGGCTGTAGTTTGTTAAAGGTGCTGGAAATTGTAGCTCTGTGAGAGGTAAACTGCAGTTCCCAAGATTCCTTGGGGGAAACCATGTGCTTTAAATGTATGGTGTTGATGTGACCTTAGAGTGCAATCATATAAACTTCTATTCAGAAATAACTCCCATTGAATTCAATGGAGCTTACTCCCAATTAATTGTCTGAAGCAATGAAACCTCAGTCTGGATTCATCACAATAAGTATTGGCGCATATACACCTAAATGGATATGAGCAAATACATTTAGATGATGAAAAACATCTCAGGCAGGGCAAGTGCACATTCAAATCAAAACTCTCAGAATGTGTCTGTCATCCTGAGAAGCAAGAAATGGCAGCAGTAGCACTTCAAAATCTTGGTAGTGGGGGGAATTCAGACCAGTGACATTCCCTTAGAGACAGAGTGGGCTATACCTTTTCTAAGGGCAAGTTTCAGGAAGCTAAATGAAACATCTCCATTAACAATATACTTTTCTTCCTGTCTTTCTGCATTTTGGTAGGCCGAAACGGCAGCCAATCGTATCTGCAAGGTGCTGGCGGTTAATCAAGAGAATGAACAATTAATGGAAGACTACGAGAAGTTGGCCAGTGATGTAGGTATTGCTACCTTCAGTTTCTTAACAGGGCACCAGACTGGTGAAGACTGCCATAGAATGTATGCATTTCTCAGTATTGCATCCTATCTGTGCAAAGCAGCATATATTTTGAAGTATACAGTGGTCTCTCCTTTTAAATTGGGGAGTCTGTAGTCATGTTAAATTCATTCTAGTATGATCTTCTAGGTCATGTAAGTAAAAGCTCCTCTGGTAATTTTTAAAAAATATACTGGAGCTACAGGGAAGAACACATTAACTAGTAGTTAGAAATTGTAGTATGTGAGTAGGGAGATGGCCTGCAGATAGTGGAAACATTAGCGGGCGAAACAAAAATGTTAAATTAAGTCCAATGCGACTACAGAAACTGCCAAAGGTAGCCTATAGTCGCTAAAAACATTGGATTTTATTTTTCTTTTCTTTTTCTGCTATCGCAAAATAGCCTAACTCAAAAGCTACAGGGGCTACAAATGTATATGGCCCTTGGAAAGCTATCGTCAGAATTGGTCTGTCACCAAAACTCAGGAGAAATAAACCACAAAGCATGATTTTGAAATACTGTTTAGTCCTGTTGAAAATGAAACTGTGAATTACATGCATATCTTATTTTGTGGCTCCAGTTCTTTAAATATGTAAAGTCTAGAAATCAAACTGTGAAACCACACACAAAATACGGGGTAGTATTCAACACCAGTCCTACTCAGAGTAAACCTATTGAAGT
Source organism: Rhineura floridana (assembly GCF_030035675.1). Lineage (NCBI taxonomy): Eukaryota > Metazoa > Chordata > Lepidosauria > Squamata > Rhineuridae > Rhineura > Rhineura floridana. Next base: position 161,377,620 of record NC_084481.1, on the reverse strand, counting down.
TAATGGACATCGCTAACTTAGGTTCATTAATTTTAATGGATCTACTCTCAGTAGGACTTACTTGAATGCAACCCACAAATCTGTTAAAATGAGTTTCTGCCTGCCACTAAACTTTTCTAGCAGATACAACTGTAACCATGAATAGGCAAGATTATCACAGGACTTAAAAGCACAAACAGTCCTAATGAAAATCTAACCCTTAGCCCTGTTAAATGCTAGCAGTGATATGTTACTAATTTCCCACCTGTTCCCATTTTTTTTCCTCCTTGGTATTTCCAGTTACTGGAGTGGATCCGCCGCACCATACCCTGGCTGGAGAATCGGGCACCAGAGAACACCATGCAAGCCATGCAGCAGAAACTGGAGGATTTCCGAGATTATCGTCGCCTTCACAAGCCTCCCAAAGTCCAAGAGAAGTGCCAATTGGAAATCAACTTCAATACATTGCAGACTAAGCTGCGACTTAGCAACAGGCCAGCCTTCATGCCTTCGGAAGGGAAAATGGTCTCGGTGAGTGTGTTGGGCTGATGACTTCTGAGCATAACTACTTAGCAAAGTGTGAATGTTCTTGGTATATACTTCACTGCCACTTTCAAGAGACCAATCATATTCCTACCTATTACTGTCCAATGGACTTTCTTGCTACAATCTGTGGTCCACACAGATCATAACCCTCTATTTAGAAATGTCTATAAATGGTATGATTTTTGCAAGTTGACAGCATGCCCCTTTCTTGTCATCCAACTACTACAAAACACTGATGAATAAGGGGTGCTAATATGGGTGTCACAGATTCTCATTGCCCAGGACCCAGTCACCCCTGCATCAAAACAGGAGCCTCTGTCTCCTGCTCCTGATAATGTTTCCTTGCCAGTATTGTCAGATACAGAAATTTCCTCAAATCCAGACATCCTTCACCACCACACCAGTCCCAGAGGCAGTAGGAGATCCACTACCCTTGCTGGAGTGCATATCTGAGAACCAAACTGCTGGCTCTTTAACTAACGACTGATTTCCTCCAGTGCGGTGGATACTAGAAAACACTCTTTGCTGGAGTATTTCAGCCCTCGGTAGGTGGCAGATCAGTGCTGAAGCAGCTGTCCAGATCATCTGGTCTCTGGCCAAGACCTTGCTTGCCTCTAGTTCCCAAAGTCCACTCTCCTGGTGCTCAGTTGTCGCTGTTGCTTGCCTACCAGTCTGTCAGGCTCTGCACCCCATCCATGGCCCAGGACTACAGGTACTCTACAGCCTTAGCACTCCTTAGTAGATTAGTGGGAGCCTTCAGACCCTTGAGTTTGTTTTCTCAATTGCTTGTGAATGGTCCAATGGCTTTCATGGTTTTTCTTTCGAAAACCAGTTGTCCTCTAATGTAATAATGCTGTCAAGCTGATGCCATTCTATCAGATTATTTTCATGCTTGGAACTATATTTTCATATCTCTTTCTGGCGTGATGCTGCCTTTCACTAGTACAGGCCAATCACAAGCCAGTTTGGGGAAACTGTCTGAGGACGTTTCAGAATGTTTCCTTTCTTTTGAATTTGTCCAGTCCTTCCTTGACAGTGTTGTGCTTCTCCTTTGATCGCTACAGGATATAAATAATGCATGGGGAGGCCTAGAACAGGCTGAGAAGGGCTATGAGGAGTGGCTTTTGAATGAAATTCGAAGATTAGAGCGGTTGGATCACCTGGCTGAGAAGTTTCGGCAAAAAGCTTCCATCCATGAATCCTGGACAGATGGTAAAACAGCTCTTAAATATGTCCTATTACCAGGGCTGGGTAATAATAAATACATACATTATTATTAACATCATTATCATCATCATCATGGTTGTCCAAATTACAGGATTATTTATATTAGCAAATTAGCATATTTTCCCTGTATTATTATAGGGGCAGACAGAAAATAGTATCAATTAGTAGGTCTTTGTGTGGTTCTGAATTGCAGCTGTTTATCAGTTCCAATTTTCTAAATTATGCTGAGGAACAGGTGTGGGGAACTGATGGTCCTCCACATGTTGCTGAACTGCAACTCCCATTAGCCCCAGTAAGCATGGCCTAATGACCAGGGATGATGTGAGCTGTAGTTCAGCAACATCTTGAGGGCCAAAGGTTCTATACATCAGGCTTGGAGGAAAAATAGAAAGGACAACAAAGTAGAACCGGCAAGCCATAAATCTGCCCACCTCTGCTTTATTCTGTGTCTGCCATGCTTCCCTCATGGGTTACTAATATACTGATATCCTGACCCCTAAACATCTTATTCAGCTAACCTCTTGGCATCTAAGATTCACTAGGTATTTTAAGCCTCTTTTTTCAGCCATAAGGGCTAGAAGAGAGAGAGAGAGAGTTTAAAAAAAGAATGAAAGTGAAAATTCTCAGGGACCTGTGCCCACTAGCACATTCTGTGATTTTCTGCACATGTGCAAAATTGTGAGATGCTCACAGCCTCACCAGTAGCCTAAAAGGGCACTTAATTCTAGATAGAATTTAAACAAGAACATCCCATACAAAAACATAGAAACCTGTACTTCTCAGATACTTTTTGCAACCCCAAAGTTACCATCTTCCCCATGTCCAGAGCTTCTTGCTCCGGTACCTTTCCAGGCATGTAAGACTGTACAGGAAAAAAAGTCTTGCCATGCTAAGGAATAGGCATAATTGCTGCCATGCTTGAAACATGCAGCAAGCCAACTTCACTTGTACCCACTCAATATTTTAAAGATGAAATAAATAATTTTAGCATATCAGCATAGGGAAGGGGTAAGAACAAGGTCTTGCCCTCATCCAGATCCACTTACCTATCCACTGGGTGACTGTAATGTCAGCAAAAACAGCTGAAATCAGTACACGATTAGAAATTCCAGTTACTAATCTGCCCTAAATATTAGTCTCCAGGTATTGGGGCTCACCATGTTCTGCCCTGACTATACCTTCTGGGTCAGCATTCTTCTGGCCTACCTCACTTCTTTTTTCTCACGCTTGCAAATAAGTAGGGCCTGTAGAACTTGCCCTGCTAAAATGTCAGACTGCTCTTTTCATCAAGTATACACATTCAGGAAAGGTGTTATGTTTTGTTTTTAGAAAATAAAGATATTAAGAAAAGGAGGTGGGGCATGCAGGGGAACGAAAGTGGGAAGAGGGCTGGGGGCAGTCGGTCACATAATTATAGATGTTAATCTAACAATTTGAGATGAACACACATGCCTGGCATGGCAGGTATCAGCACATCCTATTTGAACATAGGTATCCATGCCAGACCAGATTTTCAGATAGGTATCTGTGCACTTCTGTGCAGGATAGCTCATGTGTTCAAAAGTGGACAGAGCTGTCAAATCCTCAGTCCATTGGTTCACTGAAGGTGGACGTTGGTCTAGGATGCAGCTTCAGTGTCCAACTGATAGGTCCCAAACAGCAGGGATATGTGGGCACCCACAAAGTGTCCATGGCCAGACTGAGTCAGATGCAGATACATGAGCAGAATAGTGCTGTTATTGGGCAGCTTCCCATCATATGTACCAAGAGTCCTACATCTACATTACAACACCAACATAATGAGATGCCTGCAAGTGGGAAAAGATATTTAAGCTGAACTGGATCAGCTGCTTAAACAAAGAGCAGTTTGAACCAGTATTTCATAATAAGAAGCATGCTTTAACAAGCATAGGCCTCTGTTGAAACTCTATATACTTTTTGACCTTTTTCTAATTTTCTTGTGTTTTGGCACCCCCTTTAGGTAAAGAAGCAATGTTGCAGCAGCAGGATTATGAAACTGCCACACTCTCAGAGATCAAGGCCCTGTTAAAGAAGCACGAGGCATTTGAAAGTGATCTTGCTGCTCATCAGGACCGAGTGGAACAGATTGCTGCTATTGCACAAGAACTCAAGTATGGCTTCCACATAGTGGGCTTACTTTTGGGGCACATAACCAATCACTGGGTTTTTCAACAGAAGTTTTGTAAACCTGTTGAGCTCAAAGGCAAATGTAATCATTTTTGGACACAAGACTATAAGAAAGCACCCATATTTGGAATAAAACCTTGGCCAGCAGGGAGCACAAAAAGAGGAATGTAGACTGGGACCTCTTAGCTCTGACATTTATATATTATTTATTTATTTATTATTTGATTTATATCCTGCCCTTCCTCCCAGAAGGAGCCCAGGGCGGCAAACAAAAACACTAAAAACACTCTAAAACATCTTAAAAACAAAGGACTTTAAAACATATTAAAATAAAACATCTTTAAAATATATTAAAACAGAACATCTTAAAAACAGCTTTAAAAAACAGCTTTAAAAGCATTTTAAAAAAGCAATTCCAGCACAGAGGCAGGGTGAGATAAAGTCGCTACTTCAAAGGCTTGCTGAAAGACGAAGGTCTTCAGTGGGTGCTGAAAATTTAACATTTAATATGTAAGAGGAGGGAATTCCAAAGTGTAGGTGCCACAACACTAAAAGTCCACTTCCTATGTTATGCAGAATGGACCTCCTGATAAGATGGTATCTGCAGGAGGCCCTCACCTGCAGAGCACAGAGATCAAAAATATGTTCATTTTACCTGCAAGCCCAAATGGGTTTATCTGAGCTGAAGAGCTGTGATCCATGTACACAGGCTGTATGTCACTGAAGGACAATTGCTGAGAGTGGAGAATGACAAAGAAGTGTGGGAGAGCTATTGCCTTTGAGCCCTGGCTGGTCATTACCGGAAGCAGGATGTGGACTAGATAAGAGTATAAGGAAAGCCTGCTGGATCAGGCCAGTGGTCCATCTAGATGGACCTTCAGTCTGATCAGCAGGGCTCTTATGATTTTTGTAATGGGATTAATAGGTTATGCTGTTTCTTTAGGGCTTTTTAAATAAACAGATTCCAACTTTTATCAATGTGTTTGGTAAACTGCTTTTTTTAAACTGCTTTTTGCTAGTGAGCTGGATTATTATGATTCGCCAAGTGTCAATGCCAGGTGCCAGAAAATTTGTGACCAGTGGGATAATCTTGGGGCTCTGACCCAGAAACGACGAGAAGCCCTGGAGGTAAGAGGTGCCTCAAATGTTATTTCCCCTAGATTTCCTGACGATCATGCTGTCTAAGGCTGGGGATGGAAACAACGCAATTTAAAACTGATTTCTAAATATAAAGCCAAATCTCTGTGATCCATCCTTTGATAACCTCTGGCTTAGACTACTGTAAAGCGCTCTTAAGTGAGGCTGTATTTGAAGACTGTTCAGAAGCTGCAGTTCAGAATGTGGTGGCTAGGACTGGGCATCATGATCATATAACGTGTGGCAAAGGGGTTAGAGTGTTGGACTAGGACCTGAGAGACTAGGCTTCAAATCCTCACTTGGCCATGAAACTCACTAGGTGACCTTGGGCATTCACATGTCTCTCAGCCTAGCTAGCCTACCTCACAGGGTTGTTGTGAGGATAAAATGGGGAGGGGAGAACCATGTACCCCACATTGAGCTCCTTGGAGGAAAGGTAAGAAATACAATAAATAATAAATAAGTACTATTCCAGTTATACTGGCACCCAATCCATTAGTGGGCTTAATTCAAAGTGCTAGTTTGGGGTTTTAAACAGGGCTGTGGAGTCAGTACGCCGAACCTTCGACTCCGACTCCTCTATTTTTCCACTGTCTGACTCCGACTCCGTCTCCTCTATTTTTCCACTGTCTGACTCCGACTCCGACTCCTCTATTTTTCCACTGTCCGACTCCGACTCTGACTCCTCTGTTTTTCCACTGTCTGTCTCCAACTCCGACTCCGACTCCTCTATTTTCCCACTGTCTGACTCCGACTCCGACTCCTCTATTTTCCCACTGTCTGACTCCGACTCCAACTCCTCTATTTTCCCACTGTCTGACTCCGACTCCGACTCCTCTATTTTCCCACTGTCTGACTCCGACTCCGACTCCTCTATTTTTCCACTGTCTGACTCCGTCTCTGACTCCTCTATTTTTCCACTGTCTGACTCCGACTCCTCTATTTTTCCACTGTCTGACTCTGACTCCTCTATTTTTCCACTGTCTGACTCCGACTCCTTTATTTTTCCACTGTCCGACTCCAACTCTGACTCCTCTATTTTTCCACTGTCCGACTCTGACTCCGACTCCACCCAAAATTGCTTCTTGTCTATCAAAATTTATTTGGAAGTCAGAGTTGGTACATTTCTACCGACTCCGACTCCACCCAAAATTGCTCCTGACTCCGACTCCACAGCCCTGGTTTTAAAGCCCTTTATTGCTTAGGACTAGGCTACTTGAAAGAGTACCTCTACTCATATTAAGATATTCTGTTGAGGACCTTCTTCAGGTGCTCCCCTGGGAAGAAGGGTGAGATACAAATTACACAAATAGATCCTTCTCAGTGCCGGCTCTCCAGTTATGGAATGCACACCAGAATGGTCCACCTGGTGCCTACTTTCTTGTGCTTTTGGTGCCAGACAAATACCTTTTCACTTTCCCAGGCCTTTTAGACTTATGTTTTACCCTGCTGGTTTTTTTTAAAAAATGTGGCTCTTAAGAGCTTTTTTAATCATCATTGATTTTTCTGATTTGTTTTACCTGTATTTTAACTTTTTATTTTTTTATTTTATTTTTTAATATTAATGTTGTACTTCCTTTTGATGTAAACTGCTCTGGGAATTCCTGTTGAAAGGTAGCACAGAAATTTCTATAATAAAGAAATAGAAACCAGATTAAAAGCTCATCAGAGTGGCATAAAATAGTATTTGTGTTATGATTCACACTGTTGGTTTATTTATTACATGCACATACCTCACCCTTCCTACAAATAGCTCTTCTCCCCATATTTTATTGTCACAAGAACCCTGCAAGGTAGACTATATTGAGAGATAATGAATGGTCCAAGGTCATCCTGATTTGTGTTTTAGTGGAGATATGAATGCTGGCCTCCCCAGTTGTAGTCTGACCACTTCATCATGCTGGCTGCTTTAGATCCTTGTAGAATCAGTTTAAACACTGGTTATCTAATTCATTGTTCATTGACGGCTGACTAATACTTCAGTGTGCAGTTATACAACATGGATTTGTGGGATCTTCACGGGCTGCCTATATTTTTCCAGGCCCAGTTTAAGGTGTTAATGTTAACATATAAATCCCTAAAACAACTTTGAACCTAGGTATCTGATAGAGTGCCTCTGCCAGTTCCACCCTGCCCAGGTATTGAGATTGGCAGAGGGGATCCTCCTTGTCATTCCTATGACATGTGTCATTCACTGTGTGGGGATGCAAGACAGGGCCTTCTCAGTAGTGGTGCTACAACTCTGGAAATTCTTTCCCTTAGTGGTGTGAACAGCTGCATATCGGATGAGCTTCTACTATTGCTAACTCCAGATGTTTTTATTCACCAGGGCTTATGATGGACCTGGTTAGCCTGCTTTGATCTTTAGGAGTTTGATGCTGCTGTATTGTCCTGTTTTGTCAATTTGATGGTGTTCATTCTATTATTCTATTTTTTTAAAATGCTGTATCATTTGATTTATGCTAAATTTGTGTTTTAGGAATGCTTTGTGATAGTTTCTTTTTAAAAAAGCAGTAAAAATACTTGAAAATATATATATAATATACAACTATTTCTAACTGCAATTTCAGATAATCTGTGAGTTTAGATATACTGTGGGAAAGGGGGCATTGTACAGTTTTAAATACCAACAATTTTAAGTTCTTTTCTGGTGTTACTTAATTACAGTTTCTTTTCTGAAAAAAAATACTAGAAGAAAGGCCAGCTAGGACTAACAAAAGAGGAAATAGCTAATGCAGTGTTTGGGTCATTAGGAGTGGGTGGGATTCTGGATGCCATGTGAACATTCTTGTCTAATGTGTTGTCATTCTTCTTTTGTGGGGATTTCCTAGAGAACAGAAAAACTGCTGGAGACAATTGACCAGCTATATCTAGAATATGCCAAAAGAGCTGCCCCTTTCAATAACTGGATGGAGGGGGCCATGGAGGATCTTCAGGACACCTTCATAGTCCATACCATTGAGGAGATCCAGGTACATACGAGTCTTTCTCTTGCTGAATCAGCCGTCTTTGTCTTTGGTTATTCATGGTGTACAATATCAGCTGATTCTAACATTTTCTGCCAAACCGCAGCAAAGGAAATAAATCATCCTCTCCCAAAGGCTCAGTCAAGTAACAGCAACTGCCCATAAGTGGGTGGGAAAGGTTGGATGGGCCCCTCTGAGATATGCAAACTGAAGCAAGTAGGTTATGTAAGGAAAAGAGTAAAGAACACAAAAATTCAAAATAACAAAGTGTCTTGTGGCATCTTAAAGTCTAACAAATTTATTATGGCATAAGCTTTCACAAACCATAATAAATTTGTTAATCTTCAAAGGTACCACAAGATGTTTATTGTTTTTGCTTCAAAAACACAGCTATGCTTCTGGAAATTGTTACAAAAATTAAAATTTCCCATAGTCTCCCATTTCCCAGGCTTCTATCTATTAAACATCACTTTCTGAAAATAAATATTGTGTTCTCTCCTAACCCTTTGACTCAGTGATCAGGGCTAAATTCATATCAGGGCTCAACACCAGAATATGTTTTCTGCAGTATGGTGAGATCCTGGAATATATGCAGTAATGTAAAGCAAAAGTAGCTCATGAACACATGCAGTGTTTTTCTCACTTCTGAGTAGCCGTAGCCAGCCCCTACACTAAGGATTGCGGGCTAGGACCTAAATATCAGTTGATTCACTAATAAGCAGAAAACCTTGCAGTTTAAGAATGTACCTATAGCCAACAGATATTTCTATCAAACTTTAAAAAGCAGGGAAATTGGGCAGCTATAGTGAATGCACCAGAGGAGCAGAAGACCTGACCTCCTCTCAGATGTTGTCAAAATGCAAACACAATTTGGGTTGGTCTTTCACAGTCCTGTGTAGCTTGGAAGAATTTGGTTACGTGTGCCTTTGAGCATATGGTGGCAAATTTGTTGGGTAGTACAGTATCTCAGAGGTCTGGTGTGGGTGTGGCCCCCTGATTAGTCAAGCCAAACAACTGTTACTCTGGCTTTTAGAACACTGACAGTTGGTTCTTACTGAGCATGCCTGCGCTATCATAGACTCCAATGTTAAATTTCTTAAATTAATTTAAAATCAGCCAGGCATTTTTTAAAATTTTAAGCTGCAGAAAATGAAGGTGAGAGTATGGGGCAAGGTCAGTAATAGGATTATAGGTACTCTGTAACATGGTGATTATTAATTAATTTCAACAAATTATGTGACCACTGACAGAAAAAGGCCAGTGGGAGTCTGGATTTTTTTCCTCTTGTTTTACACTTTGGACTCTAGATTCTTTGGACTCTAGAGTGTTTAATGTATCACCATGAAAACTTAGAGGGTTGTTAAGCAAGCATTTCTGAGTTTAGGACTATACGTTTTGTAAGATAGTGTTTTGAAATGAGCTTATGGGAAACAGCAGAATGGTATGGGGCGTATTTTCAATTTAACATGGTGGAATGTGAAAAATCCATGCTCGCTATAGTATACAGCCACTCTCATGGCTATATAATATGCTTCAGGGACAATAAAAGTGCGGCCCTCCAGATGTTGTTGGACTCCAGCTTCCATCAGCCCCCAACAACATGGCCAGTGGTCAAGTAGATGAGAGTTGTAGTCCAACAACATCTGGAGGGCCACAGTTCATTATCCCTTACATAGCTTCCTGTAGGCTTAGGCAGTTGTCTCTTCAGAAAATAAGTATTCTGAAAGGTTAAGGTAGTGCCTTAAACCTGCAGTCTCATTACAACTTATGCAGGAGTAAATCCTATTGAAATCATTGTGACTTCTGAGTACCTATGCATATGATTTGGCTCTAAATCAGTTTTTCTATACTTTCTCCTATGCCCACCCATCTGCCATCAAAGAAAAATTCCCCTGTCCCTGCCTGCCACCCAAATATGCTATATCCCAATTCCTGATGTAGAAACCAGCCTCCAAGAATATGTTTTAGCGCTCTCATCTCAAAATCTCTCTAGCATGTCCTTCAGCAGTAATGCAGTGGGAAGCTTTATTTGCACATTTTAATTTTCCAGTGCTCCAGTCCATTTCTGTGCATATGCAAAATGCTCATTTATGGAAACAAGGGTCTTTCCTTGCCATACAGTGCAGTTTAATGTATTCTTCTGTTCTTTTACACACAAAGAGTTTTCCATGCTGTGTTGGTGTTTTATAACAGGTTATTGTGGGGAATGTGCCTGTTCTTTTTAAATTATTCTCGTGTTTTCCATTTTCTTCAGGGATTGACCACAGCCCATGAACAGTTCAAAGCTACCTTGCCAGATGCTGACAAGGAGCGACAGGCCATCCTAGGAATCCACAATGAAGTGTCAAAAATTGTTCAGACCTATCACGTCAACATGGCAGGAACCAATCCCTACACCACCATCACCCCACAAGAAATAAATGGCAAATGGGACCATGTGAGTTGCTTTCTAGGCTTGGCAATTATTCCTGTAGTTTAGAAGACTTTAAGTCTCTTTTGGCATTCTAGCAAGCTGTTAGCAGCTGAATCCTATGCATTTTTACTTGGGAGTAAATCCTACTGACTTCAATGGACTTCCTCCAAAGTAAGTGTGCATAGGATTGAGGCTTAGTGTAAATTCTCATAGATGCACAATATTAATATCTTGTGCAAGCACCACTTGTCTCTTGTTCTGTAGGCAAGTAATCTACAGTGCAGACTATAAAAGCCAATTCTGAATTTAGTTTTATTCTTGTGCTGTGTGAAATAATTAATGCCAGTAAAAATGTATTTATTGAGAGACCTAATGACTTCAGTCATCAGTGCTCTCACCAAGTAGAAATAATTTCTCCAGAGCACTTACAGAAATGTTGGGATTCCAACTTGCCTTTTGGATGATCTGTTGAAGTTTCCAATGTTGCATCTCATCTGTAATAAATGTGCTTTGTTTTCTAAAACAAAAAATCTAGTTTCATAGCTATTTGTGCAGAAGAGTGTTAGCTTTTTATTTTCAGTTTACAGTGCATAGAGCTTGGCTTCTGATTTCAGAAGGCTTTGCAGCTGTTTGTGCTTAACACCAGTAAGTTCAATTTTCTAAGCTTTTTTGTATTTACTGAAGGTGAGACAACTAGTTCCCAGGCGGGATCAAGCTTTGATGGAAGAACATGCACGCCAGCAGCATAATGAGAGACTCCGCAAGCAGTTTGGGGCTCAGGCCAATGTAATTGGGCCCTGGATCCAAACGAAGATGGAGGTAAAAACTTGCTAATACTTAAAACTGCCAGTTTTCTGCTGAAGAATCTACTGGTTGGGCATTGTTTTTTCAGGCTTTCAGTGAAAATAATTTATGCTGAAAGGGAAAAAAAGAGAAGTCCTGATGACTAACCACTCTCTTCATCCTGGTTTACGCATCATGGAAAGCCAAACTATGACTTACAAGGACCAGAATAAACCTTGGCTACAGATTGTGGTTAAGGAAGAGAGAGCTTAACCATGATCCTAGGTTCAGATGGCCCACTAAGCCAAACCTTGGTTAGGCTGCGGCACCACACTGAGCTAAAAGGACTGGGCAAAGCAGCTGCAATCACCTTCCCAGAGCCGGATGTTTGCACTACAAGCCATGGTTTGGCTTGGTGTTACATGCAAACGTGGCTTTTCTTTCTCTCTGCTTGATAAACTTTCTAAACTCTGCATATATGCTTTGTTTAAGTTACTCAGCCAGCTTCTGAAACTTTTATTTATGTCATCTCCTCCCTATCTACAGTTGTATGTACTCTGCCTTGTCCTCTCTCGAGCCTCCTTTCTTTCTTCTTATTTCTTATTTGTATGGGCTTGTTTGTGTTGGAAAAAATGCCAATAAAAATATAAGAAAAACAAAAACAAAAAAAGAGAAAAAACAGGGAAGGGACAAAAAAAAAGCACTGTTAGCTCACATTAAGGATACAATAACCATCAATACTTCCATCTGAAATGAAACATGTAAGTTGATATAAAACCTCCAGAAGTCCAAATAGGTATCCACACTAAACTGGAATTTATAGAAAATGTGTTCAATTATAGCAAGGGCAGTGAGGTCTTCAGACCATTGCGTAACAGACAGTGGGTTTTTATCCTTCCATGCTTGAAGTATATGTCTCTTAGTGACCATAAGGGCTCGCAAAATCAAATTTTGTTGACCTGCCATTTATCCCCATGCTACAGAAATAGAGTTTAAATATACATGAACCTCTGCAGTTATCAAGATTTTGCCAGTACAAAATTGATATGGACAACAACTTCAGACCAAAAAGAATATATCACTGCACATGCCCACACCATATGCTTCAACAAAGCATTTTCAGTATTATGCCTCCAGCCCCTTCTGAAGACATTGCCTTCATGTGAAGAAGTTTGGAGTCCAATGGTACCTTCCTCCAACAATTTAGGAAATGTCAAAGCACTCAAAGCAGATGGTTTATAAATAGACACCAACAGATGTTGTAATTGAAGATACTGCTATTCAGCAATCACCGGTAAATGGTATTTAAACTGCAATAAAGGAAATGACAAAAATTCTTCATCTGAAATCAGCTGATCTAATGTATAAATCCCACAATGAACCCATTTCTTCCACAAAAAGGCTGCCTCTCTATCTTCAAATAAAAGGTGTGAGCTTTTGGGTCAAATTATAACTGATGAACCAATATACACCATGTCTCTCTGGTTGCTAAAATTGTAGGTGGTATAGGTCCTTTCCTTTTTTATACATAGACCCCAAAGCTACCCATCCAAGGAGATGTGCTAGGTAATTCATCTCTAAAATTATCCATGCTGGGGTATTCATATAGGAAGAAACTTGCCAATCATTTGTGTGCACTAAAAGATATGCATTGTAGTATAAATTCACATCTAGAAAATCAAATCCTCCTGATATTGGCAGCTGCATTCTCTTAAGTGAGAAACGAGGTAGAGAATAATCCCAAATGAACTTCTGAAATCTCCTACCATTCTTTTGAAAATTCACTTGGGGAATAAATAAAGAAATACTGTGTAACACATATATTATCCATGGCAAAATATTCATCTTAAGTATATTAACTTTGTTTTATTTATTTATTATTTGATTTATATCCTGTCCTTCCTCCCAGCAGGAGCACAGGGCAGCAAACAAAGGCACTAAAACCCCTTTAAAACATCATAAAAACAGACTTTAAAATACATTAAAACAAAACAACTTTAAAAACATTTTTTAAAAAGTTTTGAAGACATTTTAAAAAAAGGTTAAAAAACATATTGTTTTAAAAAAAGGTTTAAAAAATATTAAAAAGCAATTCCAGCACAGAAGCAGACTGTGTTAACCTTACCCCAAATACTAAATTTAAGTAATGCCCTTTATTTCGGATCACTAGAAATCTGTCATCAACCTGTTAACTGATCTGCAATGTGTACCCAATAAATGAGGTCTTAACTTAGAGATAGGAAACAACAGAGCAATCATAACAAGAGACCAGAAATTGTAGAGTAGTGGGTTTGCTGGCTCAGCCACAGTCCTGATGCTGGCAAAGGTGAGGGATGCCAGGTTAGAGGAGTGTTGGGGTTTGGGTTGGTTTTATTTTTGCTGGGCCAGTTCCAAAGTGGCATAGCAGAGGGGCTGAAATCAGGCCTCTGTCTGGGAAATGGACTGATTTTGGATCCAGTATATCCATTGTCACTCCTGCTCTGCCTCTGCTCTGCCTCCACTCTACCCTAATAGTCCCCAAACTGGCTACCACTGGCAGGAACACCACCAGCAGTAGCTTCCTGACTGCCAATGTTTTAGGTAGGTGCAATGGGGACCTCTCTGATGGTTGAGCCCTCACCAGTGAAAGGACACCTCCTCCTAATCCTAACCCCCTCTAGCAGCACTGAGCAAGTATTAGGACAGTGCTGCAACTGTGCTAAAAAAGGAAAGAAAATTCTCTTCTGAAAATTCATAACACAGTTGGGCAGGTCTTCAGCTGGTGTTAAATATTTAACTCAGTGGAGGTGTGGTGAATTATGCTGTTCTGTTTACAACTCGGTTCTTCCCTGAAAAACTTGCAAGCAAGACTCTTTTCTCTTGAGATTACCAGGCCTGTGTTTAAAGTATTTTAGTCCATTTAGGGAACAGTTATAGACAAATGCTTTACATGTTGAAACTTGTCACTCATCTGCCCATTTCCTTTGGGTTCCTACAGGAGATTGGCCGCATCTCCATAGAGATGCACGGGACTCTGGAGGACCAGCTCAATCACCTGCGGCAGTATGAGAAGAGCATTGTGAATTACAAACCAAAGATTGATCAGCTGGAGGGAGATCACCAACAGATTCAAGAGGCATTAATCTTTGACAATAAGCACACCAACTACACTATGGAGGTAAAGGCCATGGGAAGCCTGTGAGAGTATAGCGCAGACATGCGAGGAGGGGGCCAGCTTCAGTCTTTGAATGCAGTGAACCACCCAGCCCTTCTCTTGATTAAACTGATGTTCATAAAAAGGTGATCAAGCTGGTAGCATTGGCTAGCCATCCAACTGTGTACAACTACTGACACATGGCATGCCTTGCTAAAGCTGCAACTTGGGCAAATAGCAGAGAGGGTGACTGATTTGAATTTCGGTAACACAGCTGGGAACTCCACCTGACTACCCTTAGCTTAAGGTCCATACTATGCAGCCAAAATAGAATATTAGGACCATGATGAACACAATCCTCACATGATGTGGCCTGCCCAGTATTTTAGGGATTACAGAGTTGAGGAAACAACCCTAAAAGAGTAAAAACAACACTACAGATAAGTCTGTGGAGTCCATGCAAGTGCGAGTAGGGCATGCCATCTGTTAAATTCTTACCAAGACTTTAGCAGGTATCATGGCAAAAGGAGGTCTTCTATTTTAGAAAGTTTCTTATCCTCACTGTCTAAATTAAGTGTCAGAAGCTTTTTTGGTCCAGTCTGCATTACCCTGGTGGAAAGCTCAGCTCCCCTGGCCCACCACCACCACAGACTCCTCAGCTGATCTGTACAGATCAGCCAGGAGGGAGGATATTTTCATACCCATTGCAGCACTAGGCAAATATTTTCAAACCCATAGCAGTGCCAAGATGGGAATGAAACTCATGCTTCCTCACTCCTCAGCTGACTGACACAGATCATCTGAGGAGCACGGAGGGTCCAGTTTTCATCCCCATTGCAGCATGCTGGATGGGAAGGTTTAAACCTCCAGAGCATTGGAGTGAGGATGAAAATTGCCTACCACTCCTCAGCTAATCCGTTCATCAGCTGAGGATTGGTTGTGCTTTTCTTCCCCATCATAGGGTGCCAGGCAGTTTAAACCTCTCCACCCAGCATGCTGTGATCAGGAAGAAAACTCCTCCCCCCCTGCCCTCAGGAGCAATGGGCAATTTTCATCCCCATTATGGTACATAGGGCAGAGAGGATACCTCCCACCCAGTGTAGCATTATAGGGATGAAACTCAGGCCCTCCCCACTTCTCAGGTGATCCCTGACAATGTATATTTTGATGTACACCGCCCAGAGAGCCTTGCTATGGGCGGTATAAAAATTGAATTAAATAAATAAATAAAATATATACCTAGGGAAGGAGCACAGCCAGAGGGAGTGCTGTGGGTTGAATAGGGAGCTCTGGCAGGCTGGATCAGGCCTGCAGGCCAGCAATTCCCTATCCCTGTTTTAATTGAAAACCTAAGTCAGCTTTCCCCAAACCTGGTGCCCTCCAGATGTTTTGGACTACAAAATTATTGTATTATCGTCAACCAGCACAGCTATTCTGGCTGGGGCTGATGGGAGCTATAGTTTAAAACATCTGGACAGGACCAGGTTGGAGAAGGCTGATCTGGAAAGTAGTGACATCTTCTTCCAATTCCTTTTTGGTGGCATATTTTTCAAGTCTAAGATACCTTTGCTGCATTTGAACTAGTCTCCAAATGCCACCTCAACTTAAAACCCCTTTTTCTCCTTCAGCACATCAGAGTGGGCTGGGAGCAGCTCCTCACAACAATCGCTAGGACTATCAATGAAGTAGAAAACCAGATTCTGACCCGGGATGCCAAAGGAATCAGCCAGGAACAGATGAATGAATTCCGTGCCTCCTTCAACCACTTTGACAGGGTAAGGCAGGTGCATGTGGGTGGGGTGGGGATTATTAGTACCTGTAATTTCAGAGAATTTCTTTATAGAACTGAATGGAAACTAAGCCACAAATTCTCCTTTTCAAAGTGCAGCTCAGTTTTTAAAAGATCATGGCACAATCCTTTAACATTAAAGTGTTTGGGGATCCAGAGGAAATGTTAACACATTTAAGCACATTAGCTCACTGGTTCCCAATCCTTGACTTAGTGACCATAACCAAATTTTTAAAAATGACAGAATTAACCTAATGAGCCTATCTGAGAGTAGCTAACAGTCATGGTTTTGATTTTTTTAAAAAATAATTCAATTATATGCTACTTCCTAGCTTAAACATGTTATCCTTAAACATATTCTCATAAAATGTGCACTGATCACTCACTCCAGCATAAATAATCTACATGCATATGCTCACAGGTCTTGTATCGCTCTGAGTATCTTGGATTCAGCAACAGCCTTTCGCTTAGGCCACACTGTCTGTGCTTCACATTCTTCCCCCTGGGTTGTTCTTAGTTTTTTGTCTCAAAAAGACTATAAAGCTAACTTTGCATGGGACAACCCCTCGGCTCACGACACTGAATCCAGACAAAATATTGTATTCGGCAACCACGCCAGGGAAAAATAACTGGCCGCTCAGAATGGCTGTGCAAAATGTAGTCAGCTCATGTGATAATAGTGTGCAGCTTTAAAGCACACTCTTCCAAGCCCTTTGTCTGTCTTGCATTTTAATGTAGCTTATGTTCACTATGTGTGTTTTTTAACAATTTAGAAGATATGGGAAAGTTAATATTGTATCATATCTCTGGGTGCACACACCTAAGTTACAGACAGAGGTTCGGTTTTCAGTTCAGGGAGCATCAAACAGGAGAGTCAGTCAGAGTTTTGTTGCAGGGATAAACTTTTTGACTAAAAATGGCTGCAGTTGTAATAATTGTAAACTATGTGAACTCACTGTCTAAATTAAGGGTACAATTTATTCCAAACAGAAAGATTTCATTCTTGCTTCAATAGCAAAAGTTTTCAAAAGGGCCCAATGTCTTTGCCTGCTTCACTGCAGTCCAGATAGCTAAATAAATGCAGCGCTTCTAAAGTTATTGAAGCAAACACAATTGTTTGTAATTGATACAGTTTTCAAAGCTTGCTATGCAAAGGTTGATATGCAAACATTTGTCCACCTGTGGCCATGTTTTGTGAGAAATAATTGCAAAAGAAAAAAAGCATTAGCACAATATGAAATGTCAACGCAGTATCTAACTTTGTGCACTTTTTATTTCCCCCCTGTCTTTTTCTGCATGCCATTCTCCTCCCTCAATCTCTCTTCACCCACTGCACGGCACACCTCCTCCCCCTCCTCCCCTTGCCCTTTCTTCTACTTTTCTTCTTCATGTTCTACCACTACCCCACTGGCACTGCATGCCCTGCTGCCTGGCGCACGGCACAAGCAGGACCACTCCGGCACACTTGGCCCCGAGGAGTTCAAAGCCTGCCTCATCAGCTTGGGTTACGATATTGGAAACGATGCGCAGGTACTGAATGCTAGTGGAGAACTCAGACAGATATTCAACTATAAGGAAATAACATATTTCTCCCCTCTCTTCTTTTTTATTTTAATCCATCTGTTGTCAATGTTCTTATATTTTATTGTGCATATTTCTATGTACTATTGTATTTTTGGTCCCAATTCCATTCTTTTCTTTATGCATTTTCAAATATCTTTTTATATATTTTCACATCTCTTTTTTCTCTTCTCTACCAAACATTCCATTTGCCCAATTCCCTAAACTTTTCTTATATTGCTTTCCCTTCTCTGTTTTTTTATTTTTCTTCATATCTGTTTCACTTTTTTAAACTTTCATCTCCATCTTTATTTTCAATGGAACAAACCCATCTCTTATTTTCTGAAATGATTTCCATCTTTTCTTTCATTGTTCACTACATCTCGTATTCCATTTTTCCGTCATGCAAATCCATTCTTGAAAACACCTTCTGTGAATTCATCTGTTCTTGGGCTGCTTTCCATTCTTCTGTTTCTCTTTCATTCCTCCATCCCTGTATGACTCTGTGTAGAAGAAGACAGGGATGATGGATTGCGAAGATTTCCGCACCTGCCTTATCTCCATTGGTTACAATATGGTAATGTAGAGGCATCTATCACTTCTATTCACAATGGCGTATTTGGTCCTTAAACAGAAAAAAACACACTTCTAGTGAATTGAGGCAAAGCTATAGTAGTCCCATGACCGCCAAACTATATCGTTTAAAATAGTCATCTCACAGTTGTGTCTGGAAGGGAATGACATATTTACTTGCAGATTGGGTTGGCTTGATATGAACTATATTTTGGAAGAGGAATCAAAATGTAATCTATATTGTTCCTAACTGACCTCTAAATAAGTAGTAATTTAGCAAACATTGAAACAAAACTATATCAAAGATTTTTTCATTGTCAGTTTGCTTTGTTTTTGCATAATAGTTATGCATTTGTTACTAACCCATTGTGCACAGCCCTTCAGAGTTGCCCTTCTGCTGTAAAAATATTTCATTTTCCCCACATTTGAACTGCCAAATTTGGTTCCTCAAAAAATGGGGTTCTTCCTTCCTTATGTACATCAATTGTACATAAGAGTGTTCTTGCACTCGGGTCCTGCTTGCGGGCTTCTCCCAGGCACCTGGTTGGCCACTGTGAGAACAGGATGCTGGACTAGATGGGCCACTGGCCTGATCCAGCAGGCTCTTCTTATGTTCTTATGTTCTTAATTGTACAGTTTTTTTTAATTCAAAAAATTTCTGTGCTGCCTTTTTGCCAAAAACGGCATTCAATGTAGCTTTCACAAATCCATAAAAACAATTGGATTTATTTGCAATAAAAGGGGGGAAAAAGCCCACTGCAAAACCAGCAATATATCAATCAACAGGTAAAAACCATTTCATTCTGAAGTATGGGATGCAACTGTACAAGAGTCATGGGTATCTTTTCAGCATTTTCTGTGACAGCAGTGATGAGCAACACAATTCCCTCAACCATGCCTTCACAATTTTGTGAAACGTTTGTATTTTCACAGCACAAGCCTTACCACGTTTA
This sequence comes from Rhineura floridana, assembly GCF_030035675.1. Lineage (NCBI taxonomy): Eukaryota > Metazoa > Chordata > Lepidosauria > Squamata > Rhineuridae > Rhineura > Rhineura floridana. The sequence goes on along the minus strand of NC_084481.1, from coordinate 161,358,413 downwards.
CTCAGAAATAACTCCAACAGTATTCATTGCGGCTTATTCCCAGGAAAGGGTACACAGAACTGCAGCCTGGCAAGAGCAATAGTATGCTCACATTTCACTGGGATTGGAGCTATGCTGGTGGAAGTCAATGGGAGGGAAATTTCCAGCACCAGGTCTGGAGCTGGTAATAAAGTTGTGGCCGTGGATAGAAGGCATACAGGATATCATGAAAGTGCCCACATCCCACCTACAATTCCATGCTGTTCTGCCTGCATATCTGGGCAGTTCTGCTAATGTATCTGGCATGGCAGCAATGTATCTGTCATTCTATCAGGAGAGTGTGGCTTCTGCAGAATGCTACAGCCCTTCAGCAGCTTATTTTTAATGTCTACGGTAGTTGTGCATTCCCTATACCTACTCCACCACAACCATCTGGTTGCTCTAACACAGAAGTTTCCACTACAAGAAACAAGAGCAATGACTAAGGCGACACAACAAAAGCCGGCCCCACCAGTTGGTCATCTCACTGAACCCAGTTAATTGTGTCCTGATTAAGGTTGTAATCATAGGCACGCTTACCTGAGATTGTGTTTCACTGAATGTGGTGGGTGGACAACATCAAAGTAAACTGGATTGGGCTGAAAAGCCCCAGTGAATGAAACCAACATAACAGTTAGCTTTGATTTATCTTGTTTGGTTTTAGTGCAATTTAGGCTTCAGACCTCTGCACACTTACCTGGAAGTAAGCCCATTGATCAAAGTGGGACTTGTGTCTTCTGAGTAAACATGCATAGCATTGTGCTGTTAGTACACTAATTTTAGCTGGTTAGGGTCCACTGAGTTTATTTTCAGCTGACTCCATGATCTCAAAAGTTCTGTCTCGAGATTCCCCATTCATGGAACCTGCTGCAACTAAATTCCATGAATTTTGCTTGCCCACATGCTCATTACTGCTCATGTAGGAAGCCCAGTTGCATGGATTATAAAAAAGGAAAATAAAAGATTGAACAACATGTGAACTGGCCCTTAGGCTTGCTCTTGTCAAATTTTTGGTAAAGAGGGAAAGGTAGGATATAAATTAGACAAAATAAAATAAACTCAGGAAGTTGCTAGCTCACACATAATGGTTGTATGAAAACTGTTATGTGTGAGCTAGCAACTTCCTAAATTTATTTTATTTGTCCAATTTATATCCTACCTTTCTCTCTTTACCAAAATTTTGGTAAATGAGTAAGCAGCCAGTATTATTATTACTATTATTTACATTTACTGTATGTACCACCTTTCCTCCAAGGGGCTCAAAGTGGTGTACATGGTTCTTTCTCCATTTTATCCTCATAACAACCTTGTGAAGTAGGTTAGGCTGAGAGACTGTGACTGGCCCAAGGTCACCCAGTGAGCTTCATAGCCAAGCAGGAATTTGAACCCTGATCTCCCAGGTCATAATCCAACACACTAACCATTCCAGTGAGATCAGTGTTTTTTAATCATGTTTTATAGCCATGAAACTGTCAAGCGTACTTTTCTTGTATTAGTGTTTGCCTTCCTATAAAGAGGGTGTTTCTCCACAGCAGTTTATTGTGGACTCGGGGCTGCTTGTGCATGCACATTTTGCACAGCAGGCATGCACAATGTCACCCTCATCAAAATCATTGGTCCCAGGCTCTGGTCTGAAGACACATGAGGCTGAAGCCACCTTGCTGAAGCTAAGCAGGCCTGTGTCTGGTCAGTGCCTGGATGGGAGACTGCCTGGGGACATGGGCAACCACCTTGGGTTCTATGATGAAAGAAAGGCATAGTATAAATAAATAATAATAATTCTTAAAGTTTTCAAATGCAGTCAAATGATTTCAATTTATTATTTTGTGCCACATTCTATTTCCCCTTGAACAGCCTTCCCCAACCTGGTGCCCATCAGGCCCAGCCAGAACAATAAATGGTTAGGGATGATGACAGTTGTAGTCCAAAACATCTGGAGGGCACCAGGCTTGAGAAGGCGGCTCTAGACAATAATGTACATGCATAACAAATTTATATTTTATCCTGTTCTGACACCATAGATTAGGTTGTTGCTAACTCTTCTATCATTGTCCAGGGTGATGCAGAGTTTGCTCGAATTATGAACATTGTGGATCCCAATCGGATTGGAGTAGTGACGTTCCAAGCCTTCATTGATTTCATGTCCCGGGAAACAGCAGATACTGATACAGCTGACCAAGTTATGGCCTCTTTCAAGATCCTGGCTGGAGATAAAGTGAGTTCAAAGTGAAACAATTACTATATATAACCTTGGTTTCAAGTTGTCTGAAATATATGAATAAAGAGGGGTTTTAGGAATGTATTGTAACAAAATTTAACATTGGTTTCAGGTTGGCTGAAACAAAAATTTAACCTGTATGGCTTACTGGGACCATGTGAATGTACTTGCTGCCAGAGGGGAGCTCACACCCACTTTCCTCCTCTGATCCTTTGACCTTTGCTGGGATGGCAGCTAAGCCAAGGTTTGGCTTAGTGTATCATCTGAATCTGTGATTGTGGTTAAGGTCCACTATCTGTAGCCAAGAACAAATCTTGGCTACAGATCATGGTTAATGAGAGATGTTAAACATGATCCTGGGTTCAGATGACATGCTTTGGCTTAGCTGCCCTGCTGTGCTGAGCTGAGCTAAAAAGTCCAGGAACAAATCAGTAGCAATCGCCTGGGGAGCTAGCATTAAGCCATGGTTTGGCTTACCATTACATGTGGATGCAGCCATAGTTAAAACAAACCAAACTTTGTAAGCCAAAAAACAAACCATGACTTCAGATTGTGGTTGTTGCCAGTAAACAAACCATAGGTAAGCCATTGAGTAGGGTTCACACATAATACTAAACCATGGTTTAATAAACTGTAGTTTAATAAATCAAGGCTTAGCATACTGTGTGAACCAGGCCACCTGTATTTCTGTATTTTGGCACTTTCTTACAGCTTGAAGTATTAACCAGAACTTAGTGGTTTTCATTCAAGTTTCATACAGCTGTATTTTACAAGCACTAAGATTGAATGTTTAAAGTTACACTGCTGCAATATTCCCTAATACTACTGATTATAAAAGATGCTGCATCCCAGTTGGAGGTAATGAAACATGAGAGTTAGCAAAATGCTTAACAAATAAGGCTGCTATTTAATATGCAAATAAGTTCCACTTATAAAATTGTGCCTGCCTCATCCAGTTAAAACAGAAAAGGGACATCCTTCTGTTCTCTTACAGAATTATATCACTGTGGATGAATTGCGACGGGAACTGCCTCCTGATCAAGCTGAATATTGCATTGCTAGAATGGCACCTTATACTGGGCTGGATTCTGTACCTGGTGCCCTGGACTACATGTCTTTCTCTACAGCTCTCTATGGCGAAAGTGACCTTTAACTGTTACCTATCTATCCAGCACACATCCTTATCCTCTCCTATCCAGGCGCACTTTTCTTTCTGTTTGCAAAGCAGGCTCTGCTCTGCCTTTTCTCCCCCTCTCTGCTTCCACTTCAAATAACAGGTCGGGGGTGGGGGGAGGGAGACAGAGGGGAGGATGTTGAAATGAAACAGTTTATCATGCCCCTGAAAAATGATGGTTTACAAAATTGTTTTCTGGGGGGAAAAGTTACATTTAAGCAAACATATTTTATTATAGAAAAAAGTATTTTTCTCCAAGATTGAAGCATAAATAGAAAATGTTAAAAGTATTACACAAGATGTATAAGGAGTGGTTTTTTTCTTCTTGCTGTTCAGACATAGGAAATGGAGTTCAGTGTTGCATTCCATCCATATATATATACCCACAAACCCAGCTCCACTTGTTTCCCATCTGTCTGTCTTTCCTTATCACATTGATTTTCAGAGACAGAGGCACACAAGTGCATGTGTTGCTGGTTCACTCGTTTCATGAAAATATTTTACAATAAAACTTTTTGAAATTGCTGTGTTTTTTAGGGAAAAATAATGTACACAGCTCATTTTCATATTTAATTAAAATTACAATATGCCTACTATGTGTTGTTGCTGAAAGTTGTCTGGTTTCCAAATATGGCGCTTGAGAGTTGGCATCTTTGATATTGCTTGTCACAGACAAAATTAAAAAGAAAACTTCTTGTGATACCAAATCTAGACTTCATTCCTTTGTCTAGTTAAATTGTTTAGCGATAACCAGAAAGACTTTCTGAAACTTCAAAATACATTTGGTAGCTTGGGGTTTTGTGTATATTATTCTGATGTTAATGTTTTTATCTGTTTTCTTACATGCAAGACACCAAAGTGCTTTCCCCCGCTTCTCCCTTGCTTTGAATTGTATTGATGCTTACGTGACTGGTGTTACCGCTTCAAAGGAAGATAATCTCATCATAACAAAATTTAAATTTGGATCAAACATGATATGTGCACATCTGTGGAAACTGCAGCTTTTTCCAGCAAAGAAGTAATGAAGACTTAATTTTAATAGTTAAAAGAAGGACTGAGAGCATGGTCCTATATATGTCTATGCAGAAGTCAGTCCCACTGAATTTAATGGGGCTTACTCCCAGATAAGTGGGTATAAGATTGCAGGCTTTCAGCATGTTGGTATGCAAGTTTACTCAAAATTAAGCCAATGTGGCTTACTCCTGGGTAAGTGTGCATAGGACTGCAGCCTTAATTTAAAAATTCTTCTCATTATATTTGATGAACCATTCCATTATTTCCAATCCTAGGCATTAGAAGATACAAAATCAACACCTCCTGTCCCAGTATACAATGTAAAATTGGCTTTAAAACATCTGTTTTCAAAACAATAAATTTTGTGTGTTTAGTTGGTCTTGGGATTTTTTTCCAGCTCTTGTGTATGTTTTACTCTCATGTCAACATCTCTGTAGGTATAGCAACATATTCTTTAAAAAGGGAAGGGGGGGAAAGCTTTGAATAACAGTGAGCGGAAACCTGAAGATCTTAGAACAGGAAGTGGCACACAAGCCTTGTGTTAAAAGCTGGCAGCACTGCACTAAAGTATCTATTGGAAGATATGCACACAAAACCTCTAATCTTGGTTAGGAACAAATGTTTTTCTCCATTGTCAGAATTTCCCCAAAGGTATTTGTGCCTATGTAAATGATTGGGATTCTTGGTACAGTACTATAATTTAATTGTTGATCCAAGAACAAGATTCCTATTAAGCAATAATCTGCAAATTCACATGGGATACCTATATTGTTCTGTGGCGTTATCCAAATAGTGCCAGGGCTGATCAGTACAACTCTGCTTTGGAGTATTCCAACTTTATTCATTTTACGATGGTAACATCAGTTTATTATTTAACTGAAAGGTTATTACAATATTGAATGCAAATATATCAATAACATTAAAATAATTTCCTTCTAGCAGGCCTTTATGGTGCATTTTAAAACACCTATGACAAATGAACTCCTTGACAATACACTACACTTGCTTCTACACATATCCACTTAGTTGCTTATTTGTTAAACATTTATCTCGGGTGAAGAAAAAGTGTTATTTCAGCTGTTCATTGGCATTTCGTATGCAGCCTAGAAGCTCAAATATAAATTTTCCCTAAGGCACAACGTACATCATTAATAGTACGAATCTCCTATGCTCTGTAATCCATATACATCACTGGTTTAACTGAAGCTGATAATTGTGTCCTTAAAAGAACTGCTCCGGCATTGGGGTATCCAGATACAGAAGAGGACAGGACTCCTACACCCTTAACAGTTTGCAACACTTGCTGAAATTCTCTTTTCTACATAACTATTCACTAATAGGCAAAAAACCTTGCGGTTTAAGAACATACCTATAGACCACAGATATTTCTATCAAACTTTAAAAAGCAGGGAAATTGGGCAGCTATAGTGCATGCACCAGGGGAGCAGGAGACCTGAACTCCTCTCTGAGATATTGAACTGCCCTACAAATTTGTCAGAATGCAAACACAATTTGGGTTGGTCTTTCACAGTCCAATCCACTTGCTGTGTAGCTTGGAAGAATTTGGTAACGTGCCTCTGAGCATATGGTGAGTGGTAGCAACACCTGCCATCTCCAAAGATAAAGAATTATATTTGTGTATGTTTGTTGGTGTTCTTCTTACTTTGCTTCTTTCCTGTGTTACTAATGTTTCTACAGAGAATCTAAACTAGAAAATTTTATTTCCCTCATTCATACTAGAAATCTGTGTCAAATTTATTTTATTAATTTCAAAGCCTTTTTATTGGTCAATGTCATATGATGGTGAAGACAGCCTTTTGTGTTTCAAATTGGAGGTTATGTTCTATTTGTATTTTGGGTGCATTAACAGTTGAATCTGAAGCCGCAGTTTGATGTAAAATCAGACTGATTACAATATGTTGCTACTTCAGCAACGACTCTTAGCTGTGGGGAAAAAAGAGGATGCATGCTTTCAGCCTGCTATGTTTAAACCACTTCATTTAAGGCAAGGTGGGCATGGTCAATTAAAAACAGAGCACACCTAGAATTTTGCTAGAATATATTTCTCCTCCAACTGTTTTTTCTTGTGCAAATTGAGACACTCCTGAGGTCCACTGGAGACTATTCTGCAGAAGTCAGTGCCGTTATTCCACAATTATGTTTGAAGGTTTTTTGGTGCAAATTTTGCTCTACTTCACATATTCACAGAAATAGAAACAAAAGAAAAATATTTACTATAGGAAACTTCACTAAAATTGCAAAGTAAATCAGACATATTTAAAGTGACCATCTGAACTATATCAACTGTCTTAATGTTGCTTCCTCCCTGCTAAAATAAGATCAGCACAGCACATGTCTTCTTTCTGTTATTTGGGCTGATTGCAGGTGTTGCCACCACTCACCATATGCTCAGAGGCACATGTCACCAAATCCTTGCAAGCTACACAGCAAGTGGATTGGACTGTGAAAGACCAACCCAAATTGTGCTTGCATTCTGACAAATTTGTAGGGCAGTCCAATATCTCAGAGAGGAGGTCAGGTCTCCTGCTCCCCCAGTGCATTCACTATAGCTGCCCAATTTCCCTGCTTTTTAAAGTTTGATAGAAATATCTGTGGGCTATAGGTATGTTCTTAAACCACAAGGGTTTTTGCCTATTAGTGAATTTCCCTGCTTTTTAATCCGGGAGGTAAGAAAAGGGATCCTGTCCAAGTTTGCTGAGAATGGATTGATCATTTGCATGCTTATTGAGTTCAGTGGGATTTACTCCCCTGCAATCATGCTTAGGATAGGTGAAACTGACCACAGGGGATGAGGGGAGGAAACACAGGGGAGGACTGGGATGGGAGCAGGCAAGACGGGGAGGGGAGAACAGGTTTGATCATTTGCATGTTTATTGAATTCAATGTGATTTACTCCCGTGCAATCATGCTTAGGATAGGTAAAACTGACCGGGGGGGAGGGCTGGAGTGGGCAGGGGAGGAGGAAGAAGGAAGAGGGGAGGAGAGTAAGAAGGGAGGAGGAAGGTAGAAGAGAGGGGAAGGAGGGAAAAACAGGTCTGATCATTTGCATGCTTATTGAGTTCAATGGGATTTACTCCGATGCAATCATGGTTAGGATAGGAAAAACTAACCATGGGGGAGGGGGGAGGGGGAAGGACTGTATTGGAGGGGGCAAAGGAAGGGGGAGGGGAGGGCAGGTTTGATCATTTGCAGGCTTATAGAGTTCAATGGTATTTACTTCCGTGCAATCATGCTTAAGATAGGTAAAACTGACCATGGGGGGGGAGGGGGAAGGAGGAGATTGGAAGGGGTTGGGGATGGGGAGGGAGGGGCAAAAGAAGGAAGAGGGAAGAGGAAAGAGGGAGGGAATAGGAGGGAGGAGAAGGGAGGGTTTTTTATTGTTTGCATACTTTTTGAGTTCAATGGGATTTATTTCTGTGCAATCATGTTTGAAAATGGAAAAGGATTGCCTTCAAGTCAATCCTGACTTACGTTGACCCTATGAATAGGGTTTTCATGGTAAAGGGTATTCAGAGGTGGTTTTATCATTGCGTTCCTCTGAGGCTGAGAGGCAGTGACTGGCCCAAGGTCGCCGAGTGAGCTTCATGCCTGTGTGGGGATTCGAACCCTGGTCTCCCAGGTCGTAGTCCAACACTGACCTGGGGGAGGGGCAGGGAGGGGAGGGGGAGGAGATTGGGTTGGTGGGTACTGGGCAGAAGGAAAGCCCCTTTCCTTTATTATTTGATTTATATTCCGCCTAGCTCCCAGCAGTAGCCCAGGGCGGCAAACAGAAACGATAAAAACACTTTAAAACATCATAAAAAGACCTTAAAATACATTAAAACAAAACAACATTAAAACATTTTTTAAAAGCTTTAAAAACATCTTTTTTAAAAAAAAAGTGTTAAAAACATTATTAAAGAAAACATATTAAAAGCAATTCTAACACAGATGCAGAATGGGATAGGTCTCAACTTAAAAAGCTTGTCAAAAGAGGAAAAGTCTTCAAAAGGCGCCAAAAATATAGCAGAGAGCAAAAGGAAAACATTGTGAACAGTATCATTGTTTTTTAGCATTTCCCCCACCTTTTTATTCTACAGCAGGCACATGTAGCCTCCCACCCAAATTTAAACGAAAGCTGTCCCTGGCCACATCCACACCAGGCCTTTATTTCACTTTGGACAGTCATGGCTTCTCTCAAAGAATCTTGGGAAGTGTAGTTAGTGAAGGGTGCTGAGAGTTGCTAGGAGACGCCTTGTTCCCCTCAGAGACCTTCAATCAGAGTGGCTGACTGTTAAACCAGTCTGGCCACTGAAGCTCTGTCAGGGGAATAGGAGTCTCCTCTCAGCACCCTTCACAAACTACACTTCCCAGGATTCTCTGAGGGAAGCCATGACTGTCTCATGTGAAATCAACGTCTGGTGTGGGTGTGGCCCCGATTAGCCAAGCCCAGCAGCTGTGAGGCTTTTAGAACACTGACAGTTGGTTCTTACTGAGCATGCCCCGCGTTATCATAGGCTTCCAGCCAAAATTTCTTCAATTAATTAAAAATCAGCCAGGCATTTTTTTTAACCTTTAAACTGCAGACGATGAAGGTCAGAGTATGGGGCAAGGTCAGTATTAGGATTACAGGTACTCTGTGAACATGGCTGATTTTTAATTAATTTCAAGATTATGAGAACTCTGACAGAACAGATTATGAGAACAGGGGTCACTCTTTTTATACTTTGAACTTTAATTGCTGTAAACCGCCCAGAGAGCTTCAGCTATGGGGCGGTATATAAATGTATATAAATGTAATAAATAAATAAACTCTTGATTCTCTCTGACTGTTTTGTGTACCACCATGAAAACCTAGAGGGTTGTTAAACAAGCGTTTCTGAGTTCAGGACTATAAGTTTTGTAAGGTTTTGTTTTGAAATGAGTTTGTGGGAAGGATCAGAATGGCATGGGGGGAATTGTCAAAGTAACATTGTGGAATGCGAAAAATCCATGCTGACCATACAGCCACTCTCATGGCTGTATAATACCACTGACACTAACTATTTCTCACATCACAGTTGCTTATCAGAATGGAAATATCTGTATCTATGTAGCGAAGAAAACAGATGCTGGTTTCTGGGGGAAAGCCTTATTTGCATCTCCTGTACTAGAAGCCTTGTTTTGTTAGAGGGCTTCACTAGAATTTGCATGCTTTATACTGTACTGGTTATAAGCAGACCTGAGTGATAAAGAAGAGTATGACCTAGAAACAAGGGGAACATTCTTGTTTTTCAGCTGCTTTTCAGTGATGTACCTCAGTGGGCAGTCAAAACAAAACTTGGTACTTAGTTGAGGAAAAACTACCACCTGCCCATTTCTTCATTTATAGCAGCTTTCTCCACCTGATGCCTCCAGATGGTTTGGACTACAATGCCCATCAGCCCCAGATAAGAAAAGGAGATGGCAGTAACATAAATTGATATGCCTCAGCTACAGAGAGTGGCAGATAAAAGGAGCAATAGCCTGGACTGGTCAGGGCTTATTCATGAAGGAGGAGCAGAATGTGAGATGTTGTTGATAGGGAATTCTGGGAGCTGTGGAACAGGGTGGGAGAAGCAGTGGGTTACCAGGTAGCTGAACAGTACAGACCTGGCTGCTATAATTAGCACAGGAAACACCCAAAGAATTTTAGCTGAGCGGGTTCTGTTGTCTGTGAGCATGTGGACACTCTTATGGGACTCACCTTTACGCAAAGGTATTGCATGGGAGGTATTGCATGGGAGGGACTGTTGCATTTCATATACTGTGCACTTTATATACTTTCTGAGAAGATCTGCATAGAGATGCTGAAGGCCTGCCACAATTGTGCGAGACTTGGTGAGACTCAGGTGTAGTAGTGGGGGGGTCATAGACCCCTTTCTTTTTTGGGAGCAGGGTCCCAGCCAGGTCCCTATCTATGAACCAATCAGCATGAAAGGGGAGCTTGTTAGCCACTGAGAAGAGACCTTGTCTTTTTGTGCTGACTGAAGCCAATCAGAGTGAAAGGAGATGAGTCAGCCACTGAGAAGGCTGTTCTCAGTAACTAATGCGCAGCTTCTCCTTTCATGCTGATTGGCTCCTAGGGATGTCTGTTGTAGTGGAGGACAGCAAGAGAGCCAAGAAAAAGTGGAAATGGGGATGTGGCTGTGAGGAGGCATAGCAAAGGATCCTGCACTTCTGAATTTGCCACCACTGTACTGGGAAGACTGTATATTTGTGGGGTGTTGTCCAAGCAGGCAAAAGTGCATACCCAGAGCAGAGTCTAAGCTCTTCTCCTCTGGACCCACCAGCTTGCCTCTCAGTGGACAGAGGTCCCAGTTACCCTGTCCAGGCAGTCTGAACAGGAAGCCAATGATATGAGATTTCACACTATGTCCAGATATTTTCCAACAAGGTGAGGCAGCACCAGTCAAACGGGTTCGCTAGGATGGAGGGCAGGTTTAGTCCTTGTTACCACAACAATGTTCCCCATTAAAGCAAGGCTTTTGGAGTAATTGAGTAATGGAGTAATTGGCTGTACATACGTTGATGGGAAGAAAAGGAGGCATTTGTATGCAGTGAAACAACAAAAAGTTCTTACCACATCTGATTCATATGATACTTCAGCAGTGAAGAAGCTGCTTCCCCATGGTTGACCTTACGCTTCCTGCATCAGTATGGTTTGTAACTAACAGGAACCATGCGGGTCAAGCAAATGTTTTGGTACACACCACATGGAATGATGGTTATGTGTAAAGTCTCTATGTTTGCCCACCCTCAACCTATGTGGTAGTTTGCAAGTGAGCTGAAAAAACTGTATTGTGGCCAATGCATACGAAAAGCTTCTTTCATGGAGCATCTGGTATATGCAACAGCCACTTATATTTTGGAAAGCCAAGATTTAAATTTGTATATCGCTGCCCACTAAAAAGTTGCAACGTAATTTACAAGTAAAGAAATTTGTATTTAAAAAATGACAAAAACATTTAAAAAACAGATTTAACAATATCCTGTATCATTGGTAGAGCCCAATTGCTTGAGAAACAAAAAAGTCTTTGTCTTGTGGTTTTTGCCTTGTGACAAAACTAGGGAGAGTATTCCATGAAGGTGAGGGAGGGGGCCTACCTCAGAGAATCTAAACTTTATATACTACAGAGAGATCTAAAGTTGTTTTGAAAGTTAAAACAAAGCAAAATAAAACCTTCTGACTGATTTCCATCCGGCAATTGCATACATAGTTTTTAGTGATGTGGAAAAATGTAAACGGTTTTGAGCCAACTGTGTTCATTAATATATCATTAGGCACAACATCTTGTTTCTAGTTTTGTCCTGTAATCACTCTTGCACAACATTTAACCCAGATGAAAATATCAAGCAGATGGAGATCCTTGTGCATTTGCCTCCTGACTTCTTCTCAAATAACAATGCACGCTCAAAGCATTAATTCAAATTAGAAAGGGTAAAATGCCTGTCTTAATCATTTGAGTGAAGTCACTTTATTCTGAATTAGACTGCACTAGAGACTGTCACCCCCTCCCCCCCAGCATAAACCATAATAATTAGATCCCCACCTTTAAATTAAAAAAAACAACAAGCCTTTTTCTCTAGGCCTTGTAGAACCCGAAATGAGGCAAAATATACATGTACTATTCTGTCCATATGTTTTCTGAGAAACTAGTCTGCTTGAACCTTAAAGTGTTTTAGCCAGTTAATGAAGTCATAACAATGACTGACGTTTCCTGATTCATTTTAAGCCATTTTTGGTGGTCTTTTCTGGTGAAATGTTGTTGCCCCATAGAAAACAATCCAGAAATCCAGGAGTTTAGTGTAGCTGTGACTGGGCAATAGCTAACAAAAACAAAAAAAACAAGAAGAAACAAAGACAGGAGTTCATTATCATAAAATCATAGACTAGCAGAGTTGGAAGGGGCCTATAAGGCCACAGAATCTAACTCCTTGCTCAATTCAGGAATACAGTTTAAAGCTGCCTCTTGAATGCCTCCGGTGTTGGAGAACTCACCACCTCCCTATGACATTGGTTCCATTGTCATACTGCTCTAACCAGAACGTTTTTCCTGATGTTCAGCTGAAATCTGGCTTCCTCTAACCTGAGCCCATTATTCCATGTCCTGGAGTCTGGGATGATTGAGAAGAGATTCTGGCCCTCTGTGTGACAACAACATTTCAAGTACTTGAGGAGTGCTATCATATCTCCCCTGAGTTTTCTCAAGGCTAAACATGCCTGGTTCTTTCAGTCTCCCCTCATAGGGCTTTGTTTCCAGTTCCCTGATCATCTTTGTCGCCCTCATCTGAACCCAGTTTTTCTGCATCCTTCTTAAAGTGGGTAATACTGGATAATATTGCTGAGCCAAGTATCTCCATCTTATAACGGTGTTTGGTTTCTTTTTCCTAGGTGCAGAACTTTGCAGTTATCCCTGTTACATTTCATTCCGTTCTTTTCAGGCCAATTATCACTTTGAATTTTGTTTGTCTTCCGAGGTATTAGCTATCCCTCCTCATTTTGTATCATCTGCAAATTTTATAAGCATTTTCTGCATCTCCTTCTGCAAGTCATTAATAAAAATGTTGACAAGCACTGGTCCAGGACTGAGCCCTGTGGTACCCTACTTGTTCTCTCCCCTCAATTTGACAAGGAACAATTGAGAAGAACTCTTTGTATTCTGTAGCCAACTGTGGATCCAACTGAAAGATGATCCATCTACCCCCACATTTAGCTAGCTTGCCAATCAGAATATCATGGAGCACTTTGTCAAAAGCTTTGCTAAGTCAAGATGTATTATGTCCACAGCATTCCCACAGTCTACCAGGGAGATTACCCAATCAAAAAATTATATAAGATTAGTCTGGCAGAATTTGTTCTTGACAAATCCATGTTGGTTTCTAGTAATCATTGCATTGTTTTCAAGATGCTTACAGATTTGTTCGTAAACGACCTAGATAGAGTTGCCAGGTCAGAAGCATCCCAAACGTTGAGATTTCAGGGGCAGGCCCTGGTAATGCCACAAGGCTGGGCCCTAGTGAAGTCATTAAGCATGATATGTTAAGCATCAACCACAGTTGCTTGGAGCATACCACTCAAAAAGAATCTCTGATGGAAATTAAGACAGACATCTTAGCTAACTGAGTGTATTCCCAGGTCCAAGTGAAATGATGGGATCATTACTTCTCACCTGTTTAGGGAACCTAGGTAGGGAATTTAATCTAGCCTACTTGCTTCTAGCAAGAAGGGTTTAAGTGCCCTCGGGCCAGGGCAGTCACCAGAAGGCCACTGTGGAAGAAGGGAGCCTAATGTTGTGGAGATGTTAGATGGGAACCCTGAGAAGTAAAGATGGATGTCCCCGAAGGCTACAATTCTAAACACACTTACTAAGAGACTGAGCCCTATAGAACTCAGCAGGACGTCTGAGTAGATATAGTTATGATTGTGCTGTTGGTGAGGCTTGACTAGGGATCCTCTGCAAAGATATCCATATCAAAGCAGGATTGGCAACCCAATCCTCTAATCCCCTGCCTGCCTTTTAACATGGCTGCTCCAAACTTCTTTACAGACTTGACCCTTCACTGCAGAAAGAGGTTTGAGAAATGAGTAAGAGTTAAGAAGATTCTCTACCCTTTCCTGCCTAACCTGTGGGCTGCTATAAACTCACTTTGACAGCCAACCTAATTCCAGTGAGTAATAATTGACAGAGAGAAAACACACATGGTTTGGTCTGTATTCATAGGCAGTAGCTTGGGAACAACAGCAATTGAAGCCACACTTCCCAGAATGTGAATTCTCTTTTACCACTATTGGACAAGAAACAAACCATCATGCAAATAGCAAGTTGCATCATCAGTGGGTTTAAGGGGGTTGAGCTAACCACATGGAACCACTGGTGTTGCTTCTATGGATGTAAGGAAGTGAGGTCCAAGGTAAATGAAATGCAGATAGAAAAAGAAAAGCAAAAGACAGTGATGATTTCCTAAATACCATACCATACCAACCACAAAAAGATTCCTATGATTAAGGCAGAAAACTCAACATCCCACAACCAGTCAGGGTTCCTAACCAAAAGTCAAAACTAAAAAACCTGGTAGCCAGTCAGCCAAGGTCACAGAAATCTCCATGCAGCACAACCTGACCCGGGGGCTGCAGTTACAGCAGAATGCTGCGGCACAATCGCTGACATGGGTGAGGCCCTGTCAGTACATAACCTCTGCTCTGAAATCTGCACTGGTTGTCAATCTGCTACCAGGCCAAGTTCAAGGTATGTTTTCCATGTGCCACATAGTACTTGTTCTGCTCTTACAAGAAATCGATCCTTTGGTGTTGCAGCACCTACACTTTGGAACTCCCTGCCTATTGACATTAGGTAAGCACCTTCATAGTACTCTTTTTGACACCTGCTAAAAACATGTTTTGTTTAGGCAAGCCTACCCAGGCATGTAGAAGCTATTATGCTTTTTATCTATTTTTAACTCATTGTTGGTTTTATTATTTTGAATGTTTTTAAATACCTGTTTTAACTGTTTTTGCCAATAATTTTATTGTTAATTCCTTCTGTAAACCTCTTTGAGATTTACAATAAAGTACTACATAAATGTTCTAAGTAAAATACATAAATAAATTTCAGAGTCACTGTGGCCCTTGGGTCTCTTTCTTCTTTTTGAAACAAAGGAATCTGCCTTATACTGATTCAGGCCATTTGGTACTATCTAGCTCAGTACTGATGACATGGACTACCATTGGCTGTCCAGGATTCCAGGCAATAGTCTTTTCCAGATATTGGATTTTGGACCTTTGCAGATATTGGATTTTTGGACCACTGAACTACAGCCCTTCCCCTGTTTAAAAATTATCTTTTAAAATTGCTCTTTTCAATTCACTAATAAATGCACAACATACCTAGTGGAGAACCACACCGTGCATTTACAGCACATTCAACATACATTTGAAGCACATGAATCCTACCACAGAATCATGGGAATGGTAGTTTATTAAGGATGGTGGGAAATATAACTGTCAGGGGGAAACTACACTTCCCAGGATTCTTTGGGGGAAGTCATGCATTTTAAATGCAAGCTGGATGTGCTTTCAATGTATTATGTGGATCTGCATTACTTCATAAACTTTGTCTGCATATAAATAATTTAAATTATTTTTTAAAATGGAAATCAGCTACAACGTTTCTTGGTCACCATGGGCTACTCACCATCTGTCAGCCTACCCTGCCCCTCAGGGTGAAAAAAATAGAGGGGGACCATGATCAACTCAAGCAAGAAGGGCACACTTAAAATGTAGAGGAAATAATAATGTACAAACATAGTGTGAAATCAGATACATACTGAGACATACTATGAAGAAGTATTTATATAAAGCACAAAGCTTGGAAAAGTTACTTTTTTGAACTACAACTCCCATCAGCCCCAGCCAGCATGGCGCTGGCTGGGGCTGATGGGAGTTGTAGTTCAAAAAAGTAACTTTTCCAAGCTCTGATAAGAATGAAGGTCAAATAGAAAACCTGGCTCTTCAGGCAGGCTTTTGGGGCGGGTTAGGTTTTAGTGTTATTGTTGGAATTTTAAGGTTTCAATGTGAATTATATGTTTTTATGTTGTACGCTGCCCAGAGTGGCTGGTAAACCAGCCAGGTGGGCGACTTATAAATTTAATAAATAAATAAATAAAATATGTTTATTATTTACACAGCCTGTAAAGATATTTATAGTGCAATTCTATGCACGTTTACTCAGATGCAAGTCCCAATGTATTTAATGGGGCTTACTCAAACAGAGAAGCATCCAAAGGACTGCAACCTCAAGTGATAAGGAACATCACTCACCCAACCCAAAATTCGGAATTATGCTACTTTAAGCTGTTTTGCAACTGTTTTATACTTATTTTTTGGTTATTGGATTTTAAATGGATTTATTTCTTGTTGTGAGCTGCCTTGGTTTCCAACCCTACCTCACAGGGTTGTTGGAAAGATTCCATATATACACACACTGGAGATGTAAAATTACATACACCCTATATAATAGTTCAGAGAGCCAGTGTGGTGTAGTGGTTAAGGTGTTGGAATATGACCTGGGAGACCAGGGTTTGAATCCCACATAGCCATGAAACTCACTGGGTGACCTTGGGCCAGTCACTGCCTCTTAGCCTCATGAAAACCCTATTCATAGGGTTGCCATAACTCAGAATCGACTTGAAGGCAGTACATTTACATTTTATATAATAGTTTAATGTCAAAACCAGTGGTTCATTGCAGAACATTAGTTTCCTACAAAATAAAAACAGTGATCCTTGAGTGAAGGGTGGGTAATAAATTCTAATTCTAATAAGTCCTGCGTAGTTGCTTTTTTTAAAAAAAAAGGATTGGAAGGGAAGAGAAAGATTTACAACACAATCCTATGTTCACTCAAATGTCCCATTGATTTACAGCACAATCCTAACCATGTCTTCTCAAAAGTAAGTCCTACCGAATTCAATGGGATTTACTCCAGGGTATGTGGGATTAGCATTGCAGCTTTACTCCCAGAAAAGTTACTATAGAATTAAAGCTTCATATTGGGAAGGTTTTCAAAATAGGCTATAAATTAGACAAATAAACTGCCCTCTTCAATAGCCCAGTAAAATGTAAACTTGTTTGACTTCTTATAATTAGAAAAGTATAACATATTGTAATGGCATCATGAGCTGCAGCATGTACACTGTTTCAAATTTCTGTTCAAAATTATTTATTTATTTATTTGATTCATATCCCACCCTTTCTCCCAGTAGGAGCCCAGGGCGGCATTTGAAAGATAAAATGTATAATATGCATTTTTGCAAGTAATTTAAAAAACCTGGCATGTACACCTTTATTATTACAATCATAATAACTGAAATATTTTACTATGTATGCCAAGCGAGATCCTGCTGTGATCTTCAGTTCTAGATTTCCTGGTATATTATTGTAGAAAGTGCAATATTGCTGCTGCTGAAAGCTATACACTCACTCAACTTCTGATGTTCAGACAAACAGGAAAAGGAAACTGTATAAGGATTTGCGGTGTTTCCAGCTATTGCCTGGAGGTCAGCAAATCTCTTGTCAATCACAACCCTGACTTCACTTATTGGCTAAAAACCTGAAAGGATGGGGATTAGAGCAGCTGACTTCTAACAGAAGTTGCGGGGGGGCGGGCGGTAGCTGACATGTTGGTGTATATCTCTTGAACCAGGCCACCTAGAAACTTACTTTAAAAAAAATGAAATCTAAGAGTCCAGAGATTGCGGTGGCTCATACGGGGACCCAGAGAGGACACCCAAACATCAGAGTCTCCGGGCAAAAACCAGACACCCAGCAACCCTAGACCTAGAGTTAGGGGTAAGCAGTGAGGTGGGCAAGTTTGCTGATGATGCTAAATTGTTCAGGGTTGTTAAAACAAAAAGGGATTGCAAACAGCTCCAAAAGGACCTCTCCAAACTGTGTGTATGGACAGTAAAATGGCAAATGCAATTCAATGCAAACAAGTGTAAAGTTATGCATGTTGGAGCAAAAAATCTAAATTTCATATGGGATCTGAACTGGTCGTGACTGACCAGGAACGAGACCTTGGGGTTGTAGTGGTCTGAAGGCACATGAGCCCAGCACCCTCAGGTCTGGTCAGTGCCTGGATGGGAGACCGCCTGGTAACCATATGTAAGCATATGAAAAAGAAAGGCAGGGTATAAATGTAATAAATAAACAAACAAATAAATAGTGGATAGCTAGATTAAGGTGCTTGACCCAGTGTGCAGCAGCTGTGAAAAAGGCAAATTTAATGCTAGGGATGATTAGGAAAGGTATTGAAAATAAAAACAGCCGATATCATAATGCCATTGTATAAATCTATGGTGCGGCCGCATTTGGAATACTGTGTACAGTTCTGGTCGCCTCATCTCAAAAAGGATATTATAGAGTTGGAAAAGGTTCAGAAGAGGGCAACCAGAATGATCAAGGGGATGGAGCAACTCCCCTATGAGAAAAGGTTGCAGCATTTGGGGCTTTTTAGTTTAGAGAAAAGGTGAGTCAGAGATGACAAGATAGAAGTGTATAAAATTATGCATGGCATGGAGAAAGTGGATAGAGAAAGGGTTTTCTCCCTCTCATAACACTAGAACTCGTGGGCATTCAATGGGCTCCTACTGGGAGTAAGCGTGGGATATAAATCTAATAAATAAATAAATAATAAACAAAGTTTAATGTTGGAAGATTCAAGACAGATAAAATAAAGTACTTCATGCAGTGCATTGTTAAACTATGGAATTCACTCCCACAAGAGGCAGTAATGGCTCAACTTGAATGGCTTTAAGAGAAGATTAGACAAATTCATGGAAGATAAGGCTACTAGCCATGATGGCTGTGCTCTGCCTCCATAGTCAGAGAGGCAGTATGCTTCTGAAAACCAGTGGCTGGCAGCCACAGAAGGGGAGAATGCTCTTGCACTCAGGTCCTGCCTGCAGGCTTCCCATGGGCATCTGGTTGGCCACTGTGAGAACAGGATGTTGGACTACATAGGCCACTGACCTGATCCACCAGACTCTTCTTATGTTCTTATTACTGTTTTATAATCTGCTCCAGAATTTTCCCAGGGGTTGATGTCAGGCTGACTGATCTGTAGTTCCCAGGTTCCTCCTTTTTGCCCTTTTTGAAGATAAAAACATTAGCCTTCCTCCAGTCATCCAGCACTTCACCCATCCTCCATGATTTCACAAAGACAATAGACAATGGTTCTGAGAGTTATTTAAACAGTTCTTCATTACTTTAGGATGCAGTTCTTCTAACTCAGGCCTTATTTCATACCTCTCCCCCAAGTTTGTAAACTTAAAAAAACTCTGTAAACAATGCCAATAGAGTCCATTACTATTGTGCCCATATTGCAGAGAACAGGGTTATGATTACGACTGTGTGAGTTATACTAGCTAAGCAAAGGAACCAAGTGCTCTTATACCCATTTTGCAGGGAGGGAGGAGTTTGAGTAGCATATGACAATCCTGCAGTGTCGCTATCGGTTGCTGGTGTTTTGGGCTTTTTAAAGGAAATCCAATACAGCATGGGTTCTTAACCTGTGGTCCATGTTCCCCTAGAGGGTCCATGGAAGGGCTTCACAGGGTCCATGAACCAAAACAATCCATTTCCAGTGCATTAAAATAAATTGTATGCAAACTGTTGTGTGCATGTATTTATGGGTATTTTTTTGAGGAGGGGGTCCATAGCTTTCATCAGATTCTCAAAGGAGTCTGTGAACCAAAAAAAGTTAAGAACTACTGCAATAGGGGGAGTTCAGCTGATACAATGCAGTTTGGTATTATCTGCACTGCTGCAGTTGATATACTGCTGCAGTACAGATAATTAAGTGCTCGAGGTGGTGAAGAAAAATGGAAAAAAGTTAGGACTTTAACACCAGTTCTACCCATTGAGAAACAAAGGAGCAATAGACCTGTATATATTGTTATGAGCATGGGGGTTGGGATGGATGATTCCTGTGGGTCACCTTTCCAGCCTCTGATTTGGAATCCTGTGCCTTGGAATTAGGAACTCTGCTGGTCAAATTAGTCTTTTGTTAACCAAATAGATTGGCCAGGTAAGATAATGGGCTGACCAGTTGCCTAGCAATGGTGAACGGGCCAGGAAGACCCCTTTTGTCATTTAAACTCTGCAAGAGAGCCTCCCCCCCAATCCTGGCAGCTAGCAGAAGTTGTGCTTGTAGTTTTAGTGTGTGTGTAGAGAATTGCTGGGAACTGGAAGGCAGGCAGAGAGACTGGACCATGGCCTTTGGGGTGCCTCCTGCAACCCAGATGGAAAAGCTGGATATTAGACTGTTGATGCCTTGAACACCTCCATCTTTGAGCTCAGGTTGGAATGTGTGTAAATAAACAAACCATATTTCATAAAGACACTGCAGTCTCCACTGACCTTCTTCCAAAAGGAAACCAAACACTGGAGGAGAGCAGGGACCCCCAAAATCTCACCGTTCGGAGATTGGGGGAGGCGTGCAACAATATGTTCCTTAGAAGCCAGGTCTACTCTGCTCAGTTAACCTGGTACTCAGGCCTTGCTGCTGCTCATTCACCGGATCTAACAGAAATGTTATACCTGGAGATACCCATGTTTTAATCAGTTAATTTAGCCCAATTCTATTTATTCTGACTGGAGCAGCTCTGCAAGGCCTCAGGCAGAAGACTTTACCAACCCTGGTACCAATATCCTTTTAGAACTAGATATGGCTGTGACTGAGCATGGGATTTTGGCAAGCAAACATTGTACACTTGATCTATTGCTGGGTTGATTAAGGTTAAGGACATGTAGACACATAACATTGAAATGTACATGGGTCATTTTTCCCTGGAGCACTTTTGTACCTAATGCCTTGCAATTGTACACACCTTCCCACTACTATGTTTGTTAAAACAGCAACTGCTGTCTGTGTTGTCTGTACACATTGGTGGGCCAGTTTACCTGTTACCAACTAGAGTGCTTTGGTCTTCTCTACTTCTCTCCCCTCAGTTAGTGTTTCCATGCCCCCTGAGTGGTGCTGCAAACAACATAATGCCCTGCTACCCCTGCAGTTCCACCAACTTTTCCGTCCCCCCATGGGTCTTTTGAAAGATAGGATATCTGCAAAGAGAGGGGCTGGAAACTGGTATATTGATATACTGATGCACAGTTTGTTCCCTGCTTTTCCATCTCTCCAGAGATATGCTTGAGCAGTACCATAATTGTGGTGGCTGGTTCTAAGGTGTTCTTTAATCTTTTCTCCCCCCCAAAAAAGCAAGAAGATAAAAGATTTCTTGTGTTTTCCATGAAATACCTCTTGCCCATTTACCATTGTTCTTCATTTCAAAAACAGCAATGCTCAGCTTTACCGGAAAAGGGAAAAGTGCTTTAGATCAATGAGTAGTGGGGGACAGAGAGATGTCATTTGTACAGCACCCCAAAAACATGCCTGCATCCTGCACTGTATGCACACACATTAACACATTCCACCACCACCACCACATCCTAAGAGTTAGGGGTTCGCTGATTCATAGGGTTGCCACAAGTTATAACCGACTTGAAGGCATATAACAACAACACAATAATATGTTAATTATTCTACCATGCCTCTGGTATTCAAAAAGCCCTTTTGAATAAAAGTGTCTTATACCACTTCAGCAAGACACACAGCTCAGGCTTTGGCAAGTCCCCAGGAAAGTAGAATGGGAAAGATACCTCTGCAGCCGGGAAGAATTAAAAATATGTATTTATTTTAGTCCCCCTCTAGGATGTACACATTAACATGGTGAGGCAGTTTGAGAATGCTGGAGAAGCTGAGAGCAATGCTGCCAGGAGTCTAGACCAAGAGGCTAGGCTCTTAGGAAGGGCACCCAAGGTGGAATGGTCAAAGCTCAGATACCAGACTAAGATGCATCCAAACTCAGAGGAAGGCAATGGTAAACCACCTCTGAATACCTCTTACCATTAAAACCCTATGAACAGAGTATCTGAAATGCAACAAGAGATAGTGCTGGAAGATGAGACCCCCAAGTCAGAAGGCACTCACCGAGCTACTGGGGAAGAACAACGGACAAGTAGCGCTGTGACTAAATGACGCAGCTGGGTCAAAGCCGAAAGGAAGCCCAGAGGCTGATGCGCACAGCTGCGAAAGGAGAGTCCGGAGTTGTATGACGCACAAAATAGGAACATGGAATGTGAGAAGCATGAACCAGGGAAAGTTAGAAATTGTCAGGCAAGAAATGGAACGTATCAGCATTACAATACTTGGTGTGAATGATTAAAATGGACAGGAATGGGACATTTTCAATCAGGCAACTACAAAATATTTTATGCAGGAAATGAGAAATTAAGAAGAAACGGGCTTGCTCTAATAGTGAAAAGTGAAGTAACAAAAGCAATTAGGAGTTACAACGCAAGGTCTAAGCAAGTGATATCAATGAGATTAAACAGGAAACCTATTAACATAACCATCATTCAAGTCTATGCTCCAACGGGAAACTCAGAAGAAGAGGAACTGGAGAGATTTTACGTACAAGTATAGGAAGAAATTGATCACACACCAAAACAAGATGTGCTGATAATCATGGGGGACTGGAATGCAAAAGTAGGGAACAGAGAAGAACTAGGCATTGTGGGGAAATGGGGCTTAGGAGATAGAAATGAAGCAGGAGAAACACTTATTGAATTCTGTGAAGCCAATAATTTGTTTCTTGCGAACACATTCTTTGAGCAACCGAAAAGACGACTGTACACGTGGACATCACCAAATGGTCAATATAGGAATCAAATTGATTATATAATTGGTAGCAGAAGATGGAGAAGTTCCATACTTTCTGCAAAAACAAGACCAGGAGCAGACTGCGGTACAGATCACAAACTGGCCATTATCGAAAATCAGACTAAAGCTAAAGAAGAACAACAAAGCAATCATAATGCCAAAATACAATTTAAATAACATCCCAGAAGAATATAAAGAGCAAATAAGAAACAGGTTTGAGGCTTTAAACGTAGTTGAGAGAGAACCAGAAGAACTATTGAGTGAAGTCAGAGACATTATCAGGGAAGAATGCAAAAAGACAATACCTCTAGTTAAAAGAGAGAAAGACCTCGTGGATGACTGAGAAACTTTTTAAATGGTTAAAGAAAGAAGGAAAGCAAAAACAAAAGGAGATAGAAATATGGTAAGAACTCTAAATGCAATAATACAGCGACTAGTATGTAGGGACAAAGAGAACTATTACAATAGTTATTGTTTAGAAACAGAAGAGGACAACAAAAAGGGAAGAACAAGAGCCTAGGCCTATTCCAAAAGATTAGAGAAATTAAAGGGAAATTTAAAACAAGAGTAGGGATGTTGAATAATCAACAAGGGAACACACTGACTGACCGAGACGAAATAAAAGGAAGAGGAAGCAATACACTGAAGAACTCTGTAAAAGAGATGCAAGGATGGCAGATTCATTCATGGAGGAACCATATAATGAAGAACCAGACATTTTAGAATGTGAGTTGAAAGCTTCTCTTAAAATACTTGGAAGAAACAAATCACCAGGAACAGATGGCATACCAGTAGAGTTGCTACAAGTTACTGAGACTGAGTCTGTCCAAATTTTGACAAAAATTTGTCAAGAAATATGGAAAACTGTACTTATCAGTTGAGCCAGGAACATGTAGAATATTTAAACAGGGAAATATCAATTTTGGAAATCTCCAATGCTATAAACAAACTTAAACGAAATAAAACACCAGGTCTAGATGGTTATAGTGGTGCTTTCTATAAAAAATACAAAGATTTATTAACCCCTCTCTTACAGAAACTCTTACAGATATTCAAAGGGGTGGCCAAATCCCAAATTCTTGAAAAGCCACACGTATTATTGTTCTGCCTAAACCAGGCAAAGATGAGGAATCAGTCAAGTCTTACAGACCGATATCCCTTATAAATATAGATGCTAAACTATTCACTAATATTCTCACAGATCGTTTAGCCAATTTAGCCCCAAATTATATTCACCCTGACCAAGCTGGATTCATTCGCTTCCACTCATTAACTGACCCAGTCCACAGGATACTGAACGCAATCTTCCACACTAACCTTAGGAAAAATCAAATGGCCTTGGTGTCATTAGATGCCACCAAGGCCTTCGACAAAGTGGAGCGGAGCTTCTTATTTACTGTACTAGAACACATGATTTTTGGTCCTATTTTCCTTCAGGTTTTGAGATCGCTATATAAGGGCGCTTCTGCTTGCATTAGGGTAAATGGTAAGGATTCCAAACACTTTTACATAAATAAAGGTACAAAACAAGGTTGCCCTCTTTCACCTATTTTATTTGCCTTTGCACTTGAACCTCTTGCTAATGCAATAAGACACAACCCTCTAATAAAAGGGGTTACAGTAAATGGTCAGACCCACTTGCTCAATCTTTTTGCCGACGACATAACTCTGATGTTGTCTAACCCAGAGGAAGCAATTCCAGCACTAATGAAAGAAATCCAGACCTACAGGAAAGTGGCAGGTCTTGAGATTAATTTTCAAAAATCAGAACTCTTATGCTTTAATATGCCTCCAAAATTGACCCAAAAATTACGAGAAATCTCCAAACTGAAGATATGCTCCAAGTCATTCAAATATCTTGGAGTGGTGATCCCGAAAAACCTATCCAAATTAATGCAATTAAATTTTACTCCCATGATTAAGGAAATAATATGTATGCTAAAAGAATGGTCCCAATTCTCCTAATCATGGCTGGGCCGGATTGCGGCAATAAAAATGTATATTTTACCTAAATTAAACTTTTTATTTCAATACATTCCCATACTGATTCCTAAAAACAAATTAACAATTTGGCAACGAATTATTAACACATTTATTCACCAAGGTAAAAAGCCCAGATTAATAAAAATACTCTTTATAGGTACCCCAAGAAAGGCGGTCTGGACATACCCAACCTGCAACTTTATCATAATGCATCTAAGCACAATACCTCTACTGCAGCAATCTACAAACAAATCTTGGACTGGCATGGAAACTGTGGGCGCCTCTTTACAAGAATCCAGAGGTCTCCCATTTGCGATTCATATGAAGAAAAAATTAGATGCTGCCTATAACTAACCCATTTTTGAAAAATAATTTAACAATTTGGAAAAATTGGCACTCAAAATTAACCTCCCAATTTCGCCTTTGACCCCTGTTCTCAATCATCCCATGTTTTATGAAAGGAATAAATTCCAGCAGTTCTCAAGATTGGGAAAAGGTGGATTTTTATCACATTAGAGACTTTTACATAGGTAGCCATCCCAAAACACCTGACCAACTAAAATCTCAGCTCAAGGAAATTAAAACATCCTGGTTTCAAATTCACCAAATTCATCATTTCATCACAATGCCAATTATCATCCAGCAAGTGACAAGACCCCTAACCCCTTTTGAATCTTTCCTTGCTCAACCTTGGGGAAATGGCAAGGGGGTGTTATCAAAAATATATGGCATATTACTAGAGACAACACTAGGTTTCTCTATAAACCATAAAACCCCTTGGGACAAAGACCTTAGTCAAAACATCAGTGAATCTGACTGGAATGGTATTTGGACTAGAACCTCTTTCAAATCTGTTTCTTCTAGGATCCGTGAAAATGCACTGAAGCTGATTTTCAGATGGTACGTCACTCCCCACGCCCTACATAGAATCAATAACAAGCTCTCCCCCTTGTGTTGGAGAGGGTGTGGGGAGCAAGGTACATTTTATCATATGTGGTGGTCTTGCGTGCTGATTGTTGTCTTGTGGGAGGAAGTATTTAATGAAATCAACAAGATTACCAATCAATCCCTTCATTTAGACCCATCTCTGGCTCTGCTACTTATAGCTGATGAAGCCAACAATAAAATCATACACAAAACTTTGACAAACTTTCTTCTTATAGTAGCACGACTGGTGATAGCTGCTTCCTGGAAAACACTTGACCCACATATGATTCATAAATGGTATCAGGAAATATGGAAATTAGCACTTATGGAAAAACTAACACATAGTTCGAAAGCAATGAGACAAGGAACAGATGCAGACAAGTTCTATGAACAATGGTATAGCTTTATTGTTTTTGTTAGTCAAAGTGATGGGGCTTGCAAGCCTCCAACCTCGCGTGGTGAGATTTGGCGGTACGCATTGGGATAATTATCTGGAAAACAATTCAGGACTATATTCAGTCTCCAATTTACCATTCTTGGGAAAGGTGATCGAGCGAGTGGTGGCCAAACAGTTACAGACACACTTGGATGAAGCAGATTATCTAGATCCATTCCAATCAGGCTTCAGGACTGGACATGGAACTGAAACAGCCTTGGTCGCCCTGGTGGATGATATGAGGAGGGCGTTGGATAGGGGAGAATACACCTTCCTCGTCCTCCTGGATCTCTCAGTGGCTTTTGATACCGTTGACCACAGTATCCTTCTAGATCGCCTAGAGGGATTAGGAATAGGGGGCACTGTTTTACGGTGGCTCCGTTCCTATCTCTCAGACAGGCACCAACGGGTAACATTGGGGGATGAGGTTTCAGACCCTTGGCCTCTCAATTGTGGAGTACCACAGGGTTCTATCCTCTCCCCCATGCTATTCAACATCTACGTAAAGCCGCTGGGGGCTATCATCAGGAGGTTTGGGCTGCAGTGTCACCAATATGCGGATGACACTCAGCTCTACCTCTCGTTTAAATCTTCACCAGAGTTGGCTGTAGATACCGTGTCCAAGTGCCTGGAGGCCGTAAGTGGATGGATGGGACGGAATAGGCTGAAGCTGAACCCTGATAAGACCGAGGTGTTACTTGTGGGAGACAAGAGAAGGCTGGGAGATATAAATCTGGTGTTTAATGGGGTAAGATTGCCCCTGAAGGACCAGGTTCGCAGCCTCGGGGTCATTCTTGACTCACAGCTGTCTATGGAGGCTCAAGTATCAGCAGTGAGCCGGGCAGCTTGGTATCATCTCCATCTGATACGGAGGCTGCAACCCTACCTTCCTGTCCATCTTCCCCCACGAGTGATACATGCCCTGGTCTCCTCTCGCTTAGACTACTGTAATGCGCTCTACGTGGGGCTGCCCTTGAAAACGGTCCGGAAACTACAGCTGGTACAGAATGCGGCGGCACGTTTGATAAAGAACAGCCGTCGCCGTGATCATATCACTCCAGTATTAATAGATCTTCACTGGTTACCAGTTGTTTACCGGGCCCAATTCAAAGTGCTGGTATTAACCTTTAAAGCCCTATACGATTTCAGCCCAGTTTATCTGAAGGAGCGCCTCCAGCATCACCAATCATGCCGCCTGACAAGATCAGCCACACAAGACCTTCTCTCGGTCCCAGTTAAAACAGCTAGGCTGGTGCGGACCAGAGAGAGGTCATTTTCGATTGTGGCCCCCACCCTCTGGAACTCCCTTCCTTTAGATCTCCGCCATGCCCCCTCCTTGATGGCTTTCTGCTGATCCTTGAAGACCTGGCTGTTCAGGCAGGCCTATGGGGTTACTGGGGTGGGTTAGTTTTTAATGCTGCTGATTACATGTAAAAGTGGGTAGCTTAATTATTGAACGTTGTTGTTATGGTTTTATATTGTATTTTATCTTGTGATTGTACGTCGCCTAGAGTGGCCGTTCATTCGGCCAGATAGGCGACTCAAAAATAAAATTTTATTATTATTATTATTATAACCATTTAATATATGCTTACCTCCCTACAGCATTATAGGTATAATAACTCCTATTGTCGACAACTGCACTACTTTTTCTCATTGTTGTATAAGTTATTATTGTTTTCCATTCTGTTCTATCCAAAACCAATAAAAACATTATTAAAAAAAAAAGAAATATGGAAAACTAAACAATGGTCCACAAACTGGAAGCGTTCAATATACATCCCAATTTCAAAGAAAGGAGATCCTAGGGAATGCAGTAATTATCAATCTATAGTTTTAATATCCCATGCAAGTAAAGTAGTGCTCAAGATTCTACAACAAAGGCTCTTACCATATATGGAGCGAGAAATGCCAGATGTCCAAGCTGGAGTTAGAAAGGGAAGAGACACCAGAGATCATATTGCAAACATACGTTGAATAATGGAACGGACCAAGGAATTTCAGAAGAAAATCACCCTGTGCTTTATAGATTACAGCAAAGCCTTTGACTGTGTAGATCATGAAAAACTATGGAATGGCTTTTTAAAAATTGGGGGTGCCATAGCATCTGATTGTCCTGATGCGCAACCTATACACTGGACAAGAGGCTACTGTAAGAACAGAATATGGAGAAACCAATTGGTTCCCCATCGGAAAGGGTGTGAGAGGGGTGTATTTTATCACCCTATTTGTTTAATCTATACACAGGACATATCATACGGAAAGCGGGATTGAACCAAGACAAAGGAGGTGTGAAAATTGGAGGAAGAAATATCAATAATTTAAGATATGTAGACGATACCATACTACTAGCAGAAACCAGTAATGATTTGAAACGAATGCTGTTGAAAGTTAAAGAGGAAAGCACAAAAGCAGGACTACAGCTGAACGTCAAGTAATGACAACAGAAGAGTTATGTAAATTTAAAGTTGACAACGAGGACATTGAAGTTGTCAAGGATTATCAATACCTTGGCACAGTCATTAACCAAAATGGAGAGAATAGTCAAGAAATCAAAAGAAGGCTAGGACTGGAGAGGGCAGCTATGAGAGAACTAGAAAAGGTCCTCAAATGCAAAGATGTATCACTGAACACTAAAGTCAGGATCGTTCAGACCATGGTATTCCCAATCTCTATGTATGGATGTGAAAGTTGGACAGTGAAAAAAGCGGATAAGAGAAAAATCAACTCATTTGAAATGTGGTGTTGGAGGAGAGCTTTGCGGATACCATGGACCACGAAAAGGACAAATAATTAGGTGTTAGAACAAATAAAACCAGAACTGTCACTAGAAGCTAAAATGATGAAACTGAGATTATCATACTTTGGACACATAATGAGAAGACATGATTCACTAGAAGAGACAATAATGCTGGGAAAAACAGAAGGGGGTAGGAAAAGAGGAAGACCAAACAAGAGATGGATTGATTCCATAAAGGAAGCGACAGACCTGAATTTACAAGATCTGAACAGGGTGGTTCATGACAGATGCTATTGCAGGTCACTGATTGATTCATAGGGTCGCCATAAATTGTAATCGACTTAAAGGCACATAACAAGCACAATTTATTTTAGTGCTTGAAATCACTTAATAGGAGTGAAGGATGGTAACCCTATCTTAAATACACAAGGAGAGACCAATAGTTATTTTGGATGAATTAATCTGGAATAAAAGCATGTTTTGTTTGTATCCCGCCATCTGTGACGTTATAAAACTTCACGCAAATAACATTTTACAGAACCAGAAGGTTGCTGTATAACGCCCTCCCTCTTCCTCAAAATGACAACACAGCCCAACCTGTCCTTCTACCAACCCCCGCTCTCCACGCGGCTCTTCTAAAAGGCAACCGCCTACAACTCCCAAGGGACGAAGTCGGTCCTCTATTCGCTTCTTGTAAGGTGTTTAAAGCGCGGTCTGTAGTACATTGCTTTCTGGGAGTTGTAGTTCGTAAGCCGGTTGGAGAGAAAGGGTTGCGCAGGCGTAGCCGGCTTTGCTGCCGCTCCTCCTAAGGGAAGTAGCGCCGCCATTTTCTCTGGCGGACTAAAGTGAGTGTCGCGGCCGTGCGTGGGGGTAAACGAGTTTAGTTAAGCTCTAACGTTGCCGGTGAGTGTCTGTTTCTTTTCGGTAGAGGGGCCGACCCACAGTAAGAGGGGGTGGAAAGGTGAGGTGGCCGTAGCATCAGCGATAAGAGAGAATAGGCTTTGTTTATCCGTCGTGGTAGAAGGAGCGAGGCCAGGCTGCGAGGCCGAAGCGCAGCCTTGGGTAGGCCATGCGTAGTATTCTTTCCTTGTATACGGTGGTGGATTGAAGGCTTCGCTTCTCTTTGCCCAACGCCTCCTCGTTTTCGACTCTATATATCTCGAGCTTTTGCCGTTAACATTCTCGTTCTTCCCTTTTCTTCCTCCTGTCTCCCATCCCCAAACCGCTTTTTCTTTCCTCCAGATCAGGCCTCGCAAGCACATCTCAACAGTCAAACTTCATTCTGTTCCGTTCGAAAGGTAATTGTTGGAAAGGGAGCTAAAACCGCAGGGTTTTTTAAAACTCTCATTAAATTTCCTTTAATCCTCCCTGGAAATTTATATTTTACTTTGCATATACATCTAGGTTTTTTTTTCTGTTTTCTGCAAGCTTGGGAGATGTATGGTGGTAAGGAGGCTTCACTCTGCGCCTGATTCTAGGCCATCGTGAATAGTAGACTTGTTATGTACTAAGGTGTTCTCTGAAACTAAGCCAGCTCCTCTTGGTGGTGGAGTGTGCCAGCCTTTGAGTTACACAAGAATTCAGTGCAACTTGAAAGATTTCCATACTCCCACACGAATGGGAGTTAGTGCAAAGCAAGAGATCTGCTTAATTATTTATTTCTATGCAGTTGATGCTTGACCGCTCTTGAGAATTCGCAGGGTACATTCATGATAAATCTAGGCTCTTTTAAGTTGTTTACAGCTATATTGGTATGTGAATCCTTATATAGCAAACTAAAGGATATAGTATTGTCAGGAATACGTGTTTTAAATACTGCCCTCAGTTGTCTAATCTGCCTAACATGTCTGGGACTCAATTATGGCATTGATATGATACATTTTTAATGAGAACTACTAAAATTCATTTTTTGCAGCTTAAACTAAAATGAGTGGCTGTCGGGTCTTCGTTGGACGTCTAAGTCCACATGCTCGGGAGCGAGATGTGGAGAAATTTTTCAAGGGATATGGCCGTATACGTGAAATCAATCTGAAAAATGGCTTTGGTTTTGTGGTAGGTACATGTATGTTTATAAAAAAAAAATCTCCCAATCTGGAAGGTTGTAGGCAGGTATCAGTACATTATAACATAGAAACAGTTGGAAATCTGGTTTGGTAAAACATCAGAAATGTTAAACTCCCATCCTCTCTTTAACCTTTTAGATCTTTCTGTAAAGGGCTCTTAATTTGTGCAAACTTCCTCTTTGAAATGGCTCATATGGTAAAATGGAAGACTGCTTTTTAGGTAAGAATGAAATAAATCAGTTTTGCAATTAACTGTAGCGGTAGGTTGTGTACAACGTGATTCTCTCACCTGAGCCTCCCCCTCCAACCCATCATTTCTCTCTGCTCCTAGAACAAAGGCAGCTGTTACCACAGTCTCTTTCCTCCCCCAAACTCTGAAAATTTTTGAAAGAGCCAGGAAGGGCAGCTACCATTACTGCTGTATATATATTTTCCTTCTGTGTAGCTCTAACGGCTTCAGTATTTATTCTCTCCCTTCGATTTAAGGCAAATACTCAGTATGGTTGGTTAAAATTAGAAGTTTTAAGTGTGAGAAGGAGAGGAAAAAACTAGAACTGTGACAGCTTCCATAATAGAGGTGAGGTTTGTGTGGCTTGCATATTTTTGTATTAGAATCCGTATGTTCTGGATGTTAAATGTACAAAGCAAGAGAGCATACTCTTAACATAAATTGTTTATTTCTTAATGTTAAGTGATTCTGAGTTTGCAAGAATCCTAGCAAACAACAACCATTAGGTGATGCTCCAGCGTATGACAGTCTGTTTTCTGTACATCTCTGATCCTGAATCGTGTTATGAAAACTGATCATGGGAGAGAAAAACCCCAGCTGTTTTGCTTAGCTTGGAAGCACAACAGGGTTGGTAGGACTCGTGTCCTCTTCCTGACCCTGCCTTACCAGCAAGAAGAGAGGAACACAGAAAGAAAAGCAGCAGCCATCTGTTCTGTATTTGCCCATCCAAACAAACTCACTGGGGTCATGTGGACTTTCATTTCCTTCTAAGAAGCTAGCCAACCTGCCCCTCTGCATTTGTCCATCTGGGATAAAGGGTGCTTGGATTCTTGGTCCCTCTCTCTAAGCTAGGCAGAAAGGAAAGGAAAATCAACCCAGCTAGTGCATATCTTCCTAGACAGAGCCCTGCTGATGATAAAGCTCTATTTTGGAGGTAGCATATGTGACCACCCAGGAGGAGACAGGCAATCCAGTATGCAGCCTGTGCTCACACCTGTTTCTCCCATGCAGGAGGGGAGAGAAGTAGCCCCTTATGCCAACTTGCAGGATTACAGGTAAACTGAGCAGAGATCTAACTCTTTCCCCTTTCTGCAAGGGAGAAAGTGAAAGCCTGCAGATGGTGTCTTCAGAAGTGATGGAGACTGAGCACATAGACTACATTTGCACATCATAATAAGCAAGGATCACTGGATTATAATGATGTACTGTGAATGAGTACTGTCCTGGTATATGCAGCCTAATGGGTCCCATATCAGACCTCCCCTGACATGAAGAGGGAAGCTGCAATTGCTGTGACTTCCAAACCTGGGATCCTGATTTGTTGCTCCCAAACAAGCCAGGATCACTTGCCAGCCTTAACCCGTGGCTTCTTGCTGGTTTGTGAATCCCGACTTGTTTGGGAATAACAAACCAAGATTCCTGGTTTGGATGTCACAGCAAGCCAAGCTTAATTGCAATTTTATGGTTTGTTTCTCCCACTCACACCAGGGGAGAAACAATGGGGCTGCATGCACCACCACACTGCTTGCTTACCATGCATCATAAGCCAACATCCCTGACATAGTTATCTTGCTTGGAGGCAATCTTTACTTGTGAGTGGTATGTTTTTCTTTGACTTGCACCATTTTCATTACTGTACATTTGCCCATATTTTCCAATGAATACAACTGTAAAGCACAACATTACACAAAGAGAGACTTAATGCTTTTTTTAACCTGTTGAGTTGAAAGTTCTTTTCTCAATTAACATCCAGAAAATTGCATGCCATTATACAAAATGCACACTTTCCCCAAGCTTGCAGAGTGACTTTTGCCACAAGTTAGTGAGATGGAAAGCTTATGCTATAAAATATCAGCTGTTTTTGTAGTCCCAGGCCACTATGTTATGCAGTAGCATGTAGTGTGGAGCTGTTTTGATCTGAAGACAGATGGGAATATATAATTAAGCCACTTCTGGGGAGAAACTGCTCATTTTATATGGTTTGAGTGCATGCTGCTTGACATTGTCCACTTGTGTTGGGAGTCCTTATTTGTGATAGCACATCCCCCCATCTGTGTTTGCCAGATTTCCTATGTAGTGTACTTGCATTGTACAGTGGCATGAGAGGCAACCCTAGAGGTGGAACTTTTGCAGCCTCTGCCTCTTTTCTGGTGGTGGTGGTCTGCTCTTTTGTATATTTTATTGCTTCATTTAAAATATTTCTACCCTGCCCTTCATTTAAAACTTGCTTTAAAACTACAGAGCAGCCACATCCTTCTAATATAGACTGGCTGAGCGACTGTTCTACAAATGCCTAAGCAAATATGTTTTAAGAGTGCAATAGTTAAATAGAGATGGTTTAAGTTGGTGCTGAAATGAGACAGAATCAGCAGTAACCATACCTCAGTGCGGAGGACATTCTGTAAACAGGATGTTGCAACTGGCAAGGACATTTACCATATTGCCACAGTATAGATATCTCCTCCTAGTGGAACCCCAGGATGCCCCCCCCAAATCTTAAAGCATGTACAGACTGACATGGGAAGTGATGACACTTCTTCAGGTAACTAGGTCTCAAGTTGTAGCTTATGACTCTTTCGCAGTTTTCACTTACAAGTGTACCACCACTTTATACTGTCAAGCAGCAGCTGCTTTTTTATTATTTATTTATTTTATTAATTAAATTTCTATACTGCCCCATAGCCGAAGCTCTCTGGGCAGTTCACAACACATAAACATCTGAAGTACAAGTAAAAAAGCCATATATAATACAAGTTAAAAATGAATTAATTAAACAAAAAATATAAACAGTTGCAGTTGCCAGGAACTATTTCCCTTACATTAACATTAAAAAAAATAGTTTTTGAAAACCGCAATGTTTTAGGCATAAAGACAGTTTCACATATTTTTTCTAAAGAGATTAGATCCAGTAGTTCAGAACAGTATAGAAAATGATGCAATTAAACTATGTAATGCTAATTAGTTTCAGAAGTGTTTTGTTGAAATAGTTGAGCGTCCTTGAAGTGTAAATATATCATTTGTTTTCTCGTTTACACTTTAGACTCTTTAGCCACTACATGATTCGTCCCTAGTTATAATGTTCAGAATAAAAAATGGAAAATTGATAAGATTTTGAGTCTCACATATGTATCCTGTGACAAAGTACATGTTTTTGATTAAGGTTAAGTATTTTGGAGTTGACCTAAAAATCCATAGACCTCCATATACATTGTACTACGACTGTTCGTGGTACCTGATATTGTCTCCAATTTTTACCCACAAAATCCTGCACATAGTTAAAATGATCAATATTATTGATCAATATTTAGATGCCTTTTCAAATATTCTAGTTAGATTATCACAGGATTCAATTAAAATTCATAACCTCTCTGATAAATGATAGAATACATTCCCAATATTGTTGTGAATACAGCAGGGCCCCACTTTTCGGCATTCTGCTAAAATGGCTCCAGCGGGGCGATCAGCTGTAGCGCGGGGAGCTTCAGGGGCTGAGCACTGTCAGCTGGAGCGCGCTACAGCTGATCGCTGTCAGCTGGAGCGTGGCGGCTGGAGCTCATGATCAGCTGGAGCATAGGGAGCTCCAGCCACCGCGCTTCAGCTGACAGCAATCAGCTATAGTGCGTGATCAGCAGGCTTTGGGCTGTGTCCCACTTTCTGGCTCTTTTCACTTTTCGGCGGGGGTCTGGAACGTAACCTGCCGTGTGAGTGGGGCCCTACTGTATCCACAGCCACACATGACAGTGTCCTTCTAGCACTTGTGCACCTCCCAGGCAAACCATTTAGGGTTCCATATATCATTGGAAATCTTACAGTTGTATAGTACCATCTATGCTTAGTATCTCTTGTAAAAACTCTCCTTTGAAACCCATACCCAAAGAGTGTCTAAAAGATTTTGTCACATATGTAAAATCACTGTATTTTAGAAACCTTGTTAATCAACCGTCATGTAGCACTTTAAAAGACTAATGCATGTACAATCTGAATCTTTTATGTCCATATCCATTGAGTTGTTCGAAACGTTGGATAAAAGACCTTTTACCTTCAAAAATGACTCTGTTTCAAAAGATGGTAAACATCTATTGCTATTATAGTACTTTGGATAAAACTTTGAATAAAACTTTGAATTTCTAAATATGGGGAAAAGGAACACATTGGCCGCTTTGAGTTAGTTCTGTAAATGAAAGAATGCGAGCATTTTCTATGAATTAAAATTAATAAATTTATAGAACTTGCTTTTGAGCTGTATACCAACAGTAATCTGCTCTCTGAAACCTGGTACTATATGTGAAGAAATTTCTGGAGCCAAGTGCTATCTGCTCGTCCTAACTACTCAATATTTTATCTCTTATTATACTGGTAACATAAGAGGTCCCTATTTTTATTTAAGGCCATCTGGACAATGGTGTCAACTCCAGTTTGTTCTATAACCCAAGGTGCTGTGATGGTGCTTTACAATGCAAGAACACATTCTCATTAGATATTGCTGCAGCACACAGTTTAATTATCTGTATGGATAATCTGAACTGCTTTTCATCATAGATCTATATAAAGAAGATGGAAAAAGGAATTGGAAAAAGTCCCTAGTAGATTTCAGTCTTAAAGATTTAACTGCCCAACTCATTCATTCTTTTCCTTCTTAGGAATTCGAGGATCACAGAGATGCAGATGATGCTGTTTATGAACTGAATGGTAAAGAACTGTGTAATGAAAGGTAAACTTTAATTGCAAATAAAGTAATTGCAGAGCAGCTACAGAGTGCAAATTGTGATCTAACTTTGGTAATTCCCCAGCAAGAAGGGAACTTGGTTAGCAGTGGTGCAGATATAACTCTTTGCTTTGAAGTCTAGGGCAAAATTCTCATGGCATAGAGAAATATGTTTCTGTAGCAAGCTCCTTACATGGAAGTCATGGTTGCAGGGAGCTAGTGTTATATCCGCTTCAAGTAAATTGACTGCTCTACTAAGTTTGATTTTTAAATCTAGTGTGCTGCTTTTGAGTGCAGAAGGCTGGTAGTAGATCATGATGCATTATTACAACCTTTTCAACTATTTTCTTTGAAAGTGAAGAACAGAAAGCTGGGTACTTGCAGTTCACAGAAGAGACCTCACCCGAAATAGGCCCTCCTTTCCTTTCAGCAGGTCCATTAACCATCCGCTTATTCCTAAAATTGACTCCTCCTATTGATCAGAGCATTTTAATTTGTGTAGTGTTGTGTTATTGGGGCTATTCAGGCTACATACACACTTTACTGAGACTCACAATGATTATGGGAGGGAGAGTTGGTTGGTGGTAAGCACGAGTGCTGATTGGGCTTTCTAGCTGGCCTCTCAACATTCAAACTAATACATAAAATTATAAAAGAAATAAGATTAATTTCACCTATTCAGACATTTTAAATTGTGTACATCAGATGAATGTGTGAGGAGGTTAAGGTTTCTTAGGGATGAGAGATCTTGGTTACACTGCTCTGAGTAGGCAAGTATTTGCTTCTGTTTTCAAATACCTCATACTAACTACATTTAAAATGCTTATTTCCATTGTATGTAAAGATTGATGTGCTAAAGAAGCTGTGTCTATTTTTTTCATTTAATGTTAAAGGGTTACAATTGAACATGCCAGAGCCCGAAGAGGGGGTAGAGGCAGATATCCGCAACGGTTCAATTATTACCAATCCTATGGGGGTGGATCTAGGTAAGAAGTCTGTTCTTCTTACTACAAAGTCACTTGTTAAGCACTTTATTATTAGAATATATGTCTGAACATTCTATATGCACCCAGTATTCTACACATTTCACCTTTTTAGGCAGATGCTTAACATTCTGAGGTGTTCTTATGGCCGACAACCTGTTATTTTTTTCAGTGAAAGCTGCTCTTAAAATACTTGGAAGAAACAAATCACCAAGAATAGATGGCATACCAATTGAGTTACTACAAGCTACTGAGAGGGAATCTGTCCAAATTTTGACAATTTTTTTTAACAAATATGGAAAAGAAAATAGTGGCCCACAGATTTGAAGCTTTCAATATACATCCCAATTCCAAAGAAAGGGGATCCCAGGGAATGCAGTAGTTACTGAACTATTGCCTTAATATCCCATTGAGGGCAGCTATGAGAGAATTAGAAAAGTTCCTCAAATGCAAAGATGTATCACTGAACACTAAAGTCAGGATCATTCAGACCATGGTATTCCATATGGATGTGAAAGTTGGACAGTGGAAAAAAGCGGATAAGAGAAAAATCAGCTTATTTGAAATGAGATGTTGGAGGAGAGTTTTGTGGATACCATGGACCGCAAAAAAGACAAATAATTGGGTGTTAGAACAAATTAAACCAGAACTACCACTAGAAGCTAAAATGATGAAACTGAGGTTATCATACTTTGGACACATAATGAGAAGACATGATTCACTAGAAAAGACAATAATGCTTTGGGAAAACGGAAGGGAGTAGAAAAAGAGGAAGACCAAACAAGAGATGGATTGATTCCATAAAGGAAGTCACAAACCTGAACTTATAAGATCTGAACAGGGTGGTTTACTACAGATGCTACTGGAAGTCACTGATTCATAGGGTCGCCATAAGTCGTAATCCACTTGAAGGCACATAACACACAAACCTCATGCTTGCATAATTGCAAGGAATCTTGTGCTAGCAATCTCTTAGCTGGAATTCAGTAACTTCAGTTATCATCTTTAAGACTAAGAAGGAGAGGTTTGTGTCAGTGAAGTTATTAAGGCACATGAGGTCAGCACCCTACTGAAGCTAACTAGGGTCAGGTCTGGTCAGTGCCTGGATGGGAGACTGCCTGGGAATCATATATAAGCTGCCTTGGGTTTCTATCATGAAAAGAAAGGCAGAGTATAAATGAAATATATAAATAAATACTATAAGTGGCTTAAGTTATTTATGGTTAGCACTAGATACATTCTTTATGCCCATTAATATAATTAGGACGCATAAGTAGCATTATATCTCATGCCAGTAGCCAAATTTTGTCACAGTTTGGTTTCATAAAGGTTAAACTTCAGCCTGTAGAACTTTGGTCCTGTACAAGCCTTACTAAATGGAATGGGCTTAATGAACTATTCCCTAATGGATCAACATTTTAAAAGCTTGGGGAATTATAGATGAGAACTATTGTTATATAGGAACTCAATGTTAGTTATGCCCAAAGTTTATTAGAGCATTCAACCAAACAAATTTGAAGTCTGCATAGAATGCTGTGTAAGACCAATATTTGTTTGAAATCTACAGTCATAGAATGTTTATCAGTGGTACAGATTTGATAGTATATTACTTTTTAAAGTAATTTCTTTAAAGTGTTTCTTGCACACAAAACTGTAACAATTTCCATGTATACTACAAGCTGCTGTTGAAATCTGTATGTGAAATTGTTTAGACACTTGCATTAATTATATAAAATTTTGCTTTGAAAAAAGTTAGCATTTTTTGCATTTCATTCAGAGGCAGCCTTCTTGTCATCCTTATTAAAAAGGAACTAAACACATTGGGAACTTGTATATTCAAGTATGCTGTTTAGATTCTTTTTTTCTTTAATGCAGTGATGTTGCTGCAATAAGATTGATCCAAGGTGACCTAAAAGTGAACTTTACTAAAGTAGGATATGTGACTGATGTTCATGGGCATCTTGCGTGGCAGTTAGGTTCATAACATCAGGCACATGGTGCCAGGCAAGAAGAGATTACTATTTACAGTAGTGAAAAGTGGGACCTGGTTTGCCAGTTGGGGAATTCTGGAACTTCTGTTTAAATGCTCTAAAGATCTGAATATTCTGAAAATATGGGGCACATAGAGGTGTGCAAATGAAATCCCTCTGCTTCGGTTTCCAAAAGGCACATGTGTTAGTTGTATTTTATATGATATGAAAGAACCACCATTTGGAGGGGATTTGAGTAGCTAGCCTGAACCAAACTAATGTACAGTACTCTAGTTGTTCATACTAGTGCTTTATCATTTGGGGGTTTGATGCCAGTAAGCCAGATCTTCTATTAATACAAAATTGGCTAGATAGTCCATCAGCTTATGTTAGTGCTTCAGCTCACTACAGCTTATTGAAATGCCACAGTACTGTTCAGTAAGCATGCACTCCCTTCACAGCCTCATCTTCCTAGGGCTGATTGATACATATAGTTCCACAGTTGACGTGTGTCCACTGACTGTATGAACTCCATTGAAAAATGTCATGTTAGGTGGTAGCTTGATCTATGAACGCTCTGTGCTGGCTGTGGCACACATGGAGGTCACAACTGATCAACACACCTGTGTGAACTGCTCCATAGTCCTTCAGCATGTGTTGTGTCATTTTTGTGTATTTTCCAATTGTCTTTCCTAATATGAACAGCAGTCAACTGCCTGCTAGCCTTGCCCCTATTTAAATGAGAGCAGTTAGATTTCTAAAACCTTTTTCTGATTTACTGAGCAGTGTCAGCAATCTGTCACAGCACAATGCATTTAATTTTCTGCATGAGGTATAAATGAATAAATAACGGGAAAACGTGTGTTTCTCTTATAGCCAGTATGGTCCGCCTCTTCGTACTGAACACAGGCTTATAGTTGAAAATCTTTCTTCACGCGTTAGCTGGCAGGTGAGTTGGACTTGACCTTAAATAATTCTTTCTACTCAAAAACAATTTTTCCCCCTGAATGAGACACCATAAAATTTAAGTTTATAGCTAAAGTAAGTCAGAATATTTTTATTAAAATCAAGGCTTAAAGTTCTTTGATTTGCATACCAAAAATAAGCATTTAAGCATCCTGTTTATATTTTTAAAACTGAAGAATTGATTAGTGTTTCTTGGACAACTATAATCCTCATCTAATAAGAATTGTAAAAATCCATTTTAAAACATAATCTTCATAATTAAAAGGCAGGTCTCACTCAGTGGTAAGATCTGCAGTTTGTATCTGGCTTCAATAGAATGAACAGAACGGTCACAGAGTTAACACTGTGTGTGTTCATAATGTGGAAATTTTGTGTATTACCTAATTTTGAAAAAGGTTTGTGACTTACACTGCATAGCTTATATGCATTTTAAATAACATCCAAAATATGCATATCTTCAGGTTTAAGTATTTGCACTGAAACGATTTGATTTCCTTGCAAAGACATAGTTTTGTGCTTTTCCTTAACTGTAAGAGATAAATGAGTAATGTACACATGAACATTTCATGCCATACATTTGTTTGCCTTTAAGGTTCCCACAGGACCCTTGTTCTCTTAGAACAGCAGTTTCATGTGCAGGTTCAAAATAGTTAGGCTGATATCAGGTAAATGAGTCCTCAGTTGCAATATTTCAGGCTCCTGAGAGCGATTTCTGGCATCATATTTTCTATGCAAGCGTAGATATGCTTGGGTAAGGAGAAACCTCTGTACACCCTTGTGTGTGAAGATTACACACATATTTTACCAAGAACATAATTGGAAAAAGTTACCATCATGTGCTAGGTGGCCCTTGGTCTGGCAGGCTTGCTGTATCTTATAACCCCTGTTAGATGAGTAACATATCGTTTATCTGAAGTTCATTTTGCTCCTACTCTTCAGCAGGGTAGCAGGCCTTCAAATATACCAGCTTCTGTGATTGTTAGCAAGTCAATATTCAGTTGTTTCATATGCCTTTCATTTTAAATATTTTGGCTGGAAACAAAAAGATTTCATTGAGATTTCATTGAGTCAGTAAAGTAACGTTAAATGTAGGATTTATTTATATTAGGTTTAAGAAGCTGGCATATTGTCAACCTAGCTTGAAGCTGATTATGAAGTTATGATAGCCTTTGTTTTTAACAATACCTTTGTATAGCACTTTTTACAGAGGAGGAATCTGCAAACTTAGCTTTACTTTTGATCTTTGGCTTGTAGTATGGACTCAGAACATGCTAACATATTAGCCCTGCTGCTGAATATTTTATCTATTAACTTATGGGTGTAATGGTTTCATTCACAGTGAAGACTTAAACCTTTTTTTAACTGATTCTGTATATGTAGCATCTTACTTCTGCAACTCTAGCCTTTCAGCTAGTTGCTATATGCTTTAAATGAGGACCAATTATTACCTTAATCTTAATCAACAATACTGTCATTGGTGCATGATTTGTCCTTTTCGCCAACCTCATTTTTGTCTTCTAATCCATGTAAA
Source organism: Rhineura floridana (assembly GCF_030035675.1). NCBI lineage: Eukaryota > Metazoa > Chordata > Lepidosauria > Squamata > Rhineuridae > Rhineura > Rhineura floridana. Next base: position 161,317,160 of record NC_084481.1, on the reverse strand, counting down.
TTACAAAATGGAAAATGCCTTGCTTTTTAACAGTGCTATAAACATCTGCTCTTCAAACAGAGCTGTCCTTGGCACCTGAAGGGAGGAAGAAACAGGGTAGGAACAGGTTGGGAGTAATTGCACAGTTCAGGAACAGGTTGGGAGTTATTGCACAGTTCAGGAACAAGAGAGCTGTCAAAAGAATAATTGCAGCAGCCTATTTAGCATATTGCAGAGTAATTTTAGCTGGATGTAAAGAGACTGGACCTGTTATTATGAAGACAAGAAACCTGAAGCAAGTCAGCCTTTGTTAGCTGATGTATGGAATTGTGAGAAGGATGATGAGCTTATTGTAGAACAAGAAGTTCAGATAGATGATAAACAGAAGCTTGGCAAATATATCTGGGTTCCTCTTTGTGAGAAAATATGTAATTCAACAATTGAGCCTGCTTTAGAACAAAATACATATATTGAATTTAGAAATGCTAGTGTAATTTAACAGGATTCGATTTGCTGCCTTTCCAATAAGTTGCTCAAAGCAGCCTACAGCCCAGTAAAAATTTTGAAAGGAAAGGGTGCCAGTTTTTCAGCCACTTAAATTTTCTCCCTTTTGTTATCTGTACCAAACTTCTCCTATAGTTCAGCATCTGTCTTGGCATTTTTGAAAACTCATAGTATTAAATTGCTGCGGGGAAAGCAATGCCTATGTCTAGTAATGCCCATTATTATTTAAGTGCTTAACATTGAATTAAGTGTTGTAGAAAGAACAGAATGGGCATGTCCTTGCCAAAATAACTTATGATCTAATAGATATGACACAGGAAGAAAAAACTGAAAAGAGAGAGAGAGAGAGGGAGGGAGAACCACACTTGGGCCCGGATATGTAGTGTTCATTTTACAAATGGCTAAGTGGAATGGCCATTAATAAAAGTCTCCTGGGAATGAGAAGTCCGGTGACTGTTCTTTTTAAGAACTGCTCGGTTGGATCTAGAGACCATCAAGTCCAGCAACTGTCTTCCAACAGCAGCCTGCCACATGCTCTTCTTGTACCTTTCTGAGAGGCACCAGCTCCTTTTATTCCCACCATCAGAAGTATGCTACTTCTTAACGTGGAGGTTCCATCTAGCTACTGTGGATATTCTTCCATTAGCTTGGTCCCAGTCAAGTTGGTGGAGGGAACTTAGCCCTTTCTCCCTCCCCTTTTAGCAACTGCCATATGTAGTGGCCAGTGGTTATACTTCATTTCTATTATTTAATTTATATCCCGCCCTTCCTCCCAGCAGGAGCCCAGGGTGGCAGATACTTGCATGTCACTCTTCTGACACCTGATCTGAGACCTGTGTTCCACAAAATGTCCCAGCACACTTTCTGGAGTGACACTAGAGAAGGCACCTCTTCCTGTTTCCTTCTCTACAGGCATTTTTTAAAATTTAAGGAAAACACATAATCAGAAGCAGCCAATGGGAAAACTCACTTGTTCATTTGAGAATAACGTTTGTGTGTTTTGGCGGACTATATCTAAATCAACTACACTGATGCCTGATTTACTGTATAATAATGGTATGGCACTGTCACTTCACCCATATGGCAGCACTGCAGTAGCTACTTGGAGGCTGCTGTGCATGAAAAGCTGCTTGTATAAAGTTGTTTGCATGGAAAGTTTTCACTGGGGCATTTAAAACCTTGCCTGGCTCTGCGGAGTTGAATTTAAAAACAGCCAGAACTGTTGAGTAAGCTACTTCACACAGCAGCTTGCTGAGTAGAGCAACCTCGGTGCAGTTTTATTTTAAGCATCTGTGCAGTACTTGAATGAACAAATCAGGCTTTGGAGCAAATTAAGGAGAGTACACAGGGCATGCTTCTGTTTTGAACAACACAAAAGTAGTTACCTTTTTCTTGAGGGTTTTAAATCAAAATATTTTCTGTTCAAATCTGTTTTGCTGCCATGATACAAACTACTAGCTGGTTTATGGGAAAGTACTATATGCTTTTGGAATAGGTGAGATTACCACTTGTATGAGAAACACTAAATTATTGCAGGCATTAGTTTATCTCAGAGGTTACTCTGCTTACAGAGACATCATGCTTCATGACTAACCTGAGGAGATCCTGGCAAATGTTGCAAGCAGAAGCAAAACGTTTTTGCCATACTGCATCCATGACCAATTGCTTTGTCTTCACTAACTAGTGCATCATACATGCCTGGCTTCAGCATTTCCATAAGCTTTGAAATAGAAGGAGGTTTAACAGGAAACACAGTTTTCTATAATGCATCCTTTCCCTTCTGACTGAGCTTACATAACAGATCCAAGGGTGCAATATGTGAAAAGCTAATCATTGTCAATCATTTTGCAATCAGTTTACCTTAGTGGGAATTTGAAAAACTATAAAATTAATCTGCTAGCTTGATATGAATAGCAGTTGCCTTCAAGGAAGTGCCTGCCCTGTGTCCATTCACTCATCCTTTAAAATTAGACAGGAGAGTGGCAAACAATGTATAGCTGGAGGAGTAGCAGCACAGACAAGGCTGAAGTTAAGCTCACACACTTTCTGGATTGTGCCCTTATGTTCAAAACTTACTAACTCGCATCTCATGTACCTGGCATGCAGCTAAGCAAGCTTTAAGGTGAGAGTGCATATATCTGTCTTCCAAATCCCAGCACATTCTGGTGTTTAAAAATGTCACAATCTCCTAATCATTGATTATGACTTTTAATCTAGAATCCCAGTGTCCTCTAATAGTGCATACTTGTTACTGCTGATTTCCCCTACCCTTTGCAAGTTCTCGAAATGTCTAAGGCAGGAAAGCTAGTCAACTTGGCTTTCTATGTACAGGTGTTGCTATACTTCAGTTTTCTAAGGTTCTTTTGACTTAAGTTTTAGAGAAAAGACTAAGTTCTAAAGAAAAATATTTTAAGCTGTGAACTTCTGTACAGACACATTTTCCTTCTTGATGTTTATAGCGCGAATTTAACATTTAACTGAAGTAATTTTATGATAGACAGGAAGTTAAATTTGTTATATTCTTAAATCTAGATATATATACACCTTTGTAGGCTCATTCATCTATACATCAAAGCTAAGCAAATTGCATAAGGCTTGATGAAAACAATTTTTGGATTTGTTTACTGTGGATATAATCAATTTGAAGTATTGTGAACATTTTGTGTATATGTTGTGAACTTTGTATTGGGGAGGGAGTTCAGTCCTGCAGATGCTGAGTACTCTGATCTTGACTGTGCAAAACTCATGTGCTCGTTGTTTAAGTGTGATTAGAAACTTACCTCCACTAGGTCTTGTTACACATTAGAGGATGCGCATGCATGAATGTCATGCAGAATTTGGGCTGGAGTGCTCAGTATGTTGTAGAATTGAACCCTGCCATGAAATGTCTGCTGTTAAACTTGTTTCATGTTAGGATGAAAGCTCAGGTTTTCAGACTGTTTGATTCACATGCTAGCTTGTAAAACTGAACTTTATTAAACACTAAATTAATTGAGGCATCCTGTAATCTGTATCTCAGTTTAGGCTTTTTGTTTGTATTTTTTTTCACAAATATATATCTAACCAAGTTCATTTTGAACCTCTTTTAACAGCCTTGCTTTGGGTTAGCCCTCGTTTCTCTTGTGTGGAGGAGAAAGAACCCAAGAGGTTGGGGTTCCTAGTGGCTGAATTTCTAGGGCTTGGCCTGTTCTGAGTTTTCCCTTTGGTACCCATGACACACCTATCTTGGCGATGTAGATCTTGGTTGGCCCACAGCTCGATTGGCTAGCACAGGTCAACCTCAGGTTCTAGAGCCGCTTCCGGAGACTGTGTCCAGTGCTTTCAGGGTCTCTGGTACATCTCCCTGAAGCACATTGCTATGATCCATTCCTCTGTCCCTCCCATGTAAGGGAGTTCCTCTTGGTCTGCTAGGCAATTATTGGACAAGCGACTCTTTGCTTAAGGTACCTGCTTATATCATCTGACCACTTGTGGTATGTTGTGGTAAGTAGCCTGTGGCTATAAAATGTCAGCTATTCTTTGGGGCACTTTGTAAAGGTTAAGAAATAATTCATAATCAACTTATTTTAAGACATCTTTATCACTTAGTTGTGTAGTGTTGCAACATAGACTCAGTCTCAATTACATTAAATGCAAGTCTCTGTTAAAATAACACTGAGGTTGTGACATGGACTGACAAAAGCCAGAAAAGTTGTGCTTCTGCCTTTTGACAGCTTGTGACAGAATCTTAGCATTAACTTAATAAAGACATTTGTGTTTAATTTGTGTAGACAAGAGGAAGAATGTTTGCAGGCAAACCTTTAATATACAAGTGGACTGAGACTTCAGTTATGATCAAATGCTTGCATTTAATAACACTGTATGTACCATAGTTAAAATATATGTGATAATCCTTTAAATGGTATGTGTTATATGGCCATATCTGAACGTTGTGATTAGCTTAATTTTGTTCATTATAGCAGTAATATATGGGATTTTATTATAATTGTTAGCCATAACAAGGAGACTTGTTTAACACGATTTCTTGCATTCTATGCATCATTTTCTAAGCTGAACTGTGACTTTTACTGCAGGATTTGAAAGACTTCATGAGAAAGGCTGGAGAAGTTACTTTTGTAGATGCTCACAGAAACAATCCAAATGAAGGGTAAGATTTGAACTTTGTATACAATGTAATTTAATAGCCAAGATCCAATGAGCAGTTCTAGATAAGACCTGTTGCTATATAACCTAGCCACCGTTGAAAATCTGCTCAATTTCATTTACCATGTAGCATAAAGGGCTGATATTCAAAATCAGAATTCCAAAAACTCCTTTGGTAGAACTCCTTGCATCATTCTTTGAATTCCAGCTATTGGGTAATGTTGTCACCCAAGCTTTTGCTTCCAAATACCATGATAAGGATGTAAATGCTGTTGAAGAGGGGATCAGTAAAAGAAAAGGAAGCTCTCTACTCAAGTGCATCTCTTTTTCCAGACTGGTTGCCTGGGCAACCATGTCAAACTTTATTTGACTAGAAATAAGAGTAATCGTGTGGTAGTTCTAGGGAAGCTATGAGAAGCATGTTCTTTAAAAGCCTGGAATTTAGGGTTTGGGAATTGACCCCAATATGTATTGTAACATTGTTAACTTTAACATAGGCATCAGAGGAGGACAGGATGATTGTTCTTCAGTAATCCAAGTAGAAAAACAAGTTATTGATAATGTTTGATAGTATAATAAATGCAAAATATTTATTTCACCAACTTAAATGGCATTTTTGCTAATGGCTGTACAGTGTGGTGGAGTTTGCATCATCTAGTGACATGAAGAGTGCATTGGACAAGTTGGATGGCAGTGAGTTGAATGGACGCAGAATTAAACTAATTGAAGATCGCAAAAGGCGCAGGTATGTTGCCATGCAAGAACATCTGAGGGACTAGGCAGGAAACATCACTTGGGGGCAGAAGCAACACCTTTTGGATGTTGGGGAAATGTTGTAGCCCAAAATCTTCTAATCAAAGTATACTTCTGGCTAAGTATTAGACAGTCTACATCTACTTTTCTAAACAGGATATTCAAAACTGGGTTTGACAAGTTGCCTGGATTTTGTAGCCAGTGATACTTTCCTAGTAGCCAGTTGTGAAGTCCAATCCTTATATTTTTCTGATGTTGTGATTTTAAGTTGGTTTTAATTGTTTTTAATGATACATTTTAAACTGTTGTAAACCCACCCTGGGGCCTTAGTGTGAAGGGGAGTTGCTGCTGTTATTATATACTCTACATCTGGCATATATTCATGCCAATGGAATATTTAGGGGAGAGGAGAATGCATATGAGGTTGCAAGTAGTGACAAAAAGGCACTGTAGCCACACTTGGCATAAATGAACGATTTCTAAAGTTTATAGCTTCATCATAATATAGGCAGTTCATCGTTTCTCCTTGTAAATCCCATTCAGCAGCTTTCATAAACCAAAAAGCAATTAGATTATTTTCCATGCAGTTTTCTCCACCTCTTTCACTATAGTGTATTTAGTTATGGCAGGTGGTGGTTAAAGCATGATCTATTTAAAACATGTCTACTTGGAAGCAAATCCCACAGAGTTTAGTGGCACTTGCTCCAAGGTAACTGAATGTGATTGAATAAAGCTATCAAGTTGGTGCATCATGAGTCCATTCAACAGCTTCCTTGATGCTGCTTGCTCCCATGTCCACAGAGGGTGGGGAAGGCCAAGAGTTTGCATCATATACAGAGTCTTGAGAGACAGCTGCTAATCAAAATAAGCATACTTGGCTGCATGAGAAATTGGGCTCTTTGCATCAACCCAGATAGTGTTCACATAACCCCTCCAAAATCATGAGTACAGTGAAGGGGAGAGGATTTAATTTCTTTTGTTATTGTATTGTGTGTTATCAGCCTTAAGACAGCCACCTTGAGAAAGCTTCAACTCTTACAGTCTGCATATAAATATTTTAAATTAGAAATATTACACTTTGTCATCAGTGTTTGAAGGCAGCTATTCAAAGGGCAAACAACTCAGCAGTCAACTGCTCAAGAAAACTCTTGTTGCTGTGTTGTGTGGCTTCCTATGAAGGCATGTTACCCACTCACTTTGCTTTTGTGTTCTCTGTCTAGCAGAGGATTCACAGTTTGTGGTCTATGAGCTTCATTCTGGTGGTCTGTCGTGTCTGTGTTAAATACTCATTGATTTTTAATTGTATTTTTGTTTTTTATGTCTTGTATTATATTGTCTTACAATTTGAATGCCGTGGAATGCAAATTGTAGTACAATAAAATACAATACAAGAAATAAAAAAGCAATAAAATTATTTATTAAATGTACGTCCCACCTTTCCTCTCAGAAGGACCAGCAGCACACAAGCTATAAAACACTAAAAACATCTACAAACAACTTTTTAAAAAGCATCTTTAAAAAATCTTTTTTAAAAGCATCTTAAAAAATCTTGAACAAAACATCTTAAACATCTTTTTAAAAAATCTTTTAAAACATCTTCAAAACAATTCCAACACAAATGCAGACTGGGATACAGTCTCTACTTAAAAGGCTTGGGGAAAGATGATACAAAATTTGGGGGCACAGCTAATACCGTGGAAGACAGAAACAAAATTCAAAGGGACCTCGATAGGCTGGAGCATTGGGCTGAAAACAACAGAATGAAATTCAACAGGGATAAATGCAAAATTCTACACTTAGGAAAAAGAAACCAAATGCACAGTTATGAGATGGGGGGGATACTTGGCTCAGCGATACGACATGTGAGAAGGGTCTTGGAATTGTCATTGATCACAAGCTGAACATGAGTCAACAGTGCAATGTGGCTGCAAAAAAGGCAAATGCTATACAGTAGGGCGCCACTCATACGGCAGGTTAGGTTCCAGACCCCTGCCGAAAAGTGGATCAGCTGTAGCGTGCAGGGGGTCTGGAACCTAACCCACTGATCATGCCAGAGGACAAGAAGATCTTCCCCTCCTCCGGCATGATCATCTTGAGTGTGGGAGTCTGATGGCGCCCGAAGAGGAGATCAGCTGTAGCACTCTACAGCTGATCTTTCCCTCCTCCGGCACGATCAGCTGGAGCACAGGGAGCTCCAGCCCCCCCCCCTCCAGCTGATCACCCTGCTGGTGCCGTATTAGCAGAATGCCAAAAAGCAAGGTGCCGAGAAGCAGGGCCCTACTGTATTAGGCTGCATTAACAGAAGTGTAGCTTCCAAATTGTGCAAAGTATTAGTTCCCCTCTATTCAGCACTGGTTAGGCCTCATCTTGAGTACTGCATCCAGTTCCGGTCTCCGCACTTCAAGAAGGATGCAGACAAACTGGAACGGGTTCAGAGGAGGGCAACAAGGATGATTGGGGGACTGGAAACAAAGCCCTATGAGGAGAGATTGAAAGAACTGGGCGTGTTTAACCTGGAGAAGAGAAGACTGAGGGGATATATGATAGCACTCTTCAAGTACATGAAAGGTTGTCACACAGAGGGGGGCCAGGATCTCTTCTCGATCATCCCAAAGTGCAGGACACAGAATAATGGGCTCAAATTGCAGGAAGCCAGATTTCAACTGAACATCAGGAAAAACTTCCTAACTGTTAGAGCCATATGACAATGGAACCAATTGCCTAGAGAGGTAGTGGACAGCCATCTGTCGGGAATGCTTTGATTTGGATTCCTGCATTGAACAGGGGGTTGGACATGATGGCCTTATAGGCCCCTTCCAACTCTACTATTGTATGATTCTATGAAAGAGGAAGGTCTTCAGTAGGCCCCTAAAAGACAATAGACTATGCCTGTTGAATATTTAAGGGGAGTGAATTCCAAAGACTAGGTTAGGTGCCACAACACTAAAGGTTCGCTTCCTGTGTTGTGCGGAACGAACCTCCTGATGAAATGATACCTGCAGGAGGTCCTCGCCCTGATTAGAATGGGTCAAGATAATCTGTTTAATCCAAGAGTACTTGCAATTGCTGCACCACAACCCTCTCAATCACCTTCCCTAAAAAGGGGCTATTTGTGACCAGGCAGTAGTTGACACAAACCAGTGGGTCCAGGGTGGGCTTTTTCAGGAGTGGTTGGATCACCGCCCCTTTCAAGACGCCTGGAACCACTCCCTCCCGCAATGATGCATTGACCACACCCTGGATCCACTCAGTCAGACCCCTTCGATAAGCCAAGAAGGGCAAGGGTCGAGAGGACACGTTGCTGGCCACATCATTGCAAGCACCTTGTCTGCGTCATCGGGCTGCATCAATGGAAACCGTTCCCAAGAAGTTGCAGCAGATGTTGCACTAAATAAATGTGGATGGGGTGTCAAATTTGCTTTGGGGCAAGCAACTTTACTTTCAAAATGCCTTGCAGATAGTTCACAGTGGGCTTCCGAAGGGTCTAAAACTCCCATTTCCTGCAGTAGATATTAACTACATTTTAATGTTTTTAAAATACAATTAAAAATCATACAGTGTCTAGCACAGCGCGTTACAATTGCTACAACATGCAGAAAAGTCATTAAGTGGTCTGCAGAGACAATGAACAGTTTTCAAGTGGTTCATGGAAAAGAATTTTGGGAACCACTGCTCTAGCATATACATCTGGGATAGATTTGGGGGGAGATTAGGGCTCTTAAGTATCAAGCATATCCATCAATCTTGGAAGGAACCCTCCCTTCAAGTTTTATCAGTTGTGAATCTGCTGATTTGCTGAAAGTGAAACCAGCATTCACAGACTGGCTGCCAGCTGCACTTTGCACCTTCCCTCTAGAGGTTCTGCTTTCCTGTGCAGTTTGCCCCCATAGCAGTGCTAACACAAGAAAGGGAATGGCAGTGTTGTGCAGAGAGTCCCCTGTCTTGGGGCCCACGTTGCTCAAGGGACAGTGGAGGACAACCAGCAACATGCACACAATGGAGTGAAAGGACTTGAACCTGCTGCTGGTTCCATCTTTTTGCCTCAGCCTAAGGAAGATAAATCATTATTCCTCTACTTCTCCGAAACTATTCATGAAGGAAAAGAGTGATTTCTGTCCCTCAGGTTGGGCTTATGTACAAGGCACGAGCAAAAGTGAAGAGGATCTTTTAGGTGGATCTGTGGAGGGAAGGCATAGGCAGTTGCTAGTGAGAGCAGGGGCAAGAAGACAAGTGGACTTACGGTTTTATGCAGTCCTGTTCAAAGCAATTTACAGAACACAGTAGTAATAGTAGTAGGTTAATTCTGTTTTGCCAGATACTGGTAGACATAATACTACTTCTATACCACAGCATTGAAAATGACTGAAGACACCTTTGTTGTTTGAGAGATTGCTATAGCATGCATTGTACATAGGAATTACGTGCATAAGTGCAGATTGCTGTAGATGGGACCAGGCTGGCTGCTTCATAAAGCAAGTCAGGTGAAAACCATTTTAGGAGTAGCTGAAGGGAAGAAAGTCAAAAATGCTGTATTGACAATAGGAGCAGCAATAGTTTACTTCAGATTTGGGTTTGGGTTTCTCTGGTGTAATAGATGTCAGGGGTTCAGACTAAGTAGCCAAGCAGCTAATGGCAGCATCCTGCATAATATTATAGAAGATCCAGATTAAAACTAATTAATGCCCTTAGTGCTGTCCGTTCAAGATTTCAGATGGCTATGAAGACAGCTAATGCACATGTAGCAGGGCTGTGGAGTGTCCTTTTCCAATTTCATTGCTCTATAAACATTCCTACAACTCCCTCCAAATGCTCAGGAGAACAAAATAGCCCCTGATATGAAGTGAAAAGCTGCAAGTCAGCAGAAGGAAGCAGGGAAGTCCTTGAATGCATGCACCAAAAGAATATGCTGGATCTGAACTGTAACTTTTGTTGTGGAATAGACCAGCAGAGAGAAAGTAGAGTACAGTTTGAGGAATCTGTATGTTTGTCTGCTTCTCTGCATCCAGCAAGCAATAAATATAATTAGGCTGAAATCAGTATCTTAATTATTAAATTTCAGAAGTCAGTTGGTAAAATTCTCTGTTTGGCTAATTTTAGAGAAGTACCACCACAGATGGCATTAAGGATTTTGAAAGGCTCCACAGTTGTGTAATGGAAATAGGCAAGACTCGATACAAACAAAACATCTGATGAATAGGAATAGTGGATATTATAGATTATCACATTGGCCTTTAAAATGTTTAATAACTATTCAATCTTTATTAGAAGCAGGTCCCGTTCACGAAGTTACTCACGATCTCGCAGCAAGTCTAGATCTGCAAGATCTTCCAAGTCGACCAGCAAGTCTCGTTCTCGAAGCCGCACACCTGAAAAGAGGGGCTCTCGAAGCCGTACACCTGAAAGGAAGGGCTCTGAGAAAAACCACCACTCTGGCCCACAGAATTCCTCTCCGTCTCCTCCCCCAGCCAAGAAGAGGTCTCGGTCTAGATCAAGCTCTGCTGAAAGCCGCAGTTAAGGTATTTTGGGAGGTGTATAAATATTTCATTTCTAAGTAAAATTTTCTACAAGCCTGAATAAGATGCAAATAGGGTGGGGCGGGATAATTCATCAGGTGAGCATAGACCTCTGAAGAGTGGATGTAAACTTGCCCTCTTAATAGAGTTAGGTAAATTGTAACCAATAATAAAAAAATTTAAATCGTCAAATTATAATTACCCACATGTACTATGTACTTCTGTAGGTGAAGCCTTACTGACTAAAGCAGCGCAGATTGGAGTTTTGTCCTTGTTGTTGAATGTGATGAACTTAAGACATGGACTGTGGTGCCACTTTTCAGAGTCCTTTGGCTGTGCTTCTTGTTTGCACATAGATTATCTTCTAGTTAGCATCAAGTAAACCACCATGGACAGTTCAGCTATTACCATGCAGTTTTGAGAAGCCCCATGTACCTTGTCAATGTACAGTTACTCTCCTGTGCACTACTAAAGGGTATCTGGATTGTGAATGAATAATTTTGTTTATTCTTAACTAGTATTTACATGAAGAGTAGCAAAGTGGGGAATGTGTTTAATATGTTATCTGGTTAAGCAGATTCTGCTGCAAATTTTTAAATGCTACTTTAGAATAAACCCTGGTCAATAAGTGCATCTTCTGCATCAAGTTCCATCTGGATAGGGTGCAAAGTTTCACAACTCACTTCATGATATAAAGAAATGATTCAGACAGAACAGAGACTTCAATACAGCAGCTTAGAATATTTAGCCTGCTGTCTTGAGGGCCTCATTTTACAGGGAAGTCCTTTAGAAATTAAAAATACACCAGTTTTACTGAAATTTCAAGTTTTTTATTTTAATATTGCAGAGAACATTGTTTCTATATGGCTGCCAGAGTGCGACACTAAATACTGCAGGTACATGTGGTATCAGAAGCAGTAAATTGTCAAATTAAATAGGGGAGGATTGTTTTCAAACTGTCAAGACAATTTCCAGTAAAGCTTTAATGTGATGTGAATTTATTAATGCTAAAGTGTAAAAGGGCATTTTCCTTAGGTTTACAAAACATGATTTTGATTTTGTTAGTAAATAGTACTCTGTTAATCTTTAACAACTTTGTGATCACTAAACTATCTGGCTTCCACATAACTTAATGAGGGAATCTGCTTGAAATATTTGTAAACTGAACCCTAAAATGTTTAAATGTATTGATGTGGTACAGTAAATACAATAAATGTTTCTCCCCTGCTTACTGCAGCTTCAGCGGCCTTCTTGTGTTGCTCATTAAAGCTAAGTTTGTAAACTTTCTTCTTTGTTAGCAACAGTTTTATTTTCAATAAAATTGATACATAATGAAACCCTAGTTTGTTGATCATTGAACAGCGCATTACAAATAGAAGAGTTGCTGGTCCCCAGTGGTTTTTTGTTTGTTTTGTTGTCATCTTGAACCAAATAATTCTGAAAGATTGGGGGGGGGGTAAGAAAAAATGTTAACTAATAAGAATCTAGTTCTAGTCCCAAGCTTAAAACACGCAATGCTCCAGGATTAACTTAAAAAATAAGGTCAATTTGTTAAATTCAATACCAGAAACACACCTTCAACCAGTATCTCAGTTCATGACAGTGATCCTAATAGTATCTATAGGCGCACTGACTTCTACATGTAACACAAGAGGTATATGAGTGCATCTGTTACAAGCACTTGCAGTGTAGGTTAACTCTTTTCATTTGTGTCATTTCCCTAATGGAAATTCATATGCACGCTGCTGATATTTAACAGAAGAGGGAAAAAATCTGTACAGTGTGGGAACCTGTTTCTTTTCTCCACTGGGCCTAAGAGCAGCTTGGGGGAGGAGGTAATCCTCTCACCAACTGCAAAGCTGATCCCACAGGGAGATGAGGTAGCTGCTCATTATGTCTTGATTCCTTTAGGGATCACTCATTCCCAGTGGGCTCATAATTCAGAAAGATGGAACATTCTAATCCTTACCACACATGTACTTCCCCCTTCGTGTGGTGAATAGGGCACGGGAAAGGCACACATATAGCTGTCCAAATCGTACAGAGCACCTACACTCATATAACTCTGCGCTCCTTTTTTTCATGTGTTCCACTCAATATGTGGCCATAAGTACGACCTAGGCCCACCACACATTTAGTATCTGCATGAAGAGGATTTTTCCGCACACCTAATCCCTGCAAGTCAGCCTGCACAAATTGCCTGTTCTATGTCATAGCCAACTGAACTGACCTTTGCAGGGGTGGAAGCTGAACAGCTGAGTCAAAAAGGGGGAACAGATGAAATTCTAGGATTTACAGATTAAAAATTAACAGATCACAGGGTCTAGACCAGGGGTGGCTTATTTGTTTAAGAAACTTATATCTTGCCTTTCAAAAATAAAATTCTTTCCAAAGTGGCTAACATGGGCCTCCCCATGTTGTTGGACTGAAACTTCCATCGGTATCAGCCAGTGTGGCCAATAAGCAGGAATGAACGGGGATGTAGGACTTCCATCTATGGGATGATGTCACTACTAATATGTTGGCAGAGAGAAGGTCTGAATCTGCAAAAGATCTCCCTCTCCAGAGAAGCATTAAAAAGGTAGATATATCTAACAGGGTGGCAAATTTTATCATGTCTCACTTCAGCCCCTTTTGCTAATTGTTTGGTCATAGTTACCCAAATGCTTTTCTAGAACCTGCTATATTGCAGAATTACAAATTAGTAGCTTTCTTCTGATCATGCAAATATAACCAGGATATTGAGCATTAACACTGTCCACATGAAAGAACATTAATTCTCTTTGAATAAATTCTCTGAATTAGACGTAATACCTGTGACCTCTGCCCACGCACAATTTCACAAAACCTCTACAATCTTTTCATTCTAATACTGTTTTGGTAATCTGTGTACGCTTTGTATTTCTCTTAAATAAAACAAACTTTTTTTTTACCTAGCATATTGATTTTAATGACTACAGCTTAATTTAAAAAAAAAAACAGCACAAAGGCTGGCTTCCCAGATTTTTTTGCACCAAGGAGAACTGCTGAACAAATTACACCACTAGAGGATGCCCTTGATCTTTTCTGGACAATCCAGAGTTTTGGCTCAGATTTAGGTACAACAATCAGAGTCGGGTTTAGACTTCAGGTATATCATGCACCTGGACCTTTAGCATCTCATATGTATGTATGTATTAAAATTGGTGAGGAGGAAAAAAAAGGATGCAAGAATCATTGTGGATTATATTTCTTGAAAGCTGCTCTTGGAAGTAAGTGGAGGAGAAGCCACATTAATACAAAAGGCCTGAGTGAGATTTTGTATGGGAAAATGAAAGGTATGTTTCATTCACTAGATGGCACTCATGTTGCAGCTGACCACAAACATTATTGCCATGAGAAACCCTTTTAAAAATAGAACACAGGCTGTAAAGTTCACCAGTTCAGCTAAGAGCAGTCATAATGAAAAAGACTTTTTTTCCAGCATCCTACTCTGAGGTTTAGGAGTAGGAAAGGCTCTTATTTTTATTTTGGCTATGGACACGTCTATGAATAATTGTTCTTATGCATGCTCAAGACAGGACAGAGTTGGGGCATGGGAAAGGTGTGCTGGTGTTCTCTAGGCAATAGCTTCTTAGCGTACAAACACACATCTGCTTAATGTTAATCATATTAACAGTTAAATAAAGCTAAGGCTCTGTCTGTATCTTAATTGGGGCAGGTGTCATAACAGTCAGTGTGGTGTGTAACACTGGTAGTCCAGGGAAGATTTTTGAATCAACTTAGAATTTTAGTGTAGCATTGCTGGAGTTGGTCTGGATATAATGCTAGGGCATCTGTCTGATTATGGTTAGTTGACTTTGAAGAGCCCGGGTTCCTAACCTTTTTGGGCACATTTGGAATTTTGAGAAAGTTTCAAATGTTTTTATCCAATTATCTCACAGGAAGCTACTCTATACTGCATCAGACCATTGGTCCATCTAGCTCAGTACAGTCTACACTGACCGGCGGTGACTATCCAATATTTCGGAGAAGATTCCCCCAACCTATCTGGACATGCTGGGGATCGAACCTGGGACCTTCTGCATGCACTCTTCCACTGAGCTATAGCCCTTCCACAAAATGGCTGCTGTTCGGGCAAGACCAGTCACAATATGACTGCAGTGAGGGGAATGGCCCATCACAAAATGTTGGGAGGTTCCACATGAAACAAAAAGACAGGATTTTAACTGGTTGTGGATTGTGCAAATATGGAATAATGCAGGGCAGATGTAAGGTCTAAGCATCAAACCAGATATTTGTACTAAACCAAATGTAGGGTTCCACAAAGAACAATATTTCCCAATAAGATAAGTTTGAGTTCAAACAAAGCAGCCAAGCAGAGTATGTATACTGAGGCTATTTATACAACAGCATATGCAAGAAAGAGCCAAAGTCAAGTCCCATTAATGATAACAGGAGAATTAACCACATGCTTCTCTTTAGGGGTACCATATCTTTGTACATGTATACATACAGCCTGATCCTATCTATGTTTACTCAGAAGCTCAGTAGCAACTGAATTCAGTGGGACTTGATTCTAAGTAAGGGTGCATAGGCTTCTAGCCCAGTACCTAAGGCTGCAATCCTGTACAAACTTACTTAGAAACAAGTCCTACTATTTACCACTGAACATGCTGGGGTAGGCTCAGACTTGCACTCAGCTGTGTTTCACTAGCACTGGAGAATTTTGCTGATTTCTCCTCCCCCCTGTAGCCCACTCTTTGGAGGCACTTCTGGAACAACATAGCAGGTGGCACTGGTGGAAGGGGAAATCTTCAAAAACGGCTGGAGTGGGTGGCTACTCCACTGAAAAGCCTCTCTTGGCTCGCTATACTCTCTCTGCATGGAAGGAGCTGGTAAGTCAGCTGAAGCTGATAACATGTTACAGCCCCAAGCTGGGCATCCAAGGGAAGACCAGAACCCAAGCACACTTGCACCGTCCAAATGTAATCGGTTAGGGGAAGGGAGACATGACCATTACTTATAACTCATTTATTTCGCCTTTCCTTCAGTACCCTTTTCACACCTTTGTTGTCTGAAGACTTTATCAGCTCCCTAGCCGTTTTCCTGCTTCTCATGTATTTCAAATACATATTTATTGGACAGTGAGAAGTTTGTTCCTGAAAATCCTCCTTTGCTCACCTTATCACCATTTAGAACAATTGCTATAAAGCTGAGATTTTCAGTACACTTACAGCTGCACCAAACTTATCTGAAAATTGCTGAGCTCAGTGGAGGTTTTTGGCTTTTTAAAGAAATCCCAGGAAGGCAAGGCATGGTTGTGCAGGCAGAATGCCTGTGCCATGGAGTCCTTACAGTTAACATACAATGAACACCAATTAGGGGATGAAACAATCTTTGCCATACAGCAAGAGTGGAATTTTTTATATTATTGTTGGTGTGTTCTTGTTATACAGATGTTGGAAAGGCAAAAGGCAGAGCCCCAATCCATTACAACTGCAACTCAGCTTTCACTGTTGTTTCTATCCTCTCAAATGAGTGGTAGGCAAATGTAGAAGAGCAACTATTGTCCCACCATCAGATGACTTGAGACGCAGCAACAATCTCTTTATAGCTGATGGATTTTTGCCATTTCATTGGAGAATTTTGAAGAACATAGACTGTTAGCATGTACATTTCACAAAGAAGGAAAACCAGCCATGAAAGGGTTAACTGACAGTAAAGAGTAAATCAAAACCCTCAGGCGATACAGGTGCAGACCCTAAATCACCTAATGACTAAATGACCGTGATGGGCTATAAAGACAGGAAAAGAAAAGGATGTGTGTGTGGGGGGAAGTAAAGAGGAGAAAGACGGACTGTGTAACTTGTGTATTTGATGCTGGAACTGCTTTGTTATTCTGCTGATAAAAGACTGTATATTTCTACACATGCGTTGCGTTATTCTTGGCAAGGTGCAAAGCAAGGGTCTGACTACGGTCGGGTATGCCAGTGTATGTCTGCCAGAGCAAACACCAACAAGGGTTATGGGCCCAGACTGCAAGTAACTGAGGTGCAGAGAGGAATCCTGACCAAGGCAAGCACAAGTGGACAGCGTGTTTGGTAAATGCCGGAACGTGATGGCTGTATCCCTGAGTTCAGCAATGCCGCTGGAAAGGCTGAATGACACGAACTATACGAGTTGGAAGGTAAAGATGGAGATGTTATTATGCCGGGAAGAGTTGTGGGTGTCCGTCGAAAGTGATCCCCCCCCCACTGACCCCCCTTCTCTGGAATGGCTTCGCAAAGATGAAAAAGCGAGAGCGACCATCATTTTGGGTTTGGAGAATAACCAGCTGCTGTTGATAAGAGGGCTGGTTACAGCAAAAGAAGTCTGGTCTGCTCTAAAGAATGTTTACGTGAGAAAAACTGCTGGCAGTAGAGTTTATTTGGCGAGACGGCTGTATCAAACACGTTTAAGCGAAGGGGTAACTATGCCTGCACATCTGCAGACAATGAAAGGGCTTTTCGCGGAACTGCAGGAAAGAAATGTGGAGCATACGCCCCAGCAGCAGGTATATATTATATTGTCTTCTTTGGATGCTTCGTGGGACACTATTGTGTGCGCAATGGAAGCCATGACTGAAACTGAATTAACCCTGGACTATGTGACGGGAAAGCTCTTACAAGAATGGGATAGAAGACAAGAGCAGAATTGTTCCGCAGTAAGCAAGCAGCGCAGCGGAGAAACGTCAGAAAAGCAGAGGGAAGGCGAGTCAAGATTATACGGTGCGCGATGGTGTTTTCGTTGTGGGTCCGAAAAACACGGTGATGAGAGGGACTCTTAATGTGGCAGGAAGAGGTCGGCAGCGAAAGGAGCCGTTCTCTGTTCACGTGGTCAAAGCCAGCGTTAAGAAACCAGAGGAGAAAACTGGAACTTCCTGGGTGGTTGACTTGGGCTACCCATTTTCTAGCAAAAGACAAGAAGTTGTTTCAATCACTGTCCCCTACATGTGGACATGTCGTACTTGCTGATGGAACCCATAGGGAGGTGAAAGGGAAGGGGACTGTATTTGTAAAATGCCTAAAAACAACTGTTACGAACGTTCTCTTTGTGCCCCAATTAGAGAATAACCTCATGTCTGTGTCCACATTAAATGCAATGGAATTTGCAGTCCTGTTCAGAAAAGGCACATGTGAAATAACAAAGGCAGATAAGGTATATGCAGTAAGCGTATTAGAAGATGCTTTATATGTTATAAAACAAACCTCAGAAGCTGTGGTAAGCACTATAGAGAACAACCCCCCCCCATGATAAATGCATACATCTATACCATAGGAGGCTTGGGCATGCAGGTTTCAGCACCATAAGCAAAATGCCGAGATACAGTGCTGATTTAAGGATTAAACCCTGTGCTACATTTGTAGACTGCGATATATGCCACGAACATAAATCAGTAGCCGCACCTATCAACATAAAATGTGAACGCAGCACTAAAAGAGTTTTAGAGCTGGTACATATGGATCTCACCGGTCCATTCCGAAAAACACTAGGTGGCGCCAGATTTTATATGTTGCTCATGGATGACTATTCCCATTTTTGTTTTGTGTACTTGTTGAAACACAAAGGGGAGGCAGAAAAGAAGTTCAGGCATTTTGTAAGGTGGGCTGAGGCCAAATATCACACGAACATAGCCGAGGTGTTAACTGATAGAGGAGGCGAGTTTACCTCGCATACGTTTGAAACCTATCTAACCACAAAAGGGATAAAGCATGCGTTAACTGCACCATTTTCCCCACATCAAAACGGAACCGCAGAGAGAAGGCACAGATATATTCAGGACATGGTGAGAGCTATGCTAAATGATTCACCATTATCTCCGGCTTTTTGGAGTGAATGCATTGTTTATGCGAATTATATACAAAACAGGTTGTTTTCTAGTGCTGTGCTGTCTACTCCATTCGAAAGATTCCATAGAGTAAAACCAAGGTTAGAGCACATAAAAGCGTTCGGGTCCGAGTGCTGGGTACACGTGCCAAAAGCACAAAGAAAAGGAAAGCAAGCACCCAGAGCAAAAAGGGTATTTTGTTAGGATTCAAAAAGGCTTACTATAGGGTGTGGTTGCCAACTGAAAGAAGGGTGGTAGTGAGCAGAAGTGTCAAAACACATGAGCAAGATTGGCAGAACGTAGGACGTTTTGTAGAAGTAAACCTCAGTACCCCTAGTGACAAAATGCAAGAAACAGTGGATAAAATCCCACAAGGGAAAGGTTCTGACCAAGGTTTTGACATTAAGCAGGAAGAAGAAGAAGGGGAAGCTGATGTGTCTGAACAAGAGGGTACAGACGAAAAGGTTCACCCAGAACCAGAGCTGAGGAGGTCAGAAAGGGCTAATCTTGGCAAACCACTTGACAGATTTAAAATAGGTGTGACAAAAGCGTTGTGTACTCAGGTAAATCCCTCTTCTTATGCTGATGTAAGCAAACTGTCCCCCAAGGAAGCCCAAAAGTGGCAAATAGCCATGGAGGAAGAGATAAGCGCCATGAACAAAAACGCGATGTGGACTTTAGCACAGCTACCTCCAAATAGGAAAGCCATTGGTTGCAGATGGATATATAAAATTAAGAAAACAGTAAAGGGGGAGGTGGAAAGATACAGAGCACGGTTGGTGGCTAAGGGATTCAATCAAAAGTATGGAGAGGATTTTGACGCTGTATTTGTGCCCGTAGTCAGACATGAGACCATAAGACTAATGTTGAAAGTTGCTGCAACACAGAACATGCAGGTATACCACTATGACATTAAAACTGCGTTTCTTTATGGTGAGTTAGAAGAATCTTTATTTATGGAGCAACCCCCTGGTTTTGTGCAGAATCCTGCACTAGTATGTAAACTGCATAAGTCAATATATGGTCTCAAGCAAAGTGCCAGGTGTTGGCACACCAAACTTAATAAGGTATTGGAGTCAATGGGATTCAAAAAGAGTGTTGCTGATCCTTGTTTGTATGTACAACAGCAAACTGAAACTGTATACTGTCTTGTATTCGTAGATGATATCCTGTACTTTTGTTATACAGACAGAGAGCAAGAGGAATTGTATGATCAATTAAAGCGACATGTTGACTTAACATGCCTTGGGCCAGTAACCCACTATTTAGGCACAGAGATAGTGAGGAAAGATGACGGCAGTTTTATGCTCCACCAAGCAAACAAAATAAAACAGCTCCTACAAGACTGTGGCATGGCAGACTGTAAACCAGTGAGAACGCCAATGCTAGTGGATTTCCAGAGAGAGCATGAAAGCAAGGCATGTAAAGAACCAAAACTGTATAGAAGCATTATTGGAAGGTTACTGTACATAGCAAAAGTGACGAGACCAGATATATGTAACGCGGTCAGTATCCTCAGCAGAAAGGTAGAACACCCAACCCAGCATGACTGGGAAGGCATAAAAAGAATACTGAGATATCTAAAGGGCACCGCCACCAAGTGTCTACTTTTATCCGCCAGCAAAAGGGATGGCATAGTATGTTATACCGATGCAGATCATGCGTCTGATGAGACTTGTAGAAAATCGACATCAGGAGTAGCAATAATGTTTCAAGGGTCGTTGATAGACTGGTGTAGCGTAAAGCAGAATGTTGTTGCTATATCAAGTACAGAAGCGGAATACATAAGTCTATCAACAGCCTGCAATGAACTATTGTGGTATGAACAGTTGCTTCAAGATGCCTGTCTAAATGTACAGAAACCATTTGTTATATATGAGGACAATCAAGCCTGTATACGATTGGCGTTGGCAGAAGGTGGCACCAGAAAAACGAAACATGTGAGTGTTAGATACCACCACCTAAAAGACTATGTACAACAAGGCCATGCTGATATCCGATATTGTGAAACGGGTAAAATGGCAGCAGATGTCCTGACAAAACCACTGTGTGCTGACAAACATGACAGACTTGTACAACTATTAGGCATGTATAATGTATGATATAAGACGTGCATGTATTCATTCTGTGTGAAATGAGGAGGGGCTGTTAGCATGTACATTTCACAAAGGAAAACCAGCCATGAAAGGGTTAACTGACAGTAAAGAGTAAATCAAAACCCTCAGGCGATACAGGTGCAGACCCTAAATCACCTAATGACTAAATGACCGTGATGGGCTATAAAGACAGGAAAAGAAAAGGATGTGTGTGTGGGGGGAAGTAAAGAGGAGAAAGACGGACTGTGTAACTTGTGTATTCGATGCTGGAACTGCTTTATGTTATTCTGCTGATAAAAGACTGTATATTTCTACACGTGCGTTGCGTTATTCTTGGCAAGGTGCAAAGCAAGGGTCTGACTACGGTCGGGTACGCCAGTGTATGTCTGCCACAGCAAACACCAACATAGACATCTAAGAACCTGTACCCTACCCAAAAGACCCTGCAATTTTCCTAGATACATCGTATTACACTGATGCATTGTATCACATTTAATAACTCTGCATGGACATCATGCCAAGATTACACACAGTTGGATCTTGTGGTGTTTGAATGCTCAGTTAATAAATTTGAAGAAAAATTTCTCCAGAACCCAAAGAGGCATTCACGTGCAAAATACAGCAAAAACAACAACAACCACCTATCCCATTCCAGCCATTCTACAAAGTAAAATCGAGGGTATGAGATCACAGGAGAGAACGGGCAGGATTAGCCCTTCCTTACATTGGTAAATAGGTTGATTCATATCCAACTGTTAATTTCAAGCCACAGCCTCAGTTTCCACTCTTTGTTTTAAATCTTAGCTTAAATACAAAGAACTTGGTTTTTTCCTTATGAGGTTCCCCACCACCACCACCACCACGACGGTTCTCTATGTATAAGCCCCTCACTGGGGGAATAACTTTGATAACTTCCCAGGAGCAATCCCTCTCCTCCTGCTGTGGCTGACTTCTTATAACACAGTTCTTGCCTCACCTTGTCCTTATCCTGCAAGCCATGTCTTGAATTATTTGAATCTGTCCTGGATGTAATCTTGCATGTCTACCCAGTCCTGAGTCCTTCAAACTGCCTTGTTAAAGCATTTAGCTTTATATTTATCCTTGCTTTTAGAAGAACTAGTCTCACCTTTAAGCCTGCTGTTGAAGCTTTGCAACAAAATCCATGACAACAGGTAAATATGCTTGCTTCTTAGAGTGAGGTAGCAAACTATTTTATAACATGAGAAGAGCCTGGTGGATGAGACCAGTGGCCCATCTAGTCCAACATGCTGTTCTCTGTGGCCAACCAGAGACTTTCACACTTGGACAACATCTTACCTGTCCAAGTGTGAAAGCTGTTCATTTATACTTTACAAGAGTGGCTTGCCTTTCCTCAATGTGGAATAAAGTTATTTGTTTATATGAATCTCTGGTTTGTATGCTCTTGCTGCCATGATTCATATTTGCATATATTAATGTAATAGTTAGGGACTGGAAACCAAATCTGCTAAGATACAATGTCAACAACAGTATCATGACAATCTTGCTCTTTCATAAAAGCAGTGATTTGTGCCAAAAGTAAAGAATAGTAATATGAATGAAATAAATAAGGTCCCAGGGTTACAACAATTCTCTATGTATGATATTGTCATAAGCCATCACACAGTATGATGGCAGCATTCTATGTGAGGGGAAGGCATGGCAGGCACGAGGCGAGTGAGCAAGAAAGGCAGGAGAGCAAGGCGGCCCAGACAAGCCACAGAGGAGCAGTAAGGGCAGCCTGGGGCAGCTCCTCATCACCTATTTTGTTCTGCTGTTTCTGCCACCCCCAACCTCACCAACAATCTCAGAAGCAGAAGGCATGGAGGACGGAAGTGACAGGAGAACAGGATGGTTTCTGAGGCGCTGCCCTGGCCACACCCCACTGTCACTCACTTCAGCTGGCCACCTCCCTCCTCCTTGCAGGAGGTTTAAAGGGGAGAAGACAATGCTTGGCAGCCCATTTGTGGGGAGGAAAGGAGGACGCTTGGTGACCCATGGGGGGGAAGAGAACAGGAAGCTTGGTGACTCGTTGGGGGGAAGGGTGACCTCTTTGGGAGTCCAGGATATGTGTGGGTGTGTGTTTTGAGTCCTTGGTGGAGGGTTCAGAGTCCCTTTCTGTGTGTATGTATCTGGGAGTCCCTGGGGGGGGGGAGTCAGGGTGTGTGTATTTGGGAGTCCCTGGGTGTGTAGGGGGGTGGCACACAAAGGTTACAGCGGCAAAAACCCTAGTACAGCCTTTCCCAACTAGTGGGCCACCAGATGTTGTTGGACCACAATTCCCATCTTTCCTGACCATTGGCAATGCTGGCTGAGGCTGATGGGAGTTGTGGTCCAACAACACCTGGTGGCCCGCTAGTTGGGAAAGGCTGCCCTAGTATAATCATATAATGATAAAAACAAGTAAAACAGTTCCAAACAAAAGCACAGCAGTACAGATTAAACAATATATATTTTGGACTACAGTTCCCATTAGCCCCCACCAGCATGGCCAAGGGGCTGATGGGAGTGTAGACCAAAACATCTGGAGGGCAACAGGTTGGGAAAGGCTGCTTTACCTCATCATTTTAATGTGATATTTCTTTTCGATATGCCCTCATGTGGTGACAGCTGGTGTATGCCACACCAGGTAAGCTTCTTAGTTCTCAGGCCTCAATCTCTCTCTGATGTTGAAATCAAGGGAAGAAAGAATTTACCATGTGAAACTGATAAGCTTACTTGATATTATCATTTCAAAATGTGTCAGTTGGCTCTTAGAATGACATTTAGATAGCCAAGGATGAATTGAGCAAAGCTGGGCGTAGAAAACAAAAAAACCAAGTTCACAGTTTAAGCTAGGGGTAGCCAAGGTGCCCTCTGGATGTTGTTGGACTCCAATTCTCATCAGCCCCAAGTCAGATGGCCGATTGCCAAGGATAATAGGAAATGTAGTCCAACAATATGTGGAGGGCACTATCGTTGCTAGTCCTGGCTTAAACTTCTGCCTCAGCATTCTGCCCCATTGCTGATAAGATCTTAAGGGCCCTTGTCTAAGACATTATTGTTTTTCCATTACAGTGCCGCCTCAAAATCATAATAGCACTCAAGGCTTCTAAAAACTAATGCCAAATTACAATGTAGATTCAGTAATAGGCAAAAGTTTAAGAAAGTACCTATGGCCAACAGATATTTATATCAAACTTTAAATGGCAGGGAAATTGGGCAACTATAGTGAATACACCAGGGGAGCAGGAGACCTGACCTCCTCGCTGAGATATTGTACTACCCTACAAATTTGTAAAAATGCAAAGACAATTTGGGTTGGTCTTTCACAGTCCAATCCACTTCCTGTGTAGCTTCGAAGAATTTGGTAACGTGGGGAAGGACGGGATTGGAATGGGGTGAGGGGTGAAAGAAGGGGCAAAAGGGAGGTGATGGGAGGGAGGAGGAGGGGAGGCCAGGTTTGATCATTTTTATGCTTATTGAGTTCAGTGGGGTTTATTCCTGTGCAATCATGCTTAGGATAGGTAAAACTGACAATGGGGGGGGAGGAGGCGAAGGGATTGGAAGGGGATGTGGAGTGGAAGGGAGGGGTGAAGGAAGGGGGAGAAGGGCCAAGAGGGAGGGGATAGGAGGGAGGAGGAGGAGGGGAGGGCAGGTTTGATCATTTGCATGCTTTTTGAGTTTAATGGGGTGCAATCAAGCTTAGCATGGGGAAACTGACTTGGAGGAGGGGCAGGGAGGGGAGGACAGGAAGGGGGAAGGGAGGAGGAGGGAGAGGAGGGGGAGGCATTGGGTGGGTGGGCACTGGGCAGAGAGGAAGCCCCTTTCCTTTCCAAAAGGAAAACATTGTGAACAGTGTCATTGTTTTTCAGGGTTTCCCCCACCTTTTTATTCTACAGCAGGCACATGTAGCCTCCCATCCATATTTAAACCAAAGCTCTCACTGGCCACATCCACACCAGACCTTTATTCCACTTTAGACAGTCATGGCTTCTCCCAAAGAATCCTGGGAAGTGTAGTTAGTGAAGGGTGCTGAGAGTTGCTAGGAGATGCCCTGTTCCCCTCACAGAGCTTCAATCAGAGCAGCTGACTGTTAAACCAGTCTGGCCACTGGAGCTCTGTCAGGAGCATAGGAGTCTATCAACTCTCAGTACCCTTCACAAACTACACTTCCCCGGATTCTTTGGAAGCCATGACTGTTTAAAGTGGAAAAATGTCTGGCAAGGGTTGCACCCCCTGTTTAGCTCACCAAACAGCTGTGAGTCTGGCTTTTAGAACACTGACAGTTGGTTCTTACTGAGCATGCCTGTGCTATCATAGACTCCAATGTTAAAGTTCTTAAATTAATTAAAAATCAGCCATGCTTTTTTACTTTTAACTGCAGAAGATGAAGGTCAGAGTATGGGGCAAGATCAGCAATAGGATTACAGGTACTCTGTGAACATGGCTGATTTTTAATTAATTTCAACAAATTATGAGACCACTGACAGAAAAAAGTCCAATAGGGGCCTGGATTTTTTTCTCTTGATTTACATTTTGAACTCTTGATTCTCTCTGAGTGTTTTGTGTATCACCATGAAGACTTGGAGGGCTGTTAAGCAAGCATTTCTGAGTTCAGGACTATAAATATTGTAAGATTTTGTTTTGAAGTGAGCTTATGGGAAGCTGCAGAATGGCATGGGGGGTATTTTCAATTTAACATTGCAGAATTAGAAAAATCCATGCTGGCTATAGTATACAGCCACTCTCGTGGCTGTATAATGTATGAAATGAAGATGATTGGGTAAGTAATCTGCCTTTGGGAACTTGACACATCTGTCTGGTTCCACCCAATAAGAACCACAGCTTATAAATTATGTCTGGAGAAATAGCATTGTTTGGGTTTATGTGCTCTTTATCCCCATAATGACATAGCTAAGAATTAATTGAGCTGCTGATCTGGCTCTGCCTATTATAATATATACATAAGTAACACTGAGACACAACTATAATTAATGGCATTCAAAAAAATTAATGGCTTTTAATTTTCTTAAAAATTAAGTTGATTACTATGAACATTCAAAGGACTTTTCACAGCCAATTGAAAGTTTGGAGAGTCTATGTTCTTTCAGTCACTAGGAGAAAATTACCACAATATTGAATGCTGTATTGCTAAATTAATTCCTCTTTCAATAAATCAAACCAATAATTGGATTTGATTATCTTATACTCCTTGAGGCAATGCTATAGTCCTCTCTCTAGCTAACAACTGGTCTTGTTAAATTCTCTTATCTCTCTGTCCTACTTTATAGGATACTTCCAGATCTGTCTTTCATCTAGGAACTGTCTACACCAGAGCTCCTCTCTTACAGTAATAGTTTTATTGGCTCAAATGGTCACAAGGGGCATGATTAGCATGTTATCAGGAACTCCCATATATGAGCCAGCCCTCGAGCTAATAATCAGAGGCCCTGTTTCAGGTGCCTTTGTATGTATGTGGGGTTGTGCCTCACATTGAGAACTCCCTTCCTAAGCAGATCCAGTAGGCACTGTGATTTTATTTGGGTACCAGGTTAAAAACTTTTTTTTAACTTCAGCTTAGCTGATCTTGGTTTCGTTTGGTGGTTTTAATTATTGCTGCTTCCGTGGTTTTATTCTCCATTTTAGTGTTTTTATTTGTATCATTGTATTGCTCTTTAATTTATTACATATGCTTTGAATACATTATTTTAAATTTGATTCCCTGCACTATTGTTCTGACCATCTCTCTGCCTCATCCTAAACATTGTGATGACAAATATCCAAGGGTCATATTCAACTCAGTCCTACTCAGAGTAGACCCATTAAAATCAACAAGCCTAAATCAGTCATGTTTGTTAACCTCAGTGGGTTTACTCTGAGTAAGACTAGCATTGAATACCACTTCAAATCTTCTCACCCAAAGCATCTCCTTCTCAGTCCAGTGATGAATTTATGTTTATTCTCTCTCCCCCCCCACCCCATTCCAATCGTGGGTCATTTGTGTCTCTTGCTGTCCACCTTCATCTAGAGCCAGTTGTTAAATTCTGCCACTTTGTGTTCAACATTACCAAAATCTGACTTGGTGCAGATGACAGTTAAATATCTCATACATGCCCAGGTCACTTTTTTTCAAATACTGTCACACACAGCATCCCCAGTTATTTCTTTCTTTATGCATCCATTTAAGATGTTGTCAATCATCACTGGACCACTCCTACCAAAGACCAGTGCTTCTGCTATACAGCAACTTCTTCCAGCCTGTTCATAATGCCACCACCGCTTGTGGGTCCATGCAGTCAATGCCCACAGAACCTTAGAGGTCCACTTTCACTTCTAGTACTTACCATGAGGCGGCCTCTTGCTTGTTTCACCAAAGATCATAATCAAAGATGCTGTTTGCATCTATGTACACAGGGCATGCCAGAGGTCACTACACGCCTCCTTAAACAAACAGGGATCCACGCCAGTTGATAAATCATTTACAAGAAGTCAGAAGCAAAGAGCGAGAGATTAACCAGGTCACTGGATGTCCTGATCAAATGACGTGTTGGGAGAGCTGAAGCAGCAGATCCTGGAACTATAAGCAGTAAGATCCTCAAGAACTAGCTGAAATGCATGAGAAAAGAAAAGCACCCTTTAGAGATTGGTAGAAAGAATTATTACTGCCAACATAGCTTAGTGGCTAAAGTATTTAGCATTGAACTCAGAGATTGAAGTTCAGATCTTTACTCAAACATGAAATCACTAGGGATTTTGGGAAAGTCACCATCTCAGTCTAAGAGGCCTGAATGTTACCAGGACCTCGGGGGGGGGGGGTGGATGGCGAGGCACTGCATGAATTGCTCCCTTAGGCAGGCAAGCAGTAGTGAGGTGTGGAACAATGCTTCTTCTCACCCCACAGCACAGCAATCTGAGAAGCAGGCCCCTTCCTTTAAGATCTTATTTAGATCTCCCCGCTTGTTATGGTAAAAGTCACGAATATCCATGGCCACTGTGCTTCAAACTTTACCTGAAGGTAAGTCTAACAGATGCAAGACAGTACCAGCAGAAAAGAGAAAACCGTCAGTTTTGTTTCTGGGACATATTTATTTATTTATTAGATTTCTATCCCACCCTTCCTTCTATGAGGAGGAATTATAAACTCTTATAATCATTATGAGAGTCACTTCTGCCCTCGCCTGACATTGAGAGTGCTTCCTCTAGTGGAGGGTGGGTGGACTGGAGACATTGGGTAGGGTGAGGGCCAGAGCTGACCATCAACTACAGATTCCAGAGTTACAGCTTGCACAGAGAGTGACAGTAGTGGTGGCTGGTGGCTCCATGTCAGTGGGGAAGTGGAATCTGTTCTGGGTTTTAGTCCGAACTATAAAGAAGCTGTCCAAGATGCAAAACACAGCCCAGCATTTTCAAAGATTTGTACAAGCCAGGCAGGGATATGCTGCTTAAGGAAAGACCTGTCAAAAGCTCAGGAGTTAGAAATAATACTTCCCCCCCAAAAACAAAAACACCCTAGGCCAGTATTCCAAAACAGATGCCTGCAGAGGATGCAGGTTTTATTACAGAACATAAAGGTAGATGAAGATGATGATGGAGATGATTTTGGTGCCAACAATGTGCATGCTTCTTCCCTACAAGGACAGATCCTGCTCTTGTGCCCTAAGGATGCTACAATCTTAATATTTCATATAGGAGAAGACCCAAGGGAGGAGAGAAAGACAGGAGGAGGGTAGCAAGAAAGGAATATGTGTTTAGTTCAGTTGGCATCCTACTTGCTGTTTAGGAAGATACGATGAGTAAATTAGCTAGAAATATCTGCTATAATGATCAGCAGTGAGGCTTCATAAAATAATCTCAACATTTAAAATATTCAGCGCTGTATTTCAGAAATTAGTTAATATCTTTTTGCTGAGTTGGAGAACCCCACATTGCATACAAGTGTGTGTTGTGTGGTTTCCATTGGCGGGGGAGGGGGCTGGAGGCAGGAATTGCATCCAAGGCCTAACACTTGGAGGATAGGAAATACCAACAATGGCAGTACACTGCAACTGAGGGCTCATCCATACATCTGCATAAACTATAATGTAAGCCCCTTGTGCCTTGATTAATTTGCCCTCATCCATATGATGTTCTCTTTCAATCACTGCTTTCCCACACTTTCCCCTCTCTTGATCCAGAGTTTCCAATAACAAGTACAGCAGGGCCCCGCTTTGCGGCGCTCCGCTTTGCAGCGTTCCACCAATACAGCAGCTGTCAATTGTAGAAAGGCCCCGCTCCTACTGCACTTGTTCCACTTTTGTGGCGTTTTTCGGGCATCAGGCACCATTTTAGACAATGTTAGTCAATGCGTTCTGCTTTATGGTGAATTTCGCTTTACGGCGGCAGTCTGGAATGGAACCTGCCGTATGAGCGGGGCCCTACTGTATACACTGAAAAGGAATGGAACAGCGATTACATCAGCTGCTGAGGAGGGAAGGAATCCCAGTTTGTTATGTGGGTGGTTCTAACTCCACCTCCTTCCCTGCTTATTGCTTCTGTTGGGTTCCCATTGGCTCCCTCACCCTTCTCCCTTCTGATCTGAGCCAATCAGCTACACAAAAAGGATGAGAAGGTGGGAGGAGGAGTTTGTAAACAAAAAAAGGGCAAGTCTACAAGTATGGATGAGGAAAAAGTTTGATTCAAGCGCAAAGAAAGAACACCAGCAAACAATTCCAATAAGGAGAATGTGGATTTTTAGATCCTCCGTGGCACAGAGTGGTAAGCGGTGGTAACGCAGCCGAAGCTCTGCTCACAGCCAGAGTTCGATTCCAACGAAAGGAGGAAGTCGAATCTCCGGTAAAAAGCGGTCGAGGTCCACTCAGCCTTCCATCCATCCATGGTCGGTAAAATGAGTACCCGGCATATGCTGGGGGGTAAAGAAAGGCCGGGGAAGGAACTGGCAATCCCACCCCATATATATGGTCTGCCTAGTAAACGTCACAAGACGTCACCCTAAGAGTCGGAAACGACTCGCACTACAAGTGCGGGGACACCTTTACCTTTACCTTTAGGGATTGGATTCAACCCCACCATTCCAATCCACCCTGCCCTCTCCAGGTGAAAGGATAGAGTGGCTGCAGCAGCAAAAGCCTCTGGAAGAAGGGCCAGGCCACAGAAGAGGAAGAGGAAGAAGAGGCAACACAGCATGGGGCAAGTGACAGGCTGCAGGCTAGGGTGGGTGAAAAATCCACTTAATTCCAATGACGGGGGAGTCAGAATTAAGCGGGTAGTCGCCCGTTGCAGCCCACTGCTCCACGGTGTGGTGCCTCCTCTTCCTGTTCTTCCTCCGCCACAGTCTGGCTGTGGTGGGGAAGATTTTGCCGTGGCTGCCACTCTTCTCTTTACCATTCTAGGGATGAGCAGATTGGTGGCAGGGGGACCAGTCCCATCCCTAGTCTGGAGCATGCCAGTGGAACACAGGAAGTTGCCCAATACATTGAACCAGCATGTAACGAGAAGGAAAAGGGACTTAAC
The DNA here is from genome assembly GCF_030035675.1 of Rhineura floridana. Lineage (NCBI taxonomy): Eukaryota > Metazoa > Chordata > Lepidosauria > Squamata > Rhineuridae > Rhineura > Rhineura floridana. Next base: position 161,286,813 of record NC_084481.1, on the reverse strand, counting down.
ATACTGTATATATCCAGCCCCCAAGACCTCTGAGCGTTTTTTAAATAGGCCTTTCCCTATCGCAATCAAAGTGAAGGAATTGACATGTTTAAAACAGAAGTTTGGATTCAGGAGTAAAGGTGTCAAGGAATGAGTATAGGATCCCCATGTATAGGATCACCCTGCCAGTGTTTTTTTAAGGGTTGGAAACAGTGTTTGGCTGTCAACTTCAGTCAGCCCTGAAGGAAGATCGACTAACAGAATCTGAGTAGAAACTCAGAATTTTTTAAAAAACTAGATCTTGAACTGGTGGAGCCTCTCTCTCTCTCACACACACACACCATTTTGCTTATTTTTTTTCTAATTTCCTAACTAGCTGTTGTATCTCCATTTTTTAGAGTGTTGGACTTGACTGTACTTCTCCACATATATCCTGCCCCCCACCCCAGGCCATGTTTTGTGTTTGGCCTTGAATATTTTATTTTGTTTCAGTGGAAATGGCTGTGGGCTGTCTTTGAATGGCTTTTTTTTTACAGCAGAGGCTGTTCATGAATGACATCCCAGCCATTTGTAATTCAGAGTAATGTGTATATCCAGAGCTAAATGCAGTAACTGTGATATGTTTCGCTGTGAATGATTTATGGTTTGTTTTCTATTTTAATTAAAAGAGCACTGAAGCATCCTGCCAGAGTTAAGAGAGCGATATGGACTTTGGAAGGAGATCGAAAAGAAAAAGTATGTTGTTTATGCTTCTCAAGTATGCCCCTTTAATTGTAATCTGCCAAAAGCCAGGTAACCTATTAAACCCCTTGCCCCTTGCACTGCAAGAGGATAAGAGCGGGTAAAATCCAGTAACTCTTTAACTAGGAGACTGAGCATTACTTTAGTTGAGCAACAAATACTCCTTTGTTTCTTTGGCTCAAAATTGCTGACCAGAGCAGAACTTGGAAAAGTTACTTTTTTGAACAACAACTCCCATCAGCCCAATCCAGTGGCCACGCTGACTGGGGCTGATGGGAGTTGTAGTTCAAAAAAGTAACTTTTCCAAGCTCTAGACCAGAGTATCTGCTTCAGAGCCCACAGTACCTCAAGGAGCATCAGCTTTGCCAAAAGACAGACTGAGAAATAAAAAATAACATCAGAGGAAGAGAGAGCAGCATCCTTTTGTCCTCCCATAGCAACCATCCTGAGGTCATGGGCATCCACAGAGGGAACAAGGTGACAATGCCCACTCCACCAATGAACCATAATCCCCAGATTTCCATCTTTCATTTGGGACTTGTCATTAATATGATATTGGATAAACATTTTATTTTTTTTGTCTTGTTCATTGTTTAATGTTTTTCCTGGTTTTAAATTGCTTTTATTTATTATATTTTATCTTGTTAAGTCACATTGAGACTTTTTTCTTTTGTGTAAAGTGACTGACTTTTTTTTTTTTAAGTATGTTTCAAGCATTTGCACAACCTAAAATATACAGTGATTCCATAAAGGAAGCCACAGACCTGAACTTTCAAGATCTGAACAGGATGGTTCACGACAGATGCTCTTGGAGGTCACCGATTCATAGGGTCGCCATAAGTTATAATGATGTGAAGGCACATAACAACAACAAAAAATATACAAACACTATTCCATTCATTTTTTGTGAGAAACTAGCCTCTTCCCCCCACTCTTTAATTGTTTTACTTTGCGCATACCCCTGGAAAAATTCCTTCAGACTCCCACCCACGTATGCAGCAGCTCTGCAGCCAAGGATGTGAAAGAGACTGGGACCTACACCAGCATCCTAGCCCAGGCAGGACTGTGAAGCTAGAGACAGGTTTAAGAAATTAAGGCTGCTATCCTACATCCACTTTCCTAGGAATAAGCCCCATTAAAGTAGACTTGAGTTAGTTTTGAGCAGAAATATAAAGGATTGTACTGTAAATCACTCATCTGCAGATCACTCAATAATCAGACTCTGTCGTCTCCTCCTTTAAGACACCCATCTTAAGAAAGAGAAGCAACTTTCCCCCCTCTTTTCTCCTCCTGGTTTTTAAAACACCCCTAGTTCTTTTTTCTGTTCTGCTTGTTTGATTTCCTCTTTCCTCCTTTCAGGAAACATTGGGGGTTCAGTTGGAGACACTGCACACTATTTGTGGGTCCTGGCATTCTTACCCCTCATCTTTCCCTCTACTGATTCAACCCCAGGTCCCATAGGTCCCACCAAAACAAGAAGCCGCTAGAAAGGAACGTGTGTGGTTACCTAACACAGGGGTAGTCCACATAGGGCCTTCCACATGTTGTAGGACTCCATATCCCATCAGCCCAAGCCAGCAGGGCCAATGGTCAGGGATGGCAGGAGTTGCAGCCCAACATCGTCTGGAGGACACCACATTGGCTATGCCTGCCCTAGAATGATCTAAATCCAAAAAAGACACGGCAGGCATTCTGCAACTGCATGTCCCTGTGGTGAACACTAAGCCTTGTGTTACCAAATCCATGTTCATGATATGCCCAGATACACATATCCCCTTGAAACATGGCGGTGTTTGCTAGGAAGCCTGAGAGCACATGTGACTGATGCACTTTGTACTGCCTGTGAAGAAGCTGTAAGAGAAGAAATAGAATCGTCATTCATATTTCTTCTGAACCCTTGAGGGCTGCCTTCACTGTGGGGCAAACTGAGATTTTGGATGGGCAACTGCTTTATGTTTACTGTAGTAAACAAGACACATGTTCCTGTAGCACCTACATTGATAATTAATTTACTGTAGCATTATCTTTCATAGGCTGGAGTCTTTTTACAGATGCATCAAGTGTTCTGGGAAGGATGACCAATTAATGCATGTGGCAAGGTAGATTCCAGCCTACGAAAGCTTATGCCACAATAAATGTGTTAGTCCTTAAGAAGTTACAAGACTTTTTTCAAAACAATGAGAAAAAACTCACAATAGCAGTTTAAACATATGGATGTTGCAGTTGTCATGGTGGATCAAATGACAAGTACTGAAACCTTGTCACTTCACGTTTTCCTCAACACACAGTTATAGTATGTTTGTTTATTTACTTATTTAACAGCACACCCCCCATACATTTAAAACACATGACTTCCCCAAAGAATTCTGGGAACTGTAGTTTGTTATGGGTGCTGGGAATTGTAGTTCTGTGAGGGGTAAACTACAGTTCCCATGATTCTTTGGGAGAAGCAATGTGCTTTCAATATATGGTGTGTACACACTCATAGTCTCAATAATCATGACTAGGCGAAACCAGATGAAACATTAAATAAGTTACTGTATGTTATTTTTTAAAAATATTTTAACACCACCTTTAAAAGGTAAAAACCTTTTCATGGTGGTTTACAAAACAGTAAAATATATGTTTAAAGATATTTAACATATAATTCCAAATCAAAATAAAAGCATCAGTAATAAGTAAAATCATGACTGTAAAATGCAAAACCATTGAAGGGGCAGGTGTGTTTTAAACAGGAATACCAACCAGGAGGCATGCATGATTAGGACCACAGTGAGCAGGAGGAGTTCCTTCCCCCCACCACAATCCCAACAAAAATCCCCTCCTCACCCTGCTATTTGTATTGGGTGGAAAGGCCCCACTGGTGCCAGTTTGTCCTCATATCTGCTGAGAATAGTGGCTTGGCCAAAGCTGCCCAGTGTCTTTATGACTGAAGTGAGATTTGGTCTGGGGACTTCCCAGTTGACACTCTCTAATGGTGCACAACACCATTGCTCAATAATTGAAATAGATTATCATCCTGATATGAGGAGTTTTGTTTCTGGCCTGAATAAGTCAACCAGACCAGCTGCAGATACATACACGTATTTGCATAAGAGTACAGAAACACATGGACTTCACATCTGAAATGAAACAATTATAACGTGCAGAGGTATTTAAACCTTCTCCCTTGTGTCCAAAATCTGGCTCCAATAGCACAGGCATGAGAACCTAACAATGAAAGAGAGCAGCCTCTTAAAATGGGACTGTCTAATCGTTTCACTTATGCAAACTGTGACTCAAAATGGGAAAACACACACAAATGTGGAAAGTGAAGATGATGTTCAAAAAAAGTTATTGGAATAATTAAAGAAAAGAACTTTGTGTGTAAAACTTAAAAAAAAACAACCCAGATCAAAACAAGAAGTGAGATGGCTCCTGTGTTGTCAAGATATCCAAAATGCGTAAGGCAAAAATTTGCAGATCCCACTACTGTTCATCTAAACTTTTAAGTTATCCAGAACTCTTCGTAGGGCTACCTCACCTGCTTATTTATATCTGTACACAGTGTTTGCTTCCAACAAGTTCTAGTAACATCAATATGATTTATTTTCATGTAAAAATATCTTAAGAACTGGGTGCCAGCAACTTTCTAATTCTGCCTAAGGCATTCTGTGCAAGATAAAAGTTTACATTCTCTTATCACCCCTTTTGTATCTACTACAATTATTTAAATGTAATTTAAAAAAATAATAATCTAGTGTTGAAGCAGAGGGCCACTTCAGCACAAGGTGATAATCACCCAGTAAGTACAGAAGCAACCATGTGTTGACTCTAACAGACAAAGAATTCATTATTCTGCCTAGTCTTGTAGAAATTAGGTTTGTGTAGCAAAGTCAATCCAGTTTGTATATGTGCTGCTTTGGTTATATGAGCCCTTGTGATGTTCCTGTATGTGAATGTAATATAAATATGGTAAGTGGAGTGAGTGAGAAGGGGGAGTACATGGGCTGTAGAATGCTGGATGATGATTGGCTGTGTGTTTGAATGGCTGAAGGTATAAATGAGAGGATGATAGTTGAGTCGGGTTGGGGGTTGGACAGGGTGGTTGTGGACAGGGAGGTTGTGGACAGGGAGGTTGATGTGGAGAGTAAGAGGTGGCTGTTGAGATATTGGATTGGGAGTTCTGAGGCAAATAGTAGGAATTAGGAACATAAGAAAAACATATATGAAACCATATGCTTGTCAATGAAATCGATAAGTAATCTTGTTATTCTTAGTGTTATCAATAAATATTTTCTTGGTTTACTTAAAGCCTGATTCCTCAGCTGGGGGGCACAGACCAGGGGGGAGGCAGAGTAACCAAGGCTGAAGAAGAAATAGTATCGAATGGTGGCAGCGGTGAAGGAAAAGATATTGTATCAACATCCAGTACCACAGAGCAACCCAGAGCTGTGAGCTTCATAGGCAAGAGGCTTCAGGGGGCTTGGGAATTACCTATACACACAGACACAAGGTATCAAAATAACCAGGAAGAGACTAAGGCACAGTCTAGAGGTTATATTGGATACACAGAGTGTTGGGTAGTGTGGCCTAGCAGGGGGATCTTTTGAGATCTGTGCTAGAGCGGAGAGAGGTAAAAATAAACACGACGATCCTGACTGCTGGTAGCCACGAGTGAGAGCGATATAGGTGGTGCCAGGGAAGGACATCACAGCCCTCCACACAGGTTCAAATATAATAATGTAGGTAGGAGACTATGGAAACTCCAGGCTAGAGTTGCCTCTTTTCCACTCTTATCTCGTTGGCATCCAGTAGCAATTCAAGTTAACTCTCCCACAAATAGGGATGGGCAAATTTGTTCATTTCAGCGTCGCATTTTTCCAGTTTTCCAACTGTTAAAAAACAAGCCCTCATGAAAATTCAGCATCATTTTAGTGTGAATTTCTCCTAATATACATACCTTTGTATGCAATTTTACTTAATATACTCATTTTTGCAAAGACATTTTCTATTATATAATGCGTTTTCTATGCTATTTCCCCCCCTTCCCTACCCGCATACTCACCCTTCACAAAGACGTACATCAGTGACACTGACTGAAAGGGGGCACATTTTTGGACCATATGCAGACATCTCATCACGGCTGTGGCAACATATCCCAAAAGCACAATCAATATTTGGAAAATCAACCCACTTTGCCAAATCACCACATACTGAACAGATTGCAGATACAAGCCCCAAGTGAAACATATTTGGTTCTAGGAGTTAGGCATTTTAATGGCATCCTAAGTGAGTCATCCTGGAACTATGGGGGAGGGGATTACAGGGGGGGAAAGTTACACTTTTTGAGAGCAAGAATAGATATTACCTATATTATAATCTATTATAAGGATAGATTATAATAGCATTCTCCATACAGAAAACAAAAAATGTTATTTAATGAACTCTGACCATAGAAGTTAAACATGGCACCATAAGCTCATGTTTCACTTCCTAAAAGAGAAGCCAAACAGAGAAGTGAACACATTTGAATAAAATGCAAGTTTATAATGGGATGAGCAGAGTTGCTAGCCACATCCTGACTGGTGATGTCATTTATAACTGGTGAAAGTCCCTCTACAATTAACCTTCTACTGACTTAAAAAACTATTAGCTTTGCAACATTAATAATTGACATCCTTTCTCCTCCATCCTTTCCTATTGCTCTTCTTATCCAAAGTCACAATGTTTTAAACAAAAAAGTAATAGGTTTTTACACATGGTCAGTTGTTCTTGTCACATACATCATATGTCACATTAGCACACTGTGGAGCCCATAATACAAAAAGGACATGTCATTATAGATGCAGCCAATAATAAATACGAGCTTCAAGAATGTACAGAGTTTTATGACACAGAATCACACGTAGGTATAAAAACAAAAAAAGTTTTAAAAAATAATGAATACCCATTACTGAGATCTTACAAAAGATCACTCCATTTCAGGTTTCAAGAAATTCTGAAACTTATGACATGTGGCAAACTTAGATGAGATACCAGCTCTCTAACATTTAATTTAAAGGGCCACTTTCTGGAATGCAGTTTCTAAGTATATATTCTGTTCTGAATCCGGCAGTGTTAATATATCATCATCAACAACAACATTTATTTCCCACCCTTCACCCAAAGGTCCTAGGGTAGTTATAACAATTTTAAAACACAGCATTAAAAACAATGAAAAGCAATGTAAAATCACAAAATAGGGTGGGTCCTAAAAATATATGTCTCAGGTGTCACAGGCCAGGGTAAAGAGGTGTGTCTTCAACATTTGCCTAAAGCTGTACAATGAAGTTGCCAGATGCACCTCTGTGGGGATGGAGTTCCACAATTTAGGGGCCACCACAGAGAATGCCCTCTCCCGGCCCACCCAAGGGTGGCAAAACTACCGAAAGGGGCCCCTCTGCTGATCTCAACACCCAAAACGGTCTGTAGGGAAGAAGCACTCTTTGAGATATTTGAGGCCTATGTCATTTAAGGCTTTAAACACTAGCATGAGCACCTTGAATTAGGCATGGAAATGAACTGGCAATCAACGCAGCTGTTTTAAACGGGTTATATTAGATCTAAGGGTAACCCCAGCCAGTAGTCTGGTTGCTGCATTTTGGACCAGTTGAAGTTCTCGAGTCATCTTCAAGGGCAGCCCCACGTACAACACATCACAATACTCCATTCTGAAAGTTACCAGAGCATGGAGGACTATGTCCAAGTCATCTCTGTCTAAAAGGGAGCAACGCTTGCAAACCAGCCAGAGCTGGATAAAGGCACTCCTAGCCACTGAGGCCAGCTGAGCTTCCAGTGACAATGATGGATCCAGGAGTACCCCCAAGCTGCAGACTTGCTCCTGCAAGGGGAGTGCAACCCCATCCAGAACAGGCTGTCTCCCCACCTCCAGACATGAGAACTCTGGACACACAACACCTCTGTCTTTTCAGGATTTAGCCTCAATTTATTTGCTCTCATCCAGCCCATCACTGCCTCCCAGCATCAATCCAGCACCTCAACTGCCTTTCCCGATTTAGATGAAACAGAGAGATACGAGTTGGGTGCCATCTGTGTGAACCCAATTCCATTAGACAGTTTGACACTTCTCACAGGAAGTAGTACAAAGAAAGGTAACTAGAGCTTGGGTATTCAGAGAAAAATGGCACACCATGAGCCTTCCATGGTGTCATTCAAAAACTGCAGACCTCCTGATATTGTTCCCAACAGACTTCCAATGTAGTAATTCTCCCGGGGCTGAGAAGAGAAAGAGCACCTTTGCTCCTGGACCTTGCATTTTACCACCAGCAGCTGCTGGAATAGGAACCAGAGAACTGGAACAGGGAGACAGACAGAGCAAGCAATGGCATAGTGCCAAGTCTTGAGGGAGCTCTGGTTTCGGATTACTAATATTTTGTCTACGAAGCCATCTGTACCCTGAACTTTTGCATATGACAAGAAAGATCAAACTGGTGAAGCTTTTCCCCATCACTATATCTGCATTCATCTGCCAAAGGTCTGCTGCTCACGTAGCTATTAAAGACACATAGAAAGGTTGGCAACCTTACCCTGATTTTGTGGTGTTGTTGTTATAGTTTTTAATTTTTTTGGTGCAAACACTGCCATCAGATTTACACTTCAGGATTTTTTGCTTTTCAATATACAATGCTGTCTTCTTTGCTGACAATAAAGGGGCAATACAGGTTGCTCATGTCAGGCGGCCCATAAAACTATTTGTCACTTCTAAGCTCAAAGATAGCTCATGATTAGACCAGAAAGAACTGCGTTCAAATTCTTGCTCAGACATAAAACTTCCTGAACTTCCTGTGTGACTTCAGGCTAGTTACTTTCCCTTAGACTAAGCTACCTAGGATAATAGTTGTTAGAAAAAAGGGGGAAGAACCACAAATACCTTGAGCAATCTGGGTGAGATAAATATGTAATTAATAACAATCTTAACCATTTCTTTACTGAAATGCAGCCTTCTTTGAACCAAAACCCTGATGTCACAGGAAGAACCAGTCCTCAATTGATGCTTTATTGATTATTATTATTTTATTAAATTTATATCCCTTCCTTCCTTCCAGAAGGAGCCTTAAGCAATGTATGTCCTCCTCCTCTAGCTGAAAGTGAGACACATGTAGACAGACACACCTCATGTGCAATGATGTAAGTCACAGTACAATCCAATACACGTCTACTCAGAAGTAAGACCCATTTGGTTTTATTTACTTATTATTATATTTATATCCCGACCTTCCTCCCAGCAGGAGCCCAGGGCAGCAAACAAAAGCACTAAAAACACTCTAAAACATCATAAGAACAGACTTTAAAATACATTAAAACAAAACATCTTTAAAAACATTTTTTTTAAAAAGCTTTCAGGACATCTTTAAAAAAAGGTTAAAAACATTGTGTGCGTTTTTAAAAAAGGGTTTAAAAACTTATTAAAAAGCAATCCCAACACAGACGCAGACTGGGATAAGGTCTCAATTTAAAAGGCTTGTTGAAAGAGGAAGGTCTTCAGTAGGCGCCAAAAAGATAACAGAGATGGCGCCTGTCTAATATTTAAGGGGAGGGAATTCCACAGGGTAGGTGCTGCCACACTAAAGGTCCGTTTCCTATGTTGTGCAGAACAGACCTCCTGATAAGATGGTATCTGCAGGAGGCCCTCACCTGCAGAGCACAGTGGTCAACTGGGTATATAAGGGATAAGATGGTATTTTGGGTATCCTGGTCCTGAGCTGTATAGGGCTTTGCACACCAAAACTAGAACCTTGAACTTAGCCAAGCAGCAAATGGGCAGCCAGTGCAATTCTTTCAGCAGCGGGGTGACATGTTGGCGATACCCTGCCCCAGTGAGCAGTCTTGCCACTGCATTTTGCACCAGCTGCAGTTTCCAGACCAACCATTCTGGGTTCAATGGGACTTAATCCCAGGTAGGTGTTTGTTGGGTTGCAACTTAAGTAACACACCTGATGTGCAATGATGAAAACAGCAATCCCCAACTCAATTTCTGCCCATCATGAAACCATAAAAAGCATAGAACTCTCTATTAGAAAAAGAAAGCAATCCTAATTTCAGGTCAGCACTATTTACATGAGTGAGATTCAACTGTGTCCACCTGCCCCAGCAGAATGGACCTTCTGCTCATGCCATGACGCTTTCCTTTCTTCTCCTCCCCCCTGCAGCTCCTCCACACTTACAAAAGCTGGTCAAGGGTTAGAGCAGATGGGGGGGGCAGAGCTGCAAGAGTGAGGAAAGGAAAGATAAGTGAGCTCATGAAACAATGAATATTAGCCATGGCTGCCAGCGCTTTTCACCCTCTTCACCCTATGCTTCCTAACATCTGAAAAAATCAGGAGCAGAACAATTCTTAGAAAAATCAAGAGATGAATGAACTGCTCGCCATTTTGCTCAGGCCTTTATCAGGAACTTGCACCAGTTTCATCCAGTCCCCTTTCATTCAAGAGCTTGATGGCCTCTGATCTCTTCAAATAAACACATGCTGGAGTTTCAAAAAGAGAAAGTCTTTGCCTCACATGGAAACTTAGCTTAAAAAGTACGAGAATTCACAGGGGATTTGAGTTTATTTCTGTGCAAATGGGAAAGGAAATATGTACCCAAACAGTGACTGCAGGAGGAAGTCTAAGCCAAAAACAGTACCGCAAACAATTGCCCATTGTGCAGGTGGAGTATTTGAAATGAACTCTGTGAATCTGAACTCATTCAATGTCTTTTCATGCTCTGAGAGAGAACTCTTGTTGTCACTCGTTTTCAAGATGTCACATAAAAAGAGAGAGAGAGACTAAGCAGGTCCAACCTGGCCTATCTTTGTGGTTTGTGAGTCATTCTTGTAAATATTATTAGCTTGCTTCAAAAGACTTTAACATCCAATAAAAAGCAAGAAGGGGAAGGTGAGGAGGGGGTGAGCTGTACAAACCACCATTTTCTCTGCTCTCACTGAACATGACCTCATTTTGTCCTGGTTATCAGTTATACCACAAGGAGTTCAGCCTCTGTTTAATTGACTTGATTCAGCTTTCTTAACGTAGGTCTGCAAGATGCATTATATCAAAGGTCTCACCTAGCAACTGCTTTCCAGTGAAGAAAATATGCCTTTCCTGGCTAATGCTTCTCTGTGGATCAAAGTACACCTGACAAGTTTTAATTAGCTTGTTTAGAAAATGCTGAGCCCTCTTAACACCCAGCTATGCACACTCCTGCTTCCTCAAATGGTTGAACCACCCACTGTACTGTCAATGGACTGCGCTGTACACAAAGGTGAAGCTGCAAGTTGCCAGATCATTGCTTGGTCTTCCTGCCTGCAGCTTACCAGGTTACAACAACCTGACTGCCACAACAAGAAGCTGCAGCTGTGGCTTCTCCTCCCTCAGTGCTATTGCATACCCACCTACTCATAGCTAGAGCAAGGTTTTATCTCACTGCAGGGAAAGGAGGACCAGTGGAATAATATACTCAAGTTTATTGCGGTCAAAGACCCACAGTATATACAAAGAACAGCATATAAAAGGAGAAATAAAATGAAAAGACAATAAAACATTAAAACAGAAACAAGGTAAAATTGCATCAATACAAGAACTTACAATCAATAGGGCAAGGATATCCGTATTTGTTGGAAGGCATGGATAAACTTGGCAACTTGCAGGGAGATTTCCCTATCAGAACCAGCCAACAGGTAAGATAATATGGATTCTGGAGGCTTATATGGGTACCTTGCCAGAAGAGGGGAGAGGAATTTTTCCCTTAACGGGGAGTATAGGGGGCAGTTTAAAAACGAATGCTGAAGGGTTTCAATGGGACCCATACCACAGGGACAGAGGCATTGTTCAACGGAAAGACCAGAGAACCTCCCGCTCAGCAATGCAGAGTGTAGGGAATTGAATCTGGCCTTGGTAAAAGCTAGTCTGAATTTGGGTACTGTAAAGAAATCTAGATAGGGGGCAAAGTTTCCGGGGTCCATTTTTAGCTTCAAAAAGAGGGGAGAGCATACTTTAGAGACTCTATCAAACAAAGATTGCAGATCGGAGTCTCTAAGCCGAGACCGAATTTGGGCTTTTGCCAGGGTGAGTGGTTGAGATGCTAGGAATTCCCCAGAGAAACCTAATTGCAAAAATTTCGCAAAACTTTTTTTGCTCCAGTTGGATGTGAAATCGTCGTTCCAGAGGGCGGATATGTAGCCTGGCTGTGGATTATAGGCACGGACGGCCCAAAAATTTACAGCCATCAGCCATGCCGTGCATTCCAGAGATGCAAGACCACACTCTAACCTAAGAGCTGCAGAAGCGACGCATCTCGGTACACCGAGCACCCTGCATAGGAAGAGGGAAAGGACTGCTTCCACTGAGGAGTTAAATGAATGTATCCATATAGGGGCCCCGTAAAGAATCTGAGGGATGATTTTAGCTTTGAAAACCTGGATAGCGGCTGGCACATACTGCCCCCCTTTGGTGAAAAAGAAATGTAGTACACCCTTGACTGTATTACGAGCATTCTTGATTGCCACTCTAATATGAGTAGTCCATTTCAACGTGGAATATGATTCCTAAGTACCTGAAGTGGGAGACCTGTTCAATTTGGTGACCATTAATTGACCAGGGGGAGATTGTTTTACGGTTAGAAAATACCAGGATTTTGGTTTTAGAGTAGTTGATAGTCAATCGATTGTCACTACAATAAAGCATGAAGGCTCGCAGCATTCACTTGAGACCCACTTTGGAAAGGGAAAGAAGAGCCACATCATCTGCGTACAGAAGCAGAGGGCATCTTACATCTGCGATTTTGGGGGAATGAAAATCCTGAGAGAGACAAAATGATCTCAGGTCATTTAAATAAAGATTGAATAGCAGGGGAGCTAGTATGCACCCCTGTCTCACCCCCTTGTTAGAGAGGATGGGGTCAGTTAAACCTCCCTCTCGGCCGCAGTGTACACGTAGAGAGGTGCGCTGATATAAGTTGTAGATCAGGGTTAGTAGCCTTTTGTTGATGTTAGTGTTTGCTAGTTTGAGCCATAGATTGTTTCGTGGGATTGAATCAAAAGCAGCTTTGAGATCTGAGATCCACAAAGGCCACGTATAGACCGTTGCCTCTTAACTTACTGTATTTTTCTGCTAGGTGACTCAGTACAAGGCAATGATCGAGAACCGAGCAGCCTTTCCTAAACCCAGCCTGCTCTTTGCCTAATATGTCATATTCCTCCATCCAGGCATCAAACTTTTCTTTCAGGTATGCAGCGTATAATTTGCCAATGACCGATAATAAGCTGATTGGCCTGTAATTAGAAGGGTCCTCTCTATCTCACTTCTTAAATATAGGCACAACTATTGCTTCGCTCCAAGATTCCGGAACGTGGCCGGTATTGTTGATTTTAGTAAATAGATTGGCTAAAATTGGCGCCCACCAGTCTGGAAATTTTATCAACATTTCTGACGGGATATTGTCAGGGCCGGGCGCCTTGTCCGCCTTCAGAGCAACAATCAGGGCTTTTACTTCTTCCTGTGTAACAGGAAGCCATGGCGGGAGAGCCAAGGGATCGGGGGGGACAAAGGGACTTTGGTCCACGTGTCGGACTTCCGCGAACATTTCAGTGAAGTACCATTCCCAAATCTGGGGGGGGGGGATATTACAGGGTGCTATGAATTTGGTGCGGGAAGCGTTAGAGATGATGGCCCAGAAGCTTTTGGAGTCTTTAGATCTCGATACCCGAATTAAGGTCTCCCAGTCCTGCTGTACAGATAGCCTTTTCTTAGTAGTCAGCAGGGATTTGTATTTCCTTTTGATGTCATAATATTCAGAGGGAAACTGGGTAAGATTTTGCTGATGGTAATGCTTGTATACGTTCCTCAGCTGTAATTTTAAGGCCAAACATTCCCCATCGAACCATTTCGCATTACAGTTAAAGGTTTTTTTGGAAGCGAGCTGTCTAGGAAAAAGGGTGATGTTTTAATTGGAGATTAAGGATGAGTACTCATCTAGAGCTGACTGGGAATTATTGGCTTTCCTTAAATTTTCCCAAATGGCCATGGCCGGAGGGGAAAAAAGGAAATTTTCAGACCTAAGGGCCAGCTGTGTCGACCATCTGGTCCTTCTGCCCTTAAAATGCTTGCCGCTAAGAGTAGGGTTATGGTAATTAGCTAGCCTGGAGTTCTTGGGGCAAACGCACTCAATGTTGAGTGGAAGGTGGTCACTGTTTTGTCTATTTCCTACTTTGAAAGCAGAGATCAAGTTAAATAGTTGAGGGGCGATCATTGCATAATCGATAACACTGCTTCCGCAGGAGGAAATATAGGTGTATTCCGCACTGGCGCCTAGTTGTTCGAGGCTATTTAATATGGTCAGATTATGATTACCAACCAAGCGAGCTAGGCATATTCCCCCATAATTAATTTTGGTGTCCTTCGAGTGCCGGTTAGAATTAGGGATAAGGTGGTCACAATTTTCACCCCCCCATAACCTTGATGAAAAAAGAGCATTATTATTTGGACCAATCCTCGCGTTAAAGTCCCCCATGATGAGCAGATGTGCTCTGGGGTACTTCACCTCCAAATCTAGCAAATAATTATCAAGCTCCTCCCAAATCAGGTCCATATTGGAACGCGTATAATTGGGAGGCATTAATACACAGATAGACATTAATACACAGGACCGACAGGGCATTAAATTCTAGGCACACTGCCATGGCCGTTGAATTCAAGGGCTGAAGATCTCTAACTTGGATGGCCAGTTCAGTGGAAATCAAAATTGCCAAACCCCCTGCTGGTCTACCTCTCCTGTCTGCTGCAAACGTAGCTGGCAGGTGTCTGGAGGAAAAGCCATCCAGGAAGGGTTTACAGGTTGCCCAGGTCTCTTGGAGAAATATTACATCAAAGTTGTTAAGGTAAGAGGTCAACTCTGGGTCACTTTGTTTACTATTCCAGCCAGCTATGTTCCAGGAGAGGAAATGCAAGACAGCGGAGGGTGAATGTCAATTAGGGTCTAAGATTCTGTTTAGGGCTCCCATGTCATCCCGAAAAACTGCTCCGTTTTTATGGCGGCTGGGATTAATAGATCTAGGAACCGTTGCTTCTAATGAGGTCGATCTTGGCCTGATAGGAGTTCTCGTTTCCTCCACAAATTTGGTGATGGAAAAAGCTCCTATAGCATCGTTTGAAGGAGCGGGTGGGGATATCAGTGACTCACTACAGTCTACAGCTCGGAGTCGTTGGATCAGAAGATGCAGCTTGGAGACCGACGCCGATCTCTCAGAAGCTGGGAGCTGGATGTAGAGCTCCGTGAGTTGAAGCTCCTCTGGTTCTAGTTCCTGTAGGAGAGCAGGCATCAATAATGGCACGACTGCAGAAGGGTATTGTGGCTTCAAAGGGTCAAGGGCCTGCTGGGCAGTGTGCATGTAGTTGTTGGTCCTTGGGGGATCTTCGGAAACGGCCGTGCTGCCGAGCAAGCTTCGCGGATGAGATCTGTCTAACGGCATTGGAGGTGCAGCGTTAGTATAGTATCTTTGTACGAATATACCCTTTCCTTTTAGGCCGCCCCTTGCGCTAAGAATTTGGTTGGCTTCCTTACTGGAGTGACAAGTAATAATCAGGCGCCAATCCCACACATTGTTGGAGAGGTTGTTCATTGATCTGATGAAGTTTGTTCGCCATGGGGCACGCGTCACCTGACGGAAACAGTTATCCAAGAACGGAATACTCGCAAAAAGGGGGCGCCGTCCCCTGGCGTTATGTTTGTAACAGATGACCAACTTGTCTGGTTGCAATGTCAGGTTCCACCTTGTTGAGTATCTTTCAATTAACTCAGACCTTTGCTCCAAGTGGTCCCTCAGAGTAGACTCAGCTTCTGCCATGTCCTTGACAGAGGTAAAGCTCTGAGAATCTGGCGGAGACTCCATCAGCGGCAGCGAAGATTTTCTCCGGAAAGCCTGGCAGTGGGCATTTGATGAATCTTTCTTCATTGGAGCATCCAATTGTTTGAACAAAGGCTTAAAATTAATCTTATTAGAGTTATTGGGCTTGCTGTTCTTAATGTTTTTCAATTTTTTTGATTGGTTGGTGTTTAAAGCAGGAGTGGATTTTTTCTTCCTCTTTCTGCCTCTGTTTTTGCCCGTGTCTGGAGCCGCGCTATAGGGCAGTTCAGATCTATTGGTAGAATTTTCTGCAGCTGTTCTTCCACCGCTCGGGGGCACTAATACTTCCACCAACGTAGTAAGTAGATTGTTTGTTTCTGAAATATATGCCTTGACTAGCTTCATTTCCTCAAGCAGAAGGGGCTGCCAGTCTTGGGCAGAGTCTGAAGAAGGGAATCCATCCTTTTCCCTTTCACTCTCAACTGGGGTTATTGATTGTCCCATGAGAGGGCAGTAAGAGTCAATGGTAAGGATTTCTGAGGGTGGCTTATCGTTTATTACGCTTGAGGAAAAATTTAAGCCTGCATCCTGCAGTTCCTCTGCGAGGCTTTTGGCAGCTGGAAAGGTCATATGGAGTTTAGCAGAGAGGGGATGTGCTACAGTCCATTCATTTTCCAACCATATGTTCATGGAGTTGGATAAGGGTTTCTGTGAGGTCGAAGGGGGTGGGTCATTAATGGGGAAAAAGTATTCCGTGATCTTATTCTGAACATTGTTTGACGCAGCAGTTTCTTCCACAGTTAGACCCAGCTCCTGGTAATTGCTTCTGGTCATTACCATCTTGGCTTCGTGGCCCTTGCCCCGTAAGCAGAATAAATCAGTGAGGGCCGACACTAGAGTTTAATTTAGCTGCTGTAATCGACTAGGCATTTATTTCGGCAGCCTTCATAAGTTTTGGTCTCAAGTTTCTAAGTCCTCTGGCAGACGGCAGAGACGGCAGGCAGATCCCCATAAGATTAATGGCGGATTAATGGCGGATCCTCCTATGCTTGAGCGTCCGTGGACAAGCATATCAGCTTGCAGCTGTCTGAAGTTAAAGAGGATGGAATGCGGAATTGTGCCAAAATACGCCCCGCAATCTCTCCCTTCCCTACTTCTTATATCTTAAGCATTATCTACTCATAACAATCCTTTAGTGGTAGCTTTAAGTTTCTCGTTATAGGAGATGAAGCGAGAACGTCTTACTGGAAGCAGAGCTCCACCGGAAGTTCCCAGCAGAATAATAGAGTGGGCAGCACCACAGCTGCGTCCTCACCTGCTGCCTGTCAGGCCCAGGGTGAGACTCAGGAACCAGACCAGAGGTTGTAAGTAATTCGTGTTTTATTAGGGTAATGTCCAAGCAAAGACTGCATCTTCTCATGAAGCAATACAGGGATACAGGTCCTGCGGCATTGGGAGAAAGTTGACAGAGCAAGGGGCTGCTTCCCGCCTGTTCTTTAAGAAGGGGCCAAACGGGCGCGCAACCTTTTGCTCCTCCTTAACTGCCCCTCAGGTACTGCCCGCCTTCCCCCCCTTCTCTCCTGCCTTTTCAGCTGTCTGTGTGTGCACAGTGAGGGGGGAAGCATCACCCCCTCCTCTTCTGAAGTTTCCGATTCCACTATGGGGGATAGGGGAGGAGCTGATGGTAAACTGCCTGGTAAACTGTCTCGCCGCTTTTCTGCTGTGGGCAGCCCTCCCTCTTGCTCTGAGCTGCGGAGAAGGGGGGGCGTGGGAATGTCCAGGGAGGATTCTGAAACTCCAGAGCTCTCAGGCTCCCCGTTGCTAGGCGACCCTATCACTGGCATTTCCTCTGTTTCGTCTTCACTCCAAAGGGGGGAAGTTCCTCCCCCTTCCCTCTGCCATCCATCTGAATCCTCTTCTCCCAACTCTCCGGGACCCCCGGGACCCCAGCTCTGCCTCTCGACACCATCCCCCCTCCCAAGCTGTGCCCCCCTCCCCCTGTCTGGCTTGGGGCGGTGGGGAAAACGTTGATGGAAAAGTTTCACCAAATCTGGAGCGTGCACATCAGCTGCATCTTCCCATGATCTGTCAGCCACTCCATAGCCTTTCCAGTGAATCAAGTACTGCAGCTTGTGGCGTCTGATCCTGGAATCTAGGATTTCTTCAACTTCAAACTCAAGCTGCTCATTTATCAGGAGTGGAGCTCCGGGAGGCTCCTCCGGCCGCAACTCACTGGGAGGGGCAGCTTTCGTCAAGAGGGATCGATGAAACACAGGATGTATTTTAAACGTGTCAGGTAGCTTCAGTCGGTACGCCACAGGATTAATTTGAGTTTCTATTTCGAAAGGACCCACCCTCTTGTCTTGTAATTTTCTACATTTGCCTGGCATCTGGAGGAAGCGGGTGGACAGCCATACCTGGTCTCCCGGTTGAAGGGGGGGGCCCTCCTTCCTGTGCAGGTCAGCAACTCGCTTGTACTCCGTTTTGGCTTCGTTTAACTGCTGTTTCAGTGTCTGTTGCGCCGCTTGCAATTCTTTAAGGAAGTTCTCAGCTGCCGGTACCAGCATTCCTTCTGAGCTGCTTGGAAAGACTTTAGGATGGAATCCATAATTAGCGAAGAACGGGGTTTGTTGAGTGCTGGAGTGCAGAGAATTGTTGTAGGCGAACTCTGCAAAATGCAAATATGATACCCAGTCAGTCTGTTGGTAGGACACATAACTTCGTAAATATCTTTCCAAAACGGCGTTCAAGCGTTCCGTCTGCCCATCTGTCTGGGGGTGATGGGCGGAGGAGAGTTTTAATTCCGTCTGCAACTGTTTCCACATTGCTCTCCAAAATTTGGCTGTGAACTGAGTTCCTCGGTCTGAGACTACGCTGTTTGGCAATCCATGCAGCCGGTAGACTTCTTTGATGAATAACTTGGCCGTTTCTTTAGCCTCTAAGGCCCCTGCACAAGGAAGAAAATGCGCCATTTTGGTAAGCAGATCTACCACTACTAAGATGGCTGTCATTTCTTGGGGCTTGGGTAGATCAGTTATAAAATCCATGGATAGGTCCTTCCAGGGTTCATGTGGGACAGGTAACGGTTGTAACAGTCCTGCTGGTTTTCCTGTTTGTGTTTTTGTCCGCAGACAGACAGAGCAGGACTTTACATAACTCTCAATATCCCGACGCATTTTAGGCCACCAGAAGTCCTTGGCCATGTTCTGAATGGTCTTGTAAATCCCAAAGTGTCCCGCTGTGATGGAATCATGGCACTGGCGTAGGATTCTGAGCCTTAATTCCCCTTCTGGCACATATCTAGCTGTTTTGAACCATAATAGTCCATTTCTCCAGTGAAAGGTTACTTCTGAGTCTTGACCTTGTCCCGTCTCCTGCTGATATTTTAGCATGTCTGCATCTTCTTGTTGTGCCTTTTTGAGTTCCTCTTCCCATGAAGGCTGGCATGCTCCCAACATTAATTTCTCTGGCGGGATCACGTACTGAGGCTGGTCCTCGGGTTCACTTTCTTTGTATTGTGGCTGTCTGGATAAGGCATCCGCTCTCTGGTTTTTGGCTTGGGCATGGTAAGTAATCTGGAAGTTAAACCTAGTGAAGAACTGGGACCATCTTATCTGTCTCTGGTTCAGCTTTCTGGCTGTTTGGAGGCTTTCAAGATTCTTGTGGTTGGAACGCACTTCAATCTGATGAGAGGCCCCCTCTAGATATTGTCTCCAGTTTTCAAAAGAATCCTTGATGGCCAGCAGCTCCTTCTCGCATACCGTGTAGTTCTTCTCTGCAGGCTTTAACTTCCGAGAGAAGTACGCGCAGGGGTGCAGCTCCTTCCCTACTTGGTCTAATTGCAGAAGGACCCCCCCGATGGCAAAATCAGAAGCATCTGCTTCCACGACGAAAGGGCGGGTCGGGTCAGCAAAGCGCAGAATGGGCTCGGAAGCGAACCTTCTCTTCAACTCCTCAAAGGCCTTGGTGGCATTCTCTGTCCATTGAAACTTCTTCTTTCCCCTTAAGCAGTCAGTCAGAGGAGCTGTTAATTTGGAAAACCCCGGAATGAACTTTCTGTAATAGTTGGCAAACCCTAGGAACCGTTGTACATCCTTTTTGGTATTAGGCAGGCCCCAGTCCAATATACAACTTACTTTCCCTGGGTCCATCTCCACTCCTTCCGCAGAGATTCGGTACCCAAGGAAGTCCAAAGACTGGAGGTCAAATCCACATTTCTCTAACTTGACATACAAGTGATTCTCTCTCAGTCTCTTCAGCACTGTTTTCACATGCTGATCATGATCTTCCTGGTTCTTTGAGAACACCAGGATATCATCTAAGTAACAGATTACATACGTGTCCAACAGGTCTCTAAACACGTCGTTCATGAACTTTTGAAAAACTCCTGGCCTTCCACAAAGTCCGAACGGCATGACCAGGTACTCAAATTGACCATAAGCGGTCAAGAATCCCGTTTTCCATTCATCTCCCTCCTTTATTCTGATCAGATTGTACGCTTCCCTCAAATCCAGCTTCGTGAAGATTTTTGCGGAGCGCAGTCGATCCAGCAACTCTGAGATCAGGGGCAGCGGGTAGCTGTTAGGGATGGTGATCTGGTTCAATGCGCGATAGTCGTTACAAGGTCTGAGTTCCCCTCCCTTCTTCTTCACAAACAATAGCGGCGCTCCAGCAGGGGACTGTGGGGGTCGTATGAATCCTCGCCTCAGGTTTTTATCCAGGAATTCCTTCAGGGCCTCCCTCTCAATCTCTGAAAGAGTAGATTCTCCCCGATGGGATGCTGGCTCCTGGCATGAGATCAATCGCACAGTCGTAAGGGCGGTGGGGGGGTAGAGTCTCTGCCTCTTTTTCATCAAATACATCTTTGAATTCTTCATACTTTGGCGGCAGGGTCACTTGCTCGATCTCTTGCACTGCCCCCGCTAAGGTGTTCTTGATTCCTTCAGGTTGACAGTTCTCCTGGCAATACTGTAAGGTGAACCACACCACCGCCTCCTTCCAACTTATTTTGGGTTCATGCTTTGCTAGCCAGGGCATTCCCAGAATCACCTCGAAGTTCGAGAGATCTGACACGTATAGCGAAATGAACTCTTCATGCCCAGGGATTTGAAGTTTCACTTCCTCCGTGGCTTGTGTCACCCCTCCTGACTTCAGGGGTCTCCCATCGATGGTCTCCATGATTAGGGGAGCGTCCAGTTTCCACCGGGAAATTCCATGACGCTTGACTAGTTTTGCATCAATAAAATTTGTGGAGGCTCCACTGTCAATTAAGGCCGTGGAATTAAACACCACTCCTCTGGAAGTTGTAATCCGAATAGGCAAGACCAACACCCCTTTTGAGGGGGGTTGGATCGTTGGAGGGCCTTTATACAACGCTGCCCCCAGTCCACCGGGACTGGGTGTTCTAGTTTCCTGATGGCTCGGCTTTCCCCCCTTTCAGTCCACAGTCTCTGGCCACATGGCCCGGCTTTGAACAATAAAAGCATAAACGTTCCCGGCGTCGTCTTTCCTTTTCTTCTTCCGACAGTCTTGGCCTAGCCCCTCCCTGTCCCTCAGTTGCATTACCTGCCATCCCTGCAGTGGGAAGGGTCTTGCTGCGGGATGTCAAGGCTGAGTATCTCGGGACCTCCTGCTTCCTTTCCAGGCGCCTTCCTTCCATCCGGTGATCTATCTGTAGGCATAGCCGGATGAGCCCTGGTAGGTCAGCGGGGGGGGGGGAGGTCCTGGCCAGCTCATCCAGGATTTCAGCATTTAATCCACTCCGGTACATAAACATCAGGGCGGCGTCATTGTAACCAGTTTCCTGGGACAGAATTTTAAAAGCGTTAGTGTACTCGGAAACAGTCCCTTTAGCTTGCTTCAGAGCGCCTAGCTGCCGCGCTACTGTTTCAGCTCTTTGCGGGTCTTGGAACATCTCGGTCATCTCCTGTATAAATCCTCTGTACCTTCTTAAGACAGTATCCTTTCTCACGAGATACGGAGTCACCCATTTTGCAGCTTCCCCCTCCAGGAGGCTAATCACGAAGGCTACTTTAGCCCCATCGTCTGGAAATTCCGTGTGCCTGACATCCAGATATAACTCACATTGAGCCACGAAAGTTGCCAACTGATCACTTTGTCCCGCGTATTTTGGGGGCAGTCCAATGGGGACCTTTACTGCAGCAGCTGGAGGGGCTGTTCGCATCTGGTCTATCATGGCCTTCAAGGTTTGATTATCCGTCTTCAGCGCCTTGACTGCTGCTAGCAGGGCTTAAACATCCGTCTGCAAATCAGCTACCTTAGTCCTCAAGAGTTTCACTTCTTCCGTCTCAGAAGTGGGGTTCGTTCCCTCCGCTGCTCCCTTTGACATCTTGTCCCAGTCAAGTGAAGAGAGCGTTGAGGGTGATTTAGGTGGCTCTGTCAAGCTGACAGGCCCAGGGTGAGACTCAGGAACCAGACCAGAGGTTGTAAGTAATTCGTGTTTTATTAGGGTAATGTCCAAGCAAAGACTGCGTCTTCTCATGAAGCAATACAGGGATACAGGTCCTGCGGCATTGGGAGAAAGTTGACAGAGCAAGGGGCTGCTTCCCGCCTGTTCTTTAAGAAGGGGCCAAACGGGCGCGCAACCTTTCACTCCTCCTTAACTGCCCCTCAGGTACTGCCCGCCTTCCCCCCCTTCTCTCCTGCCTTTTCAGCTGTCTGCGTGTGTGCGGTGAGGGGGGAAGCATCACCCCCTCCTCTTCTGAAGTTTCCGATTCCACTATGGGGGATAGGGGAGGAGCTGATGGTAAACTGCCTGGTAAACTGTCTCGCCGCTTTTCTGCTGTGGGCAGCCCTCCCTCTTGCTCTGAGCTGCGGAGAAGGGGGGGCGTGGGAATGTCCAGGGAGGATTCTGAAACTCCAGAGCTCTCAGGCTCCCCGTTGCTAGGCGACCCTATCACTGGCATTTCCTCTGTTTCGTCTTCACTCCAAAGGGGGGAAGTTCCTCCCCCTTCCCTCTGCCATCCATCTGAATCCTCTTCTCCCAACTCCCCGGGACCCCCGGGACCCCAGCTCTGCCTCTCGACACTGCCTCAGATTCTTTCCAGTGTCAAGCAGATCAAGAATCTCCTGTCAGTCTCATGAAGATTTCATCTCCCATCTTCTCTTAAGTGACCCTTGAAAGTTACACCACAGGAAAGGTGAATCACTTTAAACAAACTCACCTGCTCTTTAGCCAGACTCTGGGAGGACTATGGGCTTATCCAAACAGAGCGGGATAATCCACGTTTTCCATATCCGGTTCGTCATTTGACAGTCCTCACTTTGCCTGTTTGTTCGCTCTTTCTCAATAAAACCCCCCTTTTTTTGCCCCCACACACGCAGCGAGAGGACCCGTACTTCTTCTTGCTTTTTCCCAGCTCCGCCCATAACACTCCCCCCATCAGCCAATTGATCCGCAAAAATATGACGTATGCTCCTCTCCCCCTTTGCAACAAAGCACAACAAGGCGCATGCACTTGAACGTACGAGCGCGAAAGTTTGAATTTCCTGATGGTTTGGTAGTAGTGGCTGTAATGGAGTTCCTTGTCGCTCATCACTCTGGAGCAGTGCCAGCCGGGATGTGTGTCTCCAGGTGCACCTGACCATCCAGGGGGATTGTGGGCAGTGCAAGGGATCAGCGCTTGTAATCGCCGGGTGAATTCCCCCTTAGCCCTTGGGCTTATTCACTGCAGGGTTGAGCCCCGGACCGTTATGTGGCTCGGCGGCAGGAATGCTGCCCCTGAGGGAAGCAAACAGCCCCCCCATGGGTGGCTGCTCTTGGCTCGGGCAGGGAATGTGGGCAAACAGCCCTGCGTGCTGCTGTGTCAATCTCCGCTGAAGCGACCAGCACAGGCTTTACGATGTTCCCTCTGATAAAAGAAACATGCAAACCACTTATATGCCTATAATTCCTGTATTTTTGTTTGTTTGTATTTGCGATATTTCGCAAAACCAACTGTATGCTTTTCTACCTTTAACGTTTCTGGAGATACACATGACTGCAATTCCACTTATTTCTCCAGAACAGCAAGTAACGATGTGTCATGTCTAGGAAGGTAGACCACCAGTCTCTATGGTTGCGGGTGGCTGAGTCACTCTAGCAAACCATTTATATGCCAATAATTCCTGTGGGTTTTTTGCTTGTTTTTGGGATATTTTGCAAAAGCGACTGTATGCTTTTCAGTTCAGCTGGGCTGGGAAAACCTGCAGGCTGTGGTTGAAATTGACAAGACTCAAAGAGAGTAGCCTTGCAGGCAGGAAAACGAAATTGACTAAGGGTCCCTGAGTGTCTGTAATCCAAGAGGAAAACCTCTATTTCTCTTCTCCCCCCCCTCTCCCTCGACTCTGGATGCCTGGAAGCAAAGACCAATACATTCTAGAAGGGCATTTGATGCGGGGGTGAGGGGTGGGAGGTGGAGGTTAGGCAAAGATAAATATTTTCTCCCTTGAAAAGGTTTACAAACAACCACAATTGCAGATCTCACCCTGAGCGGCTGCCCAGTTTGCAGGCTGGCTAAAAATTAACCGCTGTTGCTGCTTCTGCGCAAATGTGCTTTTTTGCATCTGCGCAGTAGAAGTTGCAGGGGGGGCCCCAACACCACACCATTGCTCTGATAGGTTCCTTTTTCCCGGGCTTTCCCCGGACATTCGCACACATGTGCAACAGTGGAAATACGTGATTGGCTGAAAATGAGGGAAGGGATATGGGGAACCACCCAAGAACCGCCCATCAAACGCCCACAGCTGTAAAGTCCACGGTATTGCATTCAAGCACCTGAAGGTACAGCGGATGATTCCCGGTTTAAAAAAGCAAATCGCATGATTTGCGGTGTTGCAGGTGCGGATTTAACCGCGTGAAAATGCGCAAAAGTGTGTGGCATCATATGGACGACAGAAAAATAATGAAAACACAAAGCGATCATGTCATCGTCTGGATGAGCCCTATGTTGCCCTTAAGAGCTGCACAGAAAGAATACATTTCCGTAAATGCAGCTTCTCCAAACACTGCAGCACTATGATGGGGAAAGCTGTAGCTGGAGAAATTCTACAGTTCTTAAGTAAGAAGACCTCATTTGCTCCTCTCCCCGGATACACCTCAATTTTTCCCATTACTACAGCACCTAAAATAAATAAGGTCTTTATGTGAAACACTACTTGCTCTTAAGAGAGCCACAATTTTTTTCCAGTGGCAATTTCTATTTTCCTTATAAGGACTCCTTAACAAACTTGTAGGAATCACTATTCATGGGCACCCCAATTAGCCCCAGATGTGCTTTGTTGGGCACATGCCTCAGTTCTGTATGTGGGCTTTTTCAATAGTGGGGGCCACTCTTTTGACAAAAGAACACACATTAGGGTTGCCAGGCTCAGGGCCTGAGACTGGTCCTGTATCTTTAGGAGAAGAGAAAGTCAGCCAAGTGCAGGTGTTCTTGCAACATCGTAATGGGAAAAACTACAAGGTGGAATTCTCCCTTCCCCCTGCACAACTTTTAAAGATACAGAAGACCTTTTCTCTTCTCCTAAAGATACAGGACCAGTCTCAGACCCTGAACCTGGCAACCCTAATGTATATATAGATCTCTCTCTCCAGTGGAGAATGGCCAGCATGCTGTAATTCACAGGAGGCATAAAATTCCCACAGTAATGGCAATAAAAACCTCACCTTCAAAACCAGTAATTTGGAACTAGGAGAGAGATGCTTCAAAATATATCTCTGAATTTCACATACCTGTGAGAAAACCTGCTTTCCTATAGACCAGAGGTCTGGGAAGGCTCTCCTGGTGATACCACCTTTACAGAGCTTTGTTTTGTGTGATGTTGGACAGAGCCTTATTGGTCATGGCACCCAGGTCTGCAACAGCTTCCTCTCAGATTCTATCAGTACCAATCCTTTTGAGCTTCTGCTACTAGTTAAAGCCCTGATTT
Source organism: Rhineura floridana (assembly GCF_030035675.1). NCBI lineage: Eukaryota > Metazoa > Chordata > Lepidosauria > Squamata > Rhineuridae > Rhineura > Rhineura floridana. The sequence continues at coordinate 161,261,303 of NC_084481.1, read as the reverse complement.
ACTCTTAGGTTATTCTTTGTTATATTGGTTGTATTTTATTTGCCTCTTAATTTTATATTGTTTCTTTAAGTGGATGTATTATGTTTGTAATTTGGAATCTGCTCTGAAATTGTTCTCAATGAAGAGCAGGATACAAATGCTTTTAATAATAACTAAACAAAAAATTAATACAATTTAAATGTTTCCTTATCTGTGTTTATTTTCACAACACTCAGATAACCAATTGCAGTTGCATTTAGGGCTACAACATGAGCTCGTACAATTTCTGATGCACAAAACCAAATGCAGCCCACCCACCATGTATGCGTTTGATAAACATTGAGTTGTTGCTGCTTACCTAGGACTGCAAAAACATGGGAGAAAGAATAGAATAGAATAGAATTTATTGTAACGGTCCAAGACCACCAAAGCAATATCATACAATACAATGTGATACAAAACAGTACAATGACTCAAATTTAAAAGGAATACAGTATTGTTTGATATGAAAGTTAAAATATTTAAAAAGAAAAAAACCAAAAAACCAAAAAAAACCAAAAAACCAAACCAAAATCCATTCAACTAACTCCTGGCACTCACAAGAGAAACATCAAGACTGCCACTGACAACCGAAATAGGAAACAACAAACATAAAATGGAGGGGGATCAAGCAGATGTTGTCACCTGCAACGTGTGCGCTATGTTCATCTTCTTAACGGAAACCAGACGCGATTACACTTGCAGCAAGTGCAGATTGGTGGCGCTCCTAGAAGAAAAGGTCAGGGGGCTGCAGCAACGCATAGACACCCTGCGACTTATCAGAGAAGATGAGGACTTCCTCGATAGAACACAAGAGGAATTAAGGGAGCGACACAAAGTACAGGAAGAAAGTGACAAGGAAGAACAGGACTGCAACAGCTACAAATCCCCGTGGAGGACTGTCACTGTAAGGGCAAGGAAAAACAGGAGGGATTCAGAACTGATGCAACTAACAAATCGCTTTCAGTGTCTCTCGGCAGACAGCACCTCTGAAGAGCCTCAACAAACTCACCTGCATCAAGAGACACTGACTGCAAAGGAAGACTCCACACCTCGGAAGAAGGAAGCTGATGCAACCACTGCTCGCGGCAAAAAGAGGAGGGTGCTGGTGGTTGGAGACTTGTTGCTCAGGGGGGTAGAGGCACCGGTATGCCAGCCGGACAAAATGAATCGAGAAGTCTGTTGTCTCTCTGGGGCGCACATCCGGGACGTCGCTGACAACCTGCCGAGGCTCATTGGGAAACAAGATAGGTACCCCTTTCTCCTCATCCATGTGGGCACGAACGACACGGCCAGAAACACCTTGGAACAGATCACCTCAGACTATGAGGCTCTGGGTAGGAAGGTCAAGCATTTGGGGGCACAGGTGGTCTTCTCGTCAATTCTTCCCGTGAAGGATAGAGGACTACAAAGGGAAAGGAAGATACTGCAGGTCAACGACTGGTTACGCAGATGGTGTCGATGGGAGAGGTTTGGATTCTGGGACCATGGTCTAAGCTTCTTGGAGGGGGGACTGTTGGCAAGAGATGGGCTGCACCTCACGAGGACTGGGAAGAATCTCTTTGATAGAAGTATGGCAAAACTCATCAAGAGGGCTTTAAACTAAAGCCTCTGGGGGATGGAGATGATAGCTTAAAGACCGATCCAAAAACAGCGGGTTGTAAATGCAGCGATTTGAAGGGTACAGGAGACACTGGGAGAGAGAAAGGGATGCACGGCAAAGCTCACGGTATATTAACAGAGGAATCCAATCGGGACAAAAGAGACTTCTGCTGTCTATATACCAACGCGCGGAGCTTGGGAAACAAGCAAGGGGAGCTTGAAGTCTTAGTGCATCAAGGCAAATATGACTTCATAGGGATACCAGAAACTTGGTGGGATGACTCCCATGATTGGAATATAGCCATTCAAGGATATAAACTCTACAGAAAGAATAGAAGCAACAGAAAAGGAGGGGGAGTAGCGTTATACGTCAAAGAAAAATACACCTCTATGGAAATCCAAGAGAGTGAACAAAGTGGTCCGATAGAGACCATTTGGGTAAAAATAAATGGAGAAACAAATAAAACCGACATGGTAGTAGGTGTCTACTACAGACCCCCTGGCCAAGAAGAAGTGGTAGACGAGGCCCTTCTCAAAGAAATCTCAGAAATCTCAAGGAGGCAAGAAGTAGTAGTGATGGGGGACTTCAACTACCCGGATATCTGCTGGGAGACAAACTCTGCGAAGCACAAAGCCTCCAACAAATTCCTGATGGGCCTCGCTGATAATTTCCTCTTTCAAAAAGTAGAAGAAGGAACAAGGGGATTGGCAATCCTGGACCTGATCTTAACTAACACAGACAAATTGGTCATGGGAATTAAAGTGGTCGGTACCTTGGGGGAAAGTGACCACGTAATGCTGGAATTCGGGATTCTGGGAAAGCCAAAGAAGAATATAGTCAAACATGGACCTTGGATTTCAGGAAAGCCGATTTTAGCAAGCTCAGGGAAATGATGGGTAGGATCCTGTGGCTAGATAGACTAAAGAAAAAAGGAGCCCAAGAAGCGTGGGAGTTCATGAAGAACGTATTACAAAAAGCGCAATCGCAAACAATTCCAAAGAGGAAGAAAAATGGAAGACATCGGAAAAAGCCAATGTGGCTACACGGAAGACTGGTGGAGGAGGTAAAAGTAAAAAAGAGCATGTATAAAGAATGGAAAGAAGGACGCATCACCAAGGAAGAGTACTGATGAGCGGCTCGGGCTTGCAGGAATAGCGTAAGGAAAGCTAAAACCCAGAATGAGCTGAGGCTGGCGAGGGAAGCGAGGAACAACAAAAAGGGGGTTTTCAGATATGTTCGAAGCAAGAGAAAGACCAAGCAAACGGTGGGACTGCTGCTCAATGAGGATGGCAAAATGTTGACAGATAACAAGGAAAAGGCAGAACTGCTCAACGACTATTTTGCCTCCGTTTTCTCCCAAAAAGGGAACAGTGTGCAACCTTGCATCGGTAGCAATCTCAGTAAGGGGTCGGGACTGCAGTTCGAGATTGATAAGGAGATAGTCAGGAAATACCTAGTTAACCTAAATGAGTTCAAATCTCCAGGGCCTGATGAACTGCATCCCAGAGTATTGAAGGTACTTGCGGATGTACTCTCGGAACCTCTTGCCATCATCTGTGAGAAATCCTGGAGAACGGGAGAGGTGCCAGAGGATTGGAGACGGGCAAACGTCGTCCTGCTCTTTAAAAAGGGTAAAAAAGAAGATCCGGGGAATTACAGGCCGGTCAGTCTGACTTCAATACCGGGAAAGATATTAGAACGGATAATAAAAGAGTCCATTGGCAACTATCTGGATGACAATGCTGTGATTAGAAGGAGCCAGCATGGGTTTGTCAAGAAAAAATCCTGTCAAACTAATCTCATCTCTTTTTTTGATCGGGTCACTAGCTTAGTAGATGGTGGAAATGCTGTAGATGTCATCTATCTAGATTTCAGCAAGGCGTTTGACAAAGTCCCCCATGACCTTTTGATTAGCAAACTAGTCAAATGCGGACTACATGGAAATACTGTCAGGTGGATTCACAACTGGTTGGAAAACCGTACTCAAAGAGTGGTCGTCGGTGGCTCTGCTTCGGACTGGAAGGAGGTCTCGAGTGGAGTGCCACAGGGTTCTGTCCTGGGGCCGATACTCTTCAACATTTTTATCAATGACTTAGATGATGGTGTGGAGGGAAGCCTTATGAAGTTTGCAGATGATACAAAACTGGGAGGGATAGCTAACACAATGGAAGACAGGAATAAAATCCAAAGGGACCTGGATAGACTAGAAAATTGGGCTGAAATTAATAAAATGACATTCAATAAAGACAAATGCAGGATTCTGCATTTAGGCCACAAAAACAAAATGCACGGGTACAGGATGGGAAATACCCGGCTTAGCAGTAGTGCGTGTGAGAAGGACCTTGGAATTGTAGTGGATCGCAAGTTGAACATGACCCAGCAGTGTGATGCTGCGGGAAAAAAGGCAAACACAGTTTTGGGATGCATAAACAGAGCTATAGTTTCCAGGTCGAGGGAAGTAATAGTCCCTCTATATTCTGCATTGGTCAGGCCTCATCTGGAATACTGCGTTCAGTTCTGGGCGCCTCATTTTAAGAAAGATATAGACAAGTTAGAGCGGGTTCAGAAGAGGGCGACGAGGATGATAGCCGGTATGGAGAACAAGTCTTATGAGGAAAGGTTGAAGGAACTTGGCATGTTCAGTCTGGTGAAGAGAAGGCTGAGGGGTGATATGATTGCACTCTTTAAGTACCTGAAGGGCTGTCACATAGAGGAGGGTACAGATTTGTTCTCTGCTGCCCCAGAGGGTAGGACTAGGTCTAATGGTTTTAAGTTGCAGGAGCATAGATTCAGATTGGATATTAGAAGGAACTTCTTGACAGTAAGGGTGGTTCGGCAATGGAACCGACTGCCTAGGGAGGTGGTGGGATCCCCTTCGCTGGATGTCTTCAAGCAGAGGCTGGACAGCTATCTGCGGTAGATGCTCTAGCTGTGGATTTCCTGCTGTGAGCAGGGGGTTGGACTCGATGCCTTACAAGGCCCCTTCCAACTCTACGATTCTATGATTCTATGATTCTAACCTTGTGCAAGCACCCAGGCATGCTGTTTTATAGCTGCAGCGCAAAATCTCGCAGCCGCAAGCGTAACCCTGGGATCCACATCTGCTAAAAGGTATTTTGTTAAAAACGCAGAGTCCCAACCGGGAAATTTCTGGATAAGGGGTAAGATAAGGCGCTGTCTCATCTCATTGTAAAATTCACATTCCAATAAAACGTGGCCAACGTTTTCTAAGGCTCCAGAGTCACAAAGGCACACACGTTCCAATAATGGAATTTTCTTATATCTACCTTCTAATATGGCTGAAGGTAGCATATTATATTTAGCCAGCGTAAAAGCTTTTCTGGTTCTGGGATTTTCTAAGCTCTTCAGATGGTTAGCTAGCATATAGGGTATAACATATGAATCCACATTTAAATTTGCATTAGCCCGCTGGGTTTGAACATCCATGTCTAGATTTCTTTGTGTGATTAATAGGCTGGCTTGATAATATCCTACTGAGAGCAGAACAGATGGGGATAAACCCAGGGAAGTAATTTTTGTCTCTATAGATTTCTTCCAATCAGATTGAAAGGAATCGGTGAGAACAAGAGGAGCCAATCCAATCGGAAGAAATACTAACCTTAGCCAGTATTTAAGTTTCAAAATCCAAACACGGGTTTCGATTTTGGGAAGTCCAGCTTCCAGGCGCAAAATGTTGTTTGAAAGACATGGGGGAACGCCCAGGATAGTTCTAAGAAATTTAGTTTGCACGGTTTCCAGTAAAGTAAAATTTGAGTACGTGCCAGCCTGGGCTCCATAGAGTATTTGAGAAACGATTTTGGCTGTGAATACCTTTATGATTGACGATATATGCTGCCCTCCCTTGTTATAATAGAAAGAGAGAAGGGCTTTTACACATCTTTGGGCTTTAATTTGTGCATTTTTCATCTGGTTATGCCACTTGCCCATAGAATGCAGTGTGATGCCTAAGTATCTATAAGAAGATACTTGTTCTATTACATTGCCATCAAGGCACAAATTATATTTCCTCCGCTTTCTTGTAAAAACTAACACCTTGGTTTTTTCATAATTGAGAACCAGGGATTCGTTCTTACAATAATTATCCAGGGCTACAAGAAGACGTTTGAGCCCGACACGGGAGAGAGAGATTAATACGGCATCATCTGCATACATCAGTGATGTTATTGGTCTGTTTGACAATGTAGGATGGTGCGATGGTATTTCGGCTAATTTCCTAATTAGGGAATTCACATAAAAATTAAATAACGTAGGGGCTAATATGCAGCCTTGTTTGACACCGTTTTCTGAGGATATTGGTCCTGTTAAGTTTCCTGCCCTGTTGCATCTAACACGAATCTGAGTTTTTTGGTAAAGCCGTCGTATCAGGACTAAGAGTCTCCGATCAATGTTTGTACTTTCTAGTTTTGCCCACAGTTTGTCCCTGGGAATGAGGTCGAATGCAGACTTGAAATCTATAAATGCCGCAAATAAAGCACCCCCAGGGTTCTTTAAATATTTATCTATAAGATGGTTTACAACTAGAAGGTGATCTGTAGTAGAGCGATTTGCTCTAAAGCCAGCTTGCTCATCCTCGAGAATGTTATTCTGTTCAAGCCAAGATTGAAGTTTCTCGAGCAAGTGCTTCGCATATAGTTTACTGACTACACTTAATAGGCTTATAGGTCTATAATTTGCTGGATTGGCTCTATTTCCTTTCTTAAATATAGGGACAATGATGGCCAAGCCCCAGTCCTCTGGAATAATGGCTGTCTGATCGATACTTGTAAAAAGTGTTGCCAATATGGGGGCCCACCATTTTGGATCAACTTTAAACATTTCGGCCATGATGTTATCAGATCCCAGAGCCTTGCCTGTCCTCATGCTGACCATTAAAGAGGTCACTTCTCTCTCAGTGACTGGTGGCCAGCTTGGGAGATCTCTTAGGGGGATCTCAGGGTAATTTGATTTATTTTGTCCGCTAGAGTAGATTTTATAAAAATGGGATTCCCACACATTCACCGGTATGTGAAAATCTAGAATATTTTGAGAGTTGGGCCACCCTCTGGCAACTAACTTCCAAAAAAGAGAAGTGTTCTTACTCCTAGCCGCCATAATCAGATGCTGCCAGTATTGAGATTGGGCCTCCATCTTTTTTCGTTTAATCAGGTTTTTATAATTCTGTTTTAAGCTCTTATATTCGGGGGGTATCTCTGGCAGGTTCACAGCCCTGTATTCCCTATATTTACACAACAGCAAATTTTTTTGAGCCTGGCATTCATGGTCAAACCACCTTTTATTCAGTTTGGAGGCTCTATTCTCCCTTAAACAGGAGTTAGCAGTCAAACTAGTTTGAATCTCAGTAACTATGGACTGATAGACCGAGATCATGGATTCTCCGTGTGATGCTGTTAATAATTTTTCACGAAGTCGAGTGCAGGTGGGTGAGTTTATTATCTCCCTTAAGTTCTTCTCTAACTTCAGAGACCAACGTAGTCGGAACATTGTTGGCGCCAGTTCTAAGTTTAAAGTGGGGGGCAAAGGGGCACGGGATTCTTGGCTGCCCCATAGCAATGTCAATGCGAGTGGTAAGTGGTCGCTCTCAGTTCGGATGTCTACAATGCAGGTAAGCACCGAGGCAAACAGATCTCTAGGTACTATAATATAGTCAATGGTGGATGCCCCGACACTCGAGAGGTAGGTGTATTCACCTGGGGAGTCTCCCTCGGCTGTCCCATTTGCCAAAACAAAATTTAATTTACAATCATTTGGACAAAGCATAGACCTGCAAAGTTGACCCCATTATCTTTAGAAGAACGGGATGGTACATTGAGATCCTCAGATGTAATAGGGGGGATTTGTCTATAATGCGCATATAAGGTCTCATCGCTAGGGCCAGTTCTAGCGTTAAAGTCACCGGCCGTTATTGTCATGGCCTCTGGGTAGCGTGCCGATAGTCTGGCTATATATTTCTCCAAGGAATGATAGGTAGTTTGGACCAGCTGCTTACGTCGTGCAGGTGGAAGATAAACATTGATTAGCAGCAGATGTGAGGCTTTCAATTTAAGGAGAAGTGCCATAGCCAAGCCTGGTAAGCAAGGTAAAACAATTAAAGATGCTTTTAGGTTGGTAGCGACCAGTATGCTCAAGCCTCCTTTAGGGCGTCCTCCTTTATCACTGTGTATGGCCGCCAGGGAGTGGGTCGTGAAACCATCCAAGTCGAATTGATCTGTAGCCCATGTCTCTTGTAGAAAGATCACGTCAAATTTTTTGAGGTATGTCAATAGGGATGGATCTGCTAATTTAGTTTTCACCCCTGCAATATTCCAGGAAAGTAGAAAAAACTTAGAGGTCAGGTGCTTCAGTCAACGTTTATTAAACCGTGGTGTCTGATTTGATTGCTAACTCTTTTTGTTCTGTTGTTGCAGGAGACTGCTGCCTAGGGGTAAAACTGATCTAGGGGTTATTAACAATTCCCGATCTTGATGCAGTGGAGCAACATTTGATGGGCATAATTGGTTGTACTTTATCGTGTGTTCTTTGTAGTCGTATGCCTTTTGCACTGTGCTTTCTTTAAATTTCTCAAGGGACTTGTCTATATTGTTACTAACAGATAAATCCAAACTTCTAGCTGTTGTTGGTGTGAGAATTCTTGGAGGGGAGCTTGCTTCTGGGGGGCAGCTAGTAAGTGCATTCCCTGCAGATTTACTTAATAGAAGCGATGTTAGATTCTGTAATCTTTGCACTATATCGATTTGTGCAACACTTGAGAGGTCAATATAGGCTTCTAAAAGTCTTACTTCTTCATCGATACACATGTCGGATCCTCTCTCGATATCCAGCCCATGATTCATTCCAATTCCTGGGAGCTCTTTTGCTTTGTGATTGGGAGGATCTTGCTGGCACGTATACGAGGTGGTATCTAATCCCCGATTTGAATTTGTTGCTTTTGTTTTTTGGGTATCTAGCCTCTGGATTAGATTTATTGGTTTTATTGGATGGGGCGGATTGCCATCTTCTGTTGGATTTTTGTTGGCAATTGGAAGCAAAGGGGTTGTGGCGGTGCTTCATTTACAAATAATCTCTTAACTTCGATACCGTGTCGAGACAGTATCCTTTTATTTTGAAGTAGTATATCTGCCTTCTCCTGTGTATCAAAAGTCACTATCGAGCTCGCCATTGTGGCTTTGTGGTGTAATATTCCACCGAGAATATATTTACTAAAAAGAACTGGCCAGGCAAGACGTTGTTGAGCAAGTTCAGCAAGTGAATTTTACGCTCCCGTCATGTGGCGTATCCAGTTGGTTTGGAATAATTCGTTATAACAAGCTTCTTACGAGCAAGTGTTATATGCCATTTATGGGATAAGGATCGTAACTTGTCGACACTATTCATTAGTTGACCAGTAGGCCGGGAGTCAGCGGGCTGTCTATGGATAATATTTTCTTGAGCCCCAGACTGAAGGGATATTGGAGATGTTATTGGATCCATTGTCCCTTTGGCTTGGGCTCTGATTGTAGTCTGCCTTGAGTGGTTTATTTGTTGTTTCCCTTTAGGAGTGGAAAGTGTCTCCAAAATTTGAAAAAATTTGAAAAAATTCATCTTGCCATACCGCTGTAACTTGGGCCTTTTGATGTTTTTACTCAGTTTGGTAGATCTGACAGGCTTACTGCGGCCCCTTCGTGGTTTAATCATGGATTTACCCTTTTCCTTCTGCTTGATGTTTACTTGTCTCTTTATTTGTTTCGGGCTTGTCCGCTGCTGGATTTGGCTGGATTTCAGAGTAGAATCCAGCAAAAGGAGGTATTTGCTATACACCTCTACCAAAGTAGTTAGCAAATTGTTCGTCTCACTTATAAAGTTTTTAATGTGCTCAATATCCTTAGTCAGTGACAAAAACCCACAGTCCACTGGAAAGTGACTGGGAATGATTGATGACTTACTTTTCCCAGAATGACTACTTGGGCTTAAAGTAATTGGAGAAGGTTGAGATATGGTATAAGGACTGTCGAAGCCAGTGCCAAATGGCCCTGCTTCCATATCTCCCAGGTCTCTTACTCTTACTCATACCATCCGTGAGGAGAAGAGACCTATTAGAATGGTCCGCCCCAAGAGATTAATGGATCCTAGTGGTTTCCTGTCAGCTCTTGGGGAATTTCCTGTTTCTCGAGTAAGCGATTCAGTCGAAGCCCTGGTCGATTTATGGAACAATGCAATGACTAGGGCAGTGGATTCTATCGCTCCTGAGCATCCCCTTGTGCGTCTTCGGGCCAGATCAGCTCCGTGGTTTTCCAGTGAACTGATGACTATGAAGCGCACCTGTAGGGGTCTAGAGCGACGCTGGCGGAAAACTCGGAACTTATCTGATAGACTTTGTGTTAAGGAATTCTCAAAGATCTATGCGGCAGCCAGACATGCCGCACAAAGAACTTTTTTTTCAGTCTCTATTCCTTCAGCTGACAATCAGCCAGCTGAACTCTACCGGGTGGTCAAAGGGCTGCTTAATCCTGACCACCACGAGTCTATTGAAGGCCATTCACTCATCCGCTGCCAAGAATTTGCCTTACACTTTGAGAACAAAGTCGCTCAGATTCGTTCCGACTTAGACGCCAATATTCATGCAGTCTCTGGGGATGTACCTCTGGATTCTGTTTGTCCTATTACGTTGGATTCTTTTCAGCTTATTCACCCCGAGGATATAGATAAGCTTCTTGGTGAAATGAGATCTACCACCTGCCCACTCGATCCTTGTCCTTCTTGGATCATAAAGCAGGCCAGAGGGGGATTGGCTAATTGGGTTTGGGGTGTAATTAATGCCTCTCTCCAACAAGGCTACCTTCCTGGACGTCTAAAAGAGGCCATAGTAAGACCATTATTAAAGAAACCCTCTTTAGATCCCCTCTGTCTAGACAATTTCCGCCCAGTTTCTAATCTTCCATTCTTAGGTAAAATTGTCGAACGAGTAGTTGCCACCCAACTCCAACACTTTTTGGATGAAACTGATTATTATGATCCATTCCAATCTGGTTTCAGGCCGGGCCATGGGACGGAAACGGCTTTGGTTGCCTTAGTAGATGACCTTCGTAGGGAACTAGACAGGGGGAGTGTGTCCCTGTTGGTTCTCCTTGATCTCTCAGCGGCTTTCGATACCATTGACCATGGTATCCTCCTGGACCGTCTCTCCGGGATGGGGCTTCGAGGTACTGTTTTGCAGTGGCTCCGCTCCTTCCTGGAGGGTAGGACTCAGAAGGTTTTACTCGAGGACTTCTGCTCAGACCCCTGGCCTCTAACATGTGGGGTCCCTCAGGGTTCGGTGTTGTCCCCGATGTTATTTAATATCTATATGAAGCCATTGGGCGAGGTCATCCGGAGGTTTGGAGTGCGATACCATCAATATGCTGATGATACTCAGCTTTATTTCTCCTTTCCCCCAGACACTAGGGAAGCCGTCCGCCCTTTGAACCAATGGCTGACTTCAGTGATGGACTGGATGAAGGTGAATAAGCTGAAACTAAATCCAGACAAAACAGAAGTGCTCCTCGTTACTCGTAGGACTGATCTGGACACTGGGAATTTACCTATGTTGGACGGGGTTGCACTCCCCCTGAAGACCCAGGTTCACAGTTTGGGTGTGCTTCTGGATTCGGCTCTGAACCTGGAGGCCCAGGTCTCGGCGGTATCCAGGAGCGCTTTTGCCCAGTTAAGACTGGTCTGCCAACTGCGCCCGTTTCTGGAGATATCCGACTTGACAAAGGTAACACATGCCTTAGTTACATCCTGATTAGACTACTGCAACGCGCTCTACGTGGGGCTGCCTCTGAAAACAGCTCGAAAGCTTAAATTAGTTCAGAGAGCGGCAGCTAGAATGTTAACAGGAGCCGGCCTACGGGCCCATACAACTCCCCTTTTACAACAACTACACTGGCTGCCGATCTGCTTCCGAGCTCAATTCAAAGTGCTGGTTTTAACCTTTAAAGCCCTACACGGCTTGGGCCCTCTCTATTTGTCTGGGCATATATCTTCCTATGAACCCTCCCGGCCCTTGAGGTCCTCCGCTGATCCTTCTCTTGTGATTCCCCCAACCTCTCAAGTCCATCTAATGGGAACCAGAACTAAGGCCTTTTCTGTTATTGCCCCCAGACTTTGGAATTCTTTACCAATAGAGGTGCGGTTATCTCCTTCTCTTGTTATATTCCGTCGCCAGGTCAAGACGTTCCTTTTTCATCAAGCATTTAATTTGAGCGATGTATAGGATGTTTTTATTGCTTGACAGGCTCTTGCTGCTGATATGCTTAGTTAATATTGTTTTTATTATGCTAATTTTAATCTTTATATGGGATTGTTCTTTGCTTTTTGTTCGCCGCTCTGAGTCCTCGGAGATAGAGCGGGTTATAAATGTTTTAAATAAATAAATAATACTCCCTTTTGTGAGTTTTCCATGGACAAAGACTGCCCTGGGTTATCTATTTCTGCAATTTCCCACACCAGCGAAGATGTTGATGGGGCAGAGGGTTCCAGTTGCAGAGCCCCAATTAGATCTATAGTCCAATCCAGAGGTGAATCTCTCTGGGGGCAGTTGTCATCTTTTTCCTTAAAGCGCTATCCATCACATTTTCCTTTTTTTTCGCTGACTCATGGCCACTGTTCTCCAGAGCTACGGCTGCTTTTGTCTGTTCTTTAGATATAAAGTAATGGGTTATTTTCTCCTGTTTTGCGTTTTTTCTCTTAGATGTCATTTCCAAGATAGCCAGCCCCTGCATTTATAATCCCTTCTCGTGTTGACCATTTCAGGGTGTTTGTCCTACCCTTGAATTTCTCTGCATATGCTATGATGGGAAGGAATTTATTTTCTACTCACTTTTGCTCTTTTCCAAACGCCCCTGGATTCCACTCCTTACAGCTTCGGCTAGCTTTGCTTTAAACTCGTATTTTCTTTACTTCGTTGTTTATTTAAACAACTGGTATCTTCATTCTTTCCTTGGCATCTCGTAGCAGAAGCTGATAAGCATCAGAAGGAGTATCAGGGCGCGAGGAAACCAACCATCTTTCCCAGTCAACACATAAGAACATCAGTTAGAAGATAAAAGGTTTGTAATTGATTTAATTCAATATTTTGGCAGTTGTTAAAGAGCTGCACGGGAAGAGCCCGGAAATTTACTGTTATCTACCGGACGCCATCTTATCCCTCCAAACATGGGAGAAAAGAAATCAACCACCTGGCAGATCACACTACCTTGCGGGTGGATTACATTTGGATTATTGGTGAGTCACAGGTTGTACAGGCCTTGCATTTCCTCTTTTCAGAGTTTTCCCCTCTTTCTTTTACAGATTCTTTTCATCTTCTTTTGAATGCTTCATCTTACAAAACAGATCCAGATTAATATAATTTACCTGGCAAAATTAAGAATACAAAATGTTCTCAACTTTTGCAACATCATAAAAAGAGGACAGAAAATTAGAGATCTAAAATGCACAGCAATAGGCCAATGGTGTAAAATGAGAACATCCATTTAAAACACATAAATAGATTGTATTGCTTTAAACAGTGCACACAAAGAAAGTTGACGTACAACCCTTCATGCTTCCATTTCTTTTTCTAAGTTCCCTGCCTACAGCATTGCTGAATAATCCCAAATGTATTCACTAATAGGCAAAAAAACCCTTGCAGTTTAAGAATGCACCTATAGCCAGCAGATATTTCCATCAAACTTTAAAAAGCAGGGAAATGGGGCAGCTACAGTGAATGCAACAGGGGAGCAGGAGACCTGACCTCCTCTCTGAGATATTAGACTGCCCTACACATGTGTAAAAATGTAAACACAATTTGGGTTGGTCTTTCACATTCCAATCCACTTCCTGTGTAGCTTGGAAGGATTTGGTAACATGTGCCTCTGAGGATATGGTGAGTGGGGGCAACACCTGCCATCTCCAAAGATGGAGAATTACATTTTTGTATGTCTGTTCTTCTTACTTTGCTTCTTTCCTGTGTTACTACTGTTTTCTACGGAGAATCTAACCTAGAAAATTATATTTCTCTCATCATTCATCCTAGAAATCTGTGTCAAATTTATTTTTATTAATTTCAAAGCCTTTTTATTGGTCAATGTCATATAGTGGTGAAGACAGCCCTTTGTGTTTCAAACTAGAGGTTATGTTCTATTTCTATTTTAGGTGCACTAACAGTTGAATCTGAAACTGCAGTTTGATATAAAATCAGACTGATTACAATATGTTGCTACTTAATCAATGAATCTAGCTGTTGGAAAAAACAAACTTGGCCTGCCCAAGATGCCAAAGAAATTTCTGACTTGTGTTGGAGATAACTTTCTCCTACAGAAAGTGGAGGAAGCAACCAGCAGATCAGCTATCGTGAACTTGATTCTAACCAATAGAGAGTTTGGTGGATGAAGTGGCAATTACGGGAACTTTGGGGGAAAGTGACCACACCATACTTGAATTCTTGATTTTAACAGAAGTAAAAGCAGAGAGTAGCCATACACGCACCCTGGACTTCAGAAAAGCTGATTTTAATAAACTCAGAACAATTGTAAGTACGGTTCCATGGCAAGCGACCCTAATGAGAAAAGGAGTGGGTGGGTGTTTCTACAAAAGGAAATTCTAAAAGCACAATGGCAAGCAATTCCAACAAGGAAAAAAAGGGGGGGGGGGGAAACAGCAGAAGAAGCCAACGTGGCTTTACAAAAAGCTTAGAGCTGACCTGAAAACAAAAAAGGACACATACAGGAAGTGGAAAAAAGGCCAGGCCACCAAGGAAGAGGTATCACAGAATTGAAGGGATGGTGTCAGGAAGGCTAAAGCTGAGAATGAGCTGAGGTTAGCGAGAGATGCTAAAAGCAACAAAAAAAGCTTTCTTCAGGTACATCAATACTAAAAGACAGAGAAATGGTGCTACAGGTACTCATTAAGGATGGCAAAATGATAACAGATGACAAAGAAAAGGCAGAAGTGTTCAGTTCCTACTTTGGCTCAGTCTTTTCCCAAAAAAGGGTCTATGACCCTCCTGGGAAACATCAAGTGGGGCAGGATTGGAGCTTGAGATTGACAGACAAACAGTCAAGGAATACCTATTCACTTTGAACAAGTTCAAATCGGCAAGGCCCAGTAAATAGCATCCTAAAGTATTGAAGGAACTGGCTGAAGAACTCTCAGAATTGCTGTCTATTACCTTTGTGAAATCATGGAGCACTGGTGAAGTGCCGGATGACTGGAGGAGAGCTAATGTTGTCCCTATCTTCAAAAAGGGCAAAAAGGAGGAACTGGGGAACTACAGACCAGTCAACCTAACATCAATCCCTATAAAAACTCTGGAGCAGATTATAAAGCAGTCAGTCTGTAAGCACCTGGAAAACAATGCAGTGATTACTAGAAGCCAACATCGATTTATGAAGAACAAATCCTGTCAAACTAAGCTTATCTTGTTTTTTGATCAGGCAACCTCCCTTGAAGACTGTGGGAATGCTGTGGAAATAATATATCTTGACTTCAGCAAAGCTTTTGACAAAGTACCCCATGATATTCTGATTAGCAAGCTAGCTAAATGTGGGCTGGATGGAACAACTCTCAGGTGGATCCACAGCTGGCTCCAGAATCATACTCAAAGAGTGCTTATCAATGGTTCCTTCTCAAACTGGGTGGAAGTAATGAGTGGGGTACCACAGGGCTCTGTCCTGGGCCCAGTGCTCTTCAACATTTTTATTAATGACTTGGATGAGGAGGTACAGAGCATGCTTATCAAATTTGCAGATGATACAAAATTGGGGGGCAAAGCTAATACCGTGGAAGACAGAAACAAGATTCAAAGGGACCTTGATAGGCTGGAGCATTGGGCTGAAAACAACAGAATGAAATTCAACAGGAATAACCTGTTTTAACCTAGGAAAAAGAAACCAAATGTACAATTATAAGATGAGGGATACTTGGCTCAGCAATATGACATGTGAGAAGGATCTTGGAATTGTCGTTGATTACAAGCTGAATATGAGCCAACAGTAGGATGTGGCTGCAAAAAAGGCAAATGCTATATTAGGCTGCATTAACAGAAGTATAGTTTCCAAATTGCGTGAAGTATTAGTTCCCCTCTATTCAGCACTGGTTAGGCCTCATCTTGAGTACTGCATCCAGTTCTGGTCTCTGCACTTCAAGAAGGATGCAGACAAACTGGAACGTGTTCAGAGGAGGGCAACAAGGATGTTCAGGGGACTGGAAACAAAGGCCTATGAGGAGAGACTGAAAGAACTAGGCATGTTTAGCCTGGAGAAGAGAAGACTGAGGGGAGATATGATATAACTCTTCATGTACATGAAAAGTTGCCACACAGAGGAGGGCCGGGATCTCTTCTCGATCGTCCCAGACTGCAGGACACGGAATAATGGGCTCAAGTTGCAGGAAGCCAGATTTCAACTTCCTAAGTGTTAGAGCCATACGACAATGGAACCAATGACCTAGAGAGGTAGTGGGCTCTCCAACACTGGAGGCATTCAAGAGGCAGCTGGACAGCCACCTGTCAGGTATGCTTTAACTTGGGTTCCCTGCATTAAGCAGGGGGTTGAACTTGAT
The DNA here is from genome assembly GCF_030035675.1 of Rhineura floridana. Lineage (NCBI taxonomy): Eukaryota > Metazoa > Chordata > Lepidosauria > Squamata > Rhineuridae > Rhineura > Rhineura floridana. Next base: position 161,245,108 of record NC_084481.1, on the reverse strand, counting down.
GGCCTTATAGGCCCCTTCTAACTCTATCTTGTGCAAACTGAGACATTCCTCATGTCCATTTGAAACTATTCTGCAGAATAGTCAGTGCCATTATTCCACAGTTGTTTTTGGAGATTTTTTTAGTGTGGCATAGTGTTGCTGTACTTCATATATTCACAGAAACAGAAGCAAAAGAAAATGATTTACTATAGGAAACTTCACTAAAATTGCAAAGTAAATTGTACATATTTAAAGTGAGTATCTGAACCATATCAACTGTCTTAATATTGTTGCTTCCTCCTGCTAAAACAAATTCAGTCTTGTTTCTGTTATTTGGGCTGATTGCAGGTGTTGCCACCACTCACCATACTCTCAGAGGCACGTTACAAAATTCTTCCAAGCGTCACAGGAAGTGGATTGGACTGTGAAAGACCAACCCAAATTGTTTGCATTTTGACAAATTTGTAGGGCAGTACAATATCTTAGAGAGGAGGTCAGGCCTCCTGCTCCCCTGATGCATTCACTATAGCCGCCCCATTTCCCTGCTTTTTAAAGTTTGATAGAAATATATGTTGGCTATAGGTATGTTCTTAAACCGCAAGGTTTTTTGCCTATTAGTGAATTTCTCTGCTTTTTAATCCAGGAGGTAAGAAATGGGATTCTGTATAAATTTGCTGAGAATGGATTGATCATTTGCATGCTTATTGAGTTCAGTGGGATTTACTCCCCTGCAATCATGCTTAGGATAGGTGACACTGACCACAGGGGATGGGGAGGGGAGGAAGGACAGAGGGGGAGAGGGAGAGGGGGGATGGGAGCAGGCAGGAGGAAGAGGGGAGGAGGAGGACAGGTTTGATCATTTATATGCTTATTGAGTTCAGTGGGATTTATTCATGCATAATCATGGTTAGGATAGGTAAAACTGACCATGGGGAAGGAGGAGGGGGAAGGAGGAGGGGGAGGGGAGAGGAGAGGGAAGGAGGAAGGGAGGGGAGCAGAAGGAGGAGAGAGGGAAGGAGGGGATTGGAAGGAGAGGGGGAGGGGCAAAGGGGAGGCCAGGTTCGATCATTTGCATGCCTATTGAGTTCAATGGGATTTACTCCCATGCAATGAAGCTTAACATAGGTAAAAATGACCATGGGAGAGGGGGGAGGGAGGAGAAGAAGTGGATGGGGGAGGGGAGGGCAAAGGAAGGGGGAGGGAAGGGGCAAGGGGAGGGTAAAGGAGGGGAGGGGAGGGTAAAGGAGGGGAGGGGAGGGCAGGTTTGATCATTTGCATGCTTTTTGATTTCAGTGTGATTTACTCCTGTGGAATCATGCTTAGGATAGGAGAAACTGACCTGGGGAGGGGCAGGAAGGAGGGCAGGAAGAGGGAGGGGGAGGCATTGGGTGGGTGGGCACTGAGCAGAGGGGAAGCCCCTTTCCTTTCCAAAAGGAAAATATTGTGAACAGTATAATTGTTTTTCAGGGTTTCCCCTAACTTTTTCTTCTAAAGCAGGCACATGTAGCCTCCCACCCAAATTTAAACCAAAGCTCTCACTGGCCACATCCACACAGGACCTTTATTCCACTTTAGACAGTCATGGCTTCTCCCAAAGAATCCTGGGAAGTGTAGTTAGTGAAGGGTGCTTAGAGTTGCTATGAGATGCCCTGTTCCCTCACAGAGCTTCAATCAGAACAGCTGGCTGTTCAACCACTCTGGCCACTGGAGCTCTGTCAGTGGAATAGGAGTCTCCTCTCAGCATCTTTCACAAACTACACTTCCCTGGATTCTTTGGGGGAAGCCATGACTGTCATGTGAAATAAAGGTCTGGTGGGGGGTGTGGCCCCTGATTAGCCAAGCCAAGCAGCTGTGAGTCTGGCTTTTTGAACACTGACAGA